>NC_065449.1:81996275-86796275 GCF_917563875.1 Diabrotica virgifera virgifera | reverse complement strand
GATAATTTCAGAGCTCTTGTGCAATTACTACTGATTATTTCATTCATAGGAGATTCTGACCAATAGAAAGCTACAGAAATCTAAATTAAACTGATAACTTTTTTAATAATTGCCCGTCGTCAAGCATATTAAGTCAGATGCCTTCGTTGCTACGAAAAAATACATTCAGTGACATTAATGACAAATGTTTTAAAAATTATAAAAGTGATGACTTTCAACCGTCAAATACATATTTATAACAACTGTGTATTTAATTGTACTAATTTGTACTTACATAAATAAATTACAATAAAATTTTGGTTTTGAACAGTTTTATTCATGAAATAATCGCAACAAATTGCACTCGATCTCTAAAATTAATATAGAATTTTTGCCCTCGTGACTAGTACCGGCGCTAGGGTATAAGGCGCCCGCCTGCAAAACTAGCACAGGCGCCCTTTAGTCTCTTTTAAATTAATATTTTGTATCGCACCAGCAAAAAAAGCTCATTTTGGCGCCCCCCAAACAGGAGCGCCCGCCTGCAGTGCATCCCTTGCAGGCCCGTTATCGCCGGCCCTGCTCGTGACACTTTGACATAATTTCCCTCGCCTACTGCTCGTGAAATTAAAACTGTCAAAGTGTCACTCGGGAAAAATTCAATAATTTTAGAGCTCTTGTGCAATTACTACTGAGAATTCAATGAAATAAAATAATTTTGACATAATATTCGAAAGTCAAATCAGTAGACAATAACAGTGGTTTTGAATCGTCGTCATGGAAACCAAGATCGTCGTCATGCTAACCAATTATGCTGAAACTTTGGTTTTGACAACCTTGTCAAAGAATTAATTTGTGTATGTATTTTCATATTAATTAAATTAATTGATTAAGATTTGGTCATTCTTTAAAGACTCGTAGAAAAAATATTGTTCCTAACGCTTGCAGAAAGTCTCTTTTCCGCACTCGACTGCTTGCCGAACTCCCGCTTAGCGTCGTTCAGCAAATTGCAGTCGCGTGCGGAAAAGTATGACTTTCTGCACTTGTTAGGAAATAGTATATTGTGCAACAAGTGCAGAAAGGTACTAATTTCTCACGAGTTTGAAAAGTTGCGGTACGAGCGCAAGCGAGTGCCGCAATTCAAACGAGTGAGAAATTACCTTTCTGCACGTGTTTCACACTATACTTTTTCTACAAGCACAGTTTTTCCTAAAAATAAAAATCACAATTTCCAAACGACGATTAATTATAATAGGTACCTATGTGATAAATTTTAAACTGTATTTAATTAATACCTACTAATCAATTTAAATTCCTTATACCAAAATAAATTGCACAGAAATCAGTTAAAAAATTAATGCACTGCCTTAATTTGTTTAAATTCAAACAATTATTAAACATCATTGACATTATATTTATGCAGTCACGGATTTACACAAAACCTACTTCATTCGACGTCTCTTGCACAGGTTGCTAAATCCTTATTGGTTATTTGATAATTATAAAATGTTTAATAAGAATAAAATTGTAAAATAAAACAGTTGTAACATCCATAATTTAGTTTCTATGCTATAGTTAAATATAATAATTGTCTTATAGGTTATATATTTGTCTAATGTTTAACCACGGATGTAAACAGAATATAACGTTACTCAGAATGCGGTAGTCCACGGATGTAAACAGAATATAACGTTACTCAGAATGAGGTAGTCAACTGTGCAGAAAAGAACTTTGCGGCACAGAAACGTCACTTTGCGGCACAGAAACGTCACTTTTCTGCACACTAATGTCAAATATCTGATACTGTGAGAAAATATCAAGTTTGCTAACATAAAACCGTGCAGAAAAGTGCACTTTGAATAGTGGTTGTAGAAAAATAACTATTTTCTAAAATAAAAATATACCACCCCACTAATAATTCGTTGAAAAGATTAAAAAAACTGAAAAAATCTCTATATGTATACGTTTTAGGGCTACATTGTCAAATAAACATTAAAATTTGAAGTGTAATAACTGTTAAGTGGAGTGTCGTAAATCACAAACACAATAGTGAATATTTCAGAATTTAAAAGTATTTTTTATTGACTAACAAATTACAATTAGAACTAACAGTGTTGAAGAATAAATAGGTTATACATATATATGTTTTATCGTTGAATGCTTAAACTCGAATGAATGCTTTTGGTAACTTTTCAATATAGCCCCTTTGTAAGGGGGCGGGGGTAGTAAGAAAAATAAATCATATGACCCTCACTGACGTACTAGATCATATAAAGTTATATTTTAACTTAAAAGAACTGATTAGCTAAAATGTAGCTTATCGTTATAAAACGAGCTGTGGAGGAAAAGAAAAGAATACAAATAAACGAAAACTTTTTGACCCGACAATACCGTCTAATTCACTACGGCACTGAATATAAATATTTGTTTTTTTTTCTACTACCTGAATTTCCGTTTTCCCTTGTTGCTATGGGAATTGCTATAAATACATTGCGTATAGGGGACTCTGCTTTCTGTGTTGTTCCAATTCCAAATAATTTTGTTTTACAGTGCGGCAAATTCTATTTGCCTTAAATTACTAAAACGATTATTGTGAACAAACGGCGAACACAGCCGGATTTGTTCACATGCCGAGATAATGAATATCATTTGTTATATAAATGCATATTATATTATGCAATTACAAATCCACAGCTAGAGAAAACTATTTAACTTGCATATTATGATGTATGGGGTACTGATATAATAAAACTGTTCGGTGCTAAAATAACATTACATTTTTATATAGCTAGTTTGTATGTTTGAATTTAAATTCAGTAGTAAAATTTTAATAGTATAGAAGTAGGTATAAAAAGTATAAATTTAATATTGCATATTTAATATTATACAAGTATAACCGATAACTACGTTTACAACTGCAAGAAAACACAATCAACATCACTATAAGTCCATGCACTAACAATAGATTGACCCGATATTGATATTGAACAGTTCTAAAGAGATTTACAAGTTTCTACCTCAGTTCTGCTAAGAACAGAACATGATTTTTATAAATACATGATTCAAACTAGCAGCTGGCAGATTAGACACATGGAAATTGTCACAAGAAAATTGCATCAGAAATCAGAGGATTAATCAAAGATATTATTAATATAGCATTATAACAGCAAAAACCTTTTCTGGTGCAGATTGTTTTGCAGTGCAGTGGTTCCAACGACCAAGACCACACATTGGTTGTAGCCAAATATAAAATAAACTAGAAAGAATAAAAACATATACAGGGTGTAACAAAAATGCAGGTCATACATAAATTATTAAATCGCATATTCTGGGGCCAAAAATAGTTCGATTGGACCTAACTTACCTGTGTACAAATATGCACATAAAAATAGCTACAGCCCTTTGAAGTTACAAAATGAAAATTGATTTTTTCCAATATGTATATCGAAAACTATTATAGATTTTTTATTGAAAATGGACATGCGGCATTCTTATGAACATATTAAAAAAATATAGTGAAATTTGTGTAGGTACCCCATAAAAATTGTATGGGAGTTTTGTTTATTTAAATCCCCCCCCCCCCCGAAACTTCTGTATACGTTCCAATTAAATAATTATTATGGTACCATTAGTTAAACACAATGTTTTAAAATCTTTTTTGCCTCTTAGTACTTTTTCCATAAGCCAGTGTTTATTGAGATATTTTGAATATTTGTCGAATCCACCACATATATTTGAATATTGTTAAGTACGATTAGTAATAATATGAAAATTTATTTATAATTTACATTTTTAGGTATATTTTGAAACATATTAAAAAAGAAGCCACATCTCGATAAAAGGTCGAAAATCGAAAAAAATACTAACAGGTTAAAAACACTGTGTTTAACTAATGGTACCACAATAATAGTTTAATTGAACGTACATCAACATTTGGGGGGTTTAAAGAAACAAAACCCCCATACAATTTTGATGTAAACATATTAAAAAAGAAGCCGCCTCTCGATAAAATCGGGCTTATCGAAAAAATACTAAGAGGCAAAACAGTTTTAAAAACATTGTGTTTAACTAATGGTACCACAATAATAATTTAATTAGAACGTACACAAAAATTTAGGGGGGGGATGGGTTTAAGGGAACAAAACCCCATAAAATTTTTATGGGGTGTACAAATTTCACTGTTATTCTGTTTTAAGATGTTCCTACCATAAGAATGCAACATGTCCATTTTCAATAAAAAAATCTCTAATAGTTTTCAATATATTGAAAAAAATCAATTTTCATTTTGTAACTTCAAAGAATTATAACTTTTTTTGTCCACATTTGTACAAAGGTAAGTTGGGTTCAATCGAACTATTTTTAGTCCCAGAATATGTGATTTAATTTATGACCTGCATTTTTGTTGCACCCTGTATAAGAACGAACCAAAGCCAGACATCATCTTACAGAAGAACGAAGAAGTGGAGCAAAATATGACATGTCACATTAATCAAAAATGTCGAGAACTTAAGAATAGAAATTTGATGGCAACTCAAATTGTCGTAATGTAAAGACAACAACTCAATTTACATCCCACGTGACAAGAAGGTTAATTCATACCTTACCTAAGGGCATAATTATTATTCTTTATTAATTATATCCATCCTATAGAATTTTAAACAAATATGCATTTGTGATATAACTACATACCATTTTAAGGGTTCTCACCCTGGTATTTCTTTGGTGGCTCAGCTAACATTCAACCAGTTTCTTATAACACTGATGATGATTTTGTAAGAAAATTGAAAACGTTCTGTTGTGATGTAGCCCTTAAAGGGATTTTAATATACCTTTTACAAAGGATTTTTTCCAATAAAAATTTTTGTGATTGATGGTATACAGCCAACTACGGGAAAATTATTTCTTTTCCTTGTGGATTTTTACTACGATAAACTTCTTCACAAGCAAATAAAGGAACTAACGGAAAATAAAAATAAAAGGAAGTGTAGCATACTAACAAGCATGGATGATAGGGTCTTATCATCACCAAAAAATCCTTAATCTGGGCTTTGAATTCTTTCTTATCTGACTTATTCTCTTGATTTTTGCCTCCTGTAATTAATATGTATTTCTAAATATGAAAAGATGGCTAGTAAATAAAATACTCACCTCGACCGAAGAGTTAATTGACGAAACGAAGCCTATTTTGCAGAGTTTTCAGAATAGAATTATTTGGACAACATAAAAATTTGGAAAAATTTAAGTCACAAAGAGAAAAAAGTGTGCAAAACTAAGTTCTTGTTTTTACACTAATAAATTTATCTTCATTAGTAATTTTAGATATAAGTAAAATTACCACATAACGTTCCTTTGCTGCCTAAGTTATTCTGATGACGTGATTATTATAGAAAATTTAACCATTAAAAATTTAAGAATAAAAAGTTATTCTGTAGTAGGCTGTATACCATATATTACGAAAAAAAAAACAATTAAAATCCTTTATAAATGGGCAATTAAATTTCCTGATTATTAACCTGAAATTAACCTGATAAGTTAATGCAAAGTTATTGAAATTTTAACTACGGTTTTAAGAAAGGTTATAACTTATACTCACACGATGCTAACATGCTAACCACCAGAATACAAAATATACCGGTAACTACCCTTTAAAATTGATCCGTCATGGAAACATAGATTAAATTCATGAACTTGAACATGGATGTACAAAATATCCCATGTATTCTGCTCGAGGTACCATTTAAGCCCAAATTGACTTGTTCACATGTTGAATAGATGATGGCAAGTGGCGAATGATAACGGAAATGACATGACAGAAATGACAGTTCTACAGGAAGTTGAAATATTAACGTGTTAGCTATGTAGCCCCTGGTGTAAAGCTTGATAAAATTGGGAACAGTAACGACAATCACTCCACTGTGATAAATAATCAATTAAAGTAAAATTAAACTTAATGTTATAGTTATGTGTTTAGAGTAGCTATATTAAAATGCAGTCACGTATGTTCGTCAATGATGAAGGTAGGCAAACTACATTACACATAAAATCGATAACTGTGAAAATCGATAATAAATCCATTTGTGATCACACCTAGGAGTTAGAAACGCATTTTATGTTGATTTTAAAGTTATCTAATTTATATAAATAGTTGGTAGTTGTTGGAATTTGTGTAAGTGCAAGAAAAAACCACAGTAGGGGTGATAGAAGTGTAAAAGTGTCTAAAATATTCCAGGGAGGATATATCGTTAAAAACAAGTTCAGACTTAGGCGACTAATTCCTAAGGACTCCGCAGGCTACCCGGAATCCTAAGGGTTTGAAACCAAACTGCCATAAGATGTAGCTAACGGTAGGAGGAGGAGAGGATGGAATATAAGGTGTATATGAGATAATTATTAAGAAAGAAAAATTTTTTTCTTTGATTTATTAGCTAAGTGAATGCCAAATTTTATGTCAACTCAAGCGGTTGTTTAAAATTCACAGGTTTTGCAATATTTTACCGTGAGTTAATAATCTAATAAATGTCTTTGTAGGGGTAGTTTATTAGGGTTGAGAATATTAAATACCTAATAAACTAAATTGTGAACATAAAATAAAGTTTAAATCACTACAAAATGCAACATTACCTAATTTAAAATTACAAAATATTTTTTTATACAATTTCTTATTTAGAGGGTAGTTTTTAAGGGTTTAAAAATAGTTATAAACTATAAAATACATTTCAATATGGAAAACAATCAAATTCCTATATTTAGCATACTATTTAACATACCCACACATAATTTTGATTTAAATAATGCTTATAACTGCTGTCTTTAATTTTTGGTAAAAAAGGGTAGTTTTCACCCCTTAAAAATAAAAAGCACACATTGTAGTCATATCACTTTTGAAAAAAAGGATAAGATGAGCTTATTTGCAAAATTTTATTTAAATCGGAGCGGTTCTTTAGAATTTAGAGGTTTTGCAATATTTTACCGTTAAAGAATGGACTAATAGTATCATGGGGTACTTTTTCTGGTTTTGTCCTCGTGATTTATTATCTCTCGCTCTCTTGATGTTTCCCTATTACTGAGGATCGTGATTTCTTCCAATATTCCTAACAATTTTTTTCCATTGCTCTATACCTTCAGAAGCTTTTCCAGCTGAATTCCTAATTTCGTCGGACCATCTAGTTGGTGATCGTCCTCTTGATCTTCCCCTTGGGACGTTTCCAGAAACAGTTAATCTCTCCAAATTATCGTCACCTCTGCGAACCACGTGACCGAAGAATTGCATAATTCGTTGCAGACATATTGTGGATAGCCTAAGTAACAGCCATAAGGTATGCGCAGCATTCTTCTCCAGACCACATCTCAAAGGCATCCATTTTTTGCGCGAAGAGTCTCTTGACTTGATTTATTATGACTTGCTACACACAATATCTTTTGTAAAGTAGTTAAATAAATAAATCTTTAATCTCTACGGGATCACTAACACGACAATTATTTTACTGTCATTGTTGCATGTGGTTGTCTTTTTAAAGACAAGTCACATAATTATCTATTATCATTTTTCTGGTGAATATTTTGAGTTAAACTCAAAAATATTGGCAATATTATATTAAAGTCATCTACTTTAAAATGTATAATGCACGTCTGAATTGTCAATATGAACTAGTTGGATAAAATTAAATTATTAGGATTTTTTACCAAGCCACAAAAACAAAATTTGTCTAATTTATTAATGTTTTGCATTTTGAAAACAATTTCCGAACTGGGAATCGAAACGTCAAAAAAACTTAATTTTAAAATAAAATTGGGGCTTATTGCCTACAAAAATAATAAATTAAAGTTAAGAAAAGTTCGATTTTTGTAATAAAGTTAAGATTAGAATGTTGTCTCAAAATCCGATTTACAAAATTACGTGAAACGAGCAAGTTTGCGAATTCAATTATTGATACATCACTTCCGAAAAGTTTTACGAAATTTCATGGGAATTTCCTATTGTGTATCGTTTGTAATCTGGTAGTTTCCACTTATTCGGGAACTCTGGATCTACCCAAGAAACACGATGCATAATTCTGCGAATAAGTTTATGTAACTAACCTTAACTAACCTTCCTGTTTACTAATTTAAGGTACAATGTTGAAAATTTATTGGGTGAACATTCTGCAGTATTATCAGTAAACACCGTTGGCATAGAAGAAAACTATTTACATTAATTTATTACATATTCGATTAAAATGTTTTAGGAGTTTTAATTTTTATTTTATTGAAGATAATAATCACAATTTTTGGTCCTTGATTCCTAATTTTATCAGTATTATATTAAACAATATAAGTAACTTGTGATTTTACCCATCGGTATGGGGGGGGGGGGGATCTAATCAATTTCCATTTATAGTCACCCTACTCATTTTTTCAAAGTTTTAGGATCAATAAACTGTCAACAGAATTAAGAATTAAATTTTTAAAATAATAAAGACCTTTCATGTAAACCAAGTAACGTAATGCTTTAAATTATTGTTCTTAATAAAGTAACCAATATTTTAGTCAATTTTGCGAAAAATTTAATTACTGATGCAGTAGTAAATATAAAATCAATATATTTCTACCAACCTTTTTTAAAGTCCGTTATTAATACGTAATTCCTTTCAACCTATACTCAAATTTTATTTTTAAACGTCTTATTTATTTTATACAGGGCGTCTCGAAAAGATTAGCCATAAATTCTACCACATATTCTGGGACCAAAAATAGTTCGATTGAACCTAACTTACCTTAGCACAAATGTGCACATAAAAAAAGTTACAGCCCTTTGAAGTTACAAAATGAAAATCGATTTTTTCCAATATATCGAAAACTATTGAAGATGAACATGTGGCATTCTTATGGTAGTAGTATCTTAAGAAAAAATTATAGCGAAATTTAGACACCCCATAAAAATTTTATGGGGGTTTTGTCCCTTTAAACCCCCCAAACTTTTGTGTACGTTCCAATTTAATTATTATTGTAGTACCATTAGTTAAACACAATATTTTAAAAAATTTTTTGCCTCTTAGTACTTTTTCGAAAAATCAGTTTTTATAGAGATATTGTGCATATTTGTCAAATCCACCACATATTTTTATATGGCAAGTACGTTTATGGAGAGTTGATAATAATAGGAAAATTTATTTATGATTTACATTTTTAGGTATATTTTGAACCATATTAAAAAAGAATAGTCCATTCTTTCACGGTTTTGGCTCTAAATTTTAAAGAACCGCTTGGATTGACATGAAATTTGGCGTACGTGTAGTTTATATGTCAAAGAAAAAAAGTGATATTGTGCCGATATGTGCCTTTGCCCTGGGGGTGACTTCCACCCCCTCTTGGGGGTAAAAAAATATATGTCCAAAATAAATCCGGAAATGGGTAAACTGACTAATTTTAAGTAACTTTCGTTCTATAGAGCTTTTTCGCCAAGTCAACACTTTTCGAGTTATTTGCGAGTGAATATGTTCATTTTTAAACAAAATAACCACATTTTTAGACGGTTTTTCACAAATAACTCAAAAAGTAACTATTTTGTCGAAAAAAACGTTCTTAGCAAAAATATAGCATATAAAAAAGTAATAAAAATTATGTAAGCGTTAGGTCTCTGGATCTAGTAGGACCAGAGTTATAGCCAATGAAAAATATATTCATATTCACCAAATTTCAATAGAATATTTCGACGTGAAATATCCAAAAAATTAAGCACTTTTTGGGGAAAACCCATTATAACTTTTTTAAAGTGTTTAAAAAAAGCTTTATTTTTGTTTTTACAAAAAGTTCCTAGCATTAAATTTAAGCACGTTGCGCTCAAAATAAAGTTGGTCCCTTTTGTTTTTACAAAAAAAAAATCGGGAAGACCACCCCCTAATTAGCAACTTAAATAAAATTAATCGTTACCGCTCCACAAATTATTTTACTTATGTTGTGTTTATATGATCTGTAAGTTTCATCGATTCAAAGTGCTTATTTTTGAAAAAATTTGGTTTCAAAATAAAATTTTTAAAAATTTAAATTTTAAAAAATATGCTTTTTTTCAAAATAACTTAAAAATTGTTAGAGATACCAAAAATCTCGAAAAACAAAAAAGTCAGATTTGCTTTTCTGAATATCACGTATTTTTTTGTTTTTCTGTTAGACAAAAATTTATTAAGATTTGGTGTTTCTAAATTTGCATATATTCGTGATCAGTGACTCGTTCAACCCCTTTTAACTACAGCCCTTTCAATAATAAGGACTTTAAACCGATGAAACTTACAGATCATATAAACAATATATACAAGAGTCAAGAAACTTGTGAAGTTGTAACGATTAAGTTCATTTAAGATACTAATTAGGGGGTGATTTTCTCGATTTTTTACCAAAACCAAAAGGGACTAACTTTATTTTGAGTAACTTGTTTAATTTTGATGCTAAAAATTTCTTTTATAAAACAAAAATGAAGCTTTTTTTAAACACTTTAAATAAGTTGTCATGAGTTTTCCCCGAAATGTGCTTAATTTTTGGTTATTTCACGTTAAAGTATTCCATTTGGAATTTGACGAATATGAACCTATTTTTCATTCGCTATAACTCTGCTTCTACTAGGTGCAGAGACGTGATATACACCATTGTTTAAATATTTTTACAGGCTATATTTTTACTAAGAATGTTTTTTCGACAAAATACTTACTATTTGCGTTATTTGCGAAAAACCGTCTAAAAGCGTGGTTATTTTGTTGAAAAAATGAACATATTCACTGCCAAATAACTCGAAAAGTATTGACTTAGTGAAAAAACTCTATAGAACAAAAGTTACTTAAAATTAGCCAGTTTATTTATTTCCTGACTTTTTTTGGACGAATATTTTTTCACCCCCAAGAGGGGGTGAAAACCACCCCCAGGGCAAAAGCACATATCGGCACAATATCACTTTTTTTCTTTGACTTGTTAGCTATGTGTATGCCAAATTTCATGTCAATCCAAGCGGTTCTTTAAAATTTAGAAGTTTTGCAATATTTTACCGTTAAAGAACGGACTACACCCGAGAGGGTAGAAGGTCTAAAGATTATACAGAGAGAGTCTGTAAAGTGGAATAAATTCAATATCTCAAATACTAATTGTTTTTTTGGAAAATGCTCAGACCCGTCGATTAGTATTTCAAATTGTCCTTTTTGACATTCAATAATAATGTATACAGGGTGTCCCAATTTAGAGATATGACGTCATCGTCGATTTTCTTAAATGGCAACACTGTCATTTTGATAGCTAATTTGATAGGGTTTGTAAAGTTATACATAACTGCAAAATATCAAATTTTTATTCTCTACCATTTACAAGATAATAGAAAATAACAAAGTTATATCTGTAATTCGGAATATATTCAATAATTAAAATACTAACTGTTTTTTTGAAAAATTCTCAGACCCGTCGATTAGTATATCAAATTGTCCTTTTTGACATATAATAATAATGTATACAGGGTGTCCCAATTTAGAGATATGACGTCATCGTTGATTTTCTTAAATGGCAATACTGTCATTTTGATAGCTATTTTGATAGGGTGTGTAAAGTTATACACAACTGCAAAATTTCAAATTTGTATTCTCTACCATTTAGATGATAATAAAAAATAACAAAGTTATGAAAAAGAAGTAATCAACTAATAATTGAATCTAATTATTTCAATAAATTAAGCAAAAACTCATAATGTTGCCCTCAATTATTGTCAAATTGTCAATGGGCAACGTTATGAGCATTTTCTTGATTGAAATAAATAAATTCAATTATTATTTGATTACTTTTTGTTCTTCATAACTTTGTTATTTTTTATTATCTTGTAAATGGTAGGGAATAAAAATTTGAAATTTTTCAGATGTGTATAACTTTACACACGCTATCAAAATAGCTATCAAAATGATAGTGTTGCCATTTAAGAAAATCAACGATGACGTCATATCTCTAAATTGGGACACCCTGTATACATTATTATTATATGTCAAAAATGACAATTTGATATACTAATCGACGGGTCTGAGCATTTTTCAAAAAAACAGTTAGTATTTTAATTATTGAATATATTCCAAATTACAGATATAACTTTGTTATTTTCTCTTATCTTGTAAATGGTAGAGAATAAAAATTTGATATTTTGAAGTTATGTATAACTTTACAAACCCTATCAAATTAGCTATCAAAATGACAGTGTTGCCATTTAAGAAAATCGACGATGACGTCATATCTCTAAATTGGGACACCCTGTATACATTTTTATTGAATGTCAAAAAGGACAATTTGAAATACTAATCGACGGGTCTGAGCATTTTCCAAAAAAAACAATTAGTATTTGAGATATTGAATTTATTCCACTTTACAGACTCTCTCTGTATATATAAAGGACGGACTAAAAGCCACATCTCGATAAAAGGTGCCTTATCGAAAAAATACAAAGAACCAAAAAAGTTTTAAAAACACTGTGTTTAACTCATGGTATCGCAATAATAGTTTAATTGGAACGTACACAACCATTTGGGGGGTTTAAAGGAACAAAACCCCCATAAAATCTTTATGTAAACCTATTAGAAAAGGAAAAGAAGCCGAAACTCGATAAAAACTGCCTTGTCGATAAAATACTAAGAGCCAAAAAAGTTTTAAAAATATTAAAATTAACTAATGGTATCACAATAATAATTTAATTGGAACGTACACAAAAGTTTGGGGGGGGGGGGGTTAAGGGAACAAAACCCCCATAAAATTTTTATGGGGTGCAGAAATTTCACTATAATTTTTCTTTAAGATATTCCTGGCATAAAAATGCCACATGTCCATTTTAAATAAAAAATCTCTAATAGTTTTCGATATATTCGAAAAAATCGATTTTGATTTTGTAACTTCAAAGGGCTGTAACTTTTTTTATGTGCATATTTGTACTAAGGTAAGTTAGGTTCATTCGAACTATTTTTGGTCCCAGACAAGGTGATTTAATTAATGACCTCTATTTTTTTACACCCTGTATAATTGCAATCGACTCTTGTTGAAATAATAAAATTTTGAATAGTTTATATTATAAAGAATTATAAAAACTTGCGTAATAATTAGGAATGAGATTCTTCCTCACTAAATCTGTAAGATCTTTTTTTGCGTTCTTTAAAGCAATCGGCTGGTCATATAATTTTTCAAGGGTAATTTCATTAGCATCCAACATTTTTCTCCTTTTATTTCGCATGTTTATCGATTTAAATTCATGCTGGGTATACCAAGTTAGTTTTTGTTTTTCGGAACCTTCAGTAAAGTTGTACGCCCATTGTTCTTGTAATTGTTTTAAATTAATTTAAAAGATTGTGGTTTATTTCCTTGACTATAAAGGGTTTTCCGGATTTCCTAGCACTTTTAATGATTGTAAGATATTAGCAAGATATTAGATATTGCAAGATATTATCTTCTGTACATTTTTTACTTTTGTTTTCTCGTATTGATTTGTTTAATTTTCTGTCTTGCAGTTTTATTTCCAACATGAATCTTTCCATTTTTCTTTGAGTTATTTCTATTTTGTTTATGTTGGCCTTTGTTAATGTCCATGTTTCTAAGCCATACGTCAGAACCGGAAGGATGCACTGATCAAATACACGGGTTTTTAAGTACTGTTGTATCTTTGTACTTTTTAGTATCCATCTGAACTTTCCAAACGCAGCTCACGCCAATCTTATTCTTCTTTGTACTTCATTTATTTGGTTCTCTTTATTAGCTTTAATTATTTGACACAGAATATGATATTCGTCAACACCCTCAATATTTACTACAATACTTAGAAACGGTAAAAACAGGAGAAAAACACACTATTTTTAAAATAGCAAATAGCATACTAATTCTGGTTATTGTAATTTTAGCATTTAATTTTGCTGTACCGGAGACCTGATGACTGATGATGCTTTGTATATTATAGAAAGCGAAACCGGTCATCTGCAGTATATTAAAAGTGATTGTAAGTCCATTCCTTTATTTTATTTTCCAATACTTGAAATGGGCTCACACAGACAACAAATTCAAATTTTAAACAACATTCTCCATATATTTTACATTGCCCCATCAAAACATTATTCACGTCGTCTCTCCCAGACACCTTCGCTCCCGTTCCCGACACCCTTGACTTGTTAAAGAATCATCGGGAAAGTTATCGCTTACGAAGGGAAGGAAGTTAATTTATTTTTAGTCTGTATCAAATGCAACGGTGTGGTTGTTGAGTTATTGATTGATTGATCAGTGAAACTTCTTCAAATCTAATTAAAGCCGTTGCCTGCCCTTAACTTGAGTTGCTTATAATTGCGTTTCGAGATTTTCTGTACCGGCACAGCACTCGATTGGTTGTATATTTTTAATTGGCTTGATAAATTTTGCGAAAACATATACGATAGAAAATAGGTGGTGGATTTGTTATTTGTTTCTAAAATCATCATGTGTATGATATATAACTTTATGAAATAAATAAATAAGTTTTTATTTAGCGTATATCATACACTAAGAACCGAGATCGGATCAAGTAGCATCTGAATTACTGAAGGAAGGAGGAGACGCACTACAGAAAACAACACATGAATTGATAACAAAGATATGGTCAAATAAACAGCTACCAGCGGAGTGGAATAGCGGTATTATTGTACCATTAAATAAAAAAGGAAATCAGTTAGAATGTGGAAACTACCGTGGAATCACGCTTCTGAATGCAACATACAAAATAATGTCCAACGTCATTTATGAAAGACTTAGACCACACGCTGAAAAAATAGTTGGCAAATACCAAAGTGGCTTCTGTAGACAGAAGTAAATAATAGACCAGATATTTGTTCTGCGACAGATCCTCGAAAAAGCAAGTGAACATAACATCGACACACATCATCTCTTCATAGACTTCAAAAGCGCATATGACAATATAAACCGAGAATTCTTAATAAAAGCAGTGAAAGAATTTCATTTACCAACATAACTAATAGAACTGATAAAAGAATCTCTAAAAGTAAAAAGTAAAATCCAGGTACAAAACGAAACGAACTAACGGAAACAATAGATGTGAAAAAGGGACAACGCCAGGGAGACGCTCTATCATGCATCTTGTTCAACATCGTACTCGAGAAAATAATGAGGGACACAACAGTCAATACTCGACGAACAATCATTAATAAAAGCGTGCAAATACTAGCATTTGCAGATGATGTTGACATAATCGCAAGATCAAGAAGAGAAATGATAGAGGCATTCAATAAAACAAGCTGCACAAAATAGTGGCCTTAAAATCAACCAGAACAAAACAAAATATATGCAGGTAAGTAAAACCGCAGAAATAAGGCAGCCACAAAATATAACAATAGGAGAATACAACATTGAGGGGGTAAAAAACTTTACATACCTACTTGGGATCCTTAGTCACGTCTGATATTAACGTAGCGGAGTAAGTGAAGAGGTGAATATTTATTGCCAATAAAAGTTACCATGGCTTAATTCGGCAACTAAGATCAGATAACATCGCAAGAAAAACAAAGTGCCAAATATAAAAACATTAATAAGACCGGTACTCACATACGGCTCAAAAACCTGGACACTCACTAAAAGAGAGGAAACATTGCTAGCCACCTTTGAAAGAAAAATCTTGCGACAGATATACAGGGTGAGGCAGATAAAGGGCCTATTAGGAATATCTCGAGAACTAAAGGTAAGAAAATCATGAAAATTGTTATGCAGGGGTTTTGAGGTGTGAACTATTTAATGAAAATATTTTGGTCTCTTTGCTACTTCCGGTTATACCGGAAGTTGATTGTAACTTCGTTTTTTTAAATGGGACACCCTGTATATTTTTACATTATTGGATTCTCCTCGATTTCTTCTTTCTTTAAATATAAGGTTTTGTAATATTATACAGGGTAGGTTAAAAGATAATTACGTTTTCTTATTAATTTCGTAGCAACATTCACACCCTGTAGGCTTGTAGTAGTTTGACTTAATAAATTCTATTTATGTTCAAATGATTTTTAATATAGTCTTCTATTGTTAACAAATATTAGTATAGCTAAATTTTTCCTTTTAGTATACAGGGTTGGTCGAAACACGGAATGAGTATTTTCTGAGTTTTCTTAAATGGAATACCCTGTATTTTAGTATTGTAATGAAATGTTGTTTTATGATACATTTTAATTACTTAAGCACTCCCTATACCTAACTGCTTTAATTTGTGAGTTATTGGTGATTCAAGCAAAACATTAATTGCAACACAAAATATGTGAAATTGTATTAGGTTGGCCGTGAAAATATTCAATCACAAATAATTTTTTGTAAATAAATACATATTAATCTAGACTCATACTTAAAATTGCCAATAATGGTTGAACTGTCAAAATACCATCGAAGTTAAGATTGTTGGTGCGATTAACAATTAAGCACAAATTAAAGCAGTTAGGTATAGGGAATGCTTAAGAAATAAAAAAGTACCATGAAATATCATTTCATTACAATACTAAAATATAGGGTGTTCTATTTAAGAAAACTCAGAAAATACTCATTCCGAGTTTAGACCCACCCTGTATACTAAAATTAAAAATTTAGCTATACTAATAATTGCTAACAATAGTAGACTATATAGAAAATCATTTGAATATAAATAGAGTTTATTATGTCAAACTACTACAATCCTACAGGGTGTGAATATTGCTACGAAATTAATAAGAAAACGTAAATATCTTTTAACCTACCCTGTATAATGTTAAAAAACAATATATTTTAAGAAAGAATAAATCGAGGAGAATCAAAAAATGTCAAAATATACAGGGTGTCCCATTTAAAAAAACGAAGTTATAAGCAACTTCCGGTATAACCGGAAGTACCAAGTAGATGAAAATATTTTCATTAAATAGACCAGTCTTCAAAACCCCATTATTCCAATTTTCATAATTCAGTTACCTTTAGTTCTCGAGATATTTCTAATAGGCCCTTTATCTGCCTCACCCTATATAGGGGCACAAAAGAAAACGGAATTTGGCGAAGAAGGTACAACTTTGAACTATACAAAATATACCAGGATCCGGATATCATAACATTCATTACAATAGGACAGCTGCGTTGGATGGGACATGTAGAAAGAATGGAAGAAGGCGAAATACCAAACAAAATATTCAAACAGATGCCAGTAGGAAAAATAACAAGAGGAAGACCGAAGCTGAGATATTTAGAACAAATAGAAAATGATATAATAACCTTAAAAATAAAAAACTGGAGAAAAAAAGAACGACACAGATCAGAATGGAGAAGAATCCTGGAACAGGCCAAGACCCAGAAAGGGTTGTCGAGCCAGTAATGATGATGATACAATAAGAATAATCATACGACTTGTTGTGATGTATGGAAGCGAAACGTGGTCGATAACGAAGGCAAACAAAGAGAGACTACGTGTTTGGGAAAGAAAAATCCTAAAGAAGATCTTTGGGCATGTACTGGATGAAGCATCAGGACAATATAGGATAAGAACTAACAAAGGGCTCGAAGAACTTTACCCTGACGCCAACATCATAAAAGAAATAAAGTGCAGAAAACTCCAATGGGCAGAAAACCTCAGAAGACATTCTGACCAAAGAACAGTAAGGCTGGTATGGTTGAAAGTCCCAACTGGAAGAAGACAACGTGGACGCCCAGAGAACAGTGGAGGCATTTTGTCGAGTCAGCTAAAAACCCACGAAGGGTTGTAACGCCACGGAGTAAGTAAGGTAAGTAAATACAATAAGATCCAGTGGCGATTTCTTCATAGTGCGATCCTAGTGCGATCCCAAAATTGTTTTCATACAAACATTTATATGTAAAATTTATCATTCTATAGATGATATTTTTATTTAACTATACACTAATTATTATTGTAATCATAAATCACAGATCTGAGCATAAGTAATAGGTAATATTGGATTGTTTCTATTCTACAGGGTGTCCAGAAACTCTACCGACAAACGAAGACAGGAGATTCGGTACACGGGCGTAGCCAGGGGGGGTTTTGGGGGTTCAAACCCCCCCCCCCCCCGAAAAGATAAGATATTTACATCTTTCAAATTTTTATTATGAATATAAAGGTTATTTCTAGTTTTAGTCGTTTTATTTTTTTGAACCCCCTACGAAACTAAAACCTGGCTACGCGTGTGATTCCTTATATAATTTTAAGACAATTTAACCCAATTCACCTAGTACGAAAATGCTTCTTAAGGGAGCTAGAGCTCTTTGAAGATGGCGCCATGTAATTAGTTTTTCTTAAATACCTCCAGAACGCTTCTATTTAGAAAAACGAAAATTTGTATACATATTTACTTTCCAGAAATGAATCGATTCATTCCATTGCGAATTTCTAGTACCGGTCATAGGCGTCCGTTTTGGGTAGGGCAACGGTTATTTTATCGCATAACTTTTTGTCTTTAACTTTAAAACATCTTTAATACTGGATTATTAAATTGTGAGATATTCTAGTACTAAAAGGTACTCTTACTTTCAAGTCCGTAGGACACACCGTTTTCTAGAAAAATCGATTTGAAAGTTTTTAGTTTTAGGAATTTGAAAAAAAAATTGAAAAAAAAACGATGTATTTTACCAACTTAAAGCAAGAGTAAAATTTATTACTCGAATATCTCATAATTGAATAATCTAGTGTCAAAAATACTTAAAAATTAAAGACAATAAAGTTATGCTATAAAATAACTGTTGACCTACCCAAAATGGACGCCTATGACCGGTACTAGAAATTCGCCATTAATGAAATCGACTAATCTCTGGAATATAAATAAATGTACCAGTTTTCACCTGTCTAAATAGTTTTTTTTTTAAATCTTTTTTTTTTTGAAATTCAAAGAACGAAAAATTTTCAAAACGATTTTTCTAGAAAACGGTGTATCCTATCGACTTAAAGTAAGAGTTCCTTTTAGTACTAGAATACCTCACAATTTAATAATTCAGAGTCAAAAATGCTTAAAAATTAAAGACAAAAAAGTTAGGCGATAAAATAACCGTTGCCCTACCCAAAACGGACGCCTATGACCGGTACTAGAAATTCGCAATGGATGGAATCGATTCATTTCTGGAAAGTAAATACGCATACCAATTCTCGTTTTTCTAAATATAAGCGTTTTGGAGGTATTTAAGAAAAACTAATTACATAACGCCATCTTCAAAGAGCTCTAGATCCCTTAGGAAGCATTTTCGGACTAGGTGAATTAGGTTAAATTGTCTTGAAATTATCTTAGGAATCTCCTGTGTTCGTTTGTCGGTAGAGTTTATGGACACCCTGTATTTCGATATACGGCAACTTCACGGGTTCAAAACATGAGATATAGTCTCCCGTGCACTGCTATAATATAGCAATGAATTCTCATAAGCCCAAATTCCACCCATTGCCCTTCCCACTTCACCGCGACAGCCCAGTGATTTAGGTGGACTGATGTGCACGATGTGATCCTATTGCGATTGTAACATGTATGGGACATATACATTTAAATTTTTAAACGCTTTTCTTTAGTTCAATCGTTTGGGTCAAATCTTTAGACGTTAATTTGACTGCCTTCTCTTCAATACAAATGAATGAAAATTTGCAGATATATGCATTCGCGGGAACAATGCACGAATAGTAAATAAATTTTTTTTTTAAGTTTATTAATTTGTTAAAATAAAAAAAACGATTTTAATGGAAAATGCTTAAATTCTCTTTTTTTACAATGTATAAACTTGAAACGTTTACAGATTGTAGCTAATTAATATTAATGTAGATAATTAGATGTAGATAATTAGATTGTAGCTCTATACATAATTTCACTTTTTAGGTTAATCGTTTACGTTAGGCTTCATAAATAAACAATAATGTTTCAAATTTTTTTCCGATTCCGACTACTTTTCATGTTTGTACATCATGTTTATAAACATCTTAAGCGGCGACGATTTTGAATGCTCATATCTTTGTTTATATAAACATCGGCGCTTATTCGTGTCAAATTTCAATACGATACGAAACAAAGCTTCAACCAAAACTCCAATTAAAAAAATTCGTGTTTTTAACGTAGTCTTAGAAAAACCACCGGTAGAGACGTTTCGTGCTACAATTAACATTAGAATTAGTTTTGGCGCATTAATTCAAAGTTCGTTACGAATCCTTAAATATATTCAACCGTCATTTATAAACAAGTGTGTTTCTGTGACCTATGTGCGGTGAATGTTATCATGTGACATCGTGCAATTAGGGGTCCAGTGTGAAGGCATGTACTAAATATTTGACGCATAAATATGTCCTGCGACAATTTGCATTAACTAAATTTGTCTATCATATACACCCTTTTTTTAACCCTGGAAGATCACACCTATTTTTTTTACATAAACCTCACACATGGGTGTCAGATACCCAATGATTTTTTGTGAAGAAATAAAAAAAAAGTAAATATTTTATGATTTCCAGAGACTCTCTAATCACTATTGAATACATAGGAATAATTAAATCAATAATTTTATTTTCTCTCTCTTAATTGTAGTAACACAAAAGAACAAAATATTAAAAATACCTAAAAATAATTAAAAAACATTTTCTAAAAAACCGGAAACATAATTCAAAATATTTTAATTTAATTTAACAACAAAATGGTCTTTCTAACTAAAATATAACATCTTTTGATTATAGAACTCATATTCATTCTTAGCCAGGTATTTCAGTTTCACTCATTTTAGTAACTACAATCATAAGACAGTGTGGCTCTATGCTCCATGCATTATGCTTTATAGCAAGCCGAGCATGCACGCTTAGCTTTTCCATCTTTGCCTTTGCAGAAATAACACCTAGTTTTCTTTACTAAATTTGTGGGATGTTGTGTTGTTAGGTCATTAACTTAAACGCACACTTGATCGCAAACCTCACACATGGGTGCTACATACCCTAGCCTGTATTCAATAAATTCTCGTGATTGGAAATATTGCTCAAATGAGACCGCAACTACACACCCGTCGTTGGCAGACTAGAGACTGAATTTACATAAAGCAGCATTACCATTGAAATGCAGCTGCGCAAGCTACATGCAGTTAAGTGTAGCGATGGGTATCTCACACCCAAGTGTGAGCTTCCAGGGTTAAGCATGACGATATATTTTTAATGTTTGAAAAGTGTAAGACTAAAAAGTAAAAAATTTAAAAAATATGAAAAAAAAATTTTAAGAAACGCTTTTCTTTAGTTACGAGTGACTAAAATTAAAAATGTAAATATAAATATAAATATAAATATAAATATAAATATAAATATAAATATAAATATAAATATAAATATAAATATAAATATAAATATAAATATAAATATAAATATAAATATAAATATAAATATAAATATAAATATAAATATAAATATAAATATAAATATAAATATAAATATAAATATAAATATAAATATAAATATAAATATAAATATAAATATAAATATAAATATAAATATAAATATAAATATAAATATAAATATAAATATAAATATAAATATAAGTATAAATATAAATATAAATATAAATATAAATATAAATATAAATAAATATAAATATAAAAGAATCAACTAAAAAGCAAAAAATAAAAAACATTCAAACTCGAAGGATTATTTGAAAAAAATGTTAGATTAAATATAGAAAAATCTCACACATTCGTTAAAAAATTGAAAATAACAGTTTCGTTAAAGAAAAGCGTGGGGCGCGTCTTCATCGAATAAACGGTTTGAGGATAGATACTTTTTTACTTCTCGCGCCCCAAGCTTCTCTTTAACGAATGTGTTAGATTTTTTCAATTTCTTGTCACTCATATCTTTCTGTCACTCAAATTTTTTTTTCATATCTTTTTTCTATGATGCTTATAAAGTTCAAAACAGTATTAAAAATGGAGGGATTGAATTTTATTAAAAGTATCATTTGTCCTAAACCAAATTTGATAATTACGAATGTAACAAAATGCAAAAGTCAAGATTATAAACCATCATTTAAAATAGAGATTTATGAAAACATTAACTGGTTGTGTGGGTGTGCTACTAGCAATACTCTTTACTGTTTTCCGTGATTACTATCTATTTGGTGATGAGGAATCAGAATGAACAAAATACAGCGTTAAATACTTAATTTGAAATTATTTATTGAATATCCGATTTTAAAGAACTTTCGGGGCAGTCCACTTACTTAAATTTTTGACTGAAAATATTTTGCAGGATTTTTCTGAAATAATTTGAGTTCTAAAAGTACTTGTTGCGATGTCACTGACAACCGTAGAAGCGAAACGATGTTTTTCTACATTGGAACGTATCAAAACTCTCCTTAGATGTACCTACTAAGAGCCAGGATTGCCAAAATAGCGGTGATTGAAGTTTCTTATAAGATATTACTGGTTAAAAATATTTTAATTTATTACCCTTGCTGAAAAGTAGCAATAAATACAGAAAAGGGGGAAAACAAGCCATTTCTTATTCAATATTTTTCAACCACTTATATTGCACGTAAGACCTTGACAATCCGGCTGAATGAATTGAAGTTTATTACATAGTTTCAAAAAGTAAAGTGCAAAAAATTTAATTTTACCACGTTCCAACGAACTGAAGACTGAATCAGCAGCCGCTCAGCACTGCTTTAGGGTTTATTACCAAGATCAGAAATGGCTTGGAATTAGACTCCAGAACGTGGGGCTCGAAAATGGAAAAAACGTGTTTCGAGCCAATAAAAACCACCGATATACTTTTGTCTGATAGGCTATTGAAACATAGCTGTAACTGTTTGAAAGAATTATCCAAGTTGTGTGTTTGCATTAAGCATGATTTGAAGTGTACTGATTACAGCTCTATTTGCCAAGGGAAACTTGCAAAAATTTACAAAGCTGAACAACAAAATACTAATATTGCTCTAACTTTGATAACTCTAATAAAATTGATATCGAATTGTATATTGCCAATTTGGGGAATAATTGTCAACTTTAAGATGAAGATTTTGATGAAGTAATAGAAGATCCTTTCAATCCACAGCACAAGAAATCACGCTTGTACAAATAATTATCCGAAAATTGAAAAAAAAAAGATAATTTCTGTATTCCATTTCTATAACGTAAATCTAATAATATAAAATTATGCTGCAATGTTCATTTTTATTAATTTATCTTAAAACAATTGAATATGATTACACAGCTTTGAACATTTGTATGTAGAGCGTTAAAAGGGACACGTTTGGTAAGTTTTTCAAAAAAAAATCTACAAGAGAGGAAATAATAAATAGTTTTATTTTATCTTGAATAAATTTATTTATTTCTAACAAACTTAAAATATCTTTGGGATTTGGTAATGTGTTATTTAGGTTTGTCTATAGGAGTTATATGGGACAAAAAAGAAGAAAATAGCTACAGTGAAAGCCGCAAAAATACAGTTTTTTACGTATACCGATTTTGAATTTTGAAATTAAATTTTCTTTAACCTAGTTATTTTGGTATTTTTTCACACTTTTCATAAGATATCGGCTGGTGTAATAAAATGTGTAACAACTCTATTGACTACTTTTGCGGAAATAATAAATAGATTATAGTAAAGGAGGCAAGTATGTTAAATTTGCCGTTACTCAAGCATTATGGGGATCTATTGGGTTGTGAAGATTAGGTCCTAAAACCAAAAAAAGTTAAGATAATTTTACATTGTATGGTAGAGGAGCCCAAGCGCGGATTTTTGCAGTTACTTGAGCGCGTCAGATTATCATATGGGGAGAAACGTGGTACCCTGCACATGTACCTCTACCATATATTGGCTCTTAACACAGGGGAGCTCGTGCAGGGGGACTCGAAAAAAAATCTATTCTTAAAAATACTCGAAATTGTCAGATTAAGATAAGGTAAGTTAAGTACATGCAAAAGAGTCTATAATTAAAAAATGTGACGATTTGAGCAGGGCGTACGGAAATGGGTGAGTCAAAACCTATCACAAAAAAAGCGAATATTTCGCGAAATGAAGGTCAGAAAAGAAAAACTAGAAATTACTTGTTCAATATTTTTTAAAAATCTATCGAAAGATACCAAACATTACCCCCACGGAGAGGGGTGGGGAGTAAATTTAAAATTTTAAATACAAATCCCGCGATATTTCGCAAAATAAACATCAGATCGAAAAGCTGCAAAATACACTTATTCATGGTACCAAATGGTACCAAATACGACCCCCACGGAGGTTGGGTAGGGGGTTACTTTAAAACCTTAAATGGGAGCCCCCATTTTTTATTGCAGATTTGGATTCTTTGCATAAAAATAAGCAACTTTTATTCGAATTATTTTTTCGAATTATGGATAGATGGCCCTATATTCGGAAAAAACGATTGTTGGAAATGGAAAATTAAATTAAAAAATGGGAAGTCCCCACTAAAATGGAAAATTGTACTTAACTTTTTTTGGCTTTGGACCTAATAATCACAACCCAATAGGTCCCCAAAGCGCTCGAGTGACTGCACATTTAGCATACTTTGCTCCCCTACCATTAGTGGGGACTTTGCATTTTTTAATTTACTTGTCCATTTCTTACAATCGTTTTTTCCGATTACAGCGTCATTTATCCATAATTTGAAAAAATGTTTCGAATAAAAGTTACTTATTTTTACGTAAGGAATACAAATTTTCAATAAAAATTGGAACCACCTATTTAAGATTTTAAGATAACCTCTCACACCTCAACTCCGTGGGTGGTCGTGTTTGATGTCATTCGACAGAACTTTAAAAAATATTGAACACGTATTTTTCAGTTATTTGATTTAATTTTCATTTCACGCAATATCACCGTTTTCGTATTTAAAATTTTAAAGTTACCCCACCCCTCTCCGTGGGCGTCGTGTTTGGTATCATTCGATAGATTTTCGATAAATATTGAATACGTATTTTTTAGTTTTTCGATCTGACGTTCATTTCGCGAAATATTCGCTTTTTTTGAAACTTTGTGATTCGCCAATTTTCTTACGCCCCGCTCAAATCGTCAGATTTTTGAAATATACACTGTTCTGTATGTACTTACCTTATAGACCTGGATCCCGCGTACCAAAAAAAGTTGATTAAATAGCAAGCTGAAAATATTTTAATGGTGTCTTGTCGGACAAACTTTGATGTATGGGAACACTGGAACAGGGGAAGTTTTGATTGTAGAACAGGGAAAGTTTTGACTGTGAAACAGGTTAAAAATTTGGAACGTGAGCCTACGAAAACGTTCCGTGTATTTTGTCGGACAGAACTTCCAATTGACTTGTTACCATTTCATTAAACTCTCATGCAAAAATCAGACTGGTGTTTATCACTAAGTGGGCATTTTAATGAGTGGAACACGAAGAAAATGTCAAATGACAGGAATTATGTTGGTTAGTAATAGCAGTCTGATTTTTGCAGGAGAGTTTAATGAAAGGGTAACAAATCAATTGGATGTTCTGTCGGACGAAATACACGGGATGTTTTCGTAATATGACGTTCCAAATTTTTAAACTGATCCAAAATTAAGACTTCTCCTGATTCAGTGTTCCCGTACATCGAAGTTTGTTCGACTAGAAACCATTAAACTATTAACACATTTTCAGCTTGCTATTAGTCAACTTTTTTTTCATACGTGGGATCCAGGTCCATTACCTTAATCTCACGATTTCGAGTTTTTGTAAGGATATATTTTTTTTCGGACCTACCTTAACGAACTCCCCTGAGTTAAGAGTCCATATATTGTAGGGATACACTTACAGGAACAAAGTTTCTTCCATATGTGATTTTCTGACGCGCTCGAGTAACTGCAAAAGTTCCCGCTTGGGCTCCCCTACCATTAGATATATTCCGATGGGTGAGTTGCCGGAATTTAATTGAAATGAATGTAATAAAAAGAACGATAAATATTTTATTTATTGTAACGAAAATGTGTTTCGCTTTGGTCTCGGAAGAAAAGGTGGATGTTAGCGACGACCAGACCCGATGCGCTTGCCTGCTGAGCTGTGACTAAAGAAAAAACCACAAACGATAAATATGTTTGTGTTTCTTTTACTTTGACCAGCTGTCAATAAATCACTAGGTCTGGCGTACACTTTCGCAGTTTTAAGAAAACAATTTCGATGCATTCTTTGTGCATAACTAATTTATGTGGGTGAGGAAACAGATGTTGACAGAGTAAAGCCATGTCACTCTTACATTTTTGTGTTTAATTTAATGTGAATTTCGAATGACTAAGTTGTTTCGATTTTGAGAAAAAATATTAAAATTAAAATTAGCGAAAATAGTAATTAAAGCGTATCGCTATAAATATAATCCTCTGCGACAATCCAGTTGTAGGTATTCTCAATAAATTTTTTTATTCATTTGGAGTCAAACGTCTCTACGGCCATTTTTAACATGCACAGATACCTATGCAGTTTCCTGTAATCGAGATTACTGATTTACTCACTTGGGTAGAGAATTTTTCGTTTATTATAAATTAATGAATGAAAATAGTTTCTGTCCTTGTGGGGTCGGTACTCACCGGAGGGCCGCAGACGTTCGGATACAATTAGCGTCTCTTTGCAAAGACAATGACGTCAACTTTGCAAAGACACTTACTCAACACACACACACTACACATTACTCCCCTGAGTTAGTGATAAGTTGTAGTCTAAAAAAGCATTATGAAATTGACTGGCCAGTTGGTTGTGAAAACCAGTGCCAAAAACACAAAACACACACACAGATTACTGATTTAGGTTTTTGTAACATTTTATACAGAAACTTGCACGAATGAACTCCAGAACTCCTAACTTTATTGATTCGAAATGATAAATATGTATGTACTACACGAGAGCTCAAATATTTTATTATAGATCATAAAAACAATATAGTGCTTAACTGAGAAACAAAAATTTTTATATACTTATCTTAGTTTTCGAATTTAATTGATTGGCAGTATATTCCAGAACTCGCAATAAAACTTACATATCCAGTGAAGAGTCACAAAAATATTTATATTTCTGCTGAGTTTGTTTCATCGATCACTTGATATTGCTCTCGTTAAATCTGAAACGAAGCTCCTTGACATAAAGAATAACGGGCTCCATATCTTGCATGCGGAAATCAAGTGCAAAACAAAGAAAATCTCAAGTCAAAATGTAATATAAAACAAAACCCATATTCCAAACAGTGTGACGACTATAAGAAGATGATGTGCATTAAATACAAAAAAAAATGTAATAGAATTGAATAATAGAATCAGATCCGTCCATACATATTGCGGTCATATTATTCGTTTAAAATTCGTTTCTGCTGTTTTGAATATTCGATATTTGAACTCTTCGTAATATACGATTTCACTAATTTTGAGTAATTTTTTTTTATTTAAAAAGACAAAGTCGCATCCACCCAAAAGTTATTAGCGACATTCGTGTAAGATTTTAAATAATATTAAATTTTACATTTGTAACAATCAATCATTGTAACAATTAATTAAAATTTGTGAACAATTGAATATTTGTAACAATTAATTAAGTTAAATTTTGTGTAACATATTTATACATTTTAAGTAACCCAATTAATTGTCCGGTACTAAATTTTTGTTGAGGAGTGCTTTCAGGTTATTTGGAAAATTGTAAAACTGTCTTTGATTTACATATTTAGGACTGTCTATCAAGTAGTGCTTTATACTGTGTAGTGTATTAGGTACATGTTTCGCATTTTGGAGGTCCACTATTTTTGAGAAGAGATAGGCGTGAGTATACCTACAGTGTCCAAGTCGTAGACGTGTAATAATCGTTTGGCATCTTCTACTTCTGGCAGTGGACTTCCATGAAAAAATGTCACTTTTAATGGTTCTGAGTTTAGAACTAGAGGCATTCCACTCCCGATTCCACGCACTCAACACCTTATTTTTGAAATAAACTTTTAGATCGCCTGCGACACTCCGACACTCTCTTGATGATGCGTCACTGGTGATAGCGTTACGCGCACTAGTATCTGCTCCTTCATTCCCTTCTATACCAATATTAGATGGTATCCACAGGAAGTGGATCCTTCTGAAATTTTCTTGATTGTTCACCAATTAGATGTTGAAGCATAACAAGGCGATGGAAAAATCCATCAATATTCCACTCAAGTGGAGACTTGAATTTTAATGTTGGCTTAATTAAGATCCGTCATTTTTCCAGTCCGATGCCTCACTGCCAAGATAACTATAGCTTTTTTTTCTTTATGAACGTGAATTTACGTTTTATGGATCTTTCCTTTAAATGGGGGTAAACTTGACTGAGCATATGGAACAAAGCTGATAGGTCTGTGGTATATTCTTGAATTGTGGTTATAGGATCTGTTGATCCCGTGATATTCATTAGGAGCATGTTAACTTGATCCAAGTTTAGAGGGAAAGGTAGAGGGTGATTTTCTATGAAGTTTTTAGCAGGGTCAAGTAAGAGAGAAAATGAGCATGCATAAGTGCTTGCTGAACTAATTTTAGCTTTTTTTAGATTTTGCTTGGACTTTAGGTGGTGGGAAAATGTTACATTCTTTTGAAGATGGATCTGCTTCAGGTGAAATAATGTCATTAAAGTTACGTTTTGGTTGATTAATTATGAGACTGTCCTTATTTCACGCATCTACTTTGTTCGGTATCTCCGGGATATTAGAAATAGACATTTGTTCACACTGATAAGGGTTTTGTATCATTGGGTTCTTGCAAAGATATATCTGCTGCACTGGATATCGATGCTTCATTGTTTTGGTTGGGGATTAGTTAAGCTAGTGGTTCGGAGCACTGTGATGCAATGTGACCTGACTTCTTGCAGCTAAAGCAAATTAGACTGTCTTGAGAAGTGAATATTCAATATAATGTGTTGTCAAAAACAAGAGTAAATGACTCTGGTAGTGTTAGAGACTGTGAGGACTGATATAGATTTGTCTTCGAAAACTAATGATGTGATTGTACTCAGGCATAGAAACACTAATTTTGAGGAATGTCATGGGGAGACAGGAACTATGCCGATTTTTTTAACTCATTGATTAGCAAGTCGTGCAATATTGAAGGACATACGTTGGAGAGTACAAGTCGTTCTTGCTCTGACAATTTCACCTTGTATTTCTATTTGACCATGATTACATATTCATAAAATCATCCACTATTTGTTTATTGGATAAATATATACATAATATACGATTATTAGATAATCTAGAAGAGAAGATTATATTTTTCGGTTGAATTATATTTCCAAGTGGGAGAAGGTAGTCTTGAAGTTTGGTGTTTTCTAAGGCACTAAAGATAATTGCTTGCTGCTTTAAAGGAAATTGCATTTTAGACGCTGCCAAAGAGTATGATTGTGATGCGTTTATTTGACTTTAATGGTCTTGAATTGTAGAACTGTTGTGTGAGTCCATGTTTGAATTCATTTCGATAAACGTTAAGTTAAAAGTAAGTCCGACCCTGTACACGTGGTTATTTTGCTGGCAAAACCGGATTTGTTTATTAAAAACGATAACAAAATATTGCAATTTGCTGACTTTAATGCTAATTTAACTGAATATTATGTAAAGAGTTTGTACACTTACAGTTTATTTCAATATATCACTGAGATTCACAATTTAAAACTTATATTTATATTAAACTTTGATAATATTAAAAATATTCGGAGCCCACATTGAGTACAACTTTATAGTTATCGATGCAGAACCGAACTCCTTGAGTCATTTTTGCCAAACTTCCGGTTATAATTTAACAGCGGATTAATGTAGCAACTAGAAAATTAACTTTTCTAAAAGTTTCAACTTTTATTTAAATATGTTTTCTCTAATTTATATAAGAAATCTTATGGAAATAACCGTGAGCATGCCACGTGCACAGACTTCATAACGAGTGACTTTTAAGACTATGGTATGGGAGGAGATTCCTATAGGCAAAAGACCACTCGGGCGTCCCAGACTTCGATGGAGAGATAACATCCAAGCAGATCTCTGGAAAATGAACATTCCATTCCACCGTTGGTTGATGGAAGACCGAACAAATTGGAAAAAAGTTGTACAGTCAGTCAAGACTCACCCAGGGTTGTAGCACTACCTGATGATGATGATATAATAAGAAATATTTTGTAGGCAAAATCTGATTTTTCAACCTTTATAATTGTTAAAAAAATAAAGCAGAATTAGCTGTACGTCTTTATCTGTCTTTAACAAATTATCATCAGCTGCCCCCTGAATATCTTTTAAAACAAATAATAAGATCTATATTAAGATTTTTCAGGTTTTTTTTCTGAACTGGCCTATGAATGTAATAGATTAGGAAATGGCTCTTTTGTAAGTTTTGTAAAGGTTCTTTGTTATAGGTTCATATTTTTTATACAACCCGCTTATTTTCTTTGAACGATTTTAACTACCTATGTAAATAGTGACTTTTATGTAGAAATTTAAAACAAGATAAATACATTCACCATATTTTAGTAGTAGGTATAAAAATGAAAATTTGATTTTAACAATGCAAGGTTACAATAACTTCTTTCAATAGTGCCCATAACCAAAAATATTTTGCAGAAGATGAGGGAAAAGATTTTATTTGTAGAGGATTCCTATTTTTGCGAACAATTTTATACTAGGTTATATAAATAAAGAGGCTTTTAATAACTTGACTACTAGTCTAGAGCGTTGTGAGGGGACTGTTTTGAGATGGACCTTGAGAAGTGACTTAATTTTTTTTGCAGAAATTGCTTGAAAATAACTCAAATAACAATATTTGAGTTATCTTCCACTCAAAATGGTCCAGAACATTGTTTAAATAATCAAAATGTCAAAATATGAAGGAAAAATTCGATTTTTTTATTGTTTTTTTGATTATAACTTTAAAACTATTCATTTCTGAAAAAAGTTGTTTTGAAATAAAGGTGTGTAATTTAATTTCCTACAACAGAGAATAGGTTAAAAGTTTAAAAAATAGACACCCTTGTTGCAAAATAGAAATAATTGCGAAAAAAACCATACAAAAACAAGTATTCGCATTTTACGTTTTTCAACCATTTATGCTACACTTAGGACCTTCATAGTTTACCCAGAAAAACTTTATTATATAGTTAAACAAAACTGTAAATTTCATTAAGATTGGTATAACAGATTTTGCAAAATAAATTTTGCAATCCAGCTTTCGCAAAAAAATTCATTTTTTTTAAATGTTGCAGGACTGAAAATAAAGCTGAAAATTGGTGCTACGCGCAGGACAGCGGTGTTCGATTCACACAAGTTGATTTCCACCAAAATGTCTTCCAATCTTTATCTAATATATTATTTTCTTACTCTATATTTTGTTGTATTTTAACATTTTAATTCCACAAAAATCAAACTAATTTTAATATTGTTTGTGAAATATTGTTTAAACAATTGCATATTATGTTTAAAAATAATAATCTTTTATACCCGTGTTGAGCTGGCCCCCCCACTTGCAAAAATCAAAAAACAAATAGCCCTGATTTATGAGCTATTTATGAGCTCTCATATTCCGCAAACTAAAAATTTTGAGCTCGTTCCACTGAGCAGGAATTTGATACTGTAGTGGGGGGGGGGGGGCTGAGTCAGCCCCCCCCCCCCCACTACTTAAAAATAGGAATATTGAATCGGTTTTTGCGGCAGAATTACGAGCTATTTATGAGCTCTTGAAATTATATAGTTTCGATTTTTGAGCTCATCCCCTTCACCCTCAAACAACCCTTTAATTGATTTAACTTAAGAGAAAAATGCTGAGAAAACTTTAAATATATCGTATTGCGGATATAATTCCTATAGCCTATATACTCTAAGAATAAACTATTAAATCACGTGCATTTCGATTATTGAGCTACAACCCCTTTGCAAGAAAACCACCCTATCTTCCCGGCTTAAGAGAGAGTTGTACTTAAAATGCATTAAACTAATTATTTGGCGACTACATATCATTGAATAATTTATAAGCTTCCAAATTACGCGCATTTAGATCAGTAAATTGCAAATTATTTTGTATAGTGCAGTCACTGAAGGTAAAAATCAACGATTACCTTCAATTTCGGTGAACCTTCATCGATTTTCACGAAAATTGGTCAGTGGTTAGAGGATACGTCAAGAAACAAAGGTGACATGGTACCACCTTGCGCCTTTATCCTGAGGGTGGATACCGCCCCTTCTAGGGGGTGAAAATTATTTTTTTTTTAAATAATTGCACAAATCAATTAAAGAACAAATTAAAAGCAAAATTTATTATATAATGTTAATAAAATAAGTCAATACTTTTTAAGTTATTAAAGATCAAAGATTTTAATTATTCGTGAAAAAAATGCATGTTATGAAGCGGTTTTTCGTGAATCACTGAAAAACTGTAAGTTTTTACAAAAAAGTTAATAGTAGTTTAATTCGTATAGCTTATATTCTAAGAATAAACTCTTAAATCACGCGCCTTTCGATTATAGAGCTACAACCCCTTCGCAAGAAAACCATCCCATATTCCCGGCTTAAGAGAGAGTTGTACTTAAAATAATTTAAATTAATTATTTGGCGACTACATACCGTTTAATAATTTATGATCTTGCAAAATATACGCATCTCAATTATTGAATTGCCATTTTCTTTCTATAGTGTAGTCACTGAAGGTAAAAATCAACTATGACCTCCGATTTCGGTAAATCTCCATTCATTTTCACGAATTAACAATAACAACTTGGGGTTTTAACCTGGGGCATATGTCATCCCTTCTCGGGGGTGAAAATTACTTTATTAAAAATAACCCCACAAATCGAGAGAGGGACAAATTGTAAGCAAAATTTGTTCTATAATGTTATTAAAATAAATCAATACTTTTTGAGTTATTAAAGATCAAATATTTTAATTTTTGTAAAAGAAAATGCATGCTTTAAAGCGATTTTTCATAAATAACTCAAAAACTGTAAGTTTTTACAAAAAAGTGTTCATCACTAAAATTGAAGCTAATAAAAAATATAATAAATTGCTTACTTAAAAAACCCTTTAATGTTAATTTAAAGTAAGTTATTGGTAATTAAATGTATATTTTTTTCTGCGACTGTTCAAATCTAAGAATTCAAGCTTAAATAACGGGAAAGAGAATCATTTTATAACACTTAGGTACTAAATACTTGTCAAAGTACTTAGAAATACCTATCAAAAATGAGCTCCAGAGAAAGTTGATAGCCTCAAAATCCGCTCACCAATTTTCGTGAAAATGAATGGAGATTTACCGAAATCGAAGGTCATAGTTGATTTTTACCTTCAGTGACTGCACTATAGAAAGAGAATGGCAATTCAGAAATTGAGATGCGTATATTTTGCGAGCTCATAAATTATTAAACCATATCTAGTCGCCAAATAATTAATTTAAATTATTTTAGGTACAACTTTCTCTTAAGCCGGGAATATGGGATGGTTTTCTTGCGATGGGGTTGTAGCTCAATAATCAAAAGGCGTGTGATTTAAGAGTTTATTCTTAGAATATAAGCTATACGAATTAAACTACTATTAACTTTTTTGTAAAAACTTACAGTTTTTCAGTGATTTACGAAAAACCGCTTCATAACATGCATTTTTTTCACGAATAATTAAAATCTTTGATCTTTAATAACTTAAAAAGTATTGACATATTTTATTAACTTTATATAATAAATTTTACTTTTAATCTGTTCTTTTATTGATTTGTGCAGTTATTTTTAATAAAATAATTTTCACCCCCGAGAAGGGGCGGTATATCCACCCTCAGGGTAAAGGCGCAAGGTGGTACCATGTCACCTTTGTTTCTTGACGTATCCTCTAACCACTGACCAATTTTCGTGAAAATCGATGAAGGTTCACCGAAATTGAAGGCAATCGTTGATTTTTACCTTCAGTGACTGCACTATACAAAATAATTTGCAATTTACTGATCTAAATGCGCGTAATTTGGAAGCTTATAAATTATTCAATGATGTGTAGTCGCCAAATAATTAGTTTAATGCATTTTAAGTACAACTTTCTCTTAAGCCGGGAAGATAGGGTAGTTTTCTTGCGAAGGGGTTGTAGCTCAATAATCAAAATGCACGTGATTTATTAGTTTATTCTTAGAGTATATAAGCTATACGAATTATATCCGCAATACGATATATTTTAAGTTTTCTCAGCATTTTTCTCTTAAGTTAAATCAATTAAAGGGTTGTTTGGGGGTGAAGGGGATGAGCTCAAAAATCGAACCTACATAATTTCAAGAGCTCATAAATAGCTCGTAATTCTGCCGCAAAAACCGATTCAATATTCCTATTTTTAAGTAGTGGGGGGGCTAACTCAGCCCCCCCCCCCCCCACTAAAGTATCAAATTCCTGCTCAGTGGAACGAGCTCAAAATTTTTAGTTTGCGGAATATGAGAGCTCATAAATAGCTCATAAATCAGGGCTATTTGTTTTTTGATTTTTGCAAGTGGGGGGGGGGGGCAGCTCAACACGGGTATCTTTTATTCTCTAAGTTAAAATATATGAACAAAGAAAGTTTTTGCTAAAAAAAGTGTTATTTCAAAGGATAGAATATGTGTTTTTATTTTGCAATAAACAAATTTATTTATTTATATCGAAAAGTAATAAAAATTAAAATTTATCAATCATTATCAAAGGTCATTGGAATTCCCAATCAGAGCAAACTATCCGCTGTCCTGCGCGTAGAACCAATAATTAATGTTTATTTAAAAAAATTCCTGCCGCCGTGGTAGTTAATCGATTTTAATTTTGCAAATTGCAAATGAAAGATACAGTACACTGCTATACGCAAAAAAAATTCAACTTGCTATCAGCTTTATTTTTAGTCCTGTAACATTTTGAAAAAATGAATTTTTTTGCGAAAGCTGGATTGCAAAATTTATTTTGCAAAATCTATCGAACCGATCCTAACAAAAGTTTACAGTATTGTTTTACTGTATCATAAAGTTTTTCTGGGTGAAATATGAAGGTCCTAAGTGTAGTATAAATGGTTGAAAAACGTAAAATGCGAATACCTGTTTTTGTATGGTTTTTTCGCAATTATTGCTATTTTGCAACAAGGGTGACTATTTTTTAAATTTTTAACCAACTCTATATTGTAGCAAATTTAATTACGCAACTTTTATGTTAATACAACTTTTCTCGGAAATGAACACTTTTAAAGTTATAATCAAAAAACGAAGAAAAAATCGAATTTTTCCTTCATTTTTTGACATTTTGATTATTTAAACAATGTTCCGGACCATTTTGAGAGGAAGGATAACTCAAATATTATTATTTGAGTTATTTTCAAGCAATTTCTGCAAAAAAATTTGAGTCACCTCTCAACGTCCAAATGTACTAATATTGTTACAGATGCGCCCTGGTCTATACGTAGAAATTGAAAACAAACACATTTTACAAGCTTTTTTTTTAACGACAATCAAGGATTATTGGATTAAAGGAAGATTTTTTGAGTATTGGCCCTTTTCTTTACCTAACCATTGCATTTGTAGACTCACACTTGCAACTGTTTCAACATTTTACAAGATTTATATTAGATGCCTAACTAATTTAAATATGATGTTTAATGGGACTACACCCCAATTATTGCGTTTTTAACGAACTAATATTTGACGTTTTAATTTCTAGTCCATGTTATAAGGTCGCTCCCGTCTCAGAAATTTCTGATTCGGTTAATTCAAAAATGTCCAATTTAACCTTCGGATGACTAACCTTTTTTTGTTACACGGATGACCAACGGGTGTCAAAAATGAACCCAAGTAAAAAATTATAATTGACAAAAAAATTAAGCTGTACGTATTAAGAAATAAAATACCGTATTGATAATTTTAATATCAATTTATCATTTTAATTGTATCAATAAATGATAAATAAACATTAGTAAAACATATTTTTAATTACAACGGAATAAAAACAGGAATCATCATTCTGAACTTAGAACTAAATTTTTTTAAAAATAAACACTAATTTACGTGGCCACAGGTTTAACAAACAAATTTTTTCAATATGGGAATGTTTCTTACATAAAATTTCACATAGTAGACGGTATTTACTTAATATAAAATTGGAACACGGAAGGCCAAGGGAGTTCGTCTATGACACCAAATTCAGAATTTGTTTTTCGTAAAATATAGGGAATTTTTTTTATTATAAAATATGAGGGTATCTAGAATGATATTAAAGTCAAATAAAAAAATAATGAGTTTAAAATTGGAAATATTTCTGAATGCATTAAGTAAAACATGCATTGGGGTCAAAATTTACCCCCATGGTCATCCGAAGGTTAAACAAATCTAAAGGGTGTCAGGCGAAATTTTTGGACAGAAATTGTTAAACAATTTCTTTAAATCAAAATTCAAAAGATCACCTTTTTTGATCCGCAAAATATTTAGATTTTTTGGGTCATTTTAAAGAAGAAAGATCTCTCTCTCTCTCTCTTTCTCTCTCTCTTGTCGTTTCTCCATTACTGAGGATCGTGATTTCTTCCAATATTCCTAACAATGTTTCTCCATTGGTCTCTATCTTCAGCTGCTCTAAGAGCTTCACAGAATGAGTTTCCAGCTGAATTCTTTATTTGGTCGGCCCATCTAGTTGGTGATAGTCTTCTTGATCTTCTCCCCGGAACGTTTCCAGAAACAATTAATCTCTCCGAACTGTCGTCACCTCTGCGAATCACGTGACCAAATAATTGCAGTATTCGTTGCAGACATATTTTGGACAGCCTTTTTTTAATCTTTAGTTGGTTTAGAATGGAAACGTTTGTCCTATGAGCTGTCCAAGGTATGCGCAGCATTCTTCTCCAGCAACACATCTCAAAGGCATCAATTTTTTGGCGTTCGCATGCGCGAAGAGTCCAAGTCTCTGCCCAGTATAGAAATATTCAGAATAAAAGGGCATTCACCTGTTCCTGAGGTATTTGGTAATGTAGATAGGTTTTTAATCTGTTTTTGATGATGTGTAACAAGATTTTACTATTGTCCTTTTCATGAGCATTTTTCAGTCGATAACAAATGGTAGGAAAAAGGGTAAGTCCGTGATAATACACATTTATGACATTTAGTCTAACATGACATTTTAGTTAAATCTGACAGTTGTCACATTTTATTTTCAATTTGGAATAAAAACAAATCAAATGTGTTTCTTGCATTTATAAAATGGTATTTTCTTTGATTTGTATAGTCTTATAAATTATACAGATTATATTTGTAATATTATTATCTAATTAAAAAAAATTATTTTTTTTATTATGGTGCCATCTATCGACAACTAGAATAATCACCGAACTAGAATAATTACCAAAGTAATCATCGACGTGCCTTTTTTTCTGTCATATACAATTTAATGCGTTAGAAAGAAATTGAAAAACTATGACGCACTGAAAGATGATCATGAGAAAAAGAATAGCATGTGTCATTAGTGACAGTGTGCGGTAGTTTTCACATCTGGTAGAAGTTCCTTTTTTGTGTAGCGGGATATAAATTTAGGTACACCAATGAGATGGCCATTTTCCTGAATTCCAAACAGCGACACAGATAGAATGGATGATATGTAATCTTTTGAAGAAAGGTATCTTGTCATTTTTCTCAAAAATTTCTCAAAAGATAGTTTGATATAGTTCTTCAACTCTAACTTTTCCCATGCATCACGATCGATTTTCAAACAAGTGATATCAAAAAATAAAGTGAAACGTACGTCGACGTATAGTATTGATACGTAGTGTCAGAGTGTCAGTGGTAATAATTAGGAAATGGCTATTACCTCGTTAACGTATTTAAAATGTTAATTTTTTGAAGTGTTTAATCTTATTTCTCTATTGAGCAGATTGTTGGACTCAACATTAAAGAGCTTGAACACCATACAGACTATTACGAATATAAAGTTAAATAATATAGAAAGGTAATAAATACATTCAAAAAAAGTCACAGCAAAGTTACTATTGCTAAGAAGATTTAATATTACCTAAGGTTGAGAAATATAAAACTACCGAGTGAATTACTTAACATAACAATTAATATTTTTACTGTATCAAACCTGTGGGGATATAATGATACAAATGCAAATTTTTCACAAATTGGGTTATCAACAGTACGATATTACTAATACTCGTCTTTGTCTGGGGACCCAAAAGCCAGTATTGCAACTCTTCCTTTATTAATGATATATTATGTATTTTTACTACAAAAGCGATATTACGTAGGTCGAAATTTTTGACGTACGAGAACTGTCAAAACATTAGCATGTGACTTTTCATTATTGCCATATTTATTATAAACATGGCAATAATGAAAAGTCACATTCTAATGTTTTGACAGTTTTCTTACGTCAAAAATTTTGACCTACGTAATATCGCTTTTGTAGTAAAAATGCATTTATTTTTTATAAATAGGAACAAATAAACTTTATTGATAAATAAAAAAATTTTATTGATTTATAAAACCAAATAAACAATTAATGAAAATAAATCAATAAACGTCAAAATTCATAAGCTATCAAAGACATTCGATATTGTTTATCCTTGTTTAACTTGTTGTGATTTCTATGGAAAAGCGGCTTAATTTTGCGATACTAGTTTCTGTGAGTTACAAAGAGACCTAGTATGAAAAGTAGTTCGTTAATAATTTCGTGCATGGGAAAAGTTAGAGTGGAAGTAATATGGTAAGATAGTTTTAGAGTTAGATACGATATAAAACCTGAAAAATGCGAAAATTAGGCTATTGATTATATTCAAAATAAGATAGCTAAAGGGAACTACAACGTTAACGGAGTTTTATTATTTCATATGGTCAATGGACATCTATATATGAAAAAACCGCGGAGTGCTACCATTTAAAGGGGTGCGTTTTTTAGAAATGGGTGAATTAGTCCCTGGGCACAGGTTACATTAGGGTGAGTTCTATGCACTTTTGGTACAAACATACCTACATAAAAATTGTTCCTGGTTAAATTTCCTGTCTAAATATCACTATTTGGATAAAAAAAAAACAGAAAAAAAACAGAAAAAAAACCTACATATTTCTTCTTTAAAATGTTGTTTAATAGAGGTAATTAGGATTTATAGTTTTTGAAATATGATTTTTCAAAGTTCGCACTCACAGAAATTTTGGGCAATTTTCCTTGTTATTTCACAAATATTGTTCTGTAACTTTTTTCTACGTAACTTTAGGTATATTCAATATTATTCAATGGTACACGTAATAGGAGTAAAAATCAATTACCTTTAAAATGGTCTACAGTATAACGTTGTACGACTTTTTTTAAGAGATTATAGTTTTTCAAGGTTTTATACTTTTAACGATTTTTTATAATATAATATAAAAATAAAATAATATTAGTATATAATATATTATATAATAATATATTATATATTATATAATACCTAATATAAAAAAATATTATTTTTTACATTTTTTTCGATTATTTTTAAAATTTCTCATTATAACTTTTTTATTCTACATTTAGGTATATATTATATTATATAATAAAAAAGCTTATTTTGTTTACTTTAAAATGGTGTATTACAAAAAATTCTAGGATTATTGTTGAATAAGATATTATTTTTCAAAATGTAATAAGTACTTGCAACGATTTTTGATTTTAGGATTATTTTTTAAATTTCCCATTATGACTTTTTTTGTTGTACATGAAAATATTATATATTGCTCAATAAAGAGGGCTTACTTTCTGTTCTTTAAAATGGTGTATCATCTATATTTAAATAATGGAATAATGGAAACCGAGTGATTTTTTAATATTTTTTAACCTGTATTATTTAAAATTATTTCTTTTACAAAAATTACATAAACATTAGTCTTAGAAAACATCACTTTAGTTAAAATTATTTAAACGTTGACATTTAACAAATTTTCAAAATCAAAGTCCATCTCTTCGTTAGCATTAGCTTCAATATCTTCCTCTGACACCTCAGTTATCTTAGAGTTCTCACAATTAGTACCCATGCACATGCACCCTTTGCAGAATATTGAACAACTAATTCCTATCTTCCTACAACCGCAGTTTTTTGTACATCCTTTGGTACATTTACATGCTATTTTTTCAAGCAAAACAGGTGCAGGAGCTTACGGAACAGTAAATATTGGAATTAATCCATATTTTGAAGTTTGCCCGGCTGAGTCAAGTGGAGCCAAAGTATTACCTATAAAAAACAAGATTCAATCATAACACACAATCACATAAAAAAGTTATAATGAAAAATTTAAAAAATATTCCTAAAATCAAAAATCGTTGCAGGTACTTATTACATTTTGAAAAAGCATATATCTTATTCAAAAATAATCCTATAATTTTTTATAATACACCATTTTAAAGTAAACAAAATAAGATTTTTTTTATTATATAATATATACCTAAATGTAGAAAAAAATAGTTATAATGGGGAATTTAAAAAATAATCGTAAAAAATATAAAAACTCGTTAAAAGTATAAAATCTTGAAAAAGATAACCTCTTTAAACGAAGTCGGACAACATTACACAGTAGAACATTTTAAAGGTAATTGATTTCTATTCCTCTTACATGTACCATTGCATATGCCTAAAGTTACCTAGAAAAAAGTTACATAACAATATTTGCCAAATAACAAGGAAAATTGCCCAAAAGTGCTGTGAGTGGCGAACTTTGAAAAATCATATTTCGAAAACTGTAAAGCCTAATGACCTCTACCAAACATCATTTTAAAGAGAGAATATGTAAGTTTTTTTCTTTGAAGCAATGTCTATACCTATATCCCCGTGGACAAAAGTTATGGGACAAAAAACAAAATTTCTTTTGTTTGGGTTTCTGTGTGCTTTTTCTTTTGAGTATATTTTTGTAAAAAAAGTATCTTTGACTATAAAAAGTTATATCTAGATAGAAAATTTAACCAGAAACAAAATTTTTATGTAGACGTGTTTGTACCAAAAGTGCATAGAACTCACCCTAATGTAACATGTGCCCAGGGACTAATTCACCCATTTCTCAAAAACGCACCCCTTTAAATGGTAGCACTCCGCCGTTTTTTCATATATAGAGATTCATTGACCATATGAAATAATAAAACCCCGTTAACGTTGTAGTTCCTTTCTATAGTGCATAATCAATAACCTAAATTGGCATTTTCGAAGCTTAAAAACTCATATGTAAATTTTTTGCGAAAGCGTTTTGTTGTAATATTTGTGGACCTTTTAAGGTTTTTTTTTTGAATAAATATACCTTTTATCAAGAAAAAAATCATTAAATTTACTTGTAATTAATGGTATACAGCCAGCTACAGGAAATTCTTACTTGTGGATATATTATGCAAATTATTATTTTTGAGATTGCCAAGGACACTCTTGATGAGAGAGAGATTGAAAACTGCAGAAATTACAAGAAAAATAAGAATGGCTTAGGTAACAGTAGGTAATTTAAGCTTGATTATACTGTGGGCTAATTAGCAAAATACAAGGAAAAGTTATTTACCAGCAATTTTATTGCTGGAATCGAATCTTATTATTGTATGTATTAATAATATAGATATGCAAAGTCCGCAGATAGTGTGCTACTTTTTTTATAAACAAAATGGCGCCCGAAAATCGTGTTTTTTTCAATTTTTGCTCTACAACTCCAAAGATTTTAAATTTAGAACAAAAACACCCAAATAAAAATTCACCGCAATTAAATTCTGCATAGAGACGTGTTTTTTACGATTTACTCCGACGAAAACTTTCCACGGAAAAAGCGGGTTTTTCCAACAAAATCTTTAATTTTCAACTAAACTTTTAGATAAGTAGTTGTTAATCAATAATTAAATAACTTGGTAACATAAAAGCCCTTTCCGTATATATTATAATTCCAGAAGTCTATGGAAATTGAATGAACAGTTTAGCAACAATTAAAATGTTAATTAAAAATTTACGGTCGCTATAATAACGACAATAATTATGACGCATTAAGAATAACTATGATTTTTTCATAAAAAGACACTATACCTATCTAATACACTTTACAGAATTGAAATTGGACTATCTAAGCGGCCTCAGGAATATTTTAAAATTATAAACAATTTTTTGGTTTATAAACAAATAGAATATCTCGAGAAATATTAAACTAAATTAAATTGTGAAAACGGTATTCAAAAGACAGTGGCGGGATGCTTTTTTAAAAGAAAAAACATTTAATTATGACGAGTGGTTCTTGAGATACAACCGGTCAAATTTGACCGGAATTTACGGCAAAGATATAAACAATAGGATCATAATTGTCAAACCATCACCTTTTTATTTTTGTCCTCTTTCTCCACACCAATTTTCATATCTTTAAAATCCTCATAACATATATTATTATAATAAAAACTATCGATAATACGTGTGAAAATTGCCAAAAATAGCAAAATTTCAATCAAAAATTAGGTTGAAGAAAATGTAACCCTCAAAGTTCAAAATCGGTATACGTTAACAAAATGCATTTTCTCGGCTTCCCATGGAGCAATTTCCTTCATTTTTTTTTGTTCCCTATTAACTCGAGTAGAGCCATCGAACTAACGCATTATTAAATGTCAAACTTGCTTTTGTTTTGTTATAATAGATTAATTTATTTATAAGAACAAAAAATTACATATTTTTGCCAGTTGTAGGCTTTTTTTTTAGATAAACTTACTACAAGTGTACCTTTTAAAGTTAAAAACATAAATATTCTCATTTGAAAGCTGTATAATTATTTAAACAATTTTTATTTAAACAAATTAAAATATTGTGTTATAATAAATAAATTAATTTATTATAACAAAATAAAAGCAAGTCTGACATTTAATAATGCGTTAGTTCGATGGCTCTACTCGAGTTACTTGGGAACAAAAAAAGAATGAAGGAAATTTCTCCATGGGAAGCCGAGAAAATGCATTTTTTTTAACGTATACCGATTTTGAACTTTGAGGGTTACATTTTCTCCAACCTAATTTTTGATTGGAATTTTGCTATTTTTGGCAATTTTCACACGTATTATCGATAGTTTTTATTATAATAATATATGTTATGAGGATTTTAAAGATATGAAGATTGGTACGGAGAAAGAGGAAAAAAATAAAAAGGTGATGGTTTGAAAATTATGATCCTATTGTTTATATCTTTGCCGTAAATTTCGGTCAACTTTGACCGGTTGTATCTCAGGAACTACTCGTCATAATTAAAAGTTTTTTCTTTTAGAAGAAGCGTCGTACCACTGGCTTTCGAATACCGTTTTCACATTTAATTTAGTTTAACATTTCCCGAGATATTCTATTTGTTTATAAGCCAAAAAATTGTTTATAATTTTAAAATATTCCTGAGGCCGCTTAAATAGTCCAATTTTAATTCTGTAAATTAATTAGATAGGTCTAGTGTCCTTTTATGAAAAAATTATAGTTATTCTTATGCATCATAATTATTGTCGTTATTATAGTGACCGTAAATTTTTAATGAACATTTCAATTGTTGCTAAACTGTTCATTCAATTTCCATCGGCTTCTGGAATTATAATGTATACGGAAAGGGCTTTTACGTTACCAAGTTATTTAATTATTGATTAACAACTACTTATCTAAAAGTTTAGTTGAAAATTAAAGATTTTGTTGGAAAATCCCGCTTTTTTCGCGGAAAGTTTTTGTCGAAGTAAACCGGAGAAAACAGGTCTCTATGCAGAATTTAATTGTGGTGAATTTTTATTTGAGTGTTTTTGGTCTAAAGTTAAAATCTTTGGAGTTATAGAGGAAAAATTGAAAAAAACACGATTTTCGGGCGCCATTTTGTTTATAAAAAAAGTAGCACACTATCTGTGGACTTTGCATATCTATATTATTAATATATACAATCATAAGATTCGATTCCAGCAATAAAATTGCTGGTAAATAACTTTTCCCAAAAATGTCCTATTCTCCGATAATCAGCCCAGACTATTATACAAAATCTAAATAAATTAAAAAAAGAAGATTTTTGACACATATATCCTTCAAGTCATAACTTAGGGAATGAAGACGATGACACCTACTAAACAATCTCTCAATAGACTCTAAATAGAATAACTCAAACAGCTATTGAATCAATATTGATAAATGTAAACATAAAAAGTTATATTAGAAACCAATAGAAGGAAAACCAAAATAAATGATGTTAACAAAGACATCGTAAAAAAAGGAAAAAGAAGCAGGATATGTAAAAGAGAGCGAAGAGGAGTGGACAAAGATACTAACACAATTGCGATCAAGAGCGCATCAACGACGCATAGGAAAACCACAAGATGGATCACGATGAATGAAAGGCAGGTAGAAAATGGCAATTAGATAGCACAAGACAAGCGAAAATGGAAAACACCAGGGAACACCTATGTTCAAAGGCAACCGGATTGCTGACCAGCTAGCTAGGAAGGCAGCAGGCCTAAGACTCTTAGGGCCTAATGATCTTTTTGGCTGGTCAACTCCAACAATCGCCGAAATTGCCAAATATCACTACCACACGCAAACCGTGAGAAGATGGGAAGAAGGGCCAGGATGTAGACTTGTCAAGGTAACACTAAGGAACCTTGGGAAGTCAGCATCAGAAAAGTATTTGAGAATGACCAGGAAAAACCTACGCCTGACAGTTGGTTTTTTAACTGGCCATTGTCAACTAAGAAAACACCTCCACACACTGGGGCTAGCAGGCACACGTCTATGCAGGGGGTGTGATCGAGATGACGAACATAGAAAAAAGTGTTGTGTGATTTGGTAGAATGCGATCTTACTCTTTAAAAAACATGACACGTATTTCAGCGCCATCTCAGCTTCTGGTTAAATGGAAGGATAATACAAATCTGGCCTCCATATAAGTGGTCTGTAGCTTCGACATGATAGGTGTGAAATTTTAAACGTTCTTGTTGTTGATTGGATAGGAAGGGTGCCATAATCTAGCCTCCATGCTAGGTACATAGCCTCCATACGGTACTTCCAATATTTAATATTTTATTGAAGTGGACAATAAAGGTAAAACACAAACAACTTTTGTTTCTTACTTATTTATTTATAAAATAATGTGACATTTTACATAGAAATATGAGTATTTAATTTGGATTAAATAAATGTTTACTTGTTGAACTTTTCCATGGTCTGCACACAACAGCTGAATGGAGCCATTAGACCTAACAACAAAACGCGAAATAAAGTGTGTATTTTAAAACTGTTGGATAAACAGTACCTACAATCAGAAAATCTCTACCTTACAATCAGAAAAACTTACCTTTAAAAAGGTACTCGATTACAAAATATCAAAAAACACGACTGAATATCAGCTTTTTATGGTGACACAAACCCATCACATAACCGACCATATAAAATAACTGAACGACAACGAACGAACGAACACGAACACTGAACACAGATTCACAGATAGCGCAGGATTTGTCAAAAGTCATGTTCCACCAATCAGAATGCCGACATCAGCGCCTCTGACAAAATGGAAGGAAAATAAATACGATTACATATTTTTTATTAGAGTGCGCGGGGCATGATGACGAAACTGTCGAGCCAGTGGCGTAGCGTGAGTGGCGGCTGCCCGGGGCGGAAGACAATTTTGCCGCCCTCTTATTTAGGTATTTTAATTTAATGTATACTATACATTACATACATTACTTATAGAGAACTTTTTGGCGAGAACAGTCATCATTAATTTTGAATTATACAGGTTAGATTTCAAATAAAAAAATTTATCTAAGTTTTACAATCACGTTTATTAATACAAAAATTATTTTACTTTAACCAATTACACATATTGATATATTTTAGGTAACTATCACTTAAAATTAGGTACACCTTGACCAAGGTTCGTAGATAGGAGGTAGGTTGTCTCGTAACTATGTGGGCGGAAGCAGGCGCGGATACAGAGGGGGGTCAACGGGTCCATGGACCCCCCTATTGTATTTAGTCTATAAGTATTTTTTTTATTATTTATTATTTTTTTCTGTCAACCAGAGCTCAATTCTTTTGATACCGTAGGTATCTGAGATGACTGAATGTTATCCTTAGAGTAAGTGTGAGTCGTATGACTAAATCTGGACAATAAAATATTTGCGGTACGTCTGACCCCCTTATTATGAATTTCTAAATCCGCGCCTGGGCGGAAGCGAGGGGAGGGGAAGGACTACGTCACTCGTACGACAAAGTCAAGGTTGACACTTGACAGTTTTTGTTTGTGGTTCAAACCTAACCCTCTTTTTTATGTTGTGGTTGCGTTTCCGAATATTTCTATATAATTTTCTTTAATATTTTTTATTTGTTTAATTTTTAATCAATACTTATACATGGTACATTTTTAATGGATTAGTGCTTGAAGGACAAATAATTTTTTGTATTTTAATCTAAAAATAAATTATTTATATTATTAGTTTTTTTTCTCTGACTACATAATAAAAATGCTGCACATTCTAGAAAAACCATAATAAGTACGTACGAAATTTTGCTAAACTTTTTCTACTTTTTGTTTTTGGTTTTTGTGCGAATTGGACTGTTATATCCATTTAAAACACACAATAAATGTTAAATCTTCTTCAAATCAATTCTATTTTTTTGTCAGCAGACTTTTGATTTTTAAGGGAAAAATTGATATAATTATCAATATAAGAACCACTTAATATATCTATACCCAAAAAAATTCCAAAATATATTGCAAAACCTAAGTTTTTGAACCTTTTATTAGCATTGAAACTTATGACAATTTCAAAAGTGTCGTACGGGTGACGTATTCCCGCTTTTAAAAAGCGAGCATTTGATTGGTCTATAGTTACGAGACAACCTACGCCCAATCTATTAACCTTGCACCTTGACGATCGACAAGATTAAATAAAATCAATTTTTAATTAGAACTATAACGATACTATAATGTTATATTTTTATTTTTATTGAAAAGTAATATGAGTATTTGTTAGAATTAAAAACAAAACTTCAATTAAAAATTTATACGTTTACATTTTTAAGAGCAAAGCCTTTTATTTCACCGTCAATGTCTATCGCACCACACACATGTTGCTCAATAGACAAAATAGCCAAATTAGTTAATCTTAGAGTACATACTCATTGTCGATCTTAAATAATTTTTAATCAATTTCAATTTTGAAAAACTTCTCTCACATCTGGCATTGCTTATAGCAACTGTGAAAAATATTCGGAAAATTATTAAAATATTAAGCAGAGTATCTTCCAGCTTAGATTTAAGTTTAACAATAAATTTAAATAATTCAAGTGAGTCTGCATTAATCAATTTATTTTCGTTGCCTGTAGCAGCAACGAAAGTCCGCAGTCGAAGTCTTTCCAGCTTGAAATCCTGCTCGTCAATTTCGTCAGATGCGTAGTCTAGATTACATTCAGTGTTGTCTGTATCTAATAATATAGCCCGCGTTAGATAAGCAAATTTATCCGTTAAATTCTGTAGGTGTTGAAAACACTCACGAATTTGTACAAAAACTCTATCTAACGAATAAAACAGCTTTCGTCTCAACTCATTTTCACAGGACAAGTTAGTATCTCTAGTTCTGTCATCAAAAATATGCTTTCTTGTTATGCGCCTCCTAAGTTTTATGGAAATTCCAAGTTCTTCACACATATTTTTTGCATAACCTACAGCGCCATTTGCCATTCCTCTCTTTTCTCTGTTAATATCATCTGCAAAGCATTCACTTTCTGAGCGCTTTATGTCAAGTCCCCTTGTTTGTAAATATTTTTATGCATCATTTACTTCATGTAACACCGGTTGCCACATGCCCAAAAAACAAAGAAAGGAAAATGACTGCATCGAAACTAGTAAAGCACCTGCATCTGTCCTAGCGTTTAAGCTTTCACCTGCCTCTGTCAATTTTTCCAAAGTGACGAGAATGTCTTTGTAATGATGTCATGTCACATTTACAGCATCGCCTCTTGCACTCCACCGCGTGTCTTGAACCCTTTTGCCTGTAGCTGATATTAGAACTTCCCAACGATGTGTCGATGAGCAAAAAAAAGAATAGTAACGTTCTAAAGTGCCGAAAAAAGTTACTGAATCCACCTCAACTGAGGCAGCGGGTCAACAAACTAGGTTTAACGAATGATTTGAGCAAGGTACGAATTCAGCTTTAGGGTTTATTTCTTGAATATTAGCTTAATTCCTGAATACTTTCCAGCCATAACAGCAGCATTATCATATGCTTGGCCTCTACAGTTGCCTGTAGTTGCGATAAAAATATAAAATGGTTCAAATATTTACAAAATATTTTTATTAATAATTTATTGTTAAATTTTGCCGCCCCTAAAAAGTGCCGCCCGGGGCGGAGCGCCCCTGCCGCCCCCACTACGCTACGCCACTGTGTCGAGCTTGTCCTATGTGAATATCCGGAGTTATCGTCAATACGAGAGTATGCGTTCGGCCAGCCTTGGCCTACACCTGCCGATATAGGGGAGATGTCACCAAGTGATTTGTCCGTCGTCCTGGAAATGGCAGGATGGATAATGAACTAAGGACGAGAACCCCCTGCGAGGATGTACAATGGGTCAATTGTGGCCTAAGTGCTGTGGGACTTGACTCACACTCCCTACTCTACAGATACAGAACACCTATGTTCAGAAGCAGGACAGAAAAGGCTGTTAAAAAAGAGAAAGAAGAAGAAGAAGAAGAGCGGCTATTCCCACATTATTTTAAATATTCACGTAGTGAAATATAATCAGTTTTATTAAGCAAATTACGCAATTTACACCTAACTATAACAGTATTAATACATAATTAATAAATTTACAATTTATATCGAAATATTCTCCGCAGAATTTGAAAACCTAAAAATGGGAATGGCTGAAAATAGCCCGATATTGGTCGATTATAATAAACCTTTGGCCGAAATCAGATGGCAGCTCATTTCACCAAATTATATTATTCAATTAAAATCCCTTTAGATTTTAGATAAATCTGATTCATAGCACGTATAATCGATTATTTAACAAATAAATACTAGAGGTTTAAAAATTGTCTAAAATTGAATGGTGTATGTAATTTATACCCAGCATCCACATTTGAAAGACTTACAAGCTTCTAAGATATTAAATATGTAGGGCAAAAACTGTATATCCACACATCTAGTCCTATCACCAGGGGGGGTACAACGGCCTTCTTTATTCAGATGAACTTTTTTTATGTATTTTGACCCGTAGAACACGAATTTTTTGGGTAACAGTTAATCTGGATGTCGATAAGATTGTTATAAACAAAGAACTTGAGGAATTACATAACAGCAATTTCTCGCAAAACATAACATTTTTTGGGTCATTCTAAGCAAAAAATGTTCCTACAAGTTGTTTCGTAAGATGGATAGTTTTCGAGATAAACGCGGTTGAACTTTCAAATAATCGAAAAATTGCAATTATTGAACCCGAATCACTTTTGATTAAAAAATAAAATAGCAATTCTGCTAACCACATTTGAAAGTTTAGGTCAAATTATATCGGTTTTGATTATTTGCATTGCTAAAAATTTATTTTTTATTGTTAAACAAAGCTATAAACACATAGTGTTTCCCGTGCCTAATATATTAGTTTTATTGCATGCTGCGTAGAAATTGCCTCGCTTGCTAGAAATAACCAAAACCGGTATAATCTGACTTGAACTTTCAAATGAGGCATTTTCAGAAATAGCAACGAAAGTAATCAAAACCGATAGAATTTGACTTGAACTTTCAAATGCGGTAAGCAGAATTGCAATTTTATTTTTTAATCAAAAGTTATTCGGGTTCAAAAATAGCAATTTTTCGATTTTTTGAAAGTTCAACCGCGTTTATCTCGAAAACTATGCATCCTACGAAAAAACTTGTGAGAACATTTTTTGCTTAGAATGACTCAACAAATACAAAAAAAATTTTGGTTTTGCGAGAAATCGCTGTTATGTAATTTCTCAAGTTCTTTGTTATAACGATCTCATCGACATCCGGATCAATTCTTACTCAAAAAATTCGTATTCTACGGGTCAAAGACATAAAAAAAACTTGGTTGAGTCCATCTGATCTATCCACAGGACTAATCGGAAAAGTCTAAGGAAAGTCTAGTTTATACACACTAAAAAAGTCTAAAATTCATAAACATAAACTCATGTAGTCGTTTAATTGTAATTGAATTTGTACAGTTGCTCATCCTGTATATTTTTGTGAGTAAAAGAAAACGGTAATGCTCATAACGAATATTTGACAACGTTTTTAACAGAAGAGGAAAAAAACTATGGTTTGTACACTGCAGTAAATGTTCTGATATTATATTCGATTCTGCTCGTGCTATATAGGAAGAAGCAGATAAAGGGCCTATTAGAAATATCTCGAAAAGTAAAGGCAACTGAATTATGAAAATTGGAATAAGGGGGTTTTGAAGACTGATTTATTTAATGAAAATATTTTCATCTATTTGGTACTTCCGGTTATCCCGGATGTTGCTTATAACTTCGTTTTTTTAAATGGGACACCCTGTATATTTTTACATTTTTTGATTCTCCGCGATTTCTTCTTTCTTAAAATATAAGGTTTTGTAACATTTTATAGGGTAGGTTAAAGGATAATTACGTTTTTTTATTAATTTCGTAGCAATATTCACACCGTGTAGGATTGTAGTAGTTTGACATAATAAACTTTATTTATGTTCAAATGATTTCTAATACTTTTGTTAACAATTATTAGTATAGCTAAATTTTTAATTGTAGTATACAGGGTGGGTCGAAACTCGGAATGAGTATTTTCTGAGTTTTCTTAAATAGAACACCTTATATTTTAGTACTGTAATGAAATGATATTTCATGGTACTTTTTTACTTCTTAAGCATTCCCTATACCTAACCGCTTTAATTTGTGCTTATTGTTAATCGCACCAACAATCTTAACTTCGATGGTATTTTGATAGCTCAACTATTATTGGCAATTTTAAGTATCAGTCTAGATTAATATGTATCTATTTCCAAAAAATGATTTGTGATTGAATATTTTCACGGCCAACCTAATACAATTTCACATATTTTGTGTTGCAATTAATGTTTGGTTTGAATCACCAATAACTCACAAACTAAAGCATTTAGGTATAGAGAATGCTTAAGAAATTAAAAAGTACCATAAAATAACATTTCATTACAATATTAAAATACAGGGTGTTCCAATTAAGAAAACTCAGAAAATACTCATTCCGAGTTTCGACCAACCCTGTATACCTACTAAGATGAAAAATTTAACTATACCAATAATTCCTAACAATAGTAGACTATATTAAAAATCATCTGAATATAAATATAGCTTATTATGTCAAACTGCTACAATCCTACAGGGTGCGAATATTGCTACGAAATTAATAAGAAAACGTAATTATCTTTTAACCTACCCTGTATAATATTACAAAACCTTATATTTTAAGAAAGAAGAAATCGAGGAGAATCCAAAAATGTAAAAATATACAGGGTGTCCCATTTAAAAAAACGAAGTTACAATCAACTTCCGGTATAACCGGAAGTAGCAAAGAGACCAAAATAGTTCACACTTCAAAACCCCTGTATTCCAATTTTCATGATTTTCTTACCTTTAGTTCTCGAGATATTTCTAATAGGCCCTTTATCTGCCTCACCTAAGTGATGCGATCTAAGATAGATGCGAGCAATTTATTGTGACGATAAATTGCTACGGTTTATTGATTTTTTTAAAGCTGTTTAGACACTGCGATATATTGTCGCGATTGATATTAGTTTCCCAACACAGCAGACCGCTTGTCAAAGCTTTTATTCCTAATCCAAACTATTAATTGCAAATTCGTGAAATGTACTATGATAGGGGAGCCCAAGCGGGGATTTTTGCAGTTACTCGAGCGCGTCAGAAAATTATATGGGGAGAAACCTTGTACCCTGTAAATGTATCCCTTTTTTTTTGGTTGTTAAATCGAACCGGGTGGCCATGGGGCCCGAGCTGCAGTCTAAGTAGGCTTATTGCACACCGTTCGGTCTCAAGTTAAACCATCATTGGGTTTTTGTCCCCAATGGGTTCGGGATTACTTAACTTGAAGTTAAGTCGTCTGTTACCTATAAGAGGTCCATTCTACCAGCTAGCAGGACAAGACCCTTTATTAGGTTCTTTACCTGACTTCTGACACTTAGGTTCGAGTTTTCGACCCCGTATTGCAGTCGCCATCGGGTTTGGGCTGGACAGTCAAATATGACATGTGAGGCAGTTTCATCTGCCTCCCCACATTTCCTGCAAACAGGGTCTCCGTGAAAGAACCCCATGTTGTGCAGGTGTTTTCTTAGGTTGCAGTGTCCGGTTAGTAAGCCAGTTACCGCCCTAAGCTTTTTCCTTCCGAGTCGTAGGGCCTCATCGGTTGGCGAGGGGTTTGGCCGCCCCATCATTAACTTGCTGTGCCGCTGTCCCGAAATATCGTTCCAGTGTCGGGTGTGCTGCGCAAGGATCCATTTAGCAACGGCTCTTTTGACAGCCGATTTGGTCACCCCTAGGCCAGGCTCAGGCCCAGTAAGGGGGACAGTCGAGCCCTCTCTCGCAAGTGAGTCGGCTCTTTCGTTTCCTTCAACCCCCGTATGTCCCGGCACCCACCCGAGTTCCACTCGGTTTCGGTAGGCCAGGGTTTCCAGGTGTTGTCGGCATTCCAGCACAAGCTTAGAGTTAATTCTCCAGCTGGCAATGGCCTTAAGTGCTGCCTGACTGTCCGATAGAATACATATGGTCCTATTCTCAAGGCCCATTCGAATATTCTCTACGACGCAAGTCGTGATAGCAGCCACCTCCGCCTGGAATATAGTGGTGTACTGCCCAAGAGGCATAGATATGCACACCTCGGGTTCCACACCATACACTCCAGCTCCAGAGCGCCCGCCCATCACTGAACCGTCCGTGAACCATGTTAGCTCACTCTGCGGTCTTTTATCCCCCTCCACCGGGGGTTTTAACCCCAGCTTGAAGGGAGGATCAAATTTGTGAGTGACCGGACTCTAGTCACTCACCATATCCAGGATGGGGTCACGAATGTGCCCCACAATCCTGGTGCGCCCGTATGACCTTTGCCTCCAGACACCATTTAACTGCAGCCTTTAGGCCCCTAGCCTCGCCTCGGCCATCACCAGAAGGTGCAGGGGAGGGAGTCCCATGAGTACTTCCATGGCTGCCGTCGGGGTACTTTTCAGTACCAAATGTATCCCTACCATATATTAAAAAAAAAAATTTATCCTTAGGAAAACTCGGAATCGTCAGATTAAGATAACGTAAGTAACGTACATACAGAACAGTGTAATTTACAAAATCTGACGATTTAAGCGGGGCGTAAGGAAATGGGCGAGTCACAAAGTTTTTTAAAAAAGCAAATATTTCGCGAAATGAACGTCAGATGGAAAAACTAAAAAATACGGTAAAAACCTATATAATATCGAGGCGCAAGATTGTCCGTGGTGAGGTATTTTGCGGCTCATAATTAAACGGTGGCAAGCGTGGTGAGCGAGCTCCCGATAAATTTATATATTTAAATAGCGTGACTGTTTTGCAAACTTACACTGTGCTGAGGTGTAGGAACATTTCATATTATTGTTAATTTTCTCTTCCTTTTCAGACGTCTATCCGGAGGAGGACTTTTTTTTGATCTGTAAATAATTAGATCGAATATATTTATTTTGTTTTAACCTGTGTTTTACTGAGTCCGTCATCTTAGAAGAACTACCCATCACACATTGGCGCCCGAGCAGGGACTGTCAGCACATCTACCACTGCTTTTTCTTGTTCTGTTCAGCATTGTCCATGTATTTCGGGTCAGTAGCCCGGCGGTTTCTGATCAATATAGGCCACTTAGTATATTTCCTCTGGTGAGTCACTCTCTCATTGTCTTCTCCAGATGTTGGTGAGGCTGAAATGTTCATGATGTAAGCCATTAGTAATGAGGGATATCTAGATCGCAACCTATTAAATTCGATATCAAGCTTGTCATGGTAGATGGATAGGTTAGCCTGGATTTTTCTATGTATATTCTCTCAGAAGAGAATAATGACTTCTTCGCTGTTTCGACGGTGGGATGTGACTCAGAATGGGAAGCAAATAGTGTGTGGTGCTAATTGTACTTGAGATCGAGATCATAACATTCTCTGCTTTAATTGGGTGTCAACAATATTCGTGTGTTTGCTGTTGAACCAAACCGGGGAAGCATAGTATGCAATATTATTCAACTACCAAGTATATACAAGTCCGAGAGTGGAGTACCAAGGTTGAGGAACCCCATGTGGTGCCACACACCTTTTGGATTATACTATTTCGTTTTTTAGTTTCGCTGCCGTTCTTTGTAGGTGTTCTTTAAATCGTAAAGTTCTGTTAAGAGTTACTCCAAGATATTTTGAGTCCAAGTTATAAGTCAGTAGTCTATTTTCAAAGTAAACGGAGAATTTTTTGTTGACTTGGACGTTATTCTGATAAAAACAAAACACTTTGATTTATGAATATCAGTTAATATTGATTTATTCTACCTTAATGCAATGGCTCAGTTGTCAGCCTAGCCAAATTTCCGCGAAGTCATCCCATAAGCAGGACTGCGATGTATAAATTAAACAATAAGCTTGCCAAAATAGATTTATGCGGCAGTGCATTTCTGAGCTTCATATTTAAAAGGGTCCATAGGTGATCATGATATCAATGGGTTTATTTAGTTTTTGATACGGAATGGTACAGAGTAGTTTGCAGAAGACGGTTATCGTATGTAGCTAATAGGTGAATGAAAGCAACGAATGTTTTAGCTTTCTTTGAAAACCTGCTTCAATCTGTGTTAGGGATAGGATCTGATCTCTACAGCTAAGGTTACGTCTGAAAACTTCTGCTATATGGGTACCAAATTCAAATATGTGTCTACCAATTCTGTTGCCGATTAAGCGTTTCAACAGATTGAATTAATTAGAAAGCATTCCGCGGACTTGTAGTCGTCTATAATCACCTATAAAACAAAACATTTTTGAACAAAGCGTCAATTCAGAAACCAAATACTTGGCTCTGAATATTTTCTACTATAGTCCGTCCCACCTTGACTTTACAGTATAGGGAACAGGCAATGCAGTCCTTATGAGAGTTTTTAGCACAGTGATGTCGATTTTATCAAAAAGAATTTGTATCCTAACATTAAAGATATTAAATTAAAACTGTTTTAGAAAGGCAATCTACAATTTTCATATACGTAATAACTATAGTATATCAAATAAACTTAAATGCATACGAATCCTAAAATTGTAGATTGTCTTTCTAAAACGGTTTTAATTTAATCTCTCTAATGTTCGATTACCAATTATTTTTGATAAAATCGGTATCACCGCGCTAAAAACTCTCAAGGACTACATTTCCTATGTTCCCTATACTATAAAGTCAAGGTGGGACGGACTATAGAACAAAAGCTTTGTTTACTTCTTTAAACGAATAGACAACTCGAGTGCCTCAGCGAAAGCTCACCATTTATGGAAATGTGTGCGGAACATAAGCATAGATATGGTGTAAACTTTTAATCTAAAATAAAAAAACTTTAATAGTCACCATAAAGTGAATATAAAAACATCAATGAATGATTAATATACTGCATTCGCTCTGCCGAGATTCACTTTGACACATTCGGAATAGGAAACATACAATACAAAAATTCCTACCTCACCGATTAATTGCTCAAATCAACTTAATCTTTCATTAAAAAAAAATAATAGTGGGAGTGTATACTAATCTCATAAAATTTTGTGGAGTTTATTTCTACAAAATATTTTTAATTAGGACATAAATAATTTTCTGATTGGTTATCAATACATTGTAATGGTGTAATCCAGGTGTAAATAAATAATTATTGATTGGCGTAAGGTTTATGTTAGTTATGTCTGTTTACTATTAATATCTAATATTGGCTAAGAGCAGGTATATTTGGTTGTGTAGTAATTTCCAGTCATGTCTAACAACTGAACTTCCCAAAAAAGAAATTACTAACGTCACTAGACAGTTGTGACGGACTCTATTTGGACCCGACCAGAAACCAACTTGGATTAGTTTTAAAAAGAATTACATAGGTAAATTTACTCGAATAAAATTTCAAATAAGTTTCCGTGATTGCTTATGATTTGAGTTTAAATTACTTCTACGATTAGTTTGTTTGCTGAACCATAGTTGAAGCATTGTGACGCTTTATACACAATTTTTATCGTTGTATCAATATCGTTGTATCAATATCATTGTAATAATATTGTTGCTAAACAGGTAAATTTTCATTGTATACCAGATGTATCAATCAAACTCTGTATTTTCTCAAAGTTCGCATCACCCTGAAATTAGAACCCACCTATAGCCCCATGATTTCTCCTTTTTTATAGCCTTTCTGTTTTTTGATTCCTTCGCTATATTTTACCATAAAAAAGTTAGGTACTTAAACAACTAGCCATGTTTTTCATCAATACAAGGTGTTTTTAAATCAGTATAGCAAACTTTAACTGCAAGAACTTCAGGAACTGCAAGAACTAAGTAGATCGACAGAGACAAGAAAATTTTATCAGAAACTGAACAAAAGCAGAAAAGACTTCAAACCGAGAACGACGATGTGTAGAGATAAGGAAGGTAATATATTGACAGAACAACAAGAGATACTAAGAAGATGGGCAGAACATTTTACGGAAAAGCTTGAAGGAGATGGGAGTGAGACGAACCCTGATATACCATTAGACCAAGCAGACAACAGAGAAAAGAGTCCACCAACAATAGCCGAGATTAGAACAGCAGTAGACAAATTAAAGAACAATAAATCACCGGGATCGGATCAAGTAGCATCGGAATTACTGAAGGAAGGAGGAGACGCACTACAGAAAACAATACATGTATTGATAACAAAGATATGGTCAAATAAACAGCTACCAGCGGAGTGGAATAGTGGTATTATTGTACCATTACATAAAAAAGGGAATCAGTTAGAATGTGGAAACTACCGTGGAATCACGCTGCTGAATGCAGCATACAAAATAATGTCCAACGTCATTTATGAAAGACTTAGACCACACGCTGAAAAAATAGTTGGCAGGTACCAAAGTGGCTTCTGTAGACAGAAGTCAACAATAGACCAGATATTTGTTCTGCGACAGATCCTTGAAAAAACAAGTGAACATAACATCGACACACATCATCTCTTCATAGACTTCGAAAGCGCATATGACAATATAAACCGAGAATTCTTAATAAAAGCAATGAAAGAATTTAATATACCAACACAACTAATAGAACTGATAAAAGAATCTCTAAAAGTAGAAAGTAAAATCCGGATACAAAACGAACTAACGGAAACAATAGATGTGAAAAAGGGACTACGCCAGGGAGACGCTCTATCATGCATCTTGTTCAACATTGTACTCGAGAAAATAATGAGGGACACAACAGTCAATACTCGAGGAACAATAATTAATAAAAGCGTGCAAATACTAGCATTTGCAGATGATGTTGACATAATCGCAAGATCAAGAAGAGAAATGATAGAGGCATTCAATCAAATAGAACGAGCTGCACAAAATAGTGGCCTGAAAATCAACCAGAACAAAACAAAATATATGCAGGTAAGTAAAAACACAGAAATAAGGCAGCCACAAAATATAACAATAGGAGAATACAACATTGAGGGGGTAAAAAACTTTACATACTTGGGATCCCTAGTCACATCTGATAATAACGTAGCAGAGGAAGTGAAGAGGCGAATATTTATTGCCAATAAAAGTTATTATGGCTTAATTCGGCAACTAAGATCAGACAACGTCGCAAGGAAAACAAAATGCCAAATATACAAAACCCTAATAAGACCGGTACTCACATACGGCTCAGAAACCTGGACACTCACTAAAAGAGAGGAAGCATTGCTAGCCACCTTTGAAAGAAAAATCTTGCGACACATATATAAGGGCACAAAAGAAAATGGAATTTGGCGAAGAAGGTACAACTTTGAACTATACGAAATATACCAGGATCCAGATATCATAACATTCATTAAAATAGGACGGCTGCGTTGGATGGGACATGTAGAAAGAATGGAAGAAGGCGAAATACCAAACAAAATATTCAAACAGATGCCAGTAGGAAAAAGAACAAGAGGAAGACCGAAGCTGAGATATTTAGAACAAATAGAAAATGATATAAAAACCTTAAAAATAAAAAACTGGAGAAAAAAAAAGCACGAAACAGATCAGAGTGGAGAAGAATCCTGGAACAGGCCAAGACCCAGAAAGGGCTGTCGAGCCAATGATGATGATGATGATGATAGCAAACTTTAAGGGGTAATTCTGCCTGAAAAAATAATGACAGTCTGCTTTATAAACGTATGTCCGCAAATACTTCGTTTCCGAGATAGGGGGTGTTGAATTTTTTTACGAACTGATGATTTATTTATTGCTTTAAAACCGGTTGAGACATGCAAATGAAATTCGCGGTGGGTTTTAAGACGTAGTTATTGTACATTTTTTGACATACAATTAAGAATTTAATATTCACCATTGGCGAGCATACGGGTAATATGAGACTATAGTTGGGTTTTAATTTCAGTATTTTATAAATGCTAGAATATTCCACAGGTTGATATGAACTTTGAGAAAAAAACACAGTTTGATTGGTACTCACGGTATACAATGAAAATTTACCTGTTTAGCAACAATATTATCACACCGATATTGCTAAGTAATAAGGCTAAGACATATTAAAAAAATCACTTAAATAATACAACAGCTTTAGGAAATTCGAGACATCAAAAATGACCAATTTTTAAAATGGACGGTTAAATTTGTCGGTGAGTGTATTTGGGAATATTGGTCTTGCAAATTTTGTTTCTATTTTTTTAAGTTTTTATATAAAATCTTACTGACTCTTCTAATTCTTAAATCGTTATTTGTAAGTTTTATAGCAAAACATACTCTCTGAATTATTCGAAGTAAAATCTAGAGTATCACTAGGCACAGTTTACTCATTTTTATATTTGTCATTACTGTCGACGTATCAACCAGTAAATTAACCACATATTATGCAGATACTGTACAGTTGAAAGCAAAATCAACGTAATGCGACGTAAAATGTGTTCGCTGGTTGACCTGCATGACAATGAGATCTCAAAATATAAGTAGTAGTAGTAGTAGTAGTAGAGGAGGCAAGGATGCTAAATTTTCAGTTACTCGAGCGTTATGGAGACCTATTGGGTTGTGAAGATTAGGTCCTAAAACAAAAAAAAAAGGTAAATTTCTCATTTTAGTGGGGGGTTTCCATTTTTTAAATTAAATTTTTCATTTCCAGCAATCGTTTTTCCGATTATAGCGCCATACTTATTGTTTACGTAAGGAATTCAAATCTGCTATAGTAATGGGGGATCCTATTTAAGATTTTAAAATAACCCCCACTGCACCTCCGTAGGGGGTCGTGTTTGGCGTCATTCGATGGACTTTTGAAAAATATTGAAAACGTATTTTTTAGTTTTTCGATCTGACGTTCATTTCGCGAAATATTCGCTTTTTTTTAAACTTTGGTGACCCGCCCATTTCCTTACGCCCCGCTCAAATCGTCAGATTTTTTAAATATACACTATTCTGCATGTACGTAACTTACTTTATCTTAATCTGACGGTTTCGAGTTTTTCTAAGGATAGATTTTTGTCGGATCCCCTTAACCAACTCCCCTGTATTAACAGCCAATATATGGTAGATGTACATTTACAGGGAACAAGGTTTCTCCCCGTGTGATAATCTGACGCGCTCGAGTAACTACAAAATCTTCGCTTGGGCTCCCCTACCTGCCTTAGCTAGCGAGATCACATCACCACGGTGCCTCGGTACTCAGGTCGGCCTGCCTAGCTCACCTCACTTGGCTGGTAGTGGAGCCCAGAGCTGTCGCTTCAAGACTGGCGGATATCTGCTTGTGGCCTCCTTAAATATCCCTCTGCCTGTGTTGTTTCGGAAAAGTGGAACTGAGTGGGGTGTCTGCGCGATTTGTGAAACTCGCACGGTTCTAAGTGTCGATGCGTGCTCGACGGATCGGCGTATCATTACAACATAAATGGGGAAAAGCCCTTACTCCTGAATGTGACTGCGCAACGACAGACTGTCCGCTATATTGTTGAAAATCGCCCCCAAAGGCGGCTCATTTCTGAATGCGACCGAAAATTATTTAGGTTACATTTATATATTAGTTTTTTGTTTATAATATTACATTTACCGTTTTCTTTTTTTTAACTAGGTATGTGTTCTCGTTGTATGTATATCATACGCTAAATAAATAAAAATGTTTAATTCATATTTTAAGATGAATATAGGTATCCTCTACTTCTTCGTTCTAATCATAATGGTGAAACTTATATCCGAGAACGTGCATTTACGGTCTCACTTAGTTCCGCAGCAGCTACTTTATTTAATAGCTAATTAACTGCCGAAATATTGCGAAAGCAACGTTTTGTAAGTATACTGTCGACTTCAGATTTGATACAATCCATCTACAATAATGTTAAAAAAGGTTATTCATTTTTAATTCAAATATGTTAACAAACAAGATTCCCATTAAAAAACTTAAAAAATATTTCCAAAATGGCGTTTAAAGGTGGATCACATTTGGACCATTGTGCAGGTAGCAAAGTTCCTAATAATATCCCACTTAAAATTTGTGTTAATCTCGGAAAAATTATTAAAAATAATTATAGGGGAGTGCATTTAGATTTTCACTTCGGAAAAAATCAAACAAGATAAAACTTTTTGTAATTTCATTAAGAAATGTTTAATAAACAACATATCAAAAAGTTCTACTCGACAAGTGGGTGCTTCATTTTTTATTAAACAAATGAACAGCGAAGTTAGATGTTTTTTTAAATAACTCCGAAAATATAATTTTTAGAAAAAACTGACTTGACCATTGAAAAATTCATAAAATTTTACAAAAAAAACCTTTTATAAAGATTTTTCTAAAATTAAATTTCTAGCTTCTGTAATTTTTTATTTATAACGCTAAAGTCACCCTTCTCACACACATTGGCGCACTGTAAACTAGCGTTGGAAGAAGTGCACAGTGAGTTTTTTTAATGTAATTCTTTAACTAATGGATCAAAAGAAATTTTACAGATTGGACATGAAAGAAGATGAAATAAGCTATCTTATGGTTGTAATAAAAAGAAATAAAATGTATGGACATAAGTACGGTGTGGGCGGAAAGTGAGCCTTACATGAATTTTGTTTAAAAATGATTTAAAAATGTGTAACTAATACAATATTACTTATAAAACTCTCAAATTTGCACAACTTAACTCTCAATCATCTTACTAAACGATGTTTTATTAAAAAAAAAATCTCAAAAATTTAATTCAAATAATACGATGTCTCAAAAAATGTAATTTTTGAAAATGTCGTAGTCTAACAGAATTCCCACCAGTTTAAGACGGTATTACTCAAGCTTGAATAAATCTAATACAATTTTTTTGCTATTTTTTTAAAGCTTGGGATGTAATCTTTAAAAAACACTTATTTTAGTTTAAAATTGAAATAAACAATTTATTTTTGAGAAAACTAAGAAAGATAACAAAAATGTAATACAAAATCCGAAAATTACCAGCTGAAAAAATGTATATACAGAGTGATCAAAACTTTTTTCTGTAAAACTTACCTAAAATACATTTAATAATAAGCTTCAACAATAATAAATGTTTAACAAAAAAAATTTTTTTTAGCTCTTATACAGTACGTCTGCGTAACTTGTAACCTATTGAAAACTTTTTTAATATCAGTTTTACGAAAAAAAGTTATTTTTTATAAAATACTCCGCATTGTATATAACATAAGATGCAACCATCAAATATCAAATTTTGTTAATTTTGTACGAGGTATGTCAAAAATATGAATTTCACTCAAGAGTAAAGTACCTTTATATTTCACAATATCGAAAATTTTTATAAAGAAAAGTTGTTTAGAATTAAAAACTATGTTTCAATATGTAATTATATCCTTCTAATCGAAAATTTGTTTTTTTTTAATATTCTTTCTAATACATTTTAATTTTTAATATTATTGTGAAAATTATTTGTTTATCTTTTTTTTAAGAATGAAATTCCATATTTGTTTGATTGGATTCTACTTGTTTTTCATTTAAATATCCGCCATTTTGGATCCGCCATTTTGAAATTTAAATTTTTAATCTTTAATTCAGATTCAACAGCCTGTTAAAAATAAAAACAATAAATGTTTTACAAAAATGTTCTTTTTTATGTTCTTTTTAGAAAATCCGCATTTTGGATCCGCCATTTTATAGTTTATAATGTTAACATTTAAGTTAGATTTATCAAAGCACTCAAAAATAAATATATGTAGAAATAAATACATTTTGTAAAGTAATTATGATTTTACAACTATTTTTTAAGTTATCCGCCATTTTGGATCTGCCATTTTATAATTTAAATTATCAAAATTGGATTCAGGTTCAGCAACCTCTCAAAAATATCCACATATATGCAAACAAACACGTTTTATTAAAAAAAATTCGGATTTTACAACTACTTTTTAAGGATTTTTAGGAAAAAATCCGCCATTTTGAATCCGCCATTTTGAATTTGCAAATTGTAATGTCAGATTCGGGTTCAGCATAATCAAAACTAAAATAAAAACATTTTTTATCAAAATAAAATGTTGAATTCACCCATATTCTTAAAATTATTTATACAAAACAATTGTTATTGTTTAAACAATTAATAAACAATTAGCGGCGAAATTTGTGAGTAGAACTTTTTACTTTAACATATTTATAAACTAACAAAAAAAGTTTTCGAAAAATATAACCTTGTTTGATTTTTTCCGAAACATTGTATCTTTTCGTTCTAATTGCACTCCCCTATTATTATTACCTCTGTGATAATTGAGACGCTCATGAGGGTGGAGCGAAAAAATCGACTTTCAAATAATAATTTGCCTATATGCGGAAAAGTGGTTTAGTATTGAATCTTAACTTGTGTTAAAATTTTTTCTCAATCGGATGTTATTTAGTGGTACCCACATTAATTTGTGAATAGACGCTTTCTCTTCTCGGTAGGTCATGCACGTGCTTATGAGTAAACCAGTTTGAGGTGGTCTAGCGTCAGTATTTCACGTATTTTTATGCAAACTGTGTGAAATCATTAAATTACAACTTGTTTTCTGTTGTTTTTTGTGAATTAGTGGAAATTTAATAAACCAAAAAAACGTAATTTTAATGTGTCAACATGGCAAACACTAGAAAAAAGACTGAATGTGTTATATTTGGTGCCCCATCACAATTAAAAGACAATTATTAATAAGAAAATCAATAAAAGACCTTCATTAAAAGAAGCATCTCCAAATAAAGCAGAACCGTCATTAGGTAATAATTTTTTTAACTTTAATAATGTACTTACTAAATTTGAACTATTGTTTGTTAGGTAATATAGCTACAATTTTGATGGCGGAAGTCAAATTATTATGGACAAAAGCATCATTACCAATAGTGTCCGATCAACAAGTAGGTACTGCATTTAATTAAAAAATATTACGAAAAAGTACGAAACATCACAAAAACCTATTAAATCAAGAATAACAGATGAACTTAAAAAGAAATTAGCCGATTTTAAACAAAATGCAGAAAATATGTTATTTGACATTTGCGCTTGTAAATGTGTTAATTTTTCATCGTGTACTTGCAAACAAAAAGTACCAAAAATAGAACAAAAGTTTTTGGAAGATCAAAGATCTGAAAGAAAAATGGTTATTGGTTCAATTGACCTTTTGTCGACTAAAAAAGTGAACGATCATTGTATAGAAGACAAATGAAAGTTTTGCAACTTCTACGAGTACAGTGCCAAAAATCAGTTTAACAAGTGGACATTTGAAATTACCAAAAAGAGAAAATATAAAACCACATGATTGTGTAACTTTGGATACCAAACTTTGCACTCCACTAAAAACAAAGCAATTGCGAATTCGGCTACCAAGCTTAGCACAAGCATGTGATAGAACTGGCGTTTCTGACAGATCGGCTGCTATTATGGTAATTTCGGTTCTTAAAGGTATGGGAATGATAACAAATGTTGAAAGTCAAAACATTGTCGACAGAAGTAAAATCAGAAGAGAACGAAAAAGAACTAGAAAATCTTTAATTTATAAAGAAGACCAGAAGATTTTGCACGGTATCTATTTTGATGGTCGTAAGGATAAAACGTCAGTTCAAATCCAAGTTGAGAATCGAGCACAAAAGAGAACCATAACTGAAGAACATATTGTGTTAGTTTCAGAACCAAACTCTAAGTATTTTGGACATCTTACTTTACAATCTGGTTTGCAGGCAAAAAAGCATTGCAGGCAATTTATTCAATTTCTTAAAATCGAAATGTGACTTTTCGACTTTGGTTGCAATTGGATGCGACGGAACAGCGGTAAATACTTGCGTTCACAATGGTGCAATTCGCAAATTAGAACTTCAAATTAAGAAACCATTACAGTGGTTTATGTGTCTTTTACAAGGAAACGAGCTGCCATTACGACATTTGATGAAGTATTTAGATGGAGAAACCGGGACCTACCGGATTTTCGGGTGAAATAGGAAAGCGTTTAGAAAGTTGTGAAACCATACCTGTTTTTAAATTTCGAAAAATTCAACGTGAACTTTCTGACTGTCTGAACTTTCTGAACTTGTAAGTAATGGTACCGTATCAGAGAGCTTAAAATATCGACAACCGGGAAGGATAGCACATTCGAGGTGGATTACAACAGCAAACAGAATACTACAACTTTATGTAGGAACTTTAAATCCGAGTATCTACCAATTTAAATATTTTGGCAACTTCTTTGCAAAAGGTGTATGTTTCCACTTGGTTTTCAATCAAAGTAAAGCCAGAAGTTAAATATGGCTCAATCCATTTATTTAATATGATTCAATGCTCGCAATATTTATCACTAAAACTAAAGAAAATAGTGAACAAAGTCATTCAAGGTAATGGATATTTTGCATTTCCAGAGAATATTCTCGTGGCCATGTTGGGTGATAAACTACCCCACATCCGAGAGCTAGGTTTAAGGCGCATATTAAAGTTTAGGAACGGCTAAGAAACCAAAGAAATTAGCCAGTTTAAAATTCCAACTATTAATTTTGGAGCCAAATAGTATTTTGACTTAATTAATTGGCAAACTACTGTAATATCAGAACCACCAATAACAAAACAATTGTCAACAGATGAATTTAGAAAAATGATTGATGACACTACCTCAAATAAGAATCCGAAGAATATCAGAAGTCCTATTAGCCTGGAAAATTTAAATAGCAGTTTATGCAACAACAAAGATGAAGTTCAGAGCACAAAGAGACAAACAGGCCATCGAAATTTGCAAAACTAAGAATCCGTTCCATACCCATATTAATTTCATTAAGAAAGATACTATAGAACCATCGACTAATCTCGATCCATTGACCCCACCAAGAGTTAGATTAACCAATAACTCTAATAGTCGATATCTTTTAGCCAGATTAAGGGAACCGGATATCTTAAAGGCCATTAAACTTCATCTTGCTTATTTACACGACCAACCTGCATCAGTATTTTATGATGGGTATACCAACACAAGTGTTAAATTGTTTCTGGCTTCCGAAGGACTTCCTACAAAGAGTGAAGATCTACGAAAAATTCTTCTAGATTTTAATGATGCTTATGGAATTGGTGCAGATGAGGTAGACGCTGATCTCTGCTTTTAGGTCTTTTCTAACTTCGGAAAGAATTATTCACCTGCAAAAATCAAGGGAATGCCACCGAAACTACTATTCCGCTGCCTCTCCAAGACGAAATTTTTAAACATCACGACGTGTTCTGAGGGACTAGAATCCTCAAATTATTTTAGTGATAACAACTTTAGCATGGTCCTGATTAATATTCGTTCTATAAGATATAAAACTGATGAATTATTTCTGTTTCTAGAGGAATTAGGGTTTCCACCGATAGTTGCGGTTACTGAGCACTGGCTTGAAGTCAACGAGCCTTTTTTTGTAGCAAAATATTCCACTATTGCTAGGTATGACCGTCCAAGTTCAGCTCATGGAGGCACCCTAATTCTTTCTACAAATAATGATTTTTCTCTGGTAACAAAATATGACTTTCTATTAAGTGAAGCATTCTTTGAGTTTTCCTTAGTTTACAGTAAGAACCTTAATCTTTATATTATTTGCATTTATAGATCACCTGACTCTTCCGTGGAACTATTTTTTCAGAACCTGCTTAATTTGTTAGATGACCTGCCCCATAAAAGCAGAAAAATTTTATGCGGGGACTTCAACATTAATTATGCTGCTGCTTGTGCTACACAAATATCCCTGGTCAACATATTTGAATCATATGGTCTATCAATGCACATTGATTCTCCTACAAGGATTACAAAAACTTCATCTACCATAATTGATTATATTGTCTCAGATTTCTCACCCCTTGATGTCTGCGCTACAACTGTTAATGCGGGACTATCTGATCATGAAGCGGTTTATACGAAGTTTAACATCTTTAGCAAGTCCTCCTCGAAAACTCGACGTTTAGGCAGGATTTTTTCCGGTCGGAACTTTCGTAAATTCCAAAATTTATGCTTAACCTCTGAGTGGCACTTTCCTTCCATGGACGTCGATTATAATTTCAGTGATTTTTTGAATAAGCTGGTCTGTATCTTCAATAAAGCATTTCCTTTAATCACAATTAAGCAAAAACATCGCAAACCCTGGACTACCAAAGGTGTCCGCATATGAGCCAAAAACATGCGTTCACTACTGTATATCAAGAAATTTACTACCAACGTCTCTGTTACTGAATATATCACCAAGTACAGGGCAATCTATTTAAAACTTATAAAATCGGCTAAAAAATTGTATTATTAAAATCGTCTCAGAAGCTCCAAAAGTGTTGCAAAAGAAACTTGGTCCATAATAAACGATCTTCGAAATAAAACTCACACAGCTCAAACATTTTCCCTTCCAGACCCAGAAAATCTAAATGAATATTTTGTTAATGTGAGTAAAAATATAACATCAACTATTGTGTCACAACAAGATCCCATTTCCTATCTCCCTAATTCAGGAAAGGTTTCGAATTCATTCTTTATAAGACCGGTTGGTAAATCTGAACTGATCCAAACAATCAATAGTATCAAAAGCAAATCTTCCTGTAGTACCGATGGACTATCTATAAAAATTTTCTCAAATCTCCCAGACAATGTGTTGGGAGTCCTCATCTCTCTAATAAATGATTCTTTTGAGAAAGGTAAATTGCAGAGTGCCTAAAGACGGCCATCATTATTCCTCTTCATAAGGGTGGTGAAAAATCTATTGCCTGCAATTATAGACCTATTGCATTACTACCGGTACTCTCCAAAATTATTGAAAGACTCCTAAAAGCCCGACTTATGTCCTTTCTCGTTGATAACAAGATTTTATCACAAAATCAGTTTGGATTTTTAAATAATAAATGTACCACCGATGCCATGTTTTCTGTACTACATGAGGTTTATCAAGCATTAAACAATAATCTCCACACTGCCACTGTTTTTTGTGATTATGCCAAAGCTTTTGATTGTGTAAATCACGACATTTTGATAAAAAAACTAGATTTCTATGGAATTCGAGGTATTTCTTTGAACTGGTTTCAATCTTACTTGGAAAATAGGAAACAACTGGTTAGAGCAAATGATACAGACTCTAGTCTCAAAAATGTTGTATGTGGGGTACCGCAAGGTTCAGTATTGGGTCCTCTACTTTTCCTTATCTTTATTAATGACATCACTAGTTTAAACATCGATGGAAAAGTTTTTCTTTTTGCTGACGATACCAGTATCACTTGGAGCAACTCAAATATCGCAACTCTTCATGCTACCATAACTTCTGATCTACTCACAATAAAATCCTGGTCAGATTCTAATTTACTCTCTTTTAACGTAGATAAAACAGTAGCATTACCCTATAAAGGAACTCTTCAACCCTTACCTCTTCATAACAGCCAGATCAGTATCGTTGATTCTGTAAAGTTTCTTGGTATTTTTTTAGATAGCAACCTTAAATGGTCCCTTCATATCGATGTGTTAAGCAAGAAACTATCCTCAGCTTGCTTTGCAATAAGATCTGTCTCTAAGGAAATGGATTTAGCCTCTTCCAAAATAACATACTTTTCATTGTTCGAGTCCCATCTTCGATATGGTCTGCCTTTTTGGGGTTTTGGTACAACTGCCCAATCCGATGTTATTTTTAAATTGCAAAAAAGAGCAATCAGATATCTGTTTGGCCTCAGAAGAACAACACATTGCAGAAGCTACTTCAAAGATCACAGAATTCTAACATTACCTTCTTTATATATTTTAGAAACTGTTTGCTTAATTCGTAAACATCTACATGCTTTTCCAGAAAGACCTAGACATGACTATTCCACCAGAAATTCTACTTTTGACATCTATTTACCGATCCCGTCCAGTGAGTTAATAAAGAAATCTATATTATATTCTGCAAAAAAACTATACAACCATCTCCCTCTACAACTTAAATCTGCAACATCTTTCCCCAAGTTCCGTAAAATGACTAAAGCCTATTTATCTGAAAGACCATATTATTCAATAGCAGAGTTTCTTAACCAATAACTAAGAAATTACAGTATTGTTATCTATAAGTAGAATCTTATTCTATATTTGAGTGTCATATGCAGCAGCATAACTTATTAAATTTCTTATTAAATTTCTTAAGGTAGATTACGCAATTTGCAATTTTTTTTTTAAATTTTGCAATAGATTGTTACTGATTTTTATTTGACTTTATTATGTTTTATTTATATTGACGATTTGTATAATTTTAGTAAATTGTATTTGTTATTGTTTTTATTTATGATTCTTGTAAGCTTTGTCTATAAAATTGTTAAATTTTTCATGACAATAAAGCATATTTCTATTCTATTCTAAATAAATTCTTAAATTTCTTTGTCATTCACAAGCAGTGGAAAGATGTGTCAAACTAGTGACAGAAGCATCATTATTGGTTTGTGGAGCTTAAGCAAGAGATGAATTCATAAAAAATCGAGTTTTGTCAAGACAAGTATTACCTAAGTTTGAAACAAAATCCGATTTTTTTCAAACTTTACAGTAAATAATTAAATAAACTATTTTGTAGTAAGTTCTGAGTTGTAAACAAGCAAAAACAATATTAATATAATTACAATAAAAAAGATATGTTTTTTTCAATATTTTTTTTATTTGCAAATTTTTAAAGCTATGTGGGCACCGGAATATATTGTTCTATAAATCCCAAATTTTGGATAACGTTTTGCAATTATATTTTACCACCTTTCCGCATATAGGACACATCAATTTGTTAAAAAAAATGTTTTTCGCTCCACTCTAATACTCATAGCAACAGGGGCTAACCCCGAAAACGAAGTTTTGAGATAAATGCAATCTTTGCATTCGTATTTCCATTTATGCTTATGGGATGATGCTACAGATTATGTGGCGCCATAGCCAAATATAAAGGTAGATTGTGTAGACTCTTGTTAATACGAAGATTTAATGTTACTGATTTTATTGATATATTAATCTAAAAATGCTCAATTTGTGGCTTAGGCCACTGTTGCTCTGAGCGCCTCAATTTTGAAAACAATTTTGGGGTTTTTCAAGACATAATCATACATCGTAAATGGTATATGACCATTGAGATATCATGGCTTTGCCTTTTCTACTACAAAATGCACGTCTTCTAAGAGTTGATCTAACAGGCTAATGCGAAAATGAATTAAATGTAACTTCTGGATGAACAATACTACTTCTTTTTTCGACTATTCTTCATCATTTTCTTTCAGATCTACCAGTTTCTCTGCAAGAAAACCATCTTCCACCTTTCACCTAAAATCTTTTATGCTCATGAATAGTAATTTCTTAAGCTTATACAAAATATATCTACTTACTACACAACAATCTACAAAATGCCACAATATTCTCACCCACCACCACCACTTTTTACCTCTTCGCTTATAATTTGAATTGAGTTGGTCATAGCCACCCACACAATTCCCATTTTTATTATATTCAATTAAAACATTTGGACGTGGAATTTGCTTTAGACTGAAATTCAAAATTTGTCCTTCATGAAATTCCTAAATCATTCACACGAGTCACAGCATGCTGTTTTTTGTTTTTTACACATTTTAACTATCTGGAAGATCCTAACATATTCCTGGATTCAATATTTTTAAGTGAGGTTAACAACTATATTATACGTACTGCAGTAGTACACGCATAAAAAATAAATAAGTACATCTACTATCTTACAGCCGTACACTAGCTAAATACAATTGTTAATATAACACATACCTACACAAAGCAAGTAAAATTTCCATCCTAAAAAACTGGGAAGTAGGTGTCGCCTTGGGGAGATGATGATATTAGATGATTTTCTACATGTACTTGCAACAGCCCTCTTGTAACTGATATCTTGTAATTCGTTTTCACAAAACAAATAAAACCTCTGCAACTGGCCTGAAGATGGGACATATAATGTAAATCCCGAAACCAGTCGCCATTTTCTAACATCTTCTTACCCTCTTCATTACCTTAGTAAAACTAATTAACTAGTTTTTATGTAACTAGTATACATACTTCTTCCCGAATTTACATCTCTTAGATTTTTCATCTCTACCTTTTACTAACCATTTTACATTTTTTATTCATCAAAAACATTTTAAGAGGAATTTAAATAGTGGCTTTCTGAGATGACTGATGATAATCGACACCTCGTCGTACAGTTCATTTTGCAATCAGGTACCTAATGCAGTGTGTAGTGTGTGTGTGTTGAGTAAATGTCTTGTTGCTTTGAAAATTCGACTTCATTTTCTTTACCGGAGAACAGAATAAATAACCATTACGAAATTCCAGTCACCAAAATTAAAATATAACTAAAATATATTTTAATATTTCCAAATGCACGACACTGGTTGTGTGAAGTATACGCGTCATTGAAGATGAATGAATCGATTGGATCTGGAAGTTTAATTAAACAACTTAGATGCAATCAATTACTTACTACTTTACTCGGCCCCTAAGAATATTTATTAAAGCTGTATACGTAATTCTCGTAGGCTAAAGTTCTGAGAGTCACTTCAAACCACTTCTCATGTCGAACTAGACCAACTTTAATGAAAGTCAAACTTTATTTGCTGCTGGAAATAATATTTCGGCACCTGTGTTAAAAAAGTTAAATTGCTGTTTTTAAAGACCTATAAGCACTGTTTTAAATTATAAAAAAAAGGTTGTGATCCGTCAACTTTTAAAATCAAATGTGAGCTTTTAAACATAAATTTAAATATAGGTGCACCTACAGGGTAGTAAAAAGTCTTGTAACGTCCTGATCGTAGCAAGACCAGGGCATTAAGCAACACCACACTGCTGGGAGGAACGAGGGAAGGAATTCCTCGAACATCCCTTAGGATATTCAAAAGAAAAACGTCCACCGTTCCATCCATCAGAATGGTGCTCTGCCCGACTGCTCAGCCCTGGGTTAGTTCCCTGTTTATTCTTCCCTCACACCCATCTCAAAAAGGTACAGGAAATAAAAAGTTCACCAACTCATTTATATACACTATTTATTCAGATAAAAAAATTAACAAAAATCATTCTATTATGTACAGGCAACCAAATTAATTTTCTGAAACTGTGACCGAGACCCTACTGGTCACCGATGTAAAAGTTATAAAAATAAGAAAGGTACTCAGCTTTAAGTCCTCTTGTTGGAGTAACACAGTTCTTATGGGAGGTCTCCAATCTCTGCAGAACTTTCTGTTGCTGTCGGTATTTGTGGGAATTCTAAGACTATCTTCTTGAAGCCATTCTTCTGATGCATCAGCAGATCAGTAGTTGGATTCAGGATACTGTGGGCTGTTGCGAGATGTCGCTGTCGCGTTCTGCTCTCCAAGATAGTTTTCTCCAGCTACAGTTGCTTCCCCATGTAGTGTTCGCCTGCAGCTTTATGCCCAAGGAAGGGGCTAGAAAAATTCATACAAAGATCAGTTTTCTCCCAAAAGAAAAGCCTGATCAGAAATAAAGCTGAGTATCGAAAGAAATATGATCTCAGCAAAATCTCTGATCACAGCGTGGCATTATTAAAAAGAAAAAGAAACAGAAAGAATTCTATCAATAAAATATTATAACTATGTACAGGAAATAAAGTAATATATTATATACCAGAAAAAAAGAAATAAAATTAGAAAAGTTTTTAAGCTTTATTTTAAGGAGAAAGTAGGTATCTGCTGTGCAAAAGAAATCAGTAAAAAACTTAGGCTTAAAACTAAATAGTCAAACTTACCCGTATATCTAACTGCCTACACACAAACACAACAATTTATCAGATATTGTCTTAGTCCGTTCTTTAACGGTAAAATATTGCAAAATCTCTAAATTTTAAAGAACCGCTTGGATTGACATGAAATTTGGCATACACATAGCTAACAAGTCAAAGAAAAAAAGTGATATTGTGCCGATATGTGCTTTTGCCCTGGGGGTGGTTTTCACCCCAATTCGTCCACAGAAAGTCAGGAAATGGATAAACTGGCTAATTTTAAGTAACTTTTGTTTTATAGAGTTTTTCCACTAAGTCAATACTTTTCGAGTTATTTGGCAGTGAATATGTTCATTTTTTAACAAAATAACCACGCTTTTAGACGGTTTTTCGCAGATAACTCAAATAGTAAGTATTTTGTCGAAAAAACATTCTTAGAAAAAATATAGCCTGTAAATAATTTTAAAAAATGGTGTATATATCACGTCTCTACACCTAGCAGAAGCAGAGTTATAGCTAATGTAAAATAGGTTCATATTCGTCAAATTCCAAATGGAATACTTTAACGTAAAATAACCAAAAATGAAGCACATTTCGGGGAAAATTCATTACAACTTATTTAAAGTGTTTAAAAAAAGCTTTATTTTTGTTTTATAAAAAAATTTCTAGCATTAAAATTAAGCAAGTTACGCTCAAAATAAAATTAGTCCCTTTTGGTTTTGGTAAAAAAATCGAGAAAATCACCCCCTAATTAGTATCTTAAATGAACTTAATCGTTACAACTTCACAAGTTGCTTGACTGGTGTATATATTGGTTATATGATCTGTAAGTTTCATCGGTTCAAAGTCCTTACTATTGAAAGGGCTGTAGTTAAAATGGGTTGAACGAGTCACTGATCACGAATGTATGCAAATTTAGAAACACCAAATCTTAATCAATTTTTGTCTAACAGAAAAACAAAAAATGCATGATATTTAGAAAAGCAAATCTGACTTTTTTTGTTTTTCGAGATTTTTGGTATCTCTAACAATTTTTAAGTTATTTTGAAAAAAAGCATATTTTTCAAAATTTAAATTTTTAAAAATTTTATTTTGAAACCAAATTTTTTCAAAAATAATCACTTTGAATCGATGAGACTTACACATCATATAAACACACCATAAGTAAACTAATTTTTGGAGCGGTATTGATTAATTTCATTTAAGTTGGTAATTAGGGGTTGGTCTTCCCGATTTTTTTTTGCAAAAATAAAAGGGACCAACTTTATTTTGAGCGTAACTTGCTTAAATTTAACGCTAGAAACTTTTTGTAAAAACACAAATTAAACTTTTTTTAAACACTTTAAAAAAGTTATAATGAGTTTTCCCCCAAAAGTGCTTAATTTTTTCGACATTTCACGTCGAAATATTCTTTTTGAAATTTGGTGAATATGAATCTATTTTTCATTGGCTATAACTCTAGTTCTACGAGATCCAGAGACCTAACGCGTACACCATTTTTTTTACTTTTTTATAGGCTATATTTTTGCTAAGAACTTTTTTTTCGACAAAATACTTACTTTTTGAGTTATTTGCGAAAAACCGTCTAAAAATGTGGTTATTTTGTTGAAAAATGAACATATTCACTAGCAAATAACTCGGAAAGTGTTGACTTGGCCAAAAAGCTTTATAGAACAAAAGTTACTTAGAATTAGTTACTTTACCCATTTCCGGACTTATTTTGGACATATATTTTTTCACCACCAAGAGGGGGTGAAAGTCGCCCCCAGGGCAAAAGCACACATCGGCACAATATCACTTTTTTTCTTTGACATGTAAGCTATACGCATGCCAAATTTCATGTCAATCCAAGCGGTTCTTTAAAATGTAGAGCAAAAACCGTGAAAGAATGGACTATCTCTCATTTAAGTGGTAATGGAAAATGAGCGGTACAAATTTGTATCGGTTTAAATACCTTAAACGAATTGAAGAAATTAATTTGACGATAGTAGGGTCGCTTGTAGAAATATATAGTACGAGGGACAAATACCAAGCGGAACTTGGTGTAGCGTTCAATCGGCTGATTGAAACGTTACAGTCTATACGGAAACTGCGTTTTGGTGGAGGTGCCCCATGTTATTTCTTGAGGGAAAACGAATAAAATCGCTAAGGTCCGTTCTGGTAATTTTTGTCTCGTTTTGTGGTGGAGGCGCGACTACTCGTCAGATCGTGACCTAGGAGAGCTTCTTAGAAAGGGCAGAGGATGACGAATACATTAAAATAACATTGAAATAATATTAAAAAATGTCCCACAAAAACATGGCCAAAACTGCACTTATCGTATCTTCGTTGTCATTGGTCCGATTGCTACGTTTGATGCGTTAAATGAAAGCAGAGGTGATATCGAATATGTAGAGACAAAAAAGAGATCACAAAAAAAATGCTATAAATATTATTATGGGATATTTTAATACCAAATTAGGTGAAGGGCGGACCGAAGACGTAGTCGGAAACTTTGGTTTGGGTCAAAGAAATGATAGAGGAGAAATACTGGTCCAATTTTGCCAAGAAGAAAATCTAATGATCGCAAACACCTGCTATAAATTACCAAAACGAAGATTATATACATAACCAAAACAAAGAGACAACCAAAACCGCATAATAAGAAACCAGATTTACAGTTGTAACGTTATAAAAGTCAAATATTTGTTATTTTAATTTAAGAGAGTAGCCACAAAATTTTGGACCAATGCTCTTTAAATTCATTTATTTTTTTTTTCGAATCCCCAGAAAACTAATAAATATTTTTGAAAAATTTAAACGCTGTATAAAAAATTACATTATTACCGAGGGCCGAAAGTCCCTTAGAATAAACAAAAAGTTTCTTTTGGATAAGAAATTTGAAATTAAAAATCACATTAAATTTTCTCTTTTTTTTTTTCAACCCTGTAACTTTTGAAAATTAACATTATAGAAGTTTTCAGGGACTTTCTGCCCTCGGTAATAATGCAATATTTCATTCTGCGTTTAAAGTTTTCAAAAATATCCTATTAGTTTTCTCAGGATTTGAAAAAAAAATAATGCATTTAAAAAACATTGGCACGGAATTTTGCACCTACGCTCTTAAATATTTTTTATTTCAATTTATATTGGTTTTATTCATTGGCTAACTTTCTGTTTTGTTTTATTATTTTGCTTCTAGAACTAATTGGTGCTTACTTCATTTATCAGCTAAGTATTCTGTTTAATATTTCACTTATCTTTTCCCTTTTATCTTTATCTTTTCCCCATATTCGAACACAATAACTGATTAAATCATAGGCATATGAAAAAAATTTTATTGTGTCTATGTCCGCCCACAAGTTGGCAACTCTTGACTTCCGTCTTCTCTTAATGTTACTTCAAAATAATAAAAATGTTTTATGTAAATCTTCATCTATTTAATATGACGTTTCTGTGCAAAATTCATATACATACACATAATCGATTGCCTCTTTTACCGTTAGGTGTCGATGAAAAAGTGAACAACTAGCACACACCTTCTATGATGAAAACACATGGAATAATACCATGAATAAAAACTGCGACTAACTGTTAGACCACAATGGCTGCCTAGAGACATATACATGGCAAACAGCTAGATCTATCTACATCCAAGCCAGCAACTACACCACTTACTATAAGTGCCATAAGTGTAATTTTTACATCTTGTAAAGCTATAGGCAGGATTTGTTTGTTGATGTTAAAACCTCATTTCATTTTTTAATGTCAAATAAATATCAGTAGTTAATTTCACGTTTTTGTTGTCTCTTCCAAGACACATTGTCCACTTTTTCAATTAAGATAAAACGAACTTACATCTGAGCGACTGAGCTAGACGAAGCCTTAAACAATAGACTTCTATAATAGTTAGTTGGAGTTTTATTGTTATACATTGAAACGGTGCCAAAAACACGATCATTCCCCTCTTTTATTTTTCTAAATTATATCCGAATTCAAAAGACTTATTTTATTACCATCCCGGTATATCGAAGGTCTCAAGCTTGTCTATTCCTGATAAAGAGTGCATATTGTTTGAAGTTAATGGTTATCTAAAACTTAAGTAATGAATCCGTCGACAATGGATTTGTTATTTTTCTGGCGACTGAAATCCTGAGACTGCCTGATACGAAGCTCTGGATTACGTCAAGATGCCCACCTGCAATATCGTGGACTCAGCAGGTCTGAGTGTGAAACTTGTTAGAATTATAACAGTTAAACTTGTTGGTATCTTAGAACATCCGATCTTTTTGTTTATCCTTTTTTATTGGTCAACATGGCGTGTTGTAGGTGTGACTAAGAGTATACTTCGAATTTTTCTATTGGTTATTAAGATAATGGGAGGAATATTTGATTTTTTTCATTGGCCTGAGAGTGATGTTATGTTAAATTGGGAAGGGGAATGGATTTGGAAGGTAAAGTGTACGAGTTTGAGGAGTTGATGGTTACCATTCATTATTATTCAATTTTTATTCAGTTATTAGTCAAGTTTCTTCAGTTATTAGTCATCGAAAGGATAGCCAGGTTGAAGTGGAGATGGGCAGGACACATAGCCAGAATGACAGATGGGCGATGGACAAAGAGGTTATTAGAATAGAGGCCAAGAGAAGACAAGAGAAGCGTCGGTCTACTGCCTACAAGATGGACTGACGACTTAAGAAAGCTAAATAAGAACTGGATAAGGGCGGCGCAGGGTAAATGTGGTTGGAAACAAGGGGAGGAGGTCTATGTTTACCAGTGGACTTTTGAGGCTGGGTGACAGTCAAGTTTCAGTCAAATTTTTAGTAAGAAGTTCCTAGTTAAACCTCAGACGGGCCGCTTTTGGGGGTACCGGTACCGAAGGATTTATTCTTAGAGATTAGAGGCAGCATGCAGTATTAGAAATTGTCCATTATCGAGTCTTGCTAGTCTTCGTTTATTCCATTGTAGCAGAATTTCGTCCCTTTTTGACATATTAACATCTTCTCTCAATTCTCTTTCCGTAATAATAATAATAATAATATCGTATGGTATTTTTGCCGGGGAGATCCTTTCGGACAGTTCCAGCGCCATTTGCATCTTTAACCATGTTTCAAGTAACTAGTGCCGATTTACACTAGCCCAGGGGGAGCGACGGCTTTACGTGCTCTCCGAGGCACGGTGAGACGGCTCGTGTCATTATTGGAAATGAAAATGGTTTGTCTTTGGTAGGGCTCGAACCCATGTGCACTGGCGTATGAGGCCAGAGAATATGCCGTTACTCCACGGCCGCTCACAACAGCTATTTCCGTATTCCAACAGGATGAATATTGCTTGTTACAACATTAACCTCCAACTTTATCTGGTAGTTCGAATGTTACACACTTAGTAAATTATTTTGTCGTGGCCAAATTACTCAAGCAATTCACACCTATTAAAAAAACTATTTTTTTAAATCGAATTGTTGGTGCAGATAATCCACAAATTTCAGAACACTGGTATTATAATTTCCAGCAGAAGCTATAAATTAAATTAAAAAATAAAAAAACATGGTTATTAATCTTTCAAAGTTATGCATACATTATATCAAATTTAACGCCTTTGGCATACTTCCCATATGGCAGTCCTTAGCGATTTTCTGGCGTCTAGTAATGTATTTTCCTATATTCAGATTTTTGCTTTAATGCCATAATGGACAAGTTTATATTGGCTTCGTATTTGAATTTATATTTAGAGCTGTAATAGAGTTATTTTTAAAAAAGAATTCGTCGTAAAACGAAATCAAGAGACGTATTATATTTCATTTCGTGCAGAGAGCGCCATAAACACCTTTACTAGTTTCACTCTCATTAAAGATCATCAGAGGGTGTATATGGTTATCTCTAAACAAACTGAAGCAAAGCCTCCTAGTACTACGATAGGGAAATATAGTGCAGTCACTGAAGGTTTTCACCTCCGATTTTGTTGAACCTCCATCGATTTTCATGAAAATTGGTAGTAATTAGAGGTTACCTCAAGGAACAAAGGTGACATAATGCTAACTTGCGCTTTTACCCTGGGGGTGGATGACACCCATTCTCGGGTGTGAAAATTATTTTATTAAAAATAATACCATACGTCGATAGAGGGACAAATTATAAGCAAAATTTGTTATATAAAGTTATTAAAATAAAGCAACACTTTTTGAGTTATTAAAGACCGAAGATTTAATTTTTTCGTAAAAAAATGCATGTTTTAAATTGGTTTTTCACGTATAAATCAAAAACTATAAGCTTTAAAAAAAAGTTATTATTACTAAAATTGAAGATAATAAAAAACTGAATACATTGCTCATATAAAGAACTAAACTAATGTTAGTTCAAAGTGAGTTATTGGCAATTGGATGTGTATTTTTTTCGACGAGTGCTCAAATCTAAGTATTCAAGCTTAAATAACGGGAAAACGATGCAATGTATAAAATATTCCTGCTAAACATTTGTCAAAGTACTTCAGAATACCTATCAAATAAGCTTCAGAACAAGGTAATAGCGTCAAAATTAAGCAAGTTTTAATGAAAATAAAAGCACCGTTTTGAATTTTTTAGGAAAAAGTGAAAAATAAAACATACGCCATTTCCACAAAAATTAAAATTTATAGTAATCCTTACAAGAACTTCTTTATATTAGTATAATTAATGTTTTCGATAATTTTGACCGGTTTAGAATGCATATTTAAAAAAAAAAGATATAATTTAAAAAATCATAATTTTTAATATTATTGTAATTCTCACATTCTTTTGATAATAACTCCAAAAATACTCAATATACGTAAAAAATTATATATAACCAAATTTTAGTGCTTTATGTGCCAAATATTTTACCTGTTTTATTATTTCTATAGGGTAAAAAATACCCGAGATAGAAACGTTTAAATCTTAAATTTTGCTGTAGGAACCACGCACCGGAGTCATTTAACCTTTTATTTTTTAATAAGTAAGGGGTTTAAAAGATTAAGTTTAAGGTGCTTAAATAGCACTTGTAATTAGCTTTCAAACAGTTTTTAGATGGACCTGATATCGTAAATACGAACGGAGTTATTAAAAAAAAACAATAACATTTTTTAGAAAAAATTTTAAAAGATAAATTTTGAAAAAATTTTGGAGCATAAATTTTAACGCTATCAACATGTTCGGGGGCTCATTTGATAGATATTTTTAAGTACTTTGACAAATGTTTAATAAGTTTATGTTACAAAATGTATCGAGTTCCCGTTATTTCAGCTTGAATACTTAGAGTTTTTTACTCGCCAAAAAAATATACATTCAATTACCTATAACTCACTTTTATTTAACATTAAAAGGTTTTTCTAGTAAGGGGTTTATTTCATTTTTTATTAGCTTTAATTTTGATAATAATAACTCTTTTGCAAAAACTTACACTTTTTGAGTTATTGATGAAAAATTGGTTAAAAACATGCATTTTTCTCAAGAAAAATTAAAATCTTTGATCTTTAATAACTCAAAAAGTTTTGATTTATTTTAATAACTTTATATAAAAAATTTTGCTTGAAATTTGTTTCTCTTTCGAATTATGGGGTTAATTTTAATAAAAATAATTTTCGCCCTCGAGAAGGGGTGGCATCCACCCCCAGGGTAAAAGCGCAAGTTGGCACCATGTCACCTTTGTTCCTTGAGATATCCTCTAACCACTCACAAATTTTCATGCAAATCGATGAAGGTTCAACGAAATCGGAGGTAATAGCTCATACCCACCTTCAGTGACTCCACTAATAAGGCAAAAATATATCATGTCCGGGACACTTAAGCAGCCAGGTTGCAAATGTGTTTTTCGGGTACTATATACCTTCTTCTTCTTCTTCTTCAGCCTGTGTTCGTCCACTGCTGGACATAGGCCTCTTCCATTTGCTTCCATCGATTTCTACTCTTGGCAATTCTCATCCACTGTTTGCCCGCGACTTGTTTGATATCATCTGCCCACCTCTTCTGAGGTCTGCCTACTAATCGCCTGTTCTCTCTTGGTCTCCAGTTTGTTAGTCTCTGTGTCCATTTTTCGGGATTATCTCGGGCAACATGTCCGACCCATTGCCACTTGAGCCTTGCTATACGTTCTGCGACATCAGTAATCTTTGTTCTTTCACGAATGTCGATATTTCGAATTTTGTCTCTCAAACTAATCCCTAGCATGGCCCTCTCCATCGCTCTTTGAGTTGTACTGAGCTGCTCTAAGGTTTTCTTTGTAAAGGCCATGGTCTCCAGTCCATATGTAGTTACAGGCAAGATACATTTGTCATAAACTCTACGTTTTAGACACATTGGTATATCTCTATTCTTCAAGATAAAGCTTAACTTGCCGAAAGCTACCCAAGACAATTGTATGCGTCTTTTTATTTCGACTAATTGGTTTTCTTTGCCGATTTTAATGGTTTGTCGAAGATATATATAGTGGTCTACATTTTCAAGACTGACGTTGTCAATATACCTTATACATTATAAATACATGCGTGTGTATTTTGTGTTTTATTGGCACTGGTTTTCACAACCAACTGGCCAGTCAATTTCATAATTGTTTTTTAGACTATAACTTATCACTAACTCAGGGGAGTAATGTGTAGTGTGTGTGTGTTGAGTAAGTATCTTGTTACTTTGCAAAGTCGACGTCATTGTCTTTGCAAAGAGACGCTAATTGTATCCGAACGTCTGCGGTCCCTCCGGTGAATACCGATCCCACAAGGACAGAAACTATGTTCATTTATTAATTTATAATAAACGAAAAATTTCTGACCCTGGTGAGATTCGAACTCACGACCTTTTCGGATTTTTCGATTCATAGGCAGGCGCTCTTACCACTGAGCCACGGAGGGGGTCATTATAAATACAAAAATGCCCGTCACAGTTCGGACGAGAATTTTAGTTATTAATAAATAATAATCAAAAATGGCAGTTTATTCGTTTAAACCGCTACAGGTAAAAATAGGTTAATCAAATATCTTATTTATAATATTCTTCTCTTATAAGATGAGCCAAGGTTTAAAATGGCAGTTTTTGAATTTTGGTCCGATCATTTGTTGCTTCGAAAATTGCAAAATAAAACTAAAATTTTGAAAATAAAATATTTGCTATAACTTTTTAGAAAATGACCTTAAGACTTTCACATTGCCTGAAAAGTTGAGTCAAACAGTCCATATAATGCAGAAAAAAAACTTTAAGACGATTCGTCAATTAGTTTACATTTTATTAAATTTGTTTATCCCAAAGAGGAATGTTGTTCGGAATGTTATTGTTCAGAAAATAATGGTGATATGGCAATTCTGTGGAAACCACATGAAAAAAAATAGTCATGTTTTCAACGTATTTCAAAAAATCATTAAAAATCGTTTTTATTACTCCAAAAACATTTTATTAAAATATAGTCACTTTTGGCTTATAAACGATTTAAATAACTTTGTTAATAGTCTAAGAGCTGGGAGCGGATTTTGTGCGTGATAAGTAATATGGAAAAACTATACGGAGATCTGTTGAATTAGTTGTGGACATGACTTTCACCAACGGCCGGAAACCAGAGTTGGGGCCGAGGGTAGTTATAAGGGGTCAAAGTCGCGGATTTTATTATTTTTTTTATGACGCTCATGATCGAGATAGTGCACCAAAATTTGGGAATAAGTAGGTCATGACGTACCTAAGTAAAATCTCTAGGGGCTCAACGCTGCGTGGCCGACAAAGGGGTGGGGGTAGGGGTGAATATAAAAAATATAACGGGTTTTTCGCGACGTTCGTGATTGAGATAGTGCACCAAAATTTGGGTATAAGTAGATCATGACATAAATAATTAAAATCCCCATAGCCGGAAACTAGAGTGGGGAAGGAAGGTAGTTATAAGGGGTCAAAGTTCCGTTTTTTATTATTTTTTTTGTCACGCTCATGATCGAGATAGCTCGCCAAAATTTGGGAATAAGTAGGTCATGACGTAACTAAGTAAAATCTCCAGGAGTAGAACGCTGCGGGGTCGACAAAGGGGTGGGGCAGGGGTGAATATAAAAAAATGTAAGGGGTTTTTTGCGACGTTCGTGATTGAGATAGTGCACCAAAATTTGGAAATAAGTAGACCATTACATAACTAAGTAATATCTCCAAAGGCGGAAACCAGGGTGGCGGACGAGGGTAGTTATAAGGGGTAAAAGTCGCGCTTTTTATTATTTTTTTTGTGGCGCTCATGATGAAGATAGTGCACCAAAATTTGGGAGTGTGTAGGTTATGACGTAACTAAGTAAAATCTTCAGGGGCGGAACGCTGCTTGGGGTACAAAGGGGCGGTAGGCAGGGGTGAGTATAAAAATATATGGGGGTTTTTTTGCCGTTCGTGATCGAGATAGTGCACCAAAATTTGGAAATAAGTAGATCATTACATTACTAAGTAAAATCTCCAGCGGCGGAACGCTGCGTGTGGGACAAATGTTGTGCCGGGTCACAAAAAAATAAATCACACTGAGAATTTGACCCCTTAAAACTACCCTCATCCCCAACTCTGGTTTCCGGCTCTGGGGATTTTACTTAGCTAAGTCATGGTCTACTTATTCCCAAATTTTGGTGCACTATCTCAATCTAGCACGTCGCAAAAAACTTCTTATATTTTTTATATTCCCACCTACCCCCACCCCTTTATCGGCCACGCAGCGTTCCACCCCTAAAGATTGTACTTAGTTATCTCATGACCTACTTATTCCCAAATTTTTGTGCACTATCTCGATCATGAGCGTCACAAAAAAAAATAATAAAAACGGCGAATTTGACCCCTTATAACTACCCTAATGCCCAACTCTGGTTTCCGGCTCTGAGGATTTTACTTAGTTATGTCATGGTCTACTCATATCCAAATTTTGGTGCACTCTGTCAATCACGAACGTCGCAAAAAACCCCTTATATTTTTGTATTCACCCCTGCCCCACCCCTTTGTCGGCCACGCAGAGTGCTACCCCTGGAGATTTTACTTAGTTACGTCATGACCTACTTATTCCCAAATTTTGGTGCACTCTCTCGATCATGAGCGTCACAAAAAAAATAATGAAAACGGCGACTTTGACCCCTTATAACTACCCTCATCCCCAACTCTGGTTTCCGGCTCTGGGGATTTTACTTAGTAATGTCATGATCTACTTATTCCCAAATTTTGGTCCAGTATCTCAATCACGAACGTCGCAAAAAACCCTTTATATTTTTTATATTCACCCCTACCCCCACCCCTTTGTCGGCCACGCAGCGTTCCGCCCTTAGAGATTTTACTAAGTTACGTCATGACCTACTTATTCCCAAATTTTGGTGAACTGTCTCGATCATGAGCGTCATAAAAAAAATAATAAAATCCGCGACTTTGACCCCTTATAACTACCCTCGGCCCCAACTCTGGTTTCCGGCCGTTGGTGAAAGTCATGTACACAACTAATTCAACATATCCCCGTATAGTTTTTTCATATTACTTATCACGCACAAAATCCGCTTCTATCTCTCCGACTATAATATTGACTCTAGGCTAAAACTACAATGGGATTTTATAAGCCGGTATTTTTACACGAATTTTCAAAAAAATCTTTTCGCCTACGTTAATTACGGTCAAAGTTAGCCACTTTTATTTATTTAATTGACGGCTACTTTATTTATAACAATTAAACAACCTAACTAGCGCCATTTTGAAGTTGAAGGTATATAGTTTATGTGTAAAAGATTCTTCAAACATATGCCGCGATTAATATCTCCGGAGATCGTTGATGGATTTTAATTATAATTTTTAAATTTGTATCTACTTGAAGTCTTATATAGTACGTTATGTACACATATCCCCAACTAACATTACAAAATGTTAGGGGGAACTCCCCTTATCACCCAGGAATATAAAAAATAGATTAAGACCGATTCTAAGACCTACCGAATATTGACAGGAGAATTATATAAATAGGGGTTGGTAATAAAAAAAAATGAAAATTAAGGGTTGTATGTATTTTTCAATTCTACATCATATAAAATTAAGGTAGACAATTTTGTCCAAAAAAAATAAAAAAAAATGTCAGGTGGGCAACCTCCTTTATAACTTACGGGTATGAAAAGTAGATTAAAACCTATTCTCAGTTCTATAGGATATACGTGTAAAATTTAATAAAAATCGACCGGGCCGTTTCGGAGTAGTATGGTAACTAACACTGTTACAGGAGAATTTTATGTAGGATAGAAGTAACTGTGAATTAAATAATAAAAGTGACTAACTTTGACGGTAATTAACCTAGACAAAAAGTTTTATTTTTGAAAATTCGTGTAAAATACCAGCTTTTGAAATCCCAAAGTAGATTTAATCTGTATGTAAATTAACAAAGCTATTCAAATTGTTTATAAGCCAAAAATGACTCTACATTAGTAAAATGTTTTCGGAGTGATGAAAATGACTTATTAATGATTTTTTTCAATACTTTCAAAATCTGACTATTCTTCTTTCACTTGGTTTCCACAGACTTGCTATATCATTATTATTTTCTGAACAATAATATTGCGAAAAAAAAAAACTCTTTGGCATAAACAAATTGAATGTAATTTAAACTAATTGACGAATCGTCTTAAATTTTTTTGTGCATTATGTTGATATTGACTCAACTTGTTGTGCATGATATTGACTCAACTTTTCATGCAATATCAAAGTCTTGGGTTCATTTTCCCAAAAGTTATAGCAAATTTTTATTTTCGAAATTTTAGTCTTATTTTGCAATTTCCGAAGTAACAAATAATCGGACCAAAATTCAAATACTGCCATTTTAAACCTTGACTCAGCTACTAAAAGAGAATATTATAAATAAGATATTTAATTACCCTATTTTTACCTGTAGCGATTTAAACGCAAAAACTGCCATTTTTTACCCTTATTTGTTAATAACTAAAATTCTCGTCCGAACTGTGACGGGCATTTTTGTATTTATAATATATTAGGTATATAGTACCCAAAAAACCCATTTGCAACCTGGCTGCTCAAGTGTCCTGACAAAAACCTTATTTCTCTGGACTATACCGAATCCCGACAAAATAACTCGATATGGATACCTTAGCGGTTCTACGAAACATAAGTTTCTCTGAAAATAAAACTTCGCACTGTTTTAGGCAGATGTCGCTACGGCTTCGCGTGATGTGTTACTAAGCGGCTTGGTTTGTTTCAGTTTGTTCATCCATATTTACACTCTCTAATGATCTCTTCTTCTTCTTCTTATTGTATCCTTAAGGACGTTGGCAATTACATTTGCCCATTTAATCCTATTTGCAGCCGCTCTTAATAGTTCTATTGAGGTCAAATTGGTCCATGGCCGTAGGTTTTTAAGCCAAGAGTTGCGCCTTCTTCCTGGTCCCCTTTTGCTATTGATGTTGCCTTTGATTATAAGTTGTGGCAGTTCATACTTTTAATTTCTTACGCTGTGACCAAAATATTGTGTTTTCCGTCCTTTTATTATAATCATAAGCTCTCTTTCCTTGTTCAATCTCCGCAAGACTTCCGCATTTGTAGTATAGCTCATGTAGGATATTCTGAACATTTTACGGTACCACCAGAGTTCGAATGCTTGGATTCTCTTTTGTGTTGCTTCTGTCATTGTCCAGGCTTCAACACCATAGAGCAAGGTGGAGAAAACAGAGCACTTAAGTATTCTGGTTCTCAATAATGTATCCAGCTGGCGGTTGCATAGAACTTTTTGCATTTGGCATTCTGTCATTGTCCAGGCTTCAACACCATAGAGCAAGGTGGAGAAAACATAGCACTTTAGTATTCTAGTTCTCAATGAGGTACCCAGCTGGCGGTTGCATAAAACTTTTTGCATTTTGTAAAATACTGTACGTGCCTTTTCCAGATGTGTTCTTATCTCTGGTGAGTGGTCCCAAGTTTCATCAAGATTACTTCCGAGGGACGTTACTCATGTTACTCTTTTTAGATCTGTTCCGTCACCCTACTCTTTTGGTGCTTGCTGATGGCCATTGTTTTTGTCTTCTTTGTATTCAATTTCATTTCAAATTCTCTACAAGCTGTTGTTACTCGGTCCATTAGACGTTTGGCATTATTTGCCAAAATGATCGTGTCACCAACGTGTCGCAGGTTATTTATACATTGCCCGTTTAGAATTATATAATGGTCTCTAATGAGAGTGAAACTAGGAAGAGTGTTTATGTCACTCTCTAAACGAACTGAAATATAATACGTCTCTTGATTTCGTTTTACGGCGAATTTTTCTGTATTAGGATAAAGGCAGTTTTTGTTTTTATTTGATTCAGAGTTAGACCACTATCTCCATATAGCTATTTCAGCATCTATGCATCCTCAGTGAAGCTATGCAGTCACAACTCTGAAACAAATATCAACAATCCTGCCTATTTAAGGTAAAACATCGCGATGCAATGTTTCCACCTTTTGAGATGCAAAACAGCGACATCTCTCGTAATACGAGGAAGACGAAAAGCCCTAGATACAAAGTTTGCTACTTTTATACAATTAGAATAATTGAAATAAAAATAATAAACAATATTTTAAATCCAAGACATTTCGTTAAGAAACTACTTTCTGGCTGCATCCTGTATCTCCGACTTTTACAATATATAAGCACAAGAGACGACGAATATAGAAGAAAGCAAATAAAGGACACTTTGGCCACGTATTTACCTTCTTTTCGTCTAGGAAAAGGACCGAAAGAAAGTTTTAGGTACTCAAATATGAGTAAAGATGGAAAAGATAAGGGCAGTTTTTGTTTTTATTTGATTCAGAGTTGGACCACCATCTCCATACAGCTATTTCAGCATCTATGCATCCTCAGTGAAGCTATGCAGTCACAACTCTGAAACAAATATCAACAATCCTGCCTATTTAAGGGAAAACATCGCGATGCAATGTTTCCACCTTTTGATATGCAAAACAGCGACATCTCTTGTAATACAAGGAAGACGAAAAGCCCTAGATACAAAGTTTCCTACTTTTATACAATTCGAATAATTGAAATAAAAATAACAAAAAATATTTTAAATCTAAGACTTTTCGTTAAGAAACTGCTTTCTGGCTGCATCCTGTATCTCCGGCTGTTACAATATATAAGCACAAGAGACGACGAATATAGAAGAAAGCAAATAAAGGACACTTTGGCCACGTATTTACCTTCTTTTCGTCTAGGAAAAGGACCGAAAGACAGTTTCAAGTACTCAAATCTGAGTAAAGATGAAAAAGATAAGGGCAGTTTTTGCTTTTATTTGATTCAGAGTTGGACCACCATCTCCATACAGCTATTTCAACATCTATGCATCCTCAGTGAAGCTATTCAGTCACAAGTCTGAAACAAATATCAACAATCTTGTCTATTTAAGCGAAAACATCGCGATGCAATGTTTCCACCTTTTGAGACGCAAAACAGCGACATCTCTCGTAATACGAGGAAGACGAAAAGCCCTAGATTCAAAGGTTGCTACTTTTATACAATTAGAATAATTGAAATAAAAATAATAAACTATAGAGAGACGTCGCTGTTTTGCGTCTCAAAAGGTGGAAACATTGTATCTCGATGTTTTCCCTTAAATAGGCAGGATTGTTGATATTTGTTTCAGAGTTGTGACTGCATAGCTTCACTGAGGATGCATAGATGCTGAAATAGCTGTATGGAGATGGTGGTCCAACTCTGAATCAAATAAAAACAAAAACTGCCTTTATCTTTTTCATCTTTACTCAGATTTGAGTACCTGAAACTGTCTTTCGGTCATTTTCCTAGACGAAAAGAAGGTAAATACGTGGCCAAAGTGTCCTTTATTTGGTGTCTTCTATATTCGTCGTCTCTTGTGCTTAATATATTGTAAAAGCCGGAGATACAGGATGTAACCAGAAAGCAGTTTCTCAACGAAAAGTCTTGGATTTAAAATATTGTTTATTATTTTTATTTCAATTATTCTAATTGTATAAAAGTAGCAAACTTTGTATCTAGGACTTTTTGTCTTCCTCTTCTGTATTAGTTGTAAGTACTCCTGATTATCGAGATCAAGTTTTCCTTGCAATTTTGCCAAGCTGAATAGACAGGAAGTGAGGTGCAAATTATAGACATATCCGTGTCTTCTTTAATTCAGCATTCGTTTAGTTTGCAAGTAATAGAAACCACGAAGGCATAACCCGAAACTTGGATATTTCTCCGGAAATAAAACTTTGAATTGTTTTAGGCAGATGTCGCTACGGCATCCACATCAAGTTATTTTGTCGTGATTCGGTACTAGGAGGCTTGGATTGTTTCAGTTTGTTCAGAGATAACGGTCAAATGCATTTAAAACACAATGGAGCGAAATTTTGCGCCTACGCCCTTAATTTTGATTTAATCTTTTATTTTTAGTCCCGTCAATTTTTTCATTGTTTCTTCTTTCTATACTGCAGTAATACTATAAAAATTTAAATAATTAAACGAATTTCAAGAATGCTCATAGTGTGTATTGGGACCGTGCAAGTTCGGCAAAGTGACACCTGGTTTCTACGCTCAGCAACATTATTCGCACTTTTAATTATATTGGCTAATTATATTAGTCCTGGTTACTGGATAATTATCAAGGCCATAGTCCAAAAAAATAATAAGAAGAAAAAATAAGATTCAGGTTATGTTATTAAAACGTAAACAATTGTATGTAGTAAATAAAATTAATTATTAAAATGCAGTACTGCAAGCAAAATACAATTAATTAAATTTACCCTTATATATAATAATAATTGCATATCATAAAATATCAATATTGTGGAGCAATACAGTGCGTCCATAAAGTAACGCATAAATTCATTATTTCGTAAACCGGCAAGTTTAAGGAAAAATTTCGAAATAGGTCGATTTTTATTTTTAAATCACAATTTTTTGGCATATATACATACTACTGACGTCATCCATCTGGGCTTGATAACGTAATCGATGAATTTTTTAAATGAGAATAGGGGTCATCTGATAGCTCATTTGCAAGGGTATGTAATTCTCTATTTATTAATACAAACAATAACATAATCATTTATACAGGGTGTCCAAAAGAAATTTTTTAATTAAATTAATTGAGACAAGAAGAAGAATGTATGTAACTTATTTAATTCAAAATTCGTTTTACTTTTGTCAGAAAACAAGAATACATGTACCTACATGTTTATTTGACAAATAATAAATATTGCTTTTCACTTAAATTCAATGTTAGAGCTGCCACCCACCTGCCTCTTGGAAGTTTAACATTACGCTTAAGCGAAAATCGATGATTATTTTTTAAATAAAACATTTTTATTGTTTTCTGGCACGAATAAAATATATTTAGAATTAAACAAATTACATACATTCATCTTTTTGTACCAAATAATTTAATTTAAAAAAAACATTTTTTGGACACCCTGTATAAATAATTATATTAATGTTTATATTATTGAATAGAGAATTACATACCCTTTCAAATGAGCTATTACATTTAAAAAAAATCATCTCATTTAAAAAAATCATCGAATACGTCATCACGCCCAGATGGATGACGTCATTAGTATGATATGTAGGCCAAAAAATCGTAATTTAATAATAAAAATCGACCTGTTTCGGGATTTTTTTCTTAAAGTCTCCGGTTTACGAAATAATGAATTTATGCGTTATTTTATGGACGCACTGTATATAATTTTTTTTTCTTTATTGACAGTAGATATGAAATATACGTCAATTTGACAATTTCAATTGACAATTAATTAGTTAAGAAAATTACAATATTTCTCCAGTATTCTCGCACGATCGTTTCTCGTATCGTATCCCCTCCAAGTACTTGTACACCGCGAATATCAAATGACTAATGGGTTTAAGTATATTACATCAACAAATTAACAAATCAAATATACTTTCGTATAATATTCGCATAAACTAGGATCTGTCAGAAACATATTACATTTTGTATTAGTCTGTATAATAAATTTTTCTATATTTTATAGGATATGTCATTTCCTCGTATCTAAAATATATATTATTTTTGATCCAGGGCTTGAAATGGGGCTGTGGCTCACTCTATCATGGCTGATGTTGGGTGGACTAACCCCTCCTACCCCAATTTGGGGCAACCCGGACGCAAAGAGGCTTTATGACGACCTACTCTCAAATTACAATCGCCTCATCCGACCCGTGGGCAACAACTCCGATCGACTTACCGTCAAAATGGGACTTAGACTCTCACAACTGATCGATGTGGTAAGTTCCAAATAAAAATATTTTTATAACACGTATACTACATACAAATTAACAGTGTATAGAAGAATGTGCTAGGTAATAATTACACAGGTCAACAAAAAAAAAATATTTTTTTGAGTCTGTTATTTAGCAAGCGCGGCTCCTCCTTAGGGTCAATTGGTCAATGACCCCCCTAAAATAATCTCATAAAAATACCAATTTTATTAAAAATATCTTTTATCTAAAACTTCACTCTGAAATATAAAATTCTCTCTCAGCAGTCTGCATTGGCAAAACAAATATAATAGATATAATAACGTCGCGCCTCGCGCTATACACAAGCCCGTGGCTGGGCCGTATTTTAAATTGTCTATATACAGTTCTTATGGCTTATGGACAAATGCATGTAAAATAGAAAAGAGACGGCAGATAGCAATTTCGTGGGCGAGAGTGGGAGTGACCTTTCCGTCGTATACCTCTAGTAGAGTCGACGGCCTCACGTTTAGTTAGTTACCGTCTGCTGACCGCACTTCACGGCAGGTCTATATCGATCGCGGCGTATTTGCGTAATTTATTTTGTTTTGTTGGATTTTTTTGTGATTGTAACAAAAACAAGATGAGTGTTGTTGACGAAATAATTGCCTTAAAATCTGCTGGAACACTAAATTATGAACGGCGGCTTGAGAAAAAAGAAAGTGGTCGACCAAAACCAAACATGAATTTAAAACAAACAACAAAGGATAGGGGTAAGGACATTCAAAGATATTTTAAAGAATCAATGTACAATTTGTGTGATTGGATTTGTGGCTGCAGTGTGAGAAATGCATTTTTTTGCTATCCGTGTTTACTGTTTTCGAATGACGCTGTATGGGCGAAAAATGGAGTAACTGACATTAAGCATTTAAAAGTGAAAATTACAAAACATGCCTCTTCAACTACTCATATAAATTCATCAATGAGTTACGCAAGTTTAGGACGTGTTAACATAAGACAGCAACTTGATAGTGTATATCGTAAATCTGTGCATGACTTTAATGAATTGGTATCTAAAAATAGGTATATTTTAAACAAACTAATCGACTGTGTAAAATTTTGTGGAGTTTTCGAAATTGCATTGCGCGGTCATGACGAAAGTGACAGCTCCAATAATCGTGGAATTTTTCTGGGCCTTATCGATTTTGTTTCTGAACTGGATTTAATGTTTAAAGAACACATTGAAAAAAGTACAGTATTTAAAGGAACATCGAAAACAATTCAGAACGATATTTTAGAATCAATGTTAGCCATTGTGCATACTCATATCATGAAGGAGATTGGCCAGACAAATTTTGTGGCCATTCAAGTAGATGAGACCACAGACAGCTCCAATAAAACGCAGATGATTATCATATTGCGATATGTATTAACTGGTATTGTACATGAAAGATTTTGGAAATTTGTTAACCCCCTAGGTACTACAGCACAACATTTAACTAATGTAATATTGGAAGAACTTCAATTATTAAAAATTAATGAAGCACCTGAAAAATTGATTGCCCAAAGTTACGATGGTGCATCAGTCATGAGCGGTAAACTGGGAGGAGTACAAACAAAAATTAAAGAAATATACCCAAATGCACACTTCATTCACTGCTATGCCCATCAATTTAATCTTATCCTCCAAAAAGCGGCGAGTCAACACAAACCGATAAAAATATTTTTTGCAAATTTACACGGATTTTCGTCCTTTTTCGGCCGATCTCCAAAACGTACGATGGTTCTGGATAGAGTGGTTAAAGTAAGGCTACCTAAAGCTGCGCCTACTCGATGGGCTTTCAATACAAAATGTGTTGAAATTGTATACACTTATAAAGATGATTTAAAATCTTGCTTAGAGGAAATTATTGATGAGGAGCAAGATGGTAACAATATAAATCAAGCAACTGGTTTAAAAAGACATTTGGAAGATGAGCATTTTTTATTTTGGTTAAATTTTTTCCATAAAATAATGCCCCATGTTGATATATTGTTTAAACAATTGCAAATGCGAGACATTGATGTTATATCTGTCAAAAATTGTATCCTGTCTTTTAACAACAATATCCAAATAATTAGAAATACTATTTTGGAATCAGAAGTACCAAGCACATCAACAGCAAAAAAAAGAAAAACTACTGCAGAGGATCCAAAGCGACGAACTGCACTTGAAATTTGTGATATTATTATATCTGAAATAAATCACAGGTTTAGTTTCAATGATCATCTCATGATTTCACAGTTATTCTACATAGAGAAATTTGAAGCATACACTACCAACTTTCCGCAAAATATTTTAAAAATGGTGACGGCTAATTATCCCACAGTGAATATTTCCAAACTAAAATCGGAACTTGAAGTCTTATATTGTCGTGAGGATTTTCGCAATAGTGCTGGTGCAGTAGCCATACTTCAGCTTTTTATTAACATGAATTTGTCTGAAACATTTTCTGAAGCAGTGAAGTTATTAAATATTTTGTGCACACTCCCTATGACAACCGTGGAAAGTGAGAGATGTTTTTCTACTTTAAAAAGAGTAAAAACATTCCTGCGTAATACGATGGGACAACCTAGACTTAGTGCCTTGTCTATGCTGAGCATCGAGAAAACGCTTGTCAAGAGCATTCCAAATTTCAATGAGAAGGTCATAGACTATTTTGCAGAACTAAAGGATAGAAGAATTGACTTAAAATATAAAAATATTTAAAGTAAGTTTCGTTTTAATAAATTTACAATTTATTATACTATAAATATTCCTATCTATATATCAGTCAATAACCTGTTCATACCATTTTTCCTATATTTTTTAAAAGATTTACTCTAAAAAAAGACAAATTTAATTTTCGGAAAACTAGGGTAAATAGTATTGAGTTTTATCTAAGTCTGTATTTTTTATCTAAAATATAAATGCTAAAAGATCTTTTAAATACTTTAAAAAATCAACAGTTTGAAGTTTTCAAACCAAAATGACCCCCCTGAAGATTGACCCACGAGCCGCCGCTGTTATTTAGTAAATATTTTCTGTTTGTATAGGTACATATAAAATTGAGCAAAGACTTCATAAATAATAAATAAAGTTTGCTTTCATACCTTTAGATAATTTTTTTTATTTAAATTTATGTGTCTCTGCTGCAATGGCCATTGACACAAACAATATTGCTTATACAATAGTTAATTACAATGAGGACTTAACATGAATTATTATAACAGTTAATTTCTAAATCCTAAATAACTTTAGGTAAAAATTATGACAAAAATTATTACAATAATTATTAATTATTGATTATAGTGATTAATTATTAATCACTGAATTTTGAATAACAGGTAGAGATTATAAAGACAAAAGATCATATTGTGTTAAATAATTGAATGCCTTTCAAGAAACTAATTAGGTTATAAAGTTGATCGGACGAGTTTAAAGTATCTTAGTCCTTAAATATCTTATCTAAAAATTAGTTTCTTGAAAGCAAATGATATCGGCTTCTGTATTGTTGATTAGCTGTTGTATGCGTTCTAAGCGAGGGTAAAACCCATCGCAATTCCACTGAACTAGCGTGAAAGTCAAGGAAGAGTCTGAGAGAGAATCGTTATCATCATTGATTGATTGAGATGTTGTACTTTCTATTTCTTTGTTGTCTATATTTAACTGTTTTTTAATTTTCTTAGTGACTCTTGTGAATTTATTTTTCGCTGTTCTGTCTTCAAGTGAGGGGTATATTTTTGACATATCGTCAATGAGTGCCTGGACATTTTGAGTGAACTCCTGTGCTTCGTGCAAGGGGTTATACTGCCGAATGTATTTTCAAGGAAGGCTAGGAGATTTTCAACAGGAAGGGAAAATGAGTCTGGATTTCCTTGAAAAAGATTTTGGATAGTGTGAATTGTGGAATTAGTTAATTTAGACTTATCAGGGGAGTCTTTCTCAGATCTTTTGGCTTTATGCTTACTGGGAACAATTACATCTGGTGAGAGCATTTCATTGATTTTAGTGGGTGTATTTTTAGAAGTTTGTGTTTCTAAAGAGCTTGTATCACCGATGTCAGAACGAGTTCGTTTCTGACTGGTGGATGGGGAAGAAAATTATTATTTGGGGTTATGAAAGTAATGGGAACATCGACTGTATTTATTTGTTGACTAAGATCTAGATTATTTGTTGGGTTTGATAGTGTGTCATTATTTGATATTGGGGAAGTGGAAATGGATTCAGTAGGAAACAATTGTTCATTTAGGGAAGGATTTCTAGGAGGATTTTGACAATTATTTCCTGTGTGACCTTGTTGTTTGCATAGAAAACATACCATTTTATCCGTAGAGAGGAATATTCTGTGAGAGTTGTTGTCAAAAGGGATTATTATTGAAGTTTGGAGATCAAAGTTTTCCGTGGATGGCGTGACATATACTTGTCTTCTGAAACTCACAATATGGGTAAATATATCACCGGGGATTCCAGCTTTTAGATATGACACTGGTGACGCGAGTTGTAGACCTAGATCCTTAAGATGTTTTTCTATGATGTGGTGTGGAATTTTTTTTTATTTACATTACCGTGCTCGGCAACTATGGCCACTCGCACGGGACAATTACAAACAAGATTACAAGAGGTATAATTAAAGAGCATTAACAAGTTATGTCATAAAAAAAATTTAAAGTTTATGATACAATGATATTTTTTTAAATTGAAGAACTCTGTCTAACTGGTTGGTATCACTTAGAATGTCACATAGCTGCGGTTTGAGGTTGAGCTGTTGTCTTATTAATTCGTGTAGAATTGATAGACAAGCGTTCGAGATTATAAGCCTTTTAGCTGGGGTTACTAGTCTCCGTACTGGTAGTTCAACTGTATTTATTTTAATTGTAAGATGTTCAGTAACAATTTGATCAACAAGTTCAGAATTTGTTAAGTAGATACAGATTCTGTTATTGGAGATTCTTGAGGCGAAGCAGATGATTTTCGGATTAATAATAATATTACCTATGGCCTTGACAGAGTCGAGTAGTACTAAATTTGGTTCTGCATGAATTAAAATAGCTTCGGTCTTTTTGGGATACCTCGGACGTGCTTTAGTCATTGTAGCAGTTGCATATGAACTAGTAAGGTAACTGGAAGAATTGGGTCCAGACATGGTGTTGCTAACAGTGGGGGAACATTGATTTAAATTGTTACGCATGTAGTCAAAAGTAACATGAATTTGTTTATATTAACGCTCTGGATGGCTGGAAATAAGCGACAACCTGAAATACATCACTGCAATACTGGTTGCCTAACCGTTGGGACCGGAGAACAACCGTGAAAACTATTGACAGTTTCGCACTGAATGTGTTTAAGTTGGAAGATTATTACGTAAAAAAATCTCTTACTGACCTAAGCTACAGCTTGTTCTTGATAATCAACACTTAACACAATAGGGCTTTTCATCGATTGTCATTTGTTTCCAGCTTCTGTCATATGTTGTATAATCTGTGTATAATATTAATATACACGGATTATACGACATTTGACAGGAGCTCGAAACAAATGACTGTGAATGAAAAGCCCTATTGTTATTAGTCACTATTTGAGCGAAAAATAATTTTGATAACTAGTATTTACAGTAATAATTACAAATTTCGGTACTAATTTACAGACCGATACATACCAATGAACTGTTACTTACTACTGAACATACTTGACAGTTCATTGACACATACACGTTCTGACGTTAGTTTGACAGTGCTTTTAGATAATTAAAAATAAATATACGGTCTTTTGGCAGATTGTTGCCGTTGCATTTATGATGCCAGAGAGGAGTGAGGACTGAGGATGCACTGTACGTGTGAAGCGAGAAGTGGCAGACTGACGTAATAATGTCCGCGTTAGCATTGCAATAGAATAAAGTATTTTATGTGTCCCAAAGCCTAAAATGTTGTCTTCCAAGAGAAAAGTGTAAAAATGACGTTGACTCTTTTTGCTATATTTGTGGCGAATTTATTAAAGTGGGAGCAAAAAAAAATTATTTGGCAGCTCTACAAGAAGCTTGAGACAGTTGTTCTTCACAATAGAAACAGATTTCCATCTCTTATTCTGGTTCATTCGGTAATTATCATAGAAAATTACGACAGCGTTAAAATGATGCTTCAAGGTTTGAAATATGAAGCGTATGTCTGGCCAGTGATAAGAAATTTCAAAATGGTTGGTTTTCTGGTGCGAATGCAAGGCGGATATACTAAATATCCATATTACCTTTGCTTATGGGATAGTAGAGCCGGCGTACTTCACTATGCTTCTTTTTATGAGCATTTTTCAGTGCGTCACAAATGATAGGAAAAAAGGTAAGTCCGTGATAATATACATTTTAGTGAGATGACATTTTAGTTAAATCTGACAGTTGTCACATTTTATTTGCAATTTGGCATAAAAACAAATCAATTGTGTTTATTGCGTGCATAAAATGGTATTTTCTTTGATTGTATAGTCTTATAAATTGTACAGATTATATTCGTAGATATAATATTATATAATTCGTAAATATTTATTTTTTCGATTATAGCGCCATCTATTGAGAACTAGAATAAATGTTATAAATGTGACCGATGAAATGTAATCACCGACATGCGTTTTTTTCTGTCACATACAATTTAATGCGTTAGAATGAAATCGAAAAACTGTGACCCTCTGGAAGATGCTCATGAGAAAAAGCATACCAGTAGCACTCACAGTCTCATCGGAGCGAGTTTTAAATGTGGAGCCCCATCATACTTAATGCCTCCATTGCACATAAAACTGTCTCATGAACCAGTTCCTAAGATTCTGAGGCCTTTCAGGTCTTTCAATTTGTAAGACAATTTTTCCGAAACTGTCAGAGGCTGACAATTACAAAGATCTTATTTCTAACACGCTTGACAGCTTCAAAGTCATGGGTCATGGGTTGTAGGAAGTCTCCTTAATTACACATGCTACATACTCACTTGAATCAATTTAAAGGCAACTTGGGTGCATATTCAGAAGATCAAGGGAACGCTTCCACCAATATGTAATGAACTTCGAACAACTGTATCAAAGAGAATATAATGAAAACATAATGTGTAACTACGTTTGTGGGCTCTTACGAGACACAACATACTACACAATATAAAACTATTCACTAAAAAGGGTAGTTCCCTAGGTTGGCTGTATACAATATAGTTAAAAATCTCAAACATGAAGTAAAAACCGCTTCTATGTAATTGGTGTATTTATTAAAAATTTTACAAATCCCAATGGATGTGTCCAATTCAGAACGTTTTCGGACCTATCGGTTCATCATCAGTGAATTCTAATACTTGCTAAATAGCCCCAGAACCAAACAATGGTTGAAATTATAATTCAATCTACATTATGTTGTAGTGATATTGAACAGGCTAAACTCCGATGTTAAAAGATATAACCTCCAGGAACATGGTGAAACTCTACCAGGAAAATTAATCAACCATCTTAGGCCAACGTTGACTACCAAGTCCAGTCGGGAACATGGTGAAACTCTACCAGGAAACTTAATCAACCATCTTAGGCCAACGTTGACTACCAAGTCCAAGTGACTGGACTTGGTAGTCAACGTTGGCCTAAGATGGTTGATTAAGTTTCCTGGTAGAGTTCCACCATGTTCCCGGAGGTTATATCTTTTAACATCGGCGTTTAGCCTGTTCAATATCACTGCAAAATAATGTAGACTGAATTATAATTTCAACCATTGTTTGGTTCTGGGGCAATTTAGCAAGTATTCGAATTCACTGATGATGGACCGATAGGTCCGAAAACGTTCTGAATTGGACACATTTTTTCAATCCATTGGGGTTTTTAAAATTGTTAATAAATATACCAATTACATAGAAGTGGTTTTTACTTCATGTTTGAGTTTTTTATAAAACTATTCATTTTTAAAGCTTTTCTTGTATTCTTTTTTGTATTTATGAGTTTCAAATATGCCATCTTTTATAATATTTAAAGTTAATAAAAATATATAATTCAAAATTTGTTTACTTTTAAAAATTATTTAAATTAAAAAATAGAGCTTTTTCATAAAATTTGAAATTTTGTTCTGGTAAGTAGGTACAAAGCAAACTTTATTAGATAAAAATATTTTTTTCTTTTTTAGTTAGGTATACGTAATCAAAATAAGAGGTACAGGACTCAGACTCAAAATTAATGTGGAGCTGTGTTATCCTGTGTATCAGTAAATTATGATAAATTGTTTTTGTTTTTGATGGTGCTTAACTTCAGTATCTTATCAATGTGTGTGTCTCAAAACGTAATCTCAAAAATTAGTTACGATGCACTACCTACTATAAAGAAGGATAAGGTACTTAGTTTTAGAAAAAGTTTTGAAAAAAAAAAGTTTACTTTTTTGAACAAAAAAACTAAAGTATTATCTGCAGAAAAAATTATCTGTAATTTACAAGAGTTATATTTTTGTAACGAGCTCTACTAGCTTTTGATAGTATATTAAATTGGAATCTGGTAAATATTAATAAATTAACAACAAACATGGAAAAACCTGATGTATGCCTCATAAAGCTTAGGGTGCCGATTCTTAAACGTTAATTAACCTGTATACGCTCTGAGCTTCGCTGGTGGCGCTCCTAGCGGATTACTGGAATTATCTTTCACCGGTAATTTTTAAATTTATTATTTAATTGTTATCGCTTAACATTTACAACGCAAAAAATTAATTAAATTGTAATCAATTTTCTTAAGATTTTGCTAATCATTTTGACGTTCTATTGATAAAATATGAATTTCTTACTTCGGATACTTTCACAATTATCGTGTAGATGGCGCTAAGATTTTAGATTAAATTATAATTACATATTACGGAACATTAAAAAAACTTAAATTCAGTATTTAAAACGTAAGTATATTTAAGGTAAAATATATACCACAGCTTTGACCAACTAATATTTTTTATAATTAATGTTTTTAATTTTAATTTTACATTAATCACTTTGATATTTATGTCAAATTTCCGGTAAACGTTTACAGACTTGCCACTACTGGCGCTCGAGAATTTGTAAATATCCCCTCTACGTACGAGCTCACAGCGTATAAATCATTTATTCGAAGTCAATTAGATTAGATCAAGCAAAATGTATTTAAAAAGTCTAAACCCCATTCAATCACGAGATTTGAGATTATCACTGGGTGCCTTCAGAACTAGTCCAATTAGTAGCTTATAAGTTTGAGCTAGAGTAGCTACATCTGTATATGAAAAGCCACCAATTATCTTTAAATGGTACTGAGTAATAAAAAAGGTAAACACTTACGTATGTTTATTAGACAGTGTGGAAGGTACTTACGGAATAAAATTATTTGTGTCCTTGTTTTAAAAAAAATTGAAAAACGCCCGTCGATTTTTATATATATAAATGTGCGCGTTTTAAACATAAAATGTAAATGTACTGGCTGATTGACACAAGCCTAGCCAGAGTCCATAAGCTTTATTTTTAATGGAACACCCTGAATATTTTTATATTTTTAAAAGCTGCTTAACAACCTGATTTTAACGAACTATACCATGTAGGGCAGGGGTCATTAATTAGCGGACCGCGGACCGCATTCGGGCCCTAGGCTAGTTTTGTGCGGACCGCGATTAAATTCAGAATATAGAGTTTTACAATTTTGAAAATGTTTGGCCATGAAATTGTGTACTATGTTTGGCTCAACTTATATGTGCGAAGCCGCTTTTTCAAGAATTAACTTAAATCTAGAGAATTAACTTAAATCAAGAATTAAAAATCCTTGCAGATCTCAGCTAACAGATGAATCTCAACTCCACAATGAAAATCAGTTGCACTAAACTCATTCCAGACTTCAGACAGTTGTAATTTTTTACATAGGAAACAATTTTTTTAAGTAAATTTAAAATTATCTTTTTGCTCGAAAAATGTATTTTTAGAGATTTCGGGAGATTCTAAACAAAAAAAGTCGGTTGTCATTTTTTTCAAAAGTTGATAATTTTTTAGTTATAAGCGATTTAAAATATGAAAAATGTGACAATACGCATACCCATTTTCGAGGCTTGAAAACTTATGTGAAAATTATTAGTGTTCCGGTTGACTAAGTGCCTAAATTGAAGCGTATACATTCAATTTCAAGATTGTAACGTGTAATCACTCGTTACTCACTCAAATTATTTCAATATACTTCGTTGTTTTTTAATTGTTAATCGTCGGTCGTCGCACTTTATAATTCGTCTCTGTCACATGTATACATATTACACGTACCTACTTATGAGAAAAATTCCCAACAAATAGTTGACAGTTATTAAAATTATATAATATATTGTTAACAAAGTTTTTTAATTAATTAATTTATTTTTCTACGACCGTTTAATAACATGGTCATTATTCGTTATTTTTTCATAGATAATAGCACCCATTACTGTACCCGTGAGTAATAATTCATTACTCACGGGCTGAAGTTACTCACGGGTCATTACTCACGGGCTGAAATTATATTCAAGTGGCACTTTTAATATTAATCGTATATAAACTGCAAATAAAATTATTTAAACTTGTTTATTTAATACAATAATTATTGTAATTTATACCAATAATTAACTTCGAAAAATGTTTAAAGGAATTTTAACTGTAACAATGTCAGTATATTTTTTACGTTTATACCTTGTTTACTAAAAATTTTGACGTTTATCATTTAATTTAGTGACAGTGACATTAGCGCATTTTATTTATGTTAATTGGAATTTATAACTAATATTGTGTTTGTTTTTCAAGTTATATTGTGTTAAATATGTTATAACATATTATGTATAGTTATATTATTATATTATATATAGTTAAATGTAAATAAACATTATAACTATATATATATGAAATACGTCCACCGACAACAGCCATTTCCTATTTATTAGATTCACTGACAGCAGGTACAAATTTAAGCTTATGCCCCAGGCTGTGTGGGTGAAAAATAGGTCGATTTCTTGACATAATTCAGGAATTTTTGAAACCTATCAGGTGTTGTAAAGGACGAAGCCAGGAATACCTTCTACTAAAATGTAACCAAAAATGTTGTGCGCTTATTTTTTAATTGCGATTTTCATTTGTTAAATTTGCAATTTTTATGGATTTTTAATTTTGAAGCTTAGGAAATTGATTTTAGAGAAAAACTTTTTAATAGAAAGTTGTAGTAAATTAAAAAAACCTACAATTTGAGCTATGGTAAGTTTAATTTCGTTAATTGGTTATTGCAAAACAGCCTGCGAAATGTCCAAAATGGCCGTTTTTTACAATTGCATTATTTATTGTACAAATAATTTTTTTTTATTTTTTAAAGCTTTAAAATGAAGATCGTTCAATTCCAAATATAAAAAAAATTGTAAAGCCAGATTAACGAATTTGTTGCTTAGATATTATAAATTGTTTATCACAAGAGGTCAAATGTCGAAGGCTATAACTTTTTGAAAAAAAAATCGTAGAAAGTTAGTGAAACATCCAATCTCCTTCGAAAGATTTATATTTTCATATTCTGATGTAAATAAATGCGTAAAACATTTTTAAACCCCTAATTTTTGGGTTTGAAAATAAGGGGACAAATTTCGTAATAAACATTTAGAGCTGAAGCGGCCCTGTACATCCTATGAGTTTTTAACTTACAGATTATTGTTGATAAAGATGAAACAAAGATTTACAAAAAAATAAAAAACTTCTACGACCAACTGAAGCCGAGATAATTTTTGGTTTGCAAATAAGGGGGCAAATTTCGTTATAAAAATTTAGAGCTGTAACGGCCCTGTACATCCTAGGAGTTTCTTACTTACAGATTATTGTTGCTGAAGACAAAACGAAGATTTGTAAAAAATAAAAATTTTCTACAACCAACTGAAGGCGAGATAATTGTTTTTCTTTTCTTAAGTCGTAGTGCCTTTATTTATAACAATTAAGAAATTATTTTACAGTCATTGACTAAAGAAAGACTTATATTATCTTAAAATAAAAATTATTATAAAATATAGTTACATTTAATTATTAAAAATAATTTTTAAAATCGGTGCTTTTGCGAGCGGCCGAATTTTGAAAATAGCCCGGCTCGCTTCAAATCCGCGCATCCGAAAAATTTTCACGTAACTTGTATTAAATTTTGACAGAAAACAATTTAATAATATTACCGTAATAATATACAATCTATTTACCACTGTATTTGTTTTTCTTGATAAACTTTTATATGTGAAATTTCATTTCTGAAGAAATAATATATCAAAAATAATACATATATATGAAATATATAACTATATTTTTAATTTTTTCATTGTTATATAAATATCATAATAATAATGTTACTTCTTACTATAATATACATAAAAGTTTTTCTTCTTGTAGTGACTATTCTTTTTAGATTTCACATATAAAAGTTTATAAAGAAAAACAATTACAGTGGTAAATAGACTGTATATTATAATGGTAATATTATTAAATTGTTTTCTGTCATTTAATACAAGTTACGTAAAAATTTTCCGAGCGCGCGGATTTGAAGCGAGCCGGGCGATTTGCAAAATTCGGCCGCTTGCAAAAGCACCGATTTAAAAAATAATTTTTAATAATTAAATATAATTATATTTTATAATAATTTTTATTTTAAGATAATTTAGTCTTTCTTTAGTCAATGACTGTAAAATAATTTCTTAATTTTTATAAATAAAGGCACTATGATTTAAGAAAGAGAAAAACAATTATCTCGGTTTCAGTTGGTTGTAGAAAATTTTAATTTTTTTATAAATCTTCGTTTCGTCTTTAGCAACAATAATCTGTAAGTTAGAAACTCATAGGATATACAGGGCCGCTTCAGCTCTAAATGTTTATAACGAAATTTGCCCCCTTATTTGCAAACCCAAAAATTATCTCGGCTTCAGTTGGTCGTAGAAATTTTTTATTTCTTTATAAACCTTCGTCTCATCTTCAGCAACAATAATATGTAAGTTAAAAACTCATAGGATGTACAGGGCCGCTTCAGCTCTAAATGTTTTTAACGAAATTTGCCCCCTTATTTTCAAATCCAAAAATTAGAGGTTTAAAAATGTTTTACGCATTTATTTACATCAGAATATGAAAACATAACTCTTTCGAAGGAGACTGGATGTTTCACCAACTTTCTACGATTTTTTTTTTTCAAAAAGTTATAGCCTTCGACATTTTACCTCTTGGGATAAACAATTTATAATATCTAAGCAACAAATTCGTTAATCTAGCTTTACAATTTTTTTTATATTTGGAATTGAAAGATCTTCATTTTAAAGCTTTAAAAAATAAAAAAAAATTATTTGTACAATAAATAATGCAATTGTAAAAAACGGCCATTTTGGACATTTCGCAGGTTGTTTTACAATAACCAAATAACTAAATTAAACTTACCATAGCTCAAATTGTAGGTTTTTTAATTTACTACAACTTTCTATTTAAAAGTTTTTCTGTAAAATCAATATCCTAAGCTACAAAATTAAAAATCAATAAAAATTGCAAATTTAACAAATGAAAATCGTCATAAATAAAAAACCGCACAAAATTTTTGGTTACATTTTAGTAGAAGTTATTGCTGGTAGCGTCCTTTACAACACCTGATAGGTTTCAAAAATTCCTGAATTATATCACGTTTTTTCACCCACAGCCTGGGGTATTATAATTTTTCGGAAACGAATAGAACTTATATTGACTATTTCTAGTTGTATTTTTACAATAAATAAGAACTTAGTTATAGTAGGCAACCAATTATTCAGCCACATACTAGGGGTAAATAGCATTTAGGTATTTTTGTAAACTATTACAATTTAAATCTCGAGTAGTTGATAAATAAATTCTTTACTAATTAAAAGAAAAAAAAAAGGTCGTAGAAAAAGTATAGTATTCTACTCGCATGTAATGGCTATTACTCACTCTGATGAATTACGATACTCGCCTACGGCTCGTGTCGCAAATTTCATCATCGTGAGTAATAGCCATCATTACATGCTCGTTGAATAATATACTATTATTCAATTAATTATTGCCAACGTGCTAATTGCCAATGTGCAATGATCGACGATGAATACGTGCCAATGATCGACGTAGATCATATAGTACGATACACACCACATAGTGAGACGCGCCGCCACGGCGGATTAGGGGCCGAGACACGCGCATAATTAACAAGTAAAAACAACGGTCTAAATTGAAATATGCCCCGATTACTCATCAGAATCTTGAAATTGAATGTTTAAACTTCAATTTAGGCACTTGTCAACCTCAAAAATAATAATTTACACCTAAGCTTTCAAGCTTCGAAAATTCTTATTTTCGCATTTTTCAGATTTTAAATCAATTAAAACTCATCAACTTTTGATAAAAAATAGAATCTTTTTTGTTTAAGATGACCAAAAAATGTTAAAAACATATATTTTCGGGGACAAAAAAGGTGATGTTTTGAATTGGTTAAAAAAAGTGTTAAACGAATTTCTGTCTTAAAATTTCGCCCGGCACCGTTCTGATTTGTTATTATGATAGGGATGATATTTTTTAACAAGAATCCGCAAAGAAACCGAATCAGAACAACCGGACACACGTAGCATTAAGCGCGGACCCCGGAAGTGTCATAAGTTTTCGAAACGGACCCTCAGGGAACATAATTGGTGACCCCGGATGTAGGGTATATTAAGAACAATACAGGGTGACATTTTGAAATTATAAAGTATGAAAACCTCGGGTCTATTATGACTAATACAAGGTGAAATTTTAAAAATATTTAAAAATTTCCGTAACTAAAAAAAATACAACACAAAATCCACTATAGACAAGGCGAAAACGGCGGGTTCGTTGGGAAAAATATTCCAATTAGGTTTTTTTGCATAATCACATTAGTGAGACATCCCAGAATAAGGTTCAAGAAGTCGCCCACGTGAAAAGTGGGCTAAATTTTTTTTAACAATTTTTTTTAATCAAATTGCAAAAATCAATATTTTTGGCTCGGAAAAATTTTTTTGTAGGTTTTTTGAACCATTCTGGATAAAAAAGGTCTCTTATAATTTTTCTCTAAAGTTGATCGTTTTCGAGTTATAAGCAATTTAAAATTGAAAAAAAAACGAAAAATGGCGATTTTCAAGGCTTAATAACTCGGTTAAAAGTTATTATTATGAAAGTCAGAATCAGAAAGTGACTAAATCAAAGTTTAATGCCCCCCTACAAGATCCTGAAGAAATTTTTGTCATTATTTTATTACTAAGCTGTTATTTTTAAGTAATAATATTGAGCGCCATGCACGTGATAGCCGGCCGTAAAATTTCTTCAGGATCTTTAATTTGTAGGAGGGGCATTAAACTTTGATTTAGTCACTTTCTGACTTTCATAATAATAACTTTTTACCGAGTTATCCAAAACGGACGCATATGACCCGTACTAGAAATTCGCAGTTAATGAAATCGATTCATCTCTGAAATATAAATAAACGTACCAGTTTTCAGATTTTTAAATAGTTTTTTTTTTTTAATTTTTTTTGGAAATTCAAAAAAAGAAAAATTTTCAAATCGATTTTTCTAGAAAACGGTGTGTCCTATCGACCTAAAACAAGAGTACCTTTTAGTTGTAGAATATCTCACAATTTAATAATCCAGAATCAAAAACCTTAAAAATTAAAGATAAAAAAGTTATGCGATAAAATAATTGTTGCCCTACCCAAAACGGACGCCTATGACCGGTGCTAGAAATTCGCAATGCATGGAGTCGATTTATTTGTGGAAGATAAATATGTGTACCAATTTTCGTTTTTCTCAATAAAAGCGTTCTGGTGTTATTTAAGAAAAACTACTTACAAGACGCCATCTTCAAAGAGCTCTAGCTCCTTTAGGAAGCATTTTCGGACTAGGTGAATTGGGTAAAAATATCTTAAAATTATCTGAGGAATCTCCTGTCTTCGTTTGTCGGTAGAGTTTCTGGACACCCTGTATATAATTTCAAAATTTCACCTTATTATTATTCATAGGAGACCCTAAATAATACAAATTTTTTAGATGAAGTTGTTAGGTAGCTTCTAAAAACATAAAAAAATACAGGATATTTCATTAAAATTAAAGATATAGCGATACGCTTTAATTACTATTTTTGCTAATTTTAATTTTAATATTTTTTCTCAAAAACAAAACAACGTTAGTCATTCGAACTGCATATTCAAATACGAAGGTTAAGAAAGACATGGCCTTACCCTGTGACATCTGTTGTTCGTCTATGCGGGCAACAAACTGCACCCTCATTAATTAAGTATTTTATCAGACAATTATTGTGTCAACAACTCACCTAATGCATTCGTTCAGTAGACGCCAGACCATAGTGATTTATTTGATCATCTGGTCAGGGGAAAAAAAGGAACACAAAACATTATTGTTTTGTGGTTTCTTTCCTCAGTCACTACTCAGCATGCGAACGGTAAACACGCACCGGCTGGACCCTCTCCGAGAGACCTAAACACATTTTCGTTACAACAATAAAATTACCGTTTGTTTTATTATATTCGTTTTTAATTAAATTCCGGCAACTCACCCATCGGAATATTGGTGACCCTCGCGAGTATTTTAAACCGCCGCGAAAATTTAAAAAAGAGTTAGTGTTAATAATATATTTTTGCCGGTTAATAATATACAGTGAACATCGAAAATGACGACCAGTGCCAACAATAGTGTTTCAGATCGGATTGCAGTGGCCATCGGGAAATTGACAGCCGAATTAGCTGACATGAAAATCCAGCTAGCTAGCTTGTCGCGCGCTCGAGCACAAGCTAACACATACCGTCGCAACCGCAGCAACTCAAGACGAAGACCTTATCCTAGAGACAGGAGCTACAGCAGGGAATGTAATAGTGACATTTGTTGATACCACTACCGTTTTGGTGACCAGGTTCAAAAGTGCTCTCCTCCGTGCAAGCTCCAGGGAAACATCGCGGGCAGTCGGTAAATGCGGCATCCGATCGAAGCCCAAAGTCTCGCCGCCTTTACGTAACAGACTATGATACAAAAAAACAGTTTTTAGTCGACACCGGTGCCGATTTGTGCGTGTTCCCGCGGAAATATGTGCGGGGTGCACGCGAAAAGACTTCATACGAACCATACGCGGCCAATGACACTAAAATCGCGACATACGGCTATGTGAACTTGACATTAAACATCGGACTACGGCGTGATTTTACGTGGCGATTCGTAGTGGCGGACATTTCAAAGCCGATTTTCTTTCTTATTTCGCGCTCCTAGTGGACATTGCTAACCAGTGCTTAGTAGACAGTACTACAACCCTTCGAACAAAGGGACTCGTTAAAGAGTGTTTCGACGGCAGCGTAAAGACTATCGCGGAAGCGTCGCGTTACCATGAACTGCTGCTACGATTTCCGGAAATCACGCGACCCGCTGGTATCGTGAAAGACATTCAACATCAAACGAAGCACCACATCGATACAACACCAGGTCCACCCGTTTTTTCGAAGCCTCGACGATTAGCACCTGACAAACTGCAATGGGCTAAAAAAGAGTTCGAAAATCTTCTACGACTAGGCATCATAAGACCATCGAAAAGCAACTGGTCTACTCCACTGCACATGGTCCCGAAGAAAGGTGAGGAATGGAGACCCTGCGGAGATTATCGACGTCTCAACCAAAAAACAGTTCCAGATCGATATCCAATTCCGCATATCGAAGATTTCGGTCAGGCGCTAGCTGGTAAGACAATTTTCTCTACAATAGATTTAGTGAGAGCATACAACCAGATACCAGTAGCCACCGATGACATACCAAAAACCGCCGTTACCACACCATTTGGGCTGTATGAATACTTATATATGCCTTTTGGTTTAAGAAACGCAGGACAGACATTCCAGCGTTTCATAGACGAGATTTTACGTGGTCTAGACTTCGCCTACGCTTACATCGATGACATTCTCATTGCATCAGAATCCGAAGAGCAGCATATGTCGCATTTGGAAGAGATTTTCAAAAGGCTCAAGCAGTTTGGCGTTGTGATAAATCCAGCGAAGTGTCAATTCGGCAAAAACGAGATTACCTTTTTGGGATACACAGTATCAGACGGAGGACTCACACCTCCACAAGAAAAAGTAGCAGCTGTACAGAATTTCACTCAGCCAAAAACAGTGAAAGACCTACGCAGATTTCTAGGTATGTTAAACTTCTACCGAAGGTTCATACCCAATGCAGCTGAGCTACAAGCACCACTACATGATGCCCTAAAAGGTAATGTCAAAGGAAAAGCACCAATCGAATGGACACCACAGCGAATCCAAGCCTTTGACGACTGCAAAAACAGTTAAGCTAACGCTGCTTTACTGAGCCACCCTGTAAACGATGTTGATATCTCCATCACTTGTGACGCTTCTGATTTTTGTGCGGGAGCTGTACTACAACAAAAAACGGATACAGGTATGAAACCTTTAGCTTTCTTTTCTAAGAAATTCTCACCTAGCGAAAAGAAATATAGTGCATACGACAGAGAACTATTAGCTATATATCTAGCCATAAAACACTTCAGACATATGATCGAAGGCAAGGACATAACGATATACACAGACCAGAAACCAATCACCTTCGCCTTTACTCAGAAGCTAGATAAATGTAGTCCTAGACAGTTTAGATATTTAGACTATATAGGACAGTTTTGCACTAACATTCAGCACATTTCTGGTTTAACAAATATTGTGGCAGACGCACTATCTCGAGTCAATAGCATCAAGAAAGATATCGACATCACTGACTTAGCTCTCGCACAAGAAACTGATCCAGAACTGCAAACTTTTTTAAGTGAGAAAACATCACTACAAATGAAGAAAATACGCTTTTCCGAACAAAACGTGAGTTTGTACTGTGACATATCAACATCTACGACCAGGCCATTTGTACCGAAACCACTTCGAATGGCAATTTTTCGCACCAAGCATAACCTAGCACATCCCGGAATCAACAGTTCTGTGAAGATGATCACACAGCGATATGTTTGGCCATCCATTAAATCAGATGTGAGGAAATGGACTCGAGCGTGTCTACAGTGCCAAAAATCGAAAATATCGCGCCACATTGTTTCAACTACTGGAAGTTTCCTACCACCTTCCAGCCGATTCGAACATGTCCACATAGACATTATAGTGATGCCGGTTTCAGAAGGAAACAGATACTGTTTAACATGCGTCGATCGTTTCACACGTTGGCCAGAAGCTTTCCCGATGCCTAATCAAGAAGCAGATACAGTAGCCAGAACATTTTTTTCTGGTTGGATAGCTCGTTTATCAAGGCCGACAATTCGAATCGCATCTCTTCAAGTCATTATGCAAATTAACTGGAACTTCCCATTTAAGGACAACCGCCTATCATCCGCAAGCAAATGGTATGGTAGAAAGGTTTCATCGACAGTTAAAAGCAGCAATTCGATGTCATGAAAACATCCGATGGACCGAAAGCCTACCTTCAGCGTTACTGGGCATACGAGCAGCGTGGAGAGAAGATTTAGGTACTTACGCCACCGAACTCGTGTACGGAGAACCATTGTGTTTGCCAGGTGAACTATTGTTTTCGTTACAAAGAAACACCGACGACAATGCTCACATTTATTTAAAAACGCTTCGAAACCATTTCAAAAACCTCCGTCCTACGCAACCGTCGCATCATGGATCCAAAAGTACCTTCATTTTCAAAGACATGAAAACCACATCTCACGTTTTCATCCGCCGTGATACAATCAAAAGCAGCTTAGAAAACCCATATCACGGGCCTTTTCCAGTTGTTAAGCGAGGTGACAAGACTTTTGTCGTCCGGGTAAATGGAAAGGAATCAACAATTTCCATAGACAGATTGAAACCAGCTTACGAACTTCACGACTCTACCCATCACGAAACAAAAGAAATGACCAGCAAAACAAACAACAACAGACCGAGGAGAACAGCAAGATTTAGCGGAAGCTACCAAGAAAGTGTTAGTTCACAGTGTATTAAGTGACTTTTCTTTCTCCTCGTATAAACTTTGTATTGTTTTTTTTTCCTATTTTCAGTTTTCATTATATGTAATTTGTATATATTATATATTATCTATCGTTTTAGTCTCTCAGAGGGGGGTGTATAGCGATACGCTTTAATTACTATTTTTACTCATTTTAATTTTAATATTTTTTCTCGAAAACAAAACAACGTTAGTCATTCGAACTGCATATTCAAATACGAAGGTTAAGAAAGACATGGCCTTACCCTGTGACATCTGTTGTTCGTCTATGCGGGCAACAAACTGCACCCTCATTAATTAAGTATTTTATCAGACAATTATTGTGTCAACAACTCACCTAATGCATTCGTTCAGTAGACGCCAGACCATAGTGATTTATTTGATCATCTGGTCAGGGGAAAAAGAGGAACACAAAACATTATTGTTTTGTGGTTTCTTTCCTCAGTCACTACTCAGCATGCGAACGGTAAACACGCACCGGCTGGACCCTCTCCGAGAGACCTAAACACATTTTCGTTACAACAATAAAATTACCGTTTGTTTTATTATATTCGTTTTTAATTAATTTCTGGCAACTCACCCATCGGGATAAAGATAATGGACTATGGTAGACTTGCGTGAATCACCCTCTGTATTCAAATTTATGTTTACACAGTACATATTCGATTTTAAAAGACAACGTGTCCTATGTTTTTATGATTTTTTTTTAAATAAGGACACAAACAATTTTATTATATAAGTGGTTTCCATACATTATAATTTTAAATTTTCACCCTGAAATATTCATAATACACGATACATGATATAGTTCAATGAAATCAGGTTGTTAATCAGCTTTTAAAAATATAAAAATATACAAGGTGTTCCATTAAAATAAATCTTATTGACTATACTATGCTTACGTGAATCACCCTGTACATTTAAATTTATATTTAAAAGCGCACATTTTTCATAAAAATCGACGGGTCAGCGTATTTTAAAATTGTTTAAAGCAGGGACAGAAAAATTTTATTCCATAAGTGCCTTCCACCCTATAATATAATATATGAGTGAAAAAATTACAACTTATATTAATTTTGTGAGTAATTCAAATTCCTTCATATTTAAATCATTTTTAGGGTTCTTTGTTCAAATTTGAAAGCCACGAATAATTAAACCTTTACATTGCTTCTGCGACATTTTTCTTGATTCATTCATACTTTTATTCGACAATTATAAAAGATATTTTCCGTTTTCCGCCGACATAATTAGTTGATTGACATCAAAGCGTTTCAACCTTTCTCGTGTCCCTTTGGCGCAATATTCGAAAAAGGGCCGACCAGAAATTGCTTTCTTCTATTAAATTTTCCATTTTAATTCCATCTTAATTACTTTGAGTTTTATGATTTCAAGGAAACGTTGACAAAATTTGTTATATTAATAGTTTCAATGTAGATATTTGATTTTCATTACAATAAAAGACGGTTGATTAATTTAGAGGTAAATAATTTCTGCAAAAAGAAAAAAAATTAAAAAATTGAATTTGATTTGAAAATATTTATTATCGTACCACTACCTATAGTCTAGGCGCCAGAGGGGTCACCGTGTCCTTTTCAATTCTGATGGACAAACTCCACGGTTTCTTATGGATTTTTGTCTGCTGATTACGAATTTCAAGGGTGGATTTAGGTCAGAGTGGTCAAAAAATTGTTATAAACAATTTAATTAGTTATAAATTGTTTATAAGGCTCTGGCTCATAAACTAAAAGAGATAAAAAAAATGTTTCAAATAAAATTTATTCCTTAATAAAAAACGAAGAAAAAAACGTTAACTAAACTTACATCCAACAGTTAGAACTCAAGATATTGTAAAATTAGTGCACAATGCAAATTGAAAATTGCAAAATAAGCATTTTTCGAAGTTCTATCGATCGTAACTCCAATTCTACGCACAAAAATGAGCCTTATAAGGTCTCATTTTAAAGCTTTATTAATAGGCTTCCAAACGAAGTTTGTTAAATTACTTTTCCTTCATTTGTTTTAAAGTTATACCCGTTTAAAGTTATAATTTTCTTGAAAAAATTGTACATCAATTTGTTTATAAGGGTTTCGAGCAAATTTGAGCTATAAACATTTATACTTTAATTAACAATAATGATAGAAAAACTCAAAAGGAACATTTTGAGCTTAGAAAATGTTCGTAACTTTATTTTTAGCCAAGATATCCATATTTTAATGGCGCAAGCTCTGAGGCTCAAGATCGGCGTAAAGTTGTTCTGAAGCTATTTCCTTGTGGCATTAATTATTCTAAATGGGAAATAAGCCACAATTTAACTAAAAAATAATTTTATTACCGTTTTCACGTCCAAATCAGACGGCGTTTTCAAAATACAAAATATTAGTAAATTAAACAAAAATGTTGTTGATTAGAAAAACATTCTTCTAAAAATTTAATTGAATCTGACTCAAAAGACTTTAAAATGATATTGCCAATATTTATGAGTTGCGTTCCTGGGACGACTTTACTGAAAGATAGTTAAATCTTTAGTGAAAAATTTGAGTTAGGGTTGGTTTCATGTAATCGAATTAACTATCTTTCAGTAAAGTCGTCATACGAACGCAACTTATAAATGTTGGCAATATCAGTTTAAACTACTTTAAAATGAATATATCAGAATTCAGTCAGATTAAATTAATTTATTAGAAGAATTTTTTAATAAGCAACAACATTTTTGTTTAATTTATTAATATTTTTTATTTTGACAACGACGTCGTATTTGGACGTCAAAACGTTAATAAAATAATTTTTTAGTTAAATTGTGGCTTATTTTCCATTTAGAATAATTAACGCCACAATGAAATAGCTTCGGAACAACTTTACGCTGTGAGTCGATCTTGTGCCTCAGAGCTTGCGCTATTAAAGTATCGATATCTTGGCCAAAAATAAAGTAACGAACATTTTCGTAAGCTCAAAATGTTCCTTTTGAGTTCTTCTATCATTATTATTAATTAAAATATAAATGTTTATCGCTCAAATTTGCTTTAAACCCTTATAAACAAATTAATGTACAATTTTTTTAAGAAAATTATAACTTCAAACGGGTATAACTTTAAAACAAATGAAGATAAAGTAATTTAATAAACTTTATTTCGAAGCCTATTAATCGACCTTTAAAATGAAACCATCTAATCCTCATTTGCATGCGCAAAAGCCGAGTAACGATCGATAAAGCTTCGAAAAATACTTATATTGCAATTTTCAATTTGCATTGTGCACCAATTTTACAATATCTTGAGTTCTAACTGTTGGATTTAAGTTTAGTTAACGTTTTTTTCTTCGTTTTTTATTAAGGAACAAATTTTATTTGAAACATTTTTTTATCTCTTCTAGTTTATGAGCCAGAGCCTTATAAACAATTTATAAACAATTAAATTGTTTATAACAATTTTTTGACCACTCGGATCGAAATCCACCCTCGAAATTCGTAATCAGCAGCCAAAAATCCATAAGAAACCGTTGAGTTTGTCCATCAGAATTGAAAAGGACACGGTGACCTCCATTTGGTGCCTAGACTACTACGGTTCCTCTTGTGGCGACTGGCTACCGTAGCCACTTGGCGACGATACCAGCAATATAAATGAGAGTATAATGAGAATTTATTATTATTATTTTTTTATTTAACTAATGCCTCGATAACTAATGGCCATTGGCATAGTGATGGTACTGTATGGATTTTTACAATTAGGTACCTAGTGTCATGTACGTAGTGTGTGTGTTGAGTAAGTGACTTGTTACTTTGCAAAGTCGACGTCATTGTCTTTGCAAAGAGACGCTAATTGTATCCGAACGTCTGCGGTCCCTCCGGTGAGTACCGATCCCACAAGGATAGAAACTATTTTCATTTATTAATTTACTAAATGAGTGACGGTACATATAATATGTACCGTCACTCATTTAGTCGCCAACCAGTTAGGTACCACTTGGAAAACTAGAAAGCAAAATGAGTTTTATTACGGGAAAGATTTATTGTAGAGGTCAAAAATTCATGATTGTCAAAACCATGTTTGTGGATTATTATTTAGCGTATGGCTATATCACAGTTTTTGTATACAAATAAAGATAACAATATATTATAAATAATAATAAACCCCCTCTGTGGCTCAGTGGTAAGAGCGCCTACCTTTGGACCCAAAGGTCCGAATGGTCGTGAGTTCGAATCACAGAATTTTTCGTTTATTATAAATTAATAAACATAATATCATGGGGGAACAATCCAGGAAATTGAAGATGACCATATAGTAATAGAAACACCTACGAGGGAAGAAATAGAAAATGAAATAAGGGGACTAAAAAACAATAAAAGCCCAGGAATATCAGAAATATCGGCGGAAATGATAAAGGCAGGAGGAAAAAGACTACACAAAGAAATACATAACCTGATAAAAAGCGTATGCGAAACAGAAAGAATGCCAGGAGAGTGGGCCATAGGAAGGATATGCCCCATACATAAAAAAGGTGACACAATGACATGTGATAATTATAGAGGTATCGCGCTGCTAGAAGTCATTTACAAAATCTTGACAAACATCATAAGGAAAAAGCTAAATCAATACACGAAAAAGATATTGGGCAAATATCAGGCAGGATTCAGAGGCAATAGGTCGACATCAGACCAAATATTTGCATTAAAAGAAATTCAGACTACGTGCTACGAACATAAAATAGCAGTATATGTTCTGTTCGTTGACTGTAAACAGGCCTACGATACAGTAAAGCGGCAACAAATGTACGAATTCATGAAAGAGATGGGCCTACCAAGTAAAATCGTCAGCATGGCAAAAATGACTATGGATAACACCACAAACGAAATAGCGTGGAAGGGGCATAAATCAAATAATTTTGAAACAAAGAAAGGTTTAAGACAAGGAGACCCACTATCAACGACTCTTTTTAATATAGTACTGGAAGGAATAAATAGAAAAAGTAAAATAAACACACAGGAAACGATTTTTAAAAATGGCCATCAATGTATAGGATTCGAAGACGATCTAACACTTAACGACAAGTAAGACAGAGCTAAAAAAATTAATGAGAAATATAATAAAAGAAGCAAAAAAGTTTGGTCTCCTCATAAATAAGGAAAAGACAAAATACATGATAATGGGAGAAACAGATAAAGAAAAAGAGGACAATTTCACATTGGAGATAGAAGGAGAAAATTCATGCTCGTTTAAGAGAGTTTCAGAATTTACTTATCTGGGTGTAAAAATAAATGAAAAGGGACATGGGGAAGGCGAGATAAAAGCATTAGTTCCTTTGTTTGTGTTTTATTATATGTTGCATGTTCAATTTTGCAATTTATAGTAATTTTGCCATATATTGGTTTTGTTTTTTACTTCACTTTTTTAACTTGTTTATATTTTTTTATTGACGATTTATCTAATTTCATAAAATTGTATTTGTTATTGTTATGTATATGTTTTTTGTGACTCTATGTTAAGCTTTGTCCATAAAATTGTATAATTTTGAGTGACAATAAAGCATATTTCTATTCTACTCTATAAGAATAGCAAAAGGAAACACAAAAGTATGGGGCACTGCGATCATTAATGAAATTAAAATATGTCTCAAGAACAACAAAAATAAGAATCTACAAAACTGTTATCAGACCTACAGCTACATATGCATGTGAAACATGGGTGCTTAAAAAATCAGAAATAGACCTTTTAGAAAGATGGGAACGAAAAATACAAAGAGCAATACATGGAGGCGTGAAAATAGATGGTCAATGGAGAAGAAGAAATAAAAAAGAACTTGAAGAACTCTATAACGAACCAAAAATAACGACGGCAATCAAAGCACAGAGAATCCGATATTTAGGACACATTGAAAGAATGGGAAGGGAAAAAATGCCAAAAATGCTACTATCACGTAACCCAATCCAAAAAAGAAGAATAGGTAGACCAAGAAGGAGATGGAAAGAGAGCATATATGAAGACTTACAAAAGAGTAATATTGTGAACTGGAAAGAAAAAGCTTTGGACGAAAACAATGGAAGGAAGTGGTCAAGAAATGTATGGAAAGACTATACGGAATATTAAGTGTTTTATATAAATGAATGTAATATTGTATATAGTATAGTATATAGGATATAGTGTTATCAATACATAATATAATAGTAATTTTAAGAAAAAAATTAAACCTTTCAGCCCTAGGTCTTCAAGGCCTGTTGAGCTTAATAAAAAAAAAGCATGAAAATAGTTTCTATCCTTGTGGGATCGGTACTCACCGGAGGGACCGGAGACGTTCTTAGCGTCTCTTTGCAAAGACAATGACGTCGACTTTGCAAAGTAACAAGACACATACTCAATACACACACTACACATTACACTAGGTACCTAATTGGAAAAATCCATACAGTACCATCACTACGACAATGGCCATTAGTTGTCGAGGCATTAGTTGAATAAAAAAAATAATAATAAATTTTTTTATAAACAAAAATTTAGTTGTGAAATATATTTAATTGACTCATTGGTCGCCACTAAAAGATCTGACCGAATGCCACTATACGATCTGATGGGGCATTCCTCCACCAAATGCTTAATCGTTTGTCTCTCAGCACCGCAATCGCAATTTGGAGAAGGTATTTTCCCCATCTAAAAAGTGAATAAGGGCACCTAACACAGTTGGTTTTCAGTCTAATTCTGTTAAGTGTCGCCCAGATCCGTCTTGATTGATTGAAATACATGGGGCATATTCCGGATGGCAGGTGGAGCATTCGTCTCCCAATCTTCTTGCCAACGGTCGGTTATTTCGAAATTCCTTTCAATTAGTATCCTTGCAGAATCCAAAGGGGTTTTTCTTGAGCGAAGCCTACTTATGTCTTTTAGAAAAGTGTTTCAAAGGATTACTGAGATATTTCAATAAATCTTCACATATTTAATTTGACAAAAACACGACTTTTTCTTCGATATGATATAAAAGGATGTACCACATTTTTTCCTTCTTCTTCTGCATAATATTATTAAGACGTGCATAAAAATAATATAAAAGTGCGATTACTTCTACGCCCATTTCTGTCTATGAATATGTAACCAGAGCGACTCTGGTGGTAGCAGGAGACGTTCATGGCGACGTGATTTGGCGACCTATGGTAGCCAGGAGTACCCCTGGCGACGTGTTTGGCTACGTCGCGACGCGTCGCCATGGCGTCTCGGTGAGGTACGACCCTAATATTCGCCTCCAATGCCTCTATCGTAGCCGGTTTATTCATGTGGACTTTAGGAAGCCCTAAAGGAAAAAGTCTAGAGGTGTGATGTCACAGGATCTAGGCTGCTAATTCACTGGTCCGAAGGGTGAAATCAATTTTCCACCGAATCATTCCCACAGTAAAGCCATGCTTTCATGGGCTGTATGGCAAGTGACGCCATCTTGTTGAAACCAAATATCGTCAAATATCAAGACCACGAGCTTAAATTTCAGGCACCAAATAGTCTGGTAAGATGGCGCGATAACGGTCTCCATTCACAGTAACATGCTGGCCTGTCTCTGTTTTAAAGGAATATACCCATAAACCACACCAATCAGTTATTTTTTCTGGATGTAATGGCAACCCTGGAACCTCTTCGGGTTGCTCATCACCCCAAATATGGACATTTTGTTTATTCACTTACCCATTAAGCCAGAAATGGTCCTTATCGGAAAACAAAAAAAAAATTTTTTTCGAAAACAGTGGATCTTCTATAAATTTATCAAGAGCACATTGATTGAAACGGTGACGACCGTATTTAAACTCCAACACTTGTTCTATTATCTGACCTTCCAGCTCCAAATTACATCTTATTGGATCTGCTGTTATAACCATACATTTTGTCTTTTTTGAGGAAATTAACATGTTAAATTTTCTGGCGATTATGTTGAATTGGTGCAGCAAACGTTGTAAATCATCTTCACTTTGAGAGATTAGTATTGCATCGTCCGCATAGTAGATTATTAAGTTGTTTTTCTCCCATTTGGTATCCTTTATTATTTCTTACTTTTTTTATTATTTTGTCCATGATCAGGTTGAACAATAAAGGACTCAAGGAATCCCCGATCTTATCCCACTGCCGGCTTCAATTGGGTCAGTTAGTTCATCTTCCACTTTTACTTTTATTGTGTTGCTCTGGTAGATGTTTTATATCGTTTTAATTATTCCCAAAGGCGCCTCTCTCGAGTATAACAAGTGGATAACGTCCTTTAATGTGACCCTGTCAAATACTTTCTTAAGGTCTACGAAACCTAAATATGCCGGTTTGTTGTATTCCAACCATTTATCTTGAACTTGCCTCATTATAAATATAGCGTCAGTGCATGACCTTTCCGACCTAAAACCTTGTTGTACTAACTGAATTTTGTATTCTTTTAAACCGAGATCCTTACGTAAAATACTCAAATTGTTCCATACCACAAGCTGCTAAGCTGTCGAGAACGGCGACGAATCGTTTCTTCATTATTTTCGCGTATACTTTCCGCTACCGCCGCTATAATTTTCTTCAGTACGTGCTGAATGTGGTCTATTTGGTCCTGTGTTATCCAATAATGAAACCTGGGTTCCAAACCTACTGATAGTATAGCGAACCCTGCGTACGGTAGGCCGATTATGTAGGCCATAAGTTGTTCTAAGCGCACGAAACACATTCCTCGTAGAACTCCCATTTTTGTAATACAGCTCAATAATTTCTGTCTTCCATGAAAGAATCTTTCCATGAAGAAATGTCAAACAATACTGAGCAAAACGCAACGTCAGGTGACAGGATTCTTGCAGGTTCTCCCATCAAATCCACACCAAAAATACCTCTAAATGCATCACCTATTAAACAAGATTGTGTGTGTACTTTGTACGCACACAAGAAGTTATACTTCTATTATATGATTATAAATGAAATTAATATACTTTTTATTTATATTTTATTTAAATATTAAACTAATTTATACTTACTACATCTCAAACATTTTTATTAAAACAGTGCCAAAAAATAAAATAATAAAAGAATAAAACACACACAAACACATTAAAAATGCCACAAATGATTTCTGAACATTAATTGTCGGAAAAGTTTTTAACTAAATACGTATTTTCTGAAAATAAAATTATATAATAAATATACTTACAATCATAAAATGTATAAAAAAAATAAAAAAATAAAAGTTTCTATTGGGATTCGAACCAACTTACCACGCGGCTGGTATTTGCGTTGTATTGGGGTTCACTCGCATTAAAAGCTTCGCCACAGAGACAGTTTGTCATTATGTGCGAAGATCGACTAACTAAACGTTGACATTTTTAACTTATGCAAATCAAATAATTTTGATTTTGAATTGAAATGATTTAGAATTGAAAAAATACAACAAAACATAGAGTAAGAAAACAATATATTAGGTGATCAAATTTTGTTATGATATTTGAACATAGCCACTTTGCACGATGCAAGTGATTGCGAAATTTATTAGTCGTTATACGGGCTCCGATACCTACCTATTTGAACCTACCAAAATACATAAGTAGTATGTAATACTTTTATTTACATAATTTGATTACCATCAAAATTTCTATCAATATTTGATCAACTATTTATAAAACACTTACAAGTGTAAGATTCTTTAGCTTTGAATAAGCGAGATCTGCGGCACTCATACTAGTCACAGTTTGATGGGCTTTCACATTGGCATGCAACAATCATCTCTTCTATGTAAATAAGTCCAAAAATATAATATGAAAACTATTTAAAAAGGCAGTATAACCATTAACTAACTTTTTGTTTGTTGTTTCTCTTCCTACAAATTTTAAAACGCAACAACCATACATTATAACCAAACCACAGTCCCACAGCTGTGCCACAGCTGCCATATTGGATAATTTTTGTCATGTCATTTGAACATCCAATCAGAACAAAGTTATAATGCGCATGCGCGCGGTCGCTAGGTTTTACCATATAAAAATTCACCGTCGCCCGTAAAGAAGTATAACTTCAAAAATACAACGTCATTACATATTTGATAAATTCGTTTTCTGTTTTTATAAAAATTTACATTTGGATAAATCATTAAGTTTAATGTAATGTAAATAAAGCTTATGTTTTATAGTGTTACTTTTTTTGTTTATCTAGAACGTGGATAGTATAAAAATCTATTTTATTTTGTAATCCAATTTACCATCTCCTTTCCACCTACTTACTTGACATGGATTACTTTCGTGATCCAATTTCTACTTTCGATACCATATTAAGTCCTGCAACGTTGGCATTTGCATTGTCGACTTGTTTACGTTCTTCAGCTAATAGGAATAGTTGTTCCACACTGCGTATTCCTATCCCATCGCTAATGATCTTGAGCCTTGACATCTGCTCCGTTACAATTCTATACCGGTCTCGTCATAGAACATGAGGTATGAAATTTTTATTATTTTAATAGTACTCAGCTACTCATGAACAGCATTTGCTCTATTTAACATAGCTTCGTTGGTCTGCATCACTGTTCAGGGTATTTGGAGCATTCTTCACTTTAACCTATACAGTGCGCTGGAATAAGTGTTACCCCCCCCCCCCCAAATATTAACATATTTATTTTTAGCACAGTAGCACAACGCTCGAACAGGTCGATTTTTAAAATATTCATAGTATATTATAGCATCAATGTTTCGAACTTTACGCAAACACTCTTCAGGTGACAGTCATAATTTTGATTTTTTTGAATGGGAAAGTACATCGTGTGACATTTCAGTTAAAAGCTTTTGAAATACTTATTTCAACAATGTATAATATTTGCGCAGAATTTCGGTCAAATGCTTTTTAAATGTATTCATTTTTTTAATCCTGAGAAAACTAATAAGAATTTTTGAAAAATTTAAACGCAGAATGAAAGATTACATTATTACCGATGGATGAAAGTAACTAAAAACTTCTATAATGTTTATTTTAATAAAGTAGAGGGGTGAAAACCAATAGAAAATTTAGTATAATGTTCAATTTCAAATATATCATTCAAAAGAAACTTTTTGTTTATTCTAAGGGGCTTTCGGCCCTCGGTAATAATGTAACGTTTTATTCTGCGTTTAAACTTTTCAAAAATATTAGTTTTCTCAGGATTCGAAAAAATAGATGCATTTAAAAAGCATTTGGCCGAAACTTTGCCCAAGTATTATACATTTTTGTAATCAGTATTTCAAAAGCTTTTAAATGAGGTGTCACATGATGTACTTTCTCATTTAAAAAAAAAATCAAAATTATGACTGTCAGGATCGCGTAAAGTACGAAACATTGATGCTATAATATACTATGATTATTTTAAAAATCGACCTGTCCGAGTGTTTTGCTTATGTGCTAAAAGTAATTGAGTTAATATGAGGGGTATTACTTATTCCAGCGCACTGTATAAATAAATTTGAAAACATACATATAGTATAGTATAGTTGATCCAAAAGATGGCATAACCCAGACATCCAAAGTGAAAGTTATCCTTCAACACCAAATTGTTCTATATGGTCCACACAATGTCCAGAAAAAAGTCACACCATTTTGAGCGTCGGGTTTGGGGGGAAGAGGGGAGAGAAATCGGTAAACTCGTAGTTTTTTAAGTTTTTCGCCAATATTTCTAAACCTATGCGGTTTAGCATGAACAACCTTCTATACAAAATTATTCTACATTAAATTTGAAATAAAAAAGTATGCATAATCTTTCTAAAATGAATGGTTCCAAAGTTACGGAGGTAGTATAGTATAACAGGTGCAAAAAAAGGCCTAACCCAAACATCCAAAGTAAAAGTTTACCTCCAACACCAAAATGTTCTCTATGGTCCACATATTGTTCAGTAAAAAGTTACACCATTTTGAGCGTCCGGTTTGGGAGGGAGATGGGAGAGAAGCCGGTAAATTAGTAGTTTTTTTTTTAGTTTTTCGTCAATATTTCTAAAACTATGCTTTAGTGTAAACAATATTATATACAAAAATGTTCTACATGAAATTTAAAAACAAAAAATGTTCTATACATAATTGTTATAAAATCAACGGTTCCAGAGTTACGGAGGGTGAAAAGTCGAGGTTTTCGATACTATTTATATTTTTTGGGTAATATTTATGATATAACTATACCAAAACCCCAGACATCCAAAGTGAAAGTTATCCTCCAACATCAAATTATTCTTTATGATCCACATAATGTTCAGAAAAAAGTCACACCATTTTGAGCGTCGGGTTTGGAGGGGAGAGGGGGGAGAAATCGGTAAATATAAGAAGTATCGAAAACCTCCACTATTCACCCTCCGTAACTCTGGAACCGTTGATTTTATAACAATTATGTATGCAACCTTTTTTGTTTTAAATTTTATGTATACCATTTTTCTATAGAACATTCCTTACGCTACAGCATAGTTTTAGAAATATTGACGAAAAACGTAAAAAAACTACTAATTTACCGACTTCTCCCCCATCTCCCCCCCAAGCCGGTCGCTCAAAATGATTTAACTTTTTACTGAACAATATGTGGACCATATAGAACAATTTGGTGTTGAAGGAAAAAATTTACTGTGGATGTCTGGGTTAGGCCTTTTTTTGGACCAATTATACTATACTACCTCCGTAACTTTGGAACCGTTCATTTTAGAAGGGTTATGCATAGGGCCTTTTTTATTTCAAATTTAATGTAGAACAATTTTGTGTAGAAGGTTGTTCATGCTAAACCGCTTAGTTTTAGAAATATTGACGAAAAACCTAAAAAACTACGAATTTGCAGATTTCTCCCCCCTCTCCCCCCCCAAACCCGACGCTCAAAATGGTGTGACTTTTCTCTGAACATTATGTGGACCATATAGAACAATTTAGTGTTGGAGGATAACTTTCACTTTGGATGTCTGGGTTTGGGTCTAACTATACCATACTAATAGTCGAAGCAAGAATGCACTGAACCTCCGAAAAAAAAAACGACAAGACGGATCTTAATATGTAATTCTTATCGTAGACTTTTTCGTAAGATTTTTCGTAATAACAATAATTTACAATATTGTGAAAAATAAGCAAAATTCATATTTTTTAAAATATCTCGTATAATAGAGATAAAATTTGCTATCTGATGGTTGAATCGTAAGTTTTAGACGATGCAGAACTTTTTATGAATTATAACTTTATTTCGAAAAATTAAAAATAAAAAAGTGTCCCGTAATATACATATCCCGTGCTTATAAAAAAAGTTACAACCCTTTGAAGTTACAAAATGAAAATCGATTTTTTCCAATATATCGAAAACTATTAAAGATTTTTTATTGAAAATGGACATATGGCATTCTTATGACAGTAGCATCTTAACAAAAAATTATAGTGAAATTTGGACACCCTATAAAAATTTTATGGTGGTTTAGTTCCGTTAAACCCCCCCCCCCCCCCAAACTTTTGTGTACGTTCCAATTAAATTATTATTGTAGTACCATTACTTAAACACAATATTTTTAAATCTTTTTTGGCTCTTAGTACTTTTTCGAAAATTCAGTTTTTATCGAGATATTTTAAATATTTGTCAAATCCACCACATATTTGTATACAAGGTGGGGCATTAGTGTGACAAAGTCCAATTACTCGTATGTCGTAAGAGATACGAAAAAAAGTTATTTAGGTAGGAGCTGGGGCGCACATAGTATCAGATTTTTAAAATATTTTCAAATATGCAGGGCCGTCCGTCTTGACAGGGTGACACAAACTTATGTTTTTTTAAATGGAACACCCTGTATATTTTTACATTTTTGGATTCTGCTCGATGTTTCCTTTCTTAAAATATATGGTTTTGGGATATTATACGAGGTAGTTTAAAAGTTAATTACGTTTTTTTGTTAATTTCGTAGCAAAATCTACACCCTGTAGAATTGTAGTGATTTGACATCAAATTTTCTATTTACATTCAAACGATTTTTAGTATAGTCTACTACTGTTATTCATTAATAGTATAGCGAAATGTTTAATTTTAGTATACAGGGTGGGTCGAAACTCGGAATGAGTATTTTCTGAGTTTTCTTAAATGGAACACCCTGTATTTTAGTATTGTAATGAAATTATATTTTATGGTACTCTTTTATTTCTTAAGCATTCCCTATACCTAAGTGCTTTAATTTGTAAGTTATTCGTCATTCTTTAAGCAAACATTAATTGCAACAAAAATTACGTAAAATTTCATTAGGTAGCCGTGAAAATATCCAATAAAAAGTAATTTTTCGAAAAAAAAAATACATAATAATGTAGCCTGATCCTTAATTTATTAACCCGCCGTTACACGCGTCTTCTATTGTGACGTGGTTGCACGCGTATGAGCGTCGCCCTCACCTACATAAATTCGACTTATTTCGAGGAAGAATGAATGCACAAATTTATAAATATAAAATGGGTTGTACTCACATATTATAGAAAGTCTGGTAAACCATTTTTGAAGTTATACTTCTTTACGCGCGATGAGGGTGAATTTTTATGATAAAACCAGGCGCATACGCATCACCCAGGCGCATACGCGCATTATAACTTTGTTCTGATTGGATGTTCAAATGACATGTCAAAAATTATCCAATATGGCAGCTGTAGGACAGCTGTGGTTTGGAGGAAAAGGTAAAGGTAAACAAATGTATAATATATTAGTTTTATTGTTGTGAGGACAGAAACAAAACAGTTTATAATATTGTAGTGACTTTTAAATAGTTTTTAAAAGCAACAGGTACGTAATAATTGTTAATGTATCATGGGTATAAACCTACCAGTTTGATCTGCCAAAATACATAGTATGTAATAATGTAATACTTTTATTTATATAATTTGATTACCATCAATATTCACCTAATATATTGTTTTCTTACTATATGTTTTGTTGTATTTTTTTTTCAATTCTAAAGTCCACTTTACATCAACAATAATTGAATAAGAAATTGACAACAAGTTATTCAAGGTCAAATTTGGCTTATACAAAACACAATTCTACATCCAATTTTGCCGTGAATAAAAAGAAAATAAAGAAATTTGACAAAATAAAACATATCCAATTGTTCTATTTCATCAAATTCCTTCATTTTCTTTTACAAACCATATATTATACATTTTGTACTCGTCAAATTTGGCCTTGAATAACTTTGTCAATTTCTTGTTCAATTTATTGTTGATGTAAAGTGCACTTCAATCATTTCAATTCAAAATTAAAATAATTTGATCAATTTTCAAAATATCACATCTTTTATGACGTTCTACACCTTCGGCAAAGAATTAAGGATTTGCATGAAATTTTAGTATGTTATAGTTTACTTCAAAAAACTAAGATTTGATTTTTTAAAAAATGTTTTACCGTGCCGTTTAATTACTATTAAGGGTCAAACTTAAGTTTTAACATGGGCTCTTATGGGAATTCTTAAAAAGTTAATAACTTTTGACCCAAATTTACGATTTTTAATTATTTGTGCTTAAATTAAAGGTATTTTTGTAAGGAATAACATTAAAAAATGAGGATTGTTTACCGTACCATTATTAAATAAAAGTGAAATTACTGTTTCGAAATTTAACAAAGTTGGTAGTAGTGAGATCAGCTGCACTCATAATTATATCCGAAACGTACGTGTCAATCAAATGACCTCGGTGGTCTAATTGTTGAGCGTTCGTTCAGAGTTCGAAACGTCCCGGGTTCCAATCCTCTACGATTCATTTTTTCTTAGTTGTTTTAATAAAAAATTTTTGAAAGTGGTAGATAAGAAAGTTAGTTTAATATTTAAATAGAATACAATTACTTCGTTAAAATTATATAATAGAAGTATAACTTCTTACGTGCGTACAAAGTACACACACATTCTTTTTTTTTATTAATTTAACAAAACAAAAGTAAAGATAATATAGATCAAAAGCAAGTTTTCTTAATTTTCAATTTCAGCAAGCCACTGAAGAAATTAACGTTCTTTACGCGAATTAATTTTACTAAAAATACAAATTAAAATTAACAACTGTTATGAAGCTATTTCTTTGTGGCATTTACGTAATTAACTATTAATATTTTGTATTTTGATAACGACGTCCGAGGTGGAATTCGAAACGTCAATAAAATCAATTTTTCAAGTTAAATTGTGGCTTATTTCCCAATTAGAATGGGTAAATTTAAAAATGGGTTCTTAACCAGTGGCGCACCTAGAATTTTCCTCTGGGTGGGGGGGGGAGGGGGTTTGCTTGGGCAGCGAAAGTTTTTTGTATTATTTGTGAAAGACAAGTTACGGAAGATCGAAAAAAATGGAAGTCCTGGCTGACGGAAGGGAAACGGCATTAGCTGTAGACAACCCTTTATATATATATATATATATATATATATATATATATATATATATATATATATATATATATATATATATATACAAGTTACATTTTCCTACTTTCTTTTATATATATTTCTATATGCTCTGGGTGGGATTTTAACCCCCAAACCTCCCCTCGGTGTGCCACTGTTGCTAACCTAATCCAAACAATAATATTTTAATTAAACCTACCTAAATATTAAATAAAAACCTAAAAGTTTCTTTGAGATAATAGAAACGTGATTTCACTGTGATTGCACGCGCAGTGAGGAATTCCCTCACTTGAAGATGCATGTCTCTTCTTTCAATTATCACACAGCACACTGACCGCCTGAAATATTCTATAACTTTTTCATACCCTCTCATGAACCATGCTAAAGGCATTCCTGGGTGCTTAAGGTTATCGTATTAGTTTACACAATTTCATTGGTTATAAACAAATATGGTGAGGGATTCCCTCATAGCGCGTGTAATGGCGGGTTAATATTGGATGAGATATCCAAATACATTCGTAGTTAAGGTTGTCGGTGCTTAAAATATGAATCAAACATACAAAATTCTGCCTAGTTGGCTATGACACAAAATTTGTTTAAACATTTGACATTATACTATTTATATAGTTCCAGTTGATTTGATACCATTACTAATATTAATTTTTGTAATGAGGAACGGATTAAAATGGTTTTGTGCTAGGAGAGTATAACAAAAATTAGCTACTTGCAATAAAAATTTATCATCAGCAATTCCCTGATAGACAACAACCAAAAAGAGAAACTTTTGAAAGTATACTAAAACGGTTTCAACAGACTAGATACTTAGATTGTAAGAACGATTGTACCAATATGCAGATCCTCAGTGACACTAAGGATTATATTTAATTGCTGTTTTCTTCACTTACAATAGTTTTTATTCAAGCAGATTTATCATAATCTAAGTGATCGGTCCGTTGATTTATTAAAAACGTTATTTTAATAACAAGATATAACAAATTTTACTTAAAATTTGTCCCTCTGTCGATTTGTGGGGTTATTTTGAATAAAATAGTTTTCAACCCCGAGAAGGGATGGTATCCACCCCCAGGGTAAAAGTGCAAGTTAGCACCAAATCAGTTTTGTTTCTTGAGGTATGCTCTAACTAGTCACCAATTTTCATGCAAATCGATGGAGGTATAACAAAATAGGAGGTGAAAACCTTTAATGACAGCACTAACTTTCCCCTTTTAATCCCTTATTGCTACTTCCTGTATTCACTGTGGTGTCAGCCTTAAAGAGTCATAATTATCAATATACAGTAGACACATTTCACATGCCTAACTCCATATTACTTATGACGATTATTTCATTCATAGGAGATTCTGACCAATAGAAAGCTACAGAAATCTGAATTAAATCGATAATTTTTGATAATTGCCCGTCGTTAAGTATATTACGTCAGATGCCCTTCGTTGCTACGAAATAATACATTCAGTGACATTAATGACAATTAATGTTTTAAAAATTATAAAAGTGATGACTTTCAATCGTCAAATATTTATAAAAACTTTGTGTTTAATTGTACTAATTTGTACTTACATAAATAAATTACAATAAAATTTTGGTTTTGAACAGTTTTATTCATGAAATAATCGCAACAAATTGCACTCGAACTCTAAAATTAATATAGAATTTTTGCCCTCGTGACACTTTGACATAATCTCACTCGCCTTTGGCTCGTGAAATTAAAACTGTCAAAGTGTCACTCGGGAAAAATTCAATAATTTTAGAGCTCTTGTGCAATTACTACTGATTCTTTCATTCATAGGAGATTCTGACCAATAGAAAGCTACAGAAATCTGAATTAAATCGATAATTTTTGATAATCTCCCGTCGTTAAGTATATTACGTCAGATGCCCTTCGTTGCTACGAAAAAATACATTCAGTGACATTAATGACAATTAATGTTTTAAAAATTATAAAAGTGATGACTTTCAATCGTCAAATATTTATAAAAACTGTGTGTTTAATGGTACTTACATAAATAAATTACAATAAAGTTTTGGTTTTGAACAGTTTTATTCATGAAACAATCGCAACAAATTGCACTCGACCTCTGAAATTAATATAGAATTTTTGCTCTCGTGACACTTTGACATAATTTCACTCGCCTTCGGCTCGTGAAATTAAAACTGTCAAAGTGTCACTCGGGAAAAATTCAATAAGTTCAGAGCTCTTGTGCAATTACTACTGATAATTTTTCGGCTCTTCTTAGACTATAATATGACCTGGTTGTCAGAAAAGTGGAAAGTGTAAATACTAATATATAAACGACTATAAATTAGAAAACATAAACTTTTGTTTTAATTGGTGCAGTTTTATTTTGTTAGTAAACTGCATGTGAATATTTTTTTGTTTAAAGGTTCACTATGAGCACGTATTCTTGATTGTAAATTTCCAGTCACCCTCTCGGGATTGGGATCAGCGAACCGAGTGTAATTTGTCTTTTGAGAACAATTTTCGAAGTGGAAGACAAAATAAACAACGTGTTTTCAACTAAAATTGTGAATGAATTCAATTTAATGATTGAATTTTAAATTTTTATTTTTTATCAATAACTCAGTCACTAAAACAGATTTTTTAATCTCACGATTGAAGTTGTTTGTTTGCCGATTTATATTCGGGAAGGACGGGGTTTAATTTTGACACTGTATACTTATTCAGTAAATAATAAATTGCAATTAATAAGTAAAAAATTTATAAAATAAATATACAGTGTGTTTCATTGATAAACGGAAATACTTAAATGGTAAATAGAGGTTACTGAGGCGGTTTTAGATATAATAGATTTATTGCCACACCGATTATTACAACCGATTTACAGGTTGTTTTATCGATTTTGTCCGTTTATTTCTGGAGCCATAACTTTAGAACCACCTTGTATATTTTTTTTGATATTTGGTACAAATATGTCTCATTGAGAACAACAACCATCCATCTACTAACCCCAAGAAAAGTCCAGGTCTAGACTAAAAAAAAATTGTAAATTCATTGGGACCTTAAAACAAACACCCTGTATATTGAAATTTTCAAAATCCGTGCGCATAGTTGAAAAAGCACAAAAAATTAAGTTTATTCGCTCGCTTCAATTTTTCGCCCAGACAATTTAATGACTTTTTTAATGACTGATTTTTTTTATTTTATTGAAATTTTTAAGAACTTTGAGATTAAAAAGCACGTATTATTACCTTTTGATAATAAATTATTAAAGTTAACGATCAAATACTCATTTTAGAAATAATCAATACTTATTTATTACATTGGAACGATCCATTTAATCAGCACAAGAAACATACCGGTCCGGATTAACAAATAAACATAAAGATTAAAGCGGAGAGTGCAGGAAGAGTCTATACCGGTTTCGGAGATCTTTTTCCCCTCATCAGTAAACCCATATCCTCTTCTCTCCGCCTTAACCATTTACCATAGCTTAGGGCCTTCCCGAATTGCAAAGAAAGAAATGTCACGGATGAACTAGGGCCATCTACCGGAAAACAAACTAAGTTATCAATCGAAGCAGCGCAGAAAACGACAATAAATATCGCCTCCGTACCACCAGATTGACAACAGGTGGGATACTTTCTTTGGTTACACCTCCTGAGACTTTTACAATTTATAAGTCATACAGGTGCCGAGAAAATTAAGATAAGAGAATTTTAAATAATTCACAACTCATCTACTCAGCATGGTAAAGCTCCAACAAGAAAGATTCCTTAATACTCAAAAGAGTAAATGAATTAAAAATGTATAAACATTCTCAATTTCTTTGCAAAACGAAAATGCAGCAGCTGCATAATACTCTGGTTAAAGCGGAGAGTGCAGGAAGAGTCTATACCGGTTTCGGAGATCTTTTTCCCCTCATCAGTAAACCCATATCCTCTTCTCTCCGCCTTAACCATTTACCATAGCTTAGGGCCTTCCCGAATTGCAAAGAAAGAAATGTCACGGATGAACTAGGGCCATCTACCGGAAAACAAACTAAGTTATCAATCGAAGCAGCGCAGAAAACGACAATAAATATCGCCTCCGTACCACCAGATTGACAACAGGTGGAATACTTTCTTTGGTTACACCTCCTGAGACTTTTACAATTTATAAGTCATACAGGTGCCGAGAAAATTAAGATGAGAGAATTTTAAATAATTCACAACTCATCTACTCAGCATGGTAAAGCTCCAACAAGAAAGATTCCTTAATACTCAAAAGAGTAAATGAATTAAAAATGTATAAACATTCTCAATTTCTTTGCAAAACGAAAATGCAGCAGCTGCATAATACTCTGGTTAAAGCGGAGAGTGCAGGAAGAGTCTATACCGGTTTCGGAGATCTTTTTCCCCTCATCAGTAAACCCATATCCTCTTCTCTCCGCCTTAACCATTTACCATAGCTTAGGGCCTTCCCGAATTGCAAAGAAAGAAATGTCACGGATGAACTAGGGCCATCTACCGGAAAACAAACTAAGTTATCAATCGAAGCAGCGCAGAAAACGACAATAAATATCGCCTCCGTACCACCAGATTGACAACAGGTGGGATACTTTCTTTGGTTACACCTCCTGAGACTTTTACAATTTATAAGTCATACAGGTGCCGAGAAAATTAAGATGAGAGAATTTTAAATAATTCACAACTCATCTACTCAGCATGGTAAAGCTCCAACAAGAAAGATTCCTTAATACTCAAAAGAGTAAATGAATTAAAAATGTATAAACATTCTCAATTTCTTTGCAAAACGAAAATGCAGCAGCTGCATAATACTCTGGTTAAAGTAATTGTGACCTTGAAACAACACCCTGTACCTATATTTAAATTTTCAAAATCAGTTTGCATATTTAAAAAAGCGCAAAAAACTGACTTTATAGGTTTTCTTTCACTTTTTGGGCAGAAAATATATTGACTTAAATTTTGAAATTAGATGTATTGAATTTTTTAAAAACCCTGAAATTAAAAATCAGGTTCAGAAAAATCCAAGTCCAGATTAACAACAAAATTTAAAGTAATTGTGGTCTTGAAACAACACCCTGTATGTTGAAATTTAAAAAGTCGTGTGCTCATTAAAAAGAAAACACAAAAAACTATGTTTAACGGTTTGCTTCTATTTTTTGCACAGACAATTTAATGACATTACTTTTGAAATTATATATCAAAATATTTGTTAGAGTTCTCAAAATTATAAAAAATTAAAGTCATTAATTAAAAAAATAATTAAAGACATGATTTCAAAATTAAAGTCATTAAATTGTCTGCGCAAAAAATTAAATCGAACCATTAAACTTAGTTTTTGTGCTCTCTTCAAATGTGCAAACGGTTTTTAAAAATTTCAATATACAGGGTGTTGTTTTAAAGTGGCAACTACTTTAATTATTTTTTTATTCCCGACCTGGATTTTTCTTCTTATTAGTAAGCGAGTCGTTCCAACGTAGTAAATTATTATTAAGTATTTTTAAAATGAGTATTTATTCATTAACCTTAATAATGTATTATTACAAGTGCTTTAAAAATACACTTTCTAATTCCCGAGTTCTTAAAAATTTCAATATATTTAATTTCAAAATTAAAGTAAATAGATTGTGTGGGCAAAAAATTGAAGCGAACTATTAAACTTAGTTCTTTGTGCTCTTTTCGAATATTTGTATATTTTTTTCAGTCCGGACCTGGATTTTTCTTGTTATTAGTGGTTGGATGGTTTGGGTTCTCAATGAGACATAATAATATGTGTACCAAATATCAAAAAAATATACAAGGTGGTTCTAAAGTTATGGGTCCAGAAAGAAATGGGCAAAATCGATAAAACACCCTGTAACAATGTACATTTATTGCCTCACTATTATGTCATATATCATGTGATATTATTTCATGTCATATGTAATATTATTATGTCACTTATTATTAAGCATATTCTACATTATATAAAACCACCTCAGTGGGTAAACAAGTAATTGCGTTTCGCAACGAAACACCCTGTATATAAATATTTAATATTTTGCGTTTATTATTAAACAAAGGTATTTTTGTTTCAGAACTTGAAGAATCAAATCATGACCACAAACGTTTGGGTTGAACAGGTAAAAACGATAATTTTGGAAATCTAAGTAATAAATAACATTGTAACTCAGAACATTTCCAGGAATGGAACGACTACAAACTGAAATGGAATCCCGACGATTATGGTGGTGTTGAAACTCTTCATGTCCCTTCGGAACACATATGGCTTCCAGACATCGTCCTTTATAATAAGTAAGTTCTATATTCTTAAATTAGGTGTACCTAATGAAAGTCATTTTAAAAATAGATAAAAATATTTCTGCTATAGCCTATAGTTCAATCATTTGGTCGAAAAAAATGGGGTTACCTGGAAAGTTTTCCGGGAGTTTTGAAAATTGGTTATTTTATGGATTTTGGTATGCTCTTTTTGAATTTCAACTTTGCTACCTGGTATCTCCGCCGCTTGCGCCGCCTTGAAAAAATGGCGCCAAATAACATTTTTTTAGGAATATCTTCTTTCTGGCGTATTTTACGAAAAAACCATTTATGTACAACATTAAACTATAAATAATTTCCTGCAATTGATGTATTTATATTTTTTCTGTAAAATCAATAGTATTCGCGTACAAGCGTCAGAAACTATTAATTATCTACACCACTACGTGTTTTTCGTATATTTTTCTAAAATTATTCTACTATTGCCGCCGGTGTTAATCATCGATCATTTCCACTCGGATGATCTCATTTTGATGATCTCTAGTTTCTGATGTCGTACTCTTTTTATAGAGTACGGCATCAAAAACTGGTATAACTTTTAAAAGAAAAGAATGTGGACAGTCGAGATACACGGCTTATTGTCAATCTGTACTGGAATCAAAAAGCAAAGGTTAGAATCGAAAATGTCGAAACAGAAACTATAGACATCAAAAGAGGTGTTAGACAGGATTGCGTATTGTCTTCATTGTTATTCAGTCTGTACAGCAAAGCTATTTTTAAGAAAGCAATGTCAGAGAAAGAACAGGGTATATCAAAGGAAGCAATATCAGAGGAAGAACAGGGTATATCAATAAACGGGAAAATCTTGAACAACATAAGATTCGCAGACGACACCGCTATATTTGCAGACAGTCTTCTTCTTCTTCTTCTTCGTCTAGCCATTCACGTCCACATCTAAACATAAGCCTCTTTAAGTCTTCCTTTCCATTGTTTTTTGTTGTACGCTACTTGCAGCCAATTTTTCCTGGCAGTTCGTTTCAGATCATCTGTCCATCTCATAGGAGGTCTGACTCTGGGTATTTTTTGTGTTGGTATGGTCTCCAGGCTAGAATTGTTTTGTGCTATTTGTTTAGATTGCTCCTAGCTACATGTCCAGCGTATTCCCATTTCAATTTTAATGATTTTTGTACCACATCGGTGAATTTGGTTTTCTGACAGATAGTCTAAAAGCACTAAAATGATTACTAAATAGATTACATAAACTCAGTATCAAATATGGACTACAAATGAACATTACAAAGACCATGTTCATGATTATTTCCAAGCAACATGCAGTAGGAAGGCAAGATGTCGCGGGAAAACAAGTAGAAAAAGTGAATAACTAGAAATATCTGGCAACCTGTAACATTACAAAGACCAAGTTCATGATTATTTCCAAGCAACATGCAGTAGGAAGGCAAGATGTCGCGGGAAAACAAGTAGAAAAAGTGAATAACTAGAAATATCTGGCAACCTAGGTAAATGAAAACAACCACCAAGGTAGAGAAATAAGGACACGTATCAAAATTGCAATAAAAGCATTTATAAAGATGAAAAAAATGTTTGTTAATCAAGACCTTCCTCAGGAGCTTGGGATAAGAGCCTTAAGATGCTACGTATTCGCTGGGGAATATTTATAGTCCAGGGCGCATCTGTTTTGAGATGGACGTTGAGAGGTGACTCAAATTTTTTTGCAGAAATTGCTTAAAAATAACTCAAATAATAATATTTGAGTTATCCTCCCACTCAAAATGGTCCGGAACATTGTTTAAATAATCAAAATGTCAAAATATGAAGGAAAAATTCGATTTTTTTATTGGTTTTTTGATTATAACTTTAAAACTGTCCATTTCTGAGAAAAGTTGTAATGACATAAAAGTTGTGTAATTAAATTTCCTACAATATAGGGTTAGCTAAAAAGTTTAAAATTTTTCACAAATAGCAAAATTTTGCAAAATAGCAATAATTGCGGAAAAAAACATACAAAAACAAGTATTTGCATTTTACGTTTTTCCACCATTTATGCTACACTTAGGACCTTCATATTTTACCCGGAGAAACTATATCATATAGTAAAACAACACTGTAAATTTAATTAAAATCGGTTTAATAAATTTTGCAAAATAAATTTTGCAATCCAGCTTTCGCAAAAAAATTCATTTTTTTTAATGTTGCAGGACTGAAAATAAAGCAGACAGCAAGTTGAGTTTTTGTTTTTGCTTATAGAAATGTACTGTACCTTTTATTTGCAATTTGCAAAATTAAAATCGATTAATTACCACGGCGTCTGGAAATTTTTTAAATAAACATTAATTTTTGGTCTCAATCTCAAATGACAAAGACGACACGGAATATATGCTTAGAAAACTAATTGAAGAATACCAGAAATGGGGATTAAATATTAATTTAGAAAAGACAAAATACCTCTCAATTGGCGCTGAAGCAGAACAACTCGATATCGAAGACAATCAAAAAATAAATCCATGTGACGAATATAAATACCTGGGCGTCATCTTCGACCGTAGTGGAAAAGACGAACGAGAAATAGAACATCGAATCATACAAGCACGAAGAGCTATAGCATGTCTAAACGAAGTTCTATGGAGTAAAGAAATATCAAAGAAAAGAAAATGGAACATATATGCGACAATGGTTAAAACTAGCCTACTTTATGGAGCCGAGACATGGAGAATAAGGGAGAAATATAAGAAAAAGGTCGAAGCCACGGAAATGGATGCCATCAGAAGATCGATGAGAATATCAAGAGCCGAAAGAATAAGGAATGAAGTAATTGTTAAGTACATTGACTTTGAAATTTATTAGACTCTGCCAATTATTGTACAAGTGCGTATTACCGAAGATTGCCGAACGAAGTGACCCAAGTTCATTTGCCAGGGTTACTGGGTGACGAAAAAGTACATAACGACGAGAATACACACAAAAACAACGCTTCGATGAACGAACATTTTTACTCCTTACATTCAAGTTATTGTAATTTGTTTTAGATCTGTTGTATTAAAATTTACGTGAAATTCTGAAAATTCTTCACCACATCCACATCTATTGGTCCTTCGAACAACGAATCTACAGTGCCAGCAGAACTACAAAAGAAAATAGCAGCTTTACATTCTACGAACCGACGTCGTACTTGACCCGCTGTATCAACCCCAGGAAGCTACATTATTTACAACACTGAATACTGAATCCTTTTTATAATTTCACATTTTTTCAGTCTCTATTTGATAAATATTTTAAGTACATGAGTTTCAATCTAAATTAATATATTTATTTCGAATAGTGACATATTATTTGACGTTTTACCTACTCTCGTATTCATTGTGAATGTGCTAGCTGATTTTTTATTTTATTCTGACAGATCGTAACTAAACGTTAATAATAATTCTTACGTACATAATAATTGAATTACAAAACATTTATTTCCGTTGTCTGCACTTGAATAAATCATTTCTTTTTATTTAATTACATTCATCGAAGATCAAATATTTATTTCTTTAAACATCAAACACATTTTGATTGTTTATATCTGTATAATAATATACGCCACATACATACATAATATTTAATTATTTTGCATCCTCATAAATTTTGGTCAAATTGTCAAAAATGTCAGACCAAAACAAAACAAAGAGAATGGCCACTAAAGGTGCTCTTACACGTTTAACAACATATTTTAGAAGTGTAGAAAATAATGAAGTTATCGACCTCGTAGATTTAGAAATGCGATTATCCAAAGCCGAAGAGCTTTTAGATGTTTTTAATGAGGTTCAGCTGCTTATTGAAACTGATGATCCTGACTGCGAGGAAAATTATGACACAATACATGCCATTGAAAGGCAGACTTTTGAGGACAGATATTTTAAAATAATATCTGACATCAAAAAACTTATTTTATCTAGACGACCTACTGAAACGTCTGATTCACGTAGTGTCAATGGTTCAATAGCAGCTAGGCCTACAAATACAAGCAACATTAAGTTACCTCCATTGAATCTAGCTACATTTGATGGATCGTTTGATCAATTCCTCTTCTTTCGCGACAGTTTTAATTCTATTATTAATGATGATACTTCACTTTCCAATGTACAAAAGTTTCATTACTTACGTCTGTCATTACGTGGCATAGCTGCCGACACTATTAAATCTTTGCAAGTCTGCGATGCAAACTACGACATTGCTTGGAGTTTATTGATCGAAAGATTTGAAAATAAACAGTTACTTGTAAACAATCACATTAAAGCTCTCTTTAACCTACCACTAGTCACAAAAGAATCAAATCAAGGTCTCAGACAACTTCTAGACAATACACAAAAACATTTACGTGCTTTAGAAGTTTTAAAACGCCCCACTAAACACTGGGATGATTTGATTATTTATTTGTTAACAACTAAATTTGATAACTCAACAAGACGCTCTTGGGAGTCACAAAATTGTAAAGACAACCTACCAGTTTTAGATGATTTACTGAAATTTTTAAAAGAACGATGTCGTATCTTAGAGTCATTAGATAACTACAATGATAATAAACAGGATCAAAATTCACCACGATACAAAGGTAATAAGTCTGAAACAAGAGCCTTTGTTTCTAACACAGAGAATAGGTTTAAATGCAACTTTTGTAACAAGGAACATAAAATATATTATTGTCCTGACTTCTTAAAACTAAATCCTACTAATAGGTTAAACAATGCAAAACGTCTACGTTTATGCCTTAATTGTCTTGGCACATGCCATCGTACTAAGGATTGTCGTTCTACTGGTTGTAGAAAATGTGGAAAGATCCATCACACTTTGTTACACTTCGAGAATTCACAATCCTCAAATTCAGTTTCCACAGAAAACAATTCTTCTCAATCTTCATTACCTTCCAATGTTCCAAACACTGGGCTGCAGTCAAATGAATCTACTTCTACCTCTAACTTCTCTTCAACACATCATATAAGCTCAAGTGTTCACACTGCTATTAAACCGTATATTCTACTCTCAACTGCTGTTGTTAACGTTTTTGACAAGTTCGGCAACTCACATAAATGCAGAGTACTCTTGGACAACGGAAGTCAATCCAACTTTATATCTGAGAAATTTTGTGATATTTTACAACTTTCAAAGGAAAAAATCAACACTTCGATCTCGGGAATTAATCAATTAACTCACAATATTAACTTCCGGACATCACTAACATTTAAATCAGATATTAACAATTTCTCGAAAAAAATATCTTGTCTAATTTTGCCCAACATAACAAGTAATTTACCTTACATACACATCAATCGTTCCCAGCTCAATGTTCCAACAAAATTACTTCTAGCTGACCAGAATTTTGAAAAACCTGGTCCAGTAGACCTTCTTATTGGAGCTGACACATTTTGGGATATTTTAAGCGTGGGACAAATCAAACTTGGTCCTGGGTTACCGATCATTCAAAAAACCACTCTTGGTTGGATAATTTCTGGCCCAATTCCAACAAATATTCAACACCACCCCCAACATAATTGTTACTTTTCTTCTACCAGTGAATTAGATTCACAGCTCACAAAGTTTTGGGAACTAGAGGAGTGTCCTAAAACTAAGTTTGTTTCCGAAGAAGACATCTATTGTGAAAATCATTTTAAGCAGCATATTTCTCGCCATTGTGATGGTCGTTTTATCACTACTCTTCCACTAAAGGAATCTCCATCAGTTTTAGGGGATTCTCTAACTACTGCCAAAAAACGTTTTTTAAACTTAGAGAGAAAACTTGAAAATAACATTCAATTGAAATTAGAATATCATGACTTCATACGTGAGTACATTAAACTTGGTCACATGTCCCTAATAAATGACACTAATGATAATTCTGGATTCTTCTTACCTCATCACTGCGTTTTAAAAGAAACTTCAACCACTACAAAGTTAAGAGTTGTATTTGATGGTAGTGCGAAAACTAACACAGGCTACTCATTAAATGACATCATGTATGTCGGCCCTCATTTACAAGATAATTTATTTTACATTTTACTTAGATTTCGTCAACATAAATACTTACTGGGTGCAGATATAACTAAAATGTATCGTCAGGTTTTCCTTACTCCTGAACAACGTTACCTTCAAAAGATCCTTTGGAGATTTAATAAAAATGATGAAATTTCTGCTTATACACTGAATACTGTTACCTACGGTACTGCATCAGCAGCGTTTCTTGCCATTAGGTCTCTTCATGAAATTGCTCATCGACATATTTCCGAATACCCAAAAATTTCCTCTATAATTTTGCACGATTTTTATGTAGATGATCTATTAACTGGTTGTGACACATCGGAAGAACTCCGAGAAATCAAGGAAACTATTTCATATTTATTATCTTCCTACGGTTTTCCTCTGAGAAAATGGACTACCAATGATTCGTCTCTACAAAATCATTCTGATCCTGATTTTTTGCATTTTGGTTCTGACGAACATAACAAAACACTAGGATTACTTTGGAATCCGTCTTGTGATTCCCTACAATATTCTATAAATATCTCCACAATTAACTTAAAGATTAGCAAAAGACAGATTTTATCCTGTACAGCACAAATATTTGATCCTTTGGGGTTACTTTCACCCGTAACAGTTACATCGAAAATTATTCTTAAAGAGCTCTGGAAACTCAAGATAAGTTGGGATGAATCTGTTCCTGAAAGTATTTACACACTTTGGTCGAAATACTACTTCGAACTTACAAAATTAAACACTTTAAAAATACCTAGACATGTACTTTCTTCTAACCCAGTTTCTGTTCAACTTCATGGGTTTTCTGACGCCTCGGAGGCGGCTTACGGTGCATGTATTTACATATGCTGCACAGATACATTTGGAAATTACACTTCAAATCTTTATTGTGCTAAAACTCGAGTTTCTCCTATGAAACTTGTAACCATTCCAAGACTCGAACTTTGTGGGGCATCACTACTTTCTGAACTTGTTGAAAAGGTCACTTCATCTGTAAATGTCTCCTTTAAAAACATTACGTATTGGACTGACTCTAAAATTGTTATTTCATGGATAAACACCTCTCCCCATTTACTTAAGACTTTTATAGCAAATCGAGTCTCACAAATACATAAACTGACCAACCCTGAACTTTGGAAATATATTAATACTTATGATAATCCAGCAGATCTACTGTCACGAGGTATAAGTCCTTCTTCGCTCAGTAATTCCCACATATGGTTTCATGGCCCTTCTTGGCTCACTTTGCCTCAAGAAGAATGGCCTCAATATACAAAACATCAAGAAGTTTGTATAACTTCTGAATTACCTGAACTGCGTAACAAAACTCTTGTGTTTCATCACATCAACAACGAATTTACCTTTTACTACAAATATTCTTCATTAAATAAACTAACACGCGTCTTTGCTTATGTCTTAAGATTTAAAGACAATCTGTCGATTCATAAACATTTACGAATAACAGGTCCCTTGACCACAATAGAACTCAATAATTCCCTTTTAACCTTAATTAGGTTCGTACAACGTCAGTCATTTCCATATGATTATGATGCACTTTCCAATTCCAACCAAATTGACAAAAGAAATAAACTTCTTGGCCTAACTCCATTCTTTGATACAACAACAAAATTAATACGCGTTGGCGGTCGTTTACATCATTCGTCATTTGATTTTAACAAGAAACACCCCATAGTCCTACCTCAGAAAGACCACCTCACGATACTCATTGCTCGCCATGAGCATTTGAAACTTTTACATATTGGTCCTCAAGCACTTCTTGCTTCCTTAAGAGAAAATTACTGGCCAATATCAGGGCGCAATTTGGTTCGAAAAATTGTTCGTGATTGTGTCCGATGTTTTAGATTTAACAATAAACCCGAACAGTATCTTATGGGCAATCTTCCGGAGTCACGAGTTACCCCTTCACGTCCCTTCACGGTTTCTGGTGTCGATTATGCTGGTCCCGTTTTATTACGAGATAGAAAGGGTCGTAATTACAAAACTTCTAAAGCTTATATTGCTCTCTTCATTTGCTTCGCCAGTAAGGCTATACATTTAGAAGTTGTCAGTGATCTCACGACAGAATGCTTCTTAGCGGCATTACGCCGATTCACGGCCCGACGCGGTAAATGCTCCGAAATATTTTCAGATAACGGCAGCACTTTCGTGGGAGCAAATAATGAACTCAGACAATTTTTTAACACAAATGCTGATCACATTATTACAGACCTCTCAATCGACGGTATTCAATGGCATTTCATTACTCCACGTGCTCCCCACTTCGGTGGATTATGGGAGTCAAACATTAAATCAGTTAAGCACCACATGAAACGTGTAGTAGGTAATGCAATTTTAACATTTGAAGAATTTACCACGGTTTTATATCAAATAGAGGCTTGTCTCAATTCTAGACCACTCTATCCTCTTTCTAATGACCCAAATGACCCTAACCCTCTTACTCCTGCACACTTATTAATTGGATCTTCATTGACGAGTATACCACAACAAAACTTAATGGACATTAATGAAAATCGTCTTTCAAGATTCCAAAGGGTGCAACAGATATTACAGCACTTTTGGACAAGATGGTCCAAAGAATATGTATCCCATCTTCAGCAGCGGGTCAAGTGGAAGGAGAATTGCCAACAGCTGATCCAGCCTGGACGCATGGTTCTAGTAAAGGATGATGGACTTCCTCCCTTGAAGTGGCAGTTAGGCAGAATTTTAAAAACTTACACCGGAAGTGACAATATTGTGCGGTCGGTTGTGATAAAGACAAACTCTGGTGAGATTAAACGACCGGTTGTGAAATTATGTGTTCTGCCTAACCAAGATCAATAACTTTTGTTTGAAAACTATAATTAATATGATCTTTGACTTTTTCTTTAAGACTTTTTATTGAAACCCGGTCTTTGGGGTTTCAAGGTGGGGGAGTATATGTTAAGTACATTGACTTTGAAATTTATTAGACTCTGCCAATTATTGTACAAGTGCGTATTACCGAAGATTGCCGAACGAAGTGACCCAAGTTCATTTGCCAGGGTTACTGGGTGACGAAAAAGTACATAACGACGAGAATACACACAAAAACAACGCTTCGATGAACGAACATTTTTACTCCTTACATTCAAGTTATTGTAATTTGTTTTAGATCTGTTGTATTAAAATTTACGTGAAATTCTGAAAATTCTTCACCACATCCACAACTAGTAATAAAACAACAAATGGGTGTAGAGGGCACTATAGTTGAGGATATTGAAAGAAAACAGCTCGTATGGTATGGGCATGTGAGCCGAATGGGGGACGAAAGATTGCCTAAAAAAACTATGATATGGCAACCCCCAGAGAAGAAAAAACGAGGAAGACCACCACAGAGCTGGAATCGGGGAGTTAGGAAACCGATTAGCGCTCGAAATCTAAATGAAGACCTAACTCAGGACAGAATACAGTGGCGTTTGGGAGTCGGACAACGTCGTAAGACGTTATGAAACACCGAATATATGTATCTATGTAATTTTTGGTGCTACGCGCAGGACAGCGGTGTTCGATTCACACAAGTTGATTTCCACCAAAATTTCTTCCTATCTTTATCTAATATATTATTTTCTTACTCTATATTTTGTTGTATTTTAATATTTTAATTCCACAAAAATCAAACTAATTTTATTATTCTTTGTGAAATATTGTTTAAACAACTGCATATGTTTAAAAATAATAAACTTTTATTCTCTAAGTTAAAATATATGAACAAAGAAAGTTTTTACTAAAAAAAGTGTTATATCTAAGGATAGAGTATGTGTTTTTATTTTGCAATAAACAAATTTATTTATTTATATCGAAATGTAATAAAAATTAAAATGTATCAATCATTACCAAGGGTCATTGGAATGCCCAATCAGAGCAAACTATCCGCTGTCCTGCGCGTAGCAATAATGATTAATGCTTATTTAAAAAAATTCCTGACGCCGTGGTAGTTAATCGATTTTAATATTGCAAATTGCAAATGAAAGGTACAGTACACTTCTATACGCAAAAAAATTCAACTTGCTATCTGCTTTATTTTCAGTCCTGTAACATTTTGAAAAAATGAATTTTTTTTGCGAAAGCTGGATTGCAAAATCTATTTTGCAAAATTTATTAAGCCGATCTTAAGAAAATTTACAATATTGTTTTAGTATATCATAAAGTTTTTCTGGGTGAAATATGAAGGTCCTAAGTGTATCAGAAATGGTTTAAAAACGTAAAATGCGAATCCTTGTTTTTGTATGGTTTTTTCGCAATTATTGCTATTTTGCAACAAGGGTGACTATTTTTTAACTTTTTAACCAATTCTATGTTGTAGGAAATTTAATTACGCAACTTTTATGTTAGTACAACTTTTCTCGAAAATGAATACTTTTAAAGTTATAATCAAAAAACCAAGAAAGAAATCGAATTGTTCCTTAATTTTTTGACATTTTGATTATTTAAACAATGTTCCGGACCTTTTTGAGAGGGAGGATAACTCAAATATTATTATTTGAGTAATTTTCAAGCAATTTCTGCAAAAAAATTTGAGTCGCCTCTCAACGTCCAAATGTACTAATATTTTTACAGATGCACCCTGGTCTATTAGGTCACATTACCAGAGGTAATTATTATTTTATTTTTACATGCCTTCAGTGGCTGTGATACAACCTGTGCACTCTTTAACCAAGGAAAAATGAAATTCATTAATGTACTCCGAAAAAATCCTGATTTGATGAGGTTATTGAGGTATTTAAAAATCCAAAAGTTGATCCAGGGATCCCCACTAAAGCAGGGGAACGTTTCTCCTTCAATTATACGGTTATAGTGGTGGGAAAAATAAATAAAAAACATGTCTTTAAACGAATATAGATATAAATATATATGCTTCACAAAATCAGCATTTAATTTTAATACAGTCGAACCCGCTTATTAAAGTACCGCTTATAGGAGTATCCCGGTTTAAGGAATAGAATTTTGAGGTCACGAAACGTTTCCATTTACTTCTTAATAAATTTAACTGCTTATAGGAATACGTTTTAGTAAAATAGTACCGCTTAAGAGAATAAATTTCAAGTAACCAAAAACTTTTTATGTAAAATTTCCCAAAAATTTAAATGATTTCTGGTTTATAGGACCTGTCGATAATAAATACTTTATTACTTACTTTATTATGGGCACCAAGTCTACCCTCTGCCAAACATTTACCGATCATAAAGTAGGTACTTTTTCATTTGTGTAAAAATATTCTTATTGCTCACCCACCACCCACGTCGTTGTCTGTTTAGATTTTTAGAAACATAATTTAGAAGTCATAACCCCTTGTATACTATAATATCCGCTTTATATGTACTACTTATAAGAAGTTTTCTGGAGGGTAAAACCAATGTCAATTTTTTAATAATTGCGTGGCCAAAGTGTCCTCTATTTGCTTTCTCCTATTCTCGTCGTCTCTTGTGCTTATATATTGTAAAAACCAGAGATACAGGATGCAGCCAGAAAGCAGTTTATTAACGAAAAGTATTGGATTTAAAATATTGTTTATTATATTTTTATTGCAATTATTCTAATTGTTTAAAAAGTAGTAAACTTTGTATCTAGGGCTTTTCGTTGTTTCCCTCGTTTTGCGAGAGATTTCGCTAGATTGGGTATCAAAAGGTGGAATCATTGTATCGCGATGGTTTCTCTTAAATAGGCAGGGTTGTTAATATTCGTTTCAGAGTTGTGACTGCATAGCTTCACTGAAGATGAATGGGTTGCTGAAATAGCTATATGGAGATGGTGGTCCAACTCGGAGTCGAATAAAAACAAAAACTGCCTTTATTACTATTTTTAATAATTATATTAGAGCAACAAGTGAATAATATTTTATGTATCAAAAAAAATTAGTCTTAGATTACCGATTATTTTTCCAGAAAAAAAGTAAGTCTGTTGTATGTAGTATGTTAATAAGAAAATATGAATACCTATATCTACATTCTGCATACATTTCATACTTTATGTATGCCTGTACAGGTGATGTAGTTTGGTGTTTTAATAAAATAAGTAATTTATTATAATATCCCGGTTATAGGAATATTTTTGCTTCGCACGAAGGCTATTCCAATAAGCGGGTTCGACTGTAATTGTAAATTTAATATTGCGTCGCTACCACCAACAGAAGCAGCAGCACGACAACATTCATTCCGAACCTATCACCAGGTTCAGCAGTGGTACGAGAATGAAAAAAATGCAGAACAGTGGGAATGGAAAAGAAGCAAAAATGGGCTAATTCCTGTTACGATGATCTAACCCCCGTTCCAGAATCGTTGTTGAAACTTTTTACTAATAAGTGTAAAAAAAGATGCCATGAATGAAAAAAGCTGGATTAAAACGCTCCGTTATATGCACAAATTGTAGTGGTACTTGTAAGAATTGGCAAAATGCATCATATAATTACGATAAAGAGGAAGAAACTGCGACTATTTTTGAAAACTCTTTCGATGAAATAAAAAACGAAGAGGCGTCTGATGAGTCTCATATAGATCAATCAAGTTAGTAAAAAATAAGCCGATTTTCGACATAATTGAAAAGACGAGGTTTGACAGTTGAAATGTGTAGTATGAGATATTACAAAAAGGCTACCATCTTGGGATTCATCAATTTTTTAGTGGAACAATTTTTAAATAAACAATCAAAACGTCAAACTTAGTTTTGTGCTCATAACTTAAAAACTTGTTTATTTAGAGATTTCACGTCCACAGGTAACTTTTTTAGAACAAAAAGATACATCGAATGAGATACGCTAAATGAAAATCGGTTAATAAACAAAAAAGTTATTGCAAAACGGACGACAAAATCACTGTTTTTGAATATTCTTAATAACAATTTTATTGTTTATTAAAATATGTTTAAATATACCTAAACTTGAGGGCATTATGGTGTTTAAATGGTGTGCAAAAAATGGTCCAGATCTGTTAAATAGTTTTCGCAAAATTGAATTTGTTTTTTAAATTTTTTTGAAAAACGAGCTAATTTCTGAGGCCGGGCCAGTTAATATGGCTGAATGTATCTCAATAATCCAGGGCTCATTTCCTTTGTTAAGATGTATACTAATAGCCTATGAAAAAAAAAGTAAAAAAAATTACATGTACGTACACAAAATTATTTGTTAATAAATAGCAGTTTTTAAGCTTATAAACAATTACAATGATTTCGTAGAAATTAGATCAAATTAAATGGCAATAAGAAATACGGAAAGCTGGTTAAAATACACAACTTCTAAAAAAAATTTTAGGTCCTACGACCCTTGGGGTCTGAGATAGCCCCTTTTTTGAAAAAATCGCTGTTACGTTAATTAACAACACTAAGATCTGAAATTAACCAATCTTTTATAAGAAAAGTCAAAGTTTTTAACAAATATTTTAGCAAGAAAAAATGTTAAAAATTGTTTAAACAGTAGTGTTATAAACAAAGAGTATTTTGCGTTGCGACTATAGTAAAAAAAAATAATGGGCGTAGCCGAATGAGAATAAATTCGCGGACTACCATTCGCTAGCGCTAGACCGTTGCTGCCCATTTTTAACATTGACAGTATACCGGATTTGAAGCTTAATATTATATTTATATATTTTGGTAGAAACTTGAATTTTATGAATATTATTATGTTGCACATTTATTTAGTAAAATTATATTTTAAATAAGTAAATTTAAAAAATAACAATAAAATGGCCACTTCAAAAAAGGTTTATACATCCCATTAGCTGCTTTATTTTGGAAAATTTTGCAATGAAAATAAGATAAATGATATTATTTTAATGTGGTATCATAGATAAAAAAAATAGTAAACTTGGTACAGTAGAATCCGATTGGTAGGTATAGGCCATTTTTTCTTCTCTATTTTGAATCCGTGTGTAGTCCAGGCTGTATCGTCGACCCCGTTATGTAAATTATTCCGATTCGTATTTTTTGAACAAACTTACTCAAAAAAAAGTTCCTTATAACAAATCCAGAGGGTACCAAGAGCTACCGCGGCCGGAAAATTGTTTAAACAATTTTTTCATTAGTTTTATGTTTACTTACAAAAGTTGGGTGACAAACAATTTAGTTTATAATTTTAATCAACGCAGCATTAAAAAATAGGTCCTGAAGAAGTTTTCTGGAAAATTTCAAGTCAAAATATGCACAGAAAAAAAATTACGCGACCTTATAGACGAGTGGTACTCCCAAAAAAAAACGCTAATTTCTCGAGATATCAACCACGGTGTGGTGAATGGCTAATTTTGGTCTTACTGTATGTTTTTGATGGTGCTGAAAACAAAAATGAGTTTTATTTTGAATTTTAGATGGGGAAACATTGTCAAAATCGCAATTTTACCCTAAAAATAAAAAAAATGAAATCACGTTTTTCTTAAAATTAAAAGTTACACCACTTTTTTTCCATAAAACATTTTGTTCTCTGTACTCTAGATTTTAACATAAAACTAATTAAACAGCTAAATTTCAAATTTTGTCACTCAACTTTTGCGATTAAACTTTGCAACTCAAGAATCTGCACCTTTTACTTCAAACAATTTATAACTTTCTTTATAGCAAAACAGAAATATTGAATCAGGCCCCATTGTCTTCAGAAAGGTGAGAAATATATACTATAAAAATTTCAGAAAAAAACATTACAATGGAACAGAGTTGTAGCAAGTTAAACGCAAAAAAACGTGATTTTTTTTTATTTTTAGGGTAAAATTGCATTTTGATAATGTTTCCCCACGTAAAATTCAAAACAACCCTAATTTTCCTTTTCAGCACCATCAAAAATATAAAGTGTGACCAAAATTAGTATCAGTATCTCGAGAAATAAGCTTTTTTGGAGTGTGCCGCTCGTCTATAAAGTCACATAACATTTTTCCTATTGCATATTTTAAATTAAATTTTTTTGGAAAACTTCGTCATAAATTATATTTTATTTCTGTGTTAGCTAAAATTATAAACTAAAAAGTTTGTCACTCAACTTTTTTAAGCAAACTTAAAACTAACGAAATCTGACGACAAAATGTTTAAAAATTAACAACTTCTCTTTTACTGCGTTTAATCATTTTGGACAAATCTCATTGTTATCTAAATACTTCAAAGATAACACAGTAAAATTTTCAAAAGCAAATATTTACAGCGACCAAAAATAGAGTGAGTTAAAATTGAAAAATCATCAAAATTTATTTTTCGCATTTTTGCATAAAATTTGATTTTTTAACATGTTCCACTAATTCTAGAAAAAAAAATAAACTCCATATTCGGGTTCAGAGACCTCGAAAACATAAGGAATGACGAAAATTTGTCATTCACCTTAAAGTTGATTTTTGTGGTCGGTATAACGTAATTTTAGGAGTTGCTGCCGGTCGCCAACCGCGCCCACTATTCAGTCAGTCGACTACGCCCGCTATTTTTTACTTTGGTCGGAACGCAAAATACTATTTGTTTATAACACTCCTGTTTAAACAATTTTTAACATTTTTTCTTGCTAAAAACTTTGTTTAAAACTTTGACTTTTCTTATAAAAGATTGGTTAATTTCAGCTCTTAGTGTTGTTAATTAACGTAACAGTGATTTTTTCAAAAAAAAAGGGGCCATCTCAGACCCCAAGGGTCGTAGGACCTAATTTTTTTTAGAAGTGTATTTTAACCAGTTTTCCGTATTTTTTATTGCCATTTAATTTGATCTAATTTCTACGAAATTATTGTAATTGTTTATAAGCTTAAAAACTGCTATTTATTAACAAATAATTTTGTGTACGTATTTGTATTTTTTTTACTTTTTTTTTCATAGGCTGTTAGTATACATCTTAACGAAGGAAATGAGCCCCGGATTATTGAGACACATTTAGCCATATTAACTGGACCAGCCTCAGAAATTAGCTCGTTTTTCAAAAAATTTTATAAACAAATTTAATTTTGCGAAAACTATTTAACAGATCTGGACCATTTTTTGCACACCATTTAAACACCATAATGCCCTCAATTTTAGGTATATTAAAACATATTTTAATAAACAATAAAATTGTTATTAACAATATTCAAAAACAGTGATTTTGTCATCCGTTTTGCAATAACTTTTTTGTTTATTAACTGATTTTCATTTAGCGTATCTCATTCGATGTATCTTTTTTTTCTGAAAAAGTTACCTGTGGACGTGAAATCTCTAAATAAACAAGTTTTTAAGTTATGAGCACAAAACTAAGTTTGACGTTTTGATTGTTTATTTAAAAATTGTTCCACTAAAAAATTGATGAATCCCAAGATGGCAGTCTTTTTGTAATATCTCATACTACACATTTCAACTGTCAAACCTCGTCTTTTCCGTTATGTCTATTAAAAACCCAACTTGATTGGCCTAATAGTCACATCGCAGATAATGCGACGAAATTTCGGTCTGCGATGTCTCGATCGATGCTCAGGACGAAGTCGTAACACCTGGTCCATCAGGAACATCAAAACGAATGAGATTGCGCTAAATTTCTAAATTAATAAATGGTCTACACGCTTAGTCTACCTCCAGGTGGTGTGGAGTTTTTTTTTTTTTTCAAAACGTTTATTGAAATATTATTTGGGGCGCTCGTACTCCAAGAAATATTGATTTTATGAAAAAAATTATTAATAGGTACATAAATTGTAGCAAATTTTTTCTATGGTGTATTCCACGAATATACGAATGTTTTGGATTATCGCGACATCGAATATTTTAGTGTGCAAAATATGAAGTACGAAAGTATTTTGCTCTAATAATTACTCCAATAAACAACAAGATAATTTGCAATTTACTTTCGTTTTTCGTATTTTGCACAGTAAAATATTCGTTGTCGCGATAATCCAAGAGAGTCGTATATTCGTGGAATGGGGTATAGTTTAATTTTGTACATAAATGCTTTTTTGTAGATCTGTCGGTATTAAATAACGTTTCTATTTCTATTTTGTGGTTTCTTAGCACTCTTCCTATTTTCTCTTTCACATTTGCATACGGTAGGATGGTATTTGCAATCGGTTTTTTGTCTACTGTTTGGTCGTTAATTTATCTTTGAGTACACTGGGCCTTTTCGATGGTATATATTGAGAAGCCGTTTTTTCTGAACGCTGTTTTCACATTAGGCATTTCTTCATTTTTATGATCTTCGTTTGTCAGTGTTTTGGATCCTATACGCAGGGTTTCTATGACTGAATGTAATTGTGCAGGTTAGTGATGTGAATCTGCGTGTAGATATCTGTCGATATGTATGGATTTTCAGTATATGTACTGTATATCCTTTGTGTTTGTCCTTCTACATTATTAACACATCTAAAAATCTTAATTGTTCGTTTTCTTCCAGTTCCATAGTAAACTTAATATTGTGGTGGATGTTATTGATTTGCCATAAAATTACTTTTAGTTTTTTCGTAATATTTCAATCAACGGTTTTTTCTCCATGTGTCCAGATAATAGAAGTGTCATCCACATATCTAAGCTTTGTCTTTGTGTCTAAAATTTGGGTTTGTGTTTGACAGTTTAGTCCATATTGTTAGGCCCCTTAACGGTAGCTGTATGAAAAATACAACGTGGCCGAATGAAAAAATGATTCGGTTTTTTGCGGATTCCTGTTCAAAAATATCCCCTTTAAACAAATCAGAAGGATGCCGGTCGAATTTTTAAAATAAATTCAAAATATCCCCTTTTTGCCCCGGAAAATATTTTTTAGGTTTTTCTCACTTGCAAGAAAGACTCTGGACATTTATTTTTTCAAAAGTTGATAGTCTTCGAGTTATAAGCGATATAAAATCTGAAAAATGTAAATATACGCATTTTCGAGCCTTGAAAACTTATATCATTGTTTAATAAAGAATAGTTGGTCAATGCAATGAATAAATTTGTTTGATTCTAATTATTGAGACCGTCAGCAGATGTCACCACTAGTTCTGTCAGGGTTGTAATGTCACTCGTAACTACGATAAAGCAAAAATGCATAGACACCAAGTTGGATACGACCCTATTCGTAACACACCAGCTTGCATACATATTAAGAAAAATAAATATATGGAAGAGTATATTTAGCAATTAAAATTAATAATGTCATGCTACTATACATTATACATACAATAGCATGACATCATTAATTCAATTTCTAAATATATTCTTTCAAATATTTATTTTTCTTAATATGTATACGAGTTGGTGTGTTATGAATAGGATCATATCCAACTTGGTGTCTATGCATTTTGGACTTATCGTAGTTACGCGTGACGTTGCGACCCTGACAGAACTAGTGGTGACATCTGCTGATGGTCTCAATAATTAGAATCAAACAAATTTATTCATTGCGTTGACCAACTATTCTTTTTTAGACAATGCTTATATGTAAATTATTATTCTTGATGTACCCATGTATTTAAATTGAAGTTTAAACAATTAGATAAACATTTAAAGTCCTCTACTTTAAAATGTCAATTATGCCTCAATTGTCATTAGGAATGAATCACGTAAAATTAAACTATTAAAGATTTTTTACCAATTCCAAGTAACAATAGAAAACAATTTGTATAATTTTGCATCTTAAGGGCATCAATTTTCTCATTAAATAGGTAGTTAATATAGAAATTCCAAAAATTAGTTGCGTATTGATACCTATGACTGTGTAAATAAACACAATACGACAATACTGTGTTTTCAAAAATAGACTGTTACTTAAACATTAAAAATCGATATTTTGCATCAATAAATTCCTTAGTATCATCAAAACACTGTCAAATTGTTATTATGAAATTTAAAACAGAAACGAAGTTATTACCGTTATATTTATAACGGGACATACCTGAGCTAAATCTTGTTTGTATCCAGCAAAGGTCCTCAAACTATTTTTTCTAGTAGACCACTTTAAAATATTTACTGGTATCGGTGGACCCCCTCTGCTGCTACATTTTTACCATTCCCAAAACTCGTCCCTTTGCCTTGGGGGGAACTTCCAATGACAAACATTGGGGGCGGGGGAGTAGAAATAAGACATTGAAGGTCGAACCGTCTTTTTTTTTCTCAAAAATCATTTTAAGAGATTTTACAGTGATCTGGAATTTATTTAAACAAATTGGCATTTTTTATCGTAAAGTATCAATGGAATAAATAATGTTTTAATAGAAAGGACTTAATGATTATTAGGCTTTAGGCAAGTTTTTGATCAAATTTTAGTGTACAAAACGTTAAAATACTGTTTTTTACATTTTCCTCCATTCCCAAAATACATGTTATTCTATTTGGCTGAAAATTTGCCCACAGATAGCTAAAACAAAGGACTTTAAGTGGTTAAAAGAATTTATATAGTTTTACAATACAAGAAAAGTTACATGCAATAATTAATATCAGAGTCAAAATTATATAGTCCAGTCGGGTTAGCATTGAATCTTGCATGCCGAGCTACCCAAGCAAGATTCTATTTTTCAAATCTTAGGGGTCAATAGTAGTCTAAATTTAAAATCGCGAATGAATTCCGCCGTTGCGTTAGCCGCCATCTTTATTTTACAGGAGAACCGTTTTTGCTTAATATCTCCCCCATTTATAGCTTTTCTACAAAAAGTTTACGGATTGATATTGTTGAAAATATGATTTCCTTATTTGCTCCTTATTTGCCCCTTCGCCAGATTTTGAATCAAATACCTAACCTTCCAATAGGTGTGCCCACCAAAGTAACTAATACGGTCGCGAATATCTCTGACATACTTCGTTTGTATTTATATTTTAAGAAGACTTTTACTTTCTAAATTTTCAAAAAATCGATTTTTGTTTTTTTACCTAAAACATTACTTAGTATCATAGAAATACAGTGGAACCCCGATAAGTCGGCCCCCGATAACCCGGAAGTCCGGCTAACCCGGACCGATTTTCATCAGATAAACATTTTGATTTTCAGTACATATTTTGTATTTTGACAACGACAGCCGATCTGGGCGTCGAAATGTTAATAAAATTATTTTTCAATTTAATTGTGGCTTATTTCCCATCAAAATACATAGTTAATTATCAGACAAACATTGCAACAATAAAAATGTATGAAATATAATATTTGAGAGATAATCCGTATTTGTGTAATTTGAACTACATAATATACCATAGTAAAAATGACTCATGGCACACAACGTTCATTGTCGTGTTATCGAAAACAACAGGCACCTGTAAGTATCCTTTATTTATTTGAAACTGTCTTAGCATTGTTTAGAAAAGATTAAAAGACTATTAAAATTCTTTTTCAAACAATGGTTCTTAGTCTTCACTGTTATTAAATAACATAACTTCGTTGCGATTGAGACGGTATTGTGTGTAGTAAAGTCGCATTGTTCGCTTCCGTTCTGTAATCGTTCGTAAATCTATTCAGATTGGCAATAAAACGTAAAAATGTTGTTTTTGTTTCAAAATGATATCAAAAGGCAGTTGGACAATCGGTGCAAAGCTAATAAAGCTAAAAATGAGACTCTCGACGACGCGACACTTTGTATGTGTGGTTTTGTGCGAAGCGCGAACGTGGTTTACCAGTGTCTGTGTGCCAATTATAACGGAGTTTATCTGTAAGCATACCATATTTTATTAATTTTTACCATTTTCTCCGGCTAACCCGGATTTTCGATAACCCGGATCGGCCGCGGTCCCGATTAATCCGAGTTAACGGGGTTCCACTGTACTGTCCTAAAAGTTAAGAAATTTGAAATAGAACCGAAGTTATAGCTGTATTTATCACGGTATCTACCTGAGCTGAATCTGGTTTGTATACTGCCTGCGACGCCTCACCTGTGCATCTTCAACTCAACAGTTGCTTTCTAAAACTTATGAACGTGCACGTGTTTTATATTATTGGAATTTATCGAAATGTTTTGTTTTGAAAATTGGAAAAAACGCCGGGATCTGGTGGTTATTTAAAAGTTACGATAAATAAGAGCACACATCGAAATAGGCAGAATAAGGCAGAATGAAACGAGTAAGGCGATTGACTACCCAGCTAATTGAAATAATATTCGAAAATATTACTTCAACCAACTAAGATAGCCATCGTTACACCCTTAGCTTAGCTCAGTCACTCAGGTGTGTGTTCGTCTTGTCCTAACCTCAGACATGAACTATGAAAATTGGAATGGAAGCAAACAAAACATAGTTTTTAACTAATCATGTTTATTGTTCATAAAGATATAATAAATAAAATGACTTAGTAAATTGCATTAACAAATGTATTTAAATTCTTGCCAAAAACTAACAATTCTGGATTATACTTATGGCTTTTGGTAGCTGATGGTATCTTCTTGATGTCGTATGGTACTGCTGTCGACTTGTAGACCTGGGCAGGTGTTATGGCCCTAGGTCGCTGCAGCTACGGTCTTGGTGATGTCTATGATGTTGGGTGCTGTTGTCTGTCTAAAGATGTTAGGTTGTCAGCCATCTGGTGCATCGCCGGCGATGGGCTTCATGCTCCCGAAAGGAGAAAGTAGATTTTATTCCAAAAACTGTAACAGTAAAACACATATCAACAATCAAGAAGAAAACCAAATTGTACCTTTGCCAAATAGTATTCAGAAATAGTAATTGGCAAGGTTAAATTACATAGAATTAAGATGAGGAGAATAGTTAAAATTTTGATAACTAAACGTGCATATTAATAGATGAAAAGAAATATAGAAATCAAACACATTGTTGAACATTTGAAGGTTAGATAAAAAAAAACAATATAAAAACTGTTAGATGGAGAAATATAATTATAATATAATGTTGTTCTTACCCCAAGAGATGATTTGATGCAACGAAAATGATTTAATTTTGGAATTACATGCCTTTTTAAGGATTAATTTTTCCCTTCCAGTTTGTGTCTTCTGGTAGGGATGAAGTATGAAGTGACACTTTCATGACAGTGCGACATAGGTGGCGGGCATGTTCCGAATTGAGACAGATACTTACGGAGTAAGAATGTATACAGGGTACGTTCAGTATGTTGATTTAAATGAAAAGAGATATAGTAAATAGAAGATAATAAAAAAGGATAATAAAATGATAATCAAAGAGGATAATAAAAGAGCGCCAACCAATTTTTAAAGGGGGAAATGGGTAAACCAAATAGAAGAAGATAATTATTAATGAAATATTAAAGAAAATAAGGTAAAATAATTATTTAAAAATACAATATCAAAGATGTGACGTTTGTAACGTTAAAAACCCGGGATCAGTCGCGCTCTTTTGTCACAGGATCGGTCGCGCGTTGGATTTTATCTTACAATAGATACGTATTTAAAACAAATTTTTATTTTATAGTACATATTTTTATTTACTTATGTTAAAAATGTCTATTTTTAACATGTGGGATACACGAAAACGGAACAAACGCTAAAATAGAAGATAACACATACAAAGAAACGGAACAAACACTAAAACATAACCACAGTATACGTCGTCGGGTTAATTTTTGCGCAAAGTGCCTACAACTGTTAATTTTTGGTTAATATAGAGATTTTTTCGATATGTATAGATATCTGAGTAAAAAACGACTCTTAGACTAAGTTAATAGAAAATTATACTTAACAATTTTGACTACGTTATCAGTCGCGTCGTTAGAGTTTATCTAACAAAAGTAAATTCTACTCATATTTGATTATTCTGTCCTGAATCCTTGGACATGTGCATTACTACACTTTTCCTCGAGGCACTTACGAGTGGAAAGCTAAGTTGGTCGAAAAATAAATTTTACGCCAAGGAGTGATAGAGATAGCCTTCCGGATTAAAGTCTGTGCTTTTAATAAAGAAGCTGAAATCAACCTCATAGTAATGGACCTCAGAGAAATAAAAATTGAAGAAATAACCAGTTGGTCCCAAAATAACTACGAAGCTCGAAATGCTCAAGCCAATAGAAGGAGCAGCGACAAATCAAATAGGGCAGAATTATGAGAAAGAAGCTGAAAATGCGAGCATTATCATAACGAAAACTTTGTTTATTAAACGCTTTTATTTAGTTCAATAGTTTGCGTCAAATCTTTAGACGTTAATTTGACTGCCTTTTCTTCAATGCAAATGAATTAAAATTTGCAGACATATGCATTCGCGGGGACAATACACGAATAGTCAATAAAAAAATTGTTTTCATGTTTATTAATTGTTTAAATAAAAAAACGATTTTAATGGAAAACGCTTAAATTCTCTTGTTTTTTACAATTTAAAAAACTTAAAACTTTTACGGATTGTATAGCTACTGATATGAACAATACATAATTTCACTTTTTACGTTAATTGTTTATAGGTCTGGATCCCGCATATGAAAAAAAAATTATTAATAGCAAGCTGAAAATTTGTTAATAGCTTAAGGGTGTCTAGTCGGACAAACTTTGATATATGGAAACACTGGAACAGGGGAAGTTTTAATTGTGGAACAGGTTAAAAATTTGGAACGGTCAGACCACGAAAACGGCACATGTATTTTGTCCGACAGAACAGACTTAAACTCTCCGAACAGAGATTAAACTCTCATGCAAAAATCAGACTGCTATTTATCACCAAATGGGCGTTCTAATGAGTGGAACATCTAAAATATATCAAATGACAGGAATTATGCCAGGTGATAAATAGCAGTCTGATTTTTTCATGAGAGTTTAATCTCTGTTCGGAGAGTTTAAGTCTGTTCTGTCGGACAAAATAAATGTAGCGTTTCCGTGTTCTGACCGTTCCAAATTTTTAACCTGTTCCACAGTTAAAACTGTCCCTGTTCCAGTGTTCCCATATATCAAAGTTTGTCCGACTAGACAGCCTTAAGGTACTAACAAAGTTTCAGCTTGCTATTAATCAACTTTTTTTTCATACGCTGGAGCCAGACCTATTACGTTATGCTTCATTAATAAACAATAAAGTTTCAAATTTTTTGCCGATTCCGACTATTTTTCATGTTAGTAGATCATATGTTTTATACATATTTTAATAAACATGACGATATATTTTAATGTTTGAAAAGAGTAAGACTAAAAAGTAAAAAATAAAAAAAATATGAAAAACATTTTCTTTAAGAAACGCTTTTCTTTAGTTACGAGTGACTAAAATTAAAAATATAAAAAAATCAAATAAAAAGCAAAAAATAAAAAAAATTGAAAATATCTAACACATTCGTTAAAGAAAAGCGTGGGGCGAAAACCGTTTATTCGATGAACGTGCGCCACGCTTTTCTTTGACGGATGTGTTAGATTTTTTCAATTTTTTTTATTTTTTGCTTTTTAGTTGATTTTTTTATAATATTTTTAATTTTAGTCACTCGTAACTAAAGAAAAGCGTTTCTTAAAAAAAAATTTTTTCATATTTTTTTTATTGACGTATTTTATTTGAAACGAAAAATGTTTTAATGTGCAATTATATCATTCTAATTTAAATGTTGTGAACTATAAAGGTACTTTACTCTTGATCGAAATTCATGTTTTTTATATACCTCGTATAAAATTAATAAAATTTGATGTATGATGGTTGCATCATAAATCATAGACCATGAAGAGCTTTTTATGAAGAATATCTTTTCTTCGTCAAATTAAAAATAAAAGAGTTATAAATGAAAATGTTGTTGGTATCCATAATTTGAGAAAAATCTTCAAATATTTTTTTTTTCATTAGAAGGACGTAATTGCACATATCAGACCATAATTTTTTATTCCAAACAACATTTCATATAGTCGGTTCGCTAAACTCAGACACAACTGGTTAGTGATTTTAGTCAGTAATTTTACCAATTTGACAAAAAAAAATTACTAAATAGTTAACAATTACTAAATAATTAGTAATCTTGCCAATTTTGGCAAAATTGGCAAAAAACAAAAAATTACCTACTAAAATCAATAGCCAGTTTTGTCTGAGTTTAGCGAACCGACTATAATAACGATTTTCATTTCATAACAAATGGAACAGTCTATTTATCATTAGGTACTCTCATTAAAGGGTAGGCCGTATACTCGTATAAACCTTTTTAAAATTGTTAATAAATTATTGCTTTCAAAATATACTCAAATTGTATTTTTGAACATCGTATTTATTTTATATAATAATTAAATTCACTATCAAATGCCATTGATATTTTATTAATACTTTATTTAAAATTTAGTTTGACATTCACGAAGTGTGAAACTCAAATAATTTAAATAACCTATGCTTTGCTTAACAAATTCAGATTAAAAAACTATCCTACTTACTAGCAACGATTTCAGCTGACGTTTAGTGTGTCGGAAGAAAATAAAAGGATTGTGACGTCACATTTTAGACTTTGAGGTCGATTATATCGAACACGGTTAGAGATATCGAAATGCCGTTTTCAGATTTGGATTCAGAAGACAAAACTACATAAGAATCCATCGATAAATCTGCTCTAAGTATTGCAGAAGCGGCAACGCAATAACACACAGACTTTGTGCATTTATAAACGAAAAGTTTTCGTTGAAAATATTTGACAGACCATTTACAGATTTTACTGCACAACGAGTGCGCCCAAAATGACTAATTAGAAGTAAAAAATAAATATGACCATGATTATTCGATAAAATTACAGTAAAAATACTTCAAACGTGTTTTTGTCGAAATCACATTTTTCCAAACTGGGAAATAAGACATTTTTAAAAAACACCCGACCGTTTTAGTACGGGGTAAACTCACCCCGAAACAGGCGTTTTTTTCAAACTTGTTATAAAACCGCGCACAAATGCCATAAAAATGTAAAAAAAATAACTTTTTGAAGGTCTATTTATTAGATTAATTCTTAAGTCCTATGCATGGACTTTTATCCTAAAAGAAGGCAGAAAGGTGACCCAAATTTGGAAGACGTGCTCTGCAGTTGTGAAAAACAACTAAAAGTTCCAAAAAATGTTTTGTATACGTTTTGTATACATTAAAGCCTTCTTATTAATGTATTTTTATTCTTTTTTCTCTTTATAATCAATTATGCTTGTAGACAAGGCGAAAACGGCGGGTTCGTTGGAAAAAATGTTCCCATGAGATTTTTTTGCATAATCACATTCGTGAGACACCCCAGAATAAGGTTCAAGAAGTCGGCCACGCGAAAAGTCGTCTTATAATGTTTCTCTAAAGTTGATCGTGTTTGAGTTATAAGCAATTTAAAATTTGAAAAACGCGAAAATGGCCATTATTAAGACTTAATAACTCGGTTAAAAATGATTATTATGAAAGTCAGAAAGTGACTAAATCAAATATAAAGTCCCCCCCCCCCCTTCATGATCCTGAAGAAATTTGTGTCATTAGTTTATTATTAAGCTGTTATTTTTAATTATTAATAATGAGTGGTAAGATCGTATTGACGTGGCTGTAAATTTGAGTGCGAGTGAGATGCGCCACTGGACTGCCTGAATGGCACCTCTTTCGCACTCATCATGGACGGCCGCCTAATACGTGCATGGTGCTCATTATTTTTACTTAAAAATAACAGATTAGTAATCAAATAATGACAAAAATTTCTTCAGGATCTTGTAGAGGGGGCTTTAAACTTTGATTTCGTTACTTTCTGACTTTCATAGTAATAACTTTTAACCGAGTTAAGCCTTGAAAATCGCCATTTTTGTGTTTTTTTTTTCAATTTTAAAATGCTTTTACCTCGAAAACGATTAACTTTAGAGAAAAATTATAAGAGACCTTTTTACCCAGAATGGTCCAAAAAGCCTAAAACAATTCTCCAATGTTCTGGCCAAAAATATTGATTTTTGCAATTTGATTAAAGAAAATTGTTAAAAAAAATTTGGACCACTTTTCGCGTGGGCTACTTCTTGAACTTTATTCTGGAATGTCTCACGAATGTGATTATAAAAAAAATCTCATGGGAATATTTTCTCCAAAGAACCCGCCATTTTCGCCTAGTTTATTGTTAACTGGCGGATTTATACATCTATGGAAGGTTTTCACTCCATATTTTGCGCGGTCAACCGATATTATCTATAGGTTCTGTAAGTCGCCCATCTATTTTGACTTTCATTTTGTTGTTTTGGTAGATGTTTTCAATAATTTTAATTTTATTTAATTTTAGTTTAATTTTAATATCTCGGAGAAATATATATTATAAAGATGATGGATTAAAGCATTGAGTCCTACTCCCTCAAATGCTTTCTTTAACTCACATCAAACATAAAAATGCTAGTCTATTATACTCTAGTGACTTCTGAGAAATTAGCTTTGTGACAAATATTGCATCTGTACATGATCTTCCTGTACGAAAACTCTGTTGTTCATCTTCTAAAGTTATCCTCTGATTCACAAATTGTATGATACAATTGATCCAAAAAATGGCATAACCCAGACATCCAAAGTGAAAGTTATCCTCCAACACCAAATTGTTCTATATGGTCCACATAATGTTTAGAAAAAAGTCACACCATTTTGAGCCTCGGGTTTGGGGGTAGAGTGGGGAGAAATTGGTAAATTCGTAGTTTTTTACGTTTTTCGTCAATATTTCTAAAACTATGCGGTTTAGCATGAACAACCTTCTAAACAAAAATGTTATACATTGAATTTGAAATAGTAAAGGTCCTATGCATAATCCTTCTAAAATGAACGGTTCCAAAGTTACGGAGGTAGTATAGTATAATTGAGTCGTCTATTTTCAACACCCGACAATCCACTTTTTATGAATATTGTGTTATTCATGTTAACAGATTTGTAACTTGCTCTCTACAAGTTTATACTGAATTTCCGATGCAAAACCCTCCAAATCTAACCTTAATTTGCATTTGAAATATTGGGTTGGTTCCAAAATCCAGCAAATCCAATGAATACGCATAAGCTTAACTTTCATACCAAAACATTTTTTTTTTTAATTTCCAACATTTGACCTCAGTGGATTTGTCGGGTTTTAAAACTAGACGACTCAATTGGTCCAAAAAAAGGCCTAACCCCGACAGCCAAAGTAAAAGTTTTCCTCCAACACCAAATTGTTCTATCACATATTGTGTCCACATTTTGTTCAGTAAAAAGTTACACCATTTTGATCGTCCGGTTTGGGGGAGAAGTCGGTAAATTAGTAGTTTTTTTTACGTTTTTGGTCAATATTTCTAAAACTCTGCTTTAGCGTAAACAATGTTCTATACAAAATTGTTCTACATAAAATTTAAAACAAAAAAGGTTCTATACATAATTGTTATAAAATGAACGGTTCCAGAGTTACGGAGGGTGAAAAGTGGATGTTTTCGATACTTTTTATATTGTTTGGGAAATTGACAGGGGCGTAACAAAGGCCCCCGCAGCATGAAGCTTGCGGAAGGCCCCTGTCGACCAGGGGCCCCATCTTGTCTGATATTATGTAAAAACCTCTTATTGTTATATTATTTTATGTTGTGTGTTTTAATTTAAGAATGTAAATTTCTAAATAGATAGGCATATTCGGCAAGTGAATCATCTCATCTCTAGAAACTTAATCCCTTCCGGTTTCCCGAACTTTATGGTGATGGCAATAAACCATAATGCTTTGTATTAAATACGTGACTTAATGAAAGATTTAAGAATTGCAATTTTGGGAGTATTTCGATACAATTGTCGGCAGTAGGTTCATCTATTAATTTGTTTGGTTGTTTGCATTTTCTGCTTTTTATGTTGTTTTATTTATTGACCACTTTTCTTGTGTAGTCATTGAACAATCTCTCAACAGGTAAACGATAAGATAAGGAAATTATAACACTTACACTTTGGGGGGGGGGGTCAATGTAGATCGAAAACTTGCATTGTTTCGGAAAAAATTAAACAATCTTATATTTTTTTAAAACATTTTTTGATAGTTTATATATTTTATATTACAGTAAAAAGTTCTACTCACAGATTTAGCCTCTAATTATTTAAACAATAAAACTGTTTTGTATAAATAATTTTAAAATATCGGTGAATTCATCATTTTACTTTGATCAAAAATGTTTCTATTTTCTTTTTGATTATGCTGAATTTGAATATGATATTACAATTTGAAAATTTCAAAAAATGTTTTTGAGCACTTTGCAAAAGCAAAACGTTATTCTTTATAAAAAGCTCTGCATTGTCTCAAAACTAAGATTCAATCGTAATATTTCACATTTTATCAACTTTATACGAGATATGTCGAAAAACATGAATTTCGCTCAAGAGTAAAGCACCTTGATATTTTACAATACTTCAACTGGAATGATATACTTAATTGCATATTTAAACATAGTTTTTAATTGCAAACAACTTTTTATAATAAAATTTTTCAATATTGTAAAATATAAAGGTACTTTACTATCGAGCAAAATTAATATTTTTTGACGTATCTCGTATAAAATCGACATTATGTAATATCTGATGATTGGATCTTAGATATTATACCGTGCAGATCATTTTATGGAGAATAAATATTTCTCCCATAGGTTACAAATTACGCAAACGCACTGTATAAGAGCTCAAGAAAACAATTTTTTTAACATTTGCTATTTTTAAAGCTTGTTATTAAATTTATTGTAGGCAAGTTGTATAGATTATTTCATTCATAGGAGATTCTGACCAATAGAAAGCTACAGAAATCAAAATTAAACTGATAATTTTGGATAATTTCCCGTCGTCAAGTGTATTACGTCAGATGCCCTTCGTTGCTATGAAAAAATACATTCAGTGACATTAATAATAATTAATGTTTTAAAAATTATAAAAGTGATGACTTTCAACCATCCTCAAATATTTATAACAACTGTGTGTTTAATTGTACTAATTTGTACTTATATAAATAAATTACAATAAAATTTTGGTTTTGAACAGTTTGATTCATGAAATAATCGCAATAAATTGCACTCGATCTTTAAAATTAATATAGAATTTTAGAGCTCTTGTGCAATTACTACTGAAAACTACAAGTTTTTATGACTTTGTATAAACATTAAAGCCGGCAAACCTCAAGGTGCATACATCCATTGTGTATCTTATAATTTAAATTTGGTGTTGCAGGACGCAAGCAATAATATATTAGAAGTCCGCGATTACTACGACACCATAGAAAATATTTATAATTTTTTGGCAAAAGTATTAAAAGAACCCGTGTTGAGCTGCCCCCCCCCCCCCCACTTGCAAAAATTAAAAAACAAATAGCCCTGATTTATGAGCTATTTATGAGCTCTCATATTCCGCAAACTAAAAATTTTGAGCTCGTTCCACTGAGCAGGAATTTAATACCCTAGTGGGGGGGGCTGAGTCAGCCCCCCCCCACTATTTAAAAATAAGAATATTGAATCGGTTTTTGCGGCAGAATTACGAGCTATTTATGAGCTCTTGAAATTATATAGTTTCGATTTTTGAGCTCATCCCCTTCACCCCCAAACAACCCTTTAATTGATTTAACTTGATTGATTTAACTAAGAGAAAGATGCTGAGAAAACTTAAAATATATCGTATTGCGGATATAATTCCTATAGCTTATATACTCTAAGAATAAACTATTAAATCAAGGGCATTTCGATTATTGAGCTACAACCCCTTCGCAAGAAAACCACCCTATCTTCCCGGCTTAAGAGAAAGTTGTACTTAAAATACGTTAAACTAATTATTTGGCGACTACATATCATTTAATAATATATAAGCTTCCAAATTACGCGCATTTAGATCAGTAAATTGCAATTTATTTTGTATAGTGCAGTCACTGAAGGTAAAAATCAACGATTACCTTCAATTTCGGTGAACCTTCATCGATTTTCACGAAAATTGGTCAGTGGTTAGAGGATACGTCAAGAAACAAAGGTGACATGGTACCACCTTGCGCCTTTATCCTGAGGGTGGATACCGCCCCTTCTCGGGGGTGAAAATTATTTTATAAAAAATAACTGCACAAATCAATAAAAGAACAAATTAAAAGCAAAATTTATTATATAAAGTTAATAAAATAAGTCAATACTTTTTAAGTTATTAAATATCAAAGATTTTAATTATTTGTGAAAAAAATGCATGTTTTGAAGAGGTTTTTTTGTAAATCACTGAAAAACTGTAAGTTTTTACAAAAAAGTGAATAGTAGTTTAATTTGTATAGCTTATATTCTAAGAATAAACTCTAAAATCACGCGCCTTTCGATTATTGAACTACAACCCCTTCGCAAGAAAACCATCCCATATTCCCGGCTTAAGAGAGGGTTGTATTTAAAATAATTTAAATTAATTATTTGTCGACTATATATTGTTTAATAATTTATGAGCTCGCAAAATATATGCATCTCAATTATTGAATTGCCATTTTCTTTCTATAGTGCAGTCACTGAAGGTAAAAATCAACTATGACCTTCGATTTCGGTAAATCTCCATTCATTTTCACGAAAATTAGTGAGCGGATTTTGATACTATCAACTTTTTCTGGATCTTATTTTTGATGGGTATTTCTAAGTACTTTGACAAGTATTTAGTACCTAAGTGTTATAAAATGCATCTTTTTCCCGTTATTTAAGCTTGAACCCTTAGATTTGAACAGTCGCGGAAAAAAATATACATTTAATTACCAATAACTTACTTTAAATTAACATTAAAGGTTTTTCAAGTAAGCAATTTATTATATTTTTTATTAGCTTCAATTTTAGTGATGAAAACTTTTTTGTAAAAACTTATAGTTTTTGAGTCATTTATGAAAAATCGCTCTAAAGCATGCATTTTCTTTCCAAAAATTAAAATATTTGATCTTTAATAACTCAAAAAGTATTGATTTATTTTAATCACATTATATAACAAATTTTGCTTACAATTTGTCGCTCTCTCGATTTGTGGGGTTATTTTTAATAAAGTAATTTTCACTCCCGAGAAGGTTGACATATACCCCAGGCTAAAACCCCAAGTTGTTATTGTCAATTCGTGAATATAAATGGAGATTTACCGAAATCGAAGGTAATAGTTGATTTTTACCTTCAGTGACTGCACTATAGAAAGAAAATGTTAATTCAATAATTGAGATGCGTATATTTTGCAAGCTAATAAATTATTAAACGATATGTAGTCGCCAAATAATCAATTTAAATTATTTTAAGAACAACTCTCTCTTAAGCCGGGAAAATGGGGTCGTTTTCTTGCGAAGGGGTTGTAGCTATATAATCGAAAGGTGCGTTATTTAAGAGTTTATTCTTAGAATATAAGCTATACAAATTAAACTACTATTAACTTTTTTGTAAAAACTTACAGTTTTTCGGTGATTTACAAAAAACCTCTTCAAAACATGCAATTTTTTCACAAATAATTAAAATCTTTGATCTTTAATAACTTAAAAAGTATTGACTTATTTTATTAACTTTATATAATAAATTTTGCTTTTAATTTGTTCTTTTATTGATTTGTGCAGTTATTTTTTATAAAATAATTTTCACCCCCGAGAAGGGGCGGTATCCACCCTCAGGGTAAAGGCGCAAGGTGGTACCATGTCACCTTTGTTTCTTGACGTATCCTCTAACCACTGACCAATTTTCGTCAAAATCGATGAAGGTTCACCGAACTTGAAGGTAATCGTTGATTTTTACCTTCAGTGACTGCACTATACAAAATAAATTGCAATTTACTGGTTTAAATGCGCGTAATTTGGAAGCTTATAAATTATTAAATGATATGTAGTCGCCAAATAATTAGTTTAACGCATTTTAAGTACAACTTTCTCTTAAGCCGGGAAGATAGGGTGGTTTTCTTGCGAAGGGGTTGTAGCTCAATAATCGAAATGCCCTTGATTTAATAGTTTATTCTTAGAGTATATAAGCTATAGGAATTATATCCGCAATACGATATATTTTAAGTTTTCTCAGCATCTTTCTCTTAAGTTAAATCAATTAAAGGGTTGTTTGGGGGTGAAGGGGATGAGCTCAAAAATCGAAACTATATAATTTCAAAAGCTCATAATAAGCTCGTAATTCTGCCGCAAAAACCGATTCAATATTCCTATTTTTAAGTAGTGGGGGGGGGCTGACTCAGCCCCCCCCCCCCAGTAGGGTATTAAATTCCTGCTCAGTGGAACGAGCTCAAAATTTTTAGTTTGCGGAGTATGAGAGCTCATAAATAGCTCATAAATCAGGGCTATTTGTTTTTTAATTTTTGCAAGTGGGGGGGGGCAGCTCAACACGGGTATTAAAAGATGGGATCATTTGCTAACAATGCCGAAAAACGTCCAACCAAAATCGCTTATACTAAAAACGTTATCGGTGACTAGGCGGACATCAAGCTTTCAAGCTGTGCTTGGCTTGGTATAAAGCAGAACTACATGACAATTTTAAAAACATTGTCTAAAATAATAATAACTACCACAGATCGTGAGGAGAGAAAAAGTAAAATGGAACAGTTTGAATTTGTCTTCCTAAGTATTTTACAAAATAAAATTTTAGAATCTATAAATTTTGCTGTTACTCTTTTGCAGTCCATAAATATGGATCTCTCATGCGCAACAGTACTTTTACATACCTGTAAAGAATTTTTATCAAATCGTAGGCAAAACTATAAGTCACAACCGATAGTTCAGAGAGATCTTTTTCTAAACTTAAATTAATAAAATCATATTTTCCTAGTATAATGACAGAAGCATGGTTATCTTCTCTAGCGCTTATAAGTACATAGTCTTGCAAATTAAGTTGTCCATCAGATAGATATTAATAAAATTGTAGATATATTCGCTGATAGCAGTGCACGAAGAAAGTTGTTCATCTCATAGTATAATACCTACTATATAATAATGTGATATTTATTGTTCTACTTTATTCTATAATTCTTTACTGATAAAGATGACAAAAATGTAAGTTGTTATGAAGAGTGCATTATTACGCTCATACAAATAACTTTTTGTTACACAAGTCGTATTTAGTATTTGTTTAAAGGGATCCATTTGCAATTCTGAGGGGGGGCCCGACGGAGTTTGTTACGCCACTGGAAATTGATGATGATTTTGGGTGGTGAGGTTGACGTTTCTTCAAGGGCTTATTACTAACATACCATCGGCCACTGAAATAGCAAATTTTATTTATAAAACACAATCCTATTTATTTCATCAGTTATAATATTATAAATTGCCCAAAAAATATAAAAAGTATCGAATACCTACACTTTTCACCCTCCGTAACTCTGGAACCGTTGATTTTATAACAATCATGTATAGGACCTTTTGTGTTTTAAATTTTTTATAGAACATTTTTGTATAAAACATTGTTTACGCTAAAGCACAGTTTTAGAAATATTGACGAAACACGTAAAAAAACTATTAATTTAACGACTTCTCCCCCAACTCCCCCTCAAGCTGGACGCTCAAAATGGTGTAACTTGTTACTGAGCATTATTTGGACCATACAGAACAATTTGGTGTTGGAGGATAACTTTCACTTTAGATGTCTAAGTTTGGGTCTAGTTATACCATACTATTAGTTTTTGTAAAATTTTAGTTGTAAGTTTTAAGGTAACATTTAACAAGTTGATGCCTTTTTATCTCCTTTTTTGAATAGTAGAATTAGTTCGCTAGTTCTCCACGTCTCAATTATTCCGGTATTTTATTGTATTTTATAATTATGGTAATTAATGTTGTTAATTGTTCTGTCATTGTATCTTCACAATATTTCCGTAATTGGTTTGATATTCCTTCTTATTACCTGTAGCTTTTCTGTTCTTCAGCTTTCCAAGTGTTTTTCGAACTTCTTGTGTACTTACATTAACTAACTTCTTCATTTGTGGTAATTTCTGGTGTTTCCAGTTCTAGCGTCATTTGTTATTCCTCTGCATAGAGCTTTTTTTAAATAGACAATCATTTTCTATGTGTTTTGGTTATATTAGTTTATTTACTTCCGTTCTTTGACCTCTTAAAAATCACTATATTTCCTTGTGCAGAACATAAAAATCATGTTCCATTTCTCTCGAAAAATGTTCCCAGTGATAATTTTTTTATTCTTCTTACGAGTGAATGCGTTTCGTTTCTTATTGTGTTATAATTATCGTACGCCTCTTGTGTCTTGGTTGGCATGTATTTTAAGTAAGCTTTTTTCTTTTCTTTACATGTTTCCTTCACATCAGTACAATAATGTATCCGTTCCGGATGTTGAAAATCATATTGGAAAACATAACCTTTTTTTTTTTATTTTTTCAATATAAACTTTTATACAATTCTATTCTTATTACCTCCCTGCAAAATCTACTTAATGAACTGTCACAGGGAGACAATATTACATAATAAGGATAAACATAAAAAAACAATAATTATTGCTAAACACATTCAACCGGACTCATTCAGTGCAAGTTAAATTTTCCTCTTAGTCCTTTTTAAAAACTCCCAGATGATTTGTTTAATTCGTAGAAATTCTAAAATTAAACAAATCATCTGGGAGTTTTTAAAAAGGACTAAGAGGAAAATTTAACTTGCACTGAATGAGTCCGGTTGAATGTGTTTAGCAATAATTATTGTTTTATGTTTATCCTTATTATGTAATATTGTCTCCCTGTGAAAGTTCATTAAGTAGATTTTGCAGGGAGGTAATAAGAATAGAATTGTATAAAAGTTTATATTGAAAAAATCAAAAAAAAATATACAAAAAAATATGTATACAAAAAAAATGTATCAAAAAAAATTAAATCTTATTATAAAAAAAAAATTAAATACATAAAAAAAAAGTATAATAAATTATAAAAAAATAAAAAAGAGAAAAAAAAATTAAAAACACAAAGAGGGTGTAAACCTCCGCGGGGTTGATCCGGGTTGAAGCCTTATCGCTGTGTAAAAAAAACATATATTTATTAGCATTTAGTATTAGTATTTAGTATTAGCATGTAGTTTTTTTTGTCGATTTAATTATTTGTAAATTAATTTAAGTTGGTTAGGGCCATGAATGAGGAGTATACTTACTGGTCAATTAAATGTTTCCACTTCTACATATGTATGTATGTATGTGCGTGCATAAGTATTATATGTGCGCACATGTACCTAATGTATTATGTAATGCAATGTATTATATTTGGAATATTGTAGCAAACAGTAATTTATTATCTATCGTGGCTGAATGGATCAACTAATCCAAAGCCAATAAGGAAGAAAAAAAAAAAAAAAAAAAAAAAAAAAAAAACATCACCTTGCTCGCTGCGGCTCGAAACAGTTCCGTTGAGGTTTTTTTAAACCATGGTCTCAAATTCCGCATTTTTTTTTTCTCAAACGTTTAATGGTAAACACAATCACCGGTTCCTACTTCATTTTTCCTAGAACTTCGTTGTTCGTGATCCTTGCTGTCCATGATATTCTCAGCATTTTTCCATAAAGCCACATCTTAAATTCTTCAAGATTTTTAATGGCGGTGTCTGTAAGCGTCCATGCCTCCGCTCCTTACAATAATATAGAGAAAACATAACATCTCAAATGTCTCATTTTTGTATCTAGGGATATCTTGTGGCTTTTGAAGATGACGCTCATTTTGTTAAAGACCATTCTTGCCTTTCCTGTACATTGCTCCACTGCTCATTTAAAATACTTCCTAGGTAGCAATACTGTTTTACGCGCTCTCTCTGCGTTCCATTGATGTATAGATGAGCCCCGTTTATATTCTGCTTGCTGATAATCATTTGTTTATTTTTTTGTGTATTAATGTTTAGTTCGTACTGTTGACTGTATTCGTTGATTCTGCCCATTAGCCTCTGAAGTCCCTCTAAACTATCTGCTATCACCATAGTGTCGTCGGCATATCTAATATTGTTTACTCTTTCTCCATTTGGAAGGATGCCTTCGTCTACTCCGTATAGAGCCTCGTTAAAAAATCTCGTACCTAGTTGTCTCTGAGTACATATTAAATATCAACGGCGATAGGATACATCCCTGTCTAACTCCGCGTAGTATTCTTATGTGATATGTTTCTTCTCCGTTAATTTTCATATATGTGGTCCGATTCTAGTAGAGTTCTGAAATTATTCTGAGGTCTTTGTCATCCAAGTCTGCTTCTTTTAAAATGTTAATCATCTTTTGGTGTTTTGGTGTTGAAATCTGTCAAATGCATTTTCATAGTCGATCAAGCATGCGTATACGTCACAGTTAACGTCCTGAATCTTTGAATCAGGACCTGCACTCCGAAAAGTGCCCCCCTGGTACCCACTGCATTAATGAACCCGAACTGTCTGTCCGATATTTGTTCCTCGCACTTCTTATAAATTCTTCCATGAATGACTCTAAGAAACAGTTTCAACATATGGCTCATTAGGCTGATTGTTCGATATTCTTCGCACTTTTTTGTCCTCTGTTCTTTAGGTATCGCTGTGAATTCTGATTCGAGCCATTTATCAAGGATGATTCCTGTATTGTATATTATATTGAAGACAGCCGTGATCCAGTTTATTCCTTCTTGCTCCAAGAGTTTTAAAAATTCAGCTTCGATATTATAAGGCCCTACAGCTTTCCTGTTCTTCATCAATTTTATTGCGTCTTCGATCTCGGATTTAAGGGGATGGGTACAAAGTTTCGGCTCCAATGCTATTTTAATGGGATTTATTTTTTTCGAATCCTGAGAAAACTAATAGGTATTTTTGAAAAATTCAAACGCAGAATGAAAGATTCCATTCTTACCAAGGGCCGAAAGTCCCTGAAAATTTCTATAATGTTTATTTTAATAAAAAAATACTAGATTTGTTGTACAAGGTATATTTTAAAATACCCTAAATAAGGGTCACATTAAGACAAAACGTTTTCGGATTAAGAAATCCATCACCAGTGTTCTAAAAGCCCTAAAATTAAGTATAACCCAATTAATTGAGAAAAGATAAGAAGTTGACAGAGGTTTTAAAAACCAAGAGGCCATACTTACAAAATGTGTTGGGTAAAAACCCTTTAAATGTGAACGGTTATGTTACGTTACATATTTATATAATGGTTAAATGATGTTCCAGATATGCCTGTATGTTACCCAGGGTAACACAGGACTCTTCGACGTGGTTGGAATTTTTTTGGAGAAATAAAACCTCACATATTGAATTTCAATGGCCAACTGACAACTGAATTCAAAAGCAACCCAGAATGACGTTAAGAACTGTCAATGTGACCTAGTTGTATTGTTATTTCAGCCACAACGTTTAAAGATTATTTTAATATTTGAGATAAAAAACAGTATCACATTTACATATGTTTGAGTTAAAGTTATTTTAATAACTTACAGGGGTGAGAAACTAAGAGAAAATGTAGTGTGATTTTTAATTTCAAATATCTCATTCAAAAGAAACTTTTTATTTATTCTAAGGGACTTTCGGCCCTCGATAATAATTTAGTATTTCTACCTGCGTTTAATTTTTTTTTAGTATTTATTAGTTTTTTCAGGATTTGAAAAAAAATGGACACCATGTCCGTGGTGATATTTTCCAAATCGAACATTCGCTATGTTTGTCATACAACGCACTGAGTCAAATAGAATATGATGACAAGACAGTGACAATTTTAAATATTTGACATGGCATCGGGAATATTTTGAGTTGTTGATTAAATAATATCGATTATTTCATTCATAGAAGATTCTGACCAATAGAAAGCTACAGAAATCTAAATTAAACTGATAATTTTTGATAGTTTCCCGTCGTCAAGTATATTATGTCAGATGCCCTTCGTTGCTACGAAAAAATACGTTCAGTGACATTAATGACAATTAATGTTTTAAATATTATAAAAGTGATGACTTTCAACCGGGAAATATTTATAACAACTGTGTGTTTAATTGTACTAATTTGTACTTACATAAATAAATTACAATAAAATTTTGGTTTTGAACAGTTTTATTCATGAAATAATCGCAACAAATTGCACTCGATATCTAAAATTAATAGAGAATTTTACAGCTCTTGTGCAATTACTACTGATAGTGTATTTGATAAATAATTGATTTAAGACGTGAATTTAATAAAAAATTATTGTTTGTTATTTATGGAAAATCCAAGCAGAGAATACACCAGGATATATTCTGTGATTCAAGTATTTTGTTGTTAAAGATGTTCAAAATTTTAAGCGTTCCATAGTAACAATATATTATTAGAAAATCACTTAATACTTTTCCTCTTTTTTCGATTGAGTATTAGTGTTTGTTGTACAGTATATAAATTATTACAATCACTGAATACATAATTAGTGAAAAAATTATTAGTAGTAATTGCACAAGAGGTCTAAAATTCTATATTAATTTTAGAGATCGAGTGCAATTTGTTGCGATTATTTCATGAATCAAACTGTTCAAAACCAAAATTTTATTGTAATTTATTTATGTAAGTACACAGTTGTTATAAATATTTTACGGTTGAAAGTCATCACTTTTATAATTTTTAAAACATAAAGGGCCGGTTGTTCGAACGCTAATCAACAATGATCATTATTAAATATTTAATTACTGTCACCAAAACTGTCAATGTCAACTTTGTTTGGGTTGCTGAAAACATAATTAATTACAATTATGAGATTTATTATTAATTATGTTAATAATTATTGTTATATTAATTGATTATAGTTTCAGAATTGTAATTAATTATGTTTTAACAATTGACATTGACAGTAATTAATTATTTGATAATGATCATTGTTGATTAGCGTTCGAACAACCTGCCCTAATTGTCATTAATGTCACTGATTGTATTTTTTCATAGCAACGAAGGGCATCTGACGTAATATACTTGATGACGGCAAATTATCAAAAATTATCAGTTTAATTTAGATTTCTGTAGTTTTCTATTGGTCAGAATCTCCTATGAATGAAATAATCATATTAATTAACTGAATTAATAATTTGCAATTATACAAATAACAGTTATCCAAGAACATTCAAAAGCCATCTCTTTAAAGTTATTGATGACATTGTCAAGTGGTAAGGTTTACATATCCATACCAGTGAGAATTTTACTACACGTAATTTGCCGTGTAAAGACATAACAAGTAGGGATAGCCGTAAAATATTTGCGAATTATGTACCGATGGCCTTAAGTATATCCGGGCCCTTATTATAACCATAAAATATACTAATTTTTTAATATTTAAAAACTTTCTTGTTTCACTTACATATCTAATTATTAGCGCTTACTTTATGCTATAATTTATATTCCTTGACAATAAAGGAGCAGGTTCTTAATTAAACAGAATCCAGCAAAATTTAATTTTATTATGGGAGACTGCTTATTTTGTTATTTATATGCAAACTGTTTTAACTAAAGTTTTACTAGTCTCGTGTTAGATGTAGGGCTGTATTAAAATGATAAAATACTTCTTGGCTGGGTAAATACTTTTACTTGAAGTGTCTTCAAGTAACGAGAAGTGAAAAGAAGCCAGTTTCATAAGTATCCTTATCAAGGAAGTTCAAGAACATTTGCCAACACGATAAGAATACAGGAACTTTCTGTTCTTACATGAAAATCTAAGCGAATCCTTTTGTATTTATAGAATTTTATATCGTTTTCTTTCTTAAATGATATATTGTTATTCGTCCTAAAACAACATTTTTGCATTAGACAAAGGAAGCGTTGTATAGTTTTATAAATATTTTGTGTTACTTTATTACACTTATCTTACTAGGTTTAGAATAAACAAATATTCATTTTTGTTGGCGACAACATTTATGAGTAAGTAACTTTTATTAGTTTTTCAATAAGGTATATATGGCATCATAGGTTGCGTTATATCCTGAAAAGTAAGTTGTCAGTGATTTATTCAAATTTCTAAAGCCCTCAAAAATATTTTGGAGGTAACATACTAACAAACTTATAGAAAACCGACCTACTCAAGCAGGAATTCCACAGAAAAGTGAACTGGGAATGTCCTTTACTTACTCAATGTCACTTATCACCACGTGTCACAACAATTTCTATAATATTTTCGAACGACAATTTGGTATAAAATAACATATTTTAAGTTGAGAAATAACAAACAAATCAAAAGTAATAACAAACAAATTAAATGAAATTATAATATTAGCAGAAGAAAAACAAGGTTTTAGGTCGGGAAAGTCATGCACTGACGCTATATTTATAATGAGGCAAGTTCAAGAGAAATCGTTGGAATACAACAAACCGGCATATTTATGTTTCGTGGACCTTAAGAAAGCATTTGACAGGGTCACATTAAAGGACGTTATCTACTTGTTATACTCGAGAGAGGTACCTCTGGGAATAATTAAAACGATAGAAAACATCTACCAGAACAACACAATAAAAGTAAAAGTGGAAGATGAACTAACTGACCCAATTGAAGCCGGGAATGGGATAAGACCGGGGGATTCCTTGAGTCCTTTATTGTTCAACCTGATCATGGATGAAATAAAAAAAAGTAAGAACTAAAAAAGGATACCAAATGGGAGAAAAACAACTTAAAATAATCTGCTATGCGGACGATGCAATACTAATCTCTCAAACTGAAGATGATTTAGAACGTATGCTGCACCAATTCAACATAATCGCCAGAAAATTTAACATGTTAATTTCCTCAACAAAGACAAAATGCATGGTTATAACAGCAGATCCAATAAGATGTAAATTGGAGCTAGAAGGTCAGATAATAGAACAAGTGATGGAGTTTAAATACCTAGGCATCACACTATCTAGCTACGGAAGACTAGAAACAGAAGTGGAAGATCAAGTAAATAGAGCAAACAGAGCCGCAGGCTGCCTGAATGACACAATATGGAGAAATAAAAATATCGGAAAAGAAATGAAATGCAGAATTTACAAAACAGTCATCAGACCAATAATGACATAAGCGGCAGAAACACGACCCGACACAGAGAGGACAAAAAGATTACTCGAAACAGCGGAGATGAAAACTCTTCGAAAAATCGATGGTAAGACTCTATGGGACAGAGCTAGAAGTACAGATACACGACAGAGAGGTGGATAACATTAATAATTGGGTAAAAAACAGAAGAATAGAATGGAATGACCACATAAGCCGAATTACAACAAATAGGGTAGTCAGGACAGCGAGAGACGATTCCCCAATAGGAAGACGCTCAGTGGGAAGACCACGAAAACGATGGAACGACAACTTACTAGAGGTACATTGAAAACACAGACAGAGTCATGTCTATACAAAAAGAAGAAGAAGAAGAAGAAGAAGAAGTTGAGAAATGACTAAAGAAATGTTAAATTATAACAAATGGGACAGAGTAGGGATACCGTAACATTTTCAATCCAGGTAGGTACGAGGTCACCGCTGCGACTAGCGCAAAAAAAATGCATAAAGTTAATCGCCTCGGAAGCCACTTTGATGAAAAAATGACCTGAAAAAATATATATAGTGATGAGCACGCTAACAACCGGCAAAATAACGCAAAAGATGGAAAACATAGTACATTGTGAAATAAAAAGAGATGAAATTGGTAGAGGTGGAAATTATCGATATAAGCGTATAAATTAACATTACATTACATAGTTTCCCATATTTAGACGTCTGTAAGAGGAGTGTTTTACAAAATTCTCCTGTCACAGTAACAGTTGTCATACTCTTCCGATACGTTATACCGCAAAATAATGCAAAAGATAGAAAACATAATACATTTTGAATAAAAAGAGATCAAACTAGTAGAGGTGGAAATTATCGACATAAACGTGTAAATCAACATTACATTACATTACATAGTTTTCCACCTTTAGATGTCTGTGACAGGAATATTTTACAAAATTCTCCTGTCACAATGACAGTTGTCATACACGTCCGATACGTCTAAAGGTGGGAAACTATGTAATGTAATGTGAATTTATACGAAAAAAAATTAAAAGGTATATATTTAAAATACCAAAAGGGGCTACATCACAGAACTAGTTTTCGATTGGTTGACCAATCATCATCAGTGCATCAGTGCTTACGTGAAATTTACATGCTAACCACCAAGATATATTTTTTACAAATATATGTGGGTTATAGCTCTTTACAAGTGATCCGTCAAGGAAACATCGGTTAAAAATGCTAACTTAGCATGGATGTTAAAAATATTTCGCTAATACGCCCCAGGTAACATCTGTTACCAGGTAATAGGGTAACCCTGACCCAGGTAACATCTGCCCCAGGTAATCTTGCCCCAGGTAACATCTGCCCCAGGTAACATCATGTGAACAAGTTCAACCATATCTCAGATGTTACCTGGGGCGTATTAACGAAATATTTCTAACATTCATGCTTAAGTTAGCATTTTTAACCGATGTTTCCTTGACGGATCACTTGTAAAGGGCTATGACCCACATATTTTTGTAAAAAATATATCTTCGTGGTTAGCATGTAAATTTCACGTAAGCGCTGATGATGATTGGTCAACCAATCGAAAACTAGTTCTGTGATGTAGCCCTTTTTAGGGATTTTAAATATATACCTTTTATAAAGGATTTTATTGTCTTTTGTATTACATGGTATACTGCCGACTACAGGAAAACCTTTTCCTTGTGGATTTTTGTGAATTTATACGTTTATATCAATAATTTCCACCTCTACTAGTTTCATCTCTTTTTACTTCACAATCTATTATGTTTTTCATCTTTTACGTTATTTTGCCAGTTACTAGCGCTCTCATCACTGTATTTCCCAATACAAGGACTCATGTTTTTAAATGCTTCTAATTTTATTAAGAATATTTTTAATATCATCTTAAGTTTTAAGCTTTTTGTTGAGTTTTTGAGAACTGGGAGGAGATAGGTCATTTTGAGGGATTTCGGGAGGTAGAAATGTATCTTTTAGTTCCAGTATTTATCGTTTAGTAACATGAAAAGCTGTTTTTATTGCTTTCAATTTCTAAAAAATTGTCTTCGCATATTTTTGTTTGTAGAAAAATCTCTTCTGTGAATCTTTGTTTATTTGTGATTAAGTGGTTTGATCCTTTGTAGGTGATGGTAATTTGTGAATATGTATTATGTATGGTGTTCGGTGTCAGATCCAATAATGTTTCCGTACATTCTTAGTATTCTTTTTGTGGTTGTTCTTCCAGCTGTTTATATGCACTAATTTTCTCGATAAATTTATCATCTTTGGAAGAGTTACAGTTAGTTATATGTATATTCACGTGATGGTCAGTTTCCATTTGATTAATTGGACTAGAATGCCTGATGATGATAATGAAGAACAATCAGAATCTAGGTGTCCAACGATCTTGCATCTATAACAATTTAAACCGTCTATGAAAATGTATATAGTCGATGTAATGTATTGTCGAATGAGATTAAGAATGAATCAGGAATTGATATGTTTTCTAAGGGAGTTATGAACATTTATCTCCTAAAGCTGAGGACTTGGCTGTATTTCGGCTCCTGAATTCATACTTATATTTAATATTAGCTAATATCTAACATTAACATCTAACATTAAGGAAAGTCAAAGGAGAGTACAGGAAGAAAAAATAGAAAAAAACCATTGAACAAAATAAAAATAGGAAGTGCTTAAACCCACAGCTTGGAAGCATACAGATTAATAGTATAAAGAACAAAGAAGGCATAGAGACCAATAATATAGAAGAAATTATACAGATAACACAAGAATATTATAAAAACCTGTACAATACAAAACAGAAACCAACACAAGAAATCCTTAAGCAACTACAAATAAAAATAAAAAATGTCAATTCTGACTTACAACCAGAAATCAGTAATAATGAGATAAAAAGAGCACTTAAGGAGATGAAGAATAATAAATCGCCAGGAAATGAGGGGATAACTGTAGAAATGCTAAAAAATGGTGGGAAAACAACTAGAGAAGATTTGTACATACCTATGAATAAAATTTTAAGACAAAACAAATACCCAACACTTGGAACTAAGCAGTAACACTGTTACTATTTAAGAAAGGAGATAAAAAGGATCTTCTAAAGAATTACAGACCCATAACTTTACTAAATGTGATGTACAAACTATTAACCAAGATATTAACAAACAGATTAACAACTAAATTAGATAGATACCAGGCAAGAGAACAAGCCGGATTTAGAAAAAACATCAGTACAAGTGACCACCTTTTAACGATGAAGATATTAATCTAAAAAGCTAACGAATATCATATCCCGCTATATATGGCATTTATTGACTTTGAAAAAGCATTTTATAGTGTTGAACACTGAGCAGTAAAGAATTCCCTACAAAACAGTAGAATAGACTACAGATATACCGACTTAATTACAAATATATATAATAAGGCAACAACATATATTAAGCTAATGAAACAAACGGAGCCTATTAAAATAAACCGAGGAGTAAGACAAGGAGATACCATCTCGCCCAAGCTATTCACCAAGCGCTAGAAGATGTGTTCAAACAACTACACTGTGATGGCTTGGGTATAAACAAAAACGGGAAATGTCTGAATCACTTACGATATGCTGATGATATTGTATTAATAACAGAAAGAAGTGAAGAAGTACAAAGAATGATGGAACAACTAGATAGAGAATCGACAAAGATAGGACTGAAGATGAATTACAGTAAAACAAAAACCATGACCAATCACCAAGAAGAACTAATAATTACAGTGGCACAAACAAGAAGAGAACAAGTAAAAGAGTATATTATTGTCATACATAAATAAAGGCAGAGATGAAGAAGAAGAAAATCATAACTATTTAATTGTATAATAATTTGTATACATAAATTTTGTCAATTTGTATTACGTTAAAATAGTTCATTTTTAAAATATTTATTTTTTTCAAACAATATATCTAGGAGAGTCACTAGATTAAATAAAGATAATCAGACCTAAAAAATAAAGAGAAGAATAAGATTGGCCTGGACATAATTCGGAAAACTATCTTATATTCTAAAGAACAGAAAATACCTACAATATCTAAAAACAAGAGTATTCAATCAATGTATACTCCCTGTTCTAATATATGGCTCTCAGACATGGACGTTTACAAAAGAAACTATGGAAAAAATAGCAAAAACAGAAAGATTCATGGAAAGAAAAATGCTGAACATTAAACTATCAGACAGGAAAAGAAACGAATGGATCCGTAACAAAACAAAAGTGAAAGATGTCTCAACCCAAGTAGCAAAGCTTAAATGAAAGTTCGCCGGAAACACCCTATGGCAGAAGGATGAAAGATGGACTAAGACGATTATTATACATTGGAGACTGTGGAACCACAAACGAAAAAGGGGAAGGCCACAAATGCGATGGTCGGGTGACCTGAAGAAGCACACTGGGTCAAAATGGATGCAAATTACCCAAGATCGAGAGGCATGGAAGAAGGAAGAGGAGGCCTATATCCAAGGATAGATGTTTAGGGCTGATTAGATAGATAGAGATAGAATATCTAACAATAAAAACTAACTACTTTTGGCACTTCTTCTTATTTAAGTGACCTCTCATAATCAGAGGTTGCATATCATCAGTACTATCTTCACTCTATCTACCGCTGCTCTGAAGAGTTCTATAGAACTGCATTTAAACCAGTATCTTAAATTTTTCAACCATGACACTCACCTTCTTGCTATACTCCTTCCCCCTCATTTCTCCCTGAATTATCAGTCTTGGCATTTCATATCACTGCCCCTTTACTACGTGACCTAGATATTGTAACTTGCTTACTTTAATGTGTTAATTATTTCGTATTTTCTGCAATACTTATTTCTCGCAATACTTCCATGTTTGTTTTCTTCTGTGTTCTTGCTATCGCACCTTCCTTCTCTAACACCATATTTCAAATAACCGTAGCTTATTAATATATGTATTCTTGCTTAAATGTCTAGCTTTCAGGTTCATATTGCAGTATCGAAAACACGTAGCATTTCAGAGCTTTTACTCTCAGTTCTAATCTAAGGTCTTTATTACAGAGAGTTGTTTCAAATGCATTTCTTGCTATTTATATCCTGGTTCTTATTTCTGTTGTTTGATCATTATTTTCTGAAATCCAGGTTTTCAGTATTTGTATTTATCAACCATTTCTATCGGTAGGTTTCCCAAATATATGTTTGTATATTAATTTGTATCCTTAGTTATTATCATATATCTAGTCTTTTTATCCTCATTTACAGTAAATATTTTTCAAAGAAGCTGTTTCTTTTTTTATTTTTCAAAGAAGCTGTTTATGAGACTAAGTTAAAAATATTGCAATAATCATGTAAATTTAATATTATGTTTATAAGGGATTGAGCCACAATAATTGTTGGTGTAGGTAACGAAAATTTTCCCAGAATTTTCAAACCTAATTTTCTTTCTAATTTTCTGAGGACGATTTCCGGAGAGGAAATCGAAACGTCAAACAATAGTTAATTAAGAAATGTAAGTTCCAGAGAACGGCAGTTCTCGCCAGTGGCGCACAACCACACTCCCTACACGCGACACTATATTACACGAAATTTTCGATTTTCTAAATCTGACTGAATTGAAAATTGGGCCAACTCTCATTTTAAACTTCAGGAAAAGACTCACCCATTCATATGTCAACCATCCATTTTGGTCCAAGGGTGTGGATTTTACGGCCCTTCCTATTTAGGGTCTGTTTTTCGTTCTCGGCCCCAAAACGTCCAAAAACTTCGAAAATTTAAGTCCGACCTTTGCGGCTTCTAATAGTACTAATCATTACCTTTCCAACGCATGTCTAATTTTCGGTTATACCATTCAAAAGTTACCGAGCTGAGAAATATGACTCAATTTCTATTTAAAAAAGGGAAAATGTTTGTGGATATGTATGTATGTGGAAAAGTTAAACCAATCTGAATTTTTTTTCTGTGTTTGAAGAGGGGGTCAGGGACGATTCAGAACCGGTGCAGTTTGTGACTTCTGACCATCCATAAGCCAGCTATAGGACTTTATGTATAAGTACAAAACGGCATACTTTTTGGGAGTATATATCTTCGGTTTAAGAAGAGACAGAAGAACCGCAAATACACCAAATCAACAGTATTGAGTTAAGCTTTCAAATGGTGTTTAAGCCGTCAGGATCAGACATACCCACGGCTCAGTATAGCCGAAAAACTGAAAAACTAAACTTTGGAAATTTTGGTTTTTCGACAATTACTCAAAATTTCAACCTACGAATTGCGCCAATAACTGAGCGTTTATAGAAGGACTCTAGACGAATTCGACGGTGTATATATTATATTTGGGAAAATTCGAATTTTTAAGTTATAGGCTTGATAATTATGATCAAATCTATTTCCTATGGGAAAACGGTTTTTCAAGCTTAATAATTCCTGTAATAGCTTCAGTTATCATACTTGACCTTAGATGCATCAGATACTACTTGTCAATACGTTTCAAACTCATGTTTAGTGATCAAATTCGGTTAAGCCGTTTAGAAGTTATTAAGCTACAAAAGTAGAATCCAATAATTAACGATTATTCCCGAAATGGTTTATGTAGTTGTAGTGGTTACGACGCTAAATTTCATCTGGCAACGGGCAATCCGAGTTCATTAACCGGCCATCCCAATATTTTTTTTTCAATCTATTTCGAATAGAAAAAAATCTAGCGTACATTCGATGAACACTAGATCATTTGGGGGATAATGCGACAAAGGCGACCATTTATAAAACTTAACGTGTAATCGAGAAAAATTGCATTCAACTTCATACATTATTTAATTTATAAAGAACTTTTAAAAACTCCTTCCTGATACAAGAATAAAAACCGCTAAACGCCGTAAAAATGAGTGGCGCATACAATATTCCAGCTACAAAAAAGATCTGATATAAATATTACGTGGCGCGAAAATGTACTTTCATTTTGATGCAAAATAAAATTCTAGTTTTATTTTAAAAGATTTTTCCATAATATTTGCTAAATCTGCCACAAAAGAGTTTCAAAATTCAAAGTGTATTTAAGTTACTCTTTTGTGGCGCGTTTTACTTCAAATTGAGCAAATATTATGGAATAATATTTTAAAATAAAACTAGAATTCTGTTTTGCATCAAGATGAAAGTACATTTTCGCGCCACGTAATATTCATATCAGATCTTTTGTAGCTGGGATATTGTATGCGCCACTAATTTTTACGGCGTTTAGCGGATTTTTATTCTTATATTCATTATACCCACAATAATAACTGTGGCCCAGTCCCATATAAACATAATAGTAAATTAAACATGCCACAAGAAAACAGTTTCAGAACCTTGCTATACTAAGAATCTACAGTAGACTCGCGATTATCCGAGTTTTGGTTATCCGAGTCTCGTTTATCCGAGCCCCTCGGTTAACCGAGGCAAAAGTCATAACTGGTGAGTTACAACTTTCAACCTTGGCGCAACATCGCCGACGGGAATGAAGCTTACGCAAAAATCAATCAAATATTTTTTTTAAACAGTAATATTGATATGGTAAATGTTTTTATCTTTTATAGACAGTAAAAGTTATTAGTTTTGTGATTAAAATATCCACAGTTATGGTTATTTACGTGTTTTTCTATCAACATAACCAATCTCAGTGTTAACCGAGTTTTTCCATATCCGAGGTAGTCACGGTCCCAGATACCTCGGATAATCGCGAGTCTACTGTAAATGTTTCATTTAATCCTCGGGGTATATTAAATACTTAATGAAGGGTAACTTATCATAAAAATATTTTTAACTGAAAGTCAGTTTTTGCATTTTCATTCCATTTTTATATAGCTCCGTGCACCGCTGAACGAATTCCCTAATACTAAGTCATTATTCATAATACAGAAAACAGAAAATAAAATGAACCTACCTATTAGCCTTTATTCATTCTTTATCGGTGCTTTTTTCTTTTCAGTGCCGACGGAAACTACGAAGTAACGATAATGACCAAAGCGATTCTTCACCACACGGGAACAGTTGTATGGAAGCCTCCTGCCATCTATAAATCATTCTGCGAAATTGACGTCGAGTACTTTCCCTTCGATGAACAAACCTGTTTCATGAAATTCGGCTCGTGGACTTATGACGGATACATGGTATGAATTTTTAACTCAATTCAATTGTATATTCAATGTACGAACTTTCAAAAGCTCAGCTATGAAAAATAACTTAGAAATGAGGTATTGTATATGGCTTTGCATTTTCAGAAGTTGTCGGGGTCAGGATTTAAATAAATGATTTCACAAAATATTCAGATATATACAACTCACATTTGACACAATTTAAGAATGAAATTCAAAATGAAATATTATACAGGGTGTCCCGAAAAGAATGGTCATAAATTATACCACAGATTGTGGGGTCAAAAATATGTTGATTGAGCCTCACTTACCTATATACAATAGTGCACACAAAAAAAGTTACAGCCCTTTGAAGTTACAAAATGAAAATCGATTTTTTTTCGTATATCGAAAACCCTTCGAGATTTTTCATTGAAAATGGACATGTGGTATTCTTATGGCAGCAACATGTTAAAAAAAAATTAAAGTGAAATTTGTGCACCCCATAAAAATTTTAAGGGGGTTTTGTTCCTTTAAACCCCCCAAACTTTTGTGTACGTTTCAATTAATTTATTATTGTGACACCGTTAGTTAAACAAAATATTTTTAAAACTTTTTTGCCTCTTAGTACTTTTTTGATAAGCCAGTGTTTATCGACCTATTTTGAATATTTGTCGAATCCACCACATATTTGTATATGGTTAAGTACGATTATAGAGACCTGTTGTTAATAATCTGAAAATGTATTTATAATTTACATTTTTAGGTATATTTTGAAAAAGAAGCCATATCTCGATAAAAGGTGATTTGTCAAAAAAAGACTAAGAGGCAAAAAAGTTTTAAAAACACTGTGTTTAACTAATGGTACCACAATAATAGTGTAATTGGAACGTACACAAACATTTGGGGGGTTTAAAGGAACAAAACCCCCATAAAATTTTTATGTAAATATATTAAAAAAGAAGCTGCATCTCGATAAAAACTGGCTTATTGAAAAAATACTAAGAGCCAAAAAAGTTTTAAAAACGTTGTGTTTAACTAATGATACCACAATAATTAATTAATTGGAACGTATACAAAAGTATGGGGGGGGTTTAAGGGAACAAAACCCCCATAAAACTTTTATGGGGTGGACAAACTTCACTATAATTTTGTTTTAAGATGTTACTGAGATAAAAATGATACATGTCAATTTTCAATAAAATATCTCTAATAGTTTTCGATATATTGAAAAAAATCGATTTTCATTTTGTAACTTCAAAGGGCTGTAACTTTTTTTATGAGCACATTTGTACTAAGGTAAATTTGGTTCAATCGAACTATTTTTGACCGCAGAATATGTGGTATAATTTATGATCAATCTTTTCGGGACACCCTGTATAAAAATTTAAAAATTAATGCAAATTGTAATTTTCACGTGACTCCAAATTATAAGATTATTTTTAAAATGACGACATAGTAATTATTTCGTTATATAATAGTAGAGTGGTTCCAAATTCTGAAAACGTGGTCATGAGGTAAAAAAAGTCCCTATTAAAATATGTTCATGTTTGCAGTTGTTTTCTCATAATATCGTAGAGGCGTATCTAATATTATTTATTTATTTATTTATTTATTTATTTATTATACGGGATAACCCCATTAACAATTAACAATTACAATATAAGTTAGGATTCAAAACATAAATAATTACCTATAGTATAAAATCAACAATAAAAAGTTACATTCAAAAAGTTTACTCAAAGGGCCTAGCCGGGTGATGAAAAATGCTCTCAACTCGATTAGAATTCCATATAGGTCACAGTTTAGCACATATAGAGAAACTCACTTTCTGAAATTTTTAGCTCCCTAGGTGGTCACGTGACCCACCTAGAGCCTAATTAGGCTTTTTATGTTTTTATTTTTTATCTCAGCCGCATCGAGAGCTAGCGAAAAACTTTAAATAAAAAGTTTCAAAAAATTCTGCCCGAATTTTTTTTATTTTTTGGCGGGAAATTCAAATTTTAGTACGATTTTCAAAATTTTAAATGAATATAAAAAATAACTAAGACAATTCGTTCTTACGAAAAAAATTTATAACGTGTATTTTTGCATAATGTTTCACCCTGAATTTTTTCAGATTTTTAAAATTGGTGAAACGTACTTTTAAAAATAAAAAACCGCTTTTTTTATTTTTTCGCTTTTTTCGCTTTTTGATACAATTTTATACAGGGTGTTTAAAAAACGTAACGCCGTCACTAGGATAGGTAAAAAACTGAAAAATAATTGGGGTTTGCCTAATAAAAAATTTTTGTAATGCCATCCATTTTCAAGATACAGGACGTTAAAGAAAACAACATTAAGTTATTGTTCATTTTTTGACATACAATTAAGAATTTTATATTCATCATTGGCTCGCATACGGGTAATGGTCTGAACTTTTTAAAGAAAAAAGATAGTACGCCATTGACATATTTCAAATTAATAATAATTTTTGAATTCCTCATCCAATTCCGGACAAAAAATCTTTCCACCCTTTTTTCTCATACGACGCGCTGTTTTCATGCAAACAATAAAATGGCTTACCGCTTCCAAAGTATTGGAATTAAGTTTATCTACTCTATGTCATATTATGTAGCTAGAGCATAAAATAACATGGCTTATTCCAGGAAGAAATACAGGAAACCAAATTGATCATGTTCTAATAAATAAAAAGAGAACAAGAATGATCCCAGATGTAAGGTCATATCGAGGCGCGGATGTGGGATTTGATCACTTCCTTGTAATAGCAAAGCTTAAGCTAAGAATGATAGATATGGAGAAAAAACAACAAAAATATGGAGGAACAACAACTATTGGAAAATGTAGAAAATGAAAACATTGAAACAGACTGGGAAAATATACGAAGAAGTATAGAAAACACAGCAAATACAGTGCTAGGAAGAAAATATGTAGAGAAAAGGAATGACTGGTTCGACAATGAGTGCGAAGAAATATTAAAGAAGAAAAAATCAGCAAGACTCAAGTGGTTAAGAACGGGAAGCACAGATGATTACAGAATATACCAAAAAATCAGAGGTGATACCACAAAACTAATAAAACACAAATAAGTGAGGTGGATTGAAGAAACCATGGATGCAATGGAAAAAGACACAAAAAACAACGGCAAGCTGTATAAATATATTAACAAGCAAAATAAAAAATTAGATATGGCAACAATAGAAAAGAAAGAGTGGCAAAATTATTTCAAAAATCTCTTAACGCAAGAAAACATACAAGCAAATGAAGATGAAGTTTTGGAAATAACAGAAGAAGAACGGCCTGAACAAAACATACCAACGGCAGAAGAATTTAACGAAGTGATAAGCCAACTAAAACAAAATAAAGCAGGGGGAACAGACTGTTTAGTTAATGAGTTGATTAAACATGGAGGGACAGCAATACAGCAAAGATTGTATAACCTGATTAAACAGATTTGGATAAAAGAATCAATGCCTAAAGAATGGGAAAAAGGGTTAATTATTTCGATATTTAAAAAAGGAAACCCAAAAGTTTGTGAAAACTACAGAGGCATTACTCTTCTAAATGTGGTTTATAAGATCTTGACCACAATGATAAATAAACGATTGATGGAGCATACAGATATAAAAATAGGGGATTATCAAAATGGTTTTAGGAAAGGAAGATCTACCGTAGATGCCATACACATAGTGACTCAGACAGTCGAGAAATTCTATGAATAGGACATGTGGCTGCATATCCTCTTTATTGACTTCAAGCAAGCATTTGACAGTATTCAGAGGCCAGAAGTAGTAAGCGATATGAGGAATATAGAAGTGCCTGGAAAGATGATAAAACTCGTGGAAATGACGATGAAAGAATCAAAGGCATCCGTATTAACGCAGGAAGGAACAACAGAAGAATTCGAATACAATGCAGGAGTAAGACAAGGAGATGGGCTGTCAACTACGCTCTTTAACATAACTTTAGACGCCACAATTAAGACGTGCAAACTCAATGGGACGATCACCGACAATTCAGTCCAGATAGTAGCATATGCTGATGACCTAGCGGTGCTGGCGAGAGACAAAAGAACCTTAGATGACATAACCAGACAAATTGAAAAGGAAGCGGTGAAAAGAGGCTTAACAATAAATGAAGAGAAAACTAAATACATGAAAATAGAGAGGAAAAACAAAGATACAGAGGAAAGAAATATAAAAATCGGGAATTATAATTTTGAAATAGTCAGTAATTTTCAATACCTAGGAGTCACAATTAACAACAAAAATGAAAGAAACATAGAAATTACCAACAGAATACAAGCGGGTCATAGAGCATATTATAAGTACAAAAGTATTTTAAAAAACAAAAAAATCAGCAGGGTTACGAAAATCCGAGTATACAGAACAGCAATTCGAACAGTGGTGATATATGGGGCAGAAACCATGAGCCTAACAAAGAGGGAAGAAGAAATGTTAAAAATATTTGAAAGAACAATGGTAAGAAGAATTTATGGACCAAAGAAAACAGTGCACGGAGATTATGAAAGGCTCTTGAATTTAGAAATAAGAGACATACTAGGAGGTGAGGACATAGTGAAAGCTATAAAAACCCAGCGACTACGGTGGTATGGACACTTAAGAAGAATGGGAGAAGAAAAAGATGTAAGAAAAGTTACAATGTGGAACCCAAATATAACAAGGGCGAAAGGAAGACCAAAAAGCAGGTGGGAAGACCAGGTATTGGAGGACATAAAAAGATTGGAAGATTGGAAGTGCCAAGATGGAGACAGAAAATACAGGACCGGGATATATGGAGAAAGATATTCTAGAAAGATACAGAAATGCAAATTAAGGTGATACTTTTTGATAATATCCCGTCGTCAAGTATATTACGTCAGATGCCCTTCGTTGCTACGAAAAAATACATTCAGAGACATTAATGACAATTAATGTTTTAAAAGTTATAAAAGTGATGACTTTCACCCGTAAAATATTTTATATCAACTGTGTGTTTAACAGTACTAATTTGTACTTACATAAATAAATTACAATAAAATTTTGCTTTTGAACAGTTTTATTCATGAAATAATCGCAACAAATTGCACTCGATCTCTAAAATTAATATAGAATTTTTGCCCTCGTGACACTTTCATATAAATTCACTCGCCTTCGGCTCGTGAAATTAAAACTGTCAAAGTGTCACTTGTGCAATTACTACTAAAAATACATACACAAATTAATTCTTTGACAAGGTTGTCAAAACCAAACTTTCAATATAATTAGTTAGCATGACGACGATCTTGGTTTCCATGACGATGATTCAAAACGACTGTTATAAAGTTTGTTCTAGCATCAGTTTCAGACGGTTTGAAACCATCAGCGAATAGTGGACCAGCGCGAGTAGAGGGGATAGCATTGTTGACTGTAGTATGTTCTCTCACTGACCAACTGTTTGCTGACGGTTTCTGACTAGTTTGACTGTTTGCTAGAACAAACCTATTGTCTACCGATTTGACTTTCGAATATTATGTCAAAACAATTTTATTTCATCGAATTGTCGCGTTAATTTCATTAAAACAGGAACACAATAAGATATATTTGAAATAAATTAGTAAACAATATCTAAATACTAGTTTATTGCATGTATTATAATTACTTTAAGGCCATATTAACATACCTAAATTAACACGCGTGCGGAAAAGTAACACGTGTGCGGAAAAGTAACACGCGTGCGGAAAAGTGAAACTTTCTAAAATAAAATTCGTACGCGAAAGTAGACATTTTTGCACGCTCGTAGAAAAAAATTATTTCGTTATATAATAGTAGAGTGGTTCCAAATGCTGAAAACGTGAGGTAAAAAAAGTCCCTATTAAAATATTTTCATGTTTGCAGTTGTTTTCTCATAATATCGTAGAGTCGTACCTAATATTATTTATTTATTTATTATACGGGATAACCCCATTAACAATTAAAATTACAATATAAGTTAGGATTCAAAACATAAATAATTAAAAATAGTCTCCCGTTTTGTACCGCGCACGTGGCTTTGGGAGTATAGCAGGGTAGTCTGCTATATCTAGGGCCTACGGTATACAATGAAGGTAACAGGGCCAGTGCTACGCTTCAACCGCCTATTATTACCCCTGGTTTTACCCAAGGTACTCATTTTATTCAGCCTGAGTCGACCTGGGGCCTATAAACATTTTAAAAATGTCTAGTTCTTCTTGCCGGCGGTAGGATTTAAACTCTGGACCACCGACACGCGAGCCAAGCACACAACCGCTTAGCTACGCCGGTCCCCCTATAATATAAATATGCCCAAATACATATAACAATAGCAATAACAATAATAGCCCAAAACATAAATAATTACCTATAGTATAAAATCAATAAAAAAAGTTACATTCAAAAAGTTTACTCAAATTCAAAAATTACTGGCTATCACTAGTGGAAAACTATGAGTTACCAACATGATAACCAGGAACAATCTACTAGTTATCCATGCAGTAAGGACATAAATCCAGCAATTAGAAGAAACAGCTTAGAAGGAACTACTCCACCTGTAAGAACTCAAAAAGACAGTTCCAGTTCACTAGATGAACAGCAGATATATAATATATAGTCAAAACACGCAACAACGATCTACAATCGAATTTAACAAATTTTTAAATTGATAAGCCGCAAGAATATCTTCCAGATGCAGATGTGGCAAAAAGTGATGGTGAATGGGTAGCAGTCCACCACAATAAACGTCAACGCAAAGACGGCAGTCCTGATTTGAAAAAAACCAAACAGGCTACACTCAATGATTATTGGCTGAGTAAAACTATTTATACATCTAACAGATACGATTTACTTGAAGATGATACATTTCGTGAAGAAGTTAAAACTTTGGAAGACCGAAGAGAGGAACAGCCACCACCCATATTTATACAAAATATTAAGTGTATCAAACCACTATAGGAATTACTACAGCAGATAACTCCAGAAACTCCAGGTTAATATACTTTAAAATGTCTTGCTAACAATCAAATGAAAGTTCAAGCTGATTCATCAAAAACCTACTCATTAATCGCAAAATCTCTATTAGAAAAAAATACTCAGTACCATACATACCAACTAAAACAAAACCGAGGATTTCGAGTTGCTATACGTCATATCTACCTTTCAACAGATCCAGACGATATTAAAGAAGCATTGCTGGAGCACGGGCATACAGCACTGAACATCTCTAATATTGAGCAAAGAAGCACAAAGAAAGATCTGCCACTATTTAATATAGACCTTGCTATTCACAGCAATAATAAAGATACAGTGATGAGAGTACTAATAACCGGCAAAATAACGCAAAAGATGGAAAATATATTAAGTTGTGAGATAAAAAGAGATGAACCTAGTGGAGGTGTTAAATTTAGCGATAGTAACTTATTGACATTATATTGATTGTTTCCCACCTTTAGACGTATCGGACGAATTTAAGAAATGCCACTGTCACAGTGACAGTTTTAGTTGACATACTCCTCTAATACGTCTAAAGGTGGGAAACAATCAATATGATGTCAATTTATATGTTACTATCGCTAAATTTAACAACTCTACTAGTTTTATTCCTTTTTATCTCACAATTTAATATGTTTTCCATCTTTTGCGCTATTTTGCCGGTTATTAGCACGCTCATCACTGTATATATGAGATCACGAAATTACTCAATACTATTGTCACAGTTGAGCCACCGCATCCGAAGAGGGAACTACCCCAATGTCAAGGATGTCAACATTTTGGCCACACACAAAATTATTGCCCACAGGAGTCCGTGCTGCGTAAAATGCATAAGAGATCACCTATCGTATAAATGCCCAAAACAAAAGAATATAAAAGATGTCCAATGTGTAAATTGTAAGGCAAATAATCCTGCAAGCTACAAGGGATGTTAAGTATACAAAGAGCTGCAAAAGAAAAAATTTCCATCGCTTTGAGAAAAAAACGCAAGTCAACCACCTCGTGTTGCATATTCGTCAATCACTCAACCAAATATCAGTTATGCGAGCATTGCTGCAGGAAAAGATAATAAAAATACAACTAAAACAAATGAGACTACTCACGAAACCGAAACAGCAACTCCTCAACATATACAAAACAATTTAGAACTTGTGGTGCATAAGCTAATGGAAAGAATGGATAAGATGTTTGATCTAATAATGTCTCTGATATCTAAGCTTAACCTTCAACACTAAACTTAAGATGTGCTGTTGGAATGGCAATGGCTTAACTAATCATTTCCACGAAGTAAAAGCTTTTATTTATTCTCATAATCTAGATGTTATGTAAACCTTAAGTTTTTCAAAACCTGCTTAATTTTATAGACAATTTTATGTAAGTATCTATAAATTTTTGCGTGAAGTTCGAAATCGTAACAATAATCTAGTGTTGCTAAGCTACAATGTAGCTTAGTAACTGTCAACTTCGATAAATAATTTGCGAATTGTCATTTTTTTTTTCGACAAGGTTATGTGTTCAACAAAGGATTTATCTTGTGAACTGTCATTTTTGATAAATATTTTGCTTGTTCTAAAACATCATAAAAAGAACACAGTAAATTTTAATATCAATAACAAAACAATATTAAAGAATAATAAGAAAACTAACAGTAAATAAAAAACAACTATTCTACGTAGCCTCCACCAACTTCAAAACATCTCTCCACGCTATTTTTAAATTTTTTATAGGTAAGCGTTTATTAGCACGTCTGGGGTGATTCCTCTGACGGCATTAATGATTGCTTGTTTCTGATCTTCAATATTATGATTTAGATTTCTTTCGTAAACTTTCTGTTTTAAGAAAACCCATAAAAAGATATCCAAAATAGTTAAATATGGTCCAATATCCATATCGTCCAATCCATCTTTCAGAAAAAGACTCATTTAGCCATCCTCTTATCAGCAAAGTCGAATGTGACGAACAGACATCATGTTGAAAATACATTTTACGTCTTTTCTCCAAGGGAGGTTTATCTAATAGTATTAAAAGTTGCCTAACAAATCCAAATATACTTCCTGATTTAACGTCTCCTCCAGAAAATACGATCCGATTATTCGATCTGGAAAAACAGCACACCAAACATTTACCTTCTTATAAAATTGACTATTACGTTGAATCCTGTAATAAAGATTTTCACTAGCCCAATACCGACAGTTTTATGATGAAAAAATTCCATTTGACGTGAACGTGGACTCGTCAGAAAATAGAATATTGTAGTGAAAGAAGCGGTCATTCATAAGTTTTTCAGCAATGATTGAACCAAAGTCAAGTCTGGTGTCATAATCACAATATTGTAAGATGTGAATAAATTTTGGTTTGAAGGGATGAATGTTGTTTTGATTGAATATTTTCTGTACGGACTTTTGCTAAAGCCAACTTCCGCTGCTCTTTTTCGTAAAATAAACTTTGGATTTTCTCCTGACTGCATAGATGGGGCAGTGCAGTAGCCGCAATCATCGTCCTCATTATACGTCGTTTTCGATGTTTTTCTGTTTTTAACAGATCCTTTCTCATTGAATTTTTTATGTTTCCTCAATCCAGTCTGCGTAACAAGTACATCTGGATATTTTTGAAGTCATACTTCTTTACGATCGAGAGTGAAATTTTATAATTTCCTGGCGCATGCGCAGACAGACAGTATGTAGTTCGTTGCTAATCTTCCAAATTATGTATGTATCAGCGCAAATAAGTCATTAAAAGAATATACATATTAGTGTTTTTAATAAAAATGTATTATTTATTATAATTTTTGTGTCTTTGGATTTGTCTTCATCGGGAATAAAATATTTTATAATAATAGTAAGTATATTTACTTTAAATTTTAAAGTATTTTTATACTTCACTGGGTCTATTAAATTTGTCAGTATGTATGGGAAATCTTGTAACCTGTCAAAACAAAGGGAGTATAGCTCAGTGGAAGAGCGTTCGTCCGGAGATCGAGAGATACCTGGTTCAAATCCGTGTGTTATCTAACTTTTCTTTATTTTTGGTAGATATTGTTTTAATAAAAATGTTTGGAAAGTAGTAAGTAAAAATTAGTTTAATCTTTAAATAAAATACAAATAACCTATTGAAAGTATATTTATTTCGTTGAAATCATATAATAGAAGTATAACTTCTTACGTGCGTACAAAGTACACACACATTCTTTTTTATTGAACATTTCAATCGCATGTCGGTACAAACAGGTCCAATTCTATAACACTTTACAAGATAAATTTTTTGTTGGATGCTTAACATTGTCTTGTCGAAAAATAATGACAATTTCTCAAATTATTTATCGAAGTTGACAGTTACTAATAGTCTAAGAGCTAGAGCCGAAAAATCATCGTCATAAGTAATATGGAGTTTGACATGTGAAATGTGTCTATTGTATATTGATAATTATGACCCCTTTCAGGCTGACACCTCAGTGGATACAGGAAGTAGCAATAAGGGATTCAAGGGGAAAGTTAGTGTAGTCTTTAAAGGTTTTCACCTCCTATTTTGTTAAACCTCCATCGATTTGCATGAAAATTGATGAGTAGTTAGAACATACCTCAGGAAATAAAAATGATTTGGTGCCAACTTGCACTTTTATCCTGGGGGTGGATACCACCCCTTCTCGGGGGTGAAAACGGTTTTATTAAAAATAACCCCACAAATCGATAGAGGGACAAATTATAAGTAAAAGTTATATCATGTTATTAAAATAAATCAATACTTTTAAGTGATTAAAGATCAAAGATTTGTCTGTTTAAGAGCACATGCGTTAAGTTACGGATGATAAAAAGAACATATTGATTAATTGTATGTTACTAAAATATTATTTTTATATTTTTTCGATATTATAAATTTAGAAAAATTGTATTCGAATATGTCAAATGTACCCATTATTGGACACCACCAGTATCTGGACATATTCAGTTTATAATGAAAAATAAATTCAATTAAATATCGAAATAATATAAAAATAATATTTTACTAACATACAATTAATTAACATGTTCTTTTTATCATCCGTAACTTCACGCATATGCTCTTAAATATACAAATCTTTGATCTTTAATAACTCAAAAAGTATTGATTTATTTTAATAACATGATATAACAAATTTTACTTAAAATTTGTCCCTCTATCGATTTGTGGGGTTATTTTTAATAAAACAGTTTTCACCCGCGGGAAGGGGTGGTATTCACCAACAGGGTAAAAGTGCAAGTGAGGTGAAAACCTTTAATGACTCCACTAACTTTCCCCTTTCATCCCTTATTGCTACTTTCTGTATCCACTGAGGTGTCAGCCTGGAAGGGGTCATAATTGTCAATATACAATGGACACATTTCACAGGAAAAACTCCATATTACCTATGACGATGATTTTTCGGCTCTAGCTCTCCGTCTATAAGCTACATTGTAGCTTAGCAACACTAGATTATTGTTACGATTTCGAACTTACAAAAATTTATAGGGATTTACATGCAAAACTTTTTATCAAGAATAACACTTTTCGCTAAAATTGAAAATGAAAAAGTTTTTCCTCTTGGGCACCCTATCTGTGGACACACTGTATATTATTTGTAGATAAGACTTAAAAAGAAATACCTTTGATTCAAATAAATAACCGTGAACAAAGTGTTGCATTTTTTGCCATCAGTATATTACTTGAATTTATTTTATGTACCTACCGTTACATCTTCAAAAATTGTATGGAAAACATAAGGTTGGCTAATTTACTTTATAATAGTATACAAATCCACCCCTGGGGAACTTCAATAAATCTTGTCTTTTCCATTTTCTGAAAATAAAACCTGGTGAACTGAATGCACTGGACAAATCTCCAGAGCGCCATAACCTCTACGTAACTGTCTAAATTCACACGAGAAATCGATCTGTAGGTAGTAAATAAATCCTTTATTTTGCAGGTTGACCTGAGGCATCTTCAGCAAGTCCAGGACTCTAATAAGATTGACGTCGGAATTGACCTACAGGATTATTACATATCAGTAGAATGGGACATCATGAAGGTAATTTTGTAAAATTTATTAACTAGTTCATAGACGTTACATGTATTTACACAGCAAGAGGATAAATTACAGTAATTTATTGTTGTGCAAACAATCTTAATTCCGTTAAATTTGTATTTATGTCATAATCAATAATTATTTTAATTTTTCATGATGACAATAATAAACATATTAGTCCTTTTCTACAGTTACATTTCTAATTTATACAGGGGATCTATTTGTCAGGAATTAATTAAGCTCATAAACAAGGTCATATTATAAACTTAAACCTTTGCCTGTGTCAATAGTCCAGGGGCCAGGGTTATGTCGGAAGTGACGGGAATTTGTTATAAATAATTTATTTGTGTCTTCTTCTTTAAGTGCCGTCTTCCAATCGGAAGTTGGATATCATCATCACTATCTTTACTCTATCTACCGCTGCTCTGAAGAGTTCTGTAGTTAAACCAGTCCCTTAAATTCTTCAACCATGACGACACTTTCCTTTTTCCTATACTCCTTCCGCCTCTTAACTTTCCCTGTATTATCAGTATTAGCATTTCATATCGCTGTACCCTCATTACGTGTCCGAGATATTGTAATTTTCTTATTTTTATTGTGTTTATTATTTCGCATTCTTTGCATATTTGTCGCAATACTTCCGTGTTCGTTTTCTTATGTGTCCATGCTATTCTAAGCATCCTTCTGTAATACCACATTTCAAATGACTGCAGCTTATTTATGTGTTCTTGCTTTAATGTCCAGCTTTCAAGTCCTTATTGCAGTATAGAGAACAAGTAGGGGAGATATTTGCCTGAGACGGCATACTGGCTGAGATGGCACGCGTTTTTCGTAATCTATTTCAAATTTGGTGCCTTATGTGACAGTTTTCAGTTCCTCAAGTTAGCATGTGTCAACATTGTTGAACTTATGCATGTTAGTTTTGTATTGACAGCAGTAGCCTTTGGAGTGTTTAATAAGTAGGACAATATTGTTGCAATTCTAGATGGGTTCAGGGATTAAGAGAATTGTTACTCTGTTTTAACAAGTTTATTAAAATTCCTAATAAACTAAAGTACAAAAATAAGTCCTCCAAAATTCAAACGTGACAAAAACAATTATTATGACAAAACTTCTAAATTATATAATAGGTTAAAAAACGGTCTGAATACAATGTTGCCTGAGACGACATACTAAACAAGAGGATAAGATGGCATAGGTATGTCATCTTAACCTTACGGGTTTTCATACTGCATTCATTTTGTTATATGATTAGAGTTTTTCATTACAGTTAAAAGTCGTTATAAGAGGAATTCGAACCGAGAAAGTCGATGTTGAAACAAGTGACGAGGAAGATGCTGCTTGAATTTTTTGTAATTACCTCTTTTCATTATCTCATTCTCGAGAAACTTAACTAAAATGCCAAATGTGTGGCAAGTGGCCATATTCCGGTATGCCGGTGTACCATAGACTGCAAAAAAAAATGATTTGTGACTTATGTCGAGATTAGTGCCTTTACGGTTTTTGTTGCAGAAAATTGTTTTCATTTTTACAAACGCATTTCTTGCTATTTCTCTCCTGGTTGTTATTTCTGTTGTTTGATCATTTGTCTCTGAAGTCGAAGTTCCTAGGTATTTAGACTTATTAACCCTTTCTATCGGTCCTTATTTGTGAAATTATTATAATTCGTAAACTAACAAATATAAATCATTTTTACAAAATGCAATTTGTTTAGTATTTAGCAAGTACATATTTGGTCTTACATTTAGTTTACTCTTAAAATTAACACCAAACTCTCATTTTATATGTATGTTATTTTAAAATATAAATGATGTATACTCCATATGTTATTGACTTACTAATCGCGGTATTTGTATCGCAAATTCCTCGGTAGAATGCAGTAGGATGTGGTTACCAATATTACAGTACCTGGCCAAATTATTAGGCCAAGCAAGGAAAAGTTTACTATATGAAGTTATTTCTCTCATGATTATGAATATATTTGAAAAAATATTGCGGTATTCCTTTTTTGTGGATATTAACTCTTGAGGTGCGTATCCATTAGGTTCGCTGCTCCGCGCTCACTGTAACTTTAAAGTGCGTTCGTTTTTTGTGCATATTATCTTTAAGGTGCGTATCCATTAGGTTTGGTGCTCCGCACTTCCTGTAACTGCTCCAATCGATACGACATGTGCTCCTTTACAGGTAAAGGTGCGTATCCACTAGGCTCGGCGCTCCAATCGGTGGCGATTTATATGTAGAGGAGCGCATGTGGTATCGATTGGAGCAGTTGCAGGGAACGCGGAGCAGCAAACCTAATGGATACGCACCTTAAAGTTAATATCCACAAAAAAGGAACACTACAGTATTTTTTTCAAATATTTTCATAATCATGAGAAAAATAACTTCATAATATAGTAAATTTTTCCTTACTTGGCCTAATAATTTGGCCAGATACTGTAATAATAATTATAATAGTCTCCCGTTTTATACCGCTAACGCGGCTCTGGGATTATAGCAGGGTAGTCTGCTATATCTAGGGCCTACGGTATACAAGGAAGGGACACGGCAAGTGCTACGCTTCAACCGCCTATTATTACCCCTGGTTTTACCCAAGGTACTCATTTTATTCAGGCTGGGTCGACCTAGGGCCTATAAACATTTTTAAAAATATCTACATGTTCTCGTCGGCGCTGGGAATCGAACCCCGGTCTACCTGCGTAGAAAGGTCAGACATCTACCGGCTGAGCTATCCGGGCCCACAGGTTATATAGATACATCCGGTTCACAGCGTAATACGCCTTTGGGTTCCCGTTCGCCAAACCTGTCTATTCTGCCAGTTTTATTGAGAAAGAGTTCTTGCTGACATTGCTTTTGAAATTCCTTGGATCCATGTTGTTGGTGGTCGTCCTCGTGTTCTTTTCTCTGGTGGTACCCATTCTAATATCTTTTTGGGTAGTCTTTCTGCCCCCATACGTCTAACATGTCCGTACCATATTAGTTGTTGTTTTTCGATGTCTTCTATAATTGTTTTTTGTACTTTCATTTGTCTCCTGATGTCCTCATTTTTCACATGTTCTAATCTAGACTTTCCCGCTGCTCTCCTCCAAAAATCCATTACAACTGCTAATAGGTTACCTTTAAGTTTTTGTCGTAACTGCCACACTTCTGAGCCATAGACAATTACTGGTTTCAATATGGTATTATATATTCTTTTTTCCGTTTCCGGTCTTATATTTTTTGCCATAATACCGAATTGAACGCACCTATAACTTGTTTTTCTTTGGTTATTCTGTCTTTTATGGCTTCATCACTTCTTCCTGTCTTTGTCAGTTTTACCCCCAAATATGTACATTGGTCACATTTCTTAATAGTTTCATCTTTTAAGTCGAGATCATCTGCAGTATTTTCTCCTCCTACGCAAAGATATTGTATTTTTTGGACATTTACTTCGAGGCCCCATTTTTGGTACTCTTCCATTAGTTTTCTAGCCATATACTCCAGGTTTTCTTTGTCTTGGGCAATAACTACCTGGTCATCTGAATAGTGCAGCGTATGTAACGTTCCATCCCCAATAGATAGCCCCATCTCTTTACACTTCTTCTTCCAGTGCCTGAGTGCTTCATCGATATATATATATATATATATATATATATATATATATATATATATATATATATATATATATATATATATTGATGTGATCTTGATTATTGATATGAGATAATATTCTTATATGTTACTTAATTTAATCAATGTATTAATACTAATCTAATTAATTAACCAGATCACATATCAATATGTTTTCAATCTCAGGGCGAATTATAAATTAATTACTTACTTCCGTGGCTTCTAAATATTTCTTAATGGTTCCTAATCGGGATAGAAAAGAAAAGAGTAAAAAAAATACACATATGGGTTACAATTATAATCAAAATATTTTTTATTTTATTTATAAGGCAATCAATGCTTAATATTTGCTATTTCTTATTATTCTTAAACATAACATTTACAAATGGGAATCTTATTTCCTTTTGGTTTTCAATTGAAAGTTTTTATTAACATTTAACTATTAGGAGTTATTAGGAACAACTCTATTTAAGTTTGATGAAGCTTTTCTGATATTATTGATTATGTTATTCAATTTTTTTATGTGGAATTTAATACGAAAAACCCATACATTCATGTCCAAACAAATGAGACTGACCTTTTCCTGGTGAACTGAAAATGTCCTCACACAAGACCCTTTCCTGCTATCCTTGGCTGCGATCAAACCTCGTCCTGGCTTCCAGTGATGTTCTCCTTTGAAAAACTAGCTCGAATAGCTCTCGTTCCTGCTTTTGTCGTGATGCTGTGTTCTACCTTTTTCGAAACTGCTATCAGCTACCGGGACACTCTGGGCTCAAGGAGGTTCTTTTACTCTCGACCTGGCCTACTTCTCGTTCCACGATAGATACTCCACACTCACGGAACTACACCGGCTTTCTCACTCCTCGAACACTACCGTCTACTACTCGACTTCACTTCTCGACAGCTCAAAACATTCTGATCTCACTTTGTCATCCATTCCCCTACTTTCTAAATATCCCTTCCAGATTCACAAATCAATCTTCCACCACCAACTCTCATTCGTAATATTCCTCAAAACCAATTTTTAATCTTTCTAAATATGCTTAATGGATTTCAAAAGAAAATATTTAATTCCCATTCTAAAATACTTTCTAACTATTTACAAATTTTAATGACCTATTCTCTCTTTCAAATGAGTCTTATTTAGCATAGGCTAATGATCGAAACCTTCCGCGAAAAACGATAATGAACTATCATCTATTTCACTGAGTTTTATTTAGCATAGGCTAATGATCGACCTTCCGAGAAGAACGATAATGGTACGCGTCATTCACTTTGTTTATCTAAGCACATTGTTCCGAGTTTCGTACGCTTATTCTAATCACTTCTTAAAATTAAATATAACAATTTGTTGTATACAGGTTGTTTTAAATTTATATGCCCGTGGTTGAGAAAATTGAAAATATTTTATATTAAATTGAATTCTGTTTATAATTATCAAAATTTAATTTTCATATCAAATAGAAATATAACAAATCCCCGCCTTGTATTCGATAAAATTTATCTGCATTTTTAAATAAATTTTCTCGAGGCAAAACCAACTCCCTGTATATTTCCTTACTTTAATCTACGTCTTATATCCTAACTTACTATCTACTTCATGTAATTCTGTCTTTTATTCGTGATATTTGTATACATCGTGAATATTATAAATTCCTCGGATTTTTTCCGAGTTCCTGTGCCTCAACTCATAACTATTTATCCCATTTTCATTATTCACGATGTACGGGCCTTCGAAAACAGGCATCAACTTTGCGCAAATGCCCCCAGGAAGATTTGATACTCGTAATGCCCTCACGAGTACTTTTTCACCCTTTTGGAAAGTCACTGGTCTTCTTTTTCTATTGTTTTCCTGTCTTTGGATATATTTTTCGTTGCTTCGCCGTAATCTTCTCTGTACGGTTTCAAACACCTGTTGATATTCTTTTGGCTCTTGATCTTCCCATGGCCTTATCGGCAATACACCCTTCATGATGTATTCTGGGGTCTCTTTTGTTACTGTGCTCGGAATTGTATTTAGATACCTTTCTATTTCCGCCATTTTCCTGTCCCAGTGGCGATGTTGACCATCTGTTGCAATGCGAAGAAATTTCGTCACTTCCTGTATGAATCGTTCCGAAGGATTACTCTGTGGATGCCTGATGCTGACAAAATTTGTCTCTATTCCTCGTTCTCGAAGTTGTCCCTTGAAACGATCATTTCGGAAATACGTTGCATTGTCCAGTAGAATCTTTTTTGGTGTTCCTACTATGGCTATAAAATTGTCGATTTTTCTTAATATCTCCTCCCCCTTTGTGGTGCGGCAACTATATAATTTTACGTATTTTGAAAACACATCCACCATTACCAGAATATGTTTGTTTCTTTTAGTGGTCATAATTAGATCGCTTAACATATCTATTGCTACAATGTCTAGTTTGTTTCGGGCTTCAATATTTTTGGCAATATTTTCGTTTTTGAAATTCCGACTCTTATATTTTTGACATACATCGCACTTCTGGGTAATTTCCTTTGCAATGCGGTAATCCTGTCGGCTGATGTAATTTTCCCTAAAAACGAGCCAAACTTTTCTGCTACCGATATGCCCATTGTCCTCATGTAATTTCTTTATTATCTTTTCGGCCAATGTCTGTGTCACTAAATATAGTTCCTTTCCGTCTATTCTCTTAAAATATATGTCATTTTCTACTTCCGCTCTTCTTTTCTCTCTTTCCTCTAGGTCTTCTTGGTTTGTCCTTATCTCATTTAACGAATATATCCCTTCTTCTTGTATTAATCTATTTAGTCCCACCTGTAGAGTAATTGTTTCCTTTTTTCCCGTGTCCTCATCCCGTGTTAGAGCGTCGGCTATTATGTTGTCTTTTCCTTTTATATATCGGAACTCAAAATCATACTCCTGTAATAATAGAATGCCTCTATGTATTCTATTATTTACTAATCTATTCTTCATGATATGTACTAAAGCTGCATGGTCTGTTTCGATTGTGAATTTTGCTCCCAATAAGTAAAACCTCAATTTGTTTACGCAATATAGTACACTGGCAAACTCCAATTCTGTAACACTATATTTTCTCTCATGTGTTTTAGTCACTCGCGATATAAAACATATCGGCACTTCTTGGTCGTTTTGTATTTGAGACAGAACTCCTGCAAATTTTTGTATGGACGCATCAGTTCGGAGTATAAAAGGTAAATTGTAAATGGGGTGGTATATTTTCGTTCCTTTTGCGAATTCTCGTTTTAATGTTTCGAAAGCTTCCTCCTGTTCTTCTTTCCAATTCCATTTTATTCCTTTTTTAAGCAACTTTATCAGAGGGATTTCCTTTTGGCTCAAATCGGGAATCAGTTTTTTAAAATAATTAATCGTGCCAAGAAAACCTCTCAATGTTTTCAAATTCCTTGGTCTTGGGTATTCATCTATGAGCTTGACTCTGTCTTCGGATAATCTTACTGTTTTGGTGTCCAATTGAAAACCCAAATAAATGACTTCTTTTTGAAAAAATTGACATTTTTCTATGTTTAATTTCAATCCCGCTGTGTCCAATTCTTCCAGAATTATTTCTATGTGTTTCAGATGACTCTGAGTATCTTGTGAAAAAATTAATAAATCATCGATATAATGAACTATGAAATCTTCGTGGCGATTCAAAATGGTATGTAGAGCTCGGACGAGTGCAGCACAAGCACTCTGCAATCCAAACGGCACTACCTTAAACCGGTAGACAATACCATCAATAGAAAAAGCGGTGTAGTTTCTACACTTTTCAGCTAACGGTATCAACCAAAAACTGTGTTTTAAGTCAATTTTCGAAAATATGTGTGACCCCGTGATTCTTCCAAAAATGGCCTCGATGTTTAGAGGTGATTCATATTGTGATACAGTGTGCTGGTTGATATTCCTGGCATCTAAACATAATCTCAATTCTCCACTGCTTTTCTTTACTATCACAATCGGGTTAACATACGGTGAATCACATCTTTCGATGATTTGATCTTCCAACATTTTATTTATTTCTTCTTTCACCTCTTGTCGATACTTGTATGGAATCGGGTAAGTCTTTGATCGAAAATTTCCCAAGTTTTTCACCTCAAATGAATGTTCGTACTTTTTAGCCACTCGGTTTTCCTCATTGATCAAATTTTCGTAGTTTCTTAACATCAACCGCAATTCTTTTTCTTTCCCTTCTCCACATATCAATTTTCTGTCTTTTTTCTCAGATTCTTCACACATGTTTACCGTGCATTCTGCATCCTCGTTTGCATATACCTCCTCTTCAAATACCACTGTTTCAATCATATTCTTTTCACTTTCATTTTTTAGCTTTATTTCTTCTTCTGGGCTCAACTCTTCTTTTGAGGAGCCACAGGTTTCATTTTCTTTTATCTTTTTCTGACCTTTTCTCCTTTTTTTTCTTTGTCCTTGCTTCGCTGCCAAATTCATTTCCACTGTTTGTTCTTTACCTGATTCGTCCGTATTTTGTTTCTCATGTTCCTTTTCCTGTTCTTTTTCTTTTTCTTCTGTTAGTTTCATCGTATTATTTTTAAAATCTATCACTACATGTTTTTCTGCCAATTCGTCCACTCCTACTATCATGTCATGCGACATGTTTGGCAGTATTACACATTGTAGTGCATACATATTCTTGCCCAGTCGTACCATTACTCGTATGCCTTCATTTATAGTTGCCAATGTCCGTTTGTTTGCGCCCACTAAATTTACCCTAGGTATTTTATAAATTAAATTTGTTAAGTTAACTTCTTCTATTAGTTTTCTGTTGACCAATGTTATTTCCGATCCAGTATCTATCATAATTTTAATTGGTGTCTCGTTGATAAATCCATCCACAAATTTTAAATTAACTCCATTTTTCTTTTCGTTGTTTCCTGCCAATTTAATAAACTCCTTGGGGTGACAAAAGATTCCTGTTTGATTTTTGGTTTTTAGTGAGCGCCGTCGTGAAAAGACGCCGGTTGCTCATCGTTGTTTATATTTTCGTCATAATGTCTCTCTCCGTCATATTCATCTGTCTGGGTATTATTTACTTCTCTTCTATTTTCTCTTGGTCTGTCGGATCTGTTTCGGTTTTCTCGATATCCCTGTTCATTTTGTCTACCATTATTTCTGTTTTCTTGATTTGAGCGTGTGGTGTTTCTATTCTGGTATCCTCGATTTCTGTCCTCATTCCATTGCCTATTTCTTTGTTCATAATTTCCTCTTCCGTTGTCTCTATTTTCGTTTTCCCTTCTGGGATTAAAATCTCGTCTTGTATAGTCCCTCCTATTTTCATTTCTATCTCTGTAATCTTGTGTTTCTCGGGGCCTGTAATCTTCTCGCGACCTTCTTGATTTTCTTTCTCTTAGACGTGATTCTCTTATTTGTAGGAATTGGCATAAACTATCTATGTCTTTGTAATTTTGCAATGTGATATGGTCTTCCAGCGTTTCCTCGAAATGTCTTGCAATCAGTTCGACTAATTGTTCCGATGAGTAATTATATTGTAAATGTTTTGCATTATTGTAAATTTGCAAAGCATATGTCCTTTCTGATACACCCATCCTATCATTGTATTTCCCATTTCGCAATTCCTTGTTAATGTCCAATTGTTGGACTTTTCCCCAGAAATAATTCAAAAATTTTTGTTCAAATTGTTGCCAATTGCCGAATTCTTCTTCTTTACTATCGAACCATAGGCTTGCTTCATATTTGAGATGGTTTCTGATAGTTTCTTTTGCTGTTTCGAAATTTCCGATGCGCTGTATTTTCTTTTTCAGGTTATTTATGAACGGCACTGGGTGTAATCTTCTTACGTCCCCGCCAAACCTTATCTTCACGTCATCTGTGCTATGTATAACCAGTTCTCTTCTTTCTCCGACATTTTGTTGAGTATTGATTTCCGCAATCTTTCTTTCCACTTCTTCTATGTCTGCTTGAATAGCGTTTTGCAACTTGTTTTCCAAACTTTCCATTTCTTTTTTCTGGCAATTCGTTATCTCCTTTATTTTATTTTGAATTTTCATTTCTTGTTCTTTCATCCCGTTTTTCATTGTTGTCAAACATCCTTTTACTTCCTTTTCATACTTTCCTATGCGTTCCTCCATTTTCTTGTTGTTCTCTTCTATTGCTTGTTTTGTTTCCTTCTGATTTTCTTGCATTATTCTTTTTGTTTCATCTATTGCTTGTTTTGTTTCTCTTTGATTGTCATCCAGTTTTTGTTGTGTTTCATCCATTTTTTGTGACTGGAGTTGCATAAGTTGTAATAGTTTATCTATTCCTGATAATTCTTGCTGTTCTGATGCCATGATTGTCGTGTCTAAAATATCTTCTTGGTCTGAATATTCTTTTTGTTTTTTGTTGTCCTTGCTTTGGCTTCTTGTCACAGACATTTGTTTTCAAGAAGTACTGTCCCCGCCAAATATGAAATTTTACTAGTATGTTACCAAGACGACTTTTTCTCACCCAAATATTATAAATTGTCAATAAATATATCAAATGCAAATATCGTAAAAATAAAATATTAAATCAGCTATGTAAAATTTGTACCTAAAGAGATCTAAAATTTTATGTTATCACATGTAAGTATCTCACTTTTTACCACAGGCATATAAATTTTCAAATACCGGCTTTACTCTTTCTATCCTTCAAATTTGCCACTAGAAATACTTTACAATGCTTTCCACGTTGGACGACAGTTGATGTGATCTTGATTATTGATATGAGATAATATTCTTATATGTTACTTAATTTAATCAATGTATTAATACTAATCTAATTAATTAACCAGATCACATATCAATATGTTTTCAATCTCAGGGCGAATTATAAATTAATTACTTACTTCCGTGGCTTCTAAATATTTCTTAATGGTTCCTAATCGGGATAGAAAAGAAAAGAGTAAAAAAAATACACATATGGGTTACAATTATAATCAAAATATTTTTTATTTTATTTATAAGGCAATCAATGCTTAATATTTGCTATTTCTTATTATTCTTAAACATAACATTTACAAATGGGAATCTTATTTCCTTTTGGTTTTCAATTGAAAGTTTTTATTAACATTTAACTATTAGGAGTTATTAGGAACAACTCTATTTAAGTTTGATGAAGCTTTTCTGATATTATTGATTATGTTATTCAATTTTTTTATGTGGAATTTAATACGAAAAACCCATACATTCATGTCCAAACAAATGAGACTGACCTTTTCCTGGTGAACTGAAAATGTCCTCACACAAGACCCTTTCCTGCTATCCTTGGCTGCGATCAAACCTCGTCCTGGCTTCCAGTGATGTTCTCCTTTGAAAAACTAGCTCGAATAGCTCTCGTTCCTGCTTTTGTCGTGATGCTGTGTTCTACCTTTTTCGAAACTGCTATCAGCTACCGGGACACTCTGGGCTCAAGGAGGTTCTTTTACTCTCGACCTGGCTTACTTCTCGTTCCACGATAGATACTCCACACTCACGGAACTACACCGGCTTTCTCACTCCTCGAACACTACCGTCTACTACTCGACTTCACTTCTCGACAGCTCAAAACATTCTGATCTCACTTTGTCATCCATTCCCCTACTTTCTAAATATCCCTTCCAGATTAACAAATCAATCTTCCACCACCAACTCTCATTCGTAATATTCCTCAAAACCAATTTTTAATCTTTCTAAATATGCTTAATGGATTTCAAAAGAAAATATTTAATTCCCATTCTAAAATACTTTCTAACTATTTACAAATTTTAATGACCTATTCTCTCTTTCAAATGAGTCTTATTTAGCATAGGCTAATGATCGAAACCTTCCGCGAAAAACGATAATGAACTATCATCTATTTCACTGAGTTTTATTTAGCATAGGCTAATGATCGACCTTCCGAGAAGAACGATAATGGTACGCGTCATTCACTTTGTTTATCTAAGCACATTGTTCCGAGTTTCGTACGCTTATTCTAATCACTTCTTAAAATTAAATATAACAATTTGTTGTATACAGGTTGTTTTAAATTTATATGCCCGTGGTTGAGAAAATTGAAAATATTTTATATTAAATTGAATTCTGTTTATAATTATCAAAATTTAATTTTCATATCAAATAGAAATATAACAATATATATATATATATATATATATATATATATATATATATATATATATATATACAAACAACTAGTTTATTAGGGTTGCAGTCAGAAAGTTGGCCAGGATGTTAAAGAAACACTCTTTTGACTTTTTGTCTAGCTTTCGGAATGGTTTTATTCCTTTTTCAAGACTTAGTCGTTGAGATTATTTAAAAGCTTTATGACCCTCAACAATACTAACACAAACATAGAATACAGAAAATAATGGACAAAATACATTCTAAAATTTGGTAAGGATGGTAAATTTTTATATTTATTCTATGACATCTTTTGATGGTGTCACACCGGCGCTAAGTGCCGGCGCAAATTGATCCTAAGCGAACACAACCTGGCACCGGCGCGGTGCGTAGAGAGTTCTGCGCATCCTATATCAGTGAATACAGTGCCAGGTCTACACATTCGAACGTTTGTCATCGAAACACAGTTTTCTGGTGTCGCGAGACGCGTGACTCAATTCTCAGATGTGGTTTTGGTTTCGAGATGGACGTAGAGAAGCTAATAGAACTCGTTCGGAATTACCAGTCTGATTTTTGCATGAGAGTTTAATGAAAGGGTAACAAATCAATTGGAAGTTCTGTCCCACAAAATACATGGGACGTTTTCGTAGTATGACGTTCCAAATTTTTAACCTGTTCCACAATTAAAACTTCCCCTGTTTCAGTGTTCCCGTACATCAAAGTTTGTCTGACGAGACACCGTTAAGCTATTAACAAATTTTCAGCTTGCTATTAATCAACTTTTTGTTGGTACGCGGGATCCAGGCCTAGAAATACAATGTCACAAATGATGGCGTAATCCCTTTTCTGTAGGTATAAAAATTTTGTAAATATCATTCATTTCTTAAATCTACACAACATTATCATTAAAAATGATTCATTACTAAAAACAGTTAAGCACATCTGTGAATATCGCATATCCTCAAATAAAATGTGTCATCATACCGGGCTTGTTCATGCTTAAAAACAAAATATGTAGACGAGATATAAATATATGTAATAGGTAAGCAGTTTTTGCAACGACAATCAAATCACAATCAGTGTTGTTTATAATAATAGTATCGGCATCGGCTGATAAAATAATTAGTTTTTAGCAAAGTTCGCACCTTTCGGGACACTGACGTACATAAAAGCAAATTTGTTAATTGTTGAGAAAACGTAGGTATTTAAAGTTTTAAAAGGTACAAATGAGATGCAAATTACAAGAGGAAGTAGAAATCTATTGTCCACAGTCCTAGTTATTAGGATTTTAGGATTAGAATTTTTCTTAAACATCACCTCAAAGCTTCCTTTTCTTTATTCATTATTCTCAAGACCTCGACGTTTGTGACTCTCTCCGTCCATGATATTCTCAAGATTCTGCGATACATCCACAATTCAAATGCCTCTAATTTTTAGGTATCAATCTTTTTCAGCGTCCTTGACCCCATTCCGTAGAACAGCACAGAAAGTACGTAACATCTCATCAGGCGAAGTTTCATTTCAAGGCTCAAATCTTCCACAGAACACTCTCTTCATTTTAGTGAATATGGATCTTGCTTTTTCTATTCTTATTTTGATTTCTGCTGAGCTATCGTTGTCTTCATTTATAAAAGTGCCTAAATATTTGTATTTGCTAACTCGATCGATAATTTCATTGTGTAAATATAAATTTTGGACATTTCGATATTACCATAAATTTAGTTTTCTTTATGTTCAAAGATAGTCCATATTCTTCGCTGCAGTCGCTGCTATCTTATTCACCAATGTCTGTAGCTCTTCAAGTGTTTCTATCAGAACGGTGTCGTCGGCAAATCTCAGATTGTTTAATCTAACACCATTTATTTAAATACCTATGGATTGCTCAGAGAGTGTTCTATTCATTACGTCTTCGAAATAGAGATTAAACAGGGTTGGTGACAGTATACACCCTTGTCTCATACCTCGCTTTATTTCAATTTCTTCAGTGGTATTATTCTCTACTCTCACTACTGCTTTCTGATTATAGTACATATTTGCTATTAGTCGGATATCTCGTTTATCTAAATTCTTTTCTGCCAGGAGTCTGATTAGATGATCATGCCGCACTTTATCAAAGGCCTTGTTATAATCTATGAAACACATCAGATACAGATACATCGTATTTTGTAATCAGTATTTTGTACTCAGTATCTACCACTGAGACCCGGTATCAAAAGTAACCGTTACACGTCCGCACTGATTTTGCCCGTCCCTCTATTCGTTGCAGAGACAGCCAACGGTTGGGTTTTGTTGTGAACAATATGCGGTGGGCTAGAAAAATAACTACACAGGTCACCTGTCCCGCCGGTGCCAGGTTGTGCTCGCTTAGGTTCAATTTGCGCCGGCACTAACCGTTGAAAACATTGTTTTTCGCATAAATGATGATTGTATCTGCTTTGTTGAGACCTGAAACTATTCTTTTTCGTATTTTTATAATAAATTAGAAAGGCATTGATAAGCACTCCTTAAAAATCTTGAAATCATGGTTTTTTGGAGGTTTAAATGTGTTTTGCCCAATTTTTGAATGTCCTAATGGAATCAGTTAGTTAAAATTATACCTAATACCTATACCTATTCCTAATCTATAAAAAACCCCTGATTCAACCTATTTTGAAGTCTATAAAATGGGGAAAATCCTCAATAACCTTATAGACGTTACGTTGTACTGTACTGTACCGTACGGAACAATCTGGAAAAAATCAGAAACATAATATTTGATAAAATCACAACTTAAAAAAATAGACCTGCAGCCATCTCTAAACAAAGTTACGTGCTTTTTTAGAAGAAAAATTCATTTGTAGGTTACATACACTCAACCAACGGTTTTACAAAAAATAGACAAGTTTTTTAAAAACATTAACTGTGCATGTAAATTAACTGTGTAAAAATCAAAACGAAAAAATTATGTTTTTTGATAGTAAATAAATATTAATAAATGAATCTTTTAATTTTAATTTTTAAATATTTTAGTTGGACTAAAAACCAATGGGAAACTTGGACAAAGTTAATCGAAAACCAACGCACACGAAATGTTTGTTTCGAATCATAACTCGTAAAAAGGAGATGAGTTATTAAAACCATTAAGCGATCGTAATTCCTACATATTTGTATTAAACACACCCCAACACAATTACAACTAACAGAATACATAAGATAAACAATGAACAATATAGTACATCATAATACATAGATAAATAATATGCCTGATCAAGTTCTCGAGACGTAATGGTAATTGGTAAAAATGTGATGGGAAAATTTCTAATCAAAACACTACTAATCGAGAAAAAAACCACTCAAAAACTCTAAAAATCCACGCACACGCAGCAGTAATCTTGTCCTGAGGTGCCATATACCCATTCCACTTCCCAAGTACTCTTCTATTGTGGCAACCACTGTCATCAAAATTTGCGTGTCATTCATCCTGGAAACGAGGACTCTCGTAAATATGACGTCTTCACCTCGTAACGTACAGGACAGCATGATGTGTTATAGTCCCGTAGTTGTCGGTGCTTTGTTGCGTGCCCGGTGACCGAATCTCTGGCCCGAATAATACACATAATATTAGTGATGTTGAAAAAGTAACTATTCGTTACAAAGTACTCGTTGCTTACAAATATCGAAAGTAACGATTACTATACAGAGAGGCAAATCGTTACTTTGATTATTTTGATTACTCTGATTACTTCGTTACTTCGTACCAATCGTATCAGAGCGAGTACCTATTTGAGTATTGTATCTACAATCGGTTGATATCGGAATCGGATCGGTATCCCACGAGTGTCGGTATCAGTACAGTTAACTAAAATTTTATCTATGAAGGGCGAAGGCTATGAAGAGTTTTACAGGATTACAGGGCACTGAGAATTAGCTGAAACAGAGGGAGGTAAATCATTTAACAAAGCATGCACCCAGAAACAGATGTATATACGATAAAATACGATTTGTCGAGGTAGATAATTCACAGATGTTTGTTCCTTTGAAAATATAAATGCAACACATTTTAATAATAAATACACACTATTCTAATCAGCCCTAGAAAAAAAATACCTAGCTTAGATTGAGCGGAAAAAATGTAGAAATGATAATATTTCTAGACTTTGATCATCATCTTTAATTTTACATGTATGGCATTGTTTTTATTAGACCAGGGCATTTAACACTAAAAACACAGGAATAAATCTATTTTTAAATATAGTAGGTACATAGAGACTTGCAACTTTTTGCATTGTATTTAGGATTAGGATGACGTCTGGAAAAAAGTCTGAAAAATAAAAAAAAAATGGTGTACATATCACGTCTCTACACCTAGTAGAAGCAGAGTTATAGCTAATGAAAAATAGGTTCATATTCGTCAAATTTCAAATGCAATACTTTAACTTGAAATAACCAAAAATGAAGCACATTTCGGGGAAAACTCATTTCAACTTATTTAAAGTGTTTAAAAAAAGCTTAATTTTTATTTTATAAAAAAAATTTCTAGCATCAAAATTAAACAAGTTACGCTCAAAATAAAGTCTTTTGGTTTTGGTAAAAAAATCGAGAAAATCACCCCCTAATTAGTATCTTAAATGAACTTAATCGTTACAACTTCACAAGTTTCTTGACTCGTGTATATATTGTTTATATGATCTGTAAGTTTCATCGGTTCAAAGTCCTTATTATTGAAAGGGCTGTAGTTAAAAGGGGTTGAACGAGTCACTGATCACGAATGTATGCAAATTTAGAAACCCCAAATCTTAATCGATTTTTGTCTAACAGAAAAACAAAAAAATACATGATATTCAGAAAAGCAAATCTGACTTTTTTTGTTTTTCAAAATTTCTGGTATCTCTAACAATTTTTAAGTTATTTTGAAAAAAAGGCATATTTTTCAAAATTTAAATTTTTAAAATTTTTATTTTGAAACCAAATTTTTTCAAAAATAAGTACATACTTTGAATCGATGCAACTTACAGATCATATAAACACAGCATAAGTAAAATAATTTGTGGAGCGGTAACGATTAATTTCATTTAAGCTGCTAATTAGGGGGTGGTCTTCCCGATTTTTTTTTGCAAAATCAAAAGGGACCATCTTTATTTTGAACGTAACTTGCTTAAATTTAATGCTAGAAACTTTTTGTAAAAACAGAAATAAAGCTTTTTTTAAACACTTTAAAAAAGTTATAAAGGGTTTTCCCCAAAAAGTGCCTCATATTTTGGATATTTCACGTCGAAATATTCTATTTGAAATTTGGTTAATATGAATCTATTTTTCATTGGCTATAACTCTGGTTCTACGAGATCCAGAGACCTAACGCGTACAAGATTTTTTTTACTTTTTTGGGCTATATTTTTGCTAGGAACATTTTTTTTGACAAAATACTTACTTTTTGAGTTATTTGCGAAAAACCGTCTAAAAATGTGGTTATTTTGTTGAAAAATGAACATATTCACTCGCAAATAACTCGAAAAGTGTTAACTTGGCGAAAAAGCTCTATAGAACAAAAGTTACTTAAAATTAATCAGTTTACCCATTTCCGGACTTATTTTAGACATATATTTTTTCACCCCCAAGAGGGGGTGAAAGTCACCCCAGGGCAAAAGCACACATCGGCACAATATCACTTTTCTTCTTTGACATGTAAGCTGTACGTACCTATGCCAAATTTCATGTCAATCCAAGCGGTTCTTTAAAATTTAGAGCAAAAACCGTGAAAGAATGGACTATTTCACTATTTCCATAAAAATCATTTATTTTTTCCTAAATGCCTTGGTCTATGTGTATTTTATTGTTATGATCCAAAAATCTAAAATAATATCTGCCCGGGCCAAAAAATTAGTAGAATTTATAAAAAAAAATAATTTTTAATTATTATTTATTCTGGACAAAATTATGTCGGGCACCCCTTGTTTTTAATAATTTTTAACATAATTGATTACATATCATTTAATTTCTATCCATTAAATAGATCAGTGAAGGTCGTTGTTATATCGGATCTTATACGAAATACTGCGAAATGCAATTCTCCATATCATTACCGGTACTCAAATACAAAAGTAACAAAAGTAATCAAAGTAACGAATACTGTAAATGATTACAGTGGAACCCCGATAAGTCGGCCCCCGATAACCCGGAAGTCCGGCTAACCCGGACCGATTTTCATCAGATAAACATTTTGATTTTCAATATTTTGTATTTTTCGATTTAATTGTGGCTTATTTCCAATCAAAATAGTTAATTATCAGACAAACCTTTCAACAATAAAAATGTATGTAATATAATATTTGAGAGATAATGTGTACTTATGTGTGTAATTTGAACTATACGATATTAAAAATAAAGACATAAAATAAAGACAGTGTTCTTCGAGAGACCAGACGGTAGAAGATCAGTGGGCCGTTCCAGAAAAAGATGGAAGGATGATGTTGAAACCGATCTATCTAGGATTGGGGTACAACAATGGCAAATCGAAGCGCAAGATCGCAGACGATGGAGGGCCATAGTGGATGCGGCGAAGACTCACCCCGAGTTGTAAAGCCAGTCAAGAAGAAGAAGATATTAAAAATGACTCATAGCACACGCCGCAGAAACAACAGCCACCTGTCTGTAGTATCTATTCCTTTTTATTTCAAACTGTCAGCATTGTTTAGGAAAGACCATTTAAAAAATTCTTTTATAAACAATGGTCCTTAGTATTGTGTGTCTTGTATTGTTCGCTTCCATTTGCTTACGTTTGGGTTTGGTGTTTTTTTAGTAATTTTAATGAGTAGGTATTATACTGTGCATATTTATAAATATATTTCATGTTATTTCAATTCTAACGGAGTTTATCTGTAAGTATACCGTATTTTATTAATTTTTACCATATTCTCCGGCTATCTCGGATTTTCGATAACCCGGATCGGTCGCGGTCCCGATTAATCCGAGTTATCGAGGTTCCACTGTACTTTATACAAAAGTAACGATTTTTAACGATTACTTGAAAGTAACTATAATCAACATCACTACATAATATATTCAGTTCCGATACGCAGTGCTCGAAGTGTTTGTGTCCTTCCCGCCCATTTTTCTGCCCAATTCACAAGAAGGTTAATAAACTATCTGTGAAAATTACAGAGGAACCACACTTTAGAAGTGGTATATGTAAGGTATTAGCAAACATTATTTAGAAGTAAGTAGAATAAAAACCTAAGAAACAGAGATAATAGCAGAATACCAGGCCGGTTTCAGACCTGGAAGAACAACTACAACTAACCAAATGTTTATGCTAAATTTATTACAAAATAACATTTATTAACAAATCTTAGGTTTTCATATGCTCTTTATTGATTTTAAATAGACCCACTACTCCATCTCGCGAAACGGACTAAACGTGACTAAACGAAGCAATGAGATCACTAGGAGTACCATAGAAACAGATACGATTAATTAAAATGACGCTAACTAATCCAGTTACTTTATTAAGTCATGATAGAAGGAAATCTTACAAATCAGTTTAACGTCAATAGACGATTAAAACATGGAGACAACAGACTTCAACCTAGTGCCAGAATAGATCATTAGAGGAGCCAATGTCCAGACAAGCGCCTAAATAAAAGAATCTGAAAGATTCTGAACTTCGAAGAATGTCTAGAAAATTTGAAGAAGATAGAAAATACGGCCTGACTATAAATCAAGAAAACTTAAAGTATATGGAAATAGGTAGGGAAAATACAGAAGAAAGTAAATGGATCACTCTAGGGAGAAATGGGAGAGAGTATAACTTTGAGAAGGCAACAGAATTTGAGTACCTTGGAGTAACTGTTACAAATAAAGAAGGCGAAGAGAGAGTAGGATCATTAAGCCCACTGTTGAAGGCAAAAACCTGTCCAGGGCAGCCAATATTCAAACTAATGGAGCAATAGCGAGACCAACGGTGTTGTATGTATGTGAAACTTGGAAAATGGATCACAAAAAAGAAAAAGGGATTTCGGAGAGGAAAATTTTGAAATTTTTTTTGGTGGGAAACACCTTTTTGATAGTATAAAAAGCTCTAACAGGGAATGGCGCAGAAACACAAACAGGAGCTAATACTGATGTCTAGTATAAGACACAATAAATCTAAAAGTAGAGTAGATTTTATGTAATCAAATGTACCATTCTCAAATAAAACCCCACGAACGCACTTAAAAACACTGACAATATTAATTTAATTAAATCGAAATTAACTCGAAAAAGAAACTTTTTTTTTATTTAGCTCCTTTTAATTTACAATCTGTTATTACTCATAACAATAAGTAAATTTTATGACAATTATTAGAAGAACAAATGACATGTAGGAATTCTCTCCAGTGAGAGGCTTCCTTTAACATATAATTAACAAAGTTAATAATGTAGTGGTAAATATTAATTAATTTTACTTAAATCTGTTTATTAAGTCTGTAGGCTTAAAACGCTTTAGTCAACGCACTTCATCGGTGACATTAAACAGTTCGCGCACTAGTCATTAGAGTGAGCACTAGTTTTGTTTTTGTATTTTTCATTGTACTTTGTGACTTCAGTTTTTATGGATTGAACTTGGAGGTCTTTTTCTATTATGTTGTTAGAAACATACCACGGAGCATTGGTTATAATTCGAAGAACTTTGTTCGGGAATCTTTGTATGATTTCTAGGTTTGAATTGCTAGCAGAACCCCATAATTGAATTCCATACGTCCATATTGGCTTCAGTACTGCTTTATATATTAAGATCTTATTTGTGAGATTTAATTGTGATTTCCTGCCAATAAGCCAGTAAAGTTTTCTTAGTTTGAGACCCAATTGTTTTCGTTTTGCAAATATATGTGTTCTCCATGTTAATCTTCTGTCAAGATGTAAACCTAAATATTTGACTTCATTTCTCTGAGTAATCATTTGATTATTTAATAACACTGCTGGACATATACCTCTTCTTAGCGCAAAGGTAACATGGATTGATTATTTTGGTATCATGAACTCGAATTTTCCATTTTTTTTAACCATGCTTGGATATTATTAAGGCTGGCTTGTAAGTTTCTTGAGGCAGTTACTGGATCATGATGTGAGGCGAGTATTGCAGTGTCCTCTGCGAAGGTTGCTGTTATTGTAGTTCTTGAAGTTGGTAGATCTGCAGTAAAAATCTGGTACAGCATTGGTCCTAACACGCTGCTTTGCGGTACTCCTGATTTTATTTGGTATAATTCTGGATATTCCAAATGGCATTTAACTGAAAATAATCTGTCAGATAAGTAAAATTTTAGAAGTTCATAATACGGATGAGGCAATAGGTTTTTTAGTTTATAGAGTAGACCTTTGTGCCAGACTTTATCTAACGCTTGGCTTATGTCAAGAAACGCTGCTGAGCAATATCGCTTATTTTCAAAGTCGTTGCTGATATGTTTTATTCTATGGTTCCATGTTCTTGTCTAAACCCAAATTGATGTTCTGGTATGAGATTTTTGCTATCTAGTATTGGCTTGATGCGTTTCATTATTAATATTTCCAGCACTTTGGAAAGCACAGGCAGTAAACTTATTGGCCTATATAATGTTAATTCCTCTAGTTTTTTCCTGGTTTTGGGATCATTATTATAACTGCCATTTTCAGTTGTTTCGGAAAATAATTTAATCTTATTATTGAATTAAAAATTTGTAATATTGCCGTTATTCCTTTCTTTGTTAATTTTTGTAGTATCCTACCCGTTATCAGAAAAAGAAACTCAAGGCATGTATCCACTCTTATGCTCGGCACATCTACACACAGTGCATACTTTCGCGCTCCCGTTCGTGCAACGGAATGTGCTTCATCTCAGCGTTCCAACCGGTGCGGTGGCGGTTTATATGGAGAGGAGCGCATGCCGTATCCATTGGAGTAGTTGCAGGGAGCGCGGAGCGCAAGAGGTTCGCAAGCATAGTGGATACGAGTCTTTAGAATCTTAAAATTTGGAAGTCGAAAAATGAACAAAGAAATTATTTTTTTCTACGAGCGTGCAAAAATGCCTACTTTCTCGCACGCATTTTAGTTTAGACAGTTTTACTTTTCCGCACGCGTTTTACTTTTCCGCGCGCGTTTTACTTTTCCGCACTCGTGTTAACTTAGATATGTTAATATGGCCTTAAAGTAATTGTAATACATGCAATAAACTAATATTTAAATGTTAGTTACTAATTTATTTCAAATATATCGTATTGTGTACATGTTTTAATGAAATTAACGCGAGAATTCGATGAAATAAAATAATTTTGACATAATATTCGAAAGTCAATCAGTAGACAATAACAGTAGTTTTGATTCGTCGTCATGGAAACCAAGATTGTCGTCATGCTAACCAATTATGCTGAAACTTTGGTTTCGACAACCTTGTCAAAGAATTAATTTGTGTATATATTTTCATATTAATTAAATTAATTGATTAAGATTTGGTCATTTTTTAAAAACTCGTAGAAAAAATATTGTTCCTAACGCTTGCAGAAAGTCTCGTTCGGCAAAACTGCAGTCGCGTGCGGAAAAGTATGACTTTCTGCACTTGTTAGGAAAATAACTATATAACTTTTGTAATTTATCCTCAAAAGATATCTGCTAGAAATCGAGGTAGAAAATTTAGATAGAAATAGTTTTATATAATTTAAGTAGTATATAATTATTTCTAAAAGACAATATTGTTGCAGGTACCAGCAGTACGAAACGAAAAGTACTACAGTTGTTGTGAAGAACCCTATCCCGACATAATTTTCTATATCACCTTAAGAAGAAAAACCCTCTTTTACACTGTAAATTTAATTATACCCTGTGTGGGGATTTCCTTTCTCTCTATTCTGGTATTTTACTTACCATCAGATTCGGGAGAGAAAGTATCCTTATCCATTTCTATTCTGTTGTCCCTCACTGTGTTCTTTCTGCTACTGGTGGAGATTATTCCTCCAACTTCCATAACAGTGCCTCTGCTAGGTAAGTCAAACTTTGAATATTTTTAAATTTAAAAAAATGATAAGGTAAATATATCTATTTAGGAAATTGCGAATTCTGAGAACATAGTTCTATTAAAAGACCATACAACTTGTAATTTTTTGGACATAATACTCTGTGTATTATAAATAATTTATACAGGGTGTAACAAACATGCAGGTCATAAATTAAATAACATATTCTGGGACCAAAAATAGATCGCTTGAACCGAACTTACCTTACTATAAATGTGCACATAAAAAAAGTTACAGCCCTTTGAAGTTACAAAATGAAAATCGATTTTTTCCAATATATCGGAAACTATTAGAGATTTTTTATTAAAAATGGACATGTGGCATTTTTATGGCAAGAACATCTTAAAAAAATTATACTGAAATTTGTGCACCCCATAAAAATTTTATGAGGGTTTTGTCCCCTTAAACCCGCCAAACTTTTGTGTACGTTTCAATTAAATTATTGTGGTACCATTAGTTAAACACAATGTTTTTAAATATTCTTTATCTCTTAGTACTTTTTCGAAAAGTCAGTTTTTATTGAGATATTTTGAATATTTGTCAAATCCACCACATATTTGAATATGGTTAAGCACGATTATAGAGACCAAAATAAATTATAGAGATTAAAATATGAAAATTCTTACATTTTAGGTATATTTTGAGCCATATTAAAAAAAAGCCTCATCTCGATAAAAGGTGGCTTATCGAAAAAATACTCATCATTCACTTTGCCTTATCCCTATGCGGGGTCGGCTTCCCTAATTGCATTTCTCCACATAATTCTATCTTGGGTCATATCAATATTAATCCCCTTTACCAACATGTCCTGCCTTATGGTCTCCCCCCAGGTCTTCTTTGGTCTTCTTCTCCTACTCCTTCCAGGAATCTGCACTTCAGCTATTCTTCGTATTGAGTGATTAACGTCTCGACGTTGAACATGACCAAACTATCTTAACCTATGCTCTCTCATTTTGGCATCAATTGGTGCCACACCTAGACTTCCCCTAACATTCTCATTTCTAATTTTATCCTTCTTTGTCACTCCACTCATCCATCTAAGCATTCTCATTTCCGCCACATGCATTCGTTGTTCCTCTTTCTTCTTTACTGCCCAACATTCAGTTCCGTACATCATAGCCGGTCTTATGGCTGTTTTATAGAATTTTCCCTTCAGCTTCATTGGAATTTTTCTGTCACACAACACACCACTCGCTTCTTTCCACTTCATCCATCCAGCCCTAATTCTACTGCATGCATCTCCATCTATTTCTCCATTACTCTGTAATACCGATCCCAGGTACTTAAAACTATTGCTTTTTACAATCAGTACACCATCCAAAGATACCATTTTATTTGTAGTAGCTCCATCTTTAAATGAACATTCCAAATACTGTTTTTGTCTTACTAAGTTTTAAACCTTTTTCCTCCAGAGCTTGTCTCCACTGTTCCAGTTTTTGTTCTAAGTTTCTTTCACTATTTCCTACTAACACGACATCATCAGCATACATTAAGCACCATGGAATGTTACCCTGTAGTTTCGCTGTTATCTCGACCAAAACTAATGAGAATAAATACGGACTAAGCACAGAGCCTTGGTGCAATCCTACTTTCACATGAAATTTATGTCTCTCCCACACCTGTCCTAACACTAGTCGTTACTCCCTCATACATATCCCTCACAATCTTTACATATTCACCAGGGACTCCTTTCTTATTGAGTGCCCACTACAGAATCTCTCGAGGAACTCTATCATATGCTTTCTCAAGATCAATGAATACCATATGAGCGTTTGTTTCTTTACTCCTGTATTTTTCCATCAACTGCCTTATAATGAAAATTGCATCTGTTGCTGATCTGCCCTGCATAAAGCCAAATTGATTCTCGGATATTTCGGTCTCTTCACGTATCGGTCTATCAATTACTCTTCCCGATACTCTTATCGAAAAAATACTAAGAGGTAAAAAAGTTTTAAAAACACTGTGTTTATATAATGGCACCACAATAATAGTTTAATTGGTACGTACACAAACATTTGGGGGGTTTAAAGGAACAAAACCTCCATAAAATTTTTATGTATATTAAAAAAGAAGTAGCATCCCGATAACAACTGGCTTATCGAAAAAATACTAAGAGATAATAAAGTTTTAAAAATATTGCGTTTAACTAACGGCACCACAATAATAATTTAATTTGAACGTACACAAAAGTTTGGGTGGGTTTAAGGGAACAAAACCCCATAAAACTTTTATGGGGTGTACAAATGTCACTGTTATTTTTTTAAGATGTTCCTGCCACAAGAATGCCACATGTCCATTTTCAATAAAAAATCTCTAAGAGTTTTCGATATATTAAAAAAAATCGATTGTTATTTTGTAACTTCAAAGGGCTTTAACTTTTTTAAGTGCATATTTGTACTAATAGTCTAGGCGCCAGAAGGGTCACCGTGTCCTTTTCAATTCTGATGGACAAACTCAACGGTTTCTTATGGATTTATGGCTACTGATTACGAATTTCGAGGGTGGATTTCGATCCGAGTGGTCAAAAAATTGGTATAAACAATTTAATTGTTTATAAATTGTTTATAAGGCTTTGGCTCAAAAACCAAAAGGGATAGAAAAGAATGTTTCAAATAAGATTTGTTCGTTTATAAAAAACGAAGAACAAAACGTTTACTAAACTTAAATCCAACAGTTAGAACTCAAGATATTGTAAAATTAGTGCACAATGCAAATTGCAAAATAAGTATTTTTTGAAGCTTTATCTATCGTAGCTTCTACGTGTGCAAATGAGCCTTAGAAGGTTTCATTTTAAAGCTTCATTAATAGACTTCCAAACAAAGTTTGTTAAATTACTTGATCTTCATTTATTTTGAAGTTATGCCAATTTGAAGTTATAATTTTCTTAAAAAAATTGTACATTAATTTGTTTATAAGGGTTTCAAGTTCATTTGAGCTGTAAACATTTGTACTTTAATTAACAATACTGATAGAAGAACTCAAAAGGAACATTTTGAGCTTTTTAAAATGTTCGTAAGTTTATTTTTGGTAAAGATATCGATATTTTAATGGCGAGCTATGAGGCGCAAAATCGGCTCACAGTCAAGTATGTAAGTATTTTTCGACGCTTTATCGATCCTAACTCGGCTTCTACGCACGCAAAGGAGCCAATATGTGATATCCATATAAAAATGAATCGAGTTCTTATACAGCATCATCATTGCATATAAAATGAGCATTTATGTTGTAGCGGCATACACACAATTGACGTGCCTTGATGATGTTGCAAAAGAACTAGATCCACTTTATATGGTTATCAAATAGATAATTAGATTCTGAAGCCCCAGAAAGGTTTAGTTTTACTGCCTACAAGAACAGACTTAGTACCACCATGTAACTGTAAAAATTGCTCTAAGAACTTATGCAGATGTAAAAAAGCTGAGATTCTCTGTATACCTCGATGCAGATGCATGAAAGATAATGTTTGTAAAAATAGAACTAATAAATAATATCAACTTACTTTTTAGTTATATTACTAAAATATTAGTTTTTAATGTTTTTTTTTTCTCATTTAGTACAAAAAAATAGAAGACAAAGTAAATAGAATGCAAGGTGATACGAGGTACAGTATGATGATTTAATTATAAGAATTATATGATAAAATTTGATTAGGATCTTCAAAAATAAAAAAATGAAGATAACGTATATATACATAGAAATTATAATTTGCATCGAGAAGTTAGCGCGTGAACCTTTACGCGGTGAGCCAATCTCGCGCCTCAGAGCGCGCTATTAAAATATCGATATCTTGACCAAAAATACACATACGAACATTTTCTTAAGCTCAAAATGTTGGTTTTGAGTTCTTCTATCATTATTGTTAATTAAAGTATAAATGTTTATAGCTTAAATTGGTTTGAAACCCTTATAGTAATGTACGATTTTTTTAAGAAAATTTTAATTTCAAACGGAGATAACTTTAAAACAAATGAAGACAAAGTAATTTAACAAACTTTGTTTGCAAGCATATTTATTAAGCTTTAAAATAACACCTTCTAATGCTCATTTGCATGCGTACAAGCCGAGTTACGATCTATAAAGCTTCGAAAAATGGTTATTTTGCAATTTGCATTGTGCACTAACTTTACAATATCTTGAGTTCTAATTGTTGGATTTAAGTTTAGTAAACGTTTTCTTTTTCGTTTCTTATTAACGAGCAAATTTGATTTAAAACATTCCTTTTTCCTTTTTATCTCTTTTAGTTTATGAGCCAGAGCCTTATAAACAATTTATAAACAATTAAAATGTTTATAACAATTTTTTGACTACTCGGATCGAATTCCACCATCGAAATTCGTAATAAGCAGCCAAAAATCCATAAGAAACCGTTGAGTTTGTCCATCAGAATTGAAAAAGACACGGTGACCTCTATTTGGCGCTTATACTAAAGGTAAGTTAGGTTCAATCGATTTATTTTTGGTCCCAGAATATGTGATTTACTTTATGACCTGCATTTTTGTTACAACCTGTATAAAGAGTAGTGAATTGTCGAAGAAACCATGTGTAAAAGACTATTATACAGAGTGTTTCATTAATAATTGGAATTATTTTAACTGTAGAGTGCTGGGCTCAAAATATTAAGATTTAACCCAAATCATCTAGTCCGAAAACGCATCCTAAGGGAGCTAGAGCTCATCTTGTAATTAGTTTTTTTAAATACCTCCAGAACGCTGCTATTTAGAAAAACGAAAACTGGTACGCCTATTTATCTTCCAGATATACATCAGTTCAACGGTAGGGCAACGATTATTTTATCGCATAACTTTTTTGTCTTTATTTTTAAGCATTTTAACACTGGAGTGTTAGACTAATGTTAGACTTTGGCCTCCATTTTTTTGAGAAGCAATTCGCTGATTATTGAGCTGAAAGACCTTTCTTTTCCTCCCCTTTCGGATCTTGTATTACGTAACGAAATTTTCTGCACATTCTCAATGGTAATTACGCATATTCTCAACATAGCGTATGGTCCTAAAGTTTTGGGAAAAATTTCAAAAGCATATAACTCTGACCACAATAATCTTATATTTTTATTAAATTATTCAACAACGTAACTTAACTATCCTTATTATAAATCAAAATTCAAATGACAGAAAAGGGACCATTATTTTCGATTTGCCTAATAATTCCCCTGACACGTTTAGTCCTGTCGCCAGGGGGGGTACAACGGCCTCGTTAATTCAGATGGACTTACCCAAGTTTTTTTTATGTATTTTGACCCGTCGAACACGAATTTTTTGGGTAACAGTTGATCCGGATGTCGATAAGATTGTTATAGACCAAGAACTTGAGAAATCAAATAACAGCGATTTTTGGCAAAACAAAACAATATTTTGTATTTTTTGGGTCATTTTAAGCAAAAAATATTTCTACAAGTTTTTTAGTAGGATGCACAGTTTTCGAGATAAACGCGGTTGAACTTTCAAAAAATCGAAAAACTGCAATTTTTAAACCCGAATAACTTTTGATTAAAAAATAAAATAGCAATTCTGCTTAGCGCCTTTGAAAGTTCAAGTCAAATTATGTCGGTTTTGATTATTTGCATTGCTAAAAATTTATTGTGTTATTGTTAAACAAAGCTACAAACAACTAGTGCGTGAGTGATGTTTCTATGATTTCTCATTTAAAATCGAACGAGTAGGTAGAATAGGTACTAGTGCAATCAAGACTATTTCTACGTTACATGCGTTAAAACACATGTAAAAGCACGGGAAACCCTACGTGTTTATAGCTTTGTTAAACAATAAAAAAATAAATTTTTACCAATGGAAATAATCAAAACCGATATAATTTGACTTAAACTTTTAAATGCGGTAAGCAGACTTGCTATTTTATTTTTTAATCAAAAGTTATTCGGGTTCAAAAATTGCAATTTTTCGATTTTTTTAAAGTTCAACCGCGTTTATCTCGAAAACTGTGCATCCTACGAAAAAACTTGTAGAAATATTTTTTACTTAAAATGGCCCAAAAAATACAAAATAGTGTTTTGTTTTGCCAAAAATCGCTGTTATTTGATTCCTCAAGTTCTTGGTCTATAACAATCTTATCGACATCCGGATCAACTGTTACCCAAAAAATTCGTGTTCTACGGGTCAAAATACATAAAAAAAACTTGAGTAAGTCCATCTGAATTAACGAGGCCGTTGTACCCCCCCTGGCGACAGGACTAAATATAGGGCTGTAAGATAAAGCCAGCCTCAGAAATTGCACACCATACCAAAATTTTGTCCTCAAATGTTTTCTTACTTTTGAATTTTATTTCATCAGGGACATTTTCGTAATCGTTCGTGTAAAACCCATCGTTACCCTTCATCTCAGAGTTGGACAAAGTAAAATATTTTTCATCGTCCATCACGATCAACTTGTTGACGAAATGCACTCGCCTTAACGCGCGGCAACATCTCGGAATTCTCTCTAATTGATCCTCTGTGTATTTTGGAGCTTTCCTTGTTTTAAAGTAGATAATATTGTTACTCGATAGGGTCCTGTATACTGTAGTCTTTCCAACATGAAATTTTCTGGCCAGTTTTCGCTGTGAGACCCCAATTTTGTTCTTAGCTGCTTTAATCAGTCTTGCCTCTCTTATATGGTTCAAAATCCGCGGTCGGCCACTTTTACGCAAGTTAACACATGGTATCCCTTCTTCACATTCTCTGATTGTGCGACAAATTGTTGATTTGCTTATGTTTTGATCTCGATAAATATTAACAATATCTCGTTTCGACATTCGTCCAACCATATTATAAACACCTCGACGAATATCAATTTTATAAGACATTTTGCAGAGCACAAACCAAAATATTCTGCTTTGTTTATTAAATGTCAATAACTGATGACATTTCAATTCCATGGCCTTCTTTGTTAAATGCATTTTGCTTCTCAATCAGACCAGGTGAAATTTTTCCCAAAACTTTAGGACCATACGTTATCATCATCATCATTGTCTCTACAATCCATGGTGGGTCTTGGCCTATCCCAGAATCAGCTTACATTCCTTCCTATCCTTCGCCTTGGTTTTCCAATTTCGCACTCCTAACACTCGCAAGTCGCTTTCCATCTGGTCCTTAAATCGTGCTCTAAGCCTGCCTCTTCTCCTCACTTCATTCGGTCACTGGCTATAAATGTGTTTCGACAGCTCCACCTCATTCATTCCCTCTACGTAGCCTAGCCATCGTAGCCTGTTTATTTTGACAGATATACCAATACTAGGCCCACTATAAAGACGGTAAAGCTCAAAATTATATCGTCTACGCCATAATCCGTTTTCCTGTACGCCTTTATAGATATGCCTGAGGATATTACGTCCAAAACAGCCTAACCGTTCTTCATTAGGTTTTGTTATCGTACACGTTTCTGACGCGCAAAGCGTCGTTTTCACGCTACTTCTTATTGTACGTTTTGTGTGTCATGCAAAACGTACGACAAAACGTAAGTTTTGTCAATAAGCGGATTTAATTTTTTCGATTCGACAAGCCGTACTAGACCTGGATCCCGCGTAAGAAAAAAAAGTTGATTAATAGCAAGCTGAAAATTTGTTAATAGCTTCAGGGTGTCTAGTCGGATAAACTTTGATATATGAGAACACTGGAACAGGGGAAGTTTTAACGGTGGAGCATGATAAACGTGTCGTCCTGACAAGTTTATGATGGTGAAAAATAGCAAGTTGTTTTTAAGTTTATCCAATAGCCAACGTTATATAATATATGAAAAAATGTTTGTCCGACAAAAAGGTTGGGCATTTTAACGAGTCCGACACGTAGAACATGTCACATCACAGGAACTATGTTGGTGATGAATAGCAGTCTGATTTTTGCATGAGAGTTTATTGAAAGGTTAAAAAAGCAATTGGAAGTTCTGTCGGACAAAATGAATGGGAAATTTTCCTAGTCGGACATTCTAAACATGTAAGATATAGACAAAAATGTTGGTGATAAATAGCAAGCTAATTTTGATTTGTTTATGTACAAATTATATTTTGTAACGCAAAAAGTTATATGTCGGACAAAAAGTTTGGGCAAATCGAAGGAAATAAATAAAAAGCATTTTTTCAGAATGACTTAGTCACATATTGATAAAGCTATTTTAGTTGTATATTATTATTTATATTCACATATTTGCATGTGCATATAAGATATACATGCACACTCCAAAAACAGTGAGGTAAGTATCAATGCATGTATATATTGCAAAACAATTATTTTTTTGGGTGGAGTTTGTTCTAGATATTCTCAAAATGACAATAAAAAATGTCAAAGAACATATGAAAGCAATCTCTTAGGGTTTTCTAATTAGGCGCATCAGAAAGTACGGAAAATTTCCTACAAAAAACGTTGTATACATTTTTTTCCATACTCAAATCTTAACCCTGTAAACGACATTGAAAAATGTGAAGAGTAAAACTTCGGTGCTTTTAAGAATAGACGTAAATATGACACATTATGCTTAGAAGTATGTATTAGAAGGCTGCATTTGTCAGTGTGACACTTTGTGCTATACAAAGTAGTATTTGAAAGTACATGGTCTCTGAGTTTCTGTTTGCCACGTGTGTTGGAAATTAAAATTTATATTAACTATGGAGTGTTTTTGTGTCTATTTTTGAGTGTCAACAGTTTAAATTTTAAGTCGCCAAATCAAAAGTGAAACCATTCAACGGAAAATTTTTGAGTAATTTTCGAACATTTTACAAAGTTAGTAAAATACTTGGTCATCAATTCAATGAGGTTCAGTTGCCAGATAATTGTGAAAGTTTTATTGAATATCATTCTTCGTGCTATAATGCTTTGCTTGATTGAAAAAGGGTACCTAAATAAATTATTACTAAAATTGTATAACGTAATTTTTCTCAACTTTCTACAAATGAAATAATAATGTAATTAATGTCACATGGCAAGAAATAATTTGCTGCCAAAATAAATCGATTAGTTTAAATTTGAAGTTACGATTGCAATTTATTATGAATTATTGTCAAAAGTGACAGTTTTTCTTAAATGGAAATGTATTACAACACCTTTTAAATGCCATTGACAGAGTGGGAAGAGAGTTTGGCCTAAATATAAACTGTTCAAAAACAAAGTACATGGTATTTAGCCGTTTGGCCCATCAAGATTCACGGTTATATGTTGATGGTCATATGATTCAAAGAGTACCCAGTTTTAAATATCTTGGTTGCCATATTACTGAACAACTAGATCCAGATAAAGAGATAAAATGTAGAATCGAGATAGCCCGCACGACATTTTTAAAAATGAGGTCATTCTTCTGTAATGATACCTTGCAACTTCAACTTCGAAAGCGCATGATTAAATGCTACATTTGGTCAGTCCTCTTGTATGGTGTCGAAGCATGGACATTAAAAATATCCACCATTAACCGTTTGGAGGCCTTTGAAATGTGGCTGCACAGACGTATTCTAAAAATACCATGGACGGCTATGCTGACAAATGTGGCAGTCCTTAAGAGAGCAAATGCTACCCGCGAGCTGCTTGATAACATCAAATATAGAAAGATGACCTATTTTGGACACGTAGTAAGGGGAGACCGGTATAATATTCTTCAACTTATTATGATGGGTAAAATCGAAGGACGCAGAGGAATTGGTAGAAAGCAGGCCTCTTGGTTGAAGAATATCCGGGAGTGGACAGGAATAAAGAAAGCAGAACACCTATTTAGAATAGCTCGAGACAGAGACAGTTTCGCCATGTTAATCGCCAACGTCAAGGGGACTTGATAGGGCACGTTAAGAAGAAGAAGGAAATGTATTCATAGACATAAGGGTAGACAGGGAATACAGTGCAAAAGTCGATAGGTGGTCTATCTATCTCTTTTAACCAAGCGATCCCGCGCATGTGGCAGACAAAGATAGCTAGACCACTCAATCCATAATATAATTTGGCTGATCTACTATAAATGTATTACAGTGAGGTATCTAAATGATGTTGACATAAATCGAAAGATATCGATTGTAATTGACTGCAGGTACTTTTGACATAGAATAATCACCCCTTATTGAAATTTCAAAAATTATTTTTTTTAAATTGTCCGACTACAAAATCTACCCCTTATTTTTTTCCGACAACAGTCATTCTTGGTAAGGAATAATTTACTTAATTAAATTTCGTCTTTGTCGGAAAGCTATTTATCACCAGCATTTTTGTCTATATCTTACCTGTTTAGAATGTCCGACTACGAAAACTTCCCATTAATTTTGTCGGACAGAACTTCCAATTGATTTTTTAACCTTTCATTAAACTCTCATGCAAAAATCATACTGCTATTCATCACCAACATAATTCCTGTGATGTGACATGTTCTACGTGTCGGACTCGTTAAAATGCCCAACATTTTTGTCGGACAAACATTTTCGCATATATTACATAACGTTGGCTATCGAATAAACTTAAAAACAACTTGCTATTTTGCACAATCATAAACTTGTCAGGATGACACGTTTATCATGCTCCACAGTTAAAACTTCCCCTGTTCCAGTGTTCCCGTGCATCAAAGTTTGTCCGACTAGACACCGTTAAGCTATTAACAAATTTTCAGTCAACTTTTCTTTCTTACGCGGGATCCAGGTCTACTTTTGCTGTTTTCACGTTACGTCTTATTGTACGTTTTGTGTGATAGGACAAATCCTATACATTTTTCGATTCGACAAGACGTACGTTTTTCTATTTACACGCCACATTATACACTGGACAAAACGTACGTTTTGCATGACATACAAAAAGTACAATAAGACGTAGCGTGAAAACGAGCCTTAAGTGAGGACGGGCTTGTCTTGATTAGAGTCCTGTATATCGATATTTTTGTTCTTTTTGTGACTAAGTTTGATGTTAAAGGTTTCTTGAATCCATATCGATTTGCTAGATATACAATACGTCTGTAAATTTTGGCAGTTACTGTATTACTTTGGTTGATTTGGGAGCCTATATATAAGAACTCTCTTACACCTTCGAAAGTATATTATGTTCCAACCGTTAGATTTTCAGGTTCTGCTACTTGATTATTATTTGTGACCTTTGAACCAAGTACACCTTTCTTCTTGAAACGATATCAATGTCATCTGCATAACGCTAGTATTTGTTCACTTCTATTATTCTCAACATATACTTTTCCTAAAAATTAATGTGCTATGAATCTACTAATACCATGAAAATGTTGTGTGGGAACTTACGGCAAAACGAAGTTCATTTTTGTATTTAGCGGATCAAAAACCATACAAATCAATTAATATTTTCAAACTCCGTTTTCAAATTCTTTTTGTAGAAGTCGCAAGTATAGAGAAAGAAATCATAATTTAACTGTTTTAAATGATAACTGTGTTATATTAATAGCATTTTATTACTTCACTTCATTTTTAAAATTCGAACATTTTTTTAAGTAATAGTAGAGGAGGAAGGTATGCTAAATTTGCAGTTAGTCGAGCGTTATGGGGGCCTATGGGGTTGTGAAGAGTAGGTCCTAAAACCAAAAAAGTTAAGTTAAGTTTCCCATAAATTCGCCATTTCGCCATCTATCCATAATTCGAAAAAATGTCTCCAATAAAAGTTGCTTATTTTTACGTAGAAAATTCAAATCTGCAATAAAAATTGGGGGCTCCTATTTAAGATTTTAAAGTAACCCTCTACTCCACCTCCGTGGGGGTGGTGTTTGGTGCCATTCGATAGATTTTTTAAAAATATTGAATACGTATATTTTGCAGTTTTTCGGTCTGATATTCATTTCGCGAAATATCGCGGGGTTCTTATTTAAAATTTTACATTTACTCCCCACCCCTTTACGTGAGGGGTCGTGTTTGGCATCATTCGATAGATTTTGAAAACTATTGAACACGTACTTTTTAGTTTTTTGATTATTCATTTTGCGAAATATTCCTTTTTTGTGAAACTTTGTGATACGCCCATTTCCTTACTCCCCGCTCAAATCGTTAGATTTTTGATGTATACACTCTATTACATGTACTTAACTTACCTTATCTTAATCTGACGATTTCGATGTTTTTCTAAGGATAGAGTTTTTTCTTTCGAACTCCCCTGTATTACGAGCCAATATATGGTAGTAGAGGTACATTTACAGGGTAAAATGTTTCTCCCGATGTCTCGATAATCTGAAGCGCTCGAATAACTGCAAAAATCCCCGCTGGGGCTCCCATACCATAATATTATTAATCTTAATCTATTTTTAGGAAAATACTTGCTCTTCACAATGTTGTTGTGTACCTTGTCAGTAGTTGTCACCATAGCTGTCCTGAATGTAAATTTTCGATCGCCGGTTACACACAAGCTAGCACCATGGGTAAAAGTTTTCTTTATTGAATTTTTACCGAAATTCCTTTTCATCGAACGTCCTCGGAAAGAAGACGATGACAAAAGTCAAGATAGTATGTTGACCGACGTCATCCAAGTTCCGATGATTGATAATTGCAAACCTTACGAAAAAACCTCGTTCGACAGTTTCGATTTAGGTAAGTCGCTAATATTTTTAAACGTTTATACACACATCAAAATAATTTAGAGGAGACCTAAATATTTAGCTTTAAATCAATGTTACCTGCAAATATAAAAATAAATTTATGATTTTAATATTTTTGTTGTTTTTTCGATTATTTTACCAACTTTCACGGTAATGCTGACAAAAATGGCTATCAAAAATTTATCAAATCTTCAATATGCATTTTTTTCTAACGTATGTCCTAAAAGTTTTGGCACAAACATTGGCTTTAATTTTAACGAAAACAAAATAACATCAAGTTGCATTTGGAAACAAAAGCTTTTTTATATTGTCTACTATCAGTTAAGATTTATTTATTTTGAAGTTTTCACTTTATAAATATATTTTAAATTTATAAATTTTTAAGTTTTAAATTTTAAAGTATAAATTAGAAATAAGGAAAGGTATCTACAACTTGGGTGGGTGTGTACTCAAATCTGAAACCTGTAGAATATTTCAAAATGAAAACAATTCACGAAGAATATTTTATATAATATTAACGGAGTGCGATCAAGGAATAACAGCCATGGATGAGTAGTGTGACCAACTCAAATTCAGTCGAATTCGGGACAATGCTGAAAAAAATACCTGAATCCGGGACTTTTCAATGAAAATCGGGCCATTTCTATGTTGACAATTATATTTTTGATGGGATTAAGCCACAATTGGTAATGGTAATTACATTTTTGTTAGTTTTTGACGTCTCCACTTTCAATCCGGAAGTCGTTCTCAAACTTTGAGAAAAATTAGAAAATCAACTGATGGACTTTTATGTAAATATAACCTTTTATATGTTAATATAAAAAAATAATTATCATTACAATCAATTGGCGCTTAATCCCATCAAAAATATAATTGTCAAACATGCCACAAGAAAACAGCTTCAGAACAATTTTATGTTGATTACATCTTACTACATATACTACATACTTGTTGAACAATTGATGAATTTGCTTAAAAATCATAGAAAGAAGAAAGCTTTTAAAAATCAAATATTTTCTCGTCCCACCAATTCAGTGTGATGTTAATTCTTGGAAGAATAACGTATTCAAAATTTCAAAGTAGAATTTTACCAAAATGTTGAAAATTCGGATGGCCCGAAAGCATTGTCCGGGACGCCGGGACACAACTTCGTAATTCGGGCCATGTCCTGGATTTTTCGGACTAGTTGGTCACACTATGGATGAGTGATGAATCTACCAAAATGTGAAAAATCACGCGCATTTACTGCACATAAGTCAGAGAAATTGGTGAGAATTGCAAACACCAGCTTGGAATGGAAACTAGAAGATTGGCTCGTCAATACAGATCTTCTAAGAGTTCGATATCGTTGGAATTGAGGAGGAATCATCTTAAATATCTAAAGAGACGTAAGTGCCCCAAATACTCTTAAGCGCAACTCCTTCAGACCTGCTATTACTAAAGAGATACCCAAAACTGGTTTCTACAACACCAAATACCCTGTGTTTTCAAAAACAATAATTCTCCAAACTTGCCACAGGCTCGCCCACTGAAGGATTTTTGGGCTTTACTGTCTAGGAAAGTTTATCATAGAGGCTGAGAAGCCCAAGATGAAGAACAATTAAGACGGCAAATTTATGAACAGCTAAGAGAAATTGATCTAAATTCCGCCCAGGACCTCCTGAAAGACATTCGAAGAAATTTGCGTCTAGTAGAGAAGAATGGGCCACTCCAAATAAATTGAAAGTATAGTTTAGTTAAGCATTGAGTTGTAATTTAAGATAACCAGTTAGTGTTTAAATAGATTTCTTCATTAACAAGAAAATTCGATAAACATTTAGTGGCAAAACTTTTAGGACATACGTTATAAGATATAGAGTACCTAATATTTCTCTATCTGTACTTGATTTTCGATGTCTATGTGGATTTTTATTTAGTTTTGCAATTGGAAATAATGGAGAGACATCATTTAAATCGCGAAATGCAGTGGCGTGCTATCGGGATGCTTAGACCTAGCAGAAGTCAAAGAGACGTTGCTGAGGTCCTCCACACGAACAGTAATGTCATTAATTGTTTGTGATTATGGTATCATAAAACTGGTGACGTTACTGAACGTCATATAGGCCGTACAAAGACAACTAACCATATTAACAATTAACCATATTTGGTTGCAAGCTTTGCGAGATCTCAATATAACTGTATCATAATTACAAATGAGGCTTCAGGAGACCTATCAGGTGTTTGTAAGTTTCCAAACTATTAGAAGTAAACTGCATGAAGTAGGTCTAAATGCTAGTAGACCTGTGAGAGCGCCTGTGTTATCCAGACGAAATCGCGTTCATCGACTTCAGTGGTCACAAGAACACGTAAATTGGGTGTTCGCAGATGAGTACCGATTTGAGTTTGTACCAGATACGAGACGGATAAGAAGTTGGAGACGGTCTGGCAATGCTGAACGATTGATCAACTTGCTGGAGATTCATAGACAGCAAGGCGGCAGTATAATGGTATGAGGTGGCATTACTCTTGGTGGAAGAACTAATGTCGTTTGTCTGGAACGGTTTCTATACGCAACAGACTACCGCGATATTATTATCGAACATATTTTTGTATCCTTAACATAGGCTGTTTCTTAATTTCAATTAATGAACGACAATGCGCGTCCACGTACTGCCAGGGTCTTGTAAACATTTCTTGAAGATAATGAAACTGAGATTTTATTATGGCCTGCACAATCGCCAGATTTAAACCCAATTGAGCATGTATGGGACGTATTGGGCAGATGCATTTTACAATAAAATATTACGTTCAATACAAGGCAGCAATTGTTTGAGGGCCTTTCAATGGTGTGGAGCAGAATACCGCAGCAAGACATTGACCATCTGATCATGAGTTAGCTTAACAGATGTAGGGCAGTTACCAATAACCGTGTAGGTCATACTCTACTAATTTAACCTAAAGATGATTACTTTTTTAGAACTTGAGAGGCAACAAATTAGTTTTTTCTTAGGTTTCCATTGTTTGACTTATGAAGTTCTCTCTTAATTTTTTTAAGAGCTATTACGATAATTCTAAAAAAAATGTTTATTTTATATTTGGGACCATTGTTTAAACCTTTTTTTTTTTAAATATTTTTAATAATTTATCTGAAATCCTTCTGTAATCTCGCATTTTGTTTTTGTCCCCTAGATTATTTTGATGTGTGTATTGTAGTACGGGATCCGAATCTAGGTCGTTCTTTACCCATCAGTTTACCAAAAGGAATATTTTTTATTAAATTTCATACATAGACAAATTAATACGTCTTGCATGGCTTGCCTATCAAAATATGTTCTTGTTCTTCTTCTTCAAGTGCCGTCTCCTAATCGGAGGTTGGATATCATCATCACTATATTTACTCTATCCACCGCTGCTCTAAAGACTATCTTTACTCTATCCACTGCTGCTCTAAAGCATAGCTATGTTCATAGCTATCCAAATCAGCATTAAACACATTTTTGTGATGTTTTTTTTTCAAGTAAGGTGGAAATAGTAAATAGTTTATTTTTTAAATTAAATAAACATATCGAGTACAATTCAAAGAATATTTAGAAAAAAGTTCAAGGAAAAATATTGAAAAATATGCCAACGGTAGCCAATTTTTACAGACACCTCAAAAAAAATGGATTTTGCGATTTACATCAGAACTCGTCATTAGAGCATGTGAAACAAAAAATTCAAAAAATTGTATTAGCTTATGAGTTTTTGAGGTAACACTGTCGAGTTTTTTAGTTTTAACGATTTTTAACTTTTTGGTATCAATGGACAGCATTACCTCACAAAATGTCTAAAGAAAATATATACAAAATTTCAGGTAGATCGGTCACGTAGTTTTATAATATCCACCGCCTTTAAAAAACAGATTTGAGAAAAACGCGTTTAAAGTTTTGTCAACTTTTATTTTCAATTTGATTTTTGTCTGTCAAATCGTAAAGGGACGCACACCGGAATATGTTTTTAAATCGCGAAGTAATAAACAACGTTAACTAAACAAAGTTAATTAACATTTTTTAATTAAGTGAAGGGAGATGGTTTGAAAATTTTGAAATTTTTGAAATTTTTGTTCTTTTTATTATTTTAAATGAACGGATACGCCTTCAAGAATACTCTCTGAAAATTTCATAATTTATATCAACAAAATTACCGGAAATATAGATTCCTACCTTCGAGTCGCTTGCAACGTTCAACAGCTGTTCCCATTCTCTTTTGTAAATTACTCCGCGATTCAAAAATATATTCTGGTGCGCATCACTTTACGATTTGACAGACAAAAAAGAAATTGAAAATAAAATTTGACAAAACTTTAAACGCGTTTTTCTCAAAACTGCTTTTTTTCAAAGACGTTGGATATTGTAACTCAAAAACTACTTGACCGATTCACCTGAAATTTTATATTATTTCTTTAGACATTTCGTGAGATAACGCTGTCGATATATTTTTTGCTTTATGCTTGTTTTTTGTTTAACAATAATAAGTATGTTGATTTTCAGCAATTTTTTGCAAAAAAAATTCGTTGTTTTGACTTCTGAGTGGTACCAAAAAGTCAAAAACCGATAAAACTAAAAAACTCAACAGCTTTACCTCGAGAAACTCATAGGCTAATAAAATCTTTTTGAATTTTCTGTTTCACGTGATTTAATGACGAGTTCTGATGTCCACCGCAAAATCCATTTTGTTTAGGTGTCTGTAAAAATTTGCTACTGTTGACTTATTTTTCAATATTTTTCCTTGATTTTTTTTAATATTCTTTGAATTGCACTGAATACATTAATTTATTTATTTAAAAATAAAATAATTCTTCCGAATTTTCAAAAAAAAATTGATTGAAATGTTGATTTCAAACCCTACGTCCCCCTTTGTAGGCGCAAAATTTGCTTGCAGTGCTTTTTAAATGCATTCATTGTTTTCAAATCCTGTGAAAACTGATTAGTATTTTTAAAAAACTTAAACTCAGAATAAAAGATTACATTATTATCCAGGGCCGAAAGTCCCTGAAAACCTCTGTAATATTTATTTGAATAAGTTACAGGGGTGAAAAAAAAAGAGAAAATTGAGTTTAATTTTTAATTTCAAATATCTTATTTAAAAGAAAACTATCGTTTATTTTAAGGGAATTTCGGCCCTCGGTAATAATCTAATCTTTCGATCTATGTTTAAATTTTTCAAAAATATTTATTAATTTTTTCAGGATGCAAAAAAATGAATGGATTTGAAAAGCATGGCAAGGAAAATTTTGCGCCTATGCTCTTAAGGATAACTATGAACAAATTTTGATATACAAGCCATACAAGTCGTATTTGTCTATACATATATGAAATTTAATAGAAAAAATGTTTCATCCGTTAAACAGATGGATGATGGATGAAGGTCGACATAGATTAAGATCTTGGACCATTGGATTTCTACGGAAATATCAAAGCATAACCCAATATATTATCCGCATACAAATCTTAGAGAACTAGTTCCGAAGTGGGAATAGAAACGTCAAATAAATTTAATTTTAATGTAAACTATTAAATAATAATAAATTAAAAATATTATTAAATAATTTAAATAATAAATTAAACCTATTATGTATAAGGTTGCCATAAATTTTGAAGAATGCTCTTTTGTGTAAGAAAATATATATTTTTTATTATTTCTTACTTTAAAGACCTTTGAAAATACTTCTTGCCTGAAAATTGCTGTAATAAAATGGCTGGCAAAAAAGCAATTTGTCTGCATTAAACTGTATATACCTAAGCAATTTTAGAAAATTGCTGGAATGAATATTTTAGGATGAATTTAAAAAGGTGTAATCCAAAAATATTATAAATCATTTGTATAATTAGTCACCTAAAGTCTTACAACTTGCATTGTACATTACAACCAAATGTTTAGTTACATTTTAAAGTGCATAAAATGCATCCAAAAGTGCATAAACATATCAAAATAAGTATACTATTGGTCCGATTTTGTTACTCGTGAGTTTTTGGGGTCGCTGAAGACGAATAAGCCATCAGAACCGACCAGAGGAGCACCTGGTGCCCAGGTTCACTGCTAAGGCACAGTATAGGAGGAATTCATCCTATACTGTGGCTAAGGCACGTTATCTGAAATTTCGAGGGTTTTCGCCACTAAATTGATGCACACAGATTACTCGGGGGTTTTGGGGTCGCCGAACAAGCATATGCCATAAAAACCGACCCCCGGTGCACCTGCTGCCTAAAAAACCTCCAAACTCCAGAAGATAACATGCCTTAGCAGAGACTTAGGGCACCGGGTGTCCGGGGATCGGTATCAAACTATAAAACAGAATAAAACATGAACACATAAATGAGATGTGAATAAAACATGAACACACATAATCGTATGTATGGTTGGTTGCCTATCCTTAGTAATACACTTATTTGAACCCCGTTTACAATTGAAGAGTGGAGATATATAATGAGGCAAGCGACAAAAAATAAATTTCTCTGATTTTGCTATTATAATGATCTATACAACAAAGCCGTTAACCTGTATTATGGGCAAAGTAATAGTCGCATTTGAAATAGTTATAAATAAATTCAACGAATAGCGTATGTCGTTAAGTAGTGTTCCGTTTCCTGATAAAAACTCATTTTTCTCAATTGTACATTTTTGTCGCTTGCCCCGTTTAATATCTCCACTCTTCAATTGGTTTTAGATAACGTTATTTTCACTCCGTATATTATTCTTGTTAGCTTAATAGCCGATTAGATTATATTTTTCCGTTCTATTTGTCCTATCCGTTTGAGTCGCTGTGCCTTGATAAATCTGACGATATCTTCTCCTTTCACAAGTTTTCTTACTTCGTAGTTTATCTTCTTCTTGTTGTATAGACATGACTATCTGTTTGTCAATGTGTCTCTAGTAAGTTGTCGTTCCATCGTTTACGTGGTCTTCCTATTGGGGAACCGTCTCTCGCTGTCCTGACTACCCTATTTGTTGTCATTCGGCTTATGTGGTCATTCCTTTCTAATCTTCTGTTTCTTACCCAGTTATTAATGTTATCCACCTTGCATCTCCGTCGTATATATCTGTACTTCTAGCTCTGTCCCATAGAGTCTTACCATCGATTGTTCGAAGAGTTTTCATCTCCCCTGTTTCGAGCAATCCTTTTGTCGTAGTTTATCGGTTTACTAAATTCATTTTTAACTAAGTTTAGTAGGCTTGCTCGTCTCCGAATTATTTTTCTCTCTAGAATCCTTAATCTTTCTTCATTCTCTTTTTGTGTCAGACACATTCCTTCAGCACCATATGTGATTACTTACTGGTCTAATTGCTGCTCTGTAAATTTTCAGTTTAGTATTCTAAGTAAACTTCTTATCTTTGAGGAAGTTGTTGTAATTCCAGTAGGTTCTGTTTCCTGTCAGGATTCTTTCATTGATTACTATTCTTCTATCATTAGTTCCATTACCTAATAGTCGGAGAGATAGAAGCGGATTTTGTGCGTGATAAGTAATATGGAAAAACTATACGGGGATATGTTGAATTAGTTGTGTACATGACTTTCACCAACGGCCGGAAACCAGAGTTGGGGCCGAGGGTAGTTATAAGGGGTCAAAGTGGCGGTTTTTATTATTTTTTTTGTGACGCTCATGATAGAGATACTGCACCAAAATTTGGGAATAAGTAGGTCATGACGTAACTAAGTAAAATCTCTAGGGGCGAAACGCTGCGTGGCCGACAAAGGGGTGGGGGTAGGGGTAAATATAAAAAATATAAAAGGTTTTTTGCGACGTTCGTGATTGAGATAGTGGCCCAAAATTTGGGAATAAGTAGATCATGATATTACTAAGTAAAATCCCCAGAGCCGGAAACCAGAGTTGGGGCCGAGGGTAGTTATAAGGGGTCAAAGTCGCCGTTTTTATTATTTTTTTTGTGACGCTCACGATCGAGATAGTGCACCAAAATTTGGAAATAAGTAGGTCATGACGTAACTAAGTAAAATCTCCAGGGGCGGCACTATGCGTGGCCGACAAAGGAGTGTGGCAGGGGTAAATAAAAAAAATATAAGGGGATTTTTGCGACGTTCGTGATTGAAAGAGTGCACCAAAATTTGTGAATAAGTAGACCATGACATAACTAAGTCAAATCCTCAGAGCCGGAAACCCGAGGTGGGGGACGAGGGTAGTTATAAGGGGTCAAAGTCGCCGTTTTTATTATTTTTTTTGTGACGCTCATGATCGAGATAGTGCACCAAAATTTGGGAATAAGTAGGTCATGAGGTAACTAAGTATAATATCCAGGGGTGGAACGCTTCGTGGCCGATAAATGGGGGTAGGTGTGAATATTAAAAATATAAGGGGTTTTTTGTGACGTGCTAGATTGAGATAGTGCACCAAAATTTGGAAATAAGTAGACCATGACTTAGCTAAGTAAAATCCTCCAAAGCCGGAAACCAGAGTTGGGGAAGAGGGTAGTTTTAAGGGGTCAAAGTCGCAGTGTATATTATTTTTTTTGTGACGCAGCACATTTGTCCCCCACGCAGCGTTCCGCCCTTGGAGATTTTACTTAGAAATGTCATGATCTACTTATTCCCAAATTTTGGTGCACTAACTCGATCACAAACGGCAAAAAAACCCCCATACATTTTTATACTCACCCCTGACTACCACCTCTTTGTACCCCAAGCAGCGTTCCGCCCCTGAAGATTTTACTAAGTTATGTCATGACCTACTTACTCCCAAATTTTGATGCACTATCTCCATCATGAGCGCCACAAAAAAAAATAATAAAACCCGCGACTTTTACCCCTTATAACTAGCCTCGTCCGCCACTCTGATTTCTGCCTCTGGGGACATTACTTAGTTATGTCATGGTCTACTTATTCCCAAATTTTGATGCACTTTTTCAATCACGAACGTCGCAAAAAACCCCTTACATTTTTTTATATTCACACCTGCCCCACCCCTTTGTCGGCCACGCAGCGTTCCACTCCTGGAGATTTTACTTAGTTACGTCATGACCTACTTATTCCCAAATTTTGGTGCACTATCTCGATCATGAGCATCACAAAAAAAATAATAAAAAACGGAACATTGACCCCTTATAACTAACTACCTTCCTCCCCCACTCTGGTTTCCGGCTCTGGGGATTTTACTTATTTATGTCATGGTCTACTTATACCCTAATTTTGGTGCACTATCTCAATCACGAACGTCGCAAAAAACCCCTTATATTTTTTATATTCACCCCTCCTCCAACCCCTTTGTCGGCCACGCAGCATTGCGCCTCTAGAGATTTTACTTATGTACGTCATGACCTACCTATTCCCAAATTTTGGTGCACTATCTCGATCATGAGCGTCATAAAAAAAATAATAAAAACCGCGACTTTGACCCCTTATAACTACCCTCGGCCCCCACTCTGGTTTTCGGCCGTTGGTGAAAGTCATGTACACAACTAATTCAACATATCCCCGTATAGTTTTTCCATATTACTTATCACGCACAAAATCCGCTCCCAGCTTTTAGACTATAACTGAGGCTCCAAGATATTTAAAGTGATCAATATACCTTTTCAGACCCACATTCGGCACTATTTAACCTTGTCACATTAATTGCATGTTTTCTTGAGCATATTAGGTATTTTGTTTTGTTTTGAATTATCGCCAAATCCCTTTTGGGTACTTCCTTGCACAACTTCGCAAATTCTTCCTTTGAAATCTTTAGATTTCTGGTAATAATGCTATGTTATCAAAGTACGTCACAAGTGGTGACGTCGATGTTATAATTGTTTTTATTTCTGGATCTCTTATTGTTCCTTCTACAGCAACATTAAATAGTGACGTTGATATACAGTCGCCCCGTCGTACTCCATTGCTGCTATTATTGCTGCCGTTGATATATCCATTGTCATTTTTATGGGCTTTATAAGTTTCATTGGGATATCTAGGTTCTTCAATCTTCTATTAGGTCGGGTATTATTAGATTGTCAAATGCTTGCTTAAAATCTATGAAAAAGATGTGTAAGTCGATATCGTGCTCGTAACGCTTCTAAGCTGACTGTGTGATTATGTGTATTGCGTCTAATGTTGACATACCCTCTCGAAAGCCCTGTTGGTGTTGGTAGTCTCATATGTTAGTTTCAATGTATTTTTAGAGACTTAGTCTGATTAATGATGTCAACATTTTGTAGCAGCTGTTTAACAATGTTACTCCTCTATAGTTGTTGCAGTATGTGGTGTCACCTTTCTTTAGAATAGGAAATATATATCATGTTTTCCATTCTGTGGATATTGTCTCTTCTTCCCAAATCAGTATTGATAGGTCATATATTTTCGTTACAGTTCTTCTCCGTCTCATTTTATTGTATTAGCTCATATTGATGTCACAACCGCGAAATAAAGAACCAATTTAAATGTAACATCTCATGGTGAATGTTCCATGAACACTGTTTTTACCAACTATCAAAATGATATGGGTTTAATATAAAGATAGGTACATACCTACCTATCAGTTTCAAAATTTTTACAGTAATTTTTAATTTAAATTGTTTCAGGTCTTCCACCCCCTAGGTTTGAAGTACCTCACAGTGGGGGCTTGGGTTCTTGTTTTGGAGAACCTCCATTTCCATTACCTCTTACCGGAGGTGATGAAGATCTGTACAGTCCTGCTAGTTGCAGGACGAATACCTTTGATGGTACCAGCGATATAAGTCCATCGTTTGACAAGCTGGATAGCCATGATATGGAAAAAACAATGGCCGATTCCAGATTCATTGCTCAACATGTTAGGAATAAGGATTCTTTTGAAAGTGTATGTAGTATTTTTTTAGTTTTCATTATAGATATTTGTTTTTTTTTTGTTATTTATTTGTGAGGATATATTACCATTGATGTTGTATTGCTCTCTTTTTCATGTGTGATTCTATGGCCCATAATATATTATGAGTATCTTTCTTAACAGATAATCACGTTTTGTTGTATCAACAAGTGCTATAAATTGGTTGGTACAATTTGTTCCTAATTTTACTTTGAATTCGACTGTTTCTTTTGCAGTTTTCTAATTTCATTTTATAATTTACTTTTTTGTTATTATCTGTGATAATATCGTGGCTGCAAATACATGGTCATTGTGTGCTTCTTTCCTTTCAGAATTCACTTTAAAATTATTTGCGTGGTGATTAGTCCAGGGCGGATCTGTTTTGAGATGGACGTTGCGAGGTAACTCTAATTTTTTTGCAGAAATTGCTTGGAATTAACCCATATAATAATAATTGAGTTATCCTCCCACTCAAAAAGGTCCGGAGCATTGTTTAAATAATCAAAATGTCAAAAAATGAAGGAAAAATTCGATTTCTTTCTACGTTTTTTGATTATAACTTTAAAAATATTCACTTCCGAGAAAAGTTGCACCAAAGTAAAAGTTGCGTAATTAAATTTCCTACAATATAAAATTGGTAAGAAATTTTTAAAATTGTTACCCTTGTTGCAAAATAGCAATAATTGCGAAAAAAAACATAAAAAAAAGTATTCGCATTTTACGTTTTTCAACCATTTCTGCTACAATTAGGATCTTCATGTTTCACCCAGAAAAACTTTATGATATGTTAAAATAATACTGTAAATTTAGTTAAGATCGGTTTAATAGATTTTGCAAAATAAATTTTGCAATCTAGCTTTCGCAAAAAAAAATATTTTTTTCAAAATGTTGCAGGACTGATAATAAAGCAGATAGCAAGTTAAATTTTTTTGCAAATAGAAGAATACTGTACCTTTCATTTGCAATTTGCAAAATTAAAATCGGTTAACTACCACGGCGTTAGGAATTATTTTAAATAAATATTAATTTTTGGTGCTACGCGCAGGACAACGGTGTTCGATTCACACAAGTTGATTTCCACCAAAATTTCTTGCAATCTTTATCTAATATATTATTTTCTTACTCTTTATTTTGTTGTATGTTCATATTTTAATTCCACAAAAAGCATACTAATTTGATTATTTTGTGAAAAATTGTTTAAACAATTGCGTATGTTTAAAAATAATACACTTTTATTTTCTAAGTTAAAATATATGAACAAAGAAAGTTTTTGCTAAAAAAAGTGTTATTTCAAAGGACAGAGTATGTGTTTTTATTATTTAATCATTTAATATTTAATCATTATCAAAGGTCATTGCAATGCCAACCAGAGCGAACGTATCCGTTGTCCTGCACGTAGCACCAAATATTAATGTTTATTTTAAAAAATTCCTGACGCCGTGGTAGTTAACCGATTTTAATTTTGCAAATTGCAAATGAAAGGTACAGTATTTTTTTATGTGTAAAAGAAAATACAACTTGCTGCCTGCTTTATTTTCAGTGCTGCAACATTTTGAAAAAATGAATTTTTTTGCGAAAGCTGAATTGCATTTTTTTTGCAAAATCTGTTAAACACATCTTATTGAAATTTACAGTATTGTTTTATCATATCATCAAGTTTTTCTGGATGAAATATGAAGGTCCTAAGTGTAGCATGAATGGTTGAAAAACGTAAAATGCGAATACTTGTTTTTGTATGGTTTTTTCGAAATAATTGCTATTTTGCAACAAGGGTGACAATTTTTAAAATTTTCAGTTAATTCTATATTATAGGAAATTTAATTACGCAACTTTTATGTCAACTTTTTGTAGTACAACTTTTCTCGAAAATGAATACTTTTACAGTTATATTCAAAAAACCAAGAAAAAAATAGAATTTTCCTTCATTTTTTGACATTTTGATTATTTAAACAATGTTCCGGACCTTTTTGAGTGGGAGGATAACTCAAATATTATTATATGAGTTATTTTCAAGCAATTTCTGCAAAAAAATATGAGTCACCTCTCAACATCCAAATATTTTTACAGATGTGCCCTGGTCTAGATCAACTTTTACTGTTATCCGTTTAGCAGTATCGTTTCTTATATGTTCATTGACGTAACCTACAAATGTAAACACTTTATGACTTGTCATTTGTTTATTTGTTGGAGCTTTTTTTCGCCATTATTTTTTGTGGTAGCCATGCCGAAGGAGTTGTTCCATCAACATGTCAGAAAATTAAGAACAATTAATGCATCTGTCTAATCTGTTTTTATTTCTTTGTTTCTCCATAGATTCGCAAGGTTATTTACGATTTTTAACATAATTATTATTCTATTAAGTTCGTAAATATTTTATTTGCAGACTAATGCCTTATTGAAGTCTATGGTATATTTCCACAAAGTTACCACTATTTTGGATTATGTATATATGTATAAAAGCTTTGACTAAAATGGTTCGTTGTGCTGAGTAAGTTAATAGCAAATTCTCCCAATATTGGAAGCACTGTCGAAGACAAGCAAAAAATCGGTTTTAACTGATAATGTATTGTACATTCATATAAATATGTCAATATACACTTATTGGTAAAGAAATAAAAAAAAATGACAAATTCTATTGTTTCTAAATAATTTTAGTTGTAATCTTCCATTGATAAAATAATAACAACACATATAATTTTTCTTAATGAGAAATTGAAAACATTTTACCTTAAAGTGTAATCAAGTCGTACATGTACTGATAGTCGTCGACTGTCGTCGGCATCTTCATTTTGATTGTAAATTATGACTGGATTAATTTCTTCGATGCTATCTTGACGCATCCAACATTCTTCTATTCACATTTCCGCGCACTTTTTTTTCAAAATTGCGCTAGCAGTATTCAATGATTTTGCCTTTTTTCCAAAACTGCTGCGTCACTGTAACCTTTATGTCCAATATACTTAGTTACCAAAGTAAGTTTTGCATATTCCCCAAATATGTTCAATGGGATTGAATTCACAATCATCATCATCATCATCACGTAGCGCTACAAGCTACAACCCTGGGTGGGTCCTGGCTGACTGTACAACTTTTTTCCAATTTGTTTGGTCTTCCATCAACTAACCGTCGAATGGAATGTTCATTTTCCGGAGATCTGCTTGGATGTTATATCTCCATCGCATTCTGGGGCGTCCGAGTGGTCTTTTGCCTGTAGGAATATCCTCCCATACCAGTTTTACAAGTCTCTCGTTATGAAGTCTGTGCACGTGGCCTGCCCATCTTAGTCGCTGTGATTTAATTTCTTGGACAATATCGGTGTCATCGTCATCATCATCAATGGTGCTACAGCCCTATGAAAGAGCCTCGACCTTCCCAAGTCTATTACGCCAGTCAGTCCTATCCATTGCCAACCGTTGCCAGTTTGCTGCGCCTATTTTTCTCCCATCCTCATCTACACCATCTTTCCATCTAAGTTTTGGCCTACCACTATTTCTACTTCCCACAGGTTGTGACATAAGGATTCTTCTGGGAGGGTTGTTATGCTGTGATCTTGCTAGATATTCTGCATATCTTAGTCGTCCTATTCTTATAAGAGATACTACGTCTTTTCCACCAAATATATGTTTATATCTGTGGTATACCTCGTAGTTGTACCTCCTCCTCCAAATACCATTTTCACAGATGCCACCGAATATGCCTCTCAAGATCCTTCGTTCAAATATAAGCAGAAGGTTTTCATCTGCCTTGGAGATGGTCCATGTCTCCGATCCATATGTCAACACTGGTTGTATAAGGGTTTTGTATATGGTTATTTTTGTTTTTGTTCGGTGTCATCGTAGGGTGCTTTTAATTCGATATTGGTTCTGATCCTATAGTCGTGGCCAAGCTCCTTATTAGTCCGAGCCACTTTTCACAAGTTGAAATTTTTCGCTAGCCGCAATTACCTAAATACATATTTAAAAAGTATGTAAAAAACGCATTTAAAAATTTTTTTAACAGAACTTTTATTTTTTAGAAACAGAAATAAAATTACGAAATAAGACAACTAATTACTTATTTTTGTTTTTTTTTTTGATAATTCTCTAAAATTTGTTGAATAATTTGTGGCAGCACTTCTCAGTAATTCTTTCAGATGCTGGTTAGTTAATACTGATAGGTGTTTTTGACGAATTTTAAAACGGACTAAATTGGTCCAAACAAGCACGTTGTTTCCAATATTGAAATCATTCGACAAGCATCCTTTGTACTTCGTACTTAGGGTACTTCGATTCTGGTACAAATTTCTAAAATTCGATAATCGTCGTCGATTTATAGTTTTATTTTCGAGCTTGATATTCTTGCGTCTCTATTAAATTTTAATTCTCCAGATATTGTTTGGGTCATATATTGGTAATAAAAAATTTACCTTATGAACTATGTTCATTTCAAATGAATTCGCAAAAAAATAAAGAGACGATTTAAAATATTTTCAATTTTCAAGTCTTGAAATCTATTTTGGAGTTCAGTCAATTTTTCTTCCTGCTTTTTTATATACTCGTTAAGTTTTTCTAGTTTAATATTGTAACATTTTTTTTAAGTCGAGTAAAATGATTTAAATGTGTAATCCAAATTACAAATTATATCCGTAGCAAGAGTTATACAAATCGGCCCCTAGTCAGTTGATTGTTGACTTTTATGTCGTACCACTCTTGTCGTATGTTCGTTCACGCAGTTTTCGATGTGTCATATCATTCTTAGCTTGGATGAAACTGGAATTGTTACAAAGTTGCATTTGGTCTTTCTAATTTATTGTCAGTAATTTAAAAGACCTTCTGAAACACATATGGAACGATAATAATTTTTTTAAATAATAACACAAAATTGCAAGGTAGTCGGGTATATTTGTCGAGAGCCACAAGTAATCCTTCGAAGAGCCGCATGTGGCTCGCGAGCCGCAGTTTGGCCACCCCTGCTATAGTCGTTTGTGTTAATGTCGTGGTGAGGTCCGAAAATTTTTCCAATTATTTTTCGTTCGAAACCTCTGAGCTTTTCTTCGTTTGCTTTGTTAGTACCTACAGATCTGACGAAGGATTTATAGATTTTGATCTTGGAACTTCTTGTAAATTTTTTTTATTTTATAAGCTTATCCAGTGCGAATACACATCGATTTGTCGATTGGATTCTGTCTTTGATTTCTTCAGTAACATCGTTGTCAGCTATGATTACGGACCTGAGATACTTAAAACGTTGTACTCTTTCGAAATTGAAGGTGTTGACCGTCACATTTTGTCCTATCCTGTCTCTTCGTATCGTTCTACTTATACACATATATTTCGTCTTCTCTTCATTTTTCTTTAGTCCTACTTCACTTGTTGCTCCTTTCACCTTGTTGAAAATGTATTTTGTGGATAGGATGGAGTCTCCAACGAGATCAATGTCATCTGCGTATGCTAGTAATAGCTTGGGACCTTGAACCGATAGCAGTTCTGTTTTTATTTCGGCTGACCTCATGGCTTTCTCTAATACAAGGTTGAAAAGTAGTGGAGATAACGCATCACCTTGTTTGAGTCCACTGTTGATTTCAAAGTTGCCAGAGAGTTTATTATTTACATTATATATAATGGATTTCTACGGCTGTCGCCGCCTCTCCATACCCAGTTTCCAATTTTTTCTATCGTAACACATATCTTCATCTAAATGCCTCGAATCCATTGCCTCCTGAATATTGTCTCTCCAGCTTCTCCCTGGTCGTCCTCTTTTTCTTCTCTCTGGTGGGATCCACTCTAATATTTTTATCGGCCAGCGAGTCTCATTCATTCTTTTAACGTGACCGAACCATGTCAGCTGTCTCTTTTCAATATCGTCTATTATAGTTTTTTCCACCTTCTTATGTTCTCTAATTGTTTCATTTCTTACATGTTCTAATCTCGAAACCTGACAACTTCTCAAAAAGTCCTTTTCTGTACTAAGTAGCTTCTTTTTATTTCTTGCACTTATGTCCCAAACTTCTGCACCGTAGATTGTAGCGCTCTTCATTATTCTTTCATTTATTCTTCTCGTTGTTTCCTTGTTCCTTGGTAGGTTTTCAATGTCTTCGTTTCCTTTTTGTGATGTTCTGACATTCTTTATTATCTTCCATGCTTCTGAACTCCTAGTTCCTCCTAATTGTTGATCTGTGTATTCACACTTTTTGATCCAGGTTGCGTTTTTTCTTTTAATCACTTCTCTTTTTACTTCTCTATTTAGGTCCCTCTATTGTTACTTTATGTACTTTATTGTTACTATGTACTTTAGATATTTACCCTCCATACAGACTTTAGTTATCCGAATGAGTTTCTTTGGTATTGAGAACTCCGCCATGGCATTCCATACTTGGATTCTTTCTACGCTGTCATATGCCTGTCGAATGTCTATGAAGAGATTGTGTATGGAGATTGTCTATGAAGAGATTGTAGTGGAGTAATCCTAACCCATTATGTCATGAACTATGTTTAATCTCGTCTGTTATAAATATATTTATCTACTCTATCTCATATAATGTATACTTTTTAGTTTGTGAAAACTGTCATTATAGATAGCAGTGCGTGAAGGATTTAAAGTGTGCGTGAAGTAACAATATATCTTAAATGAGATTTACTTTTTCGCACTGTTTTTGGCACATTTTCATATAATCAAATATCCCTAACTTTCGCGTTGTCATGGTGATGACATGTGAACAATAAAGTACAACAAAACTTTTGAAAGTTTTGTGGTTTGAAAGAAGTTAGAATTTTTAAATGTTAAAGTTCTAAAAATTGTAGAATATAAATGAATTCCAGTGACGAAGAGTTACAGTTTTTTATTTGTTTATCGTAGATAAAATATTGTATGAAACTGTGCGTAAAGTACTTTTTGCGAACTTACGCGATGTATAGCACTCGCGCCGCTGTCGCTCGTGCTCTAAACATCGCATGCGTTCGCAAAAAGCATACTTCACGAACTGTTTTATAAATAACTATTGTTTTTCATTTATGATAGTACCTAATTTCGGATTGAAAGAATCCTGAGGAAATAAAATATTTTCATTCATTAACCGATATTTTATTTTATGTACAGTCTAGTAATTTGTTGATTGCTTATTTAAACTGTCTATAATATTGATCAAAAAAAGTAAAACTGCTAGGCAAACAAGCATTTCCGCGTAAAATGTGCAGTGCACATGAATTTTATGAAAAGGTTTTACTGTAAGTAACTTCTTATTAATAGTGTAAAAAATAGTTTACAGGGATTTTTTTAAATAATTTGGAAATTTATTGTTTCGTGTTTTTATTACTAAAGCAAATTAATTTTGTACTTATTATGTTGTACAATAGAGTGGAGCATGGGATGTCGAGTGTCTATACCATTGACATATTAAGCATAGACTCGGCATACTCACCAAAAAAGCGTAACGCGGAAACAGCATGCAAACAGTCGATCAGTAGTCTATCTATCTCTTTTAACCAAGCGATCCCGCTTATGTGACTGACAAAGATGGCTAGACCACTCAATCCTACGTCGACGTTACACCTCGATGCATTGAGTGCCATATCCCTAGCCAAGTATATCCTTTTCCATGTCTCTGGTTTATACAGCGTTCCACGTTATTAAGAATATAACATTGCCGAGATAGCCCCGTGTATTCCTTATGAACGATAGAAGCGCGCCGATGCAATGCCGTACTCGATAGAATCCATCGTATATTGGCAGTCGATGAGTAGCCACCCACGCCCGAGAGGTTTGGCAACACTGATCTACATAAGCGCAATGTTATATTCTTAACGTGGAACGCCGTATAGCGATAATCCAAAACAGTCGCAAATTCGACTTACTTTATTTTATTTTATACTTGTATTTAATAATTCCTTGACTGTAGACATAAATATTGTACAAAATGTGTATTGTGATACATTTTAGGTTGCAGAAGATTGGAAATATGTGGCAATGGTGCTCGACAGACTTTTCTTGTGGATTTTTACGTTGGCTTGCATCGTTGGAACTGGCATAATAATCTTCAATGCTCCATCTTTGTACGATACCACGAAACCAATCGACGTACTTATTTCTAAAGTGGCGAAAAAGAAAATGGCGTTACTTAAAATGGTTCCTGAGGAACTTTAAGACTTGCAAAATTTTAAGCAGCTGTCTGTGTTCACTTAAATTAAGATAACGATTATTATTAAAATGATGTAAAAGTCAATGACTACAGATATTTCTTATTTATGTATAGTTTATTTAAAATTATTTCACTGTTAAATTAAAAATTTGTTAATATTTTTGCTATTCTCTTTTAGTCTAGTTAGTATAGGTGATCTTCATAATTCCGCTAACAAAGTTTTAAGTAGTAATAATTTTGAAATATATTTTTCTTAAATGATAATCTAAGGGCCGGTTGTTCGAACGCTAATCAAAAATGATCATTATCAAATATTTAATTACTGTCACAACTGTCAATGTGAACTTTGATTGGGTTGCTGAAAACATAATTATTGATTACAATTATGAAATTAGTTAATCAATGATGTTAATAATTGTTATGTTAATTGATTAACTAATCTCATAATTATAATCAATTATGTTTTCAGCAACCCAACCAAAGTTGACATTGACAGTTGTGACAGTAATTAAATATTTGATAAGTGATCATTGTTGATTAGCTTTCGAACAACCGGCCCTATGTATAATATTACTTTTAACATTGATTTGAATGGACGTAGAGAGCAATATTGGATTAATATTTAAAAGAAAATCTACTGATCTTCGGTGAATGGGTCTTCAGGAGAAAATTATTCAAAGTAGTCATAAAAAATTAAATTTTTGAATTTTCTATTAATTTCTCAAGGTTTTTTATAATCACTGGTATTTATGCGGCCTGGTTCTCTATGCGTTCTTAAAGTCGACGAATAGGTGATGAGTTCCAATGTTAAATTCTAATATTTTCTCGAGGATCTATCTTCTTGAATGAATTTGGTCAATTTGTTGATATTTCTTGAGTCAATCTGGCCTGATCTTTGCTAATTATGCCCACTATATAAAACGGTTTATGAGGACTTCCCTTACCTGTTATTTGAAGATTTGCTGATTGAATAAGCTGTTAATTGCAACCAACAAGACCAGCCTAAAGTATAAATATCCAAATAAGTGTAATGAGTACTTACTCAAAATATTCGCAACCAACGTTTTTCGTATTTTCTTGCCTTTTCCTCAGTTCTTATTGTATGCAATAAATAATGAACTTAAAAACACAAGTTGGATTTAAGGCCACCAAACAAATTGAAGAAAGAGAAAGACAGTTTAAGATTTAGTTTCGATACAAAGACCACCGCCATTCGCTTATGCACAATCCATCCTCTTGGACGCGTGACCCGTCAAAATAGCCCGGTCAAAACAGCCCCGTCAAAAAAGCCCCGTCAAAATAGCCCGAACACAAAAGAGCCTCGACAAAATAGCCCGCAACCAAAATAGCCCCGACAAAATAGATCGCACACAAAATAGCCCCGGTCAAAACAGCCCCGGCTAAAATAGCCCCACCTAAAACAGCCTCTTATAAACAATTACATAATTATTTATACAAGGTGTCCAAAAACTTTTTTTAATTTAAATTATTTGGCAAAAAGTAAGAATTTATTTAATTTATTTAATTTAAAATGCATTTTACTGTTGCCCGAAAACAGAAAAAATGTTTATATTATAAATTAACATTGATTTTCGCTTAACTTAAGTGTTCAAACTTCCAAGAGGCAGGAAAGACAGGACTCGAGTTCTCTGAAAAGACAATTTTTAGTTAATGTGGTTAAGATAACCATCTGAATAGAGGATAATTACCATTTCTGAAAAAATGTATTTTTAACGAATTATTTGATGATGAATTCTGAAGGGAGCTTTTTTTTCGGAGCTATTTTGTCGGGGCTATTTTGTCGGGGCTATTTTGTCGGAGCTATTTTGTCGGCGGGCTATTATTCCGCGGCTATTTTGTCTGCAGGCTATTTTGTCGGAGCTATTTTGTGTGCGGGATATTATGTCGGGGCTATTTTGTCGGAGCTTTTTTGACGGTGCTATTTTGACGGGGTACCTCTTGGACGCCTCAGAGCACATCACGGGTCGTTCTGAGGAGTCCAAGAGGGTATAATGTGCATAAGCGAATAGTTGTGGATTCTGTATTCAAACTAAATTTTAAACTTCTTCTTTTTCTTCTACGGCACTACAGCCCAAATTGAGCCTTGGCCTTCTTTATTTCTTGCCTCCACCCTTGCTTGTCTGTGGCTGCTCTTCTCCATACACGGACTCCTAAAAGGGGTTTGTGCGTCGCTGTTTACTGTGTCTTCCCAGCGCTTTCTTGGCTTTCCAACCGGTCTCCTTCCCTGCATTCTAGCATTCAGTGCTCTTTTTGGTAGCCTATCCTTTTCCATTCTTATCACATGTCCAGCCCATTGCAATATTTGTATTCTAATGAAGTCTGAAAGTTGATAAAGTTCGTTGTTGTATCGACTTCTGAAGATTCCGTTTTCCCTCACAGGTCCCAGTATTCTCCTCAGTAATTTCCTTTCGAATGTATCGAGTTTGTTTTTGGATGTTTCTTTCAGGACCCAGGCTTCACTGCCATAGCATGTTATTGGTCGAATTAAAGTTTTATAGATTCTCATCTTTGTATTTCGGTGAACACTTTTAGACCGAAATATTTCCGTATACTCTTCCGTATTTATCCATCTTCTGATCCGTCGGCATTATTTCTACTCCCAGGTATGTAAACTTTCCAACCGTTTCAATGTCATCTTTATGTATAATGTTTTGTGGGACTATGTTTCTTCTCATCTGAGTCATTATTTTTGTTTTTTCTGTATTAATTTCTAGACCTAGCATTTTTGTTTGTGTTTTTAACTCTGCGTATGTTTCCTGTGCTCCTGTTGATGTTCTACTCATAATATTGATATCATCGGCATAAACGGCCAGTTGACCCATTCGGTTGGTCAGTAGGTTTCCTCGTCAGTTTGCATTTGCCTAACCGCATACTCCAGTGCCAGGTTAAACAATGTTGGGACCAGCCCATCTCGCTGCTTTAGGCCCTGCGAAATTTTGAAAAAGTCTGTCCGGTGGTTTTGTATTCGTACACATGCCTGAGTTTCATCCATTGTGGCTTTAATTAGTCTTAATAGCTTGTGTGGTAGGTATTGTCAATTCAGCCAATATATAGTATAGTTTGTTCCTTTGACTGAGTCGTATGCCTGTTTGAAGTCTACAAACACGTTGTGAACATCAATATCGTGTTTCCATGATTTGCTCAAGATCTGTTTGACTGTAAATATATGATCCAGTGTCGATCTTCCCCGCCGGAAGCCCGTCTGATACTCTCCAATAATATTTTCTGCTAGTGGTTGGAGCCGCTGGTTTATAATATACGTGAGGACTTTATATGCTGTACATAGTAGAGAAATTCCACGGTAGTTTTTGCACTGGAGTTTGTCTCCTTTTTTATAGATCGGGCATGCTATACTTTTCTTCCAGTCGTCGGGTATTTTCTCTTCTTGCCATATGTCTTTGATGAGGGCGTGGATGTGACTTGCTAGGTGGTCGCCACCTACATTATACAGTTCTGCTGGTATTTCGTCAACTCCCGAAGCTTTATTGTTTTTCTGGGCCTTAATAGCTTCGAGAACTTCCTCTATAGTTGGACCTTCTACTTCATTCTCTTCTACGTAGGTCATACCCATTTCATCTTCCATGTCTACTTGTGTTCCAAGTAGGGTCTGAAAATAATGTTTCCAGGTTTCTGTGACTTTCTGTTGGTCACTGATTATTTGCCCACTTTCATACTCACATGCCCACATAGACCTGTTCGAGGTTTATACCCACTTCTTATCTTTTTTAGAGATTCGTATGCCCCTCTAATTTCGTTGTTTTTGAAATTTTCTTCCATATTTTCTATTTGTCTATTTTCATAGGCTCTCTTTTTCTTTCTACATACCTTGCCTGCTTTCATCTTGCGACTTCAAATAATGTCCGTCTTTCCCGTGTTCTTCTTGTTATGTACATTTTGTGTGCTTCATTTATTTCCTCTATTGCTTGTCAGCATTCGTCATCAAACCATGTTCCTCTTCTCTCCTTTTTCTTGTTTCCCAGGGTGGACGCTGCTGATGTCAGTACTGCTGTTTTGATATTACTCCATTTGCCCTCTATGGAGTGCAGTTCTAGCGTCCTTAACTCATTTGCGACTTCTTGTTCGAACTTCTCTTTACATTCTTGGATCTTCAGTTTTTCCAGGTCCAGTTTGTTTGTTCTTAAAATCTTAAACTGTCTTTCTTTATCTTCGTTTAGTTACGAATTGCGTACTAGGAACCAAAATCGTTGGATTTTTGCTTAGATAAATTAAGGTGTTGTGGAATGCAAATTGTAGATTCCCCACGTCTATTTATTTATCGTCCGTTCTCTTTGAAAAGCATATAAGGCTCGTAATTAAACCGCGATAGAACTTGTTTTGCAACTTAAGAAATCTTTAGATCTCCGGCTCTTTGGATTTCGTTTTGTTTAATTTGAAGATATTTTCCATAATACTGATACTCCATTAAAATGTTACATTTTTTAAACCGTACCTTGCATTTGTTAGAGGAGTCAATTTTATTTCTTTAATGTGTAGGGGGATCAGTAGAAGCTTAAGTTTAAGTTTTTGGGGTCGCCACCCTTGTCCCCCGGCCGCCAACTTGGAAAAAGGGTGCAAAGGGGTTTCGCGCTATATCTCATAAACTACCAACCCTACGGAAAATCTAATGAAACATAAAATGTAGCAAATTAAATTTTCTACAATTTTGTTTTTATTACTTTTTATCGTCAAGTGACCAACAAAAAAGATATAAACAAAAATATGTAAAAATTTTTTAATAAGTTTCCTTTTGGTTATAACTTTTTTTTCAGTTCATTTTAAAATAAAATAACATAGCAATTTTGTAGAGGGTTTTTCAGCGAACAATTTCCACTATAAAGTTGTTTAACTATATTTATTTATATAGGTTTTACAGCGCTCCAAACTTGACCAGATTCTCGAATGCTCATAGGGATACAATAAAAAAAATTAGGCTTACTTTTCTATCTATACATATTTCTTATTCATACAATTTATTATGATTTTAACATTCCTATGCTATTATTAATCTGTTTTTGACCTTTCTCCCCACTATAAAACTTATAATCCTTAGCATATATAGAAAAGGCCCAAGAAGTTGTTTGCCGGTTCAGAAGAAGAATGACGCAACCGCAAAATGCAAAATTTTTAAGAAGAGCAAAAAACGAATTTTTGATATCAAAATCATAAAATATGATCAAAATTAACCATTCACCACACCGTGGTCAGAATCTCGAGATACAAGCGTTTTTTGGGGTGTGCTGCTTGTCTATGAAGTAACATAACTTTTTTCCTATTGTATACTTTGACTTAAAATTTTCCCAAAAACTTCTTCATGAATTGTATTTTATTGTTGTGTTGGTTAAAATTATAAACTAAAAGTTTGTCACTCAACTTTTTTAAGTAAACATGAAACTAACGAAATATGATGACAAAATGTTTAAAAACTAACAACTTCTTTTTTAAACCAAATTACAAAAAACTCGAAGATGTACCACAAGGTTATTTTTTATTGTTAAAAAACATATATAAGGACGCGTTTCGGCTTAACACAAGCCATCATCAGCTTAAATACAGGACAAAAAACAACTGACTGACCTACAATGTAAAAATATCCAACGTTATATATGAGAATAAAGTAGATGGTGACAACGCCCACCTCAGTTTAGGAACTTACCAGAAAAAACAGGAAGGAGGAGGAATCAGCTAGTTTACATTATGAAATATATAGATGTACACATTTCTTCATTAATTATTAGCTATTAATAGCAGTTCGAACAGTCTCCTAGTTACAAGTTTACCACCATTAATGACACTTCTTTGTTGAGTACTCTATGTCATCACTGACAGCAATTTGACTTTCCACCGGAAGGTCTTTACACCTGACCGGCTCACATGATGGTTCCTCTACAAGTGAAAGTTCTTGAGGTTTTTACAACACTATAATTACAAAATGCTATTAATAGCTAATAATTAATGAAGAAATGTGTACATCTATATATTTCATAATGTAAACTAGCTGATTCCTCCTCCTTCCTGTTTTTTCTGGTAAGTTCCTAAACTGAGGTGGGCGTTGTCACCATCTACTTTATTCTCATATATAACGTTGGATATTTTTACATTGTAGGTCAGTCAGTTGTTTTTTGTCCTGTATTTAAGCTGATGATGGCTTGTGTTAAGCCGAAACGCGTCCTTATATATGTTTTTTAACAATAAAAAATAACCTTGTAGTACATCTTCGAGTTTTTTGTAATTTGGTTTACCTCGAGACCACATTTGAGTAAGTATGGATACTTCTCTTCATGTAACTTCTTTTTTAATGTGTTTAAATATTTTGGACAAATTCCATTGTTATTTACATACTTCAAAGATGACACAGTAAAATTTTCCAAAGGAAATATTTACAGCGACCAAGGATATAGCGAGGTAAATTTGAAGAATCATCAAAACTGATTTTCGGCATTTTTGTATAAAATTTAATTTTTGAACATATTCCAATAAATCTAGATAAAAATAAACTTCATATTCGGATTCAGCGACCTCGAAAACATAAAAATAGACCAACATTGGTCATTCACCTTGAATTTGATTTTCGCGGTCGGCATAACGATTCCTGCCGCTCGACTAATATATAGATAGAAAAGTATTTTTTTATTGTATTCCTATGAGAATTCGAGAATCTGGTCAAGATTGGAGCGCTGTAAAACCTAGATAATAAATAAAATTAAACAACTTTATAGTGAAAATTATTCATTAAAAAATTCTCTACAAAATCGCTATGATGTTATTTTATTGTGAAATGAACGGAAATAAAGTTATAACCTCCAAAAGAAAAATTTTCTCATATTTTTGTGTATAACTTTTTTGTTGGTCACTTGACGATAAAAAGTAATACATATAAAATTGTAGAAAATTTAATTTGCTACATTTTATGTATAATGAAATTATCTGTAGGATTGCTAGTTTAGGAGATACAGCGCGAAAGACCTTTGCACCCCTTTTTACAATATGGCGGCCGGGGAACAAGGGTGGCGACCCCAAAAACTTGAACTTAAGCTTCTACTGAACCCCCCTACACATTAAAAAAATAAAATTGACTCCTCTAAGAAACGCAACCTAAATGTAACATTTTAATGGACTATGAGAGTATAAATAAATGGATTTTTAGAAATTTAGTTTAAAGACATATTTTTACTAGGTTTACTATAGACACCAACATATTTCAATATTATTACTACCCACTTTTAACCGGAATAAACTAACTACCTGGACTATTGGTACGTTATATTTTAACTATCTTAACGAATAAAGTGTTAAATGTGACTGTAAAACAATTTAATGTATGAATAATCAAAATCAAAAACAAAATATATTTTAAATTTTTAAATTTGTCATATTTAAAAATTAAATTTAAAATACGAATCAAAAGATTTTATCTTGTAAGACAGCTGCATATAATTTTTAAAATATCAAATTTTTTGTACATTCGTAATTATATAAAGCTGTATGTGTAATATGATACAGCACGATTTTTTAATACATAAAAAACACAATATGTGAATTAGGAATATTATTTTTTAAAAATTCTTAAAATATAAGAATTTAAGAAGATTCTTAATAAGATTTGTAGAATCTAAGAACCTTATTTGTAGAAATATTATTTAGACATTGATTTTTAACTCTTTCTTAAACCATTTTTGAACGGGTTCTTAGTAGACCAGTCTATCTGTCAAAAATCATTGACTTCACGTAAAGATCTCATATAGATATTTGAAGGCAGGGGCGTCATTTGGTAGGGTCAGGGGGGGCATTTGCCCCCCCCCCTGACCCTGAAAATGACTGAAATTTACAAAAAATAGATCAATTTTGTATTATGGTTGCATATAAATGTATTGTATACATAATGCTTGCCCCCTCCTATCAAAATTTCAAATGACGCTCCTGTTTGAAGGTTCTGAAAGATACATAAGGACTAGCTGATGACAAACCTGTGAAGACACTCTGTGGCACTGTGAAGCTGATTTTGCTTTGTTTTTTGACCATCGTAAAAACAAAACAAAATAAAAGTTGTAGATCATAAAAAGTTCTTTAATCTTTTTAAATTAAAATACATAAACAATTCACTGAGATAATTGCAAAAAAACCGTTAATTTTAAAGTAATTTATAAATGTTAATAACTGTTAATATAACTACTTGGAATTGGGCAGTTAATAAGTTATAAGGTGTGATAAATTTAAACCAGATGCACTAAATATATATTTAATTTGTTTATCCCGGAGAGCGATTATTTAAACATCTGTACTTGTTCAAGCAGTGCTTGAACATTTTTGCTTTTTTGATGCTTCAGTTTTAAGGTAGAACTTCAACTGACTTTTTTCAACAGTATATGACTATTTAGCTTATAAACATTTAAACATTGATATTTTTTATGTCATGCGCTTTTACGTAGCTCAATAAAAATCTGATAAAAAACACACTTTGCAAACAATCAGAATGTTCTATCAGAAAGTCTGATCTGATTTTTTATTTTATGATCTGATTTTGTTATCGTTGGTGTATTAGTAAGACATCAACTTCTTTGATCCTGTTTTCTTTTACTACTCCACTGTGTATTAGTATACATGGTGAGACAAATAAACCTCTTACAAATATCTAAATATTCTAAATCTAAATAAATATATCGAGAACTAAAGGCAACAGAATAATGAAAATTGGATTGATGGGGTTTTGAAGAGTGATCTATTTAATGAAAATATTTTTATCTATTTGCTCCTTCCGGTTATACCGGAAGTTGCTTATAGCTTCGTTTTTTTAAATGGGGAACCCTGTATATTTTTACATTTTTGGATTCTGAGCGATGTCTTCTTTCTTAAAGTATGAGGTTTTGTAATGTTATAGAGGGTAGTTTAAAAGATAATTACGTTTTTTTATTAATATCGTAACAACTTTCACACCCTTTACAATTGTAGTAGTTTGAAATCAAAAACCGTGTTTACGTTTAAATGATTTTTAATATAGCCTACTATTCTTAGGAATTGTTAGTATAGCTAAATTTTTAATTTTAGTATACAGGGTTGGTCGAAACTCGGAATGAATATATTCTGAGTTTTCTTAAATGGAACACCCTGTATTTTAGTATTGTTGTGAAATGATATTTTATGGTATTTTTTATTTTTTAAGAATTCCCTATGCCTAACTGCTTTATTTTTTGAGGTATTGGCGATTCAAAACAAACATTAATTGCAATAAAAAATACGTGAAATTTTATTAGGTTGACCACAAAAATATTCAATCACAAATAATTTTTCGGAAATAAATACATATTAATCTAGACTGATCCTTAAAATTGCCAATAAGGTTGAGCTGTATAATAAAATGCCTACCTAGTTAAGATTGTTGGTGCGATTAACAATTAAGCCCAAATTAAAGAAGTTGGGTATAGGGAATGTTTAAGAAATAAAAAAGTACCATAAAATATCGTTTCAATACCGTATTAAAATATAGGGTGTTCTATTTAAGAAATCTTAGAAAATACTCATTCTGAGTTTCGACCAACCCTGTATACTAAAATTCAAGATTTAGCTATACTAATAATTTTTAACAATAGTAGACTATATTAAAAATCATTTGAACATAAATAGAGTTTTTGATCTTAAACTGCTATAATTCTACAGGGTGTGAAAGTTGCTACGAAATAAATTAAAAAACGTAACTATCTTTTAAATCACCCTGCATAACATTACAAAATATTATATTTCAAGAAGGGATACATCGAGGAGAATCCAAAAATGTAAAAATATACAGGGTGTCCCATTTAAAAAAAAAACGAAGTTATAAGTAACTTCCGGTATAGCCGGAAGTAATAAATAGATGAAAATATTTTCATTAAATAGATTCACTCTTTAAAACCCCTTCATTCCAATTTTCATGATTCTGTTGCCTTTAGTTCTCGAGATATTTCTAATAGGCCGTTTATCTGCCTCACCCTATATAGTTACCTGCCTAATTTTAATCGTGTTTTTATTTCTTATCGTGATCGTCTTCACATCTTTAACTAAAAATTTAATTAAAATTTTAACTAATACTTTAAAAACAGGGTAGACTTTTCTATTTGGCACGTATTTTACAGTTGAGTCCGGGAATCTTTACCCGTGCGTCATCATTTAAAGCATACGAAATAAATCGATGACAAGTCGGAAATTGAAATTTACTAAACGCAACAGCAAGTCACTTGCTGACGCACGGGTAAAGATTCCCGGACTCAACTGTATTTGCTGACTCAATAATGCAAGACAACGCAATCGTGGGTAATCTTAAAATTACCAAAAAACTTACAAAATTAAAATTTTTATTCAAATGTCACAATACGACAACACAAGGTAATTAAATTTGGAATTGATTATGTAACCTTTCGGAAAATTACTAAACAAAGTAGTAACCCATAAAACAAATACTAAATTTTTAAAAATAAAATTGATATCGTTCTTAAAAAGAAACTAATAATGTGTTTTTATATAAAATATGCAAAAATTAATATTATTTTTATATGGTTTTTTAAAGAATTGTACAAAAAAATTGATATCAAAGAATAAAAGTCGCCGTTGCAAGACTAAAATTGCGATAACGATGATAATCACTAACATAGTAATTGTTATGTTATGTAATTGATAAATCAATAATATTATAATGTTAATAATTGTTTCATTTGTAAGGAACAATATGTAGACGAGTCGATTATAATAAATTTTTTCAATAAGTATTTTTTCGTTTTTATACAAATTTCAACCCGATATTCAGTTCGGGAAAAACAGAATAGAGAACTCCTAGAACAGAGAGAGGAAAGGGTACAAAAAGAATAGAATAAGATTAAAAGAATAACATGACCCCGTGTGGGATGCGGGCCATCCAAGTAGAATTCACCCACAGTATCTCCTGACTTGATCGTAGAAGGCGACTAATAGGAGCAGCATTCCGCTGTCCTCTTCCTTGAAATCCTGTCGACACCTAACCCTCAACGACCAAACCCCGATACCCACCTCCAACTCACCCCGCGTGAGATTGGAGTCCTTTTGCCCGTGGGTGAATGGCAAGGGCCGTCTGGACGTGGGGGAAGCGGGGCATGTATATGTCGCGCAACCTATCAAACTGCGTTCAGAACGTCCAAACCAGACACGCACTCCCATAATAAACACGCACTAGCACGAAGGAAATGTCGTTGCCACCTCCAGGACCACTACCCCCTGAGGCTTGTCTGGAAGCTACAGTCGGCAGCCCCGGCACCAGACTCGGGTGCGGAAGGCCAATAACCTACCCATCTTAAATTTTATATTATTACTGAAACTTTGGTAGAAACAAACCGGACGGATCAAATGTTGACGACTTTAACATCACCGAAAACACGGACACGATTTGGTTGCTGGAATGTAAAAACACTGTATGAGATTTCTAAACTGGCTCAAGCAGTAAAAGAATTAAACAGATATAAATTAAGCTTTGTTGGTCTATCGGAAGTAAGATGGTTGGGCAATGGTGAACACCATACCCAAACAGGAGAACTTCTATTATATAGTGGTAAAGAAAATGGAAGTCACGAGAGCGGAGTGGGTCTTTTACTCAGTAAACAAGCCAAAAAAAGCCTCATTTCATGGAAACCCATTAATGACAGAATTATGACTGTCAGATTTTATACCAGATACCGAAAGATAACAGTTATTCAGTGCTATGCTCCTACGAACACATCTCTCCTCGAAGATAAAGACATTTTCTACGAACAACTAGAACAAACAACCCAACAAGTAAACAAAGGCGATATCCTAATAGTGATGGGCGATATGAACGCCAAAGTTGGAGAAGATAATATTAATTTAGAAACCGTAATGGGCAAACATGGCCTGGGAGTGATGAATGAAAATGGAGAGCGCTTTACAAATTTTTGCTCCAATCACCGTTTAGTTATTGGTGGAACCATCTTCCCACATAAAAATATTCACAAGGTAACATGGACTGCCCCTGGTCATACCAGAGAAAACCAAATAGATCACATCACCATATCAAAAAGATGGAGATCATCTCTTCTTGATGTACGAAATAAAAGAGGAGCAGACATCGCAAGTGACCAACATCTGTTAATTGGTACCATTAAAATCAAGATGGCAAAAAACAAAAACAAAATCACAAGAAACACCAACAGACCCACATATAACCTGAACAAATTAAAAACTCTTCCAGGAAAACACATGTTTAGGGAGGAGCTTCAAGTAAAAACAAGAGAACGTGAAGTAAATAGCTGGGAAGATTTGGCAAATGTTCTGACAGAAATAGCTGAAGACAAACTGGGTAAAAAAGAGAAAGATAGAAAGGAATGGATATCAGATGAAACTTGGAATCTTATCGAGGAAAGAAAACAACGAAAAAAAGATATCTTGCAAGCAAGAACTGTAGAAGGAAGAACGAACCGACAACAAGAATATGAAACACTAAATAAAGCAGTTAAAAGGAATGCAAGAAGAGACAAAAGAAGGTGGGCTGAAGAACTGGCAAAACAAGCAGAAACAGCTGCACAACACAACAGGACTAGAGAGCTGTACCAAATTACCAGACGATTAACAAAAAATGGGCCCAACTGTTCGAACATTGTAAGATCCAAGACAGGTGAATTACTTACTACAACGGATGATCAAGTAGAGAGATGGAAAGAGCACTTTCAGGAGATGCTAGGCACGCCCAGGGATAACGCGGATGAAATTGTCGAAAACTCGCAGAATGTAGACTTGCATATATCTTGCGAGTCCCCTTCCAAAATGGAGATAATAACAGCTATCAAATCTCTGAGAAATAACAGGTCCCCGGGAATCGATAACATTGCTGCCGAACTACTTAAAACTGACCCGCATCTAAACGCTGAACTTTTGCTCCCCATAATCCGAGAGGTGTGGGAAACAAACCGCATTCCAGCGGGCTGGAAAAAAGGTAATATTAAGCTTCCAAAAAAGGGCAACCTCACACTGTGCAAAAATTGGAGAGGAATAACCTTGCTTACCGTCATAAATAAAAATTTTACGATCATCATACATAAAAGATTAACAAACAAGGTTGAATTTCGAGCTAATCAAGCAGGTTTTAGACCAGAATCTTCCTGCATAGATCACATTAATACAGTGAGGGTAATAATGGAACAATCGGTTGAATGGAACACACCTCTATACCTGGTCTTTGTCGATTTCGAACGTGCCTTTGACAGCCTGTCTCATGCTGCTCTATGGAAAATTTTAGAGCTAAGAAACATTCCTCATAAAATAATTTCCATTATAAAGTCACTGTACACTGAGGCGACGTGCAGCGTGACACACAATGGGGTCAACAGTGACGAATTTGACGTACTTACTGGAGTCAGACAGGGATGTGTGCTTTCTCCGTTTCTGTTTAACATAGCTCTGGACTATGTTCTCTCCAAACTAGACTTCGACACAAAAGGGATACAATGGACGTTAACCACACGCCTAAGTGATCTGGAATACGCCGACGATATCTGCCTGTTAGGACAAAGGTTCCAGGATGTGGCCGACCAATTGGAAACACTATCCACTGAGGCCAATAAAATAGGTTTAAAAATCAATATTGGTAAAACCAAGTCGATGAGAATAAATGCAAGGAACAACACGCTATTTAATATCGACAACAAGCAGATTGAAAATGTGGAGAACTTCACGTACCTTGGAAGTGTCATAACAGAAAGTGGAGGTACAGAAGACGATATTCGTATGAGGATACGAAAAGCTCAACAAGCTTTCAGCATTCTTAACCCTGTTTGGAGGTCTGGAGAATATACTACAAGGACAAAGATCCGAATATTCCAGTCAAATGTTATGTCTGTTCTACTCTATGGATGTGAAACCTGGAAAGTGACAAAATACCTTACAGACAAATTGCAGGTCTTTGTTAACAAATGTCTACGAAGAATTGTTCGTATTTTCTGGCCAAACACCATCAGAAACGAAGATCTGCTACACCTAACCCAACAAAAGAGGGTAGAAAATGAAATCAAATACAGAAAGTGGGGGTGGATAGGTCACACACTCCGAAAAGATAGTTCCAGTATTGCAAAAAATGCCCTAGAGTGGAATCCCCAAGGAAAGAGAAAAAGAGGTCGCCCAGCACAAACTTGGAGAAGATCCATCATGGACGAGATAAGAAGTCAAGGAAAGTCTTGGAATGAGGTGAAGGCCCTAGCGCAAAATAGAACCCGATGGCGCGTTTTCACTGAAGCTCTATGCTCCACTTAGGAGTTCAAGAACATTATGTATGTATGTAAAAGAATAACATGAAAAATCGCTAAAAGAGTGATAGGAGTTAAAACACATCAAAGAAAAGAGCTTTGGTTTGATGAAGAATGTAAAAAAGCAATAGACGACAGAAACAAACTATACGTACAATACACTCAAAGAAAAACACGAGAAAGGCGTGAAAAACTTGAAGAACAATGACGCAGAGGAGACAAAATATGCAGAAGAAAGAAGAGGAGATACGAAAACGACCAAATAGTAAGAACGAAGGAAGATTTTAATCAGGGTGACACCAGAGGAGCATATAAATTCTTGAAACAACTTAGAGAGTGATATAAACCACACACTAATCTTTTTAGAAATAGTGAAGGACAAATTTATCAGTGACGACGCAGCAATAAAAGTAGGTTAGAAAAACAATTTTGAGGGCCTGCTAACAGAGCAAATACAATCAAACATAGACCATGCAGTACCTGATATCGAAATAACAGAAGATCAGAACCAGAATAACGAATTAACAACCTACCCACAAGACAAGAGATACCTAATGGTGCCATTAAAGCATTGAAGAATAATAAATCCACAGAGATTGACAACATACCAGCTGAAATTCTAAAAATTGGAGGGCACACACTGATAGATAGATTCCATAAACTAACCACAGGTGTGTGGAATACAGAAGAAATTCCAGAAGACTTGAAAAAAGCAATTATATGCCCAATCCACAAGAAGGGAAACAAAGTCATCTACAAAAACTACATATAAACCGGAGATTAATTCACTTCGCAGAACAAATCATAGGAGAATATCAGGCCGGATTCAGACCAGAACGGTTTACTATTGACCAGATATTCAACGTAAAACGTAAATAATAGCTAAAGCTTGGAAACACGACATAGATAGGTATCTACCAAATTTTTGTAAATTTTCAATAAGCCTATAGTGACCTATGTACATAGAGATAGAAATATACTTATGTAATTATGCAAGAATTTGGTATACCAAGGAAATTGGTAAATAAAAAATGAATAACCATTTTCAATTTCGTTACAGCCGCATCATAATATTCTAGTTTAATCAGAGCACCTCTACCGGTTCCGAAACTTATTAGTCTCTCATCAGGAGGCACATATGCTGCTCTCTCTGACTCAACCAGGACAAACCCCGGCGTGCAGTTACGAATTGCAACGAACGAAATGGCAGGGATGCCCTAGCGGCAACTACTAGCAAAATACTAAGTTTTCAATCTTTTTTTTTTTTTTTTTTTTTTTTTTTTTTGTTTATTGGCTTTGGGAAGAACCCGTTTTGCCACGAAAATTTATAACATTTAAAAGACTATACATATAACTGAACACAATTTGGTACAAATACAATTTTTACAAATCTGTACATATAAATACAGTAACTGAATACAATTATTTGGTACAAATACAGTTTTTACAAATCTATACATATATATTTAATACCTAACTGAATAAAATTTGGATTGGTTGATACAGACCTAAAAGTTGAGGAAATTATAAGCGTCTCCTCGTAAGACCTAAAAAGTTACAAAAAATAGCTCTTACTTCGGGATTATGGATGCACTCCAGCATAACGGAAAGATAATTTTGAGGAAACGGGATTTTTAGTTTCGTTAGTTCCGTAATAAGGTAAGAGGTGGCATTAGAATTATGACTGCATTGAAAAATCCAGTGATTAAAGTCGTCAAAACTGTCACTGCAGTCACAGAGGGGGGATGTGGCCAATTTCATCTTATAAAGCTTAGAGTTGACTGCTCCGTGTCCAAAGAGGCACCTAATGTATTTGGTGTTAATTTTTCTATTGGGATGGCTTCTTTTAGCAAGCTTTGTAGAAGGAAGTGTTGGAAAAAGCGTGCAGTACTGAAATGCATTGTTAGATCTAATTGTTGTCCATTTGTCTGCCCATTTAGTTCTTAAGTTTTGCTTACATATAGATAATGCGTCTTGTAGCGTTAATTCGGGGACTTGTTTACCATCAGTGATAGCTCTTTTTGCCAGTTTGTCAGCTGTTTCGTTTCCCGTTATGGAGGAATGCCCTTTGGCCCATATGAAGAATGTATTTATCTGTTTATAATCTAAGGCTCTTAAGGTTGTCAAAATTTCCACGATTATTGAGTTATTGTATATGGAGGTAACCGGGTACACCAGAGCTGATAAAACAGATTTCGAATCCGATATTATAGCCAAGTTTGACAAGGGTAGCAGTGAATTGTTTGCCCAATCCAAAGCCTTAAATATAGCAAGTGCCTCTGCTGTAAAGATTGTAGAGTTTTTGTTTAGTTTAAACAACAAACTTTCGTTTGTGTTTTCCCTGTACACTGCACATCCTGTTCCAGTAGGGGATTTGGATCCGTCTGTAAAAAATTTATGTACATTACCTAATTTCTCTAATTCTATTTGCATAGATATGTTATTAATTGCTGGGTTATCATTATATTCTGGAAAAATAATATTTGGTTGTGTAAGACATATATCGAATTTAGCCGTGAAGAACGGCAAACCAGAATCATCACGTAGTTCGATGTTTGAGACTGTTGCAAATGCATCAGCTAGAGGGGGACAGTTTCTGTTGTGCCAGTATTTATTAGTGTAGCTATATGCAGTTAATATGCCTAAATTTTTAATAAGGTCGTTGTGTGTAAATCGTTTTTGTTTAACGACGAATTTTTCAGCTAGTAACTGTCGTCGAAGTTGCATGGGGGGTTCGCCACACTCTGCAAGGAGAGCAGCTGTGGGAGTGGATTTAAATGCACCAAGAACAATGCGTAGAGCCTTGAACTGTACTCTATCTATTTGTGAAAGTCTGGAATTAGTGGCTGATCCATACAAGAAACAACCATAATCTAGGATAGATCGAGTGTACGCTCGGTAGAAAATCAAGTTAATGTTAGGGTCAGCGCCCCAATGATATCTGTTAATTGCTCTTAGGATATTAAGACTTTTTTCACTTTTCTTAATGCATCTTGATATGTGATCAGACCAGGTCAGTTTGCAATCAAATGTGATACCCAAATATGTGTATGTTTTGCAAACAGGTATAGTGTGATTTTGAATTGTAAGGCTATTAAGTTCTGGCAATTGGTGTCTGGTAAAAAATACAATAGCAGATTTATGAGGTGATATTTCAAATCCCTGTTCAGGAAAGTATTTAAAGCAGCAATGCACTATATACTTAAGATTACTAACACATTGAGAGTAGTTTTTATGAGTAGTGTATATAGAAAAATCGTCAGCATATTGTAAAATTCTTGCGTTCATACCAAGGTTGTGAACATCGAGGGTATAGATATTAAATAGAAGCGGGCTCAACACCGACCCCTGTGGCAGACCAGAGTTAACCTCTCTAGGACCTAGAGTATTTGTATTGCATTTTATAAAGATCTGTCGTCTGAGGAACATATTAATAAGAACAAATGCAAATTGTGGTGGTATATGGATGTATGTTAACTTTTCATATAAACAATCCAACAGCACGCTTTCATAAGCACTAGAGATATCTAAAAATAAGACAGCTGAATAATGGTTTTCTGAAAAAGCCAACTGAATTTCCGTTGCAAGATTGGCTGCACAGTCGAGAGTACCTTTACCTCGCCGAAAACCAAACTGGGATTGGGGGAGGATGTTATTATTTTCTAACCACCATTCTAATCTGAGTTTGATAATTCTTTCCAAAGTTTTTAATACACAAGACATTAGAGAAATGGGTCGCAGAGCTTTGTTGTCACTGACCTTAGGAATAGGAATAATTAGACACTGTTTTAGTGAGGGGTAATCCGTATCTCCTGAAAGTATATTGTTATATATTTTGCAAAGAAAGTGTTTCGCCGAGTCAGGGAGCTTTTTAATCATCATGTAATTGATGCCATCTAAGCCTGGAGCAGTAAGTTTTGACGATTTGATATTAAGTTCTAACTCTCTTAGTGTAACTGGGGCTAGAAGAGAATGATCATGATTACTGGTGGGTGTGTAGTGAATGTAAGGACTAACAAAACTTGGAGCTAATTTATGAAAAAGTATTTCCGCCTCATCTTCTTCACATGGTTGGATATCATTTTTCTTCTTTTGAAATCTATTAATCCGGCGCCAAATTTCCGAGGGATTTGAATTCCTATTAAGTTGAGTACAATAGTCTGCCCAAGCCTGTTTGGCTTTCAATTTGAAGGTTCTTTTGCAGAGCGCATCTATTTTTTTTACATTGATATAATTTGAAGTTATCATATTGCGCTTGTACGTTTTGTAAGCTTCCTTCCTTTGGGTAACTAACTGTTGACATTCCTCATCCCACCAAGGGGGATGAGGAGCCTTTTTAGGAGAGAAGGGGTAAGTTTTTTTAAGAGCTGAATCCGCCGAGGATGTCATTGAATTGGTGATAAAGTTAATCATTTCGTTAGTATTGTTGAAAAGCGGAATCTCGGAGAAATCTTTATCAATTTTTGTTTGAAACAATGCCCAATCAGCTTCTCGCATAGACCATTTATGAATGGGGGTAATATTAATATTATCAATTCTGAGTTGTTGTAACACAAATGTGATAGCATAATGGTCAGAGCCATACGTATCTGCTTTAACAGACCAAGAGAATTGTGAGCTAAAGTTGGACGAAATGAGGGTAAGATCAACACATGATGGAGGAGAGCCAGGGGCAGATACTCTGGTAGGAGATCCGTCATTTGCAATGATAAAGTTGTCGAAGTATTCTAAAGCTTCCATGAGTATGTTACCGCTATGATCATTGTTTATAGAGCCCCAGGCTCCATGATGGGCGTTAAAGTCGCCACCAATAATAAAATTATGCGGAATTTGTTGAAAAAGAGAAACATAGTCGTTCACTGTGACTGCAATGCTACCTGGACGATAAATACTAACCACAGATATTTTGGTGCCATTGACATCAATATCAATGCCACAAACTTCAATATTTTTATTAAATGTTTGGTTGAATACTATATTATTGTATTTAATATTATTAGAGATAATTATGCTAACACCTCCACCTCGTTTATTACGTCTATCTTTTCTAATAATATTAAATCCATGTAAGGACATTTCATACTTAGGTTTGTACCAAGTTTCCGAAATAAGAGCTATATCAAAGTGTTCTTCTGTAAAAAGTTGCGTAATAGAGTTTTTATTAGAGTACGCTGATCTAGCGTTCCACTGGACAATTTTTAAACCGGCCATATCAGGTAAAGAAATGTTTAATCACGCTGTTAATTATATTTTCTACATCTTGTATAGAGGGAACTGAACTATTAATCGCAGGGTTTCGAGCAGGAATGTCTGAAAAGAAATTATTGATTGAATCCTTCAAAGTAGTAGCGAATTCATTTTTAAGATGTTCATCGTTATTTTTAGATACATTTTTATTATAGTTTCCGAACTGGAATACGGGGCTAGCACAAAAGCTAAATTCGCTTGGAGCGGTAATAAGCGTAGGAGACGATGGGTGTATTTTTCGTTTTTTTCTAGTAGAAGCTGCAGTATTTGAAATATTTGCAATGGAAGGCAAATGTTTTGATGAGCTTTGAGCAATATTGGAATAGGTATTTGGCCTGGAAACTAATGAAGGGAATTCAGTAGTGGATGACAGTAACGGAGCAAATCTGTTTTTTTGAACAATACTAGTGTAGGCAGGATTGTCAATAACTTTTTCGGCCTCTTTGAAAGAAATATTAAGGTGTGCCATTGCTTCCTTAGTTCGTTTTTGTTTTTTATACTCTGAACAATCTCGATTTGTCGAGTTGTGTGAATTAGAGTTACAAAAAATGCAGAAGTTATCACATTGAGTGCATTCGTTATCATTTTCTTTGCCGCAGTTTCGGCATTTCTTTTTTCCTTTACATTGAGATGCAGAGTGACCGTAACGAAGACAATTGTAACACTGCATAACAGGATGAACGTACGTGTCTACAGGACATCTCACTTTATTTATATAAATAAATTGGGGAATTTTGTTCCCTGCAAATGTGACAATTATCATTTGACGGGGGATTTTTTCAATCACTCCGTCTTTTATTACTTTTCGAAACATTCTTTGAACCTTACGAACAGAACACTCTGATTTTATAACTTTAACAAGATCATTTTCAGTCAGATATGTATCGACCGATCTCACAATACCTTTTTTTTCAGTTAAATGTGAGGGGATATAAGCTATCAGTTTATTGTCTTTGAATACCGAATTTTCCACTAATTTGTTCGCAACTAACCCTGAATTAACTTCAATTTTAAGTCTGTTACGACCCACGCTACTAATTTCTAAGATCGATTTTTCGTATTCCGAAAGTGCTAACAGTTTTTCACCAAGTCTCATTGGATGCAATCTTCCCACATTCAAAACTTCGTGTTCCACAAAAATTAAGTACGGACCTGTATCTCTTGACGTAAATCGATTATTAATGGAAATATCGCGTCTGAAAGACTGGTTTGGCTGGTCTAAATTACTTGCTGTTGTTGTTAATGAGCTTTTATTGTTATCATTATCTGCTGGAAAAACTTGATTTTTGTCCCCTGTTGCAATATTATTCTTATCGGCTTCTGTAAATCCACGAAAACCATCTTGATTAATATTTACATTTGAATCGTCGAGTTCCATGCCATCCAGAACCCTGATATCCTCGATTCTTATATTTGAAGATCGCGGCGGCTTCCCGCCGCCAGGTGAAGTTCCCGACATCCGTCCCAGACAGAAGTCGGATTTTTAAGTATAATTTCCCAGGACAAATTAAGTAATGAATCGACTTACTTGTAGAAATCCAAAAAACTTAACCAAATAAATGAGTAAAAGGTAAACAAACTGTGTATTTTTTGCGGCTATTAGTGAATCGACTTTTAAATCAAACACGTCTAATCACTAAGAGACTTGATAGACGACTGAGTTTTCAATCTAATAGCACATAAAACATTAAAAATATTACTCTACATCCCACCAAATTGAAAACAATGAAAACCTTCTCTGGTTATACCTCCGAGGCTTCTAAAATTTGCAAGACATAATGGATGCTGAGACTAAAGAAAATGAGGGAATTTTACAATTTATAATTCACATCCCATCTGCTCAGCGAAGGTTCTCATTGTTTTTCAATCTGGTGGGATGTAGAGTAATATTTTTAATGTTGTTTTATGTGTTATTATATTGAAAACTTAGTCTTTTAAAATTGGTAAAGTTAGTTCAAGCCACCAAGAGTAAGAGTCACACAGAAGCGCAAGTACGAGTTCAAAATCAATTTACAGATTCCTTCCAGATAACCAAAGAGCTAAAGCATGGAGATGGGCTAGCACCGACTCTGTTTAATATATGAAATGTATGGAATAGGGAAGAGTTGGACAAAACGGGATACCATTCTTGTTTATTTTTATTACGGAAAAAATGTTAAAGAAATTATCATAACATTATTTTTTATAGGTATAACATTTATTAAAGCACACAAAAAAAACATATATTTAGCTATTTTTAATGACTGGAAAATAGTAAAAAAAATATTTATTAAACTCCTGCACATCCCGTTTTAGCGTACCACGGTTGAATAAAACGGGATAGGTTCACAATATTTAATTTTTTGCATAAAATTATCTAAAAAGTAAATTTAAGTAGATATAAGACTGCAAAGCAAAATTTACCTTTGAAAAAACAATATCTTTAGTAGTCAGAAACTTAAAAATAGGCCTTTTTTATGTTTTATTGCAAAATAGGAAATAAGATATTTTATTTAGGACTAGGTACGTATATCAGAACAAAAGTCACATAAAAATATGTTGTTCTATTCTGCACTATGAGAACACGCTTTATCGCTATTTAAAGAATTTATAGGCAAAAAAATAAATAGCTGGATAAAACGGGACATAAAAAACTGTATCCCATTTTATACAACTTATAAGTGTCCCGTTTTGTCCACCTCAGACATTTTTCAAAACAAAAATGGCTCCTGCCTAAACGTGAAAGTAAAATTAGATACACTACACATGAGAATATTCGTCAATGAGTGCTTAATTAAATGTAATAGTCACCGGAATGATATGTTTAGATATGTAGGCAATCTAATATAGAAAACAACGCACTTAAAAGTACAAAGTACCAAAAAAATAGAGTCAAACAATTCTAAACACAACAACTTTTCATCAAATAGTGGCATCGAGGTAAAACGAACTGAGAGTGTTAAAATGACGACTGAGAACAAGTTTTCGTCGTTGTCCGATTGAGAGCAGCACTAGTTGGGTCTCTAGGCCAGGTATCCCGTTTTATCCAACTCTCCCCTATGTCATAAGAAAAATGCCCGTAAAATCAAAAAAAATATTGTTTGATAAGTCTAAGCAGATTTTAATGTATGCAGATGATGTAAACTTTAAACTAAAACTTTTGTTTTAACTAAAACAAAAAACTTTATGTGGAGCTTGGAGAAAATGCAAAACAAATGGGGCTAGCTGTCAACGTAGATAATACTAAAGCCCTAATACAAGCCAGGAATCAACGAAACATGCAGAATTTGACAAGAGACGACGCCAACATTGAAGCAGTAAAACAGCTCACATACCTGGGTGTACAAATAACTGAGGATGGCAGCGAGGAGGAGGAAATATTCAGAGAAGCATACTTCTCTCCGTCGCAGAATGGTATGTGGAGAACAAGGTTCAACCACGAGACACCAATATTACAAAGAATCCTCTATAGCAAATTATACAAAAATACAAAGATTGCGCTGTACAGGTCACCTTATTAGAATGGATACCTTTCCCCTGGACCCTTCAAATTATTTTTCAAATTACCTGCTGTAGTAAATGTCCTAAAACAAGTTTCACACTTGTGAAGGTTTTTCCCCAGAATGTGTTTGCCAATGCCTTCTTAAACTGCTTTGCTGAGAAAATTGCTCAAGACAAATTTCAAACTTGTAAGGTATTTCGCACATGGTTTCTCAAATGTGTTCGCACATGGTTTTTCAAATTAAATGCTGTAGTAAATGTCTTAAGCGGTCCGTAGACGGTCAACATTAACGTCACTATATTGTACAATAGGTAATATTAGTAGGTCGACCCACATGATGTATTATTGCACAATAAATTATGTAGTTCTCGACTGAAACTGGTGGTGTCAACATGTGGAATAAGACAGCTAGTTGTGTGGCTATTGCATTAGTTGTATCTATCTATAAAAATGACGAAGGAAAATAAACGCGGGTGGATGAAGGAATAGTTTAAAAAAAGAAATAAATGCACTCATGAACATTTATTAAATAATTTAAGAATTACTGAACCACGTGATTTTCAAAACTCTCCGCATCTGGATAATATTCTTTATATTGTCGTAGAAATTGATCGTACTGTTCATTTTTTTAAATTATATTACTATACATATATTAAAATTTTTAGTTTTGACCTTTCACAGAGCCGGTAACGACCGCTACACATCGATGCACTCTATAATAAACTTTCTTTCTTCTATTTTCCTTGGCAGCCATATTTTTAACACGATGTTCACAGCCAGAGTGATAAAACACGACTGAACCTATATTGCGCAATATAGGCCATAGACGTTTCAATATTAGTATACTGCAGAATAAAAATCAAAGTCCTGTTGATTGACGCAATATATTGCGCAATCGTTCAATATATTGTACACACACCGGCAAAATTAGCCGAACACCTTAAAAATGGGACATGTTTGATGTCACGAATTTCCTAAACCAGTGGTCCGATTTGAGTGATTCTTTTAGTATGTTATAGCCTTAATATTTAAGAATATCTTTGTAATAATATTATTGCTAGACAACTAAATATCATTTTATACCGGGTGTAACAATAATACTGTGTTTTTTTCTTAAAGTTTGGAAAACCCTGTGGACTATTCTAGCATATATAAAATATTAAAATTAAAACTCGGTTATAACCTTAGGCTTTCTTAAAATTTTATTTCTTGATTCATTCACTTATGTTGGAAAATAAAAAAGTTATGGGCTTTAACAACTAGCCATGTTTTTCATCGATAAATCCTCATAGTAGGGGAGGAAAGTATGCTAAATTTGCAGTTACTCGAGCGTTATGGCCTATGGGGACCTACTGGATTGTGAATAGTATGTGCTAAAACCAGAAAAAGGTTAAGTTAAGTTTTCCATATATTGGGGGACTTTTCATTTTTTAATTTATTTTTCATTTGAAACAATCGTTCTTTTCCGATTATAGAGCGATCCATCCATAATTCGAAAAAATGTGTCGAATAAAATTTGTTTATTTTTACGTAAAGAATCCAAATCTGCAATAAAAATTGGGGGCTCCTATTTAAGATTTTAAATTAAATCCCCCACCCCACTTCCGTGGGGGACGTGTTTGGTGCCATTCGATAGATTTTTCAAAAATATTGAATACGTGTATTTTGCAGTTTTTCGATCTGATGTTCAGCTAGTTCAGATGAAATCCACGGGAGTTCGTCATTGTGACATCGCTTATTAATTTATTTATTTATTACATCTATTGAATTACTTTAGGCTTGTTTATTAAACTAAGCAGATAATGATGGTAGGGGAGCCCAGGCGGGAATTTTTTCAGTTACTCGAGCGCGTCTGATTATCACATGGGGAGAAACCTTGTACCCTGTAAATGTACCTATAGGTACCATATATTGGTTCTTAACACCGGGGAATTCATTAAGGGGGACCGAGAAAAATCTATTCTTAGAAAAACTCGAAATCGTCAGATTAAGATTAGGTAAGTTAAGTACATGCAAAACAGTGTATATTTAAAAAATCTGACGATTTGAGCAGGGCGTAAAAAAATGGGTGAGTCACAAAGTTTCACAAAAAAAGCGAATATTTCACGAAATAAACGTCAGTTTGAAAAACTATAAAATACGTGTTCAATATTTTTCAAAAATCTATCGAATAATACTCAACACGTCACCCCACGGAGAGGGGTGGGGGTAAATTAAAAATTTTAAATGCGGTATTTCGCGAAATGAACATCAGGTCGTAAAACTGCGAAATACACGTATTCAATATTTTTCAAAAATCTATCGAATGGCACCGAACACGTCCCCCTACGGAGGTGGGGTTGGCGGGTTACTTTAAAATCTTAAATAGGAGCCCCCAATTTTTATTGAAGATTTGGATTCTTGACGTAAAAATAAGCAACTTTTATTCGCAACATTTTTGTAAATTATGGATAAATGGCGCTATAATCCGAAAAAAACGATTGTTTCAAATGAAAAATTAATTAAAAAATGAAAAGTCCCCCAATATATAGAAAACTTAACTTAACCTTTTTCTGGTTTTAGCACATACTATTCACAATCCAATAGGTCCCCATAACGCAAGAGCAGCTGCAAATTTAGCATACTTTCCTCCCCTACTATGAGAATTTATCGATGAAAAACATGGCTAGTTGTTAAAGCCCATAACTTTTTAATTTTCCAAAATAAGCAAATGAATCAAAAATGAAAATGTTAAGAAAGCCTACGGCTATAATTTAGTTTGAATTTCAATCCACAGAGAACGGCAGTTCTCACCAGTGGCGCACAACACCCCTACATGCGACACTATATATACACGAAATTTTCGATTTTCTAAACCTGACTGAATTGAAAATTGGGCCAAATCCCTTAAAGTTTAGGAAAAGACTCGTCCATCCATATGTTACTTCTCCATTTTGGTCCAAGGGTGTGGATTTTACGGCCCTTCCCATTTAAAGCCTGTTTTTCGTTCTCGTCCCCAAAACTCCCAAAAATTTCAAAAATTTAAGCCCGACCTTTGCGGCTTCTGATAGAATAGATCATTACCTTTCCAACGCATGTTTAATTTTGAAAATCGGTTATACCATTCAAAAGTTATCGAGCTCAGAAATATGACTCAATTTTTATTTAAAAAATGGAAAATGTTTGTGGATATGTATGTATGTATGTACAAGAATAAAAAACCGCTAAACGCCGTAAAAATGAGTGGCGCATACAATATTCCAGCTACAAAAGATCTGATATGAAAATTACGTGGCGCGAAAATGTATTTTCCACCTACCTCTACCGAAAGTATACTTTTCCGGACCTGATTGTAGGGAGCAAAGTTGTACTTTTCCTCCCTAGGGAGGAAAATATTTTTCCTCCCTAGGGAGGAAAAGTAAAAGTGACGTCATGGTATTTCATTCATGAAATATAACTTATTGACGCCCTGTATAATATCTATTTTCTATTACGGAGTATCTATACATTTTAACGTTTATTTATAAAACATCCTGTATTTTGCAGAATGGTAAAAAACAGTAAATTGTTATTTTGATTTAACAATGTTTGCATTAATAATTTGACTTATATTTGACAGTTGACAGTTATATTGTACCTACTTGTTGTTTTAGTTCTAATAAATTTTGTTGGTTAGTTACATAAATAAATTAAGTAAAAATGAAAAAATGACTTGTTATTTGAGGAAGGTGGAAAACCCATATGTATAACATGGGAGTAAAGTGCCTTTTCCTCCCTTAAATAATTACTGCCCTCCGCTACGCGTCGGGCAGTAAACTTCATTCTCGGGAGGAAAAGTTACACTTTCCTCCCTTGTTATACAAATAGCTATTTCATTTTGATGCAAAACAAAATTCTAGTTTTATTTTAAAAGATTTTTCCATAATATTTGCTAAAATTGAAGTAAACGCGCCACAAAAGAGTTTCAAAATTCAAACTGTATCAAATTTACTCTTTTGTGGCGCGTTTACTTCAAATTTAGCAAATATTATGGAAAAATCTTTTAAAATAAAACTAGAATTTTGTTTTGCATCAAAATGAAAATACATTTTCGCGCCACGTAATTTTCATATCAGATCTTTTGTAGCTGGAATATTGTATGCGCCACTCATTTTTACGGCGTTTAGCGGTTTTTTATTCTTGTATCAGGAGTTTTTCAAGTTATATACAAATTAAATGTATGAAGTTGAATGCAATTTTTCTCGATTACACGTCAAGCTTTATAAATGGTCACCTTTGTCGCATTATCTCCCAAATGATCTAGTGACCATCGAATGTATACTGGATTTTTTTTCTAGTCGAAATAGAATAAATAAAAATATTGGGATGGCCGGTAAATGAACTCAGATTATCCGTTACAGATCAAATTTAGCGTCGTAACCACTACAACTACATAAACCATTTCGGGAATAATAGTTAATTGGATTATACATTTCTAACTTAAGACTTCTAAACGGCTTAACCGATTTTGATCACTAAACATGAGTTTGAAACGTATTGACAAGTAGTATCTGATGCATCTGAGTTCAAGTATGAAAACTAAAGTTGTTACAGAAATTATTGAGCTTGAACTGTTTTTCCCCATAGGAAATAGATTTGATCATACTTATGAAGCGTATAACTTAAAATTTCTAATTTTCCCGGATATGAGGTAAACAACGTTAGATTAGCCTAGAGTCCTTCTACAAACGCTCAGTTATTGGCGCAATTCGTAGGTTGAAATTTTGAGTAATTGTCGAAAAACCAAAATTTTCAAAGTTTAGTTTTTCAATTTTTTGGCTATACTGAGCCGTGTGTACGTCTGAGCTTGATCGCTTAGGCAACGTTTGAAAACCTAACTCAACCCTATTGATGTGGTTTATTTGCGATTTTCCTGTCTCTCCTTGAACCTAAGATATATACGCCCAAAAAATTTGCCATTTTGTATCTACCTAGCCCTATAGCTGGCTTACGGGTAGTCAGAAGTCAAAAATTACACCGGTTCTGAATCGGCCCTCACACCCTCTTGAAACACAGAAAAACAATTCAGATCGGTGTAACTTTTCCACATACATACATACATACATACATACATATGTACATATCCACAAATATTTTCCCCTTTTTAAATAAAAATTGAGTTCTAATTCTGAGCTCGCTAACTTTTAAACGGTATAACCGATTTTCAAAATTAAACATGCGTTGGAAAGGTCATGATCTATGCTATCAGAAGCCGCAAAGGCCGAACTTAAGTTTTTGAAATTTTTGGGAGTTTTGGGGACGAGAACGAAAAACAGACCCTAAATAGGAAAAGCCGTAAAATCCACAGCCTTGGACCAAAATGAAGAAGTAATATATGGATCTAGGAGTCTTTTCCTAAACTTTAAGATGGGATTTGGCTCAATTTTCAATTCAGTCAGGTTTAGAAAATCGAAAATTTCGTGTATATAATATATAGTGTCGCATGTAGGGGTTGTGCGCCACTGGCGAGAACTGTCGTTCTCTGGTAATTTTCAAAATTAGATGTGCGTTGGAAAGGTAATGATCAGTACTAGCAGAAGCCGCAAAGGTCGAACTAATATTTTTGAAATTTTTGGTAGTTTTGAGAACGAGAACCTTGGTCGCAATCTCTCCCAAATGATCTAGAACTTACGACACCAGTGATAAGACAATCCGAGTTCATATCCCAGCCATCCTAATAATTATGTAATTATGGCCGGCAAATGAACTCGGATTGCCCAATCAAACTAGCATCGTAACCACTACAGGTACATAAACCATGATTGATTAATAACATTGATTTTTTCGATATAAACTAAATTTCGATAACCAATAAATCGAAAACTATTAATTTTATCAAAAAAATATAAAACATTTTTTGCTTACAATTAATGTTTTTACCAACATTTGCGGTCAAAATATAATAAAAAATTTCCACCCTCGAGACGGGGTGGCAACCACCCCATGGTAAAAGCGTCTTTCGGAATAATACAGATTTTGATCCTTAGACTCTCCACTACTTATTCTCAAATTTTCAAGCAAATCGATCCATTCTGTAAAAATTGCGAAGTGAAAAGTTTCAGTTCCTGGACTAATTATACTTTTGGAGCTCTATAACTTCTGAACGGCTGAACTGATGTTGATCACTAAATATGAGTTTAAAACGTATTGACAAGTATTATCTGATGCATCCAAGATCAAGTATGATAACTGAACGTATTAGAGGAATTATTGAGCTTGAAAAACGGTTTTTCCCATAAGAAATAGATTTGATTATACTTATAAAGCCTATAACTAAAAAATTCGAATTTTCCCAGATATGAGATATACACCGTTAGACGCGTCCTGAGTCTTCCTACAAACGCTCAGTTATTGGCGCAATTCGTAGGTTGAAATTTTGAGTAATTGTCGAAAAACCAAAATTTTCAACGGTTAATTTTTCAGTTTTTCGGCTATGGTGAGCAGTGTGTATGTCTCAGGTTGATCGCTTAAGCACCGTTTGAAATCTTAACTCATCCCTATTAATTTGGTGTATTTGCGGTTTTCCTGTCTCTCCTTGAACCTAAGATATATACGCCCAAAAAATATGCTATTTTGTATCTATCTAGTCCTCTAGCTGGCTTACCGGTAGTCAGAAGTCAAAAATTAGACCGGTTCTGAATCGGCCCTCACACCCTCTTGAAACACAGAAAAAAAAAATTCAGATCGGTGTATCTTTTCCACACACATACATACATACATACATACATACATACATACATACATATCCACAAACATTTTCCCTTTTTTAAATAAAAATTGAGTCATACTTCTGAGCTCGATAACTTTTGAATGGTATAACCGATTTTCAAAATTAAACATGCGTTGGAAAGGTAATGATCTGTGCTATCAGAAGCCGCAAAGGTCGGGCTTAAGTTTTTGAAATTTTTGGGAGTTTTGGGGACGAGAACGAAAAACAGACTCTAAATGGGAAGGGCCGTAAAATCCACACCCTTGCGCCTTGGACCAAAATGGAGATATGACATATGGATGGACGAGTCTTTTCCTATTCTTTAAGATGGGATGTGGCCCAATTTTCAATTCAGTCAGGTTTAGAAAATCGAAAATTTCGTGTATATATAGTGTCGCTTGTAGGGGTGTTGTGCGCCACTGGTGAGAACTGCCGTTCTCTGTGGATGTATGTATGTATGTGTGTGGAAAAGTTAAACCGATCTGAATTTTTTTTTCTGTGTTTCAAGAGGGTGTGAAGGCCGATTCAGAACCGGTCTAATTTTTGACTTCTGACTACCCGTAAGTTAGCTAGAGGACTAGGTAAATACAAAATAGCATATTTTTTGGGCGTATATATCTTAGGTTCAAGGAGAGACAGGAAAACCGCAAATACACCAAATCAATAGGGTTGAGTTAAGCTTTCAAATGGTGCTTAAGCGATCAACCTGAGACATACACACTGCTCACCATAGCCGAAAAACTGAAAAATTAAACTTTGAAAATTTTGGTTTTTCGACAATTACTCAAAATTTCAACCTACGAATTGCGCCAATAATTGAGCGTTTGTAGAAGGACTCAGGACACGTCTAACGGTGTATACCTTATATCTGGGAAAATTCGAATTATTAAGTTCTAGGCTTCATAAGTATGATCAAATCTATTTCTTATGGAAAAAAACGGTTTTTCAAGCTCAATAATTCCTGTAATACGTTCAGTTATCATACTCGATCTTGGTTGCATCAGATACTACTTGTCCATACGTTTCAAATTCGTGTTTAGTGATCAACATCAGGTAAGCCGTTCAGAAGTTATAGAGCTCCAAAAGTTTAATTAGTCCAGGAACTGAAATTTTTCACTTCGCAATTTTTACAGAATGGATAGATTTGCTTAAAAATTTGACAATAAGTAGTAGATAGTCCAAGGATCAAAATCTATATGATGCCGAACGACGCTTTTACCATGGGGTGGTTGCCACCTCATCTCGAGGGTGGAATTTTTTTTTTATATTTTGACCGCAAATGCTGGAAAAAATATTAATTATAAGCAAAAAATGTTCATTATACATTTTTTTGATAAAATTAATAGTTTTCGATTTATTAGTTATCGAAGCTGTTAGTTTTATATCGGAAAGATTACCAGATAACGGCAGTTCTCGCCAGTGGCGCAGAAATAAACCCCCCTACACGCAACACTATTATATACACGAAATTTTCAATTTTCTAAATCTGACTGAATTGAAAATTTTGCCAACTCCCATCTTCAAGTTCAGAAAAAGATTCACCCATTCATATGTCAACCATCCATTTTGGTCCAAGGGTGTCGATTTTAAGGCCCTTCCTATTTAGGGTCTGTTTTTCGTTCTGGTCCCCAAAACTCCCAAAAACTTCGAAAATTTATGTCCAACCTTTGCGGCTTCTAACAGTACTGATCGTTACCTTTCCAACGCATGTCTAATTTTGAACATTACCAGAGAACGGCAGTTCTCGCCAGTGGCGCACACCCACACCACCCTACACGCGACACTATATATACACAAAATTTTCGATTTTCTAAATCTGACTGAATTGAAAATTGGGCCAACTCCCATCTTAAAGTTCAGAAAAGACTCACCCATTTATATGTCAACCATCGATTTTGGTCCAAGGGTGTAGATTTTACGGCCCTTCCTATTTAGGATCTGTTTTTCGTTCTCGTCACCAAAACTCTCAAAAAGTTTAAAAATTTGTCCAACCTTTGCGGCTTCTAATAGAACTGATCATTACCTTTCCAACGCATGTCTAATTTTGAAAATCGGTTATACCATTCAAAAGTTATAGAGCTTAGAAATGTGACTCAATTTTTATTTAAAAAAGGGAAAATGTTTGTGGATATGTATGTATATGTGTTTGAAAGTTAAACCGATTTGATATTTTTTCTCTGTATTTAAAGAGGGGGTCAGGGCCGATTTAGAACCGGTGTAGTTTGTGACTTTTGACCATCCATAAGCCAGCTATAGGACTTGGTAGGTACAAAACAGCATATTTTTTGGGGGTATATATATTCGGATCAAGAAGAGGCAGGAGAACCGCAAATGCATCAAATCAATAGTCTTGACTTTCAAATGGTGTCTAAGCCGTCAGGATTAGACATACATACGGCTCAGTATAGCCGAAAAACTGAAAAACTAAACTTTGAAAATTTTGGTTTTTCGACAATTACTCAATATTTCAACGTACGAATTGCGCCAATAACTTAGCGTTTGTAGAAGGACTCAAGACGAATCTAACGATGTATACCTCATATCCGGGAAAATTCGAATTTTTAGGTTATAGGCTTCATAAATATGATAAAATCTATTTCCTCTGGGAAAAACGGTTTCGAAAGCTTAATAATTCCTGTAATAGCTTCAGTTATCATACTTGACCTTAGATCCATCAGATACTACTGGTCAATACGTTTCAAACTCATGTTTACTGATCAAAATCGGTTAAGCCGTTTAGAAGATATTAAGATACAAAAGTATAATCCAATTAACGATTATTCCCCAAATGGTTTATGTTTATGTAGTTGTAGTGGTTACGACGCTAAATTTGATCTGGCAACGGGCAATCCGACTTCATTTACCGGCCATCTCAATATAGTTTTTTTTCAATATATTTCGAATAGAAAAAAATCTAGTGTACATTCGATGGACACTAGATCATTTGGGAGATAATGCAACAAAGGTGACAATTTATAAAGCTTGACGTGTAATAGAGGAACATTGCATTTAACTTCATACATTTAATTTATAAATAACTTTGAAAAACTCCTGATACAAGAATAAAAAACCGCTAAACGCCGTAAAAATGAGTGGCGCATAAAATATTCCAGCTACAAAAGATCTGATATGAATGTTACGTGGCGCAAAAATGGATTTTCATTTGATGCAAAACAAAATTTTAGTTTTATTTTAAAATATTTTTTCCATAATATTTGCTAAATTTGAAGTAAACGCGCCACAATAGAGTTTCAAAATTCAAACTGTATCAAAGTTACTCTTTTGTGGCGCGTTTACTTCAAATTTAGCAAATATTATGGAAAAAATATTTTAAAATAAAACTAAAATTTTGTTTTGCATCAAATGAAAATCCATTTTTGCGCCACGTAACATTCATATCAGATCTTTTGTAGCTGGAATATTTTATGCGCCACTCATTTTTACGGCGTTTAGCGGTTTTTTATTCTTGTATTTTATATATGCTAAAATATTCCACAGGGTGTTCCAAACTTTAAGAAAAAAACACAGTCTTATTGTTACACCCGGTATAAAATGATATTTAGCTGTCTAGCAACAATATTATTACAACGATATTCTTACATAATAAGGCTATAACATACTAAAGGAATCACTCAAATCAGACCACTGGTTTAGGAAATTCGTGACATCAAACATGTCCCATTTTTAAGGTGTTCGGCTAATTTTGCCGGTGTGTGTACAATATTAAAGATTGTGCAATACCGGGTGTCCACTTAAATTTTCCCCCATTTTAACTGCCTATAACTTCTAAACGGCTCAAGATAAAAATATGCAGTTTTCACTGAAATGTTTTATTTTAGTAAAAGTTTTGTCTGAATGGATTGAATTTTTTATATCGCTTTCAAATACGAAAAAAATGGCAGATATTTGAAAAAAACGTTGTTGACTTTTTTTTAATGGAACACCCAGTATATTCTTTTGTAAATTGAAAGAAAGGTCATTCACCTATCTAGCGATATAAAGTTTTTCAAAATCGATTGTCAAATCACTGAGTAATTAATTTTTAAAATGAGAGGTGCAACGTGGATATCACATACCTAAATAACATAACTAACCAAGTTATGTGATTTCCATATTGCATCTCTCATTTTAAAAATTAATTGCTCAGTCATTTGACACCCGATTTCAAAAAATTTTATATCGCTGGATAGATAAATGACCGTTTTTTTCAAGTTTTTAGGTAAGTGACCATTTTTTATATAGCTTTTAAATATAAAATGGCGGATTTTTGAAAAAAAAAACGTTGTTGACTTTTTTTATTAAAACACCCAGTATATTTTTTGTATCTTGAAAAAACGGTCATTTACCTATTCAGCGATATAAAAATTTTTAAAATCGGTTGCCAAATGACTGAGCAATTAATTTTTAAAATGAGAGATGCAATGTGGAAATCACATAACAATATCATTTTGCTCAGTTATGTTATTTAGGTATGCTAAAAAACTTTATATCGCTAGATAGGTGAATGACCTTTCTTTCAATTTACAAAAAAATATACTGGGTGTTCCAGTAAAAAAAGTCAACAACGTTTTTTTTCAAAAATCCGCCATTTTTTTTCGTATTTGAAAGCGATATAAAAAATTCAATCCATTCAGACAAAACTTTTACTAAAATAAAACATTTTAGCGAAAACCGCATATTTCTATCTTGATCCATTTATATCCATATCTTCTATCTTGATTCTTGATTTCTATCTTGATCCATAGGCAGTTAAAATGGGGGAAAAAATAAGTGGACACCCGGTATATTGACAAAAAATATTGAGCACATAGAGGCCACTTTAAAGCAAATTTCCACACTTGTAACGTTTCTCCACAGCGTGTGTTCGCAAATGCAATTTCACAGGAGCTGCTGTAGTGAATCTCTTAAAGCAAATTTCACACTGGTGACGCTCTTTTCACACCATACGACTTTCGTCGTTACGACAAACGATCGTAACGACAGTTTGTCGTACATTCCGTTAGTCCAATACAGCAATTACGCTGCTGTACTGCCGTGCTGTCAGTGAACCACGGCATTAAATCAGCTTGCACATTTAACGACAGTTAGTTAGTCGTGTAGTACCAGTGAATCCAGTGGCACGTACATAATAACAGAAAATATTAATGGTAAATTTTTAATTGCGCTGGTACCAAATATACCGTTGTTGTAGGATAAAACTGATCACAAATTGAGTTATAACCTTGAATATATTTATTTAACCTATTAGTACCCAACGTTGTGTAAACGCATTTTTAATTGTATTTTTTTAATGTATCACTACTTGAATAAAATGTTTTTGCTACATTTTATTTAAAACAGAACATAAAGTACCTACAAATCTAATAAAATATTTTGAAATAATTAAAACAGTAGGTATACACTATATTTTAATATAATGAATGCATATTGAAATAAAAAAAAATATGAAAAACATATTTTTAAGAAACGCTTTTCTTTAGTTACGAGTGACTAAAATTAAACATATTATAAAAAAAATCAACTAAAAAGCAAAAAATTTAAAAAAATTTAAAAATCATAACACATTCGTCAAAGAAAAGCGTGGCGCGTCTTCATAGAATAAACGGTTTTCGCACCACGCTTTTCTTTAACGAATGTGTTAGATTTTTTCAATTTTTTTTATTTTTTGCTTTTTAGTTGTTTTTTTTATAATATGTTTAATTTTAGTCACTTGTAACTAAAGAAAAGCGTTTCTTAAAACTATTTTTTTCATATTTTTTTATTTTTTACTTTTTAATCTTACACTTTTCAAACATTAAAATATATCGTCATGTTTATTAAAATATGTATAAAACATATGATGTATAAACATGAAAAGTAGTCGGAATCGGCAAAAAATTTAAAACTTGTTGTTTATTTATGAAGCATAACGTAAACAATTAACGTAAAAAGTGAAATTATGTATAGTTCATATAATTAGCTATAATCTGTAAAAGATTCATTGTAAAAATCAAGAGAATTTAAGCATTTTCCGCTAAAGTCGTTTTTTTACTTAAACAATTAATAAACAACAAAATTTTTATTGATTATTCGTGTATTGTTCCCGCGAATGCATATTATGTCTGCAAAATTTTAGTCATTTGCATTGAAGAACAGGCAGTCAAATTAACGTTCAAAGATTTGACCCAAACGATTGAACTAAAGAAAAGCGTTTAATTAATTAATACGACTAAACGAATTCTAATGTTAATTGTAGCACCAAACGTCTCTACCGGTAGTTCTTCTAAGACTACGATAAAAACACGATTTTTTTGAATGCGAGTTTTGGTTGCAGTTTTGTTTCGTATCGTATTGAAATTTGACACGAATAAATGCTGATTTATATATAGGGTGTCCCAAAAGTAGCGGAACGGTCGAATATTTCGCGAACTAAGCATCGGATCGAAAAACTGAAAAATACGTTTTCAATAATTTTCAAAAATCTATCTAATGACATCAAACACCAATCCCCACTATACCCCTGGAAGTGGGGGGGGAGTAACTTTAAAATCCCAAATGGAAACCCCCAGTTTTTCTTGCAAATTTGGATTCGTTGTGTAAAAGTAAGCAACTTTTATACAAGACATTTTTTCGAAATGTGGATAGATGGCGCTATAATTGGCAAAAAACAGATTTTTAATCTTTTTCGAAAACCTATCGAATAATACTAAACATGACCTTCCAACCCACCCCCTGGAGGTGGGGTGGGGGTAACTTTAAAATCTTAAATAGCAACTCCCACTTTTTATTGCAGATTCGGATTCGTCATAAAAAATTAAGCAACATTTATTCAAAACATTTTTTAAAATGTCTGATAGATGGCGCTAATAAATCGTATTTTTCCAATTAAAGTGCCATCTATTAACAATTCTAAAAAATGTTTCGAATAAATGTTGCTTAATTTTTCATGACGTATCCGAATCTGTAATAAAAAGTGGGGATCCGAATCTGTAATAAAAGTGGGGAAAAAGATTTTAAAGTTACCTCCCACCCCACCTCCAAGGGGTGGGTTGGAGGATCACGTTTGGAGTTATTCGAAAGGTTTTCGAAAAAGATTAAAAATCTGTTTTTTAGTTTCTCATTTGGAAGTGTATTTCGTGAGATATTAGACCGTTTCTATAATTTACCTATGGTATCAGGATAAATCGTTTTTCCCAATTATAGCGCCATCTATCCACAGTTCGAAAAAATGTCTTGAATAAAAGTTGCCTACTTTTACGTAACGAATTAAAATCTGTAAGAAAAACTAGGGGTTTCCATTTGAGATTTTAAAGTTACCCCCCACCCCACCTCCAGGGGGTGTAGTGCTTGGTGTCATTGGATAGATTTTTGAAAATGATTGAACACAGTTTTTCGATTCGATGTTTAGTTCGCGAAATATTTGACCGTTCCACTACTTTTGGGACACCTTGTATAAACAAATATATGAGCGTTCAAAATTTGAAACTTTATTGTTTATTTATGAAGCATAACGTAAACAATTAAAGTAAAAAGTGAAATTATGTATAGTTCATATCATTAGCTACAATCCGTAAGTGAGTGCGCAGACTGCAGACTTTTTAGTCGGCCGATAGTTTAGTCGGCTTCTTAATCAGTACACAGAGATATGCATCTGTGAATCGGTGTAATGTGCGCACCTGCATACCTCTCTGTACTGATTAAGAAGCCGATTAACTAAACTATCGGCCGACTAAAAAGTCTGCAGTCTGCACACTCACTAAAAGTTTCAAGTTTCTACATTGTAAAAAACAAGAGATTTTAAGCATTTTCCATTAAAATCGTTTTTTTTATTTAAACAATTAATAAACAAAAAAAAAATTTATTGACTATTCCCTAATTGTTCCCGCGAATACATATGTCTGCAAATTTGCATTCATTTGCATTGAAGAAAAGTCAGTCAAATTAACGTCTAAAGATTTGATGCAAACTATTGAAGTAAAGAAAAGCGTTTAAAAATCTAAAATTCTTTTTTCATATTTTTGTCAATGTAATTTCTATAAACGTTAATGTTTATATGGGATTAGCCACAGTTAGGTTGTAATGATAATTAGATATTTTTAACTAAAATTCTTACTAGACGTAAAATTAAATTTCTGATAGAGTAAAACCTCCGTTAACCGAAATAATTGGGGGAGGCCGTTTAGGATAACAAGAATTTCGGTTAAAAATAACATTGTTTTTTGTATTCTTCTTGTATCAAATGACATAGTATTCTTGGTCAAACTTAGCATTAAAAAATACTATGAGGTAATTTCGTAATGTTGTCTTTTATGGTTGTGAAAACCAGTGCTCATAAAACACAAAACACACACACACATTTGTCAACGATATTTTGCAGCTATATCTAATGAAGAAATACATTAAACCATAACTAATTACATATTACCAAAATCATATGAAAAAATGTTCTGGGTCGAAAATACCCACGATATGCATTCTTGGGTTAAATAACTTTATATAGTAATAAAAAACATGTGATGTATATTTAATTGAGTTCTTTAGTTGTATAAAAGCAATGTTGACAAATTAACATCGAATTATTGTTTCCGTTTTGTGATAAAAAATTACTTTTATTGACGAAATGATTAAAACTGTAAATATTGAGCCGTTTCGGTTAAACGATGTTTCGGTTAACGGAGGTTTTACTGTATATGCATTATCAATTTATATTGGTAAAATTGATCTATCTATCAATAGAGAAGATAGTATGTATATCGTATTTCAAAAATCTTTTTGTTTTTGCGTACCTAATCGATTTCAATAATTTTGCAATTAAGTATTTTCTATGGGAAATAAGCCACAATTTTACTAAAAAATGAATTTATTAATATTTCGAAGCCCAAATCGGGTTTCGTTGTCAAAATACAAAATTATTTTGTATTAAAGGGTACCCCCCGTTAAGATAGGCAAAATGCCCTCACTCCCAGAATTCAATTTTATTATTTTTTTTACGTTCTATGCAACTAAAAAATGAGATAACGCGGATTTTTAGCTTGCCACCCCCTTACCCCTCCCCCCACAGCCAAAAACGTAGATTTTTAGATTTAATTTTTTTTAGTTGGGTTGCAATTGATTTAAAAATTTCAAAAAATTCACACGTGTAGCTGAGGCTTTTACAAAACATATACATTTTCTATGAACCCGTAGGTCGAGTGTACATAACCTCAAATTTTTTTCTAACTTTTTTAAAACCTATAACTTTTTTTTGGAGGGGGCTGCAGATCCAATTTTTTTTGAATGTTGTGTATTTTATCAAAAGTTATCTCTCTGATTTTTTTCAGATTTTTCCGTCAGGTGCGCCATCTTGAAAAATCAAGAAAACTGTTTTTTTAGGGGGTTTTTGGGGATTTTCTCCATTTTATAGACTGCAGCATAGATCAACTCAAGGTTAATTATATTTTTTGTGGTCGATACAGCCTGAATATTTTTTTTTTATTTTTTTCTATAATTCTATATGATTTTAAAAAATTAGGACTCACCGCAATTTTAGCCGACTTTCCCTATTCCCCCTCCCCCACAACCAAAAATGTCAATTTTTCGATTTTATTTTTTTTTAAGTTGGTTTGCAATTACATTATAAATGTTATTCTGAAACTATTTCTTTATGGCATTTTTGTAATTAACTATTCTAAATGGTCATTTTTTAGTTAAATTGTGGCTTATTTCCCATTTAGAATAGTTAATAATTATTAAATTATTAATTACAAAAAATTCACACGCACAAGCTGAGGCTTTTACAGATCATCTATTTTTATGGACCCGAAGGTCGAGTGTACATATTATAACCTCTTTTTTTTGTTTTTTAATACGTACGTATATTTTTTTTTGTGATGGCTGCATGTCTATTTTTTTTGTGTTTTGTGTATTTTATCAAAAACTATATTTCTGACTTTTTTCAGATTTTTCCGTAAGGTGAGCCATCTTCAAAAATCCGCAAAACTGGTTTGTTCGGTGGTTTTTAGGGATTTTCTCCATTTTATATACTTCAAAATAGATTAACTCAAGGTTTTTTTATAGGTTATGTAAGTATAATTTTAAACAACTGAGTTTTTAGGGATATTTTATACAGGGTGTCCCGAAAAGAATGGTCATAAATTATACCACACATTCTGGGGTCAAAAATAGTTCGATTGAACTTAACTTACCTTAGTACAAATGTGCTCACAAAAAAAGTTACAGCCCTTTGAAGTTACAAAATGAAAATCGATTTTTTTCAATATATCGAATAGAGATTTTTTATTGAAAATGGACATGTATAATTCTTATGTCAGGAACATCTTAAAACAAAATTATAGTGAAATTTGTCCACCCCATAAAAAATTTATGGGGATTTTGTTCCCTTAAACCCCCCCAAACTTTTGTGTACGTTCCAATTAATTCATTATTGTGGTACCATTAGTTAAACACAACGTTTTTAAAACTTTTTTGCCTCTCAGTATTTTTTCGATAAGCCAGTTTTTATTGAGATGCGGCTTCTTTTTCAATATATTTACGTAAAAATTTTATGGGGGTTTTGTTCCTTTAAACCCCCCTAATGTTTGTGTACGTTCCAATTAAACTATTATTGTGGTACCATTAGTTAAACACAGTATTTTTAAAACTTTTGTCTCTTAGTCTTTTGTTCATAAGTCACCTTTTATCGAGATGTAGCTTCTTTTTCAAAATATACCTAAAAATGTAAATTATAAATAAATTTTCAGATTATTAACAGGTCTCTATAACCGTACTTAACCATATACAAATATGTGGTGGATTCGACAAATATTCAAAATATCTCGATAAACACTGGCTTATCGAAAAAGTACTAAGAGGCGGCAAAAAAGTTTTAAAAATAATGTGTTTAACTAATAGTGTCACAATAATAATTTAATTGGAACGTACACAAAAGTTTGGGGGGTTTAAGGGAACAAAACCCCCATAAAATTTGTATGGGGTGCACAAATTTTACTTAATTTTTTTTAAAGATATTGCTGTCGTAAAAATGCCACATGTCAATTTTCAATAAAAAATCTCTGAGAGTTTTCGATATATGAAAAAAAATCGATTTTCATTTTGTAACTTCAAAGGGCTGTAACTTTTTTTGTGTGCACTATTGTATATAGATAAGTGAGGTTCAATCAACCTATTTTTGACCCCAGAATCTGTGGTATAATTTATGACCAATCTTTTCGGGACACCCTGTATAATTCGGTATTGAATAAACTTAAAAACAGCCTGCTAGTTTTCACAATCATAAACTTGCCAGGATGACACGTTCCACAATTAAAATTACGTTTCACAATTAAAACTTTCCCTGGTTCCATACCTACATAAAAGTTTGTCCGACTAGACACCGTCAAACTATTGACATATTTTCAGCTTGCTATTAATCAACTTTTTTTGGTACGCGGGATCCAGGCCTAATATTTTTTGAGATCAATACAGCCTGAATATTTTTTTTTCATTTTTTTTTACGTTTGATGTGTTTAAAAAATAAGCCTTAGCCCAATTTTAGCCCTCCTCCCTCTCAACCTGCCCAATAAATCATCATTTTTTCGTTTTCATTTTTTTATCAGTATATCTGTTGCTCAGTTTGTCCTCAAGTAAACTACATTTACAAAATAATTTCAAATTTTTGCAATATTTTTATATAAAGTAAAGATGTCATTGTGATATCTTTTAGGTAGGATACAAAAAACAAAAATAAAACAGAATAATCAATTTAAGAAAAATACATTATTTGAATATATCATACTTCTTGTCGTTTTGTGAATCAAAACATTTTGTTCTTTGTTCATTAGTTTTGTATTTAGTAGGTACCCTAATATTACCTTACGTCATACATATTCTAATTATTCAAACATGTTTGTACCATAGATATATAATACTCTAGATTGCGCCTTACGATCTTAAAATGGGTGACGGTTGCGACAGAGATAAATGAGCCTATTTGGTCGGTAGTCTCTTTCTAATTCAAGGGGAGTATCGACGACGTCACTATCCTACTCTGTCGTCGAGTATTTTAGATGGTTTGACAGTTCGAGCGGATGGCGACGAGAAGTCGTTTGTCTTCGGACGTGGATAATCCTGGTTCGAATCCCGTACCAATCTTTACTTTTTTTATTTTTTATTTAATCAATATTGCGTTTATTAGATATTATTACATCTCTAAAGTAAATCTATCCAAAGAAATATATAACAAATAAGAAAAACTGTGTAGGTACACTTCGCGTCAAAAAAAACTGGTACAACTCTTATAACCGAAAATCGTGTTTTTCAAGTTGTGTAAGTTAATCTTGTCACAAGTGTCATTCCAATTTCTAGGGCAACGTTGCCGGTTCAACGAAAATATTATATCAAACTAGGTAAAAACGGGGCTGTGCGACAGACCGCATTTTTTAATATACATACTAAAAACTAAAACAATTGTAATTTTCCGTCATCTCAATTAAGTATCCATACATTGATTCGTGTTTTATTATAATTTATGAAAATATTTCAATTCAAAAATAATGACAGATAATAAATCTTGACATGACTTTAAATTATTATGTTTAATGTCAAATCGAGAGGTCTGAGTGGTTTCTCCTAAATTGTAGGGCAAACCTGCATTAAGTTTTGTAGAATAAATAAAACACACTGGAAAAATTAAAAATTTAATTTGAAATTAATACAAAATGAATAACTTTTACAGTGAAGTGCGTAATTTAAATATATGTATTACAATTCGAAATATACATTTTAAACGTTATTTTTTTGTATTTAGATTTAGTGCAATTCCGTTATCTATGATGGCAACAACGAAGTGATTCACGAACAATAATTGTCAGTCTGAACACAGGTTTACATTGGAAAAAAAAAGTGTACCAGTTTTATATGACGCGAAGTGTACCTATAGATTTTTAAAAATATAAAAGCCAATGTTATTTTTTTAATAAGTTAATTGTAGAATAGTATAAAGTAATTGTTAAAAATATTCGTAAAAAATTACCAATAATTAATATCAACATAATGTACCATCGATTTATTAATTGAATCGGTCATTTCAAAACCAACATGAGTCACATATTCCTAATTTTACAGAAGAGCAAAGAAAACTAACTATTAATAGTCGAAAGATGGATGAAACGGATGACATCAAAATTCAGAGTTATATTGTAGTTTTGTTGCTAATGTTTTTACTGGACTGGTGTCGTTTTTGCACACAACGTTTATCTTAAAGGAGTCTATTCCTCTCAAAAAGTTAGTTTCTGAAAATTGTAGACTTTGCTGTTTTTGAAATGACCGATTCAATTATAAGTAATTAGACATTATTTTTATTTATGAAACTATAGGGCTTTTCATTCACAGTCATTTGTTTCGAGCTTCTGTCATGTGTCACATAATATTAATATATCTACATCATACGTTATTGGTAATAACAATGATAGAAACCAAAGACGTATGGTGTAGATATATTAATATTATGTGACACATGACAGAAGCTCGAAACAAATGACAATCGATGAAAAGCCCTATTGTTACAATTTTTTAAAAAAGTAGAAGCAAAACAAACATTCACATCATTCGAATAAGGACGAATTTATATTAATAACGAATGACTTTTATTTTACTATGCAGTTCACAAATTATGTATTCCAATATTAACTTACTATACATACATTTATTATCTGCTAGATTTACTTAGGTCCATTTTTCAGATGTAAAAATATCTAATAAACGCAATATTGATTAAATAAAAATAAAAAAAGTAAAGTTGGTATGGGATTCGAACCACGATTACCCACGTCCGAAGACCAAAGACCATTTCCCGTCACCACCCGCTCCAACTGTCAACACATATTACTCGATAAAGTGGGATATTCACGTCGTCGATATTCCCCTTAAATTAAAAAGAGACTACCGACCAAATAGGCTCATTTATCTCTGTCGCAACCGTTACCCATTTTAAGATCGCAGGGCGCAATCTAGAGTATTATATATCTATGGTTTGTACCATCTACATAACCTATATCTCTGCTCTGCCTATTATAATGTCATTTTGCTTCACGTTTATTGCCACGTAAAACACCATAAAAAGAATAAAGAAAGTATTACCAACGAATATATAGCTTCGTAAATACTCGTACAGTATTCGGAGAGTATATTCGTTGGTATTACACTTTACAGTTCTAAAGTCTTCATCGCTGTCTTCGTCTATTACAGGTATAACATCTGTATTGTCAAAGAGTTTTGTAAGATATTCTGCTGGCTTGATGATTTTTGTAAAATATCTTCCATGCGATAAATATTATATTATGGTAGCTACATGCGAATAACAGCATATGGTTATATTGCCGTTTGCGCAACTCGCACCTACAACAGTATCTATCGTTTAGTGTTTTCCAAACCATCTTCGTTTGGCTCATAATGCAAATAGTCCATGCTGTATGCTTGTCCCCATTAGGTAAATTATTCCGATTCATTTTTTTGCACAAACTTACTCAATAGACCAGGGCGCATCTGTAAAAATATTAGTACATTTGGACGTTGAGAGGTGACTCAATTTTTTTTGCAGAAATTGCTTGAAAATAACTCAAATAATAATATTTGAGTTATCTTCCCTCTCAAAAATGTCCGGAACATTGTTTAAATAATCAAAATGTCAAAAAATTAAGGAAAAATTCGATTTTTTTCTTCGTTTTTTGATTATAACTTTAAAAGTATTCATTTCCGAGAAAAGTTGTACTGACATAAAAGTTGCGTAATTCAATTTCCTACAATACCGAATTGGTTAGAAATTTAAAAAATACTCACCCTTGTTGCAAAATAGCAATAATTGCGAAAAAACCATACAAAAACAAGTATTCACATTTTACGTTTTTAAACCATTTATGCTACACTTAGGACCTTCATATTTCACCCAGAAAAACTATATGATACAGTAAAACAATACTATAAATTTTATTAAAATCGGTTCAATAGATTTTGCAAAATAAATTTTGCAATCCAGCTTTCGCAAAAAAAAAAATTCATTTTTTCAAAATGTTAAAGAACTGAAAATAAAGCAGGTAGCAAGTTGAAATTTTTTTTGCTTATAGAAGTGTACTGTAACTTTAATTTGGAATTTTCAAAATTAAAATCTATTAACTACCACGGCGTCAGGAATTTTTTTAAATAAACATTAATTATTGGTGCTACGCGCAGGACAGCGGGTAGTTTGCTCTGATTGGGCATTCCAATGACCTTTGATAAATATTGTTACATTTTAATTTTTATTACATTTCGATATAAATAAATAAATTTGTTTATTGCAAAATAAAAACACATACTCTATCCTTGGAAATAACACTTTTTTAGCAAAAACTTTCTTTGTTCATATATTTTAATTTGAAGAATAAAAGTTTATTATTTTTAAACATATTATGCAATTGTTTAAACAATATTTCATAAACAATAATAAAATGGGTTTGATTTTTGTGGAATTAAAATATTAAAATACAACAAAATATAGAGTAAGAAAATAATATATTAGATAAAGATTGGAAGAAATTTTGGTGGAAATCAACTTGTGTGAATCGAACACCGCTGTCCTGCGCGTAGCACCAAAAATTAATGTTTATTTAAAAAATTTCCTGACGCCGTGGTAATTAATCGATTTTAATTTTGCAAATTGCAAATGACAGGCACAGTACACTTCTATAACCAAAAAAAATTTGAACTTGCTATCTGCTTTATTTTCAGTTCTGTAACATTTTGAAAAAATGAATTTTTTTTGCGAATGCTGGATTGCAAAGCTTATTTTGCAAAATATATTGAACCGATCTTAATAAAATTTACAGTGTTGTTTTACTATATCATAAAGTATTTCTGGGTCAAATATGAAGGTCCTAAGTGGAGCATAAATGGTTGAAAAACGTAAAATGCGAATACTTGTTTTTGTATGGTCTTTTTCGCAATTATTGCTATTTGGCAACAAGGGTAACTATTTTTTAAATTTTTAACTGACTCTATATTATTGAAAATTTAATTACGCAACTTTTATGTTAGTACAACTTTTCTAAAAAATGAGTAGTTTTAAAGTTATAATCAAAAAACCAATAAAAAAATCGAATTTTTCCTTCATATTTTGACATTTTGATTATTTAAACAATGTTCCGGACCATTTTGAGTGGGAGGATAACTCAAATATTATTATTTGAGTTATTTTTAAGCAATTTCTGCAAAAAAATTTGAGTCACCTTTCAACGTCCACCTCAAAACAGATGGGCCCTGGACTACAAAAACAGGTCCTTATAACAAATCCACAAGGTGCCAGGCAGTACCGCGGTCGGAAAATTGTTTAAACAAATTTTTAAACGAATTCAAAACATCAATTTTTTCACTTAGGACATATTTGTTTTAGATTCTCTGGATCAACCTGAGCAAAAAAGGTCTCTTGTGATTTTTCTATAAAATTGACTGTTGTCGAGTTACATGCAATTTAAAATTTGAAAAACGCGAAAATGCCCATTTTTAAGGCTTAATAACTCGATTAAAAATTATTATTATGAAAGTCATAAAGTGACCAACTCAAAGTTTAAAGCCCCCCCCTCCAAGACCCTGAAGAAATGTTGGTCGTTATTTTATTACTATTATTAGTAATAATTAAAAAAGAGCGCTAAGCACGTATTGAAGCGGCCGTCTGCGAGAGAGATGTACATGTACAATTCATTGTACGTTTTAAAAAATATCGATTGGAAGTCAAAAATACGTTTTAAAAAAATAAAAAAGGAATTTTGAGATTATATGTTTTGTACACTCGACCTACGGGTCTATAAAAAAATAGATCTGTTTTGTAGAAGCCTCATAAAGTTTTTAAATTAATTGCAACTTAACTAAACAAAAAAAAAAAATAGAAAAATTTACGTTTTTGTGGGGGCAGGGGGAGGGGGTGGTGGGCTAAAAATGCGATTAGTCTTATTTTTTAATCACATATAACGTAGAAAAATGAAAAAAATATTCAGGATGTATCGATCTCAAAAAATATCATTAAGCCCGCAAAAACCCTTACATAACTTAAAAAACATGGTTTTTGGGGGATTTAAAGGTGTTTTGCCCAATTGATAATCCTAAAATACTCAGTTATTTCAAATTATACATAATCTATTAACAAAACCTTGAGTTAATCTATGTTGCAGTCTATAAAATGGAGAAAATCCCCAAAAACCCCCTAAAAAACAGTTTTCTTGATTTTTCAAGATGGCGCACCTGACGGAAAAATCTGAAAAAAATCAGAGAGATAGCTTTTGATAAAATACACAACATGCAAAAAAATTGGACCTGCAGCCCCCTCCAAAAAAAAGTTATAGGTTTTAAAAAAGTTAGAAAAAAATTTGAGGTTATGTACACTCGACCTACGGGTCCATAAAAATGTACATGTTTTGTAAAAGTCTCAGCTACACGTGTGAATTTTTTGAAATTTTTAAATCAATTGCAACCCAACTAAAAAAAATTAAATCTAAAAATCTACGTTTTTGGCTGTGGGGGGAGGGGTAAGGGGGTGGCGAGCTAAAAATCCGCGTTATCTCATTTTTTTAGTTGCATAGAACGTAAAAAAAATAATAAAATTGAATTCTGGGAGTGAGGGCATTTTGCCTATCTTAACGGGGGTACCCTTTTGTATTTTGACAGCGAAACCCGATTTGGGCTTCGAAATATTAATAAATTCATTTTTTAGTAAAATTGTGGCTTATTTCCGATAGAAAATACTTAATTATAAAAATGCCACAAGGAAATAGCTTCAGAACAACAATAATTTTGCATTTACACCTACGGGACGTTGGGATTTCTTGTGATAAGAAGGAGCCGCTGTCGACTGACTATGACTACCCAGAATATTGGTAATAATTTAAATTTATAAATAGATGGGGAAAATGTGCCATATTTTGGAAGACAGATGTACGTAAAAGGAAAACCAATTGGTTTTGGGTTGTATCTATAAAACTATGGTGTGTATGTATAAAATTAAATGCCCGATTGCTCAATTTATTGTACGCCCTGTGCTCTCTACGACAAAAAGATGAATACTGTCGTAAAGTGTGAAAGCAAGATGAGCAGGACAAACAGTCGTACGACCATCTGTCGACACAACCAAAGTCATATTGTCTGAAAGGAGCGTAAGGCTTTTCACCAGTATGTGCTTACAAATGCTGTTTCATATTACTTGCTACAGTAAAGGTGTTTCCCCAGTATGTGTTCGACAATGCCTTCTTAAACTGCTTTGCTGGGAAAAGTGCCTCAGACAAATTTCACACTGGTAAGGTTTTTCGCCAGTATGTGTTCGCACATGGTTTTTCAAATTAAATGCTGTAGTAAATGATTTCAAGCATATTTCACACTGGTGACGTTTCTCCTCAGTATGTGTTCGCAAATGCGCTTTCAAAGGAGTTGCTGTAGTATATGTCTTATAGCAAATTTCACACTTGTAAGGTTTTTCCACAGAATGTGTTCGCAAATGCCTTTTCAAATTACCTGCTGTAATAAATCTTTTAAAACAAATTTCACACTTATAAGGTTTTTTTCCAGTGTGTACTTTCTTATGTGTGATCAAATGGCCCAGCTGAGAAAACTGCATAGGACAAATTTCACACTTGTAAGGTTTTTCCCCAGTATGTGTTCGCAAATGTGTTTTCGAATCAGCTTCTCGAGTAAATGTTTTAAAGCAAATTTCACACTTGTAAGGTTTTTCCCCAGTATGTGTTCGCAAATGATATTTCAAATGACTTGCTGTAGTAAGTGTCTTAAAGCAAATGTCACACTTGTAAGGTTTTTCCCCAGTATGTGTTCGCAAATGTGTTTTCAAATTACTTGCTGAAGTAAATGTCTTAAAGCAAATTTTACAATTGGAAAGTTTTTGTCTATGAACTGTTATACTTTTATTTAATGTGGTGTCTTCAGCACGTTGATTTATTTGTTGTTCTTTGTGCGATCTTTTTATAGTTTCCATTTTATTGTTGATTTGGGAAAAACCTAAAATATAAACCAAACTATAATATGATTTTTTACTGCAAAGAATTAATTAACAAATTCAACAACAGGAATAAAAACAAATAAATATATAAGAAATAAAAATACATATGTAATACAGTAGACTCGCGATTATCCGAGTCTCGTTTATCCGAGCCCCTCGGTTAACCGAGGCAAAAGTCATAACTGGTGAGTTATAACCTTCAACCTTGGCGCAACATCGACGCCTCAAAAAGAGGAATGAAACTTACGCAATAATCAATCAAAGACTTTTTTCAACAGTAATATTGGTAAGGTAAATCTCTTTATCTTTTATAGACCGTACTGTATTAGTTTTGTCATTAAAATATCCACAGTTATCATTATTTACGTGTTTTTCTATCAATAAAATCAATCTCAGTGTTAACCGAGTTTTTCCGTATCCGAGGTAGTCACGGTCTCAGTTACCTCGGATAATCGCGAGTCTACTGTAATAAACAATCTACAACATAGGCGAAGAAATAAAGCATTACACCTCTAACTTTTTAAAAGTAAGACGGATCGTTATGAAACCTTTTGCATTCGATTCGGAAGAGTTTCAGAAAAATTCTTGACCCTTAGCATGAGGGACAAATGAAAATTGCATTGTTGTAGGTGGAAAATGTATTTTCCAAAGTGCATCTCAAACTGTTAAAGAAAATAAATATTCACAACTCGGAAAATAATCATGAAATGTGTTCAATTCTCATACTCGGGGGGTTTTTGAGGTCGCTGAACAGGAATATCCGATGGGCGAAGCTGTAAGAGGTACCTGGTATCCCTGTAGGCACGTCGTATCCTGGAGTTTTATGGAAATGCATTATGAAAATCATTGAAACTTGTATTCCAGACGTTTTGTGATGTACTGCATCTGTTGTTGATCTGCCTTTTATGAAATCGCATTGGTATTGTCCTATGATATTTTTTTTTCATTCGTTAATGTTTTTGTATTATTGACGATAATATTTTATGGGCAACGTGTAATAGTGTAATAGCTCTGTAGTTCTTACACTCATGCTGGTCTCCTTTTTTATGGATCGTTATAATTTGTCCAATTTCCCACTCGTTCGGCATTGTCTCCTCTTTCCATATTTTCTTAATAGGTCTGGATCCCGCGTATGAAAAAAAAGTTGATTAATAGCAAGCTGAAAATTTGTTAATAGCTTAAGGGTGTCTAGTCGGATAAACTTTGATATATGGGAACACTGGAACAGGGGCAGTTTTAATTGTGGAACAGGTTAAAAATTTGGAACGGTCAGACCACGAAAACGGCACATTTATTTTGTCCGACAGAACAGACTTAAACTCTCCGAACAGAGATTAAACTCTCATGCAAAAATCAGACTGTTATTTATCACCTGTCATAATTCCTGTCATTTGACATATTCTACATGTTCCACTCATTAAAACGCCCATTTGGTGGTAAATAGCAGTCTGATTTTCGCATGAGAGTTTAATCTCGGTTCGGAGAGTTTAAGTCTGTTCTGTCGGACAAAATAAATGTGCCGTTTTCGTGGTCTGACCGTTCCAAATTTTTAACCTGTTCCACAATTAAAACTGCCCCTGTTCCAGTGTTCCCATATATCAAAGTTTGTCCGACTAGACACCCTTAAGCTATTAACAAATTTTCAGCTTGCTATTAATCAACTTTTTTTTCATACGCGGGATCCAGACCTATAACTAACTCATGTATTTTTTCATGCAATATGTCCCCTCCGTATTTTATTAGTTCTAGATTTATTCCGTCCTTCCCAGGTGCCTTTCCATTATTCCTCTTCATTAGTATGTCTTTTACTTCTTCTAATGATGGTTCCTGTGTGATCGTTTCTTCTTCGTCCGCTTCTTCTATTTCACCTTTTATAACTGGTTCAATTAGTAATTCTTTAAAGTGATTTGTCCATATTTCTTTATATTCTGTCTCTTCCTCTACAATTTTACCTTGTTCGTTTTTTCTTGTTTTTAGTTTACCTTTGAATGTTCTAGTTTTCTTTTATTTTATTATAGACCAGGGCTTATCTGTGAAAAAACGTCTATTTTTGATGTGAGAGATGGCATTCGGATTTTTGCAGATAACGTTAGGTAACACCTTAAGTAATAAGAATTGACTTATGCTCCTTCTCAAATATGCCAGGAACATTAATAAAAAAATTAAAATATTTAAAAATTTCGAAAAACATCGATTTTTTTCTACTTTATTTGCTTATAACTTTAAAACGATTCGATTTGGAACAAAGTCGTACAAAAATAAAATAAAGATAATTGAATTTTGTATGATATACGACTGGTTAAGAATGTCTTACAGTATTACCCTTTCTGCAATATAGCAATAAATACAAAATAAGGGGCAAAATACGCCTTTTGTTATTGAATGTTTTTTAACCACTTTTGTGGCACTTGGAACTTAGTAATTCGCTTAGAAAATTTTTATAACATACATAAACCGTCCACTAAATTTTATTAAAATCAACCTAATAGATTTTGCATAATAAATTTGCAATCTAAATGTTTTTAAAAAAGTTCAAATTTTTTAAAATCTTTGTGAACAAAAAGTAGACCATTTAGAAGTTGGCTAATTTTTTACATATAAAGAGGCGCTCTACCTAGAGGCACTTTACATAATTAAAATCGGTTTTAAGGGGCTTCAGCAATGTTTCAAAATTATAAACAATTTTTTGGCTTATAAACAAATAGCTTTGTTTAATAATAAAAAAATTAGTTTTTAGCAATGCAAATAATCAAAAATAGTATAATTTGAATTAAACTTTCAAATGCTGTCAGCAGAATTGCTATTTTATTTTTTAATCAAAAGTTATCCGGGTACAAAAATTGCAATTTTTAGATTTTTTGAAAGTTTAACCGCGTTTATCTCGAAAACTATGCATCCTACGAAAAAACTTGTAAGAACATTTTTTTGCTTAGAATTACCCAAGAAATACAAAAAAATGCAAATTTTATTTTGCAAAAAATCAATGTTATGTAATTCGTCAAGTTCTTTGTTTATAACAATCTTATCGACATCCGGATCAACTGTTAACCAAAAAATGTTGAAGATGTTGTAGATCAGGGGTTCCCAGCCAGTGGTACGCGTACCACTGGCTGCCAGTGCTACATTCCTTGAAATATCTCAAATACCAGATGTAGTGGTTGATATAATTTTTCACTTGAAATCTCTTCAAGAAAGTTTTAATAAAATATATCTCTAAGGATTATTTAAAACTTGACTGGATCAGAAATCCTTGTGCAGGAACCTCACAAATGAGTTGTAATTGCAGCAAAATGAAAGACAGCTTAAAAGATAAAAATCCTTAATTGACTTCTGGATCGGGTGTAAATTCGAGTATCCAATGCTCTTCCGGCAAGCTATGCTGTTTTTAGAATAGAATGGAATAGAAATATGCTTTATTATCACTGAAAATGTTTTCAATTTTATGGACAAAGCTTACATACAGTCAAAAGAAAAATAATATCAACAACAAATAACAAATAACAACTACAATTTAATAAAATTAGATAAATCGTCAATATACAGTAAATAAGATATAAAACCAAAGACAAAAACAATTAATAGCAAAATTTATATACATTGCAAATTGAAAATTGAACATACTTACAACAAATAAAATACAACATTAGGAAATGACAGTTTAAGCTACTGCGTTTGAAACCCAATTTTCTTAGTTATTCATTAAGAAATTCTTCTATTGAATAATATGGTCTTTTAGATAGATAAGCTTTTGTCAGTTTACGGAATTTTGGGAAAGATGTTGCAGATTTAAGTTGTAAAGGCAGATGGTTGTAAAGTTTTTTTGCGGAATATAATATAGATTTATTTACTAACTCAATGCATGGGATCGGTAAATAAATATCAAAGATTGAATTTCTGGTGGAGTAAAGATGATTGGGCCTTGCTGGAAAGGCATGAAGGTGTTTACGAATTAAACAAACCGTTTCTAGAATATATAAAGATGAAAGTGTTAAAATTCCGTGATTCCTGAAGTAACTTCTGCAATGTGTAGATCTTCTGAGGCCAACAGATACCTTATTGCTCTTTCTTGCAATTTAAAAATAACATCAAATTGAGCAGCTGTACTAGAACCCCAAAAAGGAAGATCATATCGAAGATGAGACTCGAATAACGAAAAATATGTTATTTTAGAAGATGCTAAATTGAGTTCCCTTGAGACAGATCTTATTGCATAGCAAGCTGAGGCGAGTTTCTTACTTAACGAATCGATATGAAGGGACCATTTGAGGTTGCTGTCTAAAAAAATACCAAGAAATTTTACAGAATCAACGGTACTAATCTGGCTGTTATTAAGAGGCAAAGGTTGAAGAGCTCCTTTATAGGATAATGCCACTGTTTTATCTACATTAAAAGAGAGTAAATTAGAGACCGACCAGGTCTTTATCGTCAGTAGATCCGAAGTTATAGTTTCATGAAGAGATGCTATAGTTGAGTTGCTCCAAGTGATACTGGTATCATCAGCAAAAAGAAAAATTTTCCCATCGATTTTTAAATTAGTGATGTCATTTATAAAGATAAGGAACAGAAGAGGAACCAATACTGAACCTTGCGGTACTCCACATACAATGTTTTTGAGACTAGAGTCAGTATCATTTGCTCTAACTAGTTGTTTCCTATTATTCAAGTAGGATTGGAACCAATTCAAAGAAATACCTCTAATTCCATAGAAATTTAGTTTTTTAATCAAGATATCGTGATTTACACAATCAAAAGCTTTGGCATAGTCACAGAAAACAGTGGCAGTATAAAGATTATTGTTTAGTGCTTGATAAACCTCATGTATTACAGAAAACATGGCATCAGTGGTACATTTATTAGTTAAAAAGCCGAATTGATTTTTAGATAAAATGTTGTAATCAACGATAAAGGACATAAGTTGAGTTTTAATGAGACTCTCAATAATTTTGGAGAGTACCGGTAGTAAGGCAATAGGTCTGTAGTTGCAGGCATTAGATTTTTCGCCACCCTTATGAAGAGGAATAATAATGGCTGTCTTTTGGCACTCTGGAAATTTACCTTTTTCGAAGGAATCATTAATTAGTGAGACGAGGATTTCCAACACATTTTCTGTGAGATTAGAGAAAATTTTTGTAGATAGTCCATCAGTACTACAGGATGATTTGCTTTTGATACTATTGATTGTTTGGGTCAGTTCAGAGTTATCGACTGGTTTTAAAAAGAATGAATTCGAGACCTTTCTTGAATTAGGGAGATAGGAAATGGGATCTTTTTGCGGCAAAATACTTAGATGATGTTATATTTTTACTCACATTAACGAAGTAATAGTTTAGACTCTCAGGATTTGGAAGGGAAAATGATTGAGCTGTGTGTTTTATTTCCAAGATCGTTTATTATAGACCAGGTTTCTTTTGCAACACTTTTAGAGTTTCCCAGACGATTTTGATAATAGGCTTTTTTAGCTGATTTGACAAGTTTTAGATATGTTGTCCTGTACTTCGTGATATATTCAGTTACACAAACATTGGTAGTAAATTTCTTGATGCATAGAAGTGAACGCATATTCTTGGCTGATATGCGGATACCTTTCGTAACCCAAGGTTTTCGATGTTTTGGCTTAATAGGAATTAAAGGAAATGCCTTATTGAAGATGCGGATAAGCTTATCTAGAAAAACACTGAAATTATAGTCCACGTCCATAGAAGGAAACTGCCACTCAGAAGTTAAGCATAAATTTTGGAATTTACGACAATTCTGGGCGAAAAAAATCCTACCTAAACGTCTGGGTTTTGAGGAGGGTTTGCTGAAGATGTTAAACTTCGTATACACTGCATCATGATCAGATAGTCCCGCATTAATAACTGTAGAGCAGACATCAAGGGGTGAGAAATCTGAGACAATATAATCGATTATGGTAGATGTAGATTTTGTAATCCTTGTAGGAGAATTAACGTGCATTGAGAGACCATACGATTCAAATATGTTGACCAGGGACACTTGGGTAGCACAAGCAGCAGCATAATTAATGTTAAAGTCACCGCATCGAATTTTTCTGCTTTTATGAGGCAGGTCATCTAACAAATTTAGCAGGTTCTAAAAAAATAGTTCCACGGTAGAGTCAGGTGATCTATAAATGCAAATAATGTAAAGATTAAGATTTTTATTATAAACTAAGGAAAACTCAAAGACGGATTCACTTAACAAAAAGTCGTATTTTGTTACCGGAGAAAAATCATTATTTCTAGAGATAATTAGGGTGCCTCCATGAGCCGAACTTGGACGATCATACCTGGCAATTGTGGTATATTTTTCTACAAAAAAAGGCTCGTTGACTTCAAGCCAGTGCTCTGTAACCGCAACTATCGGGGGAAATCCTAATTCCTCCAGAAACAAAAATAATTCATTCGTTTTATTTCTTATAGAACGAATATTAATCAGAACCATGCCAAAGTTGTCATCACTAAAATAATTTGAGGTTTCTAGTCCCTCAGAACACGTCGTGTTTAAAAATTTCGCTTTGGAGAGCCAGTGGAGTAATAACTTCGGTGGCATTCCCTTGACTTTTGTAGGTGTATAATTCTTTTCGAACTGAGGTAGGACCTATAAGCGGCAAGATCAGCTTCCACTTCCGCTGGACCAATTCCGTAGACATGGTTAAGTTCTAGGATAACTTTTCGTAGTTCTTCGGTCTTAGTAGGTAGTCCTTCGGAAGCCAAAAAGAGTTTCACGCTGGTGTTGGTGTATCCATCATAAAATACAGAAGAAGGCTGGTCGTGAAGAAAAGCAAGATGTAGTTTAATTGCTTTTAAGATATCCGGTTCCCTTAATCTTGCAAGAAGGTATCGACTGTTTGAGTTATTAGTTAGTCTAACTCTTGGTGGTGTTAAAGGATCAAAATTTATGGATGGCTCCAAAGTATCTTTCTTAATAAAATTGATATGGGAACGGAAAGGCTCTTTGGATTTGCAAACTGTGATGGCCTGCTTGTCTGTAAATATATTTGTGTTTTCAACATCATTTTTGTTGTTGCTTGGAATGGTAATTGGATTTTCCAAGCTAACCGGGCTTCTGATGTACTTCGGATTCATATTTTGTTCAGATGAAGTCTTTGGTTCAGAGTATGATGATTCTGTGGACCATTTAATGTTGACACCAGGTGGCCAAATTTCCTTATTAAATAATAAGTCGATGGACGTTTTTGATTTTATGCCTATTTTGAATGAGGAACCAGTTGCTGTGTTGGCGTCTTGAAGTAGGGCGTAACATCGAATATATTCCTTAATATCTAGCCTCTCTTTAATGTAGTGAACTATGTACTTGAATAGGGGTGTAAATTGGGGTTAAGTTGCTAATAACGACAAAGTGACATCTATCTTCTGCAATTTTTGATTTTTTGACTGGACCAGCTTCGAAATGAGTGTCTTCAGTTTGGGTACCTGAAGTGGCATATACTATGTTTCTCTTCACTACCTCTTTCTTCGTTGGTATAGCAGGTAGTTTGTTTGAAAGGTTACTCATTTGATTTGACATTTCACTTATGTTTGAAGAGAGCCTCTCTAATCCCAATTTTATCTCAGATGAATTTGAACCTTGGACTTAGACTTTAATTGTGTCAGTGGAACAGCCGAAAAAAACTGACGATATATTGAAGATATCTTGTTCCATCTGCCTTATCGATTTTAAAAGATATTCAGGATTTAGCAGCTTATTTAATTTATGGATCTCGTCAATTTTTTTTGTCAGATAGTCTAATGTGCCGTCATTTTTGGTTAATAAATCATATGTCTCGATGAAAATTGGCAAATTATCATTGAGTTTTTTGTGACTTGAATTATGGCGTCAAAATTCTCTTGTGGTATTTGATTTTTTGATAAATCGTTTATTTTTTCATTTAAACATCTGAGGCTAGGAGACTCACATAAAGAACAGAAGAATCTTAAATGACAATTTTTTGGGTCCAGTAGAGTTTTTGCCGTTTTGATGCCATTTGTCACTAGTTACTTGTATGAGACTGGTTTTATTGGACTATTGTACCGGGTGTTCCAATAAGAATGGCTCTCGGACATATCTAAGGAACCGTTTATAGTACAGCTTTGAGAAAAAACATTTTATAACAAAAGTTATCTCGGGAAAAGCCTGGAAATTATTTTCATAATTGTAGGTTCACCGCTAGAGGGCGTAATTGAATATCAAAAATTAAAAAATCTAAATTTTACAAAATTTGCCTAATGAAAGTGCACTGGAAATCCGACAATCGTATTCTTCATAAAATTTTGCGCCTATTTGATATTTCACAAGTTTAAGTCTACCTTTGCAAATAAGATGTGGGGATGAGTGGGAACCTTGTTATGAAAAAATAGCTGTAAGTCCGCTTCTGCTAAATCGAATTTTGCAAACTTGGTCTTGTTGAAAACAGCTCTTTTTCGTCAATGTAAGTTATAATTTCAAAGTTATAATTTCAAATCAGCTTACTAAGTAATATGCCAGCTAGGAGGCGTTATTTAATTTTTTCCGGAAAACTAGTTTTCTTTGGAAAATATTAAATACAAGTATACATTTTTAGTCCTATATTAAAAAATTAGACCAAATTAGCAACAGAATAGCGGAAACTGAATGTTGATACCTTTTTTCTATCTCGAGATATCTTACGAAACGTGTAAATTTAAAAACGTAACTGTTACTGTCAGCGGTAAATGAAGTTAAAGAAAAGTAGTGTGCTATGGAAAAAGCAAAGGAACATTTTCCAGATATCAACGTATATAATGGGGATTTCCAACGCTTCTCAGTTCTTTCGAACCTCTGTCATATGTGGTACATTAATATTATACACGAATTATACGATGTTATGACAGAGGCTCGAAACAAATGAGAAGCGCTGAAAAGCCCTATTAATTAGAGCAACAATAAGACAAACAACACTAAAAAAAATATAACGAATAAATAAAAACAACTATTTAGTGATGACCTAAATGTTCAAATTGTTGCCCATCATTTTCGATGCAAGCAAGCATTTACTTCTTCTAGAGTAGATTGAACAGCAGTCTCAATTTCTGCTCTCGAAATGTTGTCTCGAGTAATGTAGTAAATCGATAATGATGGGCAACAATTTGAACATTTAGGTCGCCACTAAGTAGCTGTGTTTATTTCTTTGTTATATTTTGCGTTGTTTGTCTTATTGTTGTTTTAATTAATTATATTTATATGCGTTAACATCTGGACAATGTTTCTTTGTATTTTCCAAAGCACACTACTTTTCCTTAACTTAGTTTACCGGTGACGGTAACAGTTATGTTTAAAATTTACACGTTTCTTAAGATATCTCGAGATAGAAAAAAGGTATCGACATGCGGTTTTCGCTATTCTATTGCTAATTTAATCTAATTTCATAATACAGGATTAAAAATGCATACTTGTATTTAATATTTTCCAAAGAAAGCTAGATTTCTGAAAAAAATTAAATAACGCTTCCTAGCTGGCATATTAATTATTAGGCTGGTTCGAAGTTATAACTCTTACATTGTCGAAAAAGATTTGTTTTTAACAAGACCAAGTTTGCAAAATTCGATTTAGCAGAACCGGACTTACGAGTATAACCATTTTTTCATAACAAGGTTCCCACTCACCCCCACCTCTTATTTGCAAAGGTAGACTTAAACTTGTGAAATCAAATATGCGTAGAATTTTAGGAAGAATACGATGATCAGATTTGCAGTGCACTTTCATTAGGAAAATTTTGTAAAATTTAGATTTTTTAATTTTTGATATTCAATTACGCCGTCTAGCGGTGAACCTACTATTATGAAAATATTTTCCAGGCTTTTCCCGAGACAACTTTTGTTATAAAAAAATTTTTCTTAAATCTTTACTATAAACGGTTCCTGAGATATGGCCGAGAGCCATTCTTATTGGGACACCCGGTATATACATATTTTTAAATTAAAATTACACCATAAATTGTTTCTTAATAAAAGCTTGGAAAAGTGAATGAATAATGGAATATAAAGTTATATTAGTTATTTAATTACAGTAAAACAAGCCAATGGACTATGTTTCTGATAGTAAATATGTTTCTAAAGAAATTAGGATCGGGGGAGTGGCTTCTTCCATTCCATGACCCCTCCTCCCGATGTTTGGTGGTGTCCTCCAAAATCTTCAAAATATTTTAGGTGGTGTGCAGTTGCTAAAAGGTTGGTTACCCCTGTTGTAGTGTACATGATTGTTGATGACGTGTCGGTTCTTATTTCACTAAATCAAGGCGTTGAGGGTTACTTGCGAATATTGCATTACTTACTTTATAGACGGAGAGCTAGAGCCGAAAAATCATCTTCATAAGTAATATGGAGTTTTTCCTGTGAAATGTGTCCATTGTATATTGACAATTATAACCCCTTTCAGGCTGACACCTCAGTGGATACAGAAAGTAGCAATAAGGGATGAAAGGGGAAAGTCAGTGCAGTCATTAAAGGTTCTCACCACCTATTCTGTTAAACCTCCATCGATTTGCATGAAAATTGGTGCCTAGTTAGAGCATACCTCAAGAAATAAAACTGATTTGGTGCCAACTTGCACTTTTACCCCTGTGGTGAATACCACCCCTTCCCGCGGGTGAAAACAATTTTATTAAAATAACCCGACAAATCGATAGAGGGACAAATTTTAAGTAAAATTTGTTATATCATGTTATTAAAATAAATCAATACTTTTTGAGTTATTAAAGATCAAAGATTTGTCTATTTAAGAGCATATGCGTGAAGTTACGGATGATAAGAAGAACATATTAATTAATTGTATGTTAGTAAAATATTATTTTTATATTATTTTGATATTTAATTGAATTTTTTCTATCAATATAAACTGAATATGTCCAGAAACTGGGGGTGTCCGTGTCCAATAATGGGTACATTTTACATATTCGAATACACTTTTACTAAATTTATAATATCGAAATAATATAAAAATAATATTTTAGTAACATACAATTAATTAATATGTTTTTTTATCATCCGTACCTTCACGCATGTGCTCTTAAACAGACAAATCTTTGATCTTTAATAACTCAAAAAGTATTGATTTATTTTAATAACATGATACAACAAATTTTACGTATAATTTGTCCCTCTATCAATTTGTGGGGTTATTTTTAAAAAAATAGTTTTTACCCCCGAGAAGTGGTGGTATCCACCCCCAGGGCAAAAGTGCAAATTGGCACCAAATTATTTTTATTTCTTAGGGTATGTTCTAACTAGTCACCAATTTTCATGCAAATCGATAAAGGATTAAAAAATAGGAGGTAAAAACCTTTAAAGACTACACTAACTTTTCCCTTTCATCCCTTATTGCTACTTCCTGTATCCACTGAGGTGTCAGCCTGAAAGGGGTCATAATTATCAATAGACAATAGACACATGTCACATGCCAAACTCCATATTACTTATGATGATGATTTTTCGTCTCTAGCTCTTAGACTATTACAAGTAATTGTTGAACACATAATTTAAGAAGTGTTATAAACAGCGCAGTGTGTCTTTTTTAAAGCTGAACAAGCTTGGATAAGAAAACTATATGATGAAGAAATATCAGTAACACATTTGGGGGCAGTGATTTATCAGATGCAGATAATTTATCAGACGATTTTACAACAATTATAAAAAAAACTTAAGCTTTATTTTTGTTTGTAATAAATATTTGTGCAAGTAAGTACATATGGCTCTTTTTTATTATTCATAACTTGACATCAACTTATCCTATTTTGAAACCTCAAACACTGAAGTATTTCCCTAGACCGGTGTTATTCAATGGTAAGTATAATACAAAAGATTGCACCATATCTCTTCACCTGCTCAGGCGGTCTGATGTAAAATTTAGCTGTAAAATACACCCGTAAGCTCACATGGTCCGGCAAGATCACAGCACAGTGAGACCAATTAAATGATGTTTAATATTGTTATGAAAGATGTATTTGATTTCACTTTAGTATTAGTTCAAGGAAATAATAAGACATGCAAAAGCTGCAGCTAGCAGCTAGCAAATGTATCTTGTCTCTACTTGGTGTCACACTCATGATTAATTCTCACCTGAATCATCTTCTTGTTTTTCCTTCTTAACATCTGTTATATCTACTTCTGTATGCAACTCACTCTGCATATATTGTAGGTCTGCACTACTAAATCCTTTATCATATTCCTCAGGTCCAGGCTCTTTCTTAATTTCTATTTTAATATCCATCACATAGTCTTGATCTAATTTTGTTGTGGTCATTTCCCATTGTTTTAAAGAAATCATAGTGGGAACATAAATACTTATGAAAATCACATATATCCTATCATCTCTGAACAAAGAAACTGAAACAAAACAATTTTATTAAAGACGCTTCAGTTTTAACTGCACAGTTTCAACTGAACAATCGAACTGTTCGGTTAAACTGACATCCATATGGTCTACACACGTTCAGTTTTATCAGTTGAAATAATTTTTCGGTTGAAGTCACATGTTACCAGCAGAGTCACCATGGTTTAATCGGATGATGCTGTAGCAATTATTGGTCTATTGGGCATTTTGGGAAAGAGAAAACAAAAAAGAAAAAAAAAAGTGGTGTAAACATTGGTTATTAAAAAGAAAACAATATTCGCATGACAATTTACTGAAAGAGCTCAGAATTACTCCAAAAGACTTTTTAGGAATACAGGTCCAGCGATTTTTAAAGGGATCATAGCCAATACATGTATTTCGGCTCTAGGCGGCTGGCCAACAAAATATTTTCAAATAATTATTATATTATACAAGTCCAATACTTCAGTCGACTGCTGGATTCTGAACTAAGCTACGCAAATGCAAAAGCCCGCCTACGTTTACCATTTCAGTCTGTTTTAAATCAGCCGAACGAGTCTAGAGGTGGGCTCTAGGTGAATTACGATACAGTGATATTTTATTCATTGTGATTTTTGTCTGTAACTGAATCAGTCATTGTAAAAACAATACATGTTACAATGTGTAAACTTTTAAGGAAACGTAAAAATATTTTCATTAATAGTTGGATATTTTATATAAGTATTATGGGTTATAAATGAATCTTTCTGAAAGGCAAAAAAAGTTTAAATGTTTATGTATAGATTTATATGTAAATTTAATGGCGTTGAAAAGCATCGTCATGTTACCCAAAATATGGTCTTAGATTGTTTTCGCAATGACCGATTCAATTGTGATTTAACAGAGCAACGAAATATTCGTATGTTAAACTCCTAATAAAAAGTGTTACCACTATGGACCATAAAATTCTACACGTGTTATTATTTTGTTAAGGTCACTATTACAAAATTGGGTTTGCTATTAGAACGCATACCATGCCATTAGTGCCAAACAAAAATAGAAAAATTTAGTAGTTTATGGAACGTTTTTATATAAGTGGATGATAATTATGCATCATGCAATATTTGTAAGATAAAGCTGTCTTATAAAACTTATGCCCGGTTGCACCAACACATCTTAAACTTAAGTCGAGAATATCATAAGAATTAATATAATATAATTATAATATACTACAATAAGAATACCATAATATAATAATAGATATAATTGATAATAAGGTAAGAATCTAACATTATGGTGCAACGTAAGTGATACTCAAGGAGGCCCTATCTATAAGTAGGGCTTAGCTAAGCTGGAGCTTAAGATCTGTTGGTGCAACCAGGCATTAGAGAACTTAGAAAACAAAATTTTAATACATTATTGTTTCCTATAATGCACAAAATGTTAAAGGTGGTACACAAAATGATGTGAAAATAAAACATTTTGGATGCTTTGCACACACAATAAATAAACTTTATTGTTAACGATGGCTTAAAGGATGAGGAAATCAGCCAAAATTTAACTTAAAAAAATGATTTTATTGGCGTTTCGACTTCTACCTCAGATGTTGTTATCAAAAGTGATATAAGAAAATCATTAAAAATTTAACCAAAATAAAAATACCATTAGCCACTTTAAAAGAGTTCTACAAGCAACTGCTAAACTTTTAGATTTTCAAAAAATCCAAGAAACGGGAATCCTCTCAAATTACTGCAAGATGTTTCCACATGTTGTAATTCGACATTTTATGTGTTGGAAAGATTTATTCAGCTAGAAGAAATTGTTAAGGCTATTGTAAGCATAATAAATATGTACGTAAACACTAGTTCAACAATGTATGAGTGGAATTTTATTAAACTGTTGATAAACTGTCGATTTCAACTTTTATTGGCAAAATAAGGTTTCGACTTAGATATATAATAAGTTTCGAAAATAGAATCGCTCTTATTGCAGAAAAACTTGGAATGGAACAAAAAGATAAAGGATTTACGACTCAAATTTTATTAGAACATGAGAAAACATCTGCAGATCCGGATGATATTATGGGATCGCAGGATCAGCCACGAGGCACTACAACAAGCAGGGCAATAATAGAAATGCAAAGATTGAGGGAATGCGATCGGTTGCCGCGAAATGAAGATTCGTTAAAATGGCGGAGAGAAAATAAATATATTTTTCCTTAATATGCACAAGTAGCTCAAGAACGCCTTAGTGTCATTGGAACATCAGTGCCTTGCGAACGGTTATTTCCAAAGCTAATCTAATTATTTCTGATTGAAGAACTCGAGTTAATTATAAAAAGGTTAAAAGGCTGCTATTCTGAAATTTTAATTTAAAAGTAACAAATAGTAACTAATCAGTATTTGTAGCAAATACTGGTATTTAAAGTTTACTTTTTATTTCGTTTTTAAGAGGGTAGGCGCAAAATTTCGGGACAATGCTTTTTAAATGCATTTATTTCTTTCGAATTATAAAAAAACTAGTAAGTATTTTTGAAAAATTTAAACGCAGAATAAAAAATTACATAATTACCGAGTGCTGAAAGTCCCTGAAAACTTCTATAATTTGTGTTTTAATAAGTTACAGCGGTAAAAAAAGAGAAAATTGAGTGTGATTTTTAATTTCAAATATCTCATTCAAATGACACTTTGTTTATTCTAATGGACTTTCGGCCCTCGATAATAATGTAATCTTTCATTCCGCGTTTATATTTTTCAAAAATACTTTTTATTTTCTTAAAATTCGAAAAAAATGAATGCATGGAGAAAGTATTGGCCCGAAATTTGGCGCCTATGCTCTTGTTATATTTTCTAATAACAATTAAGACAATGAAAAAAACATCAAATTATTTATTAATGCAATATTATTTTCATTACAAAAACTACTTTTTGAATACAATTATTTCTCATTCTAACAGACCTAATTTTATATTCATGACCTAGACAAAATAATAACACCTGTTGAATGTTTTTAAACATTTTTAATTAGGAGTTTAAAATACAACAATTTTGTTGCTCTGTTAAATCACAATCACAGATAAAAATAACGATCGGTTACATGATTGCAAATACTTCTAGCCCACCTCTAGGTCAGAATCAGGTATTAGGACCGGTTCCTATTATTAAGGGTCCGCATCACGATCGCGCCAAGGAATAGAACCGAACCGACGTGACTACATGCAGAAGGCGATTGCAGAATTTGCAGATCCTTCTAGCTTTTTGTGCATACGCGGTACGAATAGATTATTTTATTTTTATAAGTTTATGGATACGTACCTATTTAAAACATATTTTTTCACCTAAAATATTGTCTGAAGCTATTTCTTTGTGGCGTTTATGTAATTTATTATTATTCTAAATACGAAATAAGCCACAATTTAACTTAAAAAAATATTTTATTAACTTTTATTTTGAACGTCGTTGTCAAAATACAAAATATTAATAAATTAAACAAAAATGTTGTTGCTTAGTAAAAAAAATCTTCTAATAATTGCCGGTATGAATGAGTTAGAATAAATTATATTATTAGAAGAAATTTTTTTACTAAGCAACAACATTTTTGTTTAATTCAGCGGTTCTCAATCTTTTTGTGTCATGTACCACCAAATACTTTTTATTATTTTTGGTACCACGTAACTTAAATACATATCTAACTAGGTGGTCAAATTAACTATAATAGTGGTGCTGATTTTGGCTGTTTTTGTGTTTTGCTATTTTGTGAAGCTATTTCTTTGTGGCGTTTATGTAATTTATTATTATTCTAAATACGAAATAAGCCACAATTTAACTTAAAAAAATATTTTATTAACTTTTATTTTGAACGTCGTTGTCAAAATACAAAATATTAATAAATTAAACAAAAATGTTGTTGCTTAGTAAAAAAAATCTTCTAATAATTGCCGGTATGAATGAGTTAGAATAAATTATATTATTAGAAGAAATTTTTTTACTAAGCAACAACATTTTTGTTTAATTCAGCGGTTCTCAATCTTTTTGTGTCATGTACCACCAAATACTTTTTATTATTTTTGGTACCACGTAACTTAAATGCATATCTAACTAGGTGGTCAAATTAACTATAATAGTGGTGCTGATTTTGGCTGTTTTTGTGTTTTGTGTACCACCTCAAAAAATGAAATATACCACCAGTGGTACATGTACCACAGATTGAGAACCGCTGGTTTAATTTATTAATACTGTGTATTTTGACAACGACGTCCGAAGTGGAAGTCGAAACGTTAACAAAATCAGTTTTTAAGTTAAATTGTGGCTTATTTCCCATTTAGAATAATAAATTACACAAACGCCACAAAAAATAGCTTTAGAACAATATACATAATATTATGTATATGCCAATCATCATTATCCATAAATAGATACACATGAAATATTTAGCAATATAAATATTAAAATAAATATTTTAGGTTAAATTATATGTTTTAAATACATATCCAAAAACTTATAAAAATAATAACCCATTCGTACCTCGTATCTGCAATCGCCTTGTCTGTGCATGTAGGTAGTGGGTTTGGTTCGGTTATATTCCTTGGCGCGGTGCGGACCCTTAAGTCCCATTATCTACTTTCGGCTCATTCGGCTGGGCTCGCTATTTTAGTAAACTCCTAAAAAGAGAGATAGAAGTAGGAGGTTCTAGTCTTCTAGTTCAAAGATATTTTCTACATGCCAATGTTAATGTTGCTATGATTTCTGGTTTTAATGTCTGGAACTTTTATATTGGTCCACTATCTCAAATGCAGTTCAAACATTGTGTCTTAAGAAGCTATGTTCCATATTTCTTTAATTTATACTGTATACATAGTACATTTATGTTGTATGTATGTACGGAACATATCGCAGGTTGTGTGTACAGTGATGCGAACACTGGTGTGTCTCCTCTTTAACATAGCTCTGGAAAAGACATATACAAAACCCTTATACAACCAGTGTTGACATATGGATCGAAGGAATTGACTATCTCCAAGGCAGATGAAAACCTTCTGCTTATATTTGAACGAAGGATCCTGGGAGGAATATTTGGTGGCATCTGTGCAAATGGTGTTTGGAGGAGGTACAACTATGATGTATACCACAGATATAAACAAAAATTTGGTGGTAAACACATAGTATCTCTTATAAGAATAGGAAGACTAAGATGAGCAGGACATCTAACAAGATCACAGCAGAACAACCCTCCTAGAAAAATCCTTATGTCACAACCTGTGGGAAGTAGAAATAGGGGTAGGCCAAAACTCAGATGGAAGGATGGTGTGGATGGGAGAAAAATAGGCGCAGCAAACTGGCAACGGTTGGCAATGGATAGGACCGACTGGCATAATGGACTTGGGAAGGTTGAGGCTCTTTCATAGGGCTGTAGCACCATTGATGATGATAACAGTAGAATAGATTAGAAGTAATTAGTATGTATATTATAGGACGTAAAGTTCTTTAAATACAGCCGTTGACATTTCGATCCACATCCCTTAACAATACTATAATAACTATTTAATAATGGATGAAAAAACATATTTGCATCTACTTGATTTAGTCACACCTATAAATTATCAAAGAAAATACAATTATGAGATTTTAACAGCAACACTTAGATTTTTAGCAACAGGAAGAAGACCTAAAATTTTCAACAGTAATATCTCCCCAAGCACTTTCCAGGATCATACCAGAAACATGTGAAGCAATATATAGTGGTTTGCGCAAGGATTAGTTAAAGGTATGTGATAGATAAATAAAACACACATTTAATAATTTGCAAAATTGTTTATTTATGTTTAAGTGGCACTTAGCTAATTTGATGTATCATTATGATACAATTGTTGATTATTGTTGATTATTAGATATCTCCGGATCGTAAGGTATACATATACTAGAACAACTGGTAAAGTCTGTGAGTGATTGTGCAAATTAATGTTGTTCATGTATTGGCGACTGAATTAGAGGACTGTGTTGGTTTAAGTATTGTAAATAGATGTAGATGAGTATGAGTGATTTGGAAATATTGTCGAATGGGCGAATTTGAAAGAGTATGTGATGGTGTTCAACTACCCAATTCAGCCGCTGCAAGAGTGTCGTTAATAATTTTTTCCGCGAGAATACGTTGTGTTTGTAATGCAACAGCTTTACCAGAAATGTTGAAACAATCGTCAGATGGGTCAGCACCTACACAGTTTTTGCTAAACATCTTCAGTTTGAACTGCAAAGTTTTAACTGAACAGTTTTATCTAATTAAATTGCAATTCATTTGTCAGTTGAACTGTACAGTTTCCAGTTTTGCTTAAGGCGGGTTCTCACTTATCAGTTTCACTGACTCAGTCTGACTGATTCATTAATAATGAAAAATAAAAAGCGAACAATGGACTTATTGCAGAGGCAGGTGGATGACACAATATCTTGGATGAATAAATAGAGATTAACAATAAATCCTTCTAAAACAAAACTAATAATATTTAACCATAGAATCCAAGATCACTCACCAACTATAAACATATGCGACAATATTATTAAACCCTCCCAAACTGTTCGACTGTTCAGTTGAAACTGTGCAGTTAAAACTGAAGGTGTGTAGCGGCCTTAGACTGAAAACAACCTTCAAACTTTTGCCAGTTCACCAGTTGATATATTAGAAGCTAAATACTAAAATAATGTCATATTTATAATAGCTCTGATTTAGCTTAAGACAATAGAAAAGATTCTTTCATACATATTTTGATCAATAGAAACATACAAAAATAAAAATCTCAGGATTACTTATTTTTTTAATGATTTTAATCTGGAACCATGTAGTAAGATTTTTCAACACGTACCTATTTAGTTCTGTCCATTCAGATTATTATTATACTGGGAATAATTCACTTACATTATTATACTGAGAAACTTAGAATAATTTTTAAGTATTTTGCACCTCATCTATGGTATTTTGTTTTTGATAACTGTGACATTTAGATGAAGAAAAACAAAGAGTTAAAAAAAGAAGAGTTGAAATTTTTCATTATCCAGTTAACTAGTATGCGGAATCGACAAGGAAAAAAGAGTTGTAGAGTCTGTGCGGAATGCCGTATGGCCTACAAGGAAAAGTCCCTCCACATTGGAAATCGTAACGTCAGAAAAAGAAGAAAACGAAATCATACAAAAGATAACCTCTTTTATTTTAGGATTTTAAAATGATCAAAAAATGTTTTCAGTTATTACAGAATCAAAATAATATAAAGCAGATAATAAGAACAACACGAACTCAACCCGTTTCAAGTGAAAAATGGGATTTATTTGCTGCAGTATGCCTAGAACGAAAACCAGTAATAGGTCCACCACTAAATGATTTACAAAAGGACTATAAACAATTAATGAGTGATATAGAATTTGAAAGAAGTTTAAAATCTAATTTTGAACTAAGGCATGAAACTGATGTGTAAGAAATACTTTTTTATTCCTTATCTTTTTATTTTTTGTTCACAATTAAGTACATTGGTTTAGAAAGAACACTTCTTAGATCAGGCGAGACTCGGTAGTCTCTGGCACTTGGTTATTAAGGCTTTTGTACCATACCAGTGGCGTGCGGTGACTTTTTCGAAAGGGGAAGCGATTCAATAAGGATATAAAAATATTTTCTTAAGGGTCGAGGGTCGAGCCACTTTCCACCTGATAACACTCTGATGCGCAGGGGCTCTCTATCAGCAAAGTACTTAATTATGTGAGACGTCCTGGGTACAAGGACTCACACACTAAATCTGTGACGCGTGAATGCGTGAGGCAGTCTATTCCCGCTATTTCTAGTGACTAGTGACCTGTCATTGATCTGTATTGCTAGCTCGGGCCTTGCGTCCTCGCGCCTCGCGCCGGGCCCGGGCTTGGATTTCTAAAGAAGAATCCTATTTAAAAAAAATTAATACTCCGAGGCATTTTCCACAACACACAACTTTCTCTAAAATGACACTTATTTATACTCGAGGTCTATTCTCCTATCAACTTCAGATAATTGTTGAATGCAGTCTTTTTCAATGGATAATAGGGCTAACTTTCAAAGTCTGTCTTCACTTGTTGAATTTCTTTTAAACTCTTAATTTGAAACTTTTAATGCATCTTAAGACTGCAAAACTTCACATAGTGACTTGTTTAAACCAGTAGTTATAAAGAAATCCCAGATTTCTGGGTATATCTTTATCATCAAGTATATTCAAATGGGAAATAAGCCACAATTTTACCTAAAAATGATTTTATTAACGTTTCGACGCCCAAGTCAGGTGTCGTTGTCAAAATACAAAATAATACTAAATAAATTTATATATACATTTATTTAGTATTATTTTGTATTTGGACAACGACACCCGACTTGGGCGTTGAAACGTTAATAAAATCATTTTTAGGTAAAATTGTGGCTTATTTCCCATTTGAATATACTTGATTATAAAAATGCCACAAGAAAATAGCTTCAGAACAATATATCTTTATCATTAATGCAGTTGTTTCATAAATGACAATTAACTGAGAATGCAAAGCTGGGATAACAAAAAATTTTCATTATTTAATCATAGTGAAATAAATTCCTCTGTGGGAAATTTTGATGAATTATAATTAGAAATATTAAGATTATATATAATTCTACAAATTTTAAATCGTTAGAATTTTGAAAGCTAGAATTAATTTGTTGTAGAATATTATCAAAAGGTCTCTTTGTTTCCTCTGTTTTCTCTGTCTCTCTGTCTCCGAAATTATCAATCTTCATTATTTTTCTTTCATGTTCAAACCCCATTCAGTTTTATCCCAAATATTTTTAAACTGGTCTCATTTTTTTAATTATCGTATTAATAAAGTCATCAATTTGTCTTATACAAAATGCAATACCATTTGATTTCTGTAAAATGTCAAATAAAAGGTCAGTAAAAGGAAAAATCTGCAAAAAATTTAAATCGAAATATTCTTTAAGCGAATGTATGTAATACCTAAGCACCCCTTAGTTGTTCTCTGCCCTTGGCAGCAGTAACAGTCGGAGCATCTCACTTTCGGGAAGGCGATAGAACAATCGCTTCCACAGGGTACCAAAATTCGCGCGACTAGTGGGCGCGGTCATTGAACCCTGACCAATTTTTAAACAAGACAACTGCATGACAAGCGGCGATTTTGAGATGCGCTTCTGTCAGGAGTGGACCGAATAGTTGAATTGTGTGCATATTGAGTTCGTTCATACGCAATTAATTTTGAATATTTTTCAATGCCTATTGCCTAGGTAATATGTAGATTACTTGGATTAGGGAAACATTTTTGATTTCTTATATAGACATATAAATAAAAGGCGGTGCTTCCCCGGCTTCCGTGGACCACACGCCTCTGTACCATACCTTGTTTTTTTCCTTAAACTGAGGCCTTAGCGAAGGCTAACTGTTTTCTTATTGGTTTTCTAGTTCAAACCTCAGTTGACCAATGAATTTCTGCCTTACATCACTTAGCACACATAGTACAAGTTTGGCAGTCTCTTCTTCCATTTGACACTTTTTGCACCATGGTTCATTCACCTTACCTAGTTTGTATAGGTGGTTTCTCAAAGAGCAATGTCCACTCACCATTTCAGTAACGCTTTTGATTTGTCGTTTATTGAGGTTCATCAAACTCTTTGAGAGTTTTTTTATCAATAATCTTGATTATTTTTTAGTCTGGATTTGCTCTTGAGTAGCCCTAATACTCTAATTCCTTATCAGCCATTGCTGAACCTTGTTTTTCTTAGCATCTTTAGTGATGCCTTAGAAAGGTTCTGGGCCTTCAAAAGTTTCTCTCGAGCCTTGTTTTGCCTCGTATGTGCTCGAACATATGTTCAATTTTGTGACTTATTCCCAATTAAAATAATAAATTGATATGACAAAGTATTAGTTGGTAGAATTAAAATGGTAAGTCTTCTGATTTATGCATTTAATTCAGTTTGTAAAAATTTTCATTGTAGTGTGCAAACCCTTCTGAGAAACAATTAAAAAGATTATGGTATTGTTTAAGCCACATAGATAGGTGTCAGCAAAAAAATCTTTATAAAGTGAATAAGGCGCATAAATCACAAGAATTATTGTTTTAATTTTGCAAATTGATACTTTGTCATATCAATGTACCATTTTAGTTGGGAATAAGCCACAAAATTGGCTTATTTTGCTCACTAAAATAGATGGATAGAGTTATTCGAAAAGGAACCAAGCGACAAATTCAAGAATATTAAGAAATACCACCAACCGATTTCTACTGGAGTATATTGAATATTCTAAAATATCTAAGCCCCAGAACAACTCCAACGACATCTATTAACAAGAACACCAAGCGCCAACAACAACGATTTATAATTTAAACTAAACTTCTAACATAATTTTCATTCGTGACAAATTCGAGAATATTTAACAAATTACCACCAACCGATTTCTACTGGAGTTTATTGAATATTTTATAAATATCTAAGCCCCAGAACGACTTCAACGACATCTATTAACAAGAACACCAAGCGCCAACAACAACGATTTATAATTTAAACTAAACTTCTAACGTAATTTTCATTCGTGACAAATTCGAGAATATTTAACAAATTACCACCAACCAATTTCTACTGGAGTTTATTGAATATTCTAAAAATATCTAAGCCCCAGAACGACTATAACGACATCTATTAACAAGAACATCAAGCGCCAACACCAACGATTTATTTTTTAAACTAAACTTCTAACGTAATTTTCTCCGAACTACTAAATAGGCGCTTGGTTCCTTTTCGAATAACTCTATCTAGATAAGAGACAGGTAGACCGCATACTATAATAGTAGCACTAGTGTTGGAAAATTCTCGAGAATGAAAATTAAGAGAATATTGCGTACTGCCTTCAATGGAACTGATATTGCTAATCTTTTTGCTAACCAATTCTCTTCCGTCTATACTAACCAATCCTTACATCCGCATGTAACCCAGATTTCACCTTTGGTTAATGTGTCTAATTATCACATTGAAATTTCAAAAATCTACGAAAAACTGTCTGAACTCAATACCAACAAAGGTCCTGGTCCTGATGGAATTCCCCCCACTTTCCTTAAAACATTCAGCTTCATTCTATCGCGCCCACTTTTTTATATATTTAATAAGTCTATATCAACAGGGGAATTTCCAGACTACTGGAAAAACTCTTATGTCACTCCAATATATAAATCAGGTCGAAAATCGGATATAGGTAACTATCGTCCCATTTGTATTCTTAGTGCTATTCCTAAAGTTTTTGAGAGCATTATTTCTGATTATTTAAGTTATGACTTCTCGCCAATTATAGGGGCCCAACAATTTGGATTTACATCCAAAAAATCAGCAGAATTGGGTCTCATAACATATGTTGATTTTTTGACAGATGCTCTTGAGAGGGGTTTACAAGTTGACTCTGTGTATACTGACTTTTCCAAAGCTTTCGACAAAGTTAATCATGAGCTCTTGATTCATAAACTTTATTTATACGGAGTTGATGGCCTTATATTGAAGTGGCTCAAGAGCTATCTTACGCAAAGATCGCAAATTGTCAGGGTTAATCATCACTATTCTCATACCATCTCTGTTACCTCAGGTGTACCACAAGGATCACACTTGGGACCTCTGTTGTTTAATATATTTATCAATGATCTAATACCCTGTTTCCAAGTAAGTGAAACTTTGTTATTCGCTGATGATTTAAAATGTTTTAAAATAATCACATGTGAGGCTGATTCACTTAGTCTACAAGGTGATATTGATCGCCTATCTAACTGGTGTGTGCAAAATGGTATGTGTTTGAATGCATCCAAATGCCATATTCTTCGTTTCCACCGAACTCATCATCCAATCATCTTCGAATATAGTATAAATAATCTGACCTTACATTCTGCCTCTGAAACTAGGGATCTAGGTGTGATCCTTGACTCCGCCCTTAGCTATAAATCACACATTTCCAGTACAATACAGAAGTCTATGAAGATGCTTGGCTTTATAAAAAGAACCACTAGAGACTTTACAAACATCTCAGCTATTAAATCTCTTTATTTCTCCCTGTTTAGATCACATTTCGATTACTGTTCCACAATTTGGTCCCCCTATTACTTTACTCATAAACTGAAAATTGAGGCTATCCAACACAATTTTCTGAGATATACTGCCACTAAGATGCATGTATACTATGACTATTCTGTATTAGAGCGCATACTGAACTTACCTCCTCTTGAGGTACGCAGAAAACAAAGAGACTTAATTATTTTATTTAAAATTATCAACGGGCTGTGTAACTGCCTCGAACTTCTCTCCAAAATATCTCTATTTGTCCCCAGTCGTTCGACTAGGCAGGTGCAAACCTTTTATGTCTCTTTTCATAGATTCAATTATTCTTACAACACATTTATTCCTAGAACTCTTCGATTAGCTAACTCATTAAATAACCTCGAAATTTTTAATATATCAGTTTCCCGCTTTAAAAACCTAATTTCTTCCCTAACTTTTTAACTTTTTAATATTTTCGGCCAGAGCTTTTGTATTGTGATTAGTGTTACATGACCTGTATGTATTAGATAACTTAAAACCGTTATACCTTGGAACATTTCCGAATTGGTTTAGGTGATATCTTTTGTTTGTAATTGTACTGACCTAATGTTATCTTATTCTTTTTTGTAACTGTATTACTCATAGAATTATTTTTCCTCAAACCACTTTGTTATGTTATATTACGATAATTTATGTTATATAATTGGTTAACATTAATGTTATATAATTGTATAATTATGTTATATAATTTAGAACACTGTAAAATTTATATCTGAATAGGGCTTGCCCGTGAATAAATAAATAAATAAATAAATAAATAAATAAAAATATTCTCGAGAATATTCTCGATATGGAGAATTTTCTGAGAATGAATCCTATGACGCACTTAGGGATATTGTTGAAGATGAAATAGGGTATTAAAAATTATGAAATTATGTATAATATACAAAATTATGAGACTAAACAGCAGTGTTCTTTATATAATATAAACAAAATACAAAAACAACAGAGAACACAAAATTTATTTGATAAAAAATGAATGTTTCTTCTTAACAACAAATAATGCAAGTAATGGATGTGGTGATTTAATCAGAAAAACATGAGGCCTCAGGTTCAGAATCTATTTCTAGCATTAGCTCATGGTGGTCATCTACACCTAGCACTACACTAGCCCTACACCTACACCTAGCATTTCAATGTACTGATGAGAAGTTGTGGGATTTTATTTTTCACGAGTCGCCAGCTCAGTCATGGATTGGTCTATGTCTAAAGGGGCATTTAGACAGGCTAGTTTTTGAAGCAATATGTTGCCGAAAATATATATTTGGTATGTTTCTGGCAACATTACAGTCATCTTATGAAAATACCGCTGTTTGGCTGAGCCATGTGGCCGAAATCTTACTGGTATTTAAACATTATTGCAGTGCCTGATGCATTGCCAATAAAGTCGAACTGCTGTGGAAAATTTTGCACGTTGCTCTGTATTTCCTCTTTATTTTCTGTATTCTGTTGAAATTTAATTTTGTTTTGTCAAAACATACAAAGAAAAGATGAATATGTGGTTAAATGAAATCACAATAAGGTTTATTAATGCAGTACATTTACGTCCAGAGTTGTGGAACTTGGCATACTTCTGGAACTATGAGACAAATGGAAGAGTAGTGCCCCCTAAATAAATACATTAAACTAAAACTTTTAGTATATATAAATAATAATTGCTAATCTTGTTGAGATTGGTATTGTGTTTCTCATGTTTGATCTTTCTTCTCCATTCTTGGCCCTATCATATTTATTAAAAGTTCGAACTCACTTTTTGACATTCTTATAAAATTCTTAAACAAATAATTGTCTAGCATTATTTCCATAGGTAAATTCCTCATTGTTTCGCGTTTACTTAAAAAAGCAGTATCCACATTTTCCGTTTTTCATTTTTCTTTTTTATGTAGGTATCATCTTAGCACTATTAAGGATGCAACAACTCTCAAGAGAATATTCTCGAGAACGAGAATATTCTGGCCCAGAATATTCTCGAGAATATTCTCTTCTTACATCAATAAGTAGCACCCAATTTTAAAATGATTAGGTAATGAAAAGGGTCCATACTCACAATCTTTTAATTATTTGATGTTATAAAATGGCGACCGGTTTCAGGACTTACATTATATGGATAGATATATAGATAAATTTATTGATTTTTTTGTATCATTTACATGACATAAGGCAAGTCACAAACATGGTATACTTATAGTACAATAAGTAGGTTATTAAAAAATACTACACTAAAGTAAACTAAAGTTATCTTATTAAAAACATTAATGGTAACAAACATTTAGTAGAGAACAAGATACGAGACTGATAAAATATTGTTAAAAGTATAAAAATATCGGAATCAGTTGCTAGCTATTGTTCCAGCCAATGAATTCGTCTAGAGAATAAAAACAATGTTTAGTTAAAAACAACTTTAACCTGGTTTTGAACTTGTTAAAATGCAATATTTCTTTTATTGAATTTGGTAGCAAATTAAAAAATTGTCCTCCGGCATACATTTGAGACTTTTTTAGTTGAAATCGGTTGAATTTGTTTAGGTGGATACTTATCACTTTTATTTCTCGTGTGGTCATTATGGACATCACTATTTATTTGAAACTTATTTTTATTAAGAAAAGTGTATGTTAATAGTTTGAAAAGATAGATGTATGTGCAGGTCATAATATTATTCTTTTTAAATGTATCTCTACAAGATTCGTTGTAATCTAAGTTAAAGATTAGGCGAATGAATCGCTTTTGAAGGACGAATATTCGCCCAATTTCCGTAGCTCTGCCCCACACAATTATATTGCAGCTGATGGCGGAGTATACAAGTGCATAGTACAAGTTAAGTAGGTAAGACTGATAAAAATTTGATTTCAAACTATTAAAAGCAAAGTAGAGTTTATTTAGTTTTTTACAGAGGGAGTCAATTTGATGATTGAAATTTAATTTGGAATCTAATTCCATTCCAAGGAATTTAGTGTGTTCGACAGTCTCAAATTTGCAATTATTTAATGTTAAGGTTATATTGTCACCTTCCTGGATAAAAATGGTCTTATTTTCATTGATAAGAAGGTGATTTATTTGACACCAATGAATGAATTCATTCATGGTTATTTATGTATTTTCTTATGCAACTCGTCTAAATCATCAGCTACAATTACAATTGTTGTGTCGTCTGCATATATAAAAACACGTCCATTTGTTATACTTAAAAGTAGGTCGTTTATATAGAGGAGAAATAAAAGTGGTCCATCCTCAGACCAATACAGAGTTTTATTTGTTTTGTGAAACAATTTATAAGACATAATATATCAGTTACAAGTACATAGTTATAAGTAGGGTTCTTGCAGCTAACATGTGTGAATTCATCTGATGTTATCATTTCCCCATGTAAAGACCTGTTCACTCAGTCTTTACGGGGTGTAAATTTTACTCTATGTGTGTGTTGTGTTAAAAAATTGTATCCAGATAGTGTAGGGCTGTAAGATATTGGATGTACTCGTTTATTTTTTATGTATGTATGTCTATAATGTGTTATAGTTGTTATTGTATTTTATATTAATTCCAGGTTTGGAATTTGTCAGGATCTTTCAGACAGTTAAAATGTGTAAAAATGCAACAATATGGACATTAACTACACAAACTTGGACGAATGCACTTTTTAACGTTGTTCTGAAGCTATTTCCTTATGGCATTTTTTGTAATCAACTATTATAAGTGGGAAATAAGCCACAATTAGCTAAAAAAATGATTTTATTAACGTTTCGACGTTCAAATTAGATGTCATTATCAAAATATTGTCAAATCATTAATATTTTGTATTTTGACAACATCTGATTTGGATGTCGAAACGTTAATAAAATTATTTTTTTAGTTAATTGTGACTTATTTCCCATTTAGAATAGTTGATCACACTTTTTAAAATGAAATTTTTACTTGGTGGCCATTTGGTGGTTTTTTTGCTCTAAACGAAAAACATAGCGCAAAACAAAAAAAAACACCACATGGCCACCAAGTAAAAATTTTATTTTAAAAAGTGTGTTTGTCAAAGTTTGTGTAGTTATGTCCACATTTTTGTATTTTTACACATTTTAACTGTCGAAGATTCTAACAAATTCCAAAACTTTAATTAATATAAAAGTGACAATAAAACTATAAAACATTATAGTCCTGTCGCCAGGGGGGTACAACGGCCTCTTTTATTCAGATGGACTTACCCAAGTTTTTTTTATGTATTTTGACCCGTAGAACACGAATTTTTTGGGTCACAGTTGATCCGGATGTCGATTAGATTGTTATAAACAAAGAACATGAGGAATTACACAACAGCGTCTTCTCGCAAATCAAAAAATTTTTTGGTATTTTTTGGATCATTATAAGCAAAAAATGTTCTTACAAGTTTTTTCGTAGGATGCATAGTTTTCGAAATGAACGCGGTTGAACTTTCAAAAAATCGAAAAATTGCAATTTTTGAACCCGAATAACTTTTAATTAAAAAACAAAATAGCAATTATGCTTACCGCATTTGAAAGTTCAAGTCAAATTTTATCGGTTTTGATTATTTGCATTGCTAAAAATTTTTTTTTATTGTTAAACAAAGCTATAAACACATAGTGTTTCCCGTGCCCAATACATGCGTTTTAATGCATTCTACGTAGAAATAGCTTCGCTTACACTTGTACCTACTCTACATACTCGTTCGATTTTAAATTCACTCAAGCACTATGTGTTTATAGGTTTGCTTAACAATAAAAAACTAAATTTTTAGCAATGCAAATAATCAAAACCAATATAATTTGACTTGAACTTTTAAATGCGGTAAGCATAATTGCTATTTTATTTTTTAATCAAAAGTTATTCGGGTTCAAAAATTGCAATTTTTCTATTATTTGAAATAGACCGGGAGATATTGTACAGAAGTTCAGCCACGATTTTCTAAGTCCTGCCCTTTGCAATAGTGGAAGGGTAGACAAGGTACTTACAATTTGTGGAAATATCCACAAATTTCCTGTGACATTTTCCTGTAAAAATTAGATTTTCCCAAAAAATAAAAATAGGGTTTTGCGATGAATAAGTCCTTCCATATCCGTAGAATGACAGTATACTATGGATTTTATGAAGAAAATTTTTTGGGCAGGAGGGTTGCAAACGGGCTAACGGAGTATATATGTATACAAACGTGTAAGGAAAATAATGAAATTTTCATGATTTTCTGGATCCTGCCAACTAAATAAATTAAACATATTTATTTCAAAATGATAAAAAAATGTTGGCATGATGTCTCCTACTGTTTAAATATACTTGTCCCTTGGAAAATTATGCGCAAAATTTTTACCCTGATTCCGTGATTTTCTGAGTCCTGCCTTTAAAAAGTTGTAATACTCAAATACAATCAATACTTTTTCGGTACTCGGCAGGAAGGTTAAACGGTTTTTGTAAGATGGCGGGAGTCCTAGATTCGTAAGAAAATTCGTGAAAAATTCCACGATGTTCTGAGTCATGCCATTTTGCAAATGTTTCAAGAATCTTAATATAAGTGTATTTACAAAGAGGCAGGATGGTTTTATAGTTATTTAGTGGGGCATTAGTGTGACAAAGTCTAATTACTCGTTTGTCGCAAGAGATACGAAAAAAAGTTATTTAGGTAAAACGTGGGGCAAAGAGAGGATCATAATTTAAAAATATTTTCTAATATACTGGGCTACCCGTATTGACAGGGTGACACAAGCTTATGTTTTTTTAATGGAACACCCTGTATACAATTTTAAGATTCCTAAGATAATGTTAAGGCAATTTAACACAATTCACATAATCCAAAAATGTTTCCTAATGGAGCTAGAGCTCTTTGAAGATGGCGCCTTGTAATTAGATTTTTTTTATCTCCAGAACGCTTCCATTTCGATAGACAAAAACTGGTCCGTCTTTTATCTTCCAGATATAAATCGATTCCATCAATTGCGAATCTCTAGTACCGGTCATAGGAGTCCGTTTTGGGTAGAGCAACAGTTATTTTATCGCATAACTTTTTTGTCTGTAACTTTTAAGCATTTTTGACACTATATTATTAAATTGTGAGGTATTCTAGTACTAAACGGTACTCTTGCTGTAAGTCGGTAGGATGAACCGTTTTCTAGAAAAATCAATTTCAAAATTTTTCGTATTTTGAATTTAAGAAAAATTTGAAAAAAATAAAAAAAAACGGTGTATTTACCGACTTAAAGCAAAAGTAACTTTTAGTACTAGAATACCTCATAATTTAATACACTACTGTCAAAAATGCTTAAAAACTAAAGCAAGTTATGAGATTTCGTTGATCTACCCAAGACGGACGCCTACGACCGATACTAGAAATTCACAATTGATAAAATATTCATCTCTGGAAGAGAAATAAACGTACCAGTTTTCGTTTTTCTAAATAGTTTTTTTTTTTATTTTTTTTTTTTCAAATTCAAAAACCGAAAAATTTTTCCAATCGATTTTTCTAGAACACGGCGTATCCTACCGACTTAAAGCAAGAATACCTTTTAGTACAAGAATACCCCATAGTTTAATAATCCAGCGTCAAAAATGTTTAAAAGTTAGAAACAGAAAAGTTATGGGATAAAATATCCGTTTCCCTACCCTAAACCGGTATGAGATAAAATATCCGTTTCCCTGCCTATGACCGGTACTAAAAATTGACAAATGATGGAATCGATTTATCTCTGGAAGATAAATAGGTGTACCAGTTTTCGTTTTTCTAAATAGAAGTGTTATGGAGCTATTAAAAAACTAATTAGAATACGCCATCTTTAAAGAGCTCTAGCTTCCTTGGGAAGCATTTTCGGACGAGGTGAATTGAGTTAAATTTTCTTAGAATTATCTGAGGAACCTCCGGGCTTCGATTATTAGAAGAGTTTCTGGACACCCTGTATAATAGGTACAATCCCTACTATAACCAATTAATTGTTTAATTGTAAAATTATTGATTTTCTTCCTATTACTTTTATTACGTTTACTTAGATACAAATATGATCTATTCGCTTAAAATAAATATGTTACAGTTTGGTATTAGATTTGAAAGGTGTGTAAGAATCCGAGACATTACTCAGGAAAATAATATTTAATACCGTACGATTCTTTTAAGGATATAAAAATTAATTTTTATGTATTAAATATCTTTGCGGTTATCCTGCCACGTTGTAAACGTTTTTAGATTAGTGTTTTTTAAGCACACCTGACATGGCATGACTCAGAAAATTATGGTGATATGAGTATGTTTGTATAACAAGCTGCAATAATTTTTGTGACTTAAAAATTTTATTTTTATATACGAAATAACTACACAACCATCCTGCCTCTTTGTAAATAGCTTTATATTAACATTCTTGAGATATGTCAAAAATTGCATGACTCAGAAAATCCTGTAGGCAACTTTCCACGAATTTCCTTACACATTTTTTAACTATGTTTAGTAACAAAGGTGTAGCTAAACATCCTGCCATTTTGAATAATGTCTACTTAAATTATTTATTCTATAATAAAATTTATTTTATGACTCAGAAAATCACGGAACCAGGGTGAAAATTTTCCACAGAATTTTCCAAGAGACAAGTGCAGTTAAACATTAGGAGACGTCAAATATGTTTAATTTATTAAGTTAACAGGACTCATGAAATTATGAAAATTTCATTATTTTCATTACATGTTCGTATATCCATATACTCCCTTAGTCCTTTTGCAACCCTCCTGCCCAAAAAATTTTCGTCATAAAATTGATTATTATGTATTATTTTGGGATTATTATAGATCCTGTCATTCTATGGATATGGCAGGACTCAGAAATTCATCGCAACTCCCCATTTTTTGCTCATGGAAAATCTAATTTTCACAGGAAACCCGTGGATTTTTCCATAGAATGTAAGTACCTTTTCTAACCTTCCAGTATTGCAAAGGCAGGACTTAGAAAATCGTGGTTGAAGTTCTGTTAATATCGCCCGGTTTAAAAGTTCAACCGCGTTTATCTCGAAAACTATGCATCCTACGAAAAAACTTGTAAGAACACTGTTTGCTTATAATGACCCAAAAAATACAAACAAATGTTTTGTTTTGCGAGTAATCGCTGTTATGTAATTCCTCAAGTTCTTTGTTAATAACAATCTTATCGACATCCGGATCAACTGTTACCCAAAAAATTAGTGTTCTACGGGTCAAAATACATCAAATAAATTGGGTAAGTTCATCTGAATAAAGGAGGCCGTTGTACCCCCGTGGCGACAGGAGTATTATAGAAGTAGGTACATACATAAAAAATAAACAAGTACATCCAATATCTTACAGCTGTATACTAGCTGGATACAATTTTTTAACACAATACACACATAGAAAGTAAAATTTCCACCCTAAAAAACTGAGTGAACAGGTCTTTTCGTAGCGAGATGATGACATGAGATGAATGTATACATGTTAGCTGCAACAACGCTCTTGCAATTGGTATCTTATAATTTGTTTCACCAAACAAAAAAAACCTCTGTATTGGTCTGAGTCTCTGTAGTGAAACATAATATAATGAAAGTCTTGAAACCGGTCGCCATTTTCTAACATCAAATAAATAAAATATTGTGAGTATTGACCCTTTTTTATTACCTACTTAATCATTTACAATTTATTGATGATGTTCATTGCAGTAAGAATTTAGAAATATTGAAGAAAGGTGGAGAAATAGCAGACATAGATGTTAATCTAAAACAGACTGCCCAAGATTTAAAAGATATGTGGACAGCAGAAGCCGCACAGTTTAAGTTTGCTGATACAGTGACAGGTTGGTAGACAACACTATTTGAGATAAAAATTTTGTGCACGAAAAAAGTGTATTCTATGTTTGGCACAGTTTTATATGGTTAATTTAGTTTTTTTTTGTTGTGTTTGATTATTACCTACTTTTCGGAAATGACCAAGTCATTTTTTCACAAGACAGGAGGACATGGAATGTATGATCAGAAAATTAAAGGAAGAGTATGTGTAAGACTGAATACTTATGTATTGGATCCGAGGTTACAGATTTGAACTTAAGTTAACACCTTGGCTGCATTTAGAGATATTTATAAACTTACGTTGGGTGCGTTACGACACAGTCGATGCAGCCAACAGTTAGTGTAGTACGAGGTCTATATGTCCCGTAATGCAGCTAAGGTGTTAAGAGAAGACTATTAAGAGTTGTAAGACTTTTATGTATTGAGGTCAACTATGTTAAATGGGAAATAAGCCTAAAAAAAATGATTTTATTAACGTTTTGACATCCAAATCGGATGCCGTTGTCAAGATAGAAAATATTAAGTATTTAGGGTGAATTAAGCCGATATGGTACTTGTAAGAAAGATATAGAAATAAAAATAGCACGGGAAAAACAAGCCACGAAAGCACTCCATGGAGTCATATGGAGTAAAGGATGTTTGCCCTATTGGGACCTTGCAAATTCGGAAGAGCGACACCTGGTTTCATAGCTCAGCAACATTTATATAGCACTTTTAATTATATTGGCCAATTATATTAGTCCTGGTTACTGGATAATTGTCAAGGCCATAGCCCAAAAAAGAATAAGAAGAAAAAGTAAGATTGAGGTTCTGTCAATAAAAGGTAAACATTGTGCTGCAAGCAAAATACCATTAATTAAATTCACTTTAATAATTGCATATCATATCAGTATTGTGAAGCAACATATAATTTTTACAATTTATAACACATCATTTGCGAAATCCCATTTTCTTCAATGACAGTATGTATGAAATATACGTCAATTTGACAATTTCAATTAACAGTATGAATTATTTAAAAAATATATGTTAAGAAAGTTGCAAGATTTCTCTGTTACTGACGCACGATCGTTTCTCGTATCCCCTCCAAGTACTTGCACACAGCGAATATGGAGTGGAAGTATAACCGATGACAACAACAATATGAAATAAAATACATACAAACTTTTAAATTGTACTTTATGAGAAGATGTTTACAAATCACCAGAAAGGATAGAATAAGAACAAAGTAAATATGGAACAGAATGGAAGTAGAATGCTTAATTACAAAAAAAAATAGAAAAAAGAGCCCTGCCGTGGTACAGGCATGTACCGGGTGTCCCAATAAGAATGGCTCTCGGCCATATCTCAGGAACCGTTTATACTACAGCTTTGGGAAAAAAAAATTTATAACAAAAGTTGCCCCGAGAAAATCCTGGAAATTATTTTCGTAATTGTAAGTCCACCGCTAGAGGGCGTAATTGAATATCAAAAATTAAAAAATCGAAATTTTATAAAATTTGCCTAATGAATGGGCACTGGAAATCCAATCATCGTATTCTTCATACAATTCTGTGCATATTTTATTTCACAAATTTAAGTCTACCTGTGCAAATAAGAGGTGGGGGTGAGTGGGAACCTTGTTATGAAAAAATCGCTGTACAGTGCCGGCAAAAAAAATCTTTACATTGCCAAATAAATCACCAAATTTGAAGACAATTTGCATGCGTTCTATTTGCGCTTGGTGGGGAAGGTAGGGGAGGGGGATAGCGTACTTGCGACGACAATTATCTGTAGTTTGCGGACCACTTGGCTTATTTATTGTATTCTGCGCGTTTGCACTGTAAACAGTTGGCTTTGTGTGGGTAGTCAGTGTTAAACTTTTTCTCATTTACCCCGTAAAGTTTGAGATCGTCAAATTCTAAATTGAATTGACAAATATGGGTCGAAAGAGACTCACAAAAGAGGAGAAGGTCCGTGCTTTAACATTTCTAGAGAAAGGTGACTCTGTAATTACCGTAGCTCGTGATATTGGTGCTTCAAGAGGTGCTATTTATCAACTGAAACGTTCGGCTGCAACGTTTCAGTTGATAAATAGCCCCTCTTGAAGCACCAATATCACGTGCTACGGTAATTACAGAGTCACCTTTCTCTATTAATGTTAAAGCACGAACCTTCTCCTCTTTTGTGAGTCTCTTTTGACCCATATTTGTCAATTCAATTTAGAATTTGACGATCTCAAACTTTACGGGGTAAATGAGAAAAAGTTTAACACTGACTACCCACACAAAGCCAACTGTTTACAGTGCAAATGCGCAGAATACAATAAATAAGCCAAGGGGTCCGCAAACTACAGATAATTGTCGTCGCAAGTACGCTATCCCCCTCCCCTACCTTCCCCACCAAGCGCAAACAGAACGCATGCAAATTGTCTTCAAATTTGGTGATTTATTTGGCAATGTAAAGATTTTTTTTGCCGGCACTGTAAGTCCGGTTCTGCTTAATCGATTTTTATAAACTTGGTCTTGTTGAAAACAGCTCTTTTTCTTCAATGTAATAGCACAGATTAACCCAATATGGTGGTAGCTGGATATTTACTATACTGGAATGGGGTTTGTTTAACAGGAAGGCACTATGTACTCATAACTTCTTTATTTGGTTAAACTAATACCGTATAAATGTATTCAGTTGATAGGTGACATTATTCTGCTCTAACGGCAGCAACCTCCCAAGCCTAACTAACTAATTCAACTGACCCACTAATCACTCAAATCTGATCGTGTTCCCATATTTATCAAATACTTCGTTTTGTAAATATGTTTGTATATATTCTCGTTAGTGTGTCAAAATGAATAATCACAACCTTGTTGAGTAAGCAAAACGTGGACTTTAACTAAGGTGTTCTACTTTGCAATTATTATAACAAATAGGCGTAATATTTATTGTTTTATAAATAAATATCTAACGAATACTTTAGTTAATTTAAGGATTTCTAAAAGATCTAAATAATGAGATAAATCCCATTATATCATCCCCCTTAGAAAAGAAAATTTTCTGAGCCATGTACTGTGCTTCCTTTTTCCTCCCCGAAGAGAAGAAAATTTTCTTACTATCATCATCAACTGATCAACTGACTACATTATATGTATAGATTTGTACAAATTTTTACAAAAAAAAGTATATAAACAAAATTTACAAATATATACAATTTATTTCACTAATTATCAAACATCGTCTATTCTTAGTTATTTCTTTCCTTATGACTCGCGAAAATGTATACTCAGAAATTGTATTTTATACTTTACTTTAATTTCAGAGGTTTAAAAAAATACAACTCCTTCATTTGAACTTACTTGTTAATTTTACTTCTTTACTAGACCATTAAGACAAATCTTTCGATGTTCTCAAGTTTTACATATTTTTCTATTAGAAATTATCTCTTTTTTCTTCTTCTTTTTCTTCTTCTTGTCTGGTACTTCACAATAATTACATATTTCTTCATTTTCTTTATACTTAGTACTTTCTTCATAGTGTACTATTAAACATAAATCTTCTTCTTCTTCATAGTTCTTCATTATATCATTTATAATTTACTTTATATTTCATATATATCTTCCTTTCTATATTTGTATTATTTTCATAGTTCTTCATTTATATCTATCATTTACTTCATAAATTCGTCATTTTCTAACCCTTACCCACTCGATGGGTAGTTTTTCGCAACTTTATACCCTTTAATTTGCTTCCGGTCCTTTTGCACGTCCTTAGTCGTGAGAAGGTTAGTTCCAAAAAGACAAAATGGATAGTTGTGCGCTTGAAAAATCTTCTACATCTTGCATCCCTAAATTCCTGTCTGATCTGATATACTCAGTCTAGGTGAGATCCAGTTAGTTTCAAAACACGAAATGGGTATGCTAATATCTTTTAATTTTCATTTTGTACCTTTTATTTGGCAAGAGTTGGTTTTAATTGTCTAAATTGTCTTTAATTGTACTTTATTATAAAATATTTATACTAAAATTCGACCGATATTAAAAAATTGAAATAAAAAAGTCGGTTTAAAAAAAAAAATTTAGCATTCAATTATGAAAAAAAAATCGAAAGAAAGTGTTAATAAAAATAGACCATATTCTGTTAAAAAAATATCATGAAAATCTCCTACTAATGAAAATCTCCTGAAATATCATGAAAATCTATAAACATAAAGAAAATTTCAGCTTGCAATTGCTGAGTAATTAATTAATATTAAGTCTGGACGTCCATTAAAATATTTTTAAAACTACTAATGAGAAAAACCTACAATAGCTAAATAGTTAATCTAAATTTTTGTTACTAGCTAAATAGAAGTTCAGTTTCTTCACGCGTATAGTCACTTTTACGTCACAAAAATAATCTCTATTTCTCTAATTGAAATACAGTCTTACATGACCTCATTCGAATAAAATAAGTATATATATATATATATATATATATATATATATATATATATATATATATATATATATATATGTATATTATAGAAATTTAAAGTTATTTTATATATTATACTAATAATTATGTTACTTGAAGCCATACAAAGTATTCTTCTTAAATAGTACTTTTTACTGTAGGTACTGTAACTTTTTGTACTGTAGGTACAAAATTCTCTTCAATTATTCTATTTTTCCAGATCTTTTGACATTAATCTTCTTCAAATTATCCTTAATACTTGTCTTTCTCTAGGGTAACTTTTTAAATCTTAATATTTAATCTTCTTTTGTCTTTTTCCACAGATGGGATTTTCTTTTCCTTTATAAACTCCGTTACTTCAACATATTTTTATAACTTGTTTTGTCTTTATATTTCTTCTTATATCAGTTCATCATCATTTCTTAACTGACTTTCTTTTCGTCACAAAATCATTGTATATAAATAATTCACTCTCTCACGAGAAAATTCGTTTACTCAATAAAAACTCCATATGCCATTATGGCAGTAGTTGTGGGCTCTCTCACGAGGACGAATTTTATTAGTCCTATGTACGTGGTATAATCACCTTGTATAAAAAATTATTTCTTTTCCGTAGTCATTTTTAATTTTTCCTTTTCAGGGTATGTTCCTTTGTCTTGTCATATTTATCATAAGTAAAAATCTTTGCATTTACTTGCATTTCTCAACAAAAATTTCCATTGATTGAGACATTTCCGTCTCCAATATAAGTCCTTTATGCTGGATTTTCCAATTTCTTCATCATCTTAAAATACTTTCTTTTATCTTTCCTTATTTATAAACATATTGTTCGAATACTAATATCTTATATTTTCAGGTTGATTTTATTTATCATAATAAACTTTCTTCATAAAAATTTGTCGTTTAGCGAATTCTTATGTAGTTCATTCGTTTCAATTTTCAATGTCAAACACGTCATATCATCATAATATTATACTCGAAGTACTTAGTTTAAAAATAGTATAATAGTAAACTGTTATAAACAAAATAACTTCCGTATGCAAAAATGCATTTTCATCAAGTATAAATTACATCAAAATCAAAATAAACTTATTTACTATTTACCTACTCGTATTGTTAAAAATAATTCTTTTAATATATATTTCTTACTTACGATATAATATAAGAATTGCTATGTTTCTATTAAAAGTAAAACTATCGATTAAGATTAAGATTATCTATATATGAAATGTAATTCTCAAAAAAAATCTTCTAAATTAGTGAAATACTTCTAAAACTTAATAATATACGAAAAAATTTTACCTAATTTAATTATATTTAAGTAATAATTAATAATTCTAGTTCCTCTAAAATGATTATATTTATATTATATTAATAAAAAAAATTCATATCTGTGAGACTGTATATGCAATTTAAAAAATAGCTAAAAAGTTACTCACGATTACACATCTGTCCACTAGGTATTATCCATTCCTTTCCATTTTTGTCCTCTTGACGTTTGGGCGTGACCCCATGTCTTCAAACCTTCGTCCATGTCGACGTCTACCATTTGGACTCCCTTATCGTTGGCCTCTCCAGCTCCATATAGTCCGTCCCATTCCATCTAACGATACCAATTAATATGAGGATTGGTAATTTACCCCAAATTTTCTTCGTTTCCTCCAGTTTTTTGCCATCTTTGTTCCTGTTTTCTACTGCCTCAGAAGTCCAGTCCGTCTCTCAGGTCGCCATATGGTGGTACGTGATGATTTACTATACTGGAATGGGGTTTGTTTAACAGGAAGGCACTATGTACTCATAACTTCTTTATTTGGTTAAACTAATACCGTATAAATGTATTCAGTTGATAGGTGACATTATTCTGCTCTAACGGCAGCAACCTCCCAAGCCTAACTAACTAATTCAACTGACCCACTAATCACTCAAATCTGATCGTGTTCCCATATTTATCAAATACTTCGTTTTGTAAATATGTTTGTATATATTCTCGTTAGTGTGTCAAAATGAATAATCACAACCTTGTTGAGTAAGCAAAACGTGGACTTTAACTAAGGTGTTCTACTTTGCAATTATTATAACAAATAGGCGTAATATTTATTGTTTTATAAATAAATATCTAACGAATACTTTAGTTAATTTAAGGATTTCTAAAAGATCTAAATAATGAGATAAATCCCATTAGATGCGAAACCCTGGCGATAACTCTGGTACCGAGTTTTGGTAAACTCCTCCTACTTTGAGTTACCAAAAGGGTAGTCGCTTAGTATGTAGGCTTAAGCTTATTGTCAGTTCCTGAATAACCTCGACAGTACATGCGCTTATTGTAGTGTTAAATTGACGGGCTGATTATTGGGAATTTTTTCTATTTATCAAGTGTGTTTAAATAGTTTTGTTATATTTTTAAAAATGGTTTGGATATACGTGTATTTGTGAAGGGTGTTCATCTAAGACGGGTCAAGGAATATCATTTTTTAGATTGCCAAAGGATAAAATAAGGTATGTAGTGTCATTAATAAATTGATTTACTTTCTAAATACTGATTAAGCGGCATATTACTTATATCATATTAATTATATTAATCTCGAAACACACATAAAATGGTTACTCAAGCTATGTGTGTTAGAAATAGTTCCAATAGTATTTTTTCAAGAAATATTTTGATAAGTCTGAAAAAATCCTGTCTTGAAAACAGTAAATTTTAGTTACTAGTAAGAATGAATAACGCCCTGTTATTGAAGATAGTCAAAATAATCTTAAAAAATAAAAGAGATGTTAACAAGACATTAAATTTTTATTAAAAAACATCTTATGTTATAGGAGTGAGCTATGGTTAAAAGCTACTAAAAGACAAGATTTGTTAGAGGAGGATTTAACTAGATACAGAATTTGCGAAAAGTATTTTGAAAATAAATTTCTATGCACATCTTCACGACGAAAACTCTTGTATGACAATGCTTTGCCGTCAATTTTTACCGAATCTAAAGATATCCGCGCGAATACGTCTGAGGAGCCGCCGAAAAAAGTTAAAATATTGTCAGGTAAAAAATTAGGTAAATATCAATAATTTCAATAATAAAAAGATATGATTTTTCAGATAATAGAATAACGCCTGCGGCAGAAAATTTACAGTTAATATCCTCTAAACAAGTTTCTATCAGCCCCAATAAAAAAAAGATGGACACATTACTACAAGAATTAAAAAAGATGTTTCCCAGTTATCACCTTCAGTATTATTACAAACACTAGCATCTTTTATGTATAACTTGCCACGTGAATCTAAACTGAAATATAAAATCAGGTTTTTAAAAAGAAAACTTTTGAATAGAAAAATATATAAAAAACAAAACGGTACAAAACAAGAGAGAGCAGTTTAAAAAATTATGTGACAAATTTCTTAATAAATCATTGGCCGAAATTGTAAAAACTCAGGCACTGTTGCAGAAAAAAGTCCCAAAGGCCAGAAGATATTCTCAGGAATACAAACAATTCGCTCATTATACTTTTTTGGACCCAAAACTTATCACTTTTTGAAAAAAAAATCTTTATTTACCAACTAAACGTTGTTTATATAAGTAAATTTGATTATATAATTAAATAACCTGGAACTTGAAAATTATTATATTAACAACACTTTATCTGGTTTTTTTCTGGAAGGTCATACCTGGAATTGACAAATTACTCTCACCAAACGACTGTCACTTTTCTAATACCTACCTAGTTTACTTTCTCTTGTTTTATTAAGGAAAAACTTTGTTTTGTTTTGTTTTGTAGCTAGTTTACTTTCTCTTGTTTTGTACCTACCTAGAATTCCCAAATTACCCTATTATATTTATATCGTGTTCAATTCCAAGCAACTTTTTATTATTTTTCAATATACACAGAAATTTAATAAATGACCATTTATATATAAATCTTTAACGATTGTCATTTTTCTAACAGTTAGTTAACTTTCTCTTGTTTTGTTAAGGACATATGTACCTAGAATTTCCAAATTACCTATTGTATTTTTATTTCCTTTTTCGTTTAACACATAAATTTATTAAATGACCAATGTTTTGTTAAGTTTTGTTTGTCTTAATTTTTAGTGTAAATATAGTAAACATCAAATCAGGTGTAAAAGTAAGTATTATAGACCAAATGAACTATTTTGTAAGTTATCAATCGTATTGGTGCAAACACCGGCACAACAACTGTGCTCCTTAGTTTCAAGTTTACCAATTTTTGTACCGGCATCATAGCATAGCTTTCGCATCTGTGTTGGGTTAATCTGTGGTAATAGTTATAATTTGGAAACAGCCTATTACGTAATATGCCGGCTAGAAGGAGCTATTTATTATTTTTTAGAAATCTAGTTTTCTTTGGAAAATATTAAATACAAGTATGTATCTTTTTCCCTGTATTACAAAATTAGACTAAATTAGCAACAGAATACCGAAAACCGCATGTCGATACCTTTTTTCTATCTCGAGATATCTTAAGAAACGTGTAAATTTTAAAAATAACTGTTGCTGTCATATAAGTGGAAATATATAGAAGCACGTAGTGTGCTATGAAAAAAAAACAAAGGAACATTGTCCAGATATCACCGTATATAATGAATCAAAACAACAATAAGACAAATAACACTATAAAATATAACAAAAAAAGAGTGTGTGTACTTTGTACGCGAGTAAGAAGTTATACTTCTACTATTATGATTTTAACGAAATAAATATATTTTAAACAGTTTAATTTTATTTTTATTTAAATATTACACTAATTTTAATACTTAAAATAATACCAAAAAAACAGCGTTAATATGTAAATTTTTATAATTGTTGCCTACGCGCATTTGCTTTTCTCTCGATGAATCGTAGAAAATGTAAAGATGTCAGATTTTCTACACAAATTTTTAATTTTTATTTCATTATATTTTAATATCAATTATCCTATTTCCAACTAAGATAAATACATAACTGTTATTGTTACCGGTAAACTAAGTTAAGGAAGTCAAAGTGGAAACAAGTAGTGTGCTATGGAAAAAATAGAACTATTAGAAGTAATAACTTCAAAAAGTCATCATGTGTCAAATTATGTGTCAAATCAGTAAAACATAAAAATTTGTTAATTGATGGTTTGTTGCGGTTTGTTTCTATTAAAATTTATATCAAATTTATACAGAGTGAAATTCAAGATGATTCTTACAAACTAAGAAGCATTTGACATGATAGCCACAATCTTTGAATGCATAAGAAATGCAACTGTTGCGGCTAGAATATATGCAATGAAATATCCCCAAAGACGTCACCCCAGTAGTAGAGTTTTTCATATTTTGGTTTGATTTATTATATACGGTGACATCTGGAAAATGTTTTTTTGTTTTTTTCCAAATCACACTACTTGCTTCTATATATGTCCACTTATGTGACAGCAACAGTTATGTTTAAAATTTACACGTTTCTTAAGATATCTCGAGATAGAAAAAAGGTATAGACATGCGGTTTTCGGTATTCGGTTGCTAATTTGGTCTAATTTTGTAATACAGGAAAAAAAAATACATACTTGTATTTAGTATTTTCCAAAGAAAATTAGATTTCTAAAAAGAAAATGAATAGCGCCTCCTAACCGGCATATTACGTAATAGGCTGTTTCCAAATTATAACTATTACATTGACGAAAAAGAGCTGTTTTCAACAAGACCAAGTTTGCAAAAATCGATTAAGCAGAACCGGACTTACAGCGATTTTTTCATAACAATGTTCCCACTCACCCCCACCTCTTATTTGCACAGGTAGACTTAAACTTGTGAAATAAAATATGCGCAGAATTTTATGAAGAATACGATAATCGGATTTCCAGTGTCCTTTCATTAGGCAAATTTTGTAAAATTTCGATTTTTTAATTTTTGATATTCAATTACGCCCTCTATCGGTGGACTTACAATTATGAAAATAATTTTCAGGCTTTTCTCGAGGCAACTTTTGTTATAAAAATTTTTTTCCCAAAGCTGTAATATAAACGGTTCCTGAGATATGGCCGAGCGCCATTCTTATTGGGACACGTACAAAGAATGCCAGAGCACAGGTAGCCGAAAAGAATATTGGACTGGAACCCGCCGACAAGAAGATGGAAAGGAAGACCTGCTATGAGATGGAAAACTTACATAGGAAATAGTATGATAGATAGAGATCTCAGGGAAGAAAAATAGAGTACTGTAATAATATTATTACGATTTTTAATTTATTTTCAGCCTCAGTTAATTAGATTTCTGTGTGTTGTCATCATCATCATCTAACCAATTTACGTCCACTGCTGGACATAGGTCTCGCCCAATTGTTTCCACACTCTGTGTTGTAGGTGGAGTAAAATGAACACCAATATCTTTACACTCATATTTTTTTGGGAATTCTTTATTATTACTGTAGTTTTATATTGTAAGTTTTTATTATGTATGAAAGTCATTACAGAAATTGTTTCAATATTTAGGAATGTAATAGACTCTTAGTGCTTTACATTAAAATGAAATAGTGCATTGAATATACCTCAATAATGTTGCACGTTATATTAATGACTAAATGTTGATTATATTTACTTCCTATTCTAAACATGTGATTTTGAATTTACCAACATACATAGCTAACCACACAATGCATACTAGATATGATCAGGAATACCTAGTGTAGGTAGCTACTGTGTTCTTCTCGTCAAATCCTGTTGGGCAATTAAAAATAAAATTAATAAAATTATTTTATTTTTTATTCTTTCATTATTTTACCAACATAGCTGACCACACAGTGCATACTAGGTGTGATAAGGAATACCTAGTGTAGGTAGCTTCTGTGTTCTCATCAAATCCTCTTGAGAAATTAAAGCGAAAATTAATAAAATTCTTTAATTATTTCATTCTTTTACCAACATAGCTGACCCCACAATGCATAATAGGTGTGATAAGGAATACCTAGTGTACAAGTTGAGTCCGCGAGTCTTTACCCGTGCGTCATTAATAGCTGGCGAGATAAAACACATACCTACTTTTTATCTAGCGTCATTATCTTCCACGCATGAAACTAATGACAAACCAGCTGCCGCCTGTTATTAAGTAAAAACACATGTTATTTTTATGAACGATCTAGACTCAGTGCATTGAAAAGAGATAGGTACAAAGAAAGACGATTGGGGATGTTTTCACATATTTTAAATACAATTTCTGACGTTTTGGTTTGTTTACTTTTGTGGCTGTCAGTTTGTTGAATTTTTTGCTGTTATTTTGTCGAATTATAGCATTTTGAAGTTTTTTATAGTACCTATACAAACAGTTGTTTTCACAACTAATTTTATATTGGAGTTAGAAATTTTATGGTAAGTTTATGTTATTTTACGATAAATTTGGACAACCTACAAAGGAATGCTTATGTTTAATGTTCCTCCAAAGTGAATAAAATAACAAAAAGAAAATATGTTATCGAATTTTTTTATAAATTGTTTATTTATTTATTAATCAATGATAATAAAAGAATAATTTATTAAGCTACTTCAAATGTAGATGTAAATGCAAAACTTAAATTTGACATTCTATTTATTTGATAACGTCAAATTTTATACTATAACCCGTGATCGGAATAATACCCACTTTCTGTCACTTACTGGTGCGTTTAGTAAATTTCCGACTTATTTCGTTATGCTTTAAATGATGACGCACGGGTAAAGACTCGGGGACTCAACTGTAGGTAGCTTCTTTGTTCTTCTCATCAAATCCTGATGAGCAATTAAAGAAAAAATTAATAAAACTGTTTTATTCTTTCATTCTGTTACCATCGTAGCTGACCACACATGCAATGCATACTAGGTGTGATAAGGAATACCTAGTGTAGGTACTGTGTTCTTCTAATCAAATCCTGAGGAGCAATTAAAGAAAAAATTAATAAAATTATTTTATTTAATATTTCATTCTTTTACCAACATAGCTGATCACGCAGTGCATACTACACTCACCGGCAGAGAAAACGGGCACCACAAAAAATGGGTCATTTTTAATGTCTTGTATTTCCTAAACCTGATGTTCGATTTAAGTAATTTTTTTAATATGTTATAGCCTTATTCTTTATCAATATCGCTGTAATAATATTGTTGCTAGACAGGTACATTGTCATTGTATACAGGGTGTACGAATTAAACTGTGTTTTTTCTCAAACTTTGGAACACCCTGTGGAATGTTCTAGCTTTTATAAAATACTAAAATTAAAACCCAACTATAGCCACAGATTTTCTTAACATTCTGTTTTTTTATTCATTCGCTTATGTTGGATAATAAAAAAGTTAGGCACTTTAACAACTACCCCTGTTTTTCGTCAATACAGGGTGTTTTTCAATAAGTACGGCAAGCTTTAAGGGGTAATTCTGCATGATAAAATAATGACAGTTTGATTTATAAACTTATGCCCGCAAATACTTCGTTTCTGAGATAGGGGGTGTTGAAATTGTTCTTACAAACTGATGATTTATTTATTGCTCTGAAACGGTTTGTGATATGCAAATGAAATTTGGTAGATTTTAAGAGCTAGTTATTGCGCATTTTTTGGCATAAAATTGAGAATTTTATATTCACCATTGGCGTGCATACGGGATATATCTAAAATATTTATACCCGTATCCACGCCAATGGTGAATATAAAATTCTTAATTGTATGCCAAAAAATGCGCAATAACTACCTCTTAAAATCTACCAAATTTCATTTGCATATCACAAACCGTTTTAGAGAAATAAATAAATCGTCAGTTTGTAAGAACAATTTCAACACCCCCTATCTCGGAAACGAAGCATTTGCGGGCATACGTTTATAAAGCAAACTGTCATTATTTCATCATGCAGAATTACCCCTTAAAGTTTGCCGTACTTATTTAAAAACACCCTGTATTAACGAAAAACAGGGGTAGTTGTTAAAGTGCTTAACTTTTTTATTATCCAACATAAGCGAATGAATCAAAAAACAGAATGTTAAGAAAACCTGAGGCTATAGTTTGGTTATAATTTCAGTATTTTATAAAAGCTAGAACATTCCACAGGGTGTTCCAAAGTTTGAGAAAAAAACACAGTTTGATTCGTACACCCTGTATACAATGACAATGTACCTGTCTAGCAACAATATTATTACAGCGATATTGATAAAGAATAAGGCTATAACATAAAAAAATTACTTAAATCGGGCATCAGGTTTAGGAAATACAAGACATTAAAAATGACTCATTTTTTGGGGTGCACGTTTTCTCTGCCGGTGAGTGTAGGTGTGATAAGGACCTAATGTAGGTAGCCACTGTGTTCTTCTCATCCAATCCTGTTGATCAAATAAAAAGAAAATTAACGTTTTTTCTCTATTGTTCTCCATTTATCACATAACTATTGGTTTGGTTTTCAGAGGCAGATAAGAAAAATGACCAAAAATCTTTAAATCGAAGGTTGGATAAACATTTAATATATGTTTTAAATCAGAAAGTTGGCGATAAGAAATTCTATCTATTACCACAAGGTATTAGGCAAGATGGAGAAACTTTAAGGCAGGTATGAAACAAAATATATTACTATTTGGAGCTTTTTTTTATTGAGAAATTCGCATCAACCCGAAGGTTATTAGCGAGGAGCAGATTTAAAATATTAAATATTATATATTTACAAAATTAATAGTTTTTAAATAGTTTAACATATTTGTGAACCAACAATTTGCATCAAGTGCTTTCTCTAAGTTTGTTGGAATACCGTAAATTCTTCTTGCTGTGGAGAAAACTGGACAGTCTACAATTACAGTGCGTCCATAAAGTAACGCATAAATTCATTATTTCGTAAACCAGATACTTTGAGGAAAAATCCCGAAACAGGTCGATTTCTGTTTTTAAATTAGGATTTTTTGGCATATATATCATACTAGTGACGTCATCAATCTGGACGTGATGACGAAATCGATGATAATTTTAAATGAGAGTAGGGGTCATGTGTAGTGATGTGAGTCGAGAATATTTCCAAGCGAATATTCGCGAACATTGGAAAGTTTCCGAGAATATTCGCCATAAAAAATGGAAATATTCTCCTGACCGCGAATATTCCCGGAAACTTTCAATGGAAAATTCTCGAGAATATTTCCGAGAACTTTCGAGAATATTTCCGAAAACTTTTGAGAATATAAAGCATTTACATTAGGCATTCAGTGAGATGGCTGGTCAAATATAAGAAACCAATATGTTATTAACTTTAAAGGCGTTTAGAGTTTAGACGCAGCGACACATGCGAGCAATTTATTGTGACGATAAATTGCTACGATTTATTGATTTTTTTTAAAGCTGTTTAGACGCTGCGATAAATTGTTGCGATCAATTAAGTGGCGTTTAGGCGCCGTGATAAATGCGAGCAATTTATTGTGACGATAAATTGCTACGATTTATTGATTTTATAAAGTTGTTTAGAAGCTGCGCTATATTGTTGCAATTGATTCTAAACTGAAACAACTCTATCGTTACAATAAATTGATGCAATCCGATAGGTAGCAACTCCAATCCAATTCCAATCCCGATAAATCGCTGCGATGTACCGTTTACACACAACGATAAATTGAAACAACTCGATTGATATCGATAAATTGCACGGATTTATCGCTGTGTCTAAACGCTGCCTTATAAACTGAAACAACTCGATCGTTACAATAAATTGATGCAATCCGATACCAACTCCAATCCCCCAATTCCGATAAATCGCTGCAATGTACAGTTTACATTCAACGATAAATTGAAACAACTCGATTGATATCGATAAATTGCTGCGATTTATAGCGGTGTCTAAACGCTGCTTTGACAACACCTGAACCAGTAATGTGTATACTTAACACTTTTTACAGATTGTGAAAGGCACACAGCTGAATATCTTTAACAAGAAATAATAAATAATATAATATAAAGGAAGTCAGCCAGAAAAATTTTGTGGGATTGTTACAGACCATGCAGCACCAATGGATCATTTTGCCAAAGGCAAAATGATCGATAAAAAACAAATATAATTTTATTGAAGCATATTCCTGTGTTTCTCATACATTAAATTTGCTGGTGTCTGATTTGATGAACCTACATTCTGTTAAAAATGTTGAGGCATGTTGTAAAGAAATTGTTAAAAAGGTAACTAATTCCCACATATCTCTTGCCCGATTTAATACAATCTTGCTTCAAAACTACAATAAAGTTATATCATTAAATCTTCCTGTAAAAACTAGATCGGGTTCAATCCTTAATATTGTAAAATAGCCTTATTGCGTTTGAAAGTGCTTTACAAATGCTTATGGTCATAGAAGGAAAAAATTTAAAACTTTCACCGAATTTTAAATAAAACTGTCTGGATGATGAAATATTTTGAATAAAGTTGCAAAAAGTAGCAGTTTTGTGCTACTTTTACACCAGTACAGTGCTAACACCAATAATAATTGTAAAATGGATTACTTTATTGGAAGGCAATATGTTTAAAATATCCCAGGTTGTCGAGGCATTTAAGGACGCAGCAAATATTTTTACCCAGAATATTCCATTACTTCCAATCAGTAAGCCCGAGGAAAAGGAATGCTTATATCTAAATTAGAAAAAAAAAAAAGAAAAAAATGGCAGTGAAGCCTGTGCACTATGCTGCAAACTTACTTGATTCTTTTAACAGGACAAAGCATCACTGGTAAAGATTATATTAGCTAAGCAGTGTATAGACAAAATATTAACGATCCGAAGTTTATTGACAAAAAAGAAAATATTTTTACAGAACTAACATACAATAGACATACAACATACATACAATACACACTAACATGCAATAGACTAACAAGAAAAAATACAATATTTCCATAAGTTTCCGAAAGTTTCCAATATTCCTGGAAAGTTTCCGGAAACTTTCCGGCATTTGAGTCTTCCCGGAAATTTTACATCACTAGTCATGTGATAGCTCATTTGAAAAGGTATTGAATTCTCTATTTAAAAATATAAACATTAACATAATTGTTTATACAGGGTGTTCAAAAATATTTTTTTTAATTAAATTATTTGTGACAAAAAGAAGAATATATGTAATTTATTTAATTCAAAATACGTTTTGCTGTTGTCATAAAACTGGAAAAAAATATTTATTTGAAATATAAACATTTATTTTTGCTTAAACGAATATGTTTAAACTTCCATGAGACAGGTGGCAGCTTTAACATTGAATTTGAGGAATTGTTTGTTTTGAATGTATGTAAGTAGTGAGAGAAGTTGCACATTGTATAGCATCCATAGAAAAGAATATTTATTTGTCAAATAAACATTTTTTACAGTTTTCTGACAACAAGAAAACGTATTTTGAATTAAATAAATTACATATATATTCTTATTTTTGTTTCAAATAATTTAATTAAAAAACATTTTTTTTTGAACACCCTGTATAAATAATAATATTAATGTTTATATTTTTGAATAGATAATTGAATACCCTTTCAAATGAACTATCACATGACCACTATTCTCATTTAAAAAAATCATCGATTACGTCATCACGCCCAGATGGATGACGTCACTAGTATGATATATATGCCAAAAAATCGTAATTTAAAAATAAAAATCGACCTGTTTCGGGATTTTTTCTCAAAGTCGCTGGTTTACGAAATAATGAATTTATGAGTTACTTTATGGACGCACTGTATATGTTTCACTGAGAGTTTAACGTTACACTGATCACATTTCGGTTCGGGTTCTTTTGTTATTAAGAACTTGTGTGTCGCACTGGTATGACCTAACCTAAGACGGGTTATTGTCACTTGATCCCTTCTTTTGGTGGGGAAACATGTCCATGGTTTAATGTTTGGTTTAATATTCCGAAGATTGGACACTGAAAATTGCCACCGGTTTTGCCACTCACTTAGGATACAAGCCGATTAAAACATCACTAGTTGTCACATTTTATTTAGCGTATGGCACCTGACACATTTACATTTACATATATATTTTGTATAAGACAATACATAGGTTCACAAACGTACATCTAACTTATTTACATAGTCTATCGACTCTGGAGTCGCCATCAGGAAATCCTCTGACCTGCCATGATATAATCTTGTGGGACACTGTTCTGTGATGTGATAGATGGTTTGTGGTTGTCCACAGTCACAGAGTGGGGATGGTCGTTTACCCCATTTGTGCATCATGTAACCACATCTGCCGTGTTGGGTTCTGATTCGGTTCAGCATAGACCATGTGTTGCGTGGTAAGTCAAAGCCTGGTGGTTTTTGTGTGATGCAGGGTAAGTTGCTATTTTGTTGTTCCATCCATTCTCGAGTCCATGTCGTTAAATTGAACTCACCCTCCACAGCAACCTTTGCTGTTTTTATTGGTGGTCGTCTGGAGCGTAGACGGTTACCGTTGGCGCCATCTATATCTTGATGGATTGGCAGGTTCTCGTTATCTACTATCTTTCTGTACTCACTAGTGAGTGCGTGTATGCGGCGTAGTTTGGGTGGTGGAATGTGGCTCAATACTGGGAGCCATTGCGTAGGGGTGGATTTGATAACTCTAGCAATCATTCTCATTGTATTATTCAATTGGGCATCTACTTTGTGTATATGTCGGCTATTAAGCCATGCTGAAGAGCAGTATTCCGCAGTTGAAAAGACTAGGCCCAAGGCAGATGATCGCAAGGTGGAAGCCGATGCTCCCCATGTTGTGCCGCACAGCTTCTGGATGATGTTGTTTCTGGATTTAAGTTTTTCAGCTGTTTTTGTCAGATGTTCCTTGAATGATAGGGTTCTGTCAAGAGTCACCCCAAGGTACTTTGGTGTTTTATTGTAGGCGAGTGTCGTGTTTTCCAACTGAATATTGAGTATGTTTCCTGCAAGCTTGTTATTTAGGTGGAAACTGGAAACCTATGTTTTCGTAGCGTTTGGTTGGAGCCTCCATTTACGGAAATATTTTCCCACTATGTGTAAGTCCGCCGTGAGGATTTCTTCTGTTTCTTCAAATGACTTACACCTTGTTGCAAGGACCAGTCATCGGCGTAACCAAACTTTCTTGATCTGGTTTCTGGTATATCAGAGATGTATAGGCTAAAGAGAAGAGGAGCCAGGACAGATCCCTGAGGCAGTCCATTCTTCAGTTTCCTTGGGGTGCTGATGTCAGATCCCATGACCACTTGAATCGTTCGGTCGGCTGTTGATTATTCGAGCGGTGGATTTACAGGGGATTGTACGGAGGAGCTTGTATATCATGCCTTCTCTCCAGACTGTATCGTAGGCCGCTGTTAGGTCTATGAATGCGGCTGCAGTTTTAAGTTTTCCCTGGAACCCTGCTTCAATAAATGTGGTAAGTGAAAGAACCTGGTCTGCGCAGCTTCTTTTGGGTCGGAAACCTGCCTGATCAACCGGTATTGTTTCAAGCAGCTTTGTGCTAATTCTATTGTAGATAAGGCGCTCTAGAAGCTTAAACGTAACCGATAGAAGGGCTATTGGTCTGTAATTCTTAGGGTTGTTATCATTTGGTTTCCCTGGTTTTAATATGGCAATGACCTTCGAGCGTTTGAGTTCCTGTGGTATGATACCGGTCTTAATAATGTCCGTGAAAAAGTGGGCTTAGGTCACATGTGCTTAGGTACGTGCAAAAAGTTGTCACATATTGCACGATAGTAGAGTCCGCTGAGTTGACGGCTTCACGCGCACACTTATCTGCTTCTTCATTACCTGTAATACCAATATGTGATGGGATACAGATGAAGATTACCTCCTTATTACGATTTTGTATCTCGATCAGATTTTGTTTTATTTTTCCCAGAATGTGATTCTCGGGGTATATTTTTCCTATGGATTGTAGTGAGCTTACTCACTAAACTCAAAATGATGTATTTCTGATTTGGTGAGGATATAATATATGTCAGTGCCCCGTACCTATATGGCATATAATTCTGCATTAAAAGTACTGTAGTGTATTGGCAACTTATATTTTTGGCACATATTCGAGGATATAACTGCTGCTCCCACGGCATCTGTTGATTTTGAAGCATCTGTATATATTTGAGAAAAGTTTGTATACTTTGATAATAAGTTTTGCAGATTTTGATGTATTATACTATGGTTAGTAGTATGTTTGTCCAATGAAGTTAAGGTGGTAATTATTTTTGGTACTCCCAAAGTCCATGGCGTAGCAGGTTCAAAATTAACGGGATAGCAAGGAGGTAAGGTGGTGTTAAGAGATGAGAGGTCCATTTTGATTCGGTGGTAGAAAGGTTTGTGTAGACGTGGTTTATTGGAGAAAAATGTTGATAATCGGTTAAGGTGATCATATTTGAAGGTGTAGTTATTAGGATTTGCATTTGATTTAATTACATAGGTTAACTTTAAGTACATTCTTCTGTAATACAGTGATGGTTCAGTTGCTTCAGTTCACAATGCAGTATTGTGGATTAAATCTAAAATTTTTAAGGAAAGACTCCGTAACCGATGAATATGCTATCGCGCCATAGTCTAATTTAGATCTGATTACAGTTCTGAAGAGAGAGAGCATAGTTTGTATATCTGCTCCCCAGTCTTTTTTTGACGATGATTTAATGATATTAAGTCTTCCTTGGCATTCGATTGCCAGTTTCTTAATATGTTGTCTTTCCAATTTAGATGTTGGTCGAATGGACCTATTTGGACTTTATACCTATTAGCTTATTGCTTTTGGCAGATTTTAAATAATTTTCATTTAAATTTGATGTCTGTTTAGCCTCTCATAATGAATAATTGTTTTGTGGTTTCATCGATTGTTGCTATTTAATATCTCAATGCCCTATCAATCTTAAATGTACATATCACATTTCGATTAAAGGCTGATTTATGTTACGACGGGACGTCGACGTCAAGGGCCGTAGAACAATAGACGGCGCATGTACCCGTTGTCGACCCGTTCCGTTATGCTATAAACTAGCCAATGTTTTTTATATCACACGATTCTTCAACTTGTACATTCTTTCACTGTTTTTGCTCTAAATTTTAAAGAACCGCTTGGATTGACATGAAATTTGGCATACGCATAGCTTACATGTCAAAGAAAAAAAGTGATATTGTGCCGATGTGTGCTTTTGCCCTGGGGGTGACTTATACAGTAATACCCCAAACTTACGCGATAGGTGGGACCGAGCGATAATCGCGTAAGTCGAATTCGCGTAAGTCGGGGTATAATTTCGTATGTGTTTCGTGTGTATGACTATTTCAAGTATTCTTAGATATAAAACAAAAAATCCCTTTATAAAAGTAACAAACACCCACTCCATTAGACAAAACTGTAGATAAGAAATACCTAATACAAAATAAAATCGCTGATTCCGTGTGAAAAGTCCAAACATGTATAATACATTGGATGAGCAATAGTGTATGGGTGGTATTTCTATCTCGTCAATAACTAAACGATTGTGTGGCACTTAATGAATCGACAAGATTTTAAAATAGCATATCAAATAACAAATCGACAATTATTTGAAAATCGCGTAACTCTGGGTTTGCGTAAGTCGGGGTAGCGTAAGTCGAGGTATTACTACTGTATGTCCAAAATAAATCCGGAAATGGATAAACTGACTAATTTTAGGTAACTTTTGTCCTATAGAGCTTTTTCGCCAAGTCAACACTTTTCGAGTTATTTGCGAGTGAATATGTTCATTTTTCAACAAAATAACTACATTTTTAGACGGTTTTTCGCAAATAGCTCAAAAAGTAAGTATTTTGTCGAAAAAAACATTCTTAGCAAAAATATAGCCTGTAAAACAGTTAAAAAAAATGGTGTACGCGTTAGGTCTCTGGACCTCGTAGAACCAGAGTTATAGCCAATGAAAAATAGATTTATATTCACCAAATTTCAAATAGAATATTTCCAAGTGAAATATCCAAAAAATTAAGCACTTTTTGGGGAAATCCAATTATAACTTTTTTAAAGTGTTTAAAAAAAGTTTTATTTCTGTTTTTATAAAAAGTTTCTAGCATTAAATTTAAGCAAGTTACGCTCAAAATAAAGTTGGTCCCTTTTGTTGTGGCAAAAAAAATAGGGAAGACCACCCCCTAATTAGCAACTTAAATGAAATTAATCGTTACCGCTCCACAAATTATTTTACTTATGTTGTGTTTATATGATCTGTAAGCAAAATGCTTATTTTTGAAAAAATTTGGTTTTAAAGTAAAATTTTTTAAAATTTAAATTTTGAAAAATATGCTTTTTTTTCAAAATAACTTAAAATTGTTACGAGATACCAAAAATCTCGAAAAACAAAAAAAGTCAGCATTGCTTTTCTGAATATCATGTATTTTTTTGTTTTTCTGTTAGACAAAAATTGGATTTGGTGTTTCTAAATTTGCATCCATTCGTGATCAGTGACTCGTTCAACCCTTTTTAACTACAGCGCTTTCAAAAATAAGGACTTTGAACCGATGAAACTTACAGATCTTATAAACAATACATACACGAGTCAAGAAACTTGTGAAGTCGTAACGATTAAGTTCATTTGAGATACTAATTATGGGGTGATTTTCCCGATTTTTTTACCAAAAAAAAGGGACTAACTTTATTTTGAGCGTAACTTGTTTACTTTTGATGCTAGAAATTTTTTTTATAAAACAAAAATGAAGCTTTTTGTAAACACTTTAAATAAGTTGTAATGAGTTTTCCTCGAGATGTGCTTCATTTTTGGTTATTCCACGTTAAAGTATTCCATTTGGAATTTGACGAATATGAACCTGTTTTTAATTAGCTATAACTCTGCTTTTACTAGGTATAAAGACTTGATATATACATCATTTTTTTTTTAATTTTTTACACGCTATATTTTTTCTACGAATGTTTTTTCGACAAAATACTTACTATTTGAGTTATTTGCGAAAAACCGTCTAAAAGCGTGGTTATTTTGTTGAAAAAATGAACATGTTCACTGGCAAATAACTCGAAAAGTATTGACTTAGTGAAAAAACTCAATAGATCAAAAGTTACTTAAAATTAGTCAGTTTATCCATTTCCGGACTTACTTTGGACGAATATTGTTTCACCCCCAAAAGGGGGTGAAAACCACCTACGGAGCAAAAGCACATATCGGCACAATATCACTTTTTTCTTTGACTTGTGAGCTATGTGTATGCCAAATTTCATATCAGTCCAAGCGGTTCTTTAAAATTTAGAGGTTTTGCAATATTTACCGTTAACCTTTCAGAGATAACGTGGCATGATGGTACATAAAGTGTAACGTGCAGACTCACAGTCCGCATATCCAGAAAAGGTCCAAGAAACAAATATTTTCGGAAAAACGGTCTGCGAACTGGTCAATTGTTTAAATATAAAGACAAAAAAAACATTTGCAAACAAATTTATTATAACTTGCACTTAAACTCATGCTTCAAAAATAAAAGTGAACGGATATATCCTTTTCACATTTTGAGTCCTATAAATCCCTTCTTCTTCTTCTTTCTCATACTCCTTAGTGCCCTTGAGGACGTCGGATACCTATAAATCACAAAAACCTAAATTTAAAAAATACAAAACAATTATTTCTAAAAAACTAAACAATGACTAAATAAAAAACAAATGTTTGAGCTGCGCAAAGTAGATACATGAATGAACGGAAATAAGTCAATCTTCGCTGCTGTCTTCGGAGATTCTAAGATTCTCTCCTCAATGTCTTCTTCCATGTCGGTATCGTGGTCCTGTATTTCTTCATTGCATAATCTCCTTCCAAACTAGCATCATTATCGTCAAGTTCAGCTTCTGGCTCAGAATCAGAGAGAAATTCCACATGCAGCTTTTCAAAATATGCTACTTGCTTTTCGAAACTCATCTTAAAAAGTCTGTAACAAAAATAAGTTTATATCAATCAAATATACAGAAAACGTAATCAGTAGATCATTCCCAATTATAAATTACATAAATATTTTTATATTTACTCTAAAAACAAAATATTTTAAAATTGAATCTTACCTGAAGATTTGTGACAACATGTATAACGTGCGGACTCACGTTCCGCAAGTCAATATAGCAGCAGAACTAAACGCACTAAGACAATTCTCACAACAGTACTGAATAAAGTATCCCCTCACTTGAAGCTAGCGAGCACGCCACGACCGAGATCGTAATTAATCGTCAGAAATCGACAAATATTTAGACAAGCGGAATCATAGTCCGCACGTTAACTCTGAAAGGTTAAAGAACGTACTAAACGTATCCCCCGTAAGATAGTTCACGTCCCATCGTAAGATAAATCAGCCTTAAATGTAATATTTAATCAAAATTTTGTTTTTTTTAATTGTAGAGTGCTGAAAGAATTCTTAAAGAAAGTATAGGACCAGATGTGAAAGCTCAAATTTACAGCAATGCTCCATGTGGATTTTATAAATACAAGTATCCAGCTAACATAAGAAATGATAAAAATATAGTTGGAGCTAAGGTATGTACATGTACTTCATTAATCATCATCAATAGCGTTACAACTCTTCGTGAGTCATTGCCGCGTTTACTACTGCCCTCTATGTTTGTCGGTCCTGTACCACTGTTTCCCATTGTCTCGCTCCCATTTTCTCCAGATCTTATCTGACTGCATCTTTCCACCTTTTTCTATGCCGTCCGACAGACCTCTCATCTGGCCTTTCCCAAAACATATCGTTTATAAGGCGATTGTCGTTACTGCGTATTACATGCCCTGTCCATCTGAGTCTATTTGCCTTTATATATGTGACTAGATTTTCCTTTCCAAAGAGAAACTCTAACTCATTATTGTATCTTAGCCTCCATTCGTTTGTCACGCTGTTTCTGCAAGGGCTATATATCATTCAAAGGATTTTACTTTCTCACACCAGCAATTTATTTACTTCTCTTTTTGTTAGCGTCCATGTTTCGCTTTAATACGCGACTGCTGGTCGTATTATGGTCTTATATATATCTTGATTTTTTGCAACTCGTGAGAGAAGTTTTGACTTCATTAGATGTTGCATTGCAAAGAAAGATCTGTTTCCTGCAATTATTCGCATTTCAACTTCTCGATATATTTTGCTGTCATTGGTAATTGTTGCTCATAGATTTTTAAATTCTTTAACCACTTTGAAGTTATGACCGTTTATAGTAATATTTTGCCTTATTCGGCGTCGTTCTTGTTTTGAGACGACCATGTATAATTGTTTTGTCTTCCTTTAGGAAAACCCGACAAAGTAGGGTACGAAATACAAGATAACGATGGCAAAAAACACTGGAATGCTAATCTATCAAGACATTCAATATAGTGGCAAACATGACATACCAGAGGCTGCAACAGTATGCACAGAAAATAATAAGAAAATATTAGTGAGGTTTTTGCAGGCAAAAGTCTACATTAGGCCAAATTTTCATAACACAAATCTTAGATAAATGTTATCAATTCAATTCGTAATACATAAGTCTTTATAGATTTTGGTACTGCTTACAGCAGTAAAATTCGTAACATGCTATATTAAGCAATGATAAGCTTTGGCATAGGAAGGAATTTTGACGGGAGTAAAATCGTATTTGGCGTTATTCGAAAATCGAGACGTCTGTAGTAACCTTGCGGTATACCGTAATATACAGTAAGCGCCACGCTACTAGATACATGGGTAGGTACCTAATTGCTATGTTTATGGGCTAATCCAGTCCATAAACATGGAGTGAGTGATGTGAGTTTCATCCCTGTCCTGTTACTGTCAAGAAACTATTTAAGATACATAATTGTTTTTCCATACAAAAAATACATTAATTAATAGTATTGTTACTCTGCTTTAAAATAACTTTATTCAAACACCAAGAATATTACAATACTTTAAAACGTTTGAACTTTAACAAGATGACAGCTATAGACGTCAAATATAGCTGATCTATTATTTGTCAACTTTCTATGTTAATATTCAATTTCTATACATTTTCTGACGTTCTAAACGTTACTAGACATAAAAATAAACATTGCAATACGTGAAGGGTCCAGGACTGTAATAGCTGAATGTTCCTATGTATCTAGTAGGTTGGCGGTTACTGTACATATCTATACACTTCTTTTAACTTTCTTAGTAAACTGAGTACAGATCCCGAATTTTTTATTGTTTGACTGATTTCAGGGTGATTTCAAGTATATATCTCGAATTTTATATTATTTACTGAGGTGGTTTCGCCCATTGTTGTTTATTTCGGTTTATATTACTGCGAACACTAAATCCATTCGCCAATTTTACTATTTTTTTATTTTATTAGTCATTTTTTCGTATCTTATCCTAAAACTAATACTAATATTAATCTCAAATAAACAATTCTGCTAATAAATAATTATTTTTGTATTTATTTTTTTTTTTAATTTTTTATATATTTTTTAAATGCTGTTCTCAGAGTTACACAGCAAAAACTGCAACATTCTTCTTTAGCTTTTTAGTTTCGCTCATACAGGGGTATTTTGTTCAATTAAAAAAATAGTGCGGCACATGATTTTATACTAAACTAAATATAGATTCCGAATTTTCTATTCATGACTGGGTTGATGGTGGTTTCAACCCTATAGGTGTTGATAAATTTTAATTAAAATTAAATACAATTAATTAAATAAATAAAACTTAATAACATTAGATAAATTTAAATAAAATTATAGCAAATAAAAAAAATTAAAAATTAAATAAAATTAAATATGTACAAAAATAAAGTTAAATACAATTAGTTAAATTAAATAAAATAAATCGAATTGGATCGAATATAATTCTAAAAAATTGAATAGAATATAATTGAATATAATAAAAATATAATAATATAATATAATATAATAAAAAAATATAATTGAATCTATAAGAAGTTTTCACTTCTGTCAGCACTCTGCAAGTGCCACGCCCTTTTTTTATAAGTCCTGTTTTATTGTGTTTTACTTAAATGACGTATAGATGTAAAAATAAAATGAGTGTGCTAGCAATCCAAAACTTTATTTAACATGGGAATATAAATGACAATTGTTGCAAGCTACTGTAATATTACCATCTTTAATAATATTTTTTTAATTGTTCAATTTTTAATAATTAAGTAGTTTTGAAATCATGTTTTTCTTTGATTCATTTGCAACCTGTTGTATACATTAGATTACTAGGTTAACCATTTTATTTTTTAGGTATTTATCTACTTTGCAAGATATTTAAAAGGTCAGCCACCAGCGAAAGGATTGGATTTTAAATGGTTGGATCGAAATGAATTACGCAAAGCATTACCTCCACAATATAATGATAGTGTTAAACAGTTTTTAATAGATGAATAATTTAAATTTATAAAAATATAGTTTTGTTACCTTGAATTAATACTATTTATTTTATATTTTATTTTCATCAGAATATTTATTTACTACAACGTAAAGTAATATTTTAGGGAAAGGGGAACTTTAGGAGATGAACAGTACCTGTGTTGATGAAGGTATTATCCGAAACATCCACAGAATGTTCAATATCCGTAAAAGTAAACAATAAAAGCGAGACACTTGTGTGAGAGACTTGTAGGGAGTGTATTGTACGTAGAATTTACGAATACCGACCCAAATTTTATCATTTTCCAAGAAAAACCAATGCCCCACGAATCATCTCCATGTTGAAGATGCCACTCTAGCCATAGCTTGGTGCTGTTCCTTCCCAATGCCCCTGTGTTGCACATCATTTGAAACTCATGATTACTGCTGAATCGAACCATAATCGCAGTCACTAGGCACGTAGGAAAAATCACCGTCAAGGAGCTTGCTCCTCAACCTTTCTGTTCCAAAAGGAGGCGCCCAGACAATAGGTTTATTCCAACTCTATACAAAACCGTTTTTGAATAGTTATGTGCATGCTCATTAGCGAATAATTATGCGCATGCTCAATAACGAATAATTATGCGCAGTAACACATTTTTCGTTACTGCGCATACTCGTAACCGTTCAAGAACGGTTTTGTATCGAGTTGTAACAAACCTATTGTATGTTTCTTGGGGAAAACCTGTATATTTCCGGCGTGTACGTTAAGTGCGTCTCAAATCGAAATTAGGAGAAAATGAAAAATAATTTCGTCAGTCCATAGATAGATAGATTCAATGAGATTGCATTTTGACCTATTCCCTTATGATCTTTTCATCTCTGTTGTGGTCCTCTAATCCTAGACTACATTCTCTAGGCTAGGCTGAACTTTCAAAGGTCTAATAACTTCGAGACTGACCCTTCCATGTGGCTCTTTGCTGGTGTCTTTTAAAAGTACTTGTTGTACTTATAATAATCGCTTTTAAAAGTACAACTTTGTTGTATTTGTAATAATTGTAAATTGTAATCCGCATTTGCTATCCCGAGATGTAAGTGTAACAAGTAATTGGACTTCGTAATTCCTAGGTTTTCACCCAAAGTTTTCTTTTCCAAGGTAATACAAACAAATTACATGGATTCAAACCTTCCAGGCAGTATTATATGGTATTATCAACAAAATAATTAAAGACAGGTGGCCTATGTTTCAATTAATTTTTACTGACGGCTCCAAAATTCAAAATAAAACCGGAAGTGCAATATATCACTGGAATTCTGAATACAAAGAATCATGCCGATTGCCTAATGAAGCTTCAATATATACTGCCGAATTATCAGCTTTATTACTTGCGTTAAAATATATAGCCTCTGTTGGTATGGACAATTATATCATTTTCACCGATTGTAGAAGTATTGTGGGCAAACTCACATCTATCCAATCGACAAAAAATCTAAACCACATTGATATAGAAATTAAGAGTATATATTATGATATTACTTCCTCGAGCAGTTCAATTATTATTTGTTGGGTTAGAGGACATTCTGGAATATTTGGAAATGAAGAAGTCGACAAATTAGCTAAATCTGCAGCTTTAACCAAACGAAACATAAACAACATACTTCTACCAGTAACCGATATAGATAATATCAGTAAAAACCATTGAAAACAAAATTGGCAACGTGTATATAACCAAAGTACAACGGGAATAAATTTTAGAAATTGCCAACCACTAATTCCCAATGAGAGATGGTTTAAACAAGAATCAAATAGGCTATTTATAAAAACAATAAACAGAATGAGGTCAAATCACGCACTAACCCCAGCATACAAACAGCATAGGTATAAGTGATGACCCATATTGCGCCTGTGGTGGAATGGGAGATCTACAGCACCTCATATTAGAGTGTGGACAGTACAGACAAAATATTAAAGTAATGTATGAAAAGTTAATTGATCTAAATTGTCCTTTACCTGTCAATTTAAACGAAATTCTTTTTCCAAAAAATAAGCAGACGTTACAATGTCTTTACGAATATGTAATGTCCTATAAATTTAAATTTTAAATAGGCTTAGATAATAAAATTAAAAATTGTAAAAATATCACACAAAATTGAAAAATGTATCGATTAATGTATAATAACACCCTGTAAATTTAGATAATAAGTAGGCTTAGATATTAACTTAAAATTTTTATTGTAATACCATACAAAAAAAAAACAAATAGTCTGGCTAATTGGCTATGTCAAAGCCATTAATAAAAAAAAATTCACCCAAAGTAATCGAAAGTAGAACTGGAAGTCGATATTTGAACGCTTCGTGTAACTTTGCCTCGATCGATATACGATTTTATTAATTTTGAGTCATTTTGACTAAACTTTGGGTCATCATTGTATAAACAGAAATGACTTCAAAACAGGAACTAAAGATTAAAACTCAAATTTTCAATGCGCTTCGGTTGATGTGTTACATGTACTATTTCTGCGACTATAACGGCACTTCTGGTTAGAACTTTTTAAGCGGAAATGATATAAAAACCAAAACCAAAATTTGTTCTCATCTTGCTAAGGCACGTCGAATGATATATCGCTTATACTATTTCGGTGACTTTATAACAGTTCATACGGTTGCAACTCTAAAACCGGAAGTCCGATGTCAAATTTCTCATCTTTAATACCGTCCTTGGCTTATAAGCTTTCATTCGACACCTCATTTGCCATTCTACCTGTATTAATAATGGAGGAGTTGTATTCACGGACGGAAAGACAGATGAACAGACAGTAATGAAACCGGAAGTATATATTTCTTCTCTTCTTGCGAAGTAGCGTCGAATAATATATCACGTGTACTATTCCGGTGACTTTAAAACAGTACTTCTGGTCGCATTTCCAAAACCGGAAGTCCGGAAATTTCGCACATTTAGTACCATCCTTGGATTATAAGCTGTTATTCGACACCTCAATTGTTATTCTACCTGATATAGTGACGGAGGAGTTATATTCGCAGTCGGGCGGACAGACAGACAGTCAGTCTAGGTCAAATTTCTCACATTTAGTAACATCCTTGGATTATAAGCTTTCATTTGACACCTCATTTGTCATTCTACCTGGTAAAATGACGACGGAGGAGTTATATTCTCGGTCAGACGGACTGACAGCGTAGATCAAAGGGCCTAGCCGGGTAAGATGGTGAAAAGTGCCCCCAGCTCGATTTAAATTCCATATAGGCCAATTTTTAGCACATATAGAGGAACTCACTTTCTGAAATTTTTAGCTCCCTAAGTGGTCACGTGACCCCCCTAGAGCCGAATTAGGCTTTTTATGTTTTTATTTTTTATCTCAGGCGCATCAAGAGCTAGCCAAAAACTTTATTAAAAAAAGTTGTAAGTTCCAAGAAGATCTATAAGAAAAATTTTTTTTTTTAATTTTTTGGCGGGAAATTCGAATTTTTAGAACAATTTTAAACTTTTAAATGACTCTGAAAAAAAAACTAAGACACTCGTTTTTACGAAAATTAATTATAATGTGTATTTTTGCACAATCTTTCACCCTGAATTTTTTCAGACTTTTAAAATTGGTGAAACGTACCTTTAAAAATAAAAAACCGCATTTTTTCAGTTTTTTTTTCGTATTTTGAAACAATTTTATACATATTTTTCAAAAAAGGTAACACTGTTACTAGAATAGGTAAAAAACTGAAAAATAATTGGGGTTTGCTTAATAAAAATTTTTTGTAAAGCCATCCATTTTCAAAATACAGGGCGTTGAAGAAAACAAAATTTTACACATTTTTTACGATTTTGCTGAAACTACTGGCAACATTGTAATAAAACTTGGCGGGATTTAAGAGCTGGTTATTGTGCATATTTTGACATACAATTAATGATTTGATATTCATCATTGGCTCGCATAGGGGTAATGGTCTGAACTTTTTAAAGAATAAAGATAGTACGCCACTGACATATTTCAAATTAACAATCGTTTTTTAATTTCTCGTTCAATTTGTGACAAAAAATGTATCTTCTTATTTTTTCATACGACGCGGCATTTTTATTAAAAAAATAAAAGATCTTAACCCTTACAAAGTATTCGAACTTCTAGTAGTTTCTACATCTACATACATAATAAACTCATATATCCATTATCAAAATTAATTCGAATACTTTGGAAGCGTTAAGATATTTTATTTTTTGCAGCAAAACAGCGCGTCGTATGAAAAAATGAGAAGATAGATTTTTTATTGCAAATTGAACGAGGAATTCAAAAATGATTGTTAATTTGAAATATGTCAGTGGCGTACTATCTTTTTTTCTTTGAAAAGTTCAGACCATTACCCCTATGCGCGCCAATGATGAATATTAAATCCTTAGTTGTATGTCAAAACATGCACAATAACTACCTCTTAAAACCCGCCAAGTTTTATTACAATGTTGCCAGTAGTTTCGGCAAAATCGTAAAAAATATGTAAAATTTTGTTTTCTTCAACGCCCTGTATCTTGAAAATGGATGGCGTTACAAAAAATTTTTATGAAGCAAATCCCAATTATTTTTCAGTTTTTTACCTATTCTAGTGACGGTGTTAAATTTTTTGAAGAATATGTATAAAATTGTATCAAAAAAACGAAAAAAAAAACCGAAAAAATGCGGTTTTTTATTTTTAAAGGTACGTTTCACCAATTTTAAAAATCTGAAAAAATTCAGGGTGAAAGATTGTGCAAAAATACACATTATAATTAATTTTCGTAAAAACGAGTGTCTTTGTTTTTTTTTCAGATTTATTTAAAAGTTTAAAATTGTTCTAAAAATTCGAATTTCCCGCCAAAAAAATAAAAAAAAAATTTTCATATAGATCTTTTTAAAACTTACAACTTTTTTAAATAAAGTTTTTGGCTAGCTCTTAATGCGGCTGAGATAAAAAATAAAAACATAAAAAGCCTAATTAGGCTCTAGGGGGGTCACGTGACCACCTAGGGGGCTAAAAATTTCAGAAAGTGAGTTCCTCTATATGTGCTAAAAAGTGGCCTATATGGAATTTAGATTGGGTTGGGGGCACTTTTCACCATCTTACCCGGCTAGGCCCTTTCTCACCTTTAGTACCATCCTTGGATTATAAACTCTCATTTGACACTCCATTTGTCATTCTATCTGGTATAATGACAGAGGAGTTATATTCGCGGTCGGACGGACCGACGGATAGACAGCCTAGGTCAAATATCTACCTTTAGTACCATCCTTGGATTATAAGCTTTCATTTGACACCTCATTTGTCATTCTAGCTGGTATATTGACGGAGGAGTTATATTCGCGGTCAGACAGACCGACAGACAGCCTAGGTCAAATATCTCACCTTTAGTACCATCCTTGGATTATAAGCTTTCATTTCTCACATTTAGTACCATCCTTGCATTATAAGCTTGCATTTGACACCTCATTTGCCTTCTACCTAGTATAATGACGGATGAGTTATATTCGCGGTCGGACTGACAGACAGCCTAGGTCAAATATCTCACCTTTAGTACCATCCTTGGATTATAAGCTTTCATTTGATACCTTATTTGTCATTCTAGCTGGTATATTGACTATTGACGGATCAGTTGTGATCACAGACAGACAGACGGACGTGAGTAATTCAGTTTTCACATTTTTTCAAAATTGGGTGAAAACGAAAACAATACTTTTACTTACAGTAGTACAGTACAGCTGCGTATATTACACTTTCTTTCCACTCTTATTTTAAATTTAAATTGGAAATTTTTGTTTCTCTTTTTGGTCAAAAATGTTGGTCTCTGGCGTCAGATATTTACCGACAAACGGTTGCGATATCGTTTGTCGATAAGCGGATTATAATCAGTGATCATATCCATAATTCATCACCCGCCACAGTGGATCAGTTAAGACCCTACTGAAGACAAATATAACAATTTTAGCTAGGTAAGCTGTAAAAAATCTTAGAAACTAATTTCATTGCACATAAGTGCTGACATCTGGTGAGCAAAAGCTCAAACTTGACAGGTAAAGAATTATGTTTGATCATTTAGGATTATGAACCTATTAGAGGCTATTATTCTGTTGGGTACATGTTAAATATTATTTTATGATTAGATTAGAGCATTGATTGATAAAGATACAAAATAATGCATACGCTTTCGCATCTTCTCTGTATATTTATCAATCAATGATTAGAGGGCGTCCCAAGGAAATTTGTAGGCTCCTACTTCTCTAAAACTGGACAAATTAATGTCTAGTTTTATATCGAAAGATATCAATTTTTTTGCGAAATTCCTTCAAAAGATTCAGACACAATAGTCACATATTAATTATGGTAGGGGCATTAATTATGGTAGTGTAGTCACATATCCCCAAGCGGGGATTTTTGCAGTTACTCGAGCGCGTCAGATTATCATATGGGAGAAACCTGGTACCCTGCAGATGTACTTCTAATACCATATTATTAGCTCTTAACACAGGGAAGTTCGTTAAAAGGGACCCAAAAAAATCTATCCTTAAAAATACTCGAAATTGTCAGATTAAGATAAGGTAAGTTAAGTACATGCAAAAGAGTGTATATTTAAAAAATCTGACGATTTGAGCGGGGCGTAAGAAAATGGGTGAGTCAAAAAGTTTAAAAAAAAGCGAATATTTCGCGAAATGAACGTCAGATCGAAAAACTAAAAAAATACGTCTTCAATATTTTTCAAAAATCTATCGAATGGTACTAAACATGACCCGTCACGGAGAGGGGTGGGGGGTAAATATAAAATTTTAAATACAAATTCCGCGATATTTCGCAAAATAAACATCAGATCGAAAAACTGCAAAATACACTTTCAAAATGTTTTTGAAAAATCTATCGAATGGTATACCAAACACGACCCCCACGCAGGTGGGTGGGGGTTACTTTAAAATCTTAAATGGGACCCCCAAATTTTTATTGCAGATTTGGATTCTTTACGTAAAAATAAGCAACTTTTATTCGAGACATTTTTTCGAATTATGGATAGATGGCGCTATATTCGGAAAAAACGATTATTGGAAATGGAAAATTAAATTAAATAATGGAAAGCGCCCCCCAAAAATGGAAAATTTTACTTAACTCTTTTTGATTTTAGGACCTAATACCCACATAACAATTTCATGTTCTTAGTAGATTCATAGAATATACTTTTCAGAAAAAGTATATACTGAGAATATGCGTAATTACCATTGCGAATGTGCACAGCACATACTGAGTATATACTACATTACAGTACTTAAACGTTCTATGTATATACTTAGAATGTACTACCGCACTTCTTTATTCAGTATATACCAAGAATGTTCTTTTTAGAACATTCCAAGGACGTGCTATAAACCTTCTATGTGTATACTTAGAACATACTACCGCACATCTTTTTAGTTTATACCAAGAAGGTACTTTTTAGAATATTCCAAGGAAGTGCTATAAACCTTCTATTTATATACTTAGAACGTACCTACTGCCGCACATCTTTGTATGGGAAGAATATATATTTTTAAGAATATTCTAAAAAAGTGCTATATTGCTTAGAAGTATGTTTTCAGCATCACCTAATCTCATCTTAGGTTCTACCAAATACTTATTATATTTACGTATTTTAATTGCAAATGAGAATGTAGTTAGTACCTACATTCTACAATATTACTTAAAAAGTAAGTACATATTTATAAATTTTAGTCATTTATATAACTCATTATATATTTAGCTAAACTAACCTATGCATAAGTAACTAAAATTTATATAATACTTATATGTACTTACCTATTTAATGAGTTACCAAAATAGATTATATTTTATGTATTTTGAAGCACCGCAAACAAAATAAAGATATTGTATGTATGTTCTTTAGTCCTAGTACCTACTACATCATTCGTCTTCATCCTCAACACTGCATAGATCCATAGATGATACAAATAATGAAATAATGCCTGTTTTCTTTTTCATATTTTACGGTTTTTTCCTATCCCTGATCCATTCAGGTAAGAAATGGTCAGATGGGGGATATGAATGTATGTATTGTGGAATAACATCGGTGGTCAGTGTTGCCAAACGGAGAGAAATTTCCCTTTTTGCGGGAATTTTCAACATAAAAGGCGATAAAAGGAAAAAGTTAACTCAAAAGGTAACTTATCCATTCCAAATTGTAAAATATTAAGAAAAAATCAAAATATTTGAAAATAATTAAACATATCTTCTCAGATTTTGTAAACAGGAGGGAAGTTTTTTTTATAAAAGTGGGAATTTTTAAGGTAAGTTGACGGAAAAAGCTTACTCGACGGTTGGCAACGCCAAAGCCTTTGGTTGTGCAGTTTGGCACGTTTTGGTTCTGCGAAATGTACCTAAATTCAAATTCCAAGGATATAAAAATACTCATGATTCATGATAAACTCGAAATGGTAAAGTCATTTCAATTATGAAAACGAATTTTTAATAGTATCTATGTAAACGTTAATACAATTAATGTTTAAACTTTTTTACCATACAACAATTTTGAAATGAAATTCGTCCAATACTACCTACATACATAAATTTTATTAATTATTCTAAAATATAACGAAGTTGATAAACTTCCTATACTATACATACATATTATTTTTAAGATATTTTAAAAGTATCTACTTATAAGTATGTGTTAAGAATGTACTTATAAGTATGTGCTAAGAATATTCGATAAAGGTATATTCTAAGAATAGTATCTACTTATAAGTATGTGTTAAGAATGTACTTATAAGTATGTGCTAAGAATATTCGATAAAGGTATATTCTAAGAATAAACTTTTACGAATATACCGAGTTACTACGTACACGAATGTACTCAGTATATTCGGTACGAGAATATACTTTAAAGTATATGCAAAGAACATGAAATTTAGAATGTTTTTTAAGGTACATGCTATGCTTGTACTACGCATATATTAAACAGAATATACTCCGACGAATGTTGGTAGTATATGCTTAGAACATGATACGAACATCATTGTTATGTGGGTAATCACAACCTAATAGGTCCCCATAACGCTCGAGTGACTGCTCCCCTACTATTATAATCCAGTCGAGTTCGACGAAAAAACGCCTGTTTTTTCGTCTATGTACATTTTTGTTTAGGTCCAAGTATGTCGTAAAGCTAATAATAAACGAGATAATTCAATAATTATACTTCCCCTCCCTTTCCATTATTTTCCCCCTTAAGTCTGAAAATAATGACCTCACAAAAAAAATTGTGAAAAATAAATTGTAGGAAATCGCATTTTCAACAATTTCAGTTGCTATCATTTTTGTTGAAAATTGCCGAGATATTTGTCAACAACGGTTGTCCTTTAAAAACAAAATGGCGGCTAACGCAACGGCGCAATTTTAAATTTACCCTACTATTGACCCCCATAAGGGCTAGAATGATAAAATTGGGGCAGATTCAATTCAATAATTTTATACTCACCCCCTTTTTATCATTTTTGCACTTAACACGGAAACCACACCAAAATAAATGTTAAAAAAGAATTTGTAGAAAATCATAAGTATTCGGAACAATTTTCATTTTCTACCATTTTTGTCAAATAGTTGAAAGTGGCTGAGATAATTAAGTCAAACTTTAAAATCAAGATGGCGGCTAACGCAATGGAGGAATTCAGTTAAGATTTTAAATTTATACTACTATTCCTCCCCACCCGCAAAGATTAGAAAAATCAAATTTTGGGCAGCTAGGTTAAATGCTATCCTGACTGGAGTATTATACAAGAGTTTTTTAGCGATGGACAAGTTAAAAGTTAACGACAAAACGTGTTTCAAATTTCAAAGTTTAAAAAACAATTAAATAATTCCCTAATAGCACAAGGACGTCCATAGGACGTCCTTCACGGACTTTAAGGACGTCCCTTGGACGTCCGTTTTCGTCCGAGGAACGTCCTTTATACGTCCTATTTTGGTCCAAATGTCGCGCTACCGAACGTCCATCTAAGGTCCGAGGGGACGTAAATTGGACCTTAATCGGACGTAAATTGGACCTTAATCGGACGTCCTAGGGGACGTAAATTGGACCTTAACAGGACGTCCTAGTTTGGTCCAAAGCCACATTGCCAAATGTCCAATGGACGTTCACCTAACGTCCGAGAGGACCTAAATTGGACCTTAATCGGACTTAAATTGGACGTTAATCGAACGTAAATTGGACCTTAATCGGACGTAAATTGGACCTTAATCGGACGTCCTAGGGGACGTAAATTGGACCTTAACAGGACGTCCTAGTTTGGTCCAAATGCCTCGTTGCCAAACGTCCAATGGACGTCCATCTAACGTCCAATGGACGTCCACCTAAAGTCCGAGGGGACGTTTGGTGGACGTCAATTGGACCTTCATAGGACGTCCCAGTTTGGTCCAATGTCGTACTGCCGAACGTCCATCTAACGTCCTGAGAGGACGTTCGGTGGACGTCTAGCGACGATATTTAGACCTGTGGAGAATGTATTGTGGGAAATAAAAAATACATTTTTTAAGGAACTTATATTACATCTTATATTAAATTACAATTATTGGATATTACATAATTTACATTAAATTACAATTACACTTCTCCAAGAAATTAACGCACCACCTTAAAAATGATGCATTTTTGATGTCTCGAATTTCCTAAACCTGTTGTCCAATCTCAGTGATTTTTTTTTATAATATTATAGCCTAGGCTACAGGTTACCTCCTTAAGCTTGTCATGAACGGGGAGCTATACTGTAATATATTATGTATATTATATCATATCATTCCCTATAGTAATGAGTGAGCCTGGAGACACGGAACTAATGGTTCCGTGCGTGCAGGCTCACTCATTACTATAGAGAGCGATGTGATATAATATACAGGGTGTAACAAAAATACAGGTCATAAATTAAATCACATATTCTGGGACCAAAAATAGTTCCAATGAACCTAACTTATCTTAGTACAAATATGCACAGAAAAAAAGTTATAGCCCTTTAAATTTACAAAATAAAAATCGATTTTTTCGAATATATCGAAAACTATTAGAGATTTTTCATCGAAAATGGATACGTGGCATTCTTATGACAGGAGCATCTTAAAGAAAAATTATAGTGCAATTTGTGCTCCCCATAAAAATTTTATGGGGGTTTTGTTCCCTTAAACCCCCCCAAACTTTTCTGTACGTTCCATTTAAATTATTATTGTGATACCATTAGTTAAATTCAACATTTTTAAAACTTTTTTGGCTCTTAGTATTTTTTCGATAAGGCAGTTTTTATCGAGTTGCAGTTTTTTTTAATATGTTTACATAAAAATTTTATGGGGGTTTTGTTCCTTTAAACCCCCCAAATGTTTGTGTACGCTCCAATTAAACTATTACTGCGATACCATTAGTTAAACAAAATGTTTTTAAAACTTTTTTGCCTCTTTGTATTTTTTCGAGAAGGCACCTTTTATCGAGATATGGCTTCTTTTTTAATACGGTTCAAAATATACCAAAAAATGTAAATCGTACATAAATTTTCATATTATTACCAAGTCTCCATAATCGTACTTAACCATATACAAATATGTGGTGGATTTGACAAATATTCAAAATATCTCGATAAAAACTGACTTTTCGAAAAAGTACTAAGAGCCAAAAAAGTTTTAGAAATATTGTGTTTAAGTAATGGTACTACAATAATAATTTAATTGGAACGTACACAAAAGTTTGGGGGGTTTAAAGGAACTAAACCCCCATAAAATTTTTATAGGGTGTCCAAATTTCCCTATAATTTTTTTTAAGAGGCTACTGTCATAAGAATGTTATATATCCATTTTCAATAAAAAAACTTTAATAGTTTTCGATATATTGAAAAAAATCGATTTTCATTTTGTAACTTCAAAGGGTTGTAACTTTTTTTATATGCACATTTGTACTAAGGTAAGTTAGGTTCAATCAAACTACTTTTGGTCTCAGAATATGTGGTTAAATTTATGACCTGTATTTTCGTTACACCCTGTATATTACAGTATATAGCTCCCCGTGCATGGCAAGCTTAAGGAGGTAACCTATAGCCTAGGCTATAATATTATATAAAAAATCACTTAGATGGGACAACTGGTTTAGGAAATTCGAGACATCAAAAATGCTCAATTTTGAAGGTGGTGCGTAATGGGCTGTTAATTTCTTAAAAAGAAGATATTCTATCTATGTATACTTATTATATAATGTAAAATTATATTATAATATTATAATAATCATTCAACTTTTGTCTAATTTTTTTTCATCCGCCTTCGCTTTCTGTCTTTAGATAATTCAATATTATAAATAGATTATAAAATACTGAGATAAATACTTTTTGCTTACTAGGTACAATAACCAACCCAATCTGTTTGACAAAAGAACCGTTATGGGTAGAGGTAATAAGTTAAGACGAACAAAAGGCGACCGCGGTAGCGAAACTTCCCTTTAACAATTGTAATTCAAAATTCAAGGAAATCTATACTTTATAGAAAATCAAAAAGATTGGCTAGAATACAAATATGTACTTATACAGAGTGTTTGGTAAAGAATAGGCCATAGATGAACCTTAGATTTCGGAGGGTAAAATAGGTCGATTTAAGTTAACTTACGTTAGTACTAAAGTTGATAATAACCGAAATACAAGGTGTCAAATTTAAACTTTTATTTTATTTATTCTTGAATATTTCCTAACAAGCATGGGATAATATCACGAAATTTGGTAAGCGGGCTTTTTTTGGGACAAGAAATCTAAATTCAACACCAAAAATGATGTATTGCCCAGGAAATAATCAAGAATAAAATAAAAGTTTAAATTTGACACCCTGTATTTCGGTTATTATCATCTTTCGTACTAAAGTAAGTTAGCTTAAATCGACCTATTTTAAGCTCAGTAATCCAAGGTTAAGCTATGGCCCATTTTTTACCAAACACCCATAAGATTGAAAAATATACCAGAAAGAATAAGAAATATATATCAAAGAGCATGAAAAAATATGTAAATGTAATAAAAAACGTAAATAATACCAATGTTTGGATACCAGTTGTCCTGGCTGGTGGTTTTGTCCATCATTCTCGGTGAGTTTGTCCTCTAGGCCATCAGGGATCGATAGGCTATGTCCAGACGGTGGTAGCAGCAGAGTCTGAATGCTTCCTCTTTGGCGTTCACTTACCAAGAAGTGACTGGCTGCAACGTGGAGCTCCAGTAGCTCTCTGTGGTTGATGGCTCCGAAAACTCCTCATCTGATCGAGGAATCAGGAACATAGACTGTTTCGGCACTTCAGAAAAACTCCAGGAGCAGGAATCCTCAGGGTGGTAGATTAAAATGTTGTGCGCCTATGTCAAAGGGGCACATAATAATCCATTGGATGGGCTTATGCATTGATGCTCTAAATGGTTCGATGAGGCGGTCGGACTCTGTGTTATGTTGTGAAACAGCGTCTTCATAGTTTTACGTAATATATAGTATATGTATAAGTATATTATACTTTAATTCGTATATAATATAATTTCTTACATTATGAAAATCAGTGGTTAATGAATAAAACTCTACGCGGGAGCCCTAACGACGACAACGACTGAGAGATCAACTCTCCAACTTCGAACTGATATCGGTGGGTGAATCGAAAATCTATCGCCTATCGTTATAGTTTTGTGAACAGAGGAACCAAGTAGTGGGGGTGATTTTCAGACGTCCACAAAAAGTCCGTATTTCGTCCAGTACGGACGTCCAAAGGACGTTCGTATTTATTCCACCATCGGAAGTCCGAAGGACGTACATATTTAGTCCACCGTATTCATATTTATTTCACCCGAAGTACGTCCAACGTCGGACGTCCAAAGGACATCCATTTATAGTCCATAGACATTAGGACTAAGACTGGACCTATTTTGGGCACGGCCACGTATATTCAACTTCAAAAAGATGCTCTTAAGATTCATTTTTAGTACAGATACATCGATAAAAATTATATTTTTGCTTACTAGAATTAATTAGCAAACTTATGTCATCTTGGTAACTAGAATAATAAAACATTGTAACAAATAATTTACAAATAAGATTTTCACACTTTACAAAAAAAAAACAAAAACATATTTAGAATATTAAACTGTGCAATTTTGAATTAAATATAATTATCTTTTCGATGTAAACTATTTTATTAACATAATTAAGTTAATATTTTATTGAATTATTTTGCTATTTTATCCCGTAATTCGTATAATATGTCCAATATGGACGATCAGCAAACGTTCGTATTTCGTCCAGTACGGACGTCCAAAGGACGTTCATATTTATTCCATCCGAAGGACGTCCAACATCGGACGTCCTAAGGACGTACATATTTAGTCCACCGAAGGACGTCCAACGCCGGACGTCCAAAGGACGTCCATTTATAGTCCATGGACGTTAGGACCAAAAATGGACCTATTTTGGACGTCCAGAGGACGTCGTGTGCTATTAGGGTTAGAATACCAAAATGAAACAAAACAACACCTGAACGCAGTGACGTAACTGTAGGGTGGCAGGACTAGCAGCAAAATGCCACGAGCCTGAGGGGGCCCCGCCCGAGCTCAGAAGTAAGCTAATATTGTTAACAAAATTTAGTAAAAATATAAATTTGGTCATGGACTAGTAGAAATAACAGAGATGAAAATACTTCGACGAATATCAGGGAAAAGTCGGTATCAGGGAAAAATCAAAGGAAAAAATTCATGAAAAGGAATTAAAATGGACTGGGCACTTATTTAGAATGAACGACGACAGACAGGTTAAAATGACATAAGAAGCGAGGCCGATAGGGAAAAACAGGAAAGGCCGACCAAGGAAAACTTGGAATACCAGTGTGATGGAAATATTGCAGAATAGAGCAAAATCATGGCAGGAAGCCAGAGAATTATGTAGCTAGGGACCGAAAAAAGTGGCGTAAGTTCGCAGAGAATAATGAGTAAAGAAGGTACCTCTACACCTTACGGTATAAAAGTATCATCGATTATGTTATGTTACAAAGTGGGCGGTTAATTGTGCCGGTGAGTGTATCTCCTTAAATGTAGTCTTTAAACATCGACTGTGTTTTTATGTTAATTAATTATAATACTGTAATCATGTAATTTAAAGATCTTTTCGCCTATTTTGTGGCTAGTTTCACTTACTAATGCTTAGATGTTCTTACTGATTGATGTTATCTGATGAGACCGAAAACGTTATGAATTTTGATCATTTCAAAAAATTAACACAAATTATATGTAAGTAGGTATACCCTTTTACATTCGACGTTTTTACTTCATCTTAAGTTTTTATAACTATGGTATACAGCCAACTACGGGAATTTCCCTTTTACATTAAAAAAAAAATCATCGATACAGTAATTTCTTAGAAATAGACCTATTATTAAAACAAAAACATCGAAATCTTGTCAACGGTTCAGAAGAAAAATCGCTTCAATCTTAAGGTACTTATTAATATAGCACTCTCGACAATCGGCTAGAAAATTGAAACCGAATATAACAAAATTCCGTTTGGTAACATTGTGTGAATACCAAGTTTTTTAGGATATCAACAGAACCGTAATTTAGTCCAGACCAAATAATATATTTACCAACAAAAATAAAATGTGTTTAACCCAATTATAACGTTTCAAATATGACGTGCAACATAATTTTGAATTCGATTCCGCTAATGAACTTGCTTTTTTGTCCTTAAAAGTAGAAAAACGTTCATATCTCTTGCGTAATATTTATTGTCTAATTATTTATTTTTACAGTACTAATATTCAAATGTTTACTCATAAGTTCTAAAATGACTAATTTACAATGATTAATTATTAAAATATTTTATTTTTAAAGCGGCTTCTCGAATTTCTTAAACATATCGAGTTTCATATACCAAACATTAATACCGCCACTTTGTTGCGCATTTTGACCGATTTCCGTTTGACTACACGGTAATTTCGGGGAGCAATATATTTTTTAAATACCTTCATTTCGATCGAACTTAGACTTTTTCAGTAATGCCTAATAAAAAAAACTATAACTTTTGTTATTAGAGTTTTCTTTTTAAAAAATTGTTCCTTCCTACTCATCTTTTTAAAAACTTAATTTCGAACAAGTAAAATTAGCATTAAGCCGGCCCTGACAAATTTTGTTGTAAATAGACGAACAAAAACATTCGTCAAATTACAGAAATAAATATTCGTCTATTGTGATTAATTTACAATAATTTAGTAAAATGAGTACTCCGTTAAAAAAGGTGACAAAACTTTTGTCCCCGAGATTTATATCTCCTGTATCACCAAAGTTTTTGAATCTATTTAATAATCAACATATTTCTAATGTAGAAAAGTAAGTATTAAGATTATTTATCATTTTATTATTTCTAAGTATCAGCCCTTTATACATATGAACATACATGCAAGCTATACGCTCCCGAGGAAGCTAAATCTGTTTTCACTTGAAGATCCTTTTTGTAGAGGATCATCCCATTCTGAGTTTCGTTTTACAGTTGCTGGTGTGACTTCGCTGTTTCCACTACTTTTCTCCATTCTTCTCTCTCTTTGATTTTCCTACCTACATTTCTAATTTTCATACTTCTTAAGCCTTCTTCCACTTGTTGTCTCCATCTCAGTTTAGATCTGGCTCTGGTTCTTTTACCTGGTGGTTTCGGTTCCATTATATGTCTTAACGCATTGTTCTTCTCTTTTCTCATTATGTGTCCATACCATCTAATTATCTGTGCTTTTATTGTTCTATGTTCTCTTGACCCATCCATTCTTGTATTTCGTGATTCATCCATTGTCTTGCATTCTCATCGTTTTGCCTGTTTGGTCCCAGTATTTTTCTTATAATTTTTTCTCAAAAACTTCCAGCTGTTCTTCTTCTCTTGCTGTTAATGTGAATGTCTCCAAAGCATATAGCACTGTTGGTCTTATGGTCGTTTTGTAGATTTTCATTTTTATGTTTCGGCTTATCTTCTTATCTCTAAACATTTTTTATTTCTGAAGATTGCTTTATTTACCGCTTGAATTCTTCTTTTCATATCTACACTTTCATTTCTTCTGTTGACTAATACCCACAAATATTCGAACATTTCAACCTCCTCTAAGCTGCGTGCGAAGCTATTGTGATCTTTGTCATTTTTATCTTCTTTTTCTTGCTTACATTCATGTATTTTGTTTTATTTTCATTTATTTCCAGTCCTCTCAGTTTGGTTTCGTTTTTTATTTCTTGAAAGGTATTCTTTAATGCCCTTTTATCTTTTGCTACTATGGTTATATCGTCCGCATATCCTATTATTTTTACTGCATTTTGATTTATAGTTACTGCATTTGACAGCTTTTTTATTAACTTGTCTAGTGATAAAATAAATAGTACCGTTGAGAGCGCATATTCTTGTCTTACTCCATTTTTTATTTTTATTATTTTTGTTCTCTCTCTTCAGGTGTCTATTATTGCTTCTGCTTCTGAATCTCGCATTATCATTTCTATCATTCTCATAATTTTATTTGGTATTTTGGTGGTTTAATTATCAACATATTTCTAATGTAGAAAAGTAATATAAGTATTCTATATTATTTATAATACTGTTTCTAAGTATCAGTCCTTTAGTTATTTTAATTTTTAGTACAAAGCAAAAAATACCAAAGCGAATAAACTTTCAAGATAATGAAAAGATAACATCAGTATCTCCTATTAAAATTCGTATAACTCAAGCTTCAGAAGATTTACTTCCTGAGGTTAAAAATGATGTTTTAATTAATACACCAAATAAACTGAAAATCACAAAGCATGGCATAGAAGACGACAAACATTTTAATATTATGGGGAAAGGTAGTTTTGGTAAAGTTTTTAAGGCACAATATAAAGGTACGTAACCAGATTATTTTATATCATCTTCTTTAGGCGTATTCAGACGTTGGCAGTCATGAATGGCTTCTGCGCGAAGTAATTCTTCTATTGTGGAACCATACCATTGTCTAATACTTATTACGCAACCATGGAAGTTTCTTTCGACTAATCCATCTCTTTCCATCCACTTTTCCTTGTATTATAAGGCGAAGTAGAGTAGATGGTATTTAGGTCCTTTATTCTGTTCTTCTCCTCTTTATCATCTTTATAAGCAGACGTTCTGAATTCATTATTTGAAAAACATCTTCATTGGAAGTGTGCGAAACTCACGATGCTTTAGGATTCGCCGATAGCACCACAATACGGATGCTTCTAATTTATTTTGTATTTAGCATTATGGTTGTTAACGTCCATGTCTCACAACCATACAATAAGATAGACCACACGTAACATTTCAAGATATTCTTGCGAATATTCATCGACAAGTTTATGTTACATATACAACTGGTTTCCAGGTCATAAAAGCCTTACACGTGATATTGTGATATTTCAATCATGCTTACTATCTCTTCATCACAGTCACAATTTACATTTAACCAGCTGCCAAGGTATTTAAAATTGTTTACCCGTTATACAGGGTGTCTCGAAAAGATTGGTCATAAATTATACCACACATTCTGGGGTCAAAAATAGTTCGATTGAACCTAACTTACCTTAGTACAAATGTGCTCATAAAAAAAGTTACAGCTCTTTGAAGTTACAAAGTGAAAATCGATTTTCAATATATCGAAAACTATTAGAGATTTTTTATTGAAAATGGACATGCATCAGTCTTATGGCAGGAACATTTTAAAACAAAATTAAAGTGAAATTTGTCCACCACATAAAGATTTTATGGGGGTTTTGTTCCCTTAAACCCCTCCAAACTTTTGTGTACGTTCTAATTAATTCATTATTGTGGTACCATTAGTTAAACACAATATTTTTAAACCTTTTTTGCCTCTTAGTACTTTTTCGATAAGCCAGTTTTTATCGAGATGCGGCTTCTTTTTTAATCTATTTACATAAAAATTTTATGGGGATTTTTTTCCTTTAAACCCCCCAAATGCTTGTGTATATTCCAATTAAACTATTATTGTGGTACCATTAGTTAAACACAGTGCTTTTAAAACTGTTTTGCTTCTTAGTCTTTTTTTGATAAGTCACATTTTATCGAGATGCGGCTTCTCTTTCAAAATGTACCTAAAAATGTAAATTATAAATAAATTTTCAGATTATTAACAGGTCTAAAATCGTACTTAACCATATACAAAATATGTGGTGGATTCGACAAATATTCAAAATATCTCGATAAAAACTGGCTTATCGAAAAAGTACTAAAAGACAAAAAAGTTTTAAAAATATTGTGTTTAACTAATGGTGCCACAATAATACTTTAATTGGAACGTACACAGAAGTTTGGTGGGGATGAAGGGAACAAAACCTCTATAAAATTTTTATGGGGTGCACAAATTTCACTTTAATTGTTTTTTAAGATTTTCCTGCCATAAGAATGCCACATATCAATTTTCAAAAAAAAATCTCTAAGAGTTTTCGATGTATGAAAAAACATCCATTTTCATTTTGTAACTTCAAAGGGCTGGAACATTTTTTGGTAGAGAACAAAGTTTCTGGTGAAATCTGCCAAGTTTCGGCGGATATAACATCATTAGAACATAAAGTTTTTAGTGAGATTTCGAAAGTTTCGGGTGATATTTCATCCCTTGAAAGCAAGATGACTAACGAGATCTCTAAAGTCACTTCTGATTTTGACAAAATATCGTCCCTAAAATCTACTTTTGAAGAAAAGATCAAAGAAATGAAAAAGAAAAAGGTTACTTTGTAAACATCTTCGGCGTCTGTTTGTCAGGGAGCTAAAAACAGTCGGGTGACATAATTATGTCACATTGCCCCCTCCTTAAAAGAAGGTTCCTACTGGAACCTTGTCGGGACTCGAACTGGATGCACTATTGTATATAGGTACAGTCGGAAAAATGAAGGAATACCCATGAACGATCACATCAATCAATGATTTTGTATTTGCTGTCTTCTTCTATAACAAACGTTTGTTATTTATAGAAAAAGACAGCAAATACAAAATAAGTGATTAATGTGATCGTTCATGGGTATTCTTTCATTTTTCCGACTGTAAGTGAGGTTCAATCAATTTATTTTTGACCCCAGAATCTGTGGTATAATTTATGACCAATCTTTTCGGGACACCCTGTATATCTCTCCATTAGCGAAAGGCCACACGGGCTATAATTTACGGCGCCGTAAGAGCAGTAAACCCATTGGTTGACTCCACCAATTGTAGATGAAATAGGAGTTAGTCAACCAATGCCTCGTCAGGTTTACTGCTGTTACGGCGCCGTAAATTATCGCCCGTGTGGCCTTAGCCTTAATAGAAAGCGGACCTTGATCTATATTAATGTTTCCAACTACCGTAGAGCGGCATGATACCTGGCCTAATAAGCCAAAGCGCTCGGGTTCGATCCCCGGCACAGACAATCCATTTTTATTTCTATAAATGATACGAGCTGTTCACCGTGCCTCGGAGAGTACGTTAAGCCGTCGGTCCCTCTGGGCTAGTCTACATCGACACTATACTAAATTTAAAATCAAGATGCAGTAGAAATAAACAAACTAAGACACGTTAAATGCTACTAGGAGCACTCCCGAATCATAATTTACAATGTATTGCTATGATCTACTTTCTCTTACTTTTATATTAATTAGTATTTATTTAATTAATTATTCAGTTGACGCAAATCATACATAAAAAAAATTAAGAAAAATCTCAGGGTGCCTTTTTGTCAAAAAAAAATAACTAAATTATCTTAGGTTATACTTATCCTTTCTCGTGGCTTCAGTATCTCTTGGTTGATCCTTATCGGGATAAAATAGGAAAAGGAAATAAATAGAAATACCATAAATAAGCACATACAAATACCTTTATTATCAAAAGCAATGCTCTGAAAATTTATCAATTAAATCCTGTGGGCATCACTGTCCAAATGAAACTTTTACCATATAATTAATGTAATTCAAACAAATATTTATCGCTTTGTTCTTGATACCATTAATAAAACAAGCTAAACAAACAGATTTAGGTATTCGCAAAACTACTTATACTTCCTATTAAATTTTTGAAATGTTGGAATCTTAATTCATATGCTTTTACGCAAAAAAAAATTACTTCTGATTATAAAGAAAATCTATCACATAAGTTATTGACTGACCTTTTTGACTCACACACAATGATGTCTCCTCTTGACCCAAACAGCTCTTCCTTGTTGATTATGTTAGGCTACCAATCAAAGCCCTTTCCGTTCTCAGCATCAATCCAGCAGCATACCAGCAACTATTTCTCCAAAACACGAGCCAGGCCTCTTTTGACCAGTACTCGTTCAATGAACTCCAAAACTCTCTCCTCTCTTTCTCACAATAATAATCTCCTGAGACCCAAGTATCTTTTTACTTGGTATCACAAATAATTTTAATAACTATAGTTCTTGTAACTTACTCTCTTGGACTTTACAGAATCAAAGAGGTATTTCTTCTCAATTTGATTTGTCTCTCGTTCCACATTTCAGCTATTCTTCACTATTAAACAACCACTAGTACTTGCTTCTGAACTACTCACGAAAACTTTTGACTGCTCTTCTCAGATGCCGGTCACATAATAATCTCCTTTTCCAAACTGTCTGAGCATTCAAACTTCTCTCTCCCCATTCCAAATTGTCAAGCCAATCAGAAACATTTCTCTCTCCACATGCCTCTTTTTTCATTTGAAAAAACCCATGCATTCTTTCAACAAATACTTCTACTCCTGATAATTGCTTTTCGGGAATTCTACAAATATTCTTGGGCTTAAACAAAAGGTTTTAAAATTCCAAATTTCTCTACCATATTTTTTCTAAAAACTAATAATTACAATTACCTGTGGATTTTGCCTTTTTTTTTATTTTATTATCAGCATCAACCACTTTGGGTTATTAGCTGTACTGTCATTAATACATGGTTACTTAAATCTAATAACATTTTGGCTATTACATAAGTTCACATTTAGGTAACAATATAATTTACAAATTAAGAATTATAAAATGTTAACAGTGGTTACAGTTTGCTTAAAACATTAATGTCTTTCAAATAATTAAACAAATGTGTAAGCTTACAGTGTGATCCTAAGACTGCTTTTATATTGAGAGGTATGGAGTGTTTTTGTCTTTCATTAAGATATTTAGGACACTCTATTAATATATGTGTTACATTGATGTCGCAATTACACAGGTCACAAATAGGGCGATTTGACTTAAAGATTAGGTAGCTGTGAGTAAGTCTGCTATGCCCTATGCGTAAACGATTTAGCTTCACAAACAGCTGGCGATTTAGGTCTATCTCACACCAAGATTCAATTGAGGGCTTTATTGTGTGTAGAGATGATTGTGAAAGATTCCATTCGTTTTCCCATTTGTTTAACACTTTTTCTTTAAGGAATGGTTTGTAATCGGAAACAGGCACTAAGTTCACTAACACTGAAGACGCACTGTGTATTGCTTCTCTGGCATGGAAATCTGCTTTTTCGTTTCCTTGAAGTCCAATGTGTGATGGAACCCATATAAAGCTTACTTGCTGCATCATGTTCTTCAGTAAATGTAATTGTTCTTTTATTAAAATACTTATAGGATTACTTGTATATAACTGTTCTATCGTATGTAATGCACTGAGTGAGTCGGTAATTATGACAGATTTTGGAATTTTTTGAGTACGAATGTGAATGAGGGCTTGCAGAATTGAATATAGTTCTCCAGAGTAAATACTGCAAGTGGAAGATAATTTAAATTGTAATATAGTGTTTGAATCTACAACTGCCGATCCCACACCATCAGCAGTCTTAGATGAATCTGTATAAATATAACAATGATCTGGGAAAGAAGCAAGTATGTTGAGAAAAGATTGATTAATTGTTGCATGGGGGGTATCAAGCTTATTGTATTTAGAAAGAGTTAGATCACATATTGCAGGAAGGAAGGTCCAGGGCGGAGGAGTAACTGTATTTGTCTGATTAAAAAATTTTGGGAATTGAATATTATTGAGAGAGAGATATTTTCTGATTCTCTCGTAAAAGGGGGGGTTAGTTCTTTTTTTATTTACATAAGTTTCTTTGAAACGTTCTGCAATAGTGTTGTGGAAAGTGGGATGCGATTCTATTGCATATATGGATGATGCGTAGGCTAATGACAAGTACATTCTTCGGAAATTTAAAGGTGGTTCTCCGGTTAAACATTGTAAACTATTAATGGGGCTAGTACAGAATGCTCCTGTGGCTATTCTTAATGCTGTATTTTGTATGACTTCTAGTTGAGCAAGAAGTGTCTTCTTTGCAGATGAGTATACAATTGATCCATAATCGAGTTTGGATCGTACTAGAGATTTGTAAATAAGAATCAAACTTTTACAATCTGAACCCCAATTACGATTACACAGTGTACGCATTAAATTGAGACCAGATTGACAGGATTGTTTAATGTGCATAATGTGGTACTTCCAAGATAGTTTTTTATCAAAGATCATTCCTAGAAATTTTAAGTGTTCCACATAAGTTAAGTTGTTTCCATATAACTGAAGATCTGGAGTTGTAGACTGCCGTTTTTTTGAAAATAAAATACATTTAGTTTTGGTTGTAGAGAATTGCAATCCTACAGCTTTCGACCAGTTTTCAAGGTGATTTAATGCACATTGTAAATTTTTCTGTATAGAAAGAATATTTTTTCCTCTTGAATATATAACTAAATCGTCAGCGTATAATCTCGCTTTAACAAGTTGTGGAAAGTTTTCTAAGATTTTGTTTATTGCTACTAAGAATAGTGTTGAACTAATAACAGATCCTTGAGGTGTTCCATTTGTTTGGTCTTTAGTGCTGGATAGTGTACCATTTATCTTAACCTTAAATTGTCTCTTACTAAGAAAATTTTGAATGAAATATAGCATGTTACCTTTGACGCCCCACTGACTTAGTGTGTTAAGAATGTCGTATCTCCAAGCCATGTCAAACGCTTTTGTTATATCGAAAAAAACCGCAAGACATTCCTGTCCAATTGCAAACGATTCATTTATCTCGGATTCTAGGTCAATTAAATTATCTATAGTGGATCTGTTCCTGCGAAAGCCGCTTTGTTCATTGATTATTAATTTATTATTTTCCAAAAACCACCTTAGTCTATTATTCACCATTTTTTCCAAGATTTTACACATTGTGTTGGTAAGCGAAATTGGCCTATAGGATTCGGGATCAGTTCGTGGTTTATTTGGTTTTAGTAATGGAACTATTATCGCCTGCGTCCATTTTGTGGGAAACTCATTATTAGTCCAAATTCTGTTGTATAGGTTAAGAAGATATTGTTTTCCATTATCTGGTAGATTTTGTAAGAAACTAACAGGAATATCGTCTGGTCCTGGCGCCGATTTTTTGCTGGTACTTAAAGAGTGATTAAGCTCTTCCATGGTAAATGTTATATTAAGAGGATTATCTTCAATGCAATTAAAATCTATTAATTTATTTTCCGAAATCATCTTGGTATTGATAAATTCTTTAGAAAAGTTGTTATTGCTGGAGTTCATTTCAAATTGTTTTGCTAATAAATCTGCTATTTCGTTATTAGATGTTACTATCTGTTTGTTATTGCATAGAAATGGAATCTTTTTATAGGTATTACTTCCAGATATTTTTCTAACTTTTTCCCATACGGTGCTTATAGGCATAGTGGAATTAATAGAGGACATAAATTCTTGCCAAGATTTTTTTCTGTTCTTTTTAGTTATATATCTAGCTTGAGCCCGTAACTTCTTATATTCTATAGTATTTTCAAGTGTTTTGTGACGTTTCAATTTGTTAAAGGATTTTTTATATTTCTTTATTATATCAGTACACTCTGCGTTCCACCATGGTAATGAATTTCTTTTATGTAGAGTTTGTGTTTTACCTATATGATTTTCACCGGCAAGATGGATTAATGATATAAACGAATTCAAAAGTTCATCTATATGATGATTTTCGGTGACTTCTTTTAAGCTATGGCAGTTCTGTTGAATATACTTTTTGAATAAATACCAATCGGCTTTCTTTAGATTCCATTTTGGAATTGGGGTTGTATTAGTATCTTCATAATTACTGTTAAAAGAGACTTTAATAGGATAATGATCACTTCCAAATAAAAACGGAATTACATCCCATGAAAACTTTGCTGACAGTGCAGGATCACATAATGACAGGTCGATAGCTGATGAAGTACCTGTATGAATATTATATCTTGTTGATTGTCCATCATTTAGTACGTTTAGGTTTTTTGAGGTAATTATGTTTTCTAAAATTTTGCCCTTGGAATTTATTCCAAGAGATCCCTATATTGGATTATGGCTGTTAAAATCACCAACGATTATTCTGGGAGTGGGAATCTGATCTAATACATCTGAAATATCTGCTTCTGTGATAGGTAAGTCAGGTGGAATATAAATATTACAGATATTCATTTTTTGTGGAAAGGACACTGATACTCCTACTACTTCTAAATTACTATTGATTACTAATGCTTCTGATTCATATTTTTTGTTAACATACGTAACAACTCCTCCACTAGCGATATTTGCGTTGTCTCGGTTTTTATGGAAACAAGAATAATTCTTCATGTCATAACTATGATATCCTTTAAAGTTTGTTTCTTGTAAACATATTATTGATGGTGAGATTATTGAACATAAATGTTTAAGCATTTCTAAACGGGGATAAAACCCGTTAACATTCCATTGTAGTATCGGTTCGAAGATTTTAGTTTATTTCTGGAGCTGAATTTGTCGAACAATCACTATCTTGATAAGCGGGATCGTCTAGCATTTTTTCGATTTTGTTTATTAATTTAGTGCATTTAGTTTTCATGCTTTTTTCTGTAAAATATGGCTTAATTGTTGTTAACATGTAAATAAAGTTGGGTATATCCGTTGTGTATGTTTGTAATAAACTAATGGGATCAGTCGAGCTAGTATAATTTTCAAAAAAGTCAAGTGTTTCTTCATATGTTAAGTTAAAATTATTTGACGTATCGTGAAATACTGTTTTTGTTGGCATCATTATTTCCTGAATTGATCTGGTAGATTCAGTTTGCTTTTTTTGTTTCTTTTTGGTTTGTGTTGGTACTTTAAATTCTTTATTTAATTCTTCAGTGGGAGATGGAGTAGTATTAATTTCCGAAATTGTTCTCTTATTGGTCGTTGACTGATCCTTAGATATACAGTGGAACCTCGATAACCCGGATTAATCGGGACCGCGGCCGATCCGGGTTATCGAAAATCCGGGTTAGCCGGAGAATATAGTAAAAATTAATAAATAACCTCCATTATAATTACAAAAACATGAAACACATATGCACAGTACACATCTAAATTACGTATAGTTGTATAGAGTGTAGAGTTTTGTTCATTTCTTGGTAAAAAACTCAGTCATACTGTAGAGATGTACCGACACCATAATATGGTAGGTCTGGATCCCGCGTACGAAAAAAAAGTTGATAAATAGCAAGCTGAAAATTTGTTATTAGCTTAAGGGTGTCTAGTCGGACAAACATTAATATATGGGAACACTGGAACAGGGGAAGTTTTAACTGTGGAACAGGCTAAAAATTTGGAACGGTCAGACCACGAAAACGGCACATGTATTTTGTCCGACAGAACAGACTTAAACTCTCCGAACAGAGATTAAACTCTCATGCAAAAATCAGACTGCTATTTATCACCAAATTGGCGTTTTAATGAGTGGAACATGTAGAATATGTCAAATGACAGGAATTATGACAGGTGATAAATAGCAGTCTGATTTTTGCATGAGAGTTTAATCTCTGTTCGGACAGTTTATGTCTGTTCTGTCGGACAAAACAAATGTGCCATTTTCGTGTTCTGACCGTTCCAGATTTTTTACCTGTTCCACAATTAAAACTGCCCCTGTTCCAGTGTTCTCATATATCAAAGTTTATCCGACTAGACACCCTTAAGCTATTAACAAATTTTTAGCTTGCTATTAATCAACTTTTTTTTCATACGCGGGATCCAGACCTATGGTATCATAATATCATATTATGATGCTGCAATAAATTTATTTTAAAGATTCGCCTTTATCAATCCTACCTAATGTTTCTAGTTTCTTTTCCATTGTCACAACATTTTTACGTTTTGTTAACATTACAGTTTTGTTACCATTACGTAGACAAAAATCAGGCAAACACAATCTGAAGCACGATTACAGAACGGAAGTGATTAAAACAATGTTGTTATTTAAGAACAGACTAAGGCCATTGTTTTAAAAAAGAATTTTTAAATAGTCACGTCTATTTTAAACAATGCTAAGACAGTTTGACATAAATAACGGAAAAGGAATACAGACAGGTGCCTGTTCTTTCCGATAAGCTGAGACGGTCGCTCTGCCTGCCGCCGTGTGCATGAATCATTTTTACTGTTGTACTTATATGTGTTCAAATTACACAAATACACATTATCTCTCAAATATTATTTGACCTACATACATTTTTATTTGATAAAATTGTTAAATTGTTTATTTGTTAAATTTTTGTCTGATGAAAATCGGTCCGGGTTAGCCGGACTTCCGGGTTATCGGGGGCCGACTTATCGGGGTTCCACTGTACAATTAGTTTCGATAATTAATACGGGGGGCATTAAATTAGTATCTGTTTGTTGGTTAAGTGAAGGTTCGGCACTAGAATTACTGACTGGATGATTTGGTTCCATTTCTAGGGGTGATGGAATAGACTTGGGGGATTCTTGTGGTTGTTGTTGTATTGGTTGTTGTTGTATTGGTTGTGGTTGTATTGGTTGTTGTTGTATTGGTTGTTGTTGTTGTATTGGTTGTTGTTGTATTGGTTGTTGTTGCATTGGTTGTTGTTGTATTGGTTGTTGTTGTATTGGTTGTTGTTGTATTGGTTGTTGCGGTTGGTGTTGGATATGAGAGGAATCATTTTGTTGATTATGATTTGAACAATTTGCTGCAACGTGACCTGTGTTCTTACAGATAAAACATGAAGGTTTATCTAAACTTAAATATATGCGATACGAAGTTTGATCATATGTCATTAAGAAAGAAGAGGGAAGGTCTATATCTACAAGTGGTTGAATATAAGTTTGCCTTCTAAAACTGAGGACGTGTTGAAATTCTGGAAGTTGACTACCGATTCTAAGGAAGGTTAAAGGTGACATTAATTTAAGACCAAATTTGGTTAACTCATTCTCTATTAGAATATGTGGAATAGAAGGGCAAACACCCGATAGTAACAGTCTTTCGTTTGGAGTTATCAATTTTCGTGCTTTTAGATTTTCGCCTTTAATTGTTATTTCTGCTGGACCGGACATAAATTTTTCCACCAGGGATTCGCTGGAGAGATAAATACATATTCTGTTATTTGATAGCCTTGATGAAAATAAAATATTCCGTGGATGAACAACTTCACCAAGTGCTATTAAGTACTCTTCTATTTTAGTATCAGGTAGCGAATTAAATAAAATTGCTTGCAGCTTTGAAGGAAATTGAATAGAAGAAGCATTGTTAAGCACAGTTGAATATGAGGTTTTGTTTTGAGGTTGTTGATGATCTTCAGTCATGATTGTTGACAAATTAGTTAGGTCGGATCTGGTATCATTTGGTATACTCATTAGTAATTATAAACCAGTTTCAGAACCAGAACTAGTTCCGAGAACTGGCCTTTCGGCCGTCACTTAACCTTACAAACGGTATGCTTTGTAATGTTTTGAATAAATAAATAATAAAAACTCACTGGTTTATTCCGTAAGGTAACTGCACTATATACTATTACTTTTTGCTTATTTTCAAGTTTATTTGGATATAAACTACTTGAAAGAAGATGATTTTTTGGGACTGAAATGTAAACACAGTTTGTGTTACCATGTTCAGGACCGGACTCCGATTTTGCCTTTCCCGTAACAAAACAATCTTTTTAAAATTATAATCCGAAATAAATTGTCTTTTCAGTTCACCTTATTTACAAATGTCTTTAATTCTTCAGGGAAAAACTCATTAAGGATAAACCCACTGCGTAAAAGATACCTTCTAATAAATAGTTACAAATCAATATACAGGGTGAATCAAATTTATGTGCCCACGTTATATTAAAAAAAATAAAGTTTTTATTCTGTCTTTGATTGCCAAAATTTAAATAGTATAGTTACTTGAAACAGGGTTAAAGATATAATTGGCGCCGGAACAATCCGAAAGGATCTCCCCGGCAAAAATGCCATACGATATTATTATTATTATTATCCAACTGCCATCCACTTTGTCTTTGAAATATTGATTTTAAGGCCTCTCCGATAACTTGCTTCACTGATTAGATTTACTAATGTCTGGAGATCTTGTAAATTTTCTGCAAGTATGGCTGTATCGTCAGCGTATCTGATATTGTTGATTACTTCTTCACCTAGTCTTAATGCCTCCGGTCTGCCATCCAAAGCCTCCCTAAAGATTTCTTCAGAGTATAAATTAAAAAGACTGGGTGACAAAACAGAACTCTATCGTATTCCACGTTTCATGGGTAGTTTTTCAGTATAGTATGACTATCTCCAACTTGGATAGAGGCTACTTAATTATACAGGGTGTTTCATTAATAATTGTCCATATAATAACTGGAGAAAGCTTAGCACAAAATACGAAGATTTAACCTAAAACACTTAAATCAAATTTGGTTCCTTACTGAGTTAGTTACAATCTAAAAATTTAAAAATATTTTTGCTCAGAATTTTAAAACTATTCGACGTATCCTTTTCATACTTAACAGAAAGTGCGACTACTAGACATACTACTAAATTACGATAAACAAACGTTTCTGGGTATTACCAGAGGCGTACAACGGGGTAAAGTGAATGGTTAACCCTTTCCAAATTCTCCGCCATGGCGAAATTGCAATTTTAGTTCAATTTTTGGATTCTCCAATACTTTCTATGAAAATAATATACTCTTAATTCGTAACGATAAAGTCATTAGTTTTCGAGATATTTGAAGTTAAAAATGAAACGACACGGTTATTTTGATCAGTGTATTGTGTCGCTTCATTTTAAATTTCAGATATCTCGAAAACTACTAATTTTATTGTTACGAATGAAGAGAATATTATCTACATAAAAAGTATTGCAAAATCAAAAAATTACACTAAAATAGCAATTTCGTCAGAGGCGTAGAATTTGGGAAGGGTTAACCAGCCACTATCCCCTGTCGTACGCCTCTGGTAGTAACTAGAAACGTTTATTTATCTTAATTTAGTAGGGTGTACAGTACCTACACTTTCTGCCAAGTATGATAAGGATACGGCAAATAGCTTTAAAGTACTGGGTAGGTACAAATAATTTTTAAATTTTAATCATATGAATCATATCATAAATTAATCAAAATAACTGTGCCGTTTTATTTTTAACTTCAAATATCTCGAAAACTAATGACTTTATCGTTACCAATGAAGAGTATATTATTTACGTAGAAAGTATTGGGAATTTAAAAATGGCACTAAAATAGTAATTCCTCCAGTGGCGTAGAATTTGAGAAGGGTCAACCCATCCACCATCCCCTGTCGTACGCCTCTGGTAGTAGCTAGAAACGTTTGTTTATCATAATTTAGTAGGATGTCTAGTAGTCGCACTTTCTGTTAAGTATAAAAAGGATACGTCGAATAGTTTTAAAATGCTGAGCAAAAATAGTTTTTAAATTTTTAGATAAAACACCCTGTAACTCAGTAAGGAACCACATTTGATTTAAGTGTTTTAAGTTAAATCTTCGTATTTTGTGCTAAGGTTTCTCCAGTTACTATATGGACAATTGTTAATGAAACACCCTGTATAAGTATTCTAGCAGTCTTAAATCATAGTGGTCAAGCTCTTATATTGTAATATAAGTATTCTAGCAGTCTTATCGTAGTCTTATCGTAGTGGTCAAGCCCTGCCGCCTGCAGGCAATCGAAAAGTGTATGGTGTTGTACTTGGTCGAATGCCTTCTCGAAGTCGATGAAACAAACATAAACGTTCTTTCGGAATTCAGAACTTTTTTGTAAAAGAACTTCTTCTTCTTAACGTGCCCTATCAAGTCCCCTTGACGTTGGCGATTAACATGGCGAAACTGTCTCTGTCTCGAGCTATTCTAAATAGTTGTTCTGCTTTCTTTATCCCAGTCCACTTCCGGATATTCTTCAACCAAGAGGCCTGCTTTCTACCAATTCCTCTGCGTCCTTCGATTTTACCCATCATAATAAGTTGAAGAATATTATACCGGTCTCCCCGTTCTACGTGTCCAAAATAGGCCATCTTTCTATATTTGATGTTATTAAGCAGCTCGCGGGTAGCATTTGCTCTCTTAAGGAATGCCACATTTGTCAGCATAGCTGTCCATGGTATTCTCAGTGTATGTCTGTGCAGCCACATTTCAAAGGCCTCCAAACGATTAATGGTGGATATTTTTAATGTCCATGCTTCGACACCATACAAGAGGACTGACCAAATGTAACATTTAATCATGCGTTTTCGAAGTTGAAGTTGCAAGTTATCATTACAGAAGAATGACCTCATTTTTAAAAATGTCGTGCGGGCTATCTCGATTCTACATTTTATCTCTTTATCTGGATCTAGTTGTTCAGTAAATATGGCAACCAAGATATTTAAAACTGGGTACTCTTTGAATTATATGACCATCAACATATAACCGTGAATCTTGATGGGTCAAACGGCTAAATACCATGTATTTTGTTTTTGAACAGTTTATGTTTAGGCCAAACTCTCTTCCCACTGTGTCAATGGCATTTAAAAGGTGTTGTAATCCATTCATATTATCATCACTTAAAATAACTGTATCGTCTGCATATCTGATTGTATTTATCAGAATTCCATTAACTTTTACACCCCATTCCAAATTCTGTAAAAGAACACTCATACAAAATAGTTCTTCTCTAGTTCCTAGACCATCTCTAAATCCAAATTATTTATTAGGTACCCATTCTACTTTCGTACAGAAGGAATACTCGGTTTTGTATAATTCGTAAAACTATCTTTTTACGCACTTTAAAAAGTGCGAGACTCATTAAACACTTATAGATTATTATATACACATTTATAAATCTATTTTTAACATAGCAATTTCTGAATCTGCCCCGTCTCTCCAGCTTCTTAGTCTTTCATCTTTTCTGGATCCAGCCTGTAAATGCTGCTTAATGTAATATTTGTTTCAGTATTTTTAAAATCTTCTATCGATAACCGTACCACAAATGATGGCCTTTAACACGAAGTCAGAGTCCTTTTCCAGGTCTTTAGAATAAATGTCTTTGATGCATCTTCTTTTCTACTATTTGCATCTTCTTTAGTAGTCTAGGCACAAGCTGAGCACATAAGTACTTTCCTATCATAGACCAGGGCATTTAGAACTAAAAATACTGATATATTTCGATTTTTAAATACAGTACCTATTTACTTTTTTTTGCTTGAAAATGGCTTTGGCAGAGCCAATTAACCAGACTTGTTTGTGATTGATTGCAGATTCATAGTCATAAATTTCATATTTCATAACGTAAGTACTACAATATTATTTTTTTGATACATCTGGGGTGCAAAAAATGACACCTTAAAAATGGGTAATTTTTGATGTCTCGCATTTCCTAAACCTGTTGTCCGATTTAAGTGATTTTTTAATATGTTATAGCCTTATTCTTTAACAATATCATTGTAATAATGTTGTTGCTAAACAGGTATATTTTCATTATATATCGGTTGTACCAATGGAACTGTGTTTTTTTTCTCAAACTTCGCATCACTCTGTGGAATATTCTAGCATTTATATAATACTCAAATTTAAACCCAACTATAGCCTCATATTTTCTCAATATTCTGTTTTTTGAGTCATTCGCTTATATTGGACCGTTAAAAAGTTAGGTACCTTAACAATTAGCCATGTTTTGCATCAATACAGTGTGTTTTTAAATAAGCATGGCAAACTTCAAGGAGTAATTCAATATGAAAAAATATTGACAGTTTGCTTTATAAACCTATGTCCGCAAATGCTTAGTTTCTGAGATAGAGGGTGTTGAAATTTTTCTTACATATTGACGATTTATTTATTGCTTCAAAACCGGTTGAGATAGGCAAATGAAATTTGGTGAGTTTTAAGACGTAGTTATTGTACATTTTTTGACATACAAATTAGAGTTAAATATTCACCATTGGCGCGCATACGTATATGAGCCGTCATGTTACCCGTATGCGCGCCAGTGGTGAATATTTAATTCTTAATTGTATGTAAAAAATGTGCAATAACTAGGTCTTAAAACCCACCAAACTTCATTTGCATATCTCAACAGGTTTTAAAGCAATAAATAAATCATCAGTTTGTAAGAAAAATTTCGTTTGTATATGAGCCGTCATGTTACCCGTATGCGCGCCAGTGGTGAATATTTAATTCTTAATTGTATGTAAAAAATGTGCAATAACTAGGTCTTAAAACCCACCAAACTTCATTTGCATATCTCAACAGGTTTTAAAGCAATAAATAAATCATCAGTTTGTAAGAAAAATTTCAACACCTCCTATCTCAGAAACGAAGCATTTGCGGACATACCGTTTATAAAGCAAACTGTCAATATTTTTTCATGCAGAATTACCCTTTAAAGTTTGCCATACTTATTTAAAAACACCCTGTATTGATGAAAATCATGGCTAGTTGTTAAATTACCTAACTTTTTTATGGTCTAATATAGGCGAATGAATAAAAAAACAAAATGTGGAGAAAACATGAGGCTATAGTAAGATTTTAATTTCAGTATTTTATAAATGTTAGAATATTCCGCAGGGTGATGCGAACTTTGAGAAAAAAACCCAGTTTGATTGGTACACCTGGTATACAATGAAAATTTAACTGTTTAGCAGCAATACTATTACAGCGATATTGTTAAAGAATAAGGATATACCATATTAAAAAATTACTTTATTCGGACAACAGGTTTAGGAAATTCGAGACATAAAAATGACCCACTTTTAAGGTGTCCGGTTAATTTTGCACCCCAGTGTATTATTATATTATATTTTTTTATTATATATTTTAATTTGTGGTAATCACTTTTTTACTTCTATTTTTTTATTATTTTATTATATGTTCTTTTTATATCTTAATTTTTTTTCTTTTTAATTTTTTCAAACCAAATTAACAAATTATTCCTAGTTTACAACTTGTATTTACATAATTTAACATGTTTATAAATGAGATGAAGAATTTCCATATCATTTGTAAATGTATTTACATGTAATGTATTTGTAAAAGTATTAAGAGGAAACAGTAGCGATCAACAGGTAGCAAAAACGCGTTCCAAGATTGCGGCTGTAATTTTGAATATTTTTTCGAGATATTTGGTACACGTATTCGTAATATAATAAAGAATGGCGGTACAGATCTCAATTTGAAAAATATATTAATATGTGGAAATTACTCTGTAATTAAACACAATATTAAAAAAACGAGCCTGTACCGCCATTAAGAAGAACAAAAAAATACACTTTCTTCAAATAAACTTTTTTATCCGATGCCTAGATTTTGTGTCATTTTGGAACTACTAAAATGTTTTATTTCATTAGTAGTTCCAAAATGACACAAAATCTAGGCATCGGATAAAAAAGTTTATTTGAAGAAAGTGTATTTTTTTGTTCTTCTTAATGGCGATACAGGCTTGTTTTTTTAATATTGTATTTAATTACAGAGTAATTTCCACATATTAATACATTTTTCAAATTGGCTCTGTGCCGCCATTCTTTATTATATTACGAGTAGGTGTGCCAAATATCTCGAAAAAATATTAAAATTACAGCCGCAATCTTAAGGTTTATTGGGAAACAACATTTTAAATTTTTGAATTCCTTATAAAAGTCGTTTATGTTATTTATCTTTATATTATTTGCATTTATAGATCACCTGCCTCTTCCGTGGAACTATTTTTTCAGAACCTGCTAAATTTGTTAGATGACCTGCCCCATAAAAGTAGAAATATTTTATGCGGGGACTTTAACATTGATTATGCTGCTGCTTGTGCTACACAAATATCCTTGGTCAACATATTTGAATCGTATGGTCTAACAATTCCCGTTGATTCTCCTACAAGGATTACAAAAACTTCATCTACCATAATTGATTATACAGTCTCAGATTTCTCACCCCTTGATGTCCACTCTACAATTATTAATGCTGGACTATCTGATCATGAAGCAGTTTATACGAAGTTTAATATCTCCAGCAAACCCTCCTCGAAAACCCGACGTTTAGGCAGGATTTTTTCCACCCGGAACTTTCGTAAATTCCAAAATTTATGCTTAACCTCTGAGTGGCGCTTTCCTGCCATGGACGTGGATAATAATTTCAGTGAATTCTTAGATAAGCTTATCTGTATCTTCAATAAAGCATTTCCTTTAATTGCAATTAAGCCAAAACATCACATAGTATGGTATAGTTGATCCAAAAGATGGCATAAACCAGACATATAAAGTGAAAGTTATCCTTTAACACCAAATTGTTCTATATGGTCCACACAATGTCCAGAAAAAAGTCACACCATTTTGAGCGTCGGGTTTGGGGGTGAGGGGGGAGAAATCGGTAAATTCATAGTTTTTTAAGTTTTTCGCCAATATTTCTAAAACTATGCGGTTTAGCATGAACAACCCTCTATACAAAATTGTTCTACATTAAATTTGAAATAAAAAAGGCCCTATGCATAATCTTTCTAAAATGAATGGTTCCAAAGTTACGGAGGTAGTATATAACTGGTCCAAAAAAAGGCCTAACCAAAACATCCAAAGTAAAAGTTTTCCTCCAACACCAAAATGTTCTATAAGGTCCACATATTGTTCAGTAAAAAGTTACACCATTTTGAGCGTCCGGTTTGGGAGGGAGATGGGAGAGAAGCCGGTAAATTAGTAGTTTTTTTTAGGTTTTTCGTCAATATTTCTAAAAATATGCTTTAGCGTAAACAATTTTATATACAAAAATGTTCTACATGAAATTTAAAACAAAATATGTTCTACACATAATTCTCATAAAATCAACGGTTCCAGAGTTACAGAGGGTGAAAAGTCGAAGTTTTCGATACTTTTTATATTTTTTGGGCAATATTTATGATATAACTATACCAAAAATCCAGACATCCAAAGTGAAAGTTATCCGCCAACACCAAATTGTTCTATATGGTCCATACAATGTTCAGAAAAAAGTCACACCATTTTGAGCGTCGGGTTTGGGGGGGGGGGAGAGGGTAGAGAAATCGGTAAATATAAAAAGTATCGAAAACCTCCACTTTTCACCCTCCGTAACTCTGGAACCGTTGATTTTATAACAATTATGTATAAAATCTTTTTTGTTTTAAATTTTATGTATACCCTATTCCACGAACATACGCCTGTTTTGGATTACTTCGACAACGAATATTTTACTGTGCAAAATAAGAAGAACGAAAGTAAATTGCAAATTACATTGTTGTTTATTGGAATAATTATTAGCGCCATTTACTTTCGTACTTCTTATGTTGCACAGTAAAATATTCGTTGTCGAAATAATCCAAAACAGGAGTATGTTCGTGGAATGACCCATAGAATACTTTTCTATAGAACATTCCTTACGATAAAGCATAGTTTTAGAAATATTGACGAAAAACGTAAAAAAACTACTAATTTACCGACTTCTCTCCCATCTCCCCCCCAAACCGGACGCTCAAAATGGTGTAACTTTTTACTGAACAATATGTGGACCATATAGAACAATTTGGTGTTAAAGGAAAAATTTACTTTGGATGTCTGGGTTAGGACTTTTTTTGGACCAATTATACTATACTACCTCCGTAACTTTGGAACCGTTCATTTTAGAAGGGTTATGCATAGTATTGCATAGGGCCTTTTTTATTTCAAATTTAATGTTGAACAATTTTGTGTAGAGGGTTGTTTATGCTAAACCGCTTAGTTTTAGAAATATTGACGAAAAGCGTAAAAAACTACGAATTTGCAGATTTCTCCCCCTCTCCCCCCAAACCCGACGCTCAAAATGGTGTGACTTTTTTCTGAACATTATGTGGACCATATAGAACAATTTGGTGTTGGAGGATAGCTTTCACTTTGGATGTCTGGGTTTGGGTCTAACTATACCATACTAACAAACCCTGGACTACTAAAGGTATCCGAATATCTTCCAAGAATATGCGTTCTCTTCTCTATATCAAGAAATTTACTACCAACGTCTCTATCACTGAATGTATCACCAAGTACAGGGCAACCTATAACTTATAAAATCAGCTAAAAAAGTCTACTACCAGAACCGTCTGGGAAGCTCCAAAAGTGTTGCAAAAGAAACTTGGTCCGTAATAAACGATCTTCGAAATAAAACCCACACTGCTCAAACATTTTCCCTTCCAGACCCTGAAAATCTAAATGAATGCTTTGTTAATGTGAGTAAAAATATTACATCAACTATTTTGCCACAACAAGATCAAATTTCCTATCTCCCTAATTCAAGAAACGTCTCGAATTCATTCTTTATAAAACCAGTCGATAAATCTGAACTGATCCAAACAATCAATAGTATCAAAATCAAATCTTCCTGTAGTACTGATGGTCTATCGATAAAAAATTTTTCTAATCTTCCAGAAAATGTGTTAGAAGTCCTCATCTCACTAATTAATGATTCTTTTGAGAAAGGTAAATTCCAGATTGCCTGAAGACAGCCATCATTATTCCTCTTCATAAGGGTGGTGAAATATCTAATACCTGCAATTATAGACCTATTGCACTACTACCGGTACTCTCCAAAATTATTGAGAGACTCATAAAAGCCCGACTTATGTCCTTTCTAGTTGAAAACAACATTTTATCACAAAATCAGTTCGGCTTTTTAAATAATAAATGCACCACTGATGCCATGTTTTCTGTCCTACATGAGGTTTATCAAGCACTGAACAATAATATTCACACTGCCACCGTTTTTTTGTGACTACGCCAAAGCTTTTGATTGTGTAAATCACAACATTTTGATAAAAAAACTAAATTTCTACGGAATTCGAAGCATTTCTTTAGATTGGTTCCAATCTTACTTGGATGATAGGAAACAACTGGTTAGAGCAAATGATACAGACTCTAGTCTCAAAAACATTGTATGTGGGGTACCTCAAGGTTCAGTATTGGGTCCTCTACTTTTCCTTATCTTTATTAATGACATCACTAATTTAAAAATCGATGGAAAAATCGTTCTTTTTGCTGATGATACCAGTATCACTTGGAGCAACTCAAATATTACAACTCTTCATGCTACTATAACTTCTGATCTACTTACAATAAAAACCTGATCTGACTCAAATTTACTCTCGTTTAACGTAGATAAAACAGTAGCATTGTCTTATTAAGGAGCTGTTCAACCCTTACCTCTTAATAACAGCCAGATCAGTACCGTTGATTCTGTAAAATTTCTTGGTATTTTTTTAGACAGTAACCTTAAATGGTCCCTCCATATCGATTTGTTACGGAAGAAACTCTCTTCAGCTTGCTATGCTATAAGATCTGTTTCGAATGAACTCAATTTAGCATCTTCCAAAATAACATATTTTTCTTTGTTCGAGTCACATCTTCGTTATGGTCTTCCTTTTTGGGGTTCTGGTACAGCTGCCCAATTCGATGTTATTTTTAAATTACAAAAAAGAGCAATAAGATATCTGTTTGGCCTCAGAAGAACAACACATTGCAGAAGTTATTTCAAAGATCACGGAATTTTAACCCTTCCATCTTTGTATATTTTAGAAACTGTTTGCTTAATTCGTAAACATCTACATGTCTTTCCACCAAGACCTAATCATGACTACTTCACGAGAAATTCTACGTTTGACGTCTATTTGCCGACCCCGTCCTCGGAGTTAGTAAAGAAATCGATATTATATTCCGCAAAAAAAATGTACAACCATCTCCCCCTACAACTAAAATCTGCACCATCTTTCCACAAATTCCGTAAACTGACAAAAGCCTACCTGTCTGAAAGACCATATTATTCAGTAGAAGATTATTGTAGTCAATAACTAAGAAATTACAGTACCCTTTTCACAAGTAGTATTTTTATTATTTTTTTATCTATATTTGGGTGTCATATGCAGCAGCTTAACTTTTTAACTTTTACACCTTTTTTATTAATTATTAGGTACACTATGCATTTGCAATTTATTTAAATTTTTGCAATTGATTATTTCTGTTTTAACTTCATTATTATTATTATTATTTAAATATATTGACGATTTATGTAATTTTAGTAAATCGGATTTTTACTGTTTTGTTTGTTTGACTATTTATAAGCTTTGTCGATAAAATCGTAAAATTTTTCAGGGCAATAAAGCATATTTCTATTCTATTCTATTCTATCTGTAAATGACATTCTAATATGACATGTGTTATATCTCCGATTTTGCCACAAGTACAATTGGGAGTGTCTGCCAAGCCGATTCTATGCATGTAAGATGGAGTAAGAGCATCATTTGCTCTCAGCCGATTAATGGTCTTTATAAAATGTCTATTATATTCTGTATAAAACCATCTTCTTGAGGATATCCTAGGGTTACAATGAGCAAAATTTGAGTCAGTATTACATTTTCTGTAATGCAATTGCCAACTATTTTTAAGTTTTTGTCTGCTAAAAGTATCAATATCTGAATAATACATATAATATAATATAATAATATAATACCTACCTAATGGTGTTCGAGGTGACATGACGTTGGGAAAAAAGTCTACAGTAGAAAATGGGTGAAAATGTATAATTGCATTTTAAAGTGCATAAAATGCATCCAAAATTGCATAAACATATCAAAATTAGTATATTAAGAGGCAGATTTTTTCCTCAGGCTTTTTGGGGTCGCTCAACATGAATCCGCCATCAGAATCGACCCCCAGAGGACCTGGTGTCCAGGCTCACTGCTAAGGCACGTTATCTGATGGAATCTCGAGGCTTTCTGACACTAAATTGATGCAAACAGAGTACTCGGGCATAGCAGTCACACTGGGCACAATCCGAGGAACAAAAACCTCCGAGTAATCTGTTTGTATCAATTTATTGCCACAAACTCCCGAAACTCCAGAAGATGACGTGCCTTAGCAGTGAACCTGGGAACCGGGTACTCCAAGAGTCGGATCTGATGGCATATTCGTGCTCAGCGACCCCAAGAACCCCCGAGTAATCTGTTTGCATCAATTTGGTATGGAACACCTTCGAAGCTCCAGATGACGTACCTTAGCAGTAACTAGGTGCTCCCGGGGTCGGTCTTGATGACGTATTTATGTCCAGCGACCCAAACAACCTCAAAATACCAAATTCTGTTCTTAAAAATACCGATTTTGATATGTTAAGTTACTTTTGGATGCATTGTATGCACTTTAAATGCAATAATTATGCATTTACACCCATTTTTCTATTCTGGACTGTTTTCTTGACGTGATCCCAAGCACAATGGTGCTGTATTTAAAACTCGATTTATTTTTCCTAAATGCCCTGGCATATTAGCTGTTTTGTTATAATATCGTCTATAATGGTATGCTCTACCTTCATTATCCCTCTGATACGGATATTCGTTATTTGTTTCCTCTTGGAATTTTCTACGAGTACATCACCAAAAATCCATTTCTGCGTCTCTGAGCATTTGCTCAGTTTTATTAATTATTTGTCCTTGCTCTTAGTTTGTGTCTCTTACAACGTGGTCTAACGTACACTTTTTCATTGTTATTTGCTTACGGTGTGTTATGTGTTGCTCTGTTACTCCACTTTGTAATATTAGCTTGTGTCCATAGGCGTAACCAGAGGTGGTTTGGTGGTTATAACCCCCCCCCATTGGGATGTACTTTGAGCTCTATACGCTTAACACCATACCCCTCGGAGACCTTCCAGTAGTTGTAACCCCCCCTTTCCAGTAGTTGTAACCCCCCCTTAGGAATATCCTGGTTACGCCTATGCTTGTGTCTTGGGAAATAACAGTGAAATTTCTGCACCACATAAAAAGTATATGGGGGTTTTGTTCCCTTTTAAAGTCCCCCCCAATATTTGTGTACATTCCAATTAAATTATTATTGTGGTACCATTAGTTAAACGCAATGTTTTTAAAACTTTTTTGCCTTCTAATACTTTTTAGATAAGCCAGTTTTTATCGAGATATTTGGAATATTGGTAAAATCCACCACATATTTTAAATGGTTAAGTAAGATTGTATTATGAAGAGACCGGTATAATAATAATATGAAAATAATATTCTATAATATTACTTAACCATTTACAAAAATGGGGTGGATTTTACAAATGTTCAAAATATCTCGATAAAAACTGGCTTATCGAAAAAGTACTAAAAGGCAAAAAAGTTTTAAGAACATTGTGTTTAACTAATGGTACCACAATAATAATTTGTACAAATGCCTGACGTTCCAATTTTAAACTGTTCCACAATTAAAGTTTGTCTGTGCATCAAAGTGTGTCCGACTAGACACCGTTAAGCTATTAACAACTTTTCAGCTTGCTATTAATCAACTTTTTTTTGGTACGCGGGATCCAGGCATAAGAGTACAAATAGAAAAACAGCAATAAAAACAGCAATAAAATCGAATACTTCGGTCACATCATCAGGAACAGCGAGAGATATGGACTGCTGCAACCAATCTTGCGAGAAATAGTAGAAGGAAAGCGAGGACCAGGAAAGCGAAGGATTTACTGGCTGAAAAATCTACGTACGTGGTTCAACACAACAACCACAAATCTGTTCAGAGCAGCAGTATACAAAGTACAGATTTCCATGATTGGCGCAAACTTCCGAAACGGATAGGCACTACAAGAAGAAGAAGGTTTCTTTACTATAAATCTAAATGAAATGCATTTAACGAAATCATAAGTAATTTTGCTTTACATAATTGAGCTATTTTGTGATCAACAAATTTTTGACACTCTTGAAGTACTGTTTGGTACTTTTTTTGGTTTCACAGAACTTCGTATTTTTATAAAGTGTCAATTTGAATATCTTTTCAGACCTCTTGGTATCAGAACTCTTGGTATCTTCTTTAAGTTTTCTCTTCAATAATTGCAGAGAGTAACTTTCAAAAATTATTGTTAATGCATGTTTCTTTCAACTATATGTATATTTTTGTTCTAGGAAAAACAGTAGCAATGAAATTAGTAAAGTCAAATTCATATCACAGAGAAAAAAATTCATTGCATTTAAACCATACAAATATCGTAAAAACGTTGGAAATTATTCAAAGAAAAAATGGAATATATTCTCTTATAATTATGGAGTATCTACCAAAAAGCAGCAATCTGCAAAACGTTATTAATAATTCTAAGTTCGATATTGATTATCTAAAGTATTCCCAAGATATATGTAAGGGATTAGAATATTGTCATTCAAATGGAATCTTGCATTTGGATATTAAGCCTGGTAATATTGTTGTTCATGAAGGTATCTGCAAGTTATGCGATTTTGGAAATTCTTTTGATATATCTGATAACATGTCATATATTAACCAAGTAAGTACAATTTAAATATCTTTTAACAAGGTTAGTTTATGCTATAAGCAAAAGCCATAGACATCTAACACGTAGACTTCGCGTTACAATCTAAAACTGTTCCCCCAGTACGACAGAGAAAAATGTTTGTATTTAGGGTAGGCATCTCTTTCTAAGAGAGGAAATCTAACTGATTGTAACGGAAACATCATCTTAGATAAACAGAGTAAAATTAGAACGTGGAAAGAATATCTAGAAAAACAATTTGAAGACCAAATAGATTACACCTTTGAGCTAGAAGAAGAGGTAAATGATTGACCAATAATATTACAGCAGGAAGTTTATTCTGCCACAACACAGCTAAAGGATGGCAAAGCAGCAGGTCCCGGTAATATACAAGCAGAACTAATCAAACTAATGGACAACGAATCAATAGCAATAATCAACAACATATACAACTCTGGATAAATACCAACAGAATGGCTAAACTCTGAGTTTATTGCACTTCCAAAAAAACCAGGAGCCAAAAAGTGCGAAGAATACCGTACGATAAGCTTGATGAGTCATCTCCTAAAATTGTTCCTAAAGGTAATCCATACGAGAATTTACAAGCTATGTGAAAGTCAAATTTCGCCCAACCAGTTCGGGTTCATAAATGCTGTTGGTACGAGAGAGGCTTTGTTTTCAATACAAGTTACAAGTCTTATTCCAGAGATGCAGAGATGTAAATTGCGACATATACGCATGTCTGGTTGATTACGAGAAGGCGTTTGATCGAGTACAACACGCCAAGATGATGCAAATACTAAAAGAAGCAGGAATTAACAACCAAGATCTAAAAATAATTGGAAACCTTTACTGGGATCAGACTGCAAACCTCAGAGTTGACGTTGAACTCATCGAATATGTCAAAATCATGCGTGGAGTGAGGCAAGGCTGCATTTTGTCCCCCCTAATTTTCAATCTTTACTCTGAAAGAATATTTATCGAAGCTTTGCACGAAACTGAAAAAGGTATTCTATTAAACGGGTACCGGCTAAATAATATCAGGCATGAAGATTACACCATAGTATTTGCGGATAACCTAGAAGACCTACAAGTCCTCATGGACAAAATCACCTATTACAGTCAACAATATGGACTCAATATAAACGTAAAGAAAACAAAGCTTATAATCGTCAGCAAGAAAAATATAACAGAAGGTCAACTCTATATCAACCAAACCCCTTTAGAAAGAGTGTGGCACTACAACTACCTCGGCACTATAATAAATGAAGAATGGACCAACAACCAAGAAATAAGAGCGCGCATCGGAAAAGCTAGATCAATCTTCAACCGTATGGGGGCGTTTTTCAAGAGCCACAACCTTTCTCTTGGTATAAAAGTAAGAATGCTGAGATGTTACGTTTTCTCTGTCCTTTTTATGGTGTTGAATCATGGACCTTGAACGAGGATATGTGCCGAAAATTGGAAGCATTTGAGATGTGGCTATATCGGAGAAGTGGAAGTTTTTAGAAGAATGGGGAAGAACCGAGAAGTACTAACCACCATCAAATCTCGAAAGTTGGAATACTTTGGACACATTATGCGAAATGAATCCGGATATGACCTCCTACAGGCCATCCTGCAAGGAAAAATATTTGGAAAGCGAGGTCCAGGAAGAAGAAGAACATCCTTGTTAAAGAACCTCAGAACCTGGTTAAACACAACATCTGTGCAGCTTTTCCGCGTTGCTGCAGATAAAGTGAAGATTGCCATGATGATCGCCAACATTCGTCACGGATAGGCACATCAAGAAGAAGATCTCTTTCTAGTTGACAAAGTCTGTCCAATAATGTTGAATTTATCGACCACGTGACTTTTCTACTGCCACCGATTTGATAAAACCCGATTGGAAAGAGATGCATACCCTAAATCCAAACATTTTTCTTTGTCATTTCGAACCCACGATTCGCTCTCCACCAACCATCTAGCTGCCGTTTGCAGTGTATCAATTGATGACCCTTCTAAGAACATCCAAAAAGGTTACGCATGGCATGCGACGGCGGAATCAATTATTGGCTATCTATGCCAATCCTACTATTAGATGGACAGATGATCTGATCTGAAACGGACTGCCGGGAAAAATTGGCTACAAGTAGCGTACAACAAAAAACAATGGAAAGGAAGGCTTAAATAGGCTTATGTTCAGATGTGGACGTGAATGGCTAGACGAAGAAGAAGAAGAAGAGATATCCATTCACGGGAGTAAATCCATTTACACATATTCATGGGAGTAAACCCGTTCACACACGTTCACGGGAGTAAACTCATTCGCACACATTCACGGAAGTAAACCCCTCTTATCTTTCTCTGTACTATCAGTCTTAGCAGTTCATATCGCTGTTCCCTCATTACGTGGCCCCGATATTGTAACTTTCTTATTTTTATTGTGTTTATTATTTTGTATTATTAGCCCATTTCTCGCAATACTTCCATGTTAGTTTTCTTCTGTGTCCATGCTATTCTAAGCATCCTCCTGTAACAACACAGTTCAAATGACAGTAGTTTATTTATGTGTTCTTGCTTCAATGTCCAGCTTTCAAGTCCATATTGCAGTATCTCAGAGCTCTTAACCTCCGTTCTAATCTAACGTCTTTGTTGCAGATAATTGTTTTCATTTTGACGCATTTCTTGCTATTTCTATCTTGGCCCTTATTTCTGTTGTTTGATCATTATTGTCTGAAATCCAGGTTCCTAGGTATTTGTATTTATTAACCCTTTCTATCGGTACATTTCCCAAATGTATGTTTGCTTGTATATTTGTTTTATATGTTATTATCATGTATTTGGTCTTTTTTTTTATTCATTCTTAGTCCATATTTTTCACAAAACTGTTTGTTTTCTTTAGCAGTAATTGGAGTTGTTTAGTAGAGCTTGCCATAATCACGGTGTCATCTGCATATTTTAAGTTGTTAATAGATCTTCCGTTAAGTATTATTCCTTCACTTTGAGGTAGTAATGCTTCTTCAAAAATTGTTTCATTATATACATTAAAGAGTAATAGAGACATAATACATCCCTGCCTAACTCCACTCCTGATTTCAATTTCTGGACTGGGTACGAGCTCTTTAATTCCAGTAAAGGTTTGCTATTATTCGTAAGTCCTTTTGTCAATGTTTTTTGTCTTTAGAATTTGGACTAATTTTTCATGTCTTACTCTGTCAAATGCTTTCTTAAAATCAACGTAACAAACATGTATATCCAAATTCATAGCCATGCATCTTTGAGGTAACACTCAAAATCATTTATTCATTCGCAACTCATTTTAATTGCGCAGTAATTATTTAAATAATTTTACAAAATATTTTTAAAAAATCCACAAGGAAAAGAAAGAATTTCCCGTAGTTGGCTGTATACCATTAATCACAAGAAATTTTATTGGAAAAAAATCCTTTGTAAAAGGTATAAAAACTTTTATTAAAATCCCTTTAAGAGCTGCATCACAATCACAGCAGAACGCTTTCGATTTTTTTAAAAATTATCATCAGTGTTATAATAAACCTAAAAGTAAGTATAACAGTTTTAATAAATACAGAGTTAATATTTCAATTTTGACTAAATAGGGTTAAATCAAGTTGGCTATACTTACAGGTTGAGTGCTAGCTGAGTCACCAAAGAAATACCAGGGTAAAAACCCTTTAAATGGTGTGTAGTTATATTAAAAGTGTATATTTGTTTAAAATTTGTTTAAGTTGTAAAAAAATTTAAATTTAAAAATAGGATGGATATAATAAAATATAGAATGTAATGTATTGGCCATGTAATTATAAACCCCACTCGCGACGCTCAATTGCTAATTGTATTGCTAATTATCGCATTATATTTCAGTTAGTTTACAGGTAAAAGAATTAACCAAATGTGTTTGATATGTAGTCAATTAAAGATTTGTTTTGGGCTTATAAGTGTTTTTGTACCAAACATCTCATAGAATTATTCCCTTAGGTAAGGTATGAACCTTCCCATCACGTGGGATGTAAATTGAGTTGAAGTCTTTGCATTCCAACAATTTGATGGCAGCTGAATGAAAGTTAAATGATGCTTCTGAAAGGTGTCAAAAACAAACTGACAATGTGAGATGATGTTTTGTATAATCAATGTCACATTGTCAGATTGTTTTGACCCCACGCGTGGGGGGTTTTGACCCCACGCGTGGCCACGTCATGGGAAGGTTCATACCTTACCTAAGTGCATAATTCTTTATTTATTATAGCCATTCTATGGACTTTTAAACAAATATGCACTTTTAATATAACTACATACTATTCAAAGAGTTTTCACCCTGGTATTACTTTGGTGGCTCAGCTAGCATTCAACCTGTAAGTATAGTCAACTTGCTTTAACCCTAGTCAAAATTTAAATATCAACTTTGTATCCATTAAAACGTTTATACTTACTTTTAGGTAACACTGATGGATTTTGTAAGGAAATCGAAAACGTTCTGTTAGCCTTTAAAGGGATTTTAATAAAAGTTTTTATAGCTTTTACAAAGGATTTTTTCCAATAAAATTTTTAAAAACTATATTTTTGAAATTATTTAAAAAGTACGTATAGGATGTATTACGTCAGTTGGTAGTTTAGTTTAGATTTCTTTCCTAGGTGGCACTAGGAGTTTCGCCCCGGACAATCTGCGTTTCCGCTTGACGTGTCATTCTAACCTTTTATTAAATTACAAATAAAGAATGGCTCGTCAAATAGGAAAACATATTTTTAAAAGTTTTTTGTAATATAATTTTGAACAGTCTTTAAAAGTATTTCAATAACAACATTTGCGGTTGTCTAATTATTGATCTATTAATTATATATTTTATACAACTATCTAGAACAGTGATACTCAACCTGCGGCCCGCGGGCCGCATGCGGCCCTCTGGCGTTTTTCATGCGGCCCGAAGGCTCACTAAAGGGCCCCGTAAACTATCGAATTATTTGATGGTGTGCCGATATGTTTAAGGCGTGTTTGTGAGTGAGGCAGACAATTTGATGACTTTAATTGGGAAATTATATTGAAATTTTTAAGAACTCTGAGATTAAAGAGCAGGTATTATTAACTTTTGATAATAAATAATTATTAAAGTTAAAGTTAAAACGAATACTCATTTAAAAAATATTCAACGCTTATTTACTGCATTGGAACGACCCATTTAGTAATCACAAGAAAAATCCAATTCCAGATTAACAAAAAATATAAAGTCATTGTAACCTTGAAACCCTGTATATTAAAATTTTCAAGATTTGTTTGCCCATTTGAAAAGAGCACAAAAAACTGAGTTTACAGGTTCACTTAAATTTTGTGCTCAGAAAATTTAATGACTTTAATTTTGGCATTAAATATACTGAAACTCTAAGGCAAGCTGCACGCTCACGAAACATGAAACGTAAAACATGAAACATGAAACGTAAAACACGTGTCATGAAAATAAAACACGGCTAAACAAATCTTGAAGTCCGCCTACCAATGAAACGAGTGTGATTTATGCTCATAAAACATTTTTATTTTCGGAGAGTTTCATAAATGGCCGGACGTTTATTTATTTAGCAGTGTTTTATTTCCATGAAACGTGATTTACGTTTCATGTTTCTTTGATGTGCGGCCTGCCTAAGAGTAAAAAGCAGGTTTTTAAAGCACTTGGAAAAATAAATTATTAAAGTTAATGAATACATACTCATTTTAAAAATAATCCATACTTATTTATTATATTGGAACAACCCACTTACTTATCATTAGAAAAAGCCAGGTTCGGATTAACAAGAAAATAAAAAATAATTATGAGCTTGAAATAACACCCTGTATATGATAATTTTAAAAAACCGTTTGCACATTTGGGAGGAGCACAAAAAACTAAGTTTAATTGCCAGCTTAAATTTTTTGTGCAGACAATTTAAGGACATTAATTTCGAAACAATTACATATTTATATCGAAATTTTTGTTGAGTTCTTAAAAATTTCGACGTACATAATTTCAAAATTAATTGAAGTCATTAAATTGTCTACGCAAAAAATGGAGGTGAACTATTAAACTTAGTTTTTGTGCACTTTTCGGATGTGCAAACGAGTTTTGAAAATTTCAATATACAGGGTGTTGTTTCAAGATCACAATCACTTTATATTTTTTTGTTAACCTGGACCTGGATTTTTGTTGTGATTAGTAGTAAGTGGGTCATTCAAATGTAGTAACTAAGTACAATTGATTATTGTTAAAATCAGAATTTATTCATTAAATTCAATAATTTATTATTAAAAGTGCTTTAAAAACCTGGTTTTTAATCTCAGAGTTCTTAAAATTTTCAATATATTTCATTTCAAAATTAAAAAGATTAAATTTTCTGCACAAAAATTAAAGCAAACCTATAAACTCAGTTTTTGTGCTCTTTTCAAATATTCAAACGGGTTTTGAGAATTTCAATATACAGGATGTTATATCAAAGTCAAAATCAATTTAAGTGTAATTTTTTTAATCCGGACCTGGATTTTTCCTCCGATTAGTAGTTGGGTGGTTTGGCTTCTAAATATAACATATGTGGACCATATATCAAAAAAATATACAACGTAGTTATAAAGTATGGGTCCAGAAATAAATGGGCAAATTCGATAAAACCGGTTATAAATCGATAAAACCGGTAACTCGGTTATAAAAATCGATGGGGCAATAAATGTAGAATATCTAGCACCATCTCAGTGACCTCTATTCGCCATTTAAGTATTTCCGTGTCCCAATGAAACACCCTGTATACTACTTCATTCATGCGGCCCGCAAGGTGTGGCAGTAGCTAGTATGTGGACCAGGAGAAAAAAAGGTTGAGTATCGCTGATCTAGAATGTAAACGTGGATCAGTTTTAGGGCACCATTCAGTTTACTGCCCCTGAAATTTTGCTAGGAAAAGAACCTACAAAAAAATGTGACGTTTATTCACTTGGAATAACTTTTTGGCAAATGAAAACGCGCCAAACTCCTTATGAAGATTATGATAACATTGAGTGTGTAATATATAAGGTAAGATAAGAAATATAAAGTTTAAGTTATTTTATAGTATATTAAAGTATAAGTGGATATTGAGGTCTGTAAAACACGCTCGTTTTTTTGAGGAGTGCTCGAAATAGAGCAAGTGTTTTAAAAACCAGTCATCCACTAATACTTTACGATATTTTTTTATTGGTACAATTCGAAATCATGTAGTATTACTACAAAAAATTGAAATAAGAGCTAATAATGTAAAATGGTTGAATTTGGTGATGTAGATCAGTATACCTTTCGTTGTTATGGAAATGAGAAAACAAAAATTAATTTGCAATCTGTCACATAATATTAATTGTTACTACTGGTTGTATATTGCTTAAAAATGAGTTCTAACATTAATTACTTAAATCGTAGAGCAGAATCGTGGTTAATACCGCAAAAATCGTAAGATCCAGATTTTTATCTTAAGATCCATTAAATGGATGGAAGAGCAAAAGGTAACAAATACAGATGAAAGAGTTGTGCTTGCTTACCTCCAAAAAATGTCGGAACAGTACAAAGTACAAGCCGTCGACTGTGTGGGCGATCCATTCGAAATTACAAAGTATGATGAGGATAAACAAAGGGGTCGATTTAAAATCATTTGTGAATAGGCGAGCAGCAGCAACCCCTAAAATTACGTTATATCGACCACGAAAATCGACTTTAAGGTGAATGACCAATTTTAGTCATTCTTTATGTTTTCGAGGTCACTGAATCCGAATATGAAGTTTATTTTTTTCTAGAATTGGTGGAACATGTTCAAAAATCAAATTTTATGCAAAAATGGGAAAAATAAATTTTGATGATTTTTCAACTTCGCTACATCAAAAAAAAAAATGAAATCACGTTCTTTTGAGTTTAATTCGCTACAACCCTGTTCTATTTTAATAATTTTTCTGAAATTTTTATAGTAGATACCCAGCAAACAGGTTTGAGCCCAGTTACGTGATGATTACGTTAAATTTACGGCAAATTTCAACGAGTACGTAACTCGGTGATTTATGACGGGAAAAAACGTATTTCAGTGCCAGATCATTCACCTATATATTAGGGCTTCCTTTATACATGTTTGACATTAGAATAATATAAAATCATAATGACGAATATGGTACATGTTTTTTTATAATAGGTGTGAATTTACATCGCAAGGTACGTTTATTTCACGTAATAATCACGAAACAGAAATAACTTCCTTTGGTTAAATTTTGAGAAATATTTTGGAAAACAAAATTTTACAACGGTGTTGGTTAAATACGTATCGCTTGAATTTTACTCACTGTATTTTATGGACGTCGAAAAATTAGATGTATTTCACGTAAAAGTAATGTAAATAATACCAATATTTAAACAAAAAGTTTATGATTTCGCTTTTAAAATCATTTAGCATAACTATTTCAATCCAACCTTGATTTGACGCTATTTTTGCTATTTTTTTCTTTAAAAATATCACAGGAACTAAAATGATGTTGAGTCTAATTTTCAAATCGCGCGCGGTGATGACGTACTACCAAGCCTTTCTCCTCCTTTAAATACTATCACGTGACCACGGTACATGATTTACATAGTTGGTTCGAAAACTAAATTAATCGATTTATCGAATAATAGATACGTTTCGATAGGATTATTTTTTTTACGTTATTCTGGTATTGAAATAGATTTTTAGTAAGACCAATCAGTTAATAGTAGAAGAAATTTAAAAACAAAAAGAAAATACGTAATACTAATTTAAAGTAAGTAGAATAGTTTAACTGTAATTTAAAAATAATCGATTTTTAAAATCGATGATCATAACCTGTAATATCAGCTTCTCACATTTCTCACAACAAAAATTGAAAGTGAAACGTGAACAGCTTGCTTTATTTCCTTCGTTTTATTTTAGGCTGGTTTATTTATAATAATGTCTTTCGTATTAACGTTTACCTCACTGCTCGTGGGTTGAAGTGCCGATGATGCAATTGTGTCCTCCTAGAAATAAAAAGTGACCTGTGTTGTGTTTTATGTTGGCAAATTTTTTAATGTGTCTTTAGGTCGGTATCATTTTTGGTTCATTATATTGTATAATAATTATACAAGACAAATGTTTTAAAGTCTCTAAATTCTACTAAATAAATACATTGTTAAATACTTTATATTATGCTTGTTTTATTTATATCATATGAGGATAATAATTACGTGATTCATAAGTTAATTAAGGTCGAATTATTTACGTGAACCGAGGACGTATCTTTCACGTGAATACTAATATATACATTCCCTAAAAGATACGTTAATCAACACGTATTTGCAACGTGAATTTCCCGAAACATTTTATTGCTATTTAAGGTAAATAACACGTCTATTGAAGACGAGTTATTCACGTAATTTAAAGACGTATTTTCAATGTGACATTCCAACCAAATTTTCACGTGAAATTCACGTAAGCAATTTACGTATATTAGTGACAAATGTACTCAAAATTCACGTAATTAACACGTCGGTCTGTTTGCTGGGTATATACCTATCCCTCACCTTTCTTAAGACTTGTCTTAAGACCTGTTTCAATCTTTCTGTCTTATTATAATAAAAGTTACGAATTGTTTAAAGTAAAAGGTGCAGGTTCCTAAATTGCAAAGTTTATTCGCAAAAGTTGAGAGACAAAATTTGAAATTGAGCTTTTTAATCAAGTTTATGTTAAAATATAGAGTACAAAGAATAAAATGTTTTATAGAAAAAAACATGGTGCAACTTTTAATTTTAAGAAAAACGTGATTTCATTTTTTTTTATATTTAGGGTAAAATTACGATTTTGACGATGTTCCCCGATCTAAATTTCAAAATAAAACTCATTTTCGTTTTCAGCACTATCAAAAACATAAAGTAAGACAAAAATGAACCATTCACCACACCGTGGTCAGTATCTTGAGAAATAAGCGTGTTTTGTAGAAATGCCACTCGTCTATAAAGTCACATAACTTTTTTTTTATTGCATATTTTGACTTGAAATTTTCCAGAAAGCTTCTTCATGGCTCATTTTTAATTGCTGTTTTATTTAAAATTATAGTCACACAACTTTTTTAACACGTTGAGACGTCAAATTTCCGTTGATGTAATGTGACACAACGTCTATAGACGTTTCATTTTCCCTACCCTACTTTGCAAAATACATATAGTGTAACAACACGTGCTTATACGTTTGACGCACTGTTCTTCAACGTGTTAAGTAAACATGAAACTAACGAAATCTGACGACAAAATTGAAAATTAACAACTTCTTTTCTAATTTGTTTAAGGTACATTCCATGTCAAATCACTCAGGTAAAAAATTTTGGATCTCCGATTTGTCTGAAAATTGGTATATAGCTTCTACGGGACGTAAAAATAAGATATTTAAGGTCAAAAAATCTTCTTCTTCTTTTTTTCTCAAAATGTTATTTTATGCGATTTTACAGTGATTTGGTGTTTATTTAAACAAATTTGCATTTTCTGTCGTAAAGTATCAATGAAAAACATAATATTTTAATAGAAAGGACTCAAAAATATCATTATATGGCATTATAACAAGTTATTTTTAATCAAAACAAGTTTTTGATCAAATTTTATTGTGTAAAAAACGTTAAAATACCGTTTTTTACATTTTCCTCCATTCCCAAAATACATCATCATCGATTTGGCTGAAAATTTGCCCACAGATAGCCAAAAGATAGGACTTTAAGTGGTTAGAAGGATTTGAATTATATTACAATATCAAAAAAGTTACATGCAGTAATACCAGACTCAAAAGTATATATTAGTCCAGTCGGGATAGCATTTGACCTTGAATGCCGAGCTGCCCAAAATTTTATTTTTCTGATCTTTAGGGGAGTCAATAGTAGCCTAAATTTAAAATCACTAATAAATTCCTCCGTTACGTTAGCCGCCATCTTGATTTTAAAGGTGAACCTGTTTTGCTCAATATCTCCGCCATTTTTAACTTTTCAACAAAAATGGTAGGAACTGAAATTGTTCCAAATAAACCGTATTTACAATTATTATAATTTATTTTTAATAATTTTTGTCGTGAGGTCGATATTTTCGATTTAATTTTACGTACAGTAGACGCCTATATTTTTGACTATAATATTGCATGTAACTTTTTTGGTATTGTAATATAATTCAAATCCTTCTCACCACTTAAAGTCCTATGTTTTGTCTATCTGTGAGCAAATTTTCAGCCAAATTGATTATGATGTATTTTGGGAATGGAGAGAAATGTAAAAAACGGTATTTTAACGTTTTCTACACTATAAAATTTGATCAAAATCTTATTTTGAAACAAAGTAACTTGTTATAATGCCATATAATGACATTTTTTAGTCCCTTCTATTAAAATATTATGTTTTCCATTGATACTTTACGATAAAAAATGCAAATTTGTATAAATAAACACCAAATCACTGTAAAATCGCATAAAATAATATTTTGAGAAAAAAAGAAGGAGAAGATTTTTTGACCTTAAATATCTTATTTTTACGTCCCGCAGAAGCTATATACCAATTTTCAGACAAATCTGAGGTCCAAAATTTTTTTTGCTACAAAATTGAGTGATTTGAAATGGAATGACCCTTAAACATATCGGACAAATCTCATTGTTATCTAAATTCTTCAAAGATGACAAAATAAAATTTTCAAAAGGAAATATTTACAGCGACAAAAGATATAGCGAGGTAAATATGAAAAATCATCAAAATCTATTTTTCGCATTTTTGCATAAAATTTGATTTTTGAACATGTTCCACATAATATAATATTGTTGTATGTACTTATGTTATGAAATAAGAAATTTATTACTATGAATCAGCAAACAATCACAAACAAGTCTGGCTAATTGGCTCTGCCAAAGCCATTTTTCAAAAAAAAACATGTTTCACCTATTCTAGATAAAAATATACTTCATATTCGGATTCAGCGACCTCGAAAATATAAAGAATGATCAAAATTTGCCATTTACCTATCACGGTCGCTATTTCGAGTTCTAAGCCTCAAATTAGGGGTGTGCCGCTCGCCTAGAAAGTGAAGGCAATTCACTGACATTCGCATTCATTAAGGCAATTAGCAAGAATGACGTAGCCAAGAACCCGTATGTATTCAAGGAAGACGGTTTGTGGTTTTTCACAGGAAGTTTTTCACAGATGCACCGGACATTACGTATTTATTTTTAATGGTGGTAACCATTTGCGGTATCTTTACATTCATTTAATTTAAAAGATTTTCAAATATGAATAAAGCTTTTGAAATATTTGTTAATAATGTTTTATTAAAATTTTATCTATTTGACTTTACAAGGTATGTAAGTATAGATTGGGAGTTGGATGTGCTGTATATATTCAGGATCACCAAGAATCCTTGATGTTCAAATTAGATAAACAATGCTCCATATACTCTGCAAAAATGTTCGCGGTTTATCAAGCTCTAGAATGGGCTGTCAACAAAAAAATTTCTAACAAGCAAGTTGTAATTATGTCAGATTCAAAGTCCTCGTTATCAGCTCTAGAAAACTCACGTAAACATTTATTTAAAAATAGCCTTGTCAAAATTTTAGAAAATCAACTAAAGCTACTGAAAAAACAGACTTCTCTAACTTTCGTCTGGGTAAAGGGACACATTGGTATTTCCGGTAACATGAAAGCAGATTTTTTTTTTGCTAAAGAGGCAATCTTAAAAGGATCGGAAATAACTTGGCTAGATAGAAGCGATCTAACAGCTACTCACAAGAAAAATCTGAAAGAAAATTGGGATATTGAGTGGTACGCTTTCTGCAATCGAAGCAACAATCTCTACACCAAAATTCATCCTATTTTACCTACTGAGCCTTTTGCGCTCAGAAGTTATCCCAATAGAAATATATATTCCATGTTTATTAGATCAAAAAAAACGTCAAAATAACTGTCAAAGTGTGGACACGAATTTTTATTCTCCGCAGTTTAATAGTTTGATTTTAACGATACAAACGAGCAGTTCTCGGTGTATTGTGTGTTATTGTGTTAATTAGTGTTCCTTTTGTTAATTTTCTTTATTGTTTATAATAGGTAGGTTAGGTAAGTGATTAAAAAAAATATATAATGGATGAGACCTCGGGTGGCACTTCGCCACCCGAAAATAAGGACGCAGAGGAGGATAGGTATGTAAATAATTTTATAGATTTAAATAATAGATATAGAACCGAGGATAAAGGTCCATATTTTGTATATATTGAGAGTACTGATAAGCATTTGGGAAGAATTTTCCCAATCCGGATTGGTCACGTTTTGTTGACTGACAATTATATAAAATCCGATGTTCTTGATATCAAATCGATTGGTCTTAATCGCGTTAAAGTTATTTTTAAGTCTTATGAAAAAGCTAATTATCTAGTTAACAATAAAATTATGTCTAATAATAACTTAGTAGCGTATATACCCAAATTTTTTACACACAAGAAAGGTGTGTTGAGGAATATTGACACATACTTTTCTGAGGAATATTTAAAAAATGCCATAATATCTAATAAAGAGGTGGTTCAAGTTCAACGCATGAAACGAAAGGTAACAGATAAAGACGGGAATATTTCATATGTAAACAGACAAATGGTTATTGTTCAATTTGTAGGAAATGAACTTCCTCAAAATATAACAATTAATTTATGCAATTTCTCTGTAGAACCATATATATTCCCCGTTGTTCAATGTTTTAATTGCCTGCGATATGGGCATTCTGCCAAGCAATGTAAAACCAAATCTACTCACTGTCGAAACTGTTCTAGCCTAAATCATACTTCAGACTCTTCTTGCGAAAAATTCTGCATTTATTGCCAAAATAATGAGCACTGCTCTACATCCAGAGATTGTCCAGTATATAAGAAACAAAAAAATATCAAACAACTCATGGCCAGGGAAAATATTACATTTAAAGAAGCTGAAAGATTGCATGATAATCCATCTTATGCCAAGATTTCTACAAATAATAGATTTTCTGTTCTTAATAATTCCACTAATTTTCCCTCTCTGCCACTCCCCAGTACGTCCCAAACTCCAAATTCTAGCTTTTTGCTACGTAAACCCATTGTTCGAAATACTTCACCCAAAAGACAAGTGAAAAAACGTAAGCCATCTGCTCCGGAGTCTCCACCTATTTCTCCGTCTCTGCCTACTTCTTCCCATTTTCAATCAAAAAAAACCAAATCTTCACATAATCCCATCATACCAAATCCTCACAGAGATGACTTTATCCAATATAAGGAAAAACTAACAAGTCAGATAATAACCGTAGTTAAACACGTAGTTAATTCAGATTCATCCGAAACAAATTACAATTTAGAAGAAAATATTAGAAATATGATCTCCTCTATATTAAGTCCTTCAAATCTAATTCCAGAAATCGATATTGAATCTTGTTCTGATGATTCAATCCACTAATAAGATAAGTACACCCAATAGTAAAAACATTAAAGTTATCCAATGGAATATTCGTTCTTTCTCTAAAAACCATCCAAGTTTATTAAATTTTTTACACAATGATCCTGTAGATATTATAGCTTTATCAGAAACCTTCAAAAAACCAAACCATTCTTTTAAACTAAAAGGGTATAAGATTATCCGACAGGATCGTGCAAATGGCTTTGGTGGTGTTGCCATTGCAGTTCGCCAAGACATTAAATTTATAAATTTTCCTATTACTTTTGCATATAAAAAAGATTTAGAACTTTGCGCAGTTAAATTTCCGTCCTTAAATATCATACTAGTATCGGTGTATAAACCACCTAAATTAAATGTTTCTAAATCAGATTGGTCAAATATCTTTCGGCAATTTAATTCTCCTGTTATTTTCTGTGGCGATTTTAACAGCCATCATACACTTTGGGGATCTCATATTAATAAAGCTTGTGGTAATCAATTAGTAGAAGCCTTAGATGACAATAACTATGTTGTTCTCAATAATGGTAAACCAACTAGAATTTCTCGTCCAGAAGAGCTACCTTCGGCAGTAGACATTACATTTTGCTCTGCTAGTTTGGCTAGTGATTGTTGTGTATGGGATGTCGTACCAGATGCGTTAGGTTCAGATCATTGCTTAATCAAATTTGAAATTATTAGGGATAGAGTTATAATAAATAAAAATCCAGCATCTAAATGGAATGATAAATTAGCTGATTGGTCTGCATACTCCACTATACTGGAAAATTCGTTAATTAGTACAAACCAAAATCTAAACTCCAATCTACTAAGCTTCTCTATTTTTATGGAAAAGGTCTCAGAGGCAGCATCCGCAACTATTCCCCTAAAAAGAGCAAGACAACAAGTAACTCAACGTCCAATATGGTGGGATACCGAATGCTATGATATGTTTCGTCGCAGAAAAGAAGCCCTGAACCAGTATAAACGTGTCTCAAACTATACAAACTATTGTCAATATCAAAATGTAGCTAGTCAAACTAAATTACTATTTTCTAAAAAAGCTCGAGATAGCTGGATATCTTTCATAAGCAATATTAATAAAAACACGCACCCTACTAAAATTTGGCAATTTATAAAAAAAATATCAAACAAAGACTCAACGGGATCGGACAGTATATCAGCTGATATGGTGGACGATTTTTTTGAGTTTTTTATTCCCAAATTTGCATCAAATAAAATCGACTTCAGTAAATTCAATAGTAATGTAGCATGCAATGAATCATTTTATATGCCTATCAGTTTGGAGGAATTACGATTAGCAATCAAACAATCTAAAAGTACAGCACCGGGATTTGATAGCATTACATATAAAATGATTGAATACTTGCCTGAAATTGCTAAAGGAATTCTTTTAAATATTTTTAATAGTTGGTGGTTGCAAGGATTATATGAAAAAAGTTTAAAAAAAACTGTAATTTGCTTACTTGCTAAACCCAACAAAAATTTAAGTCTACCTAACTCTTACAGACCAATTTCATTAATATCATGCATTACAAAAACATTTGAGAGAATTATCAAATTAAGAATGGAACTGCATTTTGAAAGTAATTGTTTATTACCTATTAATCAGTTTGGATATCGCAGAGGCAAAGGCACCTCTGAAGCATTAGCTCAATTAGTTTCCGACATTCAGAATGCACTTTCCGTTAATCTTATAACGGCATGCTTGTTTTTAGATATTAAAGAGGCTTATGATACTCTGGATATTGATATTTTAACTGTTCAGCTCATAAAATACGGTCTAAATTATAAATTCGCACAAAGAATCACAGATTTGTATAGGGACAGAGAAGTTTTCATTCGAGATTCAGAAAATCACATTTACGGCCCTCGATTATTATCAGTCGGAATTCCGCAAGGTTCAGTCCTAAGTCCAGTACTTTTTAATATCTATACTGCAGAATTGCATGACATGTTAAATGAAACAAATAATACAATTAAAATTATTCAGTATGCAGACGATTTCTGTATATACAGCAGCCGTAAATCATATAATGAGTGTTTATGCGATTTGGAACTGATAATGCAATGTATAAAAAGATGGTCTATGGCTTTTAATTTCACGTTATCCCCTGAAAAATCTAGCATCACCTTTTTCACTAGACATAGGTTAAGTTCCCCTACCAGTATAAATTTAAGTAATGTTGATATAAATGTATCCTCTCACCATAAGTGTCTGGGCGTGGTTTTGGACAAAAAACTAACCTGGACACTCCATGTGAATCACATTATCAACAAATGCGAAAAAGGTTTAAACATGCTTCGTTGCATATGTAAAGCTAGATGGGGTGCCGACCCAAAGATAGCATTAATGTTCTATAAATCGTATATTCGGTCAATCATTGATTATGGATGCTTTTTATATGGTTCATCGTCAAAATCTAATTTATCAAAAATCGATCATATTCAGTATAAGGCAATACGTATATGTATTAGTGCGTTTAAGTCAACGCCATGTGCTGCAATTCTAGCAGAAGCGCAGGAACCTCCTCTAAACCTTAGAAGAGAATTCTTGTCTAATAAGTTTCTATTAAAGACCAGGACTTTAGACTCACATAAATTATTAAGTAAAATTAACAGTCTCACTGAATATAACTTAACAAATTCTTATTGGAGAATTAAAACTTCTCCCCCTCTTACAGATGCTTATCTAGAAACTAACAACTTTAGCATTAACACTAAACAAATATTACCCATATATAACCTTTCTATTGAGGAAATCGCAATATTTCCAAAGATCATAAAACCTACATATAGAAACTTACCATGCCAAAACAATAAAATTATAAAATTAATCTTATCTGAATTTTCTAATTATAAATACATCTATACAGATGGTTCAAAAACATGTAATAGTGTAGGTAGCGCTTATTATGTTTCTAATATAAAAAGTGGTAATTCTTTTAGACTACCTAAATGTACATCTATCTTCACTGCCGAACTTTATGCTATTGAAAGAGCCCTAACTTACGCGGTTGAACAGAACTTTGGAGACACGGTTATACTATCAGATTCTTTATCTGCTCTTGAGGCAATATCACAACCAATAACCAAAAAACACAACAATGAGTTGTTATGCCATATTAGAAAGACAATCGCTCGATTTAAAAATAATAGTAGTGACTTGGTCTTTATCTGGGTAAAAGGACATGCTGGAATCAAAGAAAATGAGATAGTGGATGAAATGGCAAAGAATTCGGCAACTTTAAATGAAATAGTAGATTTAACAATCTCCAGCGATTACATTCCAGAATTGCATAAAAAATTAAGAAAGAAATGGGAAACTATTTGGCTTAAGTTTGTACAAACTTCGAGGAATCCATACACTTACATATACCCACAACTTCCGCAAAATATCCCACATATATTTGATTATCACGTTACTCGGTTTTATTCCACATCCCTAAGTCGCTTAAGATTAAACCATGGCAATTTTCCTGCACATTTAGCTAAAATAGGAATGCGTATCAACTCTCTCTGTTCATGTGATAACTACTCTACTGCAGATTTAAATCATATAATCTTTAATTGTGAACTTAATAAAAACCATACGAAAGCACTAATTGCTAGACTTCAGGAGCGGAATGTAAATTTACCGCTGAATATTTCACATCTACTAAGCTTCAATACCAAAACTATTAATGATATTATCATACAATTTCTTAAAGATTCTAAAATAAAAATTTAATATGACATCTTCAATCTTCAACTTTCAAATATATGTGGCAAAAAGTTTATCTAATGCCATCCCCTCTTTGTGAACACACACACATGTTTATTAGATGTCTCTTTAATCATGCCACTGTCAAGACATACCTCTATCGATTTAACCTATCCTAATCGGATCTTTGCGATTGCAATGGATATGTTGATGACATTAATCATTGGTTGTTTGAATGCAAACATAATGATGATGCAGTTAAGTATTTGATGAACAATCTGATTCAAGAACAAATACCTTTCCCACAAAATAATGCTTCTCTTTTATATTTGTCTCGTCGAAATTCTAAGATTAAACAAATCATCTGGGAGTTTTTAAAAAGGACTAAGAGGAAAATTTAACTTGCACTGAATAAAGTCCGGTTGAATATGTTTAGCAATAATTATTGTTTGTTTTATGTTTATACTTTTGTAATATTGTCTCCCTGTGAAATTTTATTAAGTAAATTTTACAGGGAGGTAATAAGAATAAAATTGTATAAAAATTTATATTGAAAAAATTAAAAAATAAATAATAAAAAAAATAATATGTATACAAAAAATTAAAAAAAAAACAAGAAAAAAGAAAACAAAAAAAATAACAAAAAATATTAAAAAACAAAAAAAAATATAAATAAAAAAATATAATAAATTATAAAATAAAAAAGAGAAAGAGATTAAAAACACAAAGAAGGTCTAAACCTCCGCGGTGTCGAACCTGAGCCTTAGCGCTGTGTTAAAAAAAACTTATATATTTATTAGTATTAAGTATTAGCATTTAGTTTTTTTGTCAATTTCATTATTTGTAAATTAATTTAAGTTGGTTAGGGCCATGAATAAAGGGTATACCTGCCGGTCAATTTAATGTTTCCACCCCCCTTTTTGGTTTTTTTTTTGCTTTTTATTGATTGCAGTATCTACCTATGTATGTATGTGCGTGAATAAGTATTATATGTGCGCATATGTACGTAATCTTATTATATTTGGAATATTGTAGCAAACAGTAATTTAGTATCTATCGTGGCTGAATGGATCAAGTAATCCAAAGCCAATAAGGAAAGAAAAAAAAGGTGTGTAAGTACTCCTGTCAGGTCAGATCAATGGTTGTTCGAACGCTAATCAACAATGATCACTATCAAATATTTAATTACTGTCACAACTGTCAATGTCAACTTTGGTTGGGTTGCTGAAAACATAATTGATCATAATTATGAGATTAGTTAATCAATTAACATAATAATTATTAACATAATTGATTAACTAATTTCATAATTGTAATCAATCATTATGTTTTCAGCAACCCAATAAAAGTTGACATTGACAGTTGTGACAGTAATTAAATATTTGATAATGATCATTTTTGATTAGCGTTCGAACAACCGGCCCTCTGTTGATGTTCATATGGTAACTTTAAAACCTAAACTAAAAATGTATTGGCTGTGAGTTTCGGCGGTAGCGCCGATAGCGCCGCTAGCGGTTTGAAACTTGTTCTTTTCTGATAAAATTGGTGTATGTGATATATTATACAAAACGAGAAAAATAGATATTTATCTAGAAAAACACAAATTATGAACTGAAATATTATTGTAACCTGATTACTGAACTAATACACAAAATTAATAGTAAAAGTAATTATGTTTTTTTATTTTATTCATTATAATTTTAATATTTAATATATAAATTCGTGCGACTGGATGACTGCTTGCGCAAGAGGCCATTGAGAAAAAGAAGAAGTTTACGTGAAATTTAGAGGTTACCTCTGTTTTTATTGGCTGTGGGTTTCGTCGGTAGCGCTCTCTCGCAGTTTGAAACTTGTATTTTTCTGATAAAATTGTCAAATTTATTACACAAAACTGCCACTAACAGCGCTGGTGAAAACTCAAATCCCTTCTACTCGTCGGCTCACAGCGAATAGGTACCTACCTATTGTATTGATGTTTATGTATATTCTGACTTCTGATCTGGAAGACGAAAGTTTACTATATAATTGTAGGTTATTTCCAATAAAGTATTATAAGTTATGTTATGGAAACAACTTTTTCAATTATTACATTTAATTTTTTGTAGGTTGTCAAATGTAATTTACGTCCAGATTTAAAGGAACCTGTAGACAGTTTTTCGAAATTATATCAACAGTGTTGGGACCAAAATCCTAATAACAGGCCAAATGTTGCGAATGTATTAAAAATGTTAAGGTGTTAATTATTGATATACTTATACTTTTATTTTGGTTAGTTTAATTCTTATGTAAATTAGCATATTTTGTAATATTGATATTGATTATTTTTATATTATCTTTTTATACAATTTTTAAACGTTAACGGAATAAATCGATTGTTTAAAAACACTCTTTTTTTTCTATGGCTTATATGGATGAAAAGAGAATAACTTAGATATCTGTTGGTTTTTGTTGGTTTTCTATACACATGAGTCCCATATCTTCTTCTTATGGTGCTGTACGCTATACAGCTATTCTGCTTTTCTTATTATTGTATTGATATCAAGTATGTCGCACCAGTTTCTTATATATCTGAACTATGAGTATCGTTTGCGACCTGGTCCACTCCGACCTTAAATTTTTCCCATTAAAATTATTTTTAAAATATATTTGTTGCCTATTAAAATATGGTCTAGATACGGGACCTTTCGCTGTTTAACGATGTTTACAAGTTCTGTGTGAGTAATAGTTGTTAAAATCTCTTCATTTGTAATATGGTCGGCCAATGGAATTTTAAGCAACCTTCTGTAATACCACATTTCGAAAGCTTTGATATGGTTTAGCGATCTTACTTTATGTTATCAGTCCTCGATACCGTTCACTATTATTGGCCATAAGTTACATTTTAGGACGCGAATACGGAGATCCAAAGGAGTTTGGGTAGATCCAAAGGAAGTTATTAAAATTGGTAAAAGTATTTCTAGCTATTGCTACTCGTATTTTTACGTTTTCATCGCAGACCCATTTAATGTTTAAGGTAACTCAAAGATCTTTAAATTTCTCAACTATATCTTCAGTTGGTTGCTTATTTTCCTCTGTGCTTGTATGTGGCATTGGTTGCTGCTTATTTTTAATTTGTTTTTGCGATTTTATTGTTGAGACCGTATTCCTCTCCCACTGTTTTAATAGTATTTACTATCTCTTGTAATTTTTCTGTGTTATTACAATTCTGTTATCTGCTATGACAATTGTATCATCGGCATATAGCAAATTATTTATGGGAATTCCATTTATTATGAGACCTTTTTCATTCAGGTGTGCAAGTTGAAAGATCTTTTCTACGTAAATGTTAAACATCAGAGCGTAGAGGATACATCCTTAACTCACGCCTTTATTTAGTTCTACTTGTTGTGTATATAGACTGTTGGAGATCCTTAATTCTTTTTTGATTCCAGTGCACCTGTTTGATTTTCCTCATATATTTTCCATGAAGTCAAATTTCACTTAACGCCTGTATCAACACATTATGTCCTACATTGTCAAAAGTTTTTGGTAATCTATAAAGCAAACAAAGGCATCCCTTCTCTGGCCGTAACATTTTTTCACCAATAACTACATGCCAAAAAGTGCCCCTTGTGTTCCTAAACCGTTTTTGAAAGCAAACTGAGAGTCTCCCGTTCTTTCTCCACATTTGTTATAAATCCGCTTATGAATTAATTTTAAGAATGCTTTGAGTACGTGGTGCATTAAGCTGATTAGGCGATGATCTTCGCAGCTACTGGCATTGTAATTCTTTGGAATTGTTACGAAAGTTGACTTCAGCCAATCTTAGACATATTAATTTCCTATAGGTACTTATGTGACACACTTCATTTCAGTGACTAGTGACAACTCCCCTTCCAATTCTGTTAAAGTCAGCCTTCCTAAGATGATGGGATAGTTTCCGCTTCCACTGAAAAATTAATTTTTTATCAACAATCTACTCTTGGGGTGAGTACCATACTTTTGATTTAATTTGATTTAACGTTTAACCTATATTAATAATTTTTATTTCTTTATTACCTCACTTCTCTCCAAAGCCACGTTTTCAACTATAATGTCTAGGTATGCATATAAAAATATTTTACAAATTTTACTAATTTTGACAATAATTCTATTCATTTTATCCTTGCCCATCTGGTATTTATTGAATTGTTATTTTAAAGAAATGGCAAGGAAGTTTTCAATGCATTTTGATGTCGGTAATACCTTAATACAGTGTTTTCCTGAGCGTCGTGATACCACATAAGGACTTACAGATCGTTGATGATAAATTATAAACCATCAGCTGCTTTTAAGACCACAATTGCCCTTCAAGACACTAAACACGGTCAACATTTAAGGCCTACACACACACCTCATCTGGAGCCAACCGCTCATCTTCATCCCCCACATAAGCAAGCAATCCATCGATATAATAACATAATTTTGTAAAGATATCGACAGAGTTTGCTTGAAAACATAAAATACTATCACTTTACTATGGATATGATTTACATATAAATAAATATTATTAGTTAATTTTTTGCTTTATTTGTCCCATTCTGAATTTTCATTATTCACTTCGATGAAGACAATACGAACTTACACATGAGAGGCTGAGCTACGCGAAGCGTAGACTCCCATAGGTAGGCTCCCATAGTTAGTTAAAGTATTATTCTACTTCTACAATAGCATCCCAATTATTAATGGCAGTGCTATCGTTACACTTTGGCGCCCAACGTGGAGTCAATTGTAGGTTTTTTGGATGGTCAAGTTTTGCAATTAGTAGTTTTGTTTTCTCGCAATTTTTAATTATCTATTTATTTTAAGTGTCTCATATATTTTCTTTTTAATTCGTTTACCTATTTATTTCTTTGTATTCTCTATCACTATTCTTTATTATCCTTCTTTATATTTAAATATCTTTATTATTTTTTAAATTTCTATTTTCTTCCACTATATCCAGAATTTCGTCTGTCATCCAACTTTTCTTTGCTTTGGGGGAGTGCAATTAGAACGAAAACGTGCATTGTTTCGGAAAAATTCAAACAAGCTTATATTTTTCTAAAACTTTTTTTGTTAGTTTATATACATGTTAAAGTAAAAAGTTCTACTCGTAGATTTGGCGGCTAATTGTTTATTAATTGTTTAAACAATAACAATTGTTTTGTATAAATAATTTTAAAAATATCGTTAAATTCATCTTTTTACGTTGATCAAATTTGTTTCTATTTTGTTTTTGATTATGCTGAATCCGAATATGGCATTGCAATTTGAAAATTCTTATACAGAAGCTCTTATACAGTATGTCTGCGTAGCTAGGAACCACATGGAAAACTTTTTTATTATCAATTTTACGAAAAAAGTTATTAATAAAATGCTATGGATAGTCAAAAATCTAAAACTCAACAATCAGATATCAAATTTTATCAATTTTATACGAGTTATGTCGAAAATATCAATTTCGTTAAAGAATAAAGTACCCTTATATTCCAGAATATCAAAAAATGCTATTATGAAAAGTTGTTTGAAATTAGAAACTATGTCTAAATATACAATAACATCATTCTAATCGAAAAAAAAATCAATTTTTTCTCAAATTACCGATACTCATCATCATTTTATTACAATTATGATAACTATTTTATTATCACTTGAAAAAAAGGTATTCTTCATAAAATGCTCTCCCTGGTCTAAAATCTAAGATACAACCATCAGATATCAAACTTTTTTAATTTTATACGAGGTATGTATAAAAAATATGAATTTTTTTTAAGAGTTAAGTGCCTTTATTATTCACAATATTTTAATTAGAAGGATGTAATTGAACACTAAAGCAAATTTTTTAATTCCAAACAACTTTTCTTAATAATAATTTTCGATATTGTGAAATGTAAAGGTATTTTACTCTTGAGTGAAATTCATATTTTTTGACATATCTCGTACAAAATTAATTAAATTTAATATTTGATGATTGCATCTTAGATTTTATACGATGCAGAGTATTTTATAAAGAATAACGTTTTTTCGTAAAATTGATAATAAAAAAGTTATCAAAAGGTTCCAAGTTACGCAGACATACTGTATAAGAGCTAAAAATTTTTTTTTGCTAAACTTTTATTATTGTTGAAGCTTATTATTAAATGTATTTTAGGTAAGTTTTACAGAAAAAAGTTTTGATCACTTTGTATAAACATTTTTTTAGCTGATAATTTTCGGTTTTTGTATTACATTTTTGTTATCTTTCTTAATTTTCTTAAAAAAATAATTTATTTCATTTTTAAAGTAAAATAATTAAGTGCATTTTAAAGAACACATCCTAAGCTTTAAAAAAGCACTTATAAAACTGTAATAAATCTGTTCAAACTTGAGTAATACCGTCTTAAAGTGGCGGTAATTCTATAAAACTACGAAGATTTCAAAAATTACATTTTTTGAGACGTCATATCATTTGAATTAAATTTTTGAATTTTTTTTAATAAAGCATCATTTAGTAAGATGCTTGAAAGGTAAGTTGTGCAAAATTGAGAGTTTGTATTAGTTACACATTTTTAAATAATTTTTAAACAAAATTCATGTAAGGCTCACTTTCCGACCACACCGTACTTATGCCCATACATTTTATTTCTTTCTATTATAACCGTAAGATAGCTTAATTATTCTGCTTTCTTGATCAATTTGTAAAATTTGATCCATTAGTTAAATAATTACATTAAAATAACTCAACCGTGCACTTCGCCGTACGTTAGTTTACAGTGTGTCAATATTTGTGAGAAGGGTGACTTTAGCGTTATAAATAAAAAATTATAGAAGATACAGATTTGATTTTAGAAAATTCTTTATATAGGGTGTTTGGTAAAGAATGGGCCATAGATTAAACTGAGATTCCTGAGCTTAAAATAGGTCGATTTAAGCTAACTTACCTTAGTACAAAAGTTGATAATAACCTAAATACAGGGTGTCAAAGTTAAACTTTTATTTTATTTATTTTTGAATATTTCCCGACAGGCATGTGACAACAACACGAAATTTGGTAGGTGGTGCTAGTATTGTACAATCTACTAAATTATGTTAAACAAACGTTTCTGGCTACTACCAGAGGCGCACGACGGTGGAACGTGAATGGTTGACCCTTCCCAAATTCTACGCCACTGGAGGAATTGCTATTTTAGTGCAATTTTTTTATTCTCCAATACTTTCTATGTAAAAAATATACATTCATTCGTAACGATAAAGCCATTAGTTTTCGAGATATTTGAAAATTAGTATCTCGAAAATTAATGACTTTATCGTTACGAATGAAGAGTGTATTATTTGCATAGAAAGTATTGGAGAATCTAAAAATTAAGCTAAAATAGCAGTTTCATCAGTGGCGTAGAATTTGGGAAGGGTCAACCATTCATTTTCCCCTGTCGTACGCCTCTGGTATTAACCACAAACGATTATTTAACATAATTTAGTAGGGTGTACAGTACCTACACTTTTTGCCAAGTACCATAAGAATATGTCAAATAGTTTTATAGTAAAGGGCACACATAGTTCTTAAAGTTTTAAATAAAGAATAAATTATTAAAAAAAAAAGAATACTTTAAAATAATTTGTCACATCTATGTGATACTTGGCAGAAAGTGTAGGCACTGTACATGTACACCCTACTAAATTATGTTAAATAATCGTTTCTGACTACTACCAGAGGCGTACGACAGGTGAAAGTGAATGGTTGACCCTTCTCAAATTCTACGCCACTGATGAAACTGCTATTTTAGTTTAATTTTTAGATTCTCCAATACTTTCTATGCAAATAATACACTCTTCATTCGTAACGATAAAGTCATTAATTTTCGAGATATTTGAAGTTAAAAATGAAAAGGCACACTTATTTTGATTAATGTATTATGCTCCTTCGTTTTTAGCTTCAAATATCTCGAAAATTAATGGCTTTATCGTTACGAATGAAGAGTATGTTTTTTAAATATAAAGTATTGGAGAATCAAAAAATTGCACTAAAATAGCAATTCCGCCACTGGCGTAGAATTTGGGAAGAGTCAACCATTCACGTTCCCCCGTCGTGCGCCTCTGGTAGTAGCCAGAAACGTTTGTTTAACATAATTTAGTAGATTGTACAATACCAGCACCACTTACCAGATTTCGTGTTGTTGTCCCATGACTGTCAGGAAATATTCAAAAGTAAATAAAATAAAAGTTGAACTTTGACACCCTTTATTTCGGTTATTATCAATTTTTGTACTAAGGTAAGTTAGCGTAAATCGACCTATTTTAAGCTGAGGAATCTAAGGTTAAGATATGGCCCATCAAACACCCTGTATAAGGTTTTTTTGTAAAATTTTCTGAATTTTTCAATGGTCAAGTCAGTTTTTTTCTAAAATTTATATTTTCAGAGTTATTTAAAAAAACATCTAATTTCGTAGTTCAATTTATTTAATAAAAAATGAAGCACCCACTTCTCAAGTAGAACTTTTTGATATGTTGTTTATTAAACATTTCTTAATGAAATTACAAAAAGTTCTATCTTGTTTGATTTTTTCCGAAGTGAAAATCTATATGCATTCCCTTTTTTGCATTCTTTTGTAACCTTTTGTAACAATTTGTAGCAGCTTTATGTGTAGTATTTTTTGATATTCTCTCACTAGGCGAGGCAACGAAGCATGCAACCTAGGAATTTTGTGTAGTAAGATGAATCGTCATGCAACTTTTTGCATTCGATTCGGGAGATTGTCGGGAAATTTTGTGAACTAAATTGATCTCCGGGAGATGAAAATTGCTTTTTGGGCATAAGAAAAATGCATTTTCATTTAACCCCTATTAGACTGGGGTTGAAATTTTGAATTAGGCTGAGAATTGGATAGTAGAGAGGTATACAAAATAACAACATTTTTTTAAACTCATTTAATTTCAACGATAATGACAATGTCTAGCAAATATAACAATAACAATGACAAATTAAAAACATCTATACATACATCACACAGATTTCTGCAATATTTTCTAATCTTAAATAATAATCTAAGACACTATTAATTTACAAAGGTTTACATAGTAATCTAAAATAGCTACGTGTAACTTAAAGTTTTAAATTTTTCTAATTAATCAACTTTTTGAATATTGTGTAACCAAGGAATTTGTAATAGAGAGAGCAATCACGATAGAATAACAGTAAATAATAATTACTATCGAGAGCTTTACAACTTATAAATATATACCTTAACTGCTTTCTTAAATGAAAAGTGAACAATAAATACAGTTAAAATAAATAGGTACTCAAGATGTAGAATTTAACAGGCGACAATATTAACAAGACGTGATAAGGAGATTTAACTAAGAACGCAGTGCACTTACTCCGATGTCATGTTTTCAGCATTCCTTTTTATTTCAAGCTTGGAGCTTGGCAGATGCCATGTGGAATAATTGGAAGCGTTAGAAATGTGGGCATACAGTAGAATGCAAAAATTGTATGGACTGCCAGAAAAACGTATGAGTAATGAGCCAAACGCATAAACGGAGAAAGTGTTAATATCATCAAGAAAAGAAAACTATGATATTTTCGATAGGTTATGAGAAATGCCATATATAATCTCCTGCAGTTGGAAATTGAAGACAAACGTGGACGAGGTAAAAGAATTACATATTGGTTAATAATTTGTAGCATGGTGAGCAGTTAGTACAAGATCATTATTCCGAGCAACAGCAGATAAAATAAAGATGTACTTGGGTGTCAACTTTCAATGAAAGAAAGAAGAAGAGTCGAAAGTCAGTGTAATGCGAGGACTTTAATTTCTGAAGAGAAGCATATCTATAATTTATTTTTCTTACGATGCTCTCCCAGATGACATTAAAGACGAGTGTGAATAACACATACCCCTGTTTGAGAACACTGTTTGTTGATTGTAAAGAAGACCGACAGTTTTTCTTCAAAAATTCCTGCACTTGTAGGTTCAACTGCATAAGCATTTGTGAGATTAATCATGTGAGATTCTGTGAAAAATTTTGACTAAAAATGAATATAAAAATAAGCAAATATATGAGAATAATAAAGAAAAAATATATAAACATATATTTGGAAGATATACCGATAGAAAGGGTTGATAAATACAAATACCAGGGAACCTAGATTTCAGAAGATAATAGCCAAATAAAAGAAATAAAGCCCAGAATACAAATGCCAAGAAATGCGTTTGTAACAATGAAAACAATTATATGCAATAGGGACCTTAGATTAGAGCTGAGAGTAAGAGCTCTGTTTACATGTTATTATATGTTACATGTTTTCGATACTACAATATAAACTTGAAGGATGGACACTGAAAACGAACACATAGGTAAATAAGCTAAAATCATCTGAAATATGGTGTTGCAAAAGAATGCTTAGAATAGCACGAGCAAAGAAGGAAACGAACACGGAAGTATTGCGAGGATTGGGCAAATAATACGAAATAATAAACACAATAAAAATCAGAACGTTCCAATATGTGGGATATGGAATGAGAGGAGAGTGATATGAAACGCTAAGATTGATAATGCATGAAAAGATAAGAGGAGGAATGAGTATAGGAAAAAAAGTGTCATGGTTGAAAAGTTTTAGGAACTGGAACTGCAGTTCAATATAGCTCATCGGAGCAGCGGTATATAGAGTAAAGATAGTGATGATGTTTTCCAACCTCCGATTGGGACGCGGCACTTAGAGAACAAGAAGAAGAAGAAGAGATTTATTAACTTTTTCGGCATGCCCAATTCAGCCATGACATTCCACAGTTCCATTCTTAGGATCCTATCATATGCTTTCTTAAAACCTGCATGTAGTTGGTGCAATACCTTGTACTCCCAAAATTTTTCATTACAGTCCCAGTCACAAAGATTTGATTTACTCTTGATCGATTTTTAGAACTCACGCTGATAATCTCCCATTTGAAGTTCTACATTCTACACCATCAGCCAATCGTTTTTAAGTATTAAGGGAAATTTATATCCTGTGTTAACAACAGATAAACTCCTATAGTTTGAGCCTTACATTTTATCCTTCCTTTTATGTATGAGTATAATAACACTTCTTTTCTTAAATTTGAGCTGATATAAAGGCATGCACCAAAGCTTCTCCTTTATTATTTAAACGTTGTCAAAAATAGCTCTTGATACTTCTTGCTTTGTACGTTTTCTGCGATGAGTCCGGCGATAAGATACCTATATTACCGCCTAGTTTACAATCACATTTATAAAGATAACCAAGCTACTCTAATCGTATAGAACCCACTCATCAAATCAAAACTGGTGAGGAACTGCAAAAATCTCCTTAACGACATATCTATCTATCTGTCAGTCTTGCAACATCCAATATTAGACATAGGCCTCCCTTCGCTCTTCCATGTTTCTCTATCTTGAGCCACGTGCATCCCTTTTGAGCCAGTTTGTATGTCCATGGTCTCTTCTTTTGCCCTTTAATTCGTCCAATTCTGAACATAGGCTTCCCCCAGCTTCCTCCATTCGCTTCTATTTAGTGCTTTCTGTTTCCAGTGCGTTCCTCCTATCTTTTTAATGTCGTCTCCCCATCTCATCTGGGGTCGTCCTCTTGCTCTCTTTCCTGTCCATGGTCTCCATTGTTGTATCGTGCTATTCCACCTATTGTCCGTTTGTCTAGCGTTATGACCTGCGAAGCTCCATTTTAGCCTGGTTATATGTTGACCTGCGTCTTTGACTTTTGTTCTATTTCTGACCCAGTTGTTTTGCTTTTTGTCTGTCAATTTTACTCCTAACATTGCTCTCTCCATGGCTCTTTGTGTCTTTATTATTTTATCCATGTTTGCCTTGGTCAAGGTCCATGTTTGGCATGCGTATGTGAGAATTGGGAGTATGCACTGGTCAAACACTCTTGTTTTTAAGTATTGTTGTATTTTTTTATTCTTTAGGACCCATTTTAATTTTCCAAATCCTGCCCAGGCTAATCTGACCCTTCTTTTTACCTCCGCTGTTTGGTTTTCCTTATTTATTTTTATAATCTGTCCCAAATATATATAATCATTAACCGCTTCTATTGTGGTGTCGTTTAGTATTACGTTTCTATTGTCTTGTGTGTTTGTCATTGTTTTTGTTTTGGCAAAATTCATTTTTAGACCTATTTGTTCGGATTCATTTGCTAGTTCGGTTAGCATGGTTTGTAGTTCTTCAAACCTTGATGCTATGACTACTACATCGTCTGCATATCTTAGGTGGTTTAGTTTCTTTCCATTTATGTTTATTCCCATGTTTGTCCATTCCATTGTTTTGAAAACATCTTCCAGTGCTAATGTAAATAGTTTAGGAGAAATAACATCTCCCTGTCGCACTCCTCTGTTAATCGGTATGGGTTTTGTGGTTTCTTCCAATTGTACTGTCATTGTTGCTTTCTTATATATATTATGTATTAGCATTCTGTATCTGGAATCTATTCGACAGTTGTTTATAGCTTTTTCTATTGCCCACATTTCCACGCTGTCAAATGCTTTTTCGTAGTCAACGAACGCTAAGTGCAGATCTATATGGTATTCGTTAGCTTTTTTTATTAGTGTCCTAATTGTTAGAAAATGGTCAGTGGTGCTATATCCCTTTCGGAATCCTGCCTGCTCTACGGGTTGATACGAGTCCAATTTGTGTGTTAGTCTGTTGTTGATAATCCTCATGAATAGTTTATACGTTTGCGACAGCAGTGAGATGGGTCTGTAATTTTTTATGTCCTTTCTGTCGCCTTTCTTAAATAGCAGGATTGTAAGACTTTCGTTCCATTCGTCGGGTATTTCTCCTTTATGTAGACACTGATTAAACAGATTTCTTAATGTTTGTAAGATTTCTTCTTTCCCTTCTTTCAACATTTCAGCAAGGATTCCATCTGGTCCTGGTGCTTTGTTGTTCTTTAATTGTGATAGTGCTGCTTCTATTTCATAATTTTCTATTTTTGGTAGTGTTTCTGAGTTTACATTCGTGATTGTTTTCTTGATATATTCCTGAGTGTTGAAGCCAAACCGAAAATGGACATGGGTCTCCCCAAATGGGGTGACAAAAAATGAAATAGACTACTTCCTCTGCAAAAATAAACAAATCTTCGAAGACGTAACTGCACTTAATAAATTCTCAACTGGCAGCGACCACCGCATACTACGAGCCAAAATAGAAATAAGCAAACTAGCGACGCAGAAATCTAGAAGAAAACCAACGGCTATTGACCATAGCAGAATAAGACAAAACGCAGAAGAATATAGACAGACTTTAAGGGAAAACTATAATCAACAAGTAGCAAAGGAAGAGTCAGAAATTAATAAGATCAATGAAGAAATGAAAGAAAAACTCTTGGAAGCGGGAATGAAAACTGCCAAAAAACTAACAACAAAAGAAAATAGATTAAGTAGCGGGACAGTTAAATTAATGGAAAGTAGACAAAAACTAATAAGCGAAAACAAAAGAAACACAGTAGAATACGTAGAACTAAACAAACTTATTAAAAGAAAAACCAGAGAGGATCTAAGAAAACACACTGAAAATGAAATCGAGAAAGTAATTGAGAGAAATAAGGGCCTAAAATGCTTACGACCAAATTTAGGGAAACCACTACTGATTTCAATAAAGGATGAAACAGGACGGGAAGAGAGGAGAAAAGATAAGATATTAGAAGAAGTAGAAAGGTTTTATAAAGAACTATACACCATGGTCTCTACTCTGTAATAATTTTATTTCATCTTTCGTCTTTTTGTCTAATAGTATGACCGGCGAATTTCCATTTTAGTTTAGCTGTTTGATGAGTAGCATCCTTAACTTCTGTGATATTTCTTATCCAGGAATTCCTTTTTCTAACTGACAGTTTTATGATGATCATTATTGATCAACTACCTAACAAAAGATAATAAAAGTCTTTAGTGTGGTCAAGAAGGGATAGACTACTTAAAAAACACCTCATCAACGTGACTCACTCATTTGGTGACGTAAATCTACGAACAAAATGATGAAATCCGACATTACTGAAAACATCAGAATGCAGATCGGATGCTGTCACACCATTCAGTATGAAATTAAAATACTCTAATCTTTTTAGGATTCAGTTTTTTGTTCGATTACGCGTAATTTCAAGGTTTTTAACGCTTTGCACCAACTCTACATGGTAATAAATAAACCGATTTGTTGGCAACCGACTCGATAGAAATCTTTGCTTAGAACCCCTGTGTGGCATTACCAAAGATGCTGCAAGAAACGAGGTACAGAGTAGCCAATAAGATTCATCAAAATAAATAGAGAGAGCACCTCAAGGACAAATCCAGAATAAGAAAATAATCAAGAACATTAATAAAAAGCTCTGGGATGCCTAATTTGATAAGCCTCAATAAACGAGAGATTAAAGCGGTCATCAAAATGGTGACTGGACATTGTCTTTTAAAAAAACACCTATTCAAATAGGTAGGGTAGGTAAATGAGCCATGATGCAGCAAATACGAAATAAAAGAAGAGACTTCCATACACATCCTTTGCCATTGCAATATGCTAAGTGAAATGGTTAACTGATGATTGAACCATAAGAGATCCTAGAACTACCAATGAGAAAACTGTTGGTCTTCGTTGAGGCCACATTACTTAATGAAAAAACATTGGAAACCATATAGCAATTAATGTTTTAATGCATGGTTTGTTAAATATGATTCATACACTATATATTGTATATTGTATTGCCACTTTAAATTACTATATAAACTTTTAGGCCATGAAAAGTCTTAAATCGCTGAACAATGTATGATATAAACCTAGGTTTACAAAAAATAAACTTTAAATGCATCACATATTTACAACTAATATTAATAACTCTAGCCACAAAAATATTACATTTAATCACAGCTTTACATTTATTATTTTTTTCCATGAATTCAAACGCTTTCACCTAGTGTTTACATTTTTCTCTAGATGCGAAGCTTGAAAACGTGAAAAAATACGTATTTGCTAAAAACAGCTCTTACAAATACTGAATGTTCTAGCTTTGAATATTTAATTCACATTTATTTAAAATCAAATTATAGCGAAAACCAGCAGCACTTATAGAAGTATGAAAGTAACATCTACTTAGTATCACATAATTAGTAAACAAGATAGTAGAGGATCCGATAAGGTCTACCGGCACCGATCTGTTTAATCGATAAAAATTGTTGGATAATATGTAATATAGTACGTTAACAATTATAGAAAACAAGGGGTGTCCGATCTAATTTTGTTCTGACTATGATTAATTTATTAATAATTAAAAAATTACATTTTTTTATAAAAAATATATATATATTTTCAACCCGGGCAGGTATTATTTCAGATTTTTTGGATCAATTTAATTAAAAAGGTTTTTTTGTAAATTTTCTCTAAGTTGATCGTTTTCGGGTTATAAACAATTTAAAACTGAGAAAAAAATGAAAGATGATGATTTTTAAGGCTCAAAAATACAGTGTGTCCACGGATGGGGTGCTCAAGAGCCAAAACTTTTTTATTTTCAATTTTAGCGAAAATTGTCGTTCTTTATAAAAAGTTTTGCTTATTCTAAAACCACATAAAACGAATTTTAATTCAAGTTTTTCAAAACCTGCTTAATTTTGTAGCCAATTTTGTGTAAATCCCTATAAATTTTTGCACTAAGTTCGAAATCTTAACAATAATCTAGTGTTGCTAAGCTATAATGTAGCTGAATAACTGTCAAATCCGATAAATAATTTGCGAATTGTCATTCTTTTTCGATAAGATAAGATTCTTATCTTATCGATAAGAATACCTCTTTATCCCCTCTGTGGCGCAGTGGTAAGAGCGCCTACCTTTGAAACGAAAGGTCGGGAGTTCGAATTCTACCGGGGGCAGAAATTTTTCATTTATTATAAATTAATAAATGGAAAATAGTTTCTGTCCTTGTGGGATCGGTACTCATCGGAGGGACCGCAGACGTTCGGAAACAATTAGCGTCTCTTTGCAAAGACAATGACGTCGACTTTGCAAAGTAACAAGACACTTACTCAATACACACACTACACATTACTCCCCTGACTTAGTGATAAGTTATACAATTACGTGGCTAAAGGTTCTAGTTCTAAACCAAAGCCAGAATCAGAGAAAAAATAAGATTCTTTTTTTCAATAATCTAGTGTAGCTACATTGTAGCTTAGCAACACTAGATTATTATTACGATTTCGAACTTAGTGCCAAAATTTATAGGCATTTATATAAAATTGGCTACAAAATTAAGCAGGTTTTGAAAAACTTGTAATTTTATTTCGTTTTATGGGGTTTTAGAACAAGCAAAACTTTTTATCAAGAATGACATTTTTTGCTAAAATTGAAAATAAAAAAGTTTTTTATCTCGGGCACCCCATCCGTGGACACACTGTATAAGTAAAAAATTAAAAAATATTATTTTTGTAATTATCAAGTACCTAAGTTTAAGTTAAATCATTCTTCTATCAGATTATGATTAGAATTTGTGCCATGTTTTATTCTAAAATAAATATTTTTATTTGTTAATCCGGAAGATTCCTTATGGGATCGGGGTGCATTAACAAATAAAAAACAATGTTTTAAAATAAAATAAGTCCAAAATACTTATCAAGAACTGATAGAATAAAGTTTGAACTTGAATTTATTAGATACGTCATAATTTCAAAACTGATATTTTTACTTATGTTTTTAAGCCTTGCTTTAAAAATCGTCACCTTTTGTTCTTTTTCAGTTTTAAATTGTTTATATCTCGAAAACAATAAATTTAAGAGAAAAACTACAAGACCTTTTTTGTTTAGAATGATCCAAAAAATCTGAAATAATATCTGCCTCGCTCAATTTTTTTTATTTATAAAAAAGAGTCTTTTTTATTTAGCACCCAATTAATTAGTCAGAACAAAAGATCGGGTACCCCTTGTTTTTTATAATTGTTAACATACTACATTACATTTTTTTTTATTTTACAAAAAAGTCGCATCAACCTCTGAGGTTATTAGCGACATATATACATATACATGAGATGGTTTACTTTCAAATGTTAAATTTTGTTAAATATATTGATATCTTTAAAGAGTTTTACCAAATGTTCGATTTTACAATTTTCTTCTAAGAATTTCACTTGTTGATCCGATGATGTGGTTGGTCTGTCTCTACAACTGGTATCTTGGACACTCTACAAGTACATGCACTACATTACATATCCAATAATTTTTATCCAATAAACAGATGGGTACCGATCAACCTTATATCGTATCTTAGACTAAAAGGATAGAGTAAAAATAAGCTTGATTTTGTGTTGATATCACAATATTATCTATACATGTTAGCATCTGCAGAATTAGTTTCTACAACTTGATCGCACTTTATAAACCTTGGATCCACACTTAAAAAAATTATTACCTCCCTCATGAGACCTCTCAGTTATTTATGTTGAGTCGAACAACTTTTCTAATAGTCCATGTGGTGAGACCGCTCCCGTCTGAAAAAATTTCTGATTCTGTTTCTTTGTGCATTCCTATTCAAAAATGTCCCCTTTAAACAAATCTGAAGGGTGCCGGGCGGAATTTTTGGGTAGAAATTGTTTAAACAATATTTTTAAACAAATACAAAAGATCACCTTTTTTTGACCCGAAAATTGTTTTAGGATTTTTGGGTCATTATAAACAATAAAGGTATCTTGTGATTTTTCTCAAAAGTTGATAGTTTTCAAATTATAGGCGATTTAAAATCTGAAAAATGCGAAAATACGCGTTTTCAAGGCTTAAAAACTCATATTTTAAATTAGTATTATTGAGGTTGCCAAGTACTTGAATTGTAGTTTAAACATTCATTTTCAAGATTCTGCAGACTGATCGGGTCTAACTTCAATTTACACCGTTGTTATTTAATTGTTAATTATGCGTGTCCATCCGATCTTTTTGCCGGTGCGGCGCGCACTTTTCCAAAAATCTCCGATTTTTTTCTGAAAAATATATTTTTAGATTTTTTGTGACATTCTAAATAAAATAGGTTTCTTGTCATTTTTCTCAAAAGTTAATAGTTTTAAAGTTATAACCGATTTAAAATCCGAAAATGCGCTTTAAATCGCTTATAACTTTAAAACTATTACCTTTTGAGAAAAATGACAAGAAACCTATTTTATTTAGAATGTCCCGAAAAATCTAAAAAATATATTTTTCGGAGGAAAATAGGAGATTTTTGGAAATAGTGCGCGCCGCACCGGCAAAAAAATCGGATGAATACGCATAATTAACAATTAAATAACAACGGTGTAAATTTAAGTTGGACCCGATCAGTCTGAAGAGTCTTGAAAACGAATGTTAAAACTACAATTCAAGTACTTGGCAATCTCAAAAATATTAATTTAAATATGATTTTTTAAGCCTTGAAAATGCGTATTTTCGCATTTTTCAGATTTTAAATCGCCTATAACTCGAAAACTGTAAATTTTTGAGAAAAATCACAAGCTATCAATAATAATTTAAATATGAGTTTTTAAGCCTTGAAAATGCGTATTTTCGCATTTTTCAGATTTTAAATCGCCTATAACTCGAAAACTGTCAATTTTTGAGAAAAATTACAACATACCTTTCTTGTTTAGAATGACCCAAGAAACCTAAAAAATATTCTTCGGGTCACAAAAGTTGATCTTTTGTATTTGTTTAAAAAAATTGTTTTAACAATTTCTGACCAAAAATTCCGCCCGGCACTCTTCAGATTTGTTTAAAGGAGATATTTTTGAATAGGAATCCAGAAAGACGGGAGCGGTCTGACCCCATGGACTATAATACGGAAAATTTTCGGGAGGGGAGTTTCGTAAATATAGAGCTTTCTAAACTTTGGTGCGTTTGTAAACTGGATAGGTTAACAATTTGTCGGACAATATTATCAGTAACTTGTAAGTATTTTTGATTGACAACAGAAATAAAAAATATAGTTTAAAAAGTTAATTGAAAATATGGCTATGTAAAAAATTGTCTTAAAAATACCCAATAAAAATTTCTTTTCTACACACGAGATTGATATTTGAGTCACCAGAGCTGTGTGTTTCACAGGAGTCCACAAAATTTACTATAAATAATCTATTTCTCTCCTCTCTATTAAGTTTAATATTTAATTCATAAATGAAGCCAGTTGTTTCTTGAAAAGTGAGATTATCTAACATTTTCAGTTTAATTTGGAACAGAAGCTAAGGTATGTATATTTCTTTAATCCTCCTCCCCAGGCTGCGATTGTGTGCCAGATTGACGGCTATATATAAGGATTTTGCCAATATTTTCGCAACATTCCCATAGTCCATGTGGTGAGACCGCTCCCGTCTGAAAAAAATTTCTGATTCCTATTCAAAAATATCTCCTTCATGGATTCCTATTCAAAAATATCTCCTTTAAACAAATCTGAAGGGTGCCGGGCGACATTTTTGGGCAGAAATTGTTTAAACAATTTTTATAAACAAATACAAAAGATCACCTTTTTTTGACCCGAAAAATTTTTTAGGATTTTTGGGTCATTATAAACAATAAAGGTATCTTGTGATTTTTCTCAAAAGTTGATAGTTTTCGAGTTATAGGCGATTTAAAATCTGATAAATGCGAAAATTCGCATTTTCAAGGCTTAAAAACTCATATATTTAAATTAGTATTTTTGAGGTTGCCAAGTACTTGAATTGTACTTTAAACATTCATTTCCAAGATTCTGCAGACTGATCGGGCCTATGTAACTTTTTACACCGATGTTATTTAATTTTTAATTATGCGTGTCCATCCGATTTTTTTGCCGGTGCTGCGCGCACTATTTCCAAAAATCTCCTATTTTCCTCCGAAATATATATTTTTTAGACTTTTCGGGAGATTCTAAATAAAATAGGTTTCTTGTTATTTTTCTCAAAAGTTTATAGTTTTAAAGTTATAGGCGATTTAAACGTATTTTCGGATTTTAAATCGCTTATAACTTTAAAACTATTAACTTTTGAGAAAAATGACAAGAAACCTATTTTATTTAGAATGTCCCAAAAAATCTAAAAAATATATTTTTCTAAATCTAATCTAAAAAATCGGATGAACATGCATAATTAACAATTAAATACAACGGTATAAATTTAAGTTAGACCCGATCAGTCTGCAGAATCTTGAAAATGAATGTTTAAACTACAATTCAAATACTTTTGGCAACCTCAAAAATACTAATTTAAATATGAGTTTTTAAGCCTTGAAAATGCGTATTTTCGCATTTATCAGATTTTAAATCGCCTATAACCTGAAAACTATTAACTTTTGAGAAAAATCACAAGATACCTTTATTGTGTAGAATGGCCCAAAAAACCTAAAAAAATATTCTTCGGGTCAAAAAATGTGATCTTTTGTATTTGTTTAAAAAAATTATTTAAACAATTTCTGCCCAAAAATTCCGCCCGGCACCCTTCAGATTTGGTTAAAGGGGACGTTTTTGAATAGGAATCCATAAAGAAACCGAATCAGAAATTTTTTCAAACGGGAGCGGTCTCACCCCATGGACTACCAACAAGTTTGATCGAACCTTAGGTACTTACCTTACTACAAATGTGCACATAAAAACAGTTACAGCCCTTTGAATTTACAAAATGAAAATAAATTTTTTCCAATATATCGAAAGCCGTTATTAGTTAAACATAATGCTTTTCACAAAATTGTTTTTTAAACTATTGTGTTTAACTAATAGTACCACAATAATTATTTAATTGGAACATACACAAACATTTGGGGTATTAAAATAACAAAACCCCCAAAAAATTTTTGTGGGGTGCACAAATTTCACTGATATTTTTCCTGCTACTGCACTGAAAGATGTTCCTGCTATCAGAAAACTATATGTCCATTTTCAATATACAATTTCTACATTTTCTAATAGTTTTCGACATATATGTAGTGCTGTAATTTTTTTATTTGTAAAATTTGTACCTGTTTGTTACACCCATTTCAACAGTTCAGTTTTAGTTTCGACGTATTTTAGTTGTAATTTATAATAAGCATATTTCTGTATTCTTTTTATGTATCCTATAAATACCTACGCATATTTTTGTAATTTTTAGTATTTTTTGTGAATTAAATATTCAATAAGAAATTTTGTCTAATTATGTTATACACAAAAGTCACAGCGATCAATATACATTGCTTTTAATTCAGGATATGTTTTTCTATGAGCAAAAATATTCTATAATTTATGAGTATAGCCTAAGCAAACACTTATTAACACTTTTAGGCACATGCTTTGATTAAATATATGAACACTGGTATGTTATGGATACAGCGGGGTTTTAGCGTAAGTAAATTATAAAATATAGGCCATATTAGAGATGGCGCAACAACAACATGATTTGTTGAGCGAGTTGATTCTAACAACTTCAGTGGATTACACAAATAACATTATAGGCTATTGATTATGTACTTTAGAAAGGAACTACAACATGAAATGGGTTTTATGGTTTCATATGGTCAATCGACCTCTAAATATAAAGGGGTACATTTTTGAGAAAGGGGTGAATTAGTCCCTAGGAACAGGGTGAATAAAGGTGAGTTCTATGCACTTTTGGTACAACCACGTCTACAGAAAAAATATTCCAGGTTAAATTTACTATTGAAATATCACCTATTTAAAATCAAAAATATTTTCTTACAAAACTATATTAAGAAAAAACAGCAAAACAACACGAAAGAAAGCAATTTTGTTTTTTGCACCATAACTTTTTTCCACGGGGATATAGGTATAGGCATTGCGTCACAGAAAAAATACTTCCATCCTTCTTCTTTAAAATAACGTTTGACAGAATTCCATAGTATTTATAGTTTCCGAAGTATGATTTTTCAAAGTTCGCCACTCACAGCGATTTTGGGCCATTTTCCCTGTTATTTCGCAAGCATTGCTCTGTAACTTTTTTCTACGCAGCTTTAAGTATATGCAATAGTACATTTAATAGTAAGAAAAGTCAATTACCCTTAAGTTGGTCGACTGTAAAAGGCTATATGACTATTTTTGTGCATGATATGGTTTTTCGAAATTTTATACTTTTAATTATTTTTGATATATTTTACGATTATTTTTAAATTTCTCATTATAACTTTTTTCTTGTACATTTTAGTATATACATTGTGCAATAAAAAGAAAGCTTATTTTTAAACAAGATATGCTTTTTCAAAGTGTGACATATACACATTCAATATGTCTCACCAAGTTAGAACCATATGGAAAACTTTTTTATTATTAACTTAAAAAAAAATCATCCTTTATAAAATGCTTTGCATAGTCTAAAGCCTAAGATGCAATCATCAGATATAAAATTTTATTGATAGTATACGAGGTATGTTAAAAAATATGAATTTAGCTCAAGAGCCTTTATATTTCACAATACCAAAAAGTGTTATTAAGAAAAGTTATTTGGAATTAAAAAATAAGTTTTTTTTTTTTTTTTTTTTATTTAAAACACTTATACCACATCAACCACGCAGGGTTATTAGTGGGATTACAAACACAATATTTTTCATATGAATTACATTAAATACTATAATAAAATTTTATGTCCTTTAAATAATTCAATACATTTAAATTTTTGTCCGTCAGGATGGATTTGAGGTTGTCTGGAATTCCATGTATTCTTCTTTCATTTTGGAAACAAGGGCAGTCAAGTAGGAAGTGTTTCACTGTTAATGAAGTGGAGCAGTTGTTGCAAATAGGCGGTGGATCTTTACTGATAAGAAATTTGTGTGTTACAGCTGTATGACCAATTCTTAAACGGTTGATGATCACTTGTTCTCGTCTGCTGGTGGGGTTATTCATACAGCTGTTCACCTGTGGGCATATTGGGATTAATTTGTTTTCAGAATTTTCCCAGTAATTTTGCCAAGTGTTGTTGCAGTGAATTTTAATTAGATATTTCATATCACTGTAAGGATACGTTGTAATTTTTGTAGTATCTTCTAAGTTGATTCGGCTTGTAGTTGCTAGTTGATCTGCTTTTTCATTTCCCGAGATTCCAGTGTGCGATGGCACCCAAATGAAGGCTATGTCTTTTCCCATCGAATGTAATATTTCTAATTCATTTTTTACTGCTTGTGTAATGGGATTTGTTGTATAAATTTGCTTCAATTTCAATAATGCATTAAGTGAATCTGTAATGATGACGCACTTCATCGTGTTACTCGATTTGAGAAAAGTTAAGGCATTCAATATAGCTGTGGTCTCGCCTGTGAGTATACTACACGTTGTAGGTAACTGAGTGCTGTTGGAGTTTTCATCAGAATAGTACGCAGCAGCATGTCCATCAGGGGTTTTAGAGGCGTCTGTAAATATGTGTAAGTGATTGGGGTAATAGGATATGATTTCTGCAAAAACATTTTTAATTATTGAGAAGTTTGTATTTGATTTGGGGTACTTTCTTAGTGTTAGGTCAATGGTCAAAGGGTGGGTTGTCCATGGAGGAGAGACTGCATTTGTATATAATAATAAATTAAGTTGATCCATGTTGAAATTTGTGGCTTTTATTCTTTCTATTAGAGGTATACAGTTTGTTGATTTTTTAAAAGAGAGGATGCCAGGTTGGAAAATTTGAGAGAAAAGAGGATGTTGTTTTTGGATTGAAATTTTGGCAATGTAGTTTAGTGATAATTGTTGTCGTCTTATGGTCAGAGGAGGCTCCTTAGCTAGAACTTGTAGGCTATTAGTGGGACTAGTTCTAAATGCACCTAGTGCCAGTCTCAAAGCTGTAGATTGAATGCTATTGAGTTTTTTTAGAGTAGTTTTGCTTGCGGCGTTATAACATATGCAGCCGTAATCTAGTTTACTTCTTATGAGTGATTTATATAAGTTTATTAATATTTTAGTATCTGCGCCCCAAACTTTATTAGACAGAATTTTGAGTATATTTAACCTAGATTGACAGGAATGTTGTAGTTTGTTTATATGTGAGTTCCAATTTAAGGTTCTGGTAAAAGTTAGACCTAGAAAATTAACTTCTTCTGATTGTTTTATTGATAACTTATTTAAAGTTAAGTCAGTAGAAAACCGAGATCTATTTTTATTAAAAATTATATATTGTGTTTTTTCTGTAGAGAAGTTAAACCCAGTTTTTAGCGTCCAATTTTCAAGACGAGTTATAAAATTTTGTAAGATTTTACTTGCAGATTCTATATTGTTGGATTTAGTATAAACGACGATGTCGTCTGCATAGATACTGGCTTTAATAGGTGCTCTAATTTCATGAATAACACTATTGATAGCCACTAAGAATAATGTTGGGCTTATTATGGAACCTTGAGGGATTCCATTTTCTAATGTTCTAGTTGAGCTTTTAAGGCCATTTATTCTAATTTTTATTGATCGATTACTTAAAAAATTGTTTACAAATGCTAGTATGTTCCCTTGAACTCCGTTTTCGCTTAGATTTTTCAAAATACAGTGGTACCAAGTTCTTTCAAAAGCTTGGGTAATATCAAAAAATATTGCAATCAGTTTTTGGTTATTAGCAAAGGCTTCATTAATTGAGTTTTGTAAAGTAACATGGTTATCTGACGTCGACCTGCCTCTTCGAAAGCCGCTTTGATAGGGGGAAAGGAGATTATTGTTTTCCAAGTGCCATACTAAACGTGAGTTTAAAATTTTTTCCAAGATTTTACACATACTACAGGTAAGAGAAATGGGGCGGTAAGAAGAGGGATTATCTTTAGGTTTATTAGGCTTGATGATGGGAATTATTATTGCCTGGGACCAAAGCTCAGGAAATTTATGTTTTAGAAAACAAATATTAAATAAATCTAGTAAAACTAGTTTAGCTGTAAATGGTAAGTTTTTTATAAATATTGGTGGTATGTCATCTGGTCCGGCCGAGGTGTTTTTTAAATCAGAAATAGCAAATTCCAATTCTTGAAGAGTTATGGCGATATTTAACGGATTATCGATATCGTTTATGGTGATAATAGAGGATTCTAGAGATTTCTTGTGCGTTAACATGTCCTGAGGTATATTATTATTGCTAGAATTTTGTTGGTAAACATCAGCTAATGTTTCTGCAATAGTTTTGTTACACGTGATTAGTGTTTGACCAAGAGTTAAGGTGTTTATTTGTCTAAAAGAGTTGGAGCCTTTGAGTTTACGAATTTTAGACCAAATGACAGCTGAAGGGGTTGATGAATTTATAGATGAGACATAATTTTCCCATGTATTTCTTTTGCTTTTTTTTATGAGATATCTCGTTTTTGCTCTAAGTTTTTTAAAATTGAGTAAATTTTCTTCCGTGTGCTGCTTTTTAAGTTTATTAAACGCGCGTTTTGTTATAGATACAGCCAGTGCGATTTCGCTGGTCCACCAAGGTACTGGTTGTCTATTACAAAGTTTAGTTTTACCGATATTAGTTAAGGCTGCTTCTGTTATGATATTATTTAGGGACCTAATGTCAGAGTTTATGTCACTGCTTAATTGGAAATTTTCAATTCTCTTTTGGATGTCGATTTGATAGGAATTCCAGTTTGCATTCTTTAATTTCCAAGAGTGATATATTGGGAATTTAGGAGATTGAGATTTATTAAATGTTACATGAATGGGGAAATGATCACTGTCATGTAGTGATTCTAAAGTATTCCATACGAGATAAGTTGATAATGATTGGCTACATAATGTTAAATCTATAGCGGAAAATAAGCCGTTATAAGAATTAAATCGGGTCGATTTACCAGTATTGAGTAGTATTAAATCTGAGGATTCAATGAAGTGATTCATTAGGTTGCCGAATTTGTCAGTTTTATGACTTCCCCATGCCGGATGATGGCAATTCATATCACCTAAAATTATTTTTGGATTTGGGATTTGATCTATAAGATTATTAAATTCTTGTAAATCGAGGTCGCTGGGATGAGGCAGATATATATTGCAAATATTAATGTGTTTTTGATAAGTTACTGCTACAGCTACAGCTTCAAGACTAGTATTTATTGAGATGGGTTTAGCTTGTACATCAGTTCTAGTAAAGATAGCTACTCCGCCACTGGCATGGTGAGCGTTTCTGTTTTTTAGAAAACATTGATAGTTTCGAAGGTTTATATTGGTATTTTTAAAATGGGTCTCTTGAAGACAAAGTATTTTAGGAGATAGTTCATTTATTAACAGTTTTAATTGTTCAATATGGGTGTAAAACCCATTAAGGTTCCATTGCAGAATAAAAGAATCTGACATTAGATTTCCGATTGGGATTGCGGTTCGTCGGACTCTTCAATTGAAGATGCTTGATTGGGGTTTAGTTTCTTCTTTAAACGGGTAATGTTATTTTTTAGTTTTGAGTTATGGATGTAACAGTGGATGAAGTTAAGAATATCGATTAGTTCAGAAGGTTCATTGGAATAATTTTTGGAGGTTAATTCAGGGTGTTGAGAGTATAATGTATTATCTAGAAAATCGCAGATTTCATTATAATTTAGAATAAATGCAGGTGATCTATTCTCTATTTTATCTTTTATTGATTCCAGAGAAAGAGTAAGTTCTTCGCGTGAGGTTTTATCTGATTTTTTGTATTTTTTCTTTGGTTTGTTTAAAGGAGGTGGCATAAAAGGTTGTGTATTAGTTTGTGTATTATTGTCAATAATGTCTGGAGAGGAAGATATTTGTCTTTTAACTTGATTGGTTTTACTGGGAATATTTATAGATGATGGAGACGTTTCTACTGTTAGAATTTTGGTAGAATTATCTGAGACTGATGATGTACTGGGAGGAGGGTTTTGGTTTGTGTTGTTTATAGGTGTTACTGGTGAGTCAGTTTCTATTGTTAAATTTGTTTGCTCATTTGATTCCTGAGCTTCTGTTCTGGGTTGGATAGTTTCTAGTGAAGGGTTTAATGGGGTCAGATCAGTTCTATGAGGACATTCAGTTTCTTTGTGGCCTATAGTTTTACAATTTGAGCAGTTATATCCATCTATGGAAAGGAACAGACGATATAGGGTGTTGTCATGTGTTATAAGAAAAGAATCAGGGATAGACACATTTTCTAGATGATTGATAAATATTTGCCGTCTAAAACTGAGGACATGGCTGTACTCTGTTTCCGGCATACCTACTCTTAAAATAGTCATCTTAGACACGGCAAAGATACCCATCTTTTGTAGTTCTGCTTCTATAATGTTGCTAGGAATTGTAGGGTCTACATTAGATACTACGAGTCTATCGGCTGGAGTAATCAATCTTCTTATTTCTATCTCTGTTTCTTTTATATTTACAAATTTGTAGGAGTGGAGAAGTGAATCGACCATGCTTTTTGACGAAAGATAAATACAAATTCGATTGTTAGAAATTCTTGATGCGAAAATTACGTTACGGGGTCCTACTAGCGATCCTACTGCTATGATGTAGTCGTGTATTTTAGTATCTTCCATACTAGATAGGACAACAGCTTGGTCTTTTGTTGGGTGTTTAAAAGAATTTACTGCAGTGGAATATGACATTGGTGATGATTTTTTTGTTTGAGTCATGTTGAATGAAGTTGTGTTATTTAAAGTGATATCGGTTGAAGTCATTTTAATTTAAGGTGCCGTAAGTCCGGCCCTGTCGCCAGTTCGAAAACTGGTCTTCGTTCTGGACACAATCTTGTTTTATCAGTATTTTGTAGGTTATATTTCTGATACTATTATTTATAATAATGTAATTTCAAGTACTCACGTTTGTCTATATTCGTGGGCACTTGTGTTGCACTTGAACTTTTATGCACAGGTGAAATAACAATATTTGAAAGGTAATTTACCATTCAAAAATAATTTATTTTAGAACGGCTTGTAAACGTGGTATATTGTACCATAGTCCAAAAAATAAGTTATAATATGCAATTATGTATATTCTTCTAATTGCAAATAATTAAAAAATTTCAATTTTTTTTTCAAACTACGGATATCCTTGGATATCTCACGGATATCGTGTTTAAAAATAGGCCTAGAATTTTTTACAATACACCATTATAAAGTAAAGAAAATAAGCTTACCTTTTTATTGTACTGTACAACGTATATACAAACGCGCAGAAAAAAGTTACATAACAATGTTTGCGAAAAAATAAGGAAAATGGCCCACAAATGCTGTGAGCCACGAACTTTGAAAAATCATGACTTCTAAAGATGGAAGTTTTTTTTGTGTAAGGCAATGCCTATAACTATGTGCCCGTGGAAAAAAGTTAGGGCAAAAAACAAAATTGCTTTCTTTCGTGCATTTTTTAATATATTTTTGTAAAAAAATATTTTTGACTTAAAAAGGTGATATGTCGATAGTAAATTTAACCTGGAACAACTTTTCTGTAGACGTATTTGTACCAAAACTATATAGAACTCACCCTAATGCACCCTGTGCCTAGGGGACTAATTCACCCCTTTCTCAAAAACGCACCCCTTTACATGGTAGCACTCCGCGGTTTTTTTTTTCATATTTAGAGGTCCATTGACCATATGAAATAATAAAACCCCGTTAATGTTGTAGTTCCTTTTATCTCTCTTATTTTGACCATAATCAATAGCCTATTAGTTCAACTATTGTGATTGTTAATTATATTATTATTCAATAAATTTGAGATGTTTAAGACCACCATGGAAAAATTACCTAATTTATGGGATTTGACTTTTAAATATCTGGGAGAGTTTTGTAAGGTATGTAGTAGGCTTGCTTCATTATCATTATTTTGTCTTGATACACAAAAATTTCAAAATAAAGAATAAGATAACTTTAAATATCTGGTGCTCTGATAAGTAACTTCTTTCATTGATTAGAGCTATGCCCTCTTAAAAAACATTAGTTCTAGAAAGTCTAATTTTTTTTAGGTATATACCTATGTGAAATTTTATCGCGATACAGGGATTAGTATATTTTGACAGCTGCATAAAATTAACGATTGGTAACCGTTGAAGAAACCTGAATCCACTACTACACTTGAGAACCGAATGAACGCATGACAGTAGAGTAAAGCTGGAACAAGTGCTTGGAAGCAGCCAAGAGTGATTTAATGAGTCTAAAAGGTTATAGGTCTGGATCCCGCGTATGAAAAAAAAGTTGATTAATAGCAAGCTGAAAATTTGTTAATAGCTTAAGGGTGTCTAGTCAGATAAACTTTGTAATATGGGAACACTGGAACAGGGGCAGATTTAATTGTGGAACAGGTTAAAAATTTGGAACGGTCACACCACGAAAACGGTACATTTATTTTGTCCGACAGAACAGACTTAAACTCTCCGAACAGAGATTAAACTCTCATGCAAAAATCAGACTGCTATTTATCACCTGTCATAATTCCTGTTATTTGACATATTCTACATGTTCCACTCATTAAAACGCCCACTTGGTGATAAATAGCAGTCTGATTTTTGCATGAGAGTTTAATCTCTGTTCGAAGAGTTTAAGTCTGTTCTGTCGGACAAAATAAATGTGCCGTTTTCGTGGTGTGACCGTTCCAAATTTTTAACCTGTTTCAAAATTAAAACTGCCCCTGTTCCAGTGTTCCCATATATCAAAGTTTGTCCGACTAGACACCCTAAAACTATTAACAAATTTTCAGCTTGCTGTTAATTAACTTTTTTTTCATACGCGGGATCCAGACCTATTATAGTAGATTTATGATTGCAAAAGCATAATTTTAATTGATTATCTTGAAAACGTTGAAACTATCAATTGTCAATATTATTGTGAACATTTGTACAAATTAAAGCAGGGACTAAGTGACAAACAGCCCCATATGCAGAAGAAAAAACTGTTATTTTTCTAAGACAATGCACCAGCTCACAATACCGTTAGGAAAATGGCAAATATTCATTACTTGGGCTTCGAATTGCTTTCTCATCCTGCTTATTCCCCTAATAGGTCTGGATCCCGCGTATGAAAAAAAGTTGATTAATAGCGAGCTGAAAATTTTTTAGTAGCTTAACGGTGTCTAGTCGGACAAACTTTGATGTATGGGAACACTGGAACACGGAAATTTTAATTGTGGAATAGGTTAAAAATTTGGAACGTCAGACTAAGAAGACGTCCCATGTATTTTGTCGGAGAGAACTTCCAATTAATTTGTTACCCTTTCATTAAACTGTTCTGCAAAAATCAGACTGCTATTTATCAACAACTGGACATTTTAATGAGTGGAACACGTAGAACATGTCAAATGACAAGAATTATGACAGGTGACAAATAGCAGTCTGATTTTTGCATGAGAGTTAAGGCTATGGGTACATAATTCGCAAATATTTTACCGCTATCCCTAGTTTTCGTGTCTTTACACGGCAAATTACGTGTAGTAAAATTCACACTGGTATGGATATGTACATATTACTAGAATGTCATTCTACTTGACAAGGTCATAACTAGCTTAAAGAGATGACTTTTGAATGTTCTTGGATAACTGTTATTTTTTGTATAATTGCAAATTATCAATTCAGTTAATAAATGTGATAATTTTTTCACTAGCTATGTATTCAGTGATTATAATAATATGTACTTACAACAAAAACTAATACTCAATTGAGAAAAGAGCAAAAGTGTTAAAGTAATTTTTTAATAATATATTGTTACTATGGAACGCTTACAATTTTGAACATCTTTAAAAACAAAATACTTGGATCACAGAATATGTCTTAATGTATTCTCTGCTTCTATATTCCATAAATAATACACAATAAATAACTTTTTATAAAGTTCACCTCTTAAATCAATTATTTATCACATACACTATATATCAATATCATTTAATCAACAACTAAAAATATTCCCGATTCATGTCAAATAATTATTTAAAATTGTCACTGATTGTCAGTGTCTGACTGACAATATTCTATTCGACTAAGTGCGTTGTATGACAAAGATATATTTGGAAAAAATTACCACGGGCATTGTGTTCATTTTTTTCGAATCCTGAAAAAACCAATAAATATTTTTGAAAAGTCTAAAAGCAGAATGAAAGACTAAATTATTACCGAGGGCCGAAAGTCCCTTAGAATAAATAAAAAGTTTATTTTGAATGAGTTTTTTGAAATTAAAAATAACACTAAATTTTCTCTTAGTTTTTCACCCCTGTAACTTATTAAAATAAACAATATAGAAGTTCTCAGGGACTTTCGGCCCTCGCTAATAACGTAATCTTTCATTCTGCGTTTAAATTTTTAAAAAATACTTATTAGTTTTCTCAGGATTCGAAAAAAATGAATCCCTATTTGAATAGCATTGCAGCCGAAAAAACGTACCGATCCTCTTAAATGAAAGGCTAACAAATCAATTTGAAGTTCTGTCAGACAAAATACATGGGATGTTTTCATAGTTTGACATTCCAAATTTTTAATCTGTTCCAAAATTAAAACTTCCCCTGTTCCAGTGTTCCCATGCATCAAAGTTTGTCCAACTAGACACCCTTAATCTATTAACAAATTTTCAGCTTGCTATTAATCAACTTTTTTTTCATAGGCGGGATCCAGACCTATAATTTAGCCCCCTCCGATTTTTATATATTTAAAAATCTGAAGAAATAGCTGATAAATAAAGGCAAATTTTTCAGAGCTTCCAGAATCGTAATATTCTGACGTATTAGGCTAAAGAGAGGCTGTTTCAAATACAATAAAAGAATTTTCTGGAAAACATGTTTTTAAGTTCAAAGAATCTTATCAGACCATCAGGATATTTCGTCGAATTATTAAGTTGCTGTGAAACCTACTTTCATGCATCTTCTGTCAGATAAAATGTTAAAACATTCGCATTATTTTTCCTGTAATATACAGTATGGTGTAAATGAAAGGAATAAATTCGTTATTTCGTAAGCCGGTGAATTTATAAAAAAAATCCCGAAATTAACCGATTTGGATTTTTAAATTGTGTTTTTTGGCATATATGACTAGTGACGTCATCCATCTGGGCGTGATGACGTAATCGATGATTTTTTTTAATAAGAATAGGGATCGTGTGCTGGTTTATTTGAAAGGATATTAAATTCTCTATTTAGTAATATAAACATTAACATTATAATTTATACAGGGTGGACAAAAAATATTTTTTTAAATAAATGAATTTACAAAAAAAGAAGAATGTACCTATGTAATTTATTTAATTCAAAATATATCTTACTACTGTCAGAAAACATAATAAACGTTTATTTGATAAATACACATTGCTTTCCGCTTAAATTAAATGTTCAAACTTTAGGCGAAAATCAATGTTTATTTCTAAAAAATATTTTTTTCTCTTTTTTGACAGCAGTAAAATGTATTTTGAAGTAAATAAATTACTCACATTCTTCTTTTTGTGCCAATTTATTTATTTAAAAAAAATTTTTGGACAGAATGTATAAATAATTATTATGCTAATGTTTATATTGAATACTGAATAGAGAGTTGCTAACCTTTCAGATAAGCTAGCTCACGACCCAATTTCTCATGTAAAAAAATCGTTGATTACGTCATCACGCCCAGGTGGATGACGTCACCCTTATGATATATATGCCAAAAATATATATTAATAATAATTTAAAAATAAAAGTCGATCTGCTTCGGAATTTTTCCCTAAAGTCGCCGGTTTACTAAATAACCAATTTATTCTTTTCATTTGCACCATACTGTATGTTTTATGTAAGCAGTTTTATTCTCGTTATATATGAAAATAAGTCTGTTGTTTTTTAGTCTAAGCAACATATTTAGATTATGTTGAAATCCAAGTTGAGGATGGGTCTGGAAGGTTCTAACCGTTAGGATAGTTTTTCTAGCTTTATTCTAGCTTCGGGATTTTATTGTTCGTTTAGAAGAGACCTTTCGTATCTTGAGTTAAATATTTTAAGTAAGCAATTAAGATTAGTTATAGTGTCTAGTTAATATGTAATTAGAATAAAAACCAAGAACTAGCTCAACAAGAATGTCGTCATCAAGACACAATAGTATGGTGTATTTACTTTACTATTCTAGGACAATTTATGACGAAAATACATTGCTCTCATTAACGCATTTTATGGCTTTCCTTTATAAAATTGTAAAATTAATATACTTTTTTGTAAATTATTTTTTTAGATTGGCAAAAATACACTAATTTTGAAGAGAACTATCAATCTCAAATTCATGGAACTTGTCTAGTTGTAAGAGATGAAAATGAAACTGAACCTCTAAAAAACATACAACCAAGCTGAATTTGGCTGAGAATGTCAAATTTGGGGCCCCAAAAAAGCTGAAAAAAGTTTGGCTACTACTACCCTCGGACTTCCTACTAAACCTCTATCCAGGCGGGGAAGGGGAAACATCGATTAGCCAAGAATCTGTACACTCTAGAAAACAATGTTTCAAATCAGCTTGAGTTGTCAGCTAAACAACGCTTGAATTTTTTGAACAACCGTTGATTTTGAATGTCAGCTATCTGTAGCAACGTGGTGGTAAAAATTCGATATTTTTTTATGAGATTGTGCTAAAAACATTGTCATAAAGATGAAGAGTGCTGCTAGTAAAGCTGCACAGATAAAGCTGTTAATTAAATAAACATTACGCGATTTTTGTCTTTTTGAACGATTCTTATGAGATCAATAAAATGTATCACTTCTATTTACCGATCGCTATGGAATTTACATTTTTAGAGCCCAATCTTTAAAACCTATAACATTAAATTCGAATTTTCAGTTTTTGCAACAAATATAAGGCATTTTAAATATGCCTAAAAAACGACCGGTCAATGAAAGTTATACCTTTTATTAATACCATGAGAATCATAAAAAGTAGCAAAAATCGTGCAACGTTTATTTATTTAACAGCTTTATAGAAACTGACTTTATTTGCGACAAAATGCAACAACTGCATACGAGAATTGCAGTCCTCACCTTTAAAACGCATTTTGATTGTTGTCGATACTCTGATCAAAAGATATCGAATTGTTACCGTCGAGTTGATACGAATTTTATTTAAAAAATTAATTTCGCGCACGTAACTGACATTGAAAATCGCTCGTCGCTTCAAGTGTTGTTTCTGATATAACGGCTCATTCTACACAAAAAGGGCAAATAAACATTTTTGTCCGAAAATATATCAGCTACATTTCTTGTTTGAAACATTATTTTTTTCTACGGCGTACATATTCTTGGTAAATCGATGTCTCCCCCTCCCTACAAGGAGTGGGTTTAGGGGGAGCCGGGGTTAGGGTAGGGAGGGAGCCCGGGTGTAGGAGCGGCAAACCTTCTTTGCAGAGGGGATCTCAAAATGGACATTTTCAACAAAATTAAGCTTTTGGATTTTAAGATTGTTAATAGAGACAATTTGCACGTAAGTTTAATCTATTGTGACTCGTTGAAAATAGCCAAGGCCTAACTTGGTTGTTTTTTTTTGCAAAAAAATCTGTTGTGTGCATTATTTCTTCTTCTTCTTCTTCTTCTTCTTCTTCTTCTTCTTCTTCTTCTTCTTCTTCTTTTATATAGGCAGTACTGCCTGTTTTTCTTCAACGGTGCCTTTCATTCTGTCCCTAAATTGTCATTCCATCTTTTCCTTGGGCGTACAGACTTCTTCTGTCTCACGGTGACTTGTCCCTTGCTATTGTTACTATCCGTGATTTAGACATCCTGCTTATGTGTTGATTCCGCTCTTCTTTTCTCTTATTTACCCAGGTATTTATATTGTCTACCCCACATATGCGTCTAATTTCCTCACTTCTTACCCTGTCTTGAAGTCCTTTTCCAGCAATCCTTCTTAGGATCTTAATTTCGATGGTCTCCAGATGTCTTTGTGTTTTGCTTGTATCTGGTCTTGTTTCGGCCGTGTAAGTCATAACTGACCTAATAACTGACTTATATATTCGGGCCTTTGTTTCCATTCTTAGGTGTTTGTTATTCCAAATTCTGTCGTTTAGGCATCCGGCAGTTCTACTGGCTTTAATTATTTGGTCTTTTACCAATTCTTCGATATTGTTGTCGGCTGATAGATTAATTTCCAGGTATTTGAAATTTATTACTTGTTGTATAATTTGATTGTCTAACTCCAATTTGCATCTTATTGGTTCTTTGGCTATTACTAAGTTTTTTGTTTTTTGTGCTGATATTTTCACATTCATTTCTTTTGCCTTAATGTTGAATTCGTGCAATAATCTTTGTAGGTGGTCTTCGCTTTTTTCTACTAAAACGGTGTCATCAGCGTAACAGAGTATTTTTATCTCTCTATCGCTCATTTTGTACCCTCTTTTTTTCTTCACTTGTTTTAGTATTGCATCTAACATTATGTTAAACAGTAGAGGGCTTAGTGAATCTCCTTGCGTGATTCCTGTGTTTGCTTCTATGGGTTCGCTTATTATTCCATTGACTATATTGACTATATTATTTCATACTGTAATTTTGTTGTTATTCTTTTAGCTATTTATTTTTGGAATAATATTAACAAACCAAAGGTATCGTGGAAACTAAGAACATTAAAAAATAGAAATATATTTTCATCATAAACGTCATATACTTAGTATGTTACATCTCGACTAGATTGTTTTTAAAATCAGTGATGTTAAGAATAATATAGTACATTAGGAAATGATGATACATATTCAAGTGTATTTTAAGACACCCTGTGTTCTTCTCATACAACATATTTTAATAAAATTTTCTACGGTGCAGTCGATAGAATGTTTAGAGTTAAAAGTGCTTTAATAGATCTAGTATAAATGGTAGAATGCAGGAGGTTTTTAAACCAGTCATATCGTAAATAAGATGTTAAATATACAGAGAGAGTCTGTAAAGTGGAATAAATTCAATATCTCAAATACTAATTGTTTTTTTGGAAAATGCTCAGACCCGTCGATTAGTATTTCAAACTGTCCTTTTTGACATTCAATAATAATGTATACAGGGTGTCCCAATTTAGAGATATGACGTCATCGTCGATTTTCTTAAATGGCAATACTGTCATTTTGATAGCTAATTTGATAGGGTTTGTAAAGTTATACATAACTGCAAAATATCAAATTTTTATTCTCTACCATTTACAAGATAATAGAAAATAACAAAGTTATATCTGTAATTTGGAATATATTCAATAATTAAAATACTAACTGTTTTTTTGAAAAATGCTCAGACCCGTCGATTAGTATATCAAATTGTCCTTTTTGACATATAATAATAATGTATACAGGGTGTCCCAATTTAGAGATATGACGTCATCGTTGATTTTCTTAAATGGCAACACTGTCATTTTGATAGCTATTTTGATAGGGTGTGTAAAGTTATACACAACTGCAAAATTTCAAATTTGTATTCTTTACCATTTAGATGATAATAAAAAATAACAAAGTTATGAAAAAGAAGTAATCAACTAATAATTGAATTTAATTATTTCAATAAATTAAGCAAAAACTCATAATGTTGCCCTCAATTATTGTCAATTGTCAATGGGCAACGTTATGAGCATTTGCTTAATTGAAATAAATAAATTCAATTATTATTTGATTACTTCTTGTTCTTCATAACTTTGTTACTTTTTATTATCTTGTAAATGGTAGGGAATAAAATTTTGAAATTTTTCAGATGTGTATAACTTTACACACGCTATCAAAATAGCTATCAAAATGATAGTGTTGCCATTTAAGAAAATCAACGATGACGTCATATCTCTAAATTGGGACACCCTGTATACATTATTATTATATGTCAAAAATGACAATTTGATATACTAATCGACGGGTCTGAGCATTTTTCAAAAAAACAGTTAGTATTTTAATTATTGAATATATTCCAAATTACAGATATAACTTTGTTATTTTCTATTATCTTGTAAATGGTAGAGAATAAAAATTTGATATTTTGCAGTTATGTATAACTTTACAAACCCTATCAAATTAGCTATCAAAATGACAGTGTTGCCATTTAAGAAAATCGACGATGACGTCATATCTCTAAATTGGGACACCCTGTATACATTTTTATTGAATGTCAAAAAGGACAATTTGAAATACTAATCGACGGGTCTGAGCATTTTCCAAAAAAACAATTAGTATTTGAGATATTGAATTTATTCCACTTTACAGACTCTCTCTGTATAGAGATTTTTCTAGATACCTATACATGTCTAATATTTTCTACTCTATGAATATTGAGGAATTTTATTTTCTCCATAATATTTGACATAATTTTGATTACGCAGTAACTATCGAGTCCGCAACAAGTTTTAATTTTAACTATAGTCCAGTAGTCCAGTGTACAACATACAAAAAATTAAAATTTCCCGCTTAAAATATTGATTTTTCGAAAAAAAACCCTATAGAATATTTTTTTCTTAGAATATATTTGTTTATCGACTCTAGGCAATTTTTTTAATATAAAGGATTTCATCCTCCAGTTGTGATGGATTCCACTTCAACGATAACAGCCCATTTCGGCATGGGGTAGATTTTTGTTGTTAAGGTATTTCCTACTTACTGTTAAAATTAAAAAAAAATCGATGTTGATGAAATTCATAGCTAAAAACCGTGGTACACTGGACTACTTACATCACGTTAAACAATATTTAGATACAACCTTTATAGTGTAAGAAGCAAAGGTTGAACCTTGCAAAATGGACACAAGTCCGGTTTTATTTTTTTTCTGGTATATCAAGGGGTGCTTATTATAAGAATAACTTTTTCTGAAAAAATTTCGCCCCGGAACCCCCTTTTTACCCCTTCAAATGGGGTAATTTGTGGTTTTTGCGGAACGTAGCCCTTCCTGTACCTTTTACAAAAAATTTCTTTTATAAAAATATGAAGGTAACTATATTTTCTACGATTTATTTCCCGACAGCATCTGTCTAGCATCCACCGTTTAGCGGGGGTGGCGGCCCAAAGTTGACAAGTTTTTAAAAAAGATGGTTAAAAAAAATATATTTTTGCCTAACTGTAATGGAAATTAAGAAGAAATCCTGCGACAATTATTAACAAATAAGTGACTGATTTTTTGGTATAGGTTTCACTTAAGGGTAATTGCGCTATTTTTAATTACAGGGTGTTACATTTAAAAAAAACCCTTGTTATACCATCTGAACTGTTTATGCTAGAGTAAAAAGACTTTCAGCGATTATCCATGTACTGGTGCTATTTACAAATTTGTATAATGCACCCCTATTTTTCCCCGGAACCACCCAAAAAAAAAGAAGAATTAATAAATAAAGTGATTTTCTTGGAATCCTTCACACAAAGCCCTTTATTAATATGCTTCATATATCATTTTGTGTACGGTATTATTACCCATGTATGGACACCAAAAGCAATTTCCTAGTGCAACCCCTGTAGCCAAAAAAAAAATAAGTAAAATGGGGGGTTGAAATTTTTTTTTGTTTTTTGCTTTTTGATGCATATGGGCATATGCTTCGTCAATAGTGCTTTTCAAAAATATATATGGTGCTATCCTTGAAAATATAGTGCAGAAACTACCCCTATCCCTTGGCGAGCATGTTTTTACGATTTTCTCGGCACCCTCGCTAAACGGTGGATGATAATCATATGCTGTCGGGAAATAAATCGTAGAAAATGTAGCCCTCTTCATATTTCTATAAAAAATTTTTTTTTAAAAGGTACAGGAAGGGCTACGTTCCGCAAAAACCACAAATTACCCCCTTTAAAGGGGTGAAAAGGGGGATTCCGGGGCGAAGTTTTTTCAGAAAAAGTTAGTCTTATAATTAGCACCCCTTGATATAACAGAAAAAAAACCGGACTTGTGTCCATTTTGCAAGGTTTAACCTCTGTTTCCTACACTATTAATTAAAATTACTTAAATAATAATGTCACATTGTAATAAACTAAAAGCCTGATAAATAACTTTGTCTCTAGTTTACCTCTCCATTATAAATGGGTTAAAACTTTTTATCGCATAAATATATTATACATAATTTTCAGAACAAACGGTAAATTTAAGATTAAACTTTTCATAAGATTCTGGTATAAGTTTGTTCTTTTTGATTGTCAGTATTTTTTGTCGTTCTTTAAGTCATTTAATGAAAAACCATAATTTATTTTTAAGTAAATAGATAGTTTTTTAAAATTCACGAAATTATTTTACAATTTTATGTTACCAAATAAATTTTCTTTTTGTTGTTTAAAAACCTTCTGAAGGGGATAAACCTTGTTAATCAGAACAATTGACAAAATATTTATACACAAAATACACAAAAAATATTTAAATAAGGCAAGATAAAAACTAACATGTTTAAAACAAAAATCATCCACGATACGTAGATACATTGCGTAACCATTTACATAACTTGTTAGAGATTGAAAATTACTTACAAGCTTTTGATATATTAGTTTCTAAACGTATTACTATCTTAATATCTTACTCGCTTGGTATGATTTTTGGTAGGGATGGCGGTTTTTGACAAGACACCGGTTTTCGGTTATACCGGTTTTTTGTGCTAACGGTTTAACCTGGCGGTTATAATCGGCCAAGAAAAAACGGTTTTTGGAAAAACCGGTTTTCTATTTTTTTAATCCAATAGGTTACAAAGTTACATTTACAATACACTTTAGTTTGCGATACTCCATTCGACTCGATATCAATATGATCAAAATTAGTACTATCGAAAGGACATGTATTACTTTTAACACGTTTGTATATTTGTAGAATAGGTACATTTTAACTCATTTAATACTTCCTGTATGAGTGTATCGTTTTGAAAACGTAGCGAAATTCTTGGAGATTGGTATTTGTAATCAGTAATTCGATATTCATAGTCAGAGCATTATTTTTGGTAATCAGAAAAAGTCATTCACCCACTTTCAATGTCAAGAGTTAAGTGTGAAAAATAGATTATGTTTGCGTCTAATTGAACCAGATCACTTCTTATGTAAATATTATGATTACAAATAACTGTTCAAGGAAATATTATAATAAAACTTAATAATTGTTTCTGGTTGATGTGAGATTGCACTTTCAGTTTGCTTCTGAATTTTATAAAATAAAATAAAATTTGAATTATGGTTTTGTTTGGAATAATTATTTGAGAATAATAATTATGATTGGGATCCAAAATAATACCTAATCTAATCCTAATCAACGTAAAAACCTAACAACCGGTTTTTACTTTAAAAAGAAAAAACCGGTTATAATCGGGACAAAAAAACAACCGGTAAAACCGGTTATTGCGAAGTAAAAAAACCGGTTTTAGGTTTAAACCGGTAAGTTTTTCCCATCCGTAATTTGTGGCTAATTTTATACTCCAGGGGAATAATCAAAATGTAACCGTTTCAGGAGTTCGAAATAGCGACGCATTTGACGAATTTTTCAGTTAAATACTAAGAAAACCTATACATTTTCTGCGAAAACTTCGGCCTTATTTTTTTAAATTAATAATATAATTCTTTTTATAATTTGAATTATTAAAAATTTAGTGCGTAAAAATCGATTTTTTCGAATTTTGGCGTACCATTAAAAAGGAAATCTATACAGTGATGAGCGCACAATAACCGGCAAAATAACGCAAAAGATGAAAAACATATTAAGTTGTGAGATAAAAAGAAATGAAACTAGTAGAGCTGGGAAATTTAGCGATAAAACCTATAAATTTACATTCTATTTATTGTTTCCCACCTTTAGACGTATCGGACGAGTTTGGCAACTGCCACTGACAGTGACAATTTTAGTTGACATACTCCTCTGATATGTCTAAAGGTGGGAAACAATAAATATAATGTAAATTTATGGGTTTTTATAGTTAAATTTTCCAACTCTACTAGTATGATTTCTTTTTATCTCACAACTTAATATGTTTTCCATCTTTTGCATCATATTGAAAATGGCGTATTCTAAAAAATTTTTAATTAATTTGTTGCTCCCAAAACAGCAAAAGGAATCAAAATCGTTAATTGTTTATAACTTTTATAAAAAAAAAAATAACCTATTAGTTCAGAGAAATAAGGAAAAAAAATATCGTGTTGGTGACACATCCCCCTCCAGGCTGAAACCAAATTTTTCGAGTAATATGGTCATCTATAATAATAATCTATATGTTTCCTGCAGCCGATTTTGACGATATACATAGTTATAAACAAATGAAGATCAAAAAATGGTAAATTTTCGCTTTCTTCGTCTCTTACTAAAAAATTGGGCATTTTAAACAAATTAGAGAGTAATAAACTCATAAACCGTATAAAAACTTCAATATGGCGTTCGCTGAATATGTCTATCCTTATTGGTTATTTAGAAAATTGCCAAATAAATCATAAATTTTGAGTTTTTATAAATATTCATAACTTATGTAAAAATTAACTTAGAACCTTTTTATTACATGGAATGCTGAGACTTATGGTGCTTAAATTACACCCCAAATTCCAAAGCAATTGGTCAAATAGTTTAAAAGTTATTTAATTTGTTTATCCAAAATTAATTTTTTTTGCAACACTGTAAGTCAGAAAATGATGAAGTTACTGTAATATTTTGGATAGTTTATGAAAGAAGAAAATTTACCGTATTAATTTAATTTAAAAAAAATGACAAAAAATAATTATAGATATTGCAAAATAATTTTGCAAAAACATGTGAATTAAAAAAATGGGGGGGCTAACTTTGTCCCTAAATGTCCTAGAACAGTTGTTTTTCTTTCTAAATGTGTATAAAAATTCAGTCTTTCTAAATATGAAAAAATAATTTTTCTACGGGTACCGGTTAAAAAGTTATTCTAATTGTTTATAAGTAAGCAAAAAATGGACATGTTTTTGCAAAATAATTTTACACTGTTTAAAATTATTTTTTGTCATTTATTTTTACTTAAGGTAATAGTATAAATGTTCTTCTTTCATAAACTGTCAGAAGTATTATTGTAACCTCATAATTTTCTGACTTATAGTGTTGCAAAAAAAAATGAATTTGGGAAAAATAAATTAAATAACTTTTAAATTATTTGACCAATTGCTTTGAAATTTAAAATATAATTTAATTACAAGAAGTCTCGGCATTCCGTGTAATAAGAAGATTCTAAGTTAATTTTTACCTAAGTTACGAATATTTATAAAAACTCAATATTTATAATTTATTTTGCAATTTTCTAAGCAACCAATAAGGTTGGACATATTCAGCGAATGCCATATTGAAGTTTTTTATACGATTTATGAGTTTCTTACTCTCAAATTTGTTTAAAGTGCTTAACTTTTTGGTAATAAACGAAAAAAGCGATAATTTACCGTTTTTCGATCTTCATTTGTTTATAACTATGATATCATCAAAATTGGCTGCAGGAAACATATAGGCTAATAATATAGATGTCCATACTACTCAAAAAATTTGGTTTCGGCCTGGAGGGGGATGTGTCACGAGAGAAACCTTATTTCTCTGGACTATTAAGATTTCCTGTATTAGTAATATAGCTGTGCAAAGTCCACAGAAAGTGTGCTATTTTGTTTATAAACAAATTAGCGCTCCGAAATCTTTTCTTTTTTAATTATTGCTCTAAAACTCCGAAAATTTTAACTTTAAACCAAACCACTCGCATAAAAATTGACAGTAATTTAATTCTGCACATTGATAATTTATTTCAATTTCCTTCGACGGAAATTTTCCTCGGAAAATTCGGGTTTTCCAAACAAAATCTTTAATTTTCAACTAAAATTTAAGTAATTATTTATCAATAATTAAATAATTTGGTGACAGTGGCATAAATCTTTTTTGTTATGAGTGTCTTGAAGATATGAAAATTTGTATGTACAAAGAGGACCGGAATTAAAAGGTATCTAATGGTTCAAAGATTAAAATCCTGTTGTTTATAACTCTGTCGCAAATCCCGGTCAAATTTGACCGATTATACCTGGAATCACTCCTCGCAATTCAATTTTTTTTCTTCGAAAAGGGCACAGAAGCCGTGCCCTTTTCAACAGCGTTAACTTAATTTAATTTAATCTAATATTTTCTGAGGGGTTCTATTTGTTTATAAGCCAAAAAATTGTTTCTTTATAACATTCCTGAGACCGCTCAAATGGTCCAATTTCAATCCTGTAAGGTACGTTGAATAGGTATAGTGCTTTTTTATACGAAAATCATAGTTATTCTGGTGTATCATAATCTTTCTGGTTATTATTTCAAACAAAATTTTTTAAACATTTTAATTATTGCTAAACTATTGGTTAGATTGTCGCCGGTCTCCTGTTATACAGAGAGGGGCTAAATTATGGAATAAATTCATTTTCTCTCAAATGGACGATTTTAGAGAAAAATCCCGAAACAGGTCGATTTTTATTTTTAATTTAAATTTTTTTGGCACATATTTCAAACTAGTAACGTCATCCATCCGAGCGTGATGTAGCTCATTTACAAAGGCGTTCAATTCTCTATTCATTATTATAAACATTAATATCATTATTTATAGAGGGAGGCCAAAAAAATTTTTGAATTAAATTAATTGACGCAAGAGGAAGAATGCATGTAATTTATTTAACTCAAAATATATTCTATTTCTGTCAGAAAATAGAAAAAAAATGTTTATTTTGCAAATAAACATTGCTTTTAGCTTAAATTAAATGTTCAAACTGCCAATAGGTAGGAGGGAGGCTGTTTGTGATTTAATTTAAGCGAAAAGACATGTTTATTTGTGAAATAAACTTTTTTTCTATTTTCTGACAGCAGTACAATGTATTTTGAGTTAAATAAATTACATACATTCTTCTTTTTGCGCCAATTAATTTAATTAAAAAATTATTTTTTGGCAACCATGTATAAATACCTAATGATATTAATGTTTATATTACTTAATAGAGAATTGAACGCCCTTTCAAATGACCTACCACACGACCCCTATTCCCATTACCAAATTATCGATTACGTCATCACGCTCAGATGGATGACGTCACGAGTATGAAATATATGCCAAAAAATTGTAATTTAAAAATAAAAATCGACCTCTTTCGGGATTTTGCTCCAAAATCGTCCGTTTTAAAGAAATTAATTTATTCCATAATTTAGCGCCTCTGTATAATCTACTATAATAAATCTTTCATGTCATCAATTATTTAATTATTGATAAATAATTAGGTACTTCCCTAAAATTGTAATTGAAAATTGCAGATTTTTTGGGAAAACTCGGGTTTTCTGAGTAAAATTTTTGTTGAAGGAAATCGGAAAAAATAACTTTGTGCAGAACTAAATTACGGTGAATTTTTATTTGAGTGTTTTTGGCCCAAAGGAAAAATCTTAAAAAGATACAGAGCACTAATTGAAAAAAAAAGAAGATTTAGGAGTGCTAATTTGTTTATAAATAAAATAACACACTTTCTGCGGACTTGTCATACCCCATATTACTAATATATGCAATCTTAAGATTCGATTTTAGCAATAAAATAGCTGGTAAATATTTTTTCCCAAAAATGTCATTTTTTCGATAATTTTCCAAGACTATCAACAAATTCCAACAAACCGGAGCGCCAACCCAAATTCTGAGCAGTGTCAACATGATAAGGTTAATATCCCCAGTTGTAAGTAATATCGAAATGAATAAGAATCGCTATATTCTGCGGCTGTCATGGCGGTGTCGAAATGAAATTGCGACTGTCGAAATGAATTAGAATCAGGCCCCTGGTCATTTTTGGCTCCTTTTGTGGTGGGAGTAGAACGGTTGTTAGAATCGAGACGTATGAGACGTTATTGGAAAGGATAGGGGTAAAGAGTACCTACCTACCACTTGGTATAGAAAGAATAGATTTGAATCTTTTAGAAAAAGCATACATCATGCCATAAAGACGTTAGCTCATTTCCATATTATGACGAAACCATCTAACGTACCTAGGTATACAAATCTTTCGACTTACAAAACACAGAATACATATACAGCGTGTCTGCGTAACTTGGAACCATATAGAAAACTTTTTTAATATCCATTTTACGAAAAAAAGTTATTCTTTATAAAGTGCTCTGCATAGTCTAAAACCTACGACGCAATCATCAGATATCAAATTTTGGCTGCACATGGATTCGCTCCCGGCTTCAGGTAGGAAGACCTAACCCTTCGGTCATAACTTAACTTTCGGGTATGAGTTTCGGAGCGAACTCGTGTACAATAAAAGTGGTTTTATAGGGGTTGGGAGCGAACCCATGTGCGCCGCAAATTTTATCAACAGTATATGAGGTATGTCAAAAAATATGAATTTCGCTCAAGAGTAAAGTGCCTTTATATTTCACAATATCGAAAATTGTCAATGAGAAAAGTTGTTTGTAATTAAAAATTATGTTATAATCTGCATTTACACTCTTCTAATTGAAAAAAAAAATTTAAAAATTTTCCTCAAATCACGGACACCAACATCATTTTTATTTTTGATAGCTCCGTTATTATTAATTTTACGAAAAAAACTTATTCCCTATGAAACGTTCTGCATAGTCTAACAACTAAGATAAAATAAGATATTTAATTTTGTCAGTTTTATACGAGGTATGTCAAAAAATATGAATTTCGCTGTAGAGTAAAGTACCTTTATTTATCACAATATTGAAATTTGTTATTATAAAAAGTTGTTCAGAATTAAAAACTATGTTTCAATATGCACTTGCATCCTTCTAGTTGAAATATTGTGAACTATAAGGGTATTTTACTCTTGAGTGAAATTCATATTTTTTGACATACCTCATATAAAATTGAAAACAAATGATATATTATGATTGCTTCTTAGTTTTTTGACTATTCAGACATTTTTATAAAGAATAACTATCTTAAATAAAAATTATGTTGGGTATCCGTAATTTGAGGAAAATTTTCAAAATTTTTTTTGAAATTAGAAGAGGTTAAATGCATATTATAACATAATTTTTAATTACAAACAACTTTTCTTAATAAAAATTTTTGATATTGTGAAATATAAAGGCACTTTACTCTTGAGCGAAATTCGTGTTTTTGGACATACCTCGTATATTATTGATAAAATTTGATATCTGATGATTGCATCATAGGTTTTATGCTATGCAGAGCACTTTATGAAGAATTACTTTTTTCGTAAAATTGATATTAAAAAAGTTTCCCATATGGTTCCAAGTTACGAAGACACACTGTATAACATACAGACCTACTTTTTTAACACTACATGACAATAGACCTTTACATACATACACAGTAGGGAAGACAAATAGTGATTAACAAACTCTTAAAATGTCAATCCGATCCAATAATTAGTTTAAACGTTTTTCAGATCATTTATCCCAGAGATAATTTGTTTGTAATAGCATTCAATAATTCTATTGTTTGACGCTTCTACGAATATCGTATGAAAAGTAAAGAGTTTACTTTTGGACGTGTACGAACTTATCAATTTATAGCCTCCATAAAATTATTAAATCCTCCAAGATATCCTCCATCTGGTCACCGGTAACCTTTGGAGATTCGTAAACTGATCACCTCAGGAACATAAATTCATCACCAGCATTTTTACCACAAGGCGCTGATTTCTAATACAGAAGATTACCTGTTACCTATTACACTTCTTTATTAAGTACTAATCTTATTTTATAAACAATCTTATTTTTTCACTTAGAACAGGGAGCGCTGAATCGACGATTTTCGACTCTTATTGGAGTCATCATCGGAGAGGCCTGGTCCTGCTGCTCTCTATTACGCGTATGGAGTAGGTGACTAGCGTCATCTGGCAACTGAAAGGTAAGGTAAAGTTTTTATCCTAATAGCAATATTAATAATATCAAAAAATATTAAAAATATTACTAAAAGATTTTTAAATGAAAACTTTTTGGTCCATTTCCCTGGTAATACCTTCATGGCTTCTAAAATTTGCAACCCAGATGGATGCTGAAGAGAAGAAGACAAGAGGGAATTCAAAAACTTACAATTCACGACCCCGTCTGTTCAGCTGATAAATTCCAACAGAAAATGGACCTAGTTACTCAAAGGAGTAAAGACCAATATAAAAATAAAATAAAAATTCCATTTTTCATGGTTTGGTCACTTCGAGCAGAGAGCAGCAGGCCTACGCCTCTCCGATGATGACTCCAATAAGAGTCGAAAATCTTCGATTCAGAGTGCTGGTCTGCGCTCCCTGTTCTAAGTGAAAAATAAGATTGTTTTGCCTTCGCATTGCAACTGAATAAAAATGGAATTTTTATTTTATTTTTATTATTCCTTCACTTTGAGATAGTAATGCTTACTGAAAAATGGCTTCACTTATACATTAAATAGTACTTACTTACTTACTTACTTAAGCCGTCCTCTTTTACCTTACGGTGTCGAGGTAAGTGGAGAAATCAGACGTCTCCATGCCTTTCGGTCAGTAGCTAGTCTTTCTGCTTCTCTCCACCCAATATTTCTTTTTACGCAAGCCTTTCCAATATCTGCGTTCCACGTTCTTGCTGGCCTGCCTCTTCTTCGTTTGTTGTCGGATGCCGCTTTCCATACCCTCTTTACAGTTCTACCTTCACCCATTCTCGCCATATGTCCGAACCACGGTAACTGTTTCGTTTCAAGTCTGTCTAAGGTCCTTCCAATACCGCACCTTTCCCGTATGTCTTCATTTCTTATACGATCACGTCTGGTCACCCCGGATACCGCACGTAAATATCGCATTTCGCATGCTTGAATTTTATTACGGATGTTGTCATTCATTGTCCACGTTTTCATTTTTGTTTTTAGGCTTACTTCTTTCTTCCTAATAAAACTTTTATTTAGCGCATAGTATAATTTTGTTGCGCTCTTACCCTGCTGTTTATTTCTGGTTCTATATTTCCTTGTCCATTCATTGTTGATCCTAAATACTTGAAGTCCTCTACTTGTGTAATGGTCTCATTATTCAGCTTTACATTTATATTTTCTTGAATTTTCGATATTACTAAAGCTTCTGTTTTTTCAATATTTATTTTCATCCCAAATTTCTTAAAGGCTTCATTCCAAACATTTACATTTACTTGCAAGTCTTTTTCTGATTTTGCCACAATTACCAGGTCATCGGCATATATCAACTCTGACACGTGAACTTGTTGAAATTTATACACCCCTACCTAGTTCTTTTTACCTTACCCCTGCATTCTTTTGCAATTTCGTCCATTAGAGTGATGAATAACAAAGGACTCAGAACACCACCTTGTCTTACACCTGTCCTTGTGTAGAATTCTAGAGATGAGCGATTTTTCGTTCTTACATTATTACGTGTACATTTATATATACTCTTTATTGCTTGGTTTAACTTCGGTTTCACATTTATACGGTTTAATATTTCCCAGATCTTGTTACGTGGCGCCCGATCAAATGCTTTTTCCAAGTCCACAAAACATAGAAACAACTTACTGTTATGTTGTAGGGCTTTTTCTGATAACTGTCTCACCGTGAATATGAGATCGGTTGTACCTCGCCCTGGCCTAAAGCCGCATTGGCTGTCATCCAGTGTGGCCTCGATATTTTCTCGCAGCTTTTTCTCTAGTATTATTTCGTAGATTTTACTAGCAACTACCAAAAATGATATTCCCCTGTAGTTAGAACACTTATGTTTATCACCTTTTTTGTCTAATGGTAGAATAGTGGCAAGAGTCCAGTCTCTAGGTATGCATCCGGTATGCCAACAGCTCCTTATGATCTTCCATAGTAACTGTAATCCTTCTCCTTCTATATATTTAATTAGCTCAGCCTTAATATTATGGTGTCCTGCAGCCTTGCCATTTTTTAATTTTAAAATTGCTTCCCTATATTCTTCGTATGTTATGTCATCATTATCTTGTTGTTCATTTAAATTGTACTCCTCCCTGTCATTCTCTATTTCGTTGTTGTCTCCCATTAATAATTCCATAAAATGTTCTCGCCATCTTTCGGTAATCTCTTCATTTTTTAATAATATGTTACCATCTTTGTCCTCTAAACCTGTTACTCCGTTTGATTTCTTTTGTCTTAGGTTTTTTAGGGTCCTACATTAAATAGTAATGGAAACATAATACATCCCTGCCTAACACCTCTACTGATTTCAATTAACTAGTTTTGATGGCAAATAAGCCACAATTTTACTAAAAAAATGATTTTATTAACGTTTCGACCCCCAAATCGGGTACATTTTTTTTTAGTAAAATTGTGGCTTATTTCCCATAAAGACTAGTTAATTGCAAAAATGCCACCAGAAAATAGCTTCAAAACAACATACTGATTTCAATTTCTGGACTGGGTTCGTTATGTATTACAATTTCTGCTCTGTGATTCCAGTAAAGGTTTGTTATTATGCGTGAGTTCTTTTGCCTATGTTTTTTGTCTTTAGAATTTGGACTAATTTTTTATGTCTTACTCTGTCAAATGCTTTTTTAAAATCAACGTAACAAACAGCACACTCATATTCATATCCAAATCCATGCATCTTTGAGCTATCACATTAAAAGCAAATAACGCCTCTCTGATGGAAAGTATTTATTCAAAATTTGGTATACCCTTACCAAGTATCTAAGAGACTCATTAATATTCAGCTTAGCGGGGTGTTATAGAGGTGTGAAATTACATAAACGAGGGATAAAACAGGTATATCCCTTGTTTATGGAATTCCACACCTCCAACAATAGCACCCCTCTGAGCTGAATATTAATGAGTCTCTTAGATAGCTGGTACTACTTAAGATTAACAGATATTTATATCCTAGCAATTTCTCCGTTCATTGTCTTAATATAAATTATGAAATAATAGATGATTTTAATTTTTTTTTATATTTTCTTTGTTAAGACGAAGAGTGTAGCTTTAATAAATCACCTCTAATCTTACGGAAGTAGCTGTACATCTTGTAATAAAGTAAAATTGATGAGATATAAAGGAACTGCCGAAAGATAGTAAAAGTCCTTGAAAGATAATTTATAGCCACATAAAACCCTCTATCATTGGATCAATAAATCTTATCTTAGATAATAAAGTTGTGCTTTTGTGGAAATATTTATACCTACATAACGTAATATGTTTATGCGATTAAATTAATAATATAATAGGGACAGGACATTATATTAAAATGTATACATTTATGAAAATATTTTCTCAGTTTCTGATTAACAAAAAAGCGAATGGAAATTTAAAGTATATACAATACGTTAAAAGATTTAGTCTTCGTGATTGTTTTCTTGGGAGTTTGTAAGATTGTATTTGTTTATATTTTTTAGGTATTAATTGTAATTTATTATTTCTTGAATGTTATTTCATTACAATCGATTATAATACACATGATAACTTAAAGGTGACATTAAGTTAGTGATCAACACAGTATTAAATTTTCACCAGTAATCTTTACATTTTAGAATTATCAGTAGTAATTACAAAAGGGCTCTAAAATTATCGATTTGTATCCCTTGTGACACTTTGACAGATTTAATTATGAAAGAAGTGTCACTAGGGCAAAACAAATCGATAATTCGAGCTCGAGAGTAATTCGGTAAGATTATTTCATGAATAAAACTGTTTTTTAATTCATTTTAACTAATATTTTATTGATATCTTGGCCTGAATATTTGCTAAACCTGTTTCTTGTTGTTCTCTGCGACAAGTTGTAAGACATTAATTGTCATTAATGTCACTGAATGTATTTTTCTGTAGCAACTAAGGGCATCTTATGAAAAAGACTTGACGACGGAAAATTATCAAAAATTATCAGGAGTAATTGCACAATAGCTCTAAAATTATTGAATTTTTCCCGAGTGACACTTTGACAGTTTTAATTATGTCAAAGTGTCACGAGGGCAAAAATTCTATTTTAGCAAAGTGTCACGAGGGCAAAAATTCTGTTTCAGCAAAGTGTCTATTTTAGAAATCATGTCAAAGTGTCACCAGGGCAAAACAAATTGGTAATTTTTAAGAGTTCAAGTGTAATTCGGTAAGATTATTTCATGAACAAAACTGTTTTTTAAATCATTTTAACTAATATTTTATTGATATCTTCGCCTGAATATTTGCTAAGCCTGTTCATGGTGTTCTATTTGACCAATAAAAATGGCAAATGTGTTGTTAGGAATCCTTCCAAATATAGATAATCAGAATACAGTAAAAAACACTTTTTTGAACCATGAAGGAACGACCTTTGCTCATAGAGTTTACTCAGTTTACAAAACCTAGAGTATATACCAAGGCAAACCTGTACAATATAAGACTTTTTAAAAGCAACGTGAAAACTGTGCTACTTTATGGGAGTGAAACATCCCCAATAACTGACGGAAATGTAAATAAAATCCAAGTTTTTTGTAAATAGATGTCTACGTAAAATTCTAAAGGTATATTTGCCCAATTCCATAACAAATGTAGCACTATGGAGGAAAACCAAACAAGAACCCATCAGAACAACAATAAAGAGGAAAAGATGGAACTGGCTGGGACACACACTGAGGAAAGAAAATGCAGACATAACAAAACAAGCACTTTAATGGAGAGCAGTAAGACGAAGAAGCAGAGGATGCCCGACCAAAACATGGAGGAGTACCATTAAGCTCTCACGTAGTGCCATTATTCTGCACGAAGATGTTGCCAAATTAGTGAAAGTAAATCTTCAATGAAATAAATAGGATATTTGGCGATTAGGCGATTTTAACAATTTTGGGCCACCGAAATTGGCGTTAAAAGGTAATCGTTTTCAGTCGTACGAAGAAGTGAAAAATACCGTAAAAGAATTATTTGAGCCACAAGAACTCATTAAGCAAGGCATTAGTTAAAGAATGGGATCTGTGTCTTAATTTTAGTGGTAGCTATTTGCAGATATATTTGCATCAAATCATTTTTTCTGAGCCAAAAATGGGTTTTAGTTAAACAAGCCTGGTAGGAAATTATAAACGTTGATAAATATTTTATTCGGTCTAAAATTTACAAATTTTATACGAAGAGTTTGCTAATTTTTGAAAAAATTTTATATTTTAAACGAGCCTTACTCTTATTTCAAGTTCAAATTCTTTTATGCTTCTTTTTAGATATTTCAAAAATATATTTGTAGTTAAAGCTTTTGTGTTCCAAACTTTATGACCACTTGAATATTCAGTAAAAGTTATTGGTGAAAACTTAAAAAACTAAATATTTCTACATAATACATAATACTTCTTATCTATACTGCATGTGTTTCATTATTTTATTCAGTCCAAATTTAAAAATGTTAAAATAGTCTATAAACAAAATATGTATACTTAATAGACAATTTTAAAAAGTACTTAATACTGTACCCGCGAAAAAAATTATTATTTAAACATTTAAATGCTTGAAGCATAATAAAATATTTGTTGCAATTTTCATTTATGGAGAAAAAAATAAAAAATTCAATACATACAGTATTTCTCATGATCATCTTTCAGTGCGTCACAGTTTTTCGATTTCTTTCTAACGCATTAAATTGTATGTGACAGAAAAAAAAGGCACGTCGGTGATTACATTTCGTCGGTGACATTTTTATAACATTTATTCTAGTTATTCTAGTTGTCGATAGATGGCGCCATAATAAAAAAATAATTTTTTTTTTAATTAGATAATAATATTACAAATATAATCTGTATAATTTATAAGACTATATAAATAAAAGAAAATACCATTTTATAAATGCAAGAAACAATTTTGATTTGTTTTTATTCCAAATTGAAAATAAAATGTGACAACTGGCAGATTTTACTAAAATGTCATGTTAGAATAAATGTCATAAATGTGTATTATAACGGACTTACCCTTTTTCCTATCATTTTTTACGCACTGAAAAATGATCATGAGAAATACTGTATATTACCTTTAAAAAATATTATAAATATTCGATTTGTTTGTTTGTTTTAAAATTATATTTTTTACCAAATTCCGATATGTCGAAGTCAACGAACGAATGAATAAAATTTGCAGGGAGACATGAACCCTCGACACTTAACCCCATACATGCAGTGCAGCCGTCTGCATAATATTTAATGAATTTTCGAATGTTCTTATTCAAATCTAAAGATGAGAAAACCAAATTAGTTGTAGTGTCATACTGTATTTTAACCGATAACGGTCAGCGCGCGAAATGAGCGAATAGACTCGGTAAGTGCGCGAATCCGTATTGTAGGTGCGAGTTGCCTGATGACAGTCCGGCGCGAAGGGGTTAAACCAAAACTCCACTGCATCGAGTTTCAGCCGCGAATTTCCTTTAGCGTTGAAGAGTCGGCAAAAACTTCCCAAACTATTTGTGGCGTTGTGGAACAAAATATGCGCAGTTAGTGAGGATGTGCAGATCGGTTACGCTCCCTACCTTATACAACGTACATAATTCATTATCCTGTACTTTTTCACCTACATATAATTAATACCCCATAAGTAATAAGCCACACAACATGTCCAATATCTTCTTAGTTGATCGGTGCCACTAGTCAACTTTTTCCTCCGTTCTTTTTGAAGCCGAAGCCATATCGAGCTTTAGAATCCCAACTCAGCACTTTGACCTTGCCAAAAATGGTTCGGTATGACCCGGTACCCAGAGAAGACGGACAATTTTATGGTTGTGTCAATCTATTTACAGTCTCCTTGAATTCATAAATCACCTTTTTCTGTCATCTGACAGGTAAGATTGTCAAAATAGATATTAATATGTCTGTCTTTAGTCGTGAGCTCCTTCAGCATTTGAGTACACCTCAATATTGTATGAAAAAGTGTAACATACTGCTCTATAATAATGAAGGTTGCTCTTTCATCATTTCGGCATTATAAATCTACCTCAGTTTTTTTCTCTAACCTAGATCCATGGGTGTACCAGTTGCCTCCATCTCATAAAAAAACATTTCTCTTATCCAGCCATTTCTGTCGACTCGGATAGGACCACCAACACCCATTTGGTTCCAAATTAGATAAGTTCAGAACTATCACAAGCGGTGTTTTTCCAGACGAATGGAAGCGACAAAATAATAAAATAATAACAAAAAAAAATAATAAATAAAAAAAAGAAATAAAAATAGAAACAAACATAAAAAAAGAAGTGTTTCGCACAAATTAAAATATATATTAAAAAAACAGCAAAATAATTAAAAAAACAAAATAAAAAAAAGCTACACAATGTACCAATGTATCTATAAAAATAATATTGTAGACTGTACTTATGTACTTATGTTTATAAGAAATTTATGACTATGAATCTGCAATCAATCACAAACAAGTCTGGCTAATTGGCTCTGCCAAAGCTATTTTTCAAAAAAAAAAGGACAAAGTCTACTTCTTATACAAAAACTAGGCAAAGATGACGAAAACCTAAGCTCCTACGAAACGAACTATTATGTTCACCAGATATTATTGGCAGCAAAGAACGTACCGATCAATTGCAATCTTCACATATAGCCATACAGGGCTTAAAGCACTCAATTCTCTAGAAGACAGTTCTAAGGTACTATGGAATTGTATGGGTGACCTAAATAAACTAGGAGACTCTAGAAAGGTTACAATTACCTGGGTACCGGGTCACGAAGGTCATAGCGGCAATGAAAAAGCAGATGAAATGGACAAACAAGGCTTATTAATGCCATGGACTGGATCCCTTCTGCGGCGTTGCAAAGCAGTAACAAGAACGGTTACAAGAAGTGGGTAGCTCACAAATCTCTTGAATGGTGGTGGAATTTCACCAGAACAAAAACAGTAGAAAAAGTTCATTATGGAACATTTACCAAAAGTACCCCGCACAAACCTTATGGAAATTAGTGGATTTAGTTCATACTTTGGGAAAATACTCTTTGAAGTATCCTGATAAAAAGTTCTCATGGGCACAACTCAATCGTATAAAGGATTTTCAAGATATAGAGGCACAAACTCGGAAAATTATAAGATTTACTGGGTATTCCAATTCCCTGAGTTACTGGTTATCTGGCAACATGTAGAAGTTTGGATCAAGGAAAAGTACTAGTAGTCTAGGATTTTTTCCTGGCTATCCAATGGCGACCTTTACTTTGACCTTGACCTTCAACGGGCGTCATCTTCTAGAGTTTCGAGGGTTTTCTGGATTAAATTGATATAAACAGATTACTCATGGGTTTTTGGGATCGCTAAATACAAATATGCCATCATAATTCACCCCCGAAGGACGTGGTGGCCAGGGCCACTGCAAGGAACGTCATCTTCTAGAGTTTCCATGGTTTTCGGCATTTAATTGATGCAAATAAATTACTGGAGGGTTTTTTGAGGTCGCTAAACACGAATATGCCCCCAGAATCGACTCCCAAAGCACCTGGTTTCCAAGGTCAATGAAAGGCGCCCCTGGAGTTTCGAGAGTCTTTGGTACTACATTAATGCAAACGGATTAGTTATAGGCTTTTTATTTTACATGTTATCTTCTGGAGTTAAAAACCTAAGAGTAATCCATTTGATTCCTCCGAAACTCCAGAAGATAACCTGTCTTAGGCACCAGGTGCTCCTGTGTCTGTGTTGATCACGTACTCGTGTTCAGCAACCCCGAAAACCTATAACTATGTTTAATGTTTGCATTAATGTAGTACCAAAGACCCTCGAAACTCCAGGAGCGCCTTTCACTGACCTTGGAAACCAGGTGCTCCGGGAGTCGATTCTGGTGGCATATTCGTGTTTAGTGACCTCAAAAAACTCTCCAGTAATTCATTTGCATCAATTAAATGCCGAAAACCATAGAAACTCTAGAAGATGACGTCCCTTGCAGTGGCCCTGGCCACCACGTCCTCCGGAGGTCAATTCTGATGGCATATTCGTGTTTAGCGATCCCAAAAACCCATGAGTAATCTGTTTATATCAATTTAATGCCGTTAACCCTCGAAACTTTAGAATATGACGTCCGTTGAAGGTCAAGGTCAAAGTAAAGGTCGCCATTGGATAGCCAGGAAAAATCCTAGACCACTAGTTTTTTCGTTGATCCAAACTTCTACATGTTGCCAGATAACCAGTATCTCAGCCAATTGAAATCCCCAGTAAATCTTATAATTTTCCGAATTTGTGCCTCTATATCTTGAAAATCCTTCATACGATTGAGTTGTGCCCATGAGAACTTTTTATCAGGATGCTTCAAAGAGTATTATCCCAAAGTATAAACGAAAACAAAAGAACCAGTGGCAACAACGCATTGTGCGAAATAAAAGTGTTAAACATTTTCACCAGAGTTTATTCCGATTTTTGAGGTAATAGTGCGAAATAAAATATTAACTATATGCGAACATTTGTATAAGGTCATAAACTATCTAAAGTGCAAAAAATAGTGGCAAAAATCGGCCTATAAGTAACTTATAGAACATTTTATGTTAATCAAAACAAACGACATTTTATAAATTCCAGTTCTTTTGACAACAGATAAGAGAACAAGTCTTGATCAAATTAAAAGCGACGTTGCCGGTTTTCCAAAAAGTTTTAAAAATCCAAGAAAGGAAATCAATCAATTAATAATAAACTAAGTAAACAAGATTTCGAAGTAAAAAGAATTTTAATATATTTAAAGTCATACTCAATTATTGCTTGAGAAGTTCTAGAGCCTTCGCCGGGTCGACTGGGGAACTAGAGCTTATCGCTTGCTTTAATATAGAGTACAAATACATAAAAAATGGTGGATAGTGATAATGATTACACCTCAGAAGACAGTAAAAAGAGAAGTCTAGAGATAGATGCAGACAATATTTTTAACAAGAGCAAGAAACTATCCAGAACACCAACCAAACAACAGAAAGATGAAAACAAAATTGATCAGCTTTTAAAAATGATGCAAAATTTAACAGATCAAACACAAAGTTTAACATCGGAGGTAAAAGGAATAAAAGAAGAACAACGAGAATATAGAAATGACCTCCGAGAATTAAGAAAAGAAATAAATGAATTCAAACAAAGTAACCAACAACTACAAAAAGAAAATGATGAAATGAAACAGGAACTAAAGATAGTGAAAATGAAGGTAGAAAAGTTCGAGAAAGAGAGAAAAGCTAACAATGTTATTGTCCAGGGTCTACCGATGGATACAAATAACCCAAATGTAGTCAATGAGGTTATGGCAGATTTCGTGGAAAGAGAATTAGGTATTAAAGTAGAAATAGAAGAAGCTTATAAAATAGGGGACAAAACATGTCTTGTAAAACTAAAAAACAAAAATGAAAAAATAAAAATTATGAAGAACAAAAACAAACTAAGGAATTCAAAGCCGGAAATATATATCAATAACGATCTAACGCAAGAAGAGATGAAAATACAACAAGAAATACGGAGAATTGCAAAATTTCAAAAAGAAAACGGTAAGAACACTAGAGTAGGTTATCAAAAATTAATTATTGACGGGACTGAATGGAAATGGAACAAAGAGAAGAATGAACTGGAAAGGGCAAAGCAGGACACGCCAAAAAACTGATAAAAAAACAAATATTGGATACAACACAAAAAACGGACACGAAAATGGCAAAGGAAAAGGACCTGAACAGATTAGATAAAATAAAACATACGAACACAAAAAAATATAATAAAAAACCGAAAAAATGTGATCAACTAAAAATAAGTACGTGGAACATCAGAACAATGCTTGAACCAGGAAAAATGCAGGATATCGTCTCAGAACTAGAAAGATACCAAATTGATATTGCAGTGATTCAAGAAATCAGATGGGCAGGTCAAGGAGAAATAAATAGAAAAAACTACACACTACAGTACTCGGGACATGAAAAACAAGGTCAATATGGAGTTGCTTTCATAATTATGGGAAAAATAAAAAATAACATTATGCAATTTAAACCAATAAATGAACGTATGGCTTACCTGAGAATTAACGCCAAACCATTTAATATATCAATCATAAACGTATATGCCCCAACTGAAAGTGCTACTGCGGAGGAAAAAGACAAATTGTATGAGGAACTCGAACGAGAAATGGAGAAGTTACCTAGAGAAGACACAATACTGGTAATGGGAGATTTTAATGCCCAAATAGGTAAGGAAGACTACATTAACCAAGTAGCAGGTAAGCACACAATACACGAAAAAACTAACGACAATGGCCAACGATTATGTAATCTAGCATCTAGTACCAATATGATTATCGTTAGTACAAAATTCGAACATCCCAAATACCATAAAGTGACGTGGATTTCCCCAGACCAAAAAACATGGTCACAAATAGACCATATTCTGATTACAAGAAGGAAGCAAACATCGGTAACAGACGTGAGGTCCTACAGAGGTGCACATGCAGACACAGACCATTTTATGGTGACTGCAAAAGTAAGACAAAAAGTCAAAAGAACACTAAAAAACACGACAACAAAAAATAAATGGCACGTAGAAAAACTGAATACTCCAGACATAAGGATTAAATATGCTGATGACATGAACAAAAAACTGAAGGAACAATCTAAACCTACAAAGGATATAGAAACAGAATGGAGAAATATAAAAAAAATGTATAAATGAAACAGCGGAAGTACACGTAGGGATAAAAAGAAACAAAAAAAGACAAGAATGGTATAATGAAGAATGCCATAAAATGTTAAAAAAGAAGGTAGAAATGAGACAAATGTGGATAAGAACAAATAGACAGGATTATAGGGAAGAATACAATATAATAAGGCATGCATGTAAGAAAAAAATAAGGAAAATTAGACGTGAGTGGTTGGATGATAAGATAAAAGAAATAGAAAAAGAGAGTAAGAACAGAAACACAAAAGAATTCTATAAGAAAATTAGTGAGCAGAACAAAACGTTTAAAGGAAAGATAAAAAGCATAAAAGATAAAAATGGAAAAGTATCAGAAAACGATGAAGAGTATAAAGAAATTTGGACTAACTATTTTAAAGAATTATTAACAGAACAACAAGATCAAGACCTAAATGAAAACAGAGGAGAAGAGACAATGATGTTAGGAAACCAGCTACAAATACCAACAAAAGAGGAAGTTGAGGAAATTATTAATAGCAGCCGTAATGGTAAAGCCTCAGGATCGGACTGTATCAATATGGAGCTTATAAAATATGGTGGTGAAGAATTAAAAGATAGATTATACAATTTAATAAAAGACATATGGGACGAAGAAAAAATGCCGGAAGAATGGTACAAAGGACAAATTATCACGATTCATAAAAAAGGAGATCAACAGATGTGTAAAAACTACAGAGGACTGACGCTATTAAACACAGCATATAAAATCATGTCCGCCTTAATACAACGAAGACTGACCGAAGCTACCACGAATATCATAGGACACTATCAATGCGGATTTGTTAAGGGAAAGTCTACAACAGATGCCATACATACAGTTAAACAAATTATGGAAAAAGCTCATGGATATAAAATAGAAATTGAACTGCTTTTTATAGATTTTCGACAAGCATTTGATACAATAAATAGATCAAAACTAATGGTAGCTCTGAAAGAAATGGGAATACAACATAAATTAAGAAGATTAATACAAATGACAATGAGTAGAACTGTAGTTAGTATAAAAACTCAAGTAGGCGACACAGAAGAATTTGTCATCAATAAAGGGGTGAGACAAGGAGATTCATTATCAGCAACTCTGTTTAATCTTGCCCTAGAATACGTCGTCAGGAAGATCAACAAAGGCACCCTCCGAACGAGAGAAGGACAAATAATAGCATACGCTGATGATATTGTGCTAATAACAAAAAATAGAAAAACAATGGAACGAATGTTAAACGAAATGGTAACAGAAGGAAAAGTAATGGGATTAAAAATAAACCAAGAGAAAACCAAAATAATGAGATTTGACAAAAACTTTGAAAACAGAAAGGTTAGAGTAGGAGAATACACTTTTGAAGAAGTCGAAAAATTTAAATATTTAGGAATATTAATAACAAACAATGGAGAAAGAGAAACCGAAATCAAAGAAAGGATTATTACAGCAAATAAGAGCTTCCATGCAAATAAAAAATTACTTAAAAATAAGTTATTGAGTAAGAAATCAAAAATGAAAGTATACAAAACAATAATTCGACCGACGATGATGTATGCAGCCGAAACTCTTAGCATGACAAAAAAACAAGAGGAAAACCTTAGAATACAAGAAAGAAAAATACTAAGAGCAATATTAGGACCAATAAAAATAAATGACAATGAATTTAGACAAAGAACGAACCTTGAGTTACTGGAAGAAATTGAGGAGGATATAGTATGTAAAATAAAACAGCAAAGAGCAAAATGGCTAGGACACATATGGAGATCCGGATCAACTACGACGATATACTCAATATTGGAATGGACACCAGCTGGCAAAAGAAGACGTGGAAGACCAAGATCTACATGGTTACAAGAAGTAGTAAGTGATCTCAACAATGCGGGCATACGACATTGGAAAGGGAAAACCAGAGACAGGAAAGAGTGGAGAAAAATAACAGAGAAAATTAAATAACGAACATGAGGACTGATCTACCTCAAAACATAGATCTAGAGAGCGTAAGCGGCGTAACCCCTAAAGGGGTGTTTAGCCACTATATATATATATATAAACGAAATCTACTGGGACCTAATTTCCATAAGGTTTGTGGCAGACCTAATAAGAACAAAGACAGGAAAACATTTAAAGTCATAGTAGGTCTGCTAACAGGACACTGTTAGCTGAAAGGCAGTTATAGTTGATGGGATTGGCAAACGACGACCTATGCGGATTCTCTAACCTGGTGGAAACAACAGCAGAGCACATTGTGTGTCAGTGTGACACCCTGGCAAATGTGCAGTCCTTTGCATTAGACAAAGTAAAGTCACCGGCAAAGAGCTACGTAAAAGGTTCAGTCTCGAAGTTATTATTTTAAAAAGGGTTAGGCTAAATAATGTAATCGAAGGTTGGAGGACAACAATAGATCTGAAAAAGTCGGAGTGGAATAGGCCAAAAGCCATCTCAAGGTATCAATCTCTCTATGGGCAAGCTTTTGGAGCAAATTATCGCTGAAGGTTAATTAATGAACTCAAAGAAAAAGGGAATCTTTCCAATAGGCAGTATGAATTTAGGAACAAATAATCAATAAGCGATACCATTAGCAAAATCATAAAGAACGCAGAAATATAGTTCGGAAAAAACAATAGAATACAAAGTTTATACGCGTTGATAACTATTGATATTAAAAATGCTTTTAAGCCACGATAGATTTTTCAGAATAAAAGTGCCAGGAGACGCAGAACTAATTGCAAGGAATGGGTAAGAGAAGACAAACTCCAGTTGGCGCCCAAAAACAGAAGCGATGCTACTAATTGGAAGAAAGAGAATAAATAGACCGATAAGTGTTATACTAGACATCACTCAAGAAAATAAAGAAAATATTAATTAATCTGGATCGCATTATAGATTGACATTTAGGTACGGACATCACAGAGGCAACCTTACCTATAAATTCAAGAAGACATCGGAAGCAATGATGAAAATAAAGCCCAGAATTGGAGGGGCTGGAAAATACGGAAGTAGAATGATTGTAGCGTCCGTACAGTCCATAACACTGCAGGCGTCGATCATATCAGAAAAAGCACTGAAATAAAAAACATTTTATATGACTGAAACAGTGCCCTGATCTTAGTTCGCTTAGTTCGCTTTATTTCAAGTTGTAGATGGGGTACATCCAACGTCATTATATTATACTCCATTTTGATACTTCTTGTAACTTTATTGTTAATTTAAAAGTATTTTTATTAATTTTTTACAGGAGTTATTCCTATTTATAGAGCTGACAGTGAAAATTTAACGTTACATTCCGATTAAAATTATTAATTGGTTGGAAGACTTTTTAAAACTGGAAGACTCCAAACAATGTATTTTAAAAATAATTCTAAACATTGCAAGAAATATAATATTAGTTTTTAAAGCCTCTTAATATTCAGTCGTTACAAAATTTAAAAATTTACACTTTATTGGGTATACTTAGTACATAAGATGATAACGAAAGAAATCTTTGACTGGAAAACGTTTACGTATCATTTTTAATGTTTGGCAAAATTGAATAATTATTACCATGAAATTTTATAGGTATAAAAGTTTGTATTGTTATAAAAGAATACAAAGCTGTTTTCTACAAAAACTTGTTACGTAAATCCTGTACTAGTCAATGAACTATTCGACTAATTTTGTTAACTTTTCTGCACTATTAATTGCATAGTTTTATATTCAAAAATAAAAAGCAATAAAATTAAATCACTAATATACAAGTAAATAAAGCATTTATTTTCAAAAGCATTAAAAAAATTCTATGAAATTTGCTCTTTCTCATTTTTTTTGCTTGTCATTGTTTCAACGAAAGAGTGCAGTCCCACGAACAGTGTGCCGATCAAACTGACACGAGAGTAGAATTTATTTCCATATTATTATCCGTGTTTGGTGACGTTCGAATTCACGACCGTCTGTTTTAAAGTAAAACGGTTTTTCATTAAATGATCAATAATATTTCTCTTTTATACTAGTAGTCTGGGCTGATTATCGGAGAATAGGCCATTTTTGGGAAAAGTTATTTACCAGCAATTTTATTGCTGGAATCGAAGCTAATGATTATATATATTAATAATATAGGTATGCAAAGTCCGCAGATAGTGTGCTACTTTTTTTATTAACAAAATGGCGCCCCCAAATCGTGTTTTTTTCAATTTTTGCTCCATAACTCCGAACATTTTAACTCTACACCAAAAACACTCTAATAAAAATTCACCCTAATTTAATTCTACATAGAGGCAGCATTTAATTCCTCGGAAAATGCGGGTTTTCCCAACAAAATCTTTAAATTTCAAATAAAGTTTTAGATAAGAAATTATCTACCAATAGTTAAATAACTCGGTGACATAAAAGTTTTCTTGGTTTAGATTATAGTTTCAGAGGCCGGTGAAAATTAAACGAATATTTTAGCAACAATTCAATTGTTAATTAATAATTTACGGTCGCAATAATAACCAAAATAATTATGATACACTAATCAAACTTTGAAATCTTATAAATATAAGATGCCTATTTAATATTTTGTCAACAAAATATAAATTTTTAATTTTTTTGAAGAATCTTTAAATGTTAAAAAAAATAGTTATAAACAAATTAACGTTTCTCAGAAAGTTTTTATTATATTCTAATTTTAAAAAATAGGTAAAACGCGTATTTCAAATATCTTGAAAATGAATGCTTTAAAACTTTTTTGCAACCATTTTCAAAAAAGTTATGAAATAGCAAAATAAACATACGATTACTATGTTGTTCATAATTTTTTTTAATTCTTTCAAAGCTTAAAAGTGAGCTTAAACTACAAGCTAATTACTTACAAAAAATATCGATTATTAATTTAATGGTTACATTTTAATTAAAGATTATATATATATATTTTTTTGTAATTTACACGCGCGAAAGCAGACTAATACAGTACCGTAGCTACAGTCGGAAAAATGAAAGAATACCCATGAACGAACATATAAAACACGCTGTATTTTCCTGTCACCGTGTCACAAAGAAAATTGTCCAACGCAAGTACATGTAATAATAATTCTTACATGTACTTGCGCTGGACAATTTTTTGTGTCACATGGCGACAGGAAAATACAGCGTGTTTTATATGTTCGTTCATGGGTATTCTTTCATTTTTCCTACTGTAATAACATTTTCACTCGAAGCGATAACCGCCCGCGACGTACAGTAGTTAATAAATAAAATTAACCTTCGGCTCTGTATCAAGCCTATTTTCGCGCTAAAAATTACAAAAAAAATCATTTTTAATCTTTGAATAATATATAACCATTGAACTAATGTTTGATAATTTTTGAGAGTAATTAGTTTGTACCATAAACTCATTTTTAAGCTTTGAAACAATTAAAACAAATTATAAAAAACGGAGTAATCGTATGTTTATTTTGCTGTTTCATAACTTTTTTGCAAATGGTTGGAAAAAATTATTAAAGCATTCGTTTTCAAGACTTTTGAAATACACATTTTAAGCATTTTTTAAAATTATAATATAATAAACAATTTCTGAGAAATGTTAATTTGTTTATAACAATTTTTGTTAAACATTTAAAGATTATGCAAAAAAATTAAAAATTAATATTTTGTCGACAAAATATTAAATAGGCATCACATCTTTATAATCTTTCTAAGTTTAATCAATGTTTCATGATTATTTTAGTTGTTATTGCGACTGTAAATTGTTAATTAACAACTGAATTGTTGCTAACATATTTGTTTAATTTCAACCGGCTTCTGCAGTTATAATCTATACCAAGAAAGCTATTATTTCACCAAGTTATTTAATTATTGATAAATAATTATTTGCCCAAAAAAATTGTTTGAAAATTCGAGATTTTGTTGGAAAAACCCACATTTTCCGAGGAAAATTTTCGTCGGAGCCAATCGGGAAAAACATGCCTCTATGTAGAATTAAATTAGGGTGAATTTTAATTTGAGTGTTTTTGGTGTAAAGTTAAAATCTTCGGAGTTATAGACCAATAATTGAAAACAACACGATTTGGGGGCGCCATTTTGTTAATAAAAAAAGTAGCGCACTATCTGCGGACTTTGCAGAGCTATATTATTAATACATAGGATCATAATATTCGATTCCAGCAATAAAATTGCTGGTAAATAACCTTTTTTTGTACTTTACTAATTAGACCAGCGTATTATAACTATTTTTTTTTTTTCAAAATTTAAAGATTATGCAAAAAAACGAAAAATTTATATTTTGTCGATAAAATATTAAATAAGCATCTCATCTTTATAATCTTTATAAGTTTGATCAATGTATCATGATTATTTTGGTTATTATTGCGATCATAAATTGTTAATTAACAATTGAATTATTGCTAAAATATTCGTTTAATTTTCACCGGCTTCTGGAATTACAATCTATACCAAGAAAGCTTTAATCTCACTAAGTTATTTAATTATTGATTAATAATTACTTACCTAAAACTTTATTTGAAAATTAGAGATTTTGTTGGGAAAACCCGAATTTTCCGAGGAAAATTTTCGTCGGAGCAAATCGGGAAAAACATATCTCTATGTAGAATTTAATTGCGGTGAATTTTTATTTGAGTGTTTTTGGTGTAAAATTAAAATCTTTGGAGTTATAGAGCAAAAATTGAAAAAAACACGTTTCTCGGGCGCCATTTTGTTTATAAAAAAAGTAGCACACTAATATCTGCGGACTTTGCATACCTATATTATTAATATATAGGATCTTATAATTCGATTCCAGCAATAAAATTGCTGGTAAATAACTTTTCCATGAATTTTGCTAATTAGCCCAGAGTATAGGTATTTAAACCTTTTTTTAAAAATACACTTCCCTTCACAAAATTCCTCCACTAAATATTTTTAATTAAGTTTGACAATTTATAACTTTTTTATTTTTATCCCGATCTTCAAGATTCTTACATCAGTTTATAGGTATATGTATTGACATCGTTTGTTATTATTCTGGTAATAAATAATTTTTGCTTAGATGGCATTATACGGAGATAAATAGAAGAGTTGTATTTTCTCCTAACTTTAAATAATTCTGTGGAAAAATTGAAGACCTGATTTTGTTTCTTCAGAGTCCTTTCGTATTATCTCGGAGGCATCCTTAAGATTTTCTTTTTTTAATTATCCGAATATCTCTTTTCTTTCGAAAAGCTGCAAAATTTTGTGTAAACAAACACACTGATTGATTCATGAACATGAATATCTTAAATATAGGTTGGATTGATACGATTGGAATGGCCCGCATGGAGCCCAGATCTGAATCCTATCGAGCATTTATAGGATGAATTGAAAATAGCTATTCGGCGTCACCCTAGGCCTCCAGAAAATTTGGTACAGTTAAGGATGGCGCCGCGCCGGTAGAAGCATATTGGGCTATTCTTGAGGCAAAGCTAACACATCTCATTAATTGTATGCCAAACAGATTGCAAGCAGTCACTGCTGCGGGAGGTGGACATACCCGCTATTGAATTGTTTTATTTTATTCTTAATTTTGTTTTGTGTTGTTAATTTTAGTGCGTTTGATATTTTTAATTACATACACACACCCAAACTTATATGGAATCATCTGATATTTCTTACTATTTTGTGCGAATTTAAAAAAAAACGAACACACGAAGTCAAGCAATATTTATTTTAAAACAATTTAATAACAAATACATAACAATTAAATAAAACAATAAAGTATTCAACAAACAAATTGAAAGTAGTGTTTTAAAGTCAATAGCATACAAAATTTCAATGTAAAACGAATAATGTTTAAATTGTTTTTATTTATTTTTTTTGTATTTTGTGCTAGTCAGTGTTACCACCTCTAGTCCTTATACAAGCTTCAGTTTGCGTGGGCACGCTCATAATGAAATTATCAACATTTCGTTGTGGTAGGCTGCTCCAGCCTTTAAGAGCAGCTTGTACTAGCCGTACGGTGTTTTGTGAATTATCCCGGCGAGCTCTAATTTTTCTTTGAAGCATATCCCACAAATACTCTATAGGATTGAGCTCGGGTGAACAAGCAAGCCACTCCAAACAATGAATACCTTCTGCTTCAATGATGTCTGTAGTCACTCTAATCGTATGTGAAGGTCCGCTATCATGCAGTAAAATTAAATTTTCTCCTGTTGCACCTCTCCAAAGCCTGACTACAGGTTATCAATATACTTGTGAGCAGTTAAAGTTGATTGGATGAAAATTAAAGGAGTTTTTTTTTTACGGATCATAATTCTTCTCCAGAACATTACACTTCCCCTTGTATATTTGTGAACAGATCTGACAGTTTTTGTTCTTGCTTGTCTTCCTCGACCTCTAAGTACACAATTTCGTGGGTCATCTGATTTTACACAAATCCTGACTTTTTTTGAAAATAGCACATTTTGTCAATTCCCAATGTTCCAGTTTTGGTGATGAAGGCACCAATTTAGGTGATCAATCTTGTGCTGCTTGGATAGCTTGGGAACCCATAACTGTCTCCTGCTGTATACTTCTTGGTACGAACTCTTCTTCTTATCGTTTCAACTGAAGCAGTTACACCTGTAGCTTCCAAAAGCTTCCTTTGGAGCTGCAGGTAAGAAATGGTTGGGTGTCTTCCAGCTGATTGGACAATTAAACGATCGTAGAGAGCCGTTATTACTTTTGGCGACTTTTCCTTGCTTTATTTTTGAGCTTTCCTAGTTCCTGTTACCTAGCATAGGTTTTGGACAGAACGCCATGTATTACGCCTAGCTCTACAGCTATGCCCCTCTGAGAACATTACTTTCTCCACAAGAGCAATAATCTTTCTCGTTGTAAGTTCTATAACCCGACATGAGGCATATTTTCGTTCTTGGACGCAAAGTTTAATTATTCTCGTTCAATTTGCAACTCAAGCAAATAACCTATACCGTACCGAGCTGTACTATCCGATTGTCTTATATATTTGTTTATTTTCAATAAAAACCTTTATTCTTCGCAACAATATCAATTTTTTTCAAAAGAAATATATTTTACTTTGAAATACATGGTGATTCCATATAAGTTTGGGCACGTTTGGGTGTGTGTAAACCTTCAAAGCAGTGTTTTTGTTTACAGCTTTAACAAGAAAAGAGATATTCGGATTATTCAAAAAACAAAATTTTAGGGCTGCCTCCAAGAGAGATGATTCCACAATATTTTACACAGAATTTTTTAAAGTTAGAAGAAAATACAACGCTTCCGTTCACCCCGTATAATGTCATCCAAGCAAAAATGTGTAATAAAGCATTTATCTTTGACAAAATAATCAAACAGAAGGAATGCACCAATTTAATAAAAAATTTTAAAATTAAATCAATATAATGCATCATAAAAATCTAACAACAAATATATTTAATCATCTGTGTTTCCTCCAGCTGTATTAATTACAGTTTGGGATGCATAAAATTAAATTATAAATTTGGTTTTAAGGCAATTTTATTTATTCCTGTGTCAATCTTGCACCATTTGTCTAGTATGAACATTGTGCAGGCTATGAGCAATCCATCTCTGAAGCATATCCCATATATACTAGATGAGATTAAGATCTGGCGATTGCGCTGACCACGGTAAAATTATAATATGCTGATTTATGATTCAGCCTCAAAAGTCCACTGCTGAACATACGCCTCTTTCTCGTATTTCTAACCCTGTCTCTCTTGCACGCTCTCATCCAATTTTTATTTAGCCTTCTAAAATCGTCAGTCCATCCGGTAGGTGGTCAGCCGACGCTTCTCTTATCTTTCCAATAACCTCTTTATCCCTCGCTCACCTGTCATTCTAGCTATGTGTCCTGCCCCTCTCCATTTTAATCTTACTATGCTTTTGATGACGTCAGTCTAATATCCTCATTATGAAACCAATATCTTACTATTGCTACAGTATGTGGTCTTACACTATACTACATGTAACGAAAATTGTACCTGCAGCAGTGGCAACTGGAAGGACAGCATGTTATAAGATACGATCAGTATATAGATATTGATTCAAAGTGACTTCCACAAATACGGGAACAGTTCATTGATGAAAAATTATTCCAGCCCACATCATAACTTATAATTCATTATATGGACATCAAGCCCACTAAGCTCCAATGCACATTTATTCCGCGAGTACGTCTGTCTTTTAATTCATTCCTTCATTAACATAATTATTTATAATGGGTGTCTACAAAATTTTTAAATTTAATTAATTGACACAAAAAGAAAAATGTATGTAATTTATTTAATTCAAAACACATGTTACTGCTGTCAGAAAACAGAAAAAAAATTTATTTGTCAAATAAATATTGTTTTCCGGTTAAATTCAATATCAAAGCTGCCATCCACCTGAATCCTGGCAGTTCGAACATAGAATTTAAGCGACTAACAATATTTATTTGCCAAATAAACATTTCTCCCTGTTTTCTGACAGCAGTAAAATGTATTTTGAATTTAATAAATTACATACATTCTTCTTTCTGTGTAAATTAATTTAATTCAAAAAAATTGGGCACCTTTTACAAATAATTATATTAATGTTTATATTACTGGATAGAGAATTCAATAACCTTTCAAATGAGCTAGCACCTGACCCATATTCCCATTTAAAAAAAATCATCGATTACGCCATCACGCCCAGATAGATGACGTTACTAGTATGATATATACAGGGTGTCCAGGAACTATACCGACAAACGAAGACAGGAGATTCCTCAGATAATTTTAAGACAATTTAACCAAATTCACCTAGTCCGAAAATGCTTCCTAAGGGAGCTAGAGCTCTTTGAAGATGGCGTCTTGTAATTAGTTTTTCTTAAATATCTCCAGAACACTTATAGTTAGAAAAACGAAAATTGGTACGCGTATTTATCTTCCAGAGATAAACCGATTCCATCTATTACTAATTTCTAGTACCGGTCAAAGTCGTCTTTGTTTGTCGGTAGAATTTCTGGACACCCCGGTATATACCAAAAAATCGTAATTTAAAAACAAAACGCGACCTATTTCGGAATTTATTTCCAAAATCACTTATTCACGAAATAATGAATTCACTCAATTTGGCTTTTACACTTTGTATAATCTAAAGATTACTTTTAACCAAAATGTCATTTTTTAATTAAATGTTTTTCCCACAGTTGATAATAATTCTCTTAAATTAATTTTCAGTTTATAGACTGAATTTACTTATATTACAATTTATTTGTTATGTTTTTTGTAAAAACAACCTTGTATTCTTTTACATTTTGTAGTCTTATAATTTTAGTAGAAAGATAAATTGCGAAGTGCTTATAAATAGAACAAGTTTCGTTGATTTGTCTAAGTACTAGGCGGAGAATTAGAACTAGATTCAGAAGTGACACTACCTGTCATTATCAATCTCGGAGGAGGAGGAGGTGGAAGTCTGGGATAATCTTCGCAAGGTGGAAGCACATTTATCATGTACGCTCCAGAAACGTTTCCAGGAGGCATGTAGTGAGCAACTACAACGAGTTTGCCTGATCTTCCGCGAGCCTTTCCAACACCACAGTATCGGGTTCCAACCCATACCATCTGCGTGAAATGTCCTAAAATAGATTTTCCTCAATATCAAATTATTTAGAATAGAATAGAAAAATATGATTTATTGTCATTGAAAATTATACAATTTTATATACTATACAAAGCTTACAAAGAGATACAAATTTACTAAATAGTAGAGAATTATTAAATAAATAAAACAAACATTTGTTTGTTTTATTTACTTGTTAAAGGGATGTTTTAGAGAAGGATGTTAACCACAACAAAAGTTTTAGGTGAAGAAGAAAGAACTTTTGGATAGTCCTTTTGATTCAACGTCCTAAATGAATCTAAGAATAAAGGATCTTTTTACCCGGGTTTCCAATTTCAAAGTCCGGGAATCTTTACCCGTGCGTCATCATTTAAAGCATACGAAATAAGTCGACGATAAGTCGGAAATTTAAATTTACTAAACGAAACAGCAAGTGACTTGCTGTTGCGTTTAGTAAATTTCAATTTCCGACTCATCATCGACTTATCTCGTATGCTTTAAGGCTTTAATTGATGACGCACGGAAAAAGATTCCCGGACTCAACTGTATTTTTGGTAAGGACATTCCTGTAAGTATCCTCATATTTCAATATGGTTGGTAGTTAGTTTCTTATAGTCCAAGAGACAGCGCTGAAAAATCTCTTTGAATTTATTAAAGCTAGATTTTTCACGGTTGATTACTGTGATTGTGTAGAGAAACATACTGCGGTCGGACAAGCGAAACGTAGAACAGGTAGTACTGACAGCTTGTCAAAGTTGCTTACTTGCGGAGGGAATTAAATCCATTTACTAAGGCTGAAAATCAGTACACACATTCTAAATTAAATATAAATAAAAGTTATTATAGTCGGTCAGCTGTATGACGGGACAGAGCCGGTCGGTCGGCCCCAGTGAATGTTCAGGGCTATTCACCATAATTTGACCCCCTTGTAAACTGATTTATTTACAGAATTAGAACAAAATGAAAAATACAAATGTTATTCGATTTTTAAATTATGATTTTTTGGCATATATATCGTACTAGTTACGTCATCCATTTGGGCGTGATGACGTAATCGACTATTTTTTTAAATGGGAATAGGGGTCGAGTGCTTGCTAATTTGAGAGATTATTCAACTCCCTATTCAGTAATCAGTAATATAAACATTAACATGATTAATTATACAGGGTGTCCAAAAAAAATTTAATTAAATTAATTGTTTAATTAATAATTCAAAAAAACGTTTGGACACACTGTAAAAATAATGATCTTAATGTTTATAGTACTGTATAGAGAATTGAATAACCTTTCAAATGAGCTAGCACACAACCCCTATTCTCATTTAAAAAATAGTCGATTACGTCATCACGCCCAGATGGATGACGTCACTAGTACGATATATATATGTCAAAAATCATAATTAAAAAATCGAATTACTTTTGTATTTTATATTTTTTTCTAATTCTGTAAATATAGCAGTTTACAAGGGGGTCAAAATATAGTGAATAACCCTGTACATTCATTTGAGTCGACCGACCGGCTCTGTCCCGTCTTACAGCTTACCGACTGTAATAACTTTTATTTATATTTAAGTTAGAATGTGTGTACTGATTTTCAGCCTTAGTAAATGAATTTAATTACCTTCGTAGGAAAGCAACTTTGATACCCTCTCAGTAACCCCTGTTCTACGTTTCGCTTGACCACCGCAGTATATTTCTCTACACAATCACAGTAATCAACTGTGAAAAATTTAGCTTTAGTAAATTCAAAGAGATTTTTCAGCGCTGCCTCTCCGTCTATTTGTCCCCTATTTCCCAAAACGTATCTACGTCCAGCTCTTCTCCTACAACGCGAGTAGCCGTCTCGCATAGTACGATTGAGTGCTTGCTCTATCTTCCATTAAGCCCCACATCAATCCCCTTCAGAGTAAGCATTCCATTTGTTACACAATGAACAAGCAGAATTCCTTATAAAGAGGAAAAGAAGGAGAAGAACAAGAACTTACCTGCATTTACGTTAACATGTAAAGAATCTGGCTCTCCACTATAATCATATTGTCGTACTGCTGAATACCAGTAGGTTGCTACTTCTTGTCCTAAAGATAAATAAAAAAATTAAAATTTTCATGCAACTTTCTGATGAGCTGTGACGTAGGTACTCGACTTTTAGAATCACTTTAAATGTCCGAATTAGGTGTGAGGTAATTTCAAAAACAATATTTAATTTTTAATGAGAAATAAATAAACGAAAAAAAGAACAACTGAAAAAATCATATATAGATTTTTGAAGGTTCTGAAAGATATATGAGAGATAGCTGATGGCGAACCTTTGAAGACGTTCTGATTTTGTTTTGTTCTTTTAAACAATCATAAAAAATGAAAAAAATCATTTTTGCCTATAAAAGTTTTCTTATACAATTTGGAGAAGTTGTTTCAAATAAATAAAAGTTCTAGCGCTTAATAGGTTCGATTCGCTCAAAAGAATCGATTGCGATGTAATAATAATACCCCTTAGAATAATTGCGTGTGCCAATACAAAACATAAGTTAGAACCATACATAGTTCTGAAAACGAAAATGAAGTTTATTTTGAATTTTAAGTGGGGAATATTGTCAAAAACGCAATTTTACCTTAAAAATAAAAAAAAATGAAATCACGTTTTTTGCGTTTAACTCACTACAACTCTGTTTCATTATAATATATTTTTTTGAAATTATTACATTATACCTATATTTCTCACCTTTCTAAAGACAATGGGATCTAGTTGAAGCTTTCAGTCTTATTCTGATAAAAGTTATGAATGTTTTAAAGTAAAAGGTGCAAATTCCTGAATTGCAAAGTTGAGTGACTAAATTTGAAGTTTAGATTTTTAATCATCACGATTATGTTAAAATATAGAGTACAAAGAATTTTTCTGGAAAGTTTGAGATCAAACTGCTTTATAAAACAGAAATGGTGCAATTTTAATATCGACGTTATGCATCCCCAAAAATAACTCATATTTTTCAAGATACTGACCATGGGTGGTGAATGGCTAAGTTTGGTGTTACTTTATGTTTTTTTTCTTTTTTGGTCTCTTGGTCTTTGGTCTTTTGCTCTCTCTTTTTGCATAATGAGATGTAATATATCTACTTTAAATATTAAAGTATTATGGCAAAGTTGTTTAAATATTCACTTTCCAGGATAAACAAACTAAATAACTTACAAACTATTTGGTCGGTCTAACTGAGATTTAGCAACCTTTAATAGCTCATTAATTGTTATAGTATAATTTTAAGTAGTATACTACAGTTCTAATCAAAAGTTCGTTCCCCCCTCTTATCTTTTGAACGGTTATGCTTATAATAGTGAAATTAGAGGGAGAAAATAAACGGAAGTAAGCTTCTCAACTAGTCATAACAGGTGACTTAATAGTGACAGATCACGTTACATAGCCACTGTGACCGATAAGTTTAAATGAGACCTTATGACAAGTGATACCTCGTTTGAAAGGTACCTATTCAACATACCTATGCAGTCATACTAATTTTTTTGGGTTTAAGTTGATTTTGATTTTGCTGAATAAATTAAATTAATATAACATTTTAGGTTCCTAAATTTCAAAAAGTTGAACTTTTTCAGTTCTCTAGTAGTTTTTACGTCAACGTCAACCTTTTTGGCAAGTAACCATAGGCGGAAGTTTGAATTTTTATTAATTAAAAATGCGAAACTACAATTTTATATTTATTTCATTTATTCAGCAAAACGAGCTTAAACTAGTATAACTAAATAGGTATTTTAAATACCTTTCAAACGAAGTTCACTTGCCATAAGGTCCCATTTAAAATGATCTGTCACAGTGGCGCTGTAAAGTCATCAGTCACTGTTATGTCACCTGTTATGACTAGTTAAGAAGCCTACGTCCGTTTATTTCCTTCCTCCAAATTTCACTTCTTCTAAAGTTCCGTCTCCTTAATGGAGGTTGGCTACTACAATTGCAAACTCTTCTCTGTCTTAAGCTGTTCTTATTAGCTGTTCAAAATTTAGCCCTGTCCATTGTCGGATATTTCTGAGCCACGATAGTCTTTGCCTTCCTAGTCCGCTCCTTCCCTCGATCTTTCCTTTCACTAAAAGTTGAGCATATTGGTACTTATTATTTTTCAGTATGTGTCCCAGGTATGATGTTTTTCTAACTTTCACTGCGTTGAAAAGTTCTCTTGCCTTGCCTATTTTATGCAGCACTTCTTCGTTTGAGGTGCGCTGTCCACGAAATTTTGAGAATTCTCCGGTAGATCCACATTTCAAAGGCCTCCAACTTATTTATGGTTGATGTTTTAAGGGTCCATGTCTCAACTGCATAGAGAAGTGTCGACCAGACGTAGCATTTGGATAAACGTAGTCGAATTTCGAGATTTATTCGAGAATCACAAAGCAGTTTTTTTATTTTTTTGAAAGATTTTCTGGCCTGTTCTATTCTCGATCTTATTTCTAGATCAGGATTTAGGCTGCTATCGATCCAACATCCCAAGTACTTAAATCTATTGACTTGTTCTAAAATGTGCCCATTTATTGTGCAAGGTTGAGGTACGTTTTGGTTTTTTAGGATTGACATTACTTTGGTTTTTTAATGTTTATTTTCATACCAAACTGCTCACATTTCGAGTTGGCCTTGTCGATGAGTCGTTGTAGGCCCAAGTCGGAATCCGCAATCAACACCATATCATCGGCGTATCTGATGCTTTTGATATTTACGCCATTCACCTTGACTTCATCCTTGGAATCCTCCAGTGCCTCTTTAAATAGAAACTCTGAGTAAAGATTAAACAGCAGAGGCGACAGAACACATCATTGTCTACCTCTACTCCTAATTTCTACTTCTGTGGATGTGGAACCCTCGATCCTAACTCTGCTGTTTTGGTTCCAGTACAAGTTCTTTAGTAAATTGATGTCTTTTCCATCTAAACCGACTTCTTGCAAACGTTCTAATAGTAGGTCGTGTCTTTCTCTATCAAATGCTTTTTCGAAGTCTATAAAGCATATAAATATATCTTTCTGTTGGTCGTATCATTTTTGCGCGAGAACTAGTAAATTGAAGATGGCTTCTCTCGTTCCCATGCCGGCTCTGAATCCAAACTGATCGTCTGCGATGATTGTTTCGCACTTTCTATAGATACGATTATGTACGACTTTTAACAGGACTTTTACTGCATGACTCATAAGGCTTATCAGACGGAACTCATTGCAGTGCTGTGGGTTTGGCTTTTTTGGTAGTGGGATGAATATTGACTCTAGCCAGTCTTGGGGTATTTTACCTGTATTATAAATGCGATTGAATAAAAGGATAAATATTTCGATATTTTCTTCGCTGATTAGTTTCAACGTTTCTGGGTATATTTTATCCGGACCTGGGCTTTTATTTGTTTTGAGTTGGTTAATTGCATTTATAATTTCAGATTTCAGAATTGCTGGCCCTTCGTTGTTATTTTCCAATATTTGTTCTTCTCGTATGTCACGAAAAAGAATTTTAATATAGTTTTTCCACTCTTCCAGTTTATCTTTCGTTGATTCTAGCAGTTTGCCATCCATGTTCAGCATGGTGTGAAAAGTTGTTCGCTTGGTAGTTGATGCAAACTCTTTTACCTTTTTATGTAAATTAAAAAAATCGTGCCTTTGTTGCAGTTTTTCTATTTCGACCCATTTTGTTTCCAGCCACTTCTCTTTTGCTGCGGTTATTTTTCTTCGAATTATTCTATTTAGTCTTTTGTATTCTCTATCCTGGTCATCTTTTCTTTTAGATTCTCTTCGTTTGTCCATTAATTGTAAAATCTCATCTGTCATCCATTCCTGTCTGTTAGTTCTGGATGATACTTTTAGATGTTTTTCTATTGCATTGTTCATTTGTTCTTTAATAGTTTTTCAAAGAACGTTTATGTCATCGTCAACGTCGATAATTCTGTGGTGGTCAATATTTCCTAAATTTTTATTTAATTCTTTATTTACTGAGTATTGTATGGTGTCGCTTTTCAATAATCGGATGTCTAGTTTGTGTTGAGGTTTTTGTTTCTTTATTATTTTCCATATTGCGCGCACTTTTACAACAACAGGATTGTGATCGGAATTGATGTCAGCTCCAGGATATGTTTTTGCATTGATGATAGCGTTGTGATATCTTTTGTTGACCAATATGTAATCTATTTGGTTACGGATTATTCTGTTTTCATTGTGTTGTGGTGAAGCCCAAGTGCATAATCTGCGAGGATGTAATTTAAACCATGTATTTGTCGCTACCATGTTGTGATGTTGACAGAATTCGGTCATTCTCTCTCCCTTGTCGTTCTGCACTCCAAGTCCGAAATCTCCAATCAATCCAGATACCTTTCCTCTACCTAACTTAGCGTTAAAGTCACCTAAGATAAATGTTAGGTCTCGTTTTTGGTCATCTTTATAAGTTTTTCTACATCAGCATACCACGCTTTTAGCTCTTCCGTGGGTTTATCTGTCGTGGGGAATAAGTCTGAATGATGTTAATATTTACTGGCTTTCAGGATAGTTGAATAAGTAGACATCGGTCCGAAAATGGCACAAAGTTTGTGACGGCATTGTTATATTTGTCTTCTAAAATTATTCCAACTCCATTACGATGAGCCGGGTCATTATTACCACAGTAATAGAAAGTTTTGTTCATGGTTTTAACTTTACCTGAACCTGGCCATCTAACTTCACTCAAACCCAATATCTGCAACCCTAAACGTTTCATCTCGTGGCATGCATTTGCGAGTTTTCCTGTTTCGAACAGACTCCTCACGTTCCATGCTGCAATCTTAAAATTTGTATTCAAAATATTTAAATTATTCCTATTCTTCCCGGGGATTCTTCGCACCCCTTGATCATCTAAGAACTGCCGGGGACTAGGGGCCATTTCTGTTTGTGCTTTCATTGTAGTTTTCTTGGGAAATATACAGGGTGTAACAAAAATACAGGTCATAAATTTAATCGCGTATTCTGGGACCTAAAATAGTTCGATTGAACATAACTTACCTTAGTACAAATGTGCACGGAAAAAAAGTTACAGCCCTTTGAAGTTACAAAATGAAAATCGATTTTTTCCAATATATCGAAAACTATTAGAGATTTTTTATTAAAAATGGACATGTGGTATTGTTATGGCGGTAGTATTTTAAGAAAAAATTATAATGAAATTTGGACACCCCATAAAAATTTTATGGGGGTTGGGTTCCTTTAAACCCCCCCAACTTTTGTGTACGTTTCAATTTAATTATTATTGTAGCGCCATTAGTTAAACACAAGTTTTTAAAAACTTTTTTGTCTCTTAGTACTTTTTCCAAAAGTCAGTTTTTATCGAGATATTTGAATATTTGTCAAATCCACCACATATTTGTATATGGTAAAGTACGATTATGGAGACTTGGTAATAATATGAAAATTTATTTATGATTTACATTTTTAGGTATATTTTAAACCATATTAAAAAAGAAGCCACATCTCGATAAAAGATGCTTAATCAAAAAAATACAAAGAGGCAAAAAAGTTTTAAAAACACTGTGTTTAACTAATGGTACCGCAGTAATAGTTTAATTGGAACGTACACAAACATTTGGGGGGTTTAAAGGAACAAAACCGTCATAAAATTTTTATGTAAACATATTAAAAAAGAAGCCACAACTCGATAAAAACTGCCTTATCGAAAAAATACTAAGAGGCAAAAAAGTTTTAAAAACATTTAATATAACTAACGGCACCAGAATAATAATTTATTTGAAACGGGCACAAAAGTTTGGGAGGTATAAGGGAACAAAACCCCCATAAAATTTTTATGGGGTGCACAAAGTTCACTATAATTTTTCTTTAAGATGTTCTTGCCATAAGAATGCCACATGTCCATTTTCAACAAAAAATATCTAATAGTTTTCGATATATTCGAAAAAATCGATTTTCATTTTGTAACTTCAAAGGGCTGTAACTTTTTTTGTGTGCATATTTGTACTAAGGTAAGTTAGGTTCATTCGAACTATTTTTGGTCCCAGAATATGTGGTTTAATTTACGACCTGTATTTTTGTTACACCCTGTATACCAGAGTGGTTTTCCGTTGCCCTCTCTGGTTTGTATTTTAGCCGATCCTCTGGATACAGACGTTATTTGCAGCCGCCCACTCTGGGTCAGACGCTTCGTGCTGGTTGATCTCATACAAACCCTAAAATCAAGGGGTTGCTACTTCCACCATCCATACCGTACCAAAGGTGTCCTTCTCCGCCATGGCTACCGTTGTGGTCTTCATCCGTAACCCTGGACAAGGGACCCTAAACAGGCACTAGTTTCCCGGGTCAGGAAACCCCTGGAATCTACGGGGGTAGGGATTGATTCATTTTCCCTGATAGGACTATCCAGAGGAGTTTCTACCCGCTACCCACTAATATAAGTATAACCGTTTAAAAGATACGGAGGGGGAACGGACTTCTGACTAGCACCGTATATCTCATTATGCAAAGAAACAAAGTTGCAAACATTTATAAATTAAAATAAAAATGTATACAATTTTTATTCAGTTGCAATGCGAAGGCAAAACAATCTTACTTTTCAATTAGAATACGAAATGCAGCGCAGCCCAGTCCTCTGAATCGCGATTTTCGGCTCTTATTGGAGCCTCATCGGAGAGAACGTAGGCACTGTCCTCCATATCCTAAATGACCAGCACCGAGAGTTTTTCCCACCCATTGCAACCGAAGTGAAGGTATTAGGTGACTAGCGTCATCTGAGAATTGAAAGATGAAGTAGTTTTCAATCCTAATAGCAAAATTAATAATATTGACAATATTAAAAACATTACTAAAAGATTTTTAAATTGAAAACTTATTGGTACACTTTCCTGGTGACACCTCCAAGGCTTCTACAATTTGCAAACACATGGATGCTGCAGTGAAGACAAAGGGAAGGAATTCTACACTATGCAATTCACATCCCCCGTCTGCAGCTTGGTAAAGTTCCAACAGAAAATGCACCTGGTTACTCTACGGAGTAATACGACTATAAAATAAAAATGTATACCATTTTTATTCAGTTGCAATGCGAAGGCAAAACAATCTTACTTTTAAATTAGAATACGGAGCGCAGTCCAGTCCTCTGAATTGCGATTTTCGGCTCTTATTGGAGCCTCATCGGAGAGAACGTTGGAACTTTACCAAGCTGCAGACGGGGGATGTGAATTGCATAGTGTAGAATTCCTTCCCTTTGTCTTCACTGCAGCATCCATGTGCTTGCAAATTGTAGAAGCCTTGGAGATGTCACCAGAAAAGTGTACCAATAAGTTTTCAATTTAAAAATCTTTTAGTAATGTTTTTAATATTTTCAATATTATTAATTTTGCTATTAGGATTGAAAACTACTTCATCTTTCAATTGCCATATGACGCTAGTCACCTAATACCATCACTTCGGTTGCAATGGGTGGGAAAAACTCTCGGTGCTGGTCATTTAGGATATAGAGAACAGTGCCTACTTTCTCTCCGATGAGACTCCAATAAGAGCCGAAAATCGCGATTCAGAGGACTGGACTGCGCTCCGTATTCTAATTGAAAAGTAAGATTGTTTTGCCTTCGCATTGAAACTGAATAAAAATGGTATACATTTTTATTTTATTTTATAGTCGTATCACTCCGTAGAGTAACCAGGTGCATTTTCCGTTGGAACTTTACCAAGCTGCAGACGTGGGATGAGAATTGCATAGTGTAGAATTCCTTCCCATTGTCTTCACTGCAGCATCCATGTGTTTGCAAATTGTAGAAGCTTTGGAGGTGTCACCAGGAAAGTGTACCAATAAGTTTTCAATTTAAAAATCTTTTAGTAATGTTTTTAATATTTTCAATATTATTAATTTTGCTATTAGGATTGAAAACTACTTCATCTATCATTTATAAATTACTGCAAATGCAATTACTAATATATCGGTCAATTCTGTATTTTAATTTAAAAAGTCGCAAATTAAAGAATGTTTTCGCATTTTTTCTCTAGTATGTATAAGAAATGTATTATAGTTAAAATTATTTTTAACTTTTTATGATTGTTTAAAAAAACAAAACAAAATTAGCTGTACGTCGAATTTGTCATCGACTATTCCTCATAATAAATATATCCCTAGTAGATAAGACTTTTACGTGAAATTGATGAGTTTTCACATATAGACTGGTGTAATAAACTCTATCGTTATCAGTAATCCTACTTGAGATTAGCTCATTTTCGCCGCTCAAGAAAATTTTTATAAAGGAATAACAGTTGATTACCAAATAAATAACTCAAGATTTACTCTCTATCCTACACCTATTATATTCTTGGCAGGCATTGATGGATGACAAAAGCGTCTAGATAACGATGATTAGGGCAGTCCAAAACCCGACATAAAAATTAAGCTGAAATAACTATTATCTTTAAAGATCAAAATTCATGAGTGCTTGTAATATAAAGGAAAGGTTAGATTGAATACACGTTGGTAGATAACTGTTGTTTCAAATAAAAATGGGGAAAATACATTATATGGGATATCGTTGTTGGAATTGTTGGAATTGGAAAGAAATAAATACCGCAAAGAATCATTAACGAATCATTGTGGGTTCTTTGAAGGCAAGCAAAGTTACTCTCGCCAGTACAGCCCCATATTTGTAGAGCAATAAAACTCATTTTCATCACCCTCTGTGCCCTTATCTTTATGTGGGGTCGGCTTCCCTAACTATATTTCTCCATCATTTTCTATCTTAAGTCAAACCTGGGGGTTTAAGGCCAAATTTGGGTCTCGAAGGTAGCTGAAGGTGCCAGTCTTTCAGCTACAATAAAACTTCGAGAAATTCCCACAGCTTAACCAAGCAATATGGGAAATCCTACTTCCACGTCCACGTCGTAATCCCTGGGAAATGCATAGCGTGCAATGGGTCTACGTCATTTAGCTGACGAAAGAGGGTGAAGGCGAACTTTCGGCGCCAAAAAACTGGAACACACTGGCTAAGGGAATAAACCCCAACAGAAAATTACTCACCAACCCGCCTGGCAGGGGTGGTGTGTCAATTGCCAATACTCCCCAAAATGTCAACTACAAAAAGAAGGATAGTATCCAGGTGGGTAGAACTAAGTGTCCAGAGTCCCACACCAACGCGTTGGTGCGCCTCAAGGATTCTGGTGGAGGCAAAAAGCTAACATATACAAAATTGAAGAAACAGAAACTTACATATTACATCGGTACCTACAATATCAGATCCATGGCAAATGACGATAAAGTAGCATAATTAGAGTAAGAACTAGGTAAAATTATATGGGACATAGTCGGGCTATCTGAAGTAAAAAGAAGAGGAGAAAACTGCATAAATTTAATATCTAGTCATCGAATATATTACATAGGAACATACGACCAAACATACGGAGCAGTAGGTTTTATAATAAATCAGAACTTAAAGGAATCCGTAACAGCAATTAAAAGTATCTCAGATAGAGTAGCCTACCCACATAATTCTGGAAGTAAATGAAAGATTCAAAATAAAACTTGTGCAAACATATGCGCCTACCACACAGCACGAAGACGAAAAAGTAGAAACATTCTACGACAAAATAACAAAAGCCATAGAGGATAAAAAGTGAATTACACTATTATATTAGGTGACTTTAATGCAAAACTAGGTCAAAAAATGAATGAAATGTAAACAAAAATCGGAGACTATGGATTTGGTTTAAGAGATAAACGAGGTCGTAATCTAGCTGAATATCTAGAAGAACAAAATTTGTATGTCATAAATCCTTTTTTTAAGCAGAAGGCAAACCAGAAATGGATGTGGGCATCACCGGATGGTAGAACAAAATACGAGATAGACTACTTCCTATCAAATAAAAAACATATCTTCGAAGACATCACAGCATTGAACTCTTTCATCATGGGAAGTGACCATCGACTCTTAAGAGCACGAATATGCATTGACCAGAAAACAGGAAGAAATAGAAGATTTTAGAAACAACCAATAATAGACCAACAAAAATTAAAAGAAAATGGCGAAACGATCAGAGAAATCATTAAGGAAAACCTAATATTAAATGATACAACAGACATTAGTGCAATTAACACTACATTAAAGAATAACCTTATACAAACAGGAATAAAGGTTGCTAAGAAAACGAAAAAAAGACACAACAAAATAAGCAGAGAAACGAGAAAACTTATGGAAAAAAGACAACAACATCTAGCAACAAACAGTAGATACAGCACATAATATAAAGAATTAAATAAAACCATTAAAAGGAAGGTAACGGAAGACATCAGAAAATATAATGAACAGAAGTAGAGAAAGTAATAGAAAGGTATTATATAATAAACCACATAATATCAAAAAGTTCTACTCTAAAAGGGGGTGCTTGATTTTTTGTCAAACAAATAAACTGCAATATTAGTTGTTTTTTAAAATACCTACGACAATAGAAATTTTAGAATAAAGAACTTACCTGACCAAGAAAATTTTACACAAAAAATTATATATTAAGATTTTTCTAAAATTTAATCTACAGCTTCTATAATTTTTTATTCATAACGCGGTATAATTTATATTTATAGAAAGGTATCGCGGAGTAAAATGTCTAAACCCATCACTAGGAAAAAACGTCATAATTCAAAACAAAAATGGAGATAAGTAAAGCGACTTAAGGAAAATAACAAATATAGTAGAATCCTTCTATAGCGAATTATATGACACAAAACAGGAGCCTGATAATAACTCAAAAGAAAATCTAAAAAGAAGAATTAAAAATGTCAACTCTGAAATTCTACCCGATATAGACGTCCATGAAATCGAAACCGCCCTATCTCAAAAAATGAAAAATAACAAAGCTGCCGGTCCAGACGGTATCCTTGCTGAAACGCTTAAGCAAGGTAACCAAGCTATTATAGAGGAGCTAAAACTCCTATTTAATTTGGCTACACAAGGCAGAAATACCTCACGATTGGAATGAGAGTATTACAATATTGCTATTTAAAAAAGAAGACAAAAGAGGCTTAAAAAACTACACCTTACCTATCTCACTACTCTCACAAATGTACAAACTCTTTATTAGAATTACAACCAAATGACTAACAAATAAAATGGACAGTTATGAACCAGTTGAACAAGCAGGTTTCAGAAAAGGGTTTAGTACCATAGATCATCTCCTCACTATGAAAATATTTATAGAGAAGGCAAACGAATACAACCTAGATTTATGTTTAGCCTCTGTAGACTATAAAAAAGCGTTCGATAGTGTTGAGATATGGGCGATAGAAAAAGCTCTAAATAACAGCAGAATAGACTCCAGGTATAGGTAACTCTTACATAACATCTCTAAATCAGCAACTATGACAGTCGAATGGGAAAAAACAAACAAAACTAATCCCATAAAAACACGTAGAAGCGTAAGAAAAGGAGATGTAATATCCCCAAAACTCTTCACCTTAGCTCTGGAAGACGTCTTTAAAGAACTGGAATAGGAAGACATGGGTATCAACATAAACGGGAAGAATCTCAATCACCTCAGATATTGCGATGATGTTGTCCTTATTACAACCAACCAATAAGAACTGTAAGAACTAGCCACAATGCTGACTGAAATAGCATACGCATCAGAGAAGATAGGATTAAAAATGAACATGAGTAAAACCAAAATCAAGACAAATACAAACGACAGAATAAATATAAATAATGTCAATATTGAGGTTGTTGACGAAATACTTGGATCAAATAATCAAAGCTAATAAAGAGAACCAAACAATTTAAGTACAGAGAAGAATCCGACTGGCGTGGGAAGCATTTGGAAAGTTAAGATGGATACTAAAAAGCACAAAGATACAACAGTACCTAAAAATCCATGTATTTGACCAGTACATCCTTCCGGTCCTGACGTATGGCTCAGAAACATGGACATTAACAAAGGCCAACATAAACAAAATTGAAATAACTCAGAGAAAAATGGAAAGATCCATGTTGGGAATAAAACTGCAAGACAGAAAAACAAACAAATGGTTAAGAGAGAAAACAAAAGTAAAAAATGTAACTGAACATATAACAGGGTTAAAATGGAGATTTGCGGGATACAATGCGAGACAGGAAGATAAAAAACGGAATACTGAAATACAAAACTGGAGACCGTGGACAGGAAGAAGAGGAAGAGAAAGACCTCAGATGCGATGGAAGGACGATATTGTAAAAGCTGCAGGAACTAACTGGAAAAACGCAGCTAAGGACAGACGGAAATGGAAAGATTTGGGAAAGCCTATTTTCAAAGTTGGATAGAAATGGGCTAAAAGAAGAAGAAAAGAAGAACTAAAACCTATATTAATCCTCTTTACTGACAGCCTAAGCGTCCCCCTTAGGTATTCCTTGGTCTCCCTCCTTTAATCTTCCTTCTATTCCTCTCAGTAAGTCGCATATCAGCAATTCTTCGTATTGGGTGAGTAACTTCTCGACCTTGAACATGACTAAACCATTTTAATCTATGCTCTATTATTTTGGCATTAATTGGTGCTATCCCTAGTTTTCGCCTAATATAATAATTCTTAATTATATCCTTGTTTGTCACATCACTTATCCCTTTAATCAATTTTATTTTCGTCACATGCATTCGTTGTTCCCCTTTCTTTTTAACTGTCCAGCAGTCAGTTCGATAAATCGCTAGTCTTATGGCTGTTTTATAAAGTTAATTGGATTTTTTCTGTCAGAAAGCAAACACTCCCTTCCTTCCACTTTATACATTCAACCCTAATTCTACTGCATGCATCTCCATCTATTTCCCTGTTACTCTGTAATAGCGATTCTAACTAGTAACTATTACTCTTCACAAATATTTCACCATCCAAAGATATCATTTTATTTTTAGTACATCTTTAAATGGACATTCCAAATACTATATTCCTATCCTAATAACCTTTTTGTTGGAAGTTGGAAATGGATTTCCGGACGTCCAGGATATCATAGAAAAAAACCGCCAACAAAGATTTTAACAAAAAATTATTACCATTATTATTTTAAAACAAGGAATTTCAGAAGATAGAAAAAAGGAAAAAACATAACACCATAAGCAATCCAGACTTATATGCATATACATAATACCATATGCAAAGGGCTTGTAATGGGAGAAACACATACATAGGATTCTGACAATGAGCATAAGCACGGCAGAGTACAATAAAAAGTAACATCGATTACAGTCATGAAATAAACAGATAGTAAAAAAATTAAGAAGTAGCCCTCATCCTGCAAGTAGCAAACCCATCATTCGTTGTCATTGAAAAAGGTATGAAAAATAACAGCGAATAATACATACATACGAAAATGTATAAACAGCGAGTAATTTTTATATATATAATCTATCTTAGGTCAAGACAATGTTTCACAATTGAGGCCCCTAGAACACAAGGGGTGTAAGTGCCAAGTTTTGAGAAGACTTTGTTCAAAGTTCTAGACAAGTTTAAAAGTTTTAACTATTTATAATGGGAAATAAGCCACAATATTATTAAAAAAATATTTTTATTAACGTTTCGACGCCCAAATCGGGTGCCGTTGTCAAAATACAAAATACTACTAACAGAAACAAAAATGTTGTTGCTTAGTAAAAAAAAATTCTTCTAATAATTTATTTAATTTGACTCATTTATATCGGCCATTCAGATACTATTGATACATTTTAAAGTAGAAGACTTTAAAATGATATTGCCAATATTTATGAGTTGCGTTCCTGAGACGACTTTACTGAAAGATAGTTCATTCGATTACATGAAATCAACCCCAACTCAAGAATATCCGTCACAAAAATCATAGCATGTGATCTGTCTTTAAAAAGACAACCACATGCAACGGTGACATTAAAATTCTCGCGTTAGAGATCTCATAGTAAATCACGAGGGAAAACCAGGAAAAACCTCGTGATACTATCCCGACATCGTAAGTATTTGGTCTTATATTTAATTTACTCTCAAAAATTAATACCAAATTCTGACTTTACTATAATTTTGTTTAAATTATAAATAATGTCAATAATACATGGATATATAAGTAATACTAAAATATAAAATATGTACTAACTCGACTATTGACTTACTAATTGTGGTATTTTCTTTCTATTGACTTCCTCTTTCAGTATGGGTATCCACATCCTACTGCATTCCACCGAGGAATTTGCGACACAATTGGTTTCGTTTAGCATAATTAGAGCCGCTTCTTTGATTTTTCTCTTTTTACTATCTGTTTCTTTCAGGACTATACTTAAATCTCTCCACTGAACTCTATGTTCATTATCCCATGCGTGTTGACATATTTGAGATCTATCAAATTCTCTATTTTTAATATAAGATTGATGTTCACTTATTCTCACATTTAATGGTCTTGATGTTTCACCTATATAAAACTGTTCGCATTCACAAATACCAAATACTTACGATGTCGGGATAGTATCACGAGGTTTTTCCTGGTTTTCCCTCGTGATTTACTATGAGATCTCTAACGCGAGAATTTTAATGTCACCGTTGCATGTGGTTGTCTTTTTAAAGACAGATTACATGCTATGATTTTTTTGTGACGGATATTCTTGAGTTGGGGTTGATTTCATGTAATCGAATGAACTATCTTTCAGTAAAGTCGTCCCAGGAACGCAACTCATAAATATTGGCAATATCATTTTAAAGTCTTCTACTTTAAAATGTAAAAATAGTATCTGAATTGCCGATATAAATGAGTCAAATTAAATAAATTATTAGAAGAATTTTTTTACTAAGCGACAACATTTTTGTTTCTGTTAGTAGTATTTTGTATTTTTACAACGGCACCCGATTTGGGCGTCGAAACGTTAATAAAAATAATGTTTTAATAATATTGTGGCTTATTTCCCATTATAAATAGTTAAAATTGTAAAAATGCCACAAGAAAATAGCTTTAGAACAACATTAAGTTTAAAAGTCTAGGCAGGTTCCTACAACTTAGCATGTTTTCAACGACATGCCATTTTTGATCATGTCATTGTTAGTTTATGTAGAAAGTTTAAAAAGCCACCATGTTTTCTATGTGTTTGGTAGTCCATTTTTGTATTTAACCCAACTTCCTAAAAATTTTCAGTAGTAATTGCACAAGAGCTCTAAAATTATTGAATTTTTCCCGAGTGTCACTTTGACATTTTTAATTTCACGAGCCGAAGGCGAGTGAAATTATTTCAAAGTGTCACGAGGACAAAAATTCTATATTAATGTTAGAGATCGAGTGCAATTTGTTGCGATTATTTCATGAATAAAACTGTGCAAAACCAAAATTTTATTGTAATTTATTTATGTAAGTACAAATTAGTACAATTAAATACACAGTTGTTATAAATATTTCACGGTTGAAAGTCATCACTTTTATAATTTTTAAAATATTAATTGTCATTAATGTCACTGAATGTATTTTTTTGTAGCAACGAATGGCATCTGACGTAATATACTTGACGACGGGAAATTATCAAAAATTATCGATTTAATTTAGATTTCTGTAGCTTTCTATTGGTCAGAATCTCCTATGAATGAAATAATCACTTACACTCCTGGTGTTCTAGGGGCCTCAATTATATATATTTTATAAAATTTCAAATAATTGATAATATATTAAAGTATTTTTTCATAAAACATTAAAAATTGATTTTTTTTTATAAAGAAACAAATAATATTACCTGAAATTTCTTGAACAAGTCCATTAGATGGTCGACAAAAAAGATTTTGGCCTATATCTTTATCGTTTCTGTAGTAGAATCTATTTGTATGAGCTAAGTGATTTGCCCATGTTTGAGCAAGATAGCAAAGCTGGAACAAAAAAATTTTAAGAAACATCTTAAATATTATAAAGTGTATAAAATACAAGTACATATGTATATATTTAATAGAAAGTATATAAAATATCAAAAGGGTTTATTCGTACTGCAACTGTTGCCTAGTAGTCCGTTCTTTAACGGTAAAATATTGCAAAACCTCTAAATTTTAAAGAACCGCTTGGATTGACATGAAATTTGGCATACACATAGCTAACAAGTCAAAGAAAAAAAGTGATATTGTGCCGATATGTGCTTTTGCCCTGGTGGTGGTTTTCACCCCCTCTTGCAGGTGAAAAAATATTTGTCCAAAGAAACTCAGGAAATGGATAAACTGGCTAATTTTAAGTAACTTTTGTTCTATAGAGTTTTTTCACTAAGTCAATACTTTTCGAGTTATTTGGCAGTCAGTGACTATGTCCATTTTTTCAACAAAATAACCACGCTTTTAGACGGTTTTTTGCAAATAACTCAAATAGTAAGTATTTTGTCGAAAAAACATTCATAGGAAGAATATAGCCTATAAAATATTTAAAAAAATGGTGTATATATCACGTCTCTACACTTAGTAGAAGCAGAGTTATAGCTAATGAGAAGTAGGTTCATATTCGTCAAATTCCAAATGGGATACTTTAACGTGAAATAACCAAAAATAAAGCACATTTCGGGGAAAACTCATTTCAACTTATTTAAAGTGTTAAAAAAAGCTTCATTTTTGTTTTATAAAAAAAATAATGTGTGTGTACTTTGTACGCACGTAAGAAGATATTCTTCTATTATATAATAGGTAATTTAAACGAAGTAAATATACTTAAAAGGTTATTTGTACTTATTTTATTTAAAAATCAAACTAACTTTCTTATCTACCACTTTCAAAAAAGAAGAATATCTTTAAAAATTATATAATAATATACTTACAATCATAAAATCTATAAAAAAAAATAAAAATATAATAACTTGCTTGGGGCTTGAACCCACTTCACGTCTACCGCGCAGTACGAAAGTTGACGCCATTTCAAACTGCACCAAACTCTCGTATACGTCATGTGGGAATATACACAAACTAAACGTTTACACCATAAATTTATATGAATTTAATAAATTTATTAGTTTGATTTTTGTCGAAATAAAATACAACAAAATATAGAGTAAGAAAACGATATATGAGATGAAGATTTGTAGAAAGTTTATTCGTAATCAGATTATGTAAATTAAAGCATTGCCTATTAATAGGTAACTACATTATTTTGTTTACATTTTCCAAATAGATAGGTATTGAAACTATTAGGTATTTCCAACTGAAACATTTAGAATTACGTACCTGCGGCTTTTCAAAACTATTTAAAAAGTCACTATAATTATAAATTTGATTTTATTTCTGTCCACAGATCAATAAAAACTAATATTATACAATATTTGTGTTTACCGATAACCTCCATATTGAACAATTGACAGATCATTTCAAAATTTCAACACCCAATCAGAGCCCGTATAACAACTAATACCATACTGTCGGTGTGCCCATGCGCGCGGATCAATCAAATTTTACCCTCAATCGATTCGACGCTAAAGAAGAATATCTTTTAGTAGTTAGTCCCTTTTGGTTTTGGTAAAAAAATCGAGAAAATCACCCCCTAATTAGTATCTTAAATGAACTTAATCGTTAGGACTTCTCAAGTTTCTTGACTCGTGTATACCTATATTGTTTATATGATCTGTAAGTTTGATCGGTTCAAAGTCCTGATTATTGAAAGGGCTGTAGTTATAAGGGGTTGAACGAGTCACTGATCACGAATGTATGCAAATTTAGAAACACCAAATCTCAAACAAGTTTTGTCTAACAAAAAAAGAAAAAAATACATGATATTCAGAAAAAAAAATCTGACTTTTTTTGTTTTTTCGAGATTTTTGGTATCTCTAACAATTTTTAAGTTATTTTGAAAAAAAGCATATTTTTCAAAATTCAAATTTTTAAAAATTTTACTTTGAAACCAAATTTTTTCAAAAATAAGCACTTTAAACCGATAAAACTTACAGATCATATAAACACAACATAAGTAAAATAATTTGTGGAGCGCTAACGATTAATTTCATTTAAGTTGCTAATTAGGAGGTGGTCTTCCCGATTTTTTTTTGCAAAAACAAAAGGGACCAACTTTATTTTGAGCGTAACTTGCTTAAATTTAATGCTAGAAACTTTTTGTAAAAACAGAAATAAAGCTTTTTTTAAACACTTTAAAAAAGTTATAATGGGTTTTCCCAAAAAGTGCTAAATTTTTTAAATATTTCACGTCGAAATATTCTATTTGAAATTTGGTGAATATTAATCTATTTTTCATTGGCTATAACTCTGGTTCTACGAGATCCACAAACCTAATGTGTACACCATTTTTTTTTTACTTTTTTATAGGCTATATTTTTGCTAATAACGTTTTTTCAACAAAATAATTACTTTTTGAGTTATTTGCGAAAAACCGTCTAAAAATGTGGTTATTTTGTTGAAAAATGAACATATTCACTCGCAAATAACTCGAAAAGTGTTGACTTGGCGAAAAAGCTTTATAGAACAAAAGTTACTTAAAATTAGTCAGTTTATCCATTTCCGGACTTATTTTGGACATATATTTTTTCACCCCAAGAGGGGGTGAAACTCACCCCCAGGGCAAAAGCACACATTGGCACAAAATCACTTTTTTTCTTTGACATGTAAGCTATACGTATGCCAAATTTCATGTCAATCCAAGCGGTTCTTTAAAATTTAGAGCAAAAACCGTGAAAGAATGGACTATAGTAAGATTCTGCTAATATATTATCCTCGTAAATCGTTAATCCATTACCAAGAGAAATAAATCACATGTGCAGAATGAAAAAAGGGATTTTTGGGAGCCCAAAAATCCATGGCATAGACAGTATCCGGAATTTTTTATTTTTCCTACTTATTATATTTATATTTGGTTTTCTAAGACAGAATGTATAAAGTCGATTGTGCCAAGAGTAAATTCTGGCCAAATTCTGTCAACTAGAAAAAGCTTGGAATAGTTATATTATGTAAACAGTATTTGAGACAGTAAAAAGTAGTGCGACTGACAGAACTTGGAAAAAGCGTAGTATATATGTCACTAAAAAGAATAAAATATTGTATGTACTGATATAAAGCAGAAGAGAGAGCTGAGACCATAGAAAAATAAAATCATATGCTTTTTGTTTCCAACGAACCAAAAAAGAATCGCTGTCATTGCACATTCCCAATGGCAACGAAAAATAGATATGTGTTAACGTATTAAATCACATAAAAAAGTCCCATAACGTGAAAAATTACAGATAATATATTTGCATTTTTATATTAAAATAATGGTTTCTTTTTACCATAACTAGTGATCTAGATTTCGAAGAATTAACTTTATATAACACCGAGCACCATAAAACCATCATACGACCAATAGCAGCATATGGCGTAGAAACATTGATCATGACTGAAAATACAATAAATTTTATTAATACTTTTGAAAGAAAGATATTAAGGAGGATATTGGGACCCATTTGCGACAATGATATATGGAGAATAAGGTTCAACCACGAGTTATACCAATATTAGAAATAACCCTCTATATAGTATGATAAAATTGATCCAAATAATGGCATAACCCAGACATCCAAAGTGAAAGATTTCCTCCAACACCAAATTGTTCTATATGGTCCACATAATGTTCAGAAAAAAGTCACACCATTTTCAGCGTCGGGTTTGGGGGGTGAGGGGGGAGAAATCGGTAAATTCGCAGTTTTTTAGTATTTTCGTCAATCTCGTATTTTCGTCAATTTTCGTCTAAAACTATGCGGTTTATCATGAACAACCTTCTATACAAAAATGTTCTACGTTAAATTTGAAATAAAAAATGTCCTATGCATAATCCTTCTAAAATGAACGGTTCCAAAGTTACGGAGATAGTATAGTGAATAGTGTAATTGGTCCAAAAAAACGCCTAACTAAGACATCAAAATTAAAAGTTTTCCTCCAACACCAAATTGTTCTATATGGTCCACATATTGTTCAGTAAAAAGTTACATCATTTTGAGCGTCCGGTTTGGGGGGGAGATGGGGGAGAAGTCGGTAAATTAGTAGTTTTTTTTAAGTTTTCGTCAATAGTTCTAAAACTATGCTTTAGCGTAAACAATGTTCTATACAAAAATGTTCTACATAAAATTTAAAACAAAAAAGGTTCTATACATAATTGTTATAAAATCAACGGTTCCAGAGTTACGGAGGGTGAAAAGTGGAGGTTTTCTATACTTTTTATATTATTTGGAAAATTTGATGATGATTTTGGGTGGTGAGGTTGACGTTTCTTCAAGGGCTTATCACTAACATACCATCGGCCACTGAAATAGCAAATTTTATTTACAAAAAATTTCTTTCATCAATAATAATATTATAAATTGCCCAAAAAATATAAAAAGTATCGAAAATCTAAACTTTCACCCTTCGAAACTCTGGAACCGTTGATTTTATAACAATTATGTGTTGAACCTTTTTTGTTTTAAATTCTATGTAGAATATTTGTGTATAGAACATAATTTACGCTAAAGCATAGTTTTAGGAATATTGACGAAAAACGTAAAACAACTACTAATTTACCGACTTCTCCCCCATCTCCCCCCAAACCGGACGCTCAAATTGGTGTAACTTTTTACTGAACAATATGTGGACCATATAGAACATTTTTGTGTTGAAGGAAAAATGTTACTTTGGATGTCTGGGTTAGGCCTTTTTTGGACCAATTATAATATACTATCTCCGTAACTTTTATAACCGTTCATTTTAGAAGGATTATGCATAGGCCCTTTTTTATTTCAAATTTAATGTAGAATATTTTTGTATAGAAGGTTGTTCATGCTAAACTGCATAGTTTTAGAAATATTGACGAAAAACGTAAACAACTACGAATTTACCGATTTCTCCCCCCTCTCCCCCTCAAACCCGATGCTCAAAATGGTGTGACTTTTTTCTGAATATTATGTGGACCATATAGAACAATTTGGTGTTGGAGGATAACTTTCACTTTGGATGTCTGGGTTTGGGTCTAGTTATACCATACTAATAGCAAATTATGCAAATATACAAAGATTGCGCTAGGAAGGTCACCTTATAGTCCAGAGAAGTAAGGTTTTTGTCAGGACACTTAAGCAGCCAGGTTGCAAATGGGTTTTTTGGATACTATATATCTAATACAATATAAATCCAAAAATGTCCGTCACAGTTCGGACGAGAAATTTAGTTATTAACAAATTAGGGTCAAAAATGGCAGTTTTTTCGTTTAAATCGCTACAGGTAAAAATGGGGTAATTAAGTATCTTATTTGTAGTATTCTTCTTTTAATATTTAACCCAAGGTTTAAAATGGCAGTCTTTGTATTTTGGTACCATCATTTTTTGCTTCAGAAATTGTAAAATAAAACTAAAATTTCGAAAATAAAAATATTGCTATATCTTTTGTCAAAATGACCTTAAGATTTTCGTATTGCACGAAAAGTTGAGTCAAATAGTCCGTATAATGCACAAAAATTTTTAAGACGATTCGTCAATTAGTTTAGATTTTACTTGATTTATTTACCCCAAAGAGCTTTTTTTTCGCAATGTTATTGTTCAGCAAATAATAATGACATAGCAATTCTGTGGAAACCAAGTGAAAGGAGAATGGATATGTTTTCAATGTATTGAAAAAAATCATTAAAAATACGTTTTTATCACTCCGAAAACATTTTACTAAAGTAGAGATATTTTTGGCTTATAAATAATTTGAATAACTTTGTTAATATTGACTGTAGAGTAAATCTACTTTGAGATTTCAAAAGCTGGTATTTTTAGACGAATTTTCAAAAAAATATCTTTTGGCCTAGGTTAATTACGGTCAAAGTTAGCCACTTTTATTATTTAATTCACAGTTACTTCTATATACATAAAATTCTCCTGTAACAGTTTTAGTTACCATACTACTCCGAAACGGCTTGGCCGATTTTAATGAAATTTTACACCGATATCCTATATGACTGAGTATAGGTTTTAATCTATTTTTTATACCCATATGTTATAATGGGGGTTGCCCCCCTGACATTTTTTTTGACAAAATTGTCTACCTTAATTTTATATAATGTATAATTAAAAAATAGATACAACCCTTAATTTTCACTTTTTTATCACCAACCCCTATTTCTTAATAGCCATCTATTCCGAGACCGCTTGGCCGATTGTTTAGAAATTGGTGGTAATATATTTTTCATATCCCTGAGTGGTAAGGGATGTTACCCCTAACATTTTGTAATGTTAGGTAGGGATATGTGTACATAACGTACTCTATAAGATTACGAGTATATACAAATTTAAAAAATTATGATCAAAATCCATCAACAAGCTCCGGAGATAATAATCGCATCATATGTTTAAAGAATCAGTTTCGGACGTCAATTTTAAGGCTTTATTAACCACTCTGTTGAAGTTCAAAGTCTACTCAAACTTTTACACATAAACTATATACCTTTATCTTCAAAATTGCGCTAGTTAAGTTGCTTAATTGCTATAAACAAAGTAGCCGCCAATTAAATAAAGAAAGTGGTCAACTTTGACCGAAATGAACCTATGCAAAAAGTTATTTTTTGAAAATTCGTGTAAAAATACCAGCTTTTCAAATCCCATTGTAGTTTTAGCCTATAGTCAGTATTAACAAAATTATTCAAATTGTTTATAATCCAAAAATGACTCTATTTTAATAAAATGTTTTCGGAGTGATATGAATGATTTTTTAATGATTTTTTTAAATATGTTGAAAATATGACTAATCTTCTTTCATGTGGTTTCCACAGAACTGCTACATCATCATTATTTTCTGAACAATAACATTGCGAAAAGAAAGCTCTTTGGGATAAACAAATTGAATAAAATTTAAACTAATTGACGAATCGTCTTAAAATTTTTTGTGCATTATATGGACTATTTGACTCAACTTTTCGTGCAATATGAAAATCTTAAGGTCATTTTCACAAAAGATATAGCAATTTTTTTATTTTCGAAATTTTACTTTTATTTTGCTATTTCCGAAGCAACAAATGATGGAACCAAAATTCAAAAACTGCCCTTATAAACCTTGGACTATCTACTAAAAGAAGAATACCATAAATACGATATCTAATTACCCTATTTTAACCTGTAGCGATTTAAACGAGAAAACTGTCATTTTTGACCCTTATTTGTTAATAACTAAATTTCTCGTCCAAACTGTGACGGGCATTTTTGTATTTATAATTTATTAGATATATAGTACCCAAAAAACCATTTGCAACCTGGCTGCTCAAGTGTTCCGAACATGGTATATTTTTGCCTTATTTCCCTGGCGTATTACAAGAATGAATAACGACAGAACACCTAGTAGAACGCTTAGCGGAACGATGGTGGGACGTAGGCCAGTAGGAAGACCAAGGAAGAGGTGGATAGACGAAGTGAGAACCGATGCTAAACAGATATTTGGGGTAGATAACTGGAGGAGAGCAGCCAGAGACAAAGATACTTGGAGGCGGATGCTGGGGGAGGCCAGGGCCCGACTTAGGACGTATCGCCATACGAGAGAGAGTGAGAACACCGCACACCGGTACACAATTTGCCTGAAGGCACCGTTGCTAAGTCAGGGTAGATTAAGAAAAGAAATGACAAACAACAATAAAAGGAAATATGGAAGAGAACATATCTTTAAAAAGGAAAGTGCGCCACTGTTTATAAATATTTGAATTCCATAGAAATAGGAATGGAATATTCATAAATCAAAGAGAAATAATGCGAATATCATAAAAATAAAAACGGAAAAATTCACATTATCAACTATATTCAAAAATATTTAAATCATATTGTTGTTCTGAAGCTATTTCCTCGTGGTATTTTTATAATTAAGTATTTTGATAATATAAATCTATATTTGATATTATAAATAATAATCATAAAGCGAATATTCCACTTTTGACCCATTTGTAGTACTAGATATCAATTCTCCTTGTAGTGAACTATCAAAACTTTTATTAAATATTATAAAACCATTTGCAAATAATAATGACACATTTATAAAAAATACACAACATTTTTTAAACAAATTAGCAAATATTGAATTTAATCCAAATAATATTGTAGTAAGTTTTGACATAAACAGTTTATTTACAAATGTGCCATTAGATAAAACTTTAAACATAATTAAAACGAAGTTAGAAAATGACAATACATTGACAACTAGGACAAAACTAAATGTATCAGCTATAATGGAGTTATTGACATTATGTACAGTGGAACCCCGATAAGTCGGCCCCCGATAACCCGGAAGTCCGGCTAACCCGGACCGATTTTCATCAGATAAACATTTTGATTTTCAATATTTTGTATTTTTCAATTTAATTGTGGCTTATTTCCCATCAAAATACTTAATTATCAGACAAACCTTTCAACAATAAAAATGTATGTAATATAATATTTGAGAGATAATGTGTATATGTGTAATTTGAACTATACGATATTAAAAATGACTCATAGCACACGCCGCAGAAACAACAGCCACCTGTCTGTAGTATCTATTCCTTTTTATTTCAAACTGTCAGCATTGTTTACCCTGGGGGTGGATGCCACCCCTTCTCGGGGGTGAAAATTATTTCATTAAAAATAATACCATAAATCGATAGAGGGACAAATTCTAAGCAAAATTTGTTATATAAAGTTATTAATATAAATCAATACTTTTTAAGTTATTAAAGATCAAATATTTTATTTTTTCGTAAAAAAATGCATGTTTTAAAGCTGTTTTTCACGTATAATTCAAAAACTATAGGCGTTTTCAAAAAAGTTATTATTGCCAAAATTAAATATAATAAAAAATTGAATACACTCCTCATTTAAAAAACTACACGTATGTTAATGCAAAGTGAGTTATGGGTAATTGAAGGTATATTTTTTCGACGAGTACGCAAATCAGTAGACATTCAATTACCTATAACTCACTTTTAGTTAGTATTAAAAGGTTTTTCTGGTAAGGAATTTATTTTATTTTTTATTAGCTTCAATTTTGGTAATAATAACGTTTTTGTAAAAACTTAAAATTTTTGGGTTATTTATAAAAAATCGGTTAAAAACATGAATTTTTCTCACGAAAAATTAAAATATTTAATCTTTAATAACTCAAAAACTTTTGGTTTATTTCAAAAGTTTTATATAACAAATTTTTCTTAGAGTTAGTTCCTCTATCGAATTATGGGGTTATTTTTAATAAAATAATTTTCACCCCCGAGTAGGTGTGGCATCCACCCCAGGCTAAAAGCGCAAGTTGGCACCATGTCACCTTTGTTCCTTGAGATATCCTATAACCACTCACTAATTTTCATGCCAATCGATGGAGGTTCAACGAAATAGGAGGTAATAGCTCATATCCACCTTCAGTGACTCCACTAACATATAAAATATCTAGGTAATATATTAAAATAAGCTAAATGTATATCATTTTAAACATATCAGATATTGATAAAGTTATTATCTTAACACATGGGAGCTGTCTTACTGAACTCTTAAAATAACTACCTACTAAGTGAATTTTTTAATAGATTTATTGTGTTGGAAAAATAAAAAATAAATATGCTATTCAGTTTAAAATATAGTAAAACAAAACAATTCTGAAAATAGAAAAATAGACGGTTTCGTTTTGATTTAAATCTGTCTCCTTCCATCCCCCGATAGCGCTATTTCTAGGTCTACCTGTTGTCAAGGAGGCTATGCAAGAAGACAAATTTACATCAAAACTTCCGTATTTCTCGGTATAAAATAAAACTATTTAGAACGCCCTCTAACGGGGAATAAGTGAAATAAATGTCGACTCGATTCAAGTTTTTTTTTAAATAACTCCGTCCATTTTAGAGATATCGTATCCATTTAAAAACAAAAAAATGTCAAATTTGTTTGTAAAAGGTATATTTAAAAACATCCCTAATAAGGGCTACATCAAGACAACAAACGTTTTCGGAATAATAATTCCGTCATCAGGTTTTAAATACAACATACCATGCCTGAGCCAACAAAATTATAGGATCAATACCTTTTAAAGTACCTAGTAAATGTTTATAAAGATTGTACATATTGTTATTTTAAAGTTAGGATGTTTTAAATTTTCCTAAATATAACTTCAGACAACATATAATTCTGCCTCTTGTGGGATGTAATATCCAGAGGATGAACCTCTGTTGATGGACTTAAGATCAACTGAAGTTCAGTTTCCATCTTAAGTCCGTTAATAGAGCAATAGATTTAATCATCTGGACATTGCAACCCACATGGGACAGAATTATATAGTGCCTGAAGTTAAATCTAGGAAAATTTAAAACATCCTAACTTAAAAATAATAATATGTACAATCTTTATACACATCAACTACTTTAAAGGGTATTGACCCTATACTCTGGGCTAATTAGCAAAATACAAGGAAAAGTTATTTACCAGCAATTTTATTGCTCCAGCAATTTTATTGCTGGAATTAAATCTTATTATTGTATGTATTAATAATATAGGTATGCAAAGTCCGCAGATAGTGTGTTACTTTTTTTATAAACAAAATGGCGCCCGAAAATCGTGTTTTTTTAAATTTTTGCTCTATAACTCCAAAGATTTTAACCTAACACCAAAAACACCCAAATAAAAATTCACCGCAATTAAATTCTGCATAGAGACGTGTTTTTCCCGATTTACTTCGACGAAAGCTTCCCCCGGAAAATGCGGGTTCTCCAACAAAATCTTTAATTTTCAACTAAAATTTTAGATAAGTAATTGGTAATCAATAATTAAATAACTTGGTAACGTAAAAGCTCTTTTCATATAGATTAAAATTCCACAAGCCGATGGAAATTAAGTGGACAGTTTAGCAACAATTGAATTGTTAATTAAAAATTTACGGTCACTATAACACTATTAACGGACCAAAATAATTACGCTACATAAGAATAACTATGATTTTTTTATAAAAAAAACACCATACCTATCTAATATAATTTACAGAATTAAAATTCGACTATTTAAGCGGCCTCAAGAATATTTTAAAATTATAAACAATTTTTTGGCTTATAAACAAATAAAATATCTCGGGAAATATTAAACTAAATTAAATAATGAAATCGGTATTGGAAAATTAGCGGCACGACGCTTCCTCCAAAAAAAAAAACGTTTAATTATAATGAGTGGTTCCTAAGATACAGCCGGTCAAAGTTAACCGAAATTTACGGCAAAGATATAAACAATAGGATCATAATTTTCAAACCGTCACATTTTTATTTTTGTCCTCTTTCTCCACACCAATTTTAATATCTTTAAAATACTCATAACATATAATATATTAATAAAAACTATCGATAATACGTGTGAAAATTGCCAAAAATACCAAAATTCCCATCAAAAATTAGGTCGGAGAAAATGTAATCTCAAAACTCAAAATCGGTATACGTTAAAAAATGCGTTTTCTCGGCTTCCCATGGAGCGATTTTCTTCATTCTTTTTTTGTTTCCAAGTAACTCGAGTAGAGCCATCTAACTATCGCATTATTAAATGTCAAACTTGCTTTTGTTTTGTTATAATAGATTAATTTATTTATACGGAAAGAAACTACATATTATTTTCAGTTGTAGACTTTTTTTAGATAAACTTACTTCAAGTGTACCTTTTAATGTTAAAAATACAAATATTTTCATTTGAAAGCTGTATATTTATTTAAACAATCTTTATTTAAACAAATTAAAAAAAATTGTTATAATAAAGAAATTAATTTATTATAACAAAACAAAAGCAAGTTTGACAGTTAATAATGCGTTAGTTCGATGGCTCTACTCGAGTTACTTGGGAACAAAAAAAGAATGAAGGAAATTGCTCCATGGGAAGTCGAGAAAATGCATTTTTTTTAACGTATATCGATTTTGAACTTTGAGGGTTACATTTTCTCCAATCTAATTTTTGATTGGAATTGAGGCGTTCTTTGCAAAAACCCCATATGTCACTTTTTACAACATCGGAGATATTTAAAAAAAAAAGTTATTTAATTGAACCCTATTAAGTTTACGGAAATTCTCAAATTAGTGATTTATTATTTTGATGATTACACAGAGTTTACAATATAAATAACATTATTTTTTCCTTTTGTTTATTTATGAAGGACATTTATTCATTTGACATGTGGGGTTTTTGCAGGAATTTTTCATTAATTTATAGGAAAAACGATATTTATAGTAATAAACCAAAATAAAAAATGAACGAAAAATGGTCTTTACTTATAAAATCACACAACACAACTATTCGAAGGAACTTTAACCTATAAAAACCTACTGACAGCCAAGCGATAAAGTTTCCCGCAAAAACACCAATAGTCATTAACTAAGGGAATTGCGCTTGACATATGGGGTTTATGCGGAATCGCCTATACTTTTGTCGCTTATATTTTGGACTACTGTAACTTTAATGGAAGTTTCTTACGCAAGGAACGTAGGTAATTAGTCCTTCAATCCATAGATGGCATAAGTCCATTTTCGGAAAAAAAGGACTACTGGGGTTTTTGCAAAGAACGCCTCAATTTTGCTATTTTTGGCAATTTTTACTCGTAATATCGATAGTTTTAATTATAATAATATATGTTATGAACATTGTAAAGATATGAAAATTGGTGTGAAGAAAGAAGACGAAAACTAAAAGGTGATGGTTTGATAATTATGATCGTATTGTTTATATCTTTGCCGTAAATGCCGGTAAACTTTGACCGATTGTATCTCAAGAACCCCTCATCACAATTAAACAAATTTTCTTTTAAAGGAAGCGTCCTGCCGCTTTTTTCCAGTACTGTTTTCAAAATTTAATTTAGTTTAATATTTCCCGAGATATTATATTTGTTTTTACGCCAAAAAATTGTTTATAATTTTAAAATATTGCCGCATAAATAGTCCAATTTCAATTATGTAAAGTACATTATATAGGTACATGTCTTTTTATACAAAAATCATAGTTATTCATATGTATCATAATTATTGTGGTTATTATAGCGACCGTAAATTTTTAATTAACAATTTAATTGTTGCTAAACTGTCTACTCAATTTCCATCGGCTTCTGGAACTATAATCTATACGAAAAGAGCTTTTATGCTACCAAGTTATTTAATTATTGATTTAAAATTACTTATCTAAAATTTTAGTAGAACATTAAAGATTTTGTTGGAAAAACCCGCATTTTCCGGGAAAAGTTTTTGTCGAATTAAATCGGGAAAACACCTCTCTATGCAGAATTTAATTGTGGTAAATTTTTATTTGGGTATTTTTGGCGTAAAGTTAAAATCTTTGGAATTATAGAGCAAAAATTGAAAAAAACACGATTTTCAGGCGCCATTTTGTTTATAAAAAAAGTAGCACACTATCTGCGGATTTTGCATACTTATATTATTAATATATATAATCATAAGCTTCGATTCCAGCAATAAAATTGCTGGTAAATAACTTTTCCCAAAAATGCCGTATTCTCCGATAATCAGCCCAGACTACTAGTATTTTGGTGGCTCAGGCATTCTATGTTTGACATTCTATGAATTTAAAACATGATGATGGAATTCTTATTTCGAAAACGTTTGTTGTCTTGATGTAGCTCTTTTTAGGGATATTTTTAAATATACATTTTACAAACAAATTTTACATTTTTTGTGATTCGTGAAATACAGCCAACTACAGGAATTTAATTTCCTTTTGGATTTCATTCAAAAAACCATTTTATAGGAAATTTCAAGGACTATAAAACCGCATCGAACACATTTATTAAAAATGTTTAGTTATTCAAAGGTAAAGGTTAAAAGGTGCAATAAAAGTGATACTCGTGCTACCAATTTAACTTAAAGTTGTGATATATCTGACAATTTTAATGCTACAGTAACAAAATAATTGTTAAAAAAGCCCCTTGATTTTTGTATCATTTTTTGCGCATCTCGTATTACTTTCGAGTTACATGGAGCCATGCATTTTAAACCAGTCCAACTTTTTTTGAAAACAGAAATAACACTAGAATAAAAGGTATTGTAGAAGGAAAATTATGCATTTTAATTCAATTCTGGTTGATGAGGGATTAAATATACTTACCATTTTTTTTTTAAATATATTACTCATAAATTTTTTTCGCACCATATCTTGCTTAGCTTGAATGTAATCGAAATTTAACAGTGCTCATTTTAAAGGCCATTTCAAGCACTACAAAAAGTATTTGAAGCATTATACTCTTAAAATCAACCAATTCTCTGTTACTTTAAGTTGAATACACTGATTTGAGTATGCATCTGTTTTCACCTACCATATTTATTCTTGTATGATAACGGCATAACAGCATAAGATGATTTATGAAGTAACAAATTTCGTTTTTTTTTCATAAGCTACAAAAATGTTTTATATCGTTTTTTTTTTCGTTGGCTGCATATTTTTTAAGGTACTCGCAAAAAACCGTCCGCAAAAGTTGTCATTTTTCAATGAAAATGGCAAATTTTCAACCACGAATAAATCGAACAGTATTGAGTTTAAAAAAAAATAAATTAAAGAACAGTTTTTGCTTATAATTAGGTTATCTAACAATTCCGTAGTTATTTTAACAAAAAATTTTGAAGGGGTGGGAACCACCCACAAGATAATATAATATACACCAAGCTGTGGGTGAAAAAACGTGATATAATTCAGGAATTTTTGAAACCTATCAGGTGTTGTAAAGGACGATGCCAGGAATAACTTCTACTAAAATGTGACCAAAAATAACGTGAGCTTTTTTTTATTGCGATTTTCATTTGTTCAATTTGCAATTTTTTAAGATTTTTAATTTTGCAGCTTAGGATATTCCAGTGGCGACGCGTGACCTCTTCTAAAGTGTTACCAAAACCAGATGGAAAAAATCTTATTTAAAAAATGAAGATATGGCTAAATGTATATACATATAGCTTCAATAATATCATTTTGTATATCACTTGAAACTCTCGAAAAAACAGTTGATGTTTCTAGATGTTGGCAAAATTTTTGATCTTTTTTGGCAATTAATGTTAACAATTCCCTGTAATTGCCTCGAATGTAAGAGCCGTCGCCCTCAAAATGACCACGAAACGCTAATTCTTGTTCGGCCAAAAAACATACGGTACATATCTATTATAAGTGAGCTAAGGATATACGAGTACCTATCTATTTTTTTAACAAACTCATTATGTTTAGCAATATTTGCTTTAAATGCTTGGTTAAGAGAACTTTTGATTCTTGTTTTGCCAAACTGAATCAAATTGGGTATACATCTTACATGTAGGAGAAATTTCATGTCTCTTTTTTAAAACTCTAAAACTATTTAAATCGTGAACCTGGTCCACCCATTTTTCTGTAAAAACCAGAAGACATGGCCAACAATACAGTCTATTTTTCTTGCAACCACATAACCAAGGATTTTCACTGTACCAACTAAATTTAAAATATCGAGCTAATTTTTTAAATTCCTTTTTTAAATTGTTTAAAATAGGTCTTTCATTTTCAATAATCTCATTTTATTTTTCAATCAGAATTACTTTTCAAGTAGTTGATCGATTACGCAGCGACACTCATCCATGGTGAACTGCACGCACACTTTTTATTATAGGTACTGTTAGCAAATTTAAATCTGGTAACAGCCCTACTGATATACAGAGCGCGCTTACGCCCATCGCTCCTTCAAAATTTTCAGACACTAGCCGAAGCCGGTCCCGAACCGCCCGAGCGACAGCGAGATAACCATTCATTGTCACCACAAATGAGACTGGTAACAGAATAAAATAAAGTGCAACTGAGTCACATAAACTCGCCAATATTTTCGTGTGTCTGGCTATTTACTGAATTAGGTACTATTAACACATAATATAATAATATATTTCTATTGGTAAAAATAAAATAAAATAATAAATGGAATTTATTCATCGTCATAAAATACATATTTATTTGCAAGATTTTTAATTGTTACCAATGGTAACAGTGGTTACATGGACGCTTCGCCAGTGGGATATTCATTTTAGAGAAAAACTTTTCAATACAAAGTTGTAGTAAATTAAAAAAACCTACAATTTGAGCTATGGTAAGTTTAATTCCGTTTATTGGTTGTTGCAAAATAGCCTGCGAAATGTCCAAAATGGCCTTTTTTTACAATTGCGTTATTTATCTTTCAATTTCAAACATAAAAGAAATTGTAAGGCCGGATTAACGAATTTGTTGCTTAGATATTATAAATTGTTTATCCCAAGAGGTCAAATGTCGAAGGCTATAACTTTTTGAAAAAAAATGTAGAGAGTTGGTGAAACATCCAATCTCCTTCTAAAGAGTTGTATTTTCATACTCTGATGTAAATAAATGCGTAAAACATTTTTAAACCTCTAATTTTTGGGTTTGAAAATAAGGGGGCAAATTTCGCTATAAACATTTTGTTAGAGCTGAAGCGGCCCTGTACATCCTATGAGTTTTTAACTTACAGATTATTGTTGCTGAAGACGAAACTAAGATTTATAAAAAAATAAAAAATTTCTACGACCAACTGAAGCGGAGCTAAATGTTGGGTTTGAAAATAAGGGGGCAAATTTCGTTATAAACATTTAGAGCTGAAGCGGCCCTGTACATCCTATGAGTTTCTAACTTACAGATTATTGTTGCTGAAGACGAAACGAAGATTTATAAAAAAATAAAAAAATTTTACAACCAACTGAAGCCGAGATAATTGTTTCTTTTTTCTTAAATCGTTGTGCCTTTATTTATAACAATTAAGAAATTATTTTACAGTCATTGACTAAAGAAAGACTTATATTATCTTAAAGTAAAAATTATTATAAAATATAGTTATTTTAATTATTAAAAATTATTTTTAAAATCGATGCTTTTGCGAGCGTCCGAATTTTGCAAATCGCCCGGCTCGCTTCAAATCCGCGCGCTCGGAAAATTTTTACGTAACTTGTATTAAATTTTGACCGAAAACAATTTAATAATATTACCATTATAATATACAGTCTATTTACAATTGTATTTGTTTTTCTTAATAAACTTTTATATGTGAAATCTCATTTCTGAAGAAATAATATTACAAAAATGATACATATGAAATACATAAGTATATTTTTTTTCATTGTTATATAAATATAATAATAATAATGTTATTTCTTATTATACAACATAAAACTTTTTCTTCTTGTAGTGACTATCCGTTTTGGATGTTGGCGACCATCATGGCAATTTGGCAAACCCCATTTGGAAACTGAGAACCAGGAAGGCGAAGGATTACCTTGCTAGAAAATTTACGTACGTCGTTCAACACAACTACAAATCTTTTTAGAACAGCAGTACCGATTTAGTGTGCAAGTACAGATTGCCATGATGGTCGCCAACATCTAAAACGGATAGTCACTACAAGAAGAAAAGTTTTATATTGTATAAGAAAAAGTAACATTATTATAATTATATTTATATAACAATGAAAAAATTAAGAATATAGTTATACAGGGTGTCCAGAAACTCTACCGACAAACGAAGACAGGAGATTCTTCAGATAATTTTAAGATAATTTAACCAAATTCATTTAGTACGAAAATGCTTCCTAAGGGAGCTAGAGCTCTTTGAAGATGGCGTATTGTAATTAGTTTTTCTTAAATATCTCCAGAACGCTTCTATTTAGAAAAACAAAAATTGGTACGCGTATTTATCTTCCAGGTATAAATCTAATCCATTCATTGCAAATTTCTAGTACCGATCATAGGCGTCCGTTTTGGGTAGAGCAACGGTTATTTTATCGCATAACTTTTTTATCTTTAACTTTTATGCATTTCTGATACTGGATTATTAAATTGGGAAGTATTTTAGTACTAAAAGGTACTCTTGTTTTAAATCGGTAGGACACACCATTTTCTAGAAAAATCGATTTGAAAACTTTTCGCTTTTTGAATTACAAAAAAAATTCAAAAAAAAACTGTTTAGAAAGACGAAAACTGGTACATTTATTTATATTCCAGAGATAAATCGATTTCATTAATTGCGAATTTCTAGTACTGGTCATAGGCGTCCGTTTTGGGTAGGTCAACAGTTATTCTATAGCATAACTTTTTTGTTTTGAATTTTTGAGCATTTTTGACACTAAATTATTAAATTATGAGGTATTTGAGTACTAAAAGTTACTCTTACTTTATGTTGGTAAAATACTTCGTTTTTTGTTGAAAAGTTCTTTCAATTTTTTTTCAAATTCCAAAAACGAAAAACTTTCAAATCGATTTTTCTAGAAAACGGTGTGTCCTGCCGACTTAAATCAAGAGTATATTTTAGTACTAGAATACCTCACAATTTAATAATCCGGTGTCAAAAATGCATAAAAGTTAAGGACAAAAAAGTTATGCGATAAAATACCCATTGCTCTACCCAAAACGCACGCCTATGACCGGTAATAGAAATTCGCAATGGATGGAATCGATTCATCTCTGAAAAGTAAATATACATACCAATTTTCGTTTTTCTAAATAGAAGCGTTCTGGAGGTATTTAAGAAAAACTAATTTCATGGCGCCATCTTCAAAGAGCTCTAGCTCCCTTAGGAAGCATTTTCGGACTAGGTGAATTGGGTTAAATTGTCTTAAAATTACCTGAGGAATCTCCTGTCTTTGTTTGTCGGTAGAGTTTCTGAACACCCTGTATGTTTCATATATATGTATCATTTTTGTAATATTATTTCTTCAGAAATGAGATTTCACATATAAAAGTTTATCAAGAAAACAAATACAGTGGTAAATAGACTGTATATTATAATGGTAATATTATTAAATTGTTTTCGGTCAAAATTTAATATAGGTTACGTAAAAATTTTCCGAGCGCGCGGATTTGAAGCGAGCCGGGCGATTTGCAAAATTCGGCCGCTCGCAAAAGCACCGATTTTAAAAATAATTTTTAATAATTAAATTTAACTATATTTTATAATAATTTTTATTTTAAGATAATATAAGTCTTTCTTTAGTCAATAGAGAGTTATTGCCACCGGCAAATAAAGGATCCCTTATTACAGGATACTTTAATAAAGGACAAATACAGGACGGGTCTAAAAGAGTGGTATTGCAAACGCAGTTAAAGAATCTTTTATTTTGACAAATGACATGAAATATTTTTGTAAATATAAAAATAACCTATAAAATTCCATTTGTCGATATAAATTAAAATAAGATAATTGAAGAGTAAAACGTTAAATTTAATTATTTTGTCATTTAAAGCTGTTTAGAGAACAACATAATATATCCCATAATACTCATCGTTCAATAATATGGAAGTGCAATAAATTGGAAATACTATTTTAGGAGTTTTTAAATAGTTTTGCATTATGGGTATATGTAATGGGGAATTTCTGGAGAATATATTATTAGGGAATAGTGGATATCCATTCCTCAACTACAACTACCGAATGACACCATTCCAGAATTTTCAGACAGAAGTTGTGTTTTTATAATCCATCACAAATCCCTTCAAGAATTGTTATTGAAAGAACATTTGGTATTGTGAAGAGATTTCCCATTTTACCATATGTAATGAGATGCAAGTTACCTTTTATTCAAAGAATAATATCAGCTTGTTCAGTTTTACATATTGCAGTAGTACATAATAGAGAAAACGTTGAAATACTGGCAAATGAGTGTGCTGTTGATATTGATATAGAAGCTGTGGCAGTACATTTTCAACCAGGAGCTAATCTAATGCGACTAAATTGTGTGTGTTTGTTTAAAATTATTGTTCGACATTTAAAGCTAGCGCTTAAACTAATTTTATTTTTATTGGACTGCAGTTTGTTAATAAATTTATAAATAAATATAAATATTATATTGGTGACTGATTTTAAGTATTTTATGATCATTAGCAGGTTTTAAATAATAAACTTATAAATATATACATACATGCTATTGGCGTTTGATCTTTTATCCATTATGGCCCTCTCTTTCTTTCTTTTCACCTCTGGATAACTAGTTATCAGGAAGTTTATCTGACAGATTAGATACTAATAGATATCTGACAGAGAAAAACTTCCCGTTAACTAGTTATCCAGAGCTGAAAAGACTGATACTAAGGATACTGTTATATAAACTTCCCAATAATTAGTTATCTGAAAATGAAAAGACCTCTAATCTGTCAGATAAACTTCCCGATATACAAAAAGATAATAGAAGAATTAAGCTTTATGCTGGTTTTTATTAATTTTTTTGGCAATTTTTAAATAAACAAATACTGATGGCATGAAATGGATCACGAACAAGGAGGAATGAAGAAGGAATTGGAGATTGTGTTTACCATTAAACGCATAAAACTGCAGTATCTGGGACACATATGATAAATCAGCACCGTTACTCCCTGCTGCAGTACATATTGCAAGGTACAGTCAAAGGTAAGCGGAGACCTGGTAGAGGGAGAATATCAATGGAACTGTTTCGAATCGCAGCTAGCAAGGTTACGATTGCTATATGATTTCCAACATTCGAAACGGATAAGAACCAAAAGAAGAAGATGGCATGAAAATGAAAGTGTATTAACACTTTTGATTAAAAACTTTATAGATTCTAATCTATAAAAGATTAAATTTTCAAAAATAAATACTTGAACCTTTGTTTTATTTTGTTAACCTGTTGTTATATATCTGTTGAATAGAACTCTATTTTGAATCTAGAATTTTAACAAATCCTAACTTTCATTAAAATTTATTGATCTTATATCTTCAATCTCTTATATCTTCAATAAATATTTATTTCTATAGAAAAATGTAAAATATATTGAGTTTAATAAATGAGTTACTGATATTTTAAATCTGATCATTGTAATTAGTAACAATTTAAAATTATTTAGGTAATATTCCTTTTTACAACTTCTTGTAATAACTCAAGCTTCAATAAAATGTTCTTTTCTATATTCGTTTGGGTCAAAACATCAATAATCTATATCTCAGAATATTACTTAGAGTTGTTTTTAATAAATAAAACCCAACATACAACTTTAATGATGAAAGTTTAATCAAATATCAATCCCACAATACATAAATTATCAATCCAAAGAAGCGACAAGATAAATTCAAAATACAAGTGAAGTTAGACCTTTATTCACATTTTTGACACGTTATGTCAAAATAAAGGAACTTTTATTAAAATAAAGGTGTCCTCTAATTTTTCTTAAATACAGGCGGCCTGTATTTTATTAAAAGACAAAAATAAAAGACGCAATACTGCGCATGCTTATATGTCAAAATAAAGGATCTTTTATTACAGGTCGACTTAAAAGACGTTGGCAATAACTCTCTAATGACTGTAAAATAATTTCTTAATTGTTATAAATAAAGGCATTACGATTTAAGAAAAAAGAAACAATTATCTCGGCTTCAGTTAGAAAATTTTTATTTTTTTATAAATCTTCGTTTCGTCTTCAGCAACAATAATCTGTAAGTTAGAAACTCATAGGATGTACAGGGCCGCTTCAGCTCTAAATGTTTATAACGAAATTTGCCCCCTTATTTTCAAACCCAACATTTAGCTCGGCTTCAGTTGGCCGTAGAAATTTTTTATTTTTTTATAAATCTTAGTTTCGTCTTCAGCAACAATAATCTGTAAGTTAAAACTCATAGGATGTACAGGGCCGCTTCAGCTCTAACAAAATGTTTATAGCGAAATTTGCCCCCTTATTTTCAAACCCGAAAATTAGAGGTTTAAATATGTTTTACGCATTTATTTACAGCAGGGTATGAAAATATAACTCTTTAGAAGGAGATTGGATGTTTCACCAACTCTACGATTTTTTTTTTCAAAAAGTTATAGCCTTCGACATTTAAACTCTTGGGATAAACAATTTATAATATCTAAGCAACAAATTCGTTAATCTGGCCTTACAATTTTTTTTATGTTTGGAATTGAAAGATTTTCATTTTAAAGCTTTAAAAAATAAAAAAAAATATTTGTACAATAAATAACGCAATTGTAAAAAACGGCCATTTTGGACATTTCACAGGCTATTTTGCAACAACCAATAAACGAAATTAAACTTACCATAGCTCAAATTGTAGGTTTTTTAATTTTCTACAACTTTCTATTCAAAAGTTTTTCTCTAGAATCAATATCCTAAGCTGCAAAATTAAAAATCTTTAAAAAATGCAAATTTAACAAATGAAAATCGCAATGAAAAAAAGCTCACAATATTTTTGGTCACATTTTAGTAGAAGTTATTCCTGGCATCGTCCTTTACAACACCTGATAGGTTTCAAAAATTCCTGAATTATATCCTGAAATCGACCTATTTTTGACCCACAGCCTAGAATAATAGTTGTTTCTTGACCTATTCCCTATTTATGTACTTTAAAAACATCAAGTAAATTGATGCAGTAGGATGGAATTCGGAGCAAAATACCCTCATTGACTGCACTAACTACTATGCCATTAAAAAAATAACCATATTTAAAAAAAAATATAAAACCCCCAAATGATAAAATTTTAATAATTTTCTCACAAACTTTTATAACCAACTTTATTTCTTTTTCATTTAGATCCAAAAAGTATAACCGCAGAACCGTCGTATCCTTTGTTCTGCGTTACGGGTCTGATTACAAACAATAAAAGAATAACTAGATTATAAAAGTCTTTCTCGGTAATTTCTTTTCCATAATGCGCCAAAAACTCCCTCTTGCGGCGTCTCATTTTTTTAGATCTTTAGTCTCGAGGGAAATGAACGTTTCCAATTTCATTTATTGACGTGAATTCCTAATGGCAAAATCGTAATTACATTTCTCCATCGCAATTATAGTTGGAAAAGAGTTCTTATTGAGCTGCTGGATTATATTCAAGAAAAGAGAGGCTTCTTTTCATACTAACTGTCAAATCTATAGAACTTACGTAATACACAAATAAAAAATTTCTAAAGAACAACATATTACTTCATTTTTTTTAATAAAAATCCAAAAACTTTTTTTTAATGCATGCCATTGGATTTAAAATATTGTTCTCTATAAATCAAAGTATGCTATAAAAATTAATCTGTCAGTTGCACCGCTTTATTAAGGCAAAAGTGACAACGCCTCAAATTCGTACCATTAATTTCTTAAAATTTTAGAGAAAAGATGATGCAAAATTTAAAGGTTACTTACTAAAGTTACTTAACCAAAATTAATGCTCACAATATCATATTGAAATAGGGCATATTTCATTATTTTTTAATATAATTAGATATTTAATGATACTTAATATATTTGTGCAATCTGCAGTTTAAACATGTTTAACCCTAGGTGGATTAACTAGACAGAATTGTTTTTGTCGACTCGATTCAAGTTTTCTGTTAACTCAGATATGAAAATATCAAAAGGCACCGCTAGGAAAACATTCCAACATGCGATTCAGAGAACCTATAGGTTCTCTGAAATAACTTTTTTTTCTTAATTTTGGAGCATATATTAATTTTGGAGCAGTTGAAAATGGGAGCTCGGTCTACCGACTACTTACTTTACACAGCTTTTGTTAAAAAGCACTGCTGTAAAATTGGCATTGCTGGTATAAATCACCTGCGCCTCAGGAATTACTAGAAATATTTTTTTGCAACTGCAAAAAAGGATGCAGAGCTTCATGCACCTACACAGAGATCGAGCTTTTTTGTAACAATACACGTGGAGGATGTGCACGTGTAAACTGTAAAAATAGTGCTCCAATCTATGATAAAGATGAGGAGGGAACGAACAACAGTCACATATGACTGTTTTTCTTTAAATGCTTAATAGTCCAGTCGGGTTAGACGAATAACAGGCCTAACCTTGCATTAGGAGCTGCCCCAAATTTTATTTTTTTAATCTTTAGGGAGGGTCAATATTAGTATAAATTTAAAATCTCGACTGAATTCCACCGTTACGTTAGCCGCCATCTTGATTTTAAACGAGAACCGTTTTTGCTCAATATCTCCGCCATTTTCAATTTTTTGACAAAAAGTGTGGAAACTGAAATTGTTGAAAATGCGATTTTCTATAATTTCATTAATTATAATTTTTTTCGGGCGGTCGATATTTTCCGAGTTATGAGGGGAAAATAGTGAGAGTTGGAGCATCATTATTGAATTATTGAATTATCCCGTTTATTATTAGTTTTACAACAAATATGTACCTATACAAAAATGAAGATAATTAAATTCTACACAATTTTAACTTCTTTCATTTTTTTGCTAAAATTAATATTTAAGGTAGTACGTATGCGGAAATGGCGCGAGCGTAAGACCGGATTGATTTTATAGCAATTGTTTTTGTTCAATGTCTACGCCATTTTCAACTACAATTTCAAAATAAAATTTCCTAAATTTGAGCATAATTATTGAATTGAATTTTGTTTCCGAGCTACCCCAAATTTTATAATTCTATCCTTTAGCAGAGATCAATAGTAGTGTAAATTTAAAATCTCGACTGAATTCCGCGGTTGCATTAGCCGCATATTGATTTTAAATGAGAACTGTTGTTGCTTAATATCTCCGCCATTTTCAACTTTTCAACCTAAATGGTGGGAAAGAAAATTGTTGGAAATGCCATTTCCTACAATTTCTTTGGCACAATTTTTTTATACGATCAATATTCTCCGAGTTAAGGGGGAAAATATTGGAAGCGGAAGGGAAGCATAATTATTGAATTGTCTCATTTATTATTAACTTTACGACATAATTGTACATAAACAAAAATAAAGAGAATTATATTTTATACAATTTTTGAAACTTCCAATGAAACATCAACCAAACTAAGTATATAAAAGACATAAAAAGACATTATATGCATTAAGTTCACTTAATTTTATTAACTAGCGGGTTTGATTGGTTGAATTTGTCTGTTGAATTTGTTGAATTTTAAGTTTTATGTCAGCTAATATATCGTGATGTTTCAACAATTTTTTTTAAATTTTGGACCCTGTTGGGGGGAATTTTACCATTTCCCCCCTTGTAGACCCGCCACTGGTTCTCTCGAAAAATTGTAGTAAATCGTAATTGCAACAATTTCAGTTCTTACACTTTTTGTCGGAAAGTTGAAAATGGCGGAGATATTCAACAAAAACAATTGCTACAAAATCAATCAGGTCTTACGCCCGCACCTTTACCACAGACGTACTACCTTAAATATTTATTTTATCAAAAAAATGTACGGCATCAAAATTGTACAAAATTTAATTCTCTTCATTTTTGTATAGGTATATATTTGTTGTAAAACTAATAATAAACCAGATAATTCAATAATTCAATAATTATGCTACAACTGTCACAATTTTCCCCTCATAACTCGGAAAATATCGACCGTACGAAAAAAATAATAAAAAATGAAACTATGGAAAATCGCATTTTCAACCATTTCAGTTTCTACACTTTTTGTCAAAAACTTGAAAATGGCGGAGATATTGAGCAAAAACGGTTCTCGTTTGAAATCAAGATGACGGCTAACGCAACGGCGAAATTCAGTCGAGATTTTAAATTTATACTAATATTGACCCTCACTAAAAATTAGAAAAATAAAATTTGGGGCAGCTCCTAATGCAAGGTCAAATGCTGTCCCGACTTGGCTATAATTTTTTTCATATTTTCCGATAGGTAGATCTTTTGTATAAATTTTATTTTATTTTTTTCTGCAAAGTTCATTTTTTTTCTCTTCTTCTACTTTAGGTACCGTCTCCTCTAAGAAGTCGATGGAACTGCAATTATACCACTTTCTCAGATTGTTGAGTCAGGAGATGCATCTTCTTCAAACACTTCGTTTTCCCTGTATTTTTCCCTGCATTATGGTTTGTAGCACCACGTATTTATCCCTCTCATAACGTGGCCGAGATATTGTAACTTTCTTATCTTAATCGTATTCATGATTTCCCTTTCCTTTTTCATCTTTCTGAGGACCTTAGCATTGATTATTCTGTCTAACCAACTTATTTTTAATATTCTTCGGTAGGTCCACATCTCGAGTACTTCAAGTCGATCGTTTATTTCTTTCTTTAAGGTCCAAGCCTCCACCCCATACAGCAGCATCGAAAACACATATGAACGTAATATTCTTATTTTGAGTTGCAAACTTGGGTCTCTACTGCATAGTACTTTTCTCATCTTGTTACATTTTTTTCTCTACTTGTACATTTTTCATCATGAGGAGAAATTTTAAGGGATGTAATATTATAAAGAGATATTTTTATTGTAAATAATAAAAAAGTATCAATGTCATGTAAGTAAAGAGATAAATAAATGATATGTTTAAATATCATTAAATGAATTAAAAATAATAATTGATCACTTTTTTACACATTTTATTAGCAATTTTGGTGGTGGCTGTGTGGTTTATAAGGGTTAAATTATTTAGACAACCAACAATAATGTCTTAAGATTACAAAAAGACCTTTATTTGACTTCTTCAAAGGTTATTAAAGTCTAAAGAGTACTTTGCTTTGCGTTACAACTAGTTTTTACCCCTAAAAAAAAATAAGCGCACATCGGCTTAGGGTAGACTTTGAATTAGAAGGTAAGTAGAGGCTACTCCCAAAATGTCATTAAAATCCATGCAGTAGGATAGACTTCGGAGGTAATATCCTATTTTTGCTCTCATTGACGAGCTTGTGTCACCAAGTTACATTCTGTAATGACAGACCTCCTGTCTCGTATAAAAGTATAAACCATTTTGTTTACATTGGTGTTTGATACAGTTTTTGAAGAGATACTGTTGAACTGTGTGTGTCTTTACTACGGAAAATAAAAGTAAATACTATAAGTGATGTTTAGTACCATTGTTTATAAAATACAACCATTACAACCCTCAAGAAATATTTAGTAGATTACCAGTCGACAAGAAATGGAGTTTAAATAAGTGGTTACATGCATGTTGAAAGGACATTAAAGACATTTTAGTTCAAAAATGAATAACCATTTTCAATTTCGTTGCAAAACGAAAATACATCCGAACCATACTCTAGTCCAATCAGAGAGTGCAGCAAGCACCTCTACCGGTTTCGAAACTTATTAGTCTCTCATCAGGAGGCACATATGCTGCTCTCTCTGATCCAACCAAAACAAACCCCAGCGTGCAGTCCCGGATTGCAACGAACGAAATGGCATAGATGCCCTAGCGGCAACTGCTACCAAAAAGACTAAGTTTTCACTCTAATGGCATATAAAACAACATAATGCTATTCTACATCCCACCAGAATGAAAACAATGGGAACCTTCTCTGGTTACACCTCCGAGGCTTCTACAATTTGCAAACCATGCGGATGCTGAGACTAAGGAAGATGAGGGAATTCTACAATTTACAATTCACGTCCAATCTGCTCAGCGCGGTAAAGTTCCAACCAGAATGGTTCCCTTCGTACTCCAATCAGAGTAAATGTAAATCAAAAATGAATAACCATTTTCAATTTAGTTGCAAGACAAAAATACAGCCGAACCATACTCTAGTCCAATCATTGTAAATTGTATAATTCCCTCATCTTCAGCATCCGTATGGTTTGCAAATTGTAGAAGCCTCGGAGGTGTAACCAGAGAAGGTTCCCATTGTTTTCATTCTGGTGGGATGTAGAATAGCATTATGTTGTTTTATATGCCATAAGAGTGAAAACTTAGTCTTTTTGGTAGCAGTTGCCGCTAGGGCATCTATGCCATTTCGTTCGTTGCAATTCGGGACTGCACGCTGGGGTTTGTTTTGGTTGGATCAGAGAGAGCAGCATATGTGCCTCCTGATGAGAGACTAATAAGTTTCGAAACCGGTAGAGGTGCTTGCTGCACTCTCTGATTGGACTAGAGTATGGTTCGGCTGTATTTTCGTTTTGCAACGAAATTGAAAATGGTTATTCATTTTTGATTTACATTTACTCTGATTTGAGTACGAAGGGAACCATTCTCGTTGGAACTTTACCGCGCTGAGCAGATGGGACGTGAATTGTAAATTGTAGAATTCTCTCATCTTCCTTAGTCTCAGCATCCGTATGGTTTGCAAATTGTAGAAGCCTCAGAGGTGTAACCAGAGAAGGTTCCCATTGTTTTCATTCTGGTGGGATGTAGAATAGCAGTATGTTGTTTTATATGCCATTAGGGTGAAAACTTAGACATTTTAGTTCATTCTCGAGGTCTTCATGTATGTAAAAATAATTTTATTGTAAACATTTAATATCTGTTGTCTGCTTAATAGTTTTTTTTAATAAATCAAGTGTATTTTGAATAAAAATAAAATAGACCTTTTGGTATGTTTTGGTAAATGTGCATTACAGATTGAATGATATTTACCTATACAGTATTTTACTGGAACTGAGTAATGCGTAAGTTATCAGACTGTCTTTTAGAAAAACCTTCTTCGGTCATTTTAAAAAAAATTATCTTAAAAAAACACTAATATTATGAAACATATAGTTCACAGCCATTATCTAAAGATTTAGAAAACTGAGATACACCATAAATGACAACAAGTGAACGAATATGAAAAGTGAACGAATATCAAAGGTAATGAATCAATGGCGCGGAAATTGAACATTTTTAACATTATGACGTCACGACCAATGAGGGCGCGTTTTGGACTGACTTTTTTTTTAATTTAAAATTTTTTGCAAGTTCCCTATTTGATGCTTCTTAATTTGGTTGACTAATATTTGCAGTTTTTTGTGCAAAAATAATGCATAGATCTTACGTACTATCTGTGATTAAAGAATTATGGCTGAATAAAATTGTTGTTACCTCCGAAGACATTGTTAAAGGCGGTGCTGCATGTCTTTGACGGTAGACGTTGTGCCAACATAGGCAATCCGTGATAAAATCGCTGTCTTGCCAAGCAGTTTGTATCTCGGACATATCTAGCACCATACTAACTGGACGGTTTGTTAAAATCTGCAAATAATAAAATATTTGTTACTAAACCGAAGAACTTATTAAATGATTATGTTTAACATAAAATGTATATTTAAAAAAATTAACTTAGGGAATGTCTACGAAAAAACTTTTAAGTATCGAATACTATAACCGAAGAATTAAAAAAACAGGTACTGTACTAAAATCACAATAAAGGTGCACTAGAAATAAGCAAATTAAGATACCTTGAATGTTACAAGGAACACTCCCAAATCATGATTTATAATGTATACATGTACCGGGTGTCCCAATAAGAATGGCTCTCGGCCATATCTCAGAAACGGTTTATAGTAGAGCTTTGAAATAAAAAATTTTATAACAAAAGTTGCCTCAGGAAAAGCCTGGAAATTATTTTCATAATTGTGGGTCCACCGCTAGAGGGCGTAATTGAATATCAAAAATAAAAAAATCTAAATTTTACAAAATTTTCCTAATGAAGGGGCACTGGAAATCCGATTATTGTATTCTTCATCAAATTCTGCGCATATTTGATTTAACAAGTTTAACTCTACCTTTGCAAATAAGAGGTGGGGGTGAGTGGGAACCTTGTTATGAAAAAATGGCTGTAAGTCCGGTTCTGCTAAATCAAATTTTGAAAACTGGGTCTTGTTGAAGACAGATCTTTTTCTTCAATGTAAGCGTGATAATTTTGAACCATCCTAATAAGTAATAAGCCAGCTGGGAGGCGTTATTTAATTTTTTTCAGAAATCTAGTTTTCTTTGGAAAATATTAAATACAAGTATGCATTTTTAATCATACTTTATAAAATTAGATTAAATTAGCAATAGAATAGCGAAAACCGCATGTCGATACCTTTTGTCTATCTCAAGATATCTCGAGAAACGTGTAAATTTTATACATAACTGTTACTATCACCGGTAAACTAAGTTAATGAAAAGTAGTGTGCTGTGGAAAAAAACAAAATAACATTTTCCAGATGTCAACGTATAAAAATATAATTAATTAAAACAACAATATAAAGAGAAACAATACTATTAAAATTAAATATAACACAGAACAAAAAGAACTACTTAGTGACGACCTAAATATTCAAATTGTTGCCCATCATACACTACTCTAGAATACATTATCCAGAGAATACTAAACGCCATTCAAAGCATATCGAGAGCAGAAATTGAGACTGCTGTTCAATCTACTCTTGAAAGAGTAAATGTTTGCAACGAAAATGATGGGCAAAAATTTGAACGTTTATGTCAACACTAAATAGTTGTTTTTATTTCTTTGTAATAGGGCTTTTCAACGCTTCTCATTTGTTTCGAGCCTCTGTCATATGCCGTATAATCCGTGTATAATATTAATATACGAGATATGAACGAGGCTCGAAACAAATGAGAAGCGTCGAAAAGACCTAATATACGTTGACAGCTGGAAAATGTTTCTTTGTTGTTTCCATAGCACACTACTTTTAATGAATTATTTCGTTTACCGGTGACAGTAACAGTTATGTTTTTAAATTTACACGTTTTGTAAGATATCTCGAGATAGAAAAAAGGTATTAGCATGCGGTTTTCGCTATTCTTTTGCTAATTTTGTCTAATTTTGTAATATGGTATTAAAAATGCATGTTTGTATTTAATATTTTCCAAGGAACACTAGATTTCTGAAAAAAATTAAATAACGCCTTCTAGCTGGCATATTACTCAGTAAGTTGGTTCGAAATCATAACTTTTACATTGACGAAAAAGATTTGTCTTCAACAAGACCAAGTTTGCAAAATTTGATTAAGCAGAACCGGACTCACAGCCAGTTTTTCATAACAAGGTTCCCACTCACCCCCACCTCTTATTTCCAAAGGTAGATCTAAACTTGTCAAATCAAATATGCGTAGAATTTTATGAAGAATACGACGATCGGATTTCCAGTGCCCCTTCATTAGGAAAATTTTGTAAAATTTAGATTTTTAAATTTTTGATATTCAATTACGCCCTCTAGCGGTGGTCCCACAATTATGAAAATAATTTCCAGGCTTTTCCTGAGGCAACTTTTATTATAAAATTTTTTATTTCAAAGCTCTACTATAAACGGTTCCTGAGATATGGCCGAGAGCCATTCTTATTGGGACACCCGGTACATTTACAAAGGTTATACATTTTAAATCATGATTCGGGAGTGCTTCTCGTAACATTCAACGTGTTTGTTTATTTCTAGTGCATCTCTATTGTGGTTTTAGTAAAGAGAGAATTATAAATTTGAGTTTCGAAAAGTAAATTTAATTTATTTTTAAATTACGATCTAATATCAACAGAAGTGTTATACAAACTTTGTTATGCGTGGTTCTTTTCGGACAACATACTCAGTAAAACACAAGTTTAATTAAAATAAATAAATATATTCTTGTTCTTTTGATACAAATTAAAATCAAAAATAATAAAATAAAACAATATTTTTCTCTTTGTTCCGCCCCGACAAAAAACTACCTCGTCGGATGTCTGTAAAAGAAAAACAAAATTGTATTTTCTACTATTAAAAATGCAATAACAATGTTAGTATAATACAAGACGCAATCACGCTATTCCTCAGTACGGAATCAACATATTAATAATTACCCACATACTCGTAAGCACGTTATTCCTCAATACAGAATAACTACACACAACCAGCTAGTGGCCTGGCGAGTTGCTTTCAGATCAGTCCGCTGGATGGAACTGATTTTCTGTTGCTCCGCTCTATATTAAATACACCTTCGGCGGCCCATCTCCTGGCGTCCATCGGTAGTGGTGGAACCTATTAATTGGGACTGCCTGGATTTCGATGCGTGTTCGGTACTCTGCCGGAGATCCGAATGCGTAGCTAGAGAGGCTAATCATTACAACTTACAATAAAAAGTAATATCTGAAAAGTTGTATTAGTTTAAAAGGTCCTCTATACTATATAATATAATATTGTAGAATTTGTAGATCTTTATAGTCATAAATTGAGTCCGAAACATAACGGAATTATTTTTGGAATATTGGTGTCTGGAATCTTTTTCAACGCCGGAATTTTCTTATAATTCTATTTTATGCTGGCTCCCTTGAATTTGGCTTCTATGTTTATTAATAAACAGAATGATCACCAGAATAAGTGCCATGATTGAGATTTTCAGCAATGAAAGTGTAGGTAGGCAATGTAATATTTTCTTTTCTCATTGATGCCAATTGTGATGATATTATGACTCGGGAGTTTTCACAGATTTTCTGTAGATAAATACTTATTTTATTTTTAGTAGAATTGGAGCTTTTCTTTTATAGATTTTGATAGTGTTGCTAAATTTCAATTGATTAATTATCACTTCGCAACGATTAGTATTATGATGAGAAATGAACTGTATTTGAAAAATTTGGTCTCTTGTACTTTGCTTGGACTCGTTCAGATGTGGATGGCATTATCAATACTTCGTTGTTAGTTGCGTGTTCCATAATAAATTCTTGAAGAGTTCTGTGGTAAAACATTGGGTTGAAGTTTGATCATTGAGAAGACGACGCGCGACGCGACGGTACAATTTTCTTGTAGTATCTTCTTTGAAATAAAAAGTACCTTCTAAAATGGGACATTGTTCTTTTTGTAGGTGCGTTCGTCGGAGGTTAGTGTCAAATAAGGATATGTGGGGAGTGTATATTTTGATATGTTGGGTACAAATGATAAATATCAAGGAGATATTGGGTTTTAGGGTAGGAATGTGAGCAGCAAAGGTTAATTTTGAACTTTAGAAAGTTACTGGTGTTCCAAATATCATGTAATATGCTAGAATATTTGTAAATTTTGGAATTTGAGAAGGTCGGTACATACTATGCAAATATTTGATCATATCTTGAACTTCCTGACTCGAAATAATTGAACTACGTAGATAAGTTTAATTTTATAAACATAATTCAATTTGCTATATTTTCAATAAATACTAACGTGTGATCCAAAATTATTGTCACCATAGGTGGCTCTGAACAACAGAGATAGCTCTACAGTGCATGTCTATTATTAATTCAGATATACTTTCCAGTTTGCGTCAGCTTTGACAGTTACTTGTCAGTGTATGTACGTCAACTTAAAAACACTATAATTGAACATAAAAAGTAGCAGAGGAAGCAAAATTTTAACTTTATACGAATTAAAAGGTATTGAGATTGGGTGTCTTTTCAACGTGTTTTCAATCTTTATTCTTTGTTTGGAAAAGTGATCATAACAACACTGAATATAGCCGCAGTTGGCCGTGACGTGACACTCCGGCGGTCTTTCAGATTAAAACAAGACATACGCAATTTTTGCACGGATATCGTTGATCCCAATAATTGTGGATCGCTCGTTATCACTGGACCATCCGGTACCTACTCTTTTCCGAACGTTTGCTTTCACAGGAAGACTGCAACTTCTTGTTGAATACACTGTAGGGTAGAAGTTCGACGTGGATACCCATTACTGTGTTAAAATATCAAAAACCGAAACAATTTTTTATCAGTTGATGTGTAAAATATTCTTTTCTGATCCGCACGTATCCTACTAAATGCGCCAATTATAACTTTGAATTCTGAAAAGTGGTTTTAAAGATTAATTTATCTTGAAAATACCAAATACAGTGGAGTCCCAATAATCCTAAATAATTGGGATCGAACCCATTTAGGATTACCAAATTTTTCGGATTAAACAAATTTTCTTAAAACACATTTAATAAAAAATAACATAAATAATATACCTATCATTAAGTATACAGTGCGTCCATAAAGTAACGCATAAATTCATTATTTCACAAACCAGTGACTTTAAAGAAAAATCCCGAAACAGGTCAATTTTTATTTTTAAATTGCGATTTTTTTGGAATATATATCATACTAGTGACGACCGCAGAGTGAGCTAACATGGTTCACGGACGGTTCAGTGATGGGCGGGCGCTCTGGAGCTGGAGTGTATGGTGTGGAACCCGAGGTGTGCATATCTATGCCTCTTGGGCAGTACACCACTATATTCCAGGCGGAGGTGGCTGCTATCACGACTTGCGTCGTAGAGAATATTCGAATGGGCCTTGAGAATAGGACCATACGTATTCTCTCGGACAGTCAGGCAGCACTTAAGGCCATTGCCAGCTGGAGAATTAACTCTAAGCTTGTGCTGGAATGCCGACAACACCTGGAAACCCTGGCCTACCGAAACCGAGTGGAACTCGGGTAGGTGCCGGGACATACGGGGGTTGAAGGAAACGAAAAAGCCGACTCACTTGCGAGAGAGGGCTCGGCTGTCCCCCTTACTGGGCCTGAGCCTGGCCTAGGGGTGACCAAATCGGCTGTCAAAGGAGCCGTTGCTAAATGAATCCTTGCGCAGCACACCCGACACTGGAACGATATTTCGGGACAGCGGCACAGCAAGTTAATGATGGGGCGGCCAAACCCCTCGCTAACCGATGAGGCCCTACGACTCGGAAGGAAAAAGCTTAGGGCGGTAACTGGCTTACTAACCGGACACTGCACCCTAATAAAACACCTGCACAACATGGGGATCTTTCACGGAGACCATGTTTGCAGGAAATGTGGGGAGGCAGATGAAACTGCCTCACATGTCATATTTGACTGTCCAGCCCAAACCCGATGGCGACTGCAATACGGGGTCGAAAACTCGAACCTAAGTGTCAAAAGTCAGGTAAAGAACCTAATAAAGGGTCTTGTCCTGCTAGCTGGGAGAATGGACCTCTTATAGGTAACAGACGACTTAACTTCAAGTTAAGTAATCCCGAACCCATTTGGGACAAAACCCAATGATGGTTTAACCCGAGACCGAACGGTGTGCAATAAGCCTACTCAGGCTGCAGCACGGGCCCCATGGCCACCCGGTTCGATCTAACAACCAAAAAAAAATACTGGTGACGTCATCCATCTGGGCGTGATGACGTAATCGATGATTTTTTTTAATGAGAATAAGGGTCATGTGATAGCTCATTTTAAAGGGCACTCAATTTTCTATTCACTAATATAAATATTAAAAAAATTATTTATACAAGGTGTTTTAAAAAAATGTTTTTTAATTAAATTAATTGCGAGAAAAAGAAGAATGTATCTAATTTATTTAATTCAAAATCCGTTTTGTTGTTATCATAAAACAGGAAAAAACTGTTTATTTCACAAATAAATATTGTTTTTAGCTCAAATTCAACGTAAAAGCTGCCACCCACCTGCCTCCTAACAGTTTGACCATTTAGTTTAAGCGAAAATCAATGTTAATTTTTCAAATAAATTTTTTTTCTGTTTTTGACATCAGTAAATTGTATTTAGAATTAAATAAATTACATACGTTCATCTTTTTGTGTCAATTAATTTTATTTAAAAAAAATTTTTGGACATCCTGTATAAATAATTATAATATAGTTTATATTACTGAATAGATAATTAAATAACCTTTCAAATGAGATATCACACGACCCCTATTCTCATTTAAAAAAATCATCTATTACGTCATCACGCACAGATAGATGACGTCACTAGTATGATATATATGCCAAAAAATTTTAATTTAAAAATAAAAATCGACCTATTTCGGGATTTTTCCTTAAAGTCGCCGGTTTACGAAATAATGAATTTATGCGTTACTTTATGGACGTACTGTAGTACTCTCGTTTTGAACGCAATCAGAGCCTAAGATAATTAGAAGGAAGTAATGAACCCTTTAAATTAGTTTGTGGAGATACAAGAGCTATTTTCCTACCACCAAACGTTACCCCGCTGATACAGCTAATAGATCAGCACGTTTTGTAGTATGTGAAACAGCTTCTGCGACCTTGTGCAAAATATTCCTGGCTGTGAAGAGACGAATAACAATGCTGTAGAAGAATGGGTGCGAGCTGATGATGGTGGCCACGAGCTATATGATGATCAGCAAATCATTGAAACGGTTACATAAGAACTTCAAAACCGTCTGATGAGAGTGATGGGGAAGAAAATATAAAACGACGAATAGCGGGTAACCCACACAGACGCTCTGGCTGCGTTTGATCTAGCGCTACGCTACATAGAGCAACACCCTGCCGCCACGCCGGCGGATACCATGTTTTTGAGACGCTGCGCTGGCGTAATTTAGCTTCGAGGGAAGGGAATTCTTTATTAAAGCAAAGATATTCAACTGAATTTTTCAAAAAAAAAGTAAAATGTGAAAGGTTTATTAGTCAAGTACTTGAAAACATATTTTATTGTAATTTTTAGATATATAATATAAAGGTGATTCTTATATTAACTGCATATTAATTTTCCCCAAATCTATTTCAAAATTCTGTTTCGGATTAAACGAATTTTCGGATTACCGTAGTTCGGATTAGCGGGACTCTACTGTAATAACATTAGAAGTGTTATGGACAAAGTTACAATAAAAAATCACAACCAAAAAGTAATAATATAATTGTTTAAAAGTTCCTCTACACATAATATATACTATAATATTGCGTAGTTTCTGGTATTGGGACCGTGCAAGTTCGGAAAAGCGACACCTGGTTTCATAGCTCTGCACTTTTATTCGCACTTTTAATTATATTGGCCAATAATATGGTCCTGGTTACTGGATAATTGTCAAGGCCATAGTCCGAAAAAAATAATAAGAAGAAAAAATAAGATTTAGGTTATGTTATTAAAACGTAAACAATTGTATGTAGTAAATAAAATGAGTCATGGTTTGGTCATGGTTGACCATTGGTCAAACCATGACCAATCAACAAGAAGAACTAGTAATTACAGTGGCACAAACAAGAATAGAACAAGTAAAAGAGGGTCTAGGACGTTTCATCGCCGCCGTTTCGATGCCTCCAGTTCGATGCCGATGCCGGCCGATTCATCGCCAGTCAATTAATCGCTATCTGATATATTTCCGGATTTTCGACAGTTACAATTATTAGTTATTTTTAGTATTAATTAGGAATTCTAGGAAATGCGAGATATGACGGCGATGAAATGGACTGGCGATGAACCGGCGGCATCGAAACGGCCGGCGATGAACCGGCGGCATCGAAACGTCCCATTCCGAGTAAAAGAATATATATCTAGGACAAATCACTAGATTAAATAGAGAAAATCAGACCGAAGAAATAAAGAGAAGAATAAGGTTGGCCTGGGCATCATTCGGAAAACTGTCTTATATTCTAAAGAACAGAAAATACCCGCAATACCTAAAAACAAAAGTCTTCAATCAATGTATACTCCCTGTTTTAATATATGGCTCTCAGACATGGACGTTTACAAAAGAGAATATGGAAAAAATAGCAAAGACAGAAAGAGCCATGGAAAGACAAATGCTGAACATTAAATTATCAGACAGGAAAAGAAACGAATGTATCCGTAACAAAACAAAAATGAAAGACGTCTCTACCCAAGTAGCAAAGCTTAAATGGAAGTTCGCCGGACACACCCTACGGCAGAAGGATGAAAGATGGACTAAAATGGTAATACATTGGAGACCATGGAACCACAAACGAAAAAGGGGAAGGCCACAGATGCGATGGTCAGATGACCTGAAGAAACACATTGGGTCAAAATGGATGCAAATTGCCCAAGATAGAGAGGCATGGAAGAAGGAAGAGGAGGCCTATATCCAAGGATGGATGTTTAGGGCTGATTAGATAGATAGATAGAAATAAAATGAGTTATTAAAATGCAGTACTGCAAGCAAAATACAATTAATTAAATTTACCTTTATATAATAATTGCATATCATATTAATATTGTGGAGCAATATATAATTTTTCTTCTTAAATGACAATAGGTATGAAATGTACGTCAATTTGACAATTTGAATTGACAATATCCCTTTCAGGCCTGAATTTTTTTGAGTGAAAATGAAGTTTCCCTTTGAATAAATACGATATACGGTATCTAAAAAAAGTGTAAAAAATGCAGAAAAAAAAATTCATCGTTTGAATCTGTCACAAATGACATGTCACGTTCGTGCGCTCTGGGCTTATGTTCTATGAATACAGGATCGTAAGTGTATGAAAAAATTCATTGTTATTAAACGTAAAACACCATTAGGGCCAAATAAACATTATTTTTATAATTGTTTAATATGCTATTACATACTAACTAAAATAGAACAAACATTTTTTGCTGAAATGTCATGTCTTTCCATTGTCTCTTTGCTGAAGAAGAGCTCGTTGAAGGAACAGGTTCTTCATTCAATACAGGTTCTTCTTCTAATACAGTTTCTTCAATATCCTTGTCATCGGTGTTATTTTTAAACATTTCAACGTCAAAAGCAACATCATTTTCGCCATCTAAATCTTCTATTTCGGACTAGTTACCATCATTTCACACCTCTAGAGCCAAATAGTGGGTGAGAGGCACACCTGTAATAATTAGAAAAACTACTTTTATCATTAAAATGTAGAAAAATTAATAAAAAGTCACACCAATAAATATTTAGTATTTTAATTTCCTGCTTTGAAAATTGAATGTGTGACGGCAACTCACTATCGTGATATTCAAATTTTACGGGACAAGATCTCTACAAACAAATCAATAATTTCTTAAATTTTGTTTATAATCTTGAAGTTGAAACTTTATCTATACCACAACCCCGTTACAATAACATAAAAACTTATAAAAAACAAGATATCTTTTACTTACCTTTATTGGTTTTCTCGTCAAAATACACAGCCTTCTTTAAAGGGTATTCTATTGCAAACTAAGCGGGAATTCGTTAAATAATTTCAGTTACTCTGATAATACACGATAGACACAACATATTGATATCATCTTTCCTAGTAAAAATATGTTTATTTTTATATTGATACCCACATAAACATGAGCTCACGATCGTGTCAGCCGGTCACGAAAGGGATATGAATTATTTAAGAAAGTTGCAATATTTATCCGGTTTTCGCGCACGATCGTTTCGCGTATCCCTTCCGAGTAATTGCACACCGCGAATACTGAAAGTGCCGATTTTGTAAAATCGACTGTCATAAATAGAGTAAACAACAATAGTAGCCGTCACACACAACCTAAATTACGTTCGTAACAAGTTTGAGGTTAAAATACGAACCGCGAATAGAGAATGCCGAATTAGCCTTTTAACATAATAGAAAGATTCCTTACCGACTCCAGTCTATCATTAGCTATTCCATGCCGATTCGTAAAACTTATAATATACTGATGGCCAAAAAAAGTGCAACACTTAAGCGGACAAATATTTTTAAATATTTATTTATGGAAGTAGGTATACATAATAGTAGGGAAGGCAAGTATGCTAAATTTGCAGTTACTCGAGCGTTAAGGGGACCTATTAGATTGTGAAGATTAGGTCCTAAAATCAAAATAAGTTAAGTTAAGTTTTCCATTTTAGTGGGGACTTACCAATTTTTAATTTAATTTTCCATTTCCAACAATAGTTTTTTCCGATTATAGCGCCATCTATCCACCATTCGAAAAATGTCTTGAATAAAAGTTGGTTATTTTTACGTAAGTAATTCAAATCTACAATAAAAATGGGGGCTCCTATTTAAGATTTTAAAGTAGCCCCCCACCCCACCTCCGTCGGTGGTCGTGTTTGATGTCATTCAATAGATTTTAAAAAAATATTGAACACGTATTTTTCAGATTTTTGATCTGATGTTCATTTCGCGAAATAATATCGGGGTTCCTATTTAAAATTTTAAAGTTATCCCCCACCCCTCTCCGTCTGGGGTCGTGTTCGGTATCATTCAGTTTTTCGATCTGATGGCTATTTCGCGAAGTATTCGCTTTTTTGTGAAACTTTGTTACTCGCACATTTCCTTACGCCCTTCTCAAATCGTCAGATTTTTGAAATATACACTGTTCTGTATGTACTTAACTTACCTAATTATATGTTAATCTGACGATTTCGAGTTTTTCTAAAGATATATTTTTTTCGGACCCCCTTAACGAACTCCCCTGTATTAAGAGTCCATATATGGTAGGGGTTCATTCACAGGGTACAAGGTTTCTTCCCATGTTATTTTCTGGCGCGCTCGAGTAACTGCAAAAATCCCCGCTTGTGCTCCCCTACAAACAATAATAATAGTTCAAAAATAAATAACCATTTGCAATTTCGTTGCAACACGAAACTACAGCCGCATCATATTCTAGTTTAATCAGAGAGCGCAGCAAGTACCTCTACCGGTTTCGAAACTTATTAGTCTCTCATCACGAGGCACATAATATGCTGCTCTCTCTGACCCAACCAGGACAAACCCCGGAGTGCTGTTACGGATTGCAACGAACAAAATGGCAGGGGTGCCTTAACGGCAACTGCTAGCAAAAGACTAAGTTTTCAATGTAATAGCACATAAAACAATACCAAAAATATTACTCTACATCTCTCTACATCCCACCAGACTGAAAACAATGGGAAGCTTCTCTGGTTACACCTCCGAGGCATCTAACATTTGCAAGCCATAACGGATGCTGAGACTAAAGAAGATGAGGGAATTTTACTTTGGTATTGTTTTATTGGATTGAAAAGATTGAAAGTTCTATTAGATTGAAAACTTAGTCTTTTGCTAGCAGTTGCCGCTAGGGCATCCCAGCCATTTCGTTCGTTGTAATCGGTAACTGCACGCCGGGGTACCTATACGTAAACTGCAGACGCACAAGGCATGGGCGAACGATTCGGCTTTTTCCGATTAGCGGGTAGTAGAGTGCGCTACACTCTAATACCCGAAAGTTAAGTTAGGACCGAAGGGTTGGGTCTTCCTCCTTTCCGAATTCGTAAAATTCGATATTTGTACATAAAGATAATTAAAAACGTTGATAATACGAATATATACTGTGTTTTATTTACATTTTTTAGACAGGCTTAAATAATTGTAGACGTATATTGGCATCACGATCAATCGTAGTAAACAGCAGACGTATAAAGGCTAAGTACGTCTGCACTCTACTACCCGCTAATCGGAAAAAGCCGAATCGTTCGCCCATGCCTTGTGCGTCTGCAGTTTACGTATATGCCGCCGGGGTTTGTCCTGGTTGGGTCAGAGAGAGCAGTATATGTGCCTCCTGATGAGAGACTAATAAGTTTCGAATCCAGTAGAGGTGCTTGCTGCGGTCTCTGATTAAACTAGAATATGATGCGGCTGTAGTTTCGTGTTGCAACGAAATTGCAAATGGTTATTCATTTTTTATTTACATGTTTACTCTGATTGAAGTACGAAGGAAACCATTCTCGTTGGAACTTTACCGCGCTGAGCAGATGGGACGTGAATTATAAATTGTAAAATTCCCTCATCTTCTTTAGTCTCAGCATCCGTTATGGCTTGCAAATTTTAGAAGCCTCGGAGGTGTAACCAGAGAAGGTTCCCATTGTTTTCAGTCTGGTGGGATGTAGAGTAATATTTTTGGTATTATTTTATGTACTATTAGATTGAAAACTTAGTCTAATAATAATAGTCTTTGACAAATTATTTTATAACATTTTAAACAAATTTGCAACTACATTTTCGTCAAAAAATTAATACTGAGTGGCTCCTTCTTGATTTTATTTACACTCACTAACGCTATGGGGCATTGATCGAATTAAGTGGTCCATATATCCTATTGCGGAATGGAATCCGGATTGTTCTTATGGTATATCACAGGTTTTCTCAGTTGGCTGGAGGACGCACGGACGTGACAATCGATTTAGGTTTCGACCTACCATACCACACACATTTTCGATGGGTGATAAATCAGGTTTGATGGCCATTCCAGTCTCTATACCAAATTCTTTTATTAACTCCATGGTTTCATGGGCAATATGAGGTCTTGCGTTATCCTGTTGAAAGATCGCATTTGGAAGGGTTTGCAGATAGGGATGTAAAACAGGTTGCAGTACTTCATAAATATATCGTCGAGCTGTCAAAGGGCCGTTAATAAGAACTAGAGGTGATCTACATCGCAAACATATAGCACGCCATACCATAATGCTTGGTGGTCTTGCAGTATGACGTTCAACAACCAAGTTATATTTTGTCTCTCACCTCGAAAACGTCTTACTCTTATGCGCCCATCAGAGCCACCCAAACAAAGCCTAGATTCATCAGACAAGCAGACAAAATTCCATTGGCCATTCCAGTTTAACCACTGCAACTATTCCAGTTGCTGCACCACTCTAAGCGTCAAGCATTATGCTGTGGTGTAAAAAATAACACCAAAAGTGGACCGTAAGCTCTCAGACCCATTCCAAGTAATCTTTGATTAATTGTTTTCCTTGAGACTACGTTCTTCTTGAAACTACCCTTCCTCTAGATGCAAGTAAATCGCTTCTTACTTGATGTACACTCTATTTCTGAGAGCAAGAAATCTAAGGTGACGCAAATCACAGCCTTGCAATATTCTAGGACTTAGGACGTCCAGATTCTCCACGACCGCGACGCCGATAAGTCTCATCATTGGACCATCTCCTCCAAACTCTTAACACCTTTGATGGATTAGCTCCACCTCTTCATAAAATTTCCTGTAAACCAAAATCTTCCTCTTTCATGCCTACAACAACTTTTTCGAAGTCGCTTGAATGACGAATTTGCCAACGACCGCGAACCCTTGGCATTTTAAATTTTTTGAGTAAATAAAAAACAATCAAAAATGACCAAAAATTACAAATACACTAAAGTTAAATACACAGAAATAAACTTTATCTTTTTTGTTTTTGCGAGAAAAAACAAAAAAAACTTCAGTTAAAGAAAAGATAGCGTGGTAAAAACTTTATCACATATATATTTTTAGATAAGACTTACAAAGAAATAGTTTTTATCCAAATAAATCTTTATCATCATCATTCAACCTCTCCTGTCCACTAACTGTACATAGGTCTCTCCCATTTTTCTCCACTATCCACGGTTCTGTGCGCAGAGCCTATTTCACTTCAAATCAGGCCCGAGGCACTACACAATTTTTAGGCCCCTAAATAAGATTTAATAGTAATAATTAAAACGAATTAATTAATTTTTAAACGAATTAATTATTTAATAGAAATATAGTTGAACCAGAAATTTAAATTTGTATTAACAATAAATAATATTTATATTCAAACAATTAAACATTGTTTAAATACAGTTTGTCGTATTTAAGATGAAGACAGCTCTATATTTCGGCTATCAAAATCAATACAGATTTGAAGTTTTGCACAGTCATACTTGCAAAAGGTTCACATTTTTTAAGATACTCAACTGAAACTTAAATTTTAATCGCGGCCTACTGCGAATCCAAAACAGGGTAAATTTTCTATATTTTGCTTCACGTTACAATATTGGAAAATGTTATTTGAAAAACTTCCGAATCTTATTCTAACCGCACATACCAAATTGCATGACAAAATTCGCACTTTTAGTTTTTTCAGTAGTTGGAGTCAGGACCCTAATCTCCGGACCAGCCAATTTTAAGTTTTAGGGTCCTGACTACAAATAATGAAAAAACTAAAAAGGCGAATTTTGCCATACAAGTTGGTATGTGGGGTTAGAATAAGATTTGGAAGTTTTTTCAAATGACTTTTTCCAATATCTCTAACGTGAAGCAAAATATAGAAAATTTACCCTGTTGTTGGATTTGCAGTAGACCGCGATGAAAATTTTAATTTCAGTTGAGTAGACCGCGATGAAAATTTAATTTCAGTTGAGTATCTCAAAAAATGTGAACCTTCAACCTGTATGACTGCAAAAGTTCAAATCTGGATTTATTTTGATAGCCAAAATATTGGGCTGTCTCATCTAAAATGCGACACACTGTATCTAATGGTTGCTTGTAACATGTAACATGTAACTTGTACATGTAAAATTTAATGGTTGCTTTTATTCGTTGAAGAACATTTCTCCAATGTTCCTTTTCTTCTAAATATTTTTTTTTCATTAATGTTACACTTTATCCTGCTGTACTACTTCTCTTGACTAACGTATTATTGATGAAATATGTTCAGGAGATCGCTCATGTTGAATAACTGTCCTATTGATATTTTTCCAGTCATTATACCCATCGAAAATTAGAAGAACAATAATTTTCGTGGAAATCAGTTTACAAACGTAACAATAAAAACGGCTACATTTAAGACTGTAAGTACACTATAAACTCGCAAAGAATTTTCCCCATTAGCTTTCATTTTATAAAAAACCGCGCTTTGCAAGTATCTGATTTTATTATTATCCAATTGTGTGTTCAACACATTCACTAATTTTATCAATACAATATATTGAATCGGTCGATTACTTATCGATTATTTATGGTTGAAATTCCAGATTTAAATGTTTTGGCCTATATCTCTAGGAAAAGAGTTATTGACATTGTCGTTTTCTATAGGAGGTGACGGAGATGTACTTGTGACAGTTGAAGTCGCTTGAAAATCAACAGTGGAGTTATCATTTATCATTTCCTGTTCGTAAAATGAAAGAACTTTGAAAATTTATTTGTTTATCGCAATAAAAAAATTTTTTGGTGATCTTTCCGGGCCCCAATAAAATACGGGCCCGAGGCAAGTGCCTCACAGGCCTAGTGGTAAAATAGGCCCTGTCTATTGGTCTTGTAGCCATTTCTTGGATATTCGTTTAATGTCGCCCATCCAGCGTGTTTGTGGTCGTCCTCTGCTGCATGTGTCTTCTCTTGGGCGCCAGTCAATTAATTTTCTGGTCCATCTTGATGAATCTTTTAGTCTCGCTATGTGACCTGCCCAATTCCATTTCAGCTTGGCTATAAGTTCGACGACATCAGTGATACCTGTTCTTTTCCTTAGCTCTTGGTTCCTTATTTTGTCTTTTTTTGTCACGCCGAGAATCTATCTTTCCATGCGCCTTTGTGCCACTCGCATTTTTAGTGCTGTTGTTTTTGTAAGCGTGAAAGTTTCTGCTCCGTATGTCATAATAGGAAGAACGCATTGGTCAAATGTCTTCCGTTTCATAGCTATCGGGATGTTGCTCTTATGCTCTTAAATATGACTGTTAGTGAACCATACGTCGCCCAAGCAAGTGTTATTCGTCGTTGAAATTCACAGGTTTGATTAACCTTGCTTATTCTGATTTCATGACCGAGATATATGTACTTTTCTGTAAATTCTACCACTTGATTTTGGATGGCTAGATCTCCGCTGGGAACTAAATTAGTGACTGATTTTCGTTTTTAGATCTATTGTTGAAGATACATGTTCTAATTATTGTAGCATTTGTTGTGCTTCACCCAGATCTTTGGTAATAAGTACTATATCGTCGGCGAAACGCAGATGATTGAGTATTTCGCCATCTAGTTTTATTTGTCTATTTTCCCACTTTAGAATTTCAAAGGTGTATTCGAGGACCGATAAATAATTTAGGTGAGAGAGTGTCACCCCCTCAGTGAGATTCATATCAAGCGAGGTGTGAGACAGGGCGACACTCTCTCATCCAAATAAATATCCGGATACAAAGTGTTGCATTTTTTTAGCCATCAGATTACTTTTTCGTCATATTCTTCAATGCACAACATCTTGTCTTTATATAAACACTTCCACTTTTTATTCACTCAGATATCTGAAAGAGCACTAAAAGCGAAACACTTAATAAAAATATAGTAGATAGTACACAAATACTTCAAGCGCAACATATCTTTCAACTGGATGAGACAGATTTTAATGGAAAACTATTTTTAAGCCTCGACGTGATAACCCTGAAACTTTGGGACACTAATAGGACTTTCAAGTTTCGTTGCGAACTTACGCCTTTGCGAACTTTATATTGATGTGTCATGAGCACAGGAAAAGCTCCATCAATAATGTTTTTAGCCCTACAAATAAGCGTAGGGAAGCAATGTTTTTGGAGGGATTAAGTCGATTATAAGTTTAAATGGTGTTTTATTAAAGTCTTAAACTTATATTAGATTATACAAGTAGGCATACATTTACTGTATTGCTTAGAAGTAATTATTTATTTTATCATAAATACTTGGAAAAGGGAATAGTCTAGCGCGTCTCCTAGAAAGGAACGGCTCGATTCAGTTCCAAAAATTGAAAATGGAGTAACTCAAATTAAACTAAGTGTCCATTTGAGACGAAATAGTCTCTATAGCAGTCTCGAGACTGCACTCACAAATACACACACCCAAACTTATATGGAATCACCATGTATTTCAAAGTAATACTCATTTCTTTTGAAAAACTTGTTATTATTGCGAAGAATAAAGGTTTTTATTGAAAATAAACAAATATATAAGACAATTGGATTAGTACAGCTCGGTACGGTATAGGTTATTTGTTTGAGTTGCAAATTGAACGAAAATAAATAAACTAACTTTTGCGTCTAAAAACGAAAATATGCCTGATGTGGGGTTATAGAACTTACAAAGAGGAAAGATTATTGGTCTTGTGGAGAAAGTAATGCTCTCAGAGGGACATAGCTACAGAGCTAGGCGTAATACACGGCGTTCTGTCCAAAACCTATACTAGGTAACAGGAACTAGGAAAGCTCAAAAATAAAGCAAGGGAAAGTCGCCAAAAGTAATAACGGCTCTCCAAGATCGTTTAGTTGTCCAGTCAGCTGGAAGACACCCAACCATTTCTCACCTGCAGCTCCAAAGGCAGCTTTTGAAAGCTAAAAGTGTAACTGTTTCAGTTGAAACGATGAGAAGAAGAGTTTGTACCAAGAAGTATACAGAAGGAGACAGTTGTGGGTTCCCGAGTTATCCAGACAGCACAAGATTGGTCGCTTATATTGGTGTCTTCACCAAAAAAACTGGAACATTGGGAATTGACAAAATGTGCTATTTTCAAAAAAAGTCAGGATTTGTGTAAAATCAGATGACCCATGAAATCGTGCACTTAGAGGCTGAGGAAGACAAGCAAGAACGAAAACTGTCAGATCTATCCACAAATATACAAGGGGAAGTGTAATGTTCTGGAGAGGAATTGTGATCCGTAAAAAAACTCCTTTAATTTTCATCCAATCAACTTTAACTGCTCACAGGTATGTTGATAACCTGTAGTCAGACTCTGGAGAGGTGTAACAGAAGAAAATTTAATTTTATTGCATGATAAAGGACCTCTACATACCATTAGAGTGACTACATACATCATTAAAGCAGAAGGTATCCCTTGTTTGGAGTCACCTGCTTACTCACCCGAGCTTAATCCTATAGAGTATTTGTGGGATATGTTCAAAAAAAAATTAGAGCATGCCGGGATAATCCACAAAACACCGCACGGCTAGTACAAGCTGCTCTTAAAGGATGGAGCAACCTACCACAACAAAACGTTGATAATTTGATTAGGAGCGTGCCCACGCAAACTGAGGCTTGCATAAGGACTAGAGGTGATAACACTGACTACCACAAAATACAAAAAAAAATAAAAACAATTTAAACATTATTCGTTTTACATTGAAATTTTGTATGCTATTGACTTTAAAACAACTACTTTCAATTTGTTTGTTAAATACTTTATTGTTTTATTTAATTGTTATGTATTTGTTATTAAATTGCTAAATATTAAATATTAAATTGTTAAATATTGTTTGACGTCGTGTGTTTGTTTTTTTTAAATTCGCACGAAATAGTAAGAAATATCAGATGATTCCATATAAGTTTAGGTGTGTGTATATATTAGGGTCTGAGAGAACTCTCCGAGGTAATCTGTGACTTGTCGCCGAGACTGCACTTGTCACACGTGGACATGCTTATTTATGATCTCGAGATCTAATCTCCAGTCTTCTGTCTATGCTAGAAGAGCTTAGTCTATACATATAGTCTCATGTTAGTGTTTAGTGAAAAAAAAAATATTGACTTGCTAAAAAATGAGTGTGCGACATTGGACCGATGCAATTTTTCAATTAATTTCTCTTTACGAATAAAAAGAATTTTTATGAAATGTTAACCACAACTACAGAAACCGCGAAAAAAATGATATTTGTATGATGAATTTTCAATAAACTTTAACAATTATGATGCAAACGAAATACAAAGAAAGTTACTTATATAATTAAAATTTATATTTTCGTAAATATGGTGTTTTATTTATTTTTTTTTATTTAAAAAAGACAAAGTCGCATTAGTCGAAGGTTATTAGCGACATTTCTGTAACATTTGTAACAATATTAAATCAAAAATTGGTAAAAATGAATTACATTTGTAGACAATTAAACTTTTGGAGCAATAATTAAATCCCACGCACTAACACTTTATTTTTGATATGAACTTTTAGATCGCTAGCGACACTCCGACACTCTCTTTCTGATGCATCATTAGTGATTAATAGTGATAGCGTTACGCACACTAGTATCTGTTTGTTCATATTTCCTTCTATGCCTATATGGGATGTTATTCACAGGAAGTGGATTCTTCTGAAACTTTCTTGAGCTAGAGCTTCCAATAGTTTGGCCTTGGTTCTTTTCTCAATAGGGTTTTTATGGTATATATTTTGCATAGCTTTGACTGTGCTAAGAGAGTCGGAAAGGACTGGACAACAAGGGAGGTTTTTACTACATACATGTTTTATGGCTGTAAACAAACCAAAGAGCTCTGCAGTATAGATGCTGGAATTCAGAGAAAGATGTAGGAGCATAGCAAAGCGATGACAAAATCCATCAATATTCTTTTAAAGTAGAAACTTGAATCTTAATGTTGGCTTAATTGAGATGTGTCACTTTCCCAGTCCGATGCCTTATTCCAAGATAACTATTGATTTTTTTCTTTATGGACGTGAATTTTCGTTTTATGGATCTTTCCTTTAAATGGGGGTAAACTTGACTGAGCATATGGGACAAATCTGATAGGTCTGTGGTATATTCTTGAATTGGAGTTATAGGATCTGTTGATCCCGTGATATTCGTTAGGAGCATGTTAAGTTGATCAAAGTTTAGAGGAAAAGGTATAGGGTGATTTTCTATGAAGTTTTTAGCAGGGTCAAGTAAGAGAGAAAATGAGCCATTCAGAAGTGCTTGCTGAACTAATTTTAGCTTTTTTAGATTTTGCTTGAACTTTAGGTGGTGGAAAAATGTTACATTCTTTTAAAGATGGATCTGCTTCAGGTGAAATAATTTAATCAAAGTTACGTTTTGGTTGATTAATTATGTGGCTGTCCTTATTTGATGCATCTACTTTGTTCGGTATCTCCGGGACATTAGAAATATACATTTGTTCACACTGAGAAAGGTTTGTATCATTGGGTGCTTGTAAAGATATATTTGTTGCGCTGGATACCGATGCTTCATTGTTTTGGTTGGGGTTTAGTTGAGCTAGTGGTTTGGAGCACTGTGATGCTATGTGACCTGGCTTCTTGCATCTAAAGCAATCTAAACTGTCTTGAGAAATAAATATTCTATATATCGTGTTGTCGAAAACAAGAGTAAATGACTCTGGTAGTGCTAGAATGTGAGGACTAATATAGATTTGTCTTCGAAAACTAAGGATGTGATTGTACTCAGGCATAGAAGCACTAATTTTGAGGAATGTCATGGGGGAGACAGGAACTATGCCGATTTTTTTGTAACTCATTGATTAGCAAGTCGTGTGGTATTGAAAGACATACGCCGGAGAGCACAAATCGTTCCGCTGGTGTAACTAACCTTCTTGCTCTGACAATTTCACCTTGTATTTCTATTTGACCATGATTATTCATAAAATCATCCACTATTTGTTTATTGGATAAATACCTACATATGCGATTATTAGCTAATCTACAAGAGAAGATTATATTTTTCGGTTGAATTATATTTCCAAGTGAGAGAAGGTAGTCTTGAAGTTTGGTGTTTTCTAAGGCACTAAAGATAATTGCTTGGGACTTTAAAGGAAATTGCACTCTCGACGCTGCCAAAGAGTATGACTGTAATGCGTTTATTTGACTTTGATGGTGTTGTATTGTAGAACTGTTGTGTGATTCCATGTTTGAAGTCATTTCGATAAACGTTAAGTGAAAAGTAAGTCCGACCCTGTACACCTGCTAAAACAGGTATATCGGTCTTTACTAAAAGCGGTTATTTTGCTGGTAACACTGGATTTGTTTATTGACAACAATAACAAATAATTGCAATTTGCTGACTTTAATGCTAATTTAACTGGATATTATGTAAAGAGTTTGAACACTTACAGTTTATTTCAATATATCACTGAGATTCACAATTTATAACTTGCTTGCTATGCTTGCAACGATGCAGGACCGGTCCATCAGTCGAGACTGCTCAGCAGATATTCGAATATTGTTTTTTAATTGTTTTGTAATCCACAACCGCAATTCATATACGAGAGCTTAACCGGCTCCCAAGTCAACTCGATGAAGCACCCATTTTGTCATCCAACACTTCTTTTTTTTTTCACCTTTTTTGCACAATCATATACGCAATTATAAAATGTAGTGCCTGATACGAATCCATTTTGAAGTATGAAAATATGTATAAGCGCGATGAAGTCACACGGTGGCCTGTGTGTTTACTCTCTAGTCGGCACGGAATTGCCTTGATATCGAGAGTAAAGTCACCAGCGAGTCTCCCATGCCAATCTCGAGACCGCAAGTGATCTCAAATCGACAACACCTTGAGACGAATCTAGAGATTTTCTCTCGAGATTTTATCTCGAGTGGACAATTAGCTTAAAGAAAAGGATTTGGTGGCAGTTACACAAAGGATCCCGGCATTTTTCTTATGTAAAAGGGGTTTCAGTTAAAACTGAAACTTATCAGAGAGGTAGCTTTGGCCAGGGTGGTCAAAAGTTCAGAAATCAATTATTGTTTCTGAATAATAGAGATTCAAAGTGTCGGTTTTTAGTCCATTTGAATAATGCATATTTGTATGATATACAGGTTGTTTGTAAATAGGCGTAACAAACTTCAGGGACTGATTCTGTATGAAAATATAATGACAGTTCGCTATAGAAACGTATGTACGCAAGTGCTTAGTTTTCCGAGATACTGGGTATTAACATTTTTTTAAAAAGTGGCGATTTATTAATTGCTATAAAATTGGTTAATGTATGCAAATTAAATTTAATGCGATTTAGGAGGTAGTTATTGCCCGTTTTGTCATACTATTAAAAAAATATTCATCATTGGCGCACATAGGTACGGGTAATGGCCTCAATTTATTGAAGATTTATAAGAAAAAATTGGTACGCCACTGAGATATTTCAAATTAAAAATCATTTTTATTATTTGTTGAATTTGTGACGAAAAATCTTTGTTCTCTTTTTTCATATGAAGCGCCATTTTTATGCAAAAATAAAGCATCTTATGGCGTATCTTTTATTTCTTTAATATACTTTCAAGAACTATCTAATACAATAACATTAAACCAGAACAATATCAGAAAGTACCATTTGCTGATTTGTGGAGTATTGCTTCAAGCAATTAGGAAGAGCAGCGAGAAATCCAAAGAGGGCAGAATTATGAAAAAGCTTTGAACGGCCATTTAATAGAGCGGGCTGTATCGTCGCGCCCGTTAGTAAAATTATTCCGATTCGACTTTTTTGCACAAACTTACTCAAAAAGAGGTCCTTGTAACAAATCCATAGGGTGCCAGGCGGTGCCGTGGTCGAAAAATTGTTTAAACAATTTTTTTCTACGGCCGTGCTAAAAGAGCCACTTTCACGCACGCATTTCGTTTCCGAAAGTTGCACTTTACCGCACGGCGTGCGTGAAAGTAAATTTTCCCGCACGGCGTGCCGGAAAGTAGAATACTTTGTAATATGGCATTATAATACATTATAATACATGCAATAAACTAATATTTAGATATTATTTACCAATTTATTTCAAATTTATCTTATTGTGTTCATGTTTTAATGAAATTAGCGCGATTATTTCATTCATAGGAGATTCTGACCAATAGAAAGCTACAGAAATCAAAATTAAACATTAATATTTTTGATAATATCTTGTCGTCAAGTATATTACGTCAGATGCCCTTCGTTGCTACGAAAAAATACATTCAGTGACATTAATGACAATCAATGTTTTAAAAGTTATAAAAGTGATGACTTCCAACCGTCAAATATTTATATAACAACTGTGTGTTTAATTGTACTAATTTGTAGGGGAGGGAAGGGCAACGTGAAATAGTGGGGTAAAGCGAAATAGCTCGTTTTCAAATTCTTACGCAAACGGAGCCATCACTGTTTACAATCCAATCAATGTTTAGAAGTAGTACGTGCTTATCGATCATTTTGTAATAGTCGTCTGTCGATGTTATTGAAAATATCACTATATGTACATTTTTGGACGACTATTTGTAAAATCTACAGGTGAGTGTAATTGCTAGTTCTTCTATCTTATTTAACTCAACATATTTTTGAAAGCAACACACAAAAGCAATCATACTTAACTATCTTTTATATTAAAATATAGATTGTTAGGTTAGGGTTAAAAATTTTGACTGGGCAAGTTTGCTTTTAAATCCATTTGGGGCAATGTGAAATGTTAATAGATGGGGCAAAGTGAACTATCGTTTCACTTTACCCCACTTGTAATTATACTTGATTGCTACCATTAAGAAATAATATGTGTATTTCCAGGTGTAAAATGTGAAACTATAAAATTAAGCTGCTATGCAACACGGAATTTCTGTTGCTACGTTAAATTGGAAGATTAAATCCGGAAAAAGTAAGGAAGAAGCGCCAAGTAAGAAGCTAGGCTGATTTCAAACCGTACTCTAGACTATTTCACTTTACCCAACCATGCGGGGCAAAGTGAAAAAAGACAATGCCTGACAAACCCACGCATAACAAAAAAATTATTAACTTAATTTAATTTATATTTCGACATATTGATCTTAAACTATACTGTAATAAGATGTGTTTTTTACAAAATTTCATTTCGAAAATTGTAAAATTTATTTAATTTCAAAGTTTAGCTATTCCACTTTACCCTACTTTCCCCTACTTACATAAATAAATTACAATAAAATGTTGGTTTTGAACAGTTTTATTCATGAAATAATCGCAGCAAATTGCACTCGATCTCTAAAATTATTATCGAATTGTTGCCCTTGTGACACTTTGACATAATTTCACTCCCATTCGGGTCGTGAAATTAAAACTGGCAAAGTGTCACTCGGGAGAAATTCGATAATTTTAGAGCTCTTGTGCAATTACTACTGATAATTCGATGAAATAAAATTATTTTGACATAATATTTAAAAGTCAGATCAGTAGACAATTACAATGGTTTTGAATCGTCGTCATGGAAACCAATATCGTCGTCGTGGTAACCCATTATATTGAAAGTTTGGTTTTGACAACCTCGTCAAATAATTAATTTGTGTATTTTCACTTCTAAATAAAAATTGATATAACTCTATTTTTTGTAGCATTTTTTCCTAACGTAGGGCCCTAGAAAAAATATTGTTCCTAACTCATGCGGAAAGTGTCTTCCCAGCACTCAACTGCTTGCCCGAACTCCGCTATCGCGTCGTTCGGGTCAACGGCAGTCTCGTTCGTGAAAGTATCACTTTCCGCACTAGTTAGGAAAATAACTATTTAAACAAATTTACAAAATTAATTTTTTAATTTCCCACAAATTTTTATAGATAATTTGGATCATTCATCATTATGAACAAAAATGGTCTCTTGTAATTTTTCTCTAAAATTGATTGTTGTCGAGTTATACGCGATTTAAAATTTGAAAAATGCGGAAATGGCCATTTCAAGGCTTAATAACTCATTAAAATTTATTATTATGAAAGTCAAAAAGTGACCATATCAAAGTCACAAAAACACCCCTCCTTCAAGATCCTGAAGAAATTTTTGTCATTATTTTATTACAAAGCTGTTATTTAATTATTAACAATTAGCGCTATAGTCCGGGCTATACCGTCGCCCCGTTAGCGAAATTATTTCGATTAGATTATTTTTTTGCACAAACTTACTCAAAAAAGGTCCTCATAACAAATTCACAGGGTGCCAGGTGGTACCTTGGTCGAAAAATTGTTTAAACAATTTTTTTAAACAAATTCACAAAAATAATTTTTCCACTTCGAACAATTTTTGTTTGATAAATTGGGTCTTTCTGAGTATAAAAGGTCTCTTGTGATTTTTCTCTAAGATTGATTGTTGTCGAGTTATACGCGATTTAAAATTTGAGAAATGCGAAAATAGCCGTTTTCAAGGGTTAATAACTAAGCGTATGGCGTATAACTCGGCAACAATCAATATTAGAGAAAAATCACAAGAGACCTTTTTTACTTAGAATGACCCAAATTATCTAAAAACAATTTGTTTGAAGTGAAAAAATTATTTTTGTGAATTTGTCGGAAAAATTGTTTGAACAATTTTTCGACCACAGCACCGCCTGGCACCCTGTGGATTTGTTATAAGGACCTCTTTTTGAGTAAGTTTGTGTAAAAAACTCTTTTCGAAATAATTTCGCTAACGGGGCAGCGATACAGCCTGGACTACAGCGCTCATTGTTAATAATTAAAAATAACAGCTTTGTAATAAAATAATGACAAAAGTTTCTTCAGGATCTTGAAGGAGGGGTTTTAAACTTTGCTTTGGTCACTTTCTGACTTTCAAAATATAATTTTTAATCGAGTTATTAAGCCTTGAATATGGCCATTTTCGCATTTTTCAAATTTTAAATCGCGTATAACTAGACATCAATCAATTTTAGAGAAAAATCACAAGAGACCTTTTTTGCTCGGAATGACCAAAATTATCGGGTATAATATCACAAGCGAGTGAGAATAAATTGAAAATAATGCGACAGTTTTTCTAAAATTTGTTGTTTGGCAATAGACACGAGAGCCCGCTGGGCTCGAGTGGCTATTGCCCAATGACAACAAATTTGAGTAAAAATGAAGCATTATTTTCTTATTTATTCTTACTGCCGTGTGATATTCGTAAGATTATTTTTTAATACGTATATTATGGATGTTTTTCTGAAGCTATTTTCTTGTGGCATTTTTATATCAATTACTTTTAATGGTAAAATTGTGGCTTATTTCGCATTAAAAGTAATTGATATATTATGGATATTTTCTTAAATGTGACAGTTGTCAAAACTAGGAAACTGGTTGCCATTAAACAGAAACAATCTACTTAAAAAAATTCTATCGGTAATTTTCTACAGTAGATAATTCTCAGTATAATTTTAATCTGATTGGACAGAATTAAACACGTGATCAAATATCTTACTATACGATTGGAAGTTAAAATCATCAAAAAAAATTCTAAAAATTTTTTCGACCACGGCACCGCCTGGCAAGTTGGTGCAAACAAATCGAATCGGAATAATTTCGCTAACGGGGGCGACGATACAGTCCCCTCTATAAAGCCCTTACTGGAAAATGAGGGCACCCAATATGCACCAGGAATGGCTGATTAGATAAAAATAGGTAAAAAATAAATATGGCCATTTTCACATTTCACATTTTTAAAAAAACATCAAAATACAACGGAAACGGGAGTGGAACGAACCCATTAGTAGAATGGCAGAGGATAGGATAGTACGAATAGCATGAGATAAGTCACCAAATGGACGAAGAAGTATTGGCAGACCAAGAAAAAGATAGTGCAATAACTTAAACAATTTAGGAGGCTAATATTAAAAAAGAAACAGGCTTTAAAGCCTACATACAAGAAGGAAGAAGAAGAAGAAGATCAAAAAACAATCACATTTTTCAAAACTGGGAGATGTTTTGCTCAAAATTTACTAATATATAATATAAACTAATTTACTAATATAATAATATTCACTAATGCATAATATAAACCATTCTTAGTATACCAAACTAAATAAACCTCTAATAAGTAAAAAACACCCCATATTTTTAGGAGGTACAGGGTTAAATTCACTTAAAAAAAGGAGTTTTCCCAAACATCTTGTAAAATCACATACAAATGTCATAAAAATGAAAAAAATTTACTTTTAATTCTAATTTAAAAAGTAAAAGTCCCCTTAGAGCACTAGTTTTGACGTGGAATTGGTATGTATACAATAAAGTATCTATTAAAATATCCATTTGAATACGGCAAATATCTCCCCTGCTTAACGGAGCTTTCAGATTTCCATCTTATCCTTTATTGCCTCTATTTTAGAATCCTTATGTCGACACCATTGTGTACTTATCTATATTCCGTGATCTTGATAGGGTTAAGAAGACCTTGGCATTTGCTTATACAAATCACCGTTCGTCCCCCTGTTTCCTTTTAACAAACGGAAAATAAAAAGTTTGCATGATTCGCAACGAACTGTTTAAGATAACAATCTCGATCAAAGACCTAGACCTCGGTGAGGTGACGTGGGTGACAAGCAGCCATCATTAATAACATTAGTAGACATTTTCAATGTAATACGTTATTACGGAAAAATGTCGTTGTAGAAATTCATTCTATAATATAGTTTTAATTTTTTTTTCTAAGTTAACTAAGAATTTGTAAAGGTGTGCTTGATTTCAGTTGGTGTAATTTATTAATTTAATATGTACATACAGGGTGAGTCACCACTAACGCGACGGAAGATTACAGCGAAATGGTAAAAGATTTGAAAACATTTTTGATTAGTGGTTTGTAAGTTAATAAAATCTACATTTTAAAATTATTTTGGAATATACACGGTGTCCCTATAAATGGCGGCGTATCAAAGTTTTATTTTTTCTTATGGAAAACCCTATATTATATTGCATTTTTAATTGTCCGCAAAAAATAAGGTATAGTTTCATAAGGCTTCCCTATACCTATGTACAGAGTGTCCTGAGCTATGGTGACTTTTCTTAAAATGTAAAGTTTTAAAAGAAGGCTTATTCTCAAGTTATTTAAGAAATTATAAAAAAAATACTTTTACATTTAAATATTTGAATATTGGTTGAATGTATTTCATGATTAATTGTTACATATTTATTTACAGGATGTTCAAAATTTACAGTTTTATTATTGGATTATTCAATGTGCCATATGATTCTTATTTTAAATGTAACACCATGTATATGAATAAATAATTATACTAAACACATCTACCTCTTTCGAACGGTATATAGATGTCCTATACCTAGGTGTCATAGTTTTTGCGTAATTTACAATTATTAAAATTCTTAATCTGTAAATCGATTTTAAAACAAAATATGTAGTTAATTAATGGCATTGTATGACATTGTCATTTTATGACAGTACGGTCTGGTAATTTTTTTATGATTAATGTATTCCATGATTCATTATTACACATTTATTTACAGGGTGCTCAAAATTTACAGTTTCATTATTGGATTATTTAATGTGTCATATGATGCTTATTTTAAATAAAACACCATGTATATTAATAAATTGTTATACTAAACACAGGTTCCTCTTTCGAATGGTATAGGGATGTTCCATAACTAGGAGTCATAGTTTTTGCGTAATTTACAATTTTCTTAAACGGTAAATTGATTTTAAAAATAATATTTATGCACTCTCGATTTTTAAACTGTACGAAATAAATGTTTGTTTACTGTATCATAATGAAATGAAAATAATGTCTATTTACTAGATCATTATTATGAAAAGGAGGTAGATTGGTCTGTCTACAATACATTTAAAAAAAATCAGGATCTGCTCCAAAGTCTAAAGTCCATAAACGATAAGTTAAATATTTATCATAATCCTGTTCGGTCTAATATTAGTGTAGTTGAGTTTTATACGGATAATAGTGGTTTCTTTTAAGTATTCTAACAGTCGTTTGACTGATTTACCCGAAATTTTTTCTTTACTAGTATTTGGGTTTTCCGTAACAGAAACCAGGACATCAAGTTCCTTGACGTGATCACAAATAACTGGTTTATTTTTATTTAACTTTCCGAAATTTCTCAAAAACGTCCTTTTTTGGGCGTCTTCTATCAGGATACCTACTTTTGAGCGTAAACTTTAGAAAGTAAGATACAATTGTGTGGTCGGCGGACAAAAGCAGATAAGTCAATTTTTGAGATTTTTTATTTGTTAAAATCATCTAAAAAATATTATCTACCGCTGGAATAAAACAGATAAGTCAAATGGTATACCTGTGGTTCCATATCAAGTAGTGATCTTTTTCATACTTACAATTTTATTCATTTTAGAGATGAATTCAACCAATCACTTCCTTTTATCTAGTTTAGATCGGCGTGTGCCTAACCAAAACATTTGACTTAACTGATTAGGGACATTTGTGGATTTATCCACTAAGTGTAATGCTCATTAGCTAAAGACTGAGAGAGTCATAAAAAGGAATATTATGTTAATGCTTCATTTAATTTGTAATTTGAATATTGATTACATTGTGTTTCTCACGTTTCTTTTCTCTTTCAATGGTGTGGTTAATAATATATGGTGTGTAATGTGTAGTAAGCACATTTCATGAAAATATTCATTAAAAGCTAAATACATACACAAAATCAATATACAGAGAGAGTCTGTAAAGTGGAATAAATTCAATATCTCAAATACTAATTGTTTTTTTGGAAAATGCTCAGACCCGTCGATTAGTATTTCAAATTGTCCTTTTTGACATTCAATAATAATGTATACAGGGTGTCCCAATTTAGAGATATGACGTCATCGTCGATTTTCTTAAATGGCAACACTGTCATTTTGATAGCTAATTTGATAGGGTTTGTAAAGTTATAACTGCAAAATATCAAATTTTTATTCTCTACCATTTACAAGATAATAGAAAATAACAACGTTATATCTGTAATTTGGAATATATTCAATAATTAAAATACTAACTGTTTTTTTGAAAAATGCTCAGACCCGTCGATTAGTATATCAAATTGTCCTTTTTGACATATAATAATAATGTATACAGGGTGTCCCAATTTAGAGATATGACGTCATCGTTGATTTTCTTAAATGGCAACACTGTCATTTTGATAGCTATTTTGATAGGGTGTGTAAAGTTATACACAACTGCAAAATTTCAAATTTGTATTCTCTACCATTTAGATGATAATAAAAAATAACAAAGTTATGAAAAAGAAGTAATCAACTAATAATTGAATTTAATTATTTCAATAAATTAAGCAAAAACTCATAATGTTGCCCTCAATTATTGTCAAATTGTCAATGGGCAACGTTATGAGCATTTGCTTAATTGAAATAAATAAATTCAATTATTATTTGATTACTTCTTGTTCTTCATAACTTTGTTATTTTTTATTATCTTGTAAATGGTAGGGAATAAAATTTTGAAATTTTTCAGATGTGTATAACTTTACACACGCTATCAAAATAGCTATAAAAATGATAGTGTTGCCATTTAAGAAAATCAACGATGACGTCATATCTCTAAATTGGGACACCCTGTATACATTATTATTATATGTCAAAAATGACAATTTGATATACTAATGGACGGGTCTGAGCATTTTTCAAAAAAATAGTTAGTATTTTAATTATTGAATATATTCCAAATTACAGATATAACTTTGTTATTTTCTATTATCTTGTAAATGGTAGAGAATAAAAATTTGATATTTTGCAGTTATGTATAACTTTACAAACCCTATCAAATTAGCTATCAAAATGACAGTGTTGCCATTTAAGAAAATCGACGATGACGTCATATCTCTAAATTGGGACACCCTGTATACATTTTTATTGAATGTCAAAAAGACAATTTGAAATACTAATCGACGGGTCTGAGCATTTTCCAAAAAAACAATTAGTATTTGAGATATTGAATTTATTCCACTTTACAGACTCTCTCTGTATATACAGGGTGTCCCGAAAAGATTGGTCATAAATTATACCACACATTCTGGGGTCAAAAATAGTTCAATTGAACCTAACTTACCTTAGTACAAATGTGCTCACAAAAAAAGTTACAGCCCTTTGAATTTACAAAATGAAAATCGATTTTTTTCAATATATCGAAAACTATTAGAGATTTTTTACTGAAAATGGACATGTATCATTCTTATGGTAGGACCATCTTAAAACAAAATTATAGTGAAATTTGTCCACCCCATAAAAAATTTATGGGGATTTTGTTCCCTTAAACCCCCCCAAACTTTTGTGTACGTTCCAATTAATTCATTGTTGTGGTACCATTAGTTAAACACAACGTTTTTAAAACTTTTTTGCCTCTTATTATTTTTTCGATAAGCCAGTTTTTATCGAGATGCGGCTTCTTTTTCAATATATTTACGTAAAAATTTTATGGGGGTTTTGTTCCTTTAAACCCCCCAAATGTTTGTGTACGTTCCAATTTAACTATTATTGTGGTACCATTAGTTAAACACAGTGTTTTTAAAACTTTTGCCTCTTAGTCTTTTGTTCATAAGTCACCTTTTATCGAGATGTAGCTTCTTTTTCAAAATATACCTAAAAATGTAAATTATAAATAAATTTTCAGATTATTAACAGGTCTCTAGAACCGTACTTAACCATATACAAATATGTGGTGGATTCGACAAATATTCAAAATATCTCGATAAACACTGGCTTATCGAAAAAGTACTAAGAGACAAAAAAGTTTTAAAAACAATGTGTTTAACTAATGGTTCCACAATAATAATTTAATTGGAACGTACACAAAAATTTGGGGGGGTTTAAGGGAACAAAACCCCCATAAAATTTTTATAAGGTGCACAAATTTTACTTAAATTTTTTTTTAAGATGTTGCTGCCGTAAAAATGCCGCATGTCCATTTTCAATAAAAAATCTCTGTGAGTTTTCGATATATGAAAAAAAATCGATTTTCAATTTGTAACTTCAAAGGGCTGTAACTTTTTTTGTGTGCACTATTGTATATAGGTAAGTGAGGTTCAATCAACCTATTTTTGACCCCAGAATCTGTGGTATAATTTATGACCAATCTTTTCGGGACACCCTGTATAATAGATATGTTGTATGAAAGTAAGGACTGAAAAATGAAAGTTTTAACAGGCAGAGCAGGGTAAACTATGTGTAGAACTCTTCAACAAAACCACTTTTAGAGGAAGTGAAGTGATATTTTTTATTTTAGCAAATGTAGATATGCCTTCTATTGTACATTTAATGTAATTTTATTGTACTCAAAGAGACTCATATCCTATCCAAATCTATTCAAAGGAATTTAAAAACCTTTACCTTGGATTTAAAAAGCCAAAACTTGGTACATGTTTTGCCTGCAATAAATTTATTATACAATTAAAAATTTGTACAAATAACCACAATGAAAAACTCTCTTCAGATCACTTTTTCTTCTTCTTAGCCTTTTATCTTCCACGTTTGGATATAGGCCTCTCCCAACTCCTTCCAGAGGTCTGTATCCTGAGCAACATAGGTATTTCCAATTTGTTCCGTCTACTCTTTTAATATCATCAACCCAACTTATCCGTGGTCTTCCTCTCGGTCGTTTACTTTGGTAAGGTCTCCAATTTTGTATTGTTGCATTCCAACGTTGGTGTTTTTGTCTAGCAGTGTGGCATGCGAAGCTCCATTTAAGTTTGGCAACTTTTGTTGTTATGTCCTCGACTTTTGTTGTTGATCTTACCCAGTCGTTCCTCTTTTTGTCTGACAGTCGTATACCTAACATTGATCTTTCTGTTGTGGAAGGTTTATTCATATTTGCCTTGGTTAGGGTCCACATCCATATGTCATAATAGGAAGGATGTACTGGTTGAACACTTTGTTCCTCAAGTATTGGGGTATTTTGCGGTTCTTAAGTATCCAACTAAGTTTTCCAAATACTACCCATAGTCGAGGCATTGAAGCACAAAACAAGGCCTTACTGTCGATTTTTGCCGCAGTAAGACGGATTTTAATGCAGTTTGGTGCGTTGGATTCGTGAGAATGTCAGGAAACTTTATGAACTAATTTAATGAATAAGAAATCTCAAATTGCATTTGTACCTGAGAAAAATACATTTCAAAAGTGCATTTTGAAATAGGCAATTATTATAAATTTGTAACTCGGTAAATAGTAGGAAAAATTGACCCAATTTTCTTACTTGGGGGTTTTTGGGATCGCTGAAAACGAATATGAGGTCGTCGAGAGTGTGCAAACTACCTGGTGCCTGCAGCGGGTGTAATAAACGTCTTCCTCTGGAGTATTGTGGTAATTTATCATATAATTGGCTTAAACTCATTACTCGGGGGTTTTTGGGGTCGCTGAAAATAAATATGAGGTCGGCGAGAGTGTGCAAAATACCTGGTGCCTGCAGCGGGTGTAATAAACGTCTTCCTCTGGAGTATTATAGCAATTTATCATATAATTAGTTTAAACTCGTTACTCGGGGGGTTTTTGGGGTCGCTGAAAATGAATATGAGGTCGGCGAGAGTGTGCAAACTACCTGGTGCCTGCAGCGGGTGTAATAAACGTCTTCCTCTGTAGTATTGTGGAAATTTATCATATAATTGGCTTAATCTCGTTACTCGGGGGCTTTTTGGGGTCGCTGAAAATGAATATGAGGTCGGTGAGAGTGTGCAAACTACCTGGTGCCTGCAGCGGGTGTAATAAACGTCTTCCACTGGACTATTTTGTTAATTTTTTGGTAATTTGTTAAATAATTGGCCCACACTTGTTACTCGGGGGTCTTTGGGGTCACTGAAAATAAATATCGCGACGACTAAGTTCTAATTTCATAGGATATTATAAAAAACATGATTATTTTGTTCAGGGTCTCCATTTTCTTTAATTTGGCGCTTAAAATTATGTTGGCAGTATTGATACATTCTTGACTAATTTCATTTAGGATTTATTGCCTTTCTCTCTCACACGTTTGTATACACTAATATAACGGCTACACGTAAAACAAGTTTAAAAACTATTTATAAACACGGTAATTTTCGAGAACAGCAAAAACGGTGTTACTCGCTCAGGTACTCGTGTCGAATTTTTTCGTAAAAAATATTGATTAATATATTTTTGAACAAATCATTTTAGTAATATATTTCTATGATAGTGTTTATAAATTCAAGTGTGTCTTTCATCAATAATTCAGGTAAATAATGGTGCTTATATATAGATGATCTAACTCGTATTTCATCTGAAATTCAAACTTACGATTTTTTTTCAGTTATCTCATTACTGCTAGTATCAAGTAAAAATTATTGATATATAGGGTGAGGCAGATAAAGGGCCTATTAGAAATATCTCGAGAACTAAAGGTAAGAGAATCATGAATATTTGAATACAGGGGTTTTGAGGTATGAACAATTTAATGAAAATATTTTGGTCTCTTTGCTACTTCCGGTTATACCGGAAGTTGATTGTAACTTCGTTTTTTTTAATGTATATTTTTACATTTTTGGATTCTGCTCGATGTCTTCTTTCTTTTGTTGTAAGTCAGACTGCGGCAACTCATGCGGGTGCAGGAAGCATGGGTTAGTTTGTAATTTAGCCTGCAAAAATTGTGCAGGCTCTGATTGCACAAATATTGCATTGGACTCCAGAGTGGAAGGCAATAATGAAGAAGAAGATGATAATGATGAAGAAAATGAATTTTAAAGATAAATTACGATAAATTTTGTATAATGAACTTTTTAGCCATAAATATATTATAATAATAAAAATTTATGTTTATTTATAATAAAAATACCACCCTTTTCGATCACTATAGTTACATCGAAGAAAATGGAATAAACCAAAAACCCCGAGTAACGGGTTAAAACTAATTATATGATAAATTGCCATACTACTCCAGAGGAAGACGTTTATTACACCCGCTGCAGGCACCAGGTAGTTTGCACACTCTCACCGACCTTATATTCATTTTCAGCGACCCCAAAAACCCCCGAGTAACGATTTTAAGCCAATTATATGATAAATTACCACAATACTCCAGAGGAAGACCTATATTACACCCGCTGCAGGCACCAGGTAGTTTACACACTCTCGCCGACCTCATATTCATTTTCAACGACCCCAAAAACCCCCGAGTAACGAGTTTAAGCCAATTATATGATAAATTACTCCACAATACTCCAGAGGAAGACATTTATTACACCCGCTGCAGGCACCAGGTAGTTTGCACACTCTCGCCGACCTCATATTCATTTTCAGCGAACCCAAAACCCCCCGAGTAACGAGTTTAAACTAATTATATGATAAATTGCCATAATACTCCAGAGGAAGACGTTTATTACACCGGCTGCAGGCACCAGGTAGTTTGCACACTCGCGCCGACCTCATATTCATTTTCAGCGACCCCAAAACCCCCCGAGTAACGAGATTAAACTAATTATATGATAAATTGCGATAATACTCCAGAGAAAGACGTTTATTACACCGGCTGCAGGCACCAGGTAGTTTGCACACTCTCGTCGACCTCATATTCGTTTTCAGCGACCCCAAAAACCACCGAGTAAGAAAATTGAGTCAATTTTTCCTACTATTTACCGAGTTACAAATTTATAATAATTGCCTATTTCAAAATGCACTTCTGAAATGCATTTTTCTCATGTACAAATGCAATTTGATATTTCTTATTCATTAAATTAGTTCACAAAGTTTCCTGACATTCTCACGATTCCAACGCACCAATCCGCATTAAAATCCGTCTTAGTGCAAAAAAATCGACACCTCAATCCTTCAATGCCTCGACTCCCATGCTAGTCTTGCTCTCCTAGTAATTTTCTTCAGATCACAAGTCGCACCAAATATTATCAAAGAAGCTGATCAAGCGTATGATGAAAAAAGCAGAGATACAGAAATGCCAAGCCTGTTCCACACAAGGAGATGCACTTTCGACCTATAATGGTGCTTACCAAGTCAGATCTAAAATCATCGGTTGCATTTTATAAGATACAGCTGTGGACATTTAATTTGATGATTTATGATTATAGTACACGTAAAACTGATTGTTACATGTAGTATGAATCTCTTGGAGGTAGAGGGGCAAATCAAATAGCATCTTGTCTGTACAAAACCTGCAAACGATCGTACCACCTAAGACAGAACATTTAATTTATTATTCAGAAATATGTGGGGGCAAAACCGTAACTCTAATGTATCTGCCATGTTTACGTGGGCCTTGCGTAGATCCTCATCTAATATTAAGCTAGCTGATAGATCCTACGTTTTTGGTACCAGGCCACACTCTTTGGAAGTAGATACTGATCACAGTTTAATTGAGAATAAAAAGAAGAAAACTGACATTCAAATATTTCACCCTCATTACTGGATGCAACTTGTACGTTCAAGCAGCTCTAAATGCACTGTTACGGAAATGTCACAAACCGAATTCTTTGATTTTATCATTATACTTAAAGGTTGCATGGTACATACTAAGAACTAAAGACACTGATGGTTGTCAGTTCCGATGGTTGGAAAAAGATGGCTTAGATATACGAAAGAGTTGGCAATCGTTTAATAATTCACAGGCAGCCTTAATAGAAAAGAGCCATTTAAGACTGTTGATTTCAACAGAAGAGAACTCCCTTTAGAAGTTCCGATTATAACAAATCAACCAATTCTTATCAGTATTTTTTAATTTTTATTTCATAATAACCAATATTTGTGTTTTTTTTTTAAATTTAAAGTTTGCACTTCATTTGTGCCTTATAAGTTAAGTCAATAAAGAAAGACGTACCTAAGTGGACAAGTCAATCAAAATCCAAAATATTTAACATTTATGATTTTTTTATTTTGTAGTGTAATAAAGGTATCTTATATACCTACATAATTTTAATTAATAAAAGCTACATTTATGTATACCTTTAATTTTAAAACAGTTTTTATCTACTTTGTGTTATATTATGTATAATTATTTAGTTTTTGAAACTGTCATTATAAATAGCAGTGCATGAAGGGTTTAAAGCGTGCGTGAAATAACAATGTATTTTAAATATGATTTACTTTTTCGCACACTTTCAATGGTTTTTTAGACACACTTTCATATAATCAAATATCCTTAACTTTCACGTTGTCATGGTGATGACAATATGAGCAATGACTTACAACAAAATTTTTGACAGTTTTGTGGTTTGAACGTATTGTCCTTTTCATGATTATTTTTCAGTGCGTAACAAATGATAGGAAAAAGGGTAAGTCCGTGATAATACACATTTATGACATTTATTCTAACATGACATTTTAGTTAAATCTGACAGTTGTCACATTTTATTTTCAATTTGGAATAAAAACAAATCAAATGTGTTTCTTGCATTTATAAAATGGTATTTTCTTTGATTTGTATAGTCTTATAAATTATACAGATTATATTTGTAATATTATTATCTAATTAAAAAAAAATATTTTTTTATTATGGCGTCATCTATCGACAACTAGAATAACTAGAATAAATGTTACAAAAATGTCAACGACGAAATGTAATCACCGACGTGCCTTTTTTCTGTCACATACAATTTAATGCGTTAGAAAGAAATCGAAAAACTGTGACGCACTGAAAGATGATCATGAGAAATACTGTAGTTAGGATTTTTAAATGTCAAAGTTCTAAAAATTGTAGAATAGAAATGAATGCCAGTGACGAAGAGTGACAGTTTTTTTATTTGTTTATCGTGGATAAAATATTGTATGAAACTGTGCGTGAAGTACTTTTTGCGAACTTACGCGATGTATAGCACTCGCACCGTTGTCGCTCGTGCTCTAAAAATCGCGTGCGTTCGCAAAAAGCATACTTCACGAACTGTTTCATAAATAACTATCTTCCCGAAAAAACTCAAATTTCGACTTGTCCGCTTTTGTCCGCCGACCACACAATTTTGCAAACACTCCCCAATGCAAAGTGCCATGTCTACTCTTTCGTAGCTAACGCGGTTATTCATTTTTGGGAACAATTAAATTTGAATATAATTGAATATTTGAACATGGATGTTTATATTTTTGATAATTACCAGACCGTACTGTCATAAAATGACGATGTCATACAATAAGATACATCTTTTGTTTTAAAATTGATTTACATATTAAGAATTTAAATAATTGTAAATTACGCAAAAACTATTAGACCTAGGTATAGGACATCCATATACCTTTCAAAAGAGATGACTTCGTTTAATATAATTAATAATTAATATACATGGTGTTCCGTTTAAAATAAGCATCATATGACACATTGAATATTCCAATAATGAAACTGTAAATGTTGAACACCCTGTAAATAAATGTGTAATAATCAATCATGGAATACATTCAACAAATCTTCAACTATTTAGATGTAAAAGTATATTTTTTATAATTTCTTAAATAACTTCAGGATAAGCCTTCTTTTAATACTTTACATTTTAAGAAAAGTCAACATAACTCAGAACACTCTGTACATAGGTATAGTGAAGCCTTATGAAACTATACCTTATTTTTTTGCGGACAATTAAAAAATGCAATAAAATACAGGGTGTTCCATAAGAAAAAATATAACTTTGATACGCCGCCATTTATTGGGACACCCTGTATATTTCAAAATAATTTTAAAATGTAGATTTTATCAACTTACAAACCAATATTTAAATTTTTTTTAAATCTCTTACCACTTCACTGTAATCTTCCGTCGCGTTTGTGGTGACTCACCCTGTATATCTATATTTACAGGATGGTTCATTTAGTTCAAAAATTGGTCTTATCTCTAAGAAGGATTTTTTTATATTTCTTTTGGGAAGCTAGGCAGACCATTTGGCCTGCTCATCTTCTTGGTCCTAGGCCTTCTATATTATTTCCTTCTGCTACTAATAATTTGAATTGAAAAAGCACTAAAACGTATCAAAAATGATAAAGCAATAGAACCGGATGAAGTACCTTTAACCGGATGACACAAATTTTAATATTACTAACAGAGAACCACATGCATATACTAGTAGAATTATTCACGGAAATTTACTATCGGGGAAATCCCGAAAGAATTGCTAGTATCTGGGTTGATCCCAATATAGTCCAGAAAGCCACTGCGCATCCACTAGGAAAAATATTCCGATTTGGATTTTTTGCACAAAAAAAGGATCTTATTCAAAAAGGACCCCTTTTAACAAATTTGCATGTTGCCAGGACCAAAATGGGTCAAAAATTTTTTAAACGTTTTTTTTGTTTTTTTTTTCTAGAATGATTTTTTTGTTGCATGGAACAAAGTTTTTTTAGGTTTATTGGATCATTCCAAACAGAAAAGGTCTGTTTTAACATTTCTCTAAAGTTGATAGTTTTTGACATATAAGCGATTAAAAATTAAAAAATTGCAAAATTGGCCATTTCTAACCCTCAAAAACTATGTGAAAAACTGAAAATTTGAATGTTGCCAAGGTAGGTAGATATTTGATATTAATCGATGATTTTTTTAAATAAGAATAGGAGTCGTGTGCTAGCTCATTTGAAAGGTTCTTCAATTCTCTATTAAGTAATATAAACATTTATATAATTATTTATACAGGGTGTCCTTCTACTTCTTTTTTTGTCAAATAATTTAATTTAATAAAAATTTTTTGGACACCCTGTATAAATAATTATATAAATGTTTACATTACTGAATAGAAAATTGAAGAACTTTTCAAATGAGCTACCACACGACCCCTATTCTCATTTAAAAAAATCATCAATTACGTCATCACGCCTAGACGGATGACATCACTAGCATACCATATATGCCACAATATCATCACTTAAAAATAAAAATCGACCTGTTTCAAGTTTTTTCCTTAAAGTCGCTGGTTTACGAAATAACGAATTTATTCCTTTCATTTGCACCATACTGTTGTACACATGCAACGGTGGAAAACAGTGTCGCGCACGCGTGATTAGAAATTAAAAAACAAAGGAGTTTTGAATAATGTATTGCAAAAAACTTTTCGGGATTTCATCAATCGATGTTTAGAGAATATCTACCTACCTTGGCAACATTCAAATTTTAAGTTTTTCACATAGTTTTTGAAGGTTAAAAATAGCTGGTTTCGCAATTTTTCAATTTTTAATCGCTTATAAATATGTCAAAAACTATCAAATTTAGAGAAAAGTCACTAAAGACCTTTTCTGTTTGGAATAATCCAAAAAACCTAAAAAAACTTTGTTCTATGCAAAAAAAATAATTTTAGGAAAAAAACAAAACAAAAACGTTTAAAAAATTTTTGACCCACTTTTGGTCCTGGCAACATGCAAATTTGTTAAAAGGGGTCCTTTTGAGTAAGATTGTGCAAAAAATCCGAATCGGAATATTTTTTGTAGCGGATACGCAGTGGCTTTCTGGACTAATACCCAAAAAAACCCAACATAATGAAATCTGAGAAGTATAGGACGATCAGTTTGATGAACCATGTTTTAAAAGTTTTCTTGCGAGTGATCCATGAACGTGACTACAAAAACTAAACAATCTTTATCTAATATATTATTTTCTTACTCTATATTTTGTTGTATTTTAATATTTTAATTCTACAAAAATCAAACTAATTTGATTATTGTTTGTGAAATATTGTTTAAATAATGGCATATGTTTAAAAATAATAAACTTTTATTCTCTCTAAGTTAAAATATATGAACAAAGAAAAAAATGCTAAAAAATTGCTAAAAAAAGTTTTAGTTCAAAGGAGGGTGTACGTGTTTTTATTTTGCAATAAACAAATTTATTTATTTATATGGAAATGTACTTAAAATTAAAATGTATCAATCATTATAAAAGGTCATTGGAATGCCCAATCAGAGTAAACTATCCGCTATCCTGCGCGTAGCACCAAAAATTAATGTTTATTTAAAAAAATTTCTGACGCCGTGGTGGTTAACTGATTTTAATTTTGAAAATGGCCAATCAAAAGTACAGTATTGTTCTATATGTAAAAAACAATTCAACTTGCTGACTGCTTCATTTTCAGTCCTGTAACATTTTGAAAAAATGATTTTTTTTTGCGAAAGCTGGATTGCAAAATTTATTTTGCAAAATCTGTTGACCCGATCTTAATGGAATTCACAGTATGTTTTTATTATATCATAAAGTTTTTTTGAATAAAATACGAAGGTCCGAAGTGTATCATAAATGGTTGAAAAATGTAAAATGCGAATATTCGTTTTTTATGTTTTTTTCGAAATTATTGCTATTTTGCAACAAGGGTGACAATTTTTAAAAATCTTAACCAATCCTATATTGTAGGAAATTTAATTGCACAATTTTTATGTTGGTAAAACTTTTCTCAGAAATAAATACTTTTAAAGCTATAATCAAAAAACAAAGAAAAAAATCGAATTTTTCCTTCATTTTTTGACATTTTGATTATTTAAACAATGTTCCGGGCCTTTTTTAGTGGGAGGATAACTCAAATATTATTATTCGAGTTATTTTCAAGCAATTTCTGCAAAAAAATTTGAGTCACCTCTCAACGTCCAAATGTACTAATATTTTTACAGATGCGCCCTGGTCTATAAAGCCATAATTCGAGTTAGTCTATGTGGTGAAGCCGCTCCCGCATATTTACAAATACTACTATACTACGGCACCAGAGTGCCGAAATCGGTTAGCCTTTGAAATGCACTATTACGCTACAAACCCTCATTGATTTAGGCACCTATTGAATTATAAGACATCTATTAAATTATGGTGGTGAAAAAGTTTTTATTGCAATTCATATTATTGTAAGTATTGTGTATTTCAATTTATTGTATTCAAATAGAAATGTCGAAATTGCAATAAACCTAGCATACTTAAGAATGTGTTTTTTGACCCCAACCCGAGAAACAAATAAAACAAAAATTAAAAAAAAACGCCAATGGATAAAAAACAAATAAATATTTTTTATTTTTATTTATTTATTAGTACAGATATAATTACTCGTATACAGTGCGTCCATAAATTAACGCATAAATTCATTGAATATTTTGAATACATTTGAAACATTTGAATAAATTCATTGAATAAATTCAAGTTGACCGGCATTTACGGCAAAGATATAAAAAATAGGATCATAATTTTCGAACCATCACCTTTTTATTTTTATCCTCTTTCTTCGCACCAATTTTTATATCTTTAAAATAATCATAACATATATTATTATCATGAAGAGAAGAATCCATTCTCAAACGTGGTCTCGAGGTAACGAAAATGTACATTTTGTGGTACTTCTTTGAGTTTTCGTACTTCGATATATTATTATAATAAAAACTATCGATATTACGAGTGAAAATTGCCAAAAATAGCAAAATTCCAATCAAAAATTAGGTCGGAGAAAATGTAATCTCAAAGTTCGAAATCGGTATACGTTAAAAAAATGCATTTTCTCGGCTTCCCATGGAGCAATTTTCTTCATTCTTTTCTTGCTTCCAAGTAACTCGAGTAGAGCCATCTAACTAACGCATTATTAAATGTCAAAGTTGCTTTTGTTTTGTTATAATAAATTAATTAGTTTATTATAACAAAATTTTTTATTTGTTTAAATAAAGATTGTTTTAATAATTATACAGCTTTCAAATGAGAATATTTGTGTTTTTAAGTTAAAAGGTACACTTGTAGTAAGTTTATCTAAAAAAAGTCTACAACTGGAAAAATACGTAGTTTTCTTTTCTTATAAATAAATTAATCAACACTTGAGAGCAAAATTATCGACTCACGTGCTGAATAATTGTAGACGTGGAATTTCCTAAACTTGTCCGATTTGAGTGATTTTTTAGTATGTTATAGCCTTATTATTTAAGAAAATCGATGTAATATTATTGTTTATATACAGGTAAAGGTCATTTTATACCGGGTGTAACAATCATACTGTGTTTTTTCTTAAAGTTTGGAACACCCTGTGGAGTATTTTAGCATATAAAAAATATTTAAATTAAAATTCAATTGTAGGCTTAGGCTTTAATAACATTTTCTTTTTTGACTCATTTGCTTATGTTGGATAATATAAAAGTTAGGTACGTTTAAGAAAAAAACACCCTATGATTGTTACACCCGGTATAAAATGACTTTTACCTGTCTAGCAATAATAATATTACATCGATTTTCTTAAATAATAAGGCTGTAAAACATACTAAAAAAATCACTCGAATCGGACAACAGGTTTAGGAAATTCGAGACTTCTAACGTGTACAATTCAGCAAGTGAGTGGATTATTTTGCTCTCAAGTGTATTATAGCAAAACAAAAACAAAAGCAAGTTTTACATTTAGTAATGCGTTAGTTAGATGGCTCTACTCGAGTTACTTGGGAACAAAAAAGAATGAAGAAAATTGCTCTATGGGAAGCCGAGAAAATGCATTTTTTTAACGTATACCGATTTTGAACTTTGAGATTACATTTTCTCCAACCTGATTTTTGATTGGGATTTTGCTATTTTTGGCAATTTTCACTCGTAATATCGATAGTTTTTATTATAGTAATATATGTTATGATTATTTTAAAAATATGAAAATCGGTGTGAAGAAAGAAGATAAAAATAAAAAGGTGAAGATTCAAAAACCATGATCGTATTGTTTATATCTTTGCCGTAAATGCCGGTCAGCTTTGGCCGGTTGTATCTCAGGAACCACTCATCACAATTAAACGTTTTTTCTTTTAAAAGAAGCGTCCTGCCGCTTTTTTCCAATACCGTTTTTATGATTTATTTTAATTAAACATTTCCCAAAATATGCTATTTGTTTATAAGCGAAAAATTTGTTTATAATTTTAAAATATTCCTGAGGCCGCTTAAATAGTCCAATTTCAATTCTGTAAAGTACATTAGATAGGTGCAGGTCTTTTTATACAAAAATCATAGATATTCTTATGTATCATAATTATTGTGGTTATTACAGCCACCGTAAATTTTTAATCAACAATTCAATTGTTGCTAAACTGTTCATTCAATTTCCATCGGCTTCGGGAATTATAATTTATACAAAAAGAGCTTTTATGCTACGAATTTATTTAATTATTGATAAACAATTACTTATCTAAAATTTTAGTTGAAAATTAAATATTTTGCTGGAAACACCAGCATTTTCCGGGGAAAAATTTCGTCTAAGTAAATCGGGAAAAACACGTCTCTATGCAGAATTTAATTGCGGTGAATTTTTATTTGGGTGTTTTGGTGTAAAGTTAAAATGTTTGGAGTTATAGAGCAAAAATGAAAAAAAAACACGATTTTCGGGAGCCATTTTGTTTATAAAAAAAGTAGCACACTATCTGCGGACTTTGCATACCTATATTATTAATAAATACAATAATAAGATTCGATTCCAATAATAAAATTGCTGGTAAATAACTTTTTCCACCTACCTCTACTGAAAGTATACTTTTCCGGACCTGATTGTAGGGAGGAAAAGTAGAAGTGACGTCATGGTATTTCATTTATGAAATATAACTTATTGACGCCCTGTACAATATCTATTTTCTATTACGTAAGTATTTATACATTTTAACGTTTATTTATAAAGCACCCTGTATTTTGCAGAATGGTAAAAAAGAGTAAATTGTTATTTTGATTTAACAATGTTTACATTAATAATTTGACTTATATTTGACAGTTGACGGTTATATTGTACCTACTTGTTAATTTTAGTTCTAATAAATTTTGTTGGTTAGTTACATAAATAAATTAAGTAAAAATGAAAAAATGACTTGTTATTTGAGGAAGATGGAAAAACCATATGTATAACATGGGAGTAAAGTGCCTTTTCCTCCCTCGAATAATTACTGCCCTCCGCTACGCGTCGGGCAGTAAACTTCATTCTCGGGAGGAAAAATAGCACTTTCCTCCCTTGTTATACAAATAGCTATTCTTTGTATTTTTCTAATTAGCCCAGAGTATAAAAATCTGTCTCCTGCTTCGAAACTCGTCATGTGGTGCACCTGCGGATTATTATTTGCCTTATCTAAGATCACTATTTTTGTTTTTCCGGTGTTAATATGAAGTTTGAATTCTTTGCTTATCCAGCTTAATCGATCGGTGATGTAAATCTTTTCGACTTCATTCGCTGCTAGTATAAGTGTGTCATCTGCGCATCATAGGTTACTGATTTTTTTGCCTCGTATAGTGATTCCTCATTCCCAGTCGTCTAGTACTTTCCAAGCAAAAATGCTTCGAATAAATCTAACTTACTTTAGTACAAATATGCACATAAAAAAAGGTACCGCCCTTAGTTATACCGCCGAAGTTACAAAATAAAAATCCACTTTTTTCCAATATATCGAAAACTGTTACAAATTTTATATTGAAAAAGGAGATGTGGCTTAGGGTGTTCCGAAAAAACCAAAGTTTAAAAATGTTGATCTCCCCGGCTGTTTTTTTTGTGATGGGTAATTCAGAATCCTTAGAGAACGAGCAAATGAATAACACATCCCTCTATATACAGCGTGTCTACTTAAGTTGGAATCATATGGGAAACTTTTTTATTATTAATTTTACGAAAAAAAGATATTCTTCATAAAAAGTTCTGCATGCTCTAAAACCTAAGATTCAATCATTAGATATTAAGTTTTATCAATATTATACGAGGTATGTCAAAAAATATGAATTTCGTACCTTTATTTTTTTGAATATCGAAAATTATTATTATGGAAAGTTGTTTGAAATTAAAAACTAAGATCAAATATGCAATTACATGCTTCTAATTGAAAAAAAAATATTTTACAAATTTTTCTCAAATTTATGAATACCCAACATCGTTTTTATTTATTAAAAATATGTTACTTAACTATTTTATTATTCATTTTACGAAAAAAGTTATTCTTCATAAAAAGCTCTGCATGGTCTAAAAACTAATATACAACCATGATATATCAAAATTTTTTAATTTTATACGGGGTGTGTCAAAAAATATGAATTTCGCTCATAAGTATAGTATGTACCTTTATATTTCACAATATTTCAAATAGAAGGATGTAATTTCATGTCGAAACATTGTTTTTAATTCTAAACAAATTTTTGTAATCACAATTCTCAATATTGTGACAAATAAAGGTACTTTACTAATGAGTGAAAATCATATTTTTGACATACCTCGTATAAAATGAATAAAATGTGATATTTGATGATTGCATCTTAGGGCTTAGGACATACAGAGATTTTTATAAAGAATACCTTTTTTTGTAAAAGTAATAATAAAAGAGTTATCTTATGTGTAATAAATAAAAACGAAGTTAAGTATCCATAAATTTGAGAAAAGTTTGGAAAATATTTTTTTTCAATTAGAAGCATATAAATGCATATTTGATCTTAGTTTTTAGTTCCAAACAACTTTTCATAATAAGAATTTTCGATATTCAGAGAAATTAATGTACTTTACCCTTGAACGAAATTCATATTTTTTGACATACCTCGTATAATATTGATAAAATTTGATATTTAATGATTGAATCTTATGTTTTAAAGCATGCAGAACTTTTCATGAAGAATAACTTTGTTTCGTAAAATTAATAATAAAAAAGTTTCCCATTTGTTTCCAACTTAAGTAGACACGCTGTATAGCGTTCATAGAAGAAAAGGCTTTTGACAGTGTCGAACATTGGGCAGTGAAAAGTTCTTTGATTAACAGCAGAATTGATCACAGATATACAGACCTAATAGCTAATATATATAAAGAAACCACAACAACAATTAAAGTATACACAGGAACACAATCAATTCAAATAAATAGAGGCGTAAGACAGGGTGACACAATATCACCGAAACTTTTCAATCAGGCTCTGGAAGATATGTTTAAAAGATTAGATTGGGAAGTAAAAGGTATAAAAATTTGTAAACAACGCATGCACCACCTAAGGTACGCCGATGACATCGTATTGATAACCGATAAAAAAGAAGAATTGTTTGAAATGATGAAAGAACTGGACATAGAAGCCGGAAAGATAGGCCTTAATATGAATTACAGCAAGACCAAAATCATAACAAATACAGATGAGGAGATCACAATGAGGGTCGGACAAGATGAAATAGAACAAGTTCACGATATCTGGGTCAAATTATAAAACTTAACAAGGAAACCCAAACAGCAGAGATCAAAAGACGAGTTAAACTGGCATGGACGGCATTTGGAAAACTAAGCTACATCCTTAAAAACAAAAGATATCCACAACATCGTAAGACCATACAATCAATGCGTACTCCCTGTTCTCACTTACGGTTCCCAAACGTGGACGTTTACGAAAGCATACATGGACAAGATTATAAAAACGCAAAGAGCAATGGAAAGGCAAATGTTGCACATAAGGCTAATGGATAAAAAGAGAAACGAGTAGTTAAGAGAGAAAACCAAAGTTAGGGATGTTAGACAAGAAGTTGCAAAGTTGAAATGGAGATTTGCCGGACACACTATAAGACAGAAATAAAACCGATGGAACAAAATTCTCATAAATTGGAGACCGTGGGATTATAAACGAAGCAGAGGAAGGTCACAAATGAGATGGGCACATGATGTCAAGAAGCACGTGGGCTCTAGGTTAATGACTGTAGCCACAGACAGAGGAGAATGAAAAAGGATTGGGGAGGCTTATGTCCAAAGATGGACCGAAGAAGGCTAATTAGATAACCCAGAAACTCTCAATTTTAAATTTCAGCCCAAAATGTTAATCATAACCCTTGTTCCAAGTTCCCCAAAAAATTGTTTTTTGGGTTTTTCAAAGATTTTTAATTATTTTTCTCTTGTCTTTCTTGGATCTCCCCGGCAGTTTTCTGGTAAAGGTTGGCATATAAACCCTCAATTTCAAATTTCAGCCCAAAATGTTATCCCTAACCCTTGTCTCACGTCCACATCATGATGATGATGATGATGATTCTATATCGCTTAGGAGTGTGGTTACCGTCCATTTAATCAATTGTCCATATTGTTAATCTCTCCAATATGATAGTAGTGATTATTTCATTCATAGGAGATTCTGACCGATAGAAAATTACAGAAATAAAAATTAAACTGATTATTTTTTGATGATTTTAACTTCCAAACCTATAGTAAGATATTTGATCACGTGTTTAATTCTGTCCAATCAGATTAAAATTATACTGAGAATTATCTATTAAAAATTACCGATAGAATTTTTTAAGTAGATTGTTTCTGTTTAATGGCAACCAGTTTCCTAGTTTTGACAACGGTCACATTTAAGAAAATATCCATAATATACGTATTAAAAAATAATCTTACGAATATCACACGACAGTAAAAATAAATAAGAAAATAATGCTTCATTTTTACTCAAATGTGTTGTCATTGGGCAATAGCCACTCGAGCCCTACGGGCTCTCGTGTCTATTGCCAGACAACAAATTTTCGAAAAACTGTCGCATTATTTTCAATTTATTCTCACTCTCTTATATTATACCCGATAATTTTTATTATTTCATTCATAGGAGATTCTGACCAATAGAAAGCTACAGAAATCTAAACTAAATTGATAATTTTTGATAATTTCCAGTCGTCAATTATATTACGTCAGATGCCCTTCGTTGCTATGAAGAAATACATTCAGTGACATTAATGACAATTAATGTTTTAAAAATTATAAAAGTGACGACTTTCAACCGTAAAATATTTATAACAACTGTGTGTTTAATTATACTAATTTGTACTTACATAAATAAATTACAATAAAATTTTGGTTTTTAACAGTTTTATTCATGAAATAATCGCAACAAATTGCACTCAATCTCTAAAATTAATATAGAAATTTAGAGCTCTTGTGCAATTACTACTGACTATTTCACTAGACTGTTTTTAACTGATAAAACTTCATAGCAACGGATAATTTCCTACTGACAAAACTCCTTAGCGACATGATTTCTCAGCGACAAAATTATGACAGATCCGTCACGAAAGTGTATGGTCATAACAAATAAATAAAGATTATATTTCGTTGATATGGTGCATTAATTGTCTCGTGAAATAGTCTTGTCGAATATCATTCGAGAGAAAATTATTTACCGGCAATATTTTCTCCTGGTTTCATTCAAGTTCGTTGCCTTTTGGTAATTTTCGCTTATGAAATTTTGACAAAATCACTCTACTGACGTCTCGTGATTTAAGTCAAAATTTAATTCGCGAAAATTGCCAGACAACAAACTTTCATACCAGTCGAAAATATTGCCGGCAAAATTTTCTCTCTTGTGATATTATATACGATAATATCCCGTCGTCAAGTATATTACGTCAGATGCCCTCCGTTGCTAGGAAAAAATACATTCAGTGACATTGATGACAATTAATGTTTTAAAAATTATAATAAAAGTGATGACTTTCAACCGTAAAATATTTATAACAACTGTGTGTTTAATTGTACTAATTTGTACTTACATAAATAAATTACAATAAAATTTTGGTTTTGAACAGTTTTATTCATGAAATAATCGCAACAAATTGCACTCGGTCATAATTTTTGACATAATTTTACTCCCTTTCGGGTCGTGAAACTAAAACTGTCAAAGTGTCACTCGGGAAAAATTCGATAATTTTAGAGCTCTTGTGCAATTACTACTGAAAATTTTATTAATGATGCAAGGTTATTCCTCTCCAATTTTTGCACAGTATGAAATTACCTTTTTTGGAAGCTTAATAATTTCATCCTTTTTCCAACTCGCAGCAATGCTGTTTGTTTCTCATACCTATAGGATTATGGGGAACAAAAATTCAGCAGTACGATGCGGATCAGTTTTTAGTATTTCGAGAGCAATATTCTCTCCGTTTTGAAAGAGGCCTCGCAAGATATATGCAAATCTATATTCTGCGGGTTTTCCACAATTTTTAACTGCGATATCCCTGGGTGTAACTAGCATACAGTGAAAATGCTCTTTCCATGTCTCTCAAAAATAAATAAATATAGCCACTTATTATTGATTTTTTTGTCAGTCAAAATCAATCAAAAACAAAAAGAAATCTGCGAAAATAATAACTAGGGAGCGGATTTCATGCTAAATGCATATGGCATGCATATTTCGCATATTTGTGAATTTTACCAAATTTTGCATATTTTTAAAGAAACGTGTCTATTTAAAAAAAATTTTATCCAAATGAACAAATTCTAAATTTTTTTAATTCGACATAAAATATTCACCGCACATTGCTTTCTTCATCTTTTTTCTTTAATAAATAATATTTGGCTGCTTACTCCACATTTTAAGTTTAAACAGTTTGGAAAAATATGTAGACAAAACTACATATGCCAAATCCAAGAAGATGAGGGAATCGAAAGTTGATCGTTGATCGGAAGTTACCCATTGACAGTAGACAATCGTTGATGACTAAATCCAATGAACAATATAAATTTAACTTTGATTTATGCGAGGCGATGATTTGTGCAAACATACCTTTTTAAAAACTGGAAAATCCTATGTTTAAAAGTTTTTTAAAAACATATTCCAAGAAAAGTGTTCCCGATGAAAGTACATTGAGGAAAAATTACGTACCTACCTCAAAATAACGGTACCGTAAAAAAATATGTGATTTCTCAAAATGCGCATTTTTTGAAATTATTGTAGGTACCGGGTGTCCCAATAAGAATGGCTCTCGGCCATATCTCGGGAACCGTTTATAGTAGAGCTTTGAAATAAAAAATTTTATAACAAAAATTACCTCAGGAAAAGCCTGGAAATTATTTTCATAATTGTGGGACCACCGCTAGAGGGCGTAATTAAATATAAAAAATTAAAAAATCTAAATTTTACAAAATTTACCTAATGCAGGGGCCCTGTAAATCCGATCGTCGTATTCTTCATAAAATTCTACGCATATTTGATTTGACAAGTTTAGGTCTACCTTTAGAAATAAGAGGTGGGGGTGAGTGGGAACCTTGTTATGAAAAACTGGCTGTGAGTCCGGTTCTGCTTAATCAAATTTTGCAAACTTGGTCTTGTTGAAGACAGATCTTTTTCGTCAATGTAAAAGTTATGATTTCGAACCAACTTACTGAGTAATATGCCAGCTAGAAGGCGTTATTTAATTTTTTTCAGAAATCTAGTGTTCCTTGGAAAATATTAAATACAAACATGCATTCTTAATACCATATTACAAAATTAGACAAAATTAGCAACAGAATAGCGAAAACCGCATGTTAATACCTTTTTTCTATCTCGAGATATCTTACAAAACGTGTAAATTTAAAAACATAACTGTTACTGTCACCGGTAAACGAAATTCATTAAAAGTAGTGTGCTATGGAAACAACAAAGAAACATTTTCCAGCTGTCAACGTATATTAGGTCTTTTCAACGCTTCTCATTTGTTTGGAGCCTCGTTCATATCTCGTATATTAATATTATACACGGATTATACGGCATATGACAGAGGCTCGAAACAAATGAGAAGCGTTGAAAAGCCCTATTACAAAGAAATAAAAACAACTATTTAGTTATGACATAAACGTTCAAATTTTTGCCCATCATTTTCGTTGCAAACATTTACTCTTTCAAGAGTAGATTGAACAGCAGTCTCAATTTCTGCTCTCGATATGCTTTGAATGGCGTTTAGTATTCTCTGGAGAATGTATTCTAGAGTAGTGTATGATGGGCAACAATTTGAATATTTAGGTCGTCACTAAGTAGTTCTTTTTGTTCTGTGTTATATTTAATTTTAATAGTATTGTTTCTCTTTATATTGTTGTTTTAATTAATTATATTTTTATACGTTGACATCTGGAAAATGTTATTTTGTTTTTTTCCACAGCACACTACTTTTCATTAACTTAGTTTACCGGTGATAGTAACAGTTATGTATAAAATTTACACGTTTCTCGAGATATCTTGAGATAGAAAAAAGGTATCGACATGCGGTTTTCGCTATTCTATTTCTAATTTAATCTAATTTTATAAAGTATGATTAAAAATGCATACTTGTATTTAATATTTTCCAAAGAAAACTAGATTTCTGAAAAAAATTAAATAACGCCTCCCAGCGGGCTTATTACTTACTAGGATGGTTCAAAATTATCACGCTTACATTGAAGAAAAAGATCTGTCTTTAACAAGAGCCAGTTTTCAAAATTTGATTTAGCAGAACCGGACTTACAGCCATTTTTTCATAACAAGGTTCCCACTCACCCCCACCTCTTATTTACAAAGGTAGAGTTAAACTTGTTAAATCAAATATGCGAAGAATTTGATGAAGAATACAATAATCGGATTTCCAGTGCCCCTTCATTAGGAAAATTTTGTAAAATTTAGATTTTTTTATTTTTGATATTCAATTACGCCCTCTAGCGGTGGACCCACAATTATGAAAATAATTTCCAGGCTTTTCCTGAGGCAACTTTTGTTATAAAATTTTTTATTTTAAAGCTCTACTATAAACGGTTCCTGAGATATGGCCGAGAGCCATTCTTATTGGGACACCCGGTACATATCGTGCGCATATTTCGTATTTTTTTACTGCATATGTATGCGCATATTTCATCAAAATTGCTCGCATATAAATCCGGTCCCTAATAATAACCCGACATGTTTTGAATTAAATAAACTTTCTTTATACATATAATCAATACAGCTATCTTTCTGGAACAGGTATCGCATGCAACAACTACACTTCAAACTTTTAAAGTGTACGATTTAACGTACGCATCCTTGAATTCTAGATAACGTCATAGCTTTTATACTGTCCCGGTTTTTTCCCTCGTTCAACGATAAGTTTCAGGAAGTTCGTGTCGGGGCAACCTTAAGAGGCTGTTAATGAAGTTAATGCAAAGCACCGACGCTATAATAATTAATCTTGAATATAACTTGCCTTCATTAATGTAGGCAGCCTCAGTAAAAGGACAAAAGAATCATAATAAATTCAGACCGTTAAAACGGTGATGGTACAGTTAACATTCTTCGTTATTGACAATATTTTTAATCGAGTTTTTTGTAATATTGCAGTAAATTGATTACCTTATTATATACGACATCGGAAAGGTTTGGATTTGAGTAAATTTATATACAGAGTGGGCCAAAGAAAACAGTCCACCGCGATATTTGACAGTATTTATTAGATTTTAAGGAAATGCCGAAACAGATCGAATTTTGATCTAAGGGGGACACATTCTTAAGGTACATAGGTACATTTGTCATTTGTCAACCCCCTCCCTTCCAATTCCCCCACCCCGTATTTTTAAATAGGGACCCACATAACAATTTCGTGTTCTTAGTAGATTCATAGAACATACTTTTCAGAAATAGTGTATGCTGAGAATATACGTAATTACCATTACGAATGTGCAGAGCAGATGCTGAGTATATACTACATTACAGTACTTAAACGTTCTATTTATATACTTAGAATATACTACCACACTTCGTTTCGGTATATACCAAGAATATACTTTTTAAATATTCCAAGGAAGTGCTATAAACGTTCTATTTATATACTACTGCACATATTTTTAGTATGTGGGAAGAATATACTTTTAAGATTATTCCAAGCAAATGCTATATTGCTCAGAAGTATGTTTTCAGCATCACCTAATCTCATCCTAGGTTCTACCAACTATCATATTTACATATGTATTCAAATTGCATAGGAGAATGTAATTAGTACATTTTTCAATATTACTTAAAAAGTAAGTAGGTACATATAAAGGGTACCCCCGTTAAGAGATAGGCAAAATGCCCTTACTCCCAGAATTCAATTTTATTAATTTTTTTACGTTTTATGCAACTAAAAAATGAGATAACGCGGATTTTTAGCTCGCCACCCCCTTACCCCTCCCCCCACAGCCAAAAACGTAGATTTTTAGATTTAATTCTTTTTAGTTGGGTTCCAATTGATTTTAAAATTTCAAAAAGTTCACAAGTGTAGCTGAGGCTTTTACAAAACATGTCCATTTCTTATGGACCCATAGGTCGAGTGTACATAACCTCAAATTTTTTTTAACTTTTTTAAAACCTATAACTTTTTTTGGAGGGGGCTACAAGTCCAATTTTTTTGCATTTTGTGTATTTTATCAAAAGTTATCTCTGATTTTTTTCAGATTTTTCCGTCAGGTGCGCCATTTTGAAAAATTAAGAAAACTGTTTTTTTAGGGGGTTTTTGGAGATTTTCTCCATCTTATAGACTGCAACATAGATCAACTCAAGGTTTTGTTAATAGATTATGTATAATTTAAAATAACTGAGTATATTAGAATATTCAAAAATTGGGCGAAACACTTTTAAACCCCCCAAAAACCATGTTTTTTTAAAGTTTTGTAAGGATTTTTGCGGGTCTAATTATATTTTTTGTGGTCGATACAGACTGAATATTTTTTTTATTTTTTTTTACGTTCTATATGATTTTAAAAAATTAGGACTCACCACAATTTTAGCCCACTTCCCCGATTCCCCCTCCCCCACAGAGAAAAATATCAATTTTTCGATTTTTTTTTAAGTTGGTTTGCAATTAAATTATGAATGTTATTCTGAAGCTATTTCTTTGTGGCATTTTTGTAATTAACTATTCTAAATGGTCATTTTTTTAGTTAAATTGTGGCTTATTTCCCATTTAGAATAGTTAATAATTGTTAAATTATAAATTACAAAAAATTCACACGCACAGCTGAGGCTTTTACAGAACATATATTTTTATGGACCCGAAGGTTGAGTGTAAGTATGTATTATAACCTCTTTTTTTTTGTTTTTAATACGTATATTTTTTGGTGATGGATTTATGTCTATTTTTTTTGTGTTTTGTGTATTTTATTAAAAACTATATTTCTGACATTTTTCAGATTTTTCCGTAATGTGCGCCATCTTCAAAAATCCGCAAAACTGGTTTGTTCGGTGGTTTTTAGGAATTTTCTCCATGTTATAGACTTCAAAATAGATTAATTCAAGGTTTTTTATAGGTAATGTAGGTATAATTTGAAATAACTGAGTTTTTAGGGATATTTTATATAATTTGCTATTGAATAAACTTAAAAATAACCTGTTTTCACAATCATAAACTTGTCAGGATGTCACGTTCCACAATTAAAATTACGTTTCACAATTAAAACTTCCCCTGTTTCCATATTGTACCTACATCAAAGTTTGTCCGACTTGACACCGTTAAACTATTCAGATATTTTCAGCTTGCTATTAATCAACTTTTTTTGGTACGCGGGATCCAGGCCTAATATTTTTTGAGATCAATACAGCATGAATATTTTTTCATTTTTTTACGTTTGATGTGTTTAAAAAATAAGCCTTAGCCCAATTTTACCCCTCCTCCATCTCAACCTGCCCAATAAATCATCATTTTTTCGTTTTAATTATTTTTTCTCAGTATATCTGTTGCTCAGTTTGTCCTCAAGTAAACTACATTTAACACAATAATTTCAAATTTTTGCAATATTTTTATATAAAGTAAAGATTTTTATATAAAGCAAAGATGTCATTGTGATATCTTTTGGGTAGGATACAAAAAACAAAAATAAAACAGAATAATCAATTAAGGAAAAATACATTATTTTAATATATCCTACTTCTTGTCGTTTTGTGAATCAAAACATTTTGTTCTTTGTTAGTTTGTATTTAGTAGGGACCCTAATATTACCGTCCATTATACATATTCTAATTATTCATCAAACATGTGCTTGTACCATCTACATAACATATATCTCTGCTCTGCCTATTATAATGTCATTTTGATTCACGTTTACTGCCACGTAAAACACTATAAAAGAATAAGGAAAGTATTACCAAAGAATATATAGCTCCGTATATACTCGTAGAGTATTCGGAGAGTATATTGGTTGGTATTACACTTCAGTTCTAAAGTCTTCATCGCTGTCTTCGTCTATTACAGGTATAACATCTGTATTGTCAAAGAGTTTTGTAAGATATTCTGCTGGCTTGATGATTTTTGTAAAATATCTTCCATGCGATAAATATTATATTATGGCAGCTACATGCGAACAACAGCCTATGGTTATGTTGGCGTTTGCGCAACTCGCATCTACAACAGTATCTATCGTTTAATGTTTTCAGAACCATCTTCGTTTGGCTCATAATGCAAATAGTCCATGCTGTATGCTTGTCCCCATTAGGTAAATTATTTTGATTCATTTTTTTGCACAAACTTATTCAAAAACGGGTCCTTATAGCAAATCCACATGGTGCCAGGCAGTACCGCGGTCGGAAAATTGTTAAACAATTTTTTAAACGAATTAAAAAAATCAATTTTTTCACTTAGGACAAATTTGTTTTAGATTCTCTGGATCAACCTGAGCAAAAAAGGTCTCTTGTGATTTTTCTATAAAATTGGCTATTTTCAAGGCTTAATAACTCGATTAAAAATTATTATTATGAAAGTCATAAAGTGACCAACTCAAAGTTTAAAGTCCCCCCCCCCCCCCCCCCGCAGGAGCCTGAAGAAATTTTTGTCATTATTTTATTACTATTATTTTTAACAATTAAAAATGAGCGCTAGCACGTATTGAACCGGCCGTCCGCGAGAGAGATGTAAATTCATTAGACGTTTTAAAAAAATATCGATTGGAAGTCAAAAATGCGTTTTAAAAAAATAAAAAATGAATTTTGAGGTTATATGTATTGTACACTCGACCTAAGGGTCTATAAAAAATAGATATGTTTTGTAAAAGCCTCATAAAATTTTTAAATTAATTGCAACTTAACTAAACAAAAAAAAAATAGAAAAATCGACGTTTTTTGGGGCAGGGGGAGCGGGTGGTGGGCTAAAAATGTGATTAGTCTTATTTTTTAATCACATATAACGTAAAAAAATGAAAAAAAAATATTCAGGCTCTATTGATCTCAAAAAATATAATTAGACCCGCAAAAATCCTTACAAAACTTAAAAAAGCATGGTTTTTGGGGGGTTTAAAAGTGTTTCGCCCAATTTTTGAATATCCTAATATACTTAGTTATTTTAAGTTATACATAATCTATTAACAAAACCTTGAGTTGATCTGTGTTGCAGTCTATAAAATGGAGAAAATCCCCCAAAACCCCTAAAAAAACAGTTTTCTTGATTTTTCAAGATGGCGCACCTGACGGAAAAATCTGAAAAAAATCAGAGAGATAGCTTTTGATAAAATACACAAAATGCAAAAAATTGGACCTGCAGCCCCCTCCAAAAAAAGTTAAAGGTTTTAAAAATTTTAAAAAAAATTTGAGGTTATGTACACTCGACCTATGGGTCCATAAAAAATGGACATGTTTTGTAAAAGCCTCAGCTACAATTGTGAATTTTTTGAAATTTTTAAATCAATTGGAACCCAACTAAAAAGAATTAAATCTAAAAATCTACGTTTTTGGCTGTGTGGGGAGGGGTAAGGGAGATGGCGAGCTAAAAATCTGCTTTATTTCATTTTTTAGTTGCATAGAACGTAAAAAAATTAATAAAATTGAATTCTGGGAGTGAGGGCATTTTGCCTATCTTAACGCGGGGTACCCTTTAGTTATTTATATAAATATTATATAGGTAAGTATATGTATAATATATACTTACTTAAATTATATTTAGGTTTTATGTGCATATCAAAATAAACATGCTGAATCTATAAATATAGTACCTAAATATAAATATTATATAAAATATAGTGAAACTAAACTATAACAAAAATTTATATATTTTGTACTTACCTACTATTTAAGTAATATTGAGTTACCAAAATGAATTTAATATTTTCAAGCACCACAAACAAAATAACTAAAGATATTATGTTTGTTCCTAGTCCTAGTTCCTAGTATACTTTGTCGTTCGTCTTCCTCCTAACAGCATCAAGCATAGATTGGATACAAATTACAAATACAAATAATGCCTGTGCACTGTGCCCTGTGCTTGTTTAATGGTTGTGTTTTCATTTTCAAAAAACCTTTATTAATTCCTACGCAGCTAGAATGAGAAGGGTCATTTCCATTTGCATTATTCCGATCTTTTACGATCTAGTGCTGGTGTATTCTTTCCAAACTTTAAATTCCAACAATGTAAAAATACTCATGGTGAAATCAAAATGAAAACGATTTTTTTTTCTTTAACACAAATTAATTTTTAAACTTTTTTGCCATACCTACAATTAAACCAATTTTGAGAAATAAATTCGTCTGGGATACCTATTTTAAAAGTACATACATACGTACAAGTTTGTGTTAAGCACATACTTTTAAAGTATATTCGATGAAGGTATATTTCAAGAATGTACTTTTACGAATATTCTGAGATACTACGCACACGAATGTGCTCAGTATATTCGGTACGAGAATATTCTTTAAAGTATTTGCAAAGAACATGAAATTTCGAATGTTTTTTATGGTACATGCCACGCTTGTACTACGCATGTACTAAAAAGAATATACTCTGTCGAATGTTGGTAGTATATGCTTTGAACATGATGCGAACATCATTGTTATGTGGGGAATAGTGGTCGTGCGCTAGCTCATTTAAAAGGTTATTCAATTTTTTATTCAGTAATATAAACATTAACATAATTATTTATACAGGGTGTAAAAGAAAAAAATATTTTAATTAAATTAATTGACACAAAAAGAAGAATGTATGTAATTTATTTAATTCAAAATACATTCTACTGCTGTCACAAAATAGAAAAAATGTTTTTTGATAAATAAACATTGTATTTCGCTTAATTTCAATGTTCAAGCTGCCACCCATCTGCCTCTTGGTAGGTTGAATATTGAACTAAAGCGAAAAACAATATTTATTTGTCAAATAAACATTTTTCTCTGTTTTCTGTCAGTAGTAGAATGAATTTTGAGTTAAATAAATTACATACATTCTTCTTTGTGCGTCAATTAATTTAATTCAAAATAGTTTTTCTTGGACACCCTGTATAAATAACTATGTCAATGTTAATATTACTGAATAGAGAATTGAATAACCTTTCAAATGAACTAGCACACGGCCCCTATTCCCTATTTAAAAATAAGGGGCGGGGGAAATGGAAGGGAGGGGGTTGACAAATGACAGATGTATGTATTGTAAAAATGTGTCCCCTTAGATCAAAAATCGACCTGTTTCTTCATTTCCTTAAAATATAATAAATACTGCCAAATATGGAGGTGGACTGTTTTCTTTGGCCCACTCTGTATATTTGAATTTCAATTAACTGCCACGAATGATGCGCCGCGTAAACAAACTATTCCAGGAAAGTAAGATTTTTGTCTCGACAATGACCAGGCCAGGCAAACGACAATTGTTTTGAGTAGTACCTATGAACCTCTACCGGGCGGTGAATCGTCAAACGGGCTATGGGAAACTTCTACGGGAAATTCTATATTGTTCAATTTCTGCTTCCCTGATTAGTTTACATCAAAAGACAAGAGAAACTATTTGTAGATGACTGTAATCTGTATTAAAAACAAATGTTAAAATTGATCTTCGAATTAAAAACATCCCAAAATTTTTCAAAAATATAATACATTTTCCAGAGTATTATTAGTCCAATCGTTTTGACCTGTAAAAATCAGTGGTGTAGTGGAGCCGGAGCGGTCCGGAGCGTCGCTCCGGCACAGCTTTTGAAGGGGGAGCGGCGCTCCGGCTACGATTTTTTCAATCGAATTTTTTATATAGGACAAAAATAGATCTGAAATTGTTTTATTTAGAAAATATTGTTTTGTCCTTTACTAAGTAATTTTTACACGTTAGTTATCGTGGTTAATCAGTTAAGGCATACGCAGCTACGATTAGGTAGTTCGTAATTGTAAGCGCAAAAGTTGAGCGAGCGACTGGCAGACGGGATAGTTGATGGATAGACATGATAGACATCTCAGCGGTCCGCGCCCAGCACTACCGTGTCCGTGTCACCACAACCCTCCCCCCACCACGGAAGGAGGAATAGCCACAACAATATTGAAATATTGTGTCCTTCTTATCTCTCGCCTCTCCCCCTCGATTTCTCTCTAGCTCACTCGACGCTCCGATCACCCGCGCCCCGCCCGAGGAGCGGTAGCGGAGCGAGCTGGCCCTGTACACTGTAGACTGGAGCGATACACCCGGCAGTGAGAGCGGCAACAGACTGAGTCGCCGGAGTCGCTTCCCCCACCACTGAAATCCACTCCGTAGCTACTGCGCATCTCCAGCCCACCCGGCCATGCTAATCCTGCTCAGTTGTAGTTGCGTCTCGTCTGCTTTGCATAGTGCACGTGCACTGTATATTAATTTAGTGTTTCTGCTCCAATTATTACGTTACGTGTCGCGGATACCTACTGGAAGAGGTGAAATAGTTTTAATAGTTGTGTTATCTTTGCCCAACGTCCAAATCTGTTGACATAAGCTAGCTGTAGTATCGCTATGGATAACTCTAAACCTAAACAAAAAACTTTAACCTCATTTTTTAGTGCGTCGGTGAAACGTGAACTAAACACGTTAGGCCTACCTAAAGGAACCAAGCAAGATAAATCCAATGTTGTTTCGGTTGATGAATTAGCGATTGGAAACTCTTTAAATAAAAACGAACAAATAAGTGAACCCAGCACATCAACGAATAAGGAAAAAGAAACAAAATGGCCTGACGTTTGGACAGAAGAGATGTGGACTCGTAAGAAGGAAACTTATCCTTGGATAGATTGCAAAGAAGGTAAATTAGGCTGCAAAGTTTGTTTTGAAGTCACAACTATGGGTGCTTTTAAGAAAGAACACGTTTCTTTAAGTCATGAGTGGCGCACATTTCAAGTTAGCTGTTACGGCTCAAACCGAACTAACCAGCTCAAATCACTTAGAAAAAAAATTATAGAGCACAAACAGTCCAAAGCACATAGTACTGCTCAGGCCATTGTTGAATCCTCTCATAAAAATCCTATTACGCAATTAGTTGATTCTGCAAATACAGCTCACATGGAATCAACTAAAGCTATTTTTAGGTCAGCTTACTACATAGCTAAGAACGACCGACCATATAACGATCATTTCGGTTTATTAGAACTTCAAAAACTAAATGGAGTAGATATCGGTGTAGGCCTTCATTCAAGATACAGTGCTGTAGAAATTATTGATCATATATCAAAAGAGATGAAGTTAAGAATATTGAATAAGGTTAAGGAAGTTTCTGGGAAAATTTCTATCATTATTGATGAATCCACCAGCATAAGTTCAAAGTCAGTACTCATAATTTATTTGAAGTGTGAAATAAGTAAATAAAAGTCCCCTAACATTTTGTTCTTAGATCTAGTTGAACTTCCTGATCAAAGGGCCGAATCTGTTTTCAGATCAAAGGGCCGAATTCAGATGAACAAAATCGGAAGAGTGTTGAGCACAAGATGGGTAGCCAGTAGCTTTCGTACCGTCTCGGCTGTGTGGTTTGGCTTTCAAGCTTTGGCAAACCATTTATCTAAAGCCATAAACGATCCTGACAGAACATCGACTGAAAAAAGCAAATATAGTGGTTTATTAAATAGGCTAACATCTCAGAGTTTTCTACTAAACTTGGCCTTTATGTTTGACATTCTTGCTGAATTGGCTTTGTTATCAGAGAGCTTAGAGAATAGAAACACTTCTATTGTGTATGCAGACAAACTGATAAGAGCACTTAAAGGAGAAGCCAGGCACGAAAGTTCTGGAAGCACAAATCGCCATAAAAGAAGGAAATTTTGCATCAGTTGTGTTAAAAACTAATCCAAAAATTGTATCGTTCAGTGGACAGCAACTTATTTCTAGTGTTATAAATAACCTAAAGCAAAGAATGTTTGTCACCACATTTGATGGGGAAGCCCAATATGAAGATCTTATAAACTCTTTTAAAGTATTAGAACCTGAGTATTGGCCAACCTGCATTCCACCAAGTTTTGGTCAAACTCAAGTAGAGCAACTGTGCAAGAGATTTAAATTGAACGTCAACAAAGCTGTCTCTGCCTACAGAGACTATTTGGACAACAGCCGACAAGTGCCTGATGGATTGCAAGAACTGTTAAACTGCACTAAAATAATACCTTGCAGCTCAGCTGATTGTGAACGGGGTTTCAGTTGTATGAACAATATGGTTACACCATCAAGAAACGCTTTGACTGTTGCTCATGTATCATCATTGATGTTCATAAAAATCCAAGGTCCACCTCTCCAAGAATGGCAGCCTGAGACGTACGTCACTAAATGGCTGAGGAGCCACCGGTCTGCAGACGATTCCAGGACAAGAGTTGCAGAAAACCCAAAAAAGAACGCAAAGAAGGATGCATTTTGGCACTTACTTTGAGTATGTATGTTATAATTAATCTGATGTATTTATTATATGTATTTTGTTAAATACACAAGTTATTTGTACTGTATGTAGTTTTTTCAAATAATTCTTAATTTTTTTGGCACAGATTATAATGTTTGTGTGTGTTAAATAATAAAAAATATATATACTAATGTAACTTGTGGGTGTATTTTTTCACAATAATAAATTAATACTACTGAAAATGAAAACTTAGTCATTTACAATATTTGCCTAACTTACACCAGTGTTTTTTTAATTTTTGTCAGCAAGGCTTCCAACTTAAATTATAGAGTTTTTAAGGTAGATTATTATGGTTTGATACCTTAAAAACAGTTTTTAAGGTATCAAACTGTAATAATCTACCTTAAGAAAGTCTTACCATATTTTAAAGTTAAAATTATTCTTTGGAGGAGAATGTGTAGGAGGCCCTACTGTAACTACTATCACTCTAAAAGATCATTAATTAGTTTAATTATTAAACTTTTCAAAACATTTGCCAAAGGGCCTTAAAACTCACGATTTGGGTAGTAGGCTAATTTTCAAAAATTTTCCGGTAGAGGTATAGCTCCGGCACAGCTAATTTTACCACTACACCACTGGTAAAAATCATACGAACAAGCTGAATTTTGCTGAGAATATTAATTTTGGAACCACAAAAAAGATGCAAAACCGCGTAAATCCCCCTAAAACCGCCCTTGAATTGTGGGGGGTGAAAAAGATCGATTTAGCAATAATCTGCATGTCGTAAAAAAAATGTTTCAAACAAGAAATGTTCAGTTGGAAAAATGAAAGAATACCCATGAACGATCACATCAATCACATATTATTCAGATTATTAATAATCTATCTCTCTCGTTTGTTATTTATGAAAAAAAAAACAGGAAATACAAAATATGTGATCGATGTGATCGTTTATGGGTATTCTTTCATTTTTCCGACTGTAGCTGAGATCATTTTGATCAAAAATGTGTATTATAGCCCGATCAGGGAACACAAAATTTTACAAAAACCTCCAAAAAAATAAAGGAAGAATGAAAATTTGGGAATAGGTAGTTGAAATTGTCCTATTATAATATAAGAAAAAGTTTACAATTCTACATCCCCTCCATTTTACAAAAATTGGGAAATACGGGGTGAAAAATATTTTCTCGGGAGTGAAAAATATACGTTCAAAATAGGCCCGGAATTGGATAAAATGACTAATTCTAAACAATTTTTGTTCTATAGAGTTTTTTCACTAAGTTAATACTGTTCGAGTTATTTGCGAGTGAATATGTTCATTTTTAACAAAAAAAAACATGTTTTTGGACGGTTTTTCGCAGATAATTCAAAAAGTAAGTACTTTAGCTAATAAAATATTCTTAGTAAAAATATAGCTTATAAAAAATGAAAAAAAAAAGGTGTACGCGCGAGGTCTGCAGACCCAGTAGAAGCAGAGTTGTAGCTAATGAAAATAAGGTTCTTCTTCGTCAAATTCCAAATCGAATATTTCAATGTGAAATAACCAAAAAACAGAGCACTTTTTGGGGAAAATTTATTACAACTTTTTTAAAGTGTTTAAAAAAGGTTTATTTTGGTTTTTTAAAAAAAGTTCTAACATTAAAAATAAGTGAGTTACGCTCAAAATATTGTTGATCCCTTTTATTTTTTGGTACAAAAATCGCGAAAATCACCCCCTAATTAACTGCCCAAATGAAATTAATCGTTACCGCTTCACAAGTTTACTTATGTAATCGTTACCACTTTACTTATGTATTGCTTATATTATAATCTATAAGTTTCATTGGTTCAAAGTGCTCATTTTTGAAAAAAAATTGGGTTTAAAATAAAACATTTTTTTAATTTTGAAAAAAAAAATGAAATTGTTCATGGAATTAACTTAAAAATTATTAGTAATACCAAAAATCTTAAAGAGTGTTAAAAAATGAGTTATGTTAAAATGTTAAAAAAATAGTTCAAAATTGAGTACTTATCTCCCCGGCATATTCATAACTGCTGTTTTCGGAAGGTTTTTTAGATTTTTTGCTGCCTTACTTCATAAGTTTAGTGCCAATTTCGTATGAGATGTACAGATAATAGGTAAACAAATTGTCTTTGAGTAGGTACATGCCAATCGATAACGTTATTGGCTTAATTGCTACTCGCTAAAATAAAGTCTTTGTGACCTCTACTCTCACCACTAACGATGGTTGGTTTTCCGTTATTCACAACTACCCTTAATGCCTAATGAAATTTCACAGATTTCTCCTTTTAGTGTGATTAAGACGTAATTCTCATGCGTAATAATTAAAAGTATTTATCCATTTGATTTTTAAAAGTTTATCATTGTTTGTGGCCGAAAAGAAAGTTTTTGTTAAAGTTCTCTTGATAAATCAAATATTTAGTTTAAAAATAATAAGGCCTGGAGAATACTATGCCCAATATTGCTTCTCTCCTAGGGTACAGTTTGGTGGTGGGGGTATAATGGTATGGGGCAGCATTTCTTTGAAAGCACATATAATAGCAGTGTTCGCGCTGTACAACCCGAACGTATTCAGAGTAAGTTCGGGATTAGTTTCCAATGCGCAGGCGTCAACGTAAACTTATCCTGGACATGTTCACGATTTTTCGCTCCGCGAACAATTTTCGGATTCGTAATGTAATGACGGGTTGCATACATTAAGGTTAGAGAAGGAAGCCTTTTCTTGTCCCTTTCTTATTTCGAAATCAATGTCAACAAAAAATGCAAATGCAACAAAGTTGTATTTCAACAAATAGAAAGAGAATAACAGCAACAGGCAAAGGATTAACTTTCTATTCAATGCCTTTCTTAGAAGTTAGAAATTTGATTAGCGTCTTTATTATTTCGACAATAGAATTTGGTATTTCCACGCCCGCCACGCCGTAATCCGGCTTAACTTTTTGTAGAGAGTAAAAGATTGTTGAGTTACTTGGAAATTGCAGCTTGTTATTTAGATATAAAAATTACCTTTAACTTCCTGGGGGTTGAACATTATCTGAAGGAAGGAATAATTTAGTAAAGCAATCATTTCCAATTTTGATATATTAAGGGCCGGTTGTTCGAACGCTAATCAACAATGATCACTATCAAATATTTAATTACTGTCACAACTGTCAATGTCAACTTTGGTTGGGTTGCTGAAAACATAATTGATTATAATTATGAGATTGGTTAATCAATTAACATAACAATTATTAACATAATTGATTAACTAATTTCATAATTGTAATCAATAATTATGTTTTCAACAACCCAATCAAAGTTGACATTGACAGTTGTGACAGTAATTAAATATTTGATAATGATCATTTTTGATTAGTTTATGATCATTATCAAATATTTAATTACTGTCACAACTGTCAATGTCAACTTTGATTTTGTTGCTGAAAACATAACGATTGAGTACAAATATGAAATTAGTTAATCAGTTATGTTAATAATTGTTATGTTAATTAATTAACTAATCTCATAATTATAATCAATTATGTTTTCAGCAACCCAACCAAAGTTGACATTGACAGTTGTGACAGTAATTAAATATTTGATAGTGATCATTGTTGATTAGCGTTCGAACAACCGGCCCTAAATTTGATAGGTTGTGGCATTGTGTTGTGGTTTATTACACCACAAAATTAATGAAATATAACAAGACACAAGAAATAGTTTCAGACTAAGTTTGATGTGTTGCTTATGATTCATTATTCAATAAGAGACTAATTTAACTCATAAATTAAACTGAAAAATAAACCACAAGAATATGTAGGTACTTATAAGCTCATCTAGATAGAAGAAATTAAGTAAGAACACAGTGCAATTTATTGTAATACATACTACCGTAATAGATAATTATTGAATATCGAATGAAAAGTAATAAGATAATAATACTAGAAAAGGTACCTACTTATTTATAAACATACTAAATGGAAAACATTGACAAAAACAACTAAAAAAGCTTTAATATAAAAAATATTAAAATTTGTTTGAAGAATATTTAAATGATACAACACTTTACATAATTTCAAAACTTTAAAAACCAGAATCTACATCTACAACTTGTTTAACAAAACAATATTTTAGGTTAAGAATTGGAAGGAGTAAGAACAGAATGTCAAGAAATGAAGAAATTCTTCCCAAATATTTTGTGCGCATATGCGAACTTAAAATCCGCAATAAAATCCTCGAATGTCGAGAGGGTATCCCGGACACGTTCAGGATCTTTTTTCTGTACTGCGCGAACACCGAATTAAAAATCCAGAGAGTGTTCAGAGGGGAAAATTCGACCTCCGCGAACGCTCAATTTTGTAATGCGCAGGCGTTCTCCCTCTGGGTACATTGAGGATGTCCAGTGCGAACAAAGCTAATACATATTGTGTTATGTTAGAGAGAGGTGGCTTTAATGCTGATAGGTACATTAGGGAATGTCTGAAAGGACATAATATAGTACTTTATGTATATTTTGTAGGTGAAAATGTTCGCCAGGGTAACAATGCATAACTTACAGATATTGGTATCAGGTATTAGCCTGGCCTCGAAATCCAGACCTTCATTCCATAGACAGAGCATTTATAGGACAATTTGGAAAGAGTAGTTGGACAAGATTGTAGGCAGTTTGAAACTGTGGTAGCGTTAAAGTATGCACTGGTAAACGAGCGGGAACAAAAACCGCAAAATGAGATTGCTGATTTGATTAGGTATATGCCAAATATGATGAGAGGTGTTACTCGAGCTCAAGGAGAACATACTTGATTTTAATATCCATATTTTAGAATCACTTTATAATTTCGATTTAAAAAATATGTTTCTCCGGAATAGAAAATGTTGTCAATGTTGTTGTTAATTTAGTCAATATTTGTAAGTTGATCCAAATTGCAGCATAATAATTATTTTTTTGATACGGAAAAATGAATATTCAGTGCCATGGATCGTATTAATTATTGAAATATGCGTGCTCACAACGATCAAAAACTAAAATTAAAATTATTGTAGGATTATTAGATTACTTCATTTAAAAAAATTATCTATTTAGCGTGCTTAACGAATCGGTAAAATATGTATATTTGAAATCGTGATGTTTTTATGAAGGTTTATGTTGGCGAATGAAATATGAACATCATTATTCCAATTAAGTACCAGTCCATAGCTGATGCATTCTATCAACATTAATTTATTTTATTGATATATGTATTTTAAGAAATATAACATTTTATATTCGTGGGTGAACCAAATATAAACCGACCTTTCCGTCCTTGCTTAACACAAACTGGCGATATGTCTAAATTAATCCTGTAGTGGGAGGTTATACATATAGTCCAGTCGGGTTAGACGAATAACAGGCCTAACCTTGCATTAGGAGCAGCCACAAATTTTATTTTTCTAATCTTTAAGAGGGGTCAATAGTAGTGTAAATTTAAAATATCGACTGAATTCCGTTATTGCGTTAGCCGCCATCTGGGTTTTAAACGAGAACCGTTTTTGCTCAATATCGCCGCCATTTTCAACTTTTCGACAAAAAGTATTTTTTTTTATTTTTATTTAAACAATATAAATACACCTAATCTACAAGATTAATCAGTATTTTTTCTTTAACCTAATTTCCCTAAAAATGTTTGTAAACTAGATGTCACCTGGTCCATCCTATGGTTCATTCCACCAACATATGCCTGTTTTGGATTATCGCGACAACGAATATTTCAGTGTGCAACATAAGAAGTACGAAAGTAAATGGCTCTAATAATTATTCCATTAAACAGCAATGTAATTTGCAATTTATCTTCGTTCTTTATATTTTGCACAATAAAATATTCGTTGTCGAAATAATCCAACACAGGCGTATATTAGTGGAATAGGGTATAGCTTTTTTTACATGAAATGCCCACTTCTTTGTTGTGGCTACAAAGCACAGCACTGACTCTGCTTTTCACTAATTGTTGGCTACAATACAATGTCTTTGTTGTGGCTACAATACAATGCACAACACTATAAGCCCGGCACAACTTCACACAGTACACGAGCTCGAACGGTTTAGTCCTCTTGAGCCTTCGCATCTGGGGTTCGTTGACAAGAAGCTGAAGTGCTTCATGGTTGGGATGCTTATGGAGCCTCTCTTCAGGTCTCCTGGCGACTTTCTTAATTTCATTTGGAATAGATTCGATTTTAAGATCTCTACGCAAATCGTCATTCCGAACATACCAAGGAGCACATACAATATTCCTTAATATTCGGTTCTGGAGCGTTTCTAAATTTCGGTAATTGCTTTTTTTTGGTACAGCCCCATAATTGTAGGCCATAGGTCCACACCGGTTTCAATATCTGTTGGTAAATTAGTACTTTGTTCTGGATGGAAAGTTGAGAGTACCTACCTATTAGCCAATACATATTTTTGTACTTTATCTTCAACTGTTCAGTTTTATTTTTAACGTGCTCCTTCCATATTAGTTTGACGTCGAGATTTCAGGGGCGGCCCGTCGGGGTAGACAAGGTAGGCGCCGCCTACCCTCTTCAAATGTAGTACAATAATATAAATTATTAATATAAATTAGTTATTTCAAAATTGTAATTTATAAATTTTGACACAATACCTACAATAAAAAAGCAAAAATTATCCAAATTATTTTTAAAAATATCCAAAAAATTTTCTCCGAAGTTATAATTATTGTACGCTCCTTGTAGTATCAGTAGTAGTGCATATTCTTCCTTGGTCAGGCATTCAGAAACGTAGTCTGAAATAGAACGACGAAAACACCGAATTGACGTGCGATCTCTCTCTGTTTACACGAACTAAACGCCTGTAGGTCTGCTGGTACGGAGTACGGGCCCGTATTCCACGAATTTTGGCACAGTGGATAGGCACAGACTCTTATAGCCGAACCTACAAAATTTTATCAGTTGCTTCCATGGTGTGTTGTGAAACTCTTTGTTTTTTGATTTTGGCTGTTATTAGTAGGTTAAGTATTCAATAAAAATAGGTAGGACAATTTAAATTTGTTTATGAAAACTGAATAATAAACAGATAAATTTGAGATCGGTCTATTGAAGGGCATTTTAATTTTATATTAATTTATTAACGACAAATAAATATGTGAGTAGTTATTTGTCAGTCATCCATTATATTTTTATTGTGTTTCAATACAATTTGGATAATTTAAAGTTAAACTGACGAATTGTGTTATTAGATTATATAGATAATTAAAAATTTAAAGCGAGGTTAATTGTTAACTTCAATTATTTCGAAGAGTAAATTATTATTTCATACATAAATAAAATAAGTAATATTTGACGTTGTGGAAACGTAGGTGTGTTAGTTTTATTGGTGGAATAACTTTAGTCATCGAATATGAATATTTTAAACGATGTAATATGCAGTTTGATCGAGACGCCTTTTTCAAGGCGCCAAAATCAAGAAAGAAAGATCAGAAATTATTTCAATGGGCCGGCCTTTACCAAATTTAACAATTGTATCACAGATAAGACAAAAGACAATCGACCATTTTCGAGATCGTTTAAAACAATATGGTATGAAAACCATAAATGGCTAAGCGGAAGTTATTTTAAAAATTCACTTTTTTGTTGGCCTTGTCTGTTGCTCTCAAATATGAAGCAAAATGTTTGGGTGAGTCAGGGATATTCAGATCTGAAAAATTTATCAGCTAGTGTAAAAAAACATGAATCTTCGAAAGAACATTTAAACAATTGCTTAGGTTTAAAACGGTTAGAAGAAAATAAACAAACTATTGACAGTGCTTTAGCTGGACATATTTCTCTAACTAATAAGATATATAATGAAGAAGTTAGAAAAAATATAATTTTATTAACATATTTAAATCCAGGAAATCCAGGATCATGTTAAAAGAAAAGAAGGGATGTTCACGGGTTTGTCAAAAACAATACAAAATGATTTAATAGATTGTCTTGCCGATTACGTAAACAATTAAATTTCAAGAGAAATTAATGAAAGTCAATTTTTTTCTATACTAGCGGACGATACTACTGATATAACCGAAAAATCACAGTGTACTTTAACAATCCGTTTTTTTAACAAAGTTGGTCAGGTAACAGAAAGATTTTTAGGGTTTTTTGATATTAGCGAGAATAGATCTGCAGACGCTCTATATAGTTTAATTTCAAACGTGCTTGAGCTAGGCTATTGATTATATTCAAAATAAGATAGCTAAAAGGAACTACAACGTTAACGGGGTTTTATTATTTCATATGGTCAATGGACATCTATATATGAAAAAACCGCGGAGTGCTACAATTTAAAGGGGTGCGTTTTTGAGAAATGGGTGAATTAGTCCTTGGGCACAGGTTACATTAGGGTGAGTTCTATGCACTTTTGGTACAAACATACCTACATAAAAATTGTTCCTGGTTAAATTTTCTATCTAAATGTCACTTTTTAAAGTCAATGACACTTTTTTTACAAAAATATATTCAAAAGAAAAGGCACAAAGAAAGCCAAAAGAAAGAAATTTTGTTTTTTGTCCCATAACTTTTGTCCACGAGGATATAGGTATAGACACTGCTTTGCAGAAAAAAAACCTACATATTTTTCTTTAAAATGTTGTTTAGTAGAGGTAATTAGGATCTATAGTTTTCGAAATATGATTTTTTAAATTTCGCCACTCACAGCAATTTTGGGCAATTTTCCTTGTTATTTCGCAAATATTGTTCCGTAACTTTTTTCTACGTAACTTTAGGTATATGCAATGGTACATGTAATAGAAATAGAAATCAATTACCTTTAAAACGGTCTACTGTATAATGTTGTACGACTTTTTTTTTAAAGAGATTATGGTTTTTCAAATTTTTGTACTTTTAACGATTTTTTATAATATAATATAAAAATAAAATAATATTATTATATAATATATTATATATTACATAATATTATATTATATATAGTGTATATAATATAATATTATATTATTATTATACCTAATATAAAAACATATTATTTTTTACATTTATACGATTATTTTTGAAATTTCTCATTATAACTTTTTTTCTTCTACATTTAGGTATATATTATATTATAATAAAAAAAGCTTATTTTGTTTACTTTAAAATGGTGTATTACAAAAAATTTTAGGATTATTTTTTAAATTTCTCATTATAACTTTTTTTCTTACTTTCTGTTCTTTAAAATGGTGTATCATCTATATTTAAATAATGGAAAACGAGCGAGTGATTCTTTGATATTTTTTACCTGTATTATTTAAAATTATTATTTTTTTAATTACATAAACATTAGTCTTAGAAAACATCACATTAGTTAAAATTATTTAAACGTTGACATTTAAAAAAATTTCAAAATCAAAGTCCATCTCTTCGTTAGCATTAGCTTCAATATCTTCCTCTGACACCTCAGTTATCTTAGAGTTCCCACAATTAGTACCCATGCACATGCACCCTTTGCAGAATATTGAACAACTAATTCCTATCTTCTTACAACCGCAGTTTTTTGTACATCCTTTGGTACATTTACATGCTACTTTTTCAAGCAAAGCTTGTGGTGCAGGAGCTTTGACAGTAAATATTGGATTTAATCCATATTTTGAAGTTTGCCCGGCCGAGTCAAGTGGATCCAAAGTATTACCTATAAAAAATAAGATTCAATCATAACACACAATCACATTAAAAGTTATAATGAGAAATTTAAAAAATAATCCTAAAATCAAAAATCGTTGCAAGTACTTATTACATTTTGAACATATCTTATTCAAAAATAATCCTAGAATTATTTATAATACACCATTTTAAAGTAAACAGAATAAGCTTCCTTTTTTTATTATATAATATATACCTAAATGTAGAAAAAAAAGTTATAATAGGACATTTAAAAAATAATCGTAAAAAATATAAAAACTCGTTAAAAGTATAAAATCTTGAAAAAGATAACCTCTTTAAAAGAAGTCGTACAATATTATACAGTAGAACATTTTAAAGGTAATTGATTTCTATTCCTCTTACATGTACCATTGCATATGCCTAAAGTTGCGTAGAAAAAAGTTACAGAACAATATTTGCGAAATAACAAGAAAAATTGCCCAAAATTGCTGTGAGTGGCGAACTTTGAAAAATCATATTTCGAAAACTGTAAATCCTAATGACCTCTACCAAACATAATTTTAAAGAGAAGATATGTAAGTTTTTTTTCTGTAAAACAATGTCTATACCTATATCCCCGTGGACAAAAGTTATGGGACAAAAAACAAAATTTTCTTCTTTTGGGTTTCTTTGTGCTTTTTCTTTTGAATATATTTTTGTAAAAAAAGTATCTTTGACTTTTAAAAGTTATATTTAGATAGGAAATTTAACCAAGAACAATTTTTATGTAGACCTGTTTGTACCAAAAGTGCATAGAACTCACCCTAATGTAACCTGTGCCCAGGGACTAATTCACCCATTTCTCAAAAACGCACCCCTTTAAATGGTAGCACTCCGCGGTTTTTTCATATATAGAGATTCATTGACCATATGAAATAATAAAACCCCGTTAACGTTGTAGTTCCTTTCTATAGTACATAATCAATAGCCTAAGCCATATGATTACAAAAAAAAATTAATTGCTCAATGTTACGATGGTGCAAGTGTAATGACCGGCTCTTTAAACGGATTACAATCAAATGTATTAGAAATTGTAGGATATTTTTTGCAACGGTTACATCAATTCCTGGTTTTTTTAATCATTCGGCGAAAAGAACCTTTATTTTAAATTCAATTCCAAATCGAAGTATTCCAACAAACTCTGAAACTAGATGGACTTCAAAGTCGAAAATTGTAAACGTTCTTAATTCAAAATGGAATGAGTTAATTTCAGTGTTTAATAAAATTATCGAAGATGAAAATTCGGGAGCCGAATCTATAAATGGTGCTCGAGGATATTTGCAAAATTTAAAAAATTTTGAGTTTGCTTTTCTTCTTTGCCTTTATAACAAAATATTTAATATTCTTTTTCTCATGATCATCTTTCAGTGCGTCACAGTTTTTCGATTTCTTTCTAACGCATTAAATTGTATGAGATAGAAAAAAAGGCACGTCCGTGATTACAGACATTTACAACATTTATTCTAGTTATTCTAGTTGTCGATAGATGGCGCCATAATAAAAAAATAATTTTTTTTTAATTAGATAATAATATTACAAATATAATCTGTATAATTTATAAGACTATACAAATCAAAGAAAATACCATTTTATAAATGCAAGAAACACATTTGATTGGTTTTTATTACAAATTGAAAATAAAATGTGACAACTGTCAGATTTAACTAAAATGTCATGTTAGAATAAATGTCATAAATGTGTATTATCATGGACTTACCCTTTTTCCTATCATTTGTTACGCACTGAAAAATGCTCATGAAAAGGACAATATATTATAACTGACATATTGTACAAAATTTTACAACTGAAATGCTTAGATAAAAATTTCTGTCAAAAAGAAATAGATATAGCCTTGGGAATAATAAGACAACTTCGTAATGATCAGGATTTTAATAATTTATTTTTTGTGGCTGAAACAAGGGTATCAGAATTTAACTTAAACCCGCCTAAAAGAATAAAACAGTCGTCCGATGTTGACCGGACGACAAAATATAGAGCTTTATATTTTGAAATTATAGATAATATTATTATGCAACTTGAAGTTCGTTTTAGAGATTTAAAAGGATTACATTTTTTTAGCCTTGCAAATTCTTCACATTTTCAAAATTTTTCCAAGAGTTTTCCACATAATTTAATAAATAGTTTAATAACACAATATTTTGGAATATTTAATAAACAAAAATTAATTAATGAGCTATGTGTCATTTACGAAGATAAAGAATTTTATACATTAAATGTTTTTAAAATTTTGCAATATTTTAACGAGAATGACTTAATTTAAATATTTCCTGAAGCATATAAATTATTTGTTTTAATTGCTACTATACCCGCAACTTCCGTTTCCGTTGAACGCAATTTTTCTTGTTTAAAAAGAATTAAAACCTATCTAAGAAATGCTATGTCCCAAAATCGACTGACAGCTTTGTTTTTACTGTCAATTGAAAAAGATTTGCTTTCGATTTTGTCTAAAAACGAACAATTTTACGACATAATCATAAATAAGTTTTCTTCTACCAAAGACAGGCGCATTTAAATAAGGCATTTTGGTTTGAAATAATAAAATATAAAAATACAAATATATATATATATATATATATATATATATATATATATATATATATATATATATATATATATATATATATATATATATATATATATATATAAAGACAGTTGAAGGTAACCGGGAACGACCCAATACTAAGGAAGCAATAAAAAACGGGTGCTTCTAAGTGAGTGTCTTTTATTAAAAGTCAAGCTTTCGCCACATAATTTTGGGCTTCATCAGAACTTGCTGGAATGGAAAAACATTCTTTACAATCATCATAAATTAAAGATGTTATTTTTTTTTTTTTTTTAATCTTACCTAAATGTTGACACTATTTCTTAGTGCATAATAAAATTGATATGAAACCACACATTGTCACAAAAACCAACTAATCACATCTCCCAACTGGAGGAAAAATGGCAAACAAAGCCTTTATTAAGTATTAAAATTCATTTTTTAAATCACCCATGTGGCCGGCATTTTTGACAAGTAATTGTTAATTAAGTCATGTGTCGTTTCGACTGTCAATTATCGAAACGCCACCTGTCTTAATCACTTCTTCTTTTTTTCTAGCATAGGACACTAACTTTATTAAGTCACATATTGGACACTTTTTAAATTTCACAACAAAATACCATAGAAATATAGGTCCCGTTCTATATAAACATATCATGTTAAATAAATTATGTGGTTTGTATTTAGTGTTGGGTATAGTAGTCAACACTCCGATGAGATGTACGTATTACATACCTTTTGTTAAAGAAACAAGTATATCAGTGATGTTAATAGATGCAAAAGTTAAATCTTGTTTACAAAAGGGAAATAACACATCCGTGTAGGTGTTAGTAATGTAACAAGTAATTTCATTGTTGTCTTTTTACATTTACATTCTTGTCGTTCCCGGTTACCTTCAACTGTCTTTGTTTTACCAGTAACCCGTTACTGTCTTTGACTTTCTTTATATATATATATATATATATATATATATATATATATATATATATATATAACAAGGAGAGGTTAGCGCGAGTTAATAAATATCGGCATGGCTCGCAATAAGTATGAAAAACAAATCAACAACAAAGCTATATCATACTGATGACGACTAATAAGTCAGAAACACGTGTCTATGGTTGCATTCCATCTTGTGCATATTTTGTTTTTTATATATATATATATATATAGAAAAAGAAGTACTATGTTGACTTATTTAAAAAACAATTTTAAGTTTCTGTGGGTTGGAGTCAATAAAAAAGGGCTTTTAGAAAACTATTTTATATCTCTCAAGCTTTCGAATGTTAATTACATTCGTTTTCAAGAGCTAAAATACAGAGTTGCTAATAAAGTGGAAACAAAAATGATGTAAAAAATATAACTCACCAGATAAATTTAGGTTGGTTATTAAACTGCTAACTTAAGTAACATCAAATATAAATTATTATCAAAATGTATATTTTATATACTTACAGTCTGGGAAATATACATTTTGATAATAATTTATATTTGATGTTACTTAAGTTAGCAGTTTAATAACCAACCTAAATTTATCTGGTGAGTTATATTTTTTACATCATTTTTGTTTCCACTTTATTAGCAACTCTGTATTTTAGCTCTTGAAAAGGAATGTAATTAACATTCGAAAGCTTGAGAGATATAAAATAGTTTTCTAAAAGCCCTTTTTTATTGACTCCAACCCACAGAAACTTAAAATTATATATATATATATATATAATTATATATATATATATATATATATATATATATATATATATATATATATATATATATTCTATAACACTATAAAACAGTGTTGAAATTATCGGGAAATGCGGTCTGTGGCTTAGATTGAAACTACATTTAATTCTGTTGAATTCGATATTTCGATGAGTATTTATTAATTTTTCATCTTCATCAGGAACAAACTACAAAATTAACTAACAGTTAGGTACAAACATAATATTACAATGATATAACTTACGAATTGTTGTAGGTATGTTATATAAAGCAATTTAACTTAAAGCTATGCATGTTTCACGAGAACATCGAGGGCGGCACTGAATCAGGTATCTTTTCTCACATGTGTTAAGGGCCAAAAGTTCCAATATCGAGCCATCTGTTTAATATTCTGCTATTTTTAGAATTTTAAAACATTGCAGTAAATTTCGCTTAATCTACTTGTGTCTGATTTGTAATTAATTGAACGTTTATTACTGTTTATGTGGTACATCTCGAGGAACAATCTTTTCTTATAATTGCTTTCTGAATCTAAGATCTTGATATCCGCATTTCCCGATAATTTCAACACTGTTTTATAGTGTTATAGAATATACTTGCACGGTCGATAAATACATCGGATTTCGAATCCAGTTCTATATATATATATATATATATATATATATATATATATATATATATATATATATATATATATATATATATAAACAAAAAATGGTACTTCGATACCCCCAAAAAATGTTTTTTTTTAGCTTTTCACCTTTCAGATCGGCCAGCATCCTAAACTTTTCGAACATAATAATATAGGTATTGACATCTGGCTGATGGTTTATCTCACAATCCGCCAAAGGGCTGTGGGATAAAGTATATGTGTTACCTACCCGCATACTGAGGTCACGAGCCGCCACTGCGAGATTTAAACCCAGGTATTTCGCTGTTTTTTTATTAGGAACAACGTTGTTGTTTAGGATAATTGGAAGATTATTGATTTTCTTGTTAGTGAAGTTAATATGAACTGACTTATGTTCATTAAACTTTATACGCCATTTTTTGGACCAGCCTTCTAAGCCATTAATTGCATTTTGTAAGTTAATCGTAGATTCCTCTATAGTTGCTCCTATTGTCAGGACTGCTGTATCATCAGCAAATGTGGCCAGTTGGATGTTTTCCCTCTCCGGAATGTCAGATGTGTATAAAAGGTATAGTGTTGGTCCAAGAACGCTACCTTGCGGAATCCCTGCATTTATTTGCTTTACTCAGAGTACTCGTTTTCCATTTTAACCCTAAATGTTGGCTGGTGTAGGTATAACTACAATATTTCAACGAGTTGCATAGGAAATATTTTCTTTAGCTTCATTAACAGACCGTCGTGCCACACTTTGTAAATGCTTTTGCGATATCCAGGAATACTGCTAAACAAATTTTGTTTCCTTCCAATGCTTTCTCTATTTCAGTTATTATTCAATGGATCTTGTCAATTGCGGAGTATTTATCACGAAATCCAAATTGGTGTGTTGAAATAATATTTTTTTTTTCAATTATATGGGTTATTCTTCGTAGTAGTAATTTTTCAAACACCTTTGAGATTATGGATAGTAAGGAGATTGGCCTGTATGATGTTAATTCATGGTTATCTTGTCCTACTTTGGGTATCATTATAACCTCTGCAGTTTTCCAAAGGATGGGAACATATCTAAGCCTAAAGGATGCATTTATTAGTGTAGTGAGCTTTACTATGGCTTTTCTAGGTAATTTTTTTAGTATCTCACCATTGATCAGGTCAAACCCATGCGCTTTTTTTGTATTGATGTTCTTGATTAATTTTTGAACTTCTTTTGTAGTAGTCAGTTGTATGTTAACAGAATCAGTAGCTATTCGTTCATCGTCTACATGAGTTTCCCCAGGGTTTGGTTAAAATATGTTTTCTAGATAATCAGCAAACGCATCCACTTTCTCTTTGGGATTTCTTGCCCATGTTCTGTTTTCTTTTCGTAGAGGAGGTTTGTGCTGAACTGGCTTATTTATCTTTTTGGCTGCCTTCCAGAGGGAGTAATTGGTGCATTCATCATCAGTTAGTTCTCTCAGGTACTTATTGATCGATTCGTTTTTAATTTTCGAGATTTCTCTTTGCAGCTGTTTTGTGAGCCTATTTAGCTTATTTTTATTTTCTGTAATTCGAGTTCTTTGCCATACCTTCCGAGCCTTTCTTTTTTTCTGTATCAAGTCTCTAATTTCTTTGGGGTAATTGTTTCCTACTGTTTTTCTTTGGATTATATGTGTGTTGTTCCACGCTGCCTGCTGGATGTTTATCATAAATAGCTCGGTTTCTTGTTCCAATTGTTCTATCGTTTGAATAAATCCACTGAACTCAATTTTCTCATTCATTTCTGATTGGAAGTTTACCCAGTACGTAAACTTATTGGTCAACGCGGATTTCATTTCAGTGGTAACAATTTGCTCACTAATTGTTAGTAGAATTGGAGAGTGGTCAGATATAAGCTCCTCTACATCCTCTACTTTTATAAAATTTGTTGCTCCACCTCTGGATATGAAAAAATCTAGGAGGTCCGGGATTCCTTTTGCATCACTTGGCCAGTAAGTGGGGTTCCCAGTAGAGTGCCATCTACAATTGTGTCCGGTCACAACATGCTGCAATTCTTTACCTTTAGGTGTTGAGAGTCTGGAGCCCCAACAGGTATTTTTTGCATTAAAGTCTGCGCCAATTATGTATTTTTCACCCAAGGTTGACAAGAAGTTAGCATAGTCTTCTCTTTTGAGGTTATTTCTAGGAGGGATATGCAGCTGCAATGTTAAGTGTGTATTTCTTAGTTTTAACACTGATAGAGGCACGTCGTATTTCTTCAGTTTCAATTTTTTCACGTTCCCAGTGGATAATACTATTTTTAACAGCGACAGCAGCTCCGCCTCTGGCTGAATTTTGTGGATGTATGGCATGATATATTTGATAACCTTGCAGCTTAATAAATGATTGTCTAGTTAGATGTGTTTCTGCAATTAGACATATGTCTATTTTTTGTGTTTGTAGGGTTACTAATAACTCTTGCTGGTGTTGTAAGAGTCCATTTGTATTCCATTGGAGTATCCTAAGGTCCGGGGGCATTTTAGTCTGATTATGATCGGCTTCTGATATTTTCAAGTCTGTCCAGCTTTTCAAGTACTTTTTGTTAAATTCTTCTTGTTTGCTAAATGTCTCCATTATTTTTTGCAGCATTTCAGTTACTGTGTCTGTATTATTTTCTGTTTCTGGTTGTGTTACTTGAGCATAAGATACTCCAGCTCTTCTTAAAGTTCGGTGTCTATTTTCCATATTTTCTATATTTAATCTGCTCTCAGGAGCCTTGTTATTTATATTTTTATTTCTTAGTGTTTGCAGAGCCTTTTCAGTGCTACATCCTCTATAATTAGCTGGATGGTCATTGCCGCAGTGAACACATTTTGGAGCTATGTTTTTGGGTTTTTTACAGTCTTGGATTAGATGTTTTCCAATGCATTTGACACATCTTGGTTCCCTTTTGCAGTAATTCTGTGTGTGTCCATATTCCTGGCAGCGCTTGCATTAGGGCAGCAATTTTGGTTTTCTGAAAGCCTCTATTTGTACTCTCATATTTGATATTTCATTAATGGCATAGATTTTTTTATATCTTCATCTTTCTCAAAGGATAAAGTAAAAAGCGGAAGTGGCGTTTTATCTTTCCCGGTTAGTATTTGATTAGACAAAAAGTATAACAACCAAAATTGTTGAAAATGTGATTTTCTATTATTTTTATTGTTACAACTTTTTCGTGCCGACGATATTTTCCGAGTTATGGCGGAAAATAGTGGCAGTTAAAGCATAATTATTGTATTATCTCGTTTATTATTAGTTTTACGACAAAAATGTTCTTATACAAAAATTGAGATAATTAAATTCTACGCAATTTTAATATCTTTCATTTTTTTGCTAAAGTTAATATTTAAGGTAGTACGTATGCGACAATGGCGCGAGCGTAAGACCTGATTGATTTTGTAACAATTGTTTTTGTTCAATATCTACGGTATTTTCAACTAAAATTGTTCCAAATATGATTTCCTACAATTTCTTTTTTAACCCGGGAGTAGTCGCGCTCACTTCTGTAACGTCGATAGTCGCGTGTGAGATTCTATCTCAAAATACGAATTTACAACAAATTTTTATTTTGTACTATTTTTATCTACTTTTTATATTGAAAATATATATTTCTAACAATTTTATTAAAAAAACCTGTGTTAACGGCCACCTGCCAACATCGGCCACCTGTCCTGACGGCCAGTTTAAAAATTTCCTTCTTTAATTTTTAGTGGCCGTTACTTACAAATTTTACTGTACAGTAAAACCTGTGTTAACGGCCACCTGCCAACATCGGCCACCTGTCCTAACGGCCAGTTTAAAAATTTCTCAAACCAATTATATGTAGACTACAAAAACTCGCAATAGCGGCCACCTTTCTATATCGGCCAATAGTTCTTTCATTTTTAGTGGCCGTTTTACTGACAGGTTTTACTGTAGTACGAAAAAGGAAGAAATGTGAGATTCTATCTAACGGCGCGACTACTCGCGGGTTAAAGCTAATTGGCTCTCCCCAAAACCATAAATTCCACAAAAAAAAAGAAGAAGAAGAAAAAAAATTCCTGCGCATTACTACACCCTTCCTCGTGGCACTTACGAAATTTTTTCAAAATTGCAAAATTGTTCATCAAGTTATCGCGAAAAAGTATAAAAATTGAGATTCTATCTCACCGCGCGACTACTCGCGGGTTAACGATTTTTTTCATGCAGTTGATATTTTCCAAGTTAAGTGGGAAAATAGTAAAAAGTGGTGGGGGAGCATAATTACTGAATTGAATCTTGTTTCCGAGCTGCCCCAAATTTTATAATTCTGCCCTTTCGGGGAGATCAATAATAGTGTAAATTTAAAATCTCGACTGAATTCTGCGGTTGCATTAGCCGCCATATTGATTTTAAAGGAGAACCGTTGTTGCTTAATATCTCCGCCATTTTCAACTTTTCGACAAAAACGGTAGGGACTAAAATTGTTGGAAACGCAATTTCCTACAATTTTCTTCCAACAATTTTTTTGCGATTAATATTCTCCGAGTTAAGGGGGAAAATAGTGGATGCGGAGGGAAAGCATATTATTGAATTGTCTCATTTATTATTAACTTTACGACATAATTGTACATAAACAAAAATAAAGAGAATTATATTTTATACAATTTTTAAAACTTCCAATGAAACACCAACAAAACTAAATACATAAAAGACATAAAAAATAACTTGTATACATTAAGTTCACTTAATTTTATTAACTAGCGGGTTTTATTGATTGAATTTGTCGGCCGATAATTAAATTTCATGTCAGCTAACATATTTTATTATTTCAACAATTTTTTTAAATCTTGGACCCTGTTGGGGGGAATTTTTCCATCCACCCCTCCTCTCGTAGACTTGCCACTGGTTCTCTCGAAAAATTGTAGTAAATCGTAATTGCAACAATTTCAGTCCTTACACTTTTTGTCGAAAAGTTGAAAATGGCGGCGATATTGAACAAAAACAATTGCTATAAAATGAATTAGGTCTTACGCTCGCGCCATTACCGCATACGTACTACCTTAAATATTGATTTTATCAAAAAAATGAAAGAAATCAAAATTATAAAAAATTTTATTCTCTTCATTTTTGTATAGATCCAAATTTGTTGTAAAACTAATAATAAAGATAATAAAGAGATAATTCAATAAATCAATAATTATGCTCTAACTGTCACTATTTATTCCCCATAACTCGGAAAATAACGACCGCACGAAAAACTTACAATAAATGAAATTATAGAAAATCCCATTTTCAACAATTTCAGTTTTTACACTTTTTGTCGAAACGTTGAAAATGGCGGAGATATTGAGCAAAAACAGTTCTCGTTTAAAATCAAGATGGCGGCTAACTCAACCGTCAAATTCAGTCGAGATTTTAAATTTATACTACTATTGACCCCCCCCCCTAAAGATTAGAAAAATAAAATTTGGGGCAGCTCGTAATGCAAGGTCAAATGCTATCCCGACTGGGCTAATAGTCTAATGTGTGACTGAGCACTACCCATAGATATAAAAATACATAGATTAGGCAAGGTACGAAAAATAGCGTAAAGGAGCCAGCGCACTGAATCGCATAGACCGGTCGGCTCAGCTAAGAACAATCGCCAAATTTTGCTATATGTACATGGAAATAAATGAGCCACCGCGCACCGCTTAAAAACGTTCGACTCGGAACGGTCAGATCGTCTCGGCTTCGGCAGATAATGATAGCTGAGGCAAAACCGCCGAACGTTCTGATGCCGTTGTGTATTTTACCTGGGAGTGGGCTGTGATTTTTAGCTTTTAGTAGTATTTTATGCATTGAAAGGTACAGGTCTGATTTTTAATAAACGCACTATGGCTGATGAACTTCTTATAGAAAGTGTGCGGGAATATGTAATTTGTAATATTATTCTTAATGAGGAATTAATTGTTAATGAGGAAGTTTTTTTGAGGGGATACGGGCATCAACAACTAAAAAACAATGTTTCAAAATTAAATAAGTCCAAAATATTTATCAAGAACTGATAGAATAAAGTTTGAAGAATTTAGGTATTTCGTAATTTCAAAAATGATATTTTTTTATTTATAGTTTTGAACCTTGAAAATCGTTATCATTCCTTCTTTTTTTAATTGTTTATAACTCAAAAAACGAACCATTTTGGATAAAAAGTGCAAAAAACCTTTTTTGTTTAGAGTGATTCAAAAAATCTAAAATAATATCTGCTTGGGTCGAAATTTTTTTTTCAAATTTATAAAAAAAATGTATTTTTTTAATTATTAATTAATTATAGTTAGATCAACACTAGATCGGACACCCCTTGTTTTTTGTAATTTTTAACATCCTAAATTACCTATCCAATAATTTTTACCCGATAAACAGCTAGGTGAAGTTCGACCTTATATCGTTTAGATTAATTTATTTTAAATGATTATTTCATTCATAGGAGATTCTGACCAATAGAAAGCTACAGAAATAAAAATTAAACTAATTATTTTTTAATGATTTGGACTTCCAATCTAGGTCTGGATCCCGCGTATGAAAAAAAAGTTGATTAATAGCAAGCTGAAAATTTATTAATAGCTTAAGGGTGTCTAGTCGGATAAACTTTGATATATGGGAACACTGGAACAGGGGCAGTTTTAATTGTGGAACAGGTTAAAAATTTGGAACGGTCAGACCACGAAAACGGCACATTTATTTTGTCCGACAGAACAGACTTAAACTCTCCGAACAGAGATTAAACTCTCATGCAAAAATCAGACTGCTATTTATCATCAAATGGGCGTTTTAATGAGTGAAACATGTAGAATATGTCAAATGACAGGAATAATGACAGTTGATAAATAGCAGTCTGATTTTTGCATGAGAGTTTAATCTCTGTTCGGAGAGTTTAAGTCTATTCTGTCGGACAAAATAAATGTGCCGTTTTCGTGGTCTGACCGTTTCAAATTTTTAACCTGTTCCACAATTAAAACTGCCCCTGTTCCAGTGTTCCCATATATCAAAGTTTATCCGACTAGACACCCTTAAACTATTAACAAATTTTCAGCTTGATATTAATCAACTTTTTTTTCATACGCGGGATCCAGACCGTATAGTAAGATATTTGATCACGTGTTTAATTCTGTGCAATCAGATTAAAATTATACTGAGAATTATCTTCTGTAGAAAAATACCGATATATTTTTTTAAGTAGATTGTTTCTGTTTAATGGCAACCAGTTTCTAGTTTTGACAACTATCACATTTAAGAAAATATCCATAATATACGTATTAAAAAATAATCTTACGAATATCACACGACAGTAAGAATAAATAAGAAAATAATGCTTCATTTTTACTCAAATTTGTTGTCATTGGGCAATAGCCACTCGAGCCCTGCGGGCTCTCGTGTCTATTGCCAGACAACAAATTTTCGAAAAACTGTCGCATTATTTTCAATTTATTCTCACTCTCTTGTGATATTATACCCGATAATTTTTGATAATTTCCCGTCGTCAAGTATATTACGTCAGATGTCCTTCGTTGCTATGAAAAAATACATACAGTGACATTAATGATAATTAATGTTTTAAAAATTATAAAAGTGATGACTTTCAATCGTCAAATATTTATAACAACTGTGTGTTTAATTGTACTAATTTGTACTTACATAAATAAATTACAATAAAATTTTGGTTTTGAATAGTTTTATTCATGAAATAATCGCAACAAATTGCACTCGATCTCTAAAATTAAAATAAAATTTTAGAGCTCTTGTGCAATTACTACTGAAAATTGGGATAATTTAGAGTGACCGCTAGCCTTTCTTCAGGAGATATTGATTTTCGAAAGTTTGTGTCCTGCTTTCTAAGCTGTAATATCTCAAAACGAGTTCATAAAATTTAACACTAGACATTCGAACAACTTTTCGTCATCTTCGAGTAGGTCGGGAAGCAAATGATAAGACTCTCCATAAGTTTCTCGCTTTAAATTAATGTTATGAATCCAATATCTTGGTTTTTGTATTTCATTGCACGCTAAGGCAATCATAACATCTTCTTTTCGCAGGTTTACGAAATAACGAATTTATTCTATACATTTGCACCATGCTGTATATTATTGTGTTTGCAGAATATCTAAAGAAAAACATAGGCCTGCTTTTTTTAATGAAAATTTTAGGTATCTATAGAACTGAGCATAATAAAAGTGGTTTATCGCACAATGTGGCTAACTCATTAATAAATCACTATATTCTTAGAAAAGAAATAATGATTTGTTTGCATACATTCCCACTTTCCATAATCATAGAAAAAACTTTGTCAGAATGATCGATATCTTTATTTTCTGAGGACTCCTTAATACAGAATATTTAAGCGGCTTAAAAAAATTGCGTGAAATTTGTAAACGGAGACTAGTAATAACAAAATGAAATATCATTCCTCTCAAAACCTTGCTATGTTCAGTTACCGTCAGCTAGTGAAAATTAACTGGTGTGTTGGGAACTGGTGGGAAATATGGTGCTCCTAATTAGCTAACCCATCACAAGGTAAATCCACCCTTATTTACCATACAGGTTATGATAAGATCCGCAGTAATTCATAAGCGGCCGAGACTTTAACGCCAATAGTCCAAGTAATGAAGCTTAAAATAGAACAAAACCTCGCAATTTTTACAGAATAAATCGATTTGCTTGAAAATTTGAGAATAAGTAGTGGATAGTCCAAGGATCCAAATATATATGATGCCGAAAGGCGCTTTTACCATGGGGGTGGTTGCCACCCCATGTGGGGGGTGGAAATTTTTTATTATCTCTTGACCACAAAAAAATGGTAAAAACATTCATTCTAAGCAAAAAACGTTCTATACATTTTTGTGATAAAATTAATAGCTTTCGATATATTCGCTATCGAATTTGTTAGTTTTATATCGAAAAAATCCAAGTTTTTAATAAGTTGTCTGCTAATAACTCCAAAAGTTTTCGTTTTATCAAAACAACTTTACTTAACAGAAATGCACCTTTTCAATAAATAAACAAATCTGTTTTTTTTTTAATTTTCTTTAAGACCAATAGTAATCGAGCTATACTTTATTGTTAGCTCTTCTTCGCCAAATGCTACATATATTGTAGTTTCAAAGTCAAAAGACGGGAAAACTATGCATTTTTTGAGGATAACTTGTTGAAACTAATTTAAAGTATTTCAAAATATCTATCTCCAGATATAGAAAAAAGGCTCTAGCTCAAAAATTAAGTGACTTATAATGAAAAGAATGTCAGTCCCTATTTTTTTCAGCAAAAAAGTGATCGGAAGTAACCGCCCTAATCACCACCCTAATTAAAATTAATCACGAACCTTATTTAGTCTTCTTTATTTATGTATTATTAATAGCTTCTAGAAGGTTGACCGGCCTAGAATGATTGGTTTTTAAAAAAATGGAGTTAAAAGCGAATAATGAATTTTTGTGGTTTGGGAAAAAATGGGTTTTTCTTCAGAATAGAAAGATTAGCATCACAGATACGAGAAAATGTTTACTAATGAAATTGTAGCTTATTTAATTTCCAAGAGCCTGGTTTGCAAAAATTTTTATACGGCATAAATTCAGTGAACTCTTGACAATTGAAACTTGTAATAACATGCAAAAACCATCTTTACCAACCCTTTCAAAGTCACCTCTTTTGCGACTGAGGATTTTTAAAAGATTTGATATTAACAGTCTTATAGATCGTGTAAAAACCTACAAATTTTTTTACCAAACTTTCTAAGATAAAAATTAAAAAAGTTACGGGTAAAAAATCAATATATTTTTTTGAAAAAAAAAAGGAGAAATCCTATTGGTAGCATAATAATGTAAGTTAGCGGTGTTTTTAGTCATTGGCCTTATTATTTCTTCTTTATTTACGTAATATTAATTGATTCTAGAAGTTTGAGTGGCTTAGACTGATTAGTTTTTACAAAACAAGAGTTAAAAGCGAATAACGAATTTTTGTTGTTTGGTAAAAAATGCCATTTTCTTCAGAATAGAAAGATTAGCATCAGAGATACGAAAAAATGTTTAAATAGGAAATTGTGGGTTATTTAATTTCCAAGAACTTGGTTTGAAAAAAATTTTTCTACGGCAAAAATTGAGTGAATCTTAAATGTATACTCATTCGAAAAACTTTGCGTATAAATCGAAAACTATTAATTTTATCAAAAAAATGTATAGAATATTTTTTGCTTATAATGAACGTTTTTATCAACTTTTTCGGTCAAAATATAATAAAAAAATTGGCAACCACCCCCATGGTAAAAGCGCCTTTCGACATAGATTTTGATCCATGGACTATCCACTACTAATTCTCAAATTTTCAAGCAAATCGATCCATTTTGTAAAAATTACGAGGTAAAAAGCTTCGGTTCCTGGACTACAAGTATAGACTATTGGGATTCCGACTGGCAAATACAAAAGGCAGCGAACTGATACTCATTATCACTAACAATAATCCAAACTCGATAGCAAAAGGTGAACCTACATACTGGCCTTCAGATACTAAAAAGATTCCCGATCCCAATGACTTCTTTATCACCAACAGAGCTGTTGTAAATACCGAAGTCTTAAGTACCAGTACTTATTCAAAGTGGAACTAAGTATAAGTACCAGTACCAAAAAAAACAAGTACTTAAGTATTTCGGTTAAGTAGTACTTGAAAACAGTAAATTTAAGTACTAAGTATTAAGTAATCAATATGTGTCTTTAAGTACATACATTTAAAATATTTGGTGCTTAAATATCGAGTTCACGTACAAGTACTGACACACTTGTTCTAAGTACTTGTGGAAAAGTGAAGAAACTTATATACATATAACAGAAACAATTCATTGAAATTAAGGATTAGAAATCTTAAATATTAGATATTTGAAGTATTGTTTAAATATTAGATATTTGAAGTACTGTGGTATGAAATGGGGAGCTGGATGTTTAAAACAGGAAGATATAAATAAATTATAATAATTTTGTCAAAATAAAAATAAATGAATATACTCAGAGTAACGGGAATATTTTATTATAATAATATTTATTTTTCGGGTGCGGGGAAACCTGGCTGACGAGTTCTAAAGGACGAAACAATAATGTTTTTAAAATTATTAGAAAATAAAATAAATGAATTATAAAATAGTGTGTTATAAGTGACATTTCGGTTCAGAATTTCACGAATAATTCAAGAAAATACTTGTCGAAACATTATCACCATACACCACATTAAATCGAAAACATTGAAGATTATTTCCAGTAATCCGTAATACTTAAGAACTTTTCGTGTAGAGTTTAAGCACATTTCAAGTACCTAAGTGCTTTTAGCGTACTTAAGTATTTTTTATTTTTTAATTTGCAAGTAAAAATTTTCTTAAAACAAATTTAAGTACTAAGTACAAGTATTTGTCAGAATACTTAAAAGTTCAAGTACCAGTACACGTATTTTTGGAGTACTTAGAGTAAAGTACTTAAGTACTTAAAACTGCTTAATACATTTTTAAGTACTGTCGGTAATCAGTACCTCAGCTCCGATCACAAAGTGTATGTAATACCAGACATATAAAAATAGAAGCCAGCTTTGATCTTTCATCCAATTATTCTCAAATTCAGTTGAGCCTACTTTACTAAAATATTACAAAGACCAAAAGATCACAAATTATTTCATTAAATCACAATATGATATTTATAGAAGTTGCATTAGAAAACTTCATCTCAACGTGGAACTACATCTACGAGTAACAATACATAATATGTATATGAATGTATAGAAACTTATTTCGAATATTTTGTAAGCCTTAAGATGAAAAGATAGATTTCTTGTCACAAATTGAACGAGGAATTAAAAAAAAATTAATTTGGAATATCCCAGTGGTGTACTATTTATTTTTCTTTAAAAAAATTCAGACCATTGCTCGTATGCGTGCCAGTGGTGAATATAATATTATTAATTGTATGTCAAAAAATGCACAATAACTACCTCTTAATCTCAACCGGTTTGTAAGAAAAATGTCAACACCTCGGATCTTGAAAACAAAGCATTTGCGGACATGCGTGTATAGAGCAAACTGTCGTTATTTTTTCATGTAGAATTACCGCTTAAAGTTTGTCACACTTATTTAGTAACACCCTATATATAGCCTTATAGAGATTTATATTTATAATTTCCACAAATAGTCCAAGTAATGAAGCTTAAAATAGGACAAAACCTCGCAATTTTTACAGAATGGATAGATTTGCTTTAAAATTTGAGAATAAGTAGTGGATAGTCCAAGATCAAAATCTATATGATGCCGAAAGGCGCTTTTACTATGGGGGTGGTTGCCACCCCATCTCGGGGGTGGAAATGTTTTATTATATTTTTACCGCAAAGGTTGGTAAAATCGTTTATTCTAAGCAAAAAACGTTCTATACATTTTTTTGATAAAATTAATAGTTTTCGATTTATTCGCTATCGAAAGTGTTAGCTTTATATCGAAAAAATCAATGTTTTATAAGTTTTCTGCTAATAACTCCAAAAGTTTTCGTTTTATCAAAACAACTTTACTTAACAAACATGTACCTTTTGAAAAAATAAACAAAACCATTTTTTTAATTTTCTTTAAAATCAATAGTGATCTAGCTATATATTATTATAAGTTAGCTCTCCTTCGTCAAATGTTAAATATTGTAGTTTAAAAGTCAAAGGACGGGAAAATTATGCATTTTTCGAGGATAACTTGTTCAAACTAATTTAAAGTATTTAAAAATATTTATTTCCAGAAATAAAAAAAGTCTCTAACTCAAAAATTAAGTGACTTATAATGAAAAGAATGTCAGTCCCTATTTTTTTCGGCAAAAAAATGATCGGAAGCAACCCCCTAATCACCATCCTAGTTAAAATTAGTCATTGACCTTATTAGGTCTTCTTTATTTATATATTATTAATAGGTTCTAGAAGTTTGACCGGCTTAGAATGATTAGTTAAAAAAAAATTAAGTTAAAAGCGAATAACAAATTTTTGTAGTTTGAAAAAAAATGGCATTTTCTTCAGAATAGAAAGATTAGCGTCAGAGATACGAAAAAATGTTTAAATATAAAATTGTAGCTTATTTAATTCTTAAGATCCTGGTTTGCAAAAATTTTCTACGGCAAAAATTGAGTGAGCTATTAACTTGCAAAGTAATAACATGCAAAAACCACCTTTACCAACCCTTTCAAAGTCACTTTTTTGCGATTGTGGATTTTAAAAAGATTTAATATTAATAGGTTTATAGATCTTGTAACAACCTACAAAATTCTTTTTTACCAAACTTTCTAAGATACAAAATAAAAAAGTTACGGTTAAAAAAATCAATATATTTTTTTGGAAAATAAAGGAGAAATTCAATTGGAAGCATAATAATGTAAGTTAGTGGTGTTTTTAGTCATCGGCCCTATTCAATCTTCTTTATTGATGTATTATTAATAGATTCTAGAAGTTTGATTGGCTTAGAATGATTAGCTTTTATAAAACTGGAGTTAAAAGCGAATAACGAATTTTGGTAGTTTGGTAAAAAATGCCATTTTCTTCAGAATAGAAAGATTAGCATAAGAGATACCAAAAAATGTTTAAATGTAAAATTGTAGGTTATATTATTCCCAAGAAGTTGGTTTGAAAAAATTTTTCCTACGGCAAAAATTGAGTGAATCGTAAATGAGTATATAGAAAAACATTGATTTTCTCGATAATAAACTAACACTTTCGATAGCGAATAAATCGAAAACAATTAATTTTATCAAAAAAATGTATAGAACATTTTTTGCTTAGAATTATTGTTTTTATCAACTTTTGCGGTCAAAATGTAATAAAAAATTTCCACCCCCCAAGATGGGGTGGCAACCACCCCCATGGTAAAAGCGACTTTCAGCATCATAGATTTTTGATCCACTACTTATTTTCAAATTTTCAAACAAACCGATCCATTGTGTAAAAATTGCGAGGTGAAAAGCTTCGGTTCCTGGACTAAGAGATATTTGTAAAACATAAAATTGAATAAAATATATTTCATTCAAATATATTTTTCTCTTATACTAATACCTACATCAAAATTATTTCATATTATATGCGCACGTGAGGCACAGACACGAACTTGAAAAACAAATGTTTCCAATATAAAACTGTTCGATATATTCAAATCACTATTCCTCCTGCTAGATTGCCTAATTTCCATTTAAATATCCAATGCCGTAGCAGCATTTTTATCCCTAGACGGTATCAATGTAAATCAATGTAAATTGGAAACCGTGCTTTTAAACTACGAGGTTGGTTTCAGAGAACTATCATGGCTAAATTTAGATTCCATAAGAGGAAATCAAATGTAAAGGAAATATCCTTAAACATGCACCGATCATATGTTATGTAATAGGGAATATATTTTACTTATAAGAACTAGCAGATGTTACTAATAAAATATAAAAGGCAATATTGTTACGAACCTATTTTTTGTGGCGTTTTAATACACATAGTTTCAAAAGTCATGAATCTGAATCACCCAAAATGTTCCCTATTATTAATACAGTTACTTAATGTTGTTCTGAAGCTATTTCCTTGTGGCATTTTTATGATTAATTATTTATATGGGAAATAAGCCACAATTAAAATGAAAAAATAATTTTATTAACGTTTCGACGCCCAAATCGGGTACCGTTGTCAAAATACAAAATATTACTAAAATAAACAAAAGTGTTGTTGCTAAGCAAAAAAATTCTTCTAATAAATTTATTTAATCTCACTCATTTATATTGGCAATTCAGACATATATTATACATTTTAAAGTAGAAGACTTTAAAATGATATTGCCAATATTTTTGAGTTGCGTTCCTGGGACGACTTACTGAAAGATAGTTCATTCGATTACATGAAATCAACCCCAACTCACGAATATCCGTCATAAAAAATTATAGCATGTGATCTATCTTTAAAAAGACAACCAAATGCAACGACAGTAAAATTCTCGCGTTAGAGACTTCATAGTAAATCACAAGGGAAAACCAGGAAAAACCTTGTGATACTATCCCGACATCGTAAGTATTTGGTCTTAGTCCAGAAAGCCACTGCGCATCCGCTAGGAAAAATATTCTAATTCGGATTTTTTGCACAATATTACTCAAAAAGGACCCCTTTTAACAAATTTGCATGTTGCCAGGACCAAAAGTTGGTCAAAAATTTTTTAAACGTTTTTTTTTTGTTTTTTTCCTAAAATTATTTTTTTTTTGTATGGAACAAAATTTTTTTAGGTTTATTGAATCATTACAAACAGAAAAGGTCTTTGGTGACTTTTCTCTAAAGTTGATAGTTTTTGACATATAAGCGATTAAAAATTGAAAAATTGCGAAATCGGCCATTTTTAACCCTCAAAAACTACGTGAAAAACTGAAAATTTGAATGTTGCCAACGTAGATAGATATTCTTTAAACATCGATTGATGAACTCCCGAAGAGTTTTTTGCAGTACAATATTCAAAACTCCTTTGTTTTTTAATTGCTAATCAAGCGTGCGCGACACTATTTTCCACCGTTGTATGGGTATGCAGTATGGTGCAAATGAAAGGAATAAATTCGTTATTTCGTAAACCGGCGACTTTAAGGAAAAATCCCGAAACAGGTCAATTTTTATTTTTAAGCTATGATATTTTGACATATATGGTATACTAGTGACGTTATCCATCTGGGCGTGATGACGTAATCGATGATTTTTTTAAATGAGAATATGGGTCGTGTGCTAGCTCACTTGAAAGGTTCTTCAATTTTCTATTCAATAATATAAACATTTACATAATTATTTATACAGGGTGTCCAATAATTAAATTTTTTTGTCAATTTGCCAAATGATTTAATTTAATAAAAAATTTTTGGACACCCAGTATGAATAATTATGTACATGTTTATATTACTGAAAAGAGAAAGAAAGAACCTTTCAAATGAGCTAGCACAAGACCCATATTCTCATTTAAAAAAATCATCGATTACGTCATCACGCCCAGATGAATGACGTCACTAGTATACCATATATGTCACAACATCATAACTTAAAAATAAAAATCGACCTGTTTCGGGATTTTTCCTTAAAGTAGCCGGTTTACGAAATAACGAATTTATTCTTTTCATTTGCACCATACTGCATACACATGCAACGGTGGAAAATAGTGCCGCGCACGCTTGATTAGCAATTAAAAAACAAAGGAGTTTTGAATATTGTATTGCAAAAAACTCTACGAGATTTCATCAATGGATGTTTAAAGAATATGTAACTACCTTGGCAATATTCAAATTTTCAGTTTTTCACATAGTTTTTGATCGTTAAAAATGGCCGATTTCGCAATTTTTCATTTTTTAATCGCTTATATGTCAAAAACTATCAACTTTAGAGAAAAGTTACTGAAGCCCTTTTCTGTTTGGAATGATCCAAAAAACCTAAAAAAAATTTGTTCCATGCAAAAAAAATAATTTTAGGAAAAAAACAAAAAAAACGTTTAAAAAATTTTTGACTAACTTTCGGTCCTGGCAACATGCAAATTTGTTAAAAGGGGTCCTTTTTGAGTAAGATTGTGCAAAAAATCCGAATTAGAATATTTTTCCTAGCGGATGTTTTCCTCAGTGGCTTTCTGGACTATCTTACATTAATTTACTCTCAAAAAATAATACCAAATTCTGACTTGTAACATGTTTAAATTATAAATTTATTTTTATGGCTTATTTCCCATATAAATAATTAATCAATACAGTTACTATTTTCAGAAATCACTGTTATATCATTTATAAGAAAAATAATCATAACTTTGACAGATATTTATTGTTTAAAAAAAAAAACTCTTTTTTTAATAAATAAAAAGTTAAAAACTAAAAAATTTATATCCAATTAAAATCTTCTTCTGTTTCTTCCTCTTTATATTATAAGTAATTCGGCTTGTTTATGAATCCCTTTATGAAAAGTTGTCACTCCATCTTTAGCGCGGTCGACCAATACTTCTGCGCTTTGGTGGATGCACCCATAAGAATTAACATGGGCGCCTCCAACAAAATCTAAGGTCATTTTTGGTCATGAGTTTGGTGGGGGTAGACCAGCTCGACAGACTGTGACGTATGAGGAGTCCTTGGAAAGAGCGTAACTCAAAAACTAAATAATAAAGTAGTGCGGTCCTGAACTTAGTTAATTAAGTACACCTAAATTTAGTCTCCGATTTTTTCATCATTTTTCTAGAGTAAATCTTTAAATTAATTATAAGAAACATTACCAGCAGTTTAGTTATTAGTGGTGATTTGATTGTCGTAAGTACTTTTATCAATATATTTACGGTTTCATCAAAATCTTACAGAATTACGAATTTCAATCCAGTCATACAGTTTTGTAAATTCGAAAGCAATTAACAAAAACTTGTTTGTTTAGCTTATCTTCGACAAGTTAAATACTTTATAAGTAACAGAGTCTTATCGACCCAATTACAATATAATGAAATGAAATTAGAAAATTTAAATAAAAAGTATTTAACAATTTTATCCGATGGCTGGTACTTCTGACTACAGGAGGAATAAAAATAGGAGACAATGTTATTAGAGCAAGAAGATAAGTCACTCCTGCTAATAGGTTACTGTTGTCTAATGTCTGTCCGACTATTCCTCATCACATCGTCAAAAAATATCTTGCTGAGAAGGGCTTTCATTTTCTTTCACCGATGTCTTTCTTAAGAGCGGGAATTCAAGACCCTCAATATAGTCACGTATTAAGCTTCTGTAGACAGGTGTACTATATACCTGTCGACAATCTTGTCATTCCTGAATCAATTCTCATTGACTTCTGAATCTTTCTTTCTGATGGACTCACCTGCTATCTCTGTCATCAATCTGGTCATATAGCCTTAACGTCTACCATACGGCCATACAGCCAAACCCGTCCATACCTACATCCCAAACTGACCAAGACTCTATTCCTTCCTTTAATGCAATAGAAGAAAACAAAAATCACTCAGAATCAAATGGAAAACACTTGTGAAGTAATGGAGTCCCAAGAGCTCCATACAGAAATTACTAGACCGAAACGTTCTCATTCTGAAATATCGACTTCACTTAGTACACCACCGGTAGAAAACACAGAAGTAGCTTTTACGAAAGCAAAAGCAATATCAACAAATAAGCCAAGAGCCACTAAATCTGATATAAAACAGGAGAAACAGTTTCTACAGAATCACTTATCCAACCTGCAAAGAAATTTATTGATGAAGTTTCAACCCAGTTTGCTTTAAACTATGCAGAGATAGTCAGATTTCTGGATGATGCACATGGTTTCCCCCAATCCAAAAAATATTGCACAAGAATACACGGAAAACATAACAGGAATATTAACAATACTAACAGAAATCTACGCCAAACTCGAAGACAGGCGCATTAAATCTAGAATTACACGAATAAAGAAGAAAATACGTCGTCAACTAAATCTAGAACAAATTGAAAATGATGACAACTCCGAAGATACAGATGTTTCTCAAGGAAATCCCAATTAAAACAAATCAATAAAATAAATATTAACAATAAATGGATATTATTCAGTGGAATATACAAGGATTATTTACACACGTCGAAACACTTTAACTTCTAATAAGCTACTGGACCACCTAGTGATATTAAGTGTGCATTAGACTGTGATAGTGTCAAAATTATTCGGTTTTTAAAATAAACTAAAGTATATAACCAAATATGAGTTCTAACGTTAAGAACAATTATAAATTAAAATCAGCTTTGTAAAAACTCTATAGTTTGTATATTATATTAATTAAATATGTATTGTACCACCGCTAATAACCTTTTAGGAAATAGTAATAGGGATTTTTAGTTGCCGATCGTTTAAGCTAAATATTCGTAGATGGTGCATTCTTCGTAATTATTTTAATAACTACAAGGAACAGTTGAGAAGATTTGATTCCAGTTCAAAGCCTCTACATGGTGCTCTAAAGAGGGAAAGGTTTAACCCGAAATACGTATAAGCACATAGTAGATGGCCTATTCCGTAATCAAATCTGAATCAGCTTTATTTTTTATTTTATTTCTATTCACTTTTGTGAGTAACAAAGGAAGTATTCCGCTATAAATTGTTATTGAATGAACGACAGAACGTGGATGAAATTTTCAGATCCCTTGTCGACCAATTCATCATTCTGCATGGGATTATTTTTACATATTAAAATGTATCAGAGAATTTACATATTGAATTGTGAAAAGGTCTTAAGCTTATAGTGTCTAAACGAGTTTTTTTTTTGGCTTGGACTATAGTCATTCAGCCAGTCTCAATCAAAAGTAAATGTATTAAAGATATTGCCGATTAGTGAAACATGGTTATTATAATAATATTACCATATTTTACTTCTTATTTTACCTACTCATTACAGCTAATGTATATACTATGTTAATAAATATTATAAATTAATATATTATACTTAATGTTTATCAAGAACACATAGTGTATACATCTTACAAATGAAAATATTAATGTTAATTATTTAAAATAAATGCATTCCTTTTTGTATTTTTTTTTTGCTTTTTTTTATTTTTTTTTTTGTTTGATTTTTTTTTGTTACTACGATAAGCTGTCAACCCGATTCAATCCCTCGGAGGTTTAAATCCTCTTAGTGATTTTTTTCTTTAATTTTTTTTATATTTTTTAATATTTTTTTTGTATTTTTTTAGTTATTCGATTATTTTAGATAGTAGATTTTTTTTAATTTATTCATTTTTTTTTAATTTTTTTTTGTTTTATTTTTTTTTTATAATATATTTTGTTAAACAGTTTACAAATACCTATAACTAATTACAATAATATTTTACTATCCGACAAGAAAGATACCAAACTGTCAAACATTTTCTTTTTATTCAGTGACAGAAGTCTAAACGAGTTAACATACAGAACCGTGCGATATGTCATATGACATGGTTTAACGAATATGACAGACAAAATAGCATATGGCGGCGTGCCAAAGGAGCACTAGATAGGTTTCTTCGCTCTTATTGACTCGTTTTTAACGCGTGAGGTGTCACGTCATCTAGAACAATAGAATAATAGAATGCTATAAAAAAAATTTACATTTTACTTTACAATTTTTATAGTTGTCATTAATTGCGAGGATTCTGGCACCCGGCGACAAACTGGCAATTTATAGTTAATTTTAGTGAGGGGAAAAATAACGCTCTTTTTAATGGCTTTCTAGTTTGTACTTCAAATTAATAAAATGCTTTTTATGATCGACTAATAAAATATTTGGTGAGAAATAGACGTCACAGAAGTGTATATAAAATCTCGATTGCTTTTTTTTTGTATGAACAAGCACGACAGATAGACGCCAATATGTATTAAAAGGTCTATCTACTCATTGTATGTACGAAAATCTAGGTAAAATGTACCGGGTGTTCCAATAAGAATGGCTCTCGGCCATATCACGGGAACCGTTTATAGTACAGCTTTGAGAAAAAAATATTTATGACAAAAGTTGCCTCGGAAAAAGCCTGGAAATTATTTTCATAATTGTAGGTCCACCGCTAGAGGGCGTAATTGAATATCAAAAATTAAAAAATTAAAATTTTACAAAATTTACCCAATGAAACGGCACTGTAAATCCGATCATCGTATTCTTCATAAAATTCTGGGCATATTTGATTTCACAAGTTTAAGTCTACCTTTGCAAATAAGAGGTGGGGGTGAGTGGGAACCTTCTTATGAAAAAATGGCTGTAAGTCCGGTTCTGCTAAATCGACTTTTGCATGCATGGTCTTGTTGAAAACAACTCTTTTTCGTCAATTTAATAGTCTTATTTTCGAAATAGCCTAATAAGTAATATGCCAACTAGTAGGCGTTATTTAATTATTTTCCGAAATCTAATTTTCTTTGGAGAATATTAAATACAAATATACATTTTTAATCTTGTATTACAAAATTAGACCAAATTAGCAACATAGTACCGAAAACAACATGTCGATACCTTTTTTCTATCTCGAGATATCTTAAGAAACGTGTAAATTTTAAACAACTGTTAATGTCACCGGTAATCGAAGGTAAGGAAAAGTAGTGTGCTATGAAAAAAACAAAGAAAAATTTCCGGGTGTAAACGTATATAATTAATTTAAACAACAATAAGACAAACAACACTATAAAATATAACAAAGAAAAAAAGCAACTACTTACTTAATGACGACCTAAATGTTCAATTGTTGCCCATCATTTTCGATGCAAGCATTTACTCTTTCAAGAGTAGATTGAACAGCAGTCTCAATTTCTGCTCTCGCAATGCTTTGAATGGGGTTTCGTATTCTCTAGGTCTAGATCATGTTTTCTCGAGTAGTGGGCCTAGCGGCAGAAACAAGGTCTTTAATCCGTCCGGTCCCCATAAATAAAAGTCTAAAACAGTTAAATCTGTTGCTGTTCAATCTACTCTTGAGAGAGTAAACGAAAATGATTGGCAACAATTTGAACATTTTGGGCCGTTACAAATGTAATTAGTTGCTTTTATTTCTTTGTTATATTTTATAGTGCTGTTTGTTTTACTGTTGTTTTAATTAATTATATACGTTTACATCTAGAAAATGTTAATTTGTTTTTTCCGTAGCACACTGCTTTTCCTTAACTTCGTTTATCGGTGACAGTAATCAACATAACATCAACTTCATCACCTTCTCAAGGGGCGCTACTTATTAAGGGAAAAGAGGCTTCCACGGGCCTAGGTCATATAAACCTGTGGTATGGTGTGGTGTGGTACGGTGAAACCCACTCTGAACTTTCTATAAATAATGCCGCATAAATATCTTTCCAACAATAAATTCCGATAATGTTTGATAATTTCCTGTCGTCATGTATTTTACGTCAGATGCCTTTCATTGCTACGCAAAAATACATTCAGTGTCATTAATGACAATTAATGTTTTACAACTTGTCACAGAGAACAACAAGAAACAGGCTTAGCAAATATTTAGACGAAGATATCAATAAAATATTAGTTAAAATGATTTAAAAAGGCAGTTTTATTCATGAAATAAACTTACCGAATTACTCTCGAGCTCAAATTATCGATTTGTTTGCCCTCGTGACACTTTGACATACATAATTTTACTCCCCTTCGGGTCGTGAAATTAAAACTGTCAAAGTGTCACTCGGGATACAAATCGATAATTTTAGAGCTCTTGTGTAATTATTATTGATAATTTCTCACCTCTGCTAGTTTCATCTCTTTTTATTGCACAACGTATTGTTTTCCGTATTTTGTATTATTTTGCCCGTTATTTGCGCACTCATCACTGTATAACAACCAGCACTAATACATAAATATTATCCATAAATCTATCTCTTTCATTGTAGTAAAGTTGATGAATTTTAAGACATGTTGTATATCGAGAAGAAATATATACAGAGCAGTACTAAGAAAGTACAAAATATAAGACAGAAATATATAAATGTTAAGTTTTATCGATCTTGAACAGGCTTTCGATCGAGTCAATAGGGAACAAATGTAGAAAATTTTAAGACAGTATATAATATCAACAAAAATTATTAACCTGTTTAAACTATTTTTAAGGGTACAAAGCTAGACTAGAACACGAGGGAGTGGTCACAGAAGAAATACTTATTTAAAGCGGTGTTAAACAAGGTTGTATATTCTCTCCTACGTTATTCCTAATATTGGTAGATTGGATTATGAGGAAAGTAACAGATGATCATACAGGCATTAGATGAAACCATTTTAATCAGCTTGAAGATCTTGAATTTGCTGACGACGTCTGCCTGTTAACATAACACCGAACTCGCATGCAAACAAAAATCGATAAGCAAACACAGTACTCCGACATAATTGGTCTCCAGATAAATGCAGAGAAGACAAAAATCTTAAAAAACGATAACCGATAAATTAATAAAATAAAAATAAAAGGTAAATGAATTAAATAAATAAAAAGAGTTACTTATTTGGGATCAATCATTGAAAGAAAAGAAGGATGCACGAAAGACATACAAGCAAAAATAACGAAGCCACAATTCGCCTTCAATGCGTCAAATAAAATATGGCAGACAAGTAAAATATCAGAAGCAACAAAGATCAATGTATTTAATACCTGTGTCAAAATCATACTACTCTACGGAGCAGAGACTTTCAAGCACGATTAAAGCACAAAGAGGGTACACACTTTTATAAATAGGTCCTTAACCCTTATCCGGGCAAGGTGGGTCCAACGGGCCCGAGACGCCAATTCTTTTATCATAAACTGATTAAAAAATTTTTATTGAATTTTATGCATCACTGAATTTGTTTAGAAGTATGTTTCCTTCAACATAGTCATGAAATATTCAAAAAATTCATTATCATTTTTGAAATTATGGCGTCGAAAGAATATTGTCACGTGAAGGGGCAACACGGGCCCGTCGGACCTATTTGTATTTATACCTATAGTCTAAATCTTTGTTACATAAGTTAATCTAGCAGTTATGTAATGTTTTTGTGGATTGTCTAAACGACTTTTATGATTCCGTAAATCCAATAATAAAGTATAAACGTGTGAAAACAATGTAAACATCTCTTTGATGTTAACATCAAAGAAATACTTACAATAGGTGTTATATCTATTCCAAGTGAATTTTAAACACTGATAATCATTGTTGGAATGCAATATTATTATTAGGTAGGTACCTATACATATTTTGAAATAATTAATGCATCTGCTATCAGTCGTTTGATATCGATGTTAGTGTCAACAACTAAGCACATAAAATTATAGTGAATTACAGTGAAAGTAGATAGTGCGAATAAAATGTCCGGAAAACTAACCAATGCTTTTTTTTAATTTTTATTGTTTTTTTTAAACTAATTCTTAATAATAATTTAATTTCTTATATCAATTTGCTATTCTAGTTGGGAAAAAGCTACTCTTGTGGTTTAGAACCAACTAAAATAGTAAATTGATATGACAAAGTATTAATTTGTAAAAGTAAAATAATAGTATTCTTCGGACTTATGCGTTTTATTCATTTTGTAAAGATGGTTTTTGTCGGTACTTTATACATGAGCTGCTGATTACCATAATCTTTTCTCAGCAGGGTTTTCACACAATAATGAAAAGCAACAACACCGTAATCTTTTCCCAGGGTATGCGTAAGGCGTAAACATCAACCCCTCTTTTCAAATAAAATGGCCTGGTAGATTAACAAAAGTTTGTATTTATTTTTTAATTACGTCTTTATTTGGCTCCAAATGTTTATTACTTGTGAATAAATATTTTTTCTACAAAAGTTTTCTTGTATTTCATTATTTTGTGCAAATCCTTTAGGTAGATCGCACCCTCGAGGTAGACCGCATAGTGTAGTAGCAACTTTTTTTTAATCTAGACAATTTAAATTTAACTTTAATAAAAATCAAAAAAGAATATTAGAAATATATGGGTAAATATGAATAGTACATTCAAGAACAGTGGTGGCCCCAACGGACCCGAGTTGCCCGGTTACGTAAGTAAAATGTGTTGTCCGGATAAGGGTTAAGAAAGATCCTAAAAATTACTGGACTAACAAAATAACGAATGCAGAACTATGGAAAAGTACAAAACAAACCAGCATAATAAAAACAATTAAGCAGAAAAAATGGAAATGGATTGGCCGTATGTTAAGGAAAGATCTTAATAACATCACCAGACAAGCACTCGACTACCAATCTGAATTGACAAGAAAGAGGGGAAGACCAGATAAAACCTGGACGAAAATTGTAACCAGGGAACAAAACAGAATCAGCTTAAGATGGGGGGAAATAAAAAACAAAGCAAAAAACAGAGGAGAATGGAAGGAACTGGTACGCAGATTAGCCAGAGAATAAACACAAAGCAGATGTGCTAAGCAGGCTGGCCACCAGCCGTCTTACAGAACTGGCCAAGAAACGCAGATGCGACCAATATTCCACTAGGAGTCATGGTCCAAGAGAGAGATATGTACCAATAGGGTATCGTGTTCGTCACATCAATTAAATGTATTTATCTTAGTTCGCAGATAACCAAGAGTAGGTCTTGGATTTCTCAACCTTCGCCGAGAACGAAATCTTATTTTATTTTAAAAAGAAGTTGACTTTATTTTGTTGTTTATTTATGAGAATACATGTTTATTTAAAATTAAACTGGTTGTTTACTGAGTCTGCCGTCCAACAGAGTCCATTATCCCGTAGGGCATTCCAAGACATTTACCACACCGCTGGGCTTGTTTTGTCAAACATTTCATTTGTTTATATTTGTACCACATTATGTTTCTTAAGTTTTTTACCTTTAGTACCTAGTTTTTTTAGTTGTATTTTCCATACATTTTGTTGTTAATTTTGTGTCTATACAGGGTGAGGCAAATAAAGGGCCTATTAGAAATATCTCGAGAACTAAAGGCAACAGAATCATGAAAATTGGAATAAAGGGGTTTTGAAGGATGATATATTAAATGAAAATATTTTCATCTCTTTGCAACTTCCGGTTATACCGGAAGTTGCTTATAACTTCGTTTTTTTAATGGGACACCCTGTATATTTTTACATTTTTGGATTCTCTTCGATGTCTTCTTTCTTAAAATATGATAATATAATATTATACAGGGTGTTTCAAAAGATAATTACGTTTTTTATTAATTTCGTAGCAAAATTAACACCCTGTAGAATTGTAGTAGTTTGACATCTAAAACTCTACTTACGTTCAAATGAATTTTAATATACTTTACTATTGTTAAGAATCATTAGTATAGCTAAATTTTTAATTTTAATATACAGGGTTGGTCGAAACTCGGAATGAGTATTTTCTGAGTTTTCTTAAATTTTATTTTCACCCTGTATTTTAGTATTGTAATGAAATGATATTTTATGGTACTTTTTTATTTCTTAAGAATTCCCTATACCTAACTGCTTTAATTTGTGCTTAATTGTTAATCGCACCAACAATCTTAACTACGTAATTGGTAATTTTAAGGACCAGTCTGGATTAATATGTATTTATTTCTGAAAAATTATTTGGGATTGGGTATTTTCACGGCCAACCTAATAAAATTGTACGTATTTTTTGTTTCAATTAATGTTTAGCTTGAATCACCAATAACTCACAAATTAAAACAGTTAGGTATAGGGAATGCTTAAGAAATAAAAAAGTATTATAAAATATCATTTCACTACAATACAAAAATATAGGGTTGTTCCATTTAAGATAACTCAGAAAATACTCATTCCGAGTTTCGACCAACCCTGTATACTAAAATTAAAAATTTAGCTATACTAATGATTCTTAACAATAGTAGAGTATATTAAAAATCATTTGAACGTAAGTAGAGTTTCAGATGTCAAACTACTACAATTCTACAGGGTGTGAATATTGCTACGAAATTAATAAAAAAACGTAATTATCTATTAAAATACCCTGTATAATATTACAAAACCTCATATTTTAAGAAAGAAGACATCGAAGAGAATCTAAAAATGTAAAAATATACAGGATGTCCCATTTTAAAAAAACGAAGTTATAAGCAACTTCCGGTATAACAGGAAGTTGCAAAGAGATGAAAATATTTTCATTTAAGAGATCATCCTTCAAAACTCCTTTATTCCAATTTTCATGACTCTGTTGCCTTTAGTTCTCGAGATATTTCTAACAGGCCAGTTATCTGCCTCACCCTATATATTACAGGGTGCGCCAAACATCTGGTTTTCTTTCATTACGGCTAAATTATGGGATATACAAAAAATGTTTTTAACAAAATTAATGTATATCGAAGCCATCTAAAATTTAAAATTATTTTCGATTATACAGGGTGAGTCAGAACGACGGTACGAACCAAAGTTGAGTTCTTTTAAATGGAACACCCTATATATTAAATCATTTTTGAATATATTTTTTATAAATATTAAGAATTTATATGAGGTATTATAGGCCTAGAGTTAACAATTTTCGAAATATTTACACTTTTATTGAGAAAAATGGTAATATTCAAAGGGCTGTGAATTAGGCTTTCAAGGCAATAAAAATTTAAATGACACGTCAAAGATTTTTTAGTATACTTTTATTTTTAAATAAATTAACATATTTGACATATAGCCATAAAATATATAGTGTGATCACTATTTGCAAATACAAAATTTTCTCATTTTTTTTAAATGGGACTGTATATTAGTATTGCATTTTGTAGTAAATATTACAACCTTTCTTTTGGTATTAGGTTGAATGTACCTAGCATGTTTCGTTTTGTAGATGTTTAAAAAAACTGTAGATTTTACGTTTTTGCGGATTTTTTATTTGAAAATTGTTTGCAAAAAAAATAATTATAATCTGGTTTTAGAAACATACATCAAAATATCAAATATTAAAATATAAACGTAATTAAAGATCAAAATTAATCGTATACTAGTACAATTCAATTTAATTCAATGACTTAAAATTATTTTACAAAAGATATTTTACCATACTAAATTAAATAAACAACCAAATTTGATATCTACCCTAGTAATTCTTCTACCACAGCAACTTTCCTGTACCAAATTAATTGTTGGTTATCTTGTATTTACGAGTAAGATCAGTTAAACTTTTAATTTACCTTTTAAATTTACTTACATCTTGAGAACATAATTATTATAAACTATGCTTTGAAACAAATGAATGTTAAATGTATCAGCCAAATTATTTATTAATATAAGTAGTATTAACTGGTCTCACAAAAGCTGGCAATACGTTTGTAATTAACTAGTTTTGATGAGAAATACTTTTTTAGTTAAAATTTTTGTAACAATGTTTTATATTTTAAATTTTAATTTTTCAATCGAACAATTGATGGATATGACATTTGTTTTGGCCGAAACCATTAGAAATTATTACCAGCTTTTTTGACACGACTACATATGTAGATACTACTTACTTCATAATATACTTCTATAACGTTCATTTGTTTCAAAGCATACTTTATACGTTCTCAATATGTAGGTAAATTAAAAAGTTATTAATGCCCGGTTGCACCAACAGATCTTAAGCTCCAGCTTAGCTAAGCTCTACTTCTAGACAGGGCCTCCTTGAATATCACTTACGTTGCACCATAATTTTGGATTCTTACCTTATTATTAATTATATCTATTACTATATTATGATATTTTTATTAAAATATATTATAATTATATTATTTTAATTCTTATGTTATTCTCGTCTTAAGCTGAAGATATGTTGGTGCAACCGGGCATAACTGATCTTACTCGTAAATATAATTTAACTAACAAAATTGGGTACAATAAATGTACTTGGGTAGATTTTAAGATTGGTTGTTTAATTTAATAATTAATTTATCCATATTAATTACTTATTAGTATGGTAAAAAATTGTTTGTAACATAATTTTAAAGTTATTAAATTCAATTAAGTTGCACTTGCATACGTTTTATTTTAATCTATAATTACGTTTTTATTTTCATCTTTGATATTTTAGCGTATGTTTCTAAAATCAGATTATAATTTTTTTTGCAAAAAAATTTAATTAAAATATCGCGGATACAAAATATCCGCGAAACGTAAAATCTATAGGTCTTTTTTTTAATATTTACAAAACCAAACATGCTATGTACATACAACCTTATACCAAAAGAAAGGTTGTAATATTTACTACAAAATGAAGTACTAATATACAGGGTGTTCCATTTAAAAAAATGAGAAAATTTTGAATTTGCAAATAGTGATCACACTGTATATTTTATGGCTACAAGTAAAAGATATTAAATTATTTAAAAATGACACTATATTATAAAAACTTTGACCTACCACTTAAATTTTTATTACCTTGGAAACATAATCCACAGCCCTATAAATATTACCATTTCTCTCAATAAAAATGTAAATATTTCGAAAATTATTAACTTTAGGCCTATAAGACCTTATACAAATTTTTCATATTTTTAAAAACTATACTCAAAAATGATTTAATATATAGGGTGAGGCAGATAACTGGCCTATTAGAAATATCTCGAGAACTAAAGGCAACAGAATCATGAAAATTGGAATGAAGGGGTTTTGAAGGATGATCTATTAAATGAAAATATTTTTATCTCTTTGCAACTTCCGGTTATACCGGAAGTTGCTTATAACGTCGTTTTTTTAAATGGGACACCCTGTACATTTTTACATTTTTGGATTCTCTTCGATGTCTTCTTTCTTAAAATATGAGGTTTTGTAATATTATACAGGGTATTTTAAAAGATAATTACGTTTTTTTATTAATTTCGTAGCAATATTCACAACCTGTAGAATTGTAGTAGTTTGACATCTAAAACTCTACTTACGTTCAAATGATTTTTAATATACTCTACTATTGTTAAGAATCATTAGTATAGCTAAATTTTTAATTTTAGTATACAGGGTTGGTCGAAACACGGAATGAGTATTTTCTGAGTTTTCTTAAAGGGAACACCCTGTATTTTTGTATTGTAGTGAAATGATATTTTATAGTACTTTTTCATTTCTTAAGCATTCCCTATACCTAACTGCTTTAATTTGTGAGTTATTGGTGATTAAAGCTAAACATTAATTGCAAAAAAAATACGTAAAATTTTATTAGGTTGGCCTTGAAAATACTCAATCCCAAATAATTTTTCAGAAATAAATACATATTAATCCAGACTGGTCCTTAAAATTACCAATAATGGTTTAGCTATCAAAATACCTACGTAGTTAAGATTGTTGGTGCGATTAACAATTAAGCACAAATTAAAGCAGTTAGGTATAGGGAATGCTTAAGAAATAAAAAAGTACCATAAAATATCATTTCATTACAATACTAAAATACAGGGTGTTCCATTTAAGAAAACTCAGAAAATACTCATTCCGGGTTTTGACCAACCCTGTATACTAAAATTAAAAATTTAGCTATACTAATGATTCTTAACAATAGTAGAGTATATTAAAAATCATTTGAACGTAAGTAGAGTTTTAGATGTCAAACTACTACAATTCTACAGGGTGTTAATTTTGCTACGGAATTAATAAAAAAACGTAATTATCTTTTAAAATACCCTGTATAATATTACAAAACCTCATATTTTAAGAAAGAAGACATCGAAGAGAATCCAAAAATGTAAAAATATACAGGGTGTCCCATTAAAAAAAAACGAAGTTATAAGCAACTTCCAGTATAACCGGAAGTTGCAAAGAGATGAAAATATTTTCATTTAATAGATCATCCTTCAAAACCCCTTTATTCCAATTTTCATGATTCTGTTGCCTTTAGTTCTCGAGATATTTCTAATAGGCCCTTTATTTGCCTCACCCTGTATAGGGTGTTCCATTTAAAAAAATACAACTTTGGTTCATACCGTCGTTCTGACTCACCCTGTATATAATCCAAAATAATTTTAAATCATAGACGGTTTTGATATACATTAGGTTTGTTAAAAACAGTTTTTTGTATATCCCATAGTTTTGCCGTTATCAAAGAAAACCAGAGGTTTGGTATACAATGCTAGTCAAAAGTCCGTACACCCCCTCGTAACTTTTGAACAGTTGTACCTATAATAATGAAATTTGAAGGGAGGAAATAAACGGACGTAGGCTTCTTAACTAGTCATAACAGGTGACGTAATAGTGACAGATGACGTTACAGAGCCACTGTGACCAATAATTTTAAATGGGACCTTATGGCAAGTGATAACTCGTTTGAAAGGTATTCAAAATACCTATTCAGCTTTACTAATTTTGTTTGAGTTTAAGCTCATTTTGATAAATAAATGAAATAAATATAAAATTGTAGTTTCGCATTTACATTTAATTACTCAACATTCAAAATTTTGCCTATCGTTACTTATCAAAAAGGTTGACGTTGACGTAAAAACTAAGTACTAGAAAATTTAAAACGTCAACTTTTTTGACAAAAAAAACCGTAGGCGGACATTTGAATATTTATTAATTAAATGCGAAAATACAATATTAGATATATTTATTTAATTTATTCATCAAAATCAAAATCAACTTAAACCAAAAAAATTAGTATGACTGAATAGGTATTTTGAATACCTTTCAAACGAGATATCACTTGCCATAGGGTCCCATTTAAAATTATTGGTAACAGTGGCTCTGTAACGTGATCTGTCACTATTACGTCACCTGTCATGACTAGTTAAGAAGCCTACGATCGTTTATTTCCTCCCTCCAAATTTCACTATTATAGGTATAACCGTTCAAAAGTTACGAGGGGGGTACGGACTTTGGACTAGCACTGTATATTCATTTTCCCTCAAGGAGTCTGAATTAACCAACAGAGGACAAAGTTTTCCAAACGTAAGTAACATGGACATCGTTAGTTATTTAGCATTCTTATATGACATTTTATAGCATTTAACCATTGTTTGTGTCTCTCAAATGATAACTTATTTGCAGTTGAGTCCGGGAATCTTTACCCGTGCGTCATCATTTACAACATACGAAATAAGTCGATGATAAGTCGGAAATTGAAATTTACTAAACGCAACAGCAAGTGACAGTGACTCGCTGTTGCGTTTAGTAAATTTCAATTTCCGACTTATCATCGACTTATTTCCTATGCTTTAAATGATGACGCACGGGTAAAGATTCCTGGACTCAATTGTAGTTTAGTTTTATGCTTAAACTGTAGCACTGATGGTAACCGATAAAACTTAACTTTATCACTCTTTATTACTTCGCATTCCACACTTCAATACACAACAGAAATGAGGCATATTATCTTTTTAAATTAATTCTTCTAATGAAAATGTTAAAAAAATCCTTGTATAAAACAAAACTGCAAAGAAACACAATAGGCGAGGAAACGAAGCATTACACCTAGAAATTTTGTGCAGCAAGATGAATCGTCATGCAACTTTTTGCATTCGATTCAGGGGAGTGTCAGGAAATTTTGTGAACTAAGTGATCTCCGGCAGATGAAAATTTCCATAAAAAAATGCATTCAAAGTGCATCTCCAAGAGATGGAAAATGAATAATTTATAACTCAGGAAATACTGATGGAAATGAGTTCAATATTTATACTCGGGTAGGGATGGACTCGAGCCGAGCCGAGCCGAGCTTTTGAAAAGCTTGTGCTCGGCTCGAAATTTCGAGCCGAGCTCGAGATAGAAGCTCGGCTTGAACTTCGAGCTTGCAGGTTGAGCTCGTGGCTCGTGCCGGCTCGGCTCGAATAGTTCGAGCCGAGCCGAGCCGAGCTCAAAAACATAATAATGAATGTAAAATATAACATTCGTAGTAATTTTTTTACTTATAATAGTCAAATATAAGAAATAATAAGAAATTCACTAAATGCTTTTCACATAATAGCTACATACTCTGTCATAGTAACGTTAGGAGACAAGAAGAGTGAGATATTTTTTTTCTTAGATTAATGAACAAATAGGAGAAATTAAAAATGTTTATTTCACAGTTTGTCTTAATTTCTATTTAAAAAACTATGATAATGTATGATTTTAGTGTTCGTCCTGAAATAATGTCAGTCTTTTTAAAATAACCCGATTTAAAGGAAGCCAAGAAAATAGTTTTATCGCTGAGAAACTATATAGGTAGATATATTACGATAGTTTAATATAAATTTCAAATAAGATGGCATATTTGTATTAAGTATTATGACAAGATAGTGGATGAATTGTTTGATAACACCCGGATTTCGTGTAGTGATAATAAATAATACAAATAACAATAAAAAGTAAAGTCTAATACGACCAGACTAATCCATAAATAATCGGAGTAATTGGCGTTAATACTTTGAATATTGACATTACAATAGTAAAATGTGTTCTTACCTTAATTGTTAAGAAATTATGAAGTGGTCCAGCTTTGCTAGTTCCAGGTTGAGACAGCTTTGGAAAAATAGTACCATATTCCTTTGGATGTTTACTTAATAAGTGCCTTTTTAAAGTAGTTGTAACGGAAAGTTTTACTTAAAACTCACTTTTAATTTTTCGTTTGTTACATAATTTGCATGTCGCTAATTTGTTTATTTTGTCAATAATTTTAAACTCAAAAAAGCATGTAAACTTGCTCCGAAATGTCGAAGTTTCGTCAAGAGTATAATCGCCGCTAACGCTTTCAGTCGACTTAGTTGACACTTCACTATTTTCACTTGGACTTGGAGAAGGAAGATTTGTGTCCATAAAACTATCATCACTATCGTAATTAAACATTTTAAAAACGCGAAAAATTTGGAATTAGGTTCCGAAACAGAAATGGACGAACAGCAACTTCAACTTCTTTCTCAAGACTGAAAAGATTGTAATAACTATTAGATTTCTTTCCTACTACCCGTAAAATACAAACGTGCTAGTTTTCTTAAAATCGGAATTATTTTCTTAATACCTACAGATTTAGCAAAGTTTATACTGAGAAATAAGTTACAATAAAACATTCAACTGTACAGATTAACAGTAAATTTCTATTGTTAAATTCATATCATTATGTCCAAAACCATTCAAGTATGGAGGTGTACGAGGTAGTAGTACCTTTCCTTTAATAAAATTATTATATAGATTCAAATTTTTGGGTAGATTATATTACCCCATGAACATTATTTTTTTGTTATGGTAAAATGTAAATATTCGCATTCCTAGAAGTTAGTCTTTTTGATAAACAAATTCTTAAGAAGGTTACAAGAGGCAGTTTAAGTTTATGGAGGATTATAAAATTGGGATTCTACCTACATTAAAATTTTTACCTCTTCCGAGTAACTATAGTAAAAATGAGAAGTACATAACTGCATTTTATAAATCCTATTCAAATATTTAGTGACTATATTAGGGATAATCGAAATACAAGAATATTATTTAAAAAGGAATTTATACAGAGTGTCCGTAAAATATCTAATAAATTAGATACTTCCTTAATCCTTTTTAAAAATATCTGGAATTCGTGGAGTTTTAATTTTAATGTTCTACCTTCTACCATAAAATTTGATTATACAGGGTGATATACATTAAGCTGATATGTATGAGGTAAATGTACACTCTGTACCTACGTTGTGACATTTTTAGATCGATAAAAATGAGCTGATGTTAAAAAGGTATGATACTTTAACGGACAGAATTTCAAAGATATGCGCTATGAAAATAAATTTTATTGATTTCAAATTATTAATCTAAGAATTTGAAAGTAATCCAGTAATTGATACATGACTTTATCTTAAATTTTCACACTCCCACGTCTTCCAATCCACCTGTTCGGAAAAATTTCGTCTACGTACCTTGGAACATCTATAGCATAATGTGGAGGTGCAATATCCTGTTGAAACCATAAACTTTCATCAAAACCTCCAGGATTAATTCTACTGGGAAATAAATAAATTAAAGTAGGTGCGAGATACCCCGTTAAAGACTGATGTTATGCGATTCGTTTCAATTACCTTTGAAAAGTAGGGTCCGATAATTGTTAGCCCACATATTTACCTTTTGCAGGTATTGTGTATGAAGCTGTTATATTTACAAAAAATCCGATGGCGTCATCACCTTTATGTGTATCACTCTGTGTAATTAAATTTGGTTGTAAAATGTAGATCATTAAAATTAAAAATCGACGTGTTTTAGATTTTTTTCAAAAGACTTTTAGTTCAGGAAATATCCCATTTATTTAATACATTACGGACACACTGTATATTGCAAATACATATTTGTCGTCTAAATTACTTATTCTCAAACAAAAGTATCAGTGGTATCAAAAATAAATAGAAAAAATATTAGAGTATTAGCTAAAATATTGACAAGCTCGTTAAGGAAAGCTCGGCTCATTTCCAATTCAGCTCGGCTCGGCTCGAAAAAAATTTGGCTCGGCTCGAAGCTCGGCTCGCAAGATACAAACAGGCTTGAGCTCGAAGCTCGGCTCGTCAAACGAGCCGAGCCTCGAGCCGAGCCGAGCTAAGCTCGAGCTTGTGTCCATCCCTATACTCGGGGGTTTTAGAGGTCGTTGAACACGAATTTCATCTCAGCAATGGATTCTAAGGTACCTGGTGCCCAGGGTGGAACTTGTCGCCTGGAATTTTATGTTATAATCAAAATCAATCAATAATCATTACTAGGGGTATTTTGGTGGTCGCTGAGCACGAATTTCATGACGGCGATGGTCTCCGTGGTACCTGGTGCCCATGGTGGAACTCGTCTCTTGGAGTTTTATGTTATAATCATTCAAAATCAGTCAATAACCATTATTCGGGTGGTTTTGATGGTCGCTGAGCACGAATTTCATGACGGCGATAGTCTCCGAGGTACCTGATGCCTAGGGTGGAATTCGTCGCTTGGAGGTGTATGTTATAATAACTCAAAATTAGTCAATATCCACTACTCGGGTGCTTTTGGGCGGTGTTCTCGAATTGAGGACGCTACCTGAACAGCCAAAATAAGTGCACCGAATTACGGACCGTACGAGAGATAGGTAGGTAGGTAGATTAAGGTAGGTAATTAGGAATAATGAGGGTCCGATTCTTTAACGAGATTTTAATAAGTAAGGAAATATTTAATAATAAAATATTATTTTGGATTTAGTTTATTTTGAGCTGTCTTGAAAGGTAGTCAAAATGAGTGAAATTAAAATGATCTTAAGTGAAAAGGGAAACTCGTTACTTGAAACTCGTTACTCGTTACGGGATGACTATAAGCAATTTCTGCACAATGGCCCACCACAAAGATCGTTGGATGCAGCTTTCGTCTTGGCCAAGCTTGGTACAGGAAAATACAGAGTTTAGTGTAACGCTTTTATGTTTAAAATATTGTTTCTTAAATAGGTAATAAATATCTACGATTATAGGGATTCGTACTTTTAATAATATTTTATTCCTGAGTATAATGATTTCATTATCAGAAGTCTTGGTCCTCAATTCGTGCGATTTTTTTCAAATCACCTGGTGCCCAGGGTGGAACTCGTGGCCTGAAGTTTTATGTTATGATCATTCAAAATCAGTCAATAGCCATTACTCGGGGCTTTTAGGGGCCGCTGAGCACGAATTTCATATCGGCAAACGCTTTCTAAGGTACCTGGAGCCCAGGGTGGAACTGGTCGCCTGGATTTTTATTTTATAATCATTCAAAATCACTCAATAACCATTACTCGGAGGTTTTGGGGGTCGCTGAATATGAATTTTTCATTAGTAAACCATGTACCTAGCATACCATCGTCATCATGAAATTCGTGCTCAGTGACCAGCAAAACCTTCGAATAATGGTTATTGCCTGATTTTGAATTATTATAACATAAAACTCCAGGCGACGAGTGCCACATTTTAATGGTTATTGATTTTGATTATAACATAAAACTCCAGGCGACGAGTTCCACTCTGGGCACCAGGTACCTTGGAGTCCTTGGAGACCTTCAAAACTCTGAGTATAAAAATTGAACTCATTTCCGTCAGTATTTCCTAAGTTATAAATTTTTCATTTTCCATCTCTTTGAGATGCATTTTGAATGCATTTTTCTTATGGAAATTTATCTGCCGGAGATCAATTTAGTTCACAAACTTTCCTGACACTTTTCTGGATCGAATGCAAAAAGTTTCATGACGATTCATCTTACTGCACAAAATTGCTAGGTTTTGGGCTTTTTAGTACTTCGTTGCTTCGCCTACAACTAAAATGATCTAAAACATATTAAGAACTGATAGAATAACATTATTTATCTTTGCCTCCCGGCTGCCATATTGATTTAATTTTGACAGTATGTTGGAATACCCTATTATTCATGATTATTCTTCTTTTTTAGATAAAGAAGCTTGCAACAAGAAGTTTATTTCAGCTATTAATATGATAAGTTTTTTTTAAACGTTTATTCAGCAATCTGTTAGTTATAAAAATTCTAACAATAAGCGTCTTTGGGGTTTGAAGTAAAAAAAATGACGTTAGAGAGGTCAGTCCAATGACTGGTCCTCTAGTATGGAACAAACATGACATTCCAATAATATGCTACATACAAACATACATTTTACATTTACAAACAATACATACTTATATCTAAAATATAAACACAATTACGGTGAAGTATAAAACTTATTTATAAATAAGGTCCAGTGGATTTTTACATTTTAGTCTGTGAGTTTGTTGACTATTATCAAGCAAGTTTATTGCCAGGGCATTTGGATGGCTTTCTAGGCGTTTTATGTACCGAACACTGCACTGAACTATCACTTCACAATATGATAAGTACGGTAAAAAAAATTTCCACCTACCTCTACCGAAAGTATACTTTTCCGGACCTGATTGTAGGGAGCAAAGTTGTACTTTTCCTCCCTACGGAGGAAATATTGGTATTTCATTCATGAACTATAACTTATTGACGCTTTGTACAATATCTATTTTCTATTACGTATGTACCTATACATTTTAACGTTTATTTATAAAACACCCTGTATTTTGCAGAATGGTAAAAAACATAGTCTAAGAGCTGGGAGCGGATTTTGTGCGTGAAAAGTAATATGGATAAACCATACGGGGATATGTTGAATTAGTTGTGTACATGACTTTCACCAACGGCCGGAAACCAGAGTGGGGGCCGAGGGTAGTTATAAGGGGTCAAAGTCGCGAATTTTATTATTTTTTTTATGACGCTCATGATCGAGATAGTGCACCAAAATTTGGGAATAAGTAGGTCATGACGTACCTAAGTAAAATCTCTGGGGGCTCAGCGCTGCGTGGCCGACAAAAGGGTGGAGGTAGGGGTGAATATAAAAAATATAAGGGGTTTTTTGCGACGTTCGTGATTGAGATAGTGCACTAAAATTTGGGTATAAGTAGATCATAACATAGATAATTAAAATCCCCAGAGCCGGAAACCAGAGTCGGGAAGGAAGGTAGTTATAAGGGGTAAAAGTCGCGGTTTTTATTATTTTTTTTTTGTGGCGCTCATGATGGAGATAGTGCACCAAAATTTGGGAGTGAGTAGGTTATGACGTAACTAAGTAAAATATTCAGGGGTGGAACGCTGCTTGGGGTACAAAGGGGTGGTAGGTAGGGGTGAGTATAAAAATATATGGGGTTTTTTTTGCAGTTCGTGATCGAGATAGTGCACCAAAATTTGGGAATAAGTAGATCATGACATTACTAAGTAAAATATCCAGGGGCAGAACACTGCGTGGGAGACAAATGTTGTGCCGGGTCACAAAAAGAATAATACACACCGCGACTTTGACCCCTTAAAACTACCCTCATCCCCAACTCTGGATTCCGGCTCTGGGGCTTTTACTTAGCTAAGTCATGGTCTACTTATTCCCAAATTTTGGTGCACTATCTCAATCTATCACGTCTCAAAAAACCCCTTATATTTTTTATATTCACACCTACCCCCACCCCTTTGTCGGCCACGCAGCGTTCCGCCCCTAGAGGTTTTACTTAGTTACGTCATGACCTACTTATTCCCAAATTTTGGTGCACTCTCTCGATCATGAGCGTCATAAAAAAATAATAAAATCCGCGACTTTGACCCCTTATAACTACCCTCGGCCCCAACTCTGGTTTCCGGCCGTTGGTGAAAGTCATGTACACAACTAATTCAACATATCCCCGTATAGTTTTTCCATATTACTTATCACGCACAAAATCCGCTTCCCTCTCTCCGACTAACAGTAAACTGTTATTTTGATTTAACAATGTTTACATTAATAACTGGACTTATACCTATTTGACAGTTGACAGTTATATTGTACCTACTTGTTAGTTTTAGTTCTAATAAATTTTGTTAATTAGTTACACAAATAAATAAATTAAAAATGAAAAAATGACTTGTTATTTGAGGAAGGTGGAAAAGCCATATGTATAACATGGGAGTAAAGTGCCTTTTCCTCACTTGAATGATTACTGCCCTTCATTCTCGGGAGGAAAGTAGCACTTTCCTCCCTTGTTATACAAATAGTAGTCTGGGCTGATTATCGGAGAATTAGCCATTTTTGGGAAAAGTTATTTACCAGCAATTTTATTGCTGAAATCAAAGCTTATGATTATATATATTAATAATATAGGTATGCAAAGTCCGCAGATACTGTGCTACTTTTTTTATAAACAAAATGGCGCCAGAAAATCGTGTTTTTTTCAATTATTGCTCTAGAACTCCAAAGATTTTAACTTTACAACAAAAACACTCCAATAAAAATTCATAGTGATTAAATCCTGCATAGAGACGTGTTTTTCCGGATCTGCTCCGACGAAAATTTTCGTCGGAAAATTCAGATTTTCCCAACAAAATCTTTAATTTAAAAAGCCTTCTTGGTTTAGATTATAGTTCCAAAATCTGGTGAAAATTAAATGAATATTTTAGCAACAATTCAATTGTTAATTAATAATTTACGGTCGCAATAATAACCAAAATAATTATGATACACTGATCAAACTTTGAAATCTTATAAAGATGAGGAGCCTATTTAACATTTTGTCGACAAAATATAAATTTTTTATTTTTTTGCATAATCTTTAAATGTTTAAAAAAATAGTTATAAACAAATTAACGTTTCTCAAAAAGTTTTTATTATATTATAATTTTAAAAAATAGCTACAATGCGCATTTCAAACATCTTGAAAATGAATGCTTTAAAACTTTTTTGCAACCATTTGCAAAAAAGTTATGAAACAGCAAAGTAAACATAGGATTGCTACGGTGTTTATAATTTTTTTAATTCTTTCAAAGCTTAGAAGTGAGTTTAAAGTACAAGCTAATTATTTACAAAAAAATATCGATTATCAGTTTAATAGTTATATTTTAATTAAAGATTATAAATATATTTTTTTGTAATTTACACGCACGAAAGTAGAATCATACAGTACTGTAGCTAAAATTTTCACTCGGAGCGACGACCGGCCGCGCGAGACGTACACTTTTATAAATAATATATGCTGCGTGTCAGTCGCTTCGAGTGAACATTTTAGCTCCGACTCTGTATCAGGCCTACTTTTGCGCTAAAAATTACAAAAAGTATTTTTAATCTTTGATTAAAATATAACCATTGCACTAATTTTTGACATTCTTTGTAAGTAATTAGATTGTACCATAGACTCACTTTTAAGCTTTGAAACAATTAAAACAAATTATAAACAACAAAGAAATCGTATATTAAGTTTGCTGTTTCATAACTTTTTTGCAAATGGTTGGAAAAATTTTTTAAAGCATTCATTTTCAAGACCTATGAAATACGAGTTTTAAATATTTTTTAAAATTAGAATATAATAAACAATTTCTGAGAAATGTTAATTTGTTTATAACAATTTTTTTAAAACATTTAAAGATTATGCAAAAAAAATGAAAAATGTATATTTTGTCGACAAAATATTAAATAGGCATCACACCTTAATAACCTTTCTAAGTTTGATCAATGTCTCTTGATTATTTTGGTTGTTATTGCGACTGTAAATTGTTAATTAACAATTAAATTGTTGCTAAAATATTCGTTTCATTTTCACCGGCTTCTGAATTTATAATCTATACCAAGAAAGCTTTTATTTCACCAAACTATAAAATTATTAATAAATAATTACTGGCCCAAAAAATTTATTTTAAAATTCGAGATTTTGTTGGGAAAACCCACATTTTCCGAGGAAAATTTTCGTCGGAGCAAATCGGAAAAAACATGCATCTATGTAGAATTAAATTGGGGTGAATTTCTATTTGAGTATTTTTGGTGTAAATTTAAAATCTTCGGAGTTATAGAGCAATAATTGAAAAAAATACGATTTGTCGGCGCCATTTTGTTTATAAAAAAAGTAGCACACTATCTGCGGACTTTGCATATCTATATTAATAATATATAGGATCTTATAATTCGATTCCAGCAACAAATTGCTGGTAAATAACCTTTCTTTGTACTTTACTAATTATACCAGCGTATTATAACTATTTTTTTTTTAATTTAAAGATTATGCAAAAAAAAGAAAAATTTTTATTTTGTCGATAAAATATTAAATAAGCATCTCATCTTTATAATCTTTATAAGTTTGATCAATGTATCATGATTATTTTAGTTATTATTGCGATCGTAAAATGTTAATTAACAATTGAATTGTTGCTAAAATATTCGTTTAATTTTCACCGGCTTCTGGAATTATAATCTATACCTAGAAAGCTTTGATGTCACTAAGTTATTTAATTATTGATTAATAATTACTTACCTAAAACTTTATTTGAAAATTAGAGTTTTTGTTAGGAAAACCCGCATTTTCCGAGGAAAATTTTCGTCGGAGCAAATCGTGAAAAACATATCTCTATGCAGAATTTAATTGCGGTGAATTTTTATTTGGGTGTTTTTCTTGTAAAGTTAAAACCTTCGGAGTTATAGAGCAATAATTGAAAAAAATACGATTTGTCGGCGCCATTTTGTTTATAAAAAAAGTAGCACACTATCTGCGGACTTTGCATACCTATATTATTAATATATAGGATCTTATAATTCGATTCCAGCAATAAAGTTGCTGGTAAATAACTTTTCCATGAATTTTGCTAATTAGCCCAGAGTATAGCTATTGTATTACACTCACCGGCAGAGAAAACGGGCACCCCAAAAAATGGGTCATTTTTAATGTCTTGTATTTCCTAAACCTGATGTCCGATTTAAGTAATTTTTTTAATATGTTATAGCCTTATTCTTTATCAATATCGCTGTAATAATATTGTTGCTAGACAGGTACATTGTCATTGTATACAGGGTGTACGAATCAAACTGTGTTTTTTTTCTCAAACTTTGGAACACCCTGTGGAATGTTCTAGCTTTTATAAAATACTAAAATTAAAACCCAACTATAGCCACAGATTTTCTTAACATTCTGTTTTTTTATTCATTTGCTTATGTTGGATAATAAAAAAGTTAGGCACTTTAAGAACTACCCCTGTTTTTCGTCAATACAGGGTGTTTTTCAATAAGTACGGCAAGCTTTAAAGGGTAATTCTGCATGATAAAATAATGACAGTTTGCTTTATAAACTTATGCCCGCAAATACTTCGTTTCTGAGATAGGGGGTGTTGAAATTGTTCTTACAAACTGACGATTTATTTATTGCTCTAAAACGGTTTGTGATATGCAAATGAAATTTGGTAGATTTTAAGAGCTAGTTATTGCGCATTTTTTGGCATACAATTGAGAATTTTATATTCACCATTGGCGTGCATACGGGATATATCTAAAATATTTATACCCGTATGCACGCCAATGGTGAATATAAAATTCTTAATTGTATGCCAAAAAATGCGCAATAACTATCTCTTAAAATCTACCAAATTTCATTTGCATATCACAAACCGTTTTAGAGAAATAAATAAATCGTCAGTTTGTAAGAACAATTTCAACACCCCCTATCTCGGAAACGAAGCATTTGCGGGCATACGTTTATAAAGCAGACTGTCATTATTTTATCATGCAGAATTACCCCTTAAAGCTTGCCGTGCTTATTGAAAAACACCCTGTATTGACGAAAAACAGGGGTAGTTGTTAAAGTGCCTAACTTTTTTATTATCCAACATAAGCGAATGAATAAAAAAACAGAATGTTAAGAAAATCTGTGGCTATAGTTTGGTTATAATTTCAGTATTTTATAAAAGCTGGAACATTCCACAGGGTGTTCCAAAGTTTGAGAAAAAACACAGTTTGATTCGTACACCCTGTATACAATGACAATGTACCTGTCTAGCAACAATATTATTACAGCGATATTGATTAAGAATAAGGCTATAACATATTAAAAAAATTACTTATATCGGACATCAGGTTTAGGAAATACAAGACATTAAAAATGACCCATTTTTTGGGGTGCCCGTTTTCTCTGCCGGTGAGTGTAATATGTTTCCAACAATGTCAAAGTTAAATGCAGCAACAAACCACTGATGTTCACCCCTCAAATACACCATAGAGGCGTAAAGACGTATTTTAAGAAAATATTCAGTGTGAAACAAGAACCTAATCCATATTCGACTTAAATGTGTAGACACGAGAGGCAACAAAAAAAGGAAAAATGGAAACAGATTTTAACTTTCACGTCACGTAATATATATCGTATGGATATATGCGACGGAGCTATTTGTGACGCTGATGAACCATTTGTGACTTTCAGATGCTTTTCCATCATACTAAGCGAGAAATAAATTCCGATCCCGCTGGAAATATCGAGTTTCCGCCTTACCTACAAACAAGATTTTCCTGGATGTGGCGTGCTTTTTGGATATAAATTACGTTTTCAACAAAATACACAACCGAGGCGAAAGTAGTTCAGACTTGCATTCGGGATTATAGAACTTGTTTTATAATAAAACACGTACTCGCAAACAAAGGGTATTTTTAGTGGAAGAGGATTACAAGCTTTCGCAGGTAAAGAACATTGAATGTTTTAAATATAGAGTGTAGGGTTAGTTATTTGCTGGAAACGCGCAAATATACCCGCAATGTTTCATCTATTATTTTCAAACAACAGAATTTCTACCAAAATACAAAAGTTGCTGCATCTCTAGCATAGAAATATGCTCCTATGTTTCCGTGGATATTATTTTACTTTGCAAGAACTGTTAATACAAAAAGAGCATAAAAAAAGCATAAGAAAGACAAAGATATATTTTTCTTAAATGCGATTTTTATAAGATATATTTGAAAAGCCCATGTAGTCCAGTCGGGATAGACGAAAAAAGACCCAACCTTACATGGCGAGCTGCCCGAAATTTTAATTGTTTGTAAATTTAAAATCGCGACTGAATTCCGTCGTTGCGTTAGTCGCCATCTTGTTTGTAAATAAAAACCAATACCAATACAAAACCACTTTTTGCTCAATAGACCATGGGCAAAACCGCTCCCGTCTGAAAAAATTTCTTATTCGGTTTCTTTGTGGATTCCTATTCAGAAATGTCACCTTTAAACAAATCTGAAGGGTGCCGGGCGGAATTTTTGGGCAGAAATTGTTTAAACAATTTTTTTAAACAAATACAAAAGATCACCTTTTTTTGCTCTCGAACATATTTTTTTAGGTTTCTTGAATTATTCTAAACAAGAAAGGTATCCTGTGATTTTTCTCAAAAATGGATAGGTTTCGAGTTATAGGCGATTTAAAATCTAAAAAATGCGAAAATACGCATTTTTGAGGCTTAAAAACGCATATTTAGAATAGTATTTTTGAGGTTACCAAGTACTTAAATTGATGTTAAAACATTCATTTTCAAGATTCTGAAGAGTGATCGGGTCTAACTTTAATATACACCGTTGTTATTTAATTATTAAATATGCGTGTTCATCCGATTTTTTTGCCGATGCGGCGCGCTCTATTTCAACAATCTCCTATTTTCCTCCGAAAAATATTTTTTTTACATTCTTTGGGACATTCTAAAAAAATAAGTTTCCTGTCATTTTTCTCAAACGTTAATAGTTTTAAAGTTATAAGCGATTTAAAATCCGAAAATGTGTATTTTCGCTTTTTTCGGATATTAAATCGCTTATAACTTTAAAACTATAAACTGTTGAGAAAAATGACAAGAAACCTATTTTATTTATAATTTCCCAAAAAATCTAAAAAAAATATTTTTCAGAGGAAAATAGGAGATTGGTGAAATAGAGCGCGCGCACCGGTAAAAAAAATCGGATGGAGACGCATATTTAACAATTAAATAACAACGGTGTTAATTGAAGTTAGACCCGATCACTCTTCAGAATGTTGAAAATGAATGTTTAAGCTATAATATAAGTTCTTGGCAACCTCAAAAATACTATTTTAAATATGAGTTTTTAAGCCTAGAAAATGCGTATTTTCGCATTTTTTAGATATTTAATCGCCTATTACTCGAAAACTATCAATTTGTGAGAGAAATCACAAGATATCTTTCTTCTTTAGAATGACCCAAAAAATCTAAAAAAAAATTTGCCAGGGCAAAAAAGGTGATCTTTTGTATTGGTTTAAAAAAATTGTTTAAACAATTTCTGCCCAAAAATTCCGCCCGGCACCCTTCAGATTTGTTTAAAAGGAACATTTTTGAATAGGAATCCGCAAAGAAACCGAATCAGATTTTTTTTCAGACGGGAGCGGTCTCACCACATGGACTACAATCATCATTCACTTTGTCTTATCCCTATGCGGGGTCGGCTTCCCTAATTGTATTTCTCCACACAATTCTATCTTGGGTCATATCAATGTTAATCCCCTTTACCAACATGTCCTGCCTTATCGTCTCCCCCCAGGTCTTCTTTGGTCTTCCTCTCCTACTCCTTCCAGGAATATGCACTTCAGCTATTCTTCGTATTGGGTGATTAACGTCTCGACGTTGAACATGACCAAACCATCTTAACCTATGCTCTCTCATTTTGGCATCAATTGGTGCCACACCTAGACTTCCCCTAATATACTCATTTCTAATTTTATCCTTCTTTGTCACTCCACTCATCCATTTAAGCATTCTCATTTCCGCCACATGCATTCGTTGTTCCTCTTTCTTCTTCACTGCCCAACATTCAGTTCCGTACATCATAGCCGGTCTTATGGCTGTTTTATGGCTGTTTTATAGAATTTTCCCTTCAGCTTCATTGGAATTTTTCTGTCACACAACACACCACTCGCTTCTTTCCACTTCATCCATCCAGCCCTAATTCTACTGCATGCATCTCCATCTATTTCTCCATTACTCTATAATACCAATCCTAGGTACTTGAAACTATTGCTTTTCACAATCATTTCACCATCCAAAGATACCATTTTATTTGTAGTAGCTCCATCTTTAAATGAACATTCCAAAGACTCTGTTTTTGTCCTACTAAGTTTTAAACCTTTTTCCTCCAGAGCTTGTCTCCACTGTTCCAGTTTTTGTTCCAAGTCTCTTTCACTATTTCCTACTAACACGACATCATCAGCATACATTAAGCACCATGGAATGTTACCCTGTAGTTTCGCTGTTATCTGGTCCAAAACTAATGAGAATAAATACGGACTAAGCACAGAGCCTTGGTGCAATCCTACTTTCAAATGAAATTTATCAGTCTCTCCCACACCTGTCCTAACACTAGTCGTTACTCCCTCATACATATCCATCACAATCTTTACATATTCACCAGGGACTCCTTTCTTATTGAGTGCCCACCACAGAATCTCTCGAGGAACTCTATCATGTGTTTTCTCAAGATCAATGAATACCATATGAGCGTTTGTTTCTTTACTCCTGTATTTTTCCATCAACTGCCTTATAATGAAAATTGCATCTGTTGTTGATCTACCCTGCATAAAGCCAAATTGATTCTCGGATATTTCGGTCTCTTTACGTATCCGTCTATCAATTACTCTTTCCCATATTTTCATGGTGTGTCTAAGCAGTTTTATAGCCCTGTAGTTTGTACATTGTTGTATATCTCCCTTGTTTTTGTAGACATGTACCAATATACTGCTTCTCCATTCGTCTGGCATTCGTCCAACTTCCATAATTCTATTAAATAGACCTGCTAGCCACCTTGTTCCTGTCTCTCTCAATGCTCTCCATACTTCCCCAGGAATATCATCTGGTCCTACCGCTTTTCCTTTCTTTATTTTTTGAAGCGCTTGAGCCACTTCCTCGTTGGTTATGTTGGTGACCATTGCTGCTACTGTCTCCGTTTGGACTACATGGACTAAAATATCTCCACCATTTTCAACTTTCCGACCAAAATGGTCCGGAATGAAATTGTTACAAATACGGCGATTTCCTATAATTTCTTTTTTGCCTTTTTTTGTGCGGTCAATATTTTCCGATTTAAGGGAGAAAATAATAGAAGGAAAGGAAAAACATAATTATTGAATTATCTCGTTTATAAGAAAACTACGACATAATCGTACATAAACAAAAAGGGAAAGAATTATATTTTATACAACTTCTTTCATTTTTTTGCTAAAATCGTTAGTATTGATCCATGGGGAATTAGTGTTTGTTTATAATTCATTTATGCATGGTTGCACCAACATATCTTAAGCTTAAGACGTGCCTTAAGCTCAGCTTACAAAACATACGCGTTACACCATTGAGTCTTAGATCAATTTTCAGCTTGTCACAATGGATTGCCACGTGAATTGAATCGATAAGAATCGAAAATTATGGTGCAAAGTAAGTGAGACTTAAAGTGGCCCTATCTATAAGCTGAGCTGGGCTAAGCTGGAGCTTAAGATTTGTTGATGCAACCAGGCATTGTTAATATTTGTATTTTTGTGTAATAGAACTAAGTTGTCGGACTATTTGAAAAAATAGATTATTATTAATTGTGAGTTTTGAATTGTGAGTATATAAAGTTATAGTAGGATTTTTGAAGTTATACTTCTTTACGGGCGTAATGACGGTGAAATTTTATATGGGAAAACCTAGCGACCGGGCGCATGCGCATTATAACTTTGTTCTGATTGGATGTTCAAATGACATGACAAAAATTATCCAATATGGCAGCTGTGGCACAGCTGTGGGACTGTGCATGGTTTGGTTATAATGTATGCTTGTTGCGTTTTAAAATTTGTAGGAAGAGAAACAACAAACAAAAAGTTAGTTAATGGTTATACTGCCTTTTTAAATAGTTTTCCTATTATATTTTTGGACTTATTTACATAGAAGAGATGATTGTTGCATGCCAATGTGAAAGCTCATCAAACTGTGCCTAGTATGAGTGCCGCAGATCTCGCTTATTCAAAGCTAAAGAATCTTTCACTGGTAAGTGTTTTATAAATAGTTGATCAAATTTTGTTATGATATTTGAACATAGCCACTTTGCACGACGCAAGTGATTGCGAAATTTATTAGTCGTTATACGGGCTCCGATACCTACCTTGAACCTACCAAAATACATAAGTAGTATGTAATACTTTTATTTACATAATTTGATTACCATCAAAATTTCTATCAATATTCACCTAATATATTGTCTTCTTACTCTATGTTTTGTTGTATTTTTTCAATTCTAAATCATTTCAATTCAAAATCAAAATAATTTGATTTACATAAGTTAAAAATGTCAAAAGGTTAATCTGTTTAGTTAGACGATCTTCGCACATAATGACAAGCTGTCTCTGTGGCGAAGTTTTAATGCGGGTGAATCCCAATACAACGCAAATACCAGCCGCGTGGTAAGTTGGTTCGAATCCCAATAGAAACTTTTATTTTTTTATTTTTTTTTATACATTTTATGATTGTAAGTATCTTCTTCTTCTTAAGGTGCCTATCCGTTCCGGATGTTGGCGACCAGCATGGCTATCCTAACTTTGCTTGCTGCTATTCTGAATAGTCCGGTTGTCGATGTATTAAACCACTTTCTCAGGTTTTGAAGCCAAGATATTCTTCTTCTCCCTGGTCCTCTCTTTCCAAATACCTTGCCTTGAAGAATGAGTTGCAACAAGCCATATCTCTGTTCATTCCTCATAACATGGCCAAGATATTCTAGTTTGCGCTCTTTGATTATGTTAATAATCTCGCATTCCTTGCCTATTCTACGTAGAACCTCAATATTAGTCACACGATCCACCCACGAAATTCTCAAAATGCGCCTGTAACACCACATCTCAAATGCCTCGAGTTTTCTCAAAGAAGCCTCGGAAAGTGTCCAGGCCTCTACTCCGTATAATAACGTAGAAAATACATAGCATCTGATGATAGAGATTTTGGTAGCAAGAGGTAAATCGTGGCTTCTGAAAAGAGACTTCATCATTATGAACGCTGATCTCGCTTTTCCTATGCGTTGTTTTATTTCACTTGAGTGGTCCCACTGGCTGTTTATGTTGGTACCAAGGTATGCGTAGCTGTCGACCCTGTCAATTAGTTGTTGGTTAACCAAAAGCTGTGTATTTAATATTTCGCGCTTACTGACTACCATATACTTTGTTTTTTTCGTATTGAGATCAAGTCCGTATTCTCTACTTATATCTGATATGCGCGACATTATTCTTTGCAAACCATCTAGACTGTCTGCAAAAACTACAGCGTCGTCGGCATATCTAATGTTGTTCAGACGCACTCCGTTGACTAATACGCCTTCCTGTAGTTCTCCCAGCGCTTGCTCGAAGATACATTCAGAGTATATATTAAACAGCACCGGGGACAGGATGCATCCTTGCCTCACTCCTCTATCTATAGAGACTGCCTCTGTTAATTGGTCTTCCACTTTAATATTGGCAGTTTGGTTGTAATACAAATTATATATGATTCTCAAGTCTCTATCATCTACTCCCGCTTCTTTCAAGATGTTTATGAGTTTATCATGTTTTACTCTATCAAACGCCTTTTTGTAGTCGATAAAACAAATATACACTTCACAGTCAACATCCCTGCATCTTTGCATAAGCACTTGGACAGCGAATAGAGCCTCTCGGGTGCCTAAGGCATCGCGGAATCCAAACTGCGTCCATGATATCTGTTGTTCGCATTTTTTATATATTCTGCCATGTATCACCTTCAGAAACGTTTTGAGTAAGTGGCTCATTAGGCTAATTGTTCTGTAGTCTTCACATGTTTTGGCATTTACTTTTTTGGGTAAAGTTACGAAGGTCGACTTTAACCAGCTTTGGGGTATTTTTCCAGTTACGTATATTTTGTTGAATACGGTTGTTATCCATTTTATTCCTTGTTCATCCATAAGTTTTAGGAATTCTACATAAAACTGGTCAGGCCCTACAGCTTTACCATCTTTAGTTGTTTTAATAGCTGACGTGACTTCTTCAATGGTAATCGGGGGTCCTGTTTGGCATTCAATGTCTTCAATGGTATTCTGCCTTTCATCTGCAAAAGTTACTTCCACATATTTCTTGTAAGTATATTTGTAAGTATATTTATTATATAATTTTATTTTCAGAAAATACGTATTTAGTTAAAAAAATTTCAGACAATTAATGTTCAGAAATCATTTGTGGCATTTTTAATGTGTTTTTTGGCACTGTTTTAATAAAAATGTTTGAGAAGTAGTAAGTATAAATTAATTTAATATTTAAATAAAACATAAATAAAAAGTATATTAATTTCGTTTATAATCATATAATCATATAATAGAAGTATAACTTCTTACGTGCGTACAAAGTACACACACATTCTTTTTTTATTCTAGAAATATCATCAATAGTTTAAAATTTAAATTTTAAATTAAAATAAAAAAACAAAATACACGCTTTTAAAAAAATTTTCACCTAGTTTGGTTTATTTCTATAAATATTTATTTATAATAAAATTGTTTTCTACTACTTCCATTTAGCGCGCCTATGAGTATATTGTCACAATATTGAGCTTTGTCAAATACTGCCGACGCACTGTTGCCAAAGTTTCTCAGAACTTTCGAAAAAGGGTGTGCTACTATCTCCCGAAGAAATATTGATGACGCGCTGATGTGTCCTCTTAAGCAAAATAAAAAAAAATCATAGATATCATGTAAGTAGCTTCTGATATACAGTATGTCTCTGTAAGTTGTATCCATATGGAAAACTTTATTATTATTAATTTTACGAAAAAAATTTATTCTTCATAAAAAGCTCTGCATGGTCCAAAACTTAAGATTCAACCATCAGATATCAAATTTTATGAATATTATACGAGGTGTGTCAAAAAATATGAATTTCGCTCAATCAAGAGTAAAGTAGCTTTATTTTTTACAATATTGAAAATTGTTATTAAGAAAAGTTGTTTGGAATCAAGAACTATATTCTAGTATACAACTACATTCTTCTAATTTAAAAAAAAGTTTTGAAAATGTTTCTTCAATTATTATGGATAACCAACGTAGTATGATAAAATTGATCCAAATAATGGCATAACCCAGACATCCAAAGTGAAAGTTATCCTCCAACACCAAATTGTTCTATATGGTCCACATAATGTTCAGAAGAAAGTCACACCATTTTGAGCGTCGGGTTTGGGGGGAGAGGGGGGAGAAATCGGTAAATTAGTAGGTTTTTACGTTTTTCGTCAATATTTCTAAAACTATGCGGTTTAGCATGAACCACCTTCTATACAAAAATGTTCTACATTAAATTTTAAATAAAAAAGGTCCTATGCATAATCCTTCTAAAATGAACGGTTCCAAAGTTACGGAGGTAGTATAGTGTAATTGGTCCAAAAACGCCTAACCCAGTCATCCAAAGTAAAAGTTTTCCTCCAACACCAAATTGTTCTATATGGTCCACATATTGTTCAGTCAAAAGTTACATCATTTTGAGCGTCCGGTTTGGGGGGGAGATGGGAGAGAAGTCGGTAAATTAGTAGATTTTTTACGTTTTTCGTCAATAGTTCTAAAACTATACTTTAGCGTAAACAATGTTTTATAAAAAAATGTTCAACATAAAATTTAAAACAAAAAAGGTCCTATACATAATTGTTATAAAATCAACGGTTCCAGAGTTACGGAGGGTGAAAAGTGAAGGTTTTCGATACTTTTTATATTATTTGGACAATTGATGATGATTTTGGGTGATGAGGTTGACGTTTCTTCAAAGGCTTATCACTAACATACCATCGGCCACTGAAATAGCAAATTTTATTTACAAAATAATTTCTTTCATCAGTAATAATATTATAAATAGCACAAAAAATATAAAAAATATTGAAAACCTTCACTTTCACCCTGCGTAACTCTGGAACCGTTGATTTTATAACAATTATGTATTGGACCTTTTTTGTTTTAAATTTTACGTAGGAAATTTGAGTATAGAACATAATTTACGCTAAAGCATAGTTTTAGAAATATTGACGAAAAACGTATAGCAACTACTAATTTACCGACTTCTCCCCCCCCCCCCCCCCAAACCGGACGCTCAAATTGGTGTAACTTTTTACTGAACAATATGTGGACCATATAGAACAATTTTGTGTTGGAGGAACACTTTTACTTTGGATGTCTGGGTTAGCCCTTTTTTTGGACCAATTATAAAATACTATCTCCGTAACTTTGGAACCGTTAATTTTAGAAGGATTATGCATAGGGCCTTTTTTATTTCAAATTTTATGTAGAATATTTTTGTATGGAAGGTTGTTCATGCTAAACTGCATTGTTTTAGAAATATTGACGAAAAAACGTAAAAAACTACGAATTTACCGATTTCTCCCCCCTCTCCCCCCAAACCCGACGCTCAAAATGGTGTGACTTTTTTCTGAACATTACGTGGACCATATAGAACAATTTGGTGTTGGAGGATAACTTTCACTTTGGATGTCTGGGTTTGGGTCTAGTTATACCATACTAACATTATATTCGGTTATTTCAACTAAAATAAGTCTTTTATTACTAATTTTACGAAAAAAGTTATTCTTTATAAAGTGTTCTTCATTGTCTAAAACCTAAAATATAACCACCTTATATCAATTTTATCAATTTTATAGAAGGTATGTCAAAAAATATGAATTTCGCTCAAGAGTAAAATACCTTTATTTTTCACAATATCGAAAATTGTTATTATGAAAAGCTGTTTAGAATTAAAAATTATGTTTTATTATATAATTACATCCTTCTAATTGAAATATTCTGAACTATAAACGTACTTTACTTTTGATGTAAATTTATATTTTTTGACATACCTCGTATAAAATTGATAAAATTTGATATAAGATGGTTGTATTTTAGGTTTTAGACCATGCAGATCTTTTTATTAAGAATCACTTTTTTTTCGTAAAATTAATAATAAAAGAGTTATCAGAATTAAAATAACTGAAAATAATGTTGGTTTTCCATAATTTTTCAAAAAAAAAATTTTTTCAATTAGAAGGGTGTAATTGCATATTAGAATATAGTTCTTAATTCCAAACAACTTTTCATAATAGCAATTATTAATATTGTGAAAAATAAAGGTACTTTACTCTTGAGCGAAATTCATATTTTATGACACTCCTCGTATAATATTCATAAAATGTGATATCTGATGGTTGAATCTTAGGTTTTGGACCATTCAGAGCTTTTTGTTAAGAATAACTGTTTTTCGTAAAATTAATAATAAAAAAGTTTTCCATATGGATATAACTTACAAGGACATACTGTATATGGATAGTGTAAGATAGTTGTGAAACACCCTATCTTGTTTTTACTATAAGAAATAGTTAAGCAAAAAATAATGGATGTTTCCTATCCAGGATATAGTAGAACAGAAGCCAAAATAATTATTTATGCCACTGTAACATTTCTTCTCATGCTGTGTATTCGGGCATGATTATACGGTAATAAAACTGTCAAAATAAAGACAAGATAGATGGTATTTACGTAAACTTGTACGTGTAATGAAAAAGATAAATTGGGTGAATATCCAAAAATAGATATATACAAACTCTTCGTTAGTATTAAAACTAAACCCTATTTAATCAAAAATGCAGTTGTGTTGCAACTGAAAAATAGGCAATGTTGCCGGAATATTTATGTTCAATATCAAAAAAGAAGAATGTGACAAAATTTAACGAATAAAAGGATAACTCGAACAAGTAATAGAAAATAATAATAATAATAATAATAATAATAAAGGCCTTTATTCATTCTATAATATTATTCACATAATGAATATTAGTTTAAAAAAAAGCTCCAGGCGAGTTTCAGTTCAGGAGATGTATAATGCGGGGCAGAATACATGTCCTGTCTGTTCAGCTAACCTGGGCAAAACAAATAATAAAAAAAAAATATCTAGGATTATGTATAATAGGTTACCTACTAACATTTAAATAAAAATAAATCAAAATGTAACATTAATTAACTTTAGTTTACCAATATGCGCTTTGAATGTAAGCTCTACTCATACCATGTCAACCAACTCTACCTATGCAATATTTCCTAATTTTTCAATAACGAACCTTCTAAATTTGTTTTGAGTAAAATTAGTACCAGTAGTATATTTATTCATAACTTGGGCTATTTGATATGTAAAAGACCACTTGTATTGCTGTGTACGATGATAAGGAATAGAAATGGTGTTTTTATGTCTTATGTTAATATTGTGTACATCAGTACGGAATTTTATTTTATTATAGAGATACGGGGGGGTTTTGAAAATAATAATTTTTTGGAATTGACAAGCTGAATGTACATGTCTTCTATGTTTCATACTTAACCACCCTGTTTCTTTAAGTTTGTAACTAATTGCTTGATATCTACGGATACCATGTATCAAACGCAGACAAGAATTTTGCATTTTTTGTATCCGATAACTGTCACGTTCTGTGATACAGGAATTATAAATGGTATCACAGTAATTAAAGTGTGATAACACCAAAGTATCACAGAGCAATTTTTTTAATTTTTTAGTAAATATATGACGAGATTGGAATAAAAACTTCAGGTTCAAATAACTTTTCTGCAAACACTTGGCCACATGACCACCAAATCTTAGGTTTTGATCTATATGTAAACCTAAGTTTTTCACAGTTTCCTTAAACTCTATTGAAGAATTATCGATGGTGATCATGTGAGCAAAGTCTCTCAGAAAGATTTCTCTCCGCGCCGCTGAACCAAACACTATGCCTACCGACTTGTTGTTATTAAGTCGAAGACAATGGCTAGTCGAAAACTGATAAACTCTTTCTAAATCATAGTTGATTGCTGCCACTGCCTGTTCAGACTCATCAGGCTTAAAAGATAAATATATTTGAGTATCATCAGCAAAATAGTGTTGGTTACAAGAGAGAAAGTTTGCAGGAAAGTTTGAAGTGTAAATACTAAACAATTTGGGACCCAAAATAGAGCCCTGTGGTACCCCTTTATTTGTATTAAGGTAGTTTGATGTCCTACCGTTGTAATGAACAGCTTGACTTCTATTACTGAGATAACTAGATATCATATCCGATGCCCGCTGAGACATACCAAAAGCGTATCAAATGCTTTCGAGTAATCCAGAAGTATCAGCACTGTGATTAAACCATTATCGCAGGCATCAAATATGTCATCAGTTATCTTTAACAAGGCACTAGTACAGCTGTGATCCCTTCTGAAACCAGACTGATTTTCTGGTAGAACTTTATGTTGACTCAAGTGAACCTGTAGTTGCTGATTTAGAATTTTCTCTAGTATCTTTGAGAAAGTAGGCAGTATACTAATTGGTCGGATTTCGTTATATCCTGTCGGATTAGTTGTTTTCGGTACCGGTATAATTTTTGCAACTTTCCACATTGACGGGAACTCGGCTCTTAGAATGCAAGCATTAATAATGTGTGTCAAATAAGGCAATAAAAAGGGAAGGCACATATTAATTGTTAGTATATTTATTTTATCATATCCGGTAGCAGCACTCTTTATACTTTTAATGACATTTAAAACGTCACTTTCTTCAACACATGAAAAATTTGCTTCCACGTCCACACGACAATTATGACTATAAAAGTTTTTAAGTGTTAAATTAGGATTCATATTGGGAACACAATTTATAAAGTAGTCATTCATTGCCGAAATATCACTTAAATTTTCTGACAGTTGCGTATTGTTTTGAGTTTCCCTACCAAGACCTATAACTTTTAAGGATTTCCAAAGATCCTTCCCGTTTTTATTATCCAATTTTTTTGAATAGAAAGCCTTTTTTCTCTTCTGACAGCTAAAGTAAACATATTTCTAATTGATTTGTATTCCTCCCAAGTTTGGATGTTTTTGTATTTCTTGTATAAACTCAATACTTTGTCCCTTTCTTTTTTCATAATACGTAAAGTGTCAGTCATCCATGGTGCATAATTTTTCGAAATTTTATAGGTTACATAGGGAGCATGACGATCCAGTAAGCATATTATATTATTGGTAAGAAACTCGACTTTATCATCAAGACCCTCAATATCAAAAATATTTCGCCACAGTAGAGATTGTAATTCCTCATAGAATACGGTCTCATTTATCGCCTTAAAGTTTCTTACAGTCTTATAAACAATTTCTTTCTTTTTAATCTCTATATTTATATTAGATATCAACAACTCGTGGTCACTAAAATCAACACATTCCACGACAACATCAAGAATTGTTCTTCGTTTTGTAGTTAAAATATAATCAATTAGGGTTGCCGTACTAGATGTAATGCTAGTCGGCTGATCTATGACTTGATGTAACCCCATTGTTTCAAAAAAATCACAGACAACTCTAGTATCAGGGCAATCAGTATTTAACAAATTAACATTGAAGTCACCAGTACAATAAAATGTTTCAATCCACGGCAAAACATCAGATAGAATATTCTCAAACTCGTCAAAAAAATGTCGGACATTAAATTTAGGTGGTTTGTATACAACACAGAATCCATACGATTTATTACTTACGAACAATTCCAAGCAAAGGTGTTCAATACTGTTATTATTTGTTTGTAGAACTTTATATTTAATTTGAGATCTAACATAGAATGCCACACCTCCCCCATTTCCATTTCTATCCCTTCTTATCACATTATACCCATCTATACCTATATCCTTGTCGGTAATGAAATTTGTAAGCCAAGTTTCACTAACTGCTAGTACATCAAATTTTTTTAAGAGAACACAGTTTTTGAATTCAATAAAATGTGCAGTCAGTGATCTTACATTAATATGACCAAAAGTAATCATAATATAAAAAGAAGAATTTATTTATATCTAATTTAATATGAGAATAATAATTATATCGCACTAATAGGTAGAGGCATAATATTTAAATTTGTAGAACTGTACATTTATTTTTACAATAATAAATAAACAGAAACAAGTAATTAATGGGAAAACAAACAAAAAAAAACTAGGACTCTACGTAAAGTTTGTGTTTTTGATTGTCAAAAATGGCACATAGTTGGCCCCACAGCTCAACTTTTTGTTAATAGCAAGAAATCAACAAATAATTTTTTTTACTCACTGGTTAAATTATGATTTAGTCTCCCATATCCAAACTCGTGATTTGTTTCTTTTCACCACCGACACTTGCAAAAATTTGGCCTTTCCACGACCAACAGCACTTATAGCCAAACTTGTCACACGCGTATTTATAAAGAGCTTGATTTTCTCTTGTGAGGAGTTCCATCATAACAAGTCCACTGCCTTTCAATTTTGTTTTGTTTGTGAACACTAGATCACGCTTCCACTTGTTTATAAACATAACTGCCGTTGGTCGAGGTTTCCTTTGACTGACAGCTCGTTCTTGTTTTTTGCCAATTCGATAGCAAAAATTAATATCGTTTTCGGATATTTGTATGTTTAATTTATTACTAATGATTTTTGCTACCTGTTGATGTCGTTGTTCTTCACTCTCTGGAATATTGTTAAACACAATACCGTTTAGCAAGTAGTTCTGATGTTGATATTCCATCCTTTTTTTAGAGGAATTAGACGTGTCTCTTAGTTTTTCTATCTCGCTTTTGATACTGTTAAGGGATCTATTAAAATTATCTTCCAGCATTTTAATTCTTTCTAAGATATTCTTACTACTGGAATTGGGTTTGGAACTCTCATCCATATTTTGTTCTCCTATAAGCGATTTTAGTTCCTCAATGCCACCTTTCACGTCAGATTCTAGTCGTTTAACCTGACTTTCAAATTGCTGTTGCTCCTTCTGTTGTTGACGGGTTTTTCTTATATTTTCGGTCATAATTACTTGATGAAGACCAAATATCATAAATTTTAACTATTAACAAATATTAACCACTACTTTTCACAATTATATACAGGAGCCAACCTAGTACAACCTACACTTACAGCGCCATCTTGAACTCCTCACAGCGCCATCTTGAACTCCTGTTCAACAACTCATGAATATTGTGCATTTTATCTTTTCTGACCGATTTGATACTAAAAATCACTGAAGTAAGATAAAACTGCCAATTAAATTAACATAGTGGAGTCACTGAAGGTGGATATGAGCTATTACCTCCGATTTGGATGAACCTCCATCGATTTGCATAAAAATTGGTGAGTGGTTAGAGAATATCTCAAGGAACAAAGGTGACATGGTGCAAACTTGCGCTGTTACCTTGGGGGTGGATGCCACCCCTTCTCGGGGGTGAAAATTATTTTATTAAAAATAACCCCATAATTCGATAGAGGGACAAATTTCAAGCAAAATTTGTTATATAAAGTTATTAAAATAAATCAAAACTTTTTGAGTTATTAAAGATCAAAGATTTTAATATTTCTTGAGAAAAATGCATGTTTTTAACCAATTTTTCATCAATAACTCAAAAAATGTAAGTTTTTACAAAAAAGTTATTATTATCAAAATTGAAGCTAATAAAAAATCAAATAAATCCCTTACTAGAAAAACCTTTTAATGTTAACTAAAAATGAGTTAAAGGTGATTGAATATATATTTTTTTCGGCGAGTAAAAAACTCTAAGTAATCAAGCTGAAATAACGGGAAATTGATGCATTTTATAACATAAACTTATTAAACATTTGTCAAATTACCTAAAAATATCTATCAAATGAGCACCCAAACATGTTCATAGCGTTAAAATTTATGCTCAAAAATGTTTTCAAAATTTATCTTTTAAAAATTTTTCCAAAAAACCTTATTGTTTTTTTTTTAATAACTCCGTTCATGTTTACGATATCAGGTTAATCTGAAAACTGTTTGAAAGCTAATTCTAAGTGCTATTTAAGCACGTTAAAACGAATCTTCTAAATCCCTTACTTTTTTAAAAAATAAAAGGTTAAATGACCCCGGTTGCACGGTTCCCACAGCAAAATTTAAGATTTAAACGTTTCTATCTCTGTTATTTTTTATCCTATAGAAATAGTAAAACAGGTAAAATATTTGGAACAGAAAAAACTAAAATTTGGTTATATACAATTTTTTATGTATATTGAGTATTTTTGGAGTTATTATCAAAAGAATATGAGAATTACAATAATTTTAAAAATTATGATTTTTTTAAAGTATATCTTTTTTTCAAAAATATGCATTCTAAACCGGTCAAAATGATCGAAAACATTACTTATCCTAATATAAAGAAGTTCTTTTAAGGATTACTATAAATTTTAATTTTTGTGGAAATGGCGTATGTTTTATTTTTCACTTTCCTAAAAAATTCGAAACGGTTCTTTTATTTTCATTATAACTTGCTTAATTTTGACGCTATTACCTTGTTCTGAAGCTCATTTGATAGGTATTTCGAAGTAATTTAACAAATGTTTAGCAGCAATATTTTACACATTGCATCGTTTTCCCGTTATTTAAGCTTGAATACTTAGATTTGAGTACTCGTCGAAAAAAATACACATTCAATTGCCAATAACTCACTTTGAACTAACATTAATTTAGTTCTTTATATAAGGAGTGTATTCAGTTTTTTATTATCTTCAATTTCAGTAATAATAACTTTTTTGTAAAAGCTTATAGTTTTTGATTTATACGTGAAAACCCGATTTAAAACATGCATTTTTTTACGAAAAAATAAAATCTTTGGTCTTTAATAACTCAAAAAGTGTTGATTTATTTTAATAACTTTATATAACAAATTTTGCTTATAATCTGTCCCTCTATAGACTTATGGTATTATTTTTAATAAAATAATTTTCACCCCCGAGAAGGGGTGGCATCCACCCCCAGGGTAAGCGCAAGTTAGCATCATGTCACCTTTGTTCCTTGAGGTATCCTCTAATTACTCACCAATTTTCATGAAAATCGATGGAGGTTCAACGAAATCGGAGGTGAAAACCTTCAGTGACTGCACTAACAATGGTGGAGAGAAATCTATTTTTTAAATTGAAACGTAGATAATTATACAGAGATGTGCGTACTAATAACATAGACATAAAAGAATAGACTAGTCATGGTAGGCAAAATAGTGTAACGCGGAGCAGTCGGTAAGTGGTCTATCTAACTGTGACGCACTGAAAAATGGGTTTGGTATAAACTGTATGTAAAGAGAACCTACAGTGCATCCCAAACCTTTCTTTCACTGCGTCAGAGTTTGTCGAATTCGCTCTAACGCATTAAGCTCGAAGTGAGAGAAAAAAGCGTAAGTCCGTGATCATTATACATAGAACTTCTAAAAAGATTTCTTAAAATGCAAAAACCCTTAAAAATGGCTCGTATAAGAAATATAAAGTTATTTTTCTATCGATGCTATACAATGTGCAACTTCTCCCACTACTTACATACATTCGAAGCGAACAATTTCTCATGCAGTGAGAAAAGTCGGCCATTGCAGTGAGAAATATTTTTTCTCACGGGTTTTCCTACGGTTTTCCATATATGATTGCCGTTTCCATGGTAACATGCACAATACAAACACAATTAATATTGTCAAATAAAATGTGTTGAAGCAAAACTTACCAAGAATTACCTTTCAAAACTGTTATAAAATAACTGTTAACTAGAATTTTAAATAAATAACTTAAGTATATAGATTTTAAGAATATTAAATACCTACATTTATATGTAATTTATTTCAATTTATGGATATAATATACCTAAAAGCACCTAAATTATTTAATTTTGAAGTTTGAACTCTTGGCAAAACCGCATCAATAGAAAATAGTATATTGTACAACAAGTGAGAAAAAGACATATTTCTCACGAGCGCAGAAGTTTGTTGGCACAAGCCGAGGCACGAGGCGAGGGCCGCAAATCAAGCGCGAGGGAGAAATATATCATTTTCTCATGTGTTGTACACTGTACTTTTTCTATGGATGCGGTTTTGTCAAGAGTTCAAACTTCAAAATTAAATAATTTGGGTGCTTTTAGGTATATTATATGCATAAATTGAAATAAAATACATATACATGTAGTTATTTCATATTCTTAAAATATATATAATATACCTTATTTTTTAAAATTCTAATTATAGTCGGTTCACTAAACTCAGACACAACTGGCTAGTGATTTTAGTAGATAATTTTTTTGTTTTTTTTTTTGCCAATTTTACCAAAATTGACAAAATTACTAACTATTTAGTAATTATTAACTAGTTAGTTCTTAATGCCAAGGTCGGTCAAGGTAAGGTAGGAGAACATGTAGGAAACTATGGACTTGGAAACAGAAACGACAGAGGAGATCGATTGATTCAATTTTGCCAGAGCGAAGACTTCGTAATAACAAACACCCTTTTCAAATTACCTCCTCGGCGATTATATACATGGACATCTCCACAACATACCAAAGAAAAAATAGTGAGAAATCAAATAGACTACATTCTGATAGCAAGGAGGTATCGTAATGCTGTTAAATGTACTAAGACGTACCCAGGAGCTGATATAGGCTCAGATCATAACCCGGTAGTTACTGTGATAGAGGCGAGACCAAAAAAGATTAGCAGACCACACAGAAAGACACTAGATTTAGATAAACTTAGAAACAAAAATATACGACAAGAAACAGGAGAAGAAATAAATGAAAACCTCAGTTCAGTGCAACAACAAATTAACGATACAGATAACGTTAACCAAAAATTAAAGTACATAAATACAGCTATACAAACAGCAGGAAAGAAACATCTGACAAAAACGACAACAAAGAACAAGGGGTGGATGACACAGGACATACTAGACTTGATGGAACAAAGAATAAAGATGAAGAATTACCTAGACAAATACAAAGAAATAAACAAACACATAAAAAACAGAATGAAAAAAGCCAAAGAGGCGTGGATTAAAGAACAGTGTGAAGAAATGGAAACCTATGAGAAAAAGTACGATGCGTTCAATATGCACAAAAAAGTAAAAGAGATAACAGGAAGCATAAAGAAATGCCAAATAGGTAAACTTAAAGACATAGATGGAAATCTTATTGTAGATCTAGAGAATAAAATAAAAGATGGACAGAATACCTGAATTAATTATTTGAAGACGATAGAAACAACTTAACTCAGAGCAACTGAGCCAGACATATTGAAAGAAGAAGTAGAATACGCAATAAGAAACGCTAAAAATGGAAAAGCAAACGGACCTGATGAAATCCCTACAGAACTGCTGAAGCTTTTGAATGATAAATCCGTAACCATAATATTGCATATATTCAATATAATATACAGTACTGGTATAATACCGCAAGAATGGTTGCTGTCTACGTTTGTCACCATACCGAAGAAAACTAAGGCAATGCAATGTTCAGATCATCGAACAATCTTCTTGATGAGTCACCTGCTTAAAATATTTCTTAGAGTCATCCACAACCGAATCTATCAAAAACTAGACATCGATATTAACGATACACAGATGGGATTCAGAAAAGGATTAGGTACAAGGGATGCTCTCTTTGCCTTGAACGTTCTAACACAGAGATGCCTAGATGTTAACCAAGAGGTACACGCCTGCTTTATAGACTTTGAAAAGGCCTTTGACAAAGTTCGCCACAGTAAACTCAAAGAAATCCTGGAGAGTAAGAACATTGACACCAGAGACATACAAATAATATTAAATCTGTACTGGAAACAGCGAGCTAATATAAAAATAGAAGACCAAACATCGGACGAAATAGAAATACGTAGAGGGGTACGACAGGGTTGTATATTGTCACCGCTCTTGTTTAATATCTACAGCGAACAAATATGCCAAGAAACTCTCTCATATGCAAACGAAGGGATAATAGTCAATGGAGAAGTTATCAATAACATTCGATATGCTGACGATACTGTGATAATGGCAAGAACAGCGCAATATCTACAACATCTAGTTGAAAGTATGAATGAGATATGTAATAACTACGGCATAAGGATGAACGTCAAAAAAACCAAATATATGACCTTCAGTAAGAATCCAATAAATGACACTAGTATCACAATAAACGGTACCCAACTTGAAAAAGTAAACGAATACAAATACTTGGGAACCCTTATCAATGAAACAGGTGACCAAAATCACGAGATAAAAAGACGTATTGAAATTGCCAGGTCTACTTTTATAAAAATGAAAAAATTATTTTTTAATCGTGATATTAGTATTCATCTACGAACTAGAATGTTAAAATGCTATGTATTCAGTACTTTGCTCTACGGTGTTGAGTCATGGACTCTTAAACAGAGGAATATTAAAAATCTTGAAAGCTTTGAGATGTGGTGCTACCGCCGTATACTAAGAATAAGTTGGGTGGATAAAATTACAAATGAAGAAGTAATACGCAGAATAAATAACGACCCAGAAGTTCTACTGAATATAAAAAAGAGAAAACTTGAATACTTAGGCCACCTGATGAGGGGACAAAAGTACACATTCCTACAAAATATAATGCAAGGAAAAATCCAAGGACGAAGAAATCCAGGCCGTAGAAGAATGTCCTGGATGAGAAATTTGAGAGAGTGGTTTGGCTGTACCACTAACGAATTTTTCAAAACAGCAGTACATAAAATTAGAATCGCCCTAATGATATCCAATCTCCGATAGGAGGGGCACTCAAAGAAGAAGAAGAACTAGTTAGTAATTATCTTTTTTTGCCAATTTTACGAAATTGGCAAAATTACTTACTAAAATCACTAGCCAGTTGTGTCTGAGTTTAGCGAATCGACTATAACAGTTATTTTTGAACAGTTTTGAAAGGTAATGCCTGATAAGTTTTGCTTTAACACATTTGTTTGACAACATTAATTGTGTTTGTATTGTGTATGTTACCATGGAACGGCGATCATAGTATGGAAGACCGTACGAGAACCCGTGAGAAAAAATATTTCTCACTGCAATGGCCGACTTTTCTCACTGCATGAGGAATTGTTCGTTTTGAATGTATGTAAGTAGTGAGAGAAGTTGCATATTGTATAGCATCCATAGAAAAAGTACGGTGTACAACAGATGAGAAAATGACATAATTTACCCTCGCTTGATTTGCGGCACTCGCCTCGTGCCTCGCCTCGTGCTAACAAACTTCTGCGCTCGTGAGAAATATGTCTTTTTCTCACTTGCTTTACAATATACTATTTGGAACGATTACATAAAAGTAGGATTTTTTTAATTCTCAGCTACTTTGTATATATTAATTTTAAAAAGTAATAAGTTTCAATAATGGCTAATTGGCTCTGCCAAAGCCATTTTTCAAAAAAAAAAAGTTTCAATAATTAATTTCTCATGGCCTATTATGTCAATTTTGAAAAGGCATTACGTTATAAAACTATAAATATACATCATCTCAGATCTTTTTAAATAAAATGCTTTTGAGAACGATTTGCGGAGTGGGTTTCCTGAAAAATAAGTCGTCGTATCATATCTTTTTGATGTTGGAGCACGGTCCTTACTTATACATTAATGTAGTTATCTACTTACGTTAATTTTATGATTTACGTCATTTCCAACAGATGTAATATCACCCCGAATTAGAATTCCTTTTGACCAAAATATTTCCGTTGCCAGTATTATAAATATATGTTTAATTCAAAAAGTATGAAAATTTATATTATCTTCGTTCCCTTCCATTTTAAGAAAATCTGGTGGAGAATGCGAGCATCCATTCACAAGGCAATTATTTTGGGTTCTCGTGGCTTTCGTTGTGCAAAAGGGACGTATAAATTTTCCGACCAGATAGGCATCAGCGTTGCCACGTTAAAAACGTATTTTAAGTAAAATACCTCTACGAAATTCGGAATTTCATGTAAAATAATAATGCAGACTTTTTACGATAGTGTTAATATACATTATTTTCTGCGATGGTTCCCAAAATCGCGCAATTTTTATTTATTTAACAGCTACATAGAAACTGACTTCATTTGCGACAAAATGCAAAAATTTTATACGAAAGCTGCCTTTTTTCACCTTTAAAACTCATTTTGATTTTTATCGATAGCACACTGCAATCAAAAGATATCGAATGTTTATCGTCGAGATAATACACATTTATTATGCACTCGAAATCAATTTTTTAAATAAAGTGTGTATTAACTCGACGGTAAAAATTCGATATCTTTTGGTCAGAGTGTCCTATCGACAAAAATCAAAATGCGTTTTAAAGGTGAGACTAAAGTCAACTTGGGTACATGGAATGTAAGAGGCACATACGAAACAGGAAAACTCAAATAATTAATTAGATAAATTAAAAGATATAATGTAGAAATAATAGCTTTACAAGAGACAAAACAATTGGAGACAGAAATAATAGAAATATAAACGTGGTATTTTTTAAAAGCGGGGGAGAAACCAGAAGGTTAGGAACAGGTTTTATAATACAGTGAAAATGGAAGGAAAGAGTAATGACATTCCAACCAATAGCACATAGATTATGCACGATAAGATTAAAAGAAGACAAACGAAACATAAGTATAATAAATGTACACGCACCGATTGAAGACGCCACAGAAGAAGAAAAAGATGAATTCTACGAGCAATTGGAAAGAGAGTATGATAAATTACCAGGGTTTGACATCAAAATAATAATGGGAGACTGTAACGCCAAAGTCGGAAGAGAGAATATATACGAGCACATAATAGGGAAATATAGTAATCATGAGGTGTCAAACGGTAATGGCCAAAGAATAATAGGCTTTACAACAGAAAGGCAAATGGTGATAAGAAGCACACAATTACGCCGAAAAGATATATATAAAGGAACGTGGATTTCCCCTGATAAAAAGACCGTAAATCAGATAGAACATATTTTAATAGAGAAGAAACATGCAAACACTATAATAAATGCAAAGAGCATGACAGGAGCGGACTGAAACTCGGACCACTACTTGGTGAGAGCATAATACAAAATCGAGCATAACATAAAGAAAAACAATAAAACAAAACAAGAAATTGGAAAACAATTCAACACAGGACTATTAAAAGATAATAACATACAGAAGAAGTATGAACAGGGAATAACCAACAGACTAATCAGGGAACAAGAAACATCAAACCCAGACAAACAATGGAAAAATATAAAAGAAGCAATCTTAAACACAAGTAAAGTAATCCTAGCGAAAACCAAAAGAAAACACAAAGCAAAAGATTGGTATGATGAAGAATGTCAAGAAGTAGCAGAAGCAATAAGAAAGGTAAGACTCAAAAATCTCACAAACGACGAAGACAGCAATAGAAAAGAATACAGATAATTGAGAAAAATCATAAAAAGAAAATGTAGAAGCAAAAAGAGAAAATACAACGATAAAAAACTGAAAGAAATAGAAGAAAAATTTCAAAAAAAAAAAAGAAATAAGATCATTCTACAAGGAAGCAAAAAACAGGAAAGAGGATATCAGAAAAACAACCCATATATGAGAGATGATAAAGGGATGTTGCTAAATGAGCCAGAAAAAATAATGGGAAACTGGCAAAACTCTTTTACCGAACTATTAAATAAGAGCGAAGAACAAAAGGAAATAAACCATAAAATTGAAGATGATCAGATAGCAATAGAAATACCCACAGAACAAGAAATAGAAAACGAAATAAAGAGTTTGAAAAATAACAAAAGCCCAGGAATAACAGAAATATCGGTCGAAATAATAAAATCAGGAGGTAAAAGACTACAGAAAGAGATATATGACCTGATAAAAAGAATATATGAAGTAGAAAAAATGCCAGAAGAGTGGACCATAGCAAGGATATGCCCTATACATAAAAAAGGTGATATAATGCTATGCAAAAACTACAGAGGCATCGCACTACTAGAAATAGTTTACAAATCTTGGCACAAAGTATAAGGAAAAGGCTAAACCAATGTTCGGAAAAAAACTGGGAGAATACCAGGCAGGTTTTAGAAACAACAGATCAACGACTGACCAATAGGGTGGAGCGAAAAAATCAACTTTTAAAATTTAAAATGCCTGTATGCGGAAAAGTGGTCTGCATATTTGTTGTAATACCCTGCAAAATTTCAAATCGATCGGACTTCGTTTAGCGGTGCCCCCACTACTTCGAAATTTGAGGCTATTGGCCTCCCACTAAAGTAATGCGCCGATGCGCCCGCCTTCGTTAATACTTACTTGGTTAATTTTGGTAGTAGTTCGATTCGAGAGCAAACTGCGTTTCTTGTATTAGTATCAATTTAGATGCAATACAGTGAACCGTTGTTTTATTCTGTGTTGTTAAACTGTGTCCGTGAGATCCGTAAAAAAAGAAAACATGCCTAAAACACGAACAGACGTCGCTTGTTGTGTTTTTGGAGCACCAAGGAAGTTTAAAGACAATATGTTACCGACCTGTGCTGATGTTATCAGAAACTTTTTGTGTATTCGCCAGTTTATGAAAGAAGCTGCAGCAAATAATGCTGAACCAACTGTTAGTGACATTAATGAAATTCTTCTTGTTGAATTAAAATTGCTGTGGGTTAAAGCATCCATTCCGATAATATCCGATCAACAAATTAAATCTAAATTAAAGGAATTACATCAAAAATACAGAAATATTAAAAAACCTATGAAAAGTAGAAACTCAGCCAATATGCAAAGAAAGGTTAAAGATTTTAGAGATTTATTGGAAAAGAAATTGTTTGATATTGCATCATGCAAATGTTCTGACTATTTATTATGCAAATGCAAAAATAAAATACCGGCTCGAGAGCATGACTTCATTAAAGATCAGAGGCATGATAGAAAAATGGTAATTGGTTCGGTGGATAAAGTAATTACCAAAAAACTAGAACGCTCTATTTACCGGAAAATTGTGGAAACACAATCTCCAATAGCTACATCTTCTTCATCAAGATCCGAAACACATCTTCCAGTAGAACAAATTATAAGTGAGTCTTCAGATGAAAGTGCCACAAGTGTCTACGAGAAAAATACAAAAACCGGAACAAAAGACGATTTACCGAATACAAAAAAAACAAAACAAATGCGAATTAGTTTGCCAAACTTAGCTCAAGCATGCGATCGTACAGGAGTATCTGATAGAGTAGCATCCATAATAACAAACTCGGTGTTGCAAGATCTAAGTTTCATCTCGGTAGAAAGTCATGACAAAATCATAGATCGGAGTAAAATTAGGCGGGAGAGAAAAAAAAGGCGCAACCAGATTAAAATTGATGATACAAAAATTTTTAAATTTCTTCATGGAATCTATTTTGATGGTAGAAAAGATAGAACTCTACAAAATGAAATGAAGGATAATAAATACTACAAAACTACCATATCTGAAGAACATATTGTCTTAGTCTCTGAGCCCAAGTCAAAATATATAGGACATATTAGTGTATCGTCGGGTAGTGCAGAAGAAATCAGCAAGACAATGTTGGACTTTCTAAATAAAAATGTAGACCTTGATAATTTGGTAGCTGTTGGATGCGACGGAACTGCTGTCAATACAGGTATTCACAATGGTGTTATCCGTAAAGTAGAACTTGCAATTGGTCGATCAATGCAATGGTTTATTTGCATATTACATACCAATGAACTACCTCTGCGCCATCTAATAAAGCACTTGGATGGAGAAACTACCGGACCACGTGAGTTTTCAGGACAAATTGGAAAAGGACTACAAAACTGCGAGCATCTTCCTGTAGTTAAATTTGAGCAAATTCGATCAGTTTTACCCAAATATGATGCAAAGGAAATCGAGAAGCTTAGCACGGATCAGAAATATTTATTTGAAATTAGTAATTCAGTATCTAACGGTAAAATCTCGAGTGACTTAGCAAGAAGACAACCGGGAAAAATTTCACATGCTAGATGGCTAACAACTGCAAGCAGAATTCTTCGTCTTTACGTAGCAACAGATCCTCCTTCGGAAAACCTAAAATCTTTGGTATGCTATATACAAAACGTATATGCCCCACTGTGGTTCGAGATTAAAGCAAGACCATTTTGTTTTGATGGACCAGTACATTTATTTAATTTAGTAAAAAGGACGAGGTATTTGTCACCTGAACTGCAAAAAATAGTGGACAGGATAATACAAATTAATGGTTATTTTGCACATCCTGAAAATGTGTTGATAGCAATGCTTTGTGATGAACGGCAGCATATCAGAGAGTTAGGTTTGCGGCGAATCTTAAAATCCAGAAACTCCCATGAAATAAGAAAATTTAAAGTCCCAGAAATTAACTTTAACGCAAATGACTACATTGAAATGATTGACTGGCAACAATTAGTGATAAGCGAACCTCCAATGACAAAAAAAATTTCAACAGAAGATCTAAAACAGATGATTAAAGATGTTCCTGAAGAAATGGAGATACTACGTTTTCCCTGTCACTCCCAAGCTATAGAACGCTGCGTTAAGTTGGTAACAGAGGCATCCTTAAAAGTATGTGGGCCTGAAGCAAGAGATGGCTTCATAAGGTCCCAAATAGTTTCCCGACAAGCATTACCTAAATTTAACACAAAAGTTGAGTTTTTAGCTAATCTCAAGCATTAAATCATAAACGTTTTAAAGGTGGGTGGGTGGGTGGAACTCGAATTGCAGCCACCTCCTCGTGGTGAGTTCTGGGTTGTTTTCACGGAAAACAAGCGAAGAGCTGCAAAAAAAATCACTTTATTTTAATTTTTAGGTGGCTCGGGGCACCGGAAAAAATTATCGCATCAAATTCATTTTTTGCAAGCTACTTACACTACACGTGAGACCACTTTTCCACATACAGGCGAAAAAATTTGAGAAAAAAAAATTTTTGTTTTATTTTCACGTTATCTTAATTTTTAGGTGGCTTGGGGCACCGGAAAAAATTATCCCATCAAATTCATTTTTTGCAAGCTACTTACACTACACGTGAGACCACTTTTCCGCATACAGGCGAAAAAATTTGAGAAAAAAAAAAATTTTGTTTTATTTTCACTCCACCCTACTGACCAAATATTTGCCTTAAAAGAAATACAGACTATATACCTGTTACGAACATAAAACAGTACTATATGCTTTGTTCATCGACTTTAAGCAGGCCAACGACACAGTAAACAGACAGCAGATGTACGAACTGTTGAAAGAATTGGGGATACCAAGTAAAATTGTCAGGACGGTAAAGATGACGATGGAAAACACAACAAACGAAATAGCTTGGAAAGACATCCAAAAAGTTTGAAACCAAGGAAGTATTACGACAAGGAGACCCACTATCAACAACTGCATTCACAATCTAACATTGCAATGAATAATGAGGAAATGCAGAATAAACATGCAAGAAACGATATTTAAAAACGGCCACCAATGCATAGCATTCGATAAATTTTGGTCAGAGTGTCCTATCGATAAAAATCAAATGCGTTTTAAAGGTGAGAAGGGCGGCTTTCGTATGCAACTTTTGTATTTTATCGCAAATAAAGTCAGATTCTTTACAGCTGTTAAATAAATAAAGTCTGCAAAGATTAGTCCACAGATTTATCATAAAACCAAAACATGTGACAATTTTATCTCAGAAAACTAAAACAATAGTTATCAGTAAAGAACCAATCAGATGTAAAATAGAAATTGATGGTATCAGTATTGAACAAGTAATGGAAGTAAAATACCTTGGAATTACATTGTCAAGTTACGGAGACCTGGACAAAGAAGTGAGAAATCAAGTACAAAAAGCAGACTGTCAGGATTAATAACACTATATGACGAAAACGACATATTAACACTGAGATGAAGTCAAGAATTTATAAAGCCAGTATAAGACATCTGCCGTCCTTAGGAAAAACGCCGTATCTGAAGAGAGATCGCATTTGAGTAAAATCGGTTTTTGTTTAAATGTCTAGCCGTTGAAAACTATTTAGATTTTTTTTTGTTTCCTACTTTATATACATAATAAATATCATAGAATTCATATTTATACATAAGATTGGCAAAATATATTTTATTTACTCTAAAAACTCATGTTACTGCGTTCTTTCTAAGCATACTACATAAAAATTAACTTCTTCCTTCTTAGGAAGAATGCAGTACTGCGTTTGCGCTAGGCATTTTCTTATTTTATAATACAGTAGGCTCTCTCTATAACGAAAACGGTTATTACGAGGTTTCGCTTATAACGAGGTACACTAGATGTCCCATAAAATTCCTTTTGAACTGAACATTTCTATAACGAGCAAAAATGAAATCGTAAAATATGTATCTTTATTATTCTTTATCTATCTTTAGCGCTGTAATGGCTATAAGTAAATAGCCCAACTACCTACCTGTATACATAAATTCCCAACATCTGTGCGGTTCTCCAGGGTAGTACTTAATTAATACTCCGTGGCGTTACAACCCTTCGTGGGTTTTAGCCGACTCGAAAACATACCTCCACTGTTTTCTGTTGAGGCCGACTCCACTGAAGATATCGAGGGTAGTGCTTTAATAAAAATCCACGCCTACCTATAATAAAGTTCTTCCTGTTCTGTTTATTTATTGGCCGATACTGAATATTGTAAAAAAATTTATAATTTATGATGGCGAATAATATTTAGCAACTTATATTGCTCCGAATGGCATCACTATATAATAGAAAGTTAATATTTTAGACAACGATATAGGTATGTATGCACAATATAATTGTTGTCTGATATAACGAGATCCGCGTATAACGAGGTAATTAGTCTGCCATTTCAGTTCTCGTTATAGAGGGAGTCTAGTGTATAATAAATACAATATAACGATGAAAAAGGAGAATAAAAAACATTTTTTATAAAAGTGTGTCATGAAAATGGATAAAAAAAAGTGTTGGAAATAATTTTGGAATTAATAAGTTTGCCGCTAAGTGGCGTTTCTTGCATTTTAAAATTAAAAACATTCCAGAAACGATTAACATTTACGATCAAGTTTATTTTTAATTATTAATTATTATACATCGATTTAACTATGTACTTTTATAACACATTTTTTATTTGGAAATTCTACGACGTACGGCGATCAAAATACTTCGTACCAAAATTTCTATTTCGAACAAACTATAAAATTTGCACTGTTTAAAATACCTGATGTAACGTAATAGGTCTGGATCCCGCGTATGAAAAAAAAGTTGATTAATAGCAAGCTGAAAATTTGTTAATAGCTTAAGGGTGTCTAGTCGAATAAACTTTGATATATGGGAACACTGAAACAGGGGTAGTTTTAATTGTGGAACAGTTTAAAAATTTGGAACGGTCACAGCACGAAAACGGCACATTTATTTTGTCCGACAGAACAGACTTAAACTCTCCGAACAGAGATTAAACTCTCATGAAAAAATCAGACTGCTATTTATTACCTGTCATAATTCCTGTCATTTGACATATTCTACATGTTCCACTCATTAAAACGCCCATTTGGTGATAAATAGCAGTCTGATTTTTGCATGAGAGCTTAATCTCTGTTCGAAGAGTTTAAGTCTGTTCTGTCGGACAAAATAAATGTGCCGTTTTCGTGCTGTGACCGTTCCAAATTTTTAACCTGTTCCACAATTAAAACTACCCCTGTTCCAGTGTTCACACATATCAAAGTTTATTCGACTAGACACCCTTAAGCTATTAACAAATTTTCAGCTTGCTATTAATCAACTTTTTTTTCATACGCGGGATCCAGACCTATAATAATGCAATGTCGCATCAACAACAATATTTATACACATAGGAAACTCCGCTATACCTACGGTGACCATATGTACTTATTTAAGTAGGACAGTACTTATTTTTAAATATTGTCCTAATGTACTTTAAAACCTTTCTAAGAACACGCGAATGTACTTATTTTTTCTAAAAAATGAATATTTTTATCTTTTACTACTTTTAAACAAATTTCTTTGTATACTGTTCCAGGTATTGCAGCTTTTGTGTCTTGATCCATTCAATATTTCCATTCTTTTGTTGACTCTTCTCATGACTTCGTTGTTTGTTACAGGCTCGGTCCATGCTATCTTCAGGTACCTTCACCCATAGTTCAAATGCTTCCAACTTTTTAGTAGTCGACGCGTTAATTGATCATGCTTCTATCCCGTAAAGCAGAGTCGAGAAAATATAACACCTTGTCAGCCTAACTCTCAAGTCTTAATTATTTCAGTTCTCTTGCACAAACTACCTTTCTCATTTTATTAAAGTTGGTTCTTGCCTTCTCTATTCGAACTTTAATTTCTTTGGAGTAATCGTTTGTGTGATTAATTATTGTGCCAAGATAGTTGTAGTTTTCAACTTGTTCTACAGTCAGGCTTTTATCATTATTTTGGGTTTTTGATATCCGCATATTTAGTTTTCTTGATGTTTACTGATAATCCATATTGTTCACCATACTCAACTATCTTGTTCATTAGCTTTTGGAGGTCTTGGAGGTTGTCCGCTATTATGATAGTGTAGTCCGCATATCTAATGTTGTTAATTGGCGTTCCATTTAGGTACCTTTATTCCTGCTGTTTCTCCATCAAGAACTTTTTTCATAATTTCTTCAGAGTATGCATTTAATAGTAGTAGTGACAATACACACCCCTGTCGCACTCCTCTTTTAATTTTGAACTCTTCTGATGTGTGTTCGTTAATGCGTATGTGTGCCTGCTGTTTATAATATAGATTTGTTATAATTCAAAGGTCATTGTATTGTAATTGTTTTGCTTTTAGGACGTCCATTAGCTCTTTGTGGCGGACTTTATCGAAAGCCTTGTAATCTATGAAACAGACGTACATATCCTGGTTCACATCCAAGCATCTCTGGATTAGTAGTGTAAATCCAAAGTGGGTTTCTTCAATATTCATATCAAGTGTTTGGTAAATGCGTTTATGAATGATCTTTAAAAACATTTTAAATGTGTGAGACATCAGGCATATGGTGCGGTGGTCGTACACAAAACTTCACTGCACAAGTGAAACATTTTTACACAAAATGAGTAATCTACCTAGAAAACTGGAGTACAAATTTTCATGAATTTAAACTATTGAAAAGCATAGATCTAAAGTGGGCTCCACACTCTCGGCGAAGTTACTTCGCCAAAGTTGACCGAAGTCCGAAGTACCCTCTCTACACACTCGTTCTACTTCGCGAGGAAGTGCGATACCGACAAAGAGCGGTGCGATACCGACAAAGATCCCTTTGACCAGACCGACAGAAAATGGAAGTAGAACGAAGTGAGGCAAAGTTACACAAGGTGGGCGTCTACACTTTCGTACTTGTTGAACCTCGATCGACTTCGGCGAGAGTGTGGAGCTCGCATAAGAAATGAAATAACATGGAACAATGTTTGTTATTCTCTCGAAGCTTTGAAAAATTGTATATCAAGGCAACCATGTTAAACGAAGATCAACTCTTTGACGAACTGGGAATTTTGAAAGACGTGGCTACAAGTGAAAAAATTGCTGAGTGGAACAGAAAAGAAAAAAATAGTCAGGATCGATGGCTTAAAGTTTTTAAGTGTGTAGATCAATTCAAACTGAAAAACTTACAAATATTATGCAATTTATTTTTTGTCTTCCGGGTACTAGTGCGGCTATCGAGTGTTTATTTTCTGTAATAAATAATTATTATTGGACGTCGCGTCGAAGAAATCACAAATGTCCATATATCCACTCTCAAGGCAGCGATTCTGGTGTACGCAAATTTTGATGAGACTTGTATGAAATGTTTCATTTACTTCAGTCGAAGCCGGACCTTCTTAAATTAATTTTAAGTTCAGAAGAATATGAATGATGCAAAAAACCGGAAGAAGATGAGGCTATTCCAGGTCTCTGATCTAAAAACTCTTAATTACAGGCTTGTAAATTTTTCAAAGTTAATGTAATGTGTTATATTTAGTTTAATTGATATAATTTTTTATGTTTAGCTACATATTATGTAGTTTATTTATTTTTAATTCCAAAAAGTTATATTTGTCCAATAACAAGATACTTTTTGCGTTTTTAATACATTTTTGTTTTTTGTACTTTTTTTTCTTTAAAAATATATGGTCACCGTAGCTATACCTCACATTATTTCTTGATCACCAACAACACAAACATATGTGTTTAGATTTTCTATTGATAAAGAAAAAATAGCCTTCTGCAGTATTAACTTTGTTCTATTTTCTATTTGACATATTTAAAAAATTATATCAAACAACCGTTCACGTTGAAAAATGGCAACAAACTAACCTTATTAAAAATTTTACACATGCTGTAAAAATCTGTCAAATGCTTAGGCAGAACGCCGCATCTAGTGCCTGCTTAGGATAAACGCGACAAGTGACCTTTAAATACGGCGTTTTTTCTAAGTATTTTTCAGATGACGCATTTATTCTAAGTATCCATGAACATTTTTGCAGATACGGCATAAAATGCGTTGTGTTTATTGTATTTTTGCTTAACTTACGTCATTTTTAGTAAGCAAATAAGATAGATATGCACATTTGGGTTAGAAAAATGTATAAATCTAATTTTTTCAGATTTTTGCAGATACGGCGTTTTCGCTAAGCACGGCAGACATATGCATCAGAAACAAGACCCGATAGAGCCACAATACAAAGAATAGTAGAAACGGCAGAGATGAGAGTACTGAGAAGAATTACAGGAAATACGCTGAGAGATCGAATGAGGAGTGAAGACATTAGAAGACAATGTAACGTACAGTGTATAAACGAATGGACACTAAATAGAAAAAGAGAATGGAATAACAACATTACTAGAATGGGGCGAGACACGTGTGGTCAAAAAAACAAGAGATTAGTCACCAATCGGTAGAAGAAGTAGCGGCCGTTCACGCCAAATATGGAGTGACAACCTTCTATAGAGGTATCAATCCGCCAATGAATAAGCAAAATTGCTTATAAAGAGGAAGAAAAAGAAATAAATAAATAGTGCCCGATTTTTGACATTTTTTACGATCCTTATGTGGGTTTTAGGGGAAAGCTCGGGGGTAGGAATGGTAACCTTTTTTGCATCTTTTTGGGGTTCCAAAATTGATATTCTCAGCAAAATGCAGCTTGTTCCTATAATTTTTAGAGGTCAAACCTCTCATGATTGGACTAATAATACTCTGGCAAATGTAATATACAGGGTGTTTGGTAAAGAATGGGCCATAGCTTAACCTCAGATTCCTGAGCTTAAAATAGATCGATTTAAGCTAACTTACCTTAGTACAAAAGTTGATAATAACCGAAATACAGGGTGTCAAAGTTAAACTTTTATTTTATTTATTTTTGAATATTTCCTGACAGGCATGGGACAACAACACGAAATTTGGTAAGTGGTGCTGGTATTGTACAATCTACTAAATTATGTTAAACAAACGTTTCTGACTAGTACCAGAGGCGTACGACGGGGGAACGTGAATGGTTGACCATTCCCAAATTCTACGCCACTGGCAGAATTGCTATTTTAGTGCAAGTTTTTGATTTTCCAATACTTTCGATGTAAAAAACATACTCTTCGTTCGTAACGATAAAGCCATTAGTTTTCGAGATATTTGAAGCTAAAAACGAAGGAGCATAATACGTTGATCAAAATAAGTGTGCCTTTTCATTTTTAACTTCAAATATCTCGAAAACTAATGACTTTATCGTTACGAATGAAGAGTATATTATTTGCATAGAAAGTATTGGATAATCTAAAAAATATGCTAAAATAGCAGTTTCATCAGTGGCGTAGAATTTGGGAAGGGCCAACCATTCACTTTCCCCTGTCGTACGCCTCTGGTAGTAGCCAGAAACAATTATTTAACATAATTTAGTTGGGTGGACAGTGCCTACACTTTCTGCCGAGTATCACACGGATATCTCAAACTATTTTAAAGTATTCTTTTTTTTAATAATTTATTCTTTATTTAAAACTTTAAGAAATATGTGTGACCGGTACTATAAAACTATTTGACATATCCTTATGGTACTTTGCAGAAAGTGTAGGTATTTTAAACCCTATTAAATTATGTTAAGTAATCGTTTGTGGTTAATACCAGAGGTGTACGATAGGGGAAAGTGAATGGTTGACCCTTCCCAAATTCTATGCCACTGATGAAACTGCTATCTTAGCATAATTTTTAGATTATCCAATACTTTTTATGCAAATAATATACTCTTCATTCGTAACGATGAAGGCAATAGTTTTCGAGATATTTGAGGTTAAAAATGAAAGGGCACACTTATTTTGAATTATGTATTATGCTCCTTCGTATTTAGCTTCAAATATCTCGTAAACTAATGGCTTTATCGTTACGAATTAGGCGTATATTTTTTACATAAAAAGTATTGGAGAATCAATAACTTGCACTAAAATCGCAATTTCGGCAGTGGCGTAGAATTTGGGAACGGTCAACCATTAATGTTCCCCCGTCGTACGCCTCTGGTGGTAGCCAGAAGGGTTTGTTTAACATAATTTAGTAGATTGTACAATACCAGCACCACTTACCAAATTTCGTGTTGTTGCCTCTCAGGAAATATTCAAAAATAAATAAAATAAAAGTTTAACTTTGACACCTTGTATTTAGGTTATTACCAACTTTTGTACTAAGGTAAGTTAGCTTAAATCGACCGTAAGCAGGAATCTAAGGTTAAGCTATGGCCCATTCTTTACCAAACACCCTGTATTTTTGTAAAATTTTGTCACATGTTTAATTTGTAGAACAAATCTACAATTCGTTTTTAATAGAGATTTAAATTCTCTACAAATAGTTTCGTATGACTTTTGAAGTAAAATAATTAGGGAAGCAGGAATTCAATAATTTAGAATTTTCCATTAAGTTTCCTATAGCCCGTTTAACGATTTATTTAACCCAATAACCACCCAATATGGTCCAAGAGCTGTGAGACATTTTTGAGTAGGTATTTTAGGCAACCTGAAAATTTTTCAGGTGACTCTTCCATGATAGCCTAATACAAAAATGCCGGTCTGGCTGGAGGGCAGCGGTTATTTTCCCCAAAAATCCCCCCCAAAGTTAAACAAAAGGGTAAAAATTGTTATTACAAAAAATATCGTTGACGTGACTTAAAGTAAATTTAAATATTCAAATATAAAGAAAATAAACAGGCCAGGCGATTTGAGGGCTATTTTAACTCTGCAAGATACTTGCATGGGCGCCCCAGGATTATTTTCAGGGGATGCATCTGAACTTCAGAAGATTTCATCTGAATCTGTACATACTAATAACGAGTATAAAATACACAACTATACATGCATAACTATGTACATTCCTTTCGGACAGGGAGGTGCAATTGTTATTTTAACGGGGTATTTTTTCATATTAAACATAAACATTCTAAAAAAGACAGTTTTTTTGGTGAAATTTTTCAACTGCCAGGTGATCAAACAAATTACGCGTGCATATAAATAAAAAGCGCTATAGGTAAGCAGCAGTGTGAGAAAGAGCGTATACCGATAGCTGTTTGCGTCCTCTGTTGTAGCTGAGCGCGTCCTCAGTTTTTTTGGTGAAATTTTTCCACTGCCAGGTGATCAAACAAATTACGCGTGCATATAAATAAAAAGCGCTATAGGTAAGCAGCAGTGTGAGAAAGAGCGTATACCGATAGCTGTTTGCGTCCTCTGTTGTAGCTGAGCGAGTCCGTTCGATCGAGAAAAATCACGTGACCTGGCGATATCCATGTTGTTGTTCCTCAAAACGTTAGAGTATTTATTATAATATATTATAGTTTTTTAAGTAACTTTTTCTTAATTAAAGAAAAATAATACGTACTATACAATATATTTTGCAAGTATGATAGAAAAAGACAAATTTATTATTATAAATATACAGGTAGAAAAGTATAAAACTATAAACTAAATTAATTCTGTGTCCGAATCTTGTACTTCTTCTTCAAACTCCTCAGCTGAGCTTAAATATTCATTCTCTTCTTCCTCGTCAGACACCCCTCGAGACTCAGATTCCTCTTCTACATGATCTGTAAATAGTTGTAATATGTACCTATTTAGAATTAATTAAAAATTAATTAGTAATTAACTAGTAGAGTTGCTACATATTCTCCGTCCTTTTATACGGAGTCAAAGCCTGGACAATCACGGGCGCATCTGAAGCAAGACTTGCCGTTGTTGAGATGTGGAGTTATCGAATAATGTATCGATGTTGAAAAATACTCTACACTATGAAGGAAAGAAACATGAGCTACTTTGGTCATACCTACACTAAGAAATAAAAAACGTGATGTGATTGGTTATATAAGGAAAAGTATTAAGCATTGGTAATTTTTATGAATATTTATTTTAGCTCATTTTTCTTTCCTTCATAGTGTTGAGTATTTCTTTTGCCTTTTTCATCTTTCTTAATGTTTTCTTGTTTTTTAAGTGTTGTGTCCATGATATTTTTTACATTATTCGATAACACCGCATCTCAACAATGGTAAGTCTTTCTTCAGATGCGCCCGTGATTGTCCTTCTCAATTAATTAATCACTGATTAATTTTTAATTAATTCTAAATACATATTACAACTATTTACAGATCATGTAGAAGAGGAATCTGAGTCTCGAGGGGAGTCTGATGAAGAAGAACAGAATGAACATTTAACCTCAGATGAGAAGTTTAAAGAAGAAGTACAAGATTCGGACACCGAATTAATTTAGTTTATAGTTTTATATTTTCTACCTATATATTTATAATAACAAATTTGTCTTTTTCTATCATATTTACAAAATCTATTGTATAGTACGTATTATTTTCCTTTAATTAAGAAAAATTACTTAAAAAACTATAATATATATAATAATTACACTAACGTTTCGAGGCACAACAACATGGATATCGCCAGGTCACGTGATTTTCTCGAGCGAACGGTCTCACTCAACTACAACAGAGGACGCAAATAGCTATCGGTATACGCTCTTTCTCACACTGCTGCTTACTTATAGCGGTTTTCATTTATATGCACGCGTAATTTGTTTGATCACATGGCAATTGGAAAATTTCACCAAAAAGAACCTGTCTTTTGTAGAATATTTATTTTTAAAATTAAAAAATACCCTGTCAAAATAACAATTGCACCTCCCTGTCCGGAACGAATGTACATAGCTATGCATGTATAGTGTATAGTTGTATATTTTATACTCGTTAATAGTATGTACAGATTCAGATGAAATCTTCTGAAGTTCAGATGCACCTCCTGAAAATAATCCTGGGGCGCCCATGCATGTATCTTGCAGAGTTAAAATCGTCCTCAAATCGCCTGGCCTGTTTATTTTCTTTATATTCGAATATTTAAATTTACTTTCAAGTCATATCAATGATATTTTTTGTAATAACAATTTTTACCCTTTTTTAACTTTTGGGGGGGATTTTTGGGGAAAATAACCGCTACCCTCCAGCCAGACCGGCATTTTTGTATTAGGCTATCATAGAAGAGACACCTGAAAAATTTTCAGGTTGCCTAAAATACCTACTCAAAAATGTCTCACAGCTCTTATACTAATATATTTAAAGCAAATATTTAATTTCAAAATATATATTTAACTTACCAGTTTTTATTTATAAAAATAGTAAATGTTTCAATAAAAACTGATATATCTGTTTATATATGACCAAATGTTTCATTGTAATAGTTTCAAATTTGTTTACCCATATGTTTGCTTGAAGTTTTAGAACATCCATTACTCTTTACAGGAAAAACAATAAAACTGACTGATATATTTTACCGATTTCGGGAAATACGGACGTAGCTAAACGGGAGATTTATGTTGTGTTCACCTTAAAATCCAATCTCCCGTAATTGCTCCTTTAATTTTGAATGCCAAGGGTAACGGTTGCTTTTGACTTATTATACAAGAGATTTACAATTTAAATAGCATACACAATGGTTTTCGTTAGATAGATTTCATTGTTTAATTTTATATAAAACAATATAATCCAGTCGGGATAGCATTTGACCTTGCATGGCGAGCTGCTCGAAATTTTATTATTCTATCCTTTATGGGAGGTCAATAATAGTGGTGTAAATTTAAAATCGCGACTGAAATCCGCCATTGCGTTAGCCGCCATCTTGATTTTAAAGAAGAATCGTTGTTGCATGGTTGTGGCTCATAGCCCTGTCGCCAGTGGGGGTACAACGGCCTCCTTAATTCAGATGGACTTACATAAGTTTTTTTTATGTATTTTGACCCGTAGAACACGAATTTTTTGGGTAACAGTCGATCTGGATGTCGATAAGATTGTTATAAACAAAGAACTTGAGGAATCACATAACAGCAATTTTTTGCAAAACAAAACATTTTTTTTTTTGTATTTTTTGGGTCATTTTAAGCAAAAAATGTTTTTACAAGTATTTTCGTAGAATGCGTGTTTTCGACATAAACGCGGTTGAACTTTCAAAAGATCGAAAAATTGCAATTTTTGAACCCGAATAACTTTTGATTGAAAAATAAAATAGCAATTCTGCTTAACGCATTTGAAAGTTCAACTCAAATTATATCGGCTTTGATTACTTTCATTACTAAAAATTGTTTTTTTATTGTTAAACAAAGCTATAAACACATAGTGATTGAATGATATTTTTAATGCATTTCTCATTTGAAATCGAACGAGTAGGCGCGCATACAGACAATTTCTACGTATATTACGTACATTAAGACTCATGCATTGAGCACGGAAAACACTATGTGTTTATGGCTTTGTTTAACAAATAAAAACTTAATTTTTAGCAATGCAAATAATCAAAACCGATAGAATTTGACTTGAACTTTCAAATGCATTAAGCAGAATTGCTATTTTATTTTTAATCAAAAGTTATTCGGGTTCAAAAATTGCACTTTTTCGATTTATTGAAAGTTCAGCCGCGTTTATCTTGAAAACTATTTGTAAAGTAGTTGAAAAAACTTGTAACGCCATTTTTGCTGAGAATCGCCCAACAAATACAAAAAAATGTTTTGTTTTGCAAAAAATCGCAAGGGCAGGGAACCATGTTGCTTTTTGAGCACTCCTAACACATTCAATCTTTTAACATCGACTTGGAGTCGCTATAAATATAATATAAATATCATGTAAACCATATTTCTCGATGTTGCCAATTTCATAAGTTTGCTAGTTTCATATACTAAGCAGAACGCACTGAGGATGATCTGATCTAGATTGAAAACATTTTGCGAATCCTTTTGGATGACTTTTAATGGTTTTTAATAAACTTTTTTATACCATTGGACAAACGAAGTTTTTACTTCTGTATGATTTTTTAAGTATGGTATACAGCCAGCTACTGGGATTTTCCCATTAATTTTGTTTTAATAATATTAATACTTTTACGTAAAACTACACTTGGCGCCATTTTATTAAAACTAATTGCTTCAATTGTGTTTGAAATGTGCGAACAAAAACTAAAAATGTGTGATCCACTAAAGTTGATCAAAAAAATCGAACCGTGAGAATGCGCCTTAATGCAACTGCGAAATTTAGGCACGATTTTAAATTTACATTATAGTCCATGCTGTATGCTCGCACCCGTTAAGTAAATTATTCCGATTCGTTTTTTTTGCACAGACTTTCTCAAAAAGAGGTCCTTATAACAAATCCACAGGGTGCCAGTAGGTACCGGTGTCAGAAAAATGTTTAAACAATTTTTTTAAACATATTTAAAAAATCAATTTTTTATATCTATTATTTGGGTCATTCTGAGCAAAAAAGATCTCTTGTGATTTTTCTCTACATTTGATTGTTGTCGAGTTATATGCGATTTAAAATTTGAAAACCCCAAAATGGTCATTTTCAAGGAATAACTCTGTTAAAAATAATTACGAAAGTTCGAAAGTGACCAAATCAAAGTTTAAAGCTCCCCTACAGGATCCTGAAGAAATTTTTGTCATTATTCTATTACTAAGCTGTTGTTTTTAATTATTAACAATGGGCGCTAAGCGCGTACTGAGGCGGCCGTCAATCTGAGTGCGAGTGATATTCACCATTGGACGGCCGGAATGGTGCATCTCTTGTTGTTTTCTTTCTCAATCAATTGTGGCTTTAATCTTATATAAATGTCCAATAACAAATATTCAGAATTCATATCCGATATTGAACAGAATAATTATACCACCCAGTAGATTGCACGAATTTATTTGTTTTTATATTCACACACGTAGATTATTAGTTTAGATCCAAATTGGTCAATTATCAACAATATAATTTGGAAATGACACGAAAGTGCTGACAAAAGTAGAATTATTTACCTTAATTAAATATACAAATCACGCGGGCATCGTGTCACCAATGACCCAATTTAAGCTTCTATAAAACCAAGATATCTGGCCTAGAAAAAGAGCATTCATCAGTCTACATCAGTCTTTAGCTAATCGCGTATCAGTAATTAAACAGTGTTCGGAAGTACTCCCGGGGTAGAATTACTCTAGTGTCGGTTCTATCAATAAATACCTTTATCGCTATTCGGTGTTTATATCCTTATCTTTATACATGGTCCTTATCGAGAAAAAAAGGAGGCCTACAACTACAGTCCACACCAAACGAACCCAGTAGCAGATAGACGACGCTAGGCCCGGGAGTACAGAACAGAAGCCAGATCCAGAAAGCCATCGCAGAGCCAGAGATCGAAATACAGGCCAGAAGCCAGATCCAGAAAGCCATTGCAGTGCCAGAGATCGAAATACAGGCCAGAAGCCAGATCCAGAAAGCCATTGCAGAGCCAGAGATCGAAATACAGAGCAGAACCAGATCCAGAAAGCCATTGCAGAGCCAGAGATCGAAATACAGGCCAGAAGCCAGATCCAGAAAGCCATTGTAGAGCCAGAGATCGAAATACAGAACAGAAACCAGATCCAGAAAGCCATAGCAGAGCCAGAGATCGAACTACAGAAGCAGAAGCCAGATCCAGAAAGCCACTACAGAACCTACAAACTACAGGATCACTTGCACAGCCATTCCAGAACCAGGAGAGCCGCAACGTCCAGAAACATAAAAAAAAACCGTAAGTTTTTGAATAACATAATATTTTTCCAACTTTTACGTATCGTATATACAATATTTTCCATTTAAACCCAAACTAATTGACGTATACATACATACAATATATATTTTTTAGTGCATTATATACAATATTTGCCATTTAAACCCAAACTATTTAACTTACAGATAGATATTTTTTTTTGCCTATATAATAATAATAAACGGTATTTATCCCTACAAATATTTACTACCTATTTATTTTTTTTATTTAAAAATTTGATAAAGAAAAAACGTATACGTTAATAGGTACATATTGCGTTTGTATTTCATTCATATTGCATAATTTTAATTAAACATAGTAGCCGAGAGGTTTCTATTTATAGTTGTGTAACATAATATTTTGCTTGACGACATTAACCTACATGTACAACTGACCTACAGAAAAACTAAGCGTCAGCAAGGTCAAAAAGAGTAAAATTCCCGCATCATTTAAACGTGAATCATAGTAAATTGAAAATATAAATAACATATTAAAAATACCGTAAAAACACTTACTGCTGGATAAAAGTAGGTGAATTTAAACATGGAAGCGGTACAGAACAAGCAAGCAGAGATTGGAGCAGAGATTTGTAAACAGGTATCGTCTCTTAAAAGAGACCCTGGATCTCGCAAGAATCAACAATACATTAAAGAGCGCCAGGATAGGTTAGAGGATTATTGGACAAGATTTGTGCATAACCACGAGAAATTACTAGAGAGTGGAGTAACGAAAGACAAATACTTCGAAACAAAATACTACGAGCAGGTCTTTAAGACATATATTGAGGGAAAAACCCTATTGGAAGAATATGGAAGGATCTTGAAAAGAGGAAAGACAACAAAAGGAAAGGAGATACAAATAAGAAAACAAAAAATCGAGGAATTATTACAAGAATATGAACAAGACTTGCAGTACGATGAAGAACTGCAAGCAGAGTTGAAAGAACACATGGAGAAAATAAACACATTCATCATAGAAGCAACAGTAAATGATGAGCTAGACGTTATAGACAGTGACGAAGTAGAGAGGATAGATCAGCTAAGGAGGAAAGTCAGGGAGACTTTAAAGAAAATACGGCCTGGGATGCAACGACCAGACAGCACACAGAGAAGAGATGGTGTGACATTACCGCAGGTAAAAATCCCTGTGTATGAAGGAAGATACGAAACGTGGAGAACTTTCCACGATCTGTTTACGAAGGTAATACATGAAAACGACCAATTGTCGAAAGCAGATAAGATGCAGTACCTAAAAACACAAGTAAGAGGGGAAGCCCACAGGATGATACAACACGTGCACATATCCGAGGCCAACTACGAAGTGGCATGGAACATGTTAAAGGAAAGATATGAAAATCCGAGGATGATACTGTTTAAACTAATAGACAGGATGTTACTAGCACAGGAAATAAAGGAATCTTCCGCTAGAGCACTGAAATCACTACATGACACCTTCCATGAGTGCCTCGCAGCCATAGGAGGCTTAGGAACAGACACGGAAGCGTGGAGCCCATTGATAGCGCGAATTAGCATAACAAAATGGGACAATGAGACAAGGAGGCTATACGAAAACCACATTGGAGACAGTAGAGAGATACCGACGTACAAATCAACACAAACATTTTTACAGCGACGATTCCAAACACTGGAACTGCTGGAGTCAGAAAAGAGACAAGAGAAGCATGGAGGATCGGATAAGAAAACAAGAATGAGTTGAGTGATATGCAACGGAGATCACGGAGTACCATACTGCAGAGAATTTCAGGAACTCAATGTAAGAGACCGTAACAGGATAATACGAGAAAAAGAATGGTGTGCGAATTGCCTAGCACATAAGAAGGAGAAACAATGCTTTTCACAGATTAGGTGCAAACAGTGTGGCGGAGACCACCACAAAATGTTGCATTATGAAAAAGGAAACACAGGCAACAGAAGAACCACAAATGAAACAAAAGGAGAACAAACACAAGAAAGAAATGGAAGAGAATCGAACAGTAGAAGAAACGGGTACCAATCGGACAGGTACAGAGGAGGAAATAATTATTCCAACAACGCCAGAGAACAAAATAACGGAAGACGAGAAAACACGCAAGAGAACAAGGGGCAAAGAAACAACAACACACAGCAAAGAGGACAGAACTCAGTTAACTGTGCGAGCCATAAGGAAGGTGAAGCATTACTAGCCACAGCAGTAGTACGCGTAAGGGATGCGAATGGAGAGTCTCTCATAATGAGAGCATTGATCGACCAAGGGTCACAATGCGCATTTATAACGGAACAAACGGCGACGGCGCTAGGAACAAAAAGGCAGCCAATACAGGTGACCATATCCGGAATAGGCTCGTCAGGGGAAAAGACAGCCAACTGGAGTATGAAACTTTTGATCGGAAATCATTACCAAAGTGACTTCGACATGGAAATAGAGGCACTGGTACTACCGAAAATAACAAGGGATTTACCGGAACAGGACATAATCCTACAGGACTATAACGAGAAGAATGTACTACTGGCAGACCCAAGATACTACAGGGTAGGAAAAATAGACTTACTGCTAGGAGTAAAAGAATATAGTTACATATTGACAGAAGGGATGCACAGAATAAGTAATGGACTCCTAAGTCAAAACACCAAACTAGGTTGGATAGTTTCGGGGATAGCACGAGAAAGGGAGACTACAAAAGCAGAAGTATGCTGTATGATATCCAGACAAGAAATGGACATACAAATAAAGAAATTCTGGGAATTAGAAGAAGTGAATCAAGAAACAAGTTTATCAGTAGAAGAGCAAGAATGTGAAGAAATGTATCGACAGACAGTAAAAAGAAATGAAGAAGGGAGATACGAAGTGAGAATTCCGTTTAAGGAAGACGTCACAAAGTTAGTAGAATCTAAGCCGCAGGCATTCGCCAGATTGATGCAACTAGAAAGGACGTTTACAAAAGACAAACAGTTAGAAGCGAATTACAGACAATTCATGGAAGATTATGAAAACCAAGGTCATATGGCAATAGCGGAAAACCAAGGAGGCGGTTACTACCTACCTCATCATCCAGTGAGAAAGGAGGACAGTACTACAACAAAAATAAGAGCCGTGTTTGATGCATCAAGTAAAAGCTCATCAACAGTAAGCTTGAATGATATTATGCACACGGGGCCAAAATTACAACAGGATTTGACAGATATACTATTGAGATGGAGATCCCATAAGGTAGCATACTCAGCGGATCTGGAGAAAATGTTTAGACAGATCAGAATGGCAGAAGAAGACCAAATGTATCAAAAAATACTCTGGAGAAAGGACACAAAGGATCCAGTGCAAGAATATAAATTGAAGACGGTGACATACGGCACGGCCGCAGCACCATTTTTAGCGTTAAGAACAATACAACAATTACAGGAGGATGAAGGAGGGAACTTCCCAACAGCATCGAAAATAATAAAAGAAAATATGTATGTAGACGATATACTAGGAGGAGCGGAGACGTTAAAAGAAGCAGAAGCAGCCCAAAAGGAACTAATACAAATCTTCAAGAAAGGTGGATTTACACTTAGAAAATGGTTGAGCAACGAAGAAAAAATAATGGAGAACGTACCGGAAGAAATGAGGAATGTAGACTCAAAAGCATTCAAGCAAGAAGAAATACGAAAGACGTTAGGAATACATTGGTCACCTAAAGAAGATACAATCAGATTCAAGATAGAAATAACGACGACAAAGAAAATAACGAAAAGACACATACTGTCAGAAATAGCAAAACTATATGACCCATTGGGATGGATAGCACCAGTAGTAATTCAGGCGAAAATGTTCATACAAGAACTTTGGGAGCAAGAGACCAGTTGGGATAAAGAATTAACTAGCACGCAACAAAGCCGGTGGAAAGCATATCAGGCACAATTAATAAATCTTGAGAAAATAACATTACCCAGGTGGAACAATTTAAATAAAACAAGCAGAGTAGAACTACATGGATTCGCAGATGCGTCTCTGAAAGGATATGGAGCGGTAATTTATTCAAGGGTGTTAGACCCGGAAATTAAAACGAATCTAGTGATAGCAAAATCTAAAGTCGCACCATTGAAAGGGAAAACGACATTACCAAGATTGGAATTGTGTGCCGCGGTACTATTAGCAAATTTAATGAAGAAAACCCTACAAGCATTGAACAGGGAGAACATGGCAATATATGCATGGTCGGACTCAACAATAACCCTGGCTTGGATAAAGGGATCATCAAAAAGATGGAAAATGTTCGTCGCCAACAGAGTAGAGGAGATAAAAGGAGTTATAGGACCAGAAAATTGGCATAAAGTGGATACGAAAGAAAACCCAGCGGACATCCTCTCACGTGGAAGTACCGCATCAGAGTTATTAGAAGCAGAGTTATGGTGGAAAGGACCAACTTGGCTGACGAGTAAACTTAGGCTAACGGCAGAGGATATACCTGAAACAAATGAGGAGGAAGTCAAAACGAAAGTAACGGCGCACATGGTAACGATAAAGGAGGACATATGCGAGAGATTCTCGAATTTAGAAAGAATGAGAAGAGTAGTATCATATTGCATGAGATTTGCAAACAACTGCAGAAAGAAGGACAAAAATCAAGGACAACTTACAGTCCGAGAATTAGAGGAAACATTGTTAAAAGTGATAAAGCTCACACAGCTCAACAACTTCAAGCAAGAAATCAATAAGCTAGAGAAGAAACAGCAACTAGACAGGAAGAACAAATTAGCATCATTGGTACCATTCCTGGATAAACAAGGGATTCTAAGAGTCACCGGAAGGCTGAGGCACACGAAGCTACAGTACGCGGAAAAACATCCTATAATTTTACCTACGGACAGTGCACTAACAAAATTAATTATATCGGAGAGTCATACAAGAAATCTGCATAGCGGACTACAACAGACATTACATTACATAAAGAGGAAATATTGGATAATAAACGGAAGAAGAACCGTGAAAAATCAATTAACTAAATGTATAAAGTGTAGGAGGTATAAAGGACAAGTAGCACAACAGTTAATGGGAGACCTGCCGGAGGACAGAGTGAACCCGAGTCATCCCTTTACGAATACAGGGATAGATTATGCCGGGCCGATAAAAATAAGTACTACGAAAGTTTGTGTGTCTGTCAACAAAGGCAGTACATCTCGAGGTAGTAAGTGATATGTCTACGGATGCATTTATTGCGGCGTTCAAAAGATTTACGGCACGCAGAGGACAGTGCATCAACATTTACAGTGATAACGGAACCACATTCGTAGGAACGGCAAATTTACTAAAAAAGGAAAATCAAAACATAGAGGACGAGATAAAACAAGGATTAGTTGCACTAGGCACCCAGTGGCATGTCATACCTGCATATGCGCCACACTTCGGAGGATTGTGGGAAAGCGCAGTGCGAATAATGAAATATCATTTGAAAAGAATCATAGGGGAAACAGAATTAACATATGAAGAACTGAGTACGGTGCTAACACAAATAGAAGCCTGTATGAATTCGAGACCATTATGTGGATCATCAGAAGACCCAGAAGGGAAAATAGCAATTACATCAGCTCATTTCCTTATAGGGAAAGAAATCGTATCACCGAATCGGGAAGAAGAGCTCACGACGTATTTGAAGATGCCAGCAAGGTGGCGAATATTGGAAAAAATAAAAAGAGATTTCTGGAAGATTTGGAGGCAAGAGTACCTGCAACAGTTACAACAAAGGAATAAATGGCATAAAACGCACCCAAACATAGAAAAAGAAGAAATAGTCATAATTAAGGAAGAGGATACATCTCCAGGTAGATGGCCATTAGCAAGGGTAATAGAAACACACCCTGGAGCGGAGGGATTAACCAGAGTAGTGTCAGTGAGAAAGGCAAACGGGAAAATAACAAAAAGGCCTATACATAAGCTGATAAAATTGGAAAAAGAGAAACAGGAAATACCAAAGAATTCATCAGGATCAAGATGGAAGAAAATACTAATCGCAATAATGTTTTTAACACTATTAAAACCCATGAATGCAGGACTGTATAAAATATACAATCCGGAACCAGGGTTATTTACAGAAGACCTTGGAGAGGTTTACATAGACCGGGGAACATTCCGAATAAAGGTGCTAATCGAAAAAGGAAGAGTTCAAAAGGAGCATCAACTGATAGGAAGTATGATAGAAAGCATACAGGATCTGTGTCAAGAGACAAAAATCGTAAACTGTAAAGAGATAATAGGGAAGTTAGAGGAAGGACGAAGGAAGGCGGAGTCAGTAAGTGAGGCGTTGACAGTAGAAATAAAAGGAAGAGAAAAAAGAGGAATATTAGGCACAATATTAACCTCCATATTTGGAGTGAACGACGAAGCCTATAGTGACATTGAGACACTAGACAAAAACCAGAGAGAATTGATAAAGGGGTCACAGCATCAGGCAAAGATAATGTTAGAGACAATAACGTCAATAAACCACACGGAGATGAGGATAAATGAACAACTGAATAAGTTCCAAAAAGCACTAACAACCGGTCTACAAGATATATCTAGAGGTCTCAACGAAGTAGAGGACAAAGCACAAAGATTAGAAACCGAATATAGCACGTTACGAATACAAACTATAGCATTAAAAGTTACGGAGTTCATAAACGAATATATTTAATTTTACGAGGGAATATTAAACCTTCACTACAACCACGGCCATTTCATTGATATAATAAAGCCGGGTCAAATAGCCAAGTTAATAGAAAGAGCAGGGAAGATACTACCACAAGGAGTGGAAATACGACGACAACCCATTATAGAAACGGAGGTTAGCCATGACGACAAATATATAAAGGTCATCGGCTACTTCATAGTGACAGGGAGAAATAATTACAACATGCTCAAGGTCACTGCGATACCACTTAAGGTCGAGGGGTCAGTGTTGCATTCATTTGTCGCCCCAAGAAATCTACTGATTGTAGATTATAACACTCTCCACTACTTCGAATTGATCGCAGAAGATAAAGCAAGATGCTTACAGTTGGCACGGGCACAGATAGCGTGCTCCCCAACGGCTGTAATGAACATGGATACCAAACCAAACTGTATACTGGAAGAAATTTATGAGCGATCTAAGAATAGCACATGTCCAGTGGTTACCCGGGCAATACATCAAGCTCAGTGGAGTAAGATGGGTACACCCAACCTCTGGTTAATAATCACACCGATTCCGATACACCTGTCCATTATCTGTGATGGAAATCGAAACGAAAGAGTTCTGGAGCGAGTCACATTTCTGAAACTCTCGCCCCGATGCATCGCCCAAACGAAAAACATTACACTACTCCCAACTAGCAGTGGAGTGAAGACAGCGATAACCAGTTACCTAATGACTCCGATCACTCCCGTAGCGCAGTTGCTGACGATGACACGACGTAAGTTAAGTACGACTCAACCCACACACATTAACACACAAGGAGATGAGTTCCGTACTATACTATTGGAAGAAGAGAGTCTGGAGCAAGAAGTCGCGCATACGCCTTGGCGAAAGATACACGAATCACATTGGGCTTATTTAACGGCCCCCGGGGTCATTACTTCGATAGTGGTGATTGGTCTGCTCATATTGTGGAAATACTGTCCTGTTACACGAAAATGTCGCTCAGTTAAAACACTTAGTCAGAAATCCGAACACAAGGTACCTACATTAGCTCGTAACCGGAAAGACGACTACCCGTCGACTTCCAAAGCCGACATCCCTCTCAACACCTTTTCATCTAATAGTCCCAATTTTGATCTAAATATAGAGTCGGACGTTGAAAGCTAAGTTAACAGTTGGAGAAATATTGATTATTCTTAAACTATTTATTAATAAACTATTTATGTTGTAATATTAGAAATATACTTATTATATCTTATGTTTATGTTATACTTGTAAACTTCGAACACTGACACTTGGGACCGCTTTTCCGGCGGGCAGTATGTCCAATAACAAATATTCAGAATTCATATCCGATATTGAACAGAATAATTATACCACCCAGTAGATTGCACGAATTTATTTGTTTTTATATTCACACACGTAGATTATTAGTTTAGATCCAAATTGGTCAATTATCAACAATATAATTTGGAAATGACACGAAAGTGCTGACAAAAGTAGAATTATTTACCTTAATTAAATATACAAATCACGCGGGCATCGTGTCACCAATGACCCAATTTAAGCTTCTATAAAACCAAGATATCTGGCCTAGAAAAAGAGCATTCATCAGTCTACATCAGTCTTTAGCTAATCGCGTATCAGTAATTACTCAGTGTTCGGAAGTACTCCCGGGGTAGAATTACCCTAGTGTCGGTTCTATCAATAAATACCTTTATCGCTATTCGGTGTTTATATCCTTATCTTTATACAATAAACATAATATTTAGCTTAGACATGCCACAAGAAAAGAGTTTCAGAACCTTTGTGAAACATTTTTGTACGTACAGATATTAAAAAATATTCTAAAATTTGGTGAATGACATCATAAATTTCAAATTATGGTGGCAGAACCGTATTTTCACAATATGGAGAATACGTTTTATTATTTTCAAATTGTGGTGAATAAAATATAATTTAAATTTGGTTCCAAATAATAAATCTTAAAATATACAGGGTGTTTCATTAATAATGGTCCATATAGAAACTGGAGAAACCTTAGCACAAAATACAAAGATTTAATCTAAAACACTTAAATAAAATGTGGTTCCTTATAGAATAGAAATATGCTTTATTGTCATTGAAAATTTTTACAATTTTATGGACAAAGCGTACATACAGTAAAAAGAAAAATAATATCAACAAGAAATAACAAATAACAACTACAATTCAATAAAATTAGATAAATCGTCAATATACAGTAAATAAGATATAAAACCAAAGACAAAAACAATTAATTGCAAAATTTATATACATTGCAAATTGAAAGTTGAACATACTTACAATAACTAAAATACAACATTCGGAATTGACAGTTTAAGCTACTGCGTATGAAACCCAATTTTCTTAGTTATTCATTAAGAAATTCTTCTATTGAATAATATGGTCTTTCAGATAGATAGGCTTTTGTCAGTTTACGGAATTTTGGGAAAGATGTTGCAGATTTAAGTTGTAAAGGCAGATGGTTGTAAAGTTTTTTTGCGAAATATAATATAGATTTCTTTACTAACTCAGTGCATGGGATCGGTAAATAAATATCAAAGATTGAATTTCTGGTGGAGTAAAGATGATTGGGCCTTGCTGGAAAGGCATGAAGGTGTTTACGAATTAAACAAACCGTTTCTAGAATATATAAAGATGGAAGGGAGAATTAGGGTGCCTCCATGAGCCGAACTTGGGCGATCATACCTGGCAATTGTGGTATATTTTTCTACAAAAAAAGGCTCGTTGACTTCAAGCCAGTGCTCTGTAACCGCAACTATCGGGGGAAATCCTAATTCCTCCAGAAACAAAAACAATTCATCAGTTTTATTTCTTATAGAACGAATATTAATCAGAACCATGCCAAAGTTGTCATCACTAAAATAATTTGAGATTTCTAGTCCCTCAGAACACGTCGTGATGTTTAAAAATTTCGCTTTGGAGAGCCTGTGGAAGTGGAATAATAGCTTCGGTGGCATTCCCTTGACTTTTGTAGGTGTATAACTCTTTCCGAACTGAGGTAGGACCTATAAGCGGCAAGATCAGCGTCCACTTCAGCTGGACCAATTCCGTAGGCATGGTTAAATTCTAGAAGAACTTTTCGTAGTTCTTCGGTCGTAGTAGGTAGTCCTTCGGAAGCCAAAAAGAGTTTCACGCTGGTGTTGGTGTATCCATCATAAAATACAGAAGAAGGCTGGTCGTGAAGAAAAGCAAGATGTAGTTTAATTGCTTTTAAGATATCCGGTTCCCTTAATCTTGCAAGAAGGTATCGACTGTTCGAGTTATTAGTTAGTCTAACTCTTGGTGGTGTTAAAGGATCCAAATTTATGGATGGTTCCAAAGTATCTTTCTTAATAAAATTGATATGGGAACGGAAAGGCTCTTTGGATTTGCAAACTGTGATGGCCTGCTTGTCTGTAAATATATTTGTGTTTTCAGCTTCATTTTTGTTGTTGCTTGGAATGGTAATTGGATTTTCCAAGCTAACCGGGCTTCTGATGTACTTCGGATTCATATTTTGTTCAGATGAAGTCTTTGGCTCAGAGTATGATGATTCTGTGGACCATTTAATGTTGACACCAGGTGGCAAAATTTCCTTATTAAATAATAAGTCGACGGACGTTTTTGATTTTATGCCTATTTAGTTACAGGGTATCTTATCTAAAAATTTAAAAATTATTTGTGCTCGGCATTTTAAAACTATTCGACGTATCCTTTTCATACTTGGCAGAAAGTATAGGTACTGTACAAACTACTTAATTATGTTAAATAAACGTTTCTGGCTATTGCCAGAGGCGTACGACGGGGGAAAGTGAATGTTTGACTCTTTCCAAATTCTACGCCACTGGCAGAATTGCTATTTTAGTTAAATTTTTGGATTCTTCAATACTATCTATGAAGATAATATACTCTTTATTCGTAACGATAAAGTAATTGGTTTTCGAGATCTTTGAAGTTAAAAATGAAACGACACGGTTATTTTAATTACTGTATTGTGTCGCTTCATTTTCAATTTTAAATATCTCGAAAACTTATCATTTTATCGTTACGGATCGAGAGTACATATATTATTTACATAAAAAGTGTTGGAAAATAAAAAAAATACAATAAAATAGCAATTTCGTCAGTGGCGTAAAATTTGGGAAGGGTCAACCAGCCACTATCCCCTGTCGTACGCCTCTGGTAGTAGCTAGAGACGTTTATTTATCTAAATTTAGCAGGGTGTACAGTACCTACACTTTCCGACGAGTATGATAAGGATACGCCAAATAGTTTTAAAGTACTGGGTACAAATAATTTTTAAATTTTAATCATATGAATCATAATATCATAAATTAATCAAAATAACTGTGCCGTTTCATATTTAACTTCAAATATCTCGAAAACTAATGACTTTATCGTTACCAATGAAGAGTATATTATTTACGTAGAAAGTATTGGAGAATCTAAAAATGGCACTAAAATAGTAATTCTTCCAGTGGCGTAGTATTTGATAAGGGTCAACCATTCACTATCCCCTGTCGTACGCCTCTGGTAGTAGCTAGAAACGTTTGTTTATCATAATTTAGTAGGGTGTATAGTAGTCGCACTTTTTGCCAAGAATGAAAAGGATATGTCGAACAGTTTTCAAATTCTGAGCAAAAATAGTTTTTAAATTTTTCGATAAAACACCCTGTAACTCAGTAAGGAACCACATTTGATTTAAGTGTTTTAGGTTAAATCTTCGTATTTTGTGCTAAGGTTTCTCCAGTTACTATATGGACAATTATTAATGAAACACCCTGTATACAAAAATAGTTATTTATATGTGTTAAAAGTACATGTTTAAGGCACGCATGTGAAAGTTTGCAGAATGAGCGGTAGCGAGTTCTGCAATTCACATGAGTGCCTTAAAAATGTACTTTTTAACACGCATATCATACAATATTTTTTCTACAAACGTAATTACAGGACAATATCTACAAAAACTTTTACTTGAACTTGACTGACATTCCATTTTTATATTTTTTGACATTACATCAAAATTGTCTATACGGTCAATACGAATTGCAGTGCCATAAAAATTTTAAAGCACTAGTGCCTTAAGTAGCATTTTTAACGATCGTATGGAGTACTAAAAATTGCATTCTTAACACGGTTGTAGAAAAACATCAGTAAGTCCATTTATCAGCGTCAATATATGATTATGATAAAAAGATGGAAGCATTATAATGTGAAGCTTTTAGACCAGCGGATTTCAATACGAAGTTCAACCTCGATTTGATCCGCTATGCCTTTTTGCGTACTGAAAATGTCACATGAGATAAAAAAAACTTAAAGGCAAACAAAAAAAGAAGAGAGTGCTGAAAGAGCTAACACTTGAGTCGTCTAATGTAACAGACACTCATTTGTCAGATATTATCGATGAAGATGGTGTTAAATTAAGCTTTATTCCACCACTTTAAAGAAAAACCAACTATCTACACCTAAAGAGGCATGTTGTATTTGTTGGGAAAAGGAAAACATTGAGGGTAATTATGCGCATCATTTCCCAATCCGTGCTCATGATTACCCTCATGGATGTGAAATCGTGCGCAGAGGCACTTCTTTTCTTTTTTTTTAATATTACGCTTTTGCACTTTGTATATCTCTAAAACTTATTTTAAATATTAAAAGTAGAATAATTCAAGCTTACAGTAAGGTACTGCTGTTACGATAGATTTAGAGAATTTACAACAGAATAGATTTCTGCTTAAGTGCGCACCATTTCCCCACTTTCCCTTAATCAAAAAAAGGAAATTTAGTCTTGAACCAGGTTTTTTCATGAAAATCGAGTTTTTCCTTATTTTACGCTTTTCCAACGTTATGCCTTTTTTAGACTAAAATTTTCAAAAATAAAATCAATACTCCTCTACCGATTCGTAAAATAGCAAAAAGCAAGAAAATCGTCGCAACTCATGATTATCTTTACAAAAGAAAATTCAATTTTAGTGCAGAGTTCCCTAAGAAACCCCATACACTTCACATATTATTTTACTTTCCTTGATATCATCTTTCAGTACTCTCAGCATAACGGACTATCGTGGCTGAACTTTTGACTATTACCTTATAGTATGATACATTTGATCCAAAAAACGGCACAACCTAGACATCCAAAGTGAAAGTTATCCTCCAACACCAAATTGTTCTATATAGTCCACATATTGTTCAGTAAAAAGTCACACCATTTTGAGCGTCGGGTTTGTAGGGGACAGGGGGGAAAAGTCGGGAAATTCGAGGTTTTTTAAGTTTTTCGTCAATATTTCTAAAACTATGCGGTTTAGCGTAAACAATATTCTATACAAAAATATTCTACATTTAATTTTAAACAAAAAAGGTCCCATGCATAATCATTCTAAAATGAATAGTTCCAAAGTTACGGAGGTAGTATATTATAATTGGTCCAAAAAAAGGCATAAGGCCCCGTCATCCCAAATTAAAGTTTTTCTCCAACACCTCTGTATGGCCCACATATTGTCCAGTAAAAAGTTACACTATTTTGAGCATCGGGATGGAGGGGAGGGGAAAAGTCGGTAAATTAGTAGTTATTTAGATTTTTCGTCAATATTTATAAACCTAAGAGGTTTAGCGTGAAAAATATTCTATACAAAAATGTTCTACATTAAATTTGAAACAAAAAAGATCCTATGCATAATTGTTCTAAAATCAAGTTTCCGGAGTTACGGAGAGTGCAAAGTGCAGGTTTTCCATATTTTTACACTGTTTGGATAAATTATAACATAATTACGGAAGAAACTGATTTTTTTAACAGGATATTGTTTTTTTTTTAATACAATTTGCTATTCCATTGGCCGGTGGTATATTACTGATTATTTCATTCATAGGAGATTCTGACCAATAGAAAGCTACAGAAATCTAAATTAAATTGATAATTTTTGATAATTCTTCTTCTTTATGTGCCGTCTTCTACCGAAGGTTGGCGACCATCAAACGATAGGTTTCTCTGTTTTGTGCCGCATGTATTATGTTCGCAGCTTCTGGTATTTGAAACCATTCTCTCAAGTTTCTCAGCCAGGATTTCTTCTTCCTGCCCAAACCTCTTCTACCTTCAATCTTGCCTTCGACGATAAGCTGTAGCAGACTGTACTTATCATTACGGAACACATGGCCCAGGTATGACGCTTTCCTCCTTTTAACAGTTGTTAACAATTCCAACTCTTTACCCATTCGTCTCAATACCTCTGTGTTGGTCACTCTGTCTGTCCAAGGAATTCTCAGTATGCGTCGATACAGCCACATTTCTAGAGCCGCTAACTTCTTTATAGTTGCTGCTGTTAACGTCCACCCTTCTACTCCGTAAAGTAGCGTAGAGAGTACATAGCATTTTGTGGCGCGCCATCGGAGGTTAACGCTTAGGTTGCGGTTGCTTAAGAGCTTTCTCATTTTTATGAATTTGGATCTTGCTATTTCAATTCGGATCCTAATCTCTACATCTGGGTCCCACTTATCATTTACTGTATATCCTAGATATTTAAATCGGTGTACTCTTTCAATACGTTCGGCTTCAATATTCAGGTCGATATGTTGAATGTTCTTTTTACTGATCACCATAAATTTAGTTTTCTTTCTATTGATCTTCAGTCCAAATTGGTTGCCAGTTATATTTACTCTATTTAGCATCATCTGTAAATCTTCGATGTTATCGGCTAGTATAACAGTATCATCTGCATATCGAAAATTACTTATTGGTACGCCATTAATCTTGATGCCCTCATTGTACTCTTCTAGTGCCTCTAGAAATATTTGTTCCGTGTACACGTTGAAAAGCAGTGGCGAAAGAATACAGCCCTGTCTAACCCCTCTAGAAATGGTTATGTTTTCACTCACCATATGTCCATTCTTTATGTGGGCTGTTTGATTCCAATATAGATTTTTTATAATCTGGATGTCCTTAGTGTCAAGTCCTGAAAGATGTAATAGTTCTATGAGTTTGTCATGTTTGATAGTATCAAATGCTTTCTCATAGTCGATAAAACAGGCGTAAACATCTTTCTGTTGATCCAGGCATTTTTGAATCAAGACTTGTATTGCAAATAGGGGCTCTCGAGTTCCAAAACCGCATCTAAAACCGAACTGTGTTTTACTTATGCTGTGTTCTAATTTTGCTCGTATTCTGGAATGGATAATACGCAAGAATACTTTAAGGGTATGACTCATTAAACTTATAAGGCGATATTCGCTACACGTCTTAGAATTGGATTTCTTGGGAAGGGGCACAAATGTAGATTTCAGCCAGTCCGATGGAATTTGACCAGTATCGTATATCTTATTGAACAGTTTCAATACTACATTCATGTTGTTCTCGTTAAAAACGTTTAAAAATTCGACTGGTATTTCATCGCATCCTGTTGCTTTCCCATCTTTCGTTTGATCTATAGCTTTTATCACCTCACTTTTCAATATTTTTGGTCCATTCAGATCAAGAGAGTTCGTAGAAATATGACGATAATCCGTAAACAAATCTTTTATGTAAATTGCCCAAGTCTGTAACTGTTCTTCTTTATCTACAATAAGTTTGTTGTTCTCGTCTATTAACTTACCAAACTGTTTTTTCTTGTAAGTATAAGAAAACTCCTTAATTTTTTTATGCATGTTAAAACTATCGTGTCTTCGTTCTAGCTCTTCTATCTCTTGACATTTTTCTTGTAACCATTTCTCTTTGGATTCTTTTATCTTTCTGCTGACAGTTCTATCCAGTTCTTTATATTGTTCGGGATTATTCTTATTTTCCCTCCTTCTGTCCATGAGGTGTAATATTTCATCTGTCATCCATTCGTTCTTCTTCTTCCGCTCGTAGTCACCAATTACTTCTTTCGCACCGTTGCATATAGCGTCCCTTAAGTTGATCCAGTCTCTTTCAATATCATCCGTATTTGTTGTTAAAGCAACATTACTATTAATGCTATTTGTAAGCTTGACTTTTATCTCGGGATTTCTAAGTTGATCCATATCTAATCTTTTGTTATTCTGTTTCTGGATTAAGGTTTTTAGTCTGACTCGTAATTGGGCTACAAGAGGATTATGGTCAGAGTTTATATCAGCTCCAGGATATGTTTTGGCTGATATTATTGCGTTACGGAATCGTTTGTTGATTGTTATAAAGTCTATCTGATTTCTAACGATGTACCCAGACTTGTCCTGTGGTGACCTCCAAGTGTACAATCTTCTTAATGGTAACTTAAACCAAGTATTAGTGATTATTAAGTTTTTCTCCTGGCAAAACTGTATTAGTCGATCACCTCGTTCATTTCTTGTTCCCAACCCATACTTTTGATAATTGCCCGTCGTTAAGTATATTACGTCAGATGCCCTTCGTTGCTATGAAAAAATACATTCAGTGACATTAATGACAATTAATGTTTTAAAATTTTTAAAAGTGATGACTTTCAAGCGTCAAATATTTATAACAACTGTGTGTTTAATTGTACTAATTTGTACTTACAAAATTAAATAACAATAACATTTTGGTTTTGAACAGTTTTATTCATAAAATAATCGCAACAAATTGCACTCGATCTCTAAAATTAATATAGAATTTTAGAGCTCTTGTGCAATTACTACTGATAACATAGGCGTAACCAGGGGGGGTTTTGGGGGTTGTAACCCCCCCCCCCCCATTGGGATGTATTTTGAGCTCCATACGCTTAACACCATATAGTCCTGTCGCCAGGGGGGTACAACGGCCTCCTGTATTCAGATGGACTTACCCAAGTTTTTATTATGTATTTTGACCCGTAGAACACGAATTTTTTGGGTAACAGTTGATCCGGATGTCGATAAGATTGTTATAAACAAAGAAGTTGAGGAATTACATAACAGCGATTTCTCGAAAAACAAAAGATGTTTTTGTATTTTTTGAGCCATTCTAACCAAAAAATGTTCCTACAAGTTTTTTCGTAGGATGCATAGTTTTCGAGATAAACGCGGTTGAACTTTCAAAAAATCGAAAAATTGCAATTTTTGAACCCGAATAACTTTTGATTAAAAAATAAAATAGCAATTCTGCTTACCGCATTTGAAAGTTCAAGTCAAATTCTATCAGTTTCGAATATATACATTGCTAAAAATTTATGTGTTTATTGCTAAAAAAAGCTATAAACACATAGTGTTTCCCGTGCCTAATACATGCGTTTACATGCATGCTACGTAGAAATAGCCTCGCTTGCACTTGTACCTACTCTACCTACTCGTTCGATTTTAAATGAGAAATCATTGAAAACATCACCCCAGCACTAGGTGTTTATACTTTTGTTTAACAATAAAATAATAAATTTTTAGCAATGCAAATAACTAAAACCGATATACTTTGACTTGAACTTTCAAATGCGGTAAGCAGAATTGCTATTTTATTTTTTAATCAAAAGTTATTCGGGTACAAAAATTGCAATTTTTCGATTTTTTGAAAGTTTCAACGCGTTTATCTCGAAAACTATGCATCCTACGAAAAAATTTGTAGGGACACTTTTTGGTTAGAATGGCCCAAAAAATACAAAAACATGTTTTGTTTTGCGAGAAATCGCTGTTATGTAATTCCTCAACTTCTTTGTTTATAACAATCTTATCGACATCCGGATCAACTGTTACCCAAAAAATTCGTGTTCTACGGGTCAAAATGCATAAAAAAACTTGGGTAAGTCCATCTGAATACAGGAGGCCGTTGTATCCCCCCTGGCGACAGGACTAATAGCCCTCAGAGACCTTCCAGTAGTTGTAACCCCCCTTTCAGGTAGTTGTAACCCCCCCCTTAGGATCATCCTGGTTACGCCTATGACTGATAAGCCCTTGAAAGAACGTCAACCTCACCAAGATGATTCTACAGGCCTAGGCCATATAAATCTCTGGTACGGAGAAACCTAATCTTAACTTTCTATGGACAATATCGCATGAATATCTCTCCAATAGTAAAATTTTCGTTTGAAATTTAATGTAGAACATTTTTGTATAGAATATTGTTCACGCTAAACCGCTTAGGTTTAGAAATATTGACGAAAAACATAAAAAACTACTAATTTGTCGACTTCTCCCCTCCACCTAGCCCCAAACCCGACGCTCAAAATGGTGTAACTTTTTACTGAACAATATGTGGACGATATAGAACAATTTGGTGTTGGAGGAAAACTTTTATTTTAGATGACGGGGTTAGGCCCTTTTTTGGACCAATTATACTATATTACCTTCGTAACTTTGGAACCGTTCATTTTGAAGGATTATGCATCGGACCTTTTTTGTTTAAAACTCAATGTAGAATATTTTTGTATATAACATTTGTTCACGCTAAACCGCATAGTTTTGGAAATATTGACGACAAACGTAAAAAACTCTTAATTCACCGATTTCTCCCCCACCTCCCCCCAAACCCGACGCTCAAAATGGTGTGACTTTTTACTGAACAATATGTGGACCATATAGAACAATTTGGTGTTAAAGGATAACTTTCACTTTGGATGTCTGGGTTTGGGTCTAGTTATACCATACTATTAAAGGAAATAAAATCCAAAATTAATTAAACCTAAATCCTAAAATGTAGTTTTTTTTAGTGACCTTTTATGAAACTTATCATAGAATACAAAAAGGAAAGTAATTATAAAACTAAAAATATTAAATACAATTGCTTTCCAGATAAAACTATCCACCTTAAATAACTTTTGAACCAATGAATTATATCTGACATTACAAACGATTATATCTGAACCATTTAAACCTTGTGGGATCGGTACTCACTACTAGAGGGACCGCAGATGTTCGGATACAATTAGCGTTTCTTTGTAAAGACAATGAAGTCAACTTTGCTAAGTAACAAGATATTTACTCAACATATACACTACATATTACACTATCTGATTTTGAAAGCAACAGTACCATGTCAATGGCCATCAGTTGTCGAGGCAATAAACTAAATAGAAAAAAAAATACGAGTTAGGGAGTTTTAAATAAACATTTAATATATTAGAAACATTTAAATAAAATATTTCTTTAATTTTATATTTAACTTGAATATTAATTTTAATGTACAGTGCTTTTCAGATAAAACTATCCACATTAAATAACTTTTGAACCACTAATTTTTCGAAAAAGCGCAAAAACACATCAAATAATATTTGAAGGGGGAAACATTATGCCATATTTAAGCTTGCCCGGAAAGGGATACTCTCACCCTCCGTATTATCCCTTATTTTTTTTAAATTACTTTCATCTTTTTTATTTGATATTGGGATTCTCCTCTTTGTACTGATTTCCAAAATGTATAACACATGATGCTTAAAGTGCTTAGTTTATGAGAAAATAAATACAAAAGCAAGAAAAGTGGATTGACAAAAAGTATGTTTTTAACAATTTTATTCCAAACATTAAAGAATGAACATTTCACTATCAAAAATTTTAACATTAATTATTCAAAATGGAATGTCAATGGCTTAACTAATCATTTTCATGAAGTAAAAGCTTTTATTTATTCTCATAATCTAGATGTTATGTTTATTTCCGAAGGACACATGACTATTAAGAGTTATTTTAATATTCCCAAATATTCAACCTACGTAACTCAACATCCATTAGGAAAGGCCCATGGAGGTACGGCAATTATTATAAGAAATAATATTAAGCATCATGAAATAAACAAAATTAGCAGAGTCAACATTCAAGCTACATCAGTGTCGGTAGAAGATTCACAAGGCTCGATTATTTTATCTGCTGTTTACTGTCCACCGAATAAAATAATTAAAGCTGATCATTTTACTGAATACTTTGAGATACTCGGACACCGTTTCATTGCTGCTGGAGATTACAATGCCAAACATCACAAATGGAGCTCCAGAATCATAACCTCACGAGGGCGAGAATTATTAAAAAGTATTAATGAGAATCATTTAACTTCTCTCTCTACTGGACAGCCTACTTATTGGCCCACTGATAGACAAAAAATTCCTGATCTTATTGATTTCGCTATATTAAAAGGAATAACACACACCCATATCCAAATTTCTCCTTCTTTTGACCTATCATCGGATCATTCCCCTTTCTTCATAGACCTACTAAGCCAAATTCACAATTGTCCTAAACTTCTAACACTGTGTAATAAAAGAACAAACTGGGGTAGGTATAGAGAAGAAATAAAATCATCCATTAACCTAAACTTGCCTCTTAAAAGTGACAGGGACATAGAAAATGCAGTCACTCACTTAACTACAGTTATTCAGCAAGCTGCTTGGTCGTCCACTCCAGAAATTACCTACACACACAACTCCGAGTCGTATCCTGCTCACATAAATACACTTATACTGGAAAAAAGAAAACTAAGAAAGAGGTGGCAGCTCACTAGACACCCAGAAGATAAAACAAATTTTAATAGAGCTTGCAGATTACTCAAAAGAAACTTGATCCAACATAAAGACAATGGAATCAACAATTATTTAAAGAACCTCTCACCTTCAGATGATACAAATTATTCTCTGTGGAAACTAACAAAAAAACTTAAAGACAACGAACAAATGAATATGCCAATCAGGAAACTAAATGGCACATGGGCTAAAACTGACAAAGATAAAGCTTATACTTTCGCAAATCATTTATGCGAGGTATTTCAACCGCATCAGAGGGAAGTCTCAGCTGAAGAAGAAGAAGATATTCATGAATTCATAAACGCACCATATCAAATGGCTCCGCCTATTAAAATTTTCAAGAAATCTGAAGTAGAAGAAGTAATTGATAATCTGGAGAATAAGAAGTCACCTGGGTATGATATAATATCTAGTTTGGTCCTAAAAAATCTACCCAACGAAGGTGTAAGCTTAATTACTTATATATTTAATTCAATATTAAAAACAGGTTACTTTCCACTCCAATGGAAAGTAGCTCAAATTGTTCTAATCCCAAAACCTAATAAGGATCACGCGGAAGTATCTTCATATCGTCCAATAAGCTTGTTGCCTATTATATCTAAAGTGTTCGAGCGGCTTTTCCTGAGAAGACTAGAGCCTACATTAGACAGCAACAATGTTTTACCTAATTATCAGTTTGGCTTTAGGAAACAACATGGTACCATCGAGCAAATTCATAGGGTAGTAAAAACTATCAGAAATTCGCTCGAACACAAAAATTACTGTACAGCTGCATTCCTAGATGTCTCACAGGCATTCGATAAAGTTTGGCATGTAGGTCTTATCTCCAAGATTAAATCCATATTTCCTTATCCCATAAGTTCACTATTAAGATCCTATCTGACAGATAGATTTTTTCAAGTCAAAAGAGGAGGGGAAATTACTAACCTGTTTCCAATATGTTCTGGAGTTCCACAAGGAAGCATATTAGGACCAACACTTTACTTAATATACACATCGGATCTTCCAACCACCATTAATACAACAATTGCTACATATGCGGATGACACAGTTATAATGGCTTCAAATCCTATAGCAACAGAAGCATCCGAGGTATTGCAAAATCATCTGACTGAACTAGAGAGCTGGCTTAAATTGTGGCGAGTACAAGTCAACAGTTTAAAATCCACACAAATAACATTTACTTTAAAAAAAGGTGTCGCGCCTCCGGTTTCTATAAATAACACTCCACTACCAGTCAATACCGCCGTAAAATACCTGGGAATTCATTTAGATAGTAAACTTAATTGGGGCACCCACATCTGGAAGAAACGTCTTCAACTCGGCCTAATCTACAGGAAAATGTATTGGTACATGAGTAGGAAATCAAATCTTAGCCTGGAGAACAAAATTATGATTTATAAATGTATTTTAAAACCGGTGTGGCTATATGCAGCACAAATATGGGGAACAGCTAGTAATACCAACATTCAAAAACTTCAACGGTTCCAATCAAAAGTGTTCAAATCAAAAACGCCAGATCTGCAATGCCCCTTGGTATGTTACGAACCAGAGATTGCACCACGACCTACAGCTACCAACAGTTAGCGAAGCAATATCTGCTGTAAATTCTAGATACAAGACAAGACTATCCTGCCATCCAAATCCACTCGCCACGGACCTGCTTAACATTTCTCATGAAAGACGATTAAAAAGACCTGACCCTTTGGACCTCTAGTACATCTGGACATCAGAGCAACAACAGAGTGCAGTGTCATAGTGCAGTGAAATAATCATGTTTTAGTTTTAGTGATTTTTAAACTTCTTTCGTATTTTTATTCATGTTCCTTAGACTTTTAATAATCATATTTTTATTGTCTGAACTGTCCACTATACTAAATTTTATCTATGTATTATGTTCCAAGTAATTGTTATGTCTTATTTTAAAATTATAATGTTATATGTCTTACTGGGTGCTCGCCACTGGGCGGCTTCCATCTGTGTTATTTTTCAATAATATTATGTATTGCTTATTGTTTGTGATCAGACAGATTGCAATAAACGTTGGATGTTAAAAAAAAAAAAAAATTATTCAAAATTTTAACAATAATTATTCAAAATTTCAAGTCATTTTGAATAATTATTGTTAAAATTTTTGGTAGTGAAATTAGGCCTGGATCCCGCGTACCAAAACAAGTTGATTAATAGCAAGCTGAAAATTTGTTATTAGCTTAACGGTGTCTAGTAGGACAAACTTTGATCCAGGAACACTGGAACAGGAGAAGTCTTAATTGTGGACCGTTTAAAAATTTGGAACCTCAGATTACGAAAACGTCCTATATATTTTGTCGGACAAAACATCCAATTGATTTGTTACCCTTTCATTAAACTCTCATGCAAAAATCAGACTGCTATTACTAACCAACATGATTCCTGTAATTTGACTAATGTTCTTCGTGTTCCATTCATTAAAATGCCCAGTTGGTGATAAACACCAGTCTGATTTTTGCATGAGAGTTTAATGAAATGGTCACAAATTAATTGGAAGTTCTGTCCGACAAAATACATGGAACGTTTTTGTAATCTGGCTTTCCAAATTTTTAAACTGTTCCACAATTAAAACTTCCTCTGTTCCAGTGTTCCCGTACATCAAAGTTTTTCCGACTAGGACAGCTTGCTAGGACTAGGAAGCTATATTTTCAGCTTGCTACTAATCAACTTTTTTTTGGTACGCGGGATCCAGGTCTAAATGTTAAATCTAAATGTTTGTAAAAAAATTGATAAAAACATTAATTTTTTTCAATCCAATTTTCTTGCTTTTGTAAGTATTTTTCTCAGAAACTAATCACTTTAAACACATGTGTTATACATTTTTGAAATCAGTACAAAGAGGAGAGTCAAAAAATAAAATAAAAAAGGTGGAAGTAATTAAAAAAAAATAAGAGATGATACGGGGGGTGAAAGGGGCCTTTCTCGGCAAACTTAAATATGGCATAATGTCTCCCGCTACAAATATTATTTGATGTGTTTTTGAGCTTTTTCGAAAAATTAGTGGTTCAAGAGAGCAGTCGCGCGTAGAGAAAAAATCTAACAATACTAATTTAAATACGAATTTAAAACAAATTTCTATTGAATAATATTTTTATTTACTTGTTATATTAATATCTATTTCTAACAATTTTAAAGCTAATTGGTTCTCACCAAAGCCATAAATTCCACAAAAAAAAATTAAAAATAAAAATAAATAAAAAAAATTCTTACGCATCTACAATTTTCCTCGAGGCACTTACGAGTGGAAAGTTATGTTACAAAATGTTTCATTAAGTTATCACGGAAAAGGATAAAATGTTAGATTTTTGCTAACGGCGCTTTTTTCTGTACATTAAAATTAATATTCAAGTTAAATATAAAATAAAGAAATATTTTGTAATCGATTAAATGTTTATTTAAAAACTCCTTAACTCGTAATTTTTTTTTATTTAGCTTAATGCCTCGACAACTGATGGCTATTGGCATAGTACTGTCGCTTTCATAATCAGATAGTATAATGTGTAGTGTATATGTTGAGTAAATATCTTGTTACTTAGCAAAGTCGACTTCATTGTCTTTACAAAGAGACGCTAACTATATCCGAACGTCTACGGTCCCTCTAGTGAGTACCGATCCCACAAGGTTTAAATGGTTCAGATAATATAGTTTGTAATGTCAGATAAATTGCGGTCGTGGCAGTATAAAATTGTTGAATATATTTATAATTATGTAATATTATGCAATGATTATGTAAAAATTCTATAAAATATTTATAAGTAGTATTTATATGATTATTTCATTCATAGGAGATTCTGACCAATAGAAAGCTACAGAAATCTGAATTAAATCGATAATTTTTTATAATCTCCCGTCGTTAAGTATATTACGTCAGATGCCCTTTGTTGCTACGAAAAAATACATTCAGTGACATTAATGACAATTAAAGTTTTAAAAATTATAAAAGTGATGACTTTCAATCGTCAAATATTTATAAAAATTGTGTGTTTAATGGTACTTACATAAATAAATTACAATAAAATTTTGGTTTTGAACAGTTTTATTCATGAAATAATCGCAACAAATTGCACTCGACCTCTGAAATTAATATAGAATTTTTGCTCTCGTGACACTTTGTCATAATTTCACTCGCCTTCGGCTCGTGAAATTAAAACTGTCAAAGTGTCACTCGGGAAAAATTCAATAATTTCAGAGCTCTTGTGCAATTACTACTGATAATATACTATTCTTACCTTTTTTAGCAGATAAGGCCTGTTATCAAGTTCTTCGGGATTAAGGTTATTATTGGCACAAGACGAAGCTTCAACAGGCTCTGCTCTATTAGCTTGCAAAACTCTCACAGCCTGAAATTTTCTTCTTAGGTTTTGCAAAGCACGTGCTTCCTCCCGCTTTCGACTTGGCTAAAATAGAGAAAAAACAAAAGTTTCAAAATTGCTTTTTTTTTATTTTTTTGGCATACATAATCTATACAAAGTAAGTGTATAATATATACAGAGTTGAGATAAAGTATGGAACCAAGCAAATATCTTTGAAATGAAAAGAACAATATTTATGAAAATTTGCATGCAAGTACAGTGACGCAAAAGGCATCTGATGCCATATTTTTTGTTACTACTCCACTTCCGGTTTTACCGGAAATACCCTTAACTTATTTACTTTAAATGGGACACCCTGTGTATTTTTGCAGATTTTAATAGAACTTGTTATTTTTAATTCATACATACCAAGTTTGGAAGAAAAAACTATTAAAACAAGAAATGAATCTCTTTACAGTTAAAAATAGATTAATTTATTTACGTTAGACCAATGATATTAAAAATAAAAAAAAAATAATTTCAAATGTTGAAAATGTTTGCTGTTCACCTCCTGACAACGTGCAAGCCTATAAATAAATTCGTGAGTCACTTTTTGCAAGATTTCTCCACGTATTATTTCACATTCATCAATTATTATTCTTTGCCTTAAATCCTGCAAGCATGTTGGTCGCCTAACGTAAACACGTATTTTAGATAACCCAAAGAAAAAAATCTAACGGGTTGAGGTCCGGAGACCACTCTATGAATCCTCTACGTCCAATCCATGGATTTGGAAAATTCACTTCCAAAAAATGAAAATTCACCATAACCTATTATCATTAATATTCCAATACGATCTTTTCACTTAAATGAACCATTTTCAATACAACTTATTTCTGTCAATTAGTTCAGTAACAGTTTTACCTACTATACTAAATTCAAATAAATCATGCAGTGCATGTAAACAACAATTTTAGTCTACAGTATAGATGGTACTCGTTTATTTCCTATTACTTTGTATTAATACAAAAAATTATCTACAGACACTTTTTAACAAATAGTCCTGTCGCCAGGGGGGGTACAACGGCCTCCCTAATTCAGATGGACTTACCCAAGTTTTTTTCATGTATTTTGACCCGTAGAATACGAATTTTTTGGGTAACAGTTGATCCGGATGTCGATAAGATTGTTATAGACAAAGAACTTGAGGAATTACATAACAGCGATTTCTCGCAAAACAAAATATTTTTTTGTATTTCTTGGTTCATTCTAAGCAAAAAATGTTCTGGCAAGTTTTCGAGATAAGCGCGGTTGAACTTCCAAAAAATCGAAAAATTGCAATTTTTGAACCAGAATAACTTTTGATTAAAAAATAAAATAGCAATTCTGCTTACTGCATTTGAAAGTTCATGTCAAATTCTATCGGTTTTGATTATTTGCATTGCTAAAAATTAATTTTTTTATTCCTCAACAAAGCTATAAACAGTAATAAACACCTAGTGCGTGAGTGATGTGTTCAAAGATTTCTCATTTAAAATCGAACAAGTAGGTAGAGTAGGTACTAGTGCAAGCGAGGCAATATCTACGTAGGATGTATTAGAACGCATGTATTAGATACGGGAAACACTATGTGTTTATAGCTTTGTTTGACAATAAAAAAATAAATTTTTAGCAATGAAAATAATCAAAACCGATATAGTTTAACTTGAACTTTCAAATACGGTAAGCAGAATTGCTATTTTATATTTAAATCAAAAGTTATTCGGGTTCAAAAATTGCAATTTTTCGATTTTTTGAAATTTTAACAGCGGTTATCTCGAAAACTATGAATCCTACGAAAAAACTTGTAGAAACATTTTTTTCTTAGAATGACCCAAAAAATACGAAACAATGTTTTGTTTTGCGAGAAATCGCTGTTATGTAATTCCTCAAGTTCTTTGTTTATAACAAATTTATCGACATCCGGATCAACTGTTACCCAAAAAATTCGTATTCTACGGGTCAAAATACATAAAAAAAACTTGGGTAAGTCCATCTGAATAAAGGAGGCCGTTGTACCCCCCCTGGCGACAGGACTAAAATTTTTTCTACCAAATTTGGTATGTGTGAATTAAAAATAACAAGTTCTTTTAAATCCGCAAAAATATATAGGTTGTCCCATTTAAGTTAAGTAAGTTAGGGGTATTTCCGGTGAAACCGGAAGTGGAATAGTAACATAAAATATGGCAGCAGATGCATTTTGCGTCACTGTACTTGCAAGCAAAGTTTCATAAATATTGTTCTTTTTGTTTCAAAGATATTTGCTTGGTTCCATACTTTATCCCAACCCAGTATACACACAACCAAACTTATATGGAATTTTTTGATATTTCTTATTATTTTGTGGGATTTTAAAAAACGAACACACAAAGTCAAACAATATTTATTTTAAAGCAATTTAATAACAAATACATAACAATTAAATAAAACAATAAAGTGTTTAACAAACAAATTGAAACTAGTTGTTTTAAAGTCAATAGGATAAAAAATTTCAATGTAAAACGAATAATGTTTAAATTGATTTTATTTTTTTTTTGTTCTTTTTGGTAGTCAGTGTTATCACCTCTAGTCCTTATGCAGGCTTTAGTTTGCGTGGGCGCGCTCCTAATCAAATTATCAACATTTTGTTGTGGTAGGTTGCTGCATCCTTTAAGGGCAGCTTGTACTAGCCGTGCGGTGTTTTATGGATTATCCCGGCGAGCTCTAATTCTTCTTTTAAGCGTATCCCACAAATACTCTATAGGGTTAAGCTCGGGTGATCAAGCAGGCCGCTCCAAACAAAGGATACCTTCTGCTTCAATGATGTCTCTAGTCACTCTAACGGTATGTGGAGATCCATTATCATGCAATAAAATTAAATTTTCGCCTGTTGCACCTCTCCAGAGCCTAACTACAGGTTATCAACATACCTGTGAGCAGTTAAAGTTGATTGGATGAAAATTAAAGGAGTTTTTTTACGGATCACAATTCCTCCCCAGAACATTACACTTCCCCTTGTATATTTGTGAAAAGATCTGACATTTTTCGTTCTTGCTTGTCTTCCCCGACCTATAAGTACACGATTTCGTGGGTCATCTGATTTTACAGAAATCCTGACTTTTTCTGAAAATAGCACATTTTGTTAATTTCCCAATGTTCCAGTTTTTGTGGTGAAGACTCCAATTTAGGCGATCAATCTTGTGCTGCCTGGATAACTCGGGAACCCATAACTGTCTCCTGCTGTATACTTCTTGGCACGAACTCTTCTTCTTATCGTTTCAACTGAAACATCTACACCTGTAGCTTCCAAAACCTGCCTTTGGAGCTGCAGGTGAGACCTATTGAAAAAACGACATCCTGAGAGTTACAGCCCTCTAGGGGCCTTAGGCCCCTAGATAGGCCCCGTCAAAGGCCCAAAAAAGGTCGTTTTTACCCTATATTTGACAGGCTGTATATCGACTCCCAGTTAACCGATTTTAACTCACCAAACGTCATTTTTTTTGTTGGTAATTTTAAGTAGTCTTTTCAGTGAAAATTTCAAGTCTCAAGTTAATAACGTTGATTTCTGGGAACATTTTAAGTAGGTAACGTTAAATATTTCAATAAATTGCCATTTTCAAAAATTTGCCAAAAATCTAATTTTAATCCGATTTTAATTTTCTGGACATTATTTGAAAGGTATTAAAAAACCTTCAAAATAAGATTTTGTGAGATGGTACCTTAAGAAGATGAAGAAGTTGTGAATGGTAAAATGCACGGTTTGTGAATGGCAGTAGTAGCTAGAGTAGAATTCGAGGAACCTATACTAGGGGAGTGCATATAGATTTTGACTTCGGAAAAAATCAAACAAGATAGAACTTTTTGTAATTTCATTAAGAAATGTTTAATAAACAACATATCAAAAAGTTCTACTCGAGAAGTGGGTGCTTCATTTTTTATTAAACAAATGAACTACGAAGTTTGATGTTTTTTTAAATAACTCCGAAAATATAAATTTTAGAAGAAAACTGACTTGACCATTGAAAAATTCAGAAAATTTTACAAAAAAAAACCTTATATAAAGAATTTTCTAAAATTAAATCTGTATCTTCTATAATTTTTTATTTATAACGCTAAAGTCACCCTTCTCACAAACAATGGCGCACTGTAAACTAGCGTACGGTGAAGTGCACGGTTGAGTTATTTTAATGTAATTCTTTAACTAATGGATAAAATGAAATTTAACAAATTGATTTTTGAAATCTTTGTAGTTTTATAGAATTACCACCACTTTAAGACGGTATTACTCAAGTTTGAACAGATATATTACAGTTTTATAAGTGCTTTTGTAAAGCTTAGGATGCAATATTTAAAATGCACTAAATTATTTTACTTTATAAATGAAATAGACTATTTCTTTTTGAGAATATTAAGAAAGATAACAAAAATGTAATACAAAAACCGAAAATTACCAGCTAAAAAAATGTTTATATAAAGTGATCAAAACTTTTTTCTGTAAAACTTACCTAAAATACATTTAATAATAAACTTCAACAATAATAAATGTTCAGCAAAAAAATTTTTTTAGCTCTTATATAGTATGTCTGCGTAACTTGGAACGTATTGATAACTTTTTTATTATCAGTTTACGAAAAAAAATTATTCCCTATAAAATACTCTGCATCGTATAGAATCTAAGATGCAATCATCAAATTTCAAATTTAATGAATTTTATACGAGGTATGTCAAAAAATATGAATTTCACTCAAGAGTAAAATATCGTTAAATTTCACAATATCGAAAATTGTTATTAAGAAAAGTTGTTTGGAAATAAAAATTTTGTTTTAGTGTTCAATTACATCCTTCTAATGAAAATATTGTGAATAATCAAGGCACTTAACTCTTAAGAAAAATTCATATTTTTTACATACCTCGTATAAAATTAAAAAAGTTTAATATCTGATAGTTGTATCTTTGATTTTAGACCAGGGAGAGCATTTTATGAAGAATAACTTTTTTTCGTAAAAGTGATAATAAAATAGTTATCATAATTGTAATAGAATGATGATGAGTATCCTTAATTTGAGAAAAAATTGAAAAAAATTTTTCGATTAGAATAATGTAGTTTTTAATTTCAAACAACTTTTCTTAATAGCATTTTTTGATATTCTGAAATATAAAAGTACTTTATTCTTTAACGACATTCATATTTTTGACATAACTCGTATAAAATTGATAAAATTTGATATCTGATGGTTGAGTTTTAGATTTTTGACTATCCAGAGCATCTTATGAAGAATAACTTTTTTTACGTAAAATTGATAATAAAAAAGATTTCCATGTGGTTCCTAGCTACGCAGACATACTGTATAAGAGCTTCTGTATAAGAATTTTTAAATTGCAATGCCATATTCGGATTCAGTATAATCAAAAACAAAATAGAAACATATTTGATCAAAGTAAAATGATGAATATAACGATATTTTTAAAATTATTAATACAAAACAATTGTTATTGTTTAAACAATTAGCGGCCAAATCCGCGAGTAGAACTTTTTAGTGGAACTTTACCGCGCTGAGCAGATGTGACGTGAATTGTAAATTGTAGAATTCCCTCATCTTCCTTAGTCTCAGCATCCGTATGGCTTGCAAATTGTAGAAGCCTCGGAGGTGTAACCAGAGAAGGTTCCCATTGTTTTCATTCTGGTGGGATATGTTATATGCCATTAGAGTGAAAACTTAGTCTTTTGCTAGCAGTTGCCGCTAGGGCATCTATGCCATTTCGTTCGTTGCAATTCGGGACTGCACGCTGGGGTTTGTTTTGGTTGGATCAGGGAGAGCAGCATATGTGCCTCCTGATGAGAGACTAATAAGTTTCGAAACCGGTAGAGGTGCTTGCAGCACTCTCTGATTGGACTGGAATATGGTTCGGCTGTATTTTCGTTTTGCAACGAAATTGAAAATGGTTATTCATTTTTAGAACTTTTTACTTTAACATGTATATAAACTAACAAAAAAAGTTTTAGAAAAATATAAGCTTGTTTGAATTTTTCCGAAACAATGCATGTTTTCGTTCTAATTGCACTCCCCTATACGGCATATAATGTAAGAATACAGGGTCATTGATTAGTGTGATAAAGCTCATTGGATCCGCTATAGTAATAGATATCAATAAAAGTTAATAACAAAAATTCTAGCCAACTTTAAGCTTCACATTACAAAATTAGTTAGAATGTTACAGGGTGTTCGATAGCATAGTGGCAAACCAAACTTATGTTTTTTTAAATGAAGCACCCTGTATTTTGTTTTATATTCGAAAATGTATTTTGTTTTTGAGTCTTTTTGGAAAGCTTATTACTGATAAATTATTTTTCTTTCATTATTTGTTACATTGTTACATTTACATACAAAAGTAGTTTTTAATTGTTTTAAAAATGTTGTATTTTGTATTTGTGTGTTTTTTGACAAATGTATTAGTAATAAATTATTTTCTTTATTTGCTACATTGTTACACTGATTACCGGACTTACACTCGGTAGGTAATCGTAAACTGTCAGTTTTAGACAATTCAGTCATGGCTTACTTACAATTTGGAAAACTTGAGACCCAATTAATAATTTGCAGTGAAAAGGGAAAATATCTCAAAAACTATTAGATTTATATATAGGGAATATCATATAAAAATTAAGGTACGGTAATGGTACTTTTCGAAAGTGATATAAAATATAGGGTGTTTCATTTAAAATTACTGAGAAAATAATGTACTTCCGTTTTGACTCACTCTGTATTCGATATAAAGAAAATTAGCAATATCAACCATTTTTTTAAATTTTGACAGTCATTAAAAAATCTGGCATCCATAAACCATTGCGCCATAACCATAACCAACTTTTTACGATTTCCATAGAAAATTGATTATAACTTTGTAAATACCCTGGATAATATAGCAATCCTTTATATTTGTGTGATGTAAAAGTTGGGAAGATTTCCAATATAAAATAAAATATAGGGTGTTCCATGAAAAAACATAAGTTTGGCCTGCCACTATGTTATGGAACACCCTGTAACATTATAATTAATTTTGTAATGTGAAGCTCAAAGTTGGCTACAATTTTTGTTATTAACTTTTATTGCTATCTATTACTATAGTGGATCTACTGAGCTTTATCATATTAATAAATCACCCTGTATATTCTATTTTATTGAAGTAGCAGCCGATTTGCTAAAGAAAATACTTAACTATTTTAATTATCTTTAAATAAAAAATCTTGATCATCAATTTCAGCTACTTCAAGAATTTACTTAAGGTTGTCGTTTTTTATTTTATCTACGATATTTTAAGAGCCGAAAAACTTGTATAAATCGCACATTAGCGCGAATTATCTTTTGGTAATGTTCAAACAAGGTTTAAAAGAAAGCTTCCCTAATTACCATTTTTACAACCCTAACTAAATAGAATTTATTTATCCTTGATATTTAAGTATTATTTTGTAATATTTAGCGATTTTCTAGAGGAACAGAATAGAATAGAAATATGCTTTATTGTCACTGAAAATTTTACAATTTTCTGGACAAAGCTTCCAAAGAGTCAGAAAAAAAAACAATAACAAATACAATTTACTAAAATTACTTAAATCGTCGATATTAAACAATAAAAGATAATGACATCAAACCAAAACAATAAATAAATTTCAAATTAGCTTAGGAATCCTTAGGAAACGCAAACCTTAAAAATATACACTCACCGACACGAAAAACGGGCACCCCAAAAAAGGGTCATTTTTGATGTCTCGTATCTCCTAAACCTGTTGTTCGATTTAAGTAATTTTTTCAACAAGTTATAGCCTTATTCTTTGACAATATCGCTGTAATAATATTGATGCTAGACAAATAAATTTTCATTGTATTAGGTGTAGGGGAGAGTTGGATCAAACGGGATAGTTGGATAAAACGGGATACCTAGCCTAGAGACCCAACTAGTAGTGCTGTCAATCAGACAACGACGGAAACTTGTTGTCAGTCGTCATTTTAACATTCTCAGTTCGTTTTACCTCGATGCCACCATTTGATCAAGAGTTGTTGTGTTTAGAATTGTTTGACTCTATTTTTTTGATACTTTGTACTTTTAAGTGCGTTGTTTTCTACATTATACTGCCTACATATATAAAAATATTATTCCACTGACTATTACATTTAATTAAGCAGTCATTAACGAATACTCTCATGTGTAGTCTACCAAATTTTACTTTCACATTTAGGCAGCAGCCATTTTTGTTTTAAAAAATGTCTGAGTTGGACAAAACGGGACACTTATAAGTTGGATAAAATGGGATAAAGTTTCTTATGTCCCGTTTTATCTACCTATTTATTTGTTGGCCTATTAATTTTTTAAATAGAGATATGAAGCGTTTTCTCATACAGCAGAGAAGAACAACATATTTTTTTGTGACTTTTGTTCTGATATACGAACCTAGTCATAAATAAAAGGTCTTATTTCCCATTTTGCCATGAAACATAAAAAATTACTATTTTTAAGTTTCTTACTACTGAAGATATTATTTTTTCAAGAGTAAATTTTACTATACAGTTTATGTCTACTTAATTTAGACATAAATTAAGTTTTAGATAATTTTATACAAAAAATTAAATATTATAAACCTATCCCATTTTATCCAACCGTGGTTGGATAAAACGGGATGTGTAGGACTTTAATAAATATTTTTTTACTATTTTCCAGTTATTAAAAGTAGCTGAAAATATATGTTTTTTGTGCTGCAATAAATGCTATACCTATTAAAAATAATATTATGATAATGTCTTTAACATATTTTCCATAGTAAAAGTAAACAAGAATGGTATCCCGTTTTGTCCAACTCTCCCCTACCAATCAAACTGGGTTTTTTCTCATTTTTCACAACATCCTGTGAAATATTCTAGCCTTTATAAAATATTGAAATTAAAACCCAACTATAGCCACAGGTTTTCTTAACGTTCTGTTTTTTGATTTATTCACTTATGCTCAATAATAAAAAAGTTAGGGACTTTAACAACTAACCATGCTCTTTATCAATACATGGTGTTTCTAAATAAGTGCGACAAACTTTAAGGGGTAATTCTGTATGAAAAAATAATGACCGTTTGCTTGATAAACCTATGTCCGCAAATGTTTCGTTTTCGAGATACGGGATGTTGAATTTTTTCTTACAAACTGACGATTTATTTATTGCTCTAGAACCGGTTGAGATATGCAAATGAAATTTGGTAGGTTTTAAGAGGTGATTATTGCGCATTTTTGACATATAATTAAAAATTTTATGTTCACCATTGGCGTGCATACGGGTCATATTACCCGGTCATATTACCCGCATGCACCCCAATGGGGAATATAAAATTTTAATTGTATGTCAAAATATGCGTAAGAACTACCTCTTAAAACCTACCAAATTTTATTTGCATATCTCAACCGGTTCTAGAGAAATAAATAAATCGTCAGTTTGTAAGAAAAAATTCAACATCTCGTATCTCGAAAACGAAGCATTTGCGGACATAGGTTTATTAAGCAAACGGTCATTATTTCTCATACATAATTACCCCTTAAAGGTTGTCGCACTTATTTAGAAACACCCTGTATTGATAAAAAACATGACTAGTTGTTAAAGTCCCTAACTTCTTTATTATCCAGCATAAGCGAATAAATAAAAAAACAGAAGGTTAAGAAAATCTGGGGCTATAGGTGGGTTTTAATTTCAATATTTTATAAAGGCTAGAATATTCCACAGGGTGTTGTGAAAATTGAGAAAAAACCCAGATTGATTGGTACACCCGGTATACAGTGAAAATTTATTTGTTTGGCAACAATATTATTACAGCGATATTGTTAACGAATAAGGCTATAACATTTTAAAAAATTACTTAAAATCAGATAACAGGTTTAGGAGATACGAGACATCAAAAATGGCCCATTTTTTGGAGTGCCCGTTTTTCGTGCCGGTGAGTGTATATGTATATGTAAGTTTAAGCTGCATATTGTGACACCCAAATAGTTTAGTTACTTGTACATAAGGGAACTGTAATTTTTTAGTTATTCGTTAAGAAACTCTTCTACTAAATTAAAATATGGTCTTTCAGATAGATATGTAGACAAATTCATCATCATCATCATCAACCCGTACGCGTCCACTGCTGGACATAGGTCTCCCTCGGCTCTTTCCATTTTTCCTTTCTATTTTGTGCGGCTTGCATCCAGTTACCGATAACATGTTTCAAATCATCAGCCTATCTGGTTAGTGGGCGTCCTCTGCTCCGTAGTGCTTCTTCTCGCGGCCTCCACTCGACAATACGTTTTGTCCATCGGTTGTCTGGCAATCTGGCGACGTGTCCTGCCCAATTCCACTTAAGCGACGCGATTTTTTGGACAGCGTCTATTGTTTTTGTTCTACGGCGTATTTCTTCGTTTGGGATTCGGTCTCTCAGGGAGACACCCAACATCTGGCGCTCCATAGCCCTCTCGAGTTACGCGAATCTTGTTCACTACCTTTTTTGTTAGTGTTAATGTTTCGGCTCCATAAGTGAGTACAGGCAACACACATTGGTCAAAGGTTTTTCTTTTGAGGCATATGGGCAAGTCCGATTTAAATACCTAGTTAAGTTTACCAAACGCTGCCCAGGCTAATCCTATGCGACGTGGGAGTTCGCACGTCTGGTTATCTCGTCCCAACCGAATTTCATGTCCCAAGTACTTATAAGATGCAGTCTGCTCAATATCCATTCCATCAACAACAATATTACGATTTAGCACCAGATTAGTCATTATTTGCGGCTTGTTGATGTTAGTCTTTAGTCCGACCTCTAAGGAAGCGTAATATAACTTGTTCAACATTATTATTGCATCATCCATACGATCGGCTATAAGGACGATGTCATCTGCGAATCTCAAATGACTGAGCTTCTCTCCATTTATATTGATACCATATTCGTTTAGATCTGCCTTCTTAAATGTGTGTTCTAAAAGGGTTGTGAACAGCTTTGGTGAGATGGTGTCTCCCTGCCGTACTCCTCGCTGTATACAGAATGTATTTGTTTGTTGTTCAGATAGTCTTACGCTAGCCGTTGCCGTTTGGTAGATATATTTGATCATGTTAATGTAGCGATGGTCTATTCGGCATTCTGTCAATGTTTTTAACATTTTCTGCTGGCTTATGGTATCGAATGCTTTCTCGTAGTCCACGAATATCAGTGCCAATGGTTTGTTGTATTCCGCAGACTTCTCTATTAGGTTTTTTATTACCAGTAAGTGGTCGTTAGTGCTATATCCAGATCTAAATCCAGCTTGTTCTCTAGGTTGATAGAAGTCTAACTTAGCCTCCAGTCTTTTTTTGATAATTTTTGTGAAAAGATTATATATGTGTGATAGCAAACTGATAGGACGGTAGTTTTTCAGATCTGTTATGTCACCCTTTTTGTGTAATAAAACAATGACTGCATTGTTCCATTGAGAAGGAGTTTTTCCTTGGTAAATGCATTGGGTGAAAAGTTTGGCCAAAGCCTGGATAATTTTATTTCCACCTTGTTTGATTGCCTCGATTACTATTCCGTCATCGCCAGGGGATTTATTATTTTTCATTTCTGAAAGTGCCTTTTTCACTTCATGTGGTGTTACTTCTGGCATTAATTCTGATCCCTGGTTTGTGATTTTGGGCAGGGGCTGATCTTGCCTTTCGTTGGTGCTCTCATACATTTCGCGATAAAACGATTCGACAACCTTGAGGATTTCGGCTTTATCCGTGGCAATGTTGCCATCTTTGTTTCTGATTTTGTACATATTTTTGTTACCGATGTTATTCGTATTACGCCTCAAAACTTTTAAACCTTTGTTTTCTTGAATTATGTGAGTTATTTCTCTTGTGTTGTTTTCTCTTATGTCTTTTCGGATTGATCGGTGGATATCTTTATTTAATTTCTTCAGTGTTGTGTAGTTGGAGTCGTATTTTTCCGTCAACTGTCTTCTTTTACTTATTAACTCTTTGGTATTCTGACTTAATTTTTCTTTATGGGTCACGACAGTCGGGCAGCACTCCCTTTCTGTTTCTTTTAGTGCTTTCGTTATGACATTATTTGCTGGTTCAATGTTTTCTATGTCGTTTTCAAGGTCTTGTATACGTCTGGTTAGTACATATTCATAGAGGTTGTTGTTTCCTGGGGGAATCCATTTCGTCTTTCGTGGAATCACGCTGCAGAATGCAGCATACAAAATAATGTCCAACGTCATTTATGAAAGACTTAGACCACACGCTGAAAAAATAGTTGGCAGGTACCAAAGTGGCTTCTGTAGACAGAAGTCAACAAAAGACCAGATATTTGTTCTGCGACAGATCCTCGAAAAAACAAGTGAACATAACATCGACACGCATCATCTCTTCATAGACTTCGAAAGCGCATATGACAATATAAACCGAGAATTCTTAATAAAAGCAATGAAAGAATTTAATATACCAACACAACTAATAGAACTGATAAAAGAATCTCTAAAAGTAGAAAGTAAAATCCGGATACAAAACGAACTAACGGAAACAATAGATGTGAAAAAGGGACTACGCCAGGGAGACGCTCTATCATGCATCTTGTTCAACATCGTACTCGAGACAATAATGAGGGACACAACAGTCAATACTCGAGGAACAATAATTAATAAAAGCGTGCAAATACTAGCATTTGCAGATGATGTTGATATAATCGCAAGATCAAGAAGAGAAATGATAGAGGCATTCAACAAAATAGAACGAGTTGCACAAAATAGTGGCCTTAAAATCAACCAGAACAAAACAAAATATATGCAGGTAAGTAAAAACACAGAAATAAGGCAGCCACAAAATATAATAATAGGAGAATACAACATTGAGGGGGTAAAAAACTTTACATACTTGGGATTCCTAGTCACATCTAATAATAACGTAGCGGAGGAAGTGAAGAGGCGAATATTTATTGCCAATAAAAGTTACCATGGCTTAATTCGGCAACTAAGATCAGATAACGTCGCAAGGAAAACAAAATGCCAAATATACAAAACCTTAATAAGACCGGTACTCACATACGGCTCAGAAACCTGGACACTCACTAAAAGAGAGGAAACATTGCTAGCCACCTTTGAAAGAAAAGCTTGCGACACATATATAAGGGCACAAAAGAAAATGGAATTTGGCGAAGAAGGTACAACTTTGAACTATATGAAATATACCAGGATCCGGATATCATAACATTCATTAAAATAGGACGGCTGCGTTGGATGGGACATATAGAAATAATGGAAGAAGGCGAAATACCAAACAAAATATTCAAACAGATGCCAGTAGCAAAAAGAAAAAGAGGAAGACCGAAGCTGAGATATTTAGAACAAATAGAAAATGATATAAAATCCTTAAAAATAAAAAACTGGAGAAAAAAAGCACGAAACAGATCAGAGTGGAGAAAAATCCTAGAACAGGCCAAGACCCAGAAAGGGCTGTCGAGCCAATGATGATGATGATGGTATTGTTAACGAATAAGGCTATAACATATTAAAAAATAACTTAAATCAGATAACAGGTTTAGGAGATACGAGACATCAAAAATGGCCCATTTTTTGGGGTGCCCGTTTTTCGTGCCGGTGAGTGTATATGTAAGTTTAAACTGCATATTATGACACCCAAATAGTTTAGTTACTTGTACAGCTGGTTCCTAAAAAAACTGATACGACTCTTAGTAAGATTTGATCATTTTGAGCAGTGTATGATTGGTCTGACATTATATTATATTTATTATGACAGACAAATAATATAATAAACATTTTTTTGAGGTTGAAATTATCTGACAAATTTTGAGATTTGGCAGTGACAGTGACAGTATGTAAATAATAAGTATTTATCCTTCAAAATATAATAAATTAAATATAATTAAACTCATATTCATAATATCACACCTCATCAAAAGCTCTTTACAAGAACATCGTCAGCTATTTTGATATGGCTTAGAGCCAGACTACATCAAGATCGCCTATAAATCGTGCTGGTAATTACCTTGCAGCGAGACCAAAAACAAAAAGAAGAAGAAGAAGAAAGTACACTGCTCAATTTTCTACAAAATACGCTTTTAGAGTCGTATGAGTTTTTTTGGAACCAGCTGTACATAAGGGTACTGTAATTTTTTAGTTATTTTACGGAACTTATGGAAAGATGTTGCAGATTTAAGTTGTAAAGGGACATGGATGTATAGTCTTTTTGGAGAATATAATATATATTTCTTTACTAACTCAGTGGACGAGAGATCGGTAATAGTATATTAAGTATGGAGAACGGTAAGGGTTTTATACCGATCGAAGACAATTGTTTGGAGGAGGAGCGGGGCGACGACTCCAATTATTTTCTGAGATCGGTTACCCTTAACGTTCGACATGCTTATAACGTTTTTTGCACGATTGATACCATTATAAATTATAAAATTAAACATTTTCGTCATATTGACTAGTTTCATTCATTTTATCAAGTTAGATACTTTGGTTGTTAGGTAGTAACTAGGGTGCATAACAACAATGGAGAATTGAGTTTTTATTTAGTTGTCAATAATTTTAAGTACAATTTTGATTATTATAAATTAGAATATGAGCGAAAGTGAATATGAAGAAATTGAACGGGCTTGGGAAGAAGGGTGTTCCGCAATTATTCCCGAAAAATCCAAAATCCGTTATCAAAATACCTACCAAAGTTTTAAAAAATGGTGCGAAGGCAAGAATTTAAGAATCGAAGAAAAGACTCTATTGGCATATTTCGTTCAAAGACATATACAGTTGAAAGCTCCTGGAAGCCTCTGGGCAGAATATTCAATGATTAAATCCACCGTTTTTCTTTATGATGGCATTGATATTTCCAAGTTTTCAACTTTGATCGCATATTTGAAGAGAAAAAATGTTGGATACTACTAATGTATGCGATTCTGCAGGAGTTTCTGTTAGAAGTGAAACCACAGCCCAAACAAGTTGGATTTCATTAAATAATTTAACAAATTGTACCATAAGTTTCAATATTAATAAATAATTCGTTAGTTTTCTTTATTCTTTCAAAAAATAAATTAAAATTAAGAGATTTTTTAACTCGACGGTAAGTGAATTACTTACCGTCGAGTTGTAGTACTTACCGTCGAGTTGGATTACTTACCGTCGAGTTGCTAGTAAATGTCACCTACTGACGTAAAATCTGTCACGGTAAACAGTCAAAAATGATCAATCGTGCAAAAATAGACAGAACTTCTAGTGGAGTAGTCATGATTAGGTTTTGCTGGAAAGACATGTAGGTGTTTACGCACTAAGCAAACAAATACCAGATGCCAAACAGATACATTATTACTCTTTTTGTAATTTAAAAATAACATCTGATTGGACAGCTGTACTAGAATCCCAAAAAGGAAGACCATATGGAAGATATGGAGACTCTAGCAAAGAAAAAAATGTTATTTTGAAAGATGCTAAATTGATTTCCTTCGAAACAAATCTAATTGCATAGAAAACTGAGGCTAGTTGCTTAACAGATCGATATGAAGGCACCATTTAAAGTTGCTCTCTAAAAACATACTAAGAAATTTTACAGAATTAACGGTACTGATCTGGCAGTTATTAAGAAGCGAGGGTTGAAGAGGTCTTTTTTAGGATAATGCTGCTGTCTTATCCAGGTTAAAAGAGAGTAAATTCGAGTCGGACCAGGATTTTATTGTAAGTAGATAAGAAGTTATAGTTATAGTAAGAAGTAAGAGTTGCAATATTTGAGTTGCTCCAAGTGATACTGGTATCATCAACAAAATGACAATTTTTTCAATCGATCTTTGAATTAGTGATGTTATTTGTACAGATAAGGAAAACAGGGGAAAACTAATAAAAAAATTAGTTTATAATCCTCGTATACAGTGATGAGCGCGCTAGTAATCGGCAAAATAACGCAAAAGATGGAAAACATAATACATTGCGAAACAAAAAGAGATGAAACTAATTGAGGTGGAAACTATCGTTATAAACATATAAATTAAGATTACATTACATTACATAGTTTCCCACCTTAAGACGTATCAAATGAGTATGATAACTGTCACTGTGACAGTAGAATTTTATAAAATACTCATGTCACAAACGTCTAAAGGTGAGAAACTATGTAATGTAATATTAATGTATACGTTTATAACGACAATTTCCACCTCCACTAGTTTCATTTCTTTTTGTTTCGCAATGTATTATTTTTTCCATCTTTTGCTTTATTTTGCCGGATATTAGCGCGCTCATCACTATATAGTAGCATACTCGTTTTGGTTAAAGTTATAAAACTAGATTTAAGACGTCCTGTTTGGATTCTTCCCTAATGGTATATGTTATAGATATCGATTAGCCCATAATAAACTGTGCCAAATTGACGGCATTGATGTCTTATTTTGACGATATTGTGACGTGCCATTAACGTCACTAAATAGCGTGTCGGCGAAATATCAAGATTATCGATACAAGTAACAAAAAGTAATATATCACATATGCGTATAACGTCTTGGCTGTTTTGTTTGTTTGTAAGAAATTTACATTAAATGTAAGGGTTCAAAATACCTACTTGTTTTATAGGGGAGTGGCTAATACCCCAACGTATCGAAATAAATATCAATATAAAACAGCATTACAATAATGAACAAGGAAACAGAAAATTGAAAATAGTGATAGTATTAACAACTAAATAATTAAATTGTAAACTATTTATTCCCGTTACTAAGCAGTGCCGGATAAACCATTAGGAGGACTAGGCGGCCGCCTAGGGCCCGGGCACTTGATGGGGCCCGAATCCCACACAAATGCATTAGGTAATTAATATTGAATTATTTAAGCAGTAATTTAAAAAAAATTAAACTGTTAAAAAAATCAAATAGGGCTAAGTAAGACAAAAAAAGAGAATGGTTAATTTATGATTTCCAATCAAACTCAGTTTTTTTGCTTTGTCTTCTGTCAAATATCAGGAAAATACAACCGACTTCAAGACAAATTAAGCAGTTACATATCTTCAAAGACATTTTATATTCAATGTTCTAATCATTCCCTCAATTTGGTAATCAATTTTGCAAGCAAATTTTGCTTAGAAGCTGGTAATTATTTTGGTATGGTATGTTTTTTTTAATTTCTACCCACCGATGGGACTCATAGTCCATTCACTCACGGTAAAATATTGCAAAACCTCCGGATTTTAAAGAACCTTTGGATTTGAAACAAGAGCTTGGATTGACATGAAATTTGGTATAAGCATAGCTAACATGTCAAAGAAAAAAGTGATATTGTGCCAATGTGTGTTTTTATTCTACGGTTGAGTCCACCCCTTCTCGGGGGGTGAAAAAATATACAGTCAAAATACGTCCGGAAGTGGATAAACTGACTAATTCTAAGCAACTTTTGTTCAATAGAGCTTTTTCATCAAGTTAATATAATATTTTGAGTTATTTGCAAGTGAATATCTTCATTTTTCAACAAAAAATAACACGTTTTAAGACAGTTTTTCGCAAATAACTCAAAAAGTAAGTATTTCATCTAAAAAATATTCTTAGCAAAAATATAGCTTTTAAAAAATTGAAAAAATGGTGTATGTGTGCAGTCTGTAGACCCAGTAGAAGCAGAGTTGTAGCTAATGAAAAGTAGGTTCTTATTCGTCAAATTCCAAATCGAATATTTCAACGTGAAATAATCAAACAATGAAGCACTTTTCATGGAAAACTCATCATAACTTGTTTAAATGTTTAAAAAGCATTATTCTAGATTTTTTTAAAAATTTCTAACATAAAAAGTAAGCAAGATACGCTCAGAATAAACTTGATCCCATTTTTTGGGTAAAAAAAACTGGTGAAAATAACCCCCTAATTAGAATCCCAAATGAAATTAATCCTTATTGCTTCACAAGCTATTTTACTTATGTATTGTTTATATGATCTGTGAGTTTTATCTGTATAAAGTGCTTATTTATATAAGGGCTGTAGTAGAAAGGGCTTGAACAAGTCACTAATCACGAGTGTATGCATTTTTTTATTATTTGGCTTAATGCCTCGACAACTAATGGCCATTGGCATGGCACAGTGGATTTTTCAATCAGGTACCTAGTGTAATTGATAGTGTGTGTATTGAGTAAATGTCTTGTTACTTGCAAAGTCGTCAATGTTTTTGCATAGAGACGCTAATTGTATCCGAACGTCTGCGATCCCTCCGGTGAGTACCGATCCCACAAGGATAGAAACTATTTTCATTTATTAATTTTTAATAAATGAAAAATTCTCTACCCAGTGTATGAAAATTTTTAACAGTCATATCTTTTTTTAACAGTCAATTTTTTTTAAATTTTTAACAGCCAATTTTTATCTTCCAAAAAAGCAAAGATCTCATATATTCAGAAAAGCAAAACCTACATTTTTTTACTCTTTAAGATTTTTGGTACCACTAATAATTTTTAAGTTATTTTGAAAAAAAAGGCATTTTTTTTTTAATTTCAAAAAATTTGTTTTACTTTAAATCCCAATGTTTTGAAATATAAGTACTGTGAACCGGTGAAACTTATAGATCATATAAATAATATACTTATAAGTTTTTTCAAGATTTTCATATATTTTCAAGATTTTTTTGCCAAAAAAAGAAATCAACATTATTTTAAGCTTTACTTGCTTAATTTTGATACTTGAAACTTGTTTAAAAAAAACAAAAATAAAACTTTTTTAACACTTTAAAAAAGTTGTGATGATTTTTCACCGAAAAGTGCTCCATTTTTGGGTTATTTACGTTGAAATATTTGGAATTTGTCGAATAAGAATCTACTTTTCATTAGCTTCAGTTCTGCTTATACTGGGTCTACATACTTCATACATACAGATATACACCATTTTTTTAAATTGTATACGCTATATTTTTTCTAAGAATATTTTTCGATAAAATACTTAATTTTGGAGTTATTTGCGAAAAGCCGTCTAAAAACGTGTTTTTTTTTTTTTGTTGAAAAATGAACATATTCATTCGCAAATAGCTGAAAAAGTATTGATTTAGTTAACAAAACTCGATAGAACAAAAGTTACTTAGAATTAATCAGTTTATCCATTTCCGCACTTATTTTGAATGTATGTTTTTTCACCCCCGAAGGGATGGCACTCATATCCAGGGCAAAATCACATATCTACACAATATCCCTTTTTCTCTTTGCCATATTAGCTATGGACTATTAATGAGAAGTTGTTGCGAAATGTAAGAAAAAGAAAAATGATCTTTTTTACATTGGCGTAATTTATTTTTGGAGTAACTACTTCCCAAAATAATTCAACATAAATATCTGTAATTTTGTTTTAAGTAAATGCTCGCTATAAAGGGGCCTACTTCTTATGACCGCCTAGGGCCCCATGATGCCTTAAACCCTCACTGTTACTAAGGTTGTGAGTTGTAAGAGGTTGTGAGTTGTAAGAGGTTGTGAGTTGTAAGAGGTTTTGAGTTGTAAGAGGTTGTAAATGTTTTTTAGGGACAACTTTTCACGCTTACACAGAATTAGTAAGCGTGAAATAATATCACAAGAGAGTGAGAATAAATTGACAATAATGCGACAATTTTTAGAAAACTTGTTGCCTGGCAATAGATACGTCGAGTGACTATTGCCGAATGGAAACAAGTTTGAGAAACAATTTGGAGCATTATTTTCTTATTTTTATTCTTACTATCGTGTAATATTCGACAGACTATTTTTTTAATACTTACATACAAAATGCAAGTCTTTGTAAATAAACATTCAGTGACATTTCAAAGTAAACAGCACAGTTCAGAAAATATTCAGACGGAGATATCAATAAAATATTAGTTAAAATTCTTTATAAATACAGTTTTATTCATACAGTAATCTTACCGAAGTACACTCGGGTGCTTAAAATTGCCGATTTGTATTCTGCTCGTGACAATTTGACATTAGATGCAGAACTAAAACTTTATTTTGATTTAACTTCTTAAATGTTACAGTTGTCAAGACTAGGAGACTCGTTGTAATTAAACAGAAACCAAATAGTTAAAATTTATGCCCAGTATAATAATACAGGTACGTTATTTCCGGTATTATATTAATCTGATTAAAGCATAGACTTAAAACGGAAATCAGAATTAAACATGTGATGAAAAATCTTACTACACGATTGAAAATTAAAATCATTAAAAAATAATTGATGAAGTTTTTTATTTTTGTAGGTTTCTATTGGGTCAGAATCTCTATGAATAAAATAATCAGATTCTTGATTCAGAATCAAAGCTTTATACGTAGGTAGGTACTACAACTTGTCAACACCAAAGCAAAAGTAAGAATTGAAAATCAACTGTTCGATGTTCAAAATCAACTGTTCATATTAGAGAGATATTGCTGAGTCTTTTTTGCACTTGCTGTATTACAGCACGCGTTATTTTGACAGTAGAGCATGCGCAGATGTGATGTCTAGCTTACGCTGCGTTATTGGAAATACGGCCTGCCGTTATTAGGGGAGTCGTTACGCTGTGCGGTGTTCGTTGCGCTATTTTGTTTTCAGGTTATGTTTGTTGTTTACCTTTCATTTAAACCAAATTTATTCGTAATAATTTGCTAAAATGGGTACCTCAGACAGTAGCAAAGTAGATTTACGTCTGATGACGATTTGTGTTTATTAAAACAAGTTTTATGTCAAAATCCATTGACTTCTCCAGAAAATTTTACGTTAGATCAGGAAAACATGAAGAGGATCAAGGATTCAAGGATCATTTGTTTCTCTTGCTCGATATTTGGAAGAAAATACAAACCTTTCTTCCATCTAAATTAAATTCTGGATTTTGAGTACAAATTAGATAAACAACAACTAATCTTAATCGAGCCGTAAAATACCGCAACCAAAATGTTAAGCAATATCTGTATTTATGAAACGTCTGAGAAATGTCAATTCTGTCAACATAGCGCGGTGTAAATAGCGCAACGTAGGCTGTGTTAAATTTGCAATATCTCTCTATTAACGAACAGAGGGAGATGCGCTATAACACTTTTTAACATTTCGTTGGAACAGGTTATCAGAAAAACTCCTTTAGATAGAGAAGGTATAATATTTACAAAGATCTAGTCCCGCAGTTGATATAGACATAATTAGCTGGACATTAAAATACCTAGAAAAAATTTATGTCTAGAAGTTAATGTCTCAAAGACAAAGTACATGAAAACAACTCGGGAAAAAGTACAAATAAAAGGCACTCATATATCTCTGAGCGGGCAAAATTTGAAAGAGTCGGCAATTTCAAATATTTAGGATCAATAGTTACAGAAGTAAATAATAAAAACAGTGATGATGTAACAGCGAGAATTTCACTGGCAATTAAATGCTTCTACAACCTACAGAATATTATAAAGTCAAAGTTAGTATCTATTAACTCAAAAATAAAAATACCTATACACAACAGATATGAGAGGCGTAGTAATGTATGTATCAGAAACATAGACTTGTGAAACATAGGCTAGTGAACAAAAGGAACAGTTTCTTAGATGAGAAAGAAAAGTTTAAGGAAAGTATATGGACTTATATAGGAGAATGGGAATGGCCAACTACTAATAGACCGACTATCACAAAATAAATACGAAGTAAACGACTGAGTTGGTTGGGACACGTAGAAAGGGTGGATAATAAAAGAAATACAAAAACAGTACTTAAAAAAGAATTAAACGAGAAGAGACCGAGAAGAAGGCCCAGAATTAGACGGAATTATGTATTAACCAGGAATTAAAAGAACTAGGAATACGAGAATGGGAAACCAAACAAAGAAAAAAAACATAGTCAACTATAGTCAAAGAAGCAAAATATACGTGACACTGAAATAACTCCTCACAGAAGACATCAATTTTTCTCCAAATGTTCCAAGAGGGATGGAACAAAAAATTGACTAAAGCTATTCCTTTCGAGCTGTTTTTTATTGATAAAGATAAAGAACCAGATCTAGATTAAATTGCAGATAAACTAACAATACATTATTGGCATATTGACAATATTAGCTTGGATTATACGCAAAATAGCACTTATTTTAATTTAATTTTAATTTTAATCTCATCTTTTGTGGTAGGTAACTTAAAAATTAAATGTTTTCAAGTTTTTTGAGTAGTCAAGTTATATTTTTTTCCAAAGTAATTTTTATTTAAAAGATAAATAATTTTTTAGACTTGGAAAAATGTATATCACCTCATAATTGAAGACATAAGTGGATAAAGTTCATATGTCACATTTTTTGAGAAAATTGTTTTATTAGGTTTTTGTTCCTCTAATATGTTGTTTTACCTTTTAAAATTTTAAAATAACCTATTTTTAGCTAAATTAAAATAACAGGAAGGTATTAAAGCAATATGTCCCACTAGATTTTCGAATTCTAGTGGATAAAGGTATTATGTCCAAGATCGCATTTGGACATAATACCTTTATCCATGTGAAATGTGTAAATATGGAGAATTTTTTATACTACTTTGAAGATCTGCTGACGAACCTCTATGTAAAAAGCAAACAAACACTTCAAATCAAAAGGTTAATTTTCATGTTACGTAAAATGGATAAGAGTGGACGAATTTGGCTTCTATCTCTATAAGACATAGATACCTTAATGACTACATGCCATTTCAGCAAGTAGATTTAAGAAAAAAAGGACAGCACATCTGACCACAACTGAATATAGACCAAGAAGACTGGAAAATAAAACTGGTAGTTTGAGTTTGGAAAAACTGGGAAATTTAAGAGACCGAATAAAATTTGTTCCCGAAGAGTATAGATGGTTTTATGAAAACGCGATAGAGGAAAATAAAAAAAAATCCCAAAAAGAAAAGAAGAACCTACTAAAAAATATGTTTTTATTAATTTTACAGTTTGTATTGCAATTTTTTTTTGACAATAAATGCCCATTTTTGAAACTTAACTCTTTTATCCACTTAATCCTAAAAATTTTTAATTATTTTTACTATGCGGATAAAGGTAATATGTCCACAAAATTTAAAATCTTAGGCTTAAAGTAACTTTTTTTAAATTCAATTTAAAGTGCGAAAAAAGTACTAGTCTAAGAGCTGGGAGCGGATTTTGTGCGTGATAAGTAATATGGAAAAACTATACGGGGATATGTTGAATTAGTTGTGTACATGACTTTCACCAACGGCCGGAAACCAGAGTTGGGGCCGAGGGTAGTTATAAGGGGTCAAAGTCGCGGATTTTATTATTTTTTTTTATGACGCTCATGATCGAGATAGTGCACCAAAATTTGGGACTAAGTAGGTCATGACGTACCTAAGTAAAATCTCTAGGGGCTCAACGCTGCGTGGCCGACAAAGGGGTGGGCGTAGGGGTGAATATAAAAAATATAAGGGGTTTTTTGCGACGTTCGTAATTGAGATAGTGCACCAAAATTTGCGTATAAGTAGACCATGACATAAATAATTGAAATCCCCAGAGCCGGAAACCAGAGTGGGGAAGGAAGGTAGTTATAAGAGGTCAAAGTTCCGTTTTTTAATATTTTTTTTTGGCACGCTCATGATCGAGGTAGCGCGCCAAAATTTGGAAATACGTAGGTCATGACGTAACTAAGTAAAATCTCTAGGAGTGGAACGCTGCGTGGTCGACAAAGGGGTGGGGCAGGGGTGAATATAAAAAAATGTAAGGGGTTTTTTGCGACGTTCGTGATTGAGATATTGCACCAAAATTTGGGAATAAGTAGACCATGACATAACTAAGTAATATCCCCAGAGGCGGAAACCAGAGTGGCGGACGAGGGTAGTTATAAGGGGTAAAAGTGGCGGTTTTTATTATTTTTTTTGTGGCGCTCATGATGGAGATAGTGCACCAAAATTTGGGAGTAAGTAGGTTATGACGTAACTAAGTAAAATCTTCAGGGGCGGAACTCTGCTTGGGGTACAAAGGGGTGGTAGGCAGGGGTGAGTTTAAAAATATATGGGGGTTTTTTTGCCGTTCGTGATCGAGATAGTTTACCAAAATTTGGGAATAAGTAGATCATGACATTACTAAGTAAAATCTACAGGGGCGGAACACTGCGTGGGGGACAAATGTTGTACCGGGTCACAAAAAAAATAATACACACTGCGATTTTGACCCCTTAAAACTACTCTCATCCCCAACTCTGGTTTCCGGTTCTGGGGATTTTACTTAGCTAAGTCATGGTCTACTTATTCCCAAATTTTAGTGCACTATCTCAATCTAGCACGTCGAAAAAAACCCCTTATATTTCTTATATTCACACCTACCCCCACCCCTTTATCGGCCACGCAGCATTCCACCCCTGGAGATTTTACTTAGTTACGTCATGACCTACTTATTCCCAAATTTTGGTGCAATCTCTCGATCATGAGCGTCACAAAAAAAAATAATAAAAACGGCGACTTTGACCCCTTATAAATGCCCTCATCTCCAACTCTGGTTTCCGGCTCTGGGAATTTTACTTAGTAATGTCATGATCTACTTATTCCCAAATTTTGGTCCACTATCTCAATCACGAACAGCGCAAAAAACCCTTTATATTTTTTATATTCACCCCTACCCCCACCCCTTTGTCGGCCACGCAGCGTTCCACCCCTAGAGATTTTACTTAGTTAAGTCATGACCTACTTATTCTTAAATTTTGGTGCACTATCTCGATCATGAGCGTCATAAAAAAAATAATAAAATCCGCAACTTTGACCCCTTATAACTACCCTCGGCCCCAACTCTGGTTTCCGGCCGTTGGTGAAAGTCATGTACACAACTAATTCAACATATCCCCGTATAGTTTTTCCATATTACTTATCGCGCACAAAATCCGCTTCTATCTCTCCGACTATACAGCTGGTTCCTAAAAAAACTGATACGACTCTGTAAGATTTGATCATTTTGAGCAGTGTATGATTGGTCTGACATATTATATTTATTATGACAGACAAATAATAAAATAAACAAACAGCCATTTTTTGAGGTTGAAGTTATCTGACAAATTTTAAGATTTGGCAGTGACAGTGACAGTATGTAAATAATAAGTATTTATCCTTCAAAATATAATAAATTAAATATAATTAGACTCATATTCATTATATCACACCGCATCAAAAACTTTTTACAAGAACATAGACAGCGATTTTGACATGGCTTAGAGCCAGACTACATCAAGATCGCCTATAAATCGTGCTGTTAATTGCCTTGCAGCGAGACCAAAAACAAAAAGAAGAAGAAGAAGAAAGTGCACTGCTCAATTTTCTACAGAATACGCTTTAAGAGGATGGGTACGTATTTTCGGCTGCAATGCTATTCAAATGGGGATTAATTTTTTTCGAATCCTGAGAAAACTAAAAGGTATTTTTGAAAAATTTAAACGCAGAATGAAAGATTACGTTATTGGCGAGGGCCGAAAGTCCCTGAGAACTTCTATAATGTTTATTTTAATAAGTTACAGGGGTGAAAAACTAAGATAAAATGTAGTGTGATTTTGAATTTCAAATATCTCATGCAAAAGAAACCTTTTATTTATTCTAAGGGACTTTTGGCCCTCGGCAATAATATAGTCTTTCATTCTGCGTTTAAATTTTTGAAAGATATTTATTTGTTTTTTCAGGATTCGAAAAAAATAAACACAATATCCGTGGTAATATTTCCAAATCTATCTTTGTCATACAACGCACTCACTCGAATAGAATATTGTCAGCATACTGTCAGTCAGACTGTGACAATCAGTGACAATTTTAAATATTTGACATGGCATCAGGAATATTTTGAGTTGTTGATTAAATATATGATAAATATTTGATTTAAGACGTGAACTTAATAAGTTATTTATTGTGTATTATTTGTGGAAGATCCAAGCAGAGAATACATCAGGATAATATATTTTGTGATCCAAGTATTTTGTTGTTAAAGATGTACAACATTGTAAGTGTTCCATAGTAACAATATATTATTAAAAAATCACTTAAACACTTTTCCTCTTTTCTCGATTGAGTATTAGTTTTTGTTGTACATATAAATTATTACAATCACTAAATATATATATAAATCGGCTTTAAAACGTCTTGCGACGTTGTCCGATGCCTAATTTCCATGACACTCTATCATCCCATTGGCGCTCTCTAAGATCTCTTGCGCTCATCGCCTTCGTTACTCCCTCTCTCCAAGATTTCTTGGGTCTTCCTCTCTTTCTGCGGTTTGGTGGTACCCATTGCATAATTATTTTAGGGAGTCTTGAGTTATCCATCCTCTGGACGTGTCCGTACCATATCAGCTGTTTTCTTTCTATGTCTGTTGTTAGAGAGCCGTCAACCCCCATTCGCTGTCTTATCTCATCATTACGTATTCTCTCTCTGCGTGACACTCCTACTGATCTTCTAAAAGCGTCCATTTCTACTGCCTCCAGTTTTCTTCTGTTGTTTTCGGTTATCCGCCAAGTTTCTGCTCCGTACAATAGACTGCTTTTAATAAGAGATTCGTAGATATTGTGTTTTCTTCTTTTTCCTATTTCATGATTCCACAGTACGCTGTTTAGACAACCTATTGTTTTTCTGGATTGTGTTATTCTTCTCTTTATTTCTTCATCATCTTTCCCCGTTGTGTCAAAAACGATTCCTAGATGTGTGTAATGGTCGCAGGGCATGATGATTTCATTATTTTCTAATGTGATGTTCGATAGTTCGGTACCTATTGGCAGGTATTTTGTTTTTTCTGTATTAATTTCTAGTCCCCACTTTCTATATTCTTCTTGTAATTTCCTTGCCATGTACTGTAAATCATCTTTATCGTTTGCTATAACAACCTGGTCATCAGCAAACTGCAATGTATATAAGCAAATCTCTCCAAGGTCTACGCCCATGCCTCTGCATTTTCGTTTCCACTCTTTCAATGCTTTTGCAACATATATTTTAAATAAGGTCGGTGATACACAGCACCCCTGACGTAGACCTTTATTAACCAGGAAGCTTTGCGATAATCTGTTTCCAGTTTTTATTTGTGATGTTCACCCTTCATACAAATTTCTTAAGGCTTTTATTAAGGTGACACTAATATTCGTCTGTCGTAACACGTTCCAGAGTTTGTTTACAGGAACTGTATCGTACGCCTTCTGCAAGTCAATAAACATGAGGTGGGTTTCTTGATTTGTGCTTAATTTTTTTTCTATTAGTTGTTTGAGGCAGAAGATATTATCAGTACAGCTTCTTCCTGTTCGAAAACCGGATTGTTCTTCTTCCTCTTGGTCTTTGTACTCCTTCTCAATGCGGTCTCTAATTATTCGTCCATACAAACGGCTGAATGTACTAGTCACTGATATCCTTCTATAGTTTTCACATTTAAGCTTATCTCCTTTCTTATGGATCGACGAAATATAAGCAATTTTCCACTCGTCGGGTACGGGAGAACCATTTATAAATTGATTTATGCACACTCACTAAATACATAGTGAAAAAATTATCACATTTATTAACTGAATTAATAATTTGCAATCATAAATATAACAGTTATCCAAGAACATTCAAAAGCAATCTCTTTAAATTAATGATGACATTTTCAAGTAGAATGACATTCTAGTAATGTTTACATATCCATACCAGTGTAAAATTTACTACACGTAATTTGCCGTTTAAAGACAAAAAAAGTAGTAATACCCGTAAAATATTTGCGAATTATGTAGCGATGGCCTTAAGAGTCGTATCAGTTTTTTTTGGAACCAGCTGTACCTTCAAATACCTGTTTAAAAAAGTGTATCAATGCAAATTTATAAAATAAATAGCTAACTTGGAACAAAAGATACTAAAATGCTCATTACTCAAAAACATTATTTTGTGACATATGACCTTTATCCACTTATGTCTTCAATTAAACGATAACTTTATTGTTATGTGTACAATAACTACCAAAAACCTTCTCATAGCACCTCATTCTCCAGATGCATACGAAGTTCCTTTACAAATTAAATTCACCCCACCCTCTGTAAACTTACTACTGAGAGTGTACCAACGGGGCAGCGAGACCTAGCCCATTATGATTTTTTGAAGTTATACTTCTTTAGCGTACGTTCAGAGTGGACGAGCAAAGAGCAAAGAGCAAAGAGCAAAGAGCAAAGCGGAGAAATCAAACTCATACTGGCAAACGGAGGTGCACAGAGTGCTAGCAAAGAGCAAAGCGGCGAAACCAAACAAGTTTGATTTCTTTGGTCAATGTAGTGAGACCGCTCCCATCTGAAAAAATTTTTGATTCGGTTTCTTTGTCAATTCCTATTCAAAAATGTCCCCTTTAAACAAATCTGAAGAGCACCGGGCGGAATTTTTGGGCAGAAATTGTTTAAACAATTTTATCTACTCTATGTTATGTTACGTGTAAGTTTTTAGTTTGTGAAAACTGTCATTATAGATAGCAGTGCGTGAAGTGTTTAAAGTGAGCGTGAAGTAACAATGTATTTTAAATGGGACTTACTTTTTCGCACTGTTTTTAACACACTTTCATATAATCAAATATCCTTAACTTTGGCGTTGTCATGGTGATGACATAATGAGCAATAAATTACGACAAAAGTTTTTACAGTTTTGTGGTTTGAAAGAAGTTAGAATTTTTAAATGTCAAAGTTCTAAAAATTGTAGAATAGAAATGAATTCCAGTGACGAAGAGTTACAGTTTTTTTTATTTGTTTATGGTAGAGTAGATAAAATATTGTATGAAACTGTGCATGAAGTACTTTTTGCGAACTTACGCTATGTATAGCACTCGCTCCGCTGTCGCTCGTGCTCTAAATATCGCGTGCGTTCGCAAAAAGCATACTTCACGAACTGTTTCATAAATACCTATTTTTAAACAAATACAAAAGATCACGTTTTTTGCTCCGGAACATATATTTTTAGACGAAGTAGTTTTCAATCCTAATAGTAAATTATTAATATTGAAAATATTAAAAATATTACTAAAAGATTTTTAAATTGAAAACTTATTGGTACACTTTCCTGGTGACACCTCCAAGACCAATTTGCAAGTCAAATGGATGCTGCAGTGAAGACGAGAGGGAAGGAATTCTACACTATGCAATTCACATCCCCCGTCTGCAGCTGGTAAAGTTCCAACGGAAAAATGCACCTAGTTAGGCCGCACCTACATTTGATCCGATTTTCTCCGATCAGATCAGATCCGACGTCGGCCGACGTCGGAATAGAAAATAAACACATAGTATTAAATGGGGGTGCCTACATTGGATCCGTTTTCTCCGATCCGATCAGATCAGATCAGATCCGACGTCGGCCGACGTCGAAATAAAAAATAAACCCATAGTATTAAATGGGAGTGCCTACATTGGATCCGTTTTTCTCCGATCCGATCAGATCAGATCAGATCCGATATCGGCCGACGTCGGGAGTAGCTTCTCCTATTCTCATCGAGAAGTGTTTGGTTTCATTCCGATTGGTTGCAAGTTGAGTTGCAATTTTAGTTGCAAGTTGGTTGCAAGTTGGTTGCAAATTGGTTGCAAATTGGTTGCAAGTTGGTTGCAAGTTGGTTGCAAACTGGTTGCAAGTTGGTTGCAAACTGGTTGCAAACTGGTTGCAAACTGGTTGCAAGTTGGTTGCAAACTGGTTGCAAGTTGGTTGCAAACTGGTTGCAAGTTTGTTGCAAGTTGGGGGTTGCAAGCTAACATGTTTAAATATATTCAATGTCATCATCTCAACACATCTTCATCGAAACTTATTGTCGGCGGTCGGTGGTCGGAAGATTACTGAACCAATGTAGGCACCCTCGCCGGAAAACCGGTCTGATCGGATCTGATCTGATCGGAGAAAGACGGATCCAATAGGGCTTTTCATCGACTGTCATTTGTTTCGAGCTTCTGTCATGTGTCACATAATATTGACATATCTACGCCATACGTCTTTGGTTTGTATTGTTTATATATCAATAACGTATGACGTAGATAAATTAATATTATGTGACACATGACAGAATAGTGTAGGAAACAAAGGTTGAACCTTGCAAAATGGACACAAGTCCGGTTTTATTTTTTTTCTGGTATATCAAGGGGTGCTTATTATAAGACTAACTTTTTCTGAAAAAATTTCGCCCCGGAACCTCCCTTTTCACCCCTTTAAAGGGGGTAATTTGTGATTTTTGCGGAACGTAGCCCTTCCTGTAACTTTTACCAAAAATTTCTTTTATAGAAATATGAAGAGGACTATATTTTCTACGATTTATTTCCAACCTCATCTCTCTATCTTCCACCGTTTAGCGGGGGTGGCGCCCTAAAGTTGACAAGTTTTTAAAAAAGATGTTTTAAAAAAATATATATTTTTCCCTAACTGTAAAGGAAATTAAGAAGAAATCCTGCGGCAATTATTCACAAATACTTGACTGATTTTTTGGTATAGGTTTTACTTAAGGGCAATTGCCCTTTTTTTAATTACAGGGTGTTACATTTTAAAAAACCTCTTTTTATACCATCTGAACCGTTTATGCTAGAGTAAAAAGACTTTCAGCGATTACCCATGTACTGGTGCTATTTACAAATTTGTATAATGCACCCCCATTTTTTCCCCGGAACCACCCCAAAAAAAAGAAGAATTAATAAATAAATTGATTTTCTTGGAATCCTTCACACACAATGCCCTTTATTAATATGCTTCATACATCATTTTGTGGACGTTATTATTACCCATGCATGGATACCAAAAGCAATTTCCTAGTGCAACCCCTGAAGCAAAAAAAAATAAATAAAATGGGGGGTTGAAATTTTTTTTTCGTTTTTTGCTTTTTGATCCATATGGGCATATGCTTCGTCAATAGTGCTTTTCAAAAATATATATGGTTATTGCAACATCTCTGCGAAAACCACCCCTATCCTTGAAAATATACTGCAGAAACTACCCCTATCTCTTGGCGAGCATGTTTTTACGATTTTCTCATTACCTATGTATTCTTTTTAAACAAAACTTATACAAGGTTAAAGACCACTATTTACTCTAAAAAGTATGTCCTATTAATTTTTTCGTATAAGCAACCGTTACGGCACAGTGGCGCCGTAAACCTCATATGTGCTTTGGCGGGCTCCAGGTTTTGTTTTTTTTTTTCGTCATCTGTTCGTTTTATTGATAAAGTACTTATGCAAAATAAAACAACACAGTGTAACCTACAAATTATGACTTATGCACATTTTACATTCTTTGCTCCCCAAAGCCACAGTGGTGGCCCAAAATAAATTTTTGCATATTTTCGCCACCTACATGCATTTTATTGCATTAATGCTACCTTAACAGCACAATATTTACCCTTAGGTGGTCGCTACGCAGTGGCGGATCCAGGGAGGGGTGATGGGGGTGATCACCTCCCCCCCCTCTCAAACCAAGTGATATTATATTCAAAGATTATAAAAATATTCATTTATTTTTATAGAAATTTAACCAATTGGCACCCCCCTCTTAACGATGCTGGATCCGCCACTGTCGCTAAAGCATAAAAAGTCATTCTTATAAAAATAATATTAATATAATATAAGTATTTCTATAAAAATAAATGAATATTTTTATAATCTTCAAATATAATATCACTTGGTTTGAGAGGGGTGGGGGTGATCGCCCCCATCACCCCTCCCTGGATCCGCCACTGCTTAGCGACCACTTAGGGGTGAATATTGTGCTATTAAAGTAGCATTAACGCAATAAAATGCGTGTAGGTGGCGAAAATATGAAAAAATTTATTTTGGGCCACCACTGTAGCTTTGGGGAGCAAAGAATGTAAAATTTGCATAGATAATGATTTGTAGGTTACACTGTGTTCTTTTATTTTACATAAGTACTTTTTCAATAAAACAAACAGATGACGAAAAAATAAACAAAAACTGGAGCCCGTCAAAGCATATATGAGGTTTACGGCGCCACTGTGCCAGTAACGGTTGTGTTTAGGCAATACGTAAAGTATCCTTAACAATAGTAACCTATACTTATTGTACGGTTATAGAGTATATTCCCATAGGTAAGCTGGTTAAGAGTAGATAACGATTTTTCATATGTAATTTAAAGTATTATCTGCATAAATGGCACAAAGAATATTTGCTACGAGAGGTATATGGTTCAAAATGCATACAGTATCACGACTAATAAGTTATGTTCACATACATGTAGAGTACTTACAGTTTTATTCCTTGATGACGTGTCACATCAGAGCTCTGATTGAATTCCATAATCCATTTGGTTCATTTGTAAGGCACTCACTAATACGCTAAATAAATCATCGTCGATAATACTGAGCAGATTGAATTATCTGAGCGGTATAAAACGATAGCAAAAAAAGCCGGTAAAATGCGGCCTTTTTACGAATAGCGGGAGCGTCGATAGATTAGAGATGATTCTCGTTAGGAAGCTTTTGACGATCTGCCCCGGCGAGGGGTTCAAATGCGAGTCTCAACAATAACCTGGAGTTTCCAGAAAGGTTACATAAATACTACTTGAATTTTAAGTAATCAGTAGTACAGGGGCGTAACTAATTATTTTAGTGAGCCGTGTATAATATATTTATTGTACATATTGCCGGGGGCGACAGGCGAGAGAGATGGCCTATATCACCTCGAAGAGAGGGGATTGGCAAAGATGTGCACAACGATAAGAAATGTTTGAAGAAATTAGAGTTTATATACACAAGGGGTAACAACGATAAAATGGAGGAAAACGATAAGTTTTCCCCCTAGGGATAGATTTTAATCTTCCAGGGGAATCACAGCGATTTTCGTAATACCACGAAGAAAATCACCGTGAGTAGTGTGAATCTTGACAGTACGAACTAGACCATCCTTACCAGGCAATACATCTATTACCCTGGCAGTTGGCCATAAGAGTGGAGGAGTACCATCCTCCTTCAACAGAACCAAATCCCCGATCTTGACAGGGTCAGTAGGGTCGGTCCATTTATTTCTTTGCTGCAGGAGGCAAAGATAGTCTTTTTTCCACAATTTCCAAAATTGCTGTTGAATTTTACTAATACGCTGAAAAAGATTCAACCTATTTTCAGGTATCTCTGAAACACTTGGTTCAGGGGGCGCGGTTAAACTTCTTTGAACTAAGAAGTGAGCTGGAGATAGGAAAGCGAAGTCATTGGCGTCAGACGACATCCTAGTGATGGGTCTCGAATTTAGAATAGCCTCGATTTGGCATAATACTGTGTTAAACACTTCAAAGGTGAAGTGGGAATTTCCTATAATTCGATAGAGGTGATACTTCACACTCTTTATTCCTACCTCATGGAGGCCGAATTGATGGGGGTTGCGGGAAACACCCATCTTGAAAGTTATGGAGTTTTGAGTACAGAATTCCTTAATCTGTTCCGAATTATTTTGATTTAAGAAAAAATCATAGAATTCGCGCATTTCATTTTTTGCCCCATGGAAATTTGTGGCATTGTCGCTCCAAATAATACTGGGCGTGGATCTTCTGGCAATAAACCTTTTCAGAGTAAGAATATAGGCTTCTGCGCTTAATCCTGTGACGAGTTCGATATGAACACATTTAGTGCTCATGCAAATGAAATAGGCTACGTATGCTTTGTAAAGCGGTGCCTTCCTCAAATGTGAGGACTTAATTAAGAAGAACCCCCCATAGTCCACTGAGACGACTTGGAAGGGTCTAGTGGGGAGTACACGATCGGGATGCATATCTGCCATCTGTTGAACAGAATTGGGTGTCATGAATCGGAAACAGTTTACACACTTACGAATTAAGCGTTTAATCTGTCTTAATCCGTCAATTGGCCAGTACTTCATTTTGACATACGAAAGTACTGTTTGCGCGCCTGAATGTAATAACTTATGATGAGCTTGAGTCAAGATTAGTTCTACAACTCGACATTTAGAAGGAAGTAGAATGGGGTGTTTTTGATTATACGATATGGGGGCGTGTCGGAGACGTCCTCCCACACGAATCAGCCCATCATTATGTTGTAGGAAGGGGTTGAGTTTACGAATGGCTTTATTGGTCACGAGTTTAGCATTTTTCAATTCAAGAATCTCTTTTTTAAAGTAGATACTTTGGATATACCTGATGATCGCGTGATCAGCGATCTCCATTTCGGGTGGCGTCAATATATCCGTATCTCGTGGAGAGTTATTTATTTTCTTTTTAATATTACTGATGAATCTAAAAAGATAAGCGACAATTCTTTGAATTTTACGAAAAGAAGAAGATTTAGCGAATAGATTTTCAAAGGTGTCGTTGAGTTCGTGATTTGTTGCTATGTTTGAGACAACTAACTTCCTTAATTCAGGAAGATCATCCTGAAAATGAGGAATTTGATGAAGAGAAAAATCGATGGGATTGTCTCTAATAAAGCTAGGTCCGCATAACCAGTCTTCGGTGGTCTGGGGATTATCAAAGACATTTATCCCTCTGGAAGCGGGGTCAGCGATGTTTTCGTGACTTCTGACGAAATGGAAATCACAAGGAAAAGTTTCCAACAAGGAATTGACCTTTTGAATTCTGTTTTGTACAAAAATGTTCCAAATGTGTTTTTTAGAAAGTATCCAAGACAAGGCAATTGTAGAGTCAGCAAAGAGATGAGATGAAGATATACTCAAATTTTTCTTGAAGATGTGAAAAAGTCTATGAGCCAGAGTGACTCCCAACACTATTCCACAAAGTTCCAATTTGGGGATGGTGAGTTTATTTTTTAGCGGAGAAATTTTGTTTTTAGAAGCGATAAGCCGCGACGATACAGAAAAGTCTGAGTATGTCGCTTTGAGATACACACAAGTGCTGTATATTTTTTCCGATGCGTCGGTGAAAATAATTAATTGAACATCAACAACTTTCTTTTGTAAAAGTAAGCATCGAGGTACCTTGACCTCTTCTATAGTTTTGAATGTCGATAAGAGGTTTTGCCAATTTTTCATAATGATGGGTGAGTCAATGGGTTGATCCCAGTCCAATTTCTGGGACCATATTTCCTGTATCAAGAGCTTAGCGTTCACAAGGACAGGGGATAACCATCCTAGCGGGTCATACAAAGTAGCAATGTAGGAGAGAATAGTACGTTTAGTAACAACATTAGCCAATTTGAAGATAGGAGTTTTAAACGAAAAGTGGTCGCGTTCTGAATCCCAGAATATGCCTAAGACTTTATCAGATCCCGTGAAGTTAAGACTGACTTCAGAGACGGGATTTAAATTGTGTTGAGACAGAAATTCTGAAGAACTGCAGTTCCACTTGTGGAGGAGGAAACCATGGGTTTCTAGCAAAGAAGTTAATTGTTCGAAAAGACAACTTAATTCATGAAGACTGTCAGCACCGCTGATCAGGTCATCCATATAGATAGATTCTTGCAGAACACTAGTAGCAAGTTCGTGGGTATGTTTGTTGTTGTCAGCGATGTGCTTGATAACTCTTTGAGCGATAAATGGGCTACTTGGGAGCCCGAAGGGTAATCTTTGAAATTGATAGCACCGTAAAGGCTGCTGAATATTGTCCCTAAAGAGAAAATTTAACAGAAATGTTTCAGTGGGACAAATGGCGATTTGTAGGAACATAGCCTTGATGTCGCCTACTAGTGCGAATTTAAACTGACGAAACTTAGCGAGAATGTCAAAAAGTTCATGTTGGACGACATAACCTTTGTCTATGACGTCACTGAGGGAGATTCCCGTAGACGATTTATTGTTTGGATCGAAAACTATACGAGTGGAAGTAGTAGAGTTGGATTTGAAAACGGGAAAGTGAGGGAGAAAGTAATTAGGTTTACCTGAGTCATTTAGCATTTTTAACGGCACTTGAATTATTTGTCCGTTATTGAGATATTCCGATATAATGTCCTGATATTTTTCCAATAAATCAGGGTTGAGTTGAAAACGTTTCTCGAGACTGAGAAAACGTCTTTTTGCCGAGAGAAACGAATTTCCCATGTCTATATCTTCGATAGGGAGTTTGAGATTGAGTGTGGACTCATATCGTCCATTGGGGAGAACATTAACATGTTTTACAAAATTAATTTCAGCGGGGTGATCATTAATGAGATCGGTGTTCTGAGGAGCGGCTTCTTCCAGCTCCCAGAATTTTTGTAAATGATCGGATAGTTCCTCGTTGGACACTACCGGCTCATTTACGGCGGAAGGAGTGTTATGAGAACAACAAGTAACGAGAGAGTTTGAATAAAATTCCAAAGCCTTTTTAGTATTTTTCGACTTAAGAGCAAAGTCTGGAACTGACCCTGATATCGTGTACCCGAGTAGAGTGCGTTGAAGAACGGGAAGACCTTTTCCCAAACGAATTATTTCAGGTTGAATGATATCGTTATACAGGTCTGCACCGAGCAGGATACCAATTGGGGATGTTACATGGAACATCGGATCACCTAATGGTATCTCTGAGGGTATGTTTAGTTTGCTCGCCGAAATAGAAATTTGAGGAAGCGGATTTGTTATCTTTGGGAGTACAGAGCACGAGATGTCAAAAGGAACGTCGTTAGCGACAGCGAAAATTGTTGTATCTACAATAGATTGAGACGAGGATGAGGTGGAGTTAATTCCATTGATCCGTAATTTTCCATCTCTAGTGGTGAGTGACAGTTCCTTTACGAGGTCAGCACTAATAAATGAAACCTGTGAGGCCGAGTCTAAGAGTGCCTTTGCGAAGACCCTCTTGCCGCTAGGAGCGACAAGATAGACCTGGAGTGTGCTTAATAACACCAAATGATTATCAAGCGAGGCTGCAGATAGAGCCATTGAATGTGGAGTCGAATTTTGAAGATTAACTTCCGTTTCAGGAGCTCTAACATGTGAGGGCCCCTGTTGTGAATTACCCTGTGTATGGGAGTTATTTGAGATAGCGGTTTTATTATGATTATTTGAGTTGTGTTGGCCAACAGCCGCGGAAGGGTTACTATGACCCGTTTTGTCGAAATGGAGCAACGTGTGATGACGAGATTTACAAACTATGCAAGAGAATTTGGATTTACACTGATCGAGCATGTGAGACCCAAGACAATTAATACAAAATTTATTTTGTTTGACAAAACTAAAACGTTCTTTAGAATTCAACTGCTTGAACTGAGGACAAGAGTAGATCGAGTGAGAGTCGTTGCAATAGGAACATTTCTTAGGACCTAAGCGAGGCGAAAGGTTACTGGTAGAAGTGTCTGAGGCTAGGTGTAAAGAGTGTCTGGAAGTAGTAGTCGATTTTGGTTTTGATTGAGATTGAATATTCTCAAGATGAACAACGCGTGTCTCGATTTCCCCTAGAAAATGGACAAAATCAGGGGTAGCTTGGCTACCACCGGATTGGAACTCAAGAGCCCTAATGGTAGGTGCGTCGAGTTTCTGAGTAGCGATATGTATGAGAAGTAAATGCAAGAGATCTGAAGGGGGCCTATTCAAGTTCAATAGGGCCTTGAAATTATTTGACATGACCGTATGAAAATTTCTTAATTGTGAGTGATTTGCGTTTCCAGAAATAGGAGGCGCATCAAGAATTTGAGAGATGAGAGTTTTGATAAGCGATTTAGAGTTGGCGTACCTTTGTGTCAGGTTATCCCGGGCTATTTTGTAATTGTCACCTGTGAGTGGGATATGCTCGAGAAGCGTCAAAGGCTCGGAAGTTAGAAAACTTTTGAGGTAAATGAGTTTTTCCAGATCACTTAATGTAGTATCAGATCCTATTATTGTATCAAAGGTCTCAATGAATGAATTGTATTCAGTAACTAAGCCACTAAATGGTTTTAACTGAATACGAGGGAGGTTTACTGTTCGTTGCCTAGCCATAGACTGTGAGGTTAGAGAAGAATTAGGGTCAAATTGGAGGGAGGGGGTAGCAGTCACATTAGAACTTTCAATGACCTCTAACCTTTCTTCCAATAGAGAAATTGTATCCAAATATTTATCAAAAACCACAGAGGAATCAGTAGAGGGGGTAGGTTCCTCGGGGATCGTCTCCAGCACATTTTGAGCATCGCGGAAAAGTCCGTAAGAATGTTTGAGTTGTGAAATTATTTCACGAATTTTATATTTGTTTAGAGAATTAAGAGTTGTGGGAACCGAATCAGCCAACTTGGTTATATCAAGTTTTGCGGTGAGCCTCTGTCGGTTATATTTTGATCGGTCAGCCATGTTGCGAGAATGTGAGATTAGATAGATTATTTGCAAATGTCTAAACCTATAAATCGATGCGAAAATGAGAGAATATGTACAATATATTATATATTACACGTTTAATAGTGTGAGATTGGCTTAATAGTATCACCCTGTATGAGCGCAGATTAGTATATGAAATGCAAAACTATAAAATTTCAAAATATATGCAATTTTCCAAAATGGGTATTTTTCAGCAAGTGTGAGACACCCTTAACAAGTATTTAAATTAATTAAATTGAAGGAAAAAACAATTATTTATTTTCTATAGTTTTCTAGAAGTGTAAAATGAGCTTAAGCGAAGCTAAATGTAGCAAAAACTTACAATTTATGCAAGAAAACAAAATTATTTTTAATAATTTTTGTAACCTGTGAACCAGGCTTAATCGGATTCAAAATTATAAATTTAATTTAAATCAAAAGGTTGAACAAACAATGTTAAAATTATAACACCCGTACTATCAGCCAAGAAATGAGTACACTTTTTGTATACTATAAACAGAAAAATATATTTACGAAAATAAAATAATGTAATATATGCAAATATTTTTTCATACAAACAAAACGACTCCTTTATTTGAACAAAGCAAGTAGTTTCTGAAATTGCACGTGTAGACCGGGCTTAACAACCTACCAGCTATTGTAGAGACGTGCTGGGTTAAATACTGAGAATTTGAGTGCAGAAAGAGAGGAATATTTTATTTTTGTGCCGGGGCGGCGTGGCTTGGAAATTTCCAAATGCAACAGAAAGACACTATAAATGAAAAACCGTTATTCTCAGAATAGAGATTATCAAAATATGCAAATACGAAGGACCTTGAGGATTTAATTAATAAATAATTAATATGATACGGCTCGATGGAACAGAAATGTTTAGGCAATACGTAAAGTATCCTTAACAATAGTAACCTATACTTATTGTACGGTTATAGAGTATATTCCCATAGGTAAGCTGGTTAAGAGTAGATAACGATTTTTCATATGTAATTTAAAGTATTATCTGCATAAATGGCACAAAGAATATTTGCTACGAGAGGTATATGGTTCAAAATGCATACAGTATCACGACTAATAAGTTATGTTCACATACATGTAGAGTACTTACAGTTTTATTCCTTGATGACGTGTCACATCAGAGCTCTGATTGAATTCCATAATCCATTTGGTTCATTTGTAAGGCACTCACTAATACGCTAAATAAATCATCGTCGATAATACTGAGCAGATTGAATTATCTGAGCGGTATAAAACGATAGCAAAAAAAGCCGGTAAAATGCGGCCTTTTTACGAATAGCGGGAGCGTCGATAGATTAGAGATGATTCTCGTTAGGAAGCTTTTGACGATCTGCCCCGGCGAGGGGTTCAAATGCGAGTCTCAACAATAACCTGGAGTTTCCAGAAAGGTTACATAAATACTACTTGAATTTTAAGTAATCAGTAGTACAGGGGCGTAACTAATTATTTTAGTGAGCCGTGTATAATATATTTATTGTACAGGTTGCTTAAACTAAAAAAATGAATAGGAAATAATTTTTAGAGTAAATAGTGGTCTTTAACCTTGTATAAGTTTTGTTTAAAAAAAATGAATAGGTAATGAGAAAATCGTAAAAACATGCTGGATAAGGTATAGGGGTAGTTTCTGCAGTATATTTTCAAGGATAGGGGTGGTTTGCGCAGGGATGTTGCAATAACCATATATATTTTTGAAAAGCACTATTGATGAAGCATATGCCCATAAGGATCGAAAAGCAAAAAACAAAAAAAAAATTTCAACCCCTCATTTTATTTATTGTTTTTGGCTACAGGGGTTGCACTAGGAAATCGCTTTTAGTGTCCATACATGGGTAATAATAACTTGCACAAAATGATATATGAAGCATATTAATGAAGGGCATTGTGTGTGAAGGATTCCAAGAAAATCACTTTATTTATTAATTCTTCTTTTTTTTTGGGTGGTTCCGGGGAAAAATGGGGGTGCATTATACAAATTTGTAAATAACACCAATACATGGGTAATCGCTGAAAGTCTTTTTACTCTAGCATAAATGGTTCCGATGGTATAAAAAGGGGTTTTTTAAAATGTAACACACTCTAATTAAAAAAAGGGCAATTACCCTTAAGTGAAACCTATACCAAAAAATCAATCATCTATTTGTGAATAATCTCCGCAGCATTTCTTTTTAATTTCCGTTACAGTTAGGGAAAAATATATTTTTTTAAAAACATCTTTTTTAAAAACTTGTCAACTTTGGGGCGCCACCCTTGCTAAACAGTGGATGATAGAGAGATGCTGTCGGAAATAAATCATAGAAAATATAGTCCTCTTCATATTTCTATAAAAGAAATTTTTTGTAAAAGGTACAGGAAGGGCTACGTTCTGCAAAAACCATAAATTACCCCCTTTAAAGGGGTGAAAAGGGGGGTTCCGGGGCGAAATTTTTTCAGAAAAAGTTAGTCTTATAATAAGCACCCCTTGATATGCCAGAAAAAAAATAAAACCGGACTTGTGTCCATTTTGCAAGGTTCAACCTCTGTTTCCTACACTAGAAGCTCGAAACAAATGACTGTGAATGAAAAGCCCTATGTAGGCACCGCCTGTCGAATCGGATCGGATCTGATCTGATCTGATCTGATCGGAGAAAATCGGATCCAATGTAGGTGTGCACTTACTCTACGGAGTAATACGACTATAAAATAAAAATGTATACCATTTTTATTATTATATATTTTTAGGTTTTTTGGGTTATTCTAAACAAAAAAGGTATCTTGTAATTTTTCACAAAAATTAATAGTGTTCGAGTTATAGGCGATTTAAAATCTGAAAAATGCGAAAATACGCATTTTCGAGGCTTAAAAATTCATATTTCAATTAGTATTTTTGAGGTTACCAGATACTTAAATTGATGATTAAACATTCAGCTTCGATTCTGAAGAGTGATCGCGTCTAACCTTAATTTATACCGTTGTTTTTTAATTGTTAAATATGCGTGTTTATCAGATTTTTTGCCGGTGCGGCGCGCTCTATTTCAAAAATCTCCTATTTCCTCCGAAAATTATTTTTTCTAGATTTTTTGGAATATTCTAAATAGAATAAGTTTTTTGACATTTTTCTCAAAAGTTAATAGTTTTAAAGTTATAAGCGATTTAAAATCCAAAAAATGACAAAAAAACTCATTTTTGGATTTTAAATCGCTTATAACTTTAAAACTGTTAACTTTTGAGAAAAATGTCAAGAAACTTATTTTATTTAGAAAATCCCAAAAAATCTAGAAAAAATAATTTTCGGAGAAAAATAGGAGATTTTTGAAATAGAGCGCGCCACACCGGCAAAAAATCGAATAAACACGCATATTTAACAATTAAAAAACAACGGTATAAATTAAGGTTAGACGCGATCACTCTTCAGAGTCTTGAGGCTCAATGTTTAAACTTCAATTTAAGTATCTGGCAACCTCAAAAATACTAATTTAAATATGAGTATTTAGGCCTAGAAAATGGGTATTTTCGCATTTTTCAGATTTTAAATTGCCTATAACTCGAAAACTATCAATTTTTGAGAACATTTACAAGATACCTTTGTTGTTTAGATGACCCACAAAACTTAAAAATATGTGTTCCAGAGCAAAAAACGTGATCTTTTGTATTTGTTAAAAAAAAATTGTTTAAACAATTTCTGGCCAAAAATTCCGCCCGGCACCCTTCAGATTTGTTTAAAGGAAATTTTAAAATATTTTTAAATAGGAATCCACAAAGAGACCGAATCGGAAATTTTTTCAGACGGGAGCGGTCTCACTACATGGACTACTGTGAGAGTAAAGAGCAAATATCCTACCGCTCCTATCCACACTGCCGAGTGGAAAAGAACTAAACTCTCGTCTAGCGTAACTACCCGCTATTAGCACTTCTTTGCTCTTTGCTCTTTGCTCTTTGCTCGTCCACTCTGAACGTGCACTTTTTGCTCTTTGCTCTTTGCTCGTTGCTCTTTGCTCTTTGCTCTTTGCTCTTTGCTCTTTGCTCGTCCACTCTGAACGCGGCCTTAGGCGCGACAGGGAGTGAATTTTTATTATTCTGCGCGCATGCGCACAGAGACAGTATGTTGTTCGTTCCTAAATCTTTTAAGTTATATGTATCAGTCCAAAAAAGGTGTGAAAAAAATATATTAGTGTTCTTAGTAAATGTATTATTTATTATAATTTTTGTGTCTTTGGATTTATCTTCCTCGGGAGTAAGGTAATACGTATTATTAAAACATTTTTATTCAATACTTTTCGTCAATTTGTTACCGTGGTTTGTCATAATGTCCGAGAAACCGTCAAAACAATGCCTTCGTAGCCTCGCCTCGTTGGTACAGCAATTGTTGTCTTTTTTTTAATTTTTGGATTTTTGGAAAGTGGTAAGTAATTATTAAACTCAGTTTAATATTTAATAAAATAAAAATAAAGTGTTAAAAATATTTTATTTCGCTGAAATCATATAATAGAAGTATAACTTCTTACGTGCGTACAAGGTACACACACACATCCTTTTTTTTTTCTTCCGAATGAGTACTCACTTAGTTTTCTACGCAGACGGATAAAATAGCCAAGCTTGATGATATTATTGACAGACAGTACGTTTCAACAAACAACGTACAATACTACTAGGTCGCATGACTTTCTATGGGTTTAAAAACTAGCTCAAGATGGTTTACTTAAAGGTATGATGCCATTCAATAAATCTTATTAAGAGTGTAGGCGCAAATATTTTACGGCTATCCCTAATTTTCTGTCTTTACACAGCAAATTACGTGTAGTACAATTCTCACTGGTATGGGGATGTAAATATTACTTGACAATGACATTGTCATCAATAACAGAGATGGATTTTGAATGTTCTTGGATAACTGTTACTTGTATAATCGCTTTTATTAATTCAGTTAATTAATATGATAATTTTTTCAATAACTATGTATTCAGTGATTATAATAATTTATATACTGTACAACAAAAACTAATACTCAATCGAGAAAAGAGGAAAAGTGATAAAGTGATTTTTTTAATAATATTAATAAAAATAATATAAAAATACTTGGATCACAGAATATATCCTGGTGTATCCTCTGCTCGGATCTTCTATAAATAATAACTAATAAATAGCTTTTTATTAATTTCAAGTCTTAACTCAATTACTTATCAAATACATTATCAATATTATTTAATAAACAACTCAAAATATTCCCGATGCCACGTCAAATATTTAAAATTCTCACTGTCTTGTTATAGTCCAGAAAGCCACTGCGCATCCGCTAGGAAAAATATTCTGCTTCGGATTTTTTGCTTAATCTTACTCAAAAAGGACTCCTTTTGCCGGATGCGTTTCCGCCGCATCCAGTCAAAATGCATAGTGTCCGGTTGCGTTGGAACCGGATGCGTTTTGAGACATCATTACGCGCTTACAAACTGCACCAGACTAAACGCATAGTGTGACAGGTCGGTCCGGTTGCGTTGGAAACGGATGCGTTTCCACCGCATCCGGTCAAAACGCATAATGTGACATCGCACTGAGAGACCGAATACCAAACGAAGAACGACTTCGTAGAACAAAAAACACAGACGCTGTCGAAAGACACGCGTCGCTAAAGTGGAATTGGGCAAGACATTTCACCAAATTTATCAATGCAACCGATGGGCAAAACATCGTCGAGTGAAGGTCACGACAAAAAGCACTACGGAGCAGAAGAGACCCACCAAACAGATGAACGGACGATCTGAAGAATGTTATCAGTAATTCACAAGACAAACAAAGATGGAAAGAGCATAGGGAGACCTATGTTCAGCTGTGAACTACAGGTTGATGATGATGATGAATATAAACATTTAAAGTAGTTTTTTCCTACCCTAAAAATTCATTCAAACTCTATGCAAATCTTAATTTCAAAGATATTTTGTCTCATTCAGATTGTATTAAATAGACTAATATAGAGTAAATACAAGAATAAATTACGTTTGATCGTTAATTTTTTAGCAAAATATACAGGGTGTAACAAAAATGCAGCCATAAATTAAATTACATATTCTGGGACCAAAAATAGTTCGACTCAACCTAACTTACCTTAGTATGTGCACATCAAAAAAGTTACAGCCCTTTAAAGTTACAAAATGAAAATCGATTTTTCGAATATATCGAAAACTATTAATGATTTTTTATTGAAAATGGACATGTGGCATTCTTATGGCAGGGACTTCTTAAAAAATAATAACAGTGAAATTTATACACCCCAGACAAATTTTTTGGGGGTTCTGTTCCCTTAAACCCCCCAAACTTCTATGTACATTCTAACTAAATTATTATTGTGGTACCATTAATTAAGCATAATGTTTTTAAAACTTTTTGCCTCGTAATATTATTTCGATAAGCCAGTTTTATCGAGATGCGGCTTGTTTTTTAAATGTGTACATAAAAAATTTATTGGGGTTGTGTTCCCTTAAACCGCCCAATTGTTTGTGTACGTTTCAAATAAATGATTATTTTGGTACCATTAGTTAAACATTGTCTTCTTAAAACTTTTTTGCCTCTTAGTATTTTTTCGATAAGCCAGTTTTTATCGAGATGTGACTTCTTTTTTAATGTTTCAAAATATAATTAAAAAATGTAAATAATAAATAAATTTTCATATCATTACGTTAGGTCTCTATAATCTTACTTAAGCATGTGAAAATATGTTAAAACTGTTCAAAATATCTCGACAAAACCTGGCTTAACGAAGAAGTACTAAGAGACAAAAAGGTTTAAAAACATTTTGTTTAACTAAAGGTACCACAATAATAATACAATTGGAACGTACACAATAATTATTTGGTGGGTTTAAGGGAACAAAACCCTCATAAAATTTTGATGGGGTGCACAATTTTACTTTTATATTTTTTAGATGTCCCTGTCATAAGAATGCCACATGCCAAAAAATCTCTAACAGTTTTCGATATCTGGGAAAAATCTATTTTGATTTTGTAACTTTAAAGCGCTGTAACTTTTTTTGTACGCACATTAATTTGTACTAAGGTGAGTTAAGTTCTATCGAACTATTTTTGGTCCCAGAATATGTATTTTAATTTATGACCTGCCTTTTTGTATATCCTATACAATTGTTAGACAAATTATATTATTTTACCGACCTAATTTTATTATAGATTAATTAGCTAAAATTTTTAGAGTAAGATAGAGGTTTCGTAGACACCACAGAGTCTTTTGCGTGCGGTATGATTAATGCAAATTAGCACAATGTCGTGCCAAGCTTGAATTTAAAAATTGAATACAAAATTAACGTAGTCTTTTATTCAGTGTTTAGTCTTTAGAAATTTACCAAAAAACTAATTACAATATTGAATCAGATAAGAAATCATATTTGCTCATTGTTGAATTAGTGACTAATGTTTTTGTGTGTTTCACATTCCATTTTGAGTGTTGTTTTGTTAAAGAACTTATTAATATTTCTAATAAAGATTATAATCTAATGCGTTACTAAATAATAAAGTAAATTATTTTTTGGGAAAAAAATCGGTAGTTGTCCAAGTAGTGAAATAAGAGGGTACACGCACACGCATATGCTAGAACACGCAAAACCTTGTTCGCAAAAAAATTATATACGATTGCTTATTCTTCACAGTAATTTCCCGACACGAGTAAGCACTCGCATAAATCAGAGATCTGAAGTACTTTTACCCAGTACAGTGTCAGAAGTAAGAGCAGCTTTAAAGGAAATGAAGAACCATCGATCACCTGGTGATGACAGCCTCGTCATTGAAGCAATAAAAGCAGGAGGAGAAATCCTACTAAAATCAGTAAGGGAATTGTGTAATAAATGCTTATATGAAGGTACGATTCCAAAAGACTGGATCAGTGCAGTGATAGTCTTGTTATACAAAAAGGTGATATTACTGAATTAGAAAATTATCTTAAAAGAAGATAATTCTAATCTAAATCTAATCTTAACAAAGAAACTAACCCCTAAACATGATTTCTATCAGCCACAAACCAGGCAGCGTATTTACGTTTCCGTGTTCATTTCAAGACAGGGTAGTTTTCAAATAGGCACGGGGACGGCGGAGCATATTTGCTTTCAAAGACGTGTGCATTTCAAGACGTTTCATTTTGAAATGCGCACTGGTTTGTGAAAGGACTTAGCGCGTAAATTTATCACAAAGACGTGATAAATTGTCACTATTTTTTATTCTATTTGAACTGTTTATCTATCACAAATAATAGCTCCTATCTGCAGAATAACAAATTATCATTCGTTGGATCTGTGGAAACAAAACAAGTTTCCTTCTTTTTTTTTATAAATTTTCAAAAAACTCAAAGTAATACCAAAATGTCCTGTCTTAAAGTAAACTATTATTATGATATGTATCCATTTTTTCGTAATGCACAAGAATACTTTAGTGTTTTATTTTTAGTTATTTTTATTTTTTAGTTATTAAAATAAAGAAAATTTTAATTTTCAAAGTTTTACAAAAGTGCAATTAAACCCTTTTACTTCTAACCCCCTCAATTATTGTGTTATATTACTGAATTCATGATATAATTTTGCTGCTGCAGCTGTCATGACAGCTTCAAAATATGATATAAATAACTGTTTTGTATCGTCACAATAACGTAGTCAACTTAAAGATTCAGCCACATTTACTCTATGTGACTGATTAAAATTAATGTCTATAACAACATTTAAACCTCTTTTTAATAATGGTGAGGTTTTTGAAGTACTGCCTGTTGCTTCCAAAAATTTATTATTACTTATATTTGCCTTACAATTGAAGTTTCTAGTTGATCCTTTTATTTTGTTTTTTTGACTTGTTCTTTTCTGCTAGTTAACAAACATATATCTTGCGAAACTTAAATCGTATTGGTGTAGGACAGCGCCTCTTCATTATTCAATTTGTTTTGGTTTCTGTAGAAAATTTGTTAATAATATAAGCACAAATGTCATCGTAATTATCGGTATAAGACAGTGAATACCGAACTTTTGACGTAGGAGTTATTGTTTTCTTCAAATGAGTTTGGTTCAAACAACAGAATTTAAAAATCTTGCGATATATTAGTAAAAACACTTTTAAAACTGCTCCATCACGTTCGAATCGATTGTTCTGTGCACTGGTATGTAGCATTCCAACGCCACATGTTTCGGTACAAACCCGTGCATATTTCGGGAGTTGGCTCTTTCAAATCAACACCTATTTGGAACTAAATATGCCTTACCGTTTCGGTGTCTATTTCAAAACTGCAGTGTCGTGAAATGGACACGCAAACGGAAATACGCGACCAGGCATACTTAAGGCAGGATATGAACATTTGCATAAAATAGAGATATTAAATGAAAAATACATCGAGTACAACATACCACTGGTCCTTGTATTTGTCGGTTATGAAAAGGTTTTGATTCTGTAGAGTTATAGTTAGAGGTCGCGAAATACGCGACCAGGCATACTTGAGGCAGGATATGAACATTTGCATAAAATAGAGATATTAAATGAAAAATACATCGAGTACAACATACCACTGGTCCTTGTATTTGTCGGTTATGAAAAGGTTTTGATTCTGTAGAGTTATAGTTAGAGGTCGCGAAATACGCGACCAGGCATACTTGAGGCAGGATATGAACATTTGCATAAAATAGAGATATTAAATGAAAAATACATCGAGTACAACATACCACTGGTCCTTGTATTTGTCGGTTATGAAAAGGTTTTGATTCTGTAGAGTTTGAAACAGTACAAGAATCACTAAAGTAAAGCCGAATAGATTACAAATATCCTCCTTAGTCGTTTCCTCATTGCTGAGTGTCGTGATTCCCTATAATACGAGCAACTATTTCCCTCGTCTTCTGTCCTGAGCCTCCCTCATGGATTCAGAGAATGTTTTTCCACTGGCTTTCTGTACTTGATCCGTCCATCGAGTAAGTGAGCGACCTCTACTTCTGCGCCCTTCAACGTTTCCCGAAATTATAAGTCTCTCAAGATTATCATCACTTCTTCTTGCAATATGGCCGAAAAATTTTAAGACGGTGGAGAGTCAAATAGAGGAAAGTCGAGTCTATATATTAAGCTCTTAAAAGGATTGAGTGATTTGTTCTGTGTTCCGTCCATGAGATCCGAAGCATTCTTCTCCAGCACCACATTTCAAAGGCGTCAATCCTTTTTCTGTCGTCCGATTTCATTGTCCATGTTTCGGATCCGTAATTAAATATGGGAAAAATTAAGGCACGTACTAATCTTATTTTGGTGTTCTTCGACAAGGAGCGATCTTTCCAGATTTTCGATAATCCTATTCTCCTATTCTTCCTAATGCCTATTCTCCTACGTATTTCTGTTTCACAAGATCCTGTATTACTGATGTAGGATCCTAGATAGTTGAACTCGATAACCACTTCAAACTGGTCTAAGGCTCCTGTTGTCTGATTACAAATTAGATTACAAATATACGTCACGAGATAAAAATATTTATGAGAACGCTACATTACGTATATGACTATACGAAAACATAGAAAAATTCAGCTTTGGTCGAGGAGTAAGACAAGAAGACAATATTTCACCCGAATTGTTCACGGCTGCTCTAGAGTCAATATTTAAGAACACTCTGGCAAGATATGAGAAATCTCATAATCGGCGTAAATATTGACCATTGACAATAATACCATTATACCAATATACCAAAATAATCAAATCCCTGAAAAATGGAAAATCCCCTGGTCCTGGTGACATACCTGCAGAATTAGTGAAAGCCGGTACAGACAAACTCCAGGAACAGCTAAGAAAACTCGTCCAATATTGCTTAAATGGTGCCGAATTACCAAAAGAATGGAAATTATCTATCATGTCAACCATTCACAAAAATGGCAGCAAGGGTCAATGTGAAAATTACAGAGGAATTGCGGTAAACAGCACAATAAGTAGGATGTATGGGAAACTCTAAGAAATAAAAAATAGTTAATCATAAAAATGCCACAAGGAAATAGCTTCAGAACAACATTAAACTCTAAGAAGGCTACAAAAGGATTGCGAGGTGATAAAGAACATCAAAACAAGAAAGCTGGAATATTTCGGCTACATTACTAGAGGTGCAAAACATGAGATATTAAGGCTCATAATGCAGGGCAAAATTAAAGCAAAAGATCCATAGATAGAAGAAGAATTTCCTGGCTGAGAAACTTAAGAGAGTGGTATAGTTGCAGCTCAGTAGATCTTTTCAGATCAGCCGCCAATAAGGTACGGATAGCTGTGATGATAGCCAACCTCCGATAGGAGAAGGAACTACAAGAAGAATAATGGGAAACTTATTAAGAACAAAATAGAAAATGACTATAGAGCTTACGAAGCAGAAGAGCAATCTGGCTTTAGAGCTGGGCGGTCCACAGTAGACCACCTGTACTCTATTACGCAAATTATTGAGAAAAAAAAAGTCGTCAATAAAGAAGTTCACCTGGTGTATGTAGACTTACATAAAGCATATGACAGTGTGCTCCTGAGCAAACTATGGTCAACCCTACATCAAACCAACTTTAAACATGGTCTTATCAAAATAGTCCAAAGTCTGTATAATGGAACGACTGCAAAAATTAAAACTGATCAAGGATATCTGAGGAATTTAAGGTCACGAAAGTATTAAAGAAGGGATGTTGTATTTCGCAAAATTTATCTAGAACAAGCACTCAAGCTGTGGAAAAGAAAATGTAATGGCATGGGAATCAATGTCGACACAACACTATACACTTTATGTTTCGCTGATGACCAAATTCTTATTGCTCAGGATCATGACGGCTTAAGTTACATGACGCGGAAGCTAACAGAAGGATATAAAAATGTGGTCTTGAAGTCAACATTAAGAAAACTGAAGGCATGTGTGTTGGAGGAACAAAGCAGTCCATTACATTAGACGATGGGGTATAAATTAAACACTGTGATGAATACAGGTACCTGGGCATGAAGATAACTCAAGATGGAACACTCGATGCTGCTATAAAAGACAGAAACATACCTATAAGGTAGAAAAGCCATATCCATGATGAACATCATTCCGTTGGACCAAACAATATCTAAAGCGAACAAACAGCTCATATACAATACCATACTTAAAAGTGTAATCACATATGGCTGAGAAGCTTTGGCCACTGAAACAAAGAACGGAGAAAATGTTACTAGTAACAGAAATGGACTTCTGGAGAAGAGCAGCAGGCAAATCAAGAAGAGATCAGATACCAAATGGGATAATACGAGAAATGATGGGAGTCACACATACAATAATTGATGACAAAAAACAAAACAACTAGTATGGTACGACCATGTACAGATAATGCCAGATAACAGGGTCCCTAAACAGATTTTGACATGGACACCACAAGTAAGAAGAAGAAGAGGAAGGCCGAGAAGAAGCTGGAGGGAGGGAATTGAAAAAGAACTAGAGGAAAGAGAAATACCTTCAGGTCTATGGTTAAACAGAGAAGAATGGCGGTTAGGTGTCGGAAGACGTCGGAGAACGCTGTAAGTAAACCGATACTAGTAGTAGACAATAATACCATACATATAACAAACAGACACTTAAAAATATCAAACACATAAAATGCAGAGGCGAATAGGTCTGACCTGAGCACACTGAGCAGCATGTGGCAAACTAAGCGATTTTTATTTAAAACGTCAAAATAAGCATATTTATTTTCAATGGTCATGCAAAATAGTAGATAACAGAAAAGTATTAAAATAAAAGCGTGATAATTTAGTAGGGCAATAATTGAAAACAATGTTAGCATTCAAAAGGTATTTTCCCAAATATGCATGTGTAGGTATATATTGTACAAAAAAACTAAGTATGTTTAGTTCCTAGTGGGCATACATTTTGTATAATTTTTCCCGTATATTGAATACACAGAATATTATAAAATGTTTAATATGCATTTCGAAACACGGGTTCTCCATTTATTGATTGTAAATCCTATGAAATCCAAGTCTAAATTGGACTGTCAGCTTTATTTACCAAACCGGTAGGTATTAACTACTTTTGAACATATCTGTTAGAAGCACTAGTCATTAATTGTGGTAGCAAAAATCAATATACGATTCAAGCAATAAATGCACATATACCTGAAAATTAATTAAACGCAATGGAATTGCATTTTTTTCGTAGTAGAACATAAAAAAGAGTAAATTAAAAGAGGAGTCAATAGAGTTTTTGCTTACGGAAAAAATCAAACAAGATAGAACTTTTTGTAATTTCATTAAGACATGTTTAATAAACAACATATCAAAAGGTTCTACTGCAGAAGTGGGTGCTTCATTTTTTATTAAACAAATGAACTGCGAAATTAGTGTTGTTTTTATAAATACCTACGAAAATATAAATTGTAGAAAAAACTGACTTGACCATTGAAAAATTAAGAAAATTTTACACAAAAAACATATTAAGATTTTTCTAAAATTAAATATATAGCTTCTATTACTTTTTATTGTTAACGCTGAAGTCACCCTTCTCACTAACATTGGCGCAATGAATAGTAACGTTCGGCGAAGCGCACGATTGAGTTATTTTAATATAATTGTTTAACTAATGAATCAAATTAAATTTTACAAACTGTAAATGAAAGAAGAACAATAAAGCTATCTTATGGTTATAATAAAAATAAATAAAATATATAGGCATAAGTACGGTGTGGGCAGAAAATGAGACTTACATGAATTGTGTTTAAAAATGATTTAAAAATGTGTAACTAATACAATTTTACCTATAAAACTCTCAAATTTGCACAACTTAGCTTTCAAACATACTATTAAACGATGTTTTATTAAAAAAAATCTCAAAAATTTAATTCAAAAGATACAACGTCTCAAAAAATGTAATTTTGAAAAACTTCGTAGTTTTACAGAATTACTACCACTTTAAGGAGGTATTACTCAAGTTTGAACAGGTATATTAAAATTTTATAGGTGTTTTTTAAAGCTTAATTTGTAATCTTGAAAATGCACTACCGTCAAGTGAGGCTACTTTGTGACTCTCTTTTTTAAGTTTTGTGATGATATAGTACATACGCTTTCGGTTTATTATAATTTTAAAAATATCACCTGAAAGCTCAATCTCTCCTCTATGTTCAGTAAAAACTATAATGCGCTATATGTTATAGAAATCAAGAAAATATCAAAAAAGTTGTCACAAAGTCGCCCCATGGGTGGGGGTTTCTTTGTGACACGTAAGTTTTTCTGTGATATTTATATCTGATATTTTTTCTGATATTTATAACTGTAGCATAAAGAAACACCCGTACATTTTTTACAGACAACATTTTAATGTTAAATGGAGGTAACATATTGTGTTAAAATATAAATTTACTTTGGTAGAAATTTCTTCTAAAAATTCTTCTCCAAAAGTCAAAGTTTTCACGCCAATCTAAAATCACCTGTTTTGACGATGATCAAATCAGCTGTGGGATGACTAGCGAAGTTTCACTAGGAACTTTGGTTATTGTTCCCTAGATAGTGCACATAGTCAAACATTTTAATTATTCCAGCATTTCTAATGGCTCGGCGAAGTTAATAACTTTAACTTTAGAGGCCAATGTCACAAAGTAACCACATGTGTCATAAAGTAGCCTCACTTTACGGTAACAGAAATGAAATAAAATACATATTTTTGAGGAAATAAAAAAAAATAAAAAAATAATAAAAAAACCGAAAAATATCAGTTAAAAAAATGTTTGTACAAAGTTATCAAAACTATTTTCTATACAACTTATCTAAAGGGCCGTTTTCACGGTACACTTTGGATGATCATCCCGGATGAATCATCCAAAGTGATTACGACGATGAAAGTAATTATCGTTTACATGGATCACCAATAGGTCTGGATCCCGCGTATGAAAAAAAAAGTTGATTAATAGCAAGCTGAAAATTTGTTAATGACTTAAGGGTATCTAGTCGGATAAACTTTGATATATGGGAACACTGGAACAGGGGCAGTTTTAATTGTGGAACATGTTAAAAATTTGGAACGGTCAGACCACGAAAACGGCACATTTATTTTGTCCGACAGAATAGACTTAAACTCTCCGAACAGAGATTAAACTCTCGTGCAAAAATCAGACTGCTATTTATCGCCTGCCATAATTCCTGTCATTTGACATATTCTGCATGTTCCACGCATTAAAACGCCCATTTGTTGATAAATAGCAGTCTGATTTTTGCATGAGAGTTTAATCTCTGTTCGGAGAGTTTAAGTCTGTTCTGTCGGACAAAATACATGTGCCGTTTTCGTGGTCTGACCGTTCCAAATTTTTAACCTGTTCCACAATTAAAACTGCCCCTGTTCCAGTGTTCCCATATATCAAAGTTTGTCCGACTAGACACCCTTAAGCTATTAACAAATTTTCAGCTTGCTATTAATCAACTTTTTTTCATACGCGGGATCCAGACCTACAAGACTGAACTAGTCTGTTCACTTACAAATGGCGCCGAATGAAGTTGTACGTGCTGGAATTGGCATAATAAGTGAATATCTTTTAAATGAACTTAGACATGTACTTGAAAAACATAAGATTAGAAAAAAAACGACGTTGGTGGGTAAGTCCGTGGATAATTCGACGCTACAAAATGGGGGCGTCAACGTGTTTGTTAAAGGAATGGTCTACAGAAGATCAAGCCATGTTAAAAAAACCATCTAAGAACAAAACACAACGTACAAACACAACAACTACGCACTTTAAACGGGACAATAAACAACCACGTGGACCTGTTGCCGCCGTTCACTAGTCACTGCCGATGAATCACAGCAACAAATGCATGTTTACATGGTTCACTTTGGATGATTCATCCGCGATGCATCCCCTAAAGTGAACAAAAGTAGAACTCGGTTCAACTTCGTTCAATATTCATTTTGGATGATCATTTTCGATGATTAATAGTTTACACGATTCATTTATTTTTCACTTTGGATGATTCATCCGGGATGATCATCCAAAGTGTACCGTGAAAACGCACCTTTAAATACATTTAATTACAAGCTTAAAAAATAATAAATGTTCAACAAGAATTTTTTGAGCTCTTATACAGTATGTCTGCGTAACTTGTAACCTATTGATAACTTTTTTAATATCAGTTTTACGAAAAAAAGAGTTGTTCTTTATAAAATGTTCTGAATCGTATAGAATCTAAGATGCAACCATGAGATATCAAATAAGTAAAAAGTAAAACTTAAGAGTAAAGTACCTTTAAATTTCACAATATCAAAAATTGTTATTAAGAAAATTTGTTTGGAATTAAAAACTATATTTTAATATTCAATAATATCCTTCTGATTGAAAAAGAACTATAACGGTACTTAACTCTTAAGTAAAATTAATATTTTTTGACATACCTCGTATCAAATTGAAAAAAAATTATACCTGATGGTTAGATCTAAGATTTGAGACCAGCTAGAAAATTTTATGAAGAATATTTTTTCGTAAAATTGATAATAAAATAGTTATCATAATTGAAATAAAATGATGTTATGTATCCGTAATTTAAGAATAATTTGCATTTTTTTTTTCAATTAGAAAAATGTAATTGCAAAGTAAAACATAGTTTTTAATTCCAAACCACTTTTCATAATAACAATTTTTGAAATTCTGAAATATGAAGGTACTTTACCCTTGAACGAATTTTATATTTTTTACATACCTCGTATAAAATTGAAAATTTTTGATATCTGATAGTTGAGTTTTAGACTTTAGACCATGCTGAGTATTTTATGAAGAATAATTTTTTTTTCGTAAAACTGATAATAAAATAGTTTCTTTCCCATATGGTTCCTAGTTACGCAGACATACTGTGTAAGAGTATTTTTGAAGTTATACTTCTTTACGCTCGATATGAGGGTGAATTTTTATATGTTAAAACCTACGATCCCGGCGCATGCGCATTATAACTTTGTTCTGATTGGATGTTCAAATGACATGTCAAAAATTATTCAATATGTCGGCTGTGGCAAAGCTATGGTTTGATTATTTATGGTTGTTGCGTTTTGAAATTTGTGTGAAAAGAAACAACAAACAAAAGTTAGTTAATAGTTATACTGCCTTTTTAAATAGTTTTCGTATATATTTTTGGACTTTTGGACTATTTTGGACAAGGACTCATTCTAATTTGGTAAGTAGTTTTTATTCTAATCATATTGTAATTATACATTTGGATTAGGTTGGAATAAATTTATTTTCTCAAGAATGGGGATTTTAGAGAGAAATCCGAAATTAGGTCCGATTTTTATTTTTAAATTATGATTTTTTGGCGTAGATTTATTTATCTAGTAGGTATGTAATGCTTTGATTTACATGCTTAATTTGATTACCAACAAAAGTTCTACCAATCTTCATCTAATATATTGTTTTCTTACTGTTTTGTTATATTTTAATATTTTCTTCCACAAAAATCAAACTACATAATTTGATTTAAATTTAGAATAACTGTCAAACAGTAAAACGTTCAGTTGATCTATTTTTCCGCATGACAAATAATGAGTAATTTGATGAGTGAGTCTAGGCTTCGATTACGAATCAAAGCGTCCCCAAATTCGCGGGTTCGAATCCCGATGCAAGTTTTTATTTTTTTATTTTTTTATGCATTTTATGATTGTAAGTATATTTATTATATAATTTTTTTTTCAGAAAATGCGTATTTAAAATTTTTGCCAACAATTATTATCGTTCAGAAATCATTTTTTCTTTGTGTCATTTTTCAATGTGTTTGTGTGCGTTTTATTCTTTTATTTTTTTAAATTTTTGGTATTGTCTTAATAAAAATTTTTGGAAAGTAGTAAGTATTAAAATTAGTTTAATATTTAAATAAAATATAAATAAACTGTTTAAAGTACATTATATCAATTTCGTTAAAATCACATAATATGTAATAGAAGTATAACTTTTTACGAGCGTAGAAAGTACACACACATTATTTATTTTTTAATTTTCCAATTGTAATGTTTAATTCGTTGTTGTTGTTTGTTTGGGTTTATATGACTGCGGACACTAAATCCATTCGCCAAATGTTTAATTCGGATTCAAGCATAATCAAACACAAAATAGAAACATTTTTGATCACGGTAAAATGACGAGTTCAACGATATTTTTAAAATTATTTACACAAAACAATTATTGTTATTGTTTAAACAATTAATAAACAATTAGCGGCTAAATCTGTGGGCAAAACTTTTTACTTTAACATATTATATAAAGTAACAATGAAAGTTTTAGAAAAATAAAAGCTTGTTTGAATTTTTCCGAAACAATGCAATGCGTTCTATATTGACTCCCCTATAAAGGTAGTATGGGCACAAATACGAATAAGTAAATAATAAGGAATAGGTAACAAAACACTCTGGATATTACAATAATAATTATAGAGGGCATTAAGATATACAAGTACATTAAACAAGGAATTTAAAGATTATTTTTAATTTATCAACCGGTTTTACAGCAATAAATAAATCGTCAGCTTGTAAGGATCAACACTTTGTATCTCGGAAATGAAGCATTTCCGGACATACGTGTATATAGCGTATTGTTATTATTTCTGCATGCAAAATCACCTCCTAAAGTTTGTCGTAATTATATACTATACTAACTGTGGGTTAACTATATACAAGGCCACCGTATTGACAGGATGAAACAAACTTATCTTTTTCTTACCTAAATTCTATGTCAACTAAGACACAAGAGGCATACGATATAGGCTATTGATTATGTACTATATAAAGGAACTACAACGTTAACGTGGTTTTATTATTTCATATAGTCAATGAATCTATATATATATTAAAAACCGCGGAGTGCTACCATTTAAAGGGGTGCGTTTTTGAGAAATGGGTGAATTAGTCCCTGGGCACAGGTTATATTAGGGTGAGTTCTATGCACTTTTGGTACAAACACGTCTACATAAAAATTGTTCCTGGTTAAATTTCCTATCTAAATATAACTTTTTAATGTCAAAGATACTTTTTTTTACAAAAATATATTCAAAAGAATAAGCACAAAGAAACCCAAAAGAAAGAAATTTTGTTTTTTGTCCCATAACTTTTGTCCACGGGGATATAGGTATAGACATTGCTTCAGAGAAAAAAAACTTAAATATTTTCTCTTTAAAATGGTGTTTAGTAGAAGTCATTAGGATTTACAGTTTTCGAAATATGATTTTTCAAATTTCGCCACTCACAGCAATTTTGGGCACTTTTCCTTGTTATTTCGCAAATATTGTTCTGTAACTTTTTTCTACGTAACTTTAGGCATATGCAATGGCACATGTAAGAGGAATAGAAATCAATTACCTTTAAAATGTTCTACTGTATAATGTTGTACGACTTCCTTTAAAGAGGTTATCTTTTTCAAGACTTTATACTTTTAACGAGTTTTTATATTTTTACGATTATTTTTTAAATTTCCCATTATAACTTTTTTTCTAGATTTAGGTATATATTATATAATAAAAAAGAAAGCTTATTCTGTTTACTTTAAAATGGTGTATTATAAAAAATTCTAGAATTATTTTTGAATACGATATACTTTTTCAAAATGTAATAAGTAATTGCAACGAATTTTTGATTTTTGGATTATTTTTTAACAAAAAACTGCGGTTGTAGGAAGATAGGAATTAGTTGTTCAATATTCTGCAAATAGTCCAGAAAGCCACTGCGCATCCGCTAGGAAAAATATTCTAATTCGGTTTTTTTGCACAATCTTACTCAAAAAGGACTCCTTTTAACAAATTTTCATGTTGCCAGGACCAAAAGGTGGTCAAAAATTTTTTAAACGTTTTTTTTTTGTTTTTTTCCTAAAATTATTATTTTTGCATGGAAAGAAGTTTTTTTAGATTTTTTGGATCATTCCAAACAGAAAAGGTCTTTAGTGACTTTTCTCTAAAAATGATAGTTTTTGACATATAAGCGATTAAAAATTGAAAAATTGCGAAATCGGCCATTTTTAACCCTCAAAAACTATGTGAAAAACTGAAAATTTAAATGTTGCCAAAGTAGGTAGATCCTCTCTAAACATCGATTGATGAAATCCCGAAGAGATTTTTGCAATACAATATTCAAAACTCCCTTGTTTTTTAATTGCTAATCAAGCGTGCGCGACACTATTTTCCACCGACAATATGGTGCAAATGAAAGGAATAAATTCGTTATTTCGTAAACTGGCGACTTTAGGGAAAAATCCCGAAACAGGTCGATTTTTATTTTTAAGTTATGATATTGTGGCATATATGGTATACTAGTGACGTCATCCATCTGGGCGTGATGACGTAATCAATGATTTTTTTAAATCGTGTGCTAGTTCATTTGAAAGGCTCTTCAATTCTCTATTCACTAATATAAACATTTATATAATTATTTATACAGGGTGTCCTTCTACTTCTTTTTTTGTCAAATAGTTTAATTTAATAAAATTTTTTTGGACATCCTGTATAAATAATTATGTAAATGTTTACATTACTGAATAGAGAATTGAAGAATATTTCAAATGAGCTGCCACACGACCCCTATTCTCATTTAAAAAAATCATCGATTACGTCATCACGCCCAGACGGACGACGTCACTAGTATACCATATATGCCACAATATCATAACTTAAAAATAAAAATCGACCTGTTTCGGGATTTTTCCTTAAAGTCGCCGGTTTACGAAATAACGAATTTATTCCTTTCATTTACACCATACTGTCGGTGGAAAATAGTGTCGCGAACGCTTGATTAGAAATTAAAAAACAAAGGAGTTTTGAATACTGTATTGCAAAAAACTCCTCGGAATTTCATCAATCGATGTTTAAAGAGTATCCACCTACTTTGGCAACATTTAAATTTTCAGTTTTTCACATAGTTTTTGAGGGTTAAAAATGGCCGATTTCGCAATTTTTCAATTTTTAATCGCTTATATGTCAAAAACTATCATTTTTATAGAAAAGTTACTAAGGACCTTTTCTGTTTGGAATGATCCGAAAAACCTAAAAAAACTTTTTTCCATGCAAAACAAATAATCTTAGGAAAAAAACAAAAAAAAAACGTTTAAAAAATTTTTGACCACAGTTTGGCCTGGCAACATGTAAATTTGTTAAAAGGAGTCCTTTTTGAGTAAGATTGTGCAAAAAATCCGAATTAGAATATTTTTCCTAGCGGATGCGCAGTGGCTTTCTGGACTAAAAGGGTGCATGTGCATGGGTACTAATTGTGGAAACTCTAAGATAACTGAGGTGTCAGAGGAAGATATGTTAAGGGAGAGATGGACTTTGATTTTGAAAATTTTTTAATTGTCAACGTTTAAATAATTTTAACTAAAGTGATGTTTCTAAGACTAATGTTAATGTAATTTTTGTAAAAGAAATAATTTTAAATAATACAGGTTAGGTAAAAAAATACCAAAGAATCACTCGGATTCCATTAGTAGATGATACATCATTTTAAAGAACAGAAAGTAAGCCCTCTTTATTGAGCAATATACAGTGCTAGTCAAAAGTCCGTACCCCCCCTCTTATCTTTTGAACGGTTTTACCTATAATAGTGAAATTTGGATGGAGGAAATTAACTGACGTAAGCTTCTTAACTAGTTATGACAGGTGACGTAATAGTGACAGATGACGTTACAGAGCCACTGTGACCGATAATTTTAAATGGGACCTTATGGCAAGTGATACCTCGTTTGAAAGGTATTCAAAATACCTACTCAGCCATACTAATTTTTTTGTGTTTTAGTTGATTTTGATTTTGGTGAATAAATTAAATAAATATAATATTGTAGCTTCGCATTTAATTAATAAAAATTCAAATGTACGCCTATGTTTTTTTTGTCAAAAAAGTTGACGTTTTTCGATTCTCTAGTAGTTTTTACGTCAACGTCAACCTTTTTGACAAGTAATCATAGGCGGAATTTTGAATTTTGAATTAATTAAATGAAACTACAATTTTATATTTATTTCATTAATTCGTCAAAATTAGCTTAAACTTAAACAATATTAGTATGACTGAATAGGTATTTTCAATACCTTTCAAACGAGGTGTCACTTGCCATAAGGTCCCATTTAAAATTATCTGTCACAGTGGCGCTGTAAAGTCATCTGTCACTATTACGTCACCTGTCATGACTAGTTAAGAAGCTTACGTCCGTTTATTTCCTATCTCCAAATTTCACTATTATAGGTATAACCGTTCAAAAGATACGAGGGGGGGTACGGACTTTTGACTAGCACTGTATAGTATATTCATGTACAAGAAAAAAAAGTTATAATGAGAAATTTCAAAGATAATCGTAAAAAATGTAAAAAATAATATTTTTTTATATTAGGTATTATACAATATATAATATATAATATAATATTACATAATATAATGTATAATAATATTATTTTATTTTTATAGTATATTATAAAAAATCGTTAAAAGTATAAAACCTTGAAAAACCATAATCTCTTTAAAAAAAGTCGTACAATGTTATACAGTAGACCATTTTAAAGGTAATTGATTTCTATTCCTCCTAAATGTACCATTGCATATACCTACAGTTACGTAGAAAAAAGTTACAGAACAATATTTGGGAAATAACAAGGAAAATTGCCCAAAATTGCTGTGAGTGGCGAACTTTAAAAAATCATATTTCGAAAAATATAAATCCTAATTACCCCTACTAAAAAACATTTTAAAGAAGAAGTATGTAGGTTTTTTTCTTGTAAAGCAATGTCTATACCTATATCCTCGTGGACAAAAGTTATGGGACAAAAAATAAAATTTCTTTCTTTTGGGTTTCTTTGTGCTTTTTCTTTTGAATATATTTTTGTAAAAAAAAGTATCATTGACTTTAAAAAGTGATATTTAGATAGGAAATTTAACCAGGAACAATTTTTATGTAGATATGTTTGTACCAAAAGTGCATAGAACTCACCCTAATGTAACCTGTGCCCAGGGACTAATTCACCCATTTCTCAAAAACGCACCCCTTTAAATGGTAGCACTCTGTGGTTTTTTCATATATAGATGTCCATTGACCACATGAAATAATAAAACCCCGTTAACGTTGTAGTTCCTTTTAGCTATCTTATTTTGAATATAATCAATAGCCTAATAATAATTAACGAGCTTTTTTAGATAGTCAATCCATGTATCTTTTTCTATGTGTTTCGGTTCTATAGTTTTTTTAACTCCGTTCTTTGACCTCTTATGAAGCGCCATATTTCCTTTTGCAGACCATGATAATCATGTTGTATTTATTTTGAAAAACATTCCAAGTGATCATTTTTATTATTTTTTTCTTACGAGTGAATGTGTTTCGTTTCTTATTGTCTTATAATTATTATAAAACAATAATATTATAATTATTATAAGACAATAAGAAACGAAACACATTCACTCTTAAGAAAAAAATAATAAAAAATTATCACTTGGAATGTTTTTCGAAATAAATGCAACATGGTTATTATGGTCTGCAAAAGGAAATATGGCGCTTTATAAGAGGTCAAAGAACGGAGTTAAAGGAACTAATAGAAACGAAACACATAGAAAAAGATACATGGATTGACTATCTAAAAAAGCTCTATGCATAGGAAGAACACATGACGCTGGAACCGGAAACACCATAAATTACCACAAATGAAGCTGTTAATATAAGAACACAGAAAATTCGAAAAAGACTTGAAAAGCTGAAGAACATAAAAGCTGCAGGTAAGTACAGAATACCAAACGAATTACTGAAATATTGTAGAGCAGCAATGACAAAACAATTAAAAACATTAATTAACAAAATCATAAAACGCAATAAATCGCCTGAAGAATAGAGAACGAGCGAACTAATTCTAGTCAAAAAAGGATAAAAAGCGGCCAGAAAACTACAGAGGTATCAACTTAGTTAATACTACCCTAAAACTTACAACTAAAATTCTACAATAATTAAAATGAATCAGAGGATAAGTTTAGCAGATGAACAACAGGGTCTTCGTACTGGAAGATCGTGTACAGATGCAACATTCGTCATAAAGCAAATTACTGAGAAATCACTATTAGAGTATAATAGGCCAGCATTTCTGTGTCTGATTGACTTAAAGAAAGCATTTGACAGAGTAAGACTAAAAGATGTATTCTATCTTCTGTATAATAGAGAAGTCTCCCTTGATGTCATAAAAACAGACCCATATAATATAAATGTATATTCATTGCGCTGGAATAAGTGTAAGAACAGCTAAGAAAACTCTTCCAAGACTGCTTAAATGGTGCCGAATTACCAAAAGAATGGAAAATATCTATCATGTCAACCATCCACAAAAAGGGCAGCAAGGATCAATGTGAAAATTACAGAGGAATTGCGGTAAACAGCACAATAAGTAGGATGTTGTTGTATTTCGCCTACCCTTTTTAAAATTTATCTGGAACAAGCACTCAAGCTGTGAAAAAGAAAATGTATGGGCATGGGAATCCCTCTCAATGACGACACAACACTATACACTTTATGTTTCGTTGATGACCAAATTCTGATTTCTCAGGGTCATGACGACTTGAGTTACATGACGCGGAAGCTAATAGAAGAATATAACAAATGGGGTCTCGAAGTCAACATTAAGAAAACTGAAGCTATGTGTATTGGAGGAACAAAGCACTCCAGTACATTAGACGATGGGGTAGAAATTAAACACTGCGATGAATACAAGTACCTGGGCATGAAAATAACTCAAGATGGAACAATCGATGCTGCTATAAAAGACAGAAACATACAGGGTAGAAAAGCCATATCTATGATGAACGGCATTCTGTGAGACCAGACAATATCTAAAGCGAACAAACAGCTCATATACAATAGCATACTTAAAAGTATAATCACATATGGCAGTGAAGTTTGGCCACTGAAACAAAGAACGGAGAAAATGTTACTAGTAACAAAAATGGACATCTGGAGAAGAGCAGCAGGCAAATCAAGAAGAGATCGGATACCAAATGAAAGAATACGAGAAATGATGGGAGTCACACATACAATAATTGATGACATAAAAACAAAACAACTAGTATGGTACAGCCATGTACAGAGAATGCCAGATGAGAGGATCCCTAAGCAGATTTTGGCATGGACACCACAGGGGAGAAGAAAAAGAGGAAGGCCAAGAAGAATCTGGAGGGAGAGAAATACCTCCAGGTCTATGGTTAAACAGAGAAGAATGGCGGTTAGGAGTCGGAAGGCGTCGGAGAACGCTGTAAACCGATAGTAGTAGTAGCATATTTCCTCCTACCTTTAATATATCCGCTGGTACTCCGCCTTCCCCGGCACTTTTATTATTTTTTAGGTCTTTTATTACTGTTATTATCTCCATTTCTGTCGGTGCTTGTGTTTGTTGTGGTTCCGCTTCTTGTATTTGTTGTTGTTCGATCCTATAGACATTTTTCGATTTCAACCTATAGACATAGGCAGCGGAATAAGACAGGGAGACTCATTGAGTCCTATACTTTTCAATTTAGTCATGGATAAAATCATGAAACGCGTCAACAAAGAAAGAGGATACATTAATAAAAGTTTCCCATATATTGCTAATTTGTAGACGCTAGACATGTATTACACATTTTAAAGTACATAATAATAATAATAGTCTCCTGTTTTATACCGCTAACGCGGCTTTGGGATTATAATAGGGTAGTCTGCTATATCTAGGGCCTACGGTATACAAGGAAGGTAACAGGTCCAGTGCTACGTTTCAACCGTCTATTATTACCCCTGGTTTTATCCACGGTAGGGGAGACCGGGGCTAGTTGTCACAGTTTTTGGTTCTGGATCTGTAACTCAGACACATTTTATTCTTTAACCAAGCTTTCTCCAAACAATGAGTTGGTATGTAGGCTACCCATTCATATTTGTTTAAAATTCTAGGTACCAGCAGTTAAAATGGTAAGATGGTTTAACCTTCGACAGGATTTGTGTGACAACATGCCCCTAGACGGGGCATGTTGTCACAGTACCTGGGGCAAATTGCCACAGTATTACAAAAATAAAGTAAATAAGAAATAAAACATTGTGGCACACATATAATTGGTTTCCATTGGTGCAGTCTATATGTGTCCATTGTTAGCATGTTGTACATTGGATCTAACTTTCAATAGAAGCACTATAAAATTAATAAGTAAGAACTAGTAAGAAGAATTTCTAACTTCAATAGGTGTTAAACCAAAGTACATATCCGAAGCTTTTTTCAAATGTTTTTCTAGTTCGATTTCTTCCCTCTCACAGAACACGAGTCGAGAATTTTTATATCCCATTTTTACAGTTATATTGGTCTCTGGCGTTCTTTTGATAAATCTTGCCAAAACAACGATAATGTATACCAAAATCTCGTGCAGCTTTCCTAATTGATATTATATGTTCCTCATTTCTTACAGCTTCTGCTGCTCTCCAAAAAACATCCAAAGGTGGAATAACTCGATGGGTCTTTCACTTGTATGTTCTAACCATCTGAAAGTAGTTAGGTATCAAACGCAATAAAAATTGTTTATTACATTGCATGTAAAATATTAAGTTTTACCGAGCCGCTAACGAAAACAGAGTCTGTTATTTGTAACACGGATTATAGTCTCAGAAGGGCAACATTATTGTTGTGTAAGCAACTATAGGTACCTATAAAACCATCATTTTAATGCTTTAGGTATTAACTAAATCGCTTTTTCACAAATACGTTTACTTTTGACAAATCCATAAATGATTTGCCCTGTATTTTGCACCAATCTAATTTGATTTTAATACGTTCTAAAATAATTTCAACAGATTTAAATGCTGCGGGGCAAGTCACAGTGACATCTTGCCCCGTATAATTTAGTCTACAAGATTGACAGTACCCTTTAAAATATATTTTTCTTACCTTGGTTTCACAAATTCACTTACAGAACGAGATGATTGAATATTAAAAATTTTACATGAGAAGCGCCAAAACACATTTACATAAATAAGAGAAATAATTACTGGCCGATCTCTGAAATATTTTGTGTGGAATTGGTGATGAATAAGATCTTTCGAGTGTAGATGGCACAGCGTGTTAACTTCACAAATAAGGTAAAAATCGGCATTGTGACAACTTACCCCTGTGACAACTAGCCCTGGTCTCTCCTACTAATTTTTTTTCAGGCTGAGTCGACCTGGGGCCTATAGATATTTTAAAAATGTCAGGATGTTCTCGTCGGCGCTGGGATTCGATCCCCGGCCTATTTGCGTGGAAGTCAGACATGCTACCGCCTGAGCTTTTCGGGCCCACAAAGTAGATGACTTGAAAATGATATTGGCAATATTTAAGAGTTGCGTTCCTGGGACGACTTTATTGGAAGATAATTCGTTAGAAAACATGAAATCAACTTACATGAACGCAACTCACAAATATTGGCAACATCATTTTAAATTAGAAGTTATCTATTTCAAAATTTATAATAATATTGTATGTCTGCATTATCAATATGAATGAGTCAGATAAACTAAATTATTAGAAGAATTTTTTACCAATCAACAAAAACAAATTTTATTTAGTTATTATTGTTTTGTATTGTGAGAACGATTCGTTGTGAGAACGATTTCCGAAGTGGAAATCAAAACGTCAAATAAACTTAATTTTAAAATAAAATTGTGACTTATTCCCAACAAAAATAGTAAATTGTATTAAGAAGACACACTATATACAGACACATAGATACACACAACCAAACTTATATGGAATCACCATGTATTTCAAAGCAATATTTATTTCTTTTGAAAAAACTTATTATTGTTGCGAAGAATAAAGGTTTTATTGAAAATAAATAAATATATACACTGAACCAAAAAAGTACGTAAATATAATGAAAAAAACATTGATTCAAAAACGGGGAGCATTAATTTTCGTCCAAAGATCAGTATCATTGGTCCAATGTAAGTAGATACATTAACTAATGCTCAAAAATATTAATTTTTATGAATTAGTACATTCATTCAATGTACTTTCTAGTTAAGAATCAATGTATCGGTACATTGAATCAATGGATCGGTACATTGAATCAATGTATCGGTACATTAATTCTTAAGTAGAAAGTACATTGAATGAACGTACTAATTCATAGAAGTTAATGTTTTTGAGCATTAGTTAATGTATCTACTTACATTGGACCAACGATACTGATCTTTGGACGAAAATTAATGCTCCCCGTTTTTGAATCAATGTTTTTTTCATTATATTTACGTACTTTTTTGGTTCAGTGAATGGCATCTTCATGTATATTTGTATATAACCTACAAATAGTTAAAGTGAAAAAAGTGACGACTTAATATCTACATAAATATTATAAATATAGGTTGAAGCAACGATTTTTTGCCGTTCTCAAACTAATGTTAAGTATTTATAAGTTTAAAGAAAAAAAAAACATATATTTTTAATTAACACAAACAACTTTTTATAATGTAATTTGGAAAAAACTGAATAACTTAATATAACAGAAATTGATACTTATAAAATATATAAAAAATGTATACCTGATATCGTGAAAATAAATACATCTACAATAACATCTCCGTATACATCTCTCTGGGATTAATTATCACCACCCATACAAAAAACAAATGGTTGAATGGCATTTTTCTTTGATTTCAAAAATCTAATATGATCTTCGACTTCTTGCTGGGTCTTCTCGATGTAAAAATTATTACTGGAAATCTCTGATTTTATTATATACAGTGGAATCGCGATTATCCGAGTCCCGATTTACCGAGCCTCTGGATTAACGAGGTAGTAAATTTTTGAAAAAATTTTCAAAAAGCCAAATTTTTGAAGATTGGTTTTTTAACGAGTTCGTTTGCGTTGTTGAGGCCTACTTAAAAAAGAAAAATGTACCAAGAAAGGCTATACTTCTTTTGGACAACGCGCCATCTCATCCAGATGCAAGTTCGTTCAAACGGAACTATTGTCGAAGGCTTCTCCAAGTGTTGTTGACCTGGTTTGGATGAGGGAATGACTGTGACAGCAGCCCTTAAAAAGATCACCGTTAAGGATGTGTCTTACTGGATAGCTTCAGCGTGGGATGATGTGAGAGTATCAACTTTGCAAAAGTCATGGCGAAAGCTATTTCAAATTGAAGCAAAAAGTGATGGAAAAAATAATAACTATTTTGCTGAAATAGTAGACCTTGCTAATCAATTACCAACGGAACTACCGATAAATGAAGACGTAAAAGTGAAGACGTCAACGAGTGGATAATGCAAGATCAGCAAATGGAACTGACTGATGAGCAATCGCCGGCATGGTTATCAACCCACACAATGTCACTGAGGATGACACAGATGAGATAATCGAGAAAATATCTCACTCCGAAGGAATGAAGGCGATTGGAGCTGCCCTCGCCTACATTGAGCAACAGGAAGAGCCAACCTCTACGATGTCCTTCATCTTCAGCGTTGGCGCAACATCGCAGCGTCAAAATGAGGCCAGAAGTTGACGCAGAAATCTATCAAAGACTTTTTTAAAACATGAAAATGATCCAGTACGTATGTAAATGTTTTCCTATCTATATATATATATATATATATATATATATATATATATATATATATATATATATATATATATATATTTTAACAATATACCTACTCTGTACAATCGGATAGTACAGCTCGGTACGGTAAAGGTTATTTGCTTGAGTTGCAAATTGAACGAGAATAAATAAACTAAGTTTTACGTCCAAAAACGAATACATGCCTCATATGGAGTTATAGAACTTAAAACGGGAAAGATTATTGGTCTTCTGGAGCAAGTAATGTTCTCAGAGGGACATAGCTGTAGAGCTAGGCGTACACAGGGCGTTCTGTCCAAAACCTATGCTAGGTAACAGAACAAACAGGAACTAGAAAAGCTTAAAAATAAAGCAAGGGAAAGTCGCCAAAAAGTAATAACGGCTCGCCAAGATCGTTTAATTGTCCAATCAGCTGGAAGACACCCAACCATTTCTTACCTGCAGCCCCAAAGGCAGCTTGTGGAAGCTACAGGTGTAACTGTTTCAGTTGAAACGATAAGAAGAAGAGTTCGTGCCAAGAAATATACAGCAGGAGACAGCTATGGGTTCCCGAGTTATCCAGCCAGCACAAGATTGATCGCCTAAATTGGTGTCTTCACCACCAAAACTGGAACATTGGGAATTGACAAAATGTGTTATTTTCAGAAAAAGTCAGAATTTGTGTAAAATCAGATGACCCACGAAATCGTCGTAAAATAAATAAAAACAATTTAAACATTATTCGTTTTACATTGAAATTTTTTATGCTATTGACTTTAAAACAACTAGTTTCAATTTGGTTATTAAATACTTTATTGTTTTATTTAATTGTTATGTATTTGTTATTAAATTGCTTTAAAATAATTATTGTTTGACTTCGTGTGTTCGTTTTTTTAAATTCGCACGAAATAATAAGAAATATCAGATGATTCCATATAAGTTTAGTGAGTATATATCGCACTAATAATACAATAGTGTCGTAACTCAAAATGTTTCGAATTTGACATAACACTGTATTCAGACGTAAAACTCAATTCCCTACAAGTAATAAAACCGTCGTTTTAATAGTACAAAAAATGAATAAGAGATGACGCCATAAGACGGTATTTATGACTGGCCGACTGTCGTAATCGCCCTCACAATATTGCGCCATTTTTAGTTGCGGCCAACAGTGATCGGGAACGTACGTGTTGCTTTGCTCATCATTTTGAGTTTCCACGTTATTGCTGAATCATGTACGTAATTTGCATATCTATATTTTGAGTAATTGCATTCTTGTTGATTTGAACCTAACCATAACATTGTTGTTTTTCTACTTATTACACTATTATTGATTTACACAAGCACGTTTTAAAATAATATTTTTACTAACGACACTATTATTGGTTCAGTTCATTATTTTTGACATGCTACACTATTGTTGAATCATAACTTTAAACCATTTTGTTGTCGTTTGCAAAACATTTATTAATCATTATCTATTTTTCACTCAACGTATAGGAATATCTCATTTAAAATGTGCAGCAGTGTTATTAAAAATTTAGAGTTAATACACTCTTCGTGACATTCTTGTTCATTTCGTCAATTACCTATGTTAATAATTGCTTAATTCATTTTTAAGGGGGCGATTCATAGCAACAAGTGAACGTGAGCGATTACTTGTTGTTGCTATGACAACAAATGTTGAGGATGGCGAGCAGGAAAACTCTTTACCGTCGTTATTCCCACTGGTGAGTACAAATAATGAACCTGGTGCCCAGATAGAGAACAGTGGCGTTACGAAAGTATAACCGGCACCTATACCTTCACCATTAACGAGTCGCCAAAGTACTTCAAGAAATTGACGTAAACAGTGACCTTTAGTAAGGTCAGTAATGTTAAACCTATTACAGAATACAGAAAACCTATAGTTTGTTTCGATGTCGAACAGTAAAACCAACAAGTAGCTCTTCCTCAAGAAGCTCTTCTTCAAGAAGCTCTTCATCGAGTAGCTCTTCTACTAGTAGCTCTTGGAAAACGCAGAAAACATGGCAAATTAAAAGGGGAAAAAGGCAAACAACATACTGTGGAACCGGAGATCTATGAAGTGGTCAAACATTTTATAAACGCTATACCACGCGTCGAATTACCACCATGTCGAATTACATTACCTTAGAGCTCAGACGTCACGGGAATATATCCAGTGTGACAAGTCTTTAGCTGATTTATATCGAGACTACAAAGATAAATGTACAGAATAAAACTTAAAATCATTCGCGTCTGCAACTACCTACTTTTAACCGCATTTTTACTAAAGGTTTTAAAATCTCCTTTCATACACCAAAAAAGATTAATGTGATCTTTGTGAGAATTTCAAAAATGCTGATAAGGATGGACAAACAGTATTGTTGTGACGTACGAAAACCACTTGAAAGGAAAAGAACTGTCCAGAAAGGAGAAAGAAGAAGACAAAAATGCTTACATAGATTCAACAATATTCACCGTATATGACTTGCAATCTGTGCTGCCAATACCAAGAGGCCAAGTTTCATTATTTTTTTTTATAAAAGTAGAATTAACTGTTTTAATTTTACAATGAGCGACAAAGAGTCCGCAAAATTTGCCAAAAATTGACGTAAACCGCAGAAAAAAATTAGTGAATCAAATTGTATTAACACAAAATATTTCATAAATAATGTCGTAACTAAAAATAATATTTCATTTTGAACATTCTGCTTAGAACAATACCGTTTTAACTCAAAATTCTTAAATAACTTCACTGAGAGTATAGTTATTTAACTAAGAGTACAAAGAAACAACTTCTTTTAATATTAATTAGAAACACATTATGCATTAATTTCTTATTTACCTGCAATAGTAAATGAGTAATGAGTTTTTCGTTGATTCTGAAAAATCATCTTTTTTGAGTTACGACACTATTCTATTATTAGTGCGATATGTTTATGATATATCGTTAATTAGTAATTTTCATGACAAAAGTAAACGAAGATTTTCGCATTTTTTTCGCTTTTATTTAGAATAATTTGTTGGTCGTAGTTTTAAAAGTACAAAATTTATTAACATTTCTAAATAATATTCTTATATTTTAGAAAATAGCTTTATAGAAGCTGAATAGCTTCATTTAAGCCGTAATGTTAAAGTGATAAAATTAATAAAATAATAACAAAAAAAATATAAAATCTTGTTCTGCTTAAAAAAAATTAATTTTGTAAATTAATATTCATTGTGATTTACCTTTATCATTCCTACAATATTAACTTATTAACTAAACTTTTTGAATATTCTTAAAAGATACAAGTAAAATAAAGAAAACACTTACTTGATATGAAGCTGAAGAAGGAAGAATAGCAAACTGCGGTTCAGCTGGCTGTTTGGCAGCTGTGAGCAGCTGTTTGCTGACCGGCGTTTTCGGCTTTTGATACCCGGTCATCAACTGGATGCCGGGTATAGCTGGCGGGCAAATAGAGGTCTGTGAGGCTATTCGGGGCAGCTCCATGCTCCATCAGCAAGAGGCACAGCCTCATCCCGACGAGGAAATTCCGAATATTTTTCTTACACCCCAACCGAGAAACCACTATGACACGACATATTTTTATTTGATAAAATTAACGTAAGTTCATGTTAGGCAAGGGAACATTTGACGGTGCGATTCCAATAGAGAATCACGGGATGCTTTCGCCGCGCGGTTATCTCGGACCGCTCTAACTCTGACATTCGCGGAATGAGGAGACGAGGAAACAATATTAGAGCATCGTGTGCTGCGCTCTATATATCTGCGCGATGCGGGTATTTTAAATGCGGCAACGTTGCCGTGTACTATTAAATATAATGTAATCGCAGAACCCTCGTTAATTCGTTTTCGTTACGGTATTTTATTTAATACTCTGCGAAATGGTTTATTAGTCGAAGCCATAAAGCACTGAACATCCAAAAAAAAAAGGACAAGACGGATCTTAATAATTCTTTTTGCAAAAGACTAATGCCCGATTTCACCAACGATACCTAAACAGTTGCCTTATTAAGTAATTCTTATCGATAGGAACTTCTTAAGTCAATACTTAGGAACAATCGCATTTCACAACTAAAAGAACTGCTTATCTAGGAAATGCTTTCCTAGGTATTACCTAGGTTACGTTTGAACTATTTTTGATAAATAAAAAGAAGAATAAGATGGCATTTCCTTACTTTTTCGATTATTTGTCATTATTGTTTGTTTGCCAATTTGGTTTTATTCAGTTTTGTACTGTTATAGTTATTTTATTTAGTAGTTAGTTATTTGTGCATTAAGTTTGTATATAATAAATATAGTCTTGTATGTTATTTGTATATGTACAGTGAAATGGAGGAAAAGAAAAGAGTTGTAAATTTCACATATGACGAAAAATTGAAGTTAGTTGAATTGTCATTAATGAAATAATTTTAAAATAAATAATAATATGTTGAAAATCGCTTTTTATTATTAATTTTTTAATGACACACTTTTAGTTATATCATGAATGGGTTTTTGAAACACAACACTAGGTAGACTACATAATTTTGTCAACAGACCTGTAAAAAACTCCAAAGGATTTTCTACATCAAACATTAGTCAAAATTGTAAAAATATAACCTGACTGTCAACGATAAGTAATACCTAAAGTTTAGGGAGATCGAAATCCGTATCCTAACGCAAGGTAATGCTTAAGCAGTTTAGGCAATTCTTATCGTATGGTGAAATCCGTTTTAGAGTTAGGAAGTACCTAAACCCACTTAGGTAATTCTTAAATATTTAGGTATCGTTGGTGAAATCGGGCATTAGTTTTCAGTGGTAATTGCACAAGAGCTCTGAAATTATTGAATTTTTCCCGAGTGACACTTTGACAGTTTTAATTTCACGAGCCGAAGGCGATGTCACGAGAGCAAAAATTCTATATTAATTTCAGAGGTCGAGTGCAATTTGTTGCGATTATTTCATGAATAAAACTGTTCAAAACCAAAATTTTATTGTAATTTATTTATGTAAGTACCATTAAACACACAGTTTTTATAAATATTTGACGATTGAAAGTCATCACTTTTATAATTTTTAAAACATTAATTGTCGTTAATGTCACTGAATGTATTTTTTCGTAGCAACGAAGGGCATCTGACGTAATATACTTAACGACGGGAGATTATCAAAAATTATCGATTTAATTCAGATTTCTGTAGCTTTCTCTTGGTCAGAATCTCCTATGAATGAAATAACCAATCTAATAGCACATCAAATAACACTAAAAATATTACTTTGCATCCCACCAGGCTGAAAACAATGGGAACCATAACGGATGCTGAGACTAAAGAAGATGAGGGAATTTTACAATTTATAATTCACGTCCCAAAAGAAATTGCACAGAATAAGAAATGAAGATATTAGACAAAGACTGAAACAGGAATCGGTAATAACCAAGATCCAAAAAAGAAAATTAAAATGGTATGGACACATTAACAGAATGGACCAAGGAAGAATACCAAAGCAGGTGATGGAATCAAAAAGATATGGTAAAAGAAGAAAAGGGAGGACAAGGAAGAGATGGATCGATCAGATTATAGAAATTTTACAGGAAAAAGGAAAAACATTTCAACAAATGAAAGAGTTAGCAAAGGACCGCAAGAAATGGAAGATATGGATAGATGATGAATAAAACCTCCGACGCTCGTGAGGGGCATAAGGAGGTTCGAGAAAGAAGAAGAAGATAATTCACGTCCCATCTGCTCAGCGCGGTAAAGTTCCAACGAGAATGGTTCCCTCCGTACTTCAAACGGAGTTAACATGTATATGAAAAATGAATAACCATTTTCAATTTCGTTGCAACACGAAACTACAGCCGCATTATATTCTAGTTCAATCAGAGAGTGAAGCAAGCACCTTTACCGGTTTCGAAACTTATTAGTCTCTCATCAGGAGGCACATATTGATAGCTTAGTGTGAAAACCTCGTATCTCATTTCACAGAAAATTTTACAGAAGAGACTTTAAACTTAATTTCTGCATACTATAACTTAAAATAAAAAAAACTTGCTTTTCTCTCTGACCCAACCAGGACAAACCCCGGCGTGCAGTCACGGACTTCTTCTTCTTTGAGTGCCTCTCCTATCGGAGATTTAATATCATTAGGGCGATTCTAATTTTATTTACTGCTGTTTTGAACAATTCGTTAGTGGTACAGCCAAACGACTCTCTCAAATTTCTCATCCAGGACATTCTTCTACGGCCTGGATTTCTTCGTTCTTGGATTTTTCCTTGCATTATATTTTGTAGGAATGTGTACTTTTGTCCCCTCATCAGGTGGCCTAAGTATTCAAGTTTTCTCTTTTTTATATTCAGTAGAACTTCTGGCTCGTTATTTATTCTGCGTATTACTTCTTCATTTGTAATTTTATCCACCCAACTTATTCTTAGTATACGCGGTAGCACCAGTCACGGACTGCAACGAACGAAATGGCAGGGATGCCCTAGCGATAACTGCTAGCAAAAGACTAAGTTTTCAATCTAATAGCACATAAAATAACAATAATAATATTTTGGATGTAGAGTAATATTTATGTGCTATTAGATTGAAAACATAGTCTTTTGCTAGTAATTGCTGCTAAGGCATCCCTGCCATTTCGTTCGTTGCACTCCGTGGCAGCACGCCGGGGTTTGTCCTGGTTGGATCAGAGAGAGCAGCATATGTGCCTCCTGATGAGAGACTAATAAATTTCGAAACCGGTAGAGGTGCTTGCTGCACTCTCTGATTGAATTAGAATATAATGCAGCTGTAGTTTCGTGTTGCAACGAAATTGAAAATGGTTATTCATTTTTAATTCTTTTAGCATTCGATTCGTGAATGCGCCAAGAAACTTTGTGACCCATAGCCATCAGATGATATTAAAAAACTGCGTTTGTGCATACAAAAATGCATCTCAAACAGAAAATAAAAAAAAATCAGAACTCGTCAATTATCGGCGGAAATGAGTTCAATTTTGTTACTCGGGGGTTTTTGGTGTCGCTGAAAACGAATATGAGCTCGTAAGTGATCTCCGGAATACCTGGTGCCCAGGGTACCTACTTATGGTGGCTCCTAGCTTCTGAGCCACCTCAGATAATTAAGGGGTGGTTACCCCCTACCATAAGGGTTGATGAAGTAACAATACTCACTGTGAATACATTTATTTGTACGTTGGAGTAATAACGGTAAGGTGCTGGTGGTATAATATTTAATAGATGTGATGTTGCCCGCTGGGATCTCAAATACTAATTGACTAATCTTTTCTCCGTGAAAGTATAACTAAAAGTGGATTGCCGTGTTTATTGTTTTTATATAAACAAAAAGTGAGAGTGATACTAAAACTGCTGAATCGACTAGATTATAAATAACGTATACTAATTATTATTTCAAACTGACCTTGTATCCAAACCGCATGCATTGATGTGGTAATGTAGGTCAATCGTATTTATTATAAACAAACGTATTTGTTTTACCAAAGACATTTAATTATTAAAGAATTTGTCTTAATAAGATGATTACTGAGATGCAGTGTATCCCAATACATCTTCCTTTCCTTCCGAAAATTTTCTGACTACGGAAAAGGAAGAAAATTTTCTAATAGTACCACCAACTGCTTACTGCGTTTTAATAAATACAATATATACATTTTTTATTTCCTATAAATAATAATTAAATACAAAAAAAAATAAAAATGTTCGTTATCAACATTGTTCCCGTTCCACTTGTCACTCACTGTGTTCTCGGATTGTAAGCATATAATCTATTCTTATGTATTTCCCTGATTTTATTGTTTTCCAATCTGATCTTACAATTAACATTATTTACCTCTGTTATTGTGAAGGGGCCAACATAAAGACTATCAAAATTACCATTCTCTTCCCTTTTTACCAGGACTAGGTCTCCTATTTTAAAGTGTTGCTTTGAGCTTGTTATTTTCTTGTCGCTCTTTTTTGTGTTTTAGTAAGAAGGTTCTAGCTCTCTCGTGTGCGCTTTGTAGTTTGTAGCGTAACTCATTGTAGTAAGCATCTATATTGTAACATGGTTGAATCTCCTGTGTAAGGTCTTCTGGTAGGTTAACCTTCCTGCCATATAACAGTTCAAACGGTGTGTAACCATGATACGCGTTAGGGGTTGTATTGTAGCAGTATGTGAACATCCTGCAACACACATCCCAATTTTCTCTGTCTTCGTCTATGAATGCTCTTACGTACTCGTTTAATGTTCTGTGCAGTTTTTCGCAACTTCCAATGGACTATGGATGGTATGCCGTTGAGAAGTGGTGCTCTATTTTTAGTAGCTTTGTTAGTTCCTGCATTACTTCATTTTTATATTCTGTGCCTTGGTCTGTTCTTATTTGCTTCATGAGTCCGTATGTTGGTATAAAATGATCAAAAATTCCTCGGGCTATTGTCTCTGCTTCTTTATTGCACACGGGTATACTGACCGCGTATTTAGTAAGTTCACATAACATTGTTATACAGTATCTATTACCTTCGTTACTTTTAGTGAATGGACCTATCGTATCTATGTATACTATGTCCCATGGTTTGGAAGAAGTGTCCGATATCACGAATTCTTCGACATGTGTTCTTTTCGGTTTGTTAATTTGACATTTATGACATTGTTTAACGTATTTTCTTACGTCTTTTTCCAAATTTTTCCATCTAAATCTTGCTTTTAGCTTCTTTATTAGTCTTTTATTTCCTACGTGTCCTCCAAACATCGGATAAATATGATATTCTTCTATTAACCTGTGTTTTTCTTTGTCATCTTCTATTGTTTCTGGTACTTCACATATGTATATTTCTACATTCTTCAATATTTCGTTTCCTTGTTTAATAAATTCCTCAATTGTGCACACTTTAAAAATAATATCGTTTACGTATAATTTTACTTTACGTACTGCATTCTCTACCGCCAGCTTATCAAGCTGTGCCAACATTTGGTTTAAATCAAAATGATTGAATCCTGTGGCTATGCTCTTGCTGCACTTTATTTTGTTTTTGACCCTAATGCTCAGTCTTGGTGAGATTAGTTCTGCTCCAAAAGACAAAATTGGTAGTCTATGCGCCTCTAAATTATTTAGTACCTTTCTTACTGTCTGTTTGGGTGCTTCTGGCTGTAGTGCGAGTTCACTTTCTGCCTTCGTTTGCCTTGCTTCCTTCTTCTTTTCTCTTGCTTGAGCTCGTGTTATAGCTAATATATGGGTATTGTCTATGTATAGGTTCTTTAGTTGTTGTAATGTTATTCTTGAAAGACTGTCTGCATAGTTATTTTTCCCTGTTATATACTCTATTTCGAAATCGTATTCCTCTAAATCTAATCTGATTCTTGTAAGTTTCGAAGTTGGTTCTTTCATTGCGAATAAATGTGTTAGTGGTTTATGATCCGTTTTGACTAAAAATGTTGGTGCTCCTTATAAATAACATTTGAAATGATTAATTCCCCAACGAATCGCTAGTAATTCCTTAACGATTATAGGTTTATTACATTCTCCTTTATTGAAACTTCTTGATGCGTATGCTATTGGTAGGTCTATTCCGTTATAATCCTGACTTAAAATTGCTGAACAACTCTCGTTGGATGCGTCTGTTGTTAGGATGAATTGTTTATTGAAATCTGGATATTTTAGGATCGGTGGCTTCATCAGAGATGATTTAAGCTTATTGAATGCTTTTTCACATTCTTCTGACCTAAAAAATTCTCCTCCTTTTCTTGATAATCTGTTGAGTGGTCTGCATATTTCAGCAAAATTTTGAATAAAACGTCTATAATAGTTACAAAATGCTACGAATCTTTTTGTTTCTTCCGCTGTCTTAGGTGTCGGGTATTGTTCAATCGTTGCATATTTCGCTTTGTCTGGTGATACTCCTTCCTGGGAAAGATCATGACCTAAATATGTTACTTCTCTTCTAAAAAATTTACATTTTCCTGGGTTAAGTTTCAGATTGAATTTTCGATATGTCTCGAATGTCTTTTTCAGGTTGTCTAGGTGATGTTTTTCAGATATTCCTATTACTACTATATCGTCCATGTAAAGAAATGCTTTGTCCGGTGTTAATCCTGAAAATGCTATTGACATCATCCTTGAAAAGCTATTTGGGCTTACATTTAATCCAAAAGGTAATCTGGTAAATTGAAATGCTCCATTTTCCGTGCTAAACGATGTGTATTTTCTCGATGATTTTTCTAATGGTATCTGGTGAAAACCTGACATTAAGTCTATAACTGAAAACCATTTTGCTCTTCCTATTTCATCTAATATCGAGTCTATCCTTGGTAAAGGAAATTTGTCTGTGACTATTTTCTTGTTCAGTTGTCTAAAATCTATGCATAATCTCCATGCTTTATTTCCATCTATCGCTTTTTTCGGTACCAGCACTACTGGGCTGTTGTATTCTGATGTGGACGGTTCTATTATTCCTTGGTCTCTCAGTTTTTGTACTTTTCGGTTTAATTCCTCTGTTTGTGCATGAGGTGTCCTATAGCTTTTAATATATACCGGAGTTTGGTCTTTAACTCTCAGTTTCTGCTCGTAGAAGTTGTTACATGTTAGCATGTCATGCCTTAGGGCGAATATATCTGAATAATCTTCGCATAAAGATACTAACTTATCGCGTATGTTTCTGGAATGTCTAACTTCAATGATTCCCGTAATTCCTTTTTCCTGTCCTTGCTGTCGTTGATTAGTCTATATATGTTGAATAATTGAATGTCTAATGTTTTGATTGCATTTGTCTCTACTTTTACTGTTTCGTAGGTTGTTTTCAAAATTTTGATGTACGGATTATTACTTGAAATAATTGCTCTCGCTATGAATATTCCTGGTTGTATTTCCTGTTGTTCCACTATCCTGTCATTCTTCAGCGTTTGAAAAATTTTTACGACTCTGTAAATTTCACATCTGGGCGGTATTATTATCGTGTCATTATCTATATTATCCAAAATGTTCGTACTAATGTAACAATCGTTGTCCTCTTTAATGTGCATTTTAAGGTTAGCGTAGTCTAGTATGCATTGAAAGTTTGAAATAAAGTCTCTCCCGATGATTCCGTCGGTTGGAATAGGAAAGCTAGGTTCAACTAATTGAAAGATATGCTCAAATCGAGATCCTTTTACTTCTAGTGTTGTTTCAACTTCTCCCATTGTTTGTAATTCTCCTTTAGTTACTCCTTTTATTTTCGCCTTTGTGTTTGGTTTCACATGTTCCTTCATAAAATCTTGTGAACATTTCAGTATTGAAATATCAGCTCCTGTGTCTATGATAAAGGTATTTGTGTTTTCTAGGATTCCTGTTTTCATTCGAACAAAATTCGTTAGGTTTAAGTCGAAGTTGTAATTATTATATTCCACTTCTGACTATGTACTTTCCTTGTTTCGTTCATTCAAAACCCCAACTGCTGGTTTTCTGGTTCCTCTTGGCTGTCCTCTAACTCAAGTAGCCTTACGTTTCTGTTACGTCCTCCTCTCTGGTTCCCTCTGTACGTTTGGTTGTTAAATTGTCTATATCCTCTGTTCGAATAATTCCGTTGGTTTTCTGTTGCTTCTCCCTCATTCCGTTGTCCGAAGTTATTTCTTCTTCCTCTATCATATTTGTTACGGTATCCTCTTCGGTATTGCTGTTGTCCTCTCCTATTTTCATAATTCGTCCTATAATTGAACACTCTTCCCTGTGTGTTCTCCTCTGTCGTATCAATCGATAAAAATTTAGATACTACTTCCTGCGGTGTTGTGAAGTTACCTGCCTCCAGTATTAACTTAGCTTATCCGTATTAACGTTTCGTTTCATTGTTGCTACAACTGTTTCCGTTGTGTATTTTTTCGCTAATTCCAATGGCATTCCTTCTGCTATGTATGCTACCTTCAACTGTTCCGCTAGTTCCTCTACTTCAGATGCGTACACTGCTGCATCTTTGTTTCCTTGCCTTTTCTTTGCTAACTTGTCTATTATCGTTTTCGGATTGTCGCCTCTTAATTCTTTCTTCAGTGCCGCGGCTATAAGTGGGATCGTATCCTCTGTAGTTATCAGGTTTCTAGCCTTATTGGTCAATCTTGTTTTTATTAATGTTATCGCTGTTTCTTCATGTCCTTCTGCTATTTTTCCTAGTAGTTCTAATGCGTCTAAAAATGGTTGTAGTTTACCTGCGCTTCCATCAAACTCGTTCGGCAATACCTTGCTTGCAATATTCAAAAATTCGTTAATTGTCAGAGCCATGTTTAATATTTTTATATCTTGTTTTACGTCGCCTTTTCCCTCTTCTATTTCCTCGTTAATTTTTTCCTCTATCTCTTCGTCACTTTTTTCCTCTTCTACTTCTTCGTCACTTTGTTCTTCCTCTACTTCCTTGACGATTGGCTGATGTATTGAACTTGGAACTACTGTTCTTAAGTTTACAGCTTGAAATGAGCGTATAACTTTGTCTCTTATTCTTCCGAAATATTTGTTGCACGCTTCTCTTTGTCTGTCCGATAGCGCTTCTCAATTTTTCTTCGTTAAGTGTGTGAATTTGTTATACAATTTAATTAACTGTGTCGTTACTTCTTCTTGTATATCCTTAGATTTAGGTACTTTCTTCTTCAAGACCCTTCTACTTTGTCTTGTTACTTCTTGCGTAATCCCCTCAACTATTTTGACGAAGTCTTCCCAAGTAACTTTGTTGCTACTCATTTATTCATAATTTTCCTATCCTTATTCCTGTACTCGTAACGAACGCATAAATTTGACAGTCTTACGAGGTATCCGCTCCGAGCTTCGCTGGTATCGCCACCTACCTACAGGATTACTAGTATAACTTTTACCGGAAATTTTCTGGAAATAAAAAAGTGTTGCCTATACTCAGTGAGTTTCGCTGGTATGGCTGCTATCGCCATCTAACGGTTGACTAGTGTTCCTATTTCGGCCGGAATTTTAAAGAGGACAGTAGAAAAGCAAATAATATTTGTTTCAAACTTATTATTTAATTCTTATCGTGTAATATTTACAACGTAAAGAAGTAATTGGATTGTAATCGATAATTAATAGCAGTAAGTACAGAATTTATTATTCATAGATTTTGCTTAGCGTTTTGACGTTTATGTTGACAACTAATATTAGAAAAAATTTATTCTACAAAAAAGTATAATAATTTAATATAATTATAGTATAATACTTCTTAAATATTATCTTATAAATGACAGTTAACGGCATCCTACGTTTGCTGTGATTGGTCGTTATCTTCACGCATTCAAATTTTGTTTCAGGATTGGATTGTAAAATTAAAACCGTCAAAATTCGAGAGTGTGCTAACTGATCCTTTAGCTCCTTTTCTACCGTTTTAAAATTAAAATTGTGTTTACTTACTTTTTTCTAATTGCATCAATCCATTTTTGTCGTTAAATCACCTTATGCTTAGCGACAGGAAAGTTGTAGAATACACAGTTACTATTGTAACCAGTATTTCAACACTCATCTTTAATACAACAACTTTCGTCAGACATTTAAAAGCTATAATATGCAACTCTTAATGCAGAACGTCAAAAAGCAAATTTCCAGTAAAGGTTTACAAACTTGTCACTACTGGCGCTCGCGAATTTTTCATTATCCCCTCTACCTACGAGCTCACAGCGTATAGTAAATATACAGTGCTAGTCAAAAGTCCGTACCCCCCCTCTTATCTTTTGAACAGTTTTACCTATAATAGTGAAATTTGGATGGAGGAAATTAACTGACGTAAGCTTCTTAACTAGTTATGACAGGTGACGTAATAGTGACAGATGACGTTACAGAGCCACTGTGACCGATAATTTTAAATGGGACCTTATGGCAAGTGATACCTCGTTTGAAAGGTATTCAAAATACCTACTCAGCCATACTAATTTTTTTGTGTTTTAGTTGATTTTGATTTTGGTGAATAAATTAAATAAATATAATATTGTAGCTTCGCATTTAATTAATAAAAATTCAAATGTACGCCTATGGTTTTTTTGTCAAAAAAGTTGACGTTTTTCGATTCTCTAGTAGTTTTTACGTCAACGTCAACCTTTTTGACAAGTAATCATAGGCGGAATTTTGAATTTTGAATTAATTAAATGAAACTACAATTTTATATTTATTTCATTAATTCGTCAAAATTAGCTTAAACTTAAACAATATTAGTATGACTGAATAGGTATTTTCAATACCTTTCAAACGAGGTGTCACTTGCCATAAGGTCCCATTTAAAATTATCTGTCACAGTGGCGCTGTAAAGTCATCTGTCACTATTACGTCACCTGTCATGACTAGTTAAGAAGCTTACGTCCGTTTATTTCCTATCTCCAAATTTCACTATTATAGGTATAACCGTTCAAAAGATACGAGGGGGGGTACGGACTTTTGACTAGCACTATATATAAAATATTATGTCAAAAATAGTAAAAATATAGTAAATTGCAATAAAAATCATTATATTAATAATCAATATAAATCACCATAAAAATCAGTAGACCAATCAAAATGTAATAAAAAATCAGTAGGTAAAATAATAATTGGATAAAAAGTTGGTAAAGATAAAAATATATGCTAGTAAATATGTAAGTATATAAATATCATATAAAAATGTATCATTGCGTCCTATAAATAACCATAATATTTGTGAAAAAAAATTCCCTATAATACCAATAAGGTAATTAAAATAGAATAGGTAGATAAAAATAGGTAAAACTTAAAAGATTATGTGATTCTTAAATTACGATTATATTACTTTATTATATGATTATACTAATCAGGACTAATATCGTGGAAATAGCATAAGAACAGATAATATGGACTTACCACTTTTACACGTCTGTGTTCGTATCACCAAGAGTCCTCGCTGCACGTCCCATACCATTGTCCATTTTCCATTGTCCACACGAAGTTCCATCTCCATACCATTCCATCCTCAGCTCCGCGTCGGCCTGATGTCTCCATTCTTTTTATATAGGTACCACACTGTTATCTAGGGTGGTCGAGGTGCCAGAACATTGACGTTTTTCTCCATACTCGTCCCGTTTACCAGTCCTGTGTTCTTCCCTGGTCTTGGATCGCCATATGGTGGCTCCTAGCTTCTGAGCCACCTCAGATAATTAAGGAGTGGTTACCCCCTACCATAAGGGTTGATGAAGTAACAATACTCACTGTGAATACATTTATTTGTACGTTGGAGTAATAACGGTAAGGTGCTGGTGGTATAATATTTAATAGATGTGATGTTGCCCGCTGGGATCTCAAATACTAATTGACTAATCTTTTCTCCGTGAAAGTATAACTAAAAGTGGATTGCCGTGTTTATTGTTTTTATATAAACAAAAAGTGAGAGTGATACTAAAACTGCTGAATCGACTAGATTATAAATAACGTATACTAATTATTATTTCAAACTGACCTTGTATCCAAACCGCATGCATTGATGTGGTAATGTAGGTCAATCGTATTTATTATAAACAAACGTATTTGTTTTACCAACGACATTTAATTATTAAAGAATTTGTCTTAATAAGATGATTACTGAGATGCAGTGTATCCCAATACATACTGTTTACCTCGTCTTCTGGAGTTTTCGGCAAATTCATTAAAAAATTAGTCAAAAATCATTACTTGGGGGGTTTTTGAGTCCGCTGAAAACGAATATGACGTCGGAAGTAATATCTGGAGTACCTGGTGCCCAGAGTACCTACCTACTGTTTACCTCGTCTTCCGGAGTTTTCGGCAAATTCATTAAAAATTAGTCAAAATTCATTACTCGAGAGTTTTTGGGGTAGCTGACGACGAATATGACGTCGTAAGTGATCTCTGGAGTACCTGGTGCTGAGAGTACCTACTGTTTACCTCGTCTTCTGGAGTTTTAGGCAAATTCAATAAAAAATTAGTCAAAATTCATTACTCGGGAGTTTTTGGGGCAGCTGACGACGAATATGACATCGGAAGTAATCTCCGGAGTACCTGGTGCCCAGAATACCTGCTGTTTACCTCGTCTTCTGAAGTTTTCGGCAAATTCATTAAAAAATTAGTCAAAAATCATTACTCTGGAGTTTTTGGGGTAGCTGACGACGCATATGACGTCGTAAGTGATCTCCGGAGTACCTGGTGCCCAGAGTACCTACTGTTTACCTCGTCTTCTGAAGTTTTCGGCAAATTCATTAAAAAATTAGTCAAAAATCATTACTTGGGAGTTTTTGGGGTAGCGAACGACGAATATGACATCGGAAGTGAACTCCGGAGTACATGGTGCCCAGAGTGCCTACTATTTACCTCGTCTTCTGGAGTTTTCGGCAAATTCATTAAAAAATTAGTCAAAAATCATTACTCGGGTTTTTGGTAGGATATCGAAAGTGATCTTCGGAGTACCTGGTGCCAAGGTACCTACTGTTTGCCTCGTCTTCTGAAGTTTTCGACAAATTCATTAAAAAATTAGTCAAAAATCATTACTCGGGGGGTTTTGGGGTCGCTGAGAACGTATTTAATATCGAAAACGATCTTCTGAGCAACCTCTAAGTCATAGAGTTTAATTTGATATTTTTGAAAAATAACACATTTTTTTTAATTTGGCGCTTTAAATTCTGTTGATAGCATTGATGAATCTTTAAAAATCGATGGTACCACTGCGTATGAAAAAAGGAGAGAATAGAGAAAGTAAAGATACGATCTCCCGCTTAAAATATATCTGTGGCTTGGTGCTAAAAGAAATGTTAATATTTTACTTTTTTGTACAGCTTTATTTTAAATTTAATATTGACAAAACAAAACGCAAAAAATTGACATTGACCATTTTAACACCAAAGCACAGTATGTGGCACAGTATATGTTAGTTCCAGAAGTTGACTTAAAAAGTAGGTATCCTAGGCACCAGGTACTCTGGAGATAATTTTCAATGTCATCTTTTTTTCAGCGAGTCCATAAACCCCGAGTAATGATTTTTGACTAATTTTTTAATGAATTTGCCGAAACCTCCAGAAGAGAGTAGGTACTCTGGGCACCAGCTACTCCGGAGATTACTTCCGACATCATATTCGTTTTCAGCGAACCCAAAAACACCGAGTAATGATTTTTGACTAATTTTTTAATGAATTTGCCGAAAACTCCAGAAGACGATGTAAACAGCAGGTACTCTGGGCACCAGGTACCCTGGAGATTACTTCCGACGTCATATTCGTTTTCAGCGAACCCAAAAACCCCGAGTAATGATTTTTGACTAATTTTTTAATGAATTTGCCGAAAATTTCAGAAGACGAGGTAAACAGTAGGTACCCTGGGCACCAGGTACTCCGGAGACCCGTCTTGTCGTTTTTTTTTCGGAGGTTTTTAATACTTGCCGATTTTAGTGCTTTATTACTTCGCCTATAATATGTATTTTATTTCGTCCCTATTATGGCTGAGCTCCTATTTCTCATTTTAAATAGTTATAAATATTTATTATCATTTTTTTGCTTGTAAAAATATTTGAAGAATTATGAGGGTATCCGTTTGAGTTTTATTAAAGTATTTAGTAAGTAGGTACTTTTAACCACATTTAAAATTGCTAACCTTAGTTTTCCCTTATTAAACAATAAAATTAAAGCCTTAATACCTACTTATTAATTTAGCGTACAGGGTGATTGATTAGTGGGATAAAGCGCCGTAGATCCGTTATAGTAATAGATAGCAATAAAAGTTAATAAAATTGGAACCAACTTCGAGTTTCACATTTCAAAATTAATTAGAATGTTACAGGGTGTTCGATAACATAGTGGCAGACCAAACTTACGTTTTTTTTTTTAAGGAACACCCTGTATTTTATTTTATATTCGAAATCTTCTTAACTTCTCAAAATCGTAACAAGTTCAACTCACTCTATAAGTGTTGATTGAAATGTTAAAATGGGAAGATATCCCATGATATGAAACAAAATGAGACCACTGCTATATTCGCCTAGTAGATGGCAGGCCAAAGCCATCTATTGAGCAGATATGTGAATATCTTACCGTAATGTCGATAAATAATTCTGTAGTACGAGCTATTTGAATTAAAACTTGCGTTCACCGCCAGCGTCCCCAGCGGTAGCAGCGCCGACAGCGGTGCCAGTTCTAAGTGTTTTGAAATTTGGAAATATTCTTCACAGAAAATTATAAAGAAGTATCGTAAATAGGTGGTTTGCCTTTAAAATATTTTTAGTCCAGGCCGTATCGTCGTCCCCGTTAGGGAGCGTTAAGTATTACGTAACGCGGTTTTTGAAGATTTTTGACCCCCCTCCACCCCTACGTAACGCACCTTAATGGGGCGTTCACGTATTACGTAACGCAATTTTTTGAAAATTTTTAACCCTCCCCCCCCCCCCCAACCTGCGTTACGTAATACTTGAACGGCCCTTTAGGTAAATTATTCCGATTTCATTTTTTTAAATTTTTTGCACAAACTTACTAAACAAGAGGTCCTTATGACAAATCCACTTGGTGCCAGGTGGTACGGTCGGAAAATTGTTTAAACATTTTTTTTTTAAACAAATTCACAAAAATTATTTTTTCACTTCGGACAAATTTTTCTTAGATTCTTTGGGTCATTCTTAGCAAAAAGGTCTGGTGTTATTTTTCGCTATAATTGATTGTTGTCAAGTTATATGCGATTTAAAATTCAAGGGTTAATAACTCGGTTAAAAATAATCATACTGACCATATCTTCATCAGAAACTGACCAAATTAAAGACTAAATCCTCCTCTACAAGACCCTGAAAACATTTTTGTCAGTATTTGATTACTAAGAATACTAAGATGTTATTTTTAATTCTCAACAATGAGCGCTAAGTGTGTTTTGAGGCGGCCGTCAATGTGAGTGCGAGTGACATGCTCCATTGTAAGGCCGGAATGGTGCATCTCCTCGCATTCACCGTTGACGGCCGCCTAATATGCGCTTATCGTCCATTGACAATATTTATAATAAACAGCTTAATAATAAAATAATACATCCCCCAATACATCAATCAACGGTATAAGTAAAAATAAGCACAAAAGCAATGGAATATTGATGCCATATTTTTTATTTATTGTCAAAATTTTCATAAATGACTGATATTGCTAATTTTCTTTATATTGAATACAGGGTGAGTCAAAACGCAAGTACATTATTTTCTCAGTAATTTTAAATGGAACACCCTGTATTTTATATCACTATCGAAAAGTACCATTACCGTACTTCAGAGCAAATTAATAATTACGGGTCTAAATCTTTCGAAATTTTAAGTAAGCTATGGCTGAATTGTCTAAAACTGACAATTTACGATTACTGATTATCAATCTGGTAATAAATGTAACAATGTACCAAATAAAGAAAGAAAAATAATTTGTTGGTAATAAATTTTACAAAAAAAAACACAACAACATACCATTGAAACAATTAAAAACTACTTTTGTATGTAAGTGTAACAAATAAAGAAAGAAAAATAATTTATTAGTTATAAATTTTACAGATAAAAACACAAACACAAAATACAACATTTTGTGAAAACAATTAAGAACTACTTTTGTATGTAAATGTAACAATGTAACAAATAAAGTAATATAATTTATCAGTAAAAAATTTTACAAAATAAAAACATGACAAACACAAAATACAACATTTTTGAAAAAATTAAAGCTACTTTTAATAAAATATTTTAAATATTTAATTACATAAGTTGTTCAAAATGACCTACTAGTACATTTATGCATGCCTAAAAACGGCAATTGAAAGAGTTACTTACACTACGAAGCATTTATTATAAATTAGCTTTATTTTTAAACCAAGAGGAGTAAACTTAAAAGACAGATTCACACCCAAGAAAGTCACTAGAAATATTACGAAATACATCTTCTTTTTTGGTTGATCATATCGGCCTTTGACGGTAATCCATAAATATTATATTATACTAATACATCGCTAAAGAGTTCTAAAAACCACTGTTTTTTATATAAAAACAGACTAAAAATCTAAAAATTAAAGAAATAACTCAGAAAATACAAAAAATCGCTGATATAACTTAATTAACCTATAAAATGACAGAAGTGTCAAAATTTTATAAATGTCATTAGTGTCAAAATTTGATAACAGTGGAGTAAACTTGCCTGGGGTTGGACCAATTACAAACAAGCTTGACGGCGCGAGAAATTTGAATTACTCCTCTTGGTTGTTTAAAAACAGACATAACACTTCGAAATAAACTTTGTCTCCTATTTTTTATCTCATCTCCTGTTGTGGAGGCATTTTATAACCTTCATTCTTAAAGTAACCCCAAAAAAATTAGTCCAGTTTATTAAATTCTGATAATCTGGGTGGTCACGCTACTGGTCTATTAAAAAATGAAAATATCTCGAAAACTAATAAATTTAGACATAGCGAATGTTGTATACAAATTAAAGTACGGTAATGGTACTTTTCAATAGTGATATAAAATACAGGGTCTTCCATTTAAAATTACTGAGAAAATAATGTACTTGCGTTTTAACTCACTCTGTATTAGATATAAAGAAAATTAGTAATATTAATCATTTTTAAAAATTTTGATAATAAATAAAAAAATATGGCATCAATAATAGCCCAATAAATGACCGTTTTGCATGAAAATAAATTTCCAGGGGCAACTCCGAATTGCATGAAAATTTGGATTTAGGTTCTACTTACCCTCCACTTCAAAGTTGAATTTGTGCCGTTGGTTGCTTTTACTTGGGGGGTGACATTTACCCCTTCTCGGGGGGTGAAAAACGGGTGTTTAAAATAAGGCCGGAAATAGATAAATTGACTTATTTTAAGCACCTTTCGTTCTATAAAGTTTTTTACGTGAGTGTCAATACTTTTCGGGTTATTCGCGATTTAAAATGTTGATTTTTCGACAAAAAAACTACGTTTTCAGACCGTTTTTCCCAAATAGCTCAAAAAGTAGATATTTTATCGAAATAAATATTTTTAGCAAAAGTGTAGCCTATAAAGAAACAAAAAAAATGGTGTGCCAGTAAAGTCTACAAATTGAGCAGAAGCAAAGTTGTAGCTCATGAAAAATATGTTCTTATTCGTCTAATTCCAAATCGAATAATTCAACGCGAAATCACCGATAAAAAAAAGCGTTTTTCGGGAAAACCTTATTAACATTTTTAAAGTATCGAAAAAAATCTTATTATTTGTTTTTTACAAAAGTTTACAGCATCAAAAATAAGCGAGTTACACTGAAAAAAAAGTTGGCCCCTTCTTTTTGGTAAAAAAAAATCGTGAAAACCTCCCTCTATTTCGCACCCTAAATGAAATTAATCGTTTGGTTTTACCATCTATTTTAACTGTATGTGTATTGTTTATATGATCTGTAAGTTTGATTGGTTTGAAGTGCTTATTTTTGAAAACATTTGGTTTTATATTAACAAAAATTTTTCTAAAAATTTTTGAAAAATTTCATTTTTTCAAAATAACTTAAAAAGTATTAGTGGTAAGAAAAATCTTAAAGAGTAAAAAAATGTAGGTTTTGCTATTATAAATATGCTAGTTTCATTTTGTTTCTCTGTAAGACAAAAATTGGTTAAGATATGACTGTTCAATATTTGCATAAACTCATGATTAGTTACCCATTCAAGCTTTCTCAATTATAACCCTTTCAAAAATAAACACTTTAAACCGGTGAGACTGACAGATCATATAAAAATAGATAGGTAAGTAGATTGTTTGTAAAGCGGTAGCGATTAATTTCATTTGGGGAGCTAAACATGGCGAGATTTTCATGATTTTTTACAAAAAAAATAGGGCCAACTTTATTTTGAGCGTAACTTGCTTATTTTTAATGCTAAAACTTTTGTTAACAATTAAAACAAAGCTTTTTATAAACACTTTAAAAAAGTTTAAATGGGTTTTTTCCTAAAAGTGCTTAATTTTTCGGTGATTTCACCCTGAAATATTCGATTTGGAATTAGACTAATAAAAACGTATTTTTCATGAGCTACAACTTTGTTTTTATTTGATTGATAGACTTTACTGATACACCATTTTTTTGGGTTTTTTATAAGCTACACTTTTGCTAAGGATATTTTTTTCGATGAAATATTTACTTTTTGAGTTATTTGCGAAAAACCGTCTGAAAACGTGTTTTTTTTTGGTCGAAAAATCAACATTTTTAATGGCAAATAACTCGAAAAGTATTGACTTACGTAAAAAACTATATAACAAAAGTTGCTTAAAATCAGTCAATTTATCCATTTAGTCTTATCTTGAACGTATGTTTTTTCACCCCCGAGAAGGGGTGACTGTCATCCCCCAAGTAAAAGCAACCAACGGCACAATTTGAACTTTGAAGTGGAGGGTAAGTAGAACCTAAATCCAAATTTTCATGCAATTCGAAGTTGCCCCTGAAAATTACACGGTATCGCCGAATTTCCCGTTCATTTACTGAGCTATAAACCATTGCCGTTGTGCTTATTTTTATTTATACAGGGAGTTGAGTATGATTTTAATATAAAATTGGTTATAACTTTGTAAATATCCTGTATAACATACCAAACCTTTATATTTTTGTGATAAAGAAGTTAACAGGATCTCGAATATAAAATAAAATAGAGGGTGTTCCATTTAAAAAAACATAAGTTTGGTCTGCCACTATGTTATCGAACACCCTGTAATATTCTAACTAATTTTATAATGTGAAGCTCAAAGTTGGCTACAATTTTTGTTTTTAACTTTTATCGCTATGTATTACTATAACGGATCTACGGAGCTTTACCCCACTAATCAATCACCCTGTATATTTATATACACATGGACAAAAATATGGAATATTTTAATTGGACATATTAATAGCACTATCGAGCAGTGGAAAAATGTTTTGTTCACAGATGAGAGCAGAAATCTGTTATGGAAGCGAGATTGACGAAACTTCGTCTATAGGAGTAGAAGAGTTGACGACCAGTATGCTAATTATTGTATCCTCATACAGAGCGTTAGTATTGGTGATAGCGGCATTTATAATGCTATGGAGCGGTATTGCTTGGGGAGGACATACCGTAAAGTAGGATTACTTTGGTCCATTTTTGAACTTTACAGAGTATTAACTTTTGAACTGAATGTTATTAATTTTTGTTTTCTGTCACAATTTTAAGGTCTGAATTAGTGTTTTCAACTTTGAAATTAGCAAGAAGCTAGAGGCTTTCTAAATATTTTTTTTTAATTAAAGTTGGCCAAAGTCAAACCGCCTAGTTGGGCGACTTTGACCCCATGTTGTTTTATTGCAAGAATGCAAAGACAGGCTCGAACATGGATGACTTTGGCCATGAGAATGATCTCCAAATAAGTTTGTAACTTTTTTACAGGTTTTGGTCATAAAAATTTGTCAAAACAACATATTTTCTATTTTTTATTAGCCAGTTTCATAACAAATTAAACAAGAATTCCAAAATAAAATACATTCTTACGAAAAACAATAAAATGAAGATATAAAATAACACATTCCTAAATACAGCTTATATATTATGAATTTCTTTGATAACCTGCAAAATCTCGTCCTGTGAATACCAAAGGACATCATAGGGGTTGGGCCATTTCCACTAAGATAATCCACTTGGTGCAAGAGAGTTAACTTTATATAGCTTGACCTTGTCATCTTCTTTAATTTCCATAACCTGTCCAGGATAAACCTTTCTCTCAAATGAAAACAAGACAAACTTCCCTATTTTCACTTCATGGATTGTGTTATGTTCAATTCTTATCTTTTCTTGTACCTATATCTTCGTTGTCACATTCAAGCTCATTTAAGTCATGCTCTTCCTCCGAATAAAGTGGACATCAACAGAGCTGTTGGAGTCACTAGAAATCGTTTTGATCTTTTTGTTGTGGTTTGATGGGGTATTTTTTGAATACCACTAGGGCCCGCAACTGATAGTTCTTTTTGAATGTCGCTGACTGAAATGCTCTTCCTTGGTTGTCTGTTCTCCTGGATCAGAAATTCTATTTTCTTCCACTGACATTTAGTTGGATAGTGAGATCGAGATTATTATTTAATGGTATTCGTTCCAATAGTTTGTTCTACATCGAGAGAACAATTTATTTTCTCCTAAAACACTGATTTCTTTAAGCCATCTTTCTTAAAATTTAACATATCATATTAACCTTAAACATACCGGTACACGTATAAAGAAACGAGTTTTTTAAACAGAGCTCAATAATTTCTTACAGATAATTTCTTCAATACTAAGAAATGCATTAATCGTTATGGCGCGTCCGCATTGGTAAATTTTTCGTGCGTACCAGCTGTTCGTCGCAAATATTTGCGTGCTCGAAGTAAATTGTGCTAGTGTGGACGTGTTCGTTGCATAAATCGGACGCAAGAATTTTCGACGCACACAACGCACGCATATTTAGAGGGCAAATCCCTACTTTTTTTAATCGACTCCTTAAATTATTCTTGCCTGGTTCTAATAAGGCATCTATCAATGATTTAAGTAGACGCAAAAAATCTTCTGATGGCGTGGGTGGCCAAAGTCAGACCAATTTAACAAATTTTTGTAGTGGGTGACTTTAGCCACCCTCTAGCGGCAGAACCTACAAGTTTGTGAAGGCAGTAATTGCTCGCGAAGTTTTGTAAAGTGTGTGTAAAGGCATACTTCCCTATGAAAAGCATAAATGTCACCCGGTCATCCAACAAAGAATAAAGTGAAATGAAGTAAAAGACAGACGTACTCTCAATCATTTATTGTAACTTCCAACGACCGGTTTCGCTCTCTAAACTATGCAGAGCATCTTCAGGTCAACGGTTATAAGTCACTAAATGCTACAAATAAAAAACCAGAGTTAGAACAATGTCTGGTTGTAAAAGATGCAAAAGATCCATAAGATCAAGCCAATGTTGAACAACATACATAAAAGTAGTGAACATAGCAGACAATGCATGTAAAAACGGAGGCGATAACAAACGTCCCCAAGCTTATATACAAACACATGCAGATGTATATCGTCTATAATCATGCAATTATATGCAATTATAATCATGCACGTTATAATTGCATGATTATAGACGATATACATCTGCATGTGTTTGTAAGCTTGGGGACGTTTGTTACCGCCCCAGTTTTTACATGCATATGTATTTGTCTGCTATTTTCACTACTTTTATGTATGTTGTTCAACATTGGCTTGTTCTTATGGATCTTTAGCATCTTTTTCAATCAGACATTGTTCTAACTCTGGTTTTTTATTTGTAGCATTTAGTGACTTGTAACCGTTGACCTGAAGATGCTCTGCATAGTTTAGAGAGCGAAACCGGTCGTCTGAAGTTACAATAGATGATTGAGAGTACGTCTGTCTTTTACTTCATTTAAAATGAACTCTCACATGCAACCCATTCAACGTTTAAAGAATAAAGTTTTTGAAGTTAAAAATTGATCATTTTTCGATCGGTTTTTAATTTTTATCGTTTTAGGAACATAAACGGAAATTTGTCGTATAAATAATTTTATCTTAAATGATGAAAGGGTTGCCAATGCGAGTCCATTATACAATTGGATATAGTAATTGAGTCAATACTCGCAATCTTAAGTTTGTATTTTTATTAGTTGTTATATAATCATGGGGCAACCGGTTTCGAGTCTTACAATATATGACTCATCATCAGGCCCAGTACAAAAAGTCTTCTCAATACAAACTGCAAGCTAAAATCACAAAACGAGAGACATGTACATATACATATATAAAACATAAAAAACAACTTTGTCTTGGTTTTAATCACACACAATAAAGCCAAACAACTGTGTAGTATTGAACTCAATAGTCTATAGCATGCAAAAAATAAAAGCATTTTGCGATTGGGAGCGACCAATCTGATGAAAATTGCTTGGTATATAATTTAATATATACTACCATCAATCCTTAACTAGTTAAGGGTTGATGGAGTCCTGACAAGATGGTATGCGATCAAAAGACATACCTAATATAAAGTTATTAGTATTCGGTATGTACTTACATAACAGCCACTGAAACTGTTCTACAGCTAAAGATGTACCTGAAAGTCACCAGCCCCATCTTTAGCTGTAGAACAGTTTCAGTGGCTGTTATGTAAGTACATACCGAATACTAATAACTTTATATTACGTCTTTTGATCGCATACCATCTTGTCAGGACTCCATCAACCCTTAACTAGTTAAGGATTGATGGTAGTATATATTAAATTATATACCAAGCAATTTTCATCAGATTGGTCGCTCCCAATGACAAAATGTCTCATTTTTACATGCTATAGACTATTGAGTTCAAATCTACACAGTTATTTGGCTTTATTGTGTGTGATTAAAACCAAGACAAAGTTGTTTTTTTTTATGTTTTATATATGTATATGTACATTTTGTACATGTCTCTCGTTTTGTGATTTTAGCTTGTAGTTTGTATTGAGAAGACTTTTTGTACTGGGCCTGATGATGAATCATATATTGTAAGACTCGAAACCGGTTGCCCCATGATTATATAACAACTAATAAAAATACAAACTTAACATTGCAAGTATTGACTCAATTACTATATCCAATTGAATTTTATCTGAGTTCAATATATTGTATAGAAACCGTTTAAAATAATACTTGCCTAATAAATGTTGTTAGTATAAGGGAATATTGTGCGTAAATAAAACAAATATTGAAAAATGGCCAAAGTAACCCAACTTTACGGTACAAAAGGTGATTGGGCGAATGACAGTTGACATGTAAATTCAAAACATTTTAGAAAATCACGTTTTGCTATTGGTCGGCTCTATTAGATATAACAGATCCCTGCTAATGCACGATAACGCACGTCTTCATACCACTAGAATAGTGAATGCTTACCTTGATATTATTCAATTTAAAAGATTATATTGGCCATCATATACCCCATATCTAATTTAAATACGATCGAAAATTTTTATGACCCTTCTCATTGGAAAAAGCTATCCAGTTTCTGATACTGGGAAAGCTAAGGATTGCACTTCACATGATAATTTCAAAATATTCCATATTTTTGTCCATGAGCTCAAATTCTGTAAAAAGTTTTGAAAGGAAATTTGATACTATTTGAAGATTACGAAGTCGACCATTAATGAGCATGTAATAGACCGAGTAACAGACTATATTTTCTCCACGACCAGATAGTTTGAAAAATTAGTTGCAGTTGTTCCTCTGCAATCGGAGTCAGAGGTTAAATGTCTCACCTTTAATATTACTCTTGAGTTATAAGCTCTCACTCGACGTCTCATTTGCCGTTCTATCAGTTCTAATAACGCTGGAGGTACATTCGCGGACAAACAGACGAACGGACAGACAGGCATGAAACCGGAAGTATATATTTGCTTTCCTCTTGCTAAGTCGCGTCGAATAATATATAAAACAGTAGTTTTAGCTGCAACTCTAGTCTGAGGTCAAATTTTCCAAATCTAATACCATATATTGGGTTATAAGCTCTTATTCGACACCTCATTTGTCTTTCTATTTTAATAACTTCTTCTCCTTCCTATTTATAAGCAATTCTGCTTGTTCATTGGCGGATCGATACCTCTATGGAAGGTTGTCAATCCATCTTTTACGCGGTCGGCCGATACTTCTTGTACCGATTGGTGATTTATCTCTTGCTATTTTGACCACACGTGTCTCCCCCATTCTGGTTATGTGGTTATTCTATTCTTTTTTTTTTCTATTTAGTGTCCATTCGTTTATACATTGTGCGTTACATTGTCTTCTAATGTCTTCACTCCTCTTTCGATCTCTCAGTGTATCTGTAATTCTTCTCAGTACTCTCATCTCTCCTGTTTCCAGTAGTCATTGTGTTGTGGCTCTATCGGGTCTTGTTTCTGATACATATGTCATTATTGGTCTTACACTGGCTCTATATATTCTTGACTTCATCTCAGTGTTAATATATCGGTTTCGCCATATGGTGTTGTTAAGTCATCCTGCCGGTCTATTTGCTTTTTGTGCTTCATCTCTCACTTCTTTGTCCAGGTCTCCGTAACTTGACAATGTAATTCCAAGGTATTTTACTTCCATTACTTGTTCAATACTGCTGATACCATCAATTTCTATTTTACATCTGATTGGTTCTTTACTGATTACTTTTTGTTTTAGTTTTAGTTTAAACTCCGTCTGCAGTTTTGTTTGTTGGATCGAGTAGATCGACAGAACTGTTGCCGGTCCCAAGCCCGGATAAAAGAGGAGGGGGTCTACAACCAGGTTAGCACCCTACTGATAGACTTTCAAACCATACAGCTCATAGAAACATGATTATTTTAATATCGGACCTACAGACGGGCGGACCGACAGGCATGAAACCGAAAGTATATATTTGTTATCGTTTTGTTAAGGCGCGTCGAATAATATATCGCTACATCTACGCCAATCTCGCCCATTTATTTTAGAGTTTCCACTGTTATGCCATCAATCCCTGGGGTTTTTATTCTTAGTTGGTTGAAAGTCTTCTCTATTTCTGATCATAAAATGATTGGTTTGCATCCTCTCTGATTGCATGTTTTTTGTATTCTGAGACTGATGCATCGTTTGAAAAGTCATTCTGTAATTCTGAGCAGTAATTTTTCTAGGTCTCTGCAATGCTGTCTATATCGGTTTTCTACTTCTCCACCACTAAGATCTTGAATGGCTTGAAGTTGTGGCTTGAACTCTCGGGACAAATTTTTAACTTTTTTAATATAAATTGTATTTGTTGTCACTAGACTGTTTTCACTGGCAGACTGTAGAAGACGTTCTCCTCTGTTGTTTCTAATGCCCAAGCCAAATAACCCGACAATATCTCTCAAATGTTGTTCATTTTCAGTTTTTCCCACCTTGTCGTTAGTCTCCAATAATATACTGGCTCCTTTTGTAGGATTTTCTTAAATATGTTTTATATCTTGTAAATGTCATCAATGTCTTCAACAGGGCATCTGTTGTGGGCATATATACTTGAATGACACACAAATAAAAGATATTCTTCTTCTTGATGTGCATATCCGTGACGAATGTTGGCGATCATCATGGCAATCTTCACTTCTTCAATGCGGAAAAGCTGTACAGATGTTGCGTTGAACCAGCTTCTGAGGTTCTTTAACCAGGATGTTCTTCTTCTTCCTGGACGTCGCTTTCCAAATATTTTTCCTTGCAGGATGGCTTGTAGGAGGGCATATCTGGATTCATTTCGCATAATGTGCCCAAAGTATTCCAACTTTCGAGATTTGATGGTGGTTAGTACCTCTCGGTTCTTCCCCATTCTTCTAAAGACCTCCTCATTTGTGACCCGATCAGTCCATGGGATTTTAAGAATTCTCCGATATAGCCACATCTCAAATGCTTCCAATTTTAGGCACATATTTTCGTTCAAGGTCCAGGACTCAACACCATAAAAATGGACAGAGAAGACGTAGCATCTCAGCATTCTTACTTTTATACCAAGAGAAAGTTTGTGGCTCTTAAAAAGGCTCGCATACGGTTGAAGGTTGATCTAGCTTTTCCGATGCGCGCTCTTATCTCTTGGTTGTTGGTCCATTCTTCATTTATTATGGTGCCGAGGTAGTTGTAGTGGCTCACTCTTTCTACAGGGGTTTGGTTGATGTAGAGTTAGTTGACCTTCTGTTATCTTTTTCTTGCTAATGATCATAAGCTTTGTCTTCTTTGCGTTTATATTGAGTCCATAGTCCATATTGTTAACTGTAATACGTGATTTTGTTCATGAGGACTTGTAGGTCTTCTAGGTTGTCTGCAAATATTATGGTGTCTTCTGCATACCTGATGTTATTTAGCCGGTACCCGTTTAGTAGAATACCTTTTTCAGTTTCCTGCAAAGCTTCGATGAATGATATCTTTTCAGAGTAAAGATTGAAAATTAGGGGGGACAAAACGCAGCCCTGCCTCACTCCACGCATGATTTTCACATATTCGGTGTGTTCACCGTCAACTCTGAGGTTTTCAGTCTGATTCCAGTAAAGGTTTCTAATTATTTTCAGATCTGGTTGTTAATTCCGGCTTCTTTTAGTATTTGCATCATCTTGGCGTACTGTACTCGATCAAACGCATTCTCGTAATCAACCAGACATGCGTATACGTCGCAATTGACGTCTCTGCATCTCTGGAATAAGACTTGTATTGAAAACAAAGCCTCTCTCGTACCAATAGCATTTATGAACCCGAACTGGTTGGGCGAAATTTGACTTTCACATAGCTTGTAAATTCTCGTATGGATTAGCTTTAGGGACAATTTTAGGGGATGACTCATCATGCTTATCGTACGGTATTCTTCGCAATTTTTGGCTCCTGGTTTTTTTTTGGAAGTGCAATAAATTCAAGACTTCAGCCATTCTGTTGGTATTTCTCCAGAGTTGTATAATGTTGTTGAATATCTTTGTGATTATTGTTATTGATTCGTTGTCCGTCAGTTTGAGTATATTATCGGGACCTGCTGCTAGAACTATTTTATAAATTTATAAAATATATAGTCACACAATATATAATATTGTAAGGAAACATGTTCTTGTAAGGAGAATAGAATAGAAATAGAAGAGAAAAGGTAAAAAAGACCTGGGGGAGACACTTAGGCAAGACACGTCGCTGAAGTGAGATTAATAATAATGTTATGACCTAAAAACGAACTAATGGAAAAATGCAATTAGGAACCGGATCTTCTTCTTCTTCTTCTACGGCACTACAGCTCAAATTGAGCCTTGGCCTTCTTTATTTTTTGCCTCCACCCTTGCTTGTCTGTGACTGCTCTTCTCCATACACGGACTCCTAAAAGGGCTTGTGCGTCGCTGTTTACTGTGTCTTCCCAGCGCTTTCTTGGCTTTCCAACCGGTCTCTTTCCCTACATTCTAGCATTCAGTGTTTTTTTTGGTAGCCTATCCTCTCCCATTCTTATCACATGTCCAGTCCATTGCAATCTTTGTATTCTAATGAAGTCTGACAGGGGTGCTTCCTTATAAAGTTGATAAAGCTCGTTGTTGTATCGACTTCTGAAGATTCCGTTTTCCCTCACAGGTCCTAGTATTCTCCTCAGTACTTTCCTTTCGAATGTGTCGAGTTTGTTTTTGGACGTTTCTTTCAGGACCCAGGCTTCACTGCCATAGCATGTTATTGGCCGAATTAAGGTTTTATAGATTCTCATCTTTGTATTTCGGTGGACACTTTTAGAAGCGGATCTTGTATAAGGTTAAAGGCAAAGAGAACGATCATGATAATATATTCCGTCATCGTAAATAAGAAGTGGCGGTTTCCCGTAAAATGTTCGCCAGAAGACAGCTTTTGCACGTTTGAATTTTTATATATCGAACCCTCTTATAAATTTTACAATTAGTAAGGGAAATAAACAGTTTTCTAGAGATAATTTTTATTTGTATATTTATAAAACTACAATACTTGATCATGAGAAAGTACATCAGTATTCTTTATTTTTTACAGTAAATTTTATGTATTAATATATACGTACACGTCACACTAAAGGAACCTTCATGTATATATTTTTACCGCAATGGTTATGACTAGTATATGTACACATTTGTATATACAGAGTGTAACAAAAAAAAATTAAAAATACTAAACACACTGTATACACAATAATGATATTTATTAGTGTTTAATATAGGGGAAGTATAATTATTATTTATATGTATACATCTACTTTTTGTCTAAGGCATACACAGTACAGTAGGTAAAGGAAATACCATAATATATTCAATATATATCTTATATGTATATATTGGGGATGATTATTGATTTGAATTTATTTTTAAATATTTTATAGGACGTCTTGTTTGCTTTTACATAATTCATATTATCATGATTTGCAACTACACACCTGACAAGGTCATGTTTTGGACTCTTCATCAAGCCTTTTTAGTTGATTGTTTAACTAAACTCTTAATTTTTTCCTGTTTCTAGATTTGACCATCAATCCTCTAAGTTCAAACTTCCAAATGCCCTCAATTATCTTTTCCACACATATGAGTTTTTGTGACTTGATAAATCTAATGCGTCTTCTTCATTGAATTTCCCTTATTTCGTGATACATACATTTTCTAAATTTACCTTGCTTTATTTTATTGGGTTGCTACTCTTCGAATTATCTTTGTTTTTTTGTTTTTGATCCTTTGGATACTCACATTTTGTAAATTTTCAGCGTTGTGGTTTTAACAAGTTTCTTATCTTTAAATCCATCGTTGTAAGTACTTTCAGTAAGTTCTGTTTCCTGACAGACTGCGTTCGTTAATATGATTATTCCATTAACTGAAACAATGGCCACTTTAATTCCATTATATTTATTTAATGTATTATCGATTATTGATGAATATACCAGTATATTAATAATTAATTAGTAATATTAATTATTTGTAAATATACACGGTATATTTATCTATCAACGGTATTATTTATATTATTTTAAAGTGCGCATGCGCCACTTGTCGTGGACTAATCCCTCACTGTCTCCGCGAACACAATTATTGTTTGTATATCAAATATATTACATATTAACGTCAAATATGTCATATGTGTATCATATGTTTAACGCATAGAGTTATATATTAGCATAGAGAGAGTGTCATTCAGAGCGAAGTGACGACACCATCTTTTTTATTTGGATTAGTGCTGTTTCACTCTTACGCATAGTAAAGCTGCTACAGTTGTCCTCCTCTTACGTGCCTATATTCACACTGAATGTCATCATAGATTTTCGATACAATGTGTTAGAAAGGATGCCGCAAACCAGTCCATGAGATCTTGTCGTCAGGAAGCGCGGAAGGTAGGCTCCCTCTATGTTAATATATACCTCTATGGTTTAACGTCAAATTGTGGTCGCCAAAAATGGCAGTCGACTGCGCTAGGTGTCGCGTCAGTCATGTACGGAACAAATACAAGCGGCAAATTATTTAGTAATAAATGTATTTCCTTTATCTGATCTGTGCATACGACAATATCAGTTTCTGATAAATATATACCTTATTAGGATAGACGAAAAAATAATGTATAAATATTAAAATATTAATAAATAAATTTAAATATCAAATAATACCTTAAATTTAATTTAAAAAATGAGATCGAATACTATTGCACACATTCGTATTCGCAAATACAAAATAAATATTACAGTCTTTCAATTAAAAAAGTCTTTTATGTTACGAAACAGTTCAGTATTCCTTAAAATATAAATATAGTATTAGAGGCAAGTACGCTTATTTTGCAGTTACTCGAGCGTTATGGGGACCTATTGGGTTGTTGTCCTAAAACCAAAAAAAGTTAAGTTAGGTTTTCCATTTTAGTGGGGACTTTCCATTTTTTAATTTAATTTTCCATTTACAACAACTGTATTTTCCGATTATAGCGCCATCTATCCAAATTCGAAAAAAATTGCTCGAATAAAAGTTACTTAGTTTTACCATTGATTATAAAGCACCCACTAGATAGCTCACCTCTTGGTAACCGAAAGACGTATCAACAACTAGATGGCGCTACTCGAAAACCGTATCGAGATTCGAGATTTCTTATTCTCTCTCTGACTTGCGAGGAGGTAGGAGTAGTGTCAGGGCCGAACTTACCCTATAGGTGTATTATCTGTGACAAGTGTTGTGACAAGTTATAGCGGAATTTAAAAAAAGGACTCACATTTTAGATAAAATGGCCTCTGTAACGCATAAGTGTGTTTACGCGGGATGTTTTGAAAGAAACGGTGGAACAAATAATAGTATATCTTTCTTTAAATTTCCCCTGAAAGACGTAGAGCGCACAAAAATTTGGCAAAAAACTGCGGAAATATTGATATTATATTGATGGATATCAGTGACCTGAAACAGAGGGTAATTTGCCAGCATCATTTTGCAGTGGAACATATTTACCAAAGTGGCCAAAGAAAGTTATTAAGGAAAAATGGTGTTCCTCTAAAATTTGCACAGTTAGCAACTGATTTAGGTGAGTACTCAACTTTGGAAATATTTTTATGTTTGCCTAATGCGCTTTGTCAATGAGAATAATACTATTAAAATATATTTTATATAATATCAGTTGATATTGAGTGATTTATATATTTTTTTTACAATTATATCAAAAGAGATTTTTTTAAATATGAATGCGTTGTTAGTATCACTCCAGAAATAACGGAGATGCTTGTTTTGCTTTAATTAAAATTACACATACATTTCAATAATTACCTATTTTAGGTGATACCCCACCAGTATTATGCTCTACATACGTTTACTGCGGTACGAAACGTAAAAGATCTACAAGTGGCGATTGTATGGTTAGGTCAACTCCATCGCCTAAGAGATCAAGTAGTAGTCTCAGTGATATTTCCAGTTTTAATATTAATTTGCCCACAAAACTTGAAACTGAATTGACGGAGAAGGTAAAAAAATTGGAGTATCAAGTAAATGCTTTAAAGAAGAAGTGCGTCAGAAGAACAGTCAGCGTTATAGAAGAACAACAAAAATCAGAAAATCGGTAACCAAATTCATGATACAGGTACTGTTAGAAAATAAAAGCAAATACGTGCACACTTTTGTTAATATGCAGTTTTCACACAAAACTCGTTCACAATGGAGTCACAATGAAAAGGATTTAGCTCTGGCCATTTATTATAAGTCTCCTGGTTGTTAAAAATTTTTAATTAGATCTCTTAACTTTATATTACCTTCAGTAAAAACAATTCAAACTTGGTTGCGTGTCATTAAACACTTCCTTAATTGACAAGTTGAAGAAAAAAGCAGAGACAATGGATGAGTGGGAAAAAATTTGTGTGTTAATGTTTGATGAAATTTCTTTGAAAAAACAATTGGAGTACAATAAATTAGATAACATTATAGAAGGGTTTCAAGATTAAGGTGCTTTAAGAAGAACAAACAAACCTGCCAACACAGGCCTGGTTTTCATGATGCGCGGCTTGCTACATAAGGCTACGCGGCTTGCTACAGGTGGTCCAATACATAGCGACAACTTAAAAACATTGTAGTTGAAGTTGTTTCAAAATTACAAAATATTGGGTATACACCAAAAGTGTTGTGTGATCAAGCATCTAATAATAGAGCTTTATTTAAGCTGTTAGGCGCATGTAAGGATCAGCCTGCAATAGAAATAGGACATCAGAGGATTTTCACTGTGTTCGATACACCCCACTTATTAAAAAGTCTAAGAAATAATTTTCTTAACAAAAAGTTGACGGTTTTTGCAGATTCTAAACAAATATCGTGGCAAGATATTGAATACACATACAATATCGATAGAACCAGTGTGAGAGCACGATGCATGGTGAAAATAACAAACGTTCATATAAACCCTAATAATTTTCAAAAAATGCGTGTAAAATTAGCAGCACAAATTTTTTCCAACTCAATTGCCTCAGCAATATCTGTAGGGCAGTTACACACCAAAACGGCTTCTCTTACTGCCGAATTTTTGAAAATTATAAATAATATTTTTGATGGTCTTAACAGCAAATATTGTAGTGATAGTAATCCAAACAGAAAGCCAATGTCAACTTTCATCAAGTCAACTGAAAACTTAAAAGCAGGTTTACAATATTTTTAAAAAATTAAAAGTTTTTTAAAATCAGAAAGAGAGAAATAATATTCACTGTCTACACGGCTTTCAGTGGACCATTTTGTCAGTTTTATGTTTGTGGGAGGAACTTCAAAAATATAATGTGTCATATCTTTCAACATCTTTTCTGAACCAAGATCCTCTAGAAAATTTTGTCTCTATTGTGCGCAATAGAGTTAGTCTAGTGCGTTCATAAAAATAACATGTGCTTTTACTTAATAACAGGCGGTAGCTGGTTTGTCTTTAGTTTCATGCGTGGAAGAGAATGATGCTAGATCAAAAGTATGTGTTTTATCTCGTCAGGTATTAATGACGCACGGGTAAATAATCGTGGACTCAACTGTATGTTAAACTACACTATTAGCTTTAGTTTCTATATACAGTAGATATTAACAAGTATTTTATAATATCAGGAAAACAATATGAGTATATCTTAAAACCTTGGAATCATATGGAAAACTTTTTTATTCAGTTTAGGGAAAAATGTATTATTGATAAAAACTTGCATGTCCTAAAACTAAAAATGAAAGAATCAGATGTCAAATATTATGAGTCGTATACCAAGTTTGTTAAAAAATATTAATTCTTCTCAAGAGTAATATACCTTCATTTTTAAAACACTTTCATATAAATATGAACGTGGTTTTTAATTGTTCTCGACTTTTAATAATAAAATGTTTCGATATTGTCAATAATGAAAGTACTTCTTGAGAACAAGAAATAATAAATATCTTTTTTTCCTAAAATTTTAATTTTACAATCTTCGTTTGAAAAGAATTAACAATCAAATATTCTTATTTACTTTGTTTTGAAATATGATCTAATTAGTGATGTTTTAAACTTTCTAATCCTGTCCGTTTATCAGCTTTTACCTATTGTTCCTAGGCAGATGGCCCTCAACTATTTATATGTTGGAAATTCCCTGTCATTTTATCAAGATATATGTATACCAAATTTCATGCCAATTCAATGGATTCTTTAAAATTCGGAGGTTTTGCAATATTTTACAAAGAGTGAATGAGTTAGATCTGGAAAGAAATTCTGTATATCAACTTCAAATAGTTTATTTCGCATTAGTTCTGAAAATATCATTCTTTTACAAATTGCAAAAAATAATTTACATGTGAATTATCACTGCTAATTTTATTATTTATTTTCTATTTTGTTGTTTTTTTGTAGTGTATTAATAATTAAATAATTTTTAAGAAACCTCTTCACTATTTTTATTAATCAATTTTTAGCGTTTTATCAGAAGTAAAATCGGAATTCCAAAATAGAGATTACAATGGCGTTAAAATTATTTGTGAAAATGCTGAATACTACCCTTATATCGTTGTCTATTACGCCAGCCAAGCAACTCAAATTTATTTTTCAATCTTGGCAAAAATTTCAATAAATGTCGCCACCGTCCAGCCAGTTAGTACTTAGACTTGAGGGGCAAAGAGGTGTAAGTGGGCGGAGTTTAACACTGAATTCGGTTTTACCTTAAGGTGAGGTATCTATGTAGTTATTAATCAATGGTTTTACGTAAGGAATCCAAATCTGCAATAAAAAGGGGCTTCTATTTAAGATTTTAAAGTAAACCCCACCTCACCTCCGTGGGGGGTCGTGTTTGGTGTCTTTCGATAGATTTTTCAAAAATAATAAATACGTTTATTTTGCATCTGGTGTTCATTTCGCGAAATATCGCGGGGTTCCTATTTAAAATTTTAAATTTACTCCCTCCCCCCCACTCCGTAAGGGGTCGTGTTTGGTATCATTTGATAGATTTTTGAAAAATATTGAACAACTATTTTTTAGTTTTTCGATCTGACGTTTATTTCGCGAATTATTCGTTTTTTCTTTTGTAAAACTTTGTGACTCGCCCATTTTATTACGCCCTACTCAAATCGTCAGATTTTTGAAATATACACTGGCCTGCATGTAATTGACTTAGCTTATCTTAATCTGATGATTTCGGGTTTTTCTAAGGATGGATTTTTCGGACCCCCCTCAACGAACTCCAATATATTAAGGGCGAATATATGGTAAGGGTACATTTACAGGGTACAATGTTTCTTCCCATGTGATTTCTGATGCGCTCGAGTAACTGCAAAAATTCCCGATTGGGCTCTCCTACCAATAGTAATACTACCTGACACGGCGAATTTCTTACCGTCTTAGAATTAAATAATTTGTCCAAGTTCTATAACTAAAAATTAACAGAAAATAAAAAGAAAATACTCAAAAATATTATGTGAGAAAACAAATTGAATTGATAAAGAATATTTTGTTTTTTTTTGCGGTGGTATAGTATAGTAGAAACGGAAACGGTTAGAAAGCGCAACAAAGTGGCGGTATCAATATTTGATATAAATGTTTAAGAAATTCGAGTAGCCGCTTTAAAGTCAAGCAGTTGCCGATATTTTATAATTCCATTAACAATAATTGTAAATTAGTCATTTTAGAACCCACAGTAAACACTTGCATCTACAGTTAAAATAATTAGACGATAATTATTAAGCAAGAGAAATTAAACTTTTGTTCTGCTTTTAAGGACAGAAGTTCATTAGCGGAACCGAATTCAAAATTATTTTGCACATACTATTTGAAACATTATTTGATTAAAACATCTCATTTTTGTTGGTAAAAAAAATATTAATTTATCTAGACCAAATTACGGTTCTGATAATATTCAAGAAGACTTTGTATTCACACAATGTTGCCAAATTGATTTTTTTTATATTCGGTTTAAATTTTCTAACCGATTTCCGAGACTACTATAACATGAAAAGTCCAAGTTAATTCCGTAAACGTCCAACGATTGGCCTTGCGATTTTTTTACCGTCATTACAAAAGCCAAACGCACGAAAAATTGTAAACGCTTCAAATCAAATGGTAGGTCTGTTGGAATCATCGGTATACGCGGGATCCTCCCCTTTGTATATTCCCTTGATGATCGTTGCTTCAATGGCATTATTCATTATCGTTTTCACAATCAGTCTTGTTTCATTGCACAGTCGAGGTTGATTAATTTTACGTAGCATAATGGCAACTGATCCTACTTTTAATTGTAAAGTGTGAGGTGGGAGTCCAAGCACTGCCAATTAATTCAAAAACTCTGTAGGATATTTGACTACGTCACACTGTGGTTCCAAATGCCCAAAACGTAATCATGAACCTTTAAGAGCCCGTTCACATGACAATCGCTTAACGCGCGTTTTGCTAACGCGCGATTACAAACTACATACATTTTAGTTGAGACCGTTCACGTGCTAACGCGCGTTTTAAGTCATTAAAACGCGCGTTGGCATGTGAACGGTCACAAGTAAAATGTATGTAGTTGTAATCGTCCGTTATCAAAACGCGCGTTAAGCGCCTCTCATGTGAACGGGCTCTCAGAGCACATACTGTTCATAATTACTTTCGTACTTAAGGGTTTGCATCACTGATTAAAAATCTGACATTATTTTCTTTGGCAAAGAAAATGGCGGATTCAATGTGACGGAAAGAAATTGAAAATATCAATCAAGACGCAATGTATTTCCAAATTTGGTAATTTAAGGTCGCTAATTACAAATCTGACAGTATTTTTTTGAAAAATAAATTGGCTCATCCAATATTGCGGAAAGAAATTCGAAAATTTTATTTTATTTTAAACGCATATATTTTTTTAAATTTTATATTATAAGGGACTTTTGAAATTGCTGATTTCGAATTCAACTTAGTGTTGAAGTACAATATTCAGAACCTATTACATACTTATATACAACCGTTAATACATACTCAACAACCGCCAGAATCATCTAATACGCGTCATTTCATACTTATGTATTCAGACGCCTGACAGCAATGTAAAGGCAGGTAAACCAATGTGATTCTGTACCTTCTTCTTATACACTTTGATATTAATAAACGGTTAATCGCAGAATTATGTACTTTTTGAATGTATTTTTACAAAATGTTATTATTTCAAGTATATTTTTACTCTTTATTCATTATCAAATTTTCCTCATTTATTGTTATCAAATCTTAAGTCCACTTGTATCTTACATTAATACATACTTGAAAAAGAAGAACCTGCTTTACAGTGATAAAATTGATAAACCACAAAACGTTTTACAGCGTTTTCAATATGCGCGTTCTTTTTCACTTTCAATACCAGCCAAAATAACGTCTTACGTGGCTCACTTGTATCTGAGCTATGAATAAGAATACATCCGGTCTGATTCTTATACCTGCGTATTACAACTCTACGACAGTATGAGAAAACAACTGGAAACAGGAAAATCCCTAAATAGGGACTTATGGCCACGTTTTCAGCATTTGGAACCGCTGTGTGTCATTCTGATTTATGACTGTGTCAACTGATTTGAACGAAAACACCTTTCCTGAAAAAGAAATTCTGACTGATCACATTAGGATCATCTACTTCTGTATTTCTTGAGCCAATATTGTTCGTCCACTCAGTCAATTATCGTTATTGAACTGTTGCACCGTATTTAACTAATAAAAGTTAACGGAGGTATTTAATAGAATATTTTTACAAAACGATTCAGTGAAAAACAGTTCCTAGTTTTGAATTTGGAGAGATACGTTTAAAATTTATTCGAAACTTCGAAATTCGATCCGTAAAACACCAGGTACACATAATAAAAATATCAGATACTTAATAACTAATGAAGATCATGTGCAATATTATACATTTCTATCATCAATAAAAAAATGACTGATTTAACTCTAATAACTCGAATAAATTTGTATGTTTTTAAATAAAAATGACTAGCTTAAAAAATTAAAATTTAAGATTGGAGTACATGTTCCTTTCAAAGCCATCATTATAATACAGACAAATGGTAAATATAGCTCTTATACGTGTCGGTTATCATTAAAGTGAAATAATGTGAACAAGGATAAAAAGAAAAAATAAATTACACTTGCTAGCAAAAAATCGACTCACTTGATGAATTATACACGTTAGATGTCTCGAATTTCCTAAACCTGTTGTCCGATTTGAGTGATTTTTTTAGTATGTATGTTATAGCCTTATTCTTCAACAATATCGCTGTAATAATAATGTTGCTATGCAGGTAAATGTCATTTTATACCGAATGTAACAATCATACTGTGTTTTTTTTCCTTAAAGTTCGGAACACCCTGTGGAATATTCTAGCATATATAAAATATTCAAATTAAAACTCAATGAAAGCCTTAGGCTTTATTAACATTTTCATTTTTGATTCATTTGCTTATGTTGGATAATTAAAGAGTTAGGTACGTTAACAACTAGCCATGTTTTTCATCAATAAATTCTCATTATCTGCTTAGTTTCATAAACAAGCCTAAAGTAGCCATGAGAAATTAACAACTTAATGGATGTCAAATTGTTAACAGTCAAAAAGTGTCTGGTTTGTTGGGAAAATTAGTAGATTCATTATGTAAAGTTTCAATTAAGACCGTATTTTGTTTGCTTGGAGGAAATGGAACGCGCTACAAGGAATTTGACCCACGATGAGTGTGTTCAAGCAGTGGTCTTACATAGCGAAGGATGTAGCTACCATGCTATCGGCTGCTTATATTAGTAACAACTTTTTTCTAATGCACAATAATGCAAAACCTCGCGTTCACGAACTGTAACCGAATATTTACAACAGGTAAATCTTCGGACTTTGAGTTGGCCATTGCATAGTCCAGATTTTAACCGGATCGAACATTTGTGGGACATAATTGGTGGAAGACTACGACAGCGTTTGTCACCTCCTAGAACCTTACAAGGGATAGAAACAGTAGCTCTCGAGATTTGGAATGGTATTGATCAAGACCAAATAGCATACCTCAATCGTAATATAAAAGTACATATCTCGTTTATTATCGAACATAAGCGAATGAATAAAAAAACAGAATGTTAAGAAAGCCTAAGGCTACAATTGAGTTTTAATTTAAATATTTTATATATGCTAGCCATGGCAACGTGGCATTGGAACGCAAATAAAGTGTTTAAATTTACTCCTGCATTTTCCCCGAATATCGCGTGGTGTAGTGAAATTTAAATACAAAGCAAGTGCGAAACGTAAATTATAAAAGTGAAGACGTTCTATTGGGACAAAAAAAGTGGAAATAGACAAACATAAACAGAACAGCGTTTTTTATAAGGTAACGATTGTGGGTGATAAATAATAAACATTGGAATACTACAAAAAGCTAAGCGGTCAAGCAGATAAGAAAACCAGTATAACAGAGGCGAAGTTCTGCTTGAATTTTAAGCAGTGTTGCCGGATTTAAAATAAAAAGAACAATCTACAGTAAATAAAAATAAGAATACTTCCGAAAAATACGAATATTTTTGGTGCGTGGATAAGTGGACACACCGCCGCGTGGTTGAAACGGGTGTGGCTCATTTTACGCTACGTAACAAAATAGTAAAATTCTAATCTCTGAGATTGGATAAAAGCAAAGTCTTACGAACCGTCGAAGTGAGAAAGATTCTAACGCTAGCCTAGAGATTTAGAAAAATAATCCATAGTCGAAAAAAAGATGGAGGAAATGATGAAAAAGATGAGTGAAAAATTAGATTGTATGGATAATAGAGGCATAAGAATAGAACAAAAACTAAATGAAGTGCAAAATGATTTACAGCTCATGAAACTGGAAATCGCAGAATTAAAAGCTGAAAATATAGCATTAAAATCAGAAAATAAAGTACACGAAAAAAGAATAGAAGATCTAGAAAGAGAGGTAAGAAAGAAAAATATTATAGTATACGGTATAACAGAGAAAGAAGGTGAACAAGAAAATGATATGATAAAAAGTATACAAAATATGGCAATTAAAATCCAAGTTCCAGTAAATGAACACACAGATATAATAGACATAAAACGCGTTGGTATACAAAGAGATCCCCTAAGACAGTTACCGAGACCTATACTACTGGAACTTAAAAGCGGTTCCAAAAGAACTGAAATATTGAACCAATCGAAAAGATTAAAAGGAACAGACATTTACCTAAGTGAAGATTATTCCAAGGAGATACAAGACCAGAGAAAAATACTGAAACAACACTTAAAGGAAGCAAGAGAAAGGGGTCAGAAGGCATCGCTAAATTATAATAAGCTAAAAATAAACGACAAAACATATACTGTGGAAAGCTTAGGATACAAGAGGACACAAAGCGAAATGATGAATACTAAAACACCTCAAGGAAAACCCAGAGGAAGAACATATACGGAAAGATCACCAGGAGATGACGAAAATGAATCAGAAAATATGGCGAAAATAACCAAGACTGCACATAATTCCGGCACAAAGCCAAAAAACTGAGATTGTATGTAAAAGTAGCACATAGTAAAGAGCAAACGACTAGTATCACTAAAACATACCGGCAAACGAATATGGAAAACGCGTTTATAGAATGTAAAGAGAATGTAAAGAAAATGAATGAAAACCTGAAAACGAAACTAGCACGGAAAAAGAACAACGAATCAAACATAAGAAAAAGAGATAGAAATAGAAAAACCAAGAAGAAAAATAGAGTAAAAGTAGGAACCTGGAACGTTCAAACATTATTGAGACCAGGAAAAATGGAAGAGGTAGCAAGAGAAATGCAAAGATACAGAATAGACATACTAGCACTACAAGAAGTACGATGGAAGGGAGAAGGAAATATCAAAAAGAAAAACTACACAATATACTACTCGGGAGAAAACAAGCAAGGAAAAAACGGTACAGCATGCATGGTTAACAGTAAGATTAGGGACAAAGTTATAGAATTTAAAGCGATAAATGGACGAATGTCGTATATAAAAGTAGAAAACAAACAAGCCAATAGGACAATCATAAACATATATGCACCCACAGAAAATGCACCAGAAAATGATAAAATTGAATTGTATGAACAACTGGAAGAATTATATGAAAGATTACCCAGAAATGATATAGTACTAATGGTTGGTGACTTCAATGCAAAAGTAGGCAAAGAAAACCAGTATAAGGAAGTAGCAGGGAAAGAAACTATTCATGACGAGACAAACGATAACGGAAGAAAATTATGCCAACTAGCAGCAATAACAAACAGTTACATTATAAGTACAAACCTCATGCACAGAAGAGAGCATAAAGTAACATGGTTGATACCTGGCACAACAGATGGCAATCAGATAGATCACATACTAATATCCAAAAAATGGAAAGCAATAATGCACGATGTCAGATCATATAGAGGAGCAAACGCGGACACAGACCATTTTCTAGTAATAGGAGAAATCAAAATGAAGATAATTAAAGCAGAGAGAACAAGACAAAACAAAAGAAGATGGAATCTGGAGAAGTTAAAAGTACAGGAACTAAGAGAACAATATGAGACAACCCTAAAGGAAAACCTAACACAAGCAAATAACACAGAGGACATATGGAAAAATATAAAAGAATCCATTTTGAATTCAGCTGAAGAGGTGCTAGGACAGAGGGAAATAAAAAGAAGGAAAGAGTGGTTTGATGCAGAATGCGAAAACAAAATCAAACAGAAAAACCAAGCAAGAGATAAATGGATATCAACTAAAGAAGTGCATCATCGAAACGAATATAAAGAAAAAAAGAAAGCAGCCGATAATTGTTGCAAGAACAAAAAAACTGTGGATCGAAGAGCTGTTAAAGGAACTAGAAATGAATAGTAAAGACAGCGCCAAACTATTTGGATACCTAAAAGCTCAACAAAGAAAAGGCAGACCAGTAGTTAAAATTGACAATAGATCATGGGAAACACACTTCACAGAACTATATAGATGCAAAGAAAGCCCGGAAGAGGAGGTAGGCGCAATGGAAGACATTAGAGATAATGAAATAGGGATGCCAACACATGATGAATATTTAGCCATCATTCAAAAAATGAAACAGAAAGGAACACCAGGCCCAGATGAAATTCCCAATGAGCTAATTAAAAACAGAGGGGAAAAGTTATTAACAAGCATCTATAACCTAATAGTTAGAATATGGGAAGCAGAAAAAATGCCCGAGGATTGGAAAGAAGGCAGAATTATACCAATATTTAAGAAAGGAGAAGTAACAAACTGTAACAATTATAGAGCAATATCTCTACTGAGTACAACATATAAAATTCTAACAGCCCTCATCAAACAAAAACTTAATCAATTCACAGAGAAAAAAATTGGGGACTACCAGCAAGGATTCAGACAAGGCAGATCCACTACAGATGCGATCCACATAGTTACACAAACAATCGAAAAATGCCACGAACACAACATAGAACTCCACATCCTCTTCGTAGACTTTAGACAAGCCTTTGACTGTATTGGAAGAAATAAATTATTTAATGAAATGAAAAATCAAGATATACCAGCAAAATTAATCAGATTAACAAAAATGACCATGGATGGAGCTCGAGCCAAAGTAACAACAGAAGAAGGTAGCACAAAATCAATTGCAATAGAAACAGGAGTGCGACAAGGCGACTCCCTGTCAACCACATTATTCAACATAGCAGTAGAAGGAACAGTCAAGGCCAGCAAAATTAAAGGAACTATAGCCCACTCCTCAACACAAATAGTTGCATATGCAGATGATTTAGTTCTTATGGGAAGAGACAAGGAAATATTAAAAGAAGCAGTAACAATCCTGGCAAAAGAAGCACGGAAAAGAGGTCTAGAAATTAACGAAGGAAAAACAAAATATCTACTCTTCTCCAGAAGAGAAGATAACAGGATGAGAGAAATCAAAATAGAAAACTACACTTTTGAAAGAGTCCAACAATTTAAATATTTGGGAGTAATAGTGAATGGCCAAAACAAGAGAAGTGAAGAAGTAACGGAACGAATACTAACAGGCAACAAAACATACTGGAGATATCATAGGCTTATGAAGGACAAGAACTTATCCAGAAATACAAAACTGAAAATATACAGAGTTGCAATCAGACCAGTAGTTACGTACGCAGCTGAGACAATGTGCCTCACGGAAAAAGATGAAGAAAAATTGAGAATATTTGAAAGGAAAATCCTCAGACGCGTTATGGGCCCGATAAGAATGGACAACGGAGAAATGAGAAGAAGAATGAACCATGAACTAAGAGACATAATGAAGGGAGAAGATATAGTTAGATTTATTAAATCACAGAGGCTGAGATGGCTGGGACACATAGAAAGAAGGAAAAACGACCGACTGATTAAGAAGATCACCAAATGGAAACCGACAACTGAAAGACCAAGAGGAAGACCCAGAGAGAGATGGGAGGACCAGGTCATGAGAGATATCAAAATTCTGGAAGTGAGAAACTGGAGGGAACTATGCACATATCGAAATGAGTGGAAGAAAATAGTAACGAAAGCCAAGTCATACAACAAACTTTGACAACATACAAGTGGAATGCGGAGTGATTCACCGCAATAAGCGAATCTGAGAGCTCTAAGTAAGAGCGGCAAACATTCCACCTGGAATGAAAAGCCCTGATGATGATGATGATATATGCTAGCTAGAATATTCCACGGGGTGTTTCAAATATTAAGGAAAAAACACAGTATGATTGTTACACCCGGTATAAAATGACATTTACCTGTCTAGCAACAATATTATTACATCGATTTTCTTAATAAGGCTACAACATACTAAAAAATCACTCAAATCGGACAACAGGTTTAGGAAATTCGAGACAACGTGTATAATTCATCGAGTGAGTCGATTTTTTGCTCGCAAGTGTATATTTAGAAAAAATGTACACTACTTTGCATAATAGTAGAATCTCTAAGTACGACGACGTAATAATTACAAAAACAATCAATGTTAGAAAGTAATTTAAAAAAATAAAATTGTCTTATATTCTGTCCAAAATACAATTATTTGAAAAAAATGTTTTCTTGTTCTTCAAGACCTATGTAACTCCTTAAAAGCACAAAGATCAATCGAATTTTACATTGGAAACTGTACAGGTGCATTTAAGTCAAAGTGAACACGAACGAACAAACGAACGAACGAAGGAACGAATTCGTAGGTGTTCGCTTGGTTATTCGTTCGCTACAAAGTAGGACCATTTACATTGAAGCGAACGTTCGCATTCGTTGATGATCCGTCCGCAATGTCGGATACAGATGAATATATAGAAGAAAAAGAGAGTGTGGTGTTCGAGTTTGTTACAAAAGAGGAAAAAAGGAAGAGGCGATGCCTTGTTAAGTGATTTAATCATTGACAATTTAGGCCAAGTTACAAATTTCTGTAGAATATCTATGGAACATTTTGAAATTTTGTTGAATTTGATTGGACGTAACATTTCTAAAAATGATACAAATTTCAAAAAAGCAATTACTGCTAAAGAAAGAATGCTGCTAATCCTCCACTTTCTTGCAACGGGTGGCTCCTATGCAAGTCTTAAGTACTTGTTCAAAATTTCAACTTCGGCAATATGTAATAATGTACCTCATTAGTCTTTCTGGGTTGAAATTGATCGAATAAAAACATTAGGCTTTTAAAAGTAAACCACTTAGAATTATAAATTGTGTCAGTACCACTACCTGACGTTTTTGAAGAGCTCTCTTTTTGTCTTTCTCGTCTAAATGATGCCAGAAGCGAATTTATTTTTTTTTTAGTTTAGATACATCACAACCCGTTTCTGTAGAAATGTTATTCCAAGCATCAGTTTTTCCGTTTATTATTTTATAAACCTTCGATTTCGGGTTCCATAAGCATTCTTCATTTATATATGACTCAATTAATTGAAGTATCTTTTCATTGGTCCATTCCATATTGCAAAATTATGTTTTCATGACTACGCAATAAACAACCCTCTCAAACTAATTTTTGTAAATAAATTAAATCAGTACTTCTCAACGAATTCGTTCGCTACCGTCTATCCACTGTCCACATTGAACTATTTACTTTGATGATTCGCTAACTTACCGACATCGGTTGGAACATGTGCGAATGCGAACGAATTCGTTCGGTCGTGCTCGATTCGCTGTAGTAATACAATATTGTTAACGAACGAATTTCGAGCACCTTAAGACTCGAGCACCTTAAGACTAAAACTGAGGCGCTCAAAGCAACAGTGGCCTAACCCCAAAAACGAAGTTTTGAGATAAATACAATTTTTGCATTCGTATTTCCATTACGCTTATGGGATGGCGCTACAAATTATGTAGCGCGATTTAGCCAAACATAGAGGTAGGTTGTTTAGACCCTTGTTAATCCGAAGATTTAATGTTGCTGCTTTTATTGATATATTAATCTATAGCCCAATAAATGACCGTTTTGGAGTGTAATTTTCAGGGGCAACTCCGAATTGCATGAAAATCTGGATTTAGGTTTACTTACCCTCCACTTCAAAGTTGAATTTGTGCCGTTGGTTGCTTTTACTTGGGGGTGACAGTCACCCCTTCTCGGGGGGTGAAAAACGCGTGTTTAAAATAAGCCCGGAAATAGATAAATTGACAGATTTAAGCAACTTTCGTTCTATAAAGTATTTTAATTAAGTCAATACTTTTCGAGTTATTCGCGATTGAAAATGTTGATTTTTCGACAAAAAACTACGTTTGCAGACCGTTTTTCGCAAATAACCCAAAAAGTAAATATTTTATCGAAAAAAATATTCTTAGCAAAAGTGTAGCATATAAAAAACGAAAAAAATGGTATATCAATAAAGTCTATAAATTGAGTAAAAGCAAAGTTGTAGCTCATGAAAAATACGTTCTTATTCGTCTAATTCCAAATCGAATAATTCAACCAAAAAATCACCAGAAAATTAAGCACTTTTCGGGAAAAGCTTATTAACATTTTTAAAGTATCTAAAAAAAGCTTTATACTTGTTTTTAACAAAAGTCTCTAGTATCAAAAATAAACGAGTTACACTGAAAAAAAGTTGGCCCCTTTTTTGGTAAAAAAAAAATCGTGAAAACCTCCCTCTATTTAGCACACTAAATAAAATTAATCGTTGCCGCTTTATCATTTATTTTAACTGAATGTGTATTGTTTATATGATCTGTAAGTTTGGTTGGTTTGAAGTGCTTATTTCTGAAAAAATTTGGTTTTATTAAAAAAAAAATTCTAAAATTTTTTGAAAAATTTCCTCTTTTCAAAATAACTTAAAAAGTATTAGTGATAAGAAAAATCTTAAAGAGTAAAAAAATATAGGTTTTGCCATTATAAATATGCTAGTTTCATTTTGTTTCTCCGTAAGACAAAAATTGGTTAAGATATGACTCTTCAAAAGGTGCATACACTCGTGATTAGTGACCCGTTCAAGCTTTTTTCCATTATAACCTTTTCAAAAATAAGCACTGTAAACCGGTGAGACTGACAAATCATATAAAAAATAGATAAGTAAGTAAATTGTTTGTAAAGCGGTAGCAATTAATTTCATTTGGGGAGCTAAACACGGAGATTTTCATGATTTTTTTCCAAAAAAAAAAGAGGGCCAACTTTATTTTGAGCGTAACTCGCTTATTTTTAATGCTAGAAACTTTTATAAACAATTAGTATAAATCTTTTTATAAACACTTTAAAAAAGGTTGAATCTGTTTTTCCCGAAAAGTGCTTAATTTTTCGGAAATATTCGATTTGGAATTAGACGAATAAGAACGATTTTTCATGAGCTACAACTTTGTTTTTACTCGATTGATAGACTTTACTGATACACCATTTTTTTCGTTTCTTTCTAAGCTACACTTTTGCTAAGGATATTTTTTCGATTAAGTATTTACCTTTTGAGTTATTTGCGAAAAACCGTCTGAAAACATAGTTTTTTTGTCGAAAAATAAACATTTTTAATCGCTGATAACTCGAAAAGTATTAAGTTACGTAAAAAACTCTATGAAACAAAAGTTGCTTAAAATCAGTCAAATTATTCATTTCTGGTCTTATCTTGAACGTATGTTTTTTCACCCCCGAGAAGGGGTGACTGTCACCCCCTAAGTAAAAGCAACCAACAGCACAATTTCAACTTTGAAGTGGAAAGAAAGTAGAACCTAAATAGAAATTTTCATGCAATTCAGAGTTGCCTCTGAAAATTACACGGTATCGCCGTATTTCCCGTTCATTTACTGGGCTACTAGAAATGCACAATTTGTGGCTTAGGCCACTGTTGCTCTGAGCGTCGCAACTGTACTTTTCTCTCAACAAAAAAATTGGTATAAAAAACCTCTAGAAAAAATTGAAAAATATAAAAGGCCTTTAAACATTTATTCTCTTCGAGAGTGTGAATTAAGGAATTACCTTATCTATTTTTACGTCACTTCTTGAATAACCAACACATACTACAGTACAAGTAATTTGGCACTCTTTGGTTTTCAGTGAACACTAAGTAATATTTAAAATGTTCTAAAAATACTGTTAATGGTAACTATTATGTAGTACGTCGTCTTCTAGATGAAGTCCATGTACATTATTAATATACATTGCGCGCCAAAATTAACGCATAATTTTAAAAATCCTGGTAAATCAAATAATTTTAATATTTTGATTTTTGTGATAATTTATTTTTGTTGCCTCCGGTATATTGTAACATTTATCGAAAGATCGGTAAAAAACGCTGATGTTGTTATCATTTATTACAAACAAATTAAAAACATGCTACATAGTTATACTTAATTTTAATTTCGAATTTAGTTGGGTTGGAATACGTTGTGCTGAATGTAGTCCAGGGCGCATCTGTTTTGAGAATGACGTTGAGAGGTGACTCAAATTTTTTTGCAGAAATTGCTTGAAAATAAATCAAATAATAATATTTGAGTTATCCTCCCTCTCAAAAAGGTCTAATACATTAACTTTTTGACAAATTTACTTAGGACCTTCATATTTCACCCAGAAAAACTTTATGATACAGTAAAACATACTGTAAATTTCAATAAGATCGGTTTAATAGATTTTGCAAAATAAATTTTGAAATCCAGGTTTCGCAAAAAAATTAATTTTTTCAAAATGTTACAGGACTGAAAATAAAGCAGATAACAAGTTGAATTTTTTTTTGCTTATAGAAGTGTACTGTACCTTTCATTAACAATTTGCAAAATTAAAATCGATTAATTATCACGGCGTCAGGAAATTTTTTAAAAAAACAATAATTTTTGGTGCTACGCGCAGGACAGCGGTGTTCGATTCACACAAGTTTATTTCCACCAAAATTTCTTCCAATCTTTATCTAATATATTATTTTCTTACTCTCTATTTTGTTTTATTTTAATATTTTAATTCCACAAAAATCAAACTAATTTTATTATTGTTTGTGAAATATTGTTTAAACAATTGCATACCTATGTTTAAAAATAATAAACTTTTATTTTTTAAGTTAAAATATATGAACAAAGAAAATTTTTGCTAATAAAAGTGTTATTTCAAAGGATAGAGTATGTGTTTTTATTTTGCAATAAACAAATTTATTTATTTATATCGAAATGTAATAAAAATCAAAATGTATCAAAGGTCATTGAAATGCCCAATCAGAGCAAACTATCCGCTGTCCTGCGCGTAGCACCAATAATTAATGTTTATTTAAAAAAAATCCTGACGCCGTGGTGTTAATCGATTTTAATTTTGCAAAATTGCAAATGAAAGGTACAGTACACTTCTATATGCAAAAAAAATTTCAACTTGCTATCTGCTTTATTTTCAGTCCTGTAACATTTTGAAAAAATGAATTTTTTTTACGAAATTTACAATATTGTTTTACTGTATCATAAAGTTTTTCTGCGTGAAATATGAAGGTCCTAAGTTTAGCATAAATGGTTGAAAAACGTAAAATGCGAATACTTGTTTTTGTATGTTTTTTTCGCAATTATTGCTATTTTGCAACAAGGGTGACTATTTTTTAAATTCTTAACCAATTCTATGTTGTAGGAAATTTAATTACGCAACTTTTATGTCAGTACAACTTTTCTCGGAAATTAATACTTTTAAAGTTATAATCAAAAAACGAAGAAAAAAATCGAATTTTTCCTTAATTTTTTGACATTTTGATTATTTAAACATTGTTCCGGACCTTTTTGAGAGGGAGGATAACTCAAATATTATTATTTGATTTATTTTCAAGCAATTTCGGCAAAAAAAATTGAGTCACCTCTCAACGTCCAAATGTATTAATATTTTTACAGATGCGCCCTGGTCTAATGTTCAACGTTAGTTTATTAAGAGTTTTTCCTTTGAAAGGAACCACCTTCAGCAAGAAAATCGAAATTTGTCAAAAAGTTAATGTATTAGACCTTTTTGAGGGGGAGGATAACTCAAATATTATTATTTGATTTATTTTCAAGCAATTTCGGCAAAAAAATTTGAGTCACCTCTCAACGTCCAAGTGTATTAATATTTTTACAGATGCGCCCTGGTCTAATGTTCAACGTTAGTTTATTAAGAGTTTTTCCTTTGAAAGGAACCACCTTCAGCAAGAAAATCGAAATTTGTCAAAAAGTTAATGTATTAGACCTTTTTGAGGGGGAGGATAACTCAAATATTATTATTTGATTTATTTTCAAGCAATTTCGGCAAAAAAATTTGAGTCACCTCTCAACGTCCAAGTGTATTAATATTTTTACAGATGCGCCCTGGTCTAATGTTCAACGTTAGTTTATTAAGAGTTTTTCCTTTGAAAGGAACCACCTTCAGCAAGAAAATCGAAATTTGTCAAAAAGTTAATGTATTAGACCTTTTTGAGGGGGAGGATAACTCAAATATTATTATTTGATTTATTTTCAAGCAATTTCGGCAAAAAAATTTGAGTCACCTCTCAACGTCCAAGTGTATTAATATTTTTACAGATGCGCCCTGGTCTAATGTTCAACGTTAGTTTATTAAGAGTTTTTCCTTTGAAAGGAACCACCTTCAGCAAGAAAATCGAAATTTGTCAAAAAGTTAATGTATTAGACCTTTTTGAGGGGGAGGATAACTCAAATATTATTATTTGATTTATTTTCAAGCAATTTCGGCAAAAAAATTTGAGTCACCTCTCAACGTCCAAGTGTATTAATATTTTTACAGATGCGCCCTGGTCTAATGTTCAACGTTAGTTTATTAAGAGTTTTTCCTTTGAAAGGAACCACCTTCAGCAAGAAAATCGAAATTTGTCAAAAAGTTAATGTATTAGACCTTTTTGAGGGGGAGGATAACTCAAATATTATTATTTGATTTATTTTCAAGCAATTTCGGCAAAAAAATTTGAGTCACCTCTCAACGTCTAAGTGTATTAATATTTTTACAGATGCGCCCTGGTCTAATGTTCAACGTTAGTTTATTAAGAGTTTTTCCTTTGAAAGGAACCACCTTCAGCAAGAAAATCGAAATTTGTCAAAAAGTTAATGTATTAGAATCGTTACTCTTCGCGAAGAAGGATACCGTCAAGTTGAACTCGCTGAACGGTTTAGTATCACTCAGTCAACCATTTCAAGAGTCTTAACACGTTTTACTGTTACCGGAAGTAACTCAAGAAAACCGTCTCAAGGCCGTAGAAGACTTACAACTCCTAACCAAGACCGGTTTTTGACACTTCGTACAATGACAGAATAATTTGTTACCAATACGGCTCTACAAAATGAATTTTTGGATCGTTATAACTTTAAAATCAGCCAAAATACGATAAGGAGAAGACTTGCGACCTGGAAGGGCGCCCACTGGCCCATTATTGACCAGAGATCATAGAAAGCAAAGATTGAATTTTGCTCTTGAACATGTTGTTTGGAATCATGACGATTGGGGAAGAATACTGTTCACCCATGAATCCAGGTATGTACTGTCTTTTTTCCGATGGCAGGCGGAACAGAGTGTACAGAAGGCCTGGGAATGCTACGCATAGTGTAACACTGTAGGCATTGTACTGTATGGGAGCGGCTCGGTAATAGTGTGGGGTGGGATTAATTTGGAGACTCGTACTGAATTAGTTAGAATGTATCACGTCACGGGTAGCTTACATCACACAGGGACACTAAAGACATTTTAGAAGAGCATATCGTGCCACTTGTATGATTTATTGGGGATAATTTAACGGTAATTCTCAGTATGATTGATCGTTGTCAAGCAATAATAAATGCTATAGAAGGCAATACTCGCTACTCGTTTAATTTTCATGAACTTTCAAAATTTTCAATTCCGTCATTTATTTATGGTAGTTGTATCATACATTTTTTGTAAAAAATAGAGAAAAGTTTTTAATTTCAGATGTTCTAAAAGCAACCTTAAAGAACAATAGAACAAACAATTTTTTTTCATTACGACTGAAATTATAATTTTAAAATTATGCGTTAATTTTGGCGCGCAGTGTATATATGTATATATAAGTTTAATGTACTTTAATGTACTAACAGATATACATCTTGCAAGAGAGCAAATGTCAATTTTTGACTATCTACCACGGTTTATGGACCGAGAGTTGGTAAATAATGTTTTATGAAATTATGTATTATATACTCACGGACAAAAATATTGCATGTGCATGTGGAATGAAATTTTTTGTGCGGTTATCCTTAGCTCCCCTGTATCATAATAATAGGATTTCTTTTCCGAATGTAATGTTTTAAAGTACATATCATATAAATGCTATAATCGGATTTAAATCTGATCCGGGCTTTATGCTGGCCAGTATAATTTTTAAATTGAATATCATCAAGGTAAGTCTTCACTATGCTAGCGACATGAAGGCGTGCATTAAAACCAATATGTCATCTCCAATATGGCTTTCAAATGGCAAAACATGATCTTAAATGTTTTCAATGTACCGGGTGTCCCAATAAGAATGGCCCTCGGCCATATCTCAGGAACCGTTTATAGTACAGCTTTGAGAAAAAAATATTTATAACAAAAGTTGCATCAGGAAAAGCCTGGAAATTATTTTCATAATTGTAGGTTCACCGCTAGAGGGCGTAATTGAATATCAAAAATTTAAAAATCAAAATTTTACAAAATTTGCCTAACGAAAGGGCACTGGAAATCCGATCATCGTATTCTGCATAAAATTCTGCGCATATTTGATTTCAAAAGTTTAATTCTACCTTTGCAAATAAGAGGTGGGGTGAGTGGGAACCTTGTTATGAAAAAATGGCTGTAAGTCCGGTTCTGCTAAATCGAATTTTGCAAACTTGGTCTTGTTGAAAACAGCTCTTTTTCGTCAATGTAAGAGTTATAATTTCGAAACAGCCTATTAAGTAATATGCCAGCTAGGAGGCGTTATTTAATTATTTTCAGAAATCTAGTTTTCTTTCTAAAATATTAAATACAAGTATGCATTTTTAACCCTGTATTACAAAATTAGACCAAATTAGCAACAGAATATAGAAAACCGCATGTCGATACCTTTTTTTCTATCTCGAGATATCTTAAGAAACGTATAAATTGTAAACATAACTGTTATTGTCACCGGTAAACGAAGTTAACTAAAGGTAGTGTGCTGTGGAAAAAACAAAGAAACATTTTTTAGATGTCAACGTGTATTAATTTAAACAACAGTAGGGCAAACAACACTATAAAATATAACAAAGAAATAAAAACAACTACTTAGTGACGTCTTAAATGTTCAAATTATGGCCCATAATTTTCGATGCAAGTATTTACTCTTTAAGAGTATACTGAACAGCAGTCTCAATTCCTGCTCTCGCAATGCTTTCCACGGCGTTTCCTACTCTCTGGATCATATTTTCTCGAGTAGTGGGCCTAGCGGCAAAAACAAGGTCTTTAATCCGCCTCCATAAATAAAAGTATAAAACAGTTAAATCTGGTGATCTGGCTAGCCAAAAAAATAGGCTTCCACGTCTTATCCATCTATCAGCGAATGACTCATCTAAAAAATCTCGTACTACTCTGGGAAAATGGGCGGGACAACCATCGTGCTCAAACAACATGGACCTACAAACTGCTAGCGGTACATCTTCCAGAAGAAGAGGCAATTCATTCCTTAAAAAAATTAGATAGCGTTCACCAATAATAGCATTATCGAAAAGAAAGGATCCAATTATCTGACTATCACCAGATTTAACTGTTTGGTGTGGGGACGGTTTGGTATTTCACTTTTATTTAGGTATGGGGACGGATTACAGACCTTGTTTTTGCAGCTAGGCCTACTCGAGAAAAAATGATCCACAGAATACGAAACCCCATTCAAAGAATTTCGAGAGCAGAAATTAAGACTGCTGTTCAATCTACTCTTGAAAGAGTAAATGCTTGAATAAAAAATGATGGGCAATAATTTGAACATTTAAGTCATCACTAAGTAGTTGTTTTTATTTCTTTGCTATATTTTATAGTGTTGTTTGTCTTATTGTTGTTTTAATTAATTATGTATGTTGAGATCTGGAAAATGTTTCTTTGTTTTTTCCACAGCACACTACCCTTCCTTAACTTCGTTTACCGGTTACAGCATCAGTTATGTTTAAAATTTACACGTTTCTAAAGATATCTCGAGATAGAAAAAAGGTATCTACATGCGGTTTTCGCTATTCTGTTACTAATTTGATCTAATTTTGTAATACAGGATTAAAAATGCATACTATTTTCTTAATATTTTATACTGAAAATAATTAAATAACGCCTCCTAGCTGGCATATTACTTAATATGCTGTTTCGAAATTATAACTATTACATTACAACTATTTTCCAATCAATGGAATTGATTTCCAATCAATTCCATTGATTGGAAAAAGAGCTGTTTTCTACAAGACCAAGTTTGCAAAATTCGATTTAGCAGAACCGGACTTACAGCCATTTTTTATAACAAGGTTCCCACTCCCCCACCTCTTATTTGCAAAGGTAGACTTAAACTTGTGAAATCAAATATGAGCAGAATTTTATGAAGAAGACGACGATCGGATTTCTAGTGCCCTTTCGTTAGGCAAATTTTGTAAAATTTTGATTTTTTAATTTTTGATATTCAATTACGCCCTCTAGCGGTGAACCTATAATTATGAAAATAATTTCCAGGCTTTTCCCGAGGCAACTTTTGTTATAAATATTTTTTTCTCAAAGCTGTACTATAAACGGTTCCTGAGATATGGCCGAGAGCCATTCTTATTGGGACACCCGGTACATATAAGTTGGCATTCACCTAATCACCTCCACGTGTTCAGTATGTCCTTTCACAGCAATACCGCTCCGTAGCACTATGCCGCCACCACCAAAACTAACGCTCTGTATGAGGTTACAACTGACATACTGTTCGCCAACTCTTCTGTAGACGAAGTTTTGCAAATCTTGCTTCCACATGATGAACGCTATGCCAGATGTAACCTCATACAGTGTTAATTTTGGTAGTGGCGGCATAGTGCTATGGAGTGGTATTTCTTGGAAAGGAGATACCGAACTTGTGGAGGTGATTGGGTGAATGACAGCTGATATGTACATTAAAAACATTTTAGAAGATAAGGTTTTGCCACTTGCCAGCCAGTATTGGATAACAAATTCGTGTAAACCCTTTTCTTGGCAAACCAAAATAAAAATGTGAAAAGTGTGTTTTCTTTCTATTAATGCCCTTCTAGGTTCATTTAAAAATTCATGGAATAAAAATTTTACCTTTAATTTATTGCTAAGTACCAAATTTGAATTTATTACAAATTTGTTAAATTTCTAAATATGCGTTAATGCACCATGATGCAGGTCTTCATCTCGGTAGAATAGTGAATACTTACCTTGATGAGATTCAATCTAAAAATTATATTGGCCACCATATAGCCCACACCAAATTTAAATCCGATTGTACCATTTATATGATACTTCAAAACATCACATTCGGAAAAGAAATCCGATTCCTGTGACACTGGAGCAGCACAAAAAGTTTTATTTCACACGTTAAAATTTCAAAATATATGCAAAATTTTTGCCCGTGAGTTTATAATATAATTATATTATATAATATATAGTTATATTATATCATGTTATAAAAACCACCAATCAGAATATTGGAATATCAAGTATAGAAGTATATAATGTATTCACAAATATGCAGGTGGTTAAATACCGTGAAATGATAACCAATTCAGCTGTTTATAAATGCAAATTAATTATTGGAAAACATTTCCTTACCTTCTTTAAAGTACGACCTAACTAAATATATCGTTGCGTCTCTTACGCCGGGACACAGTCTCTGATATGCAAATAAATATCATCAGTACCTAAATAAAGATGGTTCTAAGATCAACTAAAGTTTATTTTATTCGATGTGTGCAAGTACTTGGAGGGGATACGAGAAACGATCGTGCGCGAGTAGCGGAGAAATTTTGTCTCTTTTTTAAATAATTCATATTGTCCATTAAAATTGTCATATTGACATATTTCATACCTACCGTCATTAAAGAAAATGGGATTTCGCAAATGCTGTGTTATAAATTGTAAAAATACAACAAAATATTGTCAATTTAAGTTCTATTCGTTTCCAACTTCTAAGCACAAATTAGTACAAATAGTCCAGAAAGCCACTGCGCATCCGCTAGGAAAAATATTCTGATTCTGATTTTTTGCACAATCTTACTCCAAAAGGACCCCTTTTAACAAATTTGCATGTTGCCAGGTCCAAAAATAAGTCAAAAATTTTTTAAACGTTTTTTTTTTCCTAAAATTGTTTTTTTTACATTGAACAAAGTTTTTTTAGGTTTTTTGGATCATTCCAAACAGAAAAGGTCTTTAGTGACTTTTCTGTAAAGTTGATAGTTATTGACATAAATATAAGCGATTAAAGATTTAAAAATTGCGAACTAGGCCATTTTTAGCCTTCAAAAACTATGTGAAAAACTGAAAATTTAAATGTTGCCAAGGTATGTAAATATTCTTTAAACATCGATTGATGAAATCCCGAAGAGTTTTTTGTAATACAATATTGAAAACCCCTTTGTTTTTTAATTGCCAATCAAGCGGGTGCGACACTATTTTCAACCGTTTCATGTATGTAATATGCGGAATAGACCAGGGCGCTTCTGTAAAAATAATAGTACATTTGGACATAGAGAGGTGACTCAAATTTTTTAGCAGAAAATGCTTGAAAATAACTCAAATAATAATATTTGAGTTATCCTCCCTCTCAAAAAGGTCCGGAACATTGTTTAAATAATCAAAATGTCAAAAAAGTTGTACTAACATAAAAGTTGCGTAATTAAATTTCCTACAATATAGAATTGGTTAAAATTTAAAAAAATAGTCACCCTTGTTGCAAAATAGCAATAATTGCGAAAAAAAACCATACAAAAACGCTGGACGGAAGGGCCGCCCGAGAACTTTATCGTACCGATCTATTATCGTTATCGTACTAGATACTGGCATTCTATAAAAATAACAAAGTAACTCGTTATTTTGATATTTTAGAAACACCTTATATACTTAAAAATATTTTATGGTTCTACGCATCATTAATTCCTGCATTTGAGAAACTTTTCGATGTCATATTTCGGGGACGCACTATAGATTATTGCATAAATCAATAGACTATTAGTCATACTTTCATTTCAAATTAGTTCATTTTTCTGAGAAATTAATAGTTTACAATATTTGCATTTCATTCTATTTCTATTACGCCAGTCAATGCGCGAGATTAAGAAGAAGATATTACATCCGAATTCTATCCTACTGCATGGATTTTAATAAAATTTTGGTAGTAGCCCAATCTCCTAATTCAAAATCTATCCTATTCGCGGTGTGCAAGTACTTGGAAGGGAAACGAGAAACGACCGTGCGCGAGTCGCGGAGAAATATTGCAACTATCTTAAATAATTCATATTGTCAATTGAAATTGTCAAATTGACGTATATTTCATACCTTCTGTCATTGAAGCAGAAAAATTATATATTGCTCCACAATATTCATATGATATGCAATTATTATATAAAGGTAAATTTAATTAATTGTATTTTGCTTGCAGTACTGCATTTTAATAAATAATTTTATTTACTACATACAATTGTTTACGTTTGCATAACATAACCTGCATCTTATTTTTTCTTATTATTTTTTTGGACTATGGCCTTGACAATTATCCAGCAACCAGGACTAATATAATTGGCCAATATAATTAAAAGTGCGAATAAAAGTACAGAGCGTAGAAATAGAGGTCGCTTTGCCGAACTTGCACGATACTATGGCGCTTTTATCATGGGGGCGGTTCCCACCACTTCTCGGGGGTAGAACATTTTTATTTTCGAATTGCATGGAGCAAAAGGAAGAATTTTAAGAAAATTTAAAAATGCGCTCTATAATTTGATCTTATTTTTTTCATAAACCTTTTATTATAAACCCGTCCAACTTTTTGAAAGTAGAAATAACACTATATTAAGAGGTATTGCAGAAGAAAAACAATGCATTTAAATTCTGGTGGATGAGGGGTTAAATGTATGTACTTCTAATTTTTCCCTAAAGTACATTAGTCATATATTTTTGCACCATATCTCGCTTAGTTTCAATGTAACCGACATTTAACGGTGCTCGTTTTAAAGGCCTTTTCAAACACTACAAAAGCATGAGCACTTTGAGCATGCACCAAAGAACAAACTCTTTTTACCTACCATATCTCTTTTTGTATTATTAATAGAAAATTTACGAAGGAACGAATCTTTTTGTTATTTATAATCTAAAAAATGTTTATATAGTGTTTTTAGTTTGATGCACAGTTTTTAAGGTATTCACAAAAAAACCGTCCGAAAACGTGTCATTTTTAAATGAAAATGGCCAATTTTCAACTACGCATAACTCAAAAAGTATTGAGTTCTTAAAAAAAAGTATAGACCAGTTTTTGCTTAAAAATAGGTTTTCTAGCCACTTCCATGCTTATTTTGACCAACAAATTTTCCACCCCCTTGAAGGGGTGGGAATCGCCCCAAGATAAAAGCGCCGTAGTATATAGGGTAGATTTTGTTTCTTGAGCTATTCCATACTTACTGTGAAAATATCAAGTACATCGATGTAGTAGGATGGAATTCGGAGCCAAATACCCTCATTGACTGCCCTATAATAATGTTCTGCTATGATCGCGTGAGGGAGGACACGCATAAGTTTCTAGCAAAATTTCTATTTTCTGTAACTTTTCGAGTTTTTAGCAACGAGTTTTATGCCATTGGAAAGGTAATTTTGCATTCTTTCAAAATATGTAAAAATATACAGGGCGTGTCTAAAAAATTAAGATTTTTTTTTCATTTCCGGTTCAACCGGAAGCCATATTATGGGTAAAATTTATTGTGATAATAGATAATAAAGCACTATATATGTCTGCCAAATTTCAAATTTTAGTTTCTATTACAGAGGAAGTTACGGGCACTCGAATATTTTTTTATAAAAAATTCATAACTCCCCTCCTATGGGGAGTTAAGAAATCTGGCTAATGTTATTTAATTTACCGATAGAATATTAAATATCAAAAAATAAACAAATTCCTTGGAGCTATTTTTGAGAAAATCTAGTTCAAAATTATGTCAAATTTTGACCCCTTAAATATAGGCAACCCTTACCTTTTTCTGAAAAACGATAATATTCTTCTTATAGCCCCATCTTTAGGCTATACAAATATTTTTTTCAAATTAAATTTATCATAAACAAGTTTTCAGATAGGTAGGGACATGTTTCGGGTGGGCGGTCGGCTATGCTGGCCGCCATTTTGGATTTGGAAATGTCAAATTCCGTATTTCTATTTACGTATCGATGAGCTAACTTTGAGTTAAATTTCATTCGTTTCGGTCAAAATTTGCAAAAATGGGCCCTAAATAACCCCCCTATTTCGGCCCTCCTTTGAGAGGTTTTTTTTAAAAGCTTAGTTTCTCGACAAAATTCTCTTAAACTTACTCATACCAAATTTCATCGAAATCGGTCCAGTAGTTTTTGCTGGGCGGTGGCGACATACGTACGTACGTACGTACATACTTCCGACATGTTTTTTTTATTTTCTTTTTAGACTCAGGGGGACTCAAAACGTCGAAAAAAAGTGAAATCTGAAAAAAAATTTTTTGCACGATCCTATAACTTTATCTATTATACTCATACTACGTATGTAGTACGATAAAGTAAAACAAGTATTCGCATTTTACGTTTTTCAGTCATTTATGCTACACTTAGGACCTTCATATTTCACCCAGAAAAACTTTATGATACAGTAAAACAATACTGTAAATTTCATTATGATCGGTTTAATAGATTTTACAAAATAAATTTTGCAATCCAGCTTTCACAAAAAAATTCATTTTTTCAAGATGTTACAGGACTAAAAATAAAGCAGATAGCAAGTTAAATTTTTTTTGCTTCTAGAAGTGTACCTTACCTTTCATTTGCAATTTTCAAAACTAAAATCGATTAACCACCACGGCGTCAGGAATTTTTTTAAATAAACATTAATTATTGGTGCTACGCGCAGGACAGCGGAGAGTTTGCTCTGATTGGGCATTCCAATGACCTTTGATAATGATTGATACATTTTAATTTTTATTACATTTCGATATAAATAAATAAATTTGTTTATTGCTAAATAAAAACACATACCCTATCCTTTGAAATAACACTTTTTTTAGAAAAAACTTTCTTTGTTCATATATTTTAGCTAGAGAATAAAAGTTTATTAGTTTTAAACATATTATGCAATTGTTTAAACAATATTTCACAAACAATGATAAAATTAGTTTGATATTTGTGGAATTAAAATATTAAAATACAACAAAATATAGAGTAAGAAAATAATATATTAGATAAAAAAAAATAAAACGGGATAATACCCGAAGGTTGGTTGTATACCATCTAGTTAAATAAAATTAACATGAAGTAAAACTCCCTAGTGTAGTTGGTATATTTAATAAAAATTCTAAAAAATTTTTAAAAATCCAAACGGATTACGTTCAAAACGTTTTCGGACTTATCAGTCCATCATCAGTGAACCTAAAAGTAAGTAATCTCACTTAGTAAAATTGAAAAGGGTGAAATTTTGAATGTTAAAAATTGAAAAGTGTGGTTACGATTACTTACTCTCTGTCCTTGCTAAATAGCCACAATGCCAAACACTGGTCAAGATGTATGTTCTAACTACATGGTGAAATCTAATCTACAATTTGGCTTACATTGGATGCCAACGGATTAGTACTAGGTACATGATGCTCTACTCCATTAATTAAGAGATTTTTTGCATAATATGCCATATAACCTAATAATAAAAAAATCTCTTAATTAATGGAGTAGAGCATCATGTACCTAGTACTAATCCGTTGGCATCCAATGTAAGCCAAATTGTAGATCAGATTTCACCATGTAGTTAGAACATACATCTTGACCAGTGTTTGGCATTGTGGCTATTTAGCAAGGACAGAGAGTAAGTAATCGTAACCACACTTTTCAATTTTTAACATTCAAAATTTCACCCTTTTCAATTTTACTAAGTGAGATTACTTACTTTTAGGTTCACTGATGATGGACTGATAAGTCCGAAAACGTTTTGAACGTAATCCGTTTGGATTTTTAAAAATTTTTTAGAATTTTTATTAAATATACCAACTACACTAGGGAGTTTTACTTCATGTTAATTATATTAGATAAAGATTCGAAGAAATTTTGGTGGAAATCAACTTGTGTGAATCAAACACCGCTGTCCTGCGCGTAGCACCAAAAATTAATGTTTATTTAAAAAATTTCCTGACGCCGTGGTAATTAATCGATTTTAATTTTGCAAATTGCAAATGAAAGGTACAGTAAGTACACTTCTATAAGCAAAAAAAAATTCAACTTGCTATCTGCTTTATTTTCAGTCCTGCAACATTTTAAAAAAATGAATTTTTTTGCGAAAGCTGGATTGCAAAATTTATTTTGCAAAATCTATTAAACCAATTTTAATGAAATTTCCAGTGTTGTTTTACTATATCATAAAGTTTTTCTGGATAAAATATGAAGGTCCTAAGTGTAGCATAAATGGTTGAAAAACGTAAAATGCGAATACTTATTTTTGTATGGTTTTTTCGCAATTATTGCTATTTTGCAACAAGGGTGACTATTTTTTAAATTTGTAGCTAATTCTATATTGTAGGAAATTTAATTACACAACTTTTATGTTAGTACAACTTTTCTCATAAATGAATAGTTTTAAAGTTATAATCAAAAAACCAATAAAAAAATCGAATTTTTCCTTCATATTTTGACATTTTGATTATTTAAACAATGTTCCGGACCATTTTGAGTGGGAGGATAACTCAAATATTATTATTTGAGTTATTTTCAAGCAATTTCTGCAAAAAAATTTGAGTCACCTCTCAACGTCCATCTCAAAACAGATGCGCCCTGGACTATAAATATATGTGCGGAAAAATATCCTGATTCAATTTTTTTTTTCACCACTTTGCTTGAAAAGTTCTCCTTACAGCTTAAATATTCGTTGACATTGAAGGCTTTTAAGAAATAACTTGCATCAAATTAAAAATAGGTATATCTACGGTGACCATATGTACTTATTTAAGTAGGACAGTACTTATTTTTAAATATTGTCCTAATGTACTTTAAAACCTTTCTAAGGACACGCGAATGTACTTATTTTTTCTAAAAAAATGAATATTTTTATCTTTTACTACTTTTAAACAAATTTCTTTGTATACTGTTCCAGGTATTGCAGCTTTTGTGTCTTGATGGTTTCCAATATTTCCATTCTTTTGTTGACTCTTCTCATTACTTCGTTGTTTGTTACAGACTCGGTCCATGCTATCTTCAGGTACCTTCACCCACAGTTCAAATGCTTCCAAGTTTTTAGTAGTCGACACGTTAATTGACCATGCTTATATCCCGTAAAGCAGAGTCGAGAAAATATAACACCTTGCAGCCTAACTCTCAAGTCTTAATTATTTCAGTTTTCTTGCACAAACTACCTTTCTCATTTTATTGAAGTTGGTTCTTGCCTTCTCTATTCGAACTTTGATTTCTTTGGAGTAATAGTTTGTGTGATTAATTATTGTGCCAAGATAGTTGTAGTTTTCAACTTGTTCTAAAGTTTTATTTTTAATTGTCAGGCTTTTATCATTATTTTGGGTTTTTGATATCCTCATAAATTTAGTTTTCTTGATGTATACTGATAATCCATATTGTTCTCCATACTCAACTATCTTGTTCATTAGCTTTTGGAGGTCTTGGAGGTTGTCCGCCATTATGATAGTGTCGTCCGCATATATCTAATGTTGTTAATTGGCGTTCCATTTAGGTACCTTTATTCCTGCTGTTTCTTTCTCAAGAACGTTTTTCATAATTTCTTCAGAGTATGCATTTAATAGTAGTAGTGACAATACACACCCCTGTCGCACTCCTCTTTTAATTTCGAACTCTTCTGATGTGTGTTCGTTAATGCGTATGTGTGCCTGCTGTTTATAATATATTGTAGATTTGTTATAATTCAAAGGTCATTGTATTGTAATTGTTTTGAGGATGTCCATTAGCTCTTTGTGGCGGACTTTATCGAAAGCCTTGTTGTAATCTATGAAACAGACGTACATATCCTGGTTCACATCCAAGCATCTCTGGTTTAGTAGTGTAAATCCAAAGTGAAGTGAATCCGAAGTGAAATGCGTTTATGAATGATCTTTAAAAACATTTTAAGTGTGTGAGACATCAGGCTTATGGTGCGGTGGTCGTACACAAAACTTCCTCCACACGTGAAACATTTTTACACATAATGTGTAACCTACCTAGAAAACTGGAGTACAAATTTTCATGAATTTAAACTATTCAAAAGCATAGATCTAAAGCGGGCTCCACACGCTCGGCGAAGTTACTTCGCCAAAGTTGACCGAAGTCCGAAGTACCTCTCTACACACTCGTTCTACTTCGCGAGGAAGTACGATACCGACAAAAAGCGGTGCGATACCGACAAAGATCCCTTTGACCAGACCGACAGAGAATGGAAGTAGAACGAAGTGAGGCAAAGTTACACAAGGTGGCCGTCTACACTCTCGTACTTGTTGAACCTCGATCGACTTCGGCGAGAGTGTGGAGCTCGGATAAGAAGTGAAATAACATGGAACGATGTTTGTTATTCTCTCGAAGCGTTTAAATTGTATATCAAGGCAACCATGTTAAACGAAGATCAATTCTTTGACGAACTAGGAATTTTAAAAGACGTGGCTACAAGTGAAAAAATTGCTGAGTGGAACAGAGAAGAAAAAAATAGTCAGGATCGATGGCTTAAAGTTTTTAAGTGTGTAGATCAATTCAAACTGAAAAACTTACAAATATTATACGAATTTATTTTTTGTCTTCGGGGTACTAGTGCGGCTATCGAGCTTTTTTTTTTTCTGTAATAAATAATTATTATTGGACGTCGGAAAAGTCACAAATGCCCATATCAAGGCAGCGATGCTGGTGAACGCAAATTTTGGTGAGACTTGTATGAAATGTTTCATTTACTTCAGTCGAAGCCGGACCTTCTTAAATTAATTTTAAGTTCAGAAAAATATGAATGATGCAAAAAAGAAGAAGATGAGGCTATTCCAGTTCCCTTATCTAAAAACTCTTAATTACATTACTCTATAATTTTTTATGTTTAGCTACATAGTTTATTTATTTTTAATGCCAAAAAGTTATATTTGTCCAATAACAAGATTCATTTTGGGTTTTTAATACATTTTTGTTTTTTGTACTTTTTTTTCTTTAAAAAGATATGGTCACCGTAGGTATATCTGACATAAACATATTTTCTGATGTTTCGGTAAAAGAATTTTATGTTGATCGTAAAACCATCATTTTAAAAAAATATATCAAAAGTATATCAAAATAACTACAATACTTCAGCCAAAGAATGGAATGAGATATCAGTGGCAACTTTATGATTATTCCTAATGTGAGAACTAAGATTTCCTGATTGAACGAAAGCTTTGTCACAAAAATGACATTGGAAAGGCTTTTCATCTGTATGGAGACGAATGTGATTGTTGAGATTACCTGATTGTGTAAATGCTCTGTCACAGTGAGGGCATTTAAAGGGTTTTTCACCTGAAAATAAAAAAGCAAAACATACATACAATAAATTAAATATTCCGACTAGTATGACTACAGATTGCAAACCTTCCCATTTCCTTCTCATTGATTAGTAAATATTTTTTTCCATAATGTGAAAATCAATCAATAATTACCAAAGTGCATAACATAGAATTAGTTTCTTTAACACGTTAAGCCCCGCGTGACACTGATGCTGTCTCACCGTGCTGGGATCTTTGCGGACCGCGTGACCTTATCGTGTCTCTCACAGACGTATTAAAATTAATTTCCGGTCCACAGATCTCCCAAAAAAATGCATGCCGGAGCTTAACGTGTTAACAAAAAACCAACTCCACATTTTTCAATTAGTTAAATACACGAAATCATACACTTAAAAATGGTTTTAAAATTTAGCCTATAAGGCCCGTAGTGCACTGGAAATAAATAAAGGTTACTGTTCGCTGCATTTTTATTTGTAATGTCCTAGGACGGCCCTGACCAGAATTTGACAATAGATGACGCTAACATTTTTTTTCTTCTTTTATGGCCTTTGGGAACTGCGCTCATTTAGCCAGCAACACTTCTTAAAATCAACGCCTAACCAAACCTACCATACACCAAGACCATTACGAATCCAATCAAACAGTCAAGGGTAGGGAAGGGAAAAAAACTGTTCGTACCCAGGTCGTTCAGGGTGACTAACCACAGACTAAGTACGGAAACTGGGTTTTATTACCAGGGAGATAAGGCAACGGTAGCAAAGCTAGACCTAATCTTAAGTTTCAATTTACACGACTTAACATAATCTAAAAGAATCCTAAAGATTGACGGTTTGTTCAAAGCTAGTAAGTTCATCATATTATATGGGGGATAAAAGTTTTCTTGCAATAGCTGCATATTCAATAGATTTCTTTGTGTCACATATTTGTCACATGCAAAAAATATATGATCCAACATTGAAGTAGTAAATTCCGTATTCAGCAGGAGTAAATACGGAAACTTTGTTTTTTGCTGATGACCAAGTAATTCTGGCCAACGATGAACATGATATGGATTATATGCTAAGAAAGTTACAGATCGAATATGAAAAATGGGGACTATGTATGAACATGGAGAAAACGGAATATTTGAGAATAGGAGAGGAAACCGAAGATCCGGAACTAGAGTTAAGAAGTATAAGAAAATGTAAGGAATGTAGATATTTAGGAAGCATAATATCAGAAGAAGGAACTAAAAAAAGAGACCTACAGCATAGAATACAGCAAGGAAGGAAAGCAACTCGTATTTTAAATGGTCTACTATGGTCTAACAAGGTGAATCTGGACACAAAATTAACAATCTACAGAACAATTGTGGAACCTATTATAACTTATGGAGCAGAGTGTTGGCAACTCACAGGAAAGGAAAGAAAAAATATAGAAGTAGCGGAGATGGATTAATTACGTAGAGCATGCAGGGTATCTAGATTAGAACACGTAGCAAATGAGGAAATAAGACGACGGACAAAGAGTGTATATTCCACGGTTGACCATATAGAAACAAAGACATTGCTATGGTATGGTCATGTTATGAAGATGTCAGAGGAAAGATGGCCAAAAAGAGCATTAAATTACACACCCATCCAATTACACAAACATCCATAGGAAAGTAGAGTTTAAAATACATAAAACCATTATACGACAAAAATAGGATCGTTTATATACCATCATATTGCTTAGAAACATGGATCATGACAGCAAAGACAATAAACCGTATTAATACTTTTGAAAGAAATATACATATTAAGGCGGATATAGGGACCCATTTGCGACAATGGTATATGGAGAATAAGGTTCGACCACGATGAAACTAGGACAAATTATCCCAAATAAAAAATCCCCATAAATAATCCACAGACAAATAATTCTCGAATCAAAAATCCCCACAAAAAATTCCAGACAAATATTCCCCACAATTTCCCAGATTCAAAATTTTTTTGGACAAAATATCTCCACAAAAAATTCCGGACAAAAAATCTCCAAGAAATATTTGCTGTCGAATAGTGCTCAAAGGTTTTCCCGTGAGCATATTTACAGATGCTCCTATACTACGGCACCAGAGTGCTGAAATCGGTTAGCCTTTGATAAACACTATTACGTTTCAAACCCTCATTTATTTCGGCACCTATTAAATTATAAGACATCTATTAAATTTTGGTGTCTAAGTTTTTATTGCAATTAATATTATTGTGAGTATTGTTTAGTTATATTTCAACTTATTGCTTGAAAAACAGGAATAGAAATGTCTTTTCTTTTCTGAAAAATGCCTTTGGCAGAGCCAATTAGTCAGACTTGTTTGTGATTGATTGCAGATTCATAGTCATAAATTTCTTATTTCATAATAAGTACTACAATATTATTTTTATAGATACATAGGTACATTATGTTGCTTTATTTTTATTTTTTTTATATAGAAATGTCGAAATTTTTAATAGAAATGTCTAAACTGCAATAAACCTAGCATATTTTATATTTGAAATAAATATTTTATTTCTGTTTTCTGACAGCAGTAAAATGTATTTTGAATTAAATAAACTATGCAAAGTCTTCTTTTTGTGTCAATCAATTTAGTTAAAAAATTGTTTTTGGGTACCCTGTATAAATAATTATGTTAATGTTTATATTACTGAATAGAGAATTGAATTGCCTTTCAAACAAGCTATCACACGATCCCTATTCGTATTGAAAAAATCATCATATATGCCAAAAACTCATAAATTAAAATCAAAAATCGACCTGAATCTAATAATGAATGAATTTATGCGTTACTTTATGGACGCACTGTATATATCTGTACTTATAAATAAATAAAAATAAAAAATGTTTATTTGTTTTTTATTCATTGGCTTTTTATTTTTTAATTTTTGTTTTATTTGTTTCTCGGGTTAGGGTCAAAAAACACATTCTTAAGTATGATAGGTTTATTGCAGTTTCGACATTTCTATTTGAATACACAAAATTGAAATATACAATACTTACAATAATATTAATTGCAATAAAAACTTAGGCACCATAATTTAAGGCTATGGGTACATAATTCGCAAATATTTTACATGTATCCCTACTTTCTCTGTCTTTACACGGCAAATTACGTGTAGTAAAATTCACACTGGTGTGGATATGTAAACATTACTAGAATGTCATTCTACTTGAAAATGTCATCATTAATTTAAAGAGATGCCTTTTGAATGTTCTTGGATAACTGTTATTTTTATAATTGCAAATTATTAATTCAGTTAATAATAAATGTGATAATTTTTTCACTAACTATGTATTCAGTGATTGTAATAGTTTATTTGTGCAACAAAAACTAATACTCAATCGAGAAAAGAGGAAAAGTGTTAAACTGATTTTTCAATAATATATTGTTATGGAACGCTTACAATTTTGAACATCTTTAACAACAAAATACTTGGATCACAGAATATATTATCCTGATGTATTCTCTGCTTGGATCTTCCACAAATAATACACAATAAATAACTTTTTATTAAGTTCACGTCTTAAATCAATTATTTATAAAATACACTATATATCAATAATATTTAATCAATAACTTAAAATATTCCCGATGCAATGTCAAATATTTAAAATTGTCACTGATTGTCAGTGTCTGACTGACAATATATGCTGACAATATTATATTCGGCTGAGTGCGTTGTAAGACAAAGATAGATTTGGAAAATATTACCACGGCATTGTGTTCATTTTTTTCGAATCCTGAAAAAACCAATAAATATTTTTGAAAAATTTAAACGCAGAATGAAAGATTAAATTATTACCGAGGGCCGAAAGTCCCTTAGAATAAATAAAAAGTTTATTTTGAATGAGATGTTTGAAATTAAAAATCACACTAAATTTTCGCTTAGTTTTTCACCCCTGTAACTTATTAAAATAAACATTATAGAAGTTCTCAGGGACTTTCGGCCCTCGCTAATAACGTAATCTTTCATTCTGCGTTTAAATTTTTCAAAAATACTTATTAGTTTTCACAGGATTCGAAAAAAATGAATCCCCATTTGAATAGCATTGCAGCCAAAAATACGTACCGATCCTCTTAATAGATGTCTTATAATTTAATAGGTGCCTAAATCAATGAGGGTTTGTAGCGTAATAGTGTTTATCAAAGGCTAACCGATTTCAACACTCTGGTGCCGTAGTATAGAAGCATTTGTAAATATTATGCTTCCCGTGAACGCAATTAGCGCAAATGTTTTTTAGCCTCAGTGCATGAGAGTATAGTAATCGCCATGAAACCGCTTTACGGTGCGAAAGTAAGGATTAGCAATTAAGATTAAACATGAATTGTAATTTCGATTACCAAATTTCGAATATTAATTCCAATTCCATGCCGAAAACTTCAAATTTTACATGTCAAAAGAGTGTGAATTTTTTCAAAATTCGGGGAAAATATGGGGAATGAGCTAAGGCTGTAGGAATCATGTGGTAATTATTAGCTTAAATATTTTGCTCACTCTGCTTTGAATAATTCTGTTCAAAACACTGCCTATTCGTGACGGTAACTGATGGACCTGAAAACGATAATTTTGTGTAATGCAAAAAAACCTGTTCCTTTTTGTAAAGTACCCCGCACAAACCTTATGGAAATTAGGTCCCAGTGGATTTAGTTCATACTTTGGGAAAATACTCTTTGAAGCATTGTGATAAAAAGTTCTCATGGGCACAAATCGATCGTATGGAGGATTTTGAAGATATAGAGGCACAAACTCGAAAATTATAAGATTTACTGGGTATTCCAATTTCCTGAGTTACTGATTATCTGGCAACATGTAGAAGTTTGGATCAAAGAAAAGTACTAGTAATCTAGGATTTTTTCCTGGCTATCCAATGGCAACCTTTACTTTGACCTTGACCTTCAACGGACATCATCTTCTAGAGTCTCGATAGTTTTCGGCATTTAATTGATGCAAATGAATTACAGGAGGGTTTGTTGAGATCGCTAAACACGAATATGTCACCAGAACCGACTTCCGGAGCACCTGGCGTTATAGGACGGATACGTATATTTAATTTATATCCAAACTGCTCAGTCTATGTTGTAACATCGCAAAATCGTACTACACGCAAATATGTTTATGTTTATAATAACGAGCGATCCACAATTATTGGGATCAAAGCTAGCCGTGCAAAAACATACGTATGTCTTGTTTTAATCTGAATTCATATCATTGGTTTATCAATTAGGCATTCCAATGAACTGTCAAACATGGCCGGAGGAGGGCAAAATCTAATGTTTACATCGACATTAATTTGTAAAAAAAATCCTGTTTGGTTGTTTTTTTTTTGTTAATTGCGTAGGGAAATCTGCGAAATTGTGATAACAAATTAAATATGAAGTGGTTTATCACCTACAGAACTGAATTATCCCATAGTAGTTACCAGTTTGTATCAATAACTACTATGGGATAATTTAGTTCTGTAGGCGATAAACTACTTTATATTTATTTGCTATTACAATGTCGCTGCACAATTAACAATAAAAAACAAAACCAAACAGGATATTCTTTACAAAAACTGATGTAAACACTATATTATTAAATTTTGCCCTCCTCCGGCCATATTATATCACGTGATTTGGAATGGGTAAATAATTTTGATTAACATTATAAAACATAAAAATCAGTCAAAACCTTTAACACAGAACTTTAATCAAAAATAAAAAGAATTAACAAAATTATAAGTAACAATAATAAATAAAATCAAACAAGATGCTGTATATGTCCACCACCAACATCTGTACATAACCTAACTTTTCTTGTTAATTTGACGTACACTGCAAAGTTGACGTAAACTGGAAAGTATATCTGAATTAAGAATAGACATGCACTGTATAGCTATCTCTGTCGTTCAGAGCCACCTATGGTGACAATAATTTTGGATCACACGTTATAAATAGTTCATGCAAATATGTTGTATACACAGACTACATTTTTTTCTGAAAGTGTAATTACATTATCAATCCAAATTATTACAAATCAACCAAACCCAAGAGCAACCAACAATACACCATTAGAGCCTCCATCAATTCAAGAAGTACGGGATGCAATAAAACACCTAGAAAATAATAAATCTCCAGGAAGTGATGGTATATCCGCGGAACTTATTAAATATGGAGGTGCTACCCTGACTAATCAAATATATAAAATAATACTGAGAGCCTGGTGGATGGTGGATGCTAAAAGATGAGAAGGAAGGTCTATTCAGGGAAAGAATAGTAGAAAAAATATGTTGGAACATGAAAGGAAGCCCTAACACAATTTGGAGAAAAATGGCCAATATTATTAGAGAGACGGCTATTGAAATACTTGGGAAAACGTCAGGAAAGAAGTTTGAAGATAAAGAGACTTGGTGGTGGTCAAATGAAGTACAAGGAAACATAAAAGAGAAGAGAAAATTATATAAAAAGTGGCAAGAAACCAGATCGGACATAGATCTTCAAAACTATATGGTCGCCAAAAAGGAAGCGAAAGTAGCAGTAGCAAAAGCTAAAGCAGAAGCGTATTCAAACCTATACGATCAACTTGATACCAGGGAAGGCGAAACGAAGATATATAAAATAGCCAAACAGAGAGCAAAGAAAGCAAAAGATTTTAATCAGATTAGATGTATCCGAGATGAAAATAATAAAATACTAGTTCACGAAAGGGATGTCAAAAAGAGATGGAGAAAGTACTTTGACAGCTTATTAAATGAAGAATTTGACAGACAGCCTGTAGAGTCAACGGAGACAGTAGCAGCAATGGTCACCAAAATAACCAACGAGGAAGTGGCTCAAGCGCTTCAAAAAATAAAGAAAGGAAAAGCGGTAGGACCAGATGATATTCCTGGGGAAGTATGGAGAGCATTGGGAGAGACAGGAACAAGGTGGCTAGCAGGTCTATTTAATAGAATTATGGAAGTTGGACAAATGCCAGACGAATGGAGAAGCAGTATACTGGTACCTGTTTACAAAAACAAGGGAGATATACAACAATGTACAAACTACAGGGCTATAAAACTGCTTAGCCACACCATGAAAATATGGGAAAGAGTAATTGATAGACGGATACGTGAAGAGACCGAAATATCCGAGAATCAATTTGGCTTTATGCAGGGTAGATCAACAACAGATGCAATTTTCATTATAAGGCAGTTGATGGAAAAATACAGGAGTAAAGAAACAAACGCTCATATGGTATTCATTGATCTTGAGAAAGCATATGATATAGTTCCTCGAGAGATTCTGTGGTGGGCACTCAATAAGAAAGGAGTCCCTGGTGAATATGTAAAGATTGTGAGGGATATGTATGAGGGAGTAACGACTAGTGTTAGGACAGGTGTGGGAGAGACTGATAAATTTCATGTGAAAGTAGGATTGCATCAAGGTTCTGTGCTTAGTCCGTATTTATTCTCATTAGTTTTGGACCAGATAACAGCGAAAATACAGGGTAACATTCCATGGTGCTTAATGTATGCTGATGATGTCGTGTTAGTAGGAAATAGTGAAAGAGACTTAGAACAAAAACTGGAACAGTGGAGACAAGCTCTGGAGGAAAAAGGTTTAAAACTTAGTAGGACAAAAACAGAGTATTTGGAATGTTCATTTAAAGATGGAGCTACTACAAATAAAATGGTATCTTTGGATGGTGAAATGATTGTAAAAAGCAATAGTTTTAAGTACCTAGGATCGGTATTACAGAGTAATGGAGAAATAGATGGAGATGCATGCAGTAGAATTAGGGCTGGATGGATGAAGTGGAAAGAAGCGAGTGGTGTGTTGTGTGACAGAAAAATTCCAATGAAGCTGAAGGGAAAATTCTATAAAACAGCCATAAGACCAGCTATGATGTACGGAACTGAATGTTGGGCAGTGAAAAAGAAAGAGGAACAGCGAATGCATGTGGCGGAAATGAGAATGCTTAGATGGATGAGTGGAGTGACAAAGAAGGATAAAATTAGAAATGAGTATATTAGGGGAAGTCTAGGTGTGGCACCAATTTATGCCAAAATGAGAGAGCATAGGTTAAGATGGTTTGGTCATGTTCAACGTCGAGACGTTAACCACCCAATACGAAGAATAGCTGAAGTGCAGATTCCTGGAAGGAGTAGGAGAGGAAGACCAAAGAAGACCTGGGGGGAGACGATAAGGCAGGACATGTTGGTAAAGGGGATTAACATTGATATGGCCCAAGATAGAATTGTGTGGAGAAATGCAATTAGGGAAGCCGACCCCGCATAGGGATAAGGCAAAGAGAATGATGATGAATACTGAGAGCCTGGAATGAGGAACAAATCCCCGAAGAGTGGTGTATTGGAATCGTTTGCCCGCTACACAAAAAGGGTGATCAATTGGAATGTAGAAACTATAGGGGAATAACCCTCCTTAATACAGCTTACAAAATATTTGCGAGTATCTTATATGGTCGCCTAAGTGCACATGCAGAGGAGCTTCTTGGAGAATATCAAAGTGGTTTTAGGCCTGGGAGATCAACAATAGACCAGATCTTTGTGCTAAGGCAAATACTGGAAAAAACCAATGAATTCAATATCAACACATGCCATCTTTTCGTAGATTTTAAATCGGTCTATAGTGTCCTAAGAAATAAATTGTATGAAGCCATGGACGAATTCCACATCCCTGATAAACTGATAAGATTGGTTAAGGCTACAATGCGTAAAGTCGTTTGCAAAGTCGAAATACAGGGCGAACAATCACAGGCGTTTGAAACGAATGTTGGGCTGCGACAGGGAGATGCGCTGGCGTGTCTCCTCTTCAACATAGCTCTGGAAAAGGCGGTCAGAGATGCCCGAATAGACAACCGAGGAAATATTTTTAATAAATCATCCCAAATTTTGGCATATGCCGATGACGTGGACCTAGTTGCCCGCACAACGCGCAAACTAGAAGAAATGTATACCACCTTCTCAAATGCCTCAAAAAATATGGGCCTGAAAGTAAACGAGGAGAAAACTAAGATGGTGGCATCAACACCCAACAATAGAGCCAGAAACATTGGTCACCAATTCTCTGTTGATAACTCTACCTTTGAAGTGGTGGACAAATTCACATACTTAGGCTCCCTGATCACCAAGGAGAACGTCATGACGGAAGAAATCAAGCGAAGGATAATCCTAGCGAACAAATGCTATTTTGGACTGAGTAGACATATGAGAAGCAGAAACTTAAGCCAAAAAACAAAAATAACCATATACAAAACCCTTATTACACCCAGTGTTGACATATGGATCGGAGACATGGACCATCTCCAAGGCAGATGAAAACCTTCTGCTTATATTTGAACGAAGGATCCTGAGAGGCATATTCGGTGGCATATGTGAAAATGGTATTTGGAGGAGGAGGTACAACTACGAGGTATACCACAGATATAAACATATATTTGGTGGTAAAGACGTAGTATCTCTTATCAGAATAGGAAGACTAAGGTGGGCAGGACATCTAGCAAGATGGGAGAAAAATAGGCGCAGAAAACTGGCAACGGTTGGCAATGGATACGACTGATTGGCGTAATAGACTTGGGAAGGTCGAGGCTCTTTCATAGGGCTGTAGCACCATTGATGATGATGATGTAATTACATTATGGTTTCTTAATGTTGTTCTGAAGCTATTTCCTTGTGGCATTTTTATAATTAAGTATTTTCGATAGGAAATAAGCCACAATTTTACCAAAAAAATGAATTTATTAACGTTTCGACGCCCAAGTCGGGTGTCGTTGTCAAAATACAAAATAATACTAAATAAACAAAAATGTTGTTGCTTAGTAAAAAATTCTTCTAATGATTTATTTAATCTGACTCATTTATATCGGCAATTCAGGCATGTATTATACATTTTAAAGTAGAAGACTTTAAAACGATATTGCCAATATTGATGAGTTGCGTTCTAGTTTAGTATTATTTATATAATATCTATGTATTATTAATATTATTTGTAATTTAAAATAGCATATATACATTAAAGTCAGAATTTGGTATTAGTTTTGAGAGTAAACTAAATGTAAGCCCAAATACTTACGATGTCGGGATAGTATCACGAGGTTTTTTCCTGGTTTTCCCTCGTGATTTACTACGGAATCTCTAGCGCGAGAATTTTACTGCCATCGTTGCATTTGGTTGTCTTTTTAAAGACAGATCACATGCTATGATTTTTTGTGGCGGATATTCTTGAGTTGGGGTTGATTTCATGTAATCGAATGAATTATCTTTTAGTAAAGTCGTCCCAGGAACGCAACTCATCAATATTGGCAATATCGTTTTAAAGTCTTCTACTTTAAAATGTATAATACATGCATAAATTGCCGATATAAATGAGGCAGATTAAATAAATTATTAGAAGAATTTTTTACTAAGCAACAACATTTTTGTTTATTTAGTATTATTTTGTATTTTGACAACGACACCCGACTTGGGCGTCGAAACGTTAATAAATTCATTTTTTTGGTAAAATTGTGGCTTATTTCCCATCGAAAATGGGAATATAGATTTTGCCAAGAATAAATACTTAATTACATTATGGTTACCTCATGTTAGCCAAAACAGAAAAGGCATCATAAATATCTTGGTTGGATTCAGTGGCGTAGCTACGGGGGCGGAGGGAGCGGTCCTCTCGGGTGTCACCCTTTTGGGGGGTGACACCCGAGAGACTCGATCACAAAAGAATGAATCGTTAATTTGTAACTTTACTCACTTTACAATCAAAATACCATTCGATATTATTTTGTGAACACACGAACCCGAGATAAGTCGAGGTCAAAGTGGATTTGAACCACAGTAAAAAGCAGTTGATCTAAGTAAAAAAATTCTCAAGAAGCTTGAAATTGATGGTTTAGATAATATGCAGTGCCGTTCACAGGAATACGATAATGCAGCTGTTATTAGTGGCGTACATGGAGGAATACAAGCTATTATTAAAGCAATAAACAAAAAGGCCATCAGCATCTTTTGTGCAAAATAGATTTTTCGGAAGTGTAAAGGCAATTCTTTTTCTACTTCCACTAGCTGCTGGGAAGTGCTTATTAAACACAGCAAAGCATATATTAAACGACTTTCCACAACGAATTGGAGTGCTCACTATGCTGCAGTTAAAGTATTGGCAGAACATTTTGATAGTGTTGTTGCTGCAATTGATCATCTGCATGCTGGAATTATATCATCAACTGACGCTGTGTGTAATTTCAACAAATTATGTCATCAGCTGTGTGTAATTTCACATTCTTTTGTTATCTTTTCTTTTGAAATGATGTAATAAGAAAAATAAATTTTCCAAAATAGGGGCACTTCGTCTTTATATTGAAGAAAAACATGGTCATAATTATTATAAATGAAGCAATAGATTTTGCCAAGAAAAAATATGAGGACGACGACATTCCCACCGAAAAACGAATTCGACGTCAAAAACGAATGGATGGTGAGATAGCTATCGATACAGGACTCACACTTTGAGCCTAACTTTAAAAGGCTATATTGGAATGTTCTGACCTATTCAATGTTGAACTCGAAACCAGATCAAAGTCCATTCATGATGCGGCTTCATTGTTCAAGGTTGTGCAGACACACACTTTGTTTTTCACGAACAGTGAATAGTTGAAATTAGCTGTTTCAACATGTTGTGACTTTTACCATGAAGAGGTACCAGAAGCAGACCTCCTGCTAGAAATACCAAGGCTCGGAAGACATTTACAAGCGGTCAATACTACAGTCTCTAAGTGGTTAGCTGTAGACTTTTTAAAAGTCATTGTGGAATGGGTTTTCATGGAATCCCTCCCAAACTTAATGGTCGCATTAAAATTGTTTATGACCATTTGGGTATCGGTTCCTGTATGTTAGAGAAGTTTTAGTTAAGAAATCAAGAAAATTAATTAATCAAGAAAAAATACTAGACAAGACTAAAATTAATCAAGAATTACTTGCGAGCAACAGTGACGCACACAAGACTAAATAACCTCGATTTATTAACTATCGAACATGAGGCAACACAAAACATAAATATAAAAAATCATACATATAAAAAATACAAATATAAAGAATCATATAAAATTTCAGGGTTTGCCGCTAGTAAAGCTAGAAAAAAAATATTTTTAATTCATTCACATAATGTAAAACAACAAACAAATAAACTGTTATATACTATTTACTGCAATTTCATTAACTATAATTCTTAATTTTTTCAATATTCAAAACGTTGATTTTAACCCTTTTCTTGGCAAACCAAAATAAAAATGTGAAAAGTGTGTTTTCTTGCTATTAATGCCCTTCTAGAATTATTTAAAAATTTATGAAATAGAAATTTTACCTTTAATTTATTGCTAAGTACCAAATTTGAATTCATTGCAAATTTGTTACATTGCCAAATATGCGACGTTTTTTAATAGTTCAATAAACAAAAAACAACTAAAATGTACACTCTCTATTTATAGGATAATGGCACAATATAAAACAATCACCAAAATAAAAAAACACACTATTTCTTACGAAAAATTAAAAGTTTCTAAAAACAGTCGAGGACCTTCTCAAATTTATCAAATACATCCAAAAGATGACAGATGGCATCAATTAGAAATTATCAGAAATCGGTAATAATAAAAATATAGGCAAACTATTGCCATTTAGGGATAGTTTTATATTATTAGTACAAAATATGACTAACAAAATATACCTTAAGTTTAGTAAGAATTAAAACTATTTATTAACACACAAAAAATTGACATAATGCTGATTACAGAAACTCATTTTACATCCAAAAACCACATTAATATTCCACGATTTACAACTTATCATACGCAACATCCCAACGAAAAAGCACATGGAGGCACTGCAATAATAGTCAGTAATAAACTAAAGCACTACGAAATACAAAAACATGAATGCGACTATCTACAGGCCACCAGCATTGTTGTGGAAGATCAACTAGGCCCACTAACAGTATCAGCTATATACTGTCCGCCAAAGCACAATAACAAAACGGAACAGTTTGAAAATTTCTTTAAAACATTAGGAAATAGATTTATAGCAGGAGATTTTAATTCTAAGCATACTACCTGGGGATCCAGAATTATTACCACAAAAGGCAGAGAACTTCTTAAAGCTATAAACGCGACCAATGCAAATTATCTCACCACAAGGGAACCAACTTACTGGCCTACCGACAATGCAAAAATACCTGATCTACTCGACTTCTATATTGTTAAAGGAATTAATGTTAAAGTGGCCAAAGTAGAATCTTGTTACGATCTACCCTCTGACCACTCTAGCGTAATCGCGACATGGTATGCACAAATAACAAACAGTACTAAACAACCATCACTATACAGTAACAAAACAGACTGGAGCATTTTCAAGACTAAACTAGATGAACTAATTGACATAAACATCCCATTGAAAACAGAAAGTGACATCTACGCAGCAGTAGAAAATCTTCAGAAATCTATACAAGAAGCTGCTTGGTATGCTACCCCTGACTCTACCAAACAGAATTTAAAGAGCATTGCCCAACTGTAATAAAGGAAATGATTGCTAGAAAGAGAGTGGCGAAGAAAAAGAACACCTGAGAACAAGACAAAATTAAATAAAATCACCAAGGAAATTAAACTACAATTGCATAATATCAAAAATAATAAAATACAAGAATATCTTACAGGTTTATCAGCAAACGCAGATAGTGAATATTCCCTTTGGAAAGCCACGAGAAAAATCAAACACCCGAAACAACAAAGACCACCAATACGGAACCAAGAGGGAAACTGGTGTAGAAATAATAAAGAAAAAGTCGAAGCATTTGCAAATCACCTCACAAATGTATTCCAGCCACATCCCATGGAAGATGGTGACACAGAGGAAGAAATAAATGACTTCCTGGAATCGCCCTACCCGATGGACGTACCTTTACAAAAAATCACCACTAAAGAAGTTAGAAATATTATCCAGCATGAAATCAGTCCAAAAAAAGCTCCAGGGTATGACCTGATCAACGGGAAAGTACTGCAGCAATTGACATGCAAAGGTCTGAAAATGATAACGCAAGTATTTAATGCAATATTTAGGCTAGGGCTAGGATACTACCCAGAACAATGGAAAGTTGCTCAAATTATTCTTATACCTAAGCCAGGGAAAAATAAAACTCAGGTGACTTCATACAGACCAATAAGCCTGCTACCTGTTCTATCAAAAATCTTGGAAAAACTTCTCCTTAAACAATTATCCCCAGTTATAGAAGAAAGGAAACTAATTCCCCAACACCAATTTGGGTTCAGAACACAACACGGAACGATAGAACAGGTACATAGACTGGTAAAACACATCAGAAGTGATTTAGAAAATAAAAGGTATTGTTCTGCTGCATTCCTGGACATTGGTCAGGCCTTCGACAAGGTATGGCATGCTGGTATGCTCTTTAAACTAAAGAAAAACCTTCCCCATCCTTTTTATCAAATCCTAAAAAGCTATATTTCCAACCGACATTTCCTAGTCAAGCAGGATAATGAATACACAAGCCTAAGACCAATAAAAGCCGGAGTACCACAAGGAAGTGTCTTGGGACTGATATTTAGTTCTTAGGCCCCCATATAAAATTATTATTTATGACCACGCCGTTGAAACTTTTTGTACTTGTTATTTGGGTGGAGTCGGACAAATTTCGAGCTTAGCGCATCATGGCAGTGGGGCGTTTGTCTGTCAAGCGGTCACGAAGTTGTCAATTTTATGCAAGAAAAAAATGTATAACCACATTGGTCATTTTATTTTAATCAATGGTTTTTATCATATAAACAGCGAAAATAATTTTGTCGGACAAAAATATTGGGGCATACGACGCGTCGGACACGCTAAATATGTCAAATTTATGAAAATAATAAATTTATTACCACATTGCTAATTTTATCAGAATATACCATAAAACATTTTTACAATAATGTGGTAACCTTGTCGGACAATTTTCACGGGGCATATGCGCAGTCGGACGCGCCGAAGATGTCAATTTCCTGAAAATTTTTTATTTATTACCACAGATGTCATTTTTATTTTGTGCTGTTCTTTTACATGTGTAATGCATATTGGATCACTTGTCGGACAAAAATAATGGGGCGTTTTGGAGATACAGGGTGTCAAAGTTAAACCTTTTTTTATTTATTATTGAATATTTCCTGACAGGTATGAGATAACAACATGAAATTTGATATGTGGGGGTTTTTTGGGTCGAGGAAACTAAATTCCCTACCAAAAATTATGCATTGCCCAGAGGGCGCCACATACGCCTTTCAGCACTCATTTATTACGTTCAATTTTTTTATCCCTCACTCTGTATAATTTTGACATTAAAAGTTTTATTTTCCTATTAGTTTGACTTAAAAAAGGTATACTTCTTTCATCTCCCTAAACTCAACCGTTTTCGAGATAAACGCATTTTAAATCTGCGATACACCATCATTTTTAGCATAATATCATTGTAGTTACACCCGAAAAATAACTTAAAACCATAAAATTATCCAAAAAGGTATCGCAAATTTCTTCAAATGGAATTTGAGATGCAATGACATAAATTTGAGAACTGGCACAATTATTATGGTATTAACTTATTTTTCGGGTGTAACTACAATGATATTATGCTAAAAATGATGGTGTGTCGCAGATTTAAAATGCGTTTATCTCGAAAACGGTTGAGTTTAGGGAGATCGAAGAAGTATACCTTTTTTAAGTAAAACTAATAGGAAAATAAAAATTTTAATGTCAAAATTATACAGAGTGAGGTATAAAAAAAATTGAACGTAATAAATGAGTGCTGAAAGGCGTATGTGGCGCCCTCTGGGCAATACATAATTTTTGGTAGGGAATTTAGTTTTCTCGATCCAAAAACCCCCACATACCAAATTTCATGCTGTTATCTCATACCTGTCAGGAAATATTCAATAATAAATAAAAAAAAAGTTTAACTTTGACATCCTGTATCTCGGTTATTATAAATTTGTACTAAGATAAGTTTAAATCTAAGCTAACTAACTAAGCTTAAATCGATCTATTTTTACCTCAGGAACCTGACGTTAAGCTATGGCCCATTATTTACCAAATTTTACCTGTATATAAATTAAATGAAATTGAATGTATTGTTTCTCGATTCCACGTTAAAATATATGGTCGCCTTTCTATGATTATCTCTCAAATGATCTAGTGTCCATCGAATGTACACTAGAGTTTTTTTTCTATTCGAAATAGAATAAAAAATTATTTTAATGGCCGGTAAATGAACTCGTATTGCTCTATTTTTAAATAAATCTATCTAAATTTAGCGTCGCAACCACTACAACTACATAAACCATTTCGGCGATAATGGTCAAATGGATTATACTTTTGGAACTAGATACCTTCTAAACGGTATTACCGATTTTGAGCACTAAATATGAGTTTGAAACGTATTGAGAAGTAGTGTCTGATGCATCCAAGGTCAAGTAGGATAACTGAAGGTATTATAGGACTATTGAGCTTGAAAAACCGGTTTTCCTATAGGAAATAGATTTGATCACACTTATGAAGGCTATAACTTAAAAATTCGAATTTTCCCAAATAGAGGTATACACCGATAGACGCATCTGGAGTCCTCCTTAGTTGTTGGCGCAATTTGTAGGTTGAAATTTTGAGTAATTGCCTAAAAACCAAAATTTTCAAAGTTTAGTTTTTCGGTTTTTCAGCTGTACTGAGCCGTGTGTATCTCTGATCCTAACTACTTAAGCACTATTTGAAAGCTTAACTCAACGCTATTAATCTGGTGTACTTTCGGTTTTCCTGTCTCTCCTTGAACCTAAGATATATACCCCCAAAAAATATGCCGTTTTGTACCTACCAAGTCCTATAGCTGGCTTATGGGTGGTCGAAAGTCACAAGCTATACCGGTTCTGAATCGGCCCTGACCCCCTCTTAAAACATAGAAAAGAAATTCAGATCTGTATAACTTTTCCACAAACATACACACAAACATACAAAACATTTTCCCCTTTTTAAATAGAAATTGAATAAAATTTCTGAGATCGGTAACTTTTGAATTGTATATACAATTTTCAAAATGGCAATGGGATAAGACAGGGAGATTCCCTGAGTCCTCTGTTGTTCAACCTGATCATGAACGAAATAATAAAAAAAGTAAGAACAAAAAAAGGATACCAAATGGGAGAAAAACCACTTAAAATAATCTGCTATGCAGACGACGCAATACTAATCTCTCAAAGTGAAGATGATTTACAACGTATGCTGCACGAATTTAATATAACCGCTAGAAAATTTAACATTTTAGTTTCCCCAAAAAAGACTAAATGCATGGTTACAACAGTAGATCTAATAAGGTGTAAATTAGAGCTGGAGGGTCAAATAATAGAACAAGTCATGGAGTTTAAATATCTAGGCATCACACTATGCAACTACGGAAAGCTCGAAACAAAAGTGGAAGATCAGGTGAATAAAGCAAACAGAGCCGCAGGTTGCCTGAATGAAACAATATGGAGAAATAAAAACATCAGAAAAGAAGTGAAAGGCAGAATTTACAAAAGAGTCATCAGACCAATAATGACATACGCGGCAGAAACACAACCTGATACAGAAAGGACAAAAAAAAGCTATAGAAACAGCAGAGATGAAAACATTGCGAAAAATCAATGGTAAGACGCTGTGGGATAGAGCTAGAAGTGTAGATATATGAAGGGGATGCAAGGTGGACAACATTAGTAACTGGATGAAAAGCAGAAGAGTAGAATGGAACGACCACATAAGCCGAATGACAACAAATAGAGTAGTAAGAACGGACAGAGACGGTTCCCCAATAGGAAGACGATCAGTGGGAAGACCACGAAAAAGATGGAATGACAACTTACTGGAGGCACATTGAAAAAAACAGACAGAGTAATGCCTATATAAAAAGAAGAAGAAGAAGAGAAGAATTTTCAAAATTAAACATGCGTTGGAAAGGTAATGTTCAGTACTATAAGAAGCCGTAAAATCGGACTTAAATTTTCGAAATTTTTGGGAATTTTGGGGACGAGAACGAAAAACAGACCCTAAATGGGAATGGCCGTAACATCCACACCCTTGTACCAAAATGGATGGTTGACATATTTCTCTTTTCCTATATTTTAACATTGGATTTGGCCCAATTTTTTCAATTCAGTCACATTTAGAAAATCGAAAATTTCTTGTATAATATAGTGTCGCATGTACGGGAACAGCCGTTCTCTGGGATATAAAAAAATAATAAGCATCAAGGAGACCAAAGCGAACTATAAACAATTTTTCTCGGTTAGATCTACATAGATCAAACTGAAAATTTGTAGAAATACTCCTTATAATGTTTATAAGGACGTAACGTAGAGAACATTCCAAAATTTTAGAAAAATTTTCCGAAATTTTCCCTCTTGTCGGAAAATCTTTTTGGAAAATTTTGGGTACAACTCACCGTCATGATTCAAAAATAACCGAGAAAACTGTTTTAAAAAATTTTTTGATAATACCTTCTCGTCGATAGCCTAAAAGAATTAAGTTTTCTGTTCGTTTGCCCCAAGATTTTTGTCAGACAATTACATTTTTTGTTTAAGAATATAATTACTTGTAACTTACTACCTTTGTCGGAAAAATGGTTGTAAAGATAAGGGATACACGAACCCAGCATAGTTTAAAAGTATAGTTTATCAATAAAAATTAAATTTTTTGTCCAACTTTGGATTTGCCCCAATATTTTTGTCGGACACTAAGATTTTTTGACTTTGAATATAACTACTTATAACCTGATACATGTGTCGGAATTTTTTTTTATTTGTAGAAAAAAAACTACAGAACGATATTTGTCGTTGTTCAAGCAGTATGTAGGCAAATATCAGATCACAATTTTTCTAAACTTTTCCCTCTTGCCGGAAAATTTTTTAAGAAAATTTTGGGTATATCTCTACGTCATATCCCTTTAAATGTTTTACTTAGTGTGTGTACCAATTTTCAGCTAAATCGATTCAAAAATAACCGAGAAAAACTGTTTTAAAAATTTTTTTGATAATACCTTCTCGTCGATAGCCTAAAAGAATTAAGTTTTCTCTTCGTTTGCCCCAACATTTTTGTCAGACAATTAGATTTTTTGTTTAAGAATATAATTACTTGTAACTTACTGCCTTTGTCGGAAAAATGGTTTTAAAGATAAGGGATGCACGTACCCAGCATATTTTAAAAGTATAGTTTATTAATAAAAATTAAATTTTTTGTCCGAATTTGGATTTGACCCAATATTTTTGTCGGACACTTAGATTTTTTGATTTAGAATATAACTACTTATAACCTCATACTTGTGTCGGAATTTTTTTTTTTAATTGGAGAAAAAAAAACTACAGAACGATGTTTGTCGTTGTTCAAGGAGTATGTACGCAAATATCAGATCAAAATTTTTCTAAAATTTTCCCTCTTGTCGGAAAATTTTTTGGGAAAATTTTGGGTACAGCTCTACGTCATACCCTTTTAAATGTTTTACTTAGTGTGTGTACCAATTTTCAGCTATATCGATTTAAAAATAAGCGAGAAAAACTTTTTTTTTAATTTTTTTTTTGATAATACCTCCTCGTCGATAGCCTAAAAGAATTAAGTTTTCTGTTCGTTTGCCCCAACATTTTTGTCAGACAATTAGATTTTTTGTTTAAGAATATAATTATTTGTAACTTACTACCTTTGTCGGAAAAATGGTTCTAAAGATAGGGGATACACGAACGCAGCATTGTTTGAAAGTATAGTTACTAATAAAAATTAAATTTTTTGTCCGACTGTCGATTTGCCCCAATATTTTTGTCCGACACTTTGATTTTTTGATTAAGAATATAATTACTTATAACCTACTAATGTTGTCGGAAATATGGTTGTAAATAAAAAAATTTCAGGAAATTGACATCTTCGGCGCGTCCGACTGCGCATATGTCCCGTGAAAATTGTCCGACAAGGTTACCACATTATTGTAAAAAGGTTTTATGGTAGATACCGTTAAAATTATCCATGTGGTAATAAATTTATTTTTTTCATAAATTTGACATCTTTAGCGTGTCCGACGCGTCATATGCCCCAATATTTTTGTCCGACAAAATTATTTTCGCTGTTTATATGATAAAAACCATTGATTAAAATAAAATGACCAATGTGGTTATAAATTTTTTTCTTGCATAAAATTGACAACTTCGTGACCGCTTGACAGACAAACGCCCCACTGCCATGATGCGCCAAACTCGAAATTTGTCCGACTCCACCCAAATAACAAGTACAAAAAGTTTCAACGGTGTGGTCATAAATAATAATTTTATATGGGGGCCTAAGGACTAATTGTACTTGCTCTACACTGCTGACCTACCCACAAGTAACAGAACAACGTGTGCAAATTTTGCTGATGACACTGCTGTACTAGCCTCTCACCATGATCCAAATACAGCATCCGGAATCCTTCAGAAAGACCTTAATAATATACAAAGATGGCTTAAAAAATGGAAGATAAAGGCAAATGAGAGTAAATCCATCCATGTAACCTTCACCATGAAAAGACAAACATGTCCATCTGTAACACTAAATGAAACGCAACTCCCACAAACCGATACTGTCAAGTACCTAGGAATCCATCGTGATAGAAGATTAACTTGGCAAAAGCACATTTTTACAAAAAGAAAACAACTAGGAATAAAATTCCGAGAAATGTACTGGATCATCGGTCGTAAATCTCAACTATCTCTTGAAAACAAACTGCTGATATATAAATATATATTAAAACCTATGGTATCCAACTTTGGGGGACAGCCAGTCAAACTAACCTAGAAATACTGCAGAGATTCCAGAACAAAGTCCTTAGAACAATGCTGAATGCCCCTTGGTACGTGCCAAACTATGTGATAGAGCAAGACCTCAATGTGCCATCCATAAAAACAGTAATAAGAGAATATTACAAAAAATATTCCAAGAGACTAGAATCTCATCCAAACGAGTTAGCCAGCAACCTCACTGATGACCACAATGATGTACGACGCCTGAAGAGATTCAAAGTAGTGGACCTAGCAAGAAGATTCGAATAAGCTGTGATAACTAAACTTTTAACTTGTTTTAATTTATTTATGTAAAGATCATATCACTGGATCTCCCTCTACAGGTCAAATTTTCAATTTTTGTCAAAGAATTTACCTATTGTTCTTAGTTAAGGACAGATTGTAAATATTACAACAATAAAAAAAAAGTTACCTAGAACTCACCTAGGACCTAAAATTAAAATGTTACAAATTTGTTACATTGTCAAGAAAAGGGTTAACAATCTTTATATTTAGGATTTGGGCGGTAATCGACACCATCGATTACTGTCCCAAGTGTCCCTAGCTACGCCACTGGTTTGGTAGAATATAGGGAAAAGCGCACTTACCTGTGTGAACCCTCATATGATTGACTAGATTACAACTTTGTGAAAATGACTTATTGCAAACTTCACATGTGTGTGGCCTTTCCCCAGAATGAGTTCTCATGTGGATTGCAAGATTGCTTGCAGTATTAAAAGTTTTGTGACATAAGTTACAATAGAGGCTTTCTTCTGGAGATCTAGTTAAAATATCATGTTTTAGTAAATGAGTTTTCATTCTTCTGAAAAATTTTTTGCATATTGGACATTTTTCTAAAGGACTGGATTTTCTTTTGGTGTATGTTTCGCCTGCACTTTGAGCTTCATCTTGGGACACTAATCGCACTTTTTCTCTTGGAGATCTAAAAATGTATTTTGTTTATAATGAAGAATTAATTGAGGTACAAATTTGTTTTGTAAGATGTAAATATAATGGTGCCACAGTGCCAGCAAAAAAATCTTTACCAGGTGAATAAAACGCATAAATCAGAAGAATAGGAAACTTGCACAACATTTTTTTATTACAGAATAATGTTCAGTTTTGTTTAAAAATGAGATTTTCAAAATTTCACGCTTCAAAAACTCGTAATAACTTAGAAATACAAATTTAAAGTCTTCTGCGGTATAAAATAGTTCAAACGACCAGTGAAGTCACATAGTTTTATTATATAGTTATGATTATGGTTATATTTAGGTATACTCTTCTTCTCCTTCTTTAGTTTATTGGTCTCCACCAATTTGGTATTTGGCCAGCTCATCGGCGCGGAATAAGGAAAAAATATTAATTTATATTCTAATGACATTTATCGTATGTCATTGTAATAATATATACCAGTTTGTTGAGATTGGAGTTTGATACAGTTTTTGAAGGAAAGGAAAGAAGGTATATTATGAAAAATAAAACCATTTTGTAAAAGTACAAGTTCTATGAATAGTTCAAACGATCAAAAACACTTGTGACATCACATAACTGTATTTTCTACTGACGTTTATAATGTCTAATTTAAAATTATATACATTTTGTTTACTTTGTTGGTACAGAATGTAAATATATAACCGGATGACGTCATAAAGCGTTTTGGGCTGGCTGGTATAATTTGAATTTTTAATCGTCTTTAGGGGCCAAACGAAAGACAAACAAAACTTTGTTATCTTTGATACATGTTTTAAATTATGTTCTGATGTGATTTATAACATTTTTTTCGAATTAAAAATTTTATGCAAGTTCCCTATTATTATTTTAATTTTACAAACTAATACTTTGTCATATCAATTTGCTATTTTTGTTGAGAATATGCCACACAATAGGGAACTTGCATAAAATTTTAAATTCGAAAAAAATGGTATAAATCACAACAGAACATAATTTAAAATATGTATCAAAGATAAAAACGTTGTTTTTGTGTTCCGTTTGGCCTCTAAAGACGATTCTAAATTCAAATTAAAGCAGCTAGCCCAAAACGCGTCGTGACGTCATAAGGTTAATGTTTAAATTCTGCAGCAACAAAGTAAACAAAATTGTATATAATTTTAAATTAGAGATTATAAACGTCAGTAAAAAATACGTATGATCGTTTGAACTATTTTAATTACATAGAAAACTTGTACTTTTACAATATGGAACTAAACAACACTTATAGTGTTTTCTTTTATTTTCCATAGTAAACCTTCTTTCCTTTCCTTCAAAAACTGTATCAAACTCCAATCTCACCAAACTGGTATAGATTATTACAATGACATAGGATAAATGTCATTAGAATATAAATATTTTTCCCTTATTCCGCGACGATGAGCTAGCCAAATACCCAAGTAGGTGGAGGCCAATAAACTAAAGAATAAGAAGAAGAATATACCTAAACGTAACCATAAATATAACTATAAAGTTCAACTATGTGACGTCACGGGTCGTTTGAACTATTTTAAATCACAGAACACTTTAAATTTGTACTTCTAAGTTATTATGAGTTTTTGAAGCGTGAAATTTTGGAAATCTCATTTTTAAACAAAACTGAACATTATTATGTAATAAAAAAATGTGCAAGTTCCCCATTGGCTTATTTTCCACACTATAATAAATATAGACAGGTAGACTGCATACTATAGTAGCACCCAAAAACTTCTGAAGAATTATAATTAAAAATGTATAAACATTCTCAATTTCTTTGCAAAACGAAAATGCAGCAGCTGCATAATACTCTGGTTAAAGCGGAGAGTGCAGGAAGAGTCTATACCGGTTTCGGAGATCTTTTTCCCCTCATCAGTAAACCCATATCCTCTTCTCTCCGCTTTAACCATTTACCATAGCTTAGGGCCTTCCCGAATTGCAAAGAAAGAAATGTCACGGATGAACTAGGGCCATCTACCGGAAAACAAACTAAGTTATCAATCGAAGCAGCGCAGAAAACGACAATAAATATCGCCTCCGTACCACCAGATTGACAACAGGTGGAATACTTTCTTTGGTTACACCTCCTGAGACTTTTACAATTTATAAGTCATACAGGTGCCGAGAAAATTAAGATGAGAGAATTTTAAATAATTCACAACTCATCTACTCAGCATGGTAAAGCTCCAACAAGAAAGATTCCTTAATACTCAAAAGAGTAAATGAATTAAAAATGTATAAACATTCTCAATTTCTTTGCAAAACGAAAATGCAGCAGCTGCATAATACTCTGGTTAAAGCGGAGAGTGCAGGAAGAGTCTATACCGGTTTCGGAGATCTTTTTTCTCTCATCAGTAAACCCATATCCTCTTCTCTCCGCTTTAACCATTTACCATAGCTTAGGGCCTTCCCGAATTGCAAAGAAAGAAATGTCACGGATGAACTAGGGCCATCTACCGGAAAACAAACTAAGTTATCAATCGAAGCAGCGCAGAAAACGACAATAAATATCGCCTCCGTACCACCAGATTGACAACAGGTGGAATACTTTCTTTGGTTACACCTCCTGAGACTTTTACAATTTATAAGTCATACAGGTGCCGAGAAAATTAAGATGAGAGAATTTTAAATAATTCACAACTCATTTCCACCTGTTGTCAATCTGGTGGTACGGAGGCGATATTTATTGTCGTTTTCTGCGCTGCTTCGATTGATAACTTAGTTTAATTATAATTAATTTGGAATATTAAAATTTTTACCTAAATAAATTATACAATCATAAACTTCAAGTTTTTACTTGTTTGTAAGTTTTTTAAAATATCGTATGCAGGCAACTACTGGGATTTTCACTTTTAATTAAAAAAAAAAGAAAATACCGTGTGATAGCAGCTCCTGACAAAAGGTTTTAATAATACAATTAAAAATTTTAAACTTGGAAACATTTTAATAGTGAAAACATAAGTGCACTGCATCGGTGGACGAAAAGGCATCAAAAACTGTAAGTCATTTGCATGCCTTTTCTATTATAAATTACTCAAATTTAAAGCTAAACAAAGCTTGGGTATCGCTATCATCATTGTCCATAAACTTTTTGCTAATTACCTTAATTAGGAGATAAGGAACAAGAAACAGATAACAGAGCTCTTGATAGTTGAAAAATTTAAGTTTAATTATAGGAGACAGAGGCGGCATCAGAAAATAAAGAAAGGAGTAGATTAACGAGTATATAGAGGGTAGCTTAGGTAACTGGTCGGGGGTGGACTGAGTAGCTTCTCGGCTGTTTCCCTGAGACGCCCAATATTGCTCAAAATCTGCAAGGGATTTTCTCGAGAAAACCATGAGTTTAGACGACTATCCAGATGATCAGAACAAGAAAATACTTGCTGAAAACTTAGAGATCTTTCAAAACAGTAAGAAAACGCATCGAACACCCACCAATATAAGTGATGAAAAACTCGAGAAAATACTATATCTGATGCAAGAGATGAAAACAGAAATAAAAGATGAGATGAAATTAATAAGAGAAGACCAAAAATCATATGCAATGGAAATGAAAAAGTTAAAAGAAGAGAACGAGGAACTCAGAAAAAAAATGAAGATATAAAAGCAGAATTAACACAAATAAAACAGAATAAGGAATGGATCGATAAAGAAAAAAGGAAAAATAATATTGTTCTAAGCGGCCTGAATATTGATACAACAAATCATGCAGACCTCAAAATAGCCACGGAGAACTTTTTACAAACCAATCTACAGCTAGAAATAAACATCAGAACTGTAATAAAAATAGGAAAATCCCACTATCTCATCCAACTATATAATGGTGAAGACAAGGAAACAGTCATGGAAAACAAATATAAACTAAAAAACATAAGAAATCAAAAAATCTTCCTAAACAATGACATGACGAAACAAGAGAGGAAAATACAAAAAACAGCTTCGAGAACTAGCTAAAGACGAAAAAGAAAAGGGAAAAGAAGTAAAAATAGGTTACAATAAATGGGGAGGAGTGGAGATGGAATAGAGTAAACGAAAACATAGATAAATCTGATCCAAAAAACTAAGGAAACAACAAACGAGGGATAGTAAAGACGATGACCACAACGCAAAGACAACGGAATGGAATTTGGACAAAGAAAACCACATAGAAGGAAAGGATAATCAACAAGAAAATTAACAAAAGAACGAGGACATTGAAAAAACAGCTAGCACGATTGACGTGGAAATGAAACAAGACGCAAAAACTAGAAGAAACGAAAATAACAACTTGAAAATTGGTACATGGAATTTAACATCACTTAGAGGAAAGGAATGCGAATTAGAGCAAGAAATGGAAGAATTTAAAATGCAAATAAGGGGCCGTTCAAGTATCACGTAACGCAGGTTGGGGGTGGGGTAAAAAATATTCAAAAATTGCGTTACGCAATAGTTAAACGCCCATTAGAGTGCGTTACGTAGGGGGGAGGGGGGGTCAAAAATCTTCAAAAATTGCGTTGCGTAATATGTACTTGAACGCTCCCTAATAGGTATTAGCGAAACAAAGAAATGTGGAAGAGGAAAAGAAAAAATATCAAAAAATTACACAGTCACAGAGACAATAGAAAAAAGAGTATCAGATTCCAAACCTATATCGTCGAGAATAATGTATATAAAATAGAAATTGAAGAGGAATGGTACATAGTGCAAATATATGCACCAACAGAAGGAACGGAAGAAGAAAAATAGAAGATTTCTACAATGAACTACGAATACCCTAGGTGAGATAAACGCCAGGATAGGGAAAGGTGAAAACAAAGGACTTGGGTGCATGGGAACACATGGTGAAGACTAAACAGAAATAGAATTAAAATGATCAGATTCTGCCAGACAAATTACCTATTAATAGGAAACTCGTTTACACAGCAAGTACTCAAGATAAATATACATTTGTAGCAGAAGGCAGAAATGCAAAAAGCATAATAGATTACGTAGTCTACACGCAAGAAATGAAACGAAATATAAAACAAGTCTGGACAGAACAGAGAGCAGAGATCGGAACTCATCACAGACTGGTAATTACTACTACTACTACATTGTTTTGATTTGCTTGTCTTGATAATGTTAAGAAGAAATGCATACAATGTGATTCCCCGTTTAGGATTTTGTCCTCTTCAGGGTTTGTGGTGAATGTTTAGTGTTGGCAGCAAAAGCAAACAGTCCGAAAAACACACTGGGGCAAGCACCGTGTCCTGGTGTTCTTGGATCCCTGGTTACGCCGGACGGTGGTGTCCAGAGGGCTAAGAAGACAACAGAGAAGAAAGTTTGATGGATTGTTGTTGGTTCCATAGACATTTACGTGTACTGTCCGTGCTTTGCTCTCGACCAGTCTCCCTAGAAACCATTGTACAACGACAGGCGAACCTGCGTCCCTCGTCGGCGGTCAGGAGGTGGCTTTGAGCGCAGCGTGGACAGTGAGCGTTCGAGTGGAGAAAATAGTTGCGGCTATTTTCTTGGGACGAACAGGTATAATTGTGCAATGAAGTTGGGAAACCGCAGAAAACCAACTTCTCCCTGTTCGGGGTAGGGAAGAGGAAATGTTAGAGGTGGGTACGGTAGGCTAACGGGGTAGCCTCAAGGATGTTTTCGTACTCTACCGGGAGTTCGTCAATGCATGTTTGCATTAGAGCGGACGGTACGTGAATCTTTTTGCGTTTGGGCTTTCGGTGGAGTACGTGGCCGGAAGATGAACAGGAACATTTGAGAGATTCTTGTGTGTCGGAAGGGGGGCCGTTGATTACTTTGATTGTGAAGTTCCTGTTCAGAGAGTTTATTCTCTCGGTGATTTTGGGGATGTTCGAGATGTTATGGATTTCGTTTGAGGGATATCGCCAGTGCTCATAGTTACATCTACGCAAGACTCTGCGCTCCGTCCTCAACAACCTCTCTTGTTTTTGTCTAGAGCAAAGAGAGTAGATACATGACTTGTACTCCATGACGGGTCGAATAAAGGTCTTGTAAGTGTGAATGAGAGTCTTCTTGTGTGTCTTGCCAATTTTTCCAGAGAGAGCGTTGAGAAGTCTGGCCCTGTTCCTTACCCTGTCTAAAGTTGCCTTTAGATCTGCGTCCCAGTTGAGAGTCCTGGTAAACAGTACTCCCAAATAGTTCACAGTCGGGCTAACGACAAGCCTTTCTCCCAACAAACTCAAAGGATATTGGTCGTCTTCATTGCGAATGATTCTATGTGACACAGAAGGGGCGCGAAACACAATTGTTGTTGTTTTGTTCGCGTTGAGCGTGACTCTCCACTTACAACACCATTCGCCGACGCCGTCCAACAGAGCCTGGGCTCTTCTGAAGAGGAGTCTTGGGTTGTATCGAGAGGTAGTTGAGAGCAGAGTCGTGTCGTCTGCATAGAGAAACAGCCGAGTACCTGGGATATTTTGGTTAGTGATATCGCTGTTGTAGATGATGTACAACAGCGGCGCTAGGACTGAACCCTGGGGAACTCCAGCTTGTGGAGTGAAGGGGGTGGACTTTTGATCGCATATTTTCACTCTGACAGTACGATTGTGGAGGTAGGAGTGTACAATTTTGGTAAATTGCAATGGAAGCCCGATGTCCAGAAGCTTCCGAACAAGCCCGTCGTGCCAGACCTGGTCGAAAGCCTTCTGCACATCCAGAAATGTGGCTATGGCGATTGAACCATCGTTGATGGTTTGAGTAACTTTGGTAGTGAAGTCTATTAATGCATGTTTAGTAGATTTACCTGACTGGAATCCATATTGGAATTTTGGTATGATATTGTGGTTTTCGAGAAAGTTATTGAGCCTCTCTTTTAGGATTAGCTCAAGAACTTTACCCAGAGTATTGATTAATGAAATTGGTCTATAGGATTCCACGTCGGTTGGGGGTTTGCCTTTTTTCAAAAGCATGATGGTGTTGGCCACTTTCCAAGGAGTAGGAAAGTGGCTGTTTTTGAGACATGCATTGAATATTTTAGTTAGAAGAGGGATGATACTCTCTGGAAGTTTTTTGAGGCACCTTCGGTTGATGCCATCAGGTCCGGGAGCGCTGTTTTTGCCTATTTGGCAAAAGCTCTCCGTTTCCCTGTCTGTGAGGGGGTCCATGATAGGATCATAGACTGGAATGTAGTGGTTGAGAGTAACATTTACAATGTATTCTGTGTTGAATTTAAATATGCGATCAAAGTTCGGGTTATCTGGCGTTTGAAAATTGTTTTGAAGCGAATTTCTGAATGCTTCGGCTTTCCCTTCTGGGGAATTGACTATGTGATTGTTGACCAACAGATGAGATGGTTGAGATATTTTTTGTTTTGTTAGGACTTTGAATTTTTGCCAGAATTTACCTCCGTCTCTGTAGTCCAGTTTTGAGGTAGCATCTTCCCACCGGCGAGCCGTTAGGACAGATATCTCCCTCTTTATCCTGGCACAGATCCGGTTGTACTCTGTTTTGATAAGTGGGTTTCTGTTGGCCTTGTATTGACGTAGAAGACGTCGTTTTTGTTGAATTTTGGCAATGATGTATTGTGGAAGTGCCGGTGATGTATAAGTTATTTGTTTGAGTGGAATTGCGTGCGTGATCGCCTCAGTGATGAGGTTCTCGATATCGGTTGCACTGGTGTCGATACTGTCGTTAGTATCGAGTTCGCCTAACATAGGGAGATTTTGTGTGATGAAGTTTTGGAATTCAGTCCAGTTAGCGTGACGATAGTCTCTTATAGATCTTGGAGGGTTTGGTTGTTTTGGAATGAGTATGTCGGTGTCGACAAGAAGAGGTACGTGGTCTGACGTTATCGAATCACCTATGTGGCATCTATCCCCGAACCGATCCAGAATGTTACTAGTAACTAGCATGTGGTCGACAATAGAAGCCCCATTGGCGTTCAAAAACGTGAATTCAGTGTTGGTGATTCTTGAAATAGGAAGGTCTAGTAGATAATCCGTGAGGCGGATGCCTTCTGGGTTTTGACGATGATCACCAAACTGTGTGTGTCTACAATTTAGATCGCCCATCAACACAGCCTTGCCGAGCCTCGAAAAGTACTCTAGCAAATGCCTGTTGAGTGGTTGATCCGGGTGTTTGTAGTAAGAGACTATCGTGAGGGTTTCGTTATTGGGGATGTGCACGTCAATTGCCAGGAAGTCCACATCAGGTGGACGAAAATTTTGTGGGAATGTGTGTATGTTGTGCGGTATTCCGTGTTTCACGAGAATACCATTCCCACGTGAAACCTGACAGCGGCTTCGATGGATGATCGAATATCCTGCGAAGTGTGGATCGTTTTTCGACAGAGTATCTGTGAGTGCGAGGATCTGGATGTTATGCTTCGACAGGATATTCTTGATGAGGGGTCTCTTTTTGGAGAGACCCTGACAGTTGACTGTGCCTAGGGTGAAATCCATAAAGGGAGGGTGTTTAGTGGTTGGGGCGGAATGTCACCGTGACATTGCTCCCGTACCCGTGGACCACTGTGGAGTGGTCGTAGACTTGGCTAATCAGATTAGCCGTGATTGCAGCGATATGCTCGCGAAGTTCAGGCAACAAGTTAAGCAACAGAGCAGTCTGAATAGACAAGATGTTCTTTGTTTCAGTAGGGAGTTCGAAAGGGGGGAATGATCTTTCGATCGTAAGTGGCTGTATTTCGTGTTGGGCGGAGGGGATGGTGTGTCTTTGTGGACACTTGTTTGAGTATGCGGGGTGGTCACCGCCGCAATTCGGGCATTTGGGTTCCTGCTGTTTGGTGCAGGCGCTGGACTTGTGGTTACCGCCGCAGTGGGGGCAGACGAATGCTTTTTGAGGGCATTCGTCGATGGAATGTCCGTTGATGCAACATTTGCTGCAATATTTTGGGGTGGGGATTGTAGGGTCGGAGCCATGAGGGAGTTCGGCATTGTAGATTTCGCCATCTAGAGTTATGCCTCGGCTCAGTGCTGACGTAAATCTCTCCAAGGATTTGGTCACCACCTTGATCACTTTAGAGTCTTTGCCTGTTTTATAGGCTTTGACTCTCCACAGTCTTTCGACCGGGAATTGCTGTTCTGTGAGCAAGTCGGTGACCTCCTGCTCGGAGTAATCTACGTCGATTCCGGTAATGCAGAGGAGATAGGTAGGCTCTTTAGCGGAAGTGTTTGCATTTCTGCTACGGCTTTGGACCGTAACCATGGTTTGGCCAGTAGCTGTGTGGATAGCTTTCTCGATATCCCCTGCATTTATAGGATTAAAAAGTCGAAGATGTGCGATTCCATGTGAGAGAACTTTACAAGAATGAATTTTGTTGGACAAAAGAGTGGTGGCATTTATTTGCCGAAAGAAGGTACGTTTGTTACAAAGATCTTTTGGGAGATCTTTGATTAGATACTCGGACAGTGTGGGATCGTTTATGGCGTTGATGACGTTTTGATTTCTGGCTTGGGTTTTGGGGCGTGGATTGGCTGCGGCATTGGCGTAAGACATTTGTCTTATTTGTCTTCTTTGGAAGACGAAATCGTTCGGTTCAGGATTGTTTTCAGTGCTGATGGTTGCTTGTGGTTGAGAAGAGGGTTGCTGTTGAGAAGATTGTTGTTTCGATTGTTTGGGTGCTTGTTTTGACGGTTGAGTTGGGACTTTTGGTATGGCACCGTGAATATTCCGAGCGCTCTGTCGCTGAGGACCAGCCTGTGCTGGTGTTCTTAGAGGCGGAAAATCGTTAGCATATCGCTGCAGAAGGGGGTTGGAGGCGTCGTCCTGCTCGATGCGAAGGTAGGCCTCGCGATACTTGTTGCGGACGATTTCCATCTCCGCGCTAAGCGTCTCGAGGTCTAGCTCCGCCGTGAGCCGGTTGTAACCTCTGGATGGGGGTACAGTGCCTTCCTGATGTAAGGAAGAGAACTGGTTGGCAGTAGTGGTGGCTGTAGTGGTGGTGGTGGTGGTGGCAACGCTTGTCGAGGTCGTCGTCCGAGGACGAAGCGACCGGGTGGAGCTGACTGACCTTACAGAAGAAGGCATTACAAATGGGTGAGGATGCAAGTCGAGCGATCGGAGGGCACCTCAGCCTCAAGGTGTTCTGGGGGGTAAACCCCAGGGATAAAGGTGGCTTGTCCACCCCTCCGTGCTTTTCCGGCGTAAGACAGTGACTATAATTACCTGATGGGTGCAGTTTACCCTGCTGCTGGTGGGTCCCTCGTTGAAAGCCTTTTTCGCAGTTAGTTTGGCCCCCTTACTCGCACTTGTTCTTGTAACCGTATGTGAACACTAGGTAGAGTTCGGGGCGAGCGAACTCGCTCGAGCCCAGGGCCAGAGTATTCCTCTGAAACCCAGTAATCCGTCTACCTTTTTGGTTTACACGGCCAAGCGTCGTTGGTTTTTCACGCTGGTTCCAAACTAATAGCTTAGGGCTAACCGTGCGCCGCTTCTTCAGCACTTGGTGCTCTCAGGCTTCTCGCTGTTCGTCGGTAAGAGTGGGGTGTGCTAGCAGTGACCTTACTCTTCGACGTCCGGGACGAGAATGACTGGTAATGGCAGAGATGACATGGCGAAAACCGGTACAACAATAACAGATAGAATACAGCAGAACAGCCATAAAAAAGCTAAAAGAAAAGGAGATATCAAGAAGAAACTGATAAGGAGTTCAAAATGGAGGAGAGAAAGAAAATAGAAATGGATATGGAAGAAAAATGGGAAAAATTTAAAGAAGTAATAATGAAGAAAGCAGAAAAGATATTCGGCTATCTAACCGTCAGAAAATTAAACAAAAAGACGGAATGGTGGAATGCTGACATAAAGGAAGAAGTGAGGAAAAAGAAAAAGGCATGGAAAAAATACAATAGTACAAGAGAAGAACAAGATAAAAAAGAATGCCAAAAACACAGAAACATAGTGAAAGAACTAGTAAGAAAAGGAAAGAAAGAGAGTTGGAAGGAGTTCGATGAATCACTAAAGCAAAATTACAGAGACAACAACAGATGCTTCTGGAATAAAGGAGCCTAAGAGGAAAGAAAAGAAAAGAACTCAGAGGAGTAAAAGACAAAACGCAACAAACTAAAGACAAATACAACAGAGATACTAGAGGTGTGGAGAGAATATTATGAAGAGAAATATATGGGCGAGGAAAGTGAAGAAATAGAGACAGAGAGAACCATAGAACAGACAGCAGCAGACGAAAACCAAATGGAAGAAATAAGTAGAGAAGAATTGGAAGAAGCGATAAGTAGAATAAAAATAGGAAAAGCGAGCGGAGCAGATAAAATTGATCCCGAAATGATAAAATGGATAGGGAAAGAAGGAAAGAAGTGGTTGCTGGAAATAATGAGAGAAGCATGGAGAACAAACAAAATGCCGAGAGAATGGGAAGAAAACTTACTGATCCCAATTCACAAGAAAGGAGAAGAATCCACCTGTGGAAACTATAGAGATATATGCCTCTCATCAGTAGTGTTCAAGCTCTATACGAGAATAATAGAAATAAGATTAAGAACAGAGGTAGAAGAAAAACGAAGACGAACAAACAGCATTCAGAGCCAAAAGGCAAACAGTTGACAACATAAGCATACTACGAAATATAATAGAAAAAAAATAATGATCGGGGAACAAATATATATATATATATATATATATATATATATATATATATATATATATATATATATATATATATATATATATAAATATATATATATGATCTTCATAGACCTTAAAGCAGCGTTCGACTCAGTAGACCGGAAAGTATTGTGTAATACTATGGAGGAGCTGGGAATAACGAGAAAATTATTAGAGATAATTAAAAGTACGTACAGCAGAGTGGTGGGAAAAGTACAAATGGGAGGTAGCAGATCACTAGAATTTAGGATGAACAAGGGGAAAAAACAGGGAGCCTAAGCCCACTCATGTTCGTCATAATTATGGATAAATTATTTAAAAATGTGAAAAGAAGAACACACCACTTAAAAACAATAATAGGCTACACGCACCTAACACCAGTTATGATAGAAGAATTACTGTATGCGGACGACGTCGTTCTCTTAGCAGACAACCCGAGAAAGATGCAGCGACTAACTGATGTATGGACTGAGGAAATAGAGAAAATGAAATTAGAAATAAACATCAGCAAATGCAAGACGATGAAAATAGGTCAGCAGGAGCAGGAGATTGAAGGCGAAGCACGAGTGTTCTGTAAAGGACAAGAATTGGAGAGGGTGACGGCCTACGAGTACTTGGGCACGATAATATCGAATGACGGAAAGCTAGACCTAGAAATTGCAAATAGGACAAAGAAAGCTACGAAAATATATTATGCGATTAATAATAAGATACTGGGAAAACGGGAAATCAGCCAGGAAACAAAAATGCATGTATATAATACAATCACAGTACCAACTCTTCTATATGCAAGCGAGACATGGGTCACAAATAAAAGACATGAAAGTGCCATAAATGCAGCAGAAATGAAGCAGCTGAGAAAAATAGCTGGAAAGACGAAGATGGACAGGGAAAGGAACGAAAACATCAGAAACGTGCTAAGTCAGGAACCAATAGACAAAAAAATTGAAAAAAGAAAATTGAATTGGTTTGGACATATAACTAGGGTGAAAGAGAACAGACTAGTAAAGAAGGTGACAGATGCCAAAAAACAGGGGAAAAGAAGAAGGGGCAGACCTAGAAAAGGGTGGATGGAGCAGATCGAGGAAATCGGGACAAAGAGAGGGAAAACAGTGCAACAGATGAAGCAAATGATGGATAGGTGATACCAAAGTCCGACGCTCTTATAGGGCATAAGGACAACGAGAAGAAGAAGAATTAAAAAAAATGTATTAGTCAAGTAAGTTTAAATTTCTAGATTTCAGTAGTCTTAAACGAAGATTGTCTAACTATATTGAATCTATAGGATGCGTCAAATTACTCTATTTATAAAATTTATTTATGCTAAATAAATTTAATTAATTCAATAAATTTAATTTATATAATTTATTTCTCTATTTATTTATGCTAAATCCTCATAAAGCTCCTGCCTCTGATTTAATAACAGGAGAATTACTTCAGAAGCTACCAAGAAAAGTAGTGGTGTTATTAACAGTAATATACAACAGCATACTATGTCTTCGCTACTTTCCAATACAATGGAAATTAGCTCAAGTTACTATGATTCCGAAACCTGATAAGCCCGCAACACAAGCTAATTCATATCGCCCTATAATCCTAGTCCCAATATTGTCGAAAAGTATTAGAACTGCTGCTACTACATAAAATCGAGCAAGTTGTTCCCATAAACTAAATTATACCACAACACCAATTCGGATTTAGACGTGAACACTCAACCATCCAACAATGCCTCAGAATGATAAATAGGCATCCAACAGGCATTTGATAGGGTATGGCAACAAGGTCTCCTCTATTAACTGAAATGACACCTAACAGACCAACTATACTTTATTCTAAAATCGTATCTTACTGACCGATACTTCCAAGTCAAAACTGAAGACAACTACTTAAATAACCACATCATACAATCTGGCGTACCACAGGGTAACGTTCTCGGCCCATTTCTGTATTTGATATTTACAGCCGACGTTTCAACCAGAAAAGATACCTTCTTAGCTACTTTTGCCGGTGCTACGGGAATCTTAGCAGTGCATGTCGACCCTAATGTAGCATCACAAAAAGTACAAAATCACTTAGACCAATTACAAAACTGGCTTAAGCGATGGAAAATAAATGTTAATGCCAGCAAACCAGTACAAATTACTTTTAGAACAAGAACATCTGCATGTCCTCAAGTTTCTATAAATAATACCCCGATTTCAATCAAACCAAGTTGTCAAATACTTGGGATTGCATCTGGATGAAAAACGCACATTAAAAGTAAATGTAAACAATTAGATCTTAAACTAAAAAATATGAATTGGCTATTTAACAAGAGGTGTCAGTTATCTCTTGAAAATAAACTGCTTCTGTACAGAGCCATACTCATACCAGTATGGCCATACGGAATAGATCTATGGGACTGCAGTAAACCTTCAAATACGAAGATACTCCAAACATTCCAGTCGAAAATATTCCATATGACAAATAAAGCTCCATGGTAGATATCCAACCAGACACTTCACAATGATCTGGACATCCCACTAATCAAGGACATAATAAAGAATCTTTCAATAAAATATAAAAATCGCACCACTGACCACACCAAGGAATTGCTAAATAATTTATTCACCCAACCACTTGCTGAAAGAAGACTGAAGAGAGTATGGCCAGATGACCTACCACAATAATACTTAGAGAACCGTCACTGGACGGTACCTAACTCACCTTAATTGACTTACATACCATTTACTTATTAGGTACTTTGTAGATATGTAGAGTAGACTGTAAAACTCAGTGTATCAAATAAAAAAAATTATTTAAAGAACATAATATCAGGTTGGCTGTACATTTTTCAATACAAGTTTCCTATTACTTAAAATAATATTTTCCTTACCTAGTAATGCTGTGAACTTTAGTGTTGATATCATCACTCGATGGAGAAAATTCTTTTTGAAACAATCTTATCTTAAACTGTGGTTTTTTCTTTCTAACAGGTATAATTGAAATCTCTGGTCCAATTGAATTTATTATTCTTACATTTTCTGAATCACATCCACTTAGTGGATCCGAATCACTTCCACAATCCTAGAACAACGTGCGAAAATACGTAAAATAAAACAACAAAATCTAATCACAAAAATAAGCATGTACCTATTTAGTTTTAGGATAAGATTGTATACGAAACAATGACTAATAAGTAAAAATTGTATAATAGAATAGAATAGAAGTATGCTTTATCAAACAACAATGTTAATCAAACAACACAACTGGTCAATATAATAAAGAGACGCAAGCTGGTATACTTCTGTCACATTAACCAATTCAAAGAAATACCTCGAATTCCATATATTCCAGGGCGCATCTGTTTTGAGATGGACGTTGAGAGGTCACTCATATTTTTTTGCAGAAATTGCTTGAAATTAACTCCTATAACAATAATTGGGATATCCTCCCACTCAAAAATGTCCGGAACATTGTTTAAATAATCAAAATGTCAAAAAATGAAGGAAAATTCGATTATTTTCTTTGTTTTTTGATTATAACTTTCAAAGTATTCACTTTCGAGAAAAGTTGTACTGACATAAAAGTTGTGTAATTAAATTTCTTACAATATAGGATTGGTTACAAATTTTAAAAATTGTCACCCTTGTTGCAAAATAGCAATAATTGCGAAAAAAAACATAAAAACACAAGTATTTGCATTTTACGTTTTTCAACCATTTATGCTACACTTAGGACCTTCATATTTTACCCAGAAAAACTATATAATATAGTAAAACAATACTGTAAATTTCATTAATATCGGTGCAATAGATTTTGAAAAATAAATTTTGCAATCCAGCTTTCGCAAAAAAAATTCATTTTTTCAAAATGTTGCAGGACTGAAAATAAAGCAGATAGCAAGTTGAATTTTTTTACGTATAGAAGAATACAGTACCTTTCATTTACAATTTTTAATATTAAAATCCATTAACTACCACGGCGTCAGGAATTTTTTTAAATAAACATTAATTTTTGGTGCTACGCGCAGGACAGCGGTGTTCGATTCACACAAGTTGATTTCCACCATTTCTTCCAATCTTTATTTAATATATTATTTTCTTACACTATATTTTGTTGTATTTTAATATTTTAATTCCACAAAAATCAAACTAATTTGATTATTGTTTGTGAAATTTTGTTTAAACAGTTGCATTTGTTTAAAAATAATAAGCTTTTATTCTCTAACTTAAAATATATGAACAAAGAAAGTTTTTGCCAAAAAAGTGTTATTTCAAAGGACAGAACATGTGTTTTTATTTTGCAATAAACAAATTTATTTATTTATCGAAATGTACTAAAAATTAAAATTTGTCAATCATTATATAAGGTCATTGGAATGCCCAATCAGAGCAAACTATCCGCTATCCTGCGCGTGGCACCAAAAAAAAATGTGTATTTAAAAAATTCCTGCCGCCGTAGTGGTTAACCGATTTTAATTTTGCAAATTGCAGATAAAAGGTACGGTATTCTTCTATATGTAAAAAAAATAAAACTTGCTGTCTGCTTTATATTCAGTCCTGCAAGATTTTGAAAAAAATATTTTTTTTGCGAAAGCTGGATTGCAAAATTTGTTTTGCAAAATCTATTCAACCGATCTTAATGAAATTCGCAGTATTGTTTTCTTATATCATTAAGTTTTTCTTGGTAAAATATGAAGGTCCTAAGTGTAGCGTAAATGGTTGAAAAACGTAAAATGCGAATACAGTAGAACCCCGATTATCCGTGCTCCTCGGGACCGAAGGGTGGCACGGATAATTGAAAAGCACGGATAATCCGAACATGTATTTCTTATGTATAATACATATGTACGTATACACATACATATGTACCTACCATAAAAAATAACAGAAAAAAATAAATCTTTCATAATTTCTCTTTCGTCATATAGAGTTTCCGTCAAGTGATTTACGATGACGATATTTTGATAAAACCTCAAAAACGCAACTTGAGTAATAGAAAATCATAGCACGGATAATCCGCAGCACGGATAATCCGCACCCGGATAATCGGGGTTCTACTGTATTTGTTTTTTTATCGTTTTTTCGCAATTATTGCTATTTTGCAACAAGGGTGACAATTTTTAAAATTTTTAACGAATTCTATATTGTGGGAAATTTAATTGCGCAACTTTTATGTCGGTACAACTTTTCTCAGAAATGAATACTTTCAAAGTTATAATCAAAAAACGAAGAAAAAAATCGAATTTCTCCTTAGTTTTTTGACATTTTGATTATTTAAACAATGTTCCGGACCTTTTTGAGTGGGAGGCTAACTCAAATATTATTATGTGAGTTATTTTCAAGCAATTTCTGCAAAAAAAATATGAGTCACCTCTCAACGTCCAAATGTACTAATATTTTTACAGATGCGCCCTGGTCTAATAGAAATTTAGTTTATTTATCAGAATGTTGTTATTTCCATAATAAAAAGCTTTGGCTTAGTCATAAAAAACAGTGGCAGTGTAAAGATTATGGTTCAGTGTTTGGTCAACCTCATGTAGTACAGAAAAACATGGCATCAGTGGTACATTTATTAGTTAAAAAGCAGAACTGATTTTGTAATAAAGTGTTGTTTTCAACAAGAAAGGACATAAGACATTATGAGTCTCTCCATAATATTGGAGAGTACAGGTAGTAAGGGCATAGGTCTATAATTGAATGGGTCCCTCCAGTGACATTCCAAGTGCCAGTTTAAAAATTTTTCAGGAAGTGAAAAAAACATTTTTTGCAATACAAAATAAGTTATTACATTAAATATTATAACAATATTATTGTAAACCTTTTTATAAAAAATTACTAGTAAAACTTTTAAGTTACACAAAGTAGTAATAAAGTTATAACCAAACTAATAAATTTTTAATTGCAACATTCTAATCGACAGTCGCTTAGAAGGTTGTTGTAACTTTTTACTGGAAAATGGCAGTTGAAATGTTATTTTATATTCAGTTAAATGAGGTTCCCCTGCATTTCTAGAAACCTCATGCACGTTTCTAGACTAGTTGACTTTGTCCTGCTTTTACTTCAGTTTAACTGATTTATATCAGAGGGTTCCTAACTTACCCGCGGTAATGTAGACATCTTCAGGCGCTTGTAACGTTACTGCGCGGAGTTTCAAAAAGTGGCAGGAAGACGCAAGTCACAGGGCTGCCAACCTCAATGACAATAACATGAAAATACCTCTCCCATGTCTGGAATGTCATATAGAACGTTTCTGCACAGAAAACTCGATTTCAAATAATATGTCGCTTAGAATGTTACTGAAGGGAGCCATTAAATTGAAGCTTTAGACTTTTCACCACTCTTGTGAAGAGGAATAATAATGGATGTCTTTAGGTACTCTGGAAATTTAACTTTATGAAAAGAATCATTAATTAGTGAGATGAGGACTTCCAACACATTTTTTGGGAAATTTGAGCAATTTTTTATGGATAGTCCATCAGTACTACAGGACGATTTGCTTTTGATACTATTGATTATTTGCATCAGTTCAGGAAATGGGATCTTGTTTTGGCAAAATAGTTAATTTTAATGTAATGTAATGTTAATGTAATGTAATGTCTATTTACGGACTTGCCATTTTTATAAATCAACCTAAATTTAACTAAACTATTAAAGCACAATGTAATTACATAAAAAGGTATTTTCGATCTCATTCTTAATAGTACTTAGTGATAAATGAAAAAAATCAATAGTATTAAATTTGTTTACATTTCTACACATTCTCTGTAAGGTTATTTACAGTATAAGTTCGATTATGAAATTCTAAATAAAATAAGTCTTGGGACCTGGTGTCTCTACGGGGAGTACGGAAGTAAACCTTTTCCAAAAGAGCACTAGCATCAATGCCTCCTCGTATTAATTTATATATTTATAAATGCTACATCTAACAATATTCGCCTTTCTTCAAGAGTAGGCAATTTAAGTAAAGATTGTAAAACAATGTATTAAATTTCATTTAGGTATTCTCAATTTAAAAGCAATAAATATTAAGAACTTTCTCTGTACTCTTTCTAATAGATCTTTGTAGCATTTATAATGCAGAGACCAAATATTGCTACCATATTCCAAAAACAATCTAATAAAGGAACAGTAGATATGTTAGGAGTCATCCTAACAAGAACAAAGGAACATATCCAAAAAATATTCCAGAAGTTCGAAGCGGAAGCAAAAAGATATGGATTAAGAATCAACCAAGGAAAAACACAATACATGGTAATGAAAGGAGATATAAATAAAAAGGATAACTATATAAAAATGAAAGGAGAAGGAGATGAATATAAATTTAAGGAAGTATCAGAATTCGAATACCTGGGAGTGACTGTAACCAATACTGGAAGGGAAGAAAAAGAAATAGATAAAAGATTATTGAAGGGAAATCGAGTTGTGGGTGCCTTAAACACGATATTAAAAGCAAAAAATGTATCAATAAACGCGAAAATCAGAATGTATGAAATGATAATACGGCCCACAGTGTTGTATGCGAGCGAAACATGGGTAATGAATCAACAAGAGGAGAAGAAGATACAGATATGGGAAAGGAAGGTCCTGAGAAAGATTTTTGGAGGTATACAGATAGCGGAGAAAACCTGGAGGGAACAAATGAAGAAGTAATGAGGATGTATGGGAGACCAAAAATAACGACAAAAATATGAGCGAATAAATATGAACAGAGGGGATATATTATCAGGTCCACAACTTACTTTTAGATCAATCTTAGATGTAAATTCAAATACAATACAGTAATATCACAAATTTCAACACAAAGACTATTATCAGAAAGATTAAAAAAAATGGTATACATTTTTATTTTTATATTAGTATTACCAGTGCTGTTTTTGTGACGGTACGCGCCGGTACGCCGTACCGGTACCTTTTGGGACAAAAATAAAAAAACAACAAAATTAGAGACAAATTCCTGAATTTTTTCCTTGCTCACAAATAGCATTAAAACGCCCTTATTGAGGCTAAATTTTAAAAGTTTTCCCGGGGGCGGACCCCCTTTTATGAACACTCCCCAGACCCCCCAGAACATTGCGTACCGGAACCTATATTGTTACAAAAACAGCACTGAGTATTACTCCTATAGAGTAACTAGGTCCATTTTCCGTTGGAACTTTGCCAATCTGCAGACAGGGGTTGTGAATTGCATAGTGTAGAATTCCTTCCCTTTTGTCTTCACTGCAGCATCCATTTGGCTTGCATATTGTAAAAGCCTTGGAGGTGTCACCAGGGAAATGGACTAATAAGTTTTTCCATTCAAAATCTTTTAAAAATATTTTATTTTACAAATATTTTTCTTAGGTTGAAAATCTTAATCTTTCATTTAGCAGATGCCGCTATGCACCTACTACCTTCACGTCAGTTGCAGTGGGGGACTAATATGTCGAAAAAATTTTACCAGGATTAGAGTAAGCAGCCTATGCATTCTCTGAAGAGCCTCTAACAAGAGGTGAAATCGTCGATAAGAGTGCTGGCTGCACTCTCTAATCTAAGTAAAAATTAAGACAGTTTTGGCTTCGCATTGCAACTGAATAAAAATGGTATACATTTTTATTTTTACTATTATCAGAGTTTACAGCTGGATAATCTGTATTACTAGTAACATACGTTGAATTAAAAAATTTACTAAACAAATTTGTTATATTTTGGGAATTATCAGAAGTTATATTCTCATATTTCATTGTGTTTGGCAAATCAAAACATTTTCTTTTATTATTTACATAATTCCAAAAATCTTTTTTATCATACATAGCAGTTTGTAAATTATTTAGGTGAATCTGATGACATGTTTCGTAACAATCCCTAAATTCTTGACGCAAATTAGAAAAAAGATCATAATCCTTCTTAGATCCTGTCATTTTGTGTACTGCATGAGCAATCTTCTTTTGAAATAATAAATGTTTTAGATGAGGAGTGTACCATTTCGGAAATTTTGAGTTTTTGCATCTAGTTTTTGGTACAAATAGATAATACAGGAATTTAACACTTCATAAAATTTATCAACACTATTATTTACATCTGTCTCATCGATAACCCTATTCCAGTCGACTGAACCTAAATATTCATTAATAAGGATATAATTTGCATTTTTAAAGTCAAAATTTTATATTTTTATGATTTTAAAATTTTATATTTTTATTCACATTAACGAAGTATTCATTTAGATTTTCAGGGTTTGGAATGAAAATATTTGAGCTGTGTGCGTTTTATTTCGAAGATTGTAGTAGGGGAGGAAAGTATGCTAAATGTGTAGTCACTCGAGCGCTTTGGGGACCTATTGGGTTGTGAAGAGTAAGTTCTAAAACCAAAAAAAGTTAAGTAAAGTTTTCCATTGTAGTGGGGACTTTCCATTTTTAATTTAATTTTCCATTTCCAACAATCGTTTTTTCCGATTATTGGGACCGTGCAAGTTCGGCAAAGCGACCTCTATTTCTACGCTCTGTACTTTTATTCGCACTTTTAATTATATTGGCCAATTATATTAGTCCTGGTTGCTGGATAATTGTCAAGGCCTTAGTCCAAAAAAAATAATAAGAAGAAAAAATAAGATGCAGGTTATGTTATGCAAACTTACACAATTGTATGTAGTAAATAAAATTAGTTATTAAAATGCAGTACTGCAAGCAAAATACAATTAATTAAATTTATCTTTATATAATAATTACATATCATATCAATATTGTGGAGCCATATATAATTTTTCTGCTTCAATGACAGAAGGTATGAAATATACGTCAATTTGACAATTTCAATTGACAATATGAATTATTTAAGATAGTTGCAATATTTCTCCACAACTCGCGCACGGTCCTTTCTCGTTTCCCTTCCAAGTACTTGCACACCGCGAATAGCGTCATTTATCCATAATTCGAAAAAATGTTTCAAATAAAAGTTACTTATTTTTATGTAAGGAATCCGAATCTGCAATAAAAAATGGGGGCTCCTGTTTAAAATTTTAAAGTAACCCCCCACCCCAATTCCGTGTGGGGTCGTGTTTGGTGCCATTCGATAGATTTTTCAAATATATTGAATAAGTGTACTTTTCAGTTTTTCGATCTGATGTTCATTTCGTGAAATATCGGTGGATTCGTATTTAAAATTTTAAATTTACCCCACACCCCTCTCTGTGGGAAGTCATTACTCTACTCTACTCTACTCTACTCATATTTGTTATCATTCGATAGATTTTTGACAAATATTGAGCACATATTTTTTAGTTTTTAGATCTATCGTTCATTTCGCGAAATATTCGCTTTTTTTCTTGTGAAACTTTGTGACTTACCCATTTCCTTACACCCCGCCCATATCACCAGATGGTTGAAATATACACTGTTTTGCATGTACTGCTGGCTCCAAAAAAAAATGATACGACTCTTAAAGCGTATTTTGTAGAAAACTGAGCAGTGTACTTTCTTCTTCTTCTTCTTTTTGTTTTTGGTCTCGCTGCAAGGCAATTACCAGCACGATTTATAGGCGATCTTGATGTAATCTTGCTCTAAGCCATATCAAAATCGCTGACTATGTTCTTGTAAAAAGCATTTGATGAGGTGTGATATAATGAATATTAGTTTAATTATATTTAATTTATTATATTTTGAAGGATAAATACTTATTATTCACATACTGTCACTGTCACTGACAAATCATAAAATTTGTCAGATAACTTCAACCTCAAAAAATGGCTGTTTGTTTGTTTATTTTATTATTTGTCTATCATAATAAATATAATGTCAGACCAAGCATACACTGCTCAAAATGATCAAATCTTACTAAGAGTCATATCAGTTTTTTAGGAACCAGCTGTACTTAACTTACCTTATCTTAATCTGACGATGTCAAGTTTTTCTAAGGATAGATTTTTTTCGGCCCCCCTTAACGAACGTCCCTGTGTTTAGAGCCAATATATGGTAGAGGTACATCTACAGGGTACCAGGTTTCTCCCCATATGATAATCTGACATGCTTAAATTACTGCAAAAATCCCCGCTTGGGCTCCCCTACCATTGTTTATTTAATTATGGACCAAATTTCTTTTGCAACACTTTTAAACCTTGCCAGACAATAAGTTTAAGATTGGTTTGCGCTGTACTTGGTGATATATTGAGTGATAGAGACATTAGTAAATTTTTTGATGTAGTGTTAGCAGTGAAAGCATATTATTTCCTGATATGCGGATACCTTTGATAGTCCAGGGTTTGCGATGTTTTGGTTTAATTGTAATTAAAGGTAATGCCTTATTTAAGATACAGACAAGCTTATCTAAAAAATCACTGAAATTATAGTCTACATTCATAAAAGGAAAGTGCACTCACTAGGTTATGCAAAAATTTTGAAATTTACGAAAGTTCAAAGTGGAAAAAATCCTGCCTAAACATTGGGTTTTAGAGAAGAATTTGCTGAAGATGTTTAACTTCGTATATACTGCTTCATGATCAGATAGTTCCTCATTAATAATTGTAGACCAGATATCATGGCGTGAGAAATCTGTGACAATATAATCAATTATGGTAGATGTAGTTTTTGTAATCCTTGTAGGAGAATTAACATGCATTGTTAGACCATATGATTCATATATATGTTGATCAAGGACATTTAGGTACCTCAAGCTACAGCATAATTCATGTTGAGGTCCCCCTGAATGTTTCTGCTTTTATGGGGCAAGTCATCTAAGAATTTTAGCAGGTTCTGAAAAATAGATCCATTAAAGAGTCAGGTGATCTATAAATGCAAATAATGTAACGATTAAGATTCTTATTATACACTTGGAAAACTCACAGAAAGCTTCACTGAACAGAAAGTCATATTTTGTTACCAGAGAAAAATTAGTATTTGTAAAAAGAATTAGGGTGCCCCCATGTAAGTGTGATATATTTTTCTACAAAATTGACGAATGGAATTAGTGTCCACAGTCATATAAACACAAACAAACAACAAACAAAACATCTTTACAATACACAAAAATCTAATTATTTACCTCTTCCAAATCATCCTCATCATTTATTATCACTACAGGTTCCAAAGATGGGTGAAAGTCATCATCATCGCTCATATCCATGTTTAAGTAAAGCTGAAAATTTAATTTATTTTTTAAATTGTAATATTTTTTATTTTTGTTTTCTTGCAATACAAAAATAAACAAACATTAACCTGAACTTTATTACTCAAAATGAAATAAATACCTCTAGCAATATTTTATACTCCTAATTTAAAAGTGTATAGAATGAAATTTTCTTTACAGATTAAAAATAAATCCAGAAAATTCGGATCATAAGCCAAAATTCCAACATTTCTTAAAAAATATACAAAAAATCAGCTTTCCTGTCAAAATGCTGTCTCCTAATCGATTGAAAGTTTGACGTTTGACAGTTTGACGTATGTTGTACGGGTGTGTTGTACCAACATCTGCTAATAAAATATTAAATATTTATCAAAAAAAGTAGAGTAAAATAATATTAAAAGAAATTCAAACTCAAATTTGTAAAAATATTGTAGATTTAAAAAAAGGAGTTAGTAGAAATGACTATAGTATAATAAAATCAAGGATTTTATTTTCTAAGATTCATTTTGATCTTAAAAATCACATTTCATATAAAGTTATGGTTTCATATCATGTTTAAATTATTTAGGCCCGGTCTTTTCACCTCCGGATAAATAGTTAACGGGAAGTTTATCTGACAGATAAAAAAAGTAGCGTCTTTTCACTCTGGAATAAAGTTATCCGGCAGATAAATTGACGTTAAATATCAAATATTTAACTGCCGAATAAAGTACCGAATAAGAAGTTATCTGGCAGATAAACTTTGATTTTCGTATATTTCATGGTTTCTGATTACCAGGAAACTAAAAATATAACCTAAAATCTTGAGGGTCTGATTGAATTTATTGCAAAAGTAAAATTTTGTTCTTTCTAAAAATTCTCAATCACAAATTTTATGTTATTTTGTTTTTATACATACCTACCTACTGTAATTTTTTAAGCAGAGTTATTAGATATTAAATTAAAGATGGGTTATAATTTGAAAAAATTATAATAGGTATGTATTATTGTATACCTACCCAACTATATTCATTTACAAAGGAAAACAAGTTGTAAAAAATAAAAATAGAATAGTTTCTTATCCCATCATTTCTTTGAATTGCCAAATATTTTACGATTCCAAAATGAAAGGTATTGATATATGTAGGTAGTAACTAGAATTATGTATGCACATGGTTCTCAGAAACAGTAGATGATACCTACCTTGAAAAAAAAGCTGCTGTTAAGTATCCAAAACATACTGGGTGTATCATGAAATTCTAAAAAAAATAGAATATAGGAAGACTGATTTTATATTCTGAGAATTTCGTAATACTCCCCGGATATGTTTTAAATAGGTACCTTCTTACTAATATTTTTTTGTGCCAAATATAAGTAATTCTGTATTATTGCTGTTTAAATTCAGATCATAGCAATGGGTTGTTACTTTTTTAATGAGTCCGCAAATACATCCCTTTTTGTATTCAGTTGTCCTACACTGAAGCAATATATTTATAACATAGAGAGAGATGAAAATGAAGACAATTTTGAAAATGAATTGCTAAGTATAGACCAGGAATAAGCTAAATTATTGAATTTACTGAAGTTATGATGTTTGATAACCTTATAAAAATTTTTGTGTTAAGCTTGTCACGCACGGGGAACTATACTAAAATATATCTCATATCACTCACTATAGTAATGAGTGAGGCTGCATACACGGAACTATACCTAATGTATATTATGGTTCCGTTTATGCAGGCTCACTCATTATTATAGTGAGCAATATGAGATGTAATATATCTATTATAGTATACCTCCTGGTCAGTAACAAGCTTTATGGGGAAATAGAAGGAGCATTAATATACATGTATAATTTTTTATTCTTTATTTAATTGTCCTTTGTATAATTTAATTATTAAATTTAATAAATCAATGAATTTTTGTGTCTCTTCTGCCCTTTAATTTTCTCTGGCACGCTTGTGTTCTACCCTTTCCTCCTCTTTTTCTATCTGAAGCAATTGAGCTATGTTGGGTATTAGCGTTGTTCTTTCTTGTAATACATTCTCTAGTTTATTATTGGTAGCTTATTTCTGGAGCTAGCTTTTTCTTTGAGAACACAGGATTCCATCTTCTAGGTGTTTGTCATATCTGTAACCAATTTTTTTTATTTAGAAAAGTGAAAGATATCTACTATGGGCCATTCCACGAACATACGCCTGTTTTGGATTATTTCGACAACGAATATTTTACTGTGCAACCTAAGAAGTACGAAAGTAAATGGCACTAATAATTATTCCAATAAATAACAATGTAATTTGCAATTTACTTTTGTTCTTCTTATTTTGCAACGTAAAATATTCGTTGTCGAAGTAATCCAAAACAGGCGTATGTTCGTGGAATGACCCATAACAAATATTAAAATTAGGTTTTATTCTTGTTATTGGGATTCTTCAATTTACCATGTAAATTATCCAATCTTTAAAATATTGTGTTTTGATATACATAGTTGGTTTATCCCTAGTTTACTATTCAATATACCAGTTGGATGGATTATGAATCTGTAGCGTTTTGACAATGATTGATATGTCCATCTAGCCTAATTTTTCAGGAGGGCATTTTGAAAGTTTAAATCATGTTTTGTCAACCCAAAAACGAAAAGTAATCAACATAAGAAATCAAGTAATATATCAAGTTCTGGCCTACCTAATACAGTAGAATCCAGATTATCCGTGCTCCTCGGGACCGAAGGTGGCACTGATAATCCGAACATGTATTTCTTATGTATAATAAGTACGTATACACATACATATTATAATATTATGTACCTACCATAAAAAGATAACAGAAAAAATAAATCTTTCATTATGAGTCTCTCTTTCGTCATATAGAGTTTCCGTTAAGTGATTTACAATGACGCTATGTTGATAAAACCTCAAAAATGCAACTTGAGTAATAGAAAATCATAGCACGGATAATTAGGGTTCTACTGTAAGTTAAAAGGGGACATGTGGGACAAAGGGGGTTTTACCTTCATCATACACATACCAAACTATACCAACTTGAAGAAATGTTACTAAATAGCATATCAAGCAAATAATCTCATTATGGCTAAAATCAGACGTAACATCAAGTTTTGCCATATTGCATGATATTTACAGAAATATAGTATTGAATTTAAATAAAAGTTTTCCCCACATTAACAAATTTTTACATCATTGAACAGTAATTAGGTTTGTTCTAGCATCAGTTTCAAACGGTTTGAAACCATCAGCGAATAGTCGACCAGCGCGAGTAGATAGGGGATAGCACTGGTGACTGTATTATGTTGTCTCACTGAGCAACTAATTGCTGACGGTTTCTGACTAGTTTGACTGTTTGCTAGAACAAACCTAATATTAATAATCATATAATATGTACATATATAATTATGTAAACAAAATTACCACTGCATCTGTTTCATTAGCTAGCTTGTCTTTATTTAAACTTGTCTTTGTCTTCTATTTTACATACAAATCAACAGTTTTCCTCTAATTTAAAATGGATTTACCTCTTGTTCAAGCTCTCCAGTAAACTATTTCAGCATAATCAATGTTTTCCTTCTAAAACAATATTGTTGTCTGATTAAAATATGGAAATGTATTTCTAAACCTTATGACTTTGTATACCTATTTTTTTAAGTTGTAATTCTTTGATTTACTTACATTTCCTTCATTCCTTCTTCCAAAATGGAAATAAAATCGATAAAATCATCTTTGAAATACTTCGAATCTAATTATGTTAGGTTAAGTTAAAGCTGAAATTATAAAAATAAACATAAAAGTCAGGTGTGTTCGGAATCCAAACTTACTTTTAAGCTTATCTACCGGATAACTAACTGGAACATAAATTGACGTGAAAAGACGGGTACATTTTATCTGGCGAATAAATATTTATCCTCCAGATAGCTAACTGCCAGATAAGAGCATATTAGGTGAAAAGACCGGGCCTTTTAAAAATGCAATTCTGAATGTGTAGTGTTTAGTTGATATATTTATTTTTATGGTAATAACAAATATGTGTGTTTGTATATTAAATATTATATCTCATCTTGTTTAAATATAAATTTATTATGAATAACTCAAGAAATTATTATAAAATTATCTAGAAGTTCTGGTTTATCTGACTCCGATACCAAATGCTCTTAAAACTGGTTAACTACACTTATCGAATAGAACCATTTTATTGGTTTTTAATGGGTTTTTAGATTAGGGTTTCTTTTAAAGCAAAAAAGCAACTCACTTGGAAGAGAAAATATTTTTTTATATTTTTATTTGTGGTTGTATACGCAACTGAAGTTTTAGTTTTTAATGTTGGTATTAGTGACTGATGGGTTACTAAAACCATTTCGGTTGTTTTGTTGGTAGCAGTTATTATTTCTTTCCGGTCAAAGTTTTTGAGCCGTCAACATGGGTGAGTGTCGTTCTGTAAGTTTTTTTCATTTTTAGTGAAGTATTTTAAAACTATTGGTTTTTGATAAACTTTTCAAAATCATTAAACGAAAATGAGTCTTACGTTTCACTAATTCGTTACTGTTTGTGATCGTTTTCGATAAATAAGTTTGTGTTTGTAGTAGCAACGCCTTATGAAAATTGTCAACCAATATTTTTTATCCTTCATCATCGGGTCTTCTATAACATAATTTTTCAAATTGATAGTAAATATACATTAAGTGAAGTTGCTAAATTTGTTTTATAGTAATATTGAGAGATATTTGACGATCAATTTATTTATCAAGGTAAGCCCCGTGGATTGAGAACCGCTAGGAAACATGTGAATCACCGTCGTGAACAAAGATGGGCTGATAAAGATTACAAAAAGGCACATTTAGGAACTAGATGGAAGGCTAATCCTTTTGGAGGTGCTTCTCATGCTAAAGGAATTGTATTGGAAAAAGTGTAAGTACCTTTTATATGTACTGTTATTATAGTCTTTCAATTAAAACGATTTTATATTTGGCTACTGAATTTTGATCTCATTTAGGCTGTAAATCTTAATTAACTCATTATTTTGATTAATACCTGTGTTTACTATAATAGCATGTTAAAAATCTAGGGTCAGTCACCTATATTTTTGAATAGCATTGTGAGACCATCGATACTAAATTTTAAGTATATGATGTTTATATTTAAAACAATGCAAGATTAAAGGCGCTCTGAACCATTGGGTAGATGTTTCAATCAACTATACACTCTGATATGTGCGCTACATAATCCATTTTCAGGAAAAGAATCAAAATTCGACAGGCAGAATTTCCTCGTGAATGGTCTTTTATGCATTCCAATCACAGGAAAATTCTGTGCGTTGCGTTTCATACAATCATCAACTTGGTAAGATCCATTGTAAATCATTTAGATTTTGTCAAATTGTATATATTAATAATTTTAATTTGTTTTGTAGGGGAGTTGAAGCAAAACAACCTAACTCTGCTATTCGCAAGTGCGTTAGGGTACAGTTAATTAAAAATGGTAAAAAAATCACAGCCTTCGTACCTAGAGATGGTTGCTTAAACCATATAGAAGAAAACGATGAAGTTCTAGTTGCAGGTTTTGGACGTAAAGGTCATGCTGTAGGAGATATTCCCGGAGTTAGATTTAAGGTAAATATTTTGTATTTATACAAAATCTATTCAGTTAGTGCATCATTCAATGGCTATTTTGCATTTAAATGTTTGTTTCACATAATTTTCAATCTCCATAAAATGATAGAACACTAAACTTTTGTTTAAAACACTTCCACAAAATTAATTTTAATTTATCACTATTTCGGTGGCAGAGTGTCTTTCTCAAGTGATGTATTTTTATCATGCATCTAAACTTCATAGTGAATAAACTGAGGAGGAAGAGCTGTCTCTAAAGTGTTATTCAGAATCTGTATTTTTTAATTTTTCTTACTTTCCATAGATTCTAGTAAACATCTATTCCATAGATTCCATCTAATACATATTCAGAATCTGTATTTTTTAATTTTTCTTACTTTCCAAAGATTCTAGTAAAGATAGGGTACCATCTTAGTTTAGAATATTGAGAATTTGAAATTGGTAATTCAAAGAAAGATTATATTCTAGAATCTAGATGAGTTGTGCACATAGAACCAGTTTTTCTGTTATTTAACGCCTTTATGTAAGGAACACTTACAATAGTGGTGTGTATTGTCCTTTTCATGATCAATTTTCAGTGCGTAACAAATGATAGGAAAAAGGGTAAGTCCGTGATAATACCAATGAACTGTCAACACTGATGGAATGGCCCCGTCCCATTCCAACAGTGAAGCGAGATAGGCGCCAACATACAAGAGAGAGGTTCTAGCACTTCTAGAGAGACAGAGATTTTGTCAGGTAAAATTTGCTACAACTACAACGTACCTGATTAGCACTGTCCGATTATCTTCCCTCCTTTACCTGATTATCTTCTATCTCATCCTGACGCCATTAACTTCGTTTTATGGCGATTCCATCAGTGTTGACAGTTCGTTGGATAATACACATTTGAGGAGCTTAGTATTAAAGACGGACAACTCCATGTTTATCAAAATTGAGTTAAAGGTACAGTCTTATAGGATTTTTTCCGGGGAATTCAAATCTGAATTGCTTTAGTTTCAAAAGCGGCTAGAAAATGCAAAAAATTGCATTTTAAAACGAGCATCAGTTTCAGAAACGGACAGCTCCAACTTGATTTTGTAGCAGAATTGGACTACTCCGTTACAGCCAATCGAATGGTAGTATTTACGTCACGTTGTCATGTGCACTAGAATAAACCTACTGAGAGTGGCCATTGCGTTTTAAGTTTGCAACAGTTTACGACGTTATTTTAACAGTTTTTCTGTGTCTTTTTTAAATATTTTCGCGTTATTTTTCCAAAAAATGCAAGTTAACGTAGTTGAAGCACTTAAAAATTAAGCCAGGAAGAAATTATTTGACAAAAATAGTCAACATTGGGTTCAAAAACGGACAGCTCCAGAGCTTGGTGACAAAATCGGCCAACTCCATTTTCTTTATTGATTTTAGGGAATAAACCATAAATATATTTACATTTTCGTTATTCAGAAGTGTTCAGAGACCCTAGAGGTATATTCATAAAAAAAATCACAATTGTATGTCGAGAATATAAGGCGCTACAGTTTTTCAGCTTTCCTGAAAAAGGTACAAAATGGAGTAGTCCGTCTTTGATACTCAGCTCCTCATTTATGACATTTATTCTAACATGACATTTTAGTTAAATCTGACAGTTGTCACATTTTATTTTCAATTTGGAATAAAAACAAATCAAATGTGGTTCTTGCATTTATAAAATGGTATTTTCTTTGATTTGTATAGTTTTATAAATTATACAGATTGTATAATTGTAATATTATCTAACTAAAAAAAATTATTTTTTTATTATGGCGCCATCTATCGACAACTAGAATAACTAGAATAAAATAACTAGAAATGTTATAAAAATGTCACTGACGAAATGTAATCAATGACGTGCCTTTTTTCTGTCACATACAATTTAATGCGTTAGAAAGAAATCGAAAAACTGTGACGCACTGAAAGATGATCATGAGACATACTGTACAAACTTATATATTTATGGTGACTCTCAGAAGCTTAAATCTCTCAAACTGGTGGAACCTTAAATAAACGAGGGCTTTTAATAATAAACAGATTCTGTGTATACAGGGTGAGGCAAATAAAGGGCCTATTAGAAATATCTCGAGAACTACAGGCAACAGAATCATGAAAATTTGAATTAAGGGGTTTTAAAAAGTCATCTGTTTAATGAAAATATTTTCATCTATTTGCTACTTCCGGTTATTGGGACCGTGCAAGTTCGGCAAAGCGACCCCTATTTCTACGCTCTATACTAAAATTCGCACTTTTAATTATATTGGCCAATTATATTAGTCCTGGTTACTGGATAATTGTCAAGACCATAGTCCAAAAAAATAATAAGAAGAAAAAATAAGATTCAGGTTATGTTATGAAAACGTCAACAATTGTATGTAGTAAATAAAATTAGTTATTAAAATGCAGTACTGCAAGCAAAATAAAATTAATTAAATTTACCTTTATATAATAATTGCATATCATATCAATATTGTGGAGCAATATACAGGGTGTCCCGAAAAGAATGGTCATAAATTATACCACACATTCTGGGGTTAAAAATAGTTCGGTTGAACTTAACTTACCTTAATACAAATGTGCTCATAAAAAAAGTTACAGCCCTTTGAAGTTACAAAATGAAAATCGATTTTTTTCAATATGTCGAAAACTCTCAAAGATTTTTTATTGAAAACGGGCATGTATCATTCTTATGACAGGCCCACCTTAAAACCAAATTATAGTGAAATTTGTCCACCCTATAAAAAATTTATGGGAATTTTGTTCCCTTGAACCCCCCCAAACTTTTGTGTACGTTCCAATTAATTCATTATTGTGGTACTATTAGTTGAACACAACGTTTTTAAAACTTTTTTGCCTTTTAGTATTTTTTCAATAAGCCAGTTTTTATCGAGATGCGGCTACTTTTTTACTATATTTACATAAAAAAATTATGGGGGTTTTGTTCCTTTAAACCCCCCAAATGTTTGTGTACGTTCCAATTAAACTATTATTGTGGTACCATTAATTAAACACAGTGTTTTTAAAACTTTTTTGTCTCTTAGTCTTTTTTTGATAAGTCAACTTTTATCAAGATGTGGCTTCTTTTTCAAAATATACCAAAAAATTTAAGTTATAAATAAATTTTCAGATTATTAACAGGTGCCTATAATCATACTTAACCATATACAAATAGGTGGTGGATTCGACAAATATTCAAAATATCTCGATAAACACTTGCTTATCAAAGAAGTACTAAGAGGCAAAAAAGTTTTAAAAATATTGTGTTTAACTAATGGTGCCACAATAATAATTTAAATGGAACGTACATAAAAGTTTGGGGGGGTTTAAGGGAACAAAACCCCCATAAAATTTTTATGGGGTACACAAATTTTACTATAATTTTTTTTTAAGATGTTGCTACGGTAAGGATTCCTCATGTCCATTTTCAATAAAAAACCTCTAGGAGTTTTCGATACATTAAAAAAAATCGATTTTCATTTTGTAACTTCAAAGGGCTGTAACTTTTTTTGTGTGCACTATTGTATATAGGTAAGTGAGGTTCAATCAACCTATTTTTGACCCCAGAATCTGTGGTATAATTTATGACCAATCTTTTCGGGACACCCTGTATAATTTTTCTGCTTCATTGACAGAAGGTATGAAATATACGTCAATTTGACAATTTCAATTGACAATATGAATTATTTAAGATCGTTGCAATATTTCTCCGCGACTCGCGCAGGGTCGTTTCTCGTTTCCCTTTCCAAGTACTTGCACACCGCGAATACCGGAAGTTGCTTATAACTTCGTTTTTTTTTTTAATAGGACACCCTGTATATTTTTACATTCTTGGATTCAAGATAATTATGTTTTTTTTTTTTTTTAATAATTTCATAGCAACATTCACACCCTGTAGAATTGTAGTAGTTTGACATCTAAAACTTTACATTCAAATAATTTTTAATATAGTGTACTATTGTTAAGAATAATTAGTATTCGCGGTATGCAAGTACTTGGAAGGGAAACGAGAAACGAATGTGCGCGAGTCGCGGAGAAATATTGCAACTATCTTAAATAATTCATATTGTCAATTGAAATTGTCAAATTGACATATATTTCATACCTTCTGTCATTGAAGCAGAAAAATTATATATTGCTCCACAATATTGATATGATATGCAATTATTATATAAAGGTAAATTTAATTAATTGTATTTTGCTTGCATTACTGCATTTTAATAACTAATTTTATTTACTACATACAATTGTTTATGTTTGCATAACATAACCTGCATCTTATTTTTTTGGACTATGGCCTTAACAATTATCCAGCAACCAGGATAATATAATTGGCCAATATAATTAAAAGTGCGAATAAAAGTACAGAGCGTAGAAATAGAGGTTGCTTTGGTGAACTTGCATGGTCCCAATAGCTAAATTTTTAATTTTAGTATACAGGGTTGGTCGAAACTCGGAATGAGTATTTTCAGAGTTTTCTTAAATGGAACACCATGTATTTTAGTATTGTAATGAAGTGATATTTTATAGTCCTTTTTTATTTCAAGCATTTACTATACCTGACTGCTTTAATTTGTGCTTTACATAGGTATTTTGATAGCTAAACCATTATTGGTAATTTTAAGGATCAGTCTGGATTAATATGTATTTATTCCTGAAAAATTATTTGTGATTGAATATTTTCACGGCCAACCTACTAAAATTTTACGTATGTTTTGTTGAAATTAATGTTTAGTTTGAATCACCAATAACTCACAAATTAAAGCAGTTAGGTGTAGGGAATACTTATAAAATAAAAAAGTACCATGAAATATTATTTCATTACAATACTAAAATACAGGGTGTTCCATTTAAGAAAACTCAGAAAATATTCATTCCGAGTTTCGACCAACCCTGTATACTAAAATTTCAAAATTAGCTATACTAATGATTCTTAACAATAATAGACTATATTAAAAATCACTTAAACGTAAGCAGAGTTTTTAATGTCAAACTATTACAATTCTACAGGGTGTGAATATTGCTACGAAATTAAGAAAAAAACGTAAATATCTCTTAAAATACCCTGTATAATATTACAAAACCTCATATTTTAAGAAAGAAGATCTTGAGGAGAATCCAAAAATGTAAAAATATACAGGGTGTCATTTAATAGATCATCCTTCAAAACCCCTTTATTCCAGTTTTCATGATTCTGTTGCCTTTAGTTCTCCAGATATTTCTAATAGGCCAGTTATCTGCCTCACCCTATTCGTGGTCTGCAAGTACTTGAAAGGGATACGCCAAACAATCGTGTGAAAATAGCGGAGAAATATTGCAACTTTCTCAAATAATTCATATTGTCAATTGAGATTGTCAAATTGACGTACATTTCATAACTATTGTCATTTAAGAAGAAAAATTATATTTTGCTCCACAATATTGATATGATTGCAATTATTATATAAAGGTAAATTTAATTAATTGTATTTGGCTTGCAGTACTGCATTTTAATAACTAATTTTATTTACTACATACAATTGTTTATGTTGTAATAACTAACCTAAATCTTATTTTATCCTCTTATTATTTTTTTTTTTTTTGGACTATGGCCTTGACAATTATCCAGTAACCAGGACCATATGATTGGCCAATATAATTAAAAGTGCTAAAAATGTTGCCGAGCTATGAAAGCAGGTGTCGCTTTTCCGAACTTGCACGGTCCCAATATACTTCACACCTCCTAGGTCATACTCGTTCTTTTAGTGTCCAATTTCAAATTCTTCATATTCATAAATAAATACCTAAGCTATCTTTATTAGAATCTATGGAAATAAAAAAACATAAAATTCTGAATGGCCAACCTGAAACAAACAGCTGTCCCATCCTAGTCTTATTCCGTTAATGACATAATGTGTATGTGTATTTGTGGAGCGTGCCCGAAAGTATCCTGAACTTAACCAGAGGGAGAGCCTGCACATTAGCTGTTCAGAGGGAAAAATTTGACCTTAAACTCTTTTAATTGATTTTAAACATACTTTCCTACTAGCTAGTCATCTGAAATTTTCAGAATAGCTCAGAACTTGATGACACTGCAATATTCAACAGCTTTTATATGGATGCATGGAGTTTTATTTTGAATTTAAGCCATTTTAAATGCCAATAATGCAATGACATTTAGATCTCGTTGTAAAGTATGTTAGTCAATAGCGGATATTGGGACCGTGCAAGTTCGGCAAAGCGACATCTATTTCTACGCTGTGCAATATTATTCGCACTTTTAATTATATTGGCCAATTATATTAGTCCTGGTTACTGGATAATTGTCAAGGCCATAGTCCAAAAAAATAATAAGAAAAAATAAGATTGAGGTTATGTATTAAAACATAAACAATTGTATGTAGTAAATAAAATTAGTTATTAAAATGCAGTACTGCAAGCAAAATACAATTAATTAAATTTACCTTTATATAATAATTGCATATCATATTAATATTGTGGAGCAACATATAATTTTTATTCTTCAATGACAGTAGATATGAAATGTACGTCAATTTGACAATATAAATTATTTAAGAAAGTTGCAATATTTCTCCGTTATTCGCGCACGTTCGTTTCTCAATTCCCTTCTAAGTCCTTGCACACCGAGAATAGCTCAATGGTAGAGGTTTTTTTTTAGTTTAGTTTAATTAGCGTATTGAAAGTACTTTTCCCAAATGCTAAATTCACAGTACAGGTTGGAATGTAAGTAAACACATTCACTCATTGGTGACAACCACCCTAACCAAATGTTGCTGATGAAATGCGCAGCAAGAGTTAAAAAAAAGTCGCAAAAGCCAAGCATTAATTTTCAGCTTTTAAACTAATCTTTACATAAAATAAAGAAATTACATTTTTCAATCAATTATAGATCAGTTAATAGAATATAGAAAACAAATACAGTAAAACCTCTGTTAACCAAAACAGCTGACAGTTTCAATAATTTCGTAGATAAAAAGTATATTTTTATCGTAAAATGGAAACAATTTTATGCTAATTTGTCAATATCATCAACATTGCTTTCATACAACTAAAGAACGAAATATACAACATATTATGAAATCACCTAACAGTATTTTTTAATACGAATGACCAAAAATACTATATAATTTGATACAAGAAGAATACAAAAAACTGATATTTTTAATAGAAATTCCTTGTTATCCGAAACTGCGTATCCCCCTCCCTAAATATTTCTGTTAACGGAGGTTTTACTGTATATAGAAATATAATATACACACACCCAAACTTATATGGAATCACCTGATATTTCTTATTATTTCGGGCGATTTTTAAAAAACGAACACACGAAGTCAAACAATATTTATTTTAAAGCAATTTAATAACAAATACATAACAATTAAATAAAACAATAACGTATTTAACAAACAAATTGAAAGTAGTTGTTTTAAAATCAATAGCATACAAAATTTCAATGTAAAATGAATAATGTTTAACTTGTTTTTATTTATTTTTTTGTATTTTGTGGTAGTCAGTGTTATCACCTCTAGTCCTTATGCAAGCTTCAGTTTGCGTGGACACGTTCCTAATCAAATTATCAACATTTTATTGTGGTAGGTTGCTCCATCCTTTAAAAGCAGCTTGTACTAGCTGTGGGGTGTTTTGTCGATTATCCCGGTGAGCTCTAATTTTTCTTTTAAGCATATCCCACAAATACTCTATAGGATTAAGCATGGGTGAGCAAGCAGGCCACTCCAAACAAGGGATACCTTTTGCTTCAATGATGTCTCTAGTCACTCTTAATGGTATGTAGAGGTCCATTATCATGAAATAAAATAAAATTTTCTCCTGTTGCGCCTCTCCAGAGCCTGACTACAGGTTATCAACATACCTGTGAGCAGTTGAAAGTTGATTGGATGAAAATGAAAGGAGTTTTTTTACGGATCACAATTCCTCTCCAGAACATTACACTTTCCCTTGTACATTTGTGAACAGATCTGACAGTTTTCGTTCTTGCTTGTCTTCCTCGACCTCCAAGTACACGATTTCGTGGGTCGTCTGATTTTCCATCTGATTACATTAAATTCTGACTGTTTTTGAAAATAGCACATTTTGTCAATTCCCAATGTTCCAGTTTTGGTGGTGAAGAATCAATCTTGTGCTGCCTGGATAACTCGGGAACCCATAACTGTCACCTGCTGTATACTTCTTGGTACAAACTCTTCTTCTTATCCTTTCAACTGAAACAGTTACACATGTAGCTTGCAAAAGCTGCCTTTGGAGCTGCAGGTGGAAATGGTTGGGTGTCTTCCAGCTGATTGAGCCTGAGAGCCGTTATTACTTTTGGCAACTTTCCCTTGCTTTATTTTTGAGCTTTCCTAGTTCCTGTTACCTAGCATATGTTTTGGACAGAACGCCCTGTATTACGCCTAGCTCTGCAGCTATGTCCATCTGAGAACATTACTTTCTCCACAAGACCAATAATCTTTCCTCGTTGTTCTATAACCCCACATGAGGCATATTTTCGTTTTTGGGCACAAAAGTTAGTTTATTTATTTTCGTTCAACTTGCAACTCAAGCAAATAATCTATACCGTACCGGGCTGTACTATCCTATTGTCTTGTATTTTGTATATTTGTTTATTTTCAATAAAAACCTTTAATCTTCGCAACAACAAGTTTTTTCAAAAGAAATAAATATTACTTTGAAATACATGGTGATTCCATATAAGTTTGGGTGTGTGTATATACAATATAGAAATAAGTAATGAAAACAATAACTTAAAAACAAATTATTACACACCTTTCACTCAAATATTACCCCTGTAAATTGCTTTTAAAACAACTGATGGTGTTGTCAAACAGTTGTAAATTGTAAAGTGAGTTGGCTAGATTCAAGACTCTGGGTATGAATAAAATTATTATTTAAGAAATTATTTATCCTTTTTGTTTCCACTGGAACATAGGGCATCTACTGTCACTCTCCATTTTTGCTTATCTTGTGCTTTTTCTCTGACCAGGTTAGGCCATCATTTTCTGCTTCTTTAATAAATAATTGTTTTTTTTTTTTTTTTTTTTTTTTTTTTCGTGTTTTCTTGGAGGTTGGAATTGGAATTTTCCAATACTTGTTTTGTTATGTCTGTTTCCTCAAAGTATGGCCCAACCATTTTTCTTTCGTATATCTTTATGTATTGGTTCTTGCTTAGTTTTTTTTTTCATAAGTTGTTCGTGATCTGGATGGGCCAAAATATTCTTAGAATTGTTCTTGAGTATTTATTAACACAGTCCATGCGGATGAATAGTGTCTTTACATTACTATTGAAGATGTTTAGTTTGGTGTCGAGTTTTTTATCTCGTTAGATTTCCAAATTTTATTTAACAAATAAATGTAAAAAATAACAGTAGTGAATTCTGCTCTAGGCCACTATTGATCAGTAGTATAGTCGTGACTTGTTCTTCAGTCATCAGTGGTTGAACAGCAAGAGGTTGTAACCTACAAAACAACTTTTTGCAGTAACTAGAAAAAATACTCTGAAGTAAGTTTATGAGGAATTAACCTAATAATTGTTCTCATTCATTTGTAGATCAATAATTCATCTATAAATTAATGAAAAACAAGTTAATTCCTCATAAAATTACTTAAATAGAGGATTTACTTCCTGAAAAAAGTTGATTTGTGGGTTACAACCATTTACCATTCAACCTTAGATATTATTTCATGGTCTTTGGATAAGTTTTGTTAATCTGTTTTTTTTTTATTTTCAGGTTGTTAAGGTCGCTAATGTGTCCCTATTAGCTTTATACAAAGAAAAGAAGGAAAGGCCAAGATCATAATTAAAATGTTATTTTTTTTATTTATTTGCTTGGCACTTTTAATTTTTAAATAAAGTGTTAAGCATATAATTTTGTACAGTGTTTTATTTCAATAAACAATTTTATACCTGTGCTGGAAATTATTTATGAAAAAATGTATAAATTAATAAAACTTTTAAAATCAAAAATAACAATAAGTGTAAAGAATTAAAACAATTCATGTACAGCTATTAGGACTGGGTCCCGCATACCAAAAAAGTTAATAGCAAGCTAAAAATTTGTTAATAGCTTAACAGTGTCTAGTCAGACACACTTTGGATGTATGGGAACAGGGGAAGTTTTAATTGTGGAACAGATTAAAAATTTGGATCATACTAAGAAAATGGCCCATGTATTTTGTCTGACAGAACTTCAATTGATTTGCTACCCTTTTATTAAACTTAACCTTTTTTACAATTAAAACTTCCAGTGTTCCTGTACGTCAAAGTTTGTCCCACTCAACACCGTTAAGCTGTTAACAAATTTTCAGCTTGCTATTAATCAAATTTTTTTGCTACGCATGATCTATGCCTATATTGACAAAGAAACAACAGCCATTATTTATCACAAATATTAGAGAACAAAAATCACTTCTCTATTTGAAAAAAGTATTACTTATAAAATATTTACAGCAAATTCTATACATATACATTATCTATGAATTTGAAGAGGAGAGAAAAAAATCTTGTGTGATGTGAATCATAGTTGTGATCGTAGTTATCAGGGAGATCCAATCCAGCCTTAAAGGCAAAATAATACTCTTCTTTTCACTTCTAATTTGTGTACATGGCATGTATATGTAGATTCCAGGAAGCATATTCCAAAAGGGTTCTGACCAGTGAACAGTACCAATAGGCGGTTTGCTGAGAGATTTGCGAAATCTCTTTTAATACAAGAGATATGAAAGTTGAAGGATAGAGCATTGTCAAATAAGACTACAAGATCCTTAGTAGCTGACATTCAAGATGGTGTTAGAAATTGCATAGGAAAATGCCTTTTAGAGAAATATGTAGGAAGGCATTTGTTTGGATTTAAATCGTGCAATTTCTTTCATACAAGTCTGGACAAATCTGACTGCAGTCATAAGCGTAACCGGGGGGGGTTATAACCCCCCCCCCCCCATTGGGATGTACTTTGAGCTCTATATGCTTAACACCATACCTGCTAGAGACCTTCCAGTAGTTGTAATCCCCCCTCTTAGGGCCATCCTCCTGGTTACGCTGTTGATACAATCTATGAATGTATAAAGATGTTAAATAACAAGGGTCACAAATGATACCCTTGAGGCACACCAGAAGGCACTTTTATCTCCTTTGATTTAAAGCCTTTGGCCTTTACTATTTGAGATCTATCAGACAAATAGCCGCTGATCCAACTACCCAAACCTGCTAGCCTCGGCTAATCCAATTAAATTGTGTGATTTACACTGTCGAGTGCCTTAGAAAAGTCAGTATATATACAGTGTACCTCACCACCACCATCCTAGACATTTGACAGAAACTCACTAAACCAGTAATTTAAGCTCGGTAGACCTTCCATTTAGAAATCCATGCAGTATGTATGTACTATTGTTGATGTTAACACTGATGTGAGATATTTTATTATGATTTTTTCAAATAGTTTTGGAATTACATTTAAATTGCAAACTGGCCTATAATCAGCTCTATTCCCTGATTTGCATATGGGGTTCAAGAAGCTAGTCTTCCAAAACTGGCAAATAACCAGACTTTAAAGAAGAGTTTAATATTATGTAGAGAGGACGAGAAAGTACGAAACTACATGCTTTTAGAATAATGGGGGGTATTCCACGATATAAAGACACATAGGGGTATTCCATCTGGCCCTGGACTCATTAAGGATAAAGATTCATAACCGCCTGACAATCTTGTTCAGTAAACAATTTTAAAATAATCTGCAGTTAGATATGGAAGATCAAGCCCCAGTTGGCAACTCGCCTCATTGTAAAACATATTTTCGTTGTGAGTTGACAGGGCCAGAATTATTTTTTCACATTACTCTCATTGACAATAGAATTTTCCGAGCTGGACACATCTTGATAGAACCGTCTTGAAAAAGGAAAGTACCCTTGAGACACTCTTTTGTGGTACTACAATGTGTATAACTGAGTAAAGAACATTGTAAAAAATATTAAGTATATCATTGATAGAATGATAGATATTTATTCATTTAAATAGGTTACCCTAATATACAATAAATGTAGAGAATAGATATTACAAATCATTTACAAAAATCAAATATAACTAAGCAACATCAAATGAAATTAAACAAACTTTAAATAAATTTACAACATATAATACCATACAATACCCACCCATAAAATTAACATAATAAAGTATTACATCACTTGTTTCTAATATACAGCTTAAGTTTGGTTTTAAAAGATTTTAGTGACATTGTATTTTTTAATTCACCTGGTAGAGCGTTAAACTCATTAAAACCCCTGAATACTAATGAATTCATCGTCATTCTATAATTTGTTTTTGCTATGTAAATATTCCCCATATTCCTTGTAGAATAATCATGCACATTTTTATTGTACACTATAAACTGCTTAAAGTAATCTGGAGCTACATTATTAAGTATTTTATAAACCAAAATCATTGTATAATAATACAGTTTCTCTTCAATTGTGAACCAACTTAAAGCCTGTAGCATATATGATACAGGTGTAAGTCGATTTGTTTTCAATATAATTCTCGTGCCACGATTTTGTAGTTTTTGTAGTTGATTGAGTTTATTTAAATTAAACATATACAATATAGTTGCGCAGTACTCAAAATGTGGCTGAATAATTGAATTAAAAACTGTAATTTTAGCTTGAGTCGATATATTTTGTGATATTCGGCTAAAAAAATATAGTTTTTTCGTTATTTTACGGACAATATAATCAAAATGATGATCAAAATTCAAACAACTGTCAATTTGAAACCCCAAATATTTAACACATCTTACAATATCAATCTTTTCATTTTTTACTTGTAGCAGAATGTTATCCGTATTTAATTGGCTATATTTGTATTTTGTTGTAAAGATCATTGCTTTAGTTTTGGAAATATTTAATTTTAATTTATTTGATGCCAAGTATTTAGCCATTTTTTCTAATGTATTATTCATTTTTTGAATCGCTACTTCAAGTTTAGTATCACTACAAGCTACAAAAGTATCATCCGCAAAAAGATTAATAAATTCACTTTCTACATATAGGTCTATGTCATTTAGATACAATATAAATAAGAGAGGCCCCAATACGCTGCCTTGTGGTACCCCAACATTGATATAATGTTCAGAGGATAATGCCCCATCAAAACGTACTATCTGCTTCCTATCACTAAGATAATCACTTAGCCATTTGTGTACTTTACCTACAAACCCATAATTTTGTAGTTTTGTTAGGAGTATTTGGCGATCAATGGTTTCAAAGGCTCTTTTAAAATCAAGAAAAACACCTACTATGTATCGGTTTTTATCAATATCGTTTTTAAGTTTACAGAGAGTCAATTGTAAAGCTGACTCACATGAATGTTTCTGTCGAAAACCGGACTGATTATTTATTAAAATTGAATTTTTTTCTACGTGTTCTAGTAGTTGGTCATAAACTGCTATCTCTAATATTTTTTCAATTGGGGGTAATGTGTTAATGGGCCTAAATTCACTAGCTTTATTTGTATTCAAAATCTTCTGAATAGGAACAATTGTACTCACTTTCAAAAGTGTAGGAATTCTACCTGTCATTAGAGAAGTGTTTATAAAATTCAGTATAACGTGACCAATCGATTCAAAAATTTCCCTCACCATCCTTGAATTTAATATTTCATGTATGGAGAACTTGTTGTCCATACTATAAACTATTTTACGTAAGTCTAACATTGATAGTGGTTTAAATTCACTCAAATTTAAATATAAATTATTATTGGTATTGGTCCAGAAATTTATTGAATCAATATTTTCGACAATATTTGTTATACTCCTGACAAAATATTTGTTAAAATTTTCTGCAATCTCCAAACGTTCTCTTAATACATTATGCTCCGCATCTATATCAAAACATATACAGCTAGGAATATCAAAGTTTTTAACATTAATTAAATTTTTTAATGTTTTCCACATTTTGTTTGGATCATTTTTAAACCTATCAATTTTCTCCAGATAATACTTATCTTTTTTAGCTTTTAATAAATTAACGACATGGTTTCTATGAGTTTTAAACAATGACCATTTATTTTGTTTCTCATTTTCCCGGCAATTTTTGAACTCCTTATATGTTTTATCACGAATTCTAATTTGATTAAACACCTCATTATCAAACCATGGTATATTTGATTTATATTTACACGATTGAATAGGCGCAGTATTATTAATTTCTTTTTCGCAATTAGTTATAATTTCATGAAAGATAGTGTCAATATTTGTTGTATTTAAGTTCCAATTAACCATCATTAAGTTAGTTTTAATAGTGTTTAAATTGTTTTCATTTATATTTCTATATTTTTTTATGATACTGTCAGTAGCTGTTGTATTAAATAAATTGAGAGAAATAATAGAATGGTCAGTTACTTTTGGACAATCATGCACATTTACTGAAATATTATTTTGGTTTGTTAAAACAAAGTCGACTAATGTTTTACTGGTTTCGGTAATGCGAGTTGGTTTTGTTACAAGCTGATTTAAGCCATATATTGAAACTAGATTTTTAAACTTTATAGTATAAAAACTATCACTAAGAAAATCAAGATTAAAATCACCTACTAATACACACTTATTATTCCTAGACAATACACTATCGCATATTTCTTCAAAATCTTCCAAAAATTTCGCATCTGAACTTGACGGCGAGTGGTAAAGACATCCAACAATCCAAGTGGTAGAAATTAAATTTATCCTTATAAATCTACACCAGTAATTACCATGTAAGACAAATGACTTAACATAAGAAAATTCATAATTATTCTGAATATATAACAATACACCACCAGTGTACCTACTATTTGAATCACATCTAATACATTTATAATTTTCTATCATGATCTCTTTATCATATATATCTTGCGTGGTTCTTGCTTCACTTAACAAAATTAATTTTGGGTTATAGTTTGCAATGCTTGTTCTTATTTGATCAATATTTTTTAAAACGCTTTGTGCATTTAAATATATAATATCGGTATTAAAAAGTAAATTAGGGTCTGCATTTAGTTTTTTTCATCAATTGAAGTTGAATTGCTAACAGTATTTGGTTTATTATTTATAAATTTAGGGACAATGGTAGGCCTATTGTTAATATATTTAATAGTTTTTGTTAAGTCACCTGCTCTAATCAATTCATCAAGTTGATTCTTTACAGTAAAATAATAATCTCTTTGTCTTTTGGTTTGATCAGCAAAAATCTTGATTCCAGGAATGTTTATTGATGCTTTATTTGTTTTAATAATGTCATTTGAATGTTTTAATAATATGTCCCAATTAACCTCTCCAAGATAGCTATTTCACAAATAGACCAGGGCGCATCTGTAAAAATAGTACATTTGGACGTTAAAAGGTGACTCAAATTCTTTTGCAGAAATTTCTTGAAAATAACAAATAATAATATTTGAGTTATCCTCCCTCTCAAAAAGGTCCGGAACATTGTTTAAATAATCAAAATGTCAAAAAATGAAGGAAAAATTCGATTTTCTTCTTCGTTTTTCGATTATAACTTTAAAAGTATTCATTTCCGAGAAAAGTTGTACTGACATAGAAGTTGCGTAATTAAATTTCCTACAATATAGAATTGGTTATAAATTTAAAAAATAGTCACCCTTGTTGCAAAATAGCAATAATTGCGAAAAAAACATAAAAAAACAAGTACTCGCATTTTACGTTTTTCAACCATTTATGCTACACTTAGGACCTTCACATTTCACCCAGAAAAACTTTATGATACAGTAAAACAGTACTGTAAATTTCATTAAGATCGGTTCAATAGTTTTTGCAAAATAAATTTGGCAATCCACCTTTCGCAAAAAAATTCATTTTTTCAAAATGTTACAGGACTTGAAATAAAGCAGATAGCAAGTTGAAATTTTTTGCGTATACGCTCTGAGCTTCGCTGGTGTCGCTCCTAGCGGATTACTAATTCAACTTTCACCGGTAATTTTTAAATGTATTATTTAATTGTTATCGCTTAATATTTACAACGCAAAAAAGTAATTAAATTGTAATCGATTTTTTTAAGATTTTGCTAATCATTTTGACGTTCTATTGATGAAATATGAATTTCTAACTTCGGATACTTTCACACAATTATCGTGTAGATGGCGCTAAGATAAGTAGATTAATTTATAATTACATATTAAGGAACATTAAAAAAACTTAAATTCAGTATTTAAAACAGTATTTATATTTAAGGTAAAAATATATACCACAGCTTTGACCAACTAATATTTTTTATAATTAATGTTTTTAATTTTAAATTAATCACTTTGACATTTATGTCAAATTTCCGGTAAACGTTTACAGACTTGTCACTACTGGCGCTCGCGAATTTGTAAATATCCCCTCTACGTACGAGCTCACAGCGTATAGAAGTGTACTGTACCTTTCATTTGCAATTTGCAAAATTAAAATCGATTAAGAGTATCGGTACGTTTTTTCGGCTGCAATGCTATTCAAATGGGGATTCATTTTTTTCGAATCCTGAGAAAACTAATAATTATTTTTTTAAAATTTAAACGCAGAATGAAAGATTGCGTTATTAGCGAGGGCCAAAAGTCCCTGAGAACTTCTATAATGTTTATTTTAATAAGTTACAGGGGTGAAAAGCTAAGAGAAAATTTAGTGTTATTTTTAATTTCAAATATCTCATTCAAAATAAACTTTTTATTTATTCTAAGGGACTTTCGGCCCTCGGTAATAATTTAGTCTTTCATTCTGCGTTTAGATTTTTCAAAAATATTTATTGGTTTTTTCTGGATTCGAAAAAAATGAACACAATGCTTGTGGTTATTTTCCAAATCTATCTTTGTCATACAACGCACTCAGTCCAATAGAATATTGTCAGTGACACTGACAATCAGTGACAATTTTAAATAATTATTTGACATGAATCGCGAATATTTTGAATTGTTGATTAAATAATATTGATTAGGGCCGGTATTTCAACAGCTACTTAAGCTTTTGCTTAGCTAAGCCTCTGTCAAAAGTTATGGATGGGCTTAAGCTGGGTGCCGTATTTCCATCATTTGCTTAACTAAACTCGTTCTCAACTGTCAAGTTAGCGAGATTTTTTTTGAGACATTCGGAATAGGAAACGTACAACACAAAAATTCCTACCTCACACTATTAACTGCTAAAATCAACTCAAATCAACTTAATCTTTCATTAAAAAAAGAAGAATTATTAGAAATAGTGGGAGTGTCTACTAATCTCATAAAATTTTGTGAAGTTTATTTCCACAAAATATTTTTATTTTGTACAATAAATAATTTTCTCATTTGCTATCAATACATTATAATGGTTTAAATAAATAAATATTGATTGGCGTAAGGTTTATGTTATTTTTATGTCTGTTTACTATTAATAATATTGGATATGAGCAGGTGCGTTGGTTTTGTAGTAATTTCCAGTCACGTCTGACAACTGAATTTTTCAAAAAAGAAATTACTAACGTCAGTGTCAAAAAAAATCTCGCGAGAGCGAATGTAGTATACCTCTGAATACGTCAAAATGCCAGATTTAACTGTTCTGAGGTAAAAACCACTACTGTTGACATTAAATTTTGTCTTGTCATCTGTGTCAGTCTTATTTTTATTTCACTTAATTTTGTGTATAGTATTTTTACTACAAAAGCGATATTACGTAGGTCAAATTTTTTGACGTAAGAGAACTGTCAAAACATTAGAATGTGACTTTTCATTATTGTCATGTTTATTATAAACATGGCAATAATGAAAAGTCACATTTTAATGTTTTGACATTTCTATTACGTCAAAAATTTTGACCTACGTAATATCGCTTTTGTAGTAAAAATACTATACATGGTAAATGTGTTGTTATAGTATTTTTACTACAAAAACGTTATTACGTAGGTCAAAATTTTTGACGTAAGAGAACTGTCAAAACATTAGAATGTGACTTTTCATTATTACCATATACATAAACATGGCAATAATGAAAAGTCACATTCTAATGTTTTGACAGTTCTCTTACGTCAAAAATTTTGACCTACGTAATAACGTTTTTGTAGTAAAAATACTATTGGGACCGTGCAAGTTCGGCAAAGCGACCCCTATTTCTACGCTCTGCAAGTTTATTCGCACTTTTAATTATATTGGCCAATTATATTAGTCGTGGTTACTGGATAATTGTCAAGGCCATAGCCCAAAAAAGTAATAAGAAGAAAAAATAAGATTCAGGTTAGGCTATCAAAACGTAAACAATTGTATGTAGTAAATAAAATTAGTTATTAAAATGCAGTACTGCAAGCAAAATAGAATTATTTAAATTTACCTTTATATAATAATTGCATATCATATCAATATTGTGGAGCAATATATAATTTTTCTGCTTCATTGACAGAAGGTATGAAATATACGTCAATTTGACAATTTCAGAATTATTTAAGATAGTTGCAATATTTCTCCGCGACTCGCGCACGGTCGTTTCTCGTTTCCCTTCCAAGTACTTGCACACCGCGAATAGTATATTGTGTACATATTATATTTTTTATTGGTATTCTGCATAAGCAATAGATCCGTCTATGTAATTTTGTTTATTGGATTTATATTCCTTAAAATGTCAAAATGGAATGTATGTTTTCTTTTGTAAAATAAATATACCAAGCATTGTAGAAATAAATCATTTTCATTTGCCTACACCTTCCAAATGGGGTAAGAATTTTATTTTAATAATCGTTAATAATAAACCACTAATAACGTTATTACGCAAAAGTTGATTTTCAAAATAACTCTAGAATTATATTAATCTATACAAATAACCTCAAAAAACAGAAAACAAATTTTAAGCAAAGGCTTAAACCAACTCCCGCGCAAGCTTAAAATTATTTGGTTTAAGCCTTTGCTTAAGCCTCAAATTGAAGTGAAAATACAGGCATCTAGGCTTAAGCTCTTGCTTAATATAAGCTTTGGCTTAAGTGAGGTTGGAAATACCGGCCCATGTGTATTTGATAAATAATTGATTTAAAAGGTGAACTTTATAAAAAGTTATTTATTGTGTATTATTTATGGAAGATAGAAGCAGTGAATACATTAAGATATATTCTGTAATCCAAGTATTTTGTTGTTAAAGATGTTCAAAATTTTAAGCGTTCCATTTATTAAAAAAGTTTCCCTTAAAAGTTAAAAGTTATTCCCATATAAAAGGATTTGGTTGTTGTGGGGTAGTTGACTAACTGGAGGTGAGGGTTGACTTGGTAAAACACTAATTGTTCATACTTTATTTATTGAACACTACTACTTATTATCAGTAACAAGTTGGTGGACGAAAGTCTATATTCTGACTACCATGATGGTTGAATAATGAATGCTGAATAATGAATGATCTCTTTCTTTACTTGTTACGTATCTATAATCAATCCCAATTGTTTATTATGATTGTTGACACGATTCGACCTAATGAAATAATTATATCAAAATAGCTGACTAAGGTGATCTTGAAACAAGTGCATTATATTGGGAAATTTGTGTCACCTAGTTATTTACAACAACAGTCAATGTTTGTTTTAAGATATTTAAAAATTAAATGAATATGAGTTGCTTTTATTTTGGAATGATAATATAAGTCCTGTACATCCCCTACCCTTACAAGAAAAATTTTCTGAGAGATGTACCTTATTTTCTCTGCCTTTCCGACAAAGAAGAAAATTTTTCTAAACAACGTCACCAACTCATTACTGTGTTAAAGATTTATCCAAATATATACAAATATAAAATACAAATATGATATATACAAATATACAACTTATTGCCCTATAAAAAAATTAGTCCTCAAACATCGTCTATTCTTACTTATTACTTCCTTATATCTCGCGAAATTCTACACTCAGAAATTGTAATGTATATTTTACCTTTTCCCTACTTAAAATAAAATTATAACTTTAATTCTTACATTTGAACTTACTTTTTAATTATACTTCTTTCACTTTTAAAATAATTATTTGATTTTCTGACCTTCTACATATTCTTCAATTAAAAAATTTCTCCGATTTCTTCCTCTTCTTCTTGTCTGGTACTTTACTAATACATATTTTCATTTTCTTTATATTTAGTACTTTCTTCGTCGTGTAATAATAAACAAAAATCTTCTTCTTCATATTTCTTCATGATTTCTTTATCACTTACTTTATATTTCATGTATCTTCCTTCCTATATTCGTATTATTTCATAATTCATCATTTTCTAACCCCTACCTACTTGATGGGTAGAAAAACTAGACCTAATTTACTAATTGTATTAAAAATAATTAATCCTAATGTATCCCAAAATAACTATAATATTATGCATTTCACTATATTATTAATAAAAAAAGAAAATTTTACGTGTATGTGAGACTGTATGCAATGAAAAAAATAGCTCAAAAGTTACTCACGCGTACACTATTGTCATTGTCCACTATTAATTGTCCATGAAGTCTGGTCTTCTTGACGTTGGGCGTGGCTCCCATGTCTCCAAACCTTGTTCCTGCCGACGTCTGCTACTGCGACCCTGGCTAGGTCTCTCCAACTCCATATTTCCCTCGCATACCTTATAATATGTACCATTTAATGTGAGGATGGATACGTTACCCCAAATTTTCTGCGCCTCCATTTCCAGTTTCTTTCCATCTTCGTCCCTGTATCAGAAGTCCAAAGGTTCTCTCCAAAGGATCGCCATATAAAAGGATTTGGTTGTTGTGGGTTAGTTGACTAACTGGAGGTGAGGGTTGACTTGGTAAAACACTAATTGTTCATACTTTATTTATTGAACACTACTACTTATTATCAGGAACAAGTTGGTGGACGAAAGTCTATATTCTGACTACCATGATGGTTGAATAATGAATGATCTCTTTCTTTACTTGTTACGTATCTATAATCAATCCCAATTGTTTATTATGATTGTTGACACGATTCGACCTAATGAAATAATTATATCAAAATAGCTGACTAAGGTGATCTTGAAACAAGTGCATTATATTGGGAAATTTGTGTCACCTAGTTATTTACAACAACAGTCAATGTTTGTTTTAAGATATTTAAAAATTAAATGAATATGAGTTGCTTTTATTTTGGAATGATAATATAAGTCCTGTACACGTTTATTAAAAAATCACCTTAACACTTTTCCTCTTTTCGCGATTGAGTATTAGTTTTTGTTGTAGGTACATACAAATTATTACAATCACTAAATACATAGCTAGTGAAAAAATTATCAGTAGTAATTGCACAAGAGCTCTGAAATTATTGAATTTTTCCCGAGTGACACTTTGACAGTTTTAATTTCACGAGCCGAAGGCGAGTGAAATTATGTCAAAGTGTCATGAGAGCAAAAATTCTATATTAATTTCAGAGATCGAGTGCAATTTGTTGCGATTATTTCATGAATAAAACTGTTCAAAACCAAAATTTTGTTGTAATTTATTTATGTAAGTACCAATTAGTACCATTAAACACACAGTTTTTATAAATATTTGACGATTGAAAGTCATCACTTTTATAATTTTTAAAGCATTAATTGTCATTAATGTCACTGAATGTATTTTTTCGTAGCAACGAAGGGCATCTGACGTATACTTAACGACGGCATATTATCAAAAATTATCACCTTAATTTGCATTTCTGTAGCTTTCTATTGGTCAGAATCTCCTATGAATGAAATAGTCAGTAGTAATTGCACAAGAGCTCTGAAATTATTGAATTTTTCCCGAGTGACACTTTGACAGTTTTAATTTCACGAGCCGAAGGCGAGTGAAATTATATCAAAGTGTCACGAGAGCAAAAATTCTATATTAATTTCAGAGGCCGAGTGCAATTTGTTGCGATTATTTCATGAATAAAACTGTTCAAAACCTAAATTATATTGTAATTTATTTATGTAAGTACCATTAAACACACAGTTTTTATAAATATTTGACGATTGAAAGTCATCACTTTTATAATTTTTAAAACATTAATTGTCATTAATGTCACTGAATGTATTTTTTCGTAGCAACGAAGGGCATCTGAAGTAATATACTTACCGACGGGAGATTATCAAAAATTATCGATTTAATTCAGATTTCTGTAGCTTTCTATTGGTCAAAATCTCCTTTGAATGAAATAATCACATTTATTAACTGAATTAATAATTTGCAATTATACAAAAAATAAGTTATCCAAGAACACTCAAAAGCCATCTCTTTAAGCTAGTTATGACATTGTCAAGTAGAATGACATTCTAGTAATATGTACATATCAATACCAGTGTGAATTTTATTACACGTAATTTACCATGTAAAGACAGAAAAGGTAGGGATAGCCGTAAAATATTTGCGAATTATGTACCCATGGCCTTAACTACCACGCGTCAGGAATTTTTTAAATAAACATTAATTATTGGTGCTATGCGCAGGACAGCGGATAGTTTGCTCTGATTGGGCATTCCAAATGACCTTTGATAAGGATTGATACATTTTAATTTTTATTACATTTCGATATAAATTTGTTTATTGCAAAATAAAAACACATACCTACTCTATCTTTTGAAATAACACTTTTTAGCAAAAACGTTCTTTGTTCATATATTTTAACTTAGAGAATAAAATTTTATTATTTTTAAACATATGCAATTGTTTAAACAATATTTCACAAACAATAATAAATAAAAATCATTGTAAGAATAAACGCCATACCTATCAATGCTCCTGGGCGGCATTACTCTTTATTTAATCACTTTAAATATTTAAAAAAATTTAGATGAATAATGACGCAACTGTATTAGATAGGGTTGAAAATGGGTGGATTCAATTAAGATAATGAAATTTGAACCAATAGAGATAAAAATAAAAGCCATCATTGTAAGAATAAACACGCCATACCGATCCTCTTGGACGATTACTCCTCATTTAATCTCTATTTTAAATATTTATTAAAATTTAAAAATCGTTTATTTTCTCTCCTGAGAAATTTGGCTTTTTGCAGCTACGTCAAAAGTGCACTATATTATTGTTTGAGGGAGCAATTGATGTGCTCAGAGCAAAAGTGGTCTAGGGGAACTGGGTAACAGTGAGACACTTGAAATATTTTCACTCCTTTTCGCCATGTGTAGATATCATTACTTGTGTGTGCTTGCTGTATTCAAGGTTACTTATTTCTAATATGTTCGGCGGCCGTGCAGTTTCAGTTTAGCATTTATCGTGATTGAGTGTGTTTGGTGGGCACTAAATAAAATAATACAGGTGCTTTGAGAATTTTTTATAGAAGCATGTTAATTATTAGGATTTTTCTAGTATTGCCATGCCATTATGTGTAGATTAGTAAACATGATGCCATAGTTTAGCAAAGCAAACTAAGTTTTATAATAATAAAAATATTATTTTTTAAATTTTATGGCAAATGGGTAACAGTGAGACGGGGTACATTGAGACATGTCTTCTCACTGTTACCCAAATGTTATAAAAAAATTATATTTTGTATTTTTTTTTCTAAAATTTATAGTAAAAGACATTAAGATGAGATCGGCAAGGCCAGTTTGTTATAGTCATACTAAACGGCAAAATTCACTTTTCTCCTTTGAGATAAATTTCAGTTTAATAAATGTACGGTAATTTTCGATCACTATTTTTTTAATTAATAAGTACTTTGTAACTTTTTTATATTAATTTATAATTTTTTAAATTTTTTTTTCATATAAATAAATATTTTGCAACTTAACTGTTTTTTATGTATTCTTTCATATAAATATTATACTGTCTCACTGTTACGCCCATGCCTGGGTAACACTGAGACAAATGACAACTTGACCGCATGTGTTGAATAGGAACTAAACAAACCGAGCTATTTTCAAATTTGACTTTTTCTTGTGTAATGAACACATGTGAGAGTACATTCCTGAATCAATTTTGTTTATACATGTCATATAGTAGTGAACTTTTGGTTAAATGAAAAAAAGTGTCTCACTGTTACCCAGTTTTCCCTAACCCCAAAAAGGAAGTTTTGAGATAAATTCAATCTTTGCATTCGTATTTTCATTATCAGGCCCGCCGTAAGCGGGCGTGCAAGGCGTGCACCGCACAAGGGCGCCATGTCCTGGGGGGCGCCAAATCAGAAATCAAACAAATATGTATAACAATTAACGACAGAGAGCAAAATTACTACTTTTCTTTTTACATCAAATCTTGTATATTTCTTTTATATACTAAATATAGAGTCAGAGGAATTACTAACTGGAAATATAAGCCCTTATTTACAAAAGTCTGTCGATGTAAGTTATTAGTCCGATTTCATTCCAGCTGAATATGCACGTTTGAACATAAAAATATAACTATGTATTCAGAACCAGCGATATAAACAAAAGAGCAAGCACTTAACTTTATCTTAATGTATACCTACTCATATTTGTTTAGGTAATAAATTTCGAGAACTTTGGGAATATTATATTTCATTTACTATGAAACACTTTTTTATCGCTTTATTAATTGATGCTGAGCTTGTCTTTTTGTCCCTAAACTGTTTTTCTGTTAGGTCATTCATTTTCATTATTTGAGTGGCTTCGTGATTACTATTACTTCCACCAAGTAAGCATCAAGTTAATGTATTACGATTACGATACGAATACGGAATGAGAGTGTAAATTATAAATTTCTAAAAAAGACAAAATTCTTTGTGATTGTGAATTGAGTGATTGTGTTAAAGCAGCTGAAGCTTCATTCATCGATCAAAGATCAAACTGAAGGATCTTACAGTGGTCAGTGGTAAGGTAAGCGTTTTATAAAATCACTAATGTAGTTTTAAAATTTTTTATTAGGTCAAAAATGTAATACTTTACACCCCTCAACAAGGGCGGATCCAGGCAGGGGGCCATGGGGGCCATGGCCCCCTCCGAGAATTTAAAAAAATATAAATTTAAATATTGGCAGTTCAAATGTTCTTAGTTTCAAACACATACAATATGTATAAAACAAGGGATAAATATGTTTTCTGGATTAGAATTGAACAAAAGCAGTAACAGAAGCTTCAAGAATGACATAGAATGTTTTATAAATCAAAATATAGATAAGTGCCAATTGTTAGAACGATCTTGGCAGCCATCAAAATCCTATCAATTTCCATATTCTATACACACAAAGAATAAAAAAGAAATGAAGCGTTACTTGGATCACCAGAACTTACAACAAAGAAGTTGGTTGGTATTTTCGAACAGTCAAAAGGGATTGTTTTACAAGTATTAAATTTTATTTTTCTAATGAAAAATATGGTCATAATAAAGGGATGACAGCCGAAAGCCTTGTCATGAAACCTTTAACATCTTTCGCCAAACTTATGGGCAAAGACGGAGCCATACAAATCCATGAAAAAACATCATATCACAAGGAGTGCGTTGAGGTTTAGGTGGATTTTCTACAAAGTTATCACAACCCGCAAAAGTCAGTTAAACCAGAAAGACTCTCAAAGGTCTAAACAGATACAAGAAAATAAAAAAGACTACGACCAATAGTAGCGTCCATAGTGTTCTTAGGTCGACAAAATATTCCTCTAAGAGGCTGTCGTGATGATGGCCTTCTGCTTCTGGACGAAGATGCTGGACCTAGCAATGAGGAGAATTGTTAAGATTTAAAATCTCATCAGGAGATAAGACTATTCAACGACACCTATCCGCAGCAACATACATTAGTAACACCAGTCAAAATAAATAATTAATAACATGTTGTGGTGAAGAAATAATTGAACAAAACATGAATCAGGTTCAAAGTGCAAATTATTACTCTGTCATATTTGACGAAATAACCTACGTATCCCATGTAGAACAGCTTTATTTAAATTTGAAATACATAGGTACACAATAAAAACATTCGTGAAAACTTTGTGAAGTTAATTGACGCGTATAAGAACATAAAAACAATTATTAGTGAAAATCAAGAAAGGGAGGAAGAACATGGTCTGACAGAGTGACAGGAGAAGCATTGGAAAAAATAGTATTAAACTTGTTGAAAGAACTGCACTTGGATCCGAAGAAATGTGGATGAATTGGTAACAACTTTAATAATACTTTAATAACGATAACTTTTGAATGTCTTTATAGAACTCAAAAGTGTGTAAAAAGTGCCTTCAAACTCACCATTTTAACCGTAATTTTTAAAAATTACCCCCTAGCCCCCCGGTACACCTCCCCAAGAAAAGTTCATGGCCCCTCCCGAAATTCGGTCCTGGATCCGCCCTTGCCCCTCAATTACATTAACCGAAATAAAATCCATTTTGATAAAGCAAATTATTCGCGAAGTTAAAACTAAAGCAAATTTATTAAATTTTAAAGCTGTTTTTCTTTTTATCGTTTAAATCGTTTTGATCAAAAACATTTTTTAATAATAAAATTATTGAGTTATTTTATTTTTCAAATTTTAATTATAAAAAAATTGGCACTTTTTTCAATGTACATATTTTCAAAACAAGCAAACATTTAAATAATTTTATAACAATTTGTACTATTTAAGAATATAATATTAGTCCATTCACTCACGGTAAAATATTGCAAAACCTCACAATTTCGAATCATAGATATATAGACAAGGCGAAAACGGCGGGTTCGAAGGGAAAAATATTCCCATGAGATTTTTTTGCATAATCACATACGTAAGACATCCCAGAAATAAGGTTCAAGAAGTCGCCCATGTGAAAAGTGGGCCAATTTTTTTTTATCAAATTTCAAGAATCAATATTTTTGGCCTGAACATTTTTTTCTTTAATTTTTTGGACCATTCTGGACAAAAAAGTCTCTTATAATTTTTCTCTAAAGTTGATCGTTTTCGACTTACAAGCAATTTAAAATTGAAAAAAAAAAACGAAAAATGGCGATTTTCAAGGCTTAATAACTCGGTTAAAAGTTATTATTATGAAAGTCAATATATGACTAAATCAAAGTTTAAAGCCCCCCCTACAAGATCCTGAAGAAATTTTTGTCATTATTTTATTACTAAGCTGTTATTTTTAAGAAATAATAATAAGCGCCATGCACGTGTGCGGGGCTGTAAATGCTGAGTGCGAGAGAGAAGCCATTCCAGCAGTCCAATTGTGCATCTTACTCGCACTCACATTTACAGCAGCGTCAATACGATCTAACCACTCATTGTTATTAATTAAAAATAACAGCTTATAGTAAATTAATGACACAGATTTCTTCAGGATCATGTAGCGGCGACTTTAAACTTTGATTTAGTCACTTTCTGACTTTCAAAATAATAATTTTTGACCGAGTTATTAAGTCTTAAAAATGGCCATTTTCGCGTTTTTCAAATTTTAACTTGCTTATAACTCGAAAAAGATCAACTTTAGAGAAAAATTATAAGAGACCTTTTTTGTCCAGAATGGTCCAAAAAACCTAAAAAAAATTAGTCCGGGCCAAAAATATTGATTTTTTGCAATTTGATTAAAAAAAAATTGTTAAAAAAAATTGGCCCACTTTTCTCGTGGGCGACTTGTTGAACCTTATTCTGGGACGTCTCACGAATGTGATTATGCAAAATATCTCATGGGAATATTTTTCCCAACGAACCCGCCGTTTCCGCCTTGTCTAATAGTCCAGACAAATAAGATTTTTCTCGTGACACATCCCCCTCCAGGCCGAAACCAAATTTTTTGAGTAGTATGGACATCAACATTATTAACCTATATGTTTCCTGCAGCTGATTTTGATGATATACATAGTTATAAACAAATGAAGATCAAAAAACGCTAAATTCTCGCTTTTTCGTCTATTACCAAAAATTTAAGCACTTTAAACAAATTTGAGAGTAAGAAACTCATAAATCGTATAAAAAACTTCAATATGGCGTTCGCTGAATATGTCTATCCTTATTGGTTGCTTAGAAAATTGCAAAATAAATCATAAATTTTCAGTTTTTATAAATATTCATAACTTATGTAAAAATTAACTTAGAACCATCTTATTACACGGAATGCTGATACTTCTTGTCTCTTGTTATTTAAAGTTATTTAATTTGTTTTTCCCAAATTCATTTTTTTGCAACACTACAAGTCAGAAAATTATGAGGCTACAATAATACTTCGGACAGTTTATGAAAGAAGAACATTTACCTATACTATTACCTTGATTTAAAATAAATGACAAAATAATTTTAAACAGTGTTAAATTATTTTGCAAAAACATGTCGATTTTTTGCTTACTTATAAACAATTAGAATAACTTTTTAACCGCTACCCGTAGAAAAATTATTTTTTCATATTTAGAAAGACTGAATTTTTATACACATTTAGAAAGAAAAACAACTGTCCTAGGACAATTAGGGACAAAGTTAGCCCCCCCCCCCATTTTTTTAATTTACATGTTTTTGCAAAATAATTTTGGCATATTTATAAATATTTTTTGTATCTTTTTTTAATTAAATTAATACTGTAAATTTTCTTCTTTCATAAACTATCCAAAGTATAACTGTAATTTCATTATTTTCTGACTTACAGTGTTGCAAAAAAAAATAATTTGGGATAAACAAATTAAATAACTTTTAAACTATTTGACCAATTGCTTTGAAATTTAGGGTATAAATTAAGCACCATAAGTCTCAGCATTCGGTGTAATAAGAAGGTTCTAAGTTAATTTTTTACATAAGTTATGAATATTTATAAAAACTCAAAATTTATGATTTATTTTGCAATTTTCTAAGCAACCAATAGGTAAGGATAGACATATTAAGCGAACGCCATATTGAAATTTTTTATACGGTTTATGAGTTTCTTACTCTCAAACTCGTCCAAAATGCCTATTTTTTTAGTAATAGACGAAAAAAGCGAAAATTTACCGGTTTTTGATCTTCATTTGTTTATAACACTATGTACCTATATCATCAAAATCGGCTGCAGGAAACATATAGGTTATTATTATACATGTCAATACTACTCAAAAAATTTAGTTTCGGCCTGGAGGGGGTTGTGTCACCAACAGGATATTTTTTTCCTTATTTCTCTGAACTAATATTATGGTCCATTTACTCGGTTTTTGCTCCACATTTTGAAGAACCACTGGGATTGACATTAAATTTGGCATATTGGCATACACATAGCTAACATGTCCAAGAAAAAAGTGATATTGTGCCGATCCGTGAATTTTTTTCTGAAAGTGAGTTTCACGGTTTCACACCTTCTAGAGGGTGAAAAAACATACCTTCAAAATAAGTCCGTAATTGGATAAAATGGACAATTCTAAAGAACTTTTGTTTTATGGGCTTTTTTTACAAAACAATACTCTTCGAGTTATTTGCGAGTGAATATGTTCATGTTTCAACAAACAAAAATGCGTTTCTATTCAACAGTTCATGGTAAATAACTCAAAAAGTAAGTATATTATCCAAAAAAATATTCTTAGCAAAAATATAGCTTATAAAAAACTTAAAAAAATGGTGTACCTATATATGAAGCCTGTATTGTAGACCTACCAGAAGCAGAGTTGTTGTAGCTAATGAAAAGTAATATCTTATTCGTCAAATTTGTCAAAAAATAAACCACAACTCATTGAAATATTTAATTTGAAATTTGACTGATAACAACCTACTTTTCATTAGCTGTAACTCTGCTTCTACTGGGTCTACAGACTCAGTATATACACCATTTTTTTTCACATTTTTCTAAGCTATATTTTTGGTATGAATATTTTTTCGAAAAAATAATTACTTTTTGAGTTATTTGTGTAAATCCGTCGAAGAACATGTTTTTCTTGTTGAAAAATGAACATTCACTCGCAAATAACTGGAAAAGCTTTTACTTAGAACACAAGGGCGGATCCAGGACCGAATTTCGGGAGGGGCCATGAACTTTTCTTGGGGAGGTGTACCGGGGGGCTAGGGGGTAATTTTTAAAAATTACGGTTAAAATGGTGAGTTTGAAGGCACTTTTTACACACTTTTGAGTTCTATAAAGACATTCAAAAGTTATCGTTATTAAAGTATTATTAAAGTTGTTACCAATTCATCCACATTTCTTCGGATCCAAGTGCAGTTCTTTCAACAAGTTTAATACTATTTTTTCCAATGCTTCTCCTGTCACTCTGTCAGACCATGTTCTTCCTCCCTTTCTTGATTTTCACTAATAATTGTTTTTATGTTCTTATACGCGTCAATTAACTTCACAAAGTTTTCACGAATGTTTTTATTGTGTACCTATGTATTTCAAATTTAAATAAAGCTGTTCTACATGGGATACGTAGGTTATTTCGTCAAATATGACAGAGTAATAATTTGCACTTTGAACCTGATTCATGTTTTGTTCAATTATTTCTTCACCACAACATGTTATTAATTATTTATTTTGACTGGTGTTACTAATGTATGTTGCTGCGGATAGGTGTCGTTGAATAGTCTTATCTCCTGATGAGATTTTAAATCTTAACAATTCTCCTCATTGCTAGGTCCAGCATCTTCGTCCAGAAGCAGAAGGCCATCATCACGACAGCCTCTTAGAGGAATATTTTGTCGACCTAAGAACACTATGGACGCTACTATTGGTCGTAGTCTTTTTTATTTTCTTGTATCTGTTTAGACCTTTGAGAGTCTTTCTGGTTTAACTGACTTTTGCGGGTTGTGATAACTTTGTAGAAAATCCACCTAAACCTCAACGCACTCCTTGTGATATGATGTTTTTTCATGGATTTGTATGGCTCCGTCTTTGCCCATAAGTTTGGCGAAAGATGTTAAAGGTTTCATGACAAGGCTTTCGGCTGTCATCCCTTTATTATGACCATATTTTTCATTAGAAAAATAAAATTTAATACTTGTAAAACAATCCCTTTTGACTGTTCGAAAATACCAACCAACTTCTTTGTTGTAAGTTCTGGTGATCCAAGTAACGCTTCATTTCTTTTTTATTCTTTGTGTGTATAGAATATGGAAATTGATAGGATTTTGATGGCTGCCAAGATCGTTCTAACAATTGGCACTTATCTATATTTTGATTTATAAAACATTCTATGTCATTCTTGAAGCTTCTGTTACTGCTTTTGTTCAATTCTAATCCAGAAAACATATTTATCCCTTGTTTTATACATATTGTATGTGTTTGAAACTAAGAACATTTGAACTGCCAATATTTAAATTTATATTTTTTTAAATTCTCGGAGGGGGCCATGGCCCCCATGGCCCCCTGCCTGGATCCGCCCTTGTTAGAACAAAAGTTGCTTAGAATTAATCAGTTTACCCAATGGCGGACTTATTTTGAACTGATGTTTTTCACCTCCGAGAAGGGCTGAAAACCCACCTCCAGGGCAAAAGCAACATCGGCACTATATCCCTTTTTTCTTTGACATATTAGCATTGTTAGCTATGTGTGTACCAAATTTCATGTCAATTCAAGCGGCTCTTTAAAACCCACAGCAAAAAGCATAATATGTATGTATGTAAGAAAACTAAGGGTCTTTGTGAAAGTCCAGTCCATATAGTTATAGTTGAAGAGGGGGCGGCATAATTGGAATTGCACGCGGGCGATCAAACTGTTAGCGGCGGCTCTGTTCATTATGCTTAGGGGATGGCGCTACAAATTATGTAGCGCCATTTAGGCCAAAGAGTTAGGTTGTGTAGACCCTTGTTAAGCCGAAGATTTAATGTTGCTGCTTTTATTGATATATTAATCTAAAAATTCTCAATTTGTGCCTTAGGCCACTGTTGCTCTGAGCGCCTTAATTATTGTGGCTTGGTACTTATATAATATTTATGTATATGCAAAGCCTTCGGGTGGTCTGATTTGTGTATGTGTAATATTTTTCACGGCTGGTGTACAAACTCATGAAAATACTTGTGTTTTGTGTTGTACTTTTTAAATGAATTAAGTTGGAGGGTCCGAGAAGTTAGCCACATTAGATTTTCATAGAATAGAACGTTGAATTGAAGTTTGACAGTGTTGCCATGTGATTATAATGTAAATAATGTATAATATATTGCAGGCTTCAAATATACAAAGAAAGCTTCAAAAACTACCTTTTTACATTATTCTATGGATTTTGATATTTTTTAATTCATGTAAAACACGAACGAATAAATATTTGTTGTTTGTTTTGATATTCATTGCAGTTAATTACTAGAAATTTTTTTGTGGCAATTGCCCTGATAGATTCCTGAAGAGATTTGGCAATAGAGTCAGAACGTTTAAATTTGCGTTTGTCAGATTGCACAGATGTTCCGCAGATATACATTTTATGACTTTCTTTTTATTATATTATAAATATTTCTTTTTATTATTTGGAATGAATGTACCTTGAATACTGAAATGCCCTTAGTTAAGTTGGATTTATAGTTTGACGTAGCGTAGACGTAGACGCAACGGAGACGCACTGGAAAAGATCAACACCGAATTTTGTGTACTCGTGTTTATAGATGAACGCAAGCGCCTGACGGAACGTAAGAGAAACGTAACGTAACATAAAGTTGGATTTATAGTTTGACGTAGCGTAGACGTAGACGCAACGTAGACGTAAGAAACGGACTGGAGACGGAAGAAAATATTATGTCAATTTATAGATCGACGTAGCGGAATTTTTGCGCATGAGTAGAAAGAGTAAACAATGACTTAATTCTAATTCAACAACATAGCCTATAAATTATACGAACAGTAAACAAACTTTGTGTTTATTTACGCTGTGTCTAGGTACACGCTAACGTGTACGCAAATAAAAAAGTTAGGTACACGCGAATTAAACTTCATCAAGCCAGTGACGTAATTATTTAGCGTGCGCGGTGACTTTATATTTTGGTACACGCTATTTTGATATTTTTAGTGTTTGTTGTTTGTTTGACAGAAAATATTTTTATTAAGGGAAGGGGAAGGGAAGCAAAACTATTCAGATGTTTCAAACTTGTGTGTGTGTTTAGATTTATGACCTTGGTTTGAACCAATTGGCCAGTTTTCAAACTTAATTGTAATAAAACAATATGCATATAAAAGTATAGCAAAAGGTTGGCAAAATAAATATTAGTTAACATGATATATACAAAATACTGCTAAAATAATTTTTATACGTAAGTTAATTATACCAGTTTATATCGGTGTTTATTTTTATTTATACATGGAGTTGAACTTGTTACGATTTTCATAGAAAATTTGTTATAACTTTGTAAATACAAGTTAAGAAGATTTCGAACATAAAATAAAATATAGGGTGTTCCATTTAAAAAACATAAGTTTGGTCCGCCAGTATATTATCGAACGCCCGGTAACATTCTAACTAATTATAGTAATTTTGTAATATGAAGCTCAAAGTTTGCTAACATTTTTGATACTAACTTTTATTGCTATCTATTACTATATAGCGGATCTACTGAGCTTTATCACACTAATCAATCGCCCCGTATATTTTATCTTATTACTTCTGTTACCGTTAATCACGAATTTTTGTCTCTTATCTTTTTCATACTGTTTTAGAATGTTGTTAAACTCATTAAAAGAACTAAATAATTGTCCACACTCCATATAGTTAATTAAAAAAAAACACTAAACAAGTAAAAAATAAGGAAACTCTTTACAAATCAATAAGTGTAAACATAACGCGATTAGACAAATTCTAACCACACTCTGACACTCGCGATACTTACACACTCGTTTATAGAACTGACATAAGAGGCACAGAGCAACAGTGGCCTGACACCAAAAAAACGAAGTTTTGAGATAAATGCAATCTTTTCATTCATATTTACATTGTGCTTATGGGATGATGCTACAAATTATGTAACGATATTTATCCAAATATACAGGTAGGTTGTGTAGGCCCTTGTTAATCTGAAGATTTACGCCCGGTTTCATAATCAACTTAAAGTGAACATTAACTAAAGTTCACTTTAACGTTGACATTTACCCATATGAATTGCATTGACAGGGGTACCAACTTAAAACTTAAAGTCCACTTTAACTGATTATGAAACCGGGCGTTAATGTTGCTACTTTTATTGATGTATTAATCTAAAAATGCTCAATTTGTGCTTTTTTTCTCTTGCTTAAGATGAAAAGTCTAGGTGCTGATTTCTTGAAATCGGTACCAACTGATCTTCAGCATTTTTTTCTTAGTATTTTGTGCATAGAGGTATATCGTCATCGTCAGAGCCAAACCTCATATGTACATTATTGACAAAATCCACTATTTTTTTATTTATAATTAAAACATAATACAGTCGAACCTCGATTATCTGTCTCTCCATTAACCGTCACCTCTGTTAACCGTCAGGGTACATACAGAAGTTGTATCGACTACATAAGCAAAACTTTTAATGGAAAAAAACAAAAAAAAATTAATTTGATTTGTGATGAGGACACAAACGGCTATCCATTGCTGACAGATAAAGAAATCGTTGAAATGGCAACAAAGGCGGACCAAACAGATTCAGAAGCTGACACAGACTTGGAATTTGACTGTAGCTATGTTGATGAACTTATTGTAACTGACAAAGATTTGCATAAATAATCTAGAGAAGCTGCATCGAATATGCAATAATTCATCAAGTGGTATTCTCAACAAGAAGCCAATAAAGTAGATTCCATGATCTTATGCCGATTAAGAAATTCAGCCGTCGCAAAATGTGAAGCAACAGTAAAACAAACAAAAATTTCAGAATATCTTAAATCGATTCAATTGTACGAACACAAATCCGTCTTATATTGTCAAACAAACCGTACAAATGAAATTTGAGAGTTGTACTGTGAATTTTTAATTTTTTTTAATATTCTGTTAACCGTCTTTTCGATTATCCGTCATACCATTGGTCCGGTGCCCTGACGGATAATCGAGGTTCTACTGTACTGATATAATCTTCTTAATATTGTTTCTAAATTTAAAGAGTATAGTACTTTTTAACACATTTCAGCAAAATGATATTAATTCTGATAAAGATAAAAAATATATGAGTTTTTTTCATTTCCTGAAAAATCTCACAACATGCACATATGTACAAGATTTGGCACTGAGGCCGACGATATATGAATATATTTTATCATGTTATATTTTGTGTATTGTTTGAATTTGAACAAAAAATGCAGACCTTTATTGTTATTATTAGATGCAGATATTTCCTCTTGTATAATATAGTAAGACAAAACATTGAATATAACAAGTGTTACCAAAATAGTTCAATTTCAAATTTTTATTTTATTATTGAATCCTATGCAGGAACAATGTTGTAAATGCCAAATCAGATTTTGTCGACAACTTGAGAAAAATATGCAAGTAGTAATGATTTGAAAAAAGGATCTTTATGAGGATAACATGATAGACTATAGGATGCATCAAGTAAAGTCTTTTAATATTCCCAATGCTCGGCAGTACATTATTTTGCACATGTAGAACTTTGTTCCTGGAAAACCAACATACAACTATTGTGGTTACGCAAACATTGTTCCAGCATGGGATTCAATTATTTTCATAGAAGACACAATTTTTTCAAGACATGACTACTATCTGATGTATCTCTTTTAATTTGAAAAATGCCAAATGTAATATTTAGTCAAATTCTTAGTGTTCTGCACACACATACACACACTTTGTCTAGATCTAGAGTGACCCGTAGCTATTTTTCCACTCTATTTATGAGTTAAAGATTAAGGACAGGTTGTTCTTCCAACATGTTTATTCTTTTCTTGAACCAAACGAATTGAGGTTTGTCAGGGTTGACAGCTATCTTCCACTACATAAACTTTATTAAATTAAAAGCTTCATGTAGATTTGTCGCAGTACATACTTCATTTTGTATATTTGGCAGCTATTAATGTATTTCATACATACAGAATTGCAATAATCGTGGCAGTACTAGCTGTTCTCATGTTTTGAATAAATATTATAATTTCCAACTAATAACATATTAAAATAATATAATATCACCAGGGGTTTTCTGTAGCTTGTAGATTATAATAATATGTGTAAGTATAAAGCACTATTTTCCATAGTTAAAAATATTATTTTATGTAAAGTTTTATGAAATAAAAGCACATACTTATCTAAAAGAAATTTATTTTATTTTACAAAATTTACAAAAAGTACATCTCAAGTATATTTTGAAATATTACATAGAATGAGTAGAGAATGAAAGAGCATATCTATTGGAGAATACACAGGAATACTGAGAACAAATAGAGAAGCAGGGATCTATATAAAGATGATCAACTCTAGGAACTCATTCACTAAACCCCTAACAAAACAGAAAACAACCTGATATACTTGAAAATTAAGTCAGACTGGTGATCAAACTCAAATTTAACAAACCACCAGGTCCAACAATTAAAATACTTTGAAGATGCTATAAGACCAGATACCTACAGAAAACATGGAAACACTCATAAAGAAACGTAACTAGAAAGCAATAGAAAATTTTAAATATTTGTTTACGAAAACTAAAGATTGGTTCCTACAAAATAAATTTGTGTACAATGAACAAAAGCAAATGTAATACTGTTTATAGAATAGAATATCTTTATTAATTCATTTAGATGACAGTGTGATATACCTACTGCCATAATTAGCGAAAACACCATATCTGCATAGACATCACATTTGAGTAAAATCGATTTTTGTTTAAGTATTTGTATACATTTACACAAGATACGGCATAAGATGCAGTGTGTTTAATGTGTTTTGGTTTAACTTACGTCATTTTTAGTAAGCAAATAAGATATATATGCACATTTGGGTTAGAAAGAAGTAAAAATTTAATTTTTGCAGATACAGTGTTTTCTCTAAGCACAGTAGTATAGGACAAGCCATATATGTAGTTACATAGAACATAATCAACAAGTCATACAGGACAATTATATAAAACATAATCAACAAACTATAAATTAATAAAAAAAGATATTATGCAATATAGAGCGTCTGAACCCGTCGGTCCTCATTCCTTGTAGTCTTTTATTAAGTCAAAGTAATCATTTAGGTTGTAAACACATAATTTGATCAAGCATGATTTTAATTTATTTTTGAATATTATTTTCATTTCTCATATCAAGTGGCAAACAATTGTAAATTTTAGATCCTGTAAAATCAGGACTAGTATCAAAAAGAGTTGTGAAATGTTTACACACACGCTTATCAACCTCCCGTGCCTTGTCGTGTAATTATGATAGACAGAGTTGAGAGTAAAATTTTGAAATTTAGTTTTAACATGAATAATGCACTTATAAATGTATAAAGCATTTAAAGTCAGTCTTTGTTCAATAAAATATTTACATGATTGTCTATTATCGATAGATATTAAATATCAATCTAAGAATTCTCTTTTTAGTTACAAAAACTCTAGAAGAGTTTCCCTACAAGACAACATTATAGGCTATAATATGACTCATATATTATATGAGTAAACCAATGCATAGTACACACTTATCAATTGATTGGTATTAAATAGAGTTTTCAACTGAAGGATCGCATACTAACCCTTATTCATTTTTTGCAGACTTTAGTAATGTTTTCATCCCATGTCATATTACTTTCTAGAATGCTACCAAGAAATACTGTTGTATCACTAAAAGGTATTTCCTCAGAACTAACTGTGATCTTATAATCATGGGATGGCTTACTGCACGAGTAGCACTGCATACAAATAGTTTTCTTTGCATATACATATACCATTAAAGAGTTCATTTTACACCAGGTTGTAAATTCCTGTGCTACCAAGTTAATTTTGGATATGAGTTCTGACTTCAGTTGAACAATAATTGTTGAATCATCTGCATAGAGACCTGTATGATCTGCAGTTAAAAAATTTATCAAATTCATCATTCTCTTTGCCTTATCCCTATGCGGGTCGGCTTCCTTAATAATCTATGTTGGGATTATTTGTGCTTTTCAATTATCCATGCTAGGTTCAGACATCATTTCATTCTGTGTTAGTAATTACTGTTTGTGTGCTGTGGTTATAACACATCTTTCTAAAGCATATATTTCTTTAGAAAATCATTATAATTATTATTATTATTGTTCTATATTTTGTTTATTTTTAGTGGATATTGCACAGACATTAAAACAACAAACAACTGTCAACTAAAATTTAAATTTTAGGTTATATTATGTTATGATCACACTGAGCTTTCTAACCAATCGCAAGCCGGGATTTTGTAGCCAATCATAGCCTTGCGAAATTTCTTTTTGTTGGGTGCTACAGACTCTAGTTAATATTTTCTTCCGTCTCCAGTCCGTTTCTTACGTCTACGTTGCGTCTACGTCTACGCTACGTCAAACTATAAATCCAACTTTACTGAAAAGTGTTCACTTCGTCAGTACGCTATTTTTGTGTTTATTTTGTATTTTTTTAAATATTTAAATGCCTACAACTATTTGTAGCACGTGAAAGATTTATAGTCCTTTTACCCATATAAATAGCTATAACTTCCATTTTAGAGAAATTATTTTTCCTAATAGTACTGTGGACTTGTATATGTGCATTTTCAGTTGCATATATTCTGGAGCATGTTATTATCACAGCTTTTTAATATTTCTGTGGAATTGTTTGTATATCTGTGTTTTCACAGTTTTCAGTTGCATATATATTCTGGAGTCTGTTATTATTTACATTATGGGCCGGTTGTTCGAAAGCTAATCAACAATGATCATTATCAAATATTTAATTACTGTCACCAACTGTCAATGTCAACTTTGATTGGGTTGCTGAAATCATAATTACTGATTACAATTATGAAATTACTTAGGGCCGGTTGTTCGAACGCTAATCAACAATGATCACTATCAAATATTTAATTACTCTCACAACTGTCAATTTCAACTTCGGTTGGGTTGCTGAAAACGTAATTGATTATAATTATGAGATTAGTTAGTCAATTAACATAACAATTATTAACATAATTGATTAACTAATTTCATAATTGTAATCAATAATTATGTTTTCAGCAACCCAATAAAAGTTGACATTGACAGTTGTGACACCCAGATAGCACAAGTACGTTTTATGGACATCCAATGGACGTACATCTGTGTACATTGGAACGTCCCGCTAAGGTACAATGGACATCCCATGGACGTCCAACGAATGTCCAGAGTTCACAAAATTGGACGTCCATAGAACGTCCGCTACAAACGTACATTGTACGTTGTATTGGAGCTTTCAGTGTACACCTTATGTACATTCAATGTACGTATATGGACATTTGTAGGGCACTTTTCAGAAAGCAATCTAGTATCCATAATTTTGTGAATACATAGCAAAAAGCCTTTATAGGAAATAGTTCCTTATAATACTAAACTTATACTCAGGGCCGCCGCTAAAGTGTTGGCCGCCCGTGTGCAACTTAATATTTGCCGCCCCCGTTCCAACACGTCGTTTTAACATAGGTACTAGCATTGATTATAGACGCGGACCGTGTCTATAATCAATGGTACTAGTATTTAAAGAAATGTGCAGGAGACCGTAACGGATATACTTATGAATAATAATTGCTCTGATCTCGACGTTAGTTTTAGACCTGGATCCCGCGTACCAAAAAAAAGTTATTATTATTATGTCAATAATAATATAAAGAAATGCAATCTTGCACTAATACCTACATTGTGTAAGTTTTGTTTACAATACTACTTGCAACTTTCGGCATGCTTAATTGTTTACTAATATATTTAAATATATAGGCTCCCGCGTACCAAAAAAAAGTTGATTAATAGCAAGCTGAAAATTTGTTAATAGCTTAACGGTGTCTAGTCGGACAAACTTTGATGTATGGGAACACTGAAACAGGGGAAGTTTTAATTGTGGAACAGGTTAAAAATTTGGAACGTCAGACTACGAAAACGTCCCATGTATTTTGTCGGGCAGAACTTCCAATTGATTTGTTACCATTTCATTACTCATGCAAAAATCAGACTGGTGTTTATCACCAACTGGGCATTTTAATGAGTGGAACACGAAGAACATGTCAAATGACAGGAATCATGTTGGTTAGTAATAATAGCAGTCTGATTTTTGCATGAGAGTTTAATGAAAGGGTAACAATCAATTGAATGTTCTGTCCCACAAAATACATGGGACGTTTTCGTAATCTGACGTTCCAAATTTTTAAACTGTTCCACAATTAAAACTTCCCCTGTTTCAGTGTTCCCGTACATCAAAGTTTGCCCGACTAGACACCGTTAAGCTATTAACAAATTTTCAGCATGCTATTAATCAACTTTTTTTTGGTACGCGGGATGCAGGCCTGTTTGAAATACAGTAGTGTGCAAAAGAAACGGGCACACTACTATATATTACAAACAAAATCGTTTATCAAAAGCGCGTCTAAAATCATGAAATTCTCAACTTAGAGTGAACTATAAATAACCATACATAAGCCTAAAGGAACAATATTATAACAGAGCAACCATCGAGCAATAAACAAGTTTTTTAAACCATCGAGTAGGTAATAAAAAAGACTTTTTTATTACTCAAGTAGAGCAACTTAACAAGCACTTATCTAAATTCTCGGAAAATATCCTAATTGTCGTATCGTACTCTCTTAACAAATCATAAATGTTCATTATTTGAAAAAATCTCATATGGACCACGTAAATAAAAATATCTTAAAGTCCGAAAGCCGCCAGCCACTTTGAATTAAAAAGCATTCCCGGAACTACTCTATGACTACAGCTGCAAAAGGGCAGTTCATGTAATAAATAAAATTTTCTGACATTTTTGTTTAGATTGTTTGGAATATTAGAGTTTATAGAAATATCTGAATCATTACTATTTAATTTTTTGAATGTATTTTCGTTTTAAATAAAGTATTATCATCAGTAGCCTGCTTTTGGCCGCCCCTATAATCGGCCGCCCGTGTGCGATGCACTTTGCAGACATGGTAGCGGCGGCCCTGCTTATACTTAAAAATATTACACAAAAGACCTTTTTTATTTCTCTTTACTATAACTTCATTATAATATATACTTTATTATAGGAACTAGTAATTAAATATTTGATAATGATCATTTTTGATTAGTGTTCGAACAACCAGCCCTTAATCAATTATGTTAATAATTGTTATGTTAATTGATTAACTAATCTCATAATTATAATCAATTATGTTTTCAGCAACCCAATAAAAGTTGACATTGACAGTTGGTGACAGTAATTAAATATTTGATAGTGATCATTGTTGATTAGCGTTCGAACAACCGGCCCTTAATTTAATATTTGTCTTTAATCAATGTTAAGTAAAATCTTAAAGCAGCAGAATTTTACTTATTTTACACTTTTTAACTTTATTATTGATACTAAAATCTTGTTATGTCGACATAATTAGAGAAATTTAAAATTTTTTCTCGTTATTTTATCTACATAGTTAATGTTTTCCATGTTAATAAATAAATTAATAAAAATATATCACATGCTCTTTTCCGATTTATTTTAAGAACACATGGCAACACTGTCACGCCTTCATTCCCTTATATCTGTAGCTAACTTTTCGGACCCTCCAATTTAATGTTGCCCAAGATTTTTTTACAAAGACCGTGCAAATATTAAAAAAAAATCGTGGACAATCCTTATGTCTGAATACTCCATGTAAATGCCTTTCTAATGATGTGCCGCCCATCGTATATTCCCTATTTAAAAACAAGGGTTGACAAATGACAGATGTATGTATCGTAAAAATGTGTGTCCATGAAACATGAAACGTAAAACACGTTTCATGAAAATTAAACACGGCTAAACCAATCTTGAAGTCCGCCTACCAATGAAACGAGTGTGATTCATGCTCATAACACATTTTTATTTTCGGAAAGTTTCATAAATGGCCGGACGTCTATTTGTTTAGCAGTGTTTTATTTCCATGAAACGTGATTTACGTTTTATGTTTCTTTGATGTGCCTGCCTTAGAACACAAAATTCGATCCGTTTCCTCATTTCCTTTAAAATCTAATAAATACTGCCAAATATCGAGGTGGACTGTTTTCATTTTCTCACCCTGTATATAAAGGTGCATCAGATATTTTTGGTGGAACTGGACATAGGTACTGAAGAAATTGTTCTTCATTTACTAGAAGAAAAGCTAGGTAACAGTCTGGCAGCTATATAAAGACAATTTCCATAACAATTAAATTGGCAGAAAAATGATTACTTTTTTTATAATATAAAATTATTATTAAAAGTAAAGCTTATTGTTGTATTCTTTTTCTCATGATCATCTTTCAGTGCGTCACAGTTTTTCGATTTCTCTCTAACACATTAAATTGTATGTGACAGAAAAAAAGGCACGTCTTTGAATACTTTGGTAATTATTCTAGTTCGGTGATTATTCTAGTTGTCGATAGATGGCGCCATAACCAAAAAAGAATTATTTATTAAAAAAATAATAATATTATCAATATAATCTGTACAATTTATAAGACTATACAAATGAAAGAAAATACCATTTTATAAATGCAATAGACACAATTGATTTGGTTTTATTCCAAATTGAAAATAAAATTTGACAACTGTCAGATTTAACAAAAATATCACGTTAGAATAAATGTCATAAATGTGTATTATCACGGACTTACCTTTTTTTCTATAATTTGTGACGCACTGAAAAATGTTCATGAAAAGGAGAATAGTGCGCAGCATGCCCCGAACGTATCGCGTTCTCCCCCGGCGTGTAAGTAGACTCCCTCTATAACGAGAACTGAAATGGCGGACTAATTACCTCGTTATATCAGACAACAATACAATATTGTGCATACATATGAATATATAGTTTTCTAAAACATTAACTTCCTATAGTGATAAGCCATTCGGAGCAATATAAGATGCTTAATATTGTTTCCTCAACAATAAGGCTTCGCCATCATAAATTGTAAATTTTCCTACTAATATTTAATATCGGTCGATAGAAACAGAACAGGAAGAAGTTTATTATGGGCGGTGGATTTTATTACAGGAGGATTGGGGATTTCTGTGTACAGACAGTTTAGGGTATTTATTTATAGCCATATTCTACGATTTCATTTTTCCTCGTTATAACCAAATATGCCTCGTTAAAGAGGTATTACAGTTTAATAGGAATTTCATTGAACATCTAGTATACCTACCTCGTTATAAGCGAAACCTCGTAATTACCCTGTTCGTTATAGAGAGAATCTACTGTATATTATAGAACGATTATAGTTTAGCTCTCCCGTGCGTGACAAGCTTTAGTGTAGAAATATAGTGAAGCATCGCCACGACCATCGCATACTGAAATCATCATTCTCTTTGCGTTATCTCTATGCGGGGTCGACTTCGCTAATTGCATTTCTCCACACAATTCTATCTTGGGTCATATCAATGTTAATCCCCTTTACCAACATGTCCTGCCTTATCGTCTCCCCCAGGCCTTCTTTGGTCTTCCTCTCCTACTCCTACCAGGAATGTGCACTTCAGCTATTCTTCGTATTGGGTGATTAACGTCTCGACGTTGAACATGACCAAACCATCTTAACCTATGCTCTCTCATTTTGGCATCAATTGGTGCCACACCTAGACTTCCCCTAATATACTCATTTCTAATGTTATCCTTCTTTGTCACTCCACTCATCCATCTAAGCATTCTCATTTCCGCCACAAGCATTCGTTGTTCCTCTTTCTTTTTCACCGCCCAACATTCAGTTCCGTGCATCATAGCCGGTCTTATGGCTGTTTTATAGAATTTTCCCTTCAGCTTCATTGGAATTTTTCTGTCACACAACACACCACTCGCTTCTTTCCACATCATCCATCCAGCCCTAATTCTACTGCATGCATGCATCGCATACTGAAATGAAAAACAAATATGTATCGAGATGCGATTGTGCGATGCTCCACTATGTTCACTGCTATTCGCGATGTTAAGTCACGTCACAATGACGACCTCTCGAGGATTTCGGCTGAACTAGCATTGAGGGTGTTTTCAATGTCAAACGCTGAGTGCACATGCATTTGAAACAAGTAGGTAGGTACCTAATACTCATTATAGGTATCTACGAGTATTAGCTACCTATTTATTTTTACATGTTTTAAATTAATTATTGAGTAATATAAAATGGCTAACATGGAATCTTCTCGTTTCAATAAAAGTTGCCGTCGATGTTGTATATAAAATTAAAAAAAAAAAACATGTAAAAATAAATAATGATTATTACATGTAGGGGAGAGTTGGACAAAACCGGGTACCACTCCAAAAACCGTCTGTATCTTTTGCTATGTGAGAGTAGCAAATGTTTGCTGCAGATTGAAATATTCTCAAATGACTTAAATTTGATATGCCAATGTCAAATTTTAAAAATATTCTTAGATTTTTAATTTTTTTTTTATTTTTATGAATTACAAAATACCCGGTTTTGTCCAACCGATATGATAAAACCGGGTAGTAATTTAATTACTATGTAAAACGACTAATGGGCAGAAAATAAAATATTTATTTAAAGTATGTGAACAAAAATCGAAAATCTATGAACAGAAGTCACAAATAAAAACTTCATCTACATCATCATAGGCACTACAGGCGTCATAAGCCCATTTGGTGCAAGACGCACATTTTATTCAGCCTTCCTTCGCATTATAATTTGAATATAGTTAATTGTAATATAGACACGCATCGTCACTATTATCTTCTTCCTCCAAACTCTCCAAAATTTTGTTTTTGGTGCAGCCCTTTTTAGCACGTTTTTTTTTGTCCAGTTCATTTAGTTTTAATTTTCTTACGACTGGAGATTTTTTTAATTTTTCCTACTAGCTTCTTCAAAAGAAGAAGCCACATGTTTTGTAGTTAACTAAAAGCAAAAAACCACTCAGAAACTGGAGGTAACAACAGGTCTGATAAAATCGGGTACCCGGTTTTGTCGATTTTAGGACTACCCGGTTTTGTCAAATTCGTAAACAAGACATTAAATATGATTTAAATTTTTAAGTTATGAAATAATATTCAACATTTTTGGCCAAATTAAGGGTAATATTTACTTGTATTTAATCTTGAAATGGCCATTAGTTATTCGTTAGAGGAGAAAACAGCTATAAACTTACCTTAAAAATCGAGTTTCCTGCATCAAAAAACAGGTGAGGTCTTACTGCTCCGGCACAGATTACTCAAATGAGATCAAAATGAATACACACGACTGTTGGTGGTAAAGGGACACTAATTTTAACATTGTCTAATAGATAGCAGCAGACAGTTAGAAGAATTAAGGGGTACCCAGTTTTATCAACCTACCCGGTTTTGTCTAACTCTCCCCTACTTGTTTCAAATGTATGTGCGCTCAGCGTTTGACACAAAAAACACTCTCAATGCTAGTTTAACCGAAAACCTCGAGAGGTCGTCATTGTGACAACATGGCAAATTTACATGGATTGATTTGTTTCTTCAGCGATGGTCGTAGCAATGTGCTTGGCGAGGTGTGATATGCTTCACTATATTTCTTCGCTAAGAACAGATCGAATAAATAATCCATCACAGCTAGTGGAGTACATTGTAGAAAATGGCGAGACAAAAGAAATATGTGTATTACCACAAGAATTCGAAAACAAAATGGGAACATTTTAAAAGAAGAAAAAGTAAGTGAAAACCTGAAGCTATCATTGCACACATATATCATAAGCTATCTATCATACTCGTTTTAAGAGTGGAATTTACATTACAGACAAGATCAGATGCATGCTGGCTTATTACCCATGTAATCGAACGACAATTACCTATATGGTATAAAAAAAATTTTCTTCGTATTTTTCAAATTTGTGTATTAAATGTTTGTTAACTTTATAAGAAATATTCTCGTCCTGAAAATATGCGGTTGTATGATTTTCGTTTATAAACATTTTACCTACTTAAGTATATTAACATATTTTATTTTAGACGAAAAGAAAAAGCAACACCGTATCAGCAAAATAGAGAAAAAAATAGTGGAGAAGTCAAAAACTCAAGATTATGCACGAATCAGCAGAAAAGAATGTAGAGTTTGCAGAACAAATAAGAAAAGAAAACAGACCATTTATGAATGTAAAGCATGCCCGGATAAGCCTGGTCTATGTGCAGAATGTTTTGATGATTTCCATACAAATTAAATTTTTTTATATTGTTTATTTAAAATAAATTTTATGTATCTTATCAAAATAAAAAAATATATATTTTGGACATAAATCACAAAACTGTTCAATGGTAACTTTTCATCACATTAATAACGATTAATTTTAGGTTATTTACCTACTAATATACAGTTTTGTTTAACGTACTTAATAATAAAAAATCTTTGTTTACTTATTTTGATGTGTTTTTTGTATCAAATAAGCCACTTAGGTATAACAAACCAGACTAGGAGCCGTATCATCCCCACATCGTAGATGAATATTCTCCACCGGTGGAAATAAGCCACTTTTAACAAACCAGACTAGGGGCTGAATCATCCCCACATCGTAGATGAATGTTCTCTACCGGTGGTTATCATTCGGTCATATGTAATAAAATCTAAAAATCGATTTTTCTATATTTGCTTATAAAAAATTAGTCCATGAATTCTTACATAAATTAGAATTTCGACACAATTAATGTGTGTGTGTTTGTGTTTTATTGACACTGGTTTTAGCAACCAACTGGCCAGTCAATGTGTTTTGAGTTCTCTCTTTTACAAAATTTGTACAAAATCTACATTTAAAACTATTACTACTACTATTTATTTTTACTTAATTTATTACTATTAAGTTTTTTACTTTGTTTTTTTTATTATATTTTTACAATTATCTTTTTTATTAATATTTTTTTTTGTTTTGTTTGTTTTTATGTATTTTTTTGTATATTTTTTTTACTACGCTACGACCTAAACCCGATTCAATACCTCGGAGGTTTAGATCTTCTTAGTAACTTTTTACCTATTAGTTTTTATTTTTTTTTTATTAGAGCTTTACTTTTACGCAATTAACATGGCTGTATAAAATTTTATATACATTATCTAGATTGTCTGTATACTCTGGGCTAATTAGCAAAATACAAGGAAAAGTTATTTACCAGCAATTTTATTGCTGGAATCGAATCTTATTATTGTATGTATTAATAATATAGATATGCAAAGTCCGCAGATAGTGTGCTACTTTTTATATAAACAAAATGGCGCCCGAAAATCGTGTTTTTTTCAATTTTTGCTCTATAACTCCAAAGATTTTAACTTTAGACCAAAAACACCCAAATAAAAATTCACCGCAATTAAATTATGCATAGAGACGTGTTTTTTCCGATTTACTTCGACGAAAACTTTCCCCGGAACAAGCGGGTTTTTCCAACAACATCTTTAATTTTCAACTAAACTTTTAGATAAGTAGTTGTTAATCAATAATTAAATAACTTGAGAATATAAAAGCACTTTTCGCATAGATTATAATTCCAGAAGCCGATGGAAATTGAACGAACAGTTTAGCAACAATTGAATTGTTAATTAAAAATTTACGGTCGCTATAATAACGACAATAATTATGATGCATAAGAATAAATATGATTTTTTCATAAAAAGACACTATACCTATCTAATGTACTTTACAGAATTGAAATTAGACTATTTAAGCGGCCTCGGAAATATTTTAAAATTATAAACAATTTTTTGGCTTATAAACAAATAGAATATCTCGGGAAATATTAGAAGAGTGTAATTGCATATTGACACATCGTTTTTAATTCTGAACAACTTTCCATAATAACGATTTTCAGTATTATGAAAAATATATATAGGTACTTTACTCCTAACTGAAATTTTTATTTATTGATATATCTTGTACAAAATTGATAAAAATTGATATTTTATGATTGCATTTAAAGTTTTAGAATATGCAGAGCTTTTTATTAAGAATAACTTTTTTAATTTATGATCCCATCGCAACAATTTTTTGAATATTGAAGAGATAGATTTTGAATAATTTGTTCTTTCTTTCTAATACATTTTAATTTTTAATATTATTGTCCAAATTATTTGTTTGTTTTTAAGAATGAAATTTCATATTTGTATGATATTGGATTCTACTTGTTTTTCATTTAAATATCCGCCATTTTGAAATTTAAATTTTTAATCTTTAATTCAGATTCAACAACCTGTTAAAAATAAAGACAATAAATGTTTTAGAAAAATGTTCTTTTTTATGTTCTTTTTAGAAAATCCGCATTTTGGATCCGCCATTTTATAGTTTTATAATGTTAAGATTTAAGTTAGGTTTATCAAAGCTCTCAAAAATAAATATATGTAGAAATAAATACATTTTGTAAAGAAATTATGATTTTACAACTATTTTTTAAGTTATTTGGATCTGCCATTTTATAATTTAAAATAGCAAAATTTGATTCAGGTTCAGCAACCTCTCAAAAATATCCACATATATGTAAACAAACACGTTTTATAAAAAAAATTCGGATTTTACAACTACTTTTTAAGGAATTTTAGGAAAAAATCCGCCACTTTGAATTTGCAAATTGTAATGTCAGATTCGGGTTCAGCATAATCAAAACTAAAATAAAAACATTTTTTATCAAAATAAAATGTTGAATTCATCCATATTCTTAACATTATTTATACAAAACAATTGTTATGGTTTAAACAATTAATAAACAATTAGCGGCGAAATTTGTGAGTAGAACTTTTTACTTTAACATATTTATAAACTAACAAAAAAAGTTTTAGAAAAATATAACCTTGTTTGATTTTTTCCGAAACATTGTATCTTTTCGTTCTAATTGCACTCCCCTATATAGATTGACTCATTTTAGTTAGTGTTTTTAAAATAATAACATAATACCCTGATAATGATATATTTGAAGTTAAGATAGTCTTGCATCGGAGTAATTATACACATTTTCGCATATACAGAGAGTCTGTAAAGTGGAATAAATTCAATATCTCAAATACTAATTGTTTTTTTGGAAAATGCTCAGACCCGTCGATTAGTATTTCAAATTGTCCTTTTTGACATTCAATAAAAATGTATACAGGGTGTCCCAATTTAGAGATATGACGTCATCGTCGATTTTCTTAAATGGCAACACTGTCATTTTGATAGCTAATTTGATAGGGTTTGTAAAGTTATACATAACTGCAAAATATCAAATTTTTATTCTCTACCATTTACAAGATAAGAGAAAATAACAAAGTTATATCTGTAATTTGGAATATATTCAATAATTAAAATACTAACTGTTTTTTTGAAAAATGCTCAGACCCGTCGATTAGTATATCAAATTGTCATTTTTGACATATAATAATAATGTATACAGGGTGTCCCAATTTAGAGATATGACGTCATCGTTGATTTTCTTAAATGGCAACACTATCATTTTGATAGCGTGTGTAAAGTTATACACATCTGAAAAATTTCAAATTTTTATTCCCTACCATTTACAAGATAATAAAAAATAACAAAGTTATGAAGAACAAAAAGTAATCAAATAATAATTGAATTTATGTATTTCAATTAAGAAAATGCTCATAACGTTGCCCATTGACATTGACAATTTGACAATAATTGAGGGCAACATTATGAGTTTTTGCTTAATTTATTGAAATAATTAAATTCAATTATTAGTTGATTACTTCTTTTTCATAACTTTGTTATTTTTTATTATCATCTAAATGGTAGAGAATACAAATTTGAAATTTTGCAGTTGTGTATAACTTTACACACCCTATCAAAATAGCTATCAAAATGACAGTGTTGCCATTTAAGAAAATCAACGATGACGTCATATCTCTAAATTGGGATACCCTGTATACATTATTATTATATGTCAAAAAGGACAATTTGATATACTAATCGAAGGGTCTGAGAATTTTTCAAAAAAACAGTTAGTATTTTAATTATTGAATATATTCCAAATTACAGATATAACTTTGTTATTTTCTCTTATCTTGTAAATGGTAGAGAATAAAAATTTGATATTTTGCAGTTATGTATAACTTTACAAACCCTATCAAATTAGCTATCAAAATGACAGTGTTGCCATTTAAGAAAATCGACGATGACGTCATATCTCTAAATTGGGACACCCTGTATACATTATTATTGAATGTAAAAAAGGACAATTTGAAATACTAATCGACGGATCTGAGCATTTTCCAAAAAAACAATTAGTATTTGAGATATTGAATTTATTCCACTTTACAGACTCTCTCTGTATATACGATACTAATTTAATAAAGTTAAGATAGTCTTGCACCGTAGTAATAATACACATTTTGGCATATACGATCCTAATCCTAATGATAATAAAAATAAAAGTCAGAATCATTATTTTCCGAACAAAACGTAATTTATTAAATAAAACCATTAACATAAGATTAAGAATATAGGTACAAATACAAATTGTGTCTCATGAGTTTTCATCTAAGCTTTTTCATGAGTTATTCAACATCTGAGTCATTACTTGCACTCAGGGCCGGCGATAACGGGCCTGCAAGGGATGCACTGCAGGCGGGCGCCCTTGTTTGGGGGGCGCCAAAATGGGCTTTTTTCTGCTGGTCTGATACAAAATATTAATTTAAAAGAAACTGAAGGGCGCCTATGCTAGTTTTGCAGGCGGGCGCCTGATAACCGCCTAGCGCCGGTACTACTTGCACTGGTGGAAACTGGGAGCGATTCGTAAAAGTCGTGGTAGTATTTTTTTATTAAATTTTTCTTACACAGAGATAGTAACCCATCTTTTTGTTGCTTACTTATACCCAGGGGTTCCTTGTAGGCATTGTCAAGAACTAGATCTTTTATGATCCATTCAGATATTCGTCTGTTGGATCGGTTAATTAAGATTTCTTTAAACGCGTCTGATTCAAAGCTTGTTTTATATAATATAGAATGTGGGGAATCTTTTCTACACTGCAGCACTTTAATATTACTCCAAATTACCTTCTCATTTTTAATATTGGTTGTAAATTGTTTTTCTATTTTAGTTGTTAACGCTTTAATATCATATTATGGTAGGGTAGCCCAAGCGGGGATTTTTGCAGTTAATCGAGCACGTCAGATTATCCTATGGGGAGAAACCTGGTACCCTGAAGATGTACCTCTACCATATATTGGCTCTTAGCACAGGGGAGTTCGTTAAGGGGGCCCGAAAAAAAAAATCTATCCTTAAAAAAACTCGAAATTGTCAGATTAAGAGTAAACAGTAGCGATCAACAGGTAGCAATAAAATATAACTTCGGAAGATAGTATCATAAACTTTGGCAACATTGGTAATCTTTGACATTATGTAAGATTAATATTATTGACAATTTAACTCATAGGCGCGCTAAATGGAAGTAACCGAAAACAATTTTGTTATTAGTAAATAAATATTTATAAAAATAAACCCAAATGGGTGAAAATTTTATGTTAACATAGGTATTTGTACGAAAAAATAATAATAAATAATAATTTCATTGTGAAGCGAAACGAGAGCAGTCTTATTTTATTTAGTTCATAGAGCGCCAAAGGCACTCTAGAACACCCTTTAACCCTTCTTAGGGTCCCATCAGAGGTGCATATTTCATTCTCTTTGAACTACTAAAATTCGGGCTACCGTTATCGGTTCACAACGAAATGATGGCATGAATGCCGTGGCGGTATCTGCTAAAGACGAACGAAAGTTTTACTTCTAATATTAACAATATCAAAAATAAAATAAAACTTAGAACTAGTCTTCTGGTTAAACCAATCGTGGCTTGTGGCTTCTAAAATTTGCAAGCCAACGAATTGCCGGAGCTAAGAAGGCCGAGGGAAATCTACCAGGTTAAGTCGTACTTCATGGAATGATTATTTATTATTTTGATTAGTTCTACTCGTAATCTGAGTATTCGGAACTAAGCTTTGTTGGAATTTTACCGTGCTGGACAGGCGGGAAGTGAGATGCAGCCTGATAGATCTTCCTCGGCATTGTTATCTCCTGCACTTTTTATAAAAATACACTTTCTTCAATTTTTTTATCCGATGCCTAGATTTTGTGTCATTTTGGAACTACTAATGAAATAAAAAAATTTAGTAGTTACAAAATTACACAAAATCTAGGCATCGAATAAAGAAGTTTATTTGAAGAAATTGTATTTTTTTGTTCTTCTTAATGGCGGTACAGGCTCGTTTTTTTAATATTGTATTTAATTACAGAGTAATTTCCACATATTAATATATTTTTCAAATTGAGCCCTGTACCGCCATTCTTTATTTTATTACGAATACGTTTGCCAAATATCTCGAAAAAATATTCAAAATTACAGCCGCAATCTTGGAACGCGTTTTTGCTACCTGTTGATCGCTACTGTATCACCTTTAGCAAAAATAAATTTTTTCGGGTTCAGAAATTGCAATTTTTCGATTTTAAGTTCAACCGCGTTTATCTCGAAAACTATGCATCCTACGAAAAAACTTGTCAGAACAGTTTTTGCTTAGAATGACCCAAAAAATACAAAAAAAATGTTTTGTTTTGCGAGAAATCGCTGTTATGTAATTCCTCAAGTTCTTTGTTTATAACAATCTTATCGACATCCGGATCAACTGTTACCCAACAAATTCGTGCTCTACGGGTCAAGATACATAAAAAAATCTTGGGTAAGACCATCTGAATAAAGGAGGCCGTTGTACCCCCTTGGCGACAGGACTATGAATATCTACCTAAAAAAAATTGGCATTTGTACTGTAGTCAGGATTTCTGTACCTAAACATAGATTTATTACGAATTTCATTTTCATGGGAAACAACTTTTCACACTTTTTTTATGTATGACAACAGTAGATTACTTCTCATAGGTACTTACATTGTTAAAATTTGTGGTGGCTCCAATTTCGATGTTCTCATAATTTTGGCACGGCTTTTAATGGACTTTTTCTTGGAATTATTCGCTTTATTTGTCGTTTGATTAACTTTTCCCATTTCGTTAAACTATTGATAATATGTTAAAAATAAAATATCCTCCTAAATCTTTATACTTGCATTAGAATTCGAAATGTTTTTACGTAAAATATACTTACCTACCTACATAGAACTGCACTAAAACACAATTAACAACAATCTATTATTTCAAACAGGCCAACAACTTTACAACAACAACAAAAATATAATAAATAACTATCAATAAACACTATTTTCCTATGAAACAACTATAACGAATTCTTAAATTAACACACTACTGCACTGGACTGATATCAATAAAGATGACAGAACAAATTAGAGAAAATCTGACGCAGGTTTGTCAAAATGACACTGATAATTTCTCTATGTTGCCTAATTAGTTATTTAGTGATAATATGTTCGATTTCTTGTTAGAAATAAAAAATTTTAGTAGTTCCAAGATTACACAAAATCTAGGCATGCGATAAAAAAGTTTATTTGAAGAAAGTTTATTATTTTTTTCTTCTTAATGGCGGTACAGGCTCCTTTTTTCAATATTTTATTTAGTTATAGAGTAATTTCCACGTACTAACATATTTCTAAAATTGGGCTCTGTACCGCCATTCTTTATTATATTACGAATATGTGTGCCAAATATCTCGACAAAATATTCAAAATTAGAGCCGCAATATTGGAACGCGTTTGCTGCTACCTGTTGCTCGCTACTGTAGCCTCTTAAGATAAGGTAAGTTAAGTACATGCAAGAGAGTGTATATTTCAAAAATCTAACGATTTGGGCCGGGCATAAGGAAATGGGTGAGTCCCAAAGTTTCACAAGAAAAAAGCGAATATTTCGCGAAATGAATGACAGATCGAAAAACTAAAAAATATGTGCTCAATATTTTTTAAAAATCTATCGAATGATACCAAACACGACTTCCCACGGAGAGGGGTGGGGGGTAAATTTATTATTTTAAATACGAATCCCGCGATATTTCTCGAAATGAACATCAAATCGAAAAACTGAAAAATACACTTATTCAATATTTTTAAAAAAATCTATCGAATGGCACCAAACACGACCCCCACGGAGGTAGGGTGGGGGGTTACTGTAAAATCTTAAATAGGAGCCCCATTTTTTATTGCAGATTTGGATTCCTTACGTAAAAATAAGTAATTTTTATTCGAAACATTTTTTCGAATTATGGATAGATGGCGTTATAATCGGAAAAAACGATTGTTGGAAATGGAAAATTAAATTAAAAAATGGCAAGCGCCCACTAAAATGGAAAACTTTACTTAACTTTTTTTGGTTTTAGGACCTACTCTTCACAACCCAATAGTTCCCCATAACGCTCGAGTGACTGCACATTTAGCGTACTTTGCTCCCCTACTATTATTACATATCATTTTGCAGACACAAACTGATCTTAGTCACTGCTAATATGAAACTAAACTCTTGCATTTTTGTGGTTATTCGTAAATACTGTGGATGTAATACTGTCACATTTTGATATAAGATACCCAAATTTATTGCCGCGTACGGCAATTAGATGTAAGACTATCATATTTTTTCTGATGTGATAGTCTTGCACAAAAACGGTAAGCCTATACGCGAATATTATAGTATCTTAACTTGGGAATTATACCATGAAAATTAAAATTTTTTTAGAATAGTTTTGCACTCATATAAATTGCTATAAATGAAATATTTTTCCCGATTATCTCAAAAAATATTTTTTTTTTTAAGTATTGCACTCAGCGTTGATTGATAAATACGGATATTTTTATAGTCAGTATATTTATCAGTCAACGCTCATAGTGCGAAATGTGTGTTTGTACCCGTTTGCCACCAACGTTTGCTACATTTTTATTTTTATGTAATTTTTACTAGTCAATAGATGGCACCATAAAATATGTACTAAATTCATTTGGATCCTTATGCTACTATATAATTTGGTAAATATTTTAACTACTCAACTCTGCACATAACTAATTTTATGGAAAATATGCACTTGTACCCTTTTGCTTCTAACGCCTTCATTTGCAATAAGCAAAACTACATTATTTTTATAGGTAGGTACCTACCTAATCAATAATCAATTGTAACTGCGGTTACCAGATAAAAAACTAAAGAAAATTAATCAAAGAAAAATTGATGTGCATTATTATAAAAGAAATAATAAATATTAATAGCCATTGACAAAACATTATTTTTTCAAGAACTACGCATTAGTTTTCCATTTACGTCATTCAAAATTTTCAAGATTTTGCCAGCAACGTTGTAAAACCTGCACAATGCTAAAACTGGCATCTTCGCGAAGCATTTCAGATAACGAGTGCGGCGCACTTGCCAGAATGTGAAGTATATGTCTCTAGATCTAAATACTTTATAAACACTATGATTTTTTCATACTCTTTTATAAATATATAAAAATCCCTTTAACCGTTAACCACTTAAAGCACTGTATTTTGGCTATCCGTGGACTAATTTGCAGCCAAATCGAAGGATATGTATTTTGGGAATTGAGGAAAATGTAGAAAATAACTTGTTACCTATAATGCCGTAAAATAACATTTTTTAGTCTCTTCTGTTGAAACAATTATTGTTTCCATTGATACTTTACGATAAAATATATACAAAATTTAAATAAACATTACAAAGTCACTGTAAAATCGCTAAAAATTATATTAAAACACGAAAAACAAAACGACTGTTTGGTCGGGCTTAACCAGGGGCGTAACAGAGACCCCCGCAGCGTGAAGCTTGCGGGGGCCCCATATTATGTAAAATCTGTTATAGGTATAAGATTTTACTTTGTGTGTTTAAATTTAAAAACGTAAATTTCTAAATAGGCGTATTCGGCAAGTGAGTCATCTCATATCTAGAAACTTAATCCGTTCCGGCCTCACGAACTTTTATGGGTGACGACAATAAACTATAATTCTTTGTACGTGACTACTGAAAGAATTTTAGAACAATATTTCTAAATCTAGAAATGGATTTTCTCTTTACCCACGTTTAATATTTCGATATAATTATCCAGAGGCGTAACAGAGGCCCCCGCAGCATGAAGCTTACGGGTGGCCCAATATGTCATTAGACAACAAGATGGGGAAGGCCCCATACGTTTTTTAAGCAGTGCAATATTGAACATGAAGTTGTCCATCCGAATTAATAAAATTGTAGATATATTCGCTGATAGTAGCACGAAGAAAGTTGATCATCTCATATAGAATATTACTAATGTAATAATTTAGTCATTTTTGTTCTATTTTATTCTATACCAATACAGATGAAAAATGTAAGTCGTCATAAAGAGTGCATGAATACACCAATAGCTCAGTAAATGACAGTTTTGGAGTGAAATTATCAGTAGTAATTGCACAAGAGCTCTAAAATTCTATATTACTTTTAGAGATCGAGTGCAATTTGTTGCGATTATTTCATGAATAAAACTGTTCAAAACCAAAATTTTATTGTAATTTATTTATGTAAGTACAAATTAGTACTGTTAAATACACAGTTGTAAAATATTTTACGGTTGAAAGTCATCACTTTTATAACTTTTAAAACATTAATTGTCATTAATGTCACTGAATGTATTTTTCGTAGCAACGAAGCGCATCTGACGTAATATACTTGACGACGGGATATTATCAAAAATTATCACCGTAATTTACATTTCTGTAGCTTTCTATTGGTCAGAATCTCCTATAAATGAAATAATCAGCGTCACGACGGACGTATTTGCTTGACAATTTTAATTTACGTTCTAGTTACACTCCACTTCAAAGTTGGATTTATGCCGTTGGTTGCTTTTACTTCGGGTGGTGACACCCCTCCTTGGGGTGAAAAACATACGTTAAAATAAGTCCGGAAATATATAAATTGACTAATTATAAGCAACTGTTGTTCTATAGAGTTTCTTTATCTATATTAATACTTTTCAAGTCATTTGCGACTGAAAATGTTTATTTTTCAGACGGGTTTTTCGCAAATATCTCAGAAATAAGTATTTATCGAATTAAATATTAGTTATCGAAAAAATATTTGTAGCAAAAATGTAGCTTATAAGATACAAAACAATGGTGTACTTATTCATGAAAAAATATTTTTATTCGTCCAATTCCAAATCGAATATTTCAACCTGGAATAACCAAAAAATGAAGAAATTTTCGGGAAAAACTCAATAAACTTTTTTTAAATGTTTCAATAAAAGCTTTATTTTTATTTTTTATAAAAGTTACTAGCACCAAAACTATACGAGTTACGCTCAAAATAAAGTTGACTCCTTTTTTGGTAAAAAAAATTCGTGAAAATCTGCCTCTATTTCGCACCCCAAATAAAATTTTTCATTAGCGCTTTACCATTTACTTTAAATATTTATTGTTTATATGATCTGTAAGTTTGACCGGTTCGAAGTTCTTATTTTTGAAAAAATTTGGTTTCATAGTAAAAAAAGTTTTTTTATTTTGGAAAAATGCCTTTTTTTTTAAAGTATTAGTGATACGAAAAAAATCTCAAAGAGTAAAGAAATGTAGGTCTTGCTTTTATAAATATTTTGGCTTTATTTTGTTTTTGTGTAAGACAAAAATTGGTTAAGATATGGCTGGTTACAATTTGCATATACTCGTGATTAGTGAATCGTTCAAGCCTTTTCAACTAGAACGGTTTTAAAAATAAGCACTTTGAACCGGTGAAACTTACAGGTCATATAAAAAAGTTAATTATTTGTTAATGTATTTTGAGCGTAACTGGCTTAGTTTTGATGCTAGAAACTTTTGTAAAAAATAAAGCTTCTTTTAAACATTTTAAAAAAGTTCTAATGAGTTTCCCCGAAAAGTATTTAATTTTTTGATTATTTCACGTTGAAATATTCGATTTGGAATTTGACGAATAAGAAAAACTTTTCATGAGCTACAACATTTCTTCTACTGAGTCGATAGACTTAATTTTTGTTTCATTTTTTTATAAGCTAGATACATTTGTGCTAACAATATTCTTTTCGATCGAATACTTAATCTTTGAACTATTTGCGAAAAATCGCCTAAAAACGTGGTTTTTTTGTTAAACAATAAACATTTTCACTCATAAATAAGCCGAAAAGTCTTCAGTTGACCACTTCGGTGATGACACTGAAAATTACACGGTATTGCCATATTTTACGTTGATTTACTGGGCTGTAACACATATAGGTATTTGTTACACATGTCGCATTTAGTAATTTTTTGAAAGGGGCCCCATTTCCAATTCTGCGGGGGGGCCCCGACAGAGTTTGTTACGCCACTGTTAGGAACACCCAGTGGCGACGCGTGACTTTTTCTAAAGTGTGACCAAAACGAGATGTAAAAAATCTTATTTAAAAAAAATTGAATTTCCCAAATATTAGTGCAGAGTGGCTCAAGCAACCAATGCTTGAGCCACTCTGCATCTGAAAATATCTACTTAAATAAGGGATAAAATATGTAATAAAAGCATTTTAGCAACATTGTTGGTTATGGGTTAGGCCACTTTGCATATCATGGCGTCTAATGTAGATATCATCATCATCACGTAGCGCTAAAACCCTGGGTGGGTCCTGGCTGACTGTACAACTTTCTCCCAATTTGTTCGGTCTTCCATCAACCTAGGGTCAAATGGAATGTTCATTTTTCGGACATCTGCTTGGATGTTATCTCTCCATCGCATTCTGGGACGTCCGAGTGGTCTTTTGCCTGTAGGAATCTCCTCCCATACTAGTCTTACAAGTCTATCGTTTTTGAAGTCTGTGCACGTGGCCTACCCATCTTAGTCGCTGTGATTTAATTTCTTGGACAATATTGGTGTCATTGTAGAGTGCTTTTAATTCGAAGTTGGTTCTGATCCTATTGTAACGCATTTCGAACTGAGTCCGGCCCTGCCCCGCCGAGCCGTCAACAAGGAGTGAGATCACCGTCTCGAGGATTCGCCAGTACCCCAGAAGGATCGAGAATTCTGAGAAAACAATATAAATTCACGTTTTGCGTGAGACGTATTCAGTTAATATTTTACCATCGCGTGAATTATTGTAACGTCGCGATCGGGTTATTGAAATGTATATATTTTTAAAGTAGATAAATAATATTTGTAAATAAATTAGACAGTGTAAAATAAATTAGATATTGTTGTAAAATTAAGTGTTAAATTGTACAAAAGTTAAGTGTATAAAATAAATCAGTACAGTAATAACCTAACAAATGGTGTCAGAAGTAAAATTCGTGTTGCATTGATTTTTTTTGCTGCTTAGGGGATTATAATAAATAAATATCAATCGTATTAAATAAAGTGTGTGATCATGTCTTCCTTGTGCTTGAATTGGAAGAAAGGGACCTGAACTCTACTGGAAAGAAGGCTGATTTAGTCAAACGTCTGAAGGACTCCCTAAAAGAAGATAGTCATGATCCAGAAGCCTATTTATTCGAGGACAAGCATGCTGCTTTGGTTTCATTAATTTCGAAAGTTTCCTGCTGTGTGACCAAACTTTATAGTATCGTTGCTAGTATCGTTGCTACAAAACCAAGTCTCTGCTTCTGAAGTAAAGATCAAGGAAATGGAAAAGAAGATAGAAGACGATGAGCCCAAATATAAATTGGAGCCAAGGCCGATAAATGAAAGCAGTGTAAGTTCTGCTCGAGTCAAAATTCCAACTTTCGACGGAAAGTCTTCCTGGAACAGTTATGTGAAACAGTTCGAAGCAGGTGCAAGAGCGAACGGATGGTCTGAAAAAGACAAAGCTGTAAACCTGGTTATTGCTCTTCGAGGAGAGGCTCTTAGAGGAGACGAATAATTTTGAACAACTTATGAAGAGACTAAACATGCGCTACGGGCACGAACATTTGGAGTATGTCTATCAGGCGCGGCTTAAAAACCGACGACAAAAGAAAGATGAAGCTCTTCAAGAATATGAGCTAGATATTGCCAGGCTAGTACGATTTGCTTATCCGACAGCTCCCGAAGACATGATGAAAATGTTGGCTGTTCAAACATTTATTGATGGTCTTCGTGATTTTGAAATGAAGAGAACACTGCGATTAGCTCATCACAAGACGCTACGGTCGATGTATTGTCCGCGGCCCTCGAGTTTGAATCAGCTACGCAGGCCTCTGGTGAGTACAGTAAGTTCGAACTGTGAAAGAAGAAGAGGATGAAGACAAACTTGACCAGCTGGTAAATATGGTGAAAGGCATTACATCGAAGAAAACGAAGACCATGCATTGGTGCAGTTGTGGCGAAAATGGGCACGCACGGAGTTTAAGTAAGAACGCAAATCAAGAAACTCGCCAGCACGAAATAAGAGAACGGACAGACCCTAGGGGGCAGCCTCGACTCAGAACTTCTCTAAAGACCATCTAATACTAATAGCTTCTTTGAAATGTCGTGAAGATAGTGTATATGTAGATGGAGAAATAAATGGTAAAAAGTGCAAAGATGGAATTGTTGGTGGATACCGGAGCGACCAGGACCATTATTCGACCGTCAGTTATAAACAGCCGTAAGAAACCACCAACATCCACGGCGGATTTATTTAATATTTCAATCAACGCTACTACTAAGGAGTTTTTTTAACTACATAGTATACAGCCAAATCCCGGGATTTTTCCCGTTTTAGTAAACAAATTTAATTCACGTTTTCACTTTCCTTAAGACTTATATAGTTTTTCTAGAAATAAAATAGAAAGGGGTGATTTCATTTCAAACCACTTTATTTTGAATCAAAAAAAGAATGTGTGTGTACTTTGTACGCACGTAAGAGTAAGAAGTTATTACTTATTTCATATTAATATTCCAATCAACGGTAGTAGGTATAATTTAATTAAGAATAATTTGCATGACAAAATTCCCCTAACCGGGGTTTAACCCTTAACTTGACAATGTGTATCTTAATACACACCTATTTTAGATTTTTTTTACAAAGTTTAAACCTCAAAATCTGCGTAGATATAGCAATGTGTATTTCGATACACCCCTGTTCTTTGTACAAATAACTACACTGTTGCAATTTTTATATTTGGCGGAAATAAATTTGTCAACTATTATAGGTTAGTTCTGTAACGACCGTTTGCCGGGTTCAGTTTACCAACTTTTCCCAAGATAAAGGTAGTTTTTGTGGTGACTTGTAAAGTTATTTTAATTCTGTGAATAAAATCGAATAAGGTAACCATTGTCCTTTAGTAATATGTCAATAGTTTCGTAATTTAGATGTTTGATAAAATGTGAGCTTCGTCTAAAAAACATGTGTATCTAAATTCACATCGCCAATAACACGAACAACAATAAATATGTGAATTTGAATACACACCTGATAAACACTTCCCGTTTTAGACCATTTAAATAAGAACGATGAGTAACAGGTGTCCAGGGTAGTACTCGCTGAATTGTCTGTATAAAATTAATATATTTTGTGATTTTTTTCAAATGTATTCCAATAAGTTTTAGTAATGGGAGCTGGGTATTAGTTTCAAGTTCGTCTCTGTTTCAGATTATGACGTCCAACAGAACAAAGAGAATATTACAATTAGCAACTCAACAAATAAATGATGAGGAGGATTGTGAGTATAATATATTAGTCCCCAATAGAAATATTGACTCCGATATTGAAAGTGATAATGAAGAATATATGTTACCGTCCGCCCCTTTAACATATCCTGTAATAGAGGGTGTTGATGAAGATGAATTAGAAAATGCATCTAAGTTTACTATTTTATCGAATGTATTGCTCGAAAACGACGATATCTTGGAAAACGAAGCAAACAATGAAGAGGTAGAAAATGCAGAAGGTGCTAAAAAAACGAACTAGATGAACATATTGGGTATGTTGTAGATGAAACCTTAGCAGATGAGCTTGATGATACACCTCTCAATTTAAAGAAGAACAAACAACAACAAAAAGTTCAAAAGAAAAACAAATCCAAGAAAGAAAAAATATACCACTGGACAGAGGAACCTTTTGGCTACCCGGTAGATATTGATGAGGATAATTTTCAAGTTCCAGACGAGATTTTATCTCCAATTGATTACTTTAAAATGTTCTTTGATGATGCGTTATTGGAAATGATAACATATCAAAGTAACCTTTATTCCGAACAACGTTCTGGTACCTCAATCAATATGAACAAAAACGAATTGACGGATTTTTTGGCAATTGAGCTATCAATGGGAATTGTAAAGATGTCAGCTTACACAGACTATTGGAGTGTTCAATTTAGATATGACAAAATAGCTGACATAATGCCACTGAAAAAATATCAAGAAATACGTTGTTATCTATATTTCGTCGATAATAATTCTATTAGTGACGACCGCTTTTATAAAATTAGACCTGTGATGGATCATGTACGACGCAATTTTCTGAAGATTCAAGAAGAAAGAATGTCCATCGACGAAATGATGGTTCCCTACAAAGGAAAAAAAGCTGGTTGGCAATGGGGCTTCAAATTGTTTCTGCGTTGCGTAATCTCAGGAATGGTCTACGATTTCATGCCTTATGGCGGCGATGATACATTTCGAGATATCGCATTTGATGAACAAGAAGAGACTTTTGGAATGAGTGAGCAAGTAGTTATAGCTCTTAGTAAAACTATTTCAAAACCGATATGTAGTATTTTGTACTTTGATAACTTTTTTTGTTCTCCTGATCTTGTATCCTATTTACGCGATGTCAAAGAAATACTTTCACCTGGCACTTTACGCATAAATAGAGTGAGGAATTGTCCCACTAAGGATGAAAAGGAACTTCGAACTGAAGGTAGAGGTTCTTATTTTCAAATGGTCGATAATGACCAGAGGGTGGCAATTATTCAGTGGTTCGACAATAAAGTAGTACGACTCTGCAGTTCATACGTGGATGCATATCCGTTATCTTCCATTAAAAGGTTTGTTTAAACAAAATCAAACAAAAAAACAGACATAACGTGCCCAAAAATAGTTAAAGAGTATAATCGGCATATGGGTGGAGTGGATCTCGCTGGTATGTTTGTATCCCTATATAGAACGTCACTGAAAACCCACAGACGGTATATATCAATATTTTCACAAATCTTGGATATTTGTGTAAATAACGCTTGGGTTCTATATAAAAGACAAATGCTACTGCTAAACCCGGAGAAAAGAACAAAAACTTTAAAACAATTTCGTTATTCCATAATCGACAGCTTGCTCCGTAAAAATAAAAAGCGTGGAATACCATCAAATGAGGACATCGCTGTTCCAAAAAAAAAAGAATAAAAACCATGTTTAAACCCCGGCCAGAACCCAAGTAGCAATTTTACGACCTGCAACCAATGTTGTCCTAATGGGACGTTAAATTTAAGGACAAAATTGGTTCACAATAAGCCTGAACCAAGGACAACGTCTGTTTTTCCTGTTTTTGGACCAACGTTGCTGCTAATAAGTAATATAATCTGATGACCAACCGACATCGGGAATAACGACGTCAATTATTAGGATAAGGTTTGACGTTAAGCTGACGTCGGTCTTAACCTATCTGTAGTGTAAGTGCAATTAATGCCCGGTTGCACCAACAGATCTTAAGCTTAAGTCGAGAATATCATAAGAATTAATATAATATAATTATAATATATTACAATAAGAATCCCATAATATAATAATAGATATAATTGATAATAAGGTAAGAATCTAAAATTATGGTGCAACGTAAGTGATACTCAAGGAGGCCCTATCTATAAGTAGAGCCTAGCTAAGCTGGAGCTTAAGATCTGTTGGTGCAACCAGGCATTAGTGGCATACATCAACGACTACTCAACGTCGGGAATTACAACGTATTTTTTAGAATAGATGCCAACGTTCAGAGGACGTTGGTGTTTTATCGAGTATGGTAGACGTATTTTTCGGGAAGACGACAACGACAATCCAACGTTGAGAATACCAACGTTAATTATTAGGTTAAGGTTTAACGTTAAGCTGACGTCGGGTATAACCTCTATACTACAATGTAATTTAATGGAAGACATTTAACGACTGCTCAACGTCGGGGATTACAGAGTATTTATTAGTATCGAACCCAACGTTCAGGAGACGTCGGGTGTTTTCTCAGTAGGTATATGGTAGATTGCTGCGTGTGCTTGCGGGAAGATGAGAACGACAATACAACTTAGGTAATAACAACGTAGTATTTAAGTAAAGTTGTATACGTTAACCTGACGTCAAAGTTTTTTTATAAGATATCTGTAATTTACTAAAAACGTCGACGACTATCCAACGTCGTAAAGTAAATTTTCGACAATTGGTTGTTTAGTTTCCAACTACAAAACGACGTAAAAAATAATCGTCCACCAGATTAAGGCGTGTTCACGACGACGACCGGTCGTCGGGAGTCTGTCGTCAAGACCAGGTTGTCTGTGCTTACTTTAGGACGTATTAGGTATACCAATAGGTAAATTCGAGGTGTGCAAGGTAAAAATAGGTTATACTAAAGGTCGGCAGGGGTGTCCTTGTCCAAATCAGTTAAAATGTAGTTCAATTTAGGTCGCGAGTCAAATCCGCCATTAATGAAAGATCGCCCTGGTTCAGCCATTTTTTGAAACATAATGTTTGGCAATTTTTTTGCTAGATTTTAATTAATATTTGATTTTAATTAACGAATTTTGTTTATATATAAATCAAGGATAAGTTTGTATGGGTCTAGACATAATAATATGTTTTTTTAATTACGATGGTTATTTCTATTTTTACCGTTTTGTTCGATTTAACCTGTAAATTTCTGAGGCGCTTTCAGTTTTTAGCAATTTTTATACCTAGTTTAACAGTACACTTCCTTGCGTTTGTAAATTTTCGACCGCATTATGCAATGAGGCAGATGATTAATAAAATAATTATACAAGTCACTTAGGTTATATTCTAAATAGAGTAGGAACCTACTTAAATAAGTATCAACAGGCCGTCATGCATCTTAGTTTCTGATGGTTTAATATCCTCCAAGATTATTACCCTATTTGGTAAAAATGAAGTTTGTCGGCCGTACTTCTGTGGTAGAGGATTTTATACTATTACTTTACAAGACCAAAGTCCTAAAAACTAACGTAATTTGACGATAAAATATCTCGAGCTGAGAAGTCGAGAGGGGGACGTCGAGGCAACCCGTATTTCTATTCCCCACTTAGGTGCAAATAACGGTTTTCTGACCGTCTACGCAACGTCGCGTATTAAAGTTGGGGCATTTAATCCAACGTTAAGACGTCGTAATATTACGTCCAATTGCTTCTTGGGAAGGTGATATAAGATTTGATAATTTCGGACACCTTCCACAATTTTCCACAAAGAGCCGATGCCGCAATTGTGTAAATACCCAAACACATATAAAATGTACGAAATGTGACGTACGTCTTTGTTTTGTGTCAAAACGAAATTGTTTTTACGATTTTCATATGAGCAAGTAATCATTGTAATATTTTTGTTGGTAAAATAAATAAGTACAGCCCTGAGTGTTCTCTCATTTTTCCACCTAATATTGATTTAAAACACAAGTACTCAAATTGGTAATGTGTATTGTAATACACACATATTGTTTTATGGTTTCTTGGCGTTGGGCATTCAGATACACATGTACAAATCAAAGTCGAAATTTGTTAAAAAAAAAAGTTTATTGCTGAAAATGTATTAATTGACGACCCACTTCAACAAATAATGTCAGAAATAATTTTTATTTTGCGTATTTCTTATTTTGCTAAGTTAAGGGTTAATCGGGACGCGTATTTACGTTTCCGTGTTCATTTCAAGACCGGGTAGTTTTGAAATCGGCACGTAAACGGCGGAGCATATCTGCTTTCAAACACGTGTGCATTTCAAGACGTTTAATTTTGAAATGCGCACTGGTTTGTAAAAGAACTTCGCGCCTAAAATTATCACAATTACGTGTTAAGTTATAACATTATTTTATTTTATTTGAACTGTTTATCACAAATAGCTCTTATCTGCAGAATAACAAATTATCATTCATTGGATCTGTGGAAATAAAACAATTTTGTTACCAAAGTTACCTTCTTTTTTTCTTTATAATTTTTCAAAAAACTCAAAGTAGTGCCAAAATATAATGTCAAACTAAACTAAACTTATGTGCATAGAAATCGGCCCACCTAAAAATTTGGTCATTTTTGAAGTCTCGTATTTCCTAAACCTGTTGGCTGATTTAAGTGATTTTTCTAATATGTTATAGCCGTATTCTTCAACAATATTGCTGTAAAAATATTATTGTTAAACAGGTAAGTGTTATTTTATACCGGGTGTAACAATGATAGTGTGTTTTTTCCTCAAAGTTCGGAACACCCTGTGGAATATTCTAGCATATGTAAAATATTGAAATTAAAACTCAACTGTAGCCTTAGGGTTTCTTAACATTTTGCTTTTTGATTCATTCGCTTATGTTGGATAATAAAAAAGTTAGGTATTTTAACAACTAGCAACGTTCTTCATCCATACAGGGTGTTTCTAAATAAGTGCGACAAACTTTAAGGGGTAATTCTGCATTAAAAAATAATGATCGTTAGGTTTATAATCATATGTTCGCATATGCTTCGTTTCATAAATACGGGATGTTGAATTTGTTCGTACAATCTGACGATTTATTTATTGCTCTAAAACCGCATGAGATATACAAATGAAATTGGGTAGGTTTTAAGAGGTAATTATTGCGCATTTTTTGGCTTTCAGCTGAGAATTTTATATTCACCATTGGCGTGCACACAAGTAATATGACCGGGTAATATGACCCGTATGCACGCCAATGGTGAATATAAAATTCTTAATTGTATGTCAAATATGCGCAATTACTACCTCTTAAATCCCACCAAATTTCATTTGCATATCTCAACCGGTTTTAGAGCAGTAAATAAATCGTCAGTTTGTAAAAAAAATCGACATCCCGTATCTCGAAAACGAAGCATTTGCGGACATATGTTTATAAATGAAACGGTCATTTTTTTCATGCAGAATTTCCTCTTAAAGTTTGTCGCACTTATTTTGAAACACCCTGTATTGATGAAGAACGTTGCTAGTTGTTAAAATACCTAACTTTTTTATTATCCAACATAAGCGAATGAATAAAAAAGCAGAATGTTAATAAAGCCTAAGGCTACAGTTGAGTTTTAATTTCAATATTTTATATACGCTAAAATATTCCACAGGGTGTTCCGAACTTTGAGGAAAAAACACACTATCATTGTTACACCCGGTATAAAATAACAGTTACCTGTTTAACAATAATAGTTTTACAGCAATATTGTTGAAGAATAAGGCAATAACATATTAAAAAAATCACTTGCATCGGCTAATAGTCCAAGTAATGAAGCTTAAAATAGAACAAAACCTCGCAATTTTTACAGAATGAATAGATTTGCTTGAAAATTTGAGAATAAGTAGTGGATAGTCCAAGGATCAAAATATATATGAGGCCGAAAGGCGCTTTTATCATGGGGGTGGTTACCACCCCATCTGGGGGTGGAAATTTTTAATTATATTTTGACCACAAAAGTTGGTAAAAACATTCATTCTAACCAAAAAACGTTCTATATATTTTTGTGATAAAATTAATAGTTTTCGATTTATTCGCTATCGAAAGTGTTAGTTTTATATCAAAAAAATCAATGTTTTTAATAAGTTTTCTGCTAATAACTCCAAAAGTTTTCGTTTTATCAAAACAACTTTACTTAACAAAAATGTAGCTTTTGAAAAAATAAACGAAACCGTTTTTTTAATTTTCTTTATGACCAATAGTAATCGAGCTATACTTTATTATATGTTAGCTCTTCTTCGTCAAATGCTAAATATTGTAGTTTCAAAGTCAAAAGACGGTAAAACTATACATTTTTCGAGGATAACTTGTTGAAACTGATTTAAAGTATTTAAAAACATCTATCTATAGAAATAGCAACAAAGTCTCTAGCTCAAAAATTAAATGACTTATAATGAAAAGAATGTCAGTCCCTATTTTTTTCAGCGAAAAAGTGATTAGAAGCAACCGCCCTAATCACCACCCTAATTAAAATTAGTCATTGACCTTATTTGGTCTTCTTTACTTATGTAATATTAATAGGTTCTAGAAGTTTGACCGGCCTAGAATGATTGGTTTTTAAAAAAATGGAGTTAAAAGCGAATAACGAATTTTTGTAGTTTGGAAAAAAATGGCTTTTTCTTCAAAATAGAAAGATTAGCATCAGAGATACGAAAAAATATTTAATAATGAAATTGTAGCTTATTTAATTCCCAAGAGCCTGGTTTGCAAAATTTTTTTCTACGTCGAAAATTCATTGAACTATTGACAATTAAAACTTGTAATAACATGCAAAAACCATCTTTACCAACCCTTTCAAAGTCACCTCTTTTTGCGACTGAGGATTTTTAAAAGATTTATTAATAATATGCTTATAGATCTTGTAAAAACCTACAAAATTCTTTTTTACCAAACTTTCTAAGATAAAAAATAAAAAAGTTACGGTTAAAAAATCAATATATTTTTTTGAAAAAAAAGGAGAAATCCAATTGGAAGCATAATAATGTGAGTTAGGGGTGTTTTTAGTAATTGGTCTTATTTATTCTTCTTTATTTATGTATTGTTAATAGATTCTAGAAGTTTGAGTGGCTTAAAATGATTAGTTTTTACAAAACTAGAGTTAAAAGCAAATAATGAATTTTTGTAGTTTGGTAAAAAATGCCATTTTCTTCAAAATAGAAAGATTAGCATCAGAGATACGAAAAAATGTTTAAATATGAAATTGTAGGTTATTTAATTCCCAAGAACTTGGTTTGAAAAAAATTTTCTACGACAAAAATTGAGTGAATCGTAAATGAGTACAATTGGTAAAACATTGATTTTTTCTATATAAAACTAACACTTTCGATAGCGAATAAATCGAAAACTATTAATTTAAACAAAAAATTGTATAGAACATTTTTTGCTTAGAATCAACGTTTTTATCAAGTTTTGCGGCCAAAATATAATAAAAAATTTCCACCCCCGAGATGGGGTGGTAACCACCCCCATGGTAAAAGCGCCTTTCGGCATGATATAGATTTTGATCCTTGGACTATCTACTACTTATTCTCAAATTTTCAAGCAAATCGATTCATTCTGTAAAAATTGCGAGGTGAAAAGCTTCGGTTCCTGGACTATAACAAGTTTAGGAAATACGAGACTTCAAAAATGACCAAATTTTTAGGTGGGCCGATTTCTTTGCACGTAAGTTTATTACGATACGTATGCATTTTGTAGTAATGCACAACAATATAGGTATTAAAAGTGTTAATTTATATTAAAAACATATTTTAGTTACAGCTAAACAATTATTGTTTAGCAAACATATTTTTAGCTATTTTTAAAGCTATTTTTAAGGAAGCAATATCAGAGGAAGAACAGGGTATATCAATAAACGGAAAATTCTTGAAAAACATAAGATTCGCAGACTACACCGCTATTTTTACAGACAGTTTAGAAGCACTGCAACTAGTAGTACCTAAATAGATTACATCAAGTCAGTATAAAATATGGACTACGAATGAACGTTAAGAAAACCAAGTTCATGATTAATTCTAAGCAACATACGATAGGAAGGCTAGATATCGAGGGAAAACAAGTAGAAAGAGTGAATAACTACAAATATCTGGGAACCTGGGTAACAGAAAACAACGACCAAGGTAGAAAAATCAGGACACGAATCGAAATTGCAAGAAAAGCATTTATAAAAATGAAAAAAATGTTTGTTAATCGAGACCTTTCTCTACAGCTGAGAATAAGAGCCTTAAAATGCTACCTGTTCTCGACTTTTTTTGTATGGAATGGAAAGATGGACACTGAAAGTAGACAACATAAAGAAGTTGGAAGCATTTGAGATATGGTGCAATAGAAGGATTTTGAAAATACCATGGATCCAACGAGTTACGAATGCACCTTAAATAATTTACTTAAACTTAAATACACAACACGACCCTCAAAGCTAAGTTGATAAACAGCACGTGCAACGAATAATAGACCTATTAGTTCTATGCACTTGTTTGTAGAATTCCAACGCCACATGTTTCGGTACAAACCCGTGCACATTTCGTGGGTTGGCGCTTTCAAATCAACACCTTTTTGGAACTAGATATGTATCACCGTTTCGGTGTCCGTTTCAAAACCGCAATGTCTTGAAATGAACACGCAAACGGAAATACGCAATCGGGACACACCGGCCCTAAAGCGTAAAATTGTAAAGGCTTCAAGCCGATATTAGAGGATACTTTCAGGGAACATTACAAAACCCTACCCGATATCCTAGACAACCATCTTAGTCAACTGAAGTCTGCCAAGTGAAGAAGTTTCCCGGAAAGTATCCTCTAACATCGTTGAGTATATTGAATTCAATGTATATTGAATTCTACATACATATAACCACTGTTTGGTTTCGGGGCTATTTTGCAAGTACCTGAGTTCACTGATGATGGACTGATAAGTCCGAAAACGTTCGTTCTGAACAAAACGCTACTACTTACTAAGGAATTTTTTACTTCATCGAGTTTTTTTAAATGTGTTTACCTCTCGAATAATAACGAGCAAGAATAATTTGTTAACAATATTTCCAAATTAAAACTGTTAGGGCTTTATTTCAGCAAATACATTCTTTTAAATTTCTTTGAAATGAAAAAAATTTTCTTATAATTTCGTTAAGAAAATCTGGCAACATGGCCAGGAACAAATAATAATGGCCATTTATGTTTTGGCGGTAGTGCGGTAGAGACATCACACACGTGCCATTCCATCCATTCCAATATTTTATAAAAAATGAAGTATATTTTAGTAACGGGAGGTGTTATTAGTGGTGTAGGGAAAGGTGTTATATCTAGTTCATTTGGAGCTATATTAAAATGTTGTGGGATTGAAGTGACATCCATAAAAATCGACCCTTACATCAATTTGGATGCTGGAACATTTTCACCTTATGAACATGGTAAACATCCTTGTGATAAATTACTTTTGAATAAATTATGCCTTTTTAGTTTTTATTTTCAAACAATTGAATTTTTGCGCATTATAGTCAATGTTATGCTACAAAAACAAAAAAATTTACATTTTAATTTTATTACTTGTTTTTCTTTTGTCACATAGGCCTTAGCCGATGTTTACAAATATAATAAGTATTTACAAAGGATAGCTAGAAACTACATATTGATAATAATACTGATATGCTTCTTGTGTATTTTCTATTCATCCTGTAAACATTGTATGCTAGTGCACTTTAGACTCACTAAATCAAACAAGGACTATAAGGACCTTTAACACTCGATCGACGACGTCTAAATACAGTAGAACCCCGCTAATCCAACGTTCGGCAAATCCGAACCAACAGAAAGTGAAAAAAAATTTAAAAATTCAAGACAAAAACTTAAAAACATTTTTATTATACAGAGTAAAACCAAAAAAAATTAATAATATAGGATTAACAGAACTTTGACATTTAAAATTTCTTCAAAATAAATAAATACTTTATATTATGTAGTGCTTATAAAGGTTAAATACTAACTTACTTCAGTTCTCTTGCAGTCATCTTGAGTCCAAAAATATTGTCCACACTCTTTCGTGAATGATTTGCAACTCAAAATCAACGACAACGAAAGCTTTGAATTATTATTTTGGGATAACTTTCGGATAATCCGAACTTTTTGGATTTGCCAGGTTCTACTGTAGTAACAAAACCGCACGATGGTGATCTACTGGAAACAAAAATATCACTATATTTTTATTTTCTTTTAATTAGTATTTTTGAGCCAAAATATTTTTATTTGTATTTATAAGGTATTTTCTTCCTCCTGATGGACATATTTTGTTTGTTTATGCCTACCTTGTGTTAACATAATGGCTGCCGTGAGAGACAAATGTTGTGTCTCATGTTGTTGTTGATAACAGCCTCATGACACACCGTAGTTGTGTCAAAAGTATAGAAACGGGAGACTCGTTGGCCATAGGGACCCACTTTTTTTTTAACATGACAGCCAACGTGTTAAATTAAAATAGGTCAAAAATAAGTGATATAATATGTATTTGACATAATTGACGGCTTACCACACTTTTACACTCACATTATGCGAAATGAATCCAGAGATGCCCTCCTGTAAGACATTCTGCAAGGAAAGATATTTGGAAAGTGAGGTCCAATATGAAGAAGAACATCCTGGTTAACACCTTGGCTGTGTTACGGGACAAATATACCTCATACTACACTAACGGTTGTGGTCCAGCTATCTTTGTCTGTCATACGAGGGTGAGCGTATCTACCAAGAGGTGGGAGTACTGGAAAAATACAGACACAGCGTAACAGCGGCAGTAGCCATCATATCGTAGGCATACTGGGAAAATCCACTAACTCCGTTTTTTTCAATTTTATTTATTTATTTATTTATTTATTTATTTATATATATTTACGAGCAAAGCTCATTACAATAAAACATTACAGAAGATATGAAGAACTAACAAAATATTACAAATATACGTAAAATACAATAAGATACAATAAACACTACGACAATAAAGCAAGTCAAAAAGTAAAAATAACAGGTAAAGATATATAATCACAAGTTTAAAATATTCAAGAACATAAAACTAGAGGGCGCAATCCTTTAGCGTTTTTAAAAATCGCGAACTATCCGCAAAGAAATCCACACAATTGGAGCAAGCATTTGCCTGTCTAGAAACCCTCGAGATGAAAGAATTTGCAGTGAAGTTAGTTCTGCTGATGGGAGTATGAAACGTAGATCTTGAACGTGTGATTCTGGAGGGAATATGTAAACCTACTTCCTCCAGGAGCTCAGGGCAGTCGTGAATTGAATTTATAATATTATACAACATGTACATGTCCTTCTTTTTCCGTCTGCTTGATAAGGTGTCAATGTTAAGTTCTAGTTCAAGATCCATATAATTCCAGTCTCTACGGTTTGTTTTGAATGCGACGAACCTAAGGAATAGGTGCTGGATCCTTTCAATCTTACAGTTGTATGTCTCATAGGCGGGTGACCAGACGCAAGATGCATATTCCACGATTGGCCTCACCATTGCACAGTACAACAGTTTAAACGATCTCAACTGCTTAAAGTCTTGGGAGCATCTTTTAATAAAACCTAACAGTTGAAGCGATTTTGAGATGATATTGCTTATATGAATATTGAACGATAGTCCAGAGTCAAGTGTAACTCCAAGATCTTTTATGGATGTGACTGTTGTGATATTTATATCACCTATTTTGTATGTGAAAGAGATAGGACTTTTCGAACGCGTGAATGAAATGTGAAAACATTTGCAGGAGTTGAGAACCATGTCATTGTTGCTGCACCATGTCATTGTTGCTGCACCATTCATTCAACCGATTCAAATCGGACTGAAGCCTTAAACAGTCGAGTGGATTCCTAATGTGGCAGTAAAACTTAACATCGTCAGCAAATAAAAGAAATTTCGCATATTGGAAACAGTCTTTTATATCGTTAATAAAAACATTAAACAACAAAGGTCCAAGATGAGATCCCTGCGGTACGCCCGAAGGGACAACTATTTCTTAGGAAAAATAGCTGTAGAGCTTGACGATTTGTTTTCTGTCCAGAAGATATTCCCTAAGCCACAGCAGAAGTGAACCATGTATCCCTAATCGCTGCAATTTTTCTAATAGAATATTGTGATTAACTCTGTCGAAAGCCTTAGAGAAGTCGGTGTACAGGGCGTCCACCTGTAGTCCTTTGTCCAAGGCGTTCAGTAAGAAGTTAGTATATGTCAGCAAATTGAGTTCAGTTGACTTATGGCGCCTGAAACCAAACTGCTGTTCCAAAAGAACACCGTTCAAGGAGGGTGTAAGGAAATCGCAGACAAGTGATTCGAATAGTTTAGGAATAGAGTTTAGGATACTAATAGGTCTATAGTTGGACACAAGACTTTTGTCACCTGTTTTGTGTAAGGGCAATAGGAAACTGGTCTTCCAAACATTTGGAAAGCTTCCACTAGCTAAAGACTTGTTAAAGATGAGAAATAATGGCCGAGCCAAATTAAATGCACAGTACTTGAGCAAGCTTGATGGGATGCCATCAGGTCCCGGGCCTTTAGAAGGATTGAGGTTACACAATTTAGAGTAAATGTCAGAGATGGATAGTTTACATGATGATATGTTTAAGGGTGAAGAAGTGATGTCTTCGGGGAAATCAACAACAACAGAGGAGTAAACTGATGAAAAGAAATCAGCAAATAAATTCGCAATATCTTTACCAGATGAACTAGTTTTACCGTTGTGAGATAACTCAGAAGGAATTCCATTTGATTTTCTTTTGTTATTGATAAAAGACCAAAACTTATTCAGACCGCCGGGAAGAGAGTTTTCAGTAGACAATGTAAAGTTTAAATTTGGCAAGTATCTGGGACTGAGATCGGAGCTCTGAGAACTGTTTGTAAAGGTAACTGGTTTTTGGCAGCTTGGACTCTTTAAGTCTCCTGTGTGCTGTCTTCTTTCTAATAATACACGATTTTAGTTCCGAAGAGTACCAGATAGGAAATTTTCTAGAAGAGAATTTTTTAACAGGAACATAGATGTCAATAGCTGAGTACAGAATATCATATAAAATGTTAACCATTTCATCGACTGAACATCCAATCATTAAAGTATCCCAGTTGACACAATCGAGATAGCCTTTAATTAGAGAAAAGTTTGCTGATTTAAAGTCATGATAGTAACCCTCTGGTAAAAGTCCCTCATTATATCTGGTAGTTATGGGTAGTTCAAACACCAGTGGGGGATGATATTGGTCAGGAGAGATTAAAATGTCTGTAGGTTCAACAACGGCGATATCTTTATTTTGGACCAGTATCAAATCTAATAAAGAATTAGAGGTATTTGGGCAAACGTTAATCTGGTATAGATTATGCAGACAGGATAGATTTGAGGTAATCTCAATGGATGTTCTTTCGTTAGGAGTAGCAAGGTGATTAAATGTGGCTGGAACTGAAATTGTCATGGGACCACGATGCATTAGGCAGATTAAAGTCACCCAAAAGGCATAGTTGGGATGGATTGAAATTGTTGACTGTGTTGTCAACATTGTCATTGAAGATGGAAAATTTCTCAGAGTCACTTTTTGGGGGAAAATATGCAGTGCCGAGAATAATGGTTTCGTTACCATTGATAATGGCTACAAACAGTTGCTCGATATCAAGTGAAGATGGCAAATGCTTACTATTCAATTGCTTGGATACGGCAATAAGAACAATTTTGACATTTTAATACCATTAAATCCACAAATATCAATATGTTAACAGGAAAAATTGTACATCTCCAAATTCGTCATCCAGCTTGCTTATCTGTACATTCAATGACAGTGAAAATCAACTAACTCCATCTTTTAAGTTTTCATGAATAAAATAATGTTTTTCCAAATATTTTTATGTACATATATGTGCACACCACCTGTGGTTAACATCCTTCAAAATCATATTAGTCTGGGCTGATTATCGGAGAATAGGCCATTTTTGGGAAAAGTTATTTACCAGCAATTTTATTGCTGGAATCGAATCTTATTATTGTATGTATTAATAATATAGATATGCAAAGTCCGCAGATAGTGTGCTACTTTTTTTATAAACAAAATGGCGCCTGAAAATCGTGTTTTGTTCAATTTTTGCTCTATAATTCCAAAGATTTTAACTTTAGACCAAAAACACCCAAATAAAAATTAACCGCAATTAAATTATGCATAGACGTGTTTTTCCTGGTGGACAGTTTCTTAGGTTTGTATTCTTTGTGAATACACTTCTCACAGCATCCTATCTCACGATAGAATCCATGCATAACCAAGGACCTATTTCTTCAGTAGTTGCAATGCCCTCTTTTAGAGCGAGGCCCCCCGTTACATTGCGACGTCACATTAGGAGGATGGAAAAGATGGAAGAAATACTTTGAAGAAATATATGCTAAACATGAAATAACACAAGTCATAGAAGATGAAGTTGAATCACTGGAGCTAGAGGTAAATATTGGAGAAATTACTTTTATTAGGTCTTTATTTATAGAGCTCAATAGGCCTTGAACTAAAGGAGAAATTTTAAGGGAAGAAATTGGAAACACACTAAAACTTCCAAAAAATGGCAAACCCGCAGGAATCAACAATATACCCATTGACCTAATAAAGGCAGACACTGAGCAACCATTAGAAATGTTACATAAACTTTTGAACAAAATATAGACCAATGAAGATTTACCAAAGGAGGGGAAGGAGGGAAGAACAAAAAAATATCAGTATCAACAATTTACAAATCTCTGCTGGTAAACAAATTATCAAAAAACATCCAGTGACTTGCATGTTCATCAATGCAATCTAACATATATCAAGTACTACTCTTGATCCTAAGGTCAAATCTTCACCATCATTTTTAGCAATTGCTTTGCCAGTGTAAAAGTCAAAATTCTAACAATATTCACTACTTTGACAGAGTTCAACATTTGTATTTCTCCCAAATATGATTAAGTACAAAACTTTTTATGCAAATCGCAATAAACAAATGTATAATTAAAAAAACTCCAATGATTGCAGATTCAGATATAACTGAATACTAAAATTGTTACATATTTTGATATCACTAAGTACCAGCGTCCTACTTCTAGGACAGTAAAACAAACTTTATAGTTACTATTCAGCAATGTATTTTTACGATATTTATTTTTATGACTATCCGATGTAATAAACCTTACTCAACAATAATAACCCATTGAAAGACAAGAAAGAAAGTTCCCAAATGAAATTGTTATTATTAAATGTGTCAATCTAGACAAGGTCAAGAAATTTGTCCAATGTTTATGATTTTTTTACTGAATGGGTGTTAGTAATATAATTAAACAAAATTTATAAATCAGTTTAATACATCATAAAATGTACAGGGTAAATTTTTCTTACAATTTAGTTAGTGCCTATTGGGACTGTGCAAGTTCGGCAAAGCGACACCTATTTCTATGCTCTGCAACTTTATTCGCACTTTTAATTATATTGGCCAATTATATTAGTCCTGGTTACTGGATAATTGTCAAGGCCATAGCCCAAAAAATAATAAGAAGAAAAAATAAGATTCAGGTTATGTTATTAAAACGTAAACAGTTGTATGTAGTAAATAAAATTAGTTATTAAAATGCAGTAATGCAAGCAAAATACAATTAATTAAATTTACCTTTATATAATAATTGCATATCATATCAATATTGTGGAGCAACAAATAATTTTTCTTCTTCAATGACAATAGATAGGAAATGTACGTCAATTTGACCATTTCAATTGACAATATGAATTCTTTAAGAAAGTTGCAATATTTCTCCGCTATTCGCACACGATCGTTTCACGTGTCCCTTCCAACTACTTGCATGCTGTTACTTCCAAGTACTCCAGCGAATATATAGGATGCTGGCCTATAATGGGTTTTAAACTCTTCTACGAAGTATACAAACCCAAAATGGAACATACAGGTGAAGTAACAGAAGAAATAGATGTAGAAAGTGAAGTCAAACAGGGTTGTGTACTATCCCTACCCTATTTATTATTTTGATAGATTGGGTAATGAGAAAGGTAAGTGATGATCGAACAGGCTTCATATGGAACTCATTTAAACACTTAGATCTTGAATTTCTGGATGATATGCTTTTTCTCATGAGGATCTTTCAGTGCGTCACAGTTTTTCGATTTCTTTCTAACGCATTAAATTGTATGTGACAGAAAAAAACGCACGTCGGTGATTACATTTCGTCGGTGACATTTATAACATTTATTCTAGTTGTCAATAGATGGCGCTATAATCGAAAAAAAATTATTTGCTAATTATATAATATATCTACGAATATAATCTGTACAATTTATAAGACTATACAAATCAAAGAAAATGCCATTTTATAAATGCAATAAACTCAATTGATTTGTTTTTAAATTGCAAATAAAATGTGACAACTGTCAGATTTAACTAAAATGTCATGTTAGAATAAATGTCATAAATGTGTATTATCACGGACTTACCTTTTTTTCTATCATTTGTGGCGCACTGAAAAATCTCATGAAAAGAAGCATATCTGCTTTCTAACTGAACACCAAAATTATATGCAAACAAAATTTGACAAGTTGGTACAATACTATAACCCGATCAGACTCTGAATAAACACAAAGAAAACCAAATTCTTAAAAAATAATAAAATAATGATAAACAGTAAGGAAGCGGAACAAAAGTTTTGCTGAGGATGAACAAGGAATAAGCTTATAATAAAAGAACGGAAAACACAATATTTTGGTCACATTGTAAGAAATCAAAAGTATGAACTGCTCCAACATAAAAAGGCAAAATCCCAACTCAAGCCAAGACCCAACTCTTGGCTTAAAAACCTAGGACAATGGACGAATATGACCTCCATAGAACTATTCAGGGCGGCTGCAAATAGGATTAAATGGGCAAATGTAATGGCCAACAATCTTTAATAATAAGGCACCGTAAGAAGAAGAAGCAGGAAGCGGAAGAAATAGACAAGTTCACATATTTGGGTGGAACGGAACGGGAGGTGTAAAAGATATATACGAGTACAGATGAGAATAATAAAGGCTCAACATGCATGAAATGCAGTTCCATAGAACTCTTTAGAGCAGCGGAAGATAGAGTAAAGATAGTTATGATGATATCCAACCTCCGATTAGGAGACATCACTTAAAGAAGAAGAACATGCATTCAGTGCTTTAAATAGAATTTGGCAAAGAAACAAAATATCAAACAACAAAAACTATCTTTATCTAAATCTTTAATAATTGCATATACTACTTTAAGAAGACGAAACTACAACTAAAAAACTACAAATCATTATGAAAAATCCTGAAAATAATGTTGCTGCTCCAACAGAATAACTAATACAAAACTATGAGAAAGAACAAAGCAAAGTAGTGTAATATGCATTAGTCAATGAAAAAAAAAAAAAAATGGAAATGGACTGGTCCTACTTTGAGAAAAGATCAAAGCAACAGCGAGACAAGCACTTGAACCAGGGGAAAACAGAGAAAGACCAGACAACAGCTGGAAAAAAACTACAAGAGAACACAAAACAATTGGACTAAGATGGGGTCAAACAAATGAAACAAAGTCGGTTCATATTACCTTCACAAACCGTAAAGGTCACTGCCCGCCTGTATATATCAACAACCACCAACTAAAACAGCAAGCAACAGTCAAATACCTTGGAATGCATCTAGACCAAAGATTAAACTGGAGAACACACATTTTTATGAAGCGTAAACAACTTGGTCTCAAATTACACAATCTTTACTGGCTGATTGGTCACAAATCATCACTTTCGATGAAAAATAAAGTACTTGTCTACAAAGCAATTTTGAAGCCAATATGGACTTACGGGATCCAACTTTGGGGTACTGCATCAAACTCCAATATCGAAATCTTGGAGAGGTTCCAGTCGAAGGTTCTTCGAATAATCACAAATGCCCCATGGTATGTTGCAAATATTATTATTAGACGCGATCTAGAAATTTCAACAGTAAAAGAAGAAATTACCAACTTTGCACAGAAATACGAAGACAGACTGGCACAACATCCAAATGTACTAGCCAGAAACCTGATGAGCCAACCAGTCAGACGGAGACTTAGACGAAATACACCTAGTGATTTACCATCGCGATTTTAGTTATATGTGCCGTAATTCCCAGAGACAAACAATTTTATATCTATGTAAAATATTTGTAAAGAAAATGATTATTGAATCATTTTCTCCAAGTCACCTACACTAGTGGTCACAACATTTACTTATTGTAACTTGTTTTACAGATTGTAAATAAATTAGGACGTTAAATAATAAATTATGAAAAATCCTGAAAATAATGTTGCTGCTCCAACAGAATAACTAATACAAAACTATGAGAAAGAACAAAGCAAAGTAGTGTAATATGCATTAGTCAATGAAAAAAAAAAAAAAATGGAAATGGACTGGTCCTACTTTGAGAAAAGATCAAAGCAACAGCGAGACAAGCACTTGAACCAGGGGAAAACAGAGAAAGACCAGACAACAGCTGGAAAAAAACTACAAGAGAACACAAAACAATTGGACTAAGATGGGGTCAAGTCAAAAGCAGAGCAAAAAGTAGAAGAGAATGGAAGGAGGTAGTACACAGAGAGAAGAAACAAGACCCGACTAGTCAGCTATCTTACATTTTTGGCCAAGAAACGCATAAGCGCCCAATACTCCTCAAGGAGGGATAGACTAGAGGGAATATAAATGAAAACCCAGAGCCATTGTCCTTGATCATATGGATGATGGAAATACATGTTTGACGTAGGAAGCTGATGAATAGGGATGCTGGAGAGAAATTCTTGAGGAGGATATGACCCACACAGGGTTGTAAAGCCAGAATGATGATGATTATAAATAAAATCTAGTTTGATGAAGTGGTATTTCAAACATACACTACAAAGCTGACTTGAACTGTTATATTTAGCCACAAAGAAGCAGGTGTGGTTGAGCCATGCCTTTTATTTTACTTGCATTCTATTGAGTGGTGTTGCCAGCTAATTTTTTTTTCTCCAACTTAACAGTTCAACATTTTAATTATTGTAAACTAAAGCAATCAGTACCCTTATCACAATGTATCTTTATAAAAAGTTATTCTTTGTAGGTTTCTATTGTTTTATATTCTAGTTCATTTTGAACAAACATTAACTACTTGGTATAATTTGATCCTTCTGTTACATTTTTATTGAGAATTTTCTTCTTTTTTTGTTTAGGTGAAGTATATGTCCTTGATGATGGTGGAGAAGTAGATCTAGATTTAGGAAATTATGAACGTTTTTTGAATGTAACCCTACATAGAGAAAATAATATTACCACTGGAAAAATTTATAAGCATGTGATAGACAAGGAAAGACATGGTGATTATCTTGGAAAAACTGTTCAAGGTAAATTATTATTTTTTATATCATAGAAATTGAATTGTCTTGGAGACAGAAAAAATTCTCTAGAGGTCAAAATGTAGAATCCTTGTGACTATATATTGCCTGAACTTATTACAAATTTATAAAGACACAGACCGATAAATAACTGACAATGGGATTTAGTTCGCTTCGGAATACACCGCAGGCAGCTCTAAAGACACTGAAAAGTAGAAACCTAGATCAGCCGATGGTGGTGACCCCGAATCGAATTAAATCTAAAGCTGTGTTATTTTATAATAGTCGGACCGAACCCAAGCATTAGAGAATTAGGTGTATTTGTGTAGTGCGTCAGACGGCTCAGTGGGCAAAGGTGCACAATCAGCTCGATCGTCAAATCTAGCAGATATAACGATTGAGGTTCGAGCCCTAGCTTGGTCATTTGAAATTAATAAAAAAGGCCAACGTCATAGTAGAAAATTCTATATAAAATCTACGACTTGGTCTGGAATAAACAGGTGTCTGATCCGTCTATGGAGGAGCGGTACAGCAAGGGATCAGGGCTTGCGGCTTGGTGATGCTCCTCCATAGATCCCTACCGAAGGGCGTTGACGCTTAAAAACGGTGTAAATATACATTTTATAATAATCAGAGCGAACCCAAACGTTAGAGAATTAGATGTATTTAAGCTACAACTACCAACTTACTTGTTAATTCTTATGTAGTTATACTAAATTATGATATATTGTACTTATACTACTTTTGTATTTTGAATGTACTATTATTTTTAGAGTAATTTTTTATTCAATTTGCACGCAGTATATTTACTTTTTATTTTTTATAGAATAGAAAATATAAGGATGTACTGATATCTAATTAGCCTATATTGGTTCTGTGGACAAAAAAAAATTTGTTATAATCAGTTTGCTGATCCAAGTCTCAACTGCCTAGTAAATTTAGTAATGATTTATAGTCATTAATAATACTTTATTAATAATAAGCAATTTGCTGATTGGCACAGCACAGTAGTCCAACTATTACTGAAGAATTAGAAATGTGAGAGTTGGATGAACAATGAGAAACTCTCAACACATGAAAAAATTATATTAAAAAGAAAATAAATCCTATGAAAATTAATACATAATTATGTATTAGAATAATGTATTGACACAGATGTGCATAAAAATTAACTACATCTTGGATTTGTAGCTCACAGACTAAATTTCACATTCCAGTTGCAAAATTATAATTTCTAACTATAAAATTTGGGTTTAATAATTATATACTCACTGTGTAAAGTTTTTTCTATAGACAGGTATTTGTATTTCTATTTTTTTTTTATTTTTTGACAGCGATGTAACCTAACCTGTCACTGTCATATTAAAACTTTATTAGGTTTCTGGGAATTACTGGTAGTGTATAGAGATGGGTAGAACTTCATTAGGTCTCTTTGATAACTGGTACTGTATAGAGATGGGTTAATATTTTAGTCTTGCAGTCTTGCAGTCTTTTAGATTACTATACTTCTCATGTATACTGTAAGAAATAGTAGTGATTTTTCGTAACACTTCATTTCAGTTGTTATAACTACTTTCTGGTTTTTATGAAGGTAACATAAGATTTAAAATAGTTTAATAATAAATTCTCATTGCACTCATTGGTCTAATTGAATTCTTTTTTTACTGTTGTGTTCCTGCTTGCTTGTTACATAATATGTATAAAATTTTCTGCACATCTGTTACATATTATGGTTGATGTAACTTGTATTTGAATATATTGATAGTCGAAATCTAGGTCGACCTTCACTCATCGGCTTTCCAGTTGAAACATTTTTTTTATTAAATTTTATACATAGACAAATCTTACTTGCGTGGGTTGCCTATCAAAATCTTGTCATAGCTATCCTATCTTGTATATAACCCTAAGCAGGTTTTTGTGAATTTTTTTTTGAAAGTATGGTAGAATTATTTTATTTTTAAATTAAATAAGCATACTAAGTACAATTCATACATCATTCAAAAAAATTCAAGCGAAAATATTGAAACATAAGCCAACAGTGAAACATAAGCCAACGGTGAAGCATAAGCCAAGAACAATGAATTTTGCGATGGACATTAGAACTCATCATTGGATCATGGTAAACAAAAAATTCAAAAAGATTTTATTAGCTTATGAGTTTCTCGAGGTAGCGCTGTCAATTTTTTTAGTTTTATCGACTTTTGACTTTTTGACATCACTCAGAAGTCAAAACAACGAATTTTTTTGCAATAAAGGGTGAAAATCAACCGGTGCCGCCCAAAATCCCGACAGCCAAAATCCCGACAGCCAAAATCCCGACGGCCAAAACACCGACACGCCAGAATCCTAACAGGCCAAAATCCCGACATGTAAATTATTATGTATTTTAAAAGAAAAAATTATTTAAACACTTCATTTTATAATATAAAAGCTATACTTAATGAAATGGAAGGTTGTAAGTGACATGATAATATCTATTATATGAAAGTAAACTTGAATTCAGGATTTGATTATATGTACATATATGTATTATTGGACAAAAAAAATAATTTAATTCATATACCCATGTTAGAAATTTTATTTAAAAAATTAGTTCATATTCATATTAAATGGTAAATACTTTTTCCACCTACCTCTACCGAAAGTATACTTTTCCGGACCTGATTGTAGGGAGCAAAGTTGTACTTTTCCTCCCTAGGGAAAAATATTTTCCTCCCTAGGGAGGAAAAGTAAAAGTGACGTCTTGGTATTTCATTCATGAAATATAACTTATTGACGCCCTGTACAATATCTATTTTCTCTTACGTAAGTATCTATACATTTTAACGATTATTTAAAAACACTCTGTATTTTGCAGAATGGTAAAAAACAGTAAATTGTTATTCTGATTTAACAATGTTTACATTAATAATTTGACTTATATTTGACAGTTGACAGTTATATTGTACCTACTTGTTAGTTTTAGTTCTAATAAATTTTGTTGGTTAGTTACATAAATAAATTAAGTAAAAATGAAAAAATGACTTGTTATTTGAGGAAGGTGGAAAAACCATATGTATAACATGGGAGTAAAGTGCCTTTTCCTCCCTTGAATGATTACTGCCCTCCGCTACGCGTCGCGCAGTAAACTTCATTCTCGGGAGGAAAAGTAGCACTTTCCTCCCTTGTTATACAAATAGCTATTGTTTAGTAACAAAAAATAAAAAACAGATGGCCATAAACAAAAAACAAGAAATAAATGTAATTATATGTTAAAAAGAAACTTATCAAACCTGTCCGGATTCTGGCCTGTCGGAATTCTGGCGTGTCGGGATTTTGGCCGTCGGGATTGTGTCTGTCGGGATTTTGGCTGTCGGGATTTTGGGGTAGACCCAAATCAACATATTTATTATTGTTAAACAAAAAACAAGGAATGTCTAAAAAATATATATACAATATTGCAGGTGGGTTGGGTAAGTAGTTTTTGAGTTACAATATCTACCGCCTTTGAAAAAAAGGAGTTTTGAGGGAAACGGGTTTAAAGTATTCTCAAATTTTATTTTTAATTTCTTTTTTGTCTCTCAAGTCGTAAAGTGATCCACACCGGAATATGTTTTTGAATCACGGAGAAATTTACAAAAGAGAATGAGAAAAGCTGTTGAATTTTTCTCACTATGCTCAAACGTGCTGGCGCGAACTTGCTGCAAAGCGAGTCGAAGGTAGGGAGATAGTGTTGAATAGCCCTACCTTCGACTCGCTTTGCAGTTTCTCGCCAGCGCGCTTGGACGTAGTGAACAACGGTCAACAGCTGTTCTCATTCTCTTTTGTAAATTACTCCGCAATTCAAAACATATTCCGGTGTGCATCACTTTACGATTTGACACACAAAAAAGAAATTGAAAATAAAAGTTGACAATACTTTAAACGCGTTTTCCTCAAATCTGAAAATTCAAAACTCAAAAACTACTTGACCGATCCACTTGGAATTTTGTATATATTTTCTTTATACATACTTTGAGGTAACGTTGTCGAGATATTTTTTGTTTTATGTTTATTTTTTGTTTAACAATAATAAATATGTTGATTTTCACCCTATTTCTATAAAAATAGGGTGAATATCAATAGATCTTTGTTTCGATTTATGAGTGATACCAAAAAGTAAAAAATCGATAAAACTAAAAAACTCAACAGCGTTACCTCGAGAAATTCATAAGCTAATAAAATCTTTTTGAATTTTTTCTTTAACATGATCCAATGATGAGTTCTGATGTCCACCGCAAAATTCATTACTTTTTTAGATGTCTTTAAAAATTTGCCACCGTTGGCTTATTTTTCCTTGAATTTTTTTGGAGTGATCTATGAATTGTACTGAATAGCTTATTTAATTTAAAAATAAAATATTTCTACCATACTTTGAAAAAAATTTACAAAAATGTGCTTGAAATGTTGATTTCAAACTCTACGCCCCCCTTAAAGATAGCTATGACAAGATTTTGATAGACAACTCACGCAAGTAATACTTGTCTATGTATGAAATTTAATAAAAAAACAAGTCGAAAATGCGAGCATTATCATAACGAAAACTTTGTATATTTACGTATTTTAATTCATAATATGGAAAATTGCTATTATGAAAAGTAGGTTAGAATTAATAATTATGTTTTAATGTGCAATTATATCATTATAATTTAAATGTTATGAACTATAAAGGTAGTTTACTCTTGATCGAATTTCATATTTTTTATATACCTCGTATAAAATTAATAAAATTTTATACATGATGGTTGCATCATAAATCTTAGAACATGAAGAGCTTTTTATGAAGAATAACTTTTCTTCGTCAAATTAAAAATAAAAGAGTTATAAATGAAAATGTTGTTAGTATCCGTAATTTGAGAAAAATCTTCAAATATTTTTTTCCATTAGAAGGATGTAATTGCACATATCAGACCATATTTTTTTATACCAAACAATATTATTTCATATACTGTCGGTTCGCTAAACTCAGACACAATTGGCTAGTGATTTTAGTCAATAATTTTGCCAATTCGACAAAAAAATAATTTCTAAATAGTTAATAATTACTAAGTATTTAGTAATTTTGCCAATTTCGGCAAAATTCTCAAAAAACAAAAAAATTACCTACTAAAATCACTAACCAGTTGTGTCGAGTTTAGCGAACCGACTAGGTATATTTTAATTTCATATTTCGTAGCAAATGGAACAGTCCATTTATCATAAAGGGGAGGGCGTACGGGTATAAACCTTTTTAGAGCTGTTGAATAACTTATTGCTTTTAAAATATTATACTCAAATTGTATTTTTGAACATCTTATTTATTTTATATAATAATTAAATTCACTATCAAATGTCATTGATGTTTTATTATACTACATTCGCTCTCGCGAGATTTTTTTTGACACTGACGTCAGTAATTTCTTTTTTGAAAAATTCAGTTGTCAGAAGTGTCTGGAAATTACTACAAAACCAACGCACCTGCTCATATCCAATATTATTAATAGTAAACAGACATAAAAATAACATAAACCTTACGCCAATCAATATTTATTTATTTAAACCATTATAATGTATTGATAGCAAATGAGAAAATTATTTATTGTACAAAATAAAAATATTTTGTAGAAATAAACTTCACAAAATTTTATGAGATTAGTAGACACTCCCACTATTTCTAATAATTCTTCTTTTTTTAATGAAAGATTAAGTTGATTTGAGTTGATTTTAGCAGTTAATAGTGTGAGGTAGGAATTTTTGTGTTGTAGGTTTCCTATTCCGAATGTCTCAAAAAAAATCTCGCGAGAGCGAATGTAGTATAATACTTAATTTAAAATTTAGTTTGACATTCACGAAGTGTCAAACTCAAATGTAAATAACAAATAACCTATGTTATGTTTAACAAATCGAGATTTCAAAAAGTAGCCTACTTCCTAATCAACCATTTGAGCTGACGTTTAGTGCGTCGGTAGGAGATAACCGGATTGTGACGTCACATTTTAGAGTTTGAGGTCGATTATCTCGAAGACGGTTAGAGGTATCGAAATGCCGTTTTCAGATTTGGATTCAGAAGGCAAAACTACATAAGAATCCATCGATACACTTGCTCTAAGTATTGCAGGAGCGGCGACGCAATAACACACAGACTTTTGCAAATTTATAAACGAAAAGTTTTCGTTGAAAATGTTTCATCCAGAAAGCCGATGGGTGAAGGTAGACCTAGATTCGGATCTTAGACGATGTGTAGAATTTGATATAAATAATAGTTTTAAGACCATCTGTACATAATTTGCAAATATTTTACGACTATCCCTACTTTTTCTATCTTTACACGGCAAATTACGTGTAGTAAAATTCACACTGGTATGGATATGTAAACATTACTAGAATGTCATTCTACTTGACAATTTCATGATTAACTTTAAAGAGATGGCTTTTGAATGTTCTTGAATAACTGTTATTTGTATAATTGCAGATTATTAATTCAGTTAATAAATGTGATAATTTTTTCACTAACTAGGTATTCAGTGATTGTAATAATTTATATGTATGACAAAAACTAATACTCAATCGAGAAAAGAGGAAAAGTGTTGAAAGTGAGTTTTTAATAATATACAGGGTGTCAGAAAAGATTGGTCATAAATTATACCACACATTCTGGGGTCAAAAATAGTTCGATTGAACCTAACTTACCTTTGTACAAATGTGCTCATAAAAAAAGTTACAGCCCTTTGAAGTTACAAAATGAAAATCGATTTTGTTCAATATATCGAAAACTATTAGAGATTTTTTATTGAAAATTGACATGTATCATTATTATGGTAGGAACATCTTAAAACAAAATTATAGTGAAATTTGTCCACCCCATAAAAAAATTATGGGGATTTTGTTCCCTTAAATCCCCCTCCCCCCCCCCCTAAACTTCTGTGTACGTTCCAATTAATTCATTATTGTGATACCATTAGTTAAACACAACGTTTTTAAAACTTTTTTGCTTCCTAGTATTTTTTCGATAAGCCAGTTTTTGTCGAGATGCGGCTTCGTTTTCAATATATTTACGTAAAAATGTTATGGGGGTTTTGTTTCTTTAAACCCCCCAAATGTTTGTGTACGTTCCAATTAAACTATTATTGTGGTACCATTAGTTAAACACGGTGTTGTTAAAATTTTTGCATCTTAGTCTTTTTTTCATAAGTCACCTTTTATCGAGATGTAGCTTCTTTTTCAAATATACCTAAAAATGTAAATTATAAATAATAAATTTTCAGATTATACCTGCTATAATCGTACATACTTAACCATATACAAATATGTGGTGGATTCGACAAATATTCAAAATATCTCTATAAACACGGGTTTATCGAAAAAGTACTAAGAGGCAAAAAAGTTTTAAAAATAATGTGTTTAACTAATTGTGCCACAATAATAATTTAATTGGAATGTACACAAACATTTGGGGGGGTTTAAGGGAACAAAACCCCCATAAAATTTTTATGGGGTGCACAAATTTTACTTTCATTTTTTTTAAGATGTTGCTGCCATAAAAATGCCACATGTCCATTTTCAATAAAAAATCTCTGAGAATTTTCGATGTATAAAAAAATCGATTTTCATGTAACTTCAAATGGCTGTAACTTTTTTTTTGTGGACTATTGTATACAGTGATGAGCGCGCTAATAACCGGCAAAATAGCGCAAAAGATGGAAAATATATTAAATTGTGAGATAAAAAGAAATAAAACTAGTAGAGGTCTTAATTTTAGCGATAGTAACATATAAATTGACATTATATTGATTGTTTCCCACCTTTAGACGAATCAGAACAGTATGCCAACTAAAACTGTTACGGTGACAGTGGCATTTCTCAAACACGTCCGATACGTCTAAAGGTGGGAAACAATCAATATAATGACATTCGATAAGTTACTATCGCTAAATTTAACACCTCCACTAGGTTCATCTCTTTTTATCTCACAACTTAATATGTTTTCCATCTTTTTGCCGGTTATTAGTGCGCTCATCACTGTATAGGTAAGTGAGTTTCAATCAATCTATTTTTGACTCCAGAATCTGTGGTATAATTTATGAACAATCTTTTCGGGACAACCTGTATTGTTACTATGGAACGCTTACAATTTTGAACATCTTTAACAACAAAATACTTGGATCACAGAATATATTATCCTGGTGTATTCTCTGCTTGGATCTTCCACAAATAATACACAATAAATAACTTTTTATTAAGTTCACGTCTTAAATCAATTATTTATCAAATACACTATATGTATATCAATATTATTTAATCAACAACTCAAAATATTTCCGATGCCATGTCAAATATTTAAAATTGTCACTGATTGTCACTGTCTGACTGACAATATGCTGACAATATTATATTCGGCTGAGTGCGTTGTAAGACAAAGATAGATTTGGAAAATATTACCACGGACATGGTGTCCATTTTTTTCGAATCCTGAAAAAACTAAATATTTTTGAAAAATTTAAACGCAGAATGAAAGGCTAACTTATTACCGAGGACCGAAAGTCCCTTAGAATAAATAAAAAGTTTATTTTGAATGAGATATTTGAAATTAAAAATCACACTAAATTTTCTCTTAGTTTTTCACCCCTGTAACTTATTAAAATAAACATTATAGAAGTTCTCAGGGACTTTCGGCCCTCGCTAATAACGTAATCTTTCATTCTGCGTTTAAATTTTTCAAAAATACTTATTAGTTTTTTCAGGATTCGAAAAACATGAATCCCCATTTGAATAGCATTGCAGCCGAAAATACGTGCCCATCCCCTTAAGGTAGTCCTCGTTTTTTAACTTTTTGTGTTAAAATCATCTAAATATTTTTGATTGTCTAAAATTTTTAATTTTGTTAACAAATGCAATGCCGCTTTTATAGATTTGTAGATTTTTAAAACTAGAGGTCTTTATTTGTGATACAAAAACTATGTGTGAAATGTGAATGCATCTCTAATATTTTATTATTACTCTGTTAAAAAATATTCGTATCAAAAAAAACGAGAAACCTAAAAGACCAGTACAACGGGCTGTTCTGAGGAGATCAAGTGGTAGAAATGTAGATAAACAAATGGTGGTGGTCTCTGAAATGAAATTAAACCTCAGCTGTCTTTATTTATAAACATTATTTTTTGATTTTATAATGTACTTTTTTATTATTAATTTTAGTTGTTCCTCATATAACTGACGCGATACAGGAATGGGTGGAGCGTGTGGCACAAAAACCAGTTTCAGAATCTGGAAAAACCCCAGAAGTGTGTATAATAGAACTGGGTGGTATAGTAGGTGATATCGAAAGTATGGCATTCGTAGAAGCTTTTAGACAATTCCAATTTAGAGTAAAGCGAGAGAATTTCTGTGTGGCACATGTATCTCTCATTCCACAACCCAGAACTACAGGGGAACATAAAACTAAACCAACTCAATCATCTGTTAGGGAACTCAGAGGACTGGGATTGTCTCCTGACATTATCGTTTGTAGGTCAGAGAAGCCCATTGGACATAGTGTTAAAGAGAAAATTTCAAATTTCTGCCATGTAGCACCTGAACAGGTAAGATATAACATCCAAAGACCAAGTCTTAGACCAAGTATATACAGTGCTAGTCAAAAGTCCGTACCCCCCCTCGTATCTTTTGAACGGTTATACCTATAATAGTGAAATTTGGAGATAGGAAATAAACGGACGTAAGCTTCTTAACTAGTCATGACAGGTGACGTAATAGTGACAGATGACTTTACAGCGCCACTGTGACAGATAATTTTAAATGGGACCTTATGGCAAGTGACACCTCGTTTGAAAGGTATTGAAAATACCTATTCAGTCATACTAATATTGTTTAAGTTTAAGCTAATTTTGACGAATTAATGAAATAAATATAAAATTGTAGTTTCATTTAATTAATTCAAAATTCAAAATTCCGCCTATGATTACTTGTCAAAAAGGTTGACGTTGACGTAAAAACTACTAGAGAATCGAAAAACGTCAACTTTTTTGACAAACAAACCATAGGCGTACATTTGAATTTTTATTAATTAAATGCGAAGCTACAATATTATATTTATTTAATTTATTCACCAAAATCAAAATCAACTAAAACACAAAAAAATTAGTATGGCTGAGTAGGTATTTTGAATACCTATCAAACGAGGTATCACTTGCCATAAGGTCCCATTTAAAATTATCGGTCACAGTGGCTCTGTAACGTCATCTGTCACTATTACGTCACCTGTCATAACTAGTTAAGAAGCTTACGTCAGTTAATTTCCTCCATCCAAATTTCACTATTATAGGTAAAACCGTTCAAAAGATAAGAGGGGGGGTACGGACTTTTGACTAGCACTGTATAGTCCAAGTAATGCAGCTTAAAATAGGACAAAACCTCGCAATTTTTATAGAATGGATCGATTTGCTTGAAAATTTGAGAATAAGTAGTGGATAGTCCTAGGATCAAAATCTATATGATGCCAAAAGGCGCTTTTACCATGGGGGTGCTACCCCATCTCGGGGGTGGAAATTTTTTATTATATTTTGACCGTAGAAGTTGGTGAAAACATTCATTCTAAGCAAAAAATGTTCTATACCTACATTTTTTTGATAAAATTAATAGTTTTCGATTTATTCGCTATCGAAAGTGTTAGTTTTATATCGAAAAAATGAATGTTTTTAATCAGTTTTCTGCTAATAACTCAAAAACTTTTCGTTTTATCAAAACAACTTTACTTATCAAAAATGTACCTTTTGAAAAAATAAACACAACGTTTTTTTTAAATATTCTTTAAGACCAATAGTAATCTAGTTATACTTTATTATATGTTAGCTCTTCTTCGTCAAATGCTAAAAAATATTGTAGTTGCAAAGTCAAAAGACGGATAAACTATGCATTTTTTGAGGATAACTTGTTTAAACTGATTTAAAGTGTTTAAAAATATCTATCTCCAGAAATACAAAAAAAGTCTCTAGCTCAAAAATTAAGTGACATAATGAAAAGAATGTCAGTCCCTATTTTTTTTTTCAGCGAAAAAGTGATCGGAAACAAGCTCCTAATCTCCACCCTAATTAAAATTAGTCATTGACTTTATTTGGTCTTCTTTATTTGTGTATTGATAATAGGTTCTAGAAGTTTGACCGCCTTAGAATGATCAGTTTTGGAAAAATTGGAGTTAAAAGCGAATAACGAATTTTTGTAGTTTGGTAAAAAATGCCCTTTCCTTCAGAATAGAAAGATTAGCATCAGAGATACAAAAAAAAATTTTAAAGTAATATGAAATTGTAGCTTATTTAATTCACAAGAAAAATTGAGTGAGCTTACAATTAAAACTTGTAATAATATGCAAAAACCACCTTTACTAACCCTTTCAAAGACATCTCTTTTTACGACTGAGGTTTTTAAAAGGATTTAATATTAATAGCCTTATAGATCTTGTAAAAATCTACAACATTCTTTTTTACCAAACTTTCTAAGATAAAAAATAAAAAAGTTGCGGTTAAAAATCAATATTTTTGAAAAAAATGGAGAAATCCAATTGGAAGCCCAATAATGTAAGTTAGCGGTGTTTTTAGTCATTGGCCTTATTCAGTCTTCTTTATTTAGAATAGAATAGAATAGAAATATGCTTTATTGTCATGAAAAATTTAACAATTTTATAGACAAAGCTTACAAGAATCATTAATAAAAACAATAAATACAATTTACTAAAATTATACAAATCGTCAATATGTATAAATAAAACAATAAAGTGAAATAAAAATCAGTAACAATCTATTGCAAAATTAAAAAAAATGCAAATTGCGTAATCTACCTTAAGAAATTTAATAAGTAATTTAATAAGTTATGCTGCTGCATATGAAACTCAAATATATATTAAGATTCTACTTATACATAAGACTACTGTAATTTCTTAGTTATTGGTTAAGAAACTCTGCTATTGAATAATATGGTCTTTCAGATAAATAGGCTTTTGTCATTTTACGGAACTCGGGGAAAGATGTTGCAGATTTAAGTTGTAGAGGGAGATGGTTGAATAGTTTTTTTGCAGAATATAATATAGATTTCTTTACTAACTCACTGGACGGGATCGGTAAATAGATGTCAAAGGTAGAATTTCTGGTGGAATAGTCATGTCTAGGTCTTGATGGAAAGACATGTAGATGTTTACGAATTAAGCAAACAGTTTCTAAAATATATAAAGAAGTTAGAATCCTGTGATCTTTGAAGTAGCTTCTGCAATGTGTTGTTCTTCTGAGGCCAAACAGATATATTATTGCTCTTTTTTGTAATTTAAAAATAACATCGCTTTGGGCAGCTGTACCAGAACCCCAAAAAGGCAGACCATATCGAAGATGGTACTCGAACAATGAAAAGTATGTTATTTTGGAAGAGGCTAAATTCATTTCCTTCGAAACAGATCTTATTGCAAGGCAAGCTGAGGATAGTTTCTTGCTTAACACATCGATATGAAGGGACCATTTAAGGTTGCTATCTAAAAAAATACCAAGAAACTTTACAGAATCAACGATACTGATCTGGCTGTTATGAAGAGGTAAGGGTTGAAGAATTCCTTTATAGGGTAATGCTACTGTTTTATCTACGTTAAAAGAGAGTAAATTAGAATCGGACCAGGATTTTATTGTGAGTAGATCAGAAGTTATAGTAGCATGCAGAGTTGCGATATTTGAGTTGCTCCAAGTGATACTGGTATCGTCAGCATAAAGAAAAACTTTTCCATCGATTTTTAAACTAGTGATGTCATTAATAAAGATAAGGAAAGGTAGAGGACCCAATACTGAACCTTGTGGTACCCCACATACAACATTTTTGAGACTAGAGTCAGTATCATTTGCTCTAACCAGTTGTTTCCTATTATCCAAGTAAGATTGAAACCAGTTCAAAGAAATACCTCGAATTCCATAGAAATCTAGTTTTTTTATCAAAATGTCGTGATTTACACAATCAAAAGCTTTGGCATAATCACAAAAAACAGTGGCAGTGTGCAGATTATTGTTTAATGCTTGATAAACCTCATGTAGTACAGAAAACATGGCGTTGGTGGTACATTTATTATTTAAAAAGCCGAACTGATTTTGTGATAAAATCTTGTTATCAACGAGAAAGGACATAAGTCGGGCTTTTATGAATCTCTCAATAATTTTGGAGAGTACCGGTAGTAATGCAATAGGTCTATAATTGCAGGCATAGATTTTATGTATTATTAATAGATTCTAGAAGTTTGACTGGCTTAGAATGATTAGTTTTAAAAAAACTGGAGTTAAAAGCGAATAACGAATTTTTGTAGTTTGGTAAAAAGTGCCATTTTCTTCAGAATAGAAAGATTAGTATCAGATATACGAAAAAATGTTTAAATATGGAATTGTAGGTTAGGTATTTCATTCTCAAGAGCTTGGTACGAAAACATTTTTTCTACGGCAAAAATTGAGTGAATCGTAAATGAGTACCTATATCGAAAAACATTGATTTTTTCGATATAAAACTAACACAATCGATAGCAAATAAATCGAAAACTATTAATTTTATCAAAAAAATGTATAGAACGTTTTTTGCACAAAATGAACGTTTGTATTAACTTCGGTCAAAATATAATAAAGAATTTCCACTCCCCGAGATGGGGTGGCAACCACCCCCATGGTAAAAGCGCCTTTCAGCATCATATACATTTCGATCCTTGGACTATCCACTACGTATTTTCACATTTTCAAGCAAATCGATCCATTCTGTAACAATTGCGAGGTGAAAAGCTTCGGTTCCTGGACTACTAATAATTTTTAGTCGAGCTCGAATATTTAGTTACGGTTTTGATGTCATTTCTGGTTAACCATTTATGACCGGAAGTTTGGTAAAAATGCCTCAAAATTAGTAAAATTGTATATCAATCGACGCAAAGTTACACGAAGAGTTCAAATATCGACTTCCAGTTGTACTTACAGTCACTTGGGTGAAAACCTAGGACTTACGAAGTTCAATTTATTGTTACTAGTGATGTAACGAATGTCATTTTTTGAACATTCTCGAATACGAATGCGAATATCTGCTGCCGACATTCGCGAATGCAAATACATATCTAGTTTTTTTCAATTTGTTTCTATTTTTGTAATGTTTTCTAAATTTCTAATGAGAAGTTAATTGATATTTAGTGTAAATCAATCTAAATCTTAAGCTTTATCACATAATACCAAATAATAAAATAAAATGAAGGCTGATAATGTGATTATACGAGGTTAAGTTACCATTTCTTAATAAAAAAAAAAGATGAAAAGTAAATAGATTTTAAAAATCCACAAGGAAAAAGTTTTCCTGTAGTTGGCTGTATACCATATATTACAAAAAACGACTAAAATCCTTTATAAAAGGTATATTTTTAAAAATCCCTAAAAAGGGCTACATCACAGAACTAATTTTTCGATCGGATGATCGATCATCATCAGTGCTTACGTGATCTAACATGCTAACTACCAAAATACAATATAAAAATATATGGGTAAAAACTCTTTAAAATTGAGCCGTCATGGAAACATAGATAAAATATGTGAACTTATATATCAATGTTCAAAATATTCCGTGTAATATGCTCCAGATACCATTTGAACTCTAAATTGACTTGTTCACATGTTCACTATATGGTGGCAAGTCACTTTTTGAATAGATTTTGATTTTATTAACCAAATATTATCTTCAAATTATTTTTTTCTGATATTCATATTCGCACAAAGTATGCGAATATGCAAAAATATGTGAATATTCGCGAGTGCGAAAACTAATATTCGTTACATCACTACTTGTTGTTATACAACTTCTTCTGAATGTATAACGAGGAAAGTACTAGACGAATGGGATGGAGGAATCACTATAGGAGGTAGAAAAATCAGTAACCAGCGATACACACATGACACACTTATACTAACTAACAGCGAATGAAGTCGAAATGACTATCATCACTGAACAGCTAAACAGAATAAACAAAGAATTCGGACTTCTGATGAACACCAGAAAAACAAAAATAATGATCTAGACAGATCAAATAATATTCTACCGCACATACACTAAGTGCCGAATTTTGTAGTAGTAGACAGATTTGTATACCTGGGTCCCTGATAATGATAACCAACAGCGATAGCTTCCCAGAAATTTTATCTTTAAATCCAAATTTTTCGAGATTTTTGTGATAAATAAATGAATATGCTCAAATAATTATAGTTAACAAATGTTCTATTTGTAACTGTTTCAGATCATTAGTATTCCAGACTTAAAATCAGTATACGAAGTTCCAGTTTTTATGGAAAATCACGGTATGGCAGAATATCTATGTAGAAGACTACAGTTAGGAATTACCCCCTTGCCTCCATTAAAAAAGTATATGAAACCGTGGATAGACCTTGGAGATAGAATGACCAACCTTAAGAACGAAGTTACGATAGGAATTGTGGGGAAATACACACGATTAGAAGATTCGTATACGTCGATTACTAAAGCTTTAAAACATGCTGGAAATAAAGCTGGTTTTAAAGTTAATCTGAAGTTTATTGAAGCTTCTACTTTGGAAACTACTATGCTGAATGACGATCCTGCTTCTTACCATAATGCTTGGCATAATTTATGTGTTTGCGAGTAAGTAACTTTTATTTTGTTTATTTTTTGTGATTTTAAACTAGTATAATTCCTTTTACTTAAAAATAAATGTGTGGTAATATTAAAATTCGTAGTCTTCTCATATTTGAGTCTGTTCACAATTACTATTATTTAACTTTTAACCTTCATAAACCTATAGTCAAAAACGTACATTAAATACCGAGTGGAGTGCAACTGTATCCCAATAGTTTTGCCTTATTTTTTTATATACTGTAAATATCGATTAACGATTAATTATTAGACTCATTTGAATGTAATGATTATAAAATCAAAGAAAAATAATTAAGATAAAAATAAAATGCTGTGACATTTTAAATAATAATTTAATTATCACCTTGTTACAAACTGCTATATTTTTTGAATGTTTTGCACATACATATTGATTGCACCAAATACAAAACTTTCGAGATTTTCTGTCTTTACTTCCGGTGCATAAAAAATACCGCTGCTGTCTGGCAATAACGAGAACGAGTTGTTCACCTCTTACGTTTAATTGTGATAAAACGGTTAATAGCCCAGTAAATGAACAGGAAATACGGCGATACCGTGTAATTTTCAGGGGCAACTCCGAATTGCATAAAAATTTGGATTTAGATTCTACTTACCCTCCACTTCAAAGTTGAAACTGTGCCGTTGGTTGCTTTTACTTGGGGGGTGACAGTCACCCCTTCTCGGGGGTGAAAAAACATACGTTCTAGATAAGACCGGAAATTGATAAATTGGCTGATTTTAAGCAACTTTTAATCTATAGAGTTTTTTATGTAAGTCAGTAATTTTCGAGTTATTTGCGATTGAAGATGTTTATTTTTCGACAAAAAAACTACGTTTTCACACGGTTTTTCGCAAATAACTCAAAAAGTAAATATTTGATCGAAAAAATATTCCTAGCAAAAATGTAGCTTATAATATACCGAAACAAATGGTATATCAGTAAAGTCTATCAATCGAGTAAAAACAAAGTTGTAGCTCATGGAAAACACGTTCTTATTCGTCTAATTCCAAATCGAATATTACAAGGTGAAATCACCGAAAAATTAAGCACTTTTCGGGAAAAACCCATTCAAACTTTTTTAAAGTGTTTATAAAAAGCTTTATTTTAATTGTTTATACAAGTTTCTAGCATTAAAAATAAGCGAGTTACGCTCAAAATAAAGTTGGCCCTCTTTTTTTTTTGGTGAAAAAATTATGAAAATCTCCCAGTGTTTAGCTCCCCAAATGAAATTAATCGCTACCGCTTTAAAAACAATTTACTTACTTATCTATTTTTTATATGATATGTCGGTCTCACCGGTTTAAAGTGCTTATAAGTTATTTTGGAAAAAGGAAGTTTTTCAAAAATTTTTAGAATTTTTTTTTTACTATAAAACCAAATTTTTTCAAAAATTTCACTTCAACCAATCACTTCAAACCAATAAAACTTACAGATCATATAAACAATCCACATAGAGTTAAAATAAATGGTAAAGCGGTAACGATTAATTTTATTTAAGGTGCTAAATAGAGGCAGGTTTTCACGATTTTTTTACCAAAAAAAAGGGTTAACTTTTTTTTTTTCAGTGTAACTCGTTTATTTTGGATACTAGAAACTTTTGTAAAAAACAAATATAAAGCTTTTTTAGATACTTTAAAAATGTTAATAAGCATTTCCCGAAAAGTGCTTGATTTTTCGGTGATTTCGCGGTGAATTATTCGATTTGGAATTAGACGAATAAGAACGAATTTTACAACTTTGCTTTTACTCAATGTGTAGACTTTACTGATACACCATTTTTTTCGATTTGTTGTAAGCTACACTTTTGCTGGGAATATTTTTTTCGATAAAATATTTACTTTTTGAGTTATTTGTGAAAAACAGTCTGAAAACGTAGTTTTTTTGTCGAAAAATCAACATTTTCAATCGCGAATAACTCGAAAAGTATTGACTTACGTAAAAAACTTTATGGAACGGAAGTTGCTTATAATCTGTCAATTTATCCATTTCCGGGCTTATTTTAAACAAGCGTTTTACACCCCCAAGAAGGGGTGACTGTCACCCCCCAAGTAAAAGCAACCAACGGCTCGATTTCAACTTTGAAGTGGAGGGTAAGTAGAACCTAAATCCAAATTTTCATGCAATTCGGAGTTGCCCCTGAAAATTATACTTCAATACGGTCATTTATTGGACTATAACAAGAATTATTGTTTTATATTGAAATTTAATGACTTTTTGTGAATTTAATGAATTATACTTTTCCTAATTAATTGTTGGCTCAACTCAGATAAAACACTCCTATCTAAACGATTAATTTTTCAATCTACCCCCTCTGTGGCTCAGTGGTAAGAGCGCCTACCTTTAGATCGAAAGGTCCGAATGGTCGTGAGTTCGAATCTCACCAGTGTCAGGAATTTTTCGTTTATTATAAATTAATAAATGAAAATAGTTTCTGTCGGATCGGTACTCACCAGAGGGACCGCAGACGTTCGGATACAATTAGCGTCTCTTTGCAAAGACAATGACGTCGACTTTGTAAAGTAACAAGACACTTACTCAACATACACACTACACATGACACTAGATACCTAACTGCAAAAATTTACCGTACCTACCATGTCAGTGGCCATTAGTTGCCGAGGCATTAGCTAAATAAAAAAAATATTTTCAATCTGGATTTTTCAACATCTTAAGTTTATAAGCGTTGATACCAATATCCAGCAGATGAAAAATATTGCCATCAGCCAATTACCTTTTCTTTGTGTCGTAAATTTTGCCAATTTATCTGTTATATCCACTGCATCCTTCGTTTTATGGTAGTGTAATATAATATCCAGTTTGCGATATGTTTCTTCTTCACTTATTTTGTCATCGTTACATTCTGTCGTTAATGGCTGCATTTTTCTTTGGGACGCCGGACGTAAGAAACTGTCTTTAGTTTCCATAAAAGCTAACATGCTTGAAAAGTATTTCTTATATCTTGCTGAAAGTATGTAGTTCTTTTGAAATATAAGGTTAATTTTTGTGTAGTGTTCCACACAAGGTTACATTTTTATCTAAAAACTTATAAGCTAACTCATACTAGTAAGAAAGTAGACATAATTAGTAATTATTCCTTATCCTGCCGATAAATGTTTTATCAGGTCACTATCCTTTGTCCTTGGCCTTTCTCAGGTTTGTGTTCTTCTTTGCATAAAAGTATAAATTGTACAAAATATTGCATTTTTTTTTCATGAAATAGCTTAACTAAACAAATTTGCATATTAGCTGTACCTTTATGCCGAATTACAATCAGCCAAGACCCAAATATTTAAACCGTACTTGTCCGGCTTACTCTTTATGTAAACCCTAAAAGGTTCCTTGCCTCGGAATGGGACTAGCTGCTCATCCTCGTAGCAGTGGGTGGATTCAGATGGATTTAGTGTTCAGATGAATTTAAAGATTTCTTGAAATTTGATGCAAAACTATCAAAGATATCTCAGATTGTAGCAAATTTAGCAGTGCGTTTTATTTCTTCTTTTGTTTCAAAATTGTCGAATCTTAGGAAGTACATAATCTGTTGCAAGACATAGTAGATGATACTACAGGACGACATAAAGTTGGATCTTGGCCCCGTAATACACATATTGGCCTTTTAGCTGCGTGCCAGGCTCCAAAAATAATAAACAAACCAATAAATGTTTCAAGTTCTTCTTGCACAAATGGAGAAAAGGCCTTTCCATTTTTTGCACAGTATGATTTGGCTTTTCTATTCGTCTCCAATAAAATCACATTCATAATATTTTGTGAAAAAAATCATTCAAAAGCTTCTTTTATAGTGGAAAATTAAGAACTATATCTAGTCAAACCTATTGAAACAGTTTGTATTTTCTACTCTTTTTCCTCGTAGTAAGTGGAACTTTTGCCCACACAATCTTTAAATGTATAACTTGAATTTCCCCTTTGAAAGGGGAGTGAAATTATGTCAAAGTGTCACGAGGGCAAAACAAATCGGTAATTTTTAAGAGTTCGACTGTAATTCGATAAGATTATTTCATGAATAAAACTGTTTTTGAAATAATTTTAACTAATATTTTATTAATATCTTCGCCTGGAATATTTGCTAAACCTGTTCCTGGTGTTCTCTTTGACAAGTTGTAAAATATTAATTGTCATTAATGTCACTGAATGTTCATTTTTTTTTCGTAGCAACGAAGGGCATCTGACGTAATATACTTGACGACGGGAAATTATCAAAACTTATCGGGTATAATATCACAAGAGAGTGAGAATAAATTGACAATAATGCGACAGTTTTTCGAAAATTTGTTACAACAAATTTGAAAAAAAATGAAGCATTATTTTCTTATTTATTCTTACTGTCGTGTGATATTCGTAAGATTATTTTTTAATACTTACATATAAAATTCAAGTCTTTATATAAAAACAGTCAGTGACATTGATCCCTATTACTGTGACACACATTTTTCAATTTGTCAAAGTGAAAAGCACAGTTTAGCAAATATTTAGATGAAGATATTAATAAAATGTTAGTAAATTTATTTATAAATACAGTTTTATTCATGAAATAATCTTACCGAAGTAAATTGAGCGCTTTTTGCTTCTTTGTGTTCTCCTCGTGACAATTTGACATTAGATGCAGAACTAAAAGTATATTAATGGATATTTTCTTAAATGTGACAGTTGTCAAAACTAGGAAACTGGTTGCCATTAAACAGAAACAATCTACTTAAAAAAATTCTATCGGTAATTTTCTACAGTAGATTATTCCCAGTATAATAATAATCTGATTGGGCAGAATTAAACACGTGATCAAAAATCTTACTATACCATTGGAAGTTAAAATCATTAAAAAATAATCACTTTAATTTTTATTTCTGTAGCTTTCTATTGGTCAGAATCACCTATGAATGAAATAATCCGAAAAATTTTTAAGGGTACTCCAGTAACTGTCCGATGTAAAAAAGTTTAAAAACCTCTATATTTACGAAACGCTTCCTCCAGAAAATTTTCCGTATTAGAAAAGTTGTTCGATTCGACATGAATAACGGAATAAACGAAGTCTCACGAGGGCGGTAATCATGATTTTTTTAAGAGTAGGCGCAAGACCTATTTGTAAATTAGTTTTAATGTCCCCAGGGCCCTAGGGCCCCATGATGCCTTAAACCGTCACTGGTCGTAAGTTGTAAGTGCTCCGTCCTTTATAGTTATTCGCCTCGATTACCTAGTCTATCAGGGACCCATTTAAGCCAACAGGGTGGATCAAGCTATTCTCTCGAAACGATTCTTACTATACGATTGGAAGTTAAAATCATTAATGAATAATCTCTGTAATTTTTATTTTTGTAGCTTTCTATTGGTCAGAATCTCTATGAATGAAATAATCAGTACAACTTACTGATTTATTACTGATCTCAGCATCAGTAACTTGCAACACTAAACCTCATCAATTTCTGTCACTATATCAGTCTTTTCGATATCACTTGAACTATCTTCTAGTACCAAATTATTAAAATAACTATCGTAAGTGTCCGTTTCTAATATCCTTAACAGCTACCTTTTTTAGATTTCAAAACTTTGGTGTGTTTCACTCATTTTTATAAAGCATGCACTACAAACCTAACTAAACAAACTAGAATTAAAATTGTACTGATACTGAGATAGTGAGATAACAATTAAACATGTCTGAGTAGCAGCTATGAAGATAAATACGGGGACCGTCGCACAGTGGTTCCAAATGCTGAAACGTGGTCATGAGGCGAGAAAAAAGTCCCTATCTAGGGATTTTCATGTTTATAGTATTTTTCTCATACTATCGTAGAGTCGTAATACGCAGGTATAAGGATCAGACTGGATGTATTCTGGTTGATAGCTCAGGAACAAGTGAGCCATATCCGAGGTTATTTTGGCCGGCAGAGAAAGTGAAATAAACTTACGTGCATAGAAATCGGCCCACTTAAAAATTTGGTCATTTTTGAAGTCTCGTATTTCCTAAACCTGTTGGCCGATTTAAGTGATTTTTTTAATATGTTATAGCCTTATTCTTTTGCAATATCGATGTAATAATATTATTGTTAAACAAGTAAGTGTTATTGTATACCGGGTGTAACAATGATAGTGTGTTTTTTCCTCAAAGTTCAGAACACCCTGTGGAATATTCTAGCGTATATAAAATATTGAAATTAAAACTCAGCTGTAGCCTTAGGCTTTCTTAACATTTTGCTTTTTGATTAATTCGCTTATGTTGGATAATAAAAAAGTTAGGTATTTTAACAACTAGCAACTTTCATCAATACAGGGTGTTTCTAAATAAGTGCTACAAACTTTAAGGCGAAATTGTGCATGAAAAATAATGACCGTTTCATTTATATGTTATATGTCCACAAATGCTTTGTTTTGGAGATACGGGATGTTGAATTTTTCTCACTAACTGACGATTTATTTACTGCTTTAAAACCGGTTGAGATATGCAAATGAAATTTGGTAGGTTTTAAGAGGTAGTTATTGCTCATTTTTTGGCATACAACTAAGAATTTTATATTCACCATTGGCGTGCATACGGTTAATATGACCAGGTAATATGACCTGTATGCACGCCAATGGTAAATATAAAATTCTTAGTTGTATGCCAAAAAATGCACAAAAACTACTTCTTAAAACCTACCAAATTTCATTTGCATATCTCAACCGGTTTTAGAGCAGTAAATAAATGGTCAGTTTGTAAAAAAAATTCAACATACCGTATCTCGAAAACGAAGCATTTGCGGACATGTGTTTATAAATGAAACAGTCATTATTTTTCATGCAGAATTTCCCCTTAAAGTTTGTCGTACTTATTTAAAAACATCCTGTATTGATGAAGAACGTTGCTAGTTGTTAAAATACCTAACTTTTTTATTATCCAACATAAGCGAATGAATCAAAAAGCACAATGTTAAGAAAGCCTAAGGCTATAGTTGAGTTTTAATTTCAATATTTTATATACGCTAGAATATTCCACAGGGTGTTCCGAACTTTGAGGAAAAAACACACTATCACTGTTACACCCGGTATACAATAACACTTACCTGTTTAGCAATATTATTACAGCGATATTGTTAAAGAATAAGGCTATAACACATTAAAAAAATCACTTAAATCGGCCAACAGGTTTAGGAGATACGAGACTTCAAAAATGACCAAGTTTTTAAGTGGGCCGATTTGTATGCACGTAAGTTTAGAACGCGTATATTGAAAACGCTGTAAAACGTTTTATAGTTTATCAATTTTATCGCTGTAAAGCAGATTGCTCTTTTTTAAGTATGTAGTAATGTAAGATGTAAGTTAACTTAAGATTTAGTAACAATAAATGCCTTAAATTTTTTAATGCATAAGTAATGAAAATATACTTGAAATAATCAAAATTTTGTAAAGATACATTCAAAAAGTACAAAATTCTGCATAATTCTGCGACTAATGTTTATTAATCTTAAAATATATAGTAAGAAGATACATAATCACTTTTGTTTATCTGCCTATAACTGCCTATGCATTGCTGGCAGTTGTTTGAATACAAAAGTGGGAAATAACGCATATTACATGATTCTGGCGATTGTTGAGTATTTATGGGCGGTTGTATATAAGTAATAGGTTCTTAATATTGTACTTCATAACAAAAATGCATTGGTAATCAGCAATTTCAAAAGTCCCTTATAATATGAAATTTTAAACAAATATGCGTTTAAAATAAAATTGTCGAATTTCTTTCGGCCATATTAGATCTGCCATTTTGTTTTAAAAAAAAGTAATGTTAGATTTGTAATCAGCGACCTTAAACCACCGAATTTGATCAAAAAATTGCGTTTTGATTGATATTTTCAATTTCGGTCCGCCATGTTGGATCCACCATTTTGTTTTTCAGAAAAAATAATGTCAGATTCGTAATCAGCGATGCCAAAAACCTTTGAGAATGAAAGTAATTCCGAAGTGTATAAACAATATACGCTTTTAAAGGGTCATGACCACGTTTTCGGCATTTGGAACCCCAGTGCGTCTCTTGAACAATTTGGGGTTTATTTGTACCTCGCTTGGTTTTCAATGCAATATACATACCTGTCGTTACTTACCATGCGGGGTACGGCTGAACCCCAAGACACAAAACTGACTATAACTTGTTGCAATAAACAGCAATCTATCAGAACTTTCTTATGCTAAATTATAAATAGATTTGAGAAACATACCTGAAAAAAAAGTAAATAAAAACAATTTTTTGGGGGGGAGAATTGCACTCCGCTCGGTTTTACGAAGGTTTAGATGATATGTTTAAGAATGCCCGTTTATTGACGGTCAATATTGGCAGTTGTGACCAATATGTAATATTTGACTTTCGTTTTCAGTGGCGTTGTTGTACCTGGAGGCTTTGGAAAACGAGGAGTTGAAGGGAAAATTGAAGCTTGTAAATGGTGCAGGCTGAATGACAAACCTTTTTTAGGTATATGTTTGGGCTTCCAAGCAGCTGTGATAGAGTATGCCAGAAATGTTCTTAATTTACCAGGTGCCAATTCCACTGAAGTCAATGAAACCACTCCATATCCCGTGGTTATTGATATGCCCGAACATAATACTGGCGGTAAAGGTGGTACCATGAGGTTAGGAAAAAGAACTACCATTTTTAATAGACCAACTAGTCTTGTCAGTGAGTATTATTTTATATATTGTTATTCTTTAGACAAAATTAAGGTTAGTATATTGTTTTCGTAGTCAATTAAAAAAATAACACATAGAGAAGTAGTCAGTAGTGTTACGAAAATGATATCTACTTACACATCCTTTTCATAGATTCCAAGCAAGCATTTGACAGCTTAATAAGACCCGACCTAATAGAAAACATGAAAAACCTAGATATCCCAATGAAACTCATAAAGCTTACGAAAATGACAATGGAAGGATCGACGACAGCAATAATAACAGATGCCGACATCTCCAAAAATATAGAAATAGAAACCAGAGTATGACAGAGGGCGACTCTCTATCAACGTCACAATTTAATGTTGCTACAGAAGGAACAGTAAGAGCTACTGAAATAAAAGGTACAATTATTATAACATCGATGTCGCAACTTGTGGCGTACGCTGATGACATAGCATTGATTAGCAGAACTAATTACAAGACTCCATCTTCAAATAGCTCTAGCTTCTTTAGGAAGCATTTTCGGACTAGATGAATTGGGTTAAATTGTCTTAAAATTATCTGAGGAATCTCCTGTCTTCGTTTGTCGGTAGAGTTTCTGGACACCCTGTATGTTATGTTACTAATGCCTAGAGAATTTTGCTTACAGAAAAGAAAGAGAGAGGGCGCCAACTAATTTTTAACGAAAACTAGTAAAAACTATACAAGAGGTAAAGAAATTAATGAACTAATAATGAAACGGAATAAAATAATTATTTGAAAATAAATTAACAAAGATGTGACGCTTATAACATTAGACAATTTAAATCCCAAAAAAATAGCAGAAACGGGATGCTTATAATACACTCCTGGCCTAAAAATGGGTCATTTTTGATGTCTCGAATCTCCTAAACCTGTTGTCCGATTTTAGTGATTTTTTTAATATGGTATAGTCTTATTGTCTAAGAATATGGATGTAGTAATAGTGTTGCTGAACAGGTAAATGTCATTGTATACCGGGTGTAACAATAATACTATGTTTTTTCCTGAAAGTTCGTAACACCCTGTGGAATATTCTAGCATTTAAAAAATATTGAAATTAAAACTCAATTGTAGCCTTAGTCTTTCTTAACATTCTGCTATTTGACTCATTCTCTTATGATGGATATGAGGGGTGCACACCTCTAAATCGAAAAACAGCTAGCGCAACTATTTAAGAGAAAGGGCCTAGCCGAGTAAGATGATGAAAAGTGCCCCCAACTCGATTCGAATTCGATATAGGTCAACGTTTAGCATATATAGTGAAACTAAATTTATGAAATTTTTCCTAGGTGGTCATGTGACCCACCTAGAGCCTAATTAGGGTTTTTATGTTTTTACTTTTTATCTCAGCCGCATCGAGAACTAGCGAAAAACTTTAAATAAAAAAGTTGTAAGCTGTAAAAAGTTCTGCCCGAAAATTTTTTTTTTATTTTTGGTGGGAAATTTAAATTTTAGAACGATTTTAAAATTTTAAATGAGTATTAAAAAATAACTAAGACATTCGTTTTCACGAAAAAGATATATAACGTGTATTTTTGCATAATGTTTCACCCTAAATTTTTTCAAATTTTTAAAATTGGTGAAACGCACCTTGAAAAATAAAAACCGCATTTTTTCGGTTTTTTTTTTTCGTTTTTTGATATAATTTTATACATATATTTTTCAAAAAAGGTAACACCGTTACTGGAGTAGGTAAAAAACTGAAAAATAATTGGGGTTTGCTTAATAAAAAAATTTTGTAACGCCATCCATTTTCAAGATACAGGGCGTTGAAGAAAACAAAATTTTACACATTTTTTACGATTTTGCCGAAACTACTGGCATTGTAATAAAACTTGGCGGGTTTTAAGAAATAGTTATTGTGCATGTTTTGACATACAATGAAGGATTTGATATTCATCATTGGCGCGCTTAGGGGTAATGGGTCTGAACTTCTCAAAGAAAAAAAGATAGTACGCCACTGACATAGTTCAAATTAACAATCATTTTTGAATTGCTCGTTCAATTTGCGATAAAAAAACTATCTTCTCATTTTTTCATACCAGGCGTCGTTTTGCTGCAAAAAATAAAATATCTTAACGCTTCCAAAGTATTCGAATTAGTTTTTATAATGGATGTACGAGTTTATGTAGATGTAGAAACTACTAATAGTAGTATTTTATTTCATAGAAGTTCGAATACTTTGTAAGGGTTAAGATGTTTTATTTTTTGAATAAAAATGGCGCGTCGTATGAAAAAATAGGAAGATAGATTTTTTGTCACAAATTGAACGAGGAATTCAAAAACGATTGTTAATTTGAAATATGTCAGTGGCGTACTATCTTTTTTCTTTAAAAAGTTCAGACCATTACCCCTATGCGCGCCAATGATAACTATACAATTCTTAATTGTATGTCAAAAAATGCACAACAACTACCTCTTAAAACTCGCCAAAATTTATTACAATGTTTCCAGTAGTTTCGGCAAAATCATAAAAAATGTGTAAAATTTTGTTTTCTTCAACGCCCTGTATCTTGAAAATGGATGGCATTACAAACATTTTTTATTAAGCAAACCCCAATTATTTTTCAGTTTTTTACCTATTCTAGTGACGGTGTTACTTTTTTTGAAAAATATGTATAAAATTGTATCAAAAAACGAAAAAAAACCGAAAAAATGCGATTTTTTATTTTTAAAGGTGCGTTTCACCAATTTTAAAAATTTGAAAAAATTCAGGGTGAAATATTATGCAAAAATACACGTTATATATTTTTTTCATGAAAACGAATGTCTTAGTTATTTTTTATACTCATTTAAAATTTTAAAATCGTTCTAAAATTTAAAATTTTCGCTATAAATTAAAAAAAAAATTCGGACAGAACTTTTTAAAGCTTACAACTTTTTTATTTAAAGTTTTTCTCTAGTTCTCGATGCGGCTGAGATAGAAAATAAAAACCCTAATTAGGCTCTAGGTGGGTCACATGACCACCCAGGGGGCTAAAAATTTCAGAAAGTTAGTTTCACTATATATGCTAAACGTTGACCTATATGGAATTCGAATCGACTTGGGGGCACTTTTCATCATCTTACCCGGCTAGGCCCTTTCGAAGATCATTGAAATCCCCTTTGGGACGCGATCCAGCGACATCTCTTAAACAAACTGAAAAGTCTCAGATGCAGAATTCACCATTATAATAAAATTAAAATGGTAAATAATTATTTAAATCTGAAACTTTTCTTGTTGAAAGCTCTTTCTGGTACATCCTTAATCTGCGACTTTTACAATTTATAAGACAGCAGACAACGAATATAGAAAACAAAAAGGACAGAAAGAAACTTCCTAGTACTCAAATCTGAGTAAAGATAGAAAAGTAAAAGATGGTTTTGCTTGTTTTCGATTCAGAGGGATGCACAATCGCTGGACAGCTGTTATTATAATGGTGAATTCTGCATCTGAGACTTTTAGTTGGTTTAAGAGATGTCGCTGGATCGCGTCCCAATGGGGATTTCAATGATCTTTAAAATTTCCCTTAAATAGATGCGTTAGCTGTTTTTCGATTTAGAGGTGTGCACGCTGCGCTGTTGAGGAAGCCTGACGACGAATGAAAACGGAATGTGACTGCATATAGTAGAGTCCTTCTTGTCTTCTATATTCGTGGTCTACTGAATTCTGCATCTCAGACTTTTCAGTTTGTTGATACAGTATATTGTTGATTGTTAATCTTGAATATTATAATACTTGTATTGAGGTTTTTCGATCTGAAATATATGTTTTCGTATTTATTATAAGCGCAAAATTCAATACACAACAATTTTTTTTATTTCTTTGAACCACTTCATATATTATGAAGTCAGTTTCATTCCTAACTATTCTTGTTTTTAGAAACATTATATGAAAATAGAGATAAAATTGATGAGAGACACAGGCATAGGTATGAAGTAAATCCCGAATATATTGAGGCTTTTGAGGAAAGCGGCATGCATTTTGTAGGTAAGTGCAAGTTAATTTGGTAGCAATATAATATCAATTTCCATCATTTATTACAAACATCGGAAATTTCGGGATATTTTTAATAAGAGAGATAATTTCTTCTTTAATTGTTTTGAATAAATAATAATCGATTTGTAGTGATCAGTAGTATTTAATATACAACAAAATTTCTTGAAATGTGAAAAATAACAAGAATACATTACAGAAATGTCAAAAATATCGAGATCAACAATTAAAAAAAATTAGGTCGTCACAAAATATGGTCGTAATAAAAAAAAACAAAATTAATACACAGTATGGCGTTCACCCTAGTTTATTATGGATCTACATGTATCTTCCATAGACAAAATAAGATTGTCGATAACCTGTTGAGGGTACGTTTGCCCATTCTTCTATCAGACGTTCTCGGAAACGAAACGGCGTGTATATGTTACCCATGTGTGGAGTAATTATTCGTTGAAGCATCTCCCGAACGTGCTCGATGGGATTCAGGTCAGGGGATTCTGCTGGCCAAGGCAACACATCAATACCTTCGTTGGTAAGCCAGTCTGTAATTGGACGTGCCACATTTGGACGAGCATTGTCATGCGATGAGGTGGAAGTTTTGACCAAACGCATCAGCAAACGGACGAACGATGGGTTGTAGAATGGTGTCGAGATACTGCTGAGTTTTAGGGAAACAGTTTGGAGAACGTGGTCCGTTCTGCCACCGACTGTAATTCCTCGCCATACCATTACTGTACCACTTCTGTATGTGTAAACGTCCTTAACATGTTATAAGCATGCTACATTTCCAGATCGTCTCCACACTCTTACTCCACGAGAATCTGGATGAAATCCAAATATAGAGTCGTCGGAGAATAAAACTAGCCCAGTCATTTGCATCCCAGTTTTGATGTTCTTGACACCACTTTAAGTGGTCGTTCACATACACCGACCGCTATGGCGCGATCAGCGATGCGATGCTAGGGCTATGCGATGATATCAAACACTTGTATCTTAACCACCTTGTTCAAATAGCGCGCGATTTAGTGCGATTGCGATGCTAGTAGCGGCTAGTATGCGCTTTGGTTTGGTTTTCAAAAATGTTTGATTCCATCGCCAGTAGTCGCACGTCCAACGAGCAATATGGATGTGGAAAAATTAATAAATAATTATTAATATAAATAATTCAAAATTTATAATTTATAGTGACAGTAAAAGTTCTCTAAGTAAAATTAGTGCTATAAATCCTAAATCAAAAGTGAACTACATTGAATTATATATCATAAATAAAATTAAAGAACTTCAGCAACAAGGAAAGTCTGTTAAGTTGGCATGGGTTAAAAGCCACTGTGGAATAACTGGAAATGAAATGGTAGATGAATTGGCTAAAAACGCGGTGACACAAGGAGTATTAACCCATTATCTTTGTACGCCAAAAGATATTGAATCAAATTTATTCAAAGAGATTAAGAAAGAATGGAAAGAGAGGTATATTGATGAAAACGTAAATACAGGAAACCACTACAGATCAATCAGAAACTATACAGGGTGTCCCGAAAAGAATGGTCAAATTATACCACACATTCTGGGGTCAAAAATAGTTCGATTGAACCTAACTTACCTTAGTACAAATGTGCTCACAAAAAAAGTTACAGCCCTTTGAAGTTACAAAATGAAAATCGATTTTTTTCAATATATCGAAAACTATTAGAGATTTTTTATTGAAAATGGACATGTATAATTCTTATGTCAGGAACATCTTAAAACAAAATTATAGTGAAATTTGTCCACCCCATAAAAAATTTATGCGGATTTTGTTCCCTTAAACCCCCCCAAACTTTTGTGTACGTTCCAATTAATTCATTATTGTGGTACCATTAGTTAAACACAACGTTTTTAAAACTTTTTTGCCTCTTAGTATTTTTTCGATAAGCCAGTTTTTATTGAGATGCGGCTTCTTTTTCAATATATTTACGTAAAACTTTTATGGGGGTTTTGTTCCTTTAAACCCCCCTAATGTTTGTGTACGTTCCAATTGAAACTATTATTGTGGTACCATTAGTTAAACACAGTGTTTTTAAAACTTTTGTCTCTTAGTCTTTTGTTCATAAGTCACCTTTTATCGAGATGTAGCTTCTTTTTCAAAATATACCTAAAAATGTAAATTATAAATAAATTTTCAGATTATTAACAGGTCTTAGCCGTACTTAACCATATACAAATATGTGGTGGATTCGACAAATATTCAAAATATCTCGATAAACACTGGCTTATCGAAAAAGTACTAAGAGGCAAAAAAGTTTTAAAAATAATGTGTTTAACTAATAGTGCCACAATAATAATTTAATTGGAACGTACACAAAAGTTTGGGGGGGGTTTAAGGGAACAAAACCCCCATAAAATTTGTATGGGGTGCCCAAATTTTACTTAATTTTTTTTTAAGATATTGCTGTCGTAAAAATGCCACATGTCAATTTTCAATAAAAAATCTCTGAGAGTTTTTGATATATGAAAAAAAATCGATTTTCATTTTGTAACTTCAAAGGGCTGTAACTTTTTTGTGTGCACTATTGTATATAGGTAAGTGAGGTTCAATCAACCTATTTTTGACCCCAGAATATGTGGTATAATTTATGACCAATCTTTTCGGGACACCCTGTATAACGGATAAACCTTGGTTTTCTAAAATGGAGTCGACAAAAGATATGACAAGAACCATATGCAGAATGAGATTTGACCACTGTCTTACTCCATCATATTTATTTAAAATTAATATAGCTGATAGTCCACAATGTATTTGTGGACAGTTGGGCAATCTACAACACAAAATTTTGACCTGTTCTCTTATCTCTAATAAAGTTAATATGTTTTTAAATTCACTGTATTCTTTGACTGATGTCCACCATCCCATTAATTTCAATTATTTATTAACATTAGAAAATAATGTGTTGGTATACCGACTATTGTATAAACATATTTTAGATATTAAGCTTAAATTGTAATTGTAAAATATAGAGTAAGTATTTCTTGTAAATTGTTATATGTTAAAAGAAAAAGAAAAGAAAAGAAATATAAAAAAAAATAATAAAAAAAAAACAAAAAAAAAAGAAAGAAAAAATATAAAAAAGATATATAAGAAAAATAGAAAAAAAAATATATATGTAATAATTAAAAAAATATAAAAAAATATGTAGATAAAAATGAATGACGAACTTGGACAGTCCATAGTAAAATAGCTTTCGAATTAAGTAGAGGGCTAAAGAAGAATGTTGCAGTTTTTGCTGTGGAACTCTGAGAACATCATTTAGAAAAAAATAAATAAAAAAAAATATATAAAAAATTATTAAAAAAAATACAAAAATAATGATTTATTAGTAGAATTGTTTATTATATTAGTATTAGTTTTAGGATAAGATACGAAAAAATGACTAATAAAATAAAAAATAGTAAAATTGGCGAATGGATTTAGTGTCCGCAGTCATATAAACCCAAACAAACAACAACAAGTTATATCTCTCTGAATGTAGTCTGATGTTTCTAAAGACATCCGAAAATGTGTCGCAAATAGTCTGTAGTTAATGCCTTCTGGTTCAAATTAATTAAAAAGAATAAATACGTCTTCGATACATTATACTTTATTCACTGGTAACGGACAATATGTAAATAATAACAGTAATGATTCATAGCGTCTCGACCTCTACATACTAAGTTAATAATTATCTATCTATCTCCCAATACTGATTCCTCAGCATGTTTTATACCGATCTAAATCATAACAAATATAGTTCAAGTTCACGCATATCAAACATGTGATCCAAAACTATAAACTATTGTTTTTATATCTGTTCAATACCCTAAAGGTTAATAACATCTTATTTAAATTATGATTTATACAGAGGGTTCATATTATACTACAAATGTTCTCGAAATTTTTTAGGTGATATAATTATTATTTTAGCCAATAAATGATAAAACTCCTCAAATGTCGCCCTTTCTCGTATTCTCATCCGAAATTTATCAGGATGTAAAATTAGTTTAGCAAATAAATGCTGAAACTCTCCAAATGTTGCTCTTTTTGAATTAATTTTATGAACCCATTTACGTTTTCTATTTAGACACTTTTTTAAAATATTGTACTTTAACAATGAATTTTCCGTCAATCTATAATTCAGTTTTACTAGCTCACAAACATATCTTTGTATGGAAACACCCACAGATAATTGCTTGTTATGTAACGCATACGCTTGTTTTCATGAGAATTTTTCAGTGCGTCACAAATGATAGAAAAAAAGTTAAGTCCGTGATAATACACATTTATGACATTTATTCTAACATGACATTTTAGTTAAATCTGACAGTTGTCTCATTTTATTTGCAATTTGGCATAAAAACAAATCAATTGTGTTTATTGCATTTATAAAATGGTATTTTCTTTGATTTGTATAGTCTTATAAATTGTACAGATTATATTCGCAGATATATATAATTAGTAAATAATTTTTTCGATTATAGCGCCATCTATTGACAACTAGAATAAATGTTATAAATGTCACCGACGAAATGTAATCACCGACGTGGGTTTTTTCTGTCACATACAATTGAATGCGTTAGAAACAAATCGAAAAACTGTGACGCACTGAAAGATCCTCATGAGAAAAAGCATAGCATAACATCGCATCGCTGATCGCGCCATAGCAGTGTATGTGAACGACCACTAACCTTGGAGCGCGATTGCCTCTGGAGATAGGTGGACATCTCTATGGCCTTCGACTTTGGAGATTGGCTTCATGAAGACGATTTCTTACAGTATCACAGCCTATGGTTACCTGGTGCGCCCGCTGCAAGTTGCTAACCAATTCAGGTGCTGTAATTGAAGAGTACAGAGGAAAAACAAGGAATGTCACATTTTATACATATTGAGATAAACACCAATAAAGGTTTAATTCTTATGATATCTAAAAACAATTTAGGAGATTCTTAGCAGAATTCTAGCAATTATTGGTCTATAATCTTAATATAATATTAATCTATATTAAGTGAGAAGTCTACTGTGACAAGGGAAAAAACAGGCCGATTTTCCGGATTTTTTTTCTAACAAAATATGACTCGTACATTAAATTAAATTAAACCGTCATCTTTTTATATATTCAAGTATTTGTAAAAAAAAATTCAAGTCGAAATATTTAAAATGGCCGTCGTGGCACTCCTTTAAGCGCAGGTCCGTTTTTTTTAGATGCCCAAACGGTGTACATGAAATCTCACGTCTGGGTGATCTGAAACAAAAAACAAAATATAGTTATCATCTACATAGTATTGACTATCTATCGTCTGACGGAGGATTTTGTCGATAAAAAATTTTGGCGCCGAAAAAAAAAAATTCTTGAAATTTTTTTCTATTTTTTTGCCCCAAATTTGATATTATTATTGTTTATAACAATTAAACAAAAAACGGTATCAAAAAAATTCTCCGTCAGACGAGAGTCAATACTATGTAGATGATAACCATATTTTGATTTTTGTTTCAGATCACCCAGACGTGAGATTTCATGTACACCGTTTGGGCACCTAAATAAAAACGGACCTGCGCTTGAAAGAGTGCCACGACGGCCATTTTAAATATTTCGACTTGAAAAATGTTTTGCAAATACTTGAATATATAATAAAGATGACGGTTTAATTTAATTTAATGTACGAGTCACATTTTGTTAAAAAAAAATCCGGAAAATCGGCCTGTTTATTCCCTTGTCACAGTAGACTTCCCCCTTAAGTTATTAACTTAATAATGCACCAAAAAACAGCTAATATTCCTTATTTTTGCCCAGTGGCGTGCGGACAATCCTGGTCCTTCGCCTGGATACAAATTCTTAAAAAATTTATATAGACTGATCTTTCTGGTTATTTTTCTGAATCGATAGTCTAGTCGATAGTACTCAGTTTTTGCTACCACATGGCGAGAAAAGCCAAAATTCATGAAAAAGTGACATTCCTTGTTTTTCCCCTGTACTCTTCAATTGTTTGTTGCGTTCTAGCGGTATACATTAAAAATCGGTCTTGAGCTGCAGTTGTAGCACTCTTATGTCTTAGATGACATTCGGCTGGACTTCCAGTGTCACAAAACGCCGCCACAATTATTATTCTACCTAATTAGTTGGTGTTATTCGCATAAAAGAGTAAGATTTATGTTTAACTTCCACTTTTATCATCTGCTTCAAATTCCTGCCATGTCATAACTACATCTAGAAATATTCTTTCGGGATTGATTTTTTTATTATTTTGATTATTATATTTGTTTTGTGAATATGCTACAAATTTTGTTCTGTAGGTGTCGACGTGGACAAGAAGCGAATGGAAATTTTAGAATTAGACAAACATCCTTATTATGTAGCCGTGCAATACCACCCGGAATATTTATCAAGACCCATGAGACCGTCACCTCCATTTTTAGGTCTCATATTAGCTGCCAAAGATAGGCTGAAAGCTTATATTTCACGTGGATGCAAGTTTTCACCTAGAGAACCTCAGTCCGATTATTATGACTCAGGTAAGTTTTTTTTATTTGGATGTCATATAATCAATCGCGGTTCTTATTCCAGCTTTTGAGTTCTCAGCTTTTAACATTTTTATCTTTAAATATTATGTTTATGTGGGATTGAGCAGAATTATCGGTGTAATGAAAATTACAAATACATAGTACAAGTAATGAAGCTGTTCACCTCGCAATTTTTACAGAATGGATCGATTTGCTTGAAAGTTTGAGAATAAGTAGTGGATAGTCCAAGGATCAAAATCTATATGATGCCGAAAGGCGCTTTTACAATGGGGGGTGGTTGCCGCCCATCTCGGGGGGTGGAAATTTTTTATTACATTTTGACCGTAAAAGTTGACAAAAACGTTCATTCTAAGCAAATAATGTTCTATACATTTTTTTGATAAAATTAATAGTTTTCGATTTATTCGCTATCGAAAGTGTTAGTTTCATATCGAAAAAATCAATATTTTTCGATATACTCATTTACAATTCACTCAATTTTTGCCGTAGAAAAAATTTTTTCAAACCAAATTCTTCTGAATTAAATAACCTATAATTTCATATTTAAACATTTTTTTGTATCTCTGATGCTAATCTTTCTATTCTGAATAAAATGGCATTTATTATTAAACTACAAAAATTAATTATTCGCTTTTAATTCCACTTTTTTAAAACTAATCATTCTAAGCCAGTCAAACTTCTAAATATATTACTAATACATAAATAAACAAGAATGAATAAAAACACCCCTAACTTACATTATTATGCTTCCAATTGGATTTCTCTTTTTTTTTTCAAAAAAATATATTGATTTTTTAACTGTATCTTTTTTATTTTTTATGTTAGAAAATTTGGTAAAAAAGAATTTTGTAGGTTTTTACAAGATCTATAAGCCTATTAATATTAAATCTTTTTAAAATCCTCAGTCGCAAAAAGAGGTGACTTTGAAAGAGTTGGTAAAGGTGGTTTTTGCATGTTAATACAAGATTTAATTGTCAATAGCTGACTCAATTTTTACCGTAGAAAAAATTTTTGCAAATCAGGTTCTTACTACAAAAATTCGTTATTCGCTTGTAACTCCATTTTTTTAAAAACTAATCACTCTAAACCGGTCAAACTTCTAGAACCTATTAATAATACATAAATAAAGAATACCAAATAAGGTCAATGACTAATTTTAATTAGGATGGTGATTAGGGAGTTGCTTTCGATCACTTTTTCGCTGAAAAAAATAGGGACTCACATTCTTTTCATTATAAGTCACTTAATTTTTGAGCTAAATACTTTTTTTATTTCTTGAGATAGATATTTTTATATACTTTAAATTAGTTTGATCAAGTTATCCCCGAAAAATGCATAGTTTTCCCGTCTTTTGACTTTGAAACTACAGTATTAAGCATTTGACGAAGAAGAGCTAACATATAATAAATTATAGCTCGGTTACTATTGGTCTTAAAGAAAATTAAAAAAAAAACGGTTTTGTTTATTTTTTCAAAAGGTACATTTTGTTAAGTAAAGTTGTGTTGATAAAACGAAATAGTCCATTCTTTCAAGGTTTTTGCTCTAAATTTTAAAGAAACGCTTGGATTGACATGAAATTTGGCATGCGTATAGCTTACATGTCAAAGAACAAAGTGATATTGTGCCGATGTCTGCTTTTGCCCTGAGGGTGACTTTCACCTCCTCTTGGGGGTGAAAAATATATGTCCAAAATAAGTCCGGAAATGGGTAACCTGACTAATTTTAAGTAACTTTTGTTTTATAGAGCTTTTTCTCCAAGTCAACACTTTTCGAGTTATTTGCGAGTGATTATGTTCATTTTTCAACAAAATAACCACATTTTTAGACGGCTTTTCGCAAATAACTCAAAAAGTAAATATTTTGTCAAAAAAAAAAACGTTCTTAGCAAAAATATAGCCTATAAAAAAGTAAAAAAAAAATGGTGTACGCGTTAGGTCTCTGGATCTCGTAGAACCAGAGTTATAGCCAATGAAAAATAGATTCATATTCACCAAATTTCAAATAGAATATTTCGACGTGAAATATCCAAAAAATTAAGCACTTTTTGGGAAAAACCCATTTTAACGTTTTTAAAGTGTTTAAAAAAATCTTTATTTCTGTTTTTACAAAAAGTTTCTAGCATTAAATTTAAGCAAGTTAAGCTCAAAATGAAGTTGGTCCCTTTTGTTTTTGCAAAAAAAAAATCGGGAAGACCAACCCCTAATTAGCAACTTAAATGAAATTAATCGTTACCGCTCCACAAATTATTTTACTTATGTTGTGTTTATATGATCTGTAAGTTTCATCGATTCAAAGTGCTTATTTTTGAAAAAATTTGGTTTCAAAGTAAAATTTTTAAAAATTTAAATTTTGAAAAATATGCTTTTTTTCAAAATAACTTAAAAATTGTTAGAGATACCAAAAATCTCGAAAAACAAAAAAAGTCAGATTTGCTTTTCTGAATATCATATATTTTTTTGTTTTTCTGTTAGACAAAAATTGATTAAGATTTGGTGTTTCTAAATTTGCATACATTCGTGATCAGTGACTCGTTCAACCCCTTCTAACTACAGCCCTTTCAATAATAAGGACTTTAAACCGATGAAACTTACAGATCATATAAACAATATATACTCGAGTCAAGAAACTTGTGAAGTCGTAACGATTAAGTTCATTTAAGATACTAATTAGGGGGTGATTTTCTCGATTTTTTTACCAAAACCAGAAGGGACTACCTTTATTTTGAGCGTAACTTGTTTAATTTTGATGCTAGAAATTTAAAAAAAAAATAAAGCTTTTTTTAAACACTTTAAATAAGTTGTAATGAGTTTTCCCCGAAATGTGCTTCATTTTTGGTTATTTCAGCTTAAAGTATTCCATTTGGAATTTGACGAATATGAACCTATTTTTCATTAGCTATAACTCTGCTTCTACTAGGTGTAGAGACGTGATGTATACACCATTTTTTTTAAATGTTTTACAGACTATATTTTTGCTAAGAATGTTTTTTCGACAAAATACTTACTATTTGAGTTATTTGCGAAAAACCGTCTAAAAGCGTGGTTATTTTGTTGAAAAAATGAACATATTCACTGCCAAATAACTCGAAAAGTATTGACTTAATGAAAAACTCTATAGGACAAAAGTTAATTAAAATTAGCCAGTTTATCCATTTCCTGACTTTCTTTGGACGAATATTTTTTCACCCCCAAGAGGGGGTGAAAATCACCCCCAGGGCAAAAGCACATATCGGCACAATATCACTTTTTTTCTTTGACTTGTTAGCTATGTGTATGCCAAATTTGGTAAAATTTAGAGGTTTTGCAATATTTTACCGTTAAAGAACGGACTAAAAACTTTTGGAGTTATTAGCAGAAAACTTATTAAACACATTGATTTTTTCGATATAAAACTAACACTTTCGCTAGCGAATATATCGAAAACTATTAATTTTGTCAAAAAAATGTATAGAACGTTTTTTGCTTAGAATGAATGTTTTTACCAACTTTTGCGGTCAAAATATAATAAAAAATTTACACCCCCGAGATGGGGTGGCAACCACCCCCATGCTAAAGGCGCCATCATATAGATTTTGATCCTTGGACTATCCACTACTTATTCTCAAATTTTCAAGCAAATCGACCCATTCTGTAAAAATTGCGAGGTTTTGTACTATTTTAAGCTTCATTACTTGGACTAAAATGTTTGACGTTTTGATTTAAACTACGGAAATCGTTCTCAAAAAAGATTATTCTAAAAATTCTAAGAAAATTTTACCTATATTTATTAGGTTGTGTATGTCTTCTCAAAAATTGAAATATTTGGCCTAGATCTTGGCCACAGTATGTGTGTGGTTGAAAAAATTGCTTAAAGACGATGTTATTACCCTAGCTAGAGGTGTCAAATTCTGACTGTAACTTATTTGTGAAATCAGTGTCATAGATGTGGTTGTATACAATTAAGTTTTTTTTAAATTCTGTAGGTAGAATGTTTTCGTGTATTGTGTGTTGCATGTGTATTGTGTATGACATTGTTGTGATTTTTGTTCTTCGACTTCTTTTATTCCGCGATTGATGATATGTTCTTGTTGTTGACTTCTTCTTTTAGTTTAATATGTAGAAAAGCCCATCAGCAGAGAATGGGCTCTTCTACATATTGTTCTTCATTAAGTAGCGTTAGGGGTGTTTCTTTGACATTTCTGTCTGTTTCTTTCATGATTATTGATAGACGAGGCAACGAAGCATTAAACCTAGGAATTTTGTGCAGTAAGATGAATCATCATGCAACTTTTTGCATTCGATTCGAGAGAGTGTCAGGCTTTTTTGTGAACTAAATTGATTTCTGGCAAAAAATTTTGTGCATGAGAAAATGCATTTTCAAAGTGCATCTCCAAGAGATGGGGAATGAAAAATTTTAAACTCGGGAAATATTGACGGAAATAAGTTCACTTTTTATACTGGGCGGTTTTGGAGGTCACTGAACACGAATTTCATGAGGACGATGGTCTCCGAGGTACCTGATGCCCAGGGTGGAACTCGTCGTCTGGGACGATTGAATAATTCGCGGGACGATCGAATAATTCGCGAAATGAAGATTGGATCGAAAAACTGAAAAATACGTATTCAATATTTTTAAAAAATCTATCGAATGACACTAAACACGACCCCCACTCCACTCCCTGGAGGTGGGGTGGGGGTCAGTTTAAAATATTAAATGGAAACCCCATTTTTTATTGTATTTGTTATTGTTAGGTATCCCATTTGTTTTTTCGTGATACCATAGGTTAATAATAATGTGTGCAGTGGAAAATAGCTATCAATCCTGACAAAACACGGCCGTCATGTACCAAAAAAGAAGAGGCAGGCCAAACGAGGTACTATCCCTATTTGATACCAAAATTGAATGGTCAAATCAAGCCAAATACCTAGGCGTAGTGTTGGACAAAAGGCTGACCTTTACAGAACACCTAAAACAAACAATCAACAAAGCTAGAGCCCTTAGGAGTCAACTCTCATCGCTAATAGGTCGAAAGAGTAAACTGAGATTTAAGACAAAGATTAGGATGGTAAATTGTATAATTTTGCCAACACTAACATACGCCTCAGCCGCATGGGGACACACGTGTAATACCAATAAGAAAAAAATACAAACCATCCAAAACCACAGATAAGATACGTATTTGGACATACGCAACAAAAGAAAGTCCTGAGAATGATAGACGAAAGAGCACATGAAATATTTAACAATATCAGGAACCATCCTAGCAGATTATTAAGAGAATTGACTAATTACGACGAAAACCAAAGAACGGTACATAGACGGCCTAGACAGCAGTTAGCTGGATATAGAGGAAACCCTTAAGAATGAAAAATTGAGATAGCCACAGGATATCGAAACACAAATGTCGCCCTTCAGGCACTAAGTACCCTTCAGGTAGGTCAAATGGACCATAGCCGCGGAATGTGAGCATCGAGGTCACGTACCGACAGACGTGGGCTTGATGGCCACACCCTTCGGGCTCTCAGCCGTCGAGGAGAACAAAATTTATTTTGCCAATTCGCCGGCTGAGGGACCGAGCACACACGGTCTGGACAGCGAGACACCGATTTAGATCGGTGCCTTGATGTCCGGAACACATTTTTTTTTAGGACACAAGTCCAAAGTAAAGTAAAAAATTAATTTAGTCATTAATAGGGAGAAAAGCTCTTCTAGCTACCCCTAAAACCAGGTGGCTTAACCACATGAAGTAATACAAAGGATGTCCCATCACCCAGGGCATCCAAAGTAGCGTTAAGATCAACGCCTCCCCATTCGGTATGTCCTTCGATGGGGAGGGGTGGAGGTATAGCTTGGGGGTCAGATAGGTACCACTCCATTACGGGGTGTGACCGGTTTGATCTTCGGACATGTGGGTTCCAATTTTACATTGGATCACACATGTCCCCCGGGGCTGGGGTTGATACGAGCATGTGTGTGTGTGTGTGCCATAGGTTAATTATAGAAACGGTCTAATATCTCGAGAAATACACTTCCAAAGAAAAAACCAAAATATACGTTTTTAATATTTTTCAAGAACCTATCGAATAACATAAAACACGACCCTCCTCTCCATCCCCCGGAGGTGGGGTGGGGAGTAACTTTAAAATCTTAAATAGGAGCCCCCATTTTTTTGCAGATTTGCATTCGCTACGTAAAAATAAGTAACTTTTAATCGAGACATTTTTTCGAATTATGGAGAGATGGCGCTATAATCGGAAAAACACTATTTATTAGCGCCATCTATCAATAATTCTAAAAAATGTTTCGAATAAATGTTTCATGAGGAATCCCAATCTGCAATAAAACATGGGGATTCCTGTTTAAGATTTTAAAGTTACCCCCCACCCCACCTCCAGGGGGTGGAGTGGAGGGTCGTGTTTGATGTTATTCGATAGGTTCTTGAAAAATATTAAACACGTATTTTTTGATTTTTTATTGGGAAGTGTATTTCTCGAGATATTAGACAGTTTCTATAATTTGTCTATGGTATCATGATAAATCGTTTTTTCCGATTATAGCGCCATTTATCCACAATTAGAAAAAATGTCTAGAATAAAAGTTGCTTATTTTTACGTAAGCAATCCAAATCTGTAATAACAAATGGGGTTTCAATTTAAGATTTTAAAGTTACCCCCACCCCACCTCCAGGGGGTGGAGTGGGGGTCGTGTTTAGTGTCATTTGATAGATCTTTGAAAAATATTGAATATGTATTTTTCAGTTTTTCGATCCAATCTTCATTTCGCGAATTATTCGACCGTTCCGCAAATTATTCGATCGTCGCAGGCGACGAGTTCCACCCTGGGCATCAGGTACCTCGGAGACCATCGCCGTATGAAATTCGTTTTCAGTGACCTCCAAAACCTAAACTAAAAATTGAGCTCATTTCCGTCAATAGTTCATGAGTTATAAATTTTTCATTTTCCACATCTTAGAGATGCACTTTGAAAATGCATTTTCTCATGACCAAAAATTTTTGCCGGAAATCAATTCACTCTCTCGAATCGAATGCAAAAAGTTGCATGAGGATTCATTTTACTGCACAAAATGCCTAGGTTTTGGGTCTTTTAGTGCTTCGTTGCTTCGCCTATGATGCATCTTTTCCATTGTACTCTGTGTACTTTGTCCCAGGCATGTTTGCATATCTGGGATTTCTCAAAGTCTTCGTTCTTGAAGTTTGTTTCATTCTCATTTACTGTGACACTTAGTGGTCTTGCAGTTTCTCCCACGTGGAAATTGTTGCATTCACAGGGTATTTTATAGATTCAATTTTTGGATCTTTCTGGTGTGTTGTTGGGCTTGGTTTTGGACAGAATAGATCTTGGATTGTTGGTTGCTTTGAATGTTCTTCTTTTTATTATTCCTCTTTATAAGCAATTCTGCTTGTTCGTTGGCGGATTGATACCTATATGGAAGGTTGTCACCCTATCTTTTGCGCGATGGGCCGATACTTCTACCGATTGGTGATTTATCTCTGGCTATTTTGACCACACGTGTCTCGTCTCTCCCATGCTGCTTATGTGGTTGTTCCATTCTTTTTTCTGTTTAGTGACCATTCGTTTATACACTATACGTTACATTGTCTTGTACTGCCCTATTTCAAACTCTCAGCGTATTTCCTATAATTCTTCTCACTACTCTCATCTCTGCCGTTTCCAGTAGTCTTAGGTTTGTTCCGACATAAACTTTTGGACGGTCCAGAAACCGTCACGAAACTACTTGTACCGTTTGTTGTGCGCATGTTCGTAATTGTATCGCCCAGTTATCGTCCCATGACGGTAATTTGGAAACCGATGTTGGAACGGTTATCTGACTGATAACTGATTTATTCATCATTATCATTTGTCATTTGTGTTGGTGACAGCTTGTGTGCTTTTAGTCGATCACGATTCCCGTTTTCGATTTGCAAAAAGGCTCAAAATTTGCAAGGCTCAAAAAATTTAAAGAATTAAATCCTAGTGCGCAAGTCAGTCCAACCAGCACATGCATTTGCCCGATTATGGCCCGATTACTGAAATAATCATCACAAAACCGTCACCGAAAGATCACAATTCTTGTTGGAACAGTGGGAAGGGCGATCCGATGACGATCATATTTTTGTTGGAACGGATTTTGTTTACTGCGCAGGAGCATTACCGTTCCGTGACGGTTCTCGGTCGTGTTGGAACAAAGCTTAAGTGTTTTGGCTGTATCGGGTCTCGTTTCTGATAAATATGTCATTATTGGCCTTACACTGGCTTTATAAATTCTTGACTTCATATCAGTGTTAATAATGTCGGTTTCGCCATATAGTATTATTAAGACATCCTGCCTATTTGCTTTTTGTACTTGATTTTTCACTTCTTTGTCCAGGTCTCTGTAGCTGGACAACGTAATTCCAGGTATATTATTTCCATTACTTGTTCAATACTGATACCATCAATTTCTAATTTACATCTAATTGGATTTTTATTTATTACTACTGTTTTAGTTTTCTGAGATGAAATTGTCATATTGAATTCTTTTGCTCTTATGTTAAATCTGTGGACTAATCTTTGCAGACTATCTTCATCTTGGGCTATCAGTATTGCGTCGTCTGTGTATTTTTACTTCTGTGTTTCCCATTCCGTATCCTCTTCCTTTGTTGACGCTTTTGATGATTTCATCCATGATTAAATTGAAAAGCATATGACTTAATGAGTCTCCCTGTCTTATTCCACTGATTATGTCTCTAGCTGCTGTAAGTTGTCCATCTATTCTGACTTCCATTTTATTGTTTTGGTAGATGTTTTCAATAGTTTTTATCTAGGGCGATTTCTCTATTATACAGAAGATGGATTACATCTTTGAGTCTTACTCTGCCAAATGCTTTCTTCAAGTCAATCAAACAGAAATGCAGGTCTATATTATACTCTAGTGATTTCTCAGTAATTTGCTTTATGACGAATATTCCATCTGTACACGATCTTCCAGTACGAAAACCCTGTTATTCGTCTTCTAAACTTTGCTAAATCTGCTAAGTTTTGAATGTTGTTGTGATATAACACCATTCAAAACAACATCATTTTCTTTTGGCACGCTGCTGCTGCTATGGATTTTGCCAAAGATTTCAGGACTGCATTATTTCTACTCTGCCATTACTCGGAGTCAGTTTCTTTAGAGTTATGTGATCTAATTTCTCTGTTATATGCCCATTTTTTGAAAGAGCAGTATATTTCTCTCGTGTTGGTTGTTGGTGTTTTTAAATTTAATATTTTGTAAGACAATTCCTATTTTTTTTTTCAGATGAAGATTTAAATGAGTTGACAGTTAAACAGTTAACTGTAAATGATGTTGACGACAACAGCAGTGCTTACAGTAGTTCCAGCTTATCATAATTAAGAACTAAATTTGGTATAAAAAATACCAAAGGATGAACATTTTTAACCTTAAACATTTTACTATTTTTTAAACAATGCACAATAAACTGTTCTTTTTCAAGTGTGTTAGTTTTTTATTTGTTACCTTGGTATCAAAATATCCGTTTGGTTTTAAAAGGACATAGCTCTGAACATGGGCGTCCACAGGGAGGAGCAGGGGGCAGCTGCCCCCCTCCTAGAGAGGACGAGGTGAGTGTAAAATTGGCGAATAAGCAATATACTTATGTACCAAGCAATATTCTTGTATACCACTCAAATGTCTCGGCCTGTGGTTTGATGGTTGCTCCACTATGTCGGGAAAGGAAGGCGGAGTTCAAGCAATTTTAAGGAAAAAATACAGAAAATCTTTTTTTTTTCACTATGCGTCACACTGATTAAATTTAGTTGTGAACTATTTGAATCGTTTAAATGAAGTGCGTAATACTATTGCCACTATTAAAGATATAACCAAATTCTTCCGTGATTCGGTATTAAGAAGGAATATGATAGCAAATATCCCTAGCCTCTGCGAAACACGGTGGTCCGAGAAATACAAGGTAATTAGAGCTTTTCGAAAAAATTTCATTGAAATTGTACAGGACTTGCAAACCCTATCTGTTGAAGGAAATTTGGCCACTAGAAAAATATCTCATCAGTTGCATTCAAGTCAGGATTTATCGTCGCTGTTATTTTGATTGCAAAATATTCTGAATACCTAGAGCCTATGTCAACCGCCTTCAATCTGCGCAAACTAATGCTTTAAAGGTAACGGAACATATTCGTCAAATCATGCATATTTTTAAAATACACAGACAGAACGTAACAAACACTTTATTGCATGAAGCCAATAATATAGCCGAAGAATGCGGTTTTGAATTATCTACACCTAGAACTGTAAACAACCAACAGCATAGAAGCAGTCAACCAGCTGATAGGCCTAGTGAATACTGGAGACGATCCATGATTCTTCCGTATCTGGATTCTATCATCTTTCGTATCTTCTCTAGAGACACGGTTTTCCGGAGAAAATACGCCAGCCTTCGCTCTGAGTCTTCTGCATCCCAAGCATTTTTCAAAAATTGATTTAAATTGCCTTAAATTAGAACTGAGACAATCCTTAAACGACTATGAAATAGATGGAATAGATGCGGAGCTAGAAGTATGGGTAGAAGATTGGAATAGACAACTTCAACACCCTTGAAATTTTTGAACTGGTTCGAGCGTCCACTACTTTTTATCCGTTAACAAAACAATTGCTGGAAATTCTCGTAACATTGCCTTGCACTACGTGTACAGTTAAGAGGTCGTTCAGCAGTCTTCGAAGAATAAAAACATGGTTGCGGAGTACAATGGTAGAAGATCGCCTTAATGGGTTAGCTCTAATGAGCAGTCATCGGAAACACATATTACCAAAAAAGAAAGAGTTTGCAGAGAACGTTTTAAAAGAATTTACAATCGATCCGCGTAAATTGTTGTTTAAATAATAGTGTTTAGGAACAGACAATTTATCTTGCTTCACAAATCGAAAATTTATCCAGGAGGAAATAAACTTGTTAAATTTGCATCACGTAAAGTTTTTTAATATTTAAATTATATTTAGTTTAGTTTGCTTCATTTTTGTATGAAGGCGTTGGGTTATAATTTTGGCTCCAAAACCGTTATTTTCAAAACTTTTCTGAGAGAAAACCCTTCCCCTCGCAGTGAAGACTCGCAATTTACATCTATATTTATTATTGCTTATCTAACCAATTTTTTTATTTCTCAAATCTGCCCCCCCCCCTCCTAACTTTGATCCTGCGGACGCCCATGGCTCTGAATTTGGAAATAACTAAAAAGTAAAGAATACTGACGAATTTCACTTTGTTTCGAGTTTAAATAAAGGTTTGAACACGTCCCATGGAGCAATTAGTCGTAAACATATAATCCATGACAGAATATTAATTATGGAATTTAACTCACAAGTAAAACAAAATTTTAAATGTACAAAGCCTTGAAATCGTCATTTAGTCAGGCGCAATCAGATTATAATTTATTACTAGCTCAAGGGAGTAATATGTTGTGTGAGTAAATATCTTGTTACTTAGTCGAACTCGTTGAAGTCGACTTCATTGTCTTGTCTGCAAGTCCGCGGTACCTCGGGTATAATTTTTATACATATAATATTTATCAATTTAATGGGAAACATTAAAAATCATCATTTTAAAAACTATTTGACAAAAATATATTAATACAAATTATAATTCAGGATTATTTACGCATTATAAATTAACCTTAAGAGCGTAGGCGCAATTTTAAACGCATTCATTCTTTTCGAATTCTGAGAAAAGATGTATTTTTGAAAAATTGAAACGCAGAATGAAAGATTACATTATTACCGAGGGTCGAAATTCCCTGAAAACACATATAATGTTTATTTTAATGAGTTACAGGGGTGAAAAAGAAGAGAAAATTAAGTGTGATTTTCAAATATCTCACGCAAAAGAAACTTTTTGTTTATTCTAAGGGACTTTCGGCCCTCTGTAATAATGTAATTTTTCATTCTGCGTTTAATTTTTTTTTTAACAAAGCGTTATCAATAGAACTCGAATCACTGCCCATGTTTTATGTTTAAACGTAAAGTTTGAGTGTTAATAACATCAATGATTAATAAATGACATTGAAGTTTTTAATCCTATAATCTTTCTTTTTTGTCTCAAATATAGGACCATTCAGTTAAGAATCCTTTAGCTCACTATAAGAAAAGCTAAAGCTCGGTACCTATCCACTATGTTCGCGAACCTCTTGCGCTCCCCGGTCCTGCAACTGCTCCACATTGTGGATAAGTTTGCGCTCCAACAGGTGGCGGTAAATTGGATGAACACAAAGGCAAGCTCAGTCTGTTCTATCGATCTCTTTTGTCGATGGCTCAGTATTATTCTTATTAAAATAATATCAACAGGTATAAAGAAAAAAAGGAAGGCAACAACATGCGGTGTCCAAAAGCGGTCACTCATCCAAGTAGTAACCGCACCTGACACTGCTTGACTTCAGACTTCGGAGATCGGACGAGAACCGGTATATTCAGTGTGGTATGGCCGTTGCCGATTATAAGAAAAACGAATTGATATAAAAATAAGTAAGTGATACTTTAGGTTGTGAGAGGTTGCTCCCCCATGTAAAATGTTTCTGATTCGGTTTCTTTGTGGATTCGAAATAATAAATTTATTGATTTCATTGTCCCTCTATCGCATAATTATACTTTTGCCATAAACTGGTTTCTTTCTGCTTTACTTCTCGTTTGCTTTGTTAAACTATAGAACACAGTTCTATAGGCCATTCCACGAACATACGCCTGTTTTGGATTACTTCGACAACGAATATTTTACTGTGCAACATAAGAAGTACGAAAGTAAATGGCGCTAATAATTATTCCAATAAACAACAATGTAATTTGCAATTTACTTTCGTTCTTCTTATTTTGCACAGTAAAATATTCGTTGTCGAAGTAATCCAAAACAGGCGTATGTTCGTGGAATGGCCCATACTGAATGATGTTACATGTGAATGTACAATTTTCTTAATACCGTAGATTGGGGATACTTTAAACTCGGGGGTTATTTTGCTCAAACTTTAAAAATTAATTATATGCCTCAGGCGTGTGCGCTTAGCCACTGCCGATAACCGAATTTTGCCTAGTCGGCAGCAATGTTACTGTTATCAAAGAATACTCCATCCAACAAGAAGCGAAAGCACCTGTCGGCTCCTTTGATATTCAGGGGGGAGAAATATCGGTCGGAGAATGGTAGGGATACTACTTCACACTACACTAAGAAAAGTAATGAGGAATTCGTTCAAAACCGTAGGAAATTTGAGTTACACTGAGAAACAAAGTATTAATTAAAACTATAGTGTTTTTAAGTTGATCTATTTAATATGAATTGTATTTTTTTCTGTAAAATTTAATCTAACCCATATATCAATTTTGTACTGATAAGTAAAAAGGTCTTAAATAAAAAATATCGATTTTGACTAAGTTTTGTATCAAGGCGCAAAATGTCGCCTGTCAAAACTTTCAATGTGTTTTAAATGTATTTATTTTTTTTCGAATCCTCAGAAAACCAATAAATATTTTTGAAAAAATTTAATCAAAGATTACATTATTACTGATGGCCGAAAGTCCCTGAAAACTTCTGTTTTTATCAGTTACAGGGGTGAAAATAAAAGAGAAAATTTATTGTGATTTTTAATTGCAAATACAGTAGGAATAATGAAAGATTACTCTTGAATCAACATATAAAACACGCTGTATTTTCCTGTAACCGTGCCACAAAAAAAATTGGCCAGAGCAAGAACATGTAATAATTATATAAACTACTGTTCTTTTAATAATGGTACTGGTTCATTACTTTCTGGAACATAGAAAATATTTGTTTAATAAGATCGCTCATGGGTAATCTTTCTAATTTCCGAATGTATTTTATTCAAAAGGAACTTTTTATTTATTCTAAGGGACTTTCGGCCCTCGGTAATAACGTGATCTTTCATTTTGCGTTTAAATTTTTAAAAAATCCTTAGAGTTTTCTCATGATTCGAAAAAATAATACATTTAAAATTTTGACAGGCGACATTTTGCGTATTTCCCCTTAAAAAAGCGATTTTTAGTGCTTAGTTGAATTTATAATAGTTTCAAAATAAACATGAAAATTTCTATCGAGCATTATTTTTTATCGATTTATGTAACGTACTAAAAATTTTAACTAAGCATCCATCGCGTTATATCAGTTTTTTAGAGTACAAAACTTAGTCAAAATCGATATTTTTGACCAAGGCTTTTTTACTTTTCAGTACAGAATTATACTTTCGGAATTTCTATCAACTTTCTCCTAGTTTGATGACTTTTCTGTTTCCTTTTGAGGAATTTCTTTGAATGTGAATATCTATTGACCTCCAATACCACGATATTTTCACTGCACGAGAAAACTCCAAATTTCCCGTTTAACCTGCATTCGCTCTAATTGTTACCCCCTCATACATGTCTTGCACCACTCTCACATATTCAGCCTGCACTCCTTTCCTACTTATAGGGCAGTCAATGAGAGCAAGAACAGGTTATTACCTCCGAATTCTATCCTACTGCATGGATTTTAATGAAATTTTAGGAATAGCCTGAAAATATCTCCTTATTCAAAGTATACCCTATGCCGATGTGTTTTTGTCTTTCCCACCGGGGACGGTTCCCACCCCTTTTTGGGGGTGGAAAATTTTTTGGTTAAATAACTACGGAAGTTGCTAGAAAACCCAATTCTAAGCAAAAACTGATCTAGAATTTTTTTTCGAAAACTCAATACTTTTTGAGTTATTCGTGGTTGAAAATTGGCCATTTTCATTGAAATACAACACCTTTTTGAACGGTTTTTTGCGAATACCTTAAAAACAGTGCGTCTAACTAAAAAAATTATATAAAACATTTTTGTAGCTCGTAAAATAACAAAGAAATTCGTTCCTTCTTCAATCTTCTAGTTATAACACAAAAAGAGATATGGTAGGTAAAATGAGTTTGTTTTTTTGGTGCATGCTCAAAGCAGTGTATTCAACTTGAAATAACAGAGAAACGGTCGATTTTATGTATATAATGCTACCAACACCTTTTATTGTGCTTGAAAAGTTCTTTGAAATAAGCAATATTAAATGTCGATTACATTCAAACTAAGCGAGATATGCTGCAAAAAATTGAAGACTAACGAATTGTAAGAAAAAAATTGAGAAGTATATTTAACCCCTCACCCACAAGAATTTAATTGCATCGTTTTCCTTCTACAATACATTTTACTACAGTGTCATTTTTATGTTCAAAAAGTTGAGCGGGTTTAAAATGAATGGTTTTTGAAAAAAAAAAATAAGATCAAAGTATAGAGCGCATATTTAAATTTTCTTAAAAATCTTCTTTTTCTCCATATAACTTAAAAATGATAAGAGATACTTTTATAAAAAATAAAATCAAAATGTTTATCTAGAAGAAACCTTCATTTTTGTATGGCATCTCTTATCATTTTCGAGTTACATGGAGAAAAAGGAAGATTTTTAAGAAAATTTAAAAATGCGCTCAATAATTTGATCTTATTTGTTTCAAAAACCATTCATTTTAAACCCGCCCAACTTTTTGAACAAAAACACTATAGTTAAATGTATTGTAGAAGGAAAACGATGCATTTAAATTCTTGGGGATGAGGGGTTAAATAAACTTCTCATTTTTTTCTTAAGATACGTTAGTCATCAAATTTTTTACAGTTTAACTAGCATAGTTTGAATGTAATCGACATTTAATATTGCTTATTTTAAAGGTCTTTTCAAGCACAATAAAAGTTATTGGAAGCATTATACACCTAAAATCGACCGTTTCTCTGTTATTTCAAGTTAAATACACTGATTTGAGCATGCACCAAGAAAACAAGTTTTTTTCACTTACCATATCTCTTTTTGTGTTATAACTAGAAGATTCATAAAGGAAAGAATCTCTTTGTTATTTTATGAGCTACAAAAATGTTTTATATAATTTTTTTTAGTTAGATGCATAGTTTTTATGGTATTCGCAAAAGACCGTTTGAAAAGGTGTTATGTTTCAATGAAAATGGTCAATTTTCAACCAGGAATAACTCAAAAAGTATTGAGTTTTCGAAAAAAAAATTATAGAAAATTTTTTGCATAAATTCAAAATGACTTAGTTCTAGCCCCTACACTTTCGTGTAGGTTTTGTTAGAACTCATCATAAATGTACAATAATGAAAACATATTATTTTGAATTGGGTGCTATAAAAAATAAGACAAATGGTCTGAACAAAATATAGCAAATGTTTACTGGAAATGACTACAATTGCAAACGAAATGAAACACTAAATAGTTTAATATGTTTTTATTCTTTATTAAATATCTGAGAAATCAAAGGAGGGGACGTCCTTATTGGTAAAATGGCGAAGGTAAAACCCCTCTAAACCTCGCCGAAGACGTAGTACATCCAGATAAAAATACAACTCTGATATAAATGTCTATAAATAACATTACTTAACATGACTTTAAAATTCAGACCTAACCTAAGTATGCATACATATTACTAATATTGCTAATCAAGTAAACTCTATAATAATGTTAAATTAACTAACGTTCTTGTAAAGCCTATACAACTATAATAAAAATTCAATACAGATACAGAAGACAAAATACTTGTGAGCTAAAAAAATGTTCAAATTTAATGATTACTCAATTTCTTTCTTTATTTGAAAATACTTCTGCTTTTCCATTTTTCGCTTCTTTGTAATTTTCTGAAATTTTTCCATAATTCCTTGAAACTCACTCGTAAATTTGATAAAATCTTGGTCGTCTAATTCGTCCACCTTTTCTACCTTCCCTCTGACAAACTCATTACTTTCCTCCTCATGCCTTGATTTGATAATTGAAGTTTCTCCAAACACCTTGCAGTATCATCTAAAACAGAATTAGTACCCACATGCTACTCATACATTCTTACCAAGTGCACATGCTTACACAAGGTATTCCTCACCAAATATTCATCACAACTGCACTGGTAACGGAGAATACAAATTTTACAAACTCTACAAAACAATGTCTAACACTCACTTTCACATACTTGTCTTAAACCTACATTATATAATTCATTCGGATCCACAAAGGATTTTACCTGAAACTGCCCATATACCTTCACATTCTTCTTAATCAGTTCTTCCATTTTGTATTTCATCGATTCTTACCGTTGCAAGAGTTGAAGAACTCCTTTATAGGATAATGCTACTCATTTAGCTACATTAAATGGACCACATTTAAGCTGAAACATAAAACCAGAAAAGGGAAAATTTTAGATACAATATGTAAAAAACAAAACGGCACAAAACAAGAATTGGAAGGAACGGTTTAAAAAAATGTGTGAAAAATTTCTTAATAAATTGTAAAATCTCAAGCACCGTTGCAGAAAAAAGTAACAAAGTCCAGAAGATATTCAAAGGAATACAAACAATTCGCTCTCACATTATACTTTTTTGAAACCAAAGTTTAAAACTTTTGGAAAAAAATTATTTATTTTCCATCTAAACGTTGTTTGAAAAAAAAATGACTAGAACAATTATTATTTGTAAACCTGGATTAATCCAGACCTCTGTATTTAATGCTATCCAGTTAAAAGGTAAGACTATGTCAGAATAATTGGATAAAAATTGTGTTATATGCATTGATAAAGCTGCGCTTAAGTCAAATCTTTATTTTCATTAGGGTCATGATGAAACTGTAAAAACTGTGTGAAAATGATTCCAAGACATAGGGAAAGAAAAAAAATAAATGAATGAAAGTAAAGATGATTCAGATTTGATTACAGAACAGATTACAAAACAGAACAGAACAAATTTGATTCAGAAAAAAATAAGTCTTTAGTTGCATAAAACGTTGCCATTATTATGGCAAGAGGATTGTTTCAGAATTGAAAACAGCCAATTGCTTATTTTTTTAAATACAATCTTTGACGCCAACAACTTCACCAAATTATCAGAATCTGGGTTACATGTTGAAGGTCTTCTAACTGATTGATGATCAAATTTTATAAAGCTTTCCAGACCATTAAATGTCAATGCTCAAGCTTATTTACTTTTTTTGATACTCCACATTTACAAAAAGCAACTAGAAATATGAAAATAATAATAAATAAATGATAATATGAAAAAATACATCAATTTGATAAATTATTTAATATATTCAATTTCACCAACGTATGTCACCCAAATGAACATGAGTAAAACAAAAATAAAAAAACAAAAATCAGGACAAATACAAATGACAGAATAAATACAAATATATATAATGTAAATATTGAGGTTGTTGACGAATATATTTATATACCTGGGTCAAAAAATAATCAAAGCTAATAAAGAGTATCAGACAATTATTGAAGTACAAAGAAGAATCAGATTGGAGTGGGCAGCGTTTGGAAGGTTAAGATGGATACTAAAAAGCACAAAGATACAAGAGTACCTAAAAACCCGTGTAGGTATTTGACCAGTGCATCCTTCCTGTTCTGATGTATGGCCCCAGTATGGCTCAGAAACATGGACACTAACAAAATAGAAACTCGGAGAAAAATGGAAAGATCCATCTTGGGAATAAAACTGCAAGACAGAAAGTCAAACAAATGGAAAGAAAACAAAAGTAAAAAATGTAACTGAACATTTAACAGGGTTAAAGTGGAGATTTGCGGGCCACAATGCGAGACAGGAAGATAAAATATGGAATGCTGAAATACAAAACTTGAGACCGTGGACAGGAAAAAAGAGGAAGACCTCAGATGCGATGGAAGGACGATATTGAAAAAACTATAGGAACTCACTGGGAAAGCACAGCCATGGACAGACAGATATGGAAAGCTTTGGGGAAGGTCTATGTCCAAAGTTGGATAGAAATGGGCTAAAGAAGAAGAAGATACCCAAATGAATTTAAAAATGTTTTTAAAGGTTTGGACTACCACCTCAATTACATCAGCCAGATGTAGGTATTTTTGGGCAACTTGAAAATATGTAAAGAAAACATCGATATAACATCAAGATCTAAATTTTTGGATGGTGACAATAAAAGGTCTAAAAGTTCTTGGGCAGAGACCGGAAAGGGCAGGATTTATCAACTTAAAAGTGAGACGAATAAACTACGACCGTTTAGAAAATTTTTTCGGAAATTTAAGAAGCAGGAAACTCTGTAAACCTTACCGCAATTCAATGTGATGGAGCATTCAGCAAATTACTTTGTCTTAATTATTTACACCTGGAACATATGAATTGTGCAGATGACTTAGGGATTATATTAACCGGCTTAAATAATATCAAACATAATACTTTCCTACCTATAAATGTTACAAAAAATATAAATATCGCTATATCCAGATGCCAACTACAGGTACAGAAAGTGCCTTTATTTATTTATAGGAATATTTTATCAAAAAAGCTTTACAAATGCATGAGATGCAAGCGGCTGAAATTAAGAATGACAGTAATTTATTTACTAGACTGAAAGCATACAGTACCAAAAAAAAGTTGTTTTGCCAAATTCGTTGGCCTAGCAGCAAGAATGAGTAAATGAGGTATTCCTAAAAATTGTTTTAAAAATTTGAATCTTAAAGCAATATTAATACGTGCATAATAAAGAATTTGTAAATGAGTTATTCCTAAAAATTGTTTCAAAAAATTAAATCTTGATATAATTAATTCTCTTCCCTCTTAATTTAATTACTATTTTATTTGTGTATATTGAGTATATTATATGTTACTGAATATAATAAATAATATTAAAAAACCAACTATAGATAGACATACTAGATTTATTGTAGTATTGAACAAAGCTTGATATAAAAACTACAATAATATTAAATATTTAAACATGTGATAATATTTTTAATTTTCTATCTCCCCCCTTTTTTTTACTTTTTTTTACTTTTTAAATCAGCGTTAAAATATTTTAAAGAATAAAATAATCTTACACGAATAAATAATTTTAATATATAAGTATATGGAAATGAATCACACGGATGTTTAAAAGGAACTTCTTTCATTACCCTAAAGTATGAGTGTGATATTCCACCTTTAGTTAATATATCTTCATATGAAGCACTAAAAATTATTTCTAACTTATAAATGTATTGGATAAAGTCCTTACTTGGAGTTCTCAGTCCCCCATAATCACATTTATCAGTACTGTATGCTTTAAAATGTGTCAATAATAAACTACTATCTAGTTCGTCAATTTCCCTTGAATATTTATTACATATATGACAAACATGAATATTGAGAGCCTTTTTAATTAAATAACCACATACATACTGAAAAGCATTTTGGGTTGTTAGATTTTCTGTTTTATAATCACAATCTGGAAGTGAAATAGCCTTCATTGGCGAATATTGTTGACTATTAGAAACTTTTTTTACATTTAAATCCATTAAACGTTTATCTAAATCATCTTTGCAATTCATTTTGTTAGAATGCATAAAATTTTGACAAAACAATTTTTTAAATGCCCTCTGAAATTGTATGGCAGTTGGATTGATGGAATTTCCGCCTTGTTGCCTTATACTTCCAAAATAATTTTCCACACAGTCTTGGTTAAGTCTTCTTGTTTTTAAATATTTAAAACCGCTAGATGATAAGTTATCCCAAAGTTTTTTAACACCATTAATTGTTACAATCCAACTATTTTTTGATCTAGAACGACATGTTACATCTTTTCCTGTTTTATCTAATATTTTCAGGTTATGTAGAAAATCTATCATGGAATTTAGGAAATTGATCTGAAATTCAGTTCCCTCAAATACATTTTTATATTTGTTAGGATTATTCGTATCAGTAGAATTTAAAATATCAAACAAATTATTAAATTTTTCAATAATCTCTACTGTTCCTGATGCCTCTAATGAAAGAATACCAAGAGCAATATATGTATTCATAGAACTTGCAACAGTGTTACTTAAAATTTGTGATGCTAGTTTTACTCGCATTTTCTCAAAAGATGTGGGGTATATATAATATGAGAGTATGTTAATTTTGGTGCGCACTTATAAAATTTTTTTTTATCGTCATGATAAAATGTTTCTATAAAGGACCAAGAAGTTTTTTTGTTATTAAAATGAAAGACATTATTAATTAAGTTATTTCTAGTGGCTTTAAGTAAATGACATGGGTCAAATAAATAAACAATTTTTTGTCCATTGACATCAAATTCTGGGTTAGATGGAGAAATCCCAAGTAATTTACTCAATTTTATAAAATTCGATCCCATATCAGTAACAAGACAATTCACATATAAACCTGATTGAAATAGTTTAGAAATACATTCTTTTATAATAGGAAGAAGGTGATTTGCTTCAAAGGTAGTATTCACAAAGAAATATGCTAGTTGCTGTTTCCAATTTGAATACAAACCTCGAACCATTATCACAAGTACATTTTGTGCAACTATTGATTCCTTTTTCCCAGTTCCTATATCATATGAACCAACTATTTCATCACGACCTGCATCAAAAAATAAATTACTTTTAATTGACATTTCATCAATACAAATACTACAGTGCTTGTCCTGATCCAACATTGTGTTCACTTTTAATTTTAGGGCATCAAATATTTGTTCATTATTTAAACCAGGTTTACAGACCAAATTTTCAGTAATTTTTTGAAGACTTCGTTTTGAGGGCAAATACAATATTTTTTCCATAAAAGCATATGCTCTAGGACCCAAAAAATATAGTGTTAATGCAAATTGTTTATATTCATCAGAATACCTCCTACTTTTTGGAGGTTTACTTTTTAATAATGCTTGAGCTTTTACTATTTGTGCTAAAGGCTTGTTTAATAGTTTGTCACACATTTGATTAAATTTATTTAAATAAATGTTATCATTTTCCTTCTTCTTCTTGGATGATTTGCATTTCCTAATATTTTTTTGTAAAGTTTTTATTTTTATTCGTAATTTTACTTTCCTTGGTGAGCTACTAGATAATTTGGGGGGAGTTTGAGTTGAAACTGTGTGTGCTGGAGTATGGGGTCTGGTAGATACTTCGGTATTGACATCAACATCTGAAATAATAAAGTATATTTAATAACCAAATAAAGCTTGTCACACACAGGGTATGCATATATATAATATACTACATATATTATACATATATTATAGATTTATTCTCGCAGCATCCCCTGAATGTATCCTGAACTTACCCACGATATGTTCGGGAATGTTGCACGAATACATATATAATATAGTTTAGCTCCCCGTGCATGACAGGCTTAACACACACATTCAAAGCAGATATAGGTGTTCCATTTTATCTTTGCACAAATGTCATGATTCGTTTGCACATAAGTTAAACCAAAACATTAAGTGAAATGTATGTAGATATGTAATATCATTGATATGTACTGTCAATATAATAATTAAAGGGTTAGGTGTAACAACTGGTCAAAGACTACTTTTGTCGAAATTAAGTTTATGACATTGCTTGCCTTCAAAAATACCTTCGCACAGTTTGGAGCATAAAATGTACATGTAGTGTGTAAGAAATTCAATGTTAAACAACATGAACGGTTATTGACAAAATGAATGAACAAATGCACTGATATAAATGTCACTAAAAATGATAAACGTCAAAATTCATAGTAAACAAGGTATCAAAGACAAGGTATGCCATATTGTTTATCTTTGTTTAACTTATTGTGGTTTCTATGGACAAGCAGTTTAATTTTGCTACACTATTATAGTTTCTGTGAGTAAAATGGTGACCTAGTATAATAAGTAATTAGTGAATAATTTCATGCATGTGCAAAGATATAATTGAAGAACTATATGTTAAAGATACTATTGTTTGTTTTTTAACGAAGAGGAATGAATCAAATTTACCACCCCGTAATGCTTGTTTCTAATTGGTCCAACCGCAGGCGACTTTACTCCACTGTTATTAAATTTTGACACTAATGACATTTATGAAATTTTGTTACTTATGTCATTTTATAGGTTAATTAAATATATCAGCGATTTTTTGTGTTTTCTGCATTATGCCTTTAATTTTTAGATTTTTAGTCTACTTTTATATAAAAACAGTTGTTTTTAGAACTCTTTAGCGATGTGTTAGTATAACATATTATGTATGGATTATCATCGAAAGCCGATATGATCAACGAAAAAAAAAAAAGATGAAATTGGTGACTTTCCAGTAACTTTCTTGGGTGTGAATCTGTCTTTTTAGTTTACTCCTCTTGGTTAAAAAATCAACTATAGTAGAAGGAAACTAATATATCTTTAAAAGCATAGGAAGAACACGCATCTCCTGGCTGAGGAACCTTAGAGAATGGTTTAACTGTAGTTACAACTGTTCAGAGCAGCAGTCAACAAAGTGACCACAGCCATTATGATATCCAACCTCCGATAGGAGATGAAACTTTAAGAAGAATATGTTAAGGCTTATTAGTGATTTGTTGAACACGTAATAGAGTTGTAGGAGCAATAAATAAAATTACCTGTTACCACAGATTCTTCCATCAAAGTATCAGGTATACTGTGCATACTATGACTGGCATCAGTTTTTTTGGCAACTGGCTGCATAATATCTATTTCAGTTTTATCTAAAACCACAACATATGTATTACTCAATATGTAACCATAAGATACGTTCTTATAAAATACAAGTTGCAAAATGGTGTCTAAAGGTTGATAAAAGATTATTAAATTTCAAAATTCTAGATCCTGTTTATGTTATGATGAAAAACAACAAACAACTTATACAGTGATGAGCGTGCTAATAACCGGCAGAATAACGCAAAAGATGGAAAACATAATATGTACATTGCGAAGTAAATAGAGGTGAAATTAGTATGGGTGGAAATTATCAGTATAAACTTATAAATTAACATTACATTACATAGTTTCCCACCTTTAGTAGTCTGTGAGGGGAGTATTTTATAAAATTCTCCTGTCATAGTAACAGTAGTCATATTCCTTCTATATTTCTAAAGCTGGGAAACTATGTAATGTAATGTTAATTTATACATTTATATTGATAATTTCCACCTCTCTTTACTTCACAATGTATTATGTTTTCCATCTCTTGCATTATTCTGCAGGTTATTAGATCACTTCACTGTACATATGTATAAGCAGTACATATACAAGCAGATACAGTCAGAAAAATGAAAGAATACCCATGAACGAACATATAAAACACACTGTATTTTACTGTCACCGTGTCACAAAGAAAATTGTCCAGTGAAAGTACATGTAACAATAATTATTACAAGTACTTGCGCTGGTCAATTTTTTTTGTGACACAGTGACAGGAAAATACAGCGTGTTTTATATGACTGTTTATGGGTATTTTTTCATTTTTTCTACTGTACTTATTTTTATATGACTTTTATGAGGCACTGTAATTATTGTGAATAAATAAGCTGTACCTACCTTCAATCTGTGTTTCAAGTCTTATGATTTTTCTTAAGGGTTCATCTGCAGATTGTACATCTTGGTTGTATGGGAATATCGTAGGATGAGCTTGTATAAATAAATTTTTTCTTACGTTTCCCCCCTTCGATATAAAATGTGGTTGAAAGTGTTTCTCACACATTCTATAATTTTTGTGCAATTCATTGACATCCTTTGAAAGTAAATCTTCCCTAATTGCAGCTTTTAGCCATAATTCAGCTCTATAAAAAAATGTATTGAATTAAAATATTAATGTTCAGATAACTTTTGTAGCGCGTTTTAATATCAAATTTGATTTGTTTACCTGCTACGATCTCGTGGTATTGAAAAAAGACTTATTTGTTCCCCAGATCTAGTCTGGCATCCACGAACCACACAAGAAATTCCACCTTTGCGTGCAGCCATCACAATTATAGTTTATTTTAATAATTTTTAATATTAATATACTTTTTTCAACAATTATAAAATATTATGAAAACGCCAAACACGAAAATTTACACAAACAAATTGTCACTTGTCACAAACACATGTACATAGATCATAGAGGTATATATTAACATAGAGGGAGCCTACCTTCCGCGCTTCCTGACGACAAGATCTCATGGACTGGTTTGCTGCATCTCTTTTTAACACATTGTATCGAAAATCTATGATGACATTCAGTGTGAATATAGGCACGGAAGAGGAGGACAACTGTAGCAGCTTTACTATGCGTAAGAGTGAAACAGCACTAATCCAAATAAAAAAGATGGTGTCGTCACTTCGCTCTGAATGACACTCTCTCTATGCTAATATTTAACTCTATGACATAGATAAACAGCCGTTACGCCTTGAATGCGAGCAACGATCAAACATCAAACATGGCGCATGGTCATGCGCAAAGAAATTTGGAGCCCGAAATATTCCACGCTTTCGCTTCTTGTTGGATGGAGTATTCTTTGCTGTTATTTAGTATTTATGACCATTCGATACCGATACACACGCGTGTGCTAGAAGTACAAGCATTTTTTTGGAGTATTGAGTTTAACATCAATTTTGTTAAGTGAAAAACTTCGTACATATCACGGTAAGTATATTGTTTATACAACGTATTCTTTCATGTAGTGATTAGAAGTACTTTGATCATGAATCTCACTGAAAATAACGTAAGCAGGTTATGGGAGTGATTAAGAGTACGGCGTGAAATTACTGGGGGAAACATTGATCAATACAATGGGCAACATTGATCGTGTGATCAATGTTACCCCAGACGATCCGTATAATCGTTTTTTCGAACAGATGAAAATATTAATCAAATAAATATTATTTAAACGTATTCTTTCTTGCAGGAAAATGCCCCGTAAGCATAAAAGATTACTTGGCAGCAGAAGTTACGCTGATTACCCTCCAGCAAATTTAGAAAGAGCCATTGAACGGGTAGTTGAAGGTACACTATCTATTAGAGAAGCATCAAGACAATATAAAATTCCCTTTGGTACCCTGTATAACAGATATAAAGGAAAACATATTGGCACCCCCGGACGTCCTACTATTTTCACCAAAGGAGAGGAGGTAGCAATTTTAAAAGCAGCCGCTAAATGTGCTGACTGGGGCTTTCCTTTATCTATTCAGGACCTACGAATGATGGCAAAATGGTATTTGGATCAACAAGGAAAAAACGTGGCTATATTTCAAAATAATCTGCCTGGTATTGACTGGGCATACAGCCTACTTAATAGGCATAAGGATTCGTTTGGGCAACGACTAGCAACAAATATTAAACGTGCTAGAGCTGCTGTTTCAAGAGTTACACTAGAAGAGTTTTATAATAACTTGGAGCCAGTAATTAAAGATTTGCCCAGTTCCAACATTTTCAACTATGACGAATCTAATTTGTCAGACGATCCAGGGAAAAAACGTTGCATATACAAAAGAGGCATTAAGTACCCCGAAAAAGTGATGAATCACTCCAAAAGTTGTACCACTATTATGGTATGTGCTGCTGCAGACGGAACTCTTCTCCCTCCCTACGTCATTTATAAAAGCATTCACCTGTATGATACGTGGAAGGAAAATGGACCGCGTGATTTACCTTGCTGCGATAAACCATGCTGCAACCAAGGGACGAGGTATAATCGTACTCAAAGTGGATGGATAGATGGCGTAACTTTTAGAGACTGGTTCACAACTTGCTTTTTACCCCATGCACGACGTTTAGAAAGAAGAAAAGCTTTGATAGGAGATAATTTGTCGTCACACATGGATGTTGAAGTTCTTAAGATGTGTGCTGAACATGAAATTGACTTCATATGCTTAGTTCCAAATTCTACCCATTTGTGCCAACCACTGGACGTGGGCTTTTTCAGGCCAATGAAACAGGCTTGGAGGATGACGTTAACGGATTGGAAATTACAAAATTTGCGACTAAGTACAGTTCCAAAAGATATGTTTTCATCTCTTTTAAGGAAAACATTAAAAACTCTTGACGAAGTCACTCCTCGAGTTTCGAAAGGTGGTCCATCCCAACAAACGGATAAAATTGCGTCAGCAGTAAAGCGAAACTTAATTAGCTCCTTTCGTTCTACTGGTATTTATCCGTTTTGCCCGGGTGACGTTTATAAGAAATTGCCAACAGATGACGCTCCACAAGATCCCACGGACGCCGTTGAAAATGCATTAACTGCACTTCTAAAGGAGCAAAGATTTGGAGGACCAGAGAGACCAAAAACAAGAAAAAAGAAACTAGATGTAGCTCCCGGAGCTAGTGTGTCAACAGCAATAATTGAGCAGCAATCAGAAGATAGTTCAGATAAAGAAAGCCACATATCACAGTCAGATGAATCCGAGTCCGAAAATGAATCAGACTTGTTAGAAAATGAAGAAAACTACGAAGTGCAGTCTGAAGTAGATAAGGTTCAAGCAGGTAGATATATTTTAGCAAAATTCTTATCTCAGAGAGGAAAAAAAACTTATATCTATGTCTGTAAAATTTTGGAGGTAGAGCCGGAAGTAATAGTCATAGGCTATAAATCATAAAACCCAGCAAGACAGAATTTAAGATGATTGATGCCGACATATCCCAAATTAGTAAGGAGGATATAGTTGAATTTTTACCAAATCCCGCATCTATAGAGTGTTTAGATGGAAGCACCAAATGCATTTTTAAAAAAGACATTAAAGTAGTTGAAGTTTAGTTTAATTTGAAACACGTTAACATACCTTATTTTTCTGTAAAATTCGTAGTTTTTAAGTTGTTGAAGTGCAGTTTCATTTCATTATCATCAAATACATTATTTTCTGTAAGTTTCATAATTTTTTTTTACCCTAAAAAGTCATTATGGTGGCTCCTGACTTCTGAGCCACCCTGGATACTTAGGGGTTGGTTACCCCCTACCATAAGGGTTGATGAAATAACTCTTTTCACAGTAGATGCATTTATTTCTATAAGTCAGAGTACTAACGGTAAAGAGCTGGTGGTACGTTAGTTCTCAGTAGCTGTGATGTTTTCCCTTTGGGATCTCAAATATTAATTACTTACTGTTCGCGATATAATTAGAACTAATCCTCCGTAATTCTCCTGTTATTGTTTTTTGTATATAGTGAAAGTAAGATTGTTTTAATTAAAAGTGCTGAGTAGACTAGGTTATAAAAATAATGAATACTATTGTTATTTCAACCCGGCCTTGGTCAAACCTAAACTGTTACACTGATATGTGCGAATGTAGGTCGATTGTATTTACTATCAACAAACGTAGTTTTGTTTTGCTAAAGATATTTTTAATTATCAAAAGGATTTGTTTTAATAAGAAGATTACTAAGAGATGCCGTGTATCCCAACACATCTTCCTTTCCTTCCAAAAATTTTCTGACTACGGAAAAGGAAGAAAATTTTTCTATTAGTACCACCACTTCCTTACTGCGTTTTACTAAGTACAATATATACATTTTTCCTATAAATAATAATTAAATACAAAAAAATAAAAATGTTCGTTATCGACATTGTTCTCGTTTCACTTGTCACTCACTGTGTTCTCGGATTGTAAGCATATAATCTATTCTTATGTATTTCCCTGATTTTATTGTTTTCCAATCTGATCTTACAATTAACATTATTTACCTCTGTTATTGTGAAAGGGCCTACATAAAGACTATGACTATCAAACTTACCATTCTCTTCCCTTTTTACCAGGACTAGGTCTCCTATTTTAAAATGTTGTGATGTTGCTTTGAGCTTATTCTTTTCTTGTCGCTCTTTTTTGTCTTCATTGCTTTTATTACTTCTAGTGAATTGACCTATCGTATCTATGTACTCTGTGTCCTCTGGTTTCGAAGAAGTGTCCGATATCACGTCTTCTTTGACATGTGTTCTATTCGGTTTGTTAATTTGACATTCATGGCATTGTTTAACGTATTTTCTTACGTCTTTTTCTAAATTTTTCCATCTGAACTTTGCTTTTAGCTTCTTTATTAGTCTATTTTTCTTTAAGTGTCCTCCACACATCGGATGGTTATGATATTCTTCTATTAACCTGTGTTTTTCTTTGTCATCTTCTATTGTTTTTGGTACTTCACATATGTATATTTCTACATTCTTCAATATTTCGTTTCCTTGTTTAATAAATTCCTCAATTGTGCACACTTTAAAAATAATATCGTTTACGTATATTTTTACTTTACGTACTGCATTCTCTACCGCCAGCTTATCAAGCTGTGCCAACATTTGGTTTAAATCAAAATGATTGAATCCTGTGGCTATGCTCTTGCTGCACTTTATTTTGTTTTTGACCCTAATGCTCAGCCTTGGTGAGATTAGTTCTGCTCCAAAAGACAAAATTGGTAGTCTATGCGCCTCTAAATTATTTAGTACCTTTCTTACTGTCTGTTTGTGGGCTTCTGGCTGTAGTGCGAGTTCACTTTCTGCCTTCGTTTGCCTTGCTTCCTTCTTATTTTCTCTTGCTTGAGCTCGTGTTATAGCTAATATATGGGTATTGTCTATGTATAGGTTCTTTAGTTGATGTAATGTTATTCTTGAAAGGCTGTCTGCGTAGTTATTTTTCCCTGTTATGTATTCTATTTCGAAATCGTATTCCTCTAAATCTAATCTGATTCTTGTAAGTTTCGAAGTTGGTTCTTTCATTGCAAATAAATGTGTAGTGGTTTATGATCCGTTTTGACTAAAAATGTTGGTGCTCCATATAAATAACATTTGAAATGATTGATTCCCCAATGAATCGCTAGTAATTCCTTAACGATTATAGGTTTATTACATTCTCCTTTATTAAAACTTCTTGATGCGTATGCTATTGGTAGGTCTATTCCGTTATAATCTTGACTTAAAATTGCTGAACAACTCTCGTTGGATGCGTCTGTTGTTAGGATGAATTGTTGATTGAAATCTGGATATTTTAGGATCGGTGGCTTCATCAGAGATGATTTAAGCTTATTGAATGCTTTTTCACATTCTTCTGACCAAAAAAATTCTACTCCTTTTCTTGATAATCTGTTGAGTGGTCTGCATATTTCAGCAAAATTTTGAATAAAACGTCTATAATAGTTACAAAATGCTACGAATCTTTTTGTTTCTTCCGCTGTCTTAGGTGTCGGGTATTGTTCAATCGTTGCATATTTCGCTTTGTCTGGTGATACTCCTTCCTGAGAAAGATCATGTCCTAAATATGTTACTTCTCTTCTAAAAAATTGACATTTTCCTGGGTTAAGTTTCAAACTGAATTTTCGACATGTCTCGAATGTATTTTTCAGGTTGTCTAGGTGATGTTCTTCGGATATTCCTATCACTACTATATCGTCCATGTAAAGAAATGCTTTGTCCGGTGTTAATCCCGAAAATGCTATTGACATCATCCTTGAAAAGCTATTTGGGCTTACATTTAATCCAAAAAGTAATCTGGTAAATTGAAATGCTCCATTTTCTGTGCTAAACGATGTGTATTTTCTCGATGATTTTTCTAATGGTATCTGGTGAAAACCTGACATTAAGTCTATAACTGAAAACCATTTTGCTCTTCCTAGTTGATCTAGTATCGAGTCTATCCTTGGTAAAGGAAATTTGTCTGTGACTATTTTCTTGTTCAGTTGTCTAAAATCTATGCATAATCTCCATGCTTTATTTCCATCTATCGCCTTTTTCGGTACCAGCACTACTGGGCTGTTGTATTCTGATGTAGACGGTTCTATTATTCCTTGGTCTCTCAGTTTTTGTACTTGTCAGTTTAATTCCTCTGTTTGTGCTGTTCCTCTGTATAAGGGTTGATGAAATAACTCTTTTCACAGTAGATGCATTTATTTCTATAAGTCAGAGTACTAACGGTAAAGAGCTGGTGGTACGTTAGTTCTCAGTAGCTGTGATGTTTTCCCTTTGGGATCTCAAATATTAATTACTTACTGTTCGCGATATAATTAGAACTAATCCTCCGTAATTCTCCTGTTATTGTTTTTTGTATATAGTGAAAGTAAGATTGTTTTAATTAAAAGTGCTGAGTAGACTAGGTTATAAAAATAATGAATACTAGTTACATGGTACGAAAGTCCGGACCTGGCAGAATCCCAACCAACACCTGCAGCTTACTCTGCAGTTTCCACCAGAAGTTTGTTAGATTGTTTCATTATATTTGCATTGTAAAATTCATTATTATTCTTGGTCTTGTCGAGTTCAGTCATATTTAAAATTGTAGTTTAGAAATAAAAATATTTTTTAAAAACCGATTTCATTTTTCGAAATCCAAAATTGGCGCAGTCAGTAGGATTTGTGCGAGTCGCGAAACTGTGAATTTCGTATTTATCGGAAAACAGAACTTTTCGGGACTTTGGCGTTTTAACACCTTAAGTGCAAATCCAAACGAACATTCCGTTTTGTGGAAAGCAGCCCCAGTGGAAAGCAGCCCTTCAGTGACAGCAGACCTTCATTTGGGTAGACGAATTTGGAGAAGTAGTTGGCAAAGACTATCGAGGTGAGTGCCAAGTTTCCTTCTTGCCTTCCTTATTTATTTTTCATAAATTCGGAAGATAGTTTTGTTAAGACATTGTTTATGAAACGATATTTTAATTTTTATGATTGATGAAGATTCCTTGGTAGAATCTCTTAAGAATTTAAAAGTAAGCTTTAAAAGTAAAAAGAGTAAAGATAAGAAAAATATTAAAATGGCAACTAGTCAAGCTGAACGTCGTCCTATTAATTGGGAATTATTTAAATCAAAAATTTCAAATATTAGACCTTATGATGGCGATACTAATACCTTAAACAAATTTATTTCTCTTTGCGATAATTTAGTTATTACATATAGAGCATATAATGACCAAGAATTAAATAATCACATTTTTGAATGTATTCAAAATAAACTTGTAGGAAAGGCTGAGCTTATGGTAGGAAATAGGGTAGAATTAAATGATTGGACACTTTTAAAAGCCGCGCTTATACAATGTTTTTCTGATAAACGTAACTTAGAATGTTTAACACAAGAACTGACTAGAACTAGGCCACAAAGAAATGAAAATTTAATAGAATTTGGAAATAGATTACAATTATTGAGAAGTAGTATAGTACAAAGAATTAGCAATGATACTAATCTTGATGCAAATCAAAAAGTTGTTTTCATACAATTTTGCGAAAATACAGCACTAAATACTTTTATTGCGGGTTGTACCGGCACATTAAGAAATAATATGCATTTAAAAGCACCAGCTTCTTTAGAACACGCCATAGCTTATGTAAATGAATTCGAGAACTTCGAAAAACTCTATTCCGATATTAATGACAATAAATCACACCAAAATAGAAACAATTTCAGAAAGCAGAATTTCCCTAATCCAAACAGGCAATTTTATAATCCTATGAGCAATCAATATTTTCAACCAAACTCTTCTATTCCCCCAAATCCAAACTTTAATACAAATAATAATTATTTTCAAAATCCCCCATGGCCTCGCCAACCTATTAACGTACAGCCTCAACAGTTACCCCCTAAAAATCTCCCAACGAACTCAGAAGTCTTCGGACCTTCCCGAAATACGAATATTTTCAGACCAAATCAAATTCCCCAGCATCGCCTTCCGAAGCCGGAACCGATGAATATGTCTACAAATTCTAGATTCCCGTCAACGTTCAATAGAAGAACAAATAATTTTAGGAGAAACTATTTTCAAAATAATGGGCAAAAGCCAAATATAATAGCTGAAGAATTATATAATAATGATTACGATGGACAGGAAAGCGAACAGACGCATAGCGACGTCGACGCAGATATCCATTCCAGTGAGCAAGTAGATTTAGATTATTTTTCTCAGAATTTTCAGGAAGCCGCCTCAGAAAACCAAATAACTTAATCGAATTGAATTTAACCTCTAATAACCCTTTACCTTATATTACTATTTCTAATCCTCCATTAAAATTATTGGTAGATACCGGTAGTACTAAGTCAATCTTAAAACCAAGTATTGCTGAACAATTTTATTCAGATTGTATATTTCATTCCAACGTTTCAATTTCCACGTCTCTCGGTACGAAAAATATCAAATACCAAGCTGCGATACCAGCGTTTCAAGAATTTAACCGCGACAATATCTTAAATTTCATATTATACGACTTCCACGAATTTTTCGACGGGGTGGTCGGTATAAATGACCTATTATCAATGAGGTTTAATATTGACCTTAATAATAAATGTCTTGTTAGCACTAACGCAATAATCCCTATTAAATTTAGAAAACCATCAGACATAAAGTTTGAAATATCTGTTGGCCCTTATGAAAAGATTTTAAAGGAAGTGCCTGTGACCGTACCAAACGGTGAAATATTAATTGATAAGATAATTTTAGGTGATATGTATGTACCAGAAATGCTAACTGTAGCAAATAATTTATCTATAACTTTATTAAAACCCCTATACGCTTATCCATATAATTCTAATGTTTATCAATGTTATAAATTTGAATTTTCTAATAGACAAAATAAACATAAAATAGATAAAATGCAAATACAAAATCTTGTTAGAACGGATGTTATTAAAACAACCGACGAAGAACCTGTACATGTAAAGTCGTACAGATATCCGTATGTCCACAAGGAAGAAATTAAAAAGCAAATTGACAAAATGTTAGACGACGGGATTATTAGACCCAGCAGCAGTCCTTGGGGATCGCCGCTTTGGATCGTAAAGAAGAAACTCGATTCTTCCAATCAACAAAAATTTCGTTGCGTTATAGATTATAGGAAACTTAACGATAAAACCATTAGTGATCGATATCCGATACCCAATATTACCGAAATATTGGACAAATTAGGACGAGCACAATATTTTACTACTCTTGATTTAGCTAGCGGTTTTCATCAAATCGAGATGAGCCCCTGCTCCATAGAAAAAACAGCATTCAGCGTTAATAATGGACACTACGAATTTTTAAGAATGCCTTTTGGCTTAAAAAACGCACCATCCACCTTCCAAAGGGTAATGGATCAAATATTAAAGGATTTACAAAATAAAATCTGTATGGTATATATGGACGATATAATTATTTTTAGCACAAGTCTCCAAGAGCACATTCAAAATTTAAAATTAGTGTTTGCAAAACTAAAAGATGCACAATTAAAAATACAAATCGATAAATGCGAATTCCTCAGAAAGGAAGTTGAATTTTTAGGGCATATAGTGACCCCAGACGGAGTTAAGCCTAATCCAAAAAAGATTAAAGCTATTAAAAATTTTCCTATCCCTCGTACACAGAAGGAAATAAAATCATTTTTAGGTTTGTTAGGATACTATAGAAAATTTATTAAAAACTTTGCAGCTATAACTAAACCTATGACCATGTGTTTGAAAAAGGATCAGAAAGTTATCCACAATAAAGAATTCTTAGACTGTTTTAATATTTGTAAAAATCTTTTAACTTCAGAACCTATTTTAGCTTATCCTGACTTTAATAAAACTTTTCAATTAATAACAGATGCCTCTAATTTCGCAATAGGCTCTGTTCTAATGCAAGATAACCATCCTATATGTTACGCCTCACGTACTTTGAATTCAGCCGAAATTAATTATTCAACCATAGAAAAAGAGTTATTAGCGATTGTATATGGTTGCAAATATTTTCGACCTTATCTCTTCGGTCGCAGATTCCAAATTTTAACTGATCATAAACCCCTTCAGTGGTTGTTCTCACTTAAAGAGCCAAACTCTCGCTTAGTAAGGTGGAGACTTAAGCTCGAAGAATTTGATTATAATATTCAATATTTAAAAGGAAAAAATAATAAAGTAGCCGACGCACTTTCTAGAATTAAAATAGATTCCGACTTGAATGCTATCGAGACAGAATCGATGGATGTTAATTTAGGCGACATAAATGAAATAATAGATAATGAACTAAGCAACTTAGACGATTTACCGCAACTTTCAGAAGGAGACCTTGACTCCTTACTAAATGATGGATCAACAAATAAAATAAATATTATTTCGGACATACAAGTTCGACCCCCTTTCGAAAATCCAGAAACAGAAGACTCAGATTTAGAAACGTGTCATACTTCTTTAGAAAATCCAATTCTAGGTATACCCATAACCAGTGCTGTTTTTGTAACAATAGAGGTTCCGGTACGCTATGTTCCGGGGGGTCTGGGGAGCGTTAACAAGGGGGTTTGCCCCCGGGAAAACGTTTTAAATTTAGCCTCAATAAAGGCGTTTTAAAGCTATTTGGGAGCAAGGAAAAAATTCAGGAATTTGTCTATAATTTGGCTGTTTTTTTATTTTTTCTCCCAAAAGGTGCCGGTACGGCGTACCGGCGCGTACCGTCACAAAAACAGCACTGCCCATAACCGAAAGAGCTTTAAATACTTATAAAAATCAAATTATAATAATAGGTGGAGAAATAAATAAAATAAAATGCAAAAATGAAAAAATATTTGATAATAATAGATTTTATGTTACTTTACCCCAAAGAAATATTGAAGAAAGTATTTTTAAATTTGTAAAAGAATATATAGACCCCAAAAAGATTTATGCATTGTATTTTAGAGAAAATATTTTACCAGAAACATTTGTAGTAATAGTTCAGAATTATTTTAAAAATTCTGCTTTTAAATTTGTACATTCCACAAAATTTTTAACTGACATAATAAATACGCAGGAACAAAAAGAAAAATTAGAATATTATCATGTACACAAAAAAGGACATCGTGGTATAAACGAAGTAAAAATGTCTTTAGGATCACGTTACTATTGGCCAAAAATGGCAGAAGATATCGAACAATTTATAAATAATTGCGAAACCTGTCTTTAAAATAAATACGATAGAAATCCTCCAATTATAAAATTTAGTTTAACTCCCACTGCATCAAAACCCTTTGAACATATTCATGTAGATGTCTTTAAAATTTCTAATCAATCATATTTAACGATCATAGATTAATTTTCGAGATATGCCCAAGCATACCCTTTACCTAGTGTCAATGGCACCTCTGTAGTGGAAAATTTACTTCTCTTTGTAAGCCACCATGGTTTACCATATAAAATTACCGCCGATTGTGGCACAGAATTCAAAAATAATGACCTTAAAGATTTTTGTAAACTTCACCATATAGAACTACATTTCACAACTTCTAAAAATAGTAATTCCAACTCTCCCGTAGAAAGGTTTCATTCTACATTAATAGAATGCTTTCGCTGTCTTAGAGAGGAAAATAAAGAATTAACCCCTAATCAATTAATAAAACATGCTATTCTAAGTTATAATAATTCAATTCATTCCATCACTAAATTTACCCCATTTGAAATCATAAAAGGACATATTAATAGTCCAGATCCTTTTGACTTGGACGATAACCTTATATTATCTTACTATGTACAAAATCATAAAAAAGCAAGTAAACAGTTATATGAAATAATAAAAACTAGAAACGAAGAAACAAAAGAAAAAATAATTAATAAATTAAATGAAAATCGAAATGACCCTCCAGATTTTTCTAACCAAGACGTTGCATACGTCAAAACAAAATTGCGCGATAAAAAGGCACCCAAATTTAAAAAGACTGAAATTGTTCAAGATTCAGGTCTTATATTACAAACTAATAAAGGAAATTACCATAAAAATATAATCAGAAAACCCAAAATAAAACCAAAAATATCTTTTCAGGAAAATGAAAATCCGGACAACGTGTTTGCTCCTGATATTCCTGGCACTTCAACATAGATGTGAAGGAGAAGATGTAAAAATTACTCCTATATCGAACCCTTTGTTACCCATATTGTTAGGACCCTGTAAAATTATTTACACTAAGCATACTTTTATACACTATCTAGATTTAAGAGAAGTAACTAAACAGATAACTAGTTTAACTAAACATTTTTATAGCCTTAAGAATAGTCTAATAGTAAGTAATGCTTCTAACCCTATATCTTTTCATAACTTAGCTGAACAAATGACGAAAAGAACCGAATTCTTAATAAAAATTCTTGAAAGAAAATTTGAAAATTTAAATCCACATATTCGCTCTAAAAGAGGTTTAATAGATGGAATAGGCAAAATTAATAAATGGGCTTTTGGAACTTTAGATGCCGACGATGGAGAACGATACGATAAAGCAATCAATATTTTACAATTAAATCAGAAAAATGTAATTTCCTGAACTTAACCTTCAGTCAACTTTGTACAAAAAGCTTGTTAATCATTATAATCAGTCTTTATCAACCTTGTGGCAAAATCAACAAAAATTGCAAGACAATATTGAAAAATTTAAATATTCATTAGAAACCAAAATAATTACTTTGGGTAACTACATAACTTATCAAAGTATCCTTTACCAAATTAATCTCGATTGCCAAAATTTAATAACATTTATTGACAATATTGAAAATTCGATCGTTTTCTCTAAATTAAATACTCTTCACAATTCAATAATATCTACCCAAGAAATCTCAGAAATGATGTCATATTTATCACATATATACAAAGAAGAACAAATCGCAAAATTTAACAATGTGCTAACATACTATCTCTTTCTCAGTACCCAAGTAACCTTTTATGAATCCAAGCTTATATTCGCTATCCATGTTCCTATATTCAAATCAGAAAATTACGACTTCTTCCATGTTTACCCCGTAATACAAAATCATCAAACATATATTCCTTTATATCCCTACTTGGCAAAAGGAGAAAAATCACTATCGATAAAAGAAGAATGTCCCATCCTCGAAACCAGATACTACTGTCAACAGGACTACACCCAAATAGATACCTGCACCTATAAATTGATTGATGGACGTAATCCAGAGAAATGCTACGCCACTGAAATAAATCTACAAGAACCCATTATTGAACACGTTATGGATAACCAAATCTTGATAATTCCGTCCAGTACTGTCAAATTCATCTCAAAATGTGTGTCCAATTCGTTTTTGGAAATAAAAGAACCTTCGTTAATAGAAATCCCACCAAAATGTGAAATAGAGGTTGGAACCTTAAAATTTTCAAACAACCCACGTATCCAATCTGGAAAAATCATTATATTACCAAAATTAGAACATTTTTCGACTGAAAAGGTAAATTATCAAGTAACCAATTTAAGCAAAATCGATGTGGAAGGACTATACGAAATTAACAGAATCACCAGAAATCTTTCACCTGTAGAAGAAATTGGCTTTCCAACTACACCCATTATCAGCACTGGTTCAGTCATCCTAACTATATTAATACTAATCGTTACAATTTATGTCATTACTAGATGCCGAAAATATTACAAAAATAAGAAGGTTCCTGACGAAATCCCATTGGAAGAAAGATGTCCCCAAAATTTGGAATCCAAAAATACCTCCGTTATTTTTTCCTCTTAAGGACGGAGGAGTTACATGGTACGAAAGTCCGGACCTGGCAGAATCCCAACCAACACCTGCAGCTTACTCTGCAGTTTCCACCAGAAGTTTGTTAGATTGTTTCATTATATTTGCATTGTAAAATTCATTATTATTCTTGGTCTTGTCGAGTTCAGTCATATTTAAAATTGTAGTTTAGAAATAAAAATATTTTTTAAAAACCGATTTCATTTTTCGAAATCCAAAATTTACTATTGTTATTTCAACCCGACCTTGGTCAAACCTAAACTGTTACACTGATATGTGCGAATGTAGGTCGATTGTATTTACTATCAACAAACGTAGTTTTGTTTTGCTAAAGATATTTTTAATTATTAAAAGGATTTGTTTTAATAAGAAGATTACTAAGAGATGCCGTGTATCCCAACACAAATAAAATAAGATTTGTCAAAATATGTTTTCAAAGTGAATAACATTGGGGATACTTTCATATTAAACTAAAATTACATGTGTGATCAAAATATCCCCATCTACAGTATATCTTTGATCAGGTCCTTTAAATTTTTTTTCTTGAAAAGTATCAAACATTTAGTGTTAATATTTATTGTGTGTCTTGATATACGAAACCCGATTATTACTGATTTTTTTAGTCAATTTTAACTCTTAGATAAAAGTTTTGTTTAACATTAAAATTTAAAAATGATCAATGTATCCCCATTCTGCGGTAATGTATGTATATTTTTTTTGGCAATGGTCCAATGTTATACTCATTAAAATAATATCAAAAGTTAAACAAAGAAAAAAGGGAAGGCAACAACATGCAGTGTTCCCAAGCGGTCACCCATCCAAGGATCCAAGTACTAACCGCACCCGACACTGCTTGACTTCGGTGATCGGACGAGAACCGGTATATTCAGTGTGGTATGGCCGTTGCCGATTATAAATGAAACAAATTGATATAAAAAAATGAGTAAGTGATAATCCAGGTCGTGAGGCTGCTCCCTCAGGTAAAATAAATGTTTCTGATTCGGTTTCTTTGCGGATTCGGAATAATAAATGTATTAATTTCATTGTCCTTCTATCGCATAATTATACTTTTGCCATATACTGGTTTCTTTCTGCTTTACTTCTCGTTTGCTTTGTTAAACTACAGAACACATATGTCATAGTTCTACTGAATGATGTTACATGTGAATGTACAATTTTCTTAAAATGTATAGCCTTTTTGTCAATGGCCCAATGTTATTCTTATTAAAATAATATCAAAAGTTAAACAAATAAAAAAAGGAAGGCAACAAGCACAACATGCGTTGTTCCCAAGCGGTCACCCATCCAAGTACTAACCGCACCCGACACTGCTTGACTTCGGTGATCTGACGAGAACCGGTATATTAAGTGTGGTTACGTGTGGTATGCCCGTTGCCGATTATAAATGAAACAATTTGATATAAAATGAGTAAGTGATAATCCAGGTTGAGGCTGCTCCCTCATGTAAAATGTTTCTGATTCGGTTTCTTTTTGCGGATTCGGAATAATAAATTTATTGATTTCGTTGTCCTTCTATCGCATAATTATACTTTTGCCGTATACTGCTTTCTTTCTGCTTTACTTCTCGTTTGCTTTGCTAAACTATAGAACACATGTCATAGTTCTACTGAATGATGTTACATGTGAATACAATTTTCTTAAAATGTATAGCCTTGTTGTCAATGGCCCAATGTTATTCTCTTATTAAAATACACTAAGCGCCAAGATTAACGCACCACCTTAAAAATGGGTCATTTTAATGTCTCATATTTCCTAAACGTGTTGTCCGATTTTAGTGATTTTTTTAATATGTTATAGCTTTATTCTTCAAGAATATCGATGTAATAATATTGTTGCTAAACAGATAAGTGTCATTGTATACCGGGTGTAACAATGATAGTGTGTTCTTTCCTCAAAGTTTGGAACACCCTGTGGAATATTCTAGCATCTAGCGTATATAAAATATTGAAATTACAACTCGGCTGTAACCTTAGGCTATTTTAACATTTTGCTTTTTGATTCATTCGCTTATGTTGGATAATAAAAAAGTTAGGTACTTTAATAACTAACAACGTTCTTAATCAATACAGGGTGTTTCTAAATAAGTGCGACAAACTTCAAGGGGTAATTCTGCATGAAAAAATAATGACCGTTTGCTGTATAAACATATGTCCGCAAATGCTTCGTTTCCGAGATACGAGATGTGGAAATTTTTCTTAAAAGCTGACGATTTATTCATTGATCTGAAACTGGTTGAGATATGCAAATGAAATTTGGTAGGTTTTAAGAGGTAGTTATTGCGCATTTTTTGGCATACAATTAAGAATTTTATATTCACCATTGGCGTGCATACGGGTAATATGACCCGTATGCACGCCAATGGTGAATATAAGATTCTTAATTGTACGTCAAAAAATGCGTAATAACAACCTCTTAAAACATACTAAATTTCATTTGCATATCTCAACCGGTTTTAGATCAATAAATAAATCGTCAGTTTGTAAGAAAAAATTCAATATCCCGTATCTCATAGCGTATCCCGTATCTCAGCATTTGCGGGCATATGTTTATAAAGCAAACGGTCATTATTTTTTAATGCAGAATTACCCCTTAAAGTTTGTCGCACTTATTTAGAAGCACCCTGTATTGATGAAGAAAGTTGCTAGTTGTTAAAGTACCTAACTTTTTTATTATCCAACATAAGCTAATGAAGCAACATGTTAAGATGCCTAATGTTAAGAGCCTAATGTTATAGTTGAGTTGTAATTTCAATGTTTTATATACGCTAGAATATTCCACAGGGTGTTCCAAACTGTGAGGAAAAAACCCACTATAATTGTTACACCCGGTATATAATGACACTTATCTGTTTAGCAACAGTATTATTACATCGATATTCTTAAAGAATAAATCTATAATATATTTAAAAAATCACTAAAATCGGACAACAGGTTTAGGAAATATGAGACATTAAAAATGTCTCATTTTTAAGGTGGTGCGTTAATTTTGGCGCTTTGAGTAATATCAAAAGTTAAACAAAGAAAAAAAAAAGGAAGGCAACAACAACATGCGGTGTTCCCAAGCGGTCACCCATCCAAGTACTAACCGCACCCGACACTGCTTGACTTCGGTGATCGGACGAGAACCGGTATATTTAGGGCCGGTTGTTCGAACGCTAATCAACAATGATCATTATCAAATAATTAATTACTGTCAATGTCAATAGGGCTTTTCATCGATTGTCATTTGTTTCGAGCTTCTGTCAAATGTTGTATAATCTGTGTATAATATTAATATACACGGATTATACGACATATGACAGAAGCTCGAAACAAATGACTGTGAATGAAAAGCCCTATTGTTAAAACATAATTAATTACAATTCTGAGACTATAATCAATTAATATAACAATAATTATTAACATAATTAATAATAAATCTCATAATTGTAATTAATTATGTTTTCAGCAACCCAAACAAAGTTGACATTGACAGTTTTGGTGACAGTAATTAAATATTTAATAATGATCATTGTTGATTAGCGTTCGAACAACCGGCCCTCAGTGTGGTATGGCCGTTGCCGACTATAAATGAAACAAATTGATATAAAAAAGAGTAAGTAAGTGATAGTCCAGGTTGTGAGAGGTTGCTCCCTCATGTAAAATGTTTCTGATTCGGTTTCTTCTATTGTATAATTGTATTTGCAATATACTGGTTTCTTTCTGCTTTACTTTTCGTTTGCTTTGTTAAACTATAGAACACATGTCATAGTTCTACTGAATGATGTTACATATTAATGTACAATTTTCTTAAAATGTATAGCCTTTTTGTCAATGGCCCAGTGTTATTCTTATTAAAATAATATCAAAAGTTAAACAAAGAAAAAAAGGAAGGCAACAACATGCCGTGTTCCCAAGCGGTCACCCATCCAAGTACTAACCGCACCCGACACTGCTTGACTTCGGTGATCGGACGAGAACCGGTATATTCAGTATGGTATGGCCGTTGCCGATTATAAATGAAACAAATTGATATAAAAAAGAGTAAGTAAGTGATAGTCCAGGTTGTTAAACAAAGAAAAAAAGGAAGGCAACAACATGCCGTGTTCCCAAGCGGTCACCCATCCAAGTACTAACCGCACCCGACACTGCTTGACTTCGGTGATCGGACGAGAACCGGTATATTCAGTATGGTATGGCCGTTGCCGATTATAAATGAAACAAATTGATATAAAAAAGAGTAAGTAAGTGATAGTCCAGGTTGTGAGAGGTTGCTCCCTCATGTAAAATGTTTCTGATTCGGTTTCTTCTATTGCGTAATTGTATTTGCAATATACTGGTTTCTTTCTGCTTTACTTCTCGTTTGTTTTGCTAAACTATAGAACACATGCCCTAGTCCTACTGAATAATATTACACTTGAATGTACAACTTTCATAATATGTAGTTCATTTTTGTCAATGGCCCAGTGTTATTCTTATTAAAATAATATCAAAAGTTAAACAAGGAAAAAAAGGAAGGCAACAACATGCGGTGTTCCCAAGCGGTCACCCATCCAAGTACTGACCGCACCCGACACTGCTTGGCTTCGGTGATCGGACGAGAACCGGTATATTCAGTGTGGTATGGCCGTTGCCGATTATAACTGAAACAAATTGATTTAAAAATGAGTAAGTGATAGTCCAGGTTGTGAAAGGTTGCTCCCTCATGTAAAATGTTTCTGATTCGGTTTCTTCTATTGCATAATTGTATTTGCAATATACTGGTTTCTTTCTGCTTTACTTCTCGTTTGTTTTGCTAAAGTATAGAACACATGCCCTAGTCCTACTGAATAATAGTACACTTGAATGTACAACTTTCATAATATGCATTTCATTTTTGTCAATGGCCCAGTGTTATTCTTATTAAAATTATATCAAAAGTTAAACAAGGAAAAAAAGGAAGGCAACAACATGCGGTGTTCCCAAGCGGTCACCCATCCAAGTACTAACCGCACCCGACACTGCTTGACTTCGGTGATCGGACGAGAACCGGTATATTCAGTGTGGTATGGCCGTTGCCAATTATAAATGAAACAAATCGATATAAAAACTTGGGAACACCGCATGTTGTTGCCTTCCTTTTTTCCTTGTTTAACTTTTGATATTATTTTAATAAGAATAACACTGGGCCATTTACAAAAATGAAATAGATATTATGAATGTTGTACATTCAAGTGTAATATTATTCAGTAGGACTATGGCATGTGTTCTATAGTTTAGCAAAGCAAACTAGAAGTAAAGCAGAAAGAAAACAGTATATTGCAAATACAATTGTGCAATAGAAGAAACCAAATCAGAAACATTTTACATGAGGGAGCAACCTCTCACAACCTGGACTATCACTTACTCATTTTTATATCAATTTGTTTCATCTATAATCGGCAACGGCCATACCACACTGAAATAACCGGTTCTCGTCCGATCACCGAAGTCAAGCAGTGTGGGTGCGGTTAGTACTAGGATGGGTGACCGCTTGGGAATACCGCATGTTGTTGCCTTCCTTTTTTTTCCTTGTTTAACTTTTGGTATTATTTTAATAAGAATAACACTGGGCCATTGACAAAAATGAAATACATTATGAAAGTTGTACATTCAAGTGTAATATTATTCAGTAGAACTATGGCATGTGTTCTATAGTTTAGCAAAGCAAACGAGAAGTAAAGCAAAAAGAAACCAGTATATTGCAAATACAATTATGCAATAGAAGAAACCGAATCAGAAACATTTTACATGAGGGAGCAACCTCTCACAACCTGGACTATCACTTACTCATTTTTATATCAATTTGTTTCATTTATAATCGGCAACGGCCATACCACACTGAATATACCGGTTCTCGTCCGATCACCGAAGTCAAGCAGTGTCGGGTGTGGTTAGTACTTGGATGGGTGACCGCTTGGGAACACCGCATTTTGTTGTCTTCCTTTTTTGCTTTGTTTAACTTTTGATATTATTTTAATAAGAATAACATTGGGCCATTGACAAAAAGGCTAAAAAATCATAGCATGTGATCTGTCTTTAAAAAGACAACCAAATGCAACGAAGACAGTAAAGGCCCCGTCTCACCATCAAATAATTGACAGTTATTTGATCAAACTTGACAGTTAGTGACACAAAGTGACAGTTAGTATGTATAGTTTGTGTCACTAGTCAAGTTTGACTGTCAAGTTTGATCAAATAACTGTCAATTATTTGATGGTGAGACGGGGCCTTAAAATTCTCGCGTTAGAGATTCCATAGTAAATCACGAGGGAAAATCAGGAAAAAACTTCGTTATACTATCCCGACATTTATTTGAATGTGAACAATTTTATTTAGGTGAAACATCAAGACCATTAAACGTTAGAATAAGTGAACATCAGTCTTATATTAAAAATAGAGAATTTGATAGATCTCAAATATGTCAACACGCATGGGATAATGAACATGGAGTTCAGTGGAGAGATTCAAGTATAGTCCTGAAAGAAACAGATAGTAAAAAGAGAAAGATCAAAGAAGCGGCTGTAATTATGCTAAATGAAACCAATTGTGTCGCAAATTCCTCGGTAGAATGCAGAAGGATGTGGTTACCCATACTGAAAGAGGAAGTCAATAGAAGGAAAATACCACGATTAGTAAGTCAATAACATATCGAGTTAGTACAAATTTTATATTTTAGTATTACTTATTGTATCGGGTGTCCACTTATATTTTCCCCCATTTTAACTGCCTATATTTTCTAAACGGCTCAAGATAGAAATATGCAGTTTTGGCTGAAATGTTTTATTTTAGTAAAAGTTTTATCTGAATGGATTGAACTTTTTATATCGCTTTCAAATGCGAAAACAACAATGGCGGATTTTTGAAAAAAAACTTTATTGATTTTTTTTTAATGGAACACCCAGTATTTTTTTTGTAAATTGAAAGAAAGGTCCTTCACCGGTGATGAGTAATTAATTTTTAAAATGAGAGGTGCAACATGGATATCACATAACATAACATCAATTTATGTGATTTCCACATTGCATCTCTCATTTTAAAAATTAATTGCTCAGTTATTTGACAACCGATTTTAAAAAATTTTATATCGCTGGATAGGTAAATAAACGTTTTTTCAAGTTTTTAGGTGAATGACCATTTTTTATAACGCTTTTAAATAAAAAATGGCGTATTTTTGAAAAAAAAAACCTTCTTGACTTTTTTTATTAAAACACCCAGTATACTTTTTTTAACTTGAAAAAATGGTGATTTACCTATCCAGCGATACAAAAAATTTTAAAATCGGTTGTCAAATGACTGAGCAATTAATTTTTAAAATGAGAGATGCAATGTGGAAATTACATAACATAATATCAATTTGCTTAGTCATGTTATTTAGGTATGTGATATCCACGTTGCACCTCTCATTTAAAAAATTAATTACTCAGTGAGTTGACAACCTATTTTGAAAAACTTTATATCGCTGGATAGGTGAATGACCTTTCTTTCAATTTACAGAAAAATATACGGGGTGTTCCATTAAAAAAAAGTCAACAACGTTTTTTTCAAAAATCCGCCATTTTTTTTCTTATTTGAAAGCGATAAAAAAATTTAATCCATTCAGACAAAACTTTTACTAAAATATAACATTTCAGCGAAAACCGCATATTTCTATCTTGAGCCGTTTAGAAGTTATAGGCAGTTAAAATGGGGGAAAATATAAGTGGACACCCGGTATATCTAATATCTATGTATTATTAATATAATTTATAATTCAAACATATTAAAGTCAGAATTTGGCATTAGTTTTTTGAAGGTAAATTAAATGTAAGAACAAATACTTACGATGTCGGGATAGTATCACGAGGTTTTTTCCTGGTTTTCCCTCGTGATTTACTATGGAATCTCTAACGCGAGAATTTTACTTTGCTCCCTCGTGTAAAATGTTTCTGATTCGGTTTCTTCTATTGAATAATTGTATTTGCAATATACTGGTTTCTTTCTGCTTTACTTCTCGTTTGTTTTGCTAAACTATAGAACACATGCCCTAGTCCTACTGAATAATATTACACTTGAATGTACAACTTTCATAATATGTATTTCACTTTTGTCAATGGCCCAGTGTTATTCTTATTAAAATAATATCAAAAGTTAAACAAGGAAAAAAAGGATGGCAACAAACATGCGGTGTTCCCAAGCGGTCACCCATCCAAGTTCTAACCGCACCCGACACTGCTTGACTTCGGTGATCGGACGAGAACCGGTATATTCAGTGTGGTATGGCCGTTGCCGATTATAAATGAAACAAATTGATATAAAAATGAGTAAGTGATAGTCCAGGTTGTGAAAGGTTGCTCCCTCATGTAAAATGTTTCTGATTCGGTTTCTTCTATTGCACAATTGTATTTGCAATATACTGGTTTCTTTCTGCTTTTCTTCTCGTTTGCTTTGCAAACACATGCCATAGTCCTACTGAATAATATTACACTTGAATTTACAACTTTCATAATATGTAGTTCATTTTTGTCAATGGCCCAGTGTTATTCTTATTAAAATAATATCAAAAGTTAAACAAGGAAAAAAAGGAAGGCAACAACATGCGGTGTTCCCAAGCGGTCACCCATCCAAGTACTAACCGCACCCGACACTGCTTGACTTCGGTGATCGGACGAGAACCGGTATATTCAGTGTGGTATGGCCATTGCCGATTATAACTGAAACAAATTGATTTAAAATGAGTAAGTGATAGTCCAGGTTGTGAGAGGTTGCTCCCTCATGTAAAATGTTTCTGATTTGGTTTCTTCTATTGCATAATTGTATTTGCAATATACTGGTTTCTTTCTGCTTTACTTCTCGTTTGTTTTGCTAACGTATAGAACACATGCCCTAGTCCTACTGAATAATATTACACTTGAATGTACAACTTTCATAATATGCATTTCATTTTTGTCAATGGCTCAGTGTTATTCTTATTAAAATAATATCAAAAGTTAAACAAGGAAAAAAAGGAAGGCAACAACATGCGGTGTTCCCAAGCGGTCACCCATCCAAGTCCTAACCGCACCCGACACTGCTTGACTTCGGTGATCGGACGAGAACCGGTATATTCAGTGTGGTATGGCCGTTGCCGATTATAAATGAAACAAATTGATATAAAAACTTGGGAACACCGCATCCCTAATAGCACAAGGACGTCCAATGGACGTCCATTGGACGTCCTTCACGGACTTTAGGGACGTCCATTGGACGTCCGTTTTCGTCCGAGGAACGTCCTTTATACGTCCTATTTTGGTCCAAATGTCGCGCTACCGAACGTCCATTGGACGTCCATCTAAGGTCCGAGGGGACGTATATTGGACCTTAATCGGACGTAATTTGGACCTTAATCGGACGTCCTAGGGGACGTAAATTGGACCTTAATCGGACGTAAATTGGACCTTAATCGGACATAAATTGGACCTTAATCGGACGTAAATTGGACCTTAATCGGACATAAATTGGACCTTAATCGGACGTAAATTGGACCTTAATCGGACGTAAATTGGACCTTAATAGGACGTAAATTGGACCTTAATGGGACGTAAATGGGACCTTAATCGGACGTAAATTGGACCTTAACCGGACGTAAATTGGACTTTAATAGGACGTAAATTGGACCTTAATCGGACGTAAATGGGACCTTAATCGGACGTAAATTGGACCTTAATCGGACGTAAATTGGACCTTAATCGGACGTAAATTGGACCTTAATCGTACGTAAATTGGACCTTAATAGGACGTAAATTGGACCTTAATCGGACGTAAATGGGACCTTAATCGGACGTAAATTGGACCTTAATCGGATGTAAATTGGACCTTAACCGGACGTTCTAGGGGACGTGAATTGGACCTTAACAGAACGTCCAATTTTGGTCCAAATGCCACGTTGCCAAACGCCCAATGGAGGTCCACTTAACATCCGAAGGGACGTTCGGTGGACGTCAATTGGGCCTTCATAGGACGTCCCAGTTTGGTCCAATGTCTTGCTGCCGAACATCCATCTAATGTCGTGGGAAATAAAAAATATATTTTTTAAGGAACTTATATTACATCTTATATTAAATTACAATTATTGGATATTACATTATTTACATTAAATTACAATACACTTCTCCAAGAAATTAACGCACCACCTTAAATATGGGGTATTTTTGATGTCTCGTATTTCCTAAACCTGTTGTTTCATCTAAGTGATTTTTTTATAATATAGCCTAGGCTATAGGTTACCTCCTTAAGCTTGTCATGCACAGGGAGCTATGCTGTAATATATGTACATTATATCATATCGCTCTCTATAGTAATGAGTGAGCCTGCAGACAGAAAACAAATGGTTCCATATGTGCAGGCTCACTCATTACTATAGAGTGCGATGTGATATAATATATATTACAGTATAGCTCCCCGTGCATGACAAGCATAAGGAGGTACTTAACCTATAGCCTAGGGCCTAGGCTAGAATATTATAAAAAAATCACTTAGATGCAACAACAGGTTTAGGAAATTCGAGACATCATTTTAAGGTGGTGCGTAATCGGCTGTATATACAGGGTGTAACAAAAATACACGTCATAAATTAAATCACATATTCTGGGACCAAAAATAGTTTGAATGAACCTAACTTACCTTAGTACAAATATGCACATAAAAAAAGTTACAGCCCTTTGAAATTACAAAATGAAAATCGATTTTTTCGATTATATCGAAAACTATTAGCGATTTTTTATTGAAAATGGACATGTGGCAGTATTATGGCAGGAATATCTTAAAGAAAAATTATGGTGAAATTTGTGCACCCCATAAAAATTTTATGGGTGTTTTGATCCCTTAGATCCTCCCAAACTTTTGTGTATGTTCCAATTCAATTTTATTATTGTGGTAGGTACCATTAGTTAAATTCAATATTTTTGTTTCTTAGTATTTTTCAGATAAGGCAGTTTTTATCGAGTTGCGACTTCTTTTTTAACATGTCTACATAAAAATTTTATGGGGGTTTTGTTCCTTTAAACCCCCCAAATGTTTGTGTACGTTCCAATTAAACTATTACTGAGGTACCATTAGTTAAACAGAATGTTTTTAAAACTTTTTTGACTCTCTGTATTTTTTCGATAAGGCACATTTTATGGAGATCTGGCTTCTTTTTTAATATGGTTCAAAATATCAGGTCCGTGAGCTTAGCCCGAAAAAGTCGGGAAAAAAAATGCGATTGGTGCCATTCGTTTGTCCACGTTTGTCCACCATTTTATTTCGTTAGTCCACCCATCAATTCTTTTTTATAAACAAAAATTTTTTTTCGGGCTAACTTCACAAATCCACAAATTTTCTAAGATTTAAAAAAACTATTGCTATATTGTTTGTCCATCGTTTGTCCATGTTTGTCCACCACATAATTTTTTTTGTCCACCCTCTGAAACAACCCCCTGTTAAATGTAATTATTTTTTTATTTCTTAATTCGGGCTAACTTCACGTTCTCTTATATGGGCATTTATACGTTAATTCGGGTGCAGAATCACAACTAAGCGTTTGTCCACCCCTTTGCAGCATTTGTCCAACCCCTTAAAGTGCGAAACAACCCCCCTGTTAATTGTAATTATTTTTTTATTTCTTAATTCGGGCTAGCTTCAGGTTCCCTTAAATGGGCATTTAAGCGTTAATTCGGGTGCAGAATCACAACTACTCGTTTGTCCACCCCTTCGCAGCGTTTGTCCAACCCTTTAAAGTGCGAAACAACCCCCCTGTTAATTGTAATTATTTTTTATTTCTTAATTCGGGCTAACTTCACGTCCGTTTAAACGCGTAATTTAAAGTTATTTCGGGTGCAGAATCACAACTACCCGTTTGTCCACCCATTTGCAGCGTTTGTCCAACCCCTTAAAGTGCGAAACAACCCCCCTGTTAATTGTAATTATTTTTTTATTTCTTAATTCGGGCTAGCTTCACGTTCCCTTAAATGGGCATTTAAACGTTAATTCGGGTGCAGAATCACAACTGCCCGTTTGTCCACCCTTTCGCAGAGTCTGTCCGACCACTTACAGTGCGAAACAACCCCCTCGTTAATTGTAATTATTTTTTTATTTCTTTATTCGGGCTAGCTTCACGTTCCCTTAAATGGGCATTTAAACGTTAATTCGGATGCAGAATCACAACTACCCGTTTGTCCACCCCTTCGCAGCGTTTGTCCAACCCCTTAAAGTGCGAAACAACCTCCCTGTTAATTGCAATTTTTTTTTCTTAATTCGGGCTAGCTTCACGTTCCCTTAAATAGGCATTTAAACGTTAATTAGGGTGCAGAATTACAACTACCCGTTTGTCCACCCCTTCGCAGCGTTTGTCCAACCCCTTAAAGTGCGAAACAACCCCCCGTTAATTGTAATTATTTTTTTATTTCTTAATTCGGGCTAGCTTCACGTTCCCTTAAATGGGCATTTCAACGTTAATTCGGGTGAAGAATAACAACTACCCGTTTGTCCACCCCTTCGCAGCGTTTGTCCAGCCCCTTAAAGTGCGAAACAACCCCCTAGTTAATTGTAATTATTTTTTTATTTCTTTATTCGGGCTAACTTCACGTTCTCTTAAATGGGCATTTAAACGTTAATTCGGGTGCAGAATCACAACTGCCCGTTTGTCCACCCTTTCGCAGAGTCTGTCCAACCACTTACAGTGCGAAACAATCCCCTCGTTAATTGTAATTATTTTTTTATTTCTTTATTCGGGCTAGCTTCACGTTCCCTTAAATGGGCATTTAAACGTTAATTCGGGTGCAGAATCACAACTGCCCGTTTGTCCACCCTTTCGCAGAGTCTGTCCAACCACTTACAGTGCGAAACAACCCCCTCGTTAATTGTAATTATTTTTTTATTTCTTTATTCGGGCTAGCTTCACGTTCCCTTAAATGGGCATTTAAACGTTAATTCGGATGCAGAATCACAACTACCCGTTTGTCCACCCCTTCGCAGCGTTTGTCCAACCCATTAAAGTGCGAAACAACCCCCCTGTTAATTGTAATTATTTTTTTATTTCTTAATTCGGGCTAGCTTCACGTTCCCTTAAATGGGCATTTAAAAACATTTAAAAAAATGGGTGGACAAACGATTAGTTGTGATTCTTCACCCGAATTAACTTTAAAATACACGTTTAAACGGACGTGAAGTTAGCCCGGATTAAGAAATAAAAAATAATTACAATTAACAGGGGGGTTGTTTCGCACTTTAAGGGGTTGGACAAACGCTGCAAAGGGGTGGACAAACGCTTAGTTGTGATTCTGCACCCGAATTAACGTTTAAATGCCCATTTAAGAGAACGTGAGGTTAGCCCGAATTAAGAAATAAAAAAATAATTACAATTAACAGGGGGTTGTTTCAGAGGGTGGACAAAAAAATTATGTGGTGGACAAACATGGACAAACGATGGACAAACAATATAGCGAGAGTTTTTTTAAATTTTAGAAAATTTGTGAATTTGTGAAGCTAGCCCGAAAAAAAATTTTTGTTAATAAAAAAAAATTGATGGGTGGACTAACGAAATAACATGGTGGACAAACTTGGACAATCAATGGACAATCGAATGGCATCGATCACATTTTTTTTTCTGCGAAGGGGTGGACAAACGGGTAGTTGTGATTCTGCACCCGAATTAACGTTTAAATGCCCATTTAAGAGAACGTGAAGTTAGCCCGAATAAAGAAATAAAAAAAAATTACAATTAACGAGGGGGTTGTTTCGCACTTTAAGGGGTTGGACAAACGCTGCGAAGGTGTGGACAAACGGGTAGTTGTGATTCTGCACCCGAATTAACGTTTAAATGCCCATTTAAGAGAACGTGAAGTTAGCCCGAATAAAGAAATAAAAAAAAATTACAATTAACGAGGGGGTTGTTTCGCACTTTAAGGGGTTGGACAAACGCTGCGAAGGGGTGGACAAACGAGTAGTTGTGATTCTGCACCCGAATTAACGTTTAAATACCTATTTAAGAAAACTTGAAATTAGCCCGAATTAAGAATTAAAAAAATAATTACAATTAACGAGGGGGTTGTTTCGCACTTTAAAGGGCTGGACAAACGCTGCGAAGGGGTGGACAAACGCTGCGAAGGGGTGGACAAACGCTTAGTTGTGATTCTTCAAACAAAATTAACTTTAAAACACACGTTTAAACGGACGTGAAGTTAGCCAGAATTAAGAAATAAAAAAATAATTACAATTAACAGGGGGGTTGTTTCGCACTTTAAGGGGTTGGACAAACGCTGCAAAGGGGTGGACAAACGCTTAGTTGTGATTCTGCACCCGAATTAACGTTTAAATGCCCATTTAAGAGAACGTGAAGTTAGCCCGAATTAAGAAATAAAAAAATAATTACAATTAACGGGGGGTTGTTTCAGAGGGTGGACAAAAAAAATTATGTGGTGGACTAACATGGACAAACGATGGACAAACAATATAGCAACGCTTAGTTGTGATTCTGCACCCGAATTAACGTTTAAATACCCATTTAAGAGAACGTGAAGTTAGCCCGAATTAAGAAATAAAAAAATAATTACAATTAACAGGGGGTTGTTTCAGAGGGTGGACAAAAAAAATTATGTGGTGGACAAACATGGACAAACGATGGACAAACAATATAGCAAGAGTTTTTTTAAATTTTCGAAAATTTGTGGATTTGTGAAGTTAGCCCGAAAAAAAATTTTTGTTTATAACAAAGAATTGATGGGTGGACTAACGAAATAAAATGGTGGACAAACGTGGACAATCAATGGACAAACGAATGGCATCAATCGCATTTTTTTTCCCGACTTTTTCGGGCTAACTTCACGGAGCTCAAAATATCCCTAAAAATGTAAAGCATAAATAAGTCTGCATATTATTACCAAGTCTCCATAATCGTACTTAACCATATACAAATATGTGGTGGATTTGACAAATATTCAAAATATTTCGATAAAAATTGACTTTTCGAAAAAGCAATAAGAGGCAAAAAAGTTTTTAAAACGTGTTTAAATGGTACTACAATAATAATTAAATTGAAACGTGCACAAAAGTTTGGGGGGTTTAAAGGAACAAAACCCCCATAAAATTTTTATGGGGTGTCCAAATTTTACTATAGTTTTTTCGTAAGATACTGCTGCCATAATAATGCCACATGTCCATTTTCAATAAAAAATCTCTAATAGTTTTCGATATATTGGAAAAAATCACTTCATCTTGTAACTTCAAATGAATGATAAAGGCACAGAGACTTAGATGGCGAGGTCACATTGAAAGGATGCCAAACACGAGGACTCCAAAAATGGTACTAAACTACACTACAGCTTCAAGAAAAAGAAGAGGAAGGCCGAAAAATAGATGGAAGCAAGAGGTCGAAAAAGATTTGGAAAGAATGGTGCTACAGGGTTAGAAAAGAAAAATGAATAACAGGAAGGAATGGAGAAAAATCACATATCAAGCCAGAGAAGATCTCAGTACATAAAGAAACGTGAAAATGAAGAAAAAAAACAAACTTTTCAAGCCATGGGCCTCTAGGACCCTTGGTGCTATTATATATATATATATATATATATATATATATATATATAACTTCAAAGGGCTGTAACTTTTCTTGTGTGCACATTTGTACTAAGGTAAGTTAGGTCCAATCAAACTATTTTTGGTCCCAGAATATGTGATTAAATTTATGACCTGTATTTTTGTTACACCCTGTATATATCTACATACTTCGTCTAATTTACTAACTGTTGCGCGTCATCCGCGTCGTAGCCTGTGAGGTTGCATGATACCAACACGAAATATTTAGGCGGTAGGTGTGTTCTTTTTTAGAATCACTTTGCCGAGTACACTGGAATTACAGCCACTAGACATATTTTATTATATATGCGTAGAAATAATATTTGAAGATTTCTATTAATGTTAACCTAAAGAAATACACAATAATATGTTTCATTTAATTTGTATAAATGGATTATAAAGCGTTTTTATGAAGCAGATTTGTTCGGATCACACTGTAACTGTAATCGAACGAAGGTGACATTTTAGAATAAATTGGTAACATTTATTTGACAGTTACGGTGATGACACTTCATATTTGTTTATATTCTTTACTATAAGTATCTGTTTTATTTATTATATTTACTGTTTTTATTATTTACTTTACTATAAAAAGATCCTCTACTATAAAAATATAAATTTCACCTAATTTTATAACGACTTGGAATAATCGAGGTATCTGACAACTTTTTTAGTTGTTATTGTAGACATACTTATACAAAGAAACCTACCGGCTTTTTGCCAAGAGTTCGGAGCCGTTTTTTAATTATTAACAATGCAGTGCAAAAATTTTGCACTGCAAATCTTAAAAGATTATAACTTAATTCTTGTTCTCTATTTCTTAAGTTTTTACTTATTTACATTGAATATTAATTTGTTTTGTTGTATAATCCACGTTTACAATAATTATGTGACATATTTGATTTAAAATGGATTCAGGATCTTTTTATACTTTGGCAACTATGTCAACTTAGATCTCTGGCGTAGATAATGACCTGCAACAGTAAGTAAATTAGATGGACTGTAGGTTATATTTGGTTCTTGGGACATCAAAGTATATTTTTTAGACATTCTTAGTCACTAATGTGACATACCTCCGATTTGTTTTTTCATGAGTTTTGTAAGAGAGACTAAAAACTTTTTTTATAGTCACCTCCTGTTTTCATATATTTTTTGACATGTTTTGTAGTAAATTCAACTATCTATTTACTACAAAACATGTCAAAATTTACATGTGAAAGCAGATGATCCTAAAAATGGTTTTTCGTCTCCTACAAAATTCATGAAAAAGCAGATAGGAGAATTATTGTACATTACAATTCTCTGATGTTTGGGAAAAAGGGCTTAAGTCAGAATTGCACATCGATAATGTTTTGATGATTTCTACAGTACTGTAGTAGATTCTACTGTACATACAGTTTACATCTACAACAGTTTTTTTCTGGTCCAGAAATCATCAAAACATTATCAATGTGCAATTCTGACTTAAGTCCTTTTTGCCAAACATAAAAAAACAATCTGGTCATAACTGACCAATGAGCAATTTTAATTTAACCTAAATTACTACTGTTTCTTAAAATGAAGAGCTTACCCCATAGCGTCTCTTATCTAATCTAACAAGATCGTGCACTATTCTAACATACACAGGCACAGCACACAAGCACTATGCTCCGTTTTTCACTATCACCTATCACTCAAACAAGTTCAAAAGGATTTGTCCTCTTCAATCTTCTAGTTTGCCCAGTAGTATCGAGGAGCTGGATTTCCTCGATATTCTTGAACTTATGAAGTTGATGCTCGTGACCCTGCTATCTTCTTGATATTTGTAAGTAATAACTTATTATGCATGGACAATGTGGACTTTCTTCCAACTAGCCATTACACTTTTTATATCTCTCTTTTGCCTTTCATAGCCACAAGGCTATACATTTCCTTCTTGGTTTTTTTTTGTAGGCCACTTTCAGCTGATTCTAAAAAAAATTAAAATGAACGGTAATTTTTCTATTCTTTACAATTAAAAATCAAAAGAAATAGGTACCTATTTACAGGTAATAATATGCATGTATAAATGATTCGTTTCATAAAGAATAAAGAAAATTGAAAACGGATTTTATAATACTTACAAAATTGTTTAAACAAGAGATCTAGCCAGAGCCCAGAGCAAAAACTAGCAGACAGTACAGCAAAAAAGCCACTAATTTCCATTTCCCACACCCCCTTATCGATGCATTTTTTTCCAATCAAAATTTTTACTTTTTTACTAAATTTTTAGGTTATCGTTATCGGTTATGTTATGAAAATGAAATGTGATGACCAATGACCACGAGACGCTACATAGATACTCGCGCGGCAAATTTGAAAATGAACGCAAATTGAACAGTACAATAAATGGCCTCTCTTAAAATCTTGTAATGGAAAATTTTACCCCTCCAGGAAGACATTGTACTATGTTCATAGAATATCTTGTGGTAACTTTCCACCCATAATTTAATCAGATAGATGTTCACGGAATAGAACGGTAGTACCTACATTCCTGGAATGTTTTGTGTTGTTAGGATTAAACTTCTATTTTATTTATTCTTGAATATTTCCTATTGTTAAACATTGTAACCAATAATTTACAAATAAGATTTTCATTACATTACATAAAATCAAAAACATTTTTTGGATATTAAACTATATAGTTTGTTTATAATTGTAATAATTGTATATACAATTTTGAATTAAGATTTAATCTTTTCGATTTAAACTACAGTAAAACCTGTGTTACCGGTCCCCTGCAAACACCGGCCACCTGTACCTACTAACGGTCAGTTTAAAAATTCCCCAAACCAATTACAGTAAAACCTGTCAGTAACGGCCACTAAAAATGAAAAAGCTATTGGCCGATATAGAAAGGTGACCGGTATTGCCAGTTTTTGTAGTCTAGATATAATTGGTTTGGGGAATATTTAAACTGGCCGTTAGTACAGGTGGCCGATTTTATCAGGTGGCCAGTAACACAAGTTTTACTGTATATCTAGACTACAAAAACTGGCAATAACGGCCACCTTTCTATATCGGCCAATAGTTCTTTCATTTTAGTGGCCGTTACTGACAGGTTTGACTGTATTTCATTAACGTAAAGTTAACGCGTAAGTTAATATTTTATTGAATTATTTTGCTATTTGATCCCGTAATTGGTATAATGTGTCCAATATAATATATACGCGTTCATAAAACGTCCGTATTTCGTCCAGTATGGACGTCCAAAGGACGTTCAACGTCGGACGTCCAAAGGACGTCCATATTTATTCCGTCCGAAGGACGTCCAACGTCGGACGTCCAAAGGACGTCCATATTTATTCCTTCCGAAGGACGTCCAAAATGGGACGTCCAAAGGACATCCGTTTATAGTCCATGGACGTAAGGACCAAAAATGGACCTATTTTGGACGTCCAAAGGACGTCGTGTGCTATTAGGGATGTTGTTGCCTTCCTTTTTTCCTTGTTTAACTTTTGATATTATTTTAATAAGAATAACACGGGCCCATTGACAAAAAAGAAATACATATTATGAAAGTTGTACATTCAAGTGTAATATTATTCAGTAGAACTATGCAGTGGCGTGCTGGAACTTTTCAAGCGGCCCGGTGATTTTATAAAAAAGCGGCCTCCCATCCTTATTTTATCTTCTATTATCAGAACTTTTATTTCTTATTTATAAAACAAAAATACTTCTTCTTCTTCTTCTATTTGATTAAACATGACTCTGTCTGTTTTTTCAATGTGCCTCTAGTAAGTTGTCGTTCCATCGTTTTCGTGGTCTTCCCACTGATCGTCTTCCTATTGAGAAACCGTCTCTCGCTGTCTTTACCACTATATTTGTTGTGGCGTATGTGGTCATTCCATTCTATTCTTCTGTTTCTTATCCAGTTATTAATATTGTCCACCTTGAATCTCCGTTGTATATATTTACTTCTAGCTCTGTGTCCCATAGATTACCATCTTACCATCGATTTTTTGAAGGGTTTTCATCTCCTCTGTTTCGAGCAATTTTTTTCCTCTCTGTGTCGGGTCGTGTTTGTGCCGCGTATGTCGTTATTGGTCTGACGAGTGTTTTGTAAATTCTGCCTTTCATTTCTTTTCCGACATTTTTATTTCTCCATATTGTGTGTCATTTAGACAACCTGCTGCTCTGTTTGTTCTATTCACTTTATCTTCCACTTCTGTTTCGAGCCTTGCGTAGCTAGATAACGTGATGACTAGATATTAAAACTCCATCACTTGTTCTATTAGCCCTCCAGCTCCAATTTACATCTTATTGGATTTGCTGTTATAACCATGCATTTTGTCTTTTTTGGGGAAATTGACATGTTAAATTTTCTGGCGGTTATGTTAAACTGGTGCAGCATACGTTTGATACGTTATAAGAAATGTTTGATCTCCTGCGAAGAGTTGAGTATGAAAGCAATAAAGTTGGTCTAAAAATCAATAAAGCTAAGACAAAAATAATGGTGGCCGACAGATTCTACACTATTCAACTGACTAACGTCAGGAATGTTACAAGAATACCAGATAGTAAACACCTTTGTCTACCTCGGATCTAGTATAAGTGACGATGGTACGTGTGAAGCAGAAGTTCGAAGACATATTGGTATGGCAAAAAATGCGATGAGTCTCGTAACTAAAGTTTGGAAAAACAAATCTATCTCTCAAAATATCAAGATGAGACCGGTGAATGCCCTTGTATTCTCAATATTTCTATACGGGTCAGAGACTTGGACTCTTTGAGTCCAAGTGTTGTGCTTTTGAGAGCGGATGCCTTTGAAATTTGGTGCTGGAGAAGAATGCTGCGCATATCTTGGAAAGCTCATAGTACAAACGTTTCCACTCTAAACCAACTCGAAATTAAAAAAAAAAAGGCTGTCCACAATATGTCTGCAACGAATTCTGCAATTCTTCGGTCACGTGGTTCGCAGAGGTTACGATAGTTTGGAGATATTAATTGTTTCTGGGAACGTTCCGGGGAGAATATCAAGAGGACGATCACCAACCAGATGGTCCGACTAAATTAAGAATTCAGCTGGAAAGTCATTCTGCGAAGCTCTTAGCGCCATAACAGACCGGCGACTGTGGCCGGCCACTCTCTGGATCCACAAAAGTGGTTTACCGTGGGTTCTTATGCGAGCGACTGTGGCCGGCCACAGTCGTTCGTCTGTGATGCAACGTCCACTCCACATAAGAACCCACGGTCAATCATCGGAAATAGGAAAATAACTTTTGTGGATCCACAGAGTGGCCGGCCAGAAGGCCACAGTCGTCCGTCTGTTATCGGCGTTAGAGCAGCTGAAGATAGATACCAATGGAATAAAATTATTAGGAGGAATCTTGGAAGAAATCACGACCCTCAGTGATGGGGAAACGACAAGAGAGAGAGAGAGAGAGAGAGAGAGAGAGAGAGAGAGAGAGAGAGAGAGAGAGAGAGAGAGAGAGATCCGTTGTAAATCATCTTCACTTTGAGTCATTAGTATTTCATCGTCTGTTTGCATTGTTTGTTTTAAGTTGTTTTTCCATCTATAGAAAATATTATAAAATCTATATTATACATATTTATATTTCTATTCTAATGGATCTATCCTCGCTAATTTCAAGATAACCGCGATACATCGCCTGGTTCTGTCCACTCAGCAAAATCGAAAACATCAAAAAATGCTTAACGAACTTTTCCCAGAAACACATATCTAAACAAAATATATACAATTGCTGAGTCGTATGTCGTATTTTGTTTAAGAGTCTGTGTTTATATTATCAGCCGAATAATATCTATTCTACTATTCATGACTCAATTGAACGTCTTAATTTTAACCGTTTTGAAATACAGGGTGTGTATAAAACATACAACTGGAATTAATGCAATATTATTCAAATGGCTCGAACACTATGTATGGAAATACAATATTTTTGAAATATTTTGTTAATATCATTCGATTAGAAATTAAAAAAAAATGTTGTTACATCTAAAATTTTTTGTGAAAAAAACTTATTTGACCGGCCTCAAGAGGCCGCGGCCTCTCGGTGATTGCACCGATTCATTTATATGGCCAGCACGCCACTGGAACTATGGCATGTGTTCTATAGTTTAGCAAAGCAAACGAGAAGAAAAGCAAAAAGAAACCAGTATATTGCAAATACAATTATGCAATAGAAGAAACCGAATCAGAAACATTTTACATGAGAGAGCAACCTCTCACAATCTGGACTATCAGTTACTCATTTTTATATCAACTTGTTTCATCTATAATCGGCAACGGCGATACCACACTGAATTAACCGGTTCTCGTCCGATCACCGAAGTCAAGCAGTGTGGGTGCGGTTAATACTTGGATGGGTGACCGCTTGGGAATACCGCATGTTGTTGCCTTCCCTTTTTTTCCTTGTTTAACTTTTGATATTATTTTAATAAGAATAACACTGGGCCATTGACAAAAATGAAATACATATTATGAAAGTTGTACATTCAAGTGTAATATTATTCAGTAGAACTATGGCATGTGTTCTATAGTTTAGCAAAGCAAACGAGAAGTAAAGCAAAAAGAAACCAGTATATTGCAAATACAATTATGCAATAGAAGAAACCGAATCAGAAACATTTTACATGAGAGAGCAACCTCTCACAACCTGGACTATCACTTACTCATTTTTATATCAATTTGTTTCATTTATAATCGGCAACGGCCATACCACATTGAATATCCGGTTCTCGTCCGATCACCGAAGTCAAGCAGTGTCGGGTGCGGTTAGTACTTGGATGGGTGACCGCTTGGGAACACCGCATGTTGTTGTCTTCCTTTTGTTCTTTGTTTAATTTTTGATATTATTTTAATAAGAATAACATTGGGCCATTGACAAAAACGCTAAAAAATCATAGCATGTGATCTGTCTTTAAAAAGACAACCAAATGGCAACGATGACAGTAAAATTCTCGCGTTAAGGCCGCGTCTCACCATCACCATCAAATAATTTGATCAAACAGTTTGAGCAAACTTGACGTACTTGAGGAAGTACGTCAAAGTGACGTCACAATTGCAGTTTTTTTGAAATTCTAAAAATCTGTGCTCTCACTATCAGTCTAGTTTGATCAAATTCTTTGTATTGAGTTGTCTAACTTGTTTGTACTTTATTTAAAATTAAAATTTTTCATTATTATCCACAATGAACACTCAGGATGTGACGTCACTAACTGTCACTTTGTGTCACTAAGGCCCCGACTCACCATCAAATAATTGACAGTTATTTGATCAAACTTGACAGTTAGTGACACAAAGTGACAGTTAGTATGTATAGTTTGTGTCACTAGTCAAGTTTGACTGTCAAGTTTGATCAAATAACTGTCAATTATTTGATGGTGAGACGGGGCCTTAACTGTCAAGTTTGATCAAATTATTTGATGGTGAGACGCGGCCTTTAGAGATTCCATAGTAAATCACGAGGGAAAATCAGGAAAAAACTTCGTGATACTATCCCGACATTTATTTGAATGTGAACAATTTTATATAGGTGAAACATCAAGACCATTAAACGTTAGAATAAGTGAACATCAGACTTATATTAAAAATAGAGAATTTGATAGATCTCAAATATATCAACACGCATGGGATAATGAACATGGAGTTCAGTGGAGAGCTTCAAGTATAGTCCTGAAAGAAAGAGATAGTAAAAAGAGAAAAATCAAAGAAGCGGCTCTAATTATGCTAAATGAAACCAATTGTGTCGCAAATTCCTCGGTAGAATGCAGTAGGATGTGGTTACCCATATTGAAAGAGGAAGTCAATAGAAAGAAAATACCACGATTAGTAAGTCAATAACATATCGAGTTAGTACAAATTTTATATTTTAGTATTACTTATTGTATATCTATGTATTATTAATATTATTTATAATTCAAACATATTAAAGTCAGAATTTGGTATTAGTTTTTTGAAGGTAATTTAAATGTAAGAACAAATACTTACGATGTCGGGATAGTATCACGAGGTTTTTTCCTGGTTTTCCCTCGTGATTTACTATGGAATCTCTAACGCGAGAATTTTACTTTGCTCCCTCATGTAAAATGTTTCTGATTCGGTTTCTTCTATTGCACAATTGTATTTGCAATATACTGGTTTCTTTCTGCTTTACTTCTCGTTTGCTTTGCTAAAATATAGAACACATGCCATTGTCCTACTGAATAATATTACACTTGAATGTACAACTTTCATAATATGTATTTCATTTTTGTCAATGGCCCAGTGTTATTCTTATTAAAATAATATCAAAAGTTAAACAAGGAAAAAAGGAAGGCAACAACATTTGGTTTCTTCTATTGCACAATTGTATTTGCAATATACTGGTTTCCTTCTGCTTTACTTCTCGTTTGCTTTGCTAAAATATAGAACACATGCCATTGTCCTACTGAATAATATTACACTTGAATGTACAACTTTCATAATATGTATTTCATTTTTGTCAATGTCCCAGTGTTATTCTTATTAAAATAATATCAAAAGTTAAACAAGGAAAAAAAGGAAGGCAACAACATGCGGTGTTCCCAAGCGGTCACCCATCCAAGTACTAACCGCACCCGACACTGCTTGACTTCGGTGATCGGACAGAACCGGTATATTCAGTGTGGTATGGCCGTTGCCGATCATAAATGAAACAAATTGATATAAAAATGAGTAAGTGATAGTCCAGGTTGTGAGAGGTTGCTCCCTCATGTAAAATGTTTCTGATTTGGTTTCTTCTATTGCACAATTGTATTTGCAATATACTGTTTTCTTTCTGCTTTACTTCTAGTTTGTTTTGCTAAAGTGTAGAACACATGCCCTAGTCCTACTGAATAATATTACACTTGAATGTACAACTTTCATAATATGTATTTCATTTTTGTCAATGGCTCAGTGTTATTCTTATTAAAATAATATCAAAAGTTAAACAAGGAAAAAAGGAAGGCAACAACATGCGGTGTTCCCAAGCGGTCACCCATCCAAGTAATAACCGCACCCGACACTGCTTGACTTCGGTGATCGGACGAGAACCGGTATATTCAGTGTGGTATGGCCGTTGCCGATTATAAATGAAACAAATTGATATAAAAATGAGTAAGTGATAGTCCAGGTTGTGAGAGGTTGCTCCCTCATGTAAAATGTTTCTGATTTGGTTTCTTCTATTGCACAATTGTATTTGCAATATACTGATTTCTTTCTGCTTTACTTCTAGTTTGTTTTGCTAAAGTGTAGAACACATGCCCTAGTCCTACTGAATAATATTACACTTGAATGTACAACTTTCATAATATGTATTTCATTTTTGTCAATGGCTCAGTGTTATTCTTATTAAAATAATATCAAAAGTTAAACAAGGAAAAAAGGAAGGCAACAACATGCGGTGTTCCCAAGCGGTCACCCATCCAAGTAATAACCGCACCCGACACTGCTTGACTTCGGTGATCGGACGAGAACCGGTATATTCAGTGTGGTATGGCCGTTGCCGATTATAAATGAAACAAATTGATTTAAAAATGAGTAAGTGATAGTCCAGGTTGTGAAAGGTTGCTCCCTCATGTAAAATGTTTCTGATTCGGTTTCTTCTATTGCATAATTGTATTTGCAATATACTGGTTTCTTTCTGCTTTACTTCTCGTTTGCTTTGCTAAAATATAGAACACATGCCATTGTCCTACTGAATAATATTACACTTGAATGTACAACTTTCATAATATGTATTTCATTTTTGTCAATGGCCCAGTGTTATTCTTATTAAAATAATATCAAAAGTTAAACAAGGAAAAAAAGGAAGGCAACAACATGCGGTGTTCCCAAGCGGTCACCCATCCAAGTACTAACCGCACCCGACACTGCTTGACTTCGGTGATCGGACGAGAACCGGTATATTCAGTGTGGTATGGCCGTTGCCGATTATAAATGAAACAAATTGATATAAAAATGAGTAAGTGATAGTCCAGGTTGTGAGAGGTTGCTCCCTCATGTAAAATGTTTCTGATTTGGTTTCTTCTATTGCACAATTGTATTTGCAATATACTGTTTTCTTTCTGCTTTACTTCTAGTTTGCTTTGCTAAACTATAGAACACATGCCATAGTCCTACAGAATAATATTACACTTGAATGTACAACTTTCATAATATGTATTTAATTTTTGTCAATGGCCCAGTGTTATTCTTATTAAAATTATATCAAAAGTTAAACAAGGAAAAAAAGGAAGGCAACAACATGCGGTGTTCCCAAGCGGTCACCCATCCAAGTACTAACCGCACCCGACACTGCTTGACTTCGGTGATCGGACGAGAACCGGTATATTCAGTGTGGTATGGCCGTTGCCGATTATAACTGAAACAAATTGATTTAAAAATGAGTAAGTGATAGTCTAGGTTGTGAAAGGTTGCTCCATCATGTAAAATGTTTCTGATTCGGTGTCTTCTATTGCATAATTGTATTTGCAATATACTGGTTTCTTTCTGCTTTACTTCTCGTTTGTTTTGCTAAACTATAGAACACATGCCCTAGTCCTACTGAATAATATTACACTTGAATGTACAACTTTCATAATATGTATTTCATTTTTGTCAATGGCCCAGTGTTATTCTTATTAAAATAATATCAAAAGTTAAACAAGGAAAAAAAGGAAGGCAAGAACATGCGGTGTTCCCAAGCGGTCACCCATCCAACTAATAACCGCACCCGACACTGCTTGACTTCGGTGATCGGACGAGAACCGGTGTATTCAGTGTGGTATGGCCGTTGCCGATTATAAATGAAACAAATTGATTTAAAAATGAGTAAGTGATAGTCCAGGTTGTGAAAGGTTGCTCCCTCATGTAAAATGTTTCTGATTCGGTTTCTTCTATTGCATAATTGTATTTGCAATATACTGGTTTCTTTCTGCTTTACTTCTCGTTTGCTTTCTAAAATATAGAACACATGCCATTGTCCTACTGAATAATATTACACTTGAATGTACACCCAACAAACATATAATAGCTGGTCAAGCTAAATACTGAGTACTGCAGCTGATTAGTAGTCGCATAAAAGTGACAAAGGCTGTTTAAGCTATTTTGCTGTTTAATATGTCGAACAAACACTGCTTCAGATTATTTGTAAGCCCTTTTGCAGCCAATTGACTTAAGCTGAATATTAGACTGGAGAAGCGCTATTTAAGGCACTTTGTATTATAGTATTCAGCATATCTTATTCAGCTGAATGCTAAGCTGAACTAGCGCTGCTGCAGAATTTTTGTCTACTTTTGATCAACAATGTAAAAAAAAACTGAACAAGAGGCTGGGGAAGCGCTATTTAAGTCAGTTCATAATACATTATTCAACCTTCTCTATTCAGTTATATTCTGGGCTGAAATAGTGCTTGTCCAGAACTTTTGTAAGTACTTTTAATCAGCAACTTTATAAAAGCTGATATAAAGCTGAAAAGGAGCTTTAATTTAATTAAATCGTTCATATTCGTTGCAAAAGGTGTATACTTAAGTTCGATGAAAAATGGCTTCTGCAGCTGATGATTATTAAGTATTATACAATTGCTTATATTTGCTATATAATTTTAATTATTTAGATAAAAGATATACACTGTGCTTTACTTAATATTTAAAAAATATGGATAAAAAATCAATTCAAAATTTTAAAAAAATAAAAAAATCTGGCCATTATTACCGAAAATTAAAGGTAAACCGTTCAAATTATGAAGAGTTTTTAAAAAATCTATATGCACCAAGTAGTGTTTCTTCTCATTCAAAAGCTAACGACACAGCATCAGGATCAGGTAATTTTGTGAGTATATTTTAAATAAAAAATAATTTGTTACATAGGTTCTAAAGAACAGGAGTGTATCTTGACATCAAGTGATCTTGACGATAATCTAATGGAAACCAGTGAAACATCAGATGATGGTGACCAGTTTATTGATGAAGACATTTTTAAAACAGAAGATACTGAAACGCAATTATTGCCTTGTTCAAGTACCGAATTAGGAAATTGGGCAATCCGACATAATATTACACATGCAGCTCTAAAAGATCTCCTACAAATAATCAAGAGACAGTATGATTCTAGTTTATTTATCGATGCTAGAACATTATTAAAAACGCCAAAAAATACGAAAAAAAGTTGTAAAGTTATACAGGGTGGAGAATATTGGCATCAAGGTCTTGACGTTTGTCTAACGAACACTTTTAAAAACTTGTCAAAAGACATGTTAATACAGCTCAATGTAAATATAGATGGGTTGCCAATATATAAAAGTTCCAAACGTCAGTTTTGGCCAATTTTATGTAGCATATATGAAATGCCTGATATACAACCTATGATTGTTGGCATTTTCCATGGAAATAACAAGCCTCTAGATATAAATGAATTTTTGGAGCCTTTTGTTGAGGATGTTAAGCGGCTGCAATCAAATGGACTCTGTGTTAATGGGCATATGATTCACATAAAAATTAGATGCTTTATCTGCGATTCACCTGCACGGGCATTTATTAAAGGTATCTGTTTTTTTTAATTATTGCTTAAATTGACTAGTTTATTTTACAGGTGTAGTCAATTTCAATGGGATTAATGGATGCCTTAAATTCACTACTGAAGGCGAATATTCTTATCTTTCTCGAACTGTTGTATTTCCTGATATAAAATGTCCTCTTAGAACTGATGCAAAATTCAGAAGTAAACATTATGGTAAGCACCATAAAGGGCAAGAGTCACCAATTTTGAAAATTTCCGAAGTTGACATGGTGCAGGATTTTATAGTAGCAGATGAACTACATCTTTTAGAGCTAGGTGTGATGAAGCGTTGTCTAACAGGATGGAAAGATGGTTCTATGGGTTTCTCAAGTAAGCTATGTGCTCGTGATATTGAGAGGATCTCCAAACATTTAATATCTGTGAAACTTCCATCTGAAATTCATCGTTCCACAAGAGGATTAGATTGCCTGGCATACTGGAAAGGAGTAGAATGGCGCAATTTTCTTAATTATATTGGAATTGTTATTTTAAAAGATGTGTTGAACACTGACGTTTATAAACATTTTTTACTTCTTTTTGTTGCTGTTAGAATATGTTCTTCTGACATGTATGCTGAAAATCGTTCGGTTGCCCAATTAATGTTTGAAAAATATATAGATGATTTTAAGATTATTTATGGCGTACAATTTATTACAAGCAACATTCATAACTTAGAACATGTGGTTGATGATGTTAATAGATTTGGACAACTTTTTACAATATCTACGTACCCATTTGAGAATACATTATTTCAACTAAAAAAATTATTGCGCCAAGGAAATAACAGTTTGCAGCAAATTGTTAATAGAATTGGCGAAAGAAATTTAATATTGAGCAATGATACAAAAAAGACAAGTTTACAGCCAGAAATTAAGAAAAGGGGGAATGTTATCAAGTGCTACATTTATTCTCATAATTTTTGTTTAAGTAATGTTTTCAAAAATTCATGGTTTTTAACAAATGACAATGACATTGTTCAAATGAATTCTGCATCAGAAAAAGGTGGTAAAATATTCATACATGGAAAATCTGTTAAGAAAAAAGAAGATTTCTTTAGTTATCCCATTCGATCATCAAATTTACACATATATATTTGCAACATTACAAATTTAAATAATATGAAACTTTATTTGCTAGAGAATGTTGTTTGTAAAATGGTTGTTATAAAATACAATGAAAGTAAAATTGTTTTTATTCCTCTTCTACACACTATTAAAAATAAACAAAACTTGAATGTAAATTAAAAAGTTTTTTTTAATAAAAATGTTCTTTTAGTCCGTGTCTGTATCATTATTATCTTCCTCTTCAACCTCGTCATGTTCTATTATAGCATATTCACCGTCAGCTTCATATTTTTCCATACCATATTCATCGTTATCTTCATCATATTCTTTTTCTTCATTAAATGATTGCTCATTTTCATAAAAAATTTCATTTTCGCCTGAAATAATAATTTTTATGTTATACATTTTTTTAATATAGGTACCTTTACCTTGTCTTTGAGCAACACCTTTTCTGTTTCCACTTAAACGTTGTTTTTTAACCATTGATTTTTTTCTTCTATGTATTGAAGATTGGCGGATGCCTCCAGTTAAACTACGCTTCTTTGCATTTCTTGTAATTCCAATTATAAATTTTTTCAACAAAGCCTTCGAAAAATCTTTATTGGAACTTTGGACTATTGTAAAAAACACTTCTAAAATATTTTTGCAATTTTTAATACAACATTTTTCAGTGTTGCTTCTACTTCCTCCCGTCCACGAACACTGCACCATAAATTTTTTCTCAAAAAAATAATCTACAATACTATAGCAGGTATCCAAACCATTACTAGTATCAGGAATATTACCAATAATTTTTTTAAAATAATTTCTCTAGAAAACAGTATCAACATTAAATTTAAAAGATTAAATGAAAACTGAAATAATATAACTTACTACTTTCTTTTCATAATTTGGATCTTTGAGATTTTCCTCTAATTGACTTAACTCCTGTGAGGTTGAAACGGCATGAAATTCAAATTGAATATTGTCATCATCCTGATGATTGTTTTTAAAATTCTGCATTGCTGACAATAATTTGGCATCAAAATCTGATTTAATTGCCGCAACTGCCTTCACCAACATATCTTTTACGCTCTCTGTTATATCATTTTTAAACTGATTAAATTTTTGCTCAATGTCATTCAACTTGTTAATAATGTCGTTTTTACTTTCTTCTCCAATCAAAGGCTTATAATTAAGGGTGCAAAAAAAAAGTAATTAAAGTAATAATTTTAAATGTTTCCAATAAAAACTTACCTGTTCGATGACATTTAAAAACTGCGCATTTGCAATTGCTTCAGGAGAAATAATTGCCTCATCCGAAAAATTGGTTTCCAAAATTATATTTTCGCTTTCAACAACAGGCTCAGGAGTTTCTTCCGGTATGATTGGTTGAAACGAACAAAATTTTGACGATGATGATGCAAACAGAGTTTCAAAATTTTGTTGACTAGTGACCTTTTTTGTGTTTCTTACTTTATTTTTTTCTTTCATTTCTCCTAAAACCTCGGAATCAGTTGAAGACGTTGCCGAACCTCCCGACATTTCTAAAAGTTCAGTTTCAGCTGCAATGCGATTTTTATAATAATTTCTTTTGATGCGACATATTATTTTATTCCACGTAATGTCTGGAGTAGAATTGACATCCTTTATCAGATTTTTCACGTTTTTTGGTGGCCAAAATAAAATTTTGTTTTTTATCCACTTGTGTGGAACAACAGTTAAGACCGACCTTCCAGCTTCTATCGTCTCAACGATTTTAAAATGGGGTTCTGTAATAAATTAAACTAATTAAAATTTCAAATATTAACTACAATATTACATAGGTACATAAGTAGAAAAAAAGAAGTTTTAAATTTCATCCAATGCATAGGCAACTCATATTACGTTCTTATAATAATAAAAGTATACTTTTTATTTACCCATTATTTTAATTAGAAGATTTGTAACTTATTAGTAGTTTGTTAATATCAGTCTCCTTATATATCCCAGGTTTATTCTAATTATTTAAGACCAAAATATTTCATAATTTAATAAGTTTAATACTAAATGTAAAAAAATAATTAACCTAACTTTTTTTAAATGTATAATATTGATAATTATTAATATCCATTTTTACAAACACTTTGTATACTTAAAGAATAAATAATAAACAACGTACTTACCTGGATTACACCTATTCATTTTGACTTAAAACTTACGCAAAAATCACTATAAAAATAGGAAAAACAAATAAATTTTGATCTCCGTTTACAGACAAGACAGTATTTTCGCGGTAAATCCCAGGAGTGTTTTGTTCTGCTAATAATCAATCTCAATTCAGCTAAAATTTAGTGAATGTGGCGTTGTTTACTTTTGCAGAAAGTATTCAGAAGTTATTCAACTAAAATTCCGATAATTATTTTCAGCTTTTGTTCGACAAATAAACAGCGCTTCTTCAAATTTATTTCAGCTGTTGTTCAGCTTCCAAAGCATTTCATTTATACAATAAAATACACATTTTTGGTAAGTGCCCGATTAGCTCAGTGGGATAGGCAGTGATATATGGATCGAGAGGTAGCAGGTTCAAATCGCACAGAAGACACTATAAAATAAAAAAAGTAAGTATTACGATTTTAAATAAAATAATAAAATAAGTGTGAAATTGAAGTTAAAAGAAAGCTAATGTCGATAATAAATCGTAATAAATATATAAAAAAAAAACATTTTTGTTTTATTTATAAAAAGCTGAAGAAGAGTTGAAAAATAGACTGTATAATATCTGCAAAAGCTACTTTTCAGCAAGGAAACAAATTATATAACACGTGAAAATTGGTCAAAAGCAGCTGAACAAAGGCTGAAAGTAAAGCTGTTTAGAAACTGAATAAGTATTTCTTCATTTTGCAGAAGTGGTACAGTAGCAATATGAATAGCCATATAAAAGTTGAAGAAGCGCTAATAAATGCTACTTTATTCAGCTTTAAGCTGATTATCTTCTCCTTTTTCGCCTGTTTAGAATCTGAACAGATGCATAAACAAACTAATCGACTACCTTTGTTCAACATGCAAGCTTCTAAAATTAGCTGATGAAACGTTAAATCAACTTAAAATGTTTGTTGGGCAACTTTCATAATATGTATTTCATTTTTGTCAATGGCCCAGTGTTATTCTTATTAAAATAATATCAAAAGTTAAACAAGGAAAAAAAGGAAGGCAACAACATGCGGTGTTCCCAAGCGGTCACCCATCCAACTAATAACCGAACCCGACACTGCTTGACTTCGGTGATCGGACGAGAACCGGTATATTCAGTGTGGTATGGCCGTTGCCGATTATAAATGAAACAAATTGATATAAAAATGAGTAAGTGATAGTCCAGGTTGTGAGAGGTTGCTCCCTCATGTAAAATGTTTCTGATTTGGGTTCTTCTATTGCACAATTGTATTTGCAATATACTGTTTTCTTTCTGCTTTACTTCTAGTTTGTTTTGCTAAAGTGTAGAACACATGCCCTAGTCCTACTGAATAATATTACACTTGAATGTACAACTTTCATAATATGTATTTCATTTTTGTCAATGGCCCAGTGTTATTCTTATTAAAATAATATCAAAAGTTCAACAAGGAAAAAAAGGAAGGCAACAACATGCGGTGTTCCCAAGCGGTCACCCATCCAAGTACTAACCGCACCCGACACTGCTTGACTTCGGTGATCGGACGAGAACCGGTATATTCAGTGTGGTATGGCCGTTGCCGATTATAAATGAAACAAATTGATATAAAAATGAGTAAGTGATAGTCCAGGTTGTGAGAGGTTGCTCCCTCATGTAAAATGTTTCTGATTTGGTTTCTTCTATTGCACAATTGTATTTGCAATATACTGTTTTCTTTCTGCTTTACTTCTAGTTTGCTTTGCTAAACTATAGAACACATGCCATAGTCCTACAGAATAATATTACACTTGAATGTAAAACTTTCATAATATGTATTTAATTTTTGTCAATGGCCCAGTGTTATTCTTATTAAAATTATATCAAAAGTTAAACAAGGAAAAAAAGGAAGGCAACAACATGCGGTGTTCCCAAGCGGTCACCCATCCAAGTACTAACCGCACCCGACACTGCTTGACTTCGGTGATCGGACGAGAACCGGTATATTCAGTGTGGTATGGCCGTTGCCGATTATAACTGAAACAAATTGATTTAAAAATGAGTAAGTGATAGTCCAGGTTGTGAAAGGTTGCTCCATCATGTAAAATGTTTCTGATTCGGTGTCTTCTATTGCATAATTGTATTTGCAATATACTGGTTTCTTTCTGCTTTACTTCTCGTTTGTTTTGCTAAACTATAGAACACATGCCCTAGTCCTACTGAATAATATTACACTTGAATGTACAACTTTCATAATATGTATTTCATTTTTGTCAATGGCCCAGTGTTATTCTTATTAAAATAATATCAAAAGTTAAACAAGGAAAAAAAGGAAGGCAAGAACATGCGGTGTTCCCAAGCGGTCACCCATCCAACTAATAACCGCACCCGACACTGCTTGACTTCGGTGATCGGACGAGAACCGGTGTATTCAGTGTGGTATGGCCGTTGCCGATTATAAATGAAACAAATTGATTTAAAAATGAGTAAGTGATAGTCCAGGTTGTGAAAGGTTGCTCCCTCATGTAAAATGTTTCTGATTCGGTTTCTTCTATTGCATAATTGTATTTGCAATATACTGGTTTCTTTCTGCTTTACTTCTCGTTTGCTTTCTAAAATATAGAACACATGCCATTGTCCTACTGAATAATATTACACTTGAATGTACAACTTTCATAATATGTATTTCATTTTTGTCAATGGCCCAGTGTTATTCTTATTAAAATAATATCAAAAGTTAAACAAGGAAAAAAAGGAAGGCAACAACATGCGGTGTTCCCAAGCGGTCACCCATCCAACTAATAACCGCACCCAACACTGCTTCACTTCGGTGATCGGACGAGAACCGGTATATTCAGTGTGGTATGGCCGTTGCCGATTATAAATGAAACAAATTGATATAAAAATGAGTAAGTGATAGTCCAGGTTGTGAGAGGTTGTTCCCTCATGTAAAATGTTTCTGATTTGGGTTCTTCTATTGCACAATTGTATTTGCAATATACTGTTTTCTTTCTGCTTTACTTCTAGTTTGTTTTGCTAAAGTGTAGAACACATGCCCTAGTCCTACTGAATAATATTACACTTGAATGTACAACTTTCATAATATGTATTTCATTTTTGTCAATGGCCCAGTGTTATTCTTATTAAAATAATATCAAAAGTTCAACAAGGAAAAAAAGGAAGGCAACAACATGCGGTGTTCCCAAGCGGTCACCCATCCAAGTACTAACCGCACCCGACACTGCTTGACTTCGGTGATCGGACGAGAACCGGTATATTCAGTGTGGTATGGCCGTTGCCGATTATAAATGAAACAAATTGATATAAAAATGAGTAAAGTCCACTTTACATCAACAATAAATTGGACAAGAAATTGACCAAGTTATTCAAGGCCAAATTTGACGTGTAAAAGCACACTTTGACATCTAAAGTGGACTTTACATCAACAATAAATTGACCAAGTTATTCAAGGCCAAATTTGACGTGTTCTCAAAGCACAATTTGACATCCATATTTGTTCGTTATTAACTTGACGTCAATAAATTCGTGAATTTCTTGAAAGCAAAATTTTCTTGTCCTCAAAAAAATTGAAGGAACTTGGAATAAATGTTGTAAAAATGTCAATATTTTCAGTAGTACCAATGCAATGATTTTTTTATTAGAAGCTTTTGAATGGCGTTTGTTTCTTTGTTTGAGTAAAGTGTTTGATTTGAAACAGAATAGAATAGAACAGATTAATAAAATAAATAAAATAGGGAGATAGATTAGAATAGATATACAGGGTGTCCCGAAAAGATTGGTCACAAATTATACCACAGGTTCTAGTGTTAAAAATAGGTTGATTGAACCTCATTTACCTATATACAATAGTGCACACACAAAAAGTTACAACCCTTTGAAGTTACAAAATGAAAATCGATTTTTTTTCATATATCGAAAACTCTTAGAGATTTTTTATTGAAAATAGACATGTATCATTCTTATGGCAGGAACATCTTAAAACAAAATTATAGTGAAGTTTGTCTACCCCATAAAAATTTTATGGGGGTTTTGTTCCCTTAAACCCCCCAAACTTTTGTGTACGTTCTAATTAATTCATTATTGTGATACCATTAGTTAAACACAACGTTTTTAAAACTTTTTTACCTCTTAGTACTTTTTCGATAAGCCAGTGTTTATCGAGATATTTTGAATATTTATCAATTCCACCACATATTTGTATATGGTTAAGTACGATTATAGAGACCTGTTAATAATCTGAAAATTTATTTATAATTTACATTTTTAGGTATATTTTGAAAAAGAAGCCACATCTCGATAAAAGGTGACTTGTCAAAAAAAGACTAAGAGACAAAAAAGTTTTAAAAATATTATGTTAAACTAATGGTACAACAATAATAGTTTAATTGGAACGTACACAGATATTTGGGGGGTTTAAAGGAACAAAACCCCCATAAAATTTTTATGTAAATATATTAAAAAAGAAGCCGCATCTCGATAAAAACTGGTTTATCGAAAAAATACTAAGAGGCAGAAAAGTTTTAAAAACGTTGTGTTTAACGAATGGTACCACAATACTGAATTAATTAGAACGTACACAAAAGTTTGGGGGGGTTTAAGGGAACAAAACCCCCATAAAATTTTTATAGGGTAGACAAACTTCACTATAATTTTGTTTTAAGATGTTCCTGCAATAAGAATGATAAATGTCCATTTTCAATAAAAAATCTCTAATAGTTTTCGATATATTAAAAAAAATCCATTTTCATTTTGTAACTTCAAAAGGCTGTAACTTTTTTTATGAGCACATTTGTACTAAGGTAAGTTAGGTTCAATCGAACTCTTTTTGACCCCAGAATATGTGGTATAATTTATGACCAATCTTTTCGGGACACCCTGTATAGTATAGTATAAACTTGAAATAGAATAGAGTAGAATATAATAGAATAGATGTAATATATATGTAGATATAATACTTACTAATAAAGTATTTGATTTAAAACAGAATAAAGTAGAATGTAACAGATTAAATGAAATATATAGATAGATTAGAATAGATATATAGTATAGAATAAAGTAAAATATAATATAATAGGTGAAATGATTGTGAAAAGCAATAGTTTTAAGTACCTAGGATCGGTATTACAGAGTAATGGAGAAATAGATGGAGACGCATGCAGTAGAATTAGGGCTGGATGGATGAAGTGGAAAGAAGCGAGTGGTGTGTTGTGTGACAGAAAAATTCCAATGAAGCTGAAGGGAAAATTCTATAAAACAGCCATAAGACCGGCTATGATGCACAGAACTGAATGTTGGGCAGTGAAAAAGAAAGCGGAACAACGAATGCATGTGGCGGAAATGAGAATGCTTAGATGGATGAGTGGAGTGACAAAGAAGGATAAAATTAGAAATGAGTATATTAGGGGAAGTCTAGGTGTGGCACCAATTGATGCCAAAATGAGAGAGCATAGGTTAAGATGGTTTGGTCATGTTCAACGTCGAGACGTTAATCACCCAATACGAAGAATAGCTGAAGTGCAGATTCCTGGAAGGAGTAGGAGAGGAAGACCAAAGAAGACGATAAGGCAGGACATGTTGGTAAAGGGGATTAACATTGATATGACCCAAGATAGAATTGTGTGGAGAAATGCAATTAGGGAAGCCGACACTGCATAGGGATAAGGCAAAGAGAATGATGATGATGATAATAGGTGTAATGTGTAGATACTTATATAGAATAGGTTTGAAATAGAGTAGAATATAATAGAATAAAGAGACTCTATACCTACATAGATACATCCCTAATAGCACAAGGATGTCCTTCACGGACTTTAGGGAGGTTAGTTTTCGTCCAAGGAACATCCTATTTTGGTCCAAATGTCGCGCTACCGAATGTCCGTTGGACGTCCACTTAAGGTCCGAAGGGACGTACATTGGACCTTAATCGGACGTCCTAGGGGACGTAAATTGGACCTTAACAGGACGTCCTATTTTGGTCCAAATGCCACGTTGCCAAACGTCCAATGGACGTCCACCTAACGTCCGAGGGGACGTTCAGTGAACGTCAATTGGACCTTCATAGGACGTCCCAGTTTGGTCCAATGTCTTGCTGCCGAACGTCCATCTAACGTCCTGAGAGGACCTCCGGTGGACGTCTAGCATCGATATTTAGACCTGTGGAGAATGTATGGTGGGAAATAAAAAATATATTTTTAAGGAACTTATATTACATCTTATATTAAGCTTGTCATGCACTGGGAGCTATACTGTAATATATGTATATTATATCATATCACTCTCTATAGTAATGAGTGAGCCTGCAGACAGGGAACTAATGGTTCCGTATGTGCAGGCTCACTCATTACTATAGTGAGAGATGTGATATAATATATATTACAGTATAGCTCCCCGTGCATGACAAGCATAAGGAAGTAACCTATAACCTTAGAACTAACAAAAAAATTAAATAAATACTCTATTTAAATTATTTTTAAACATATTCAGAGATATATCAAAAATTTCAATGTGTTTGTCATTTATAAGCTTACAGTAACGATCTATAGGTGAATTTTGGCCATAACTTGTGCGATGGAAAGGAATATAAAATGTTATAAAATCACCTCTTCAATTTCTAGTTTGTATATCAACATTAATACACTGTAATAGATCACAGCAATCTAAATTTCCATTTATTAAATTATACAAAAATACTAATCCTACTTGATTACCTCTATTTTTCAGTGTATTAAGTTTTAAACTGTTTTCTATTAATGAATAATCGTGATCTACAATAGTTTGACCTAATTTAAATGCACAGAACCTCAAAAATTTGTGTTGAATTTTTTCAACAGTCATATTATGAACTGCATGTTATGGAGACCATACTATAGAGCCATATTCAAGTTTAGATCGCACCAAAGAACAATAAACTCCTCTTACAGTGTCAACTGAAAAATTACTACAGTGTCTCAAAATAAATCCTAACATTTTTGAAGACTGAACTGTTATGTAATTAATGTGTTCAACAAAACTCAAACTCTCGTCAAAAATCACTCCTAAATCTTTAACTTTTGAAACATATTTCAGATCTTCATTATTTATTTTATATGAAGTATTGATCTTCCTATTACCTTTGAAAAAACTAATGTAAAAATGATAGAGGCATTCAATCAAATAGAACGAGCTGCACAAAATAGTGGCCTTAAAATCAACCAGAACAAAACAAAATATATGCAGGTAAGTAAAAACACAGAAATAAGGCAGCCACAAAATATAACAATAGGAGAATACAACATTGAGGGGGTAAAAAACTTTACATACTTGGGATCCCTAGTCACATCTGATAATAACGTAGCAGAGGAAGTGAAGAGGCGAATATTTATTGCCAATAAAAGTTACCATGGCTTAATTCGGCTACTAAGATCAGACAACGTCGCAAGGAAAACAAAATGCCAAATATACAAAACCCTAATAAGGCCGGTACTCACATACGGCTCAGAAACCTGGACACTCACTAAAAGAGAGGAAACATTGCTAGCCACCTTTAAAAGAAAAATCTTGCGACACATATATAAGGGCACAAAAGAAAATGGAATTTGGCGAAGAAGGTACAACTTTGAACTATATGAAATATACCAGGATCCGGATATCATAACATTCATTAAAATAGGACGGCTGCGTTGGATGGGACATGTAGAAAGAATGGAAGAAGGCGAAATACCAAACAAAATATTCAAACAGATGCCAGTAGGAAAAAGAACAAGAGGAAGACCGAAGCTAAGATATTTAGAACAAATAGAAAATGATATAAAAACCTTAAAAATAAAAAACTGGAGAAAAAAAGCACGAAACAGATCAGAGTGGAGAAGAATCCTGGAACAGGCCAAAACCCAGAAAGGGCTGTCGAGCCAATGATGATGATGATGATAAAAATTTTATGGGGGTTTTGTTCCCTTTAACCCCCCCAAACTTTTGGGTACGTTCCAATTAAATTATTTCTGCGGTACCATTAGTTAAACACTGTGTTTTTAAAACTTTTTTACCTCTTTCTATTTTTTCGATAAAGCTCTTTTTATCAAGATATGGCTTCTTTTTAAAATGGTTCAAAATATACCTAAAAATGTAAATCATAAATAAATTTTCATATTATTAGTCTCTACAATCGTACTTAACCATATACAAATATGTGGTGGATTGGACAAATATTCAAAATATCACGATAAAAACTGACTTCAAAAAAGTACTAAGAGGCAAAAAAGTTTTAAAAACATTGTGTTTAATAGTACCACAATAATAATTCAATTGTAACTTACACAAAAGTTTGGGGGGGTTTAAACGAACAAAACCCCCATAAAATTTGTATGGGGTGTCGGGTGTCCAAATTTCACTATACAGTAGAACCTCGATTATCTGTCTCTCTATTAACTGTCACCTCTGTTCACCGTTTTGTAAGAGAGACTAAAAACTTTTTTTACAGTCACCTCCTGTTTTCATATGATATTTTTTGACATGTTTTGTAGTAAATTCAATCATCTATTTACCACAAAACATGTCAAAATTTACATGTGAAAACAGAGATGACCCTAAAAATGGTTTTTCGTCTCCTACAAAATTCATGGAAAAGCAGATAGGAGGTATTGTCACATCACCGACGATATACCAGAAGTATATGTGGCCATACCAAATAATACATCCTTGATAAATATAAACATTTTTATTGCACAAAATCTTGTCATATATTTTTTTCCATAATCATCACTAGGATGATGATTCATTTGTATTGAATTGTACATTGCAATTCTCTGATGTTTGGGAAAAAGGGCTTAAGTCAGAATTGCACATCGATAATGTTTTGATGATTTCTGGACCAGAAAAATCGGCTCTTTTTATTGGTACATACAGTGTAAGTCTGCAACACTTTTTTTATGGTCCAGAAATCATCAAAACATTATTGATGTGCAATTCTGACTTAAGCCCTTTTTGCCAAACATCAGAGAATTACAATCTGGTCATAACTGACCAATGAGCAAATTTAATTTAACCTAAATTACTACTGTTCCTTAAAATGAAGAGCTTACCCCATAGCGTCTCTTATCTAATCTAACAAGATCGTGCACTATTCTAACATACACAAGCACACAAGCACTACGCTCTGCTTTTCACTATCACCTATCACTCAAACTAGTTCAAAAGGCTTTGTCCTCTTCAATCTTCTAGTTTGTCCAGTAGTAGATATCGAGAAGTGTGGATTTCCTCAATATTCTCATACTTATGAAGTTGTTGTTGCTCATGACTTCCTGCTATCTTCTTGATGACTATATTATCCAGGTTCCATTCCTAGGTCTTGATATTTGTTTATAAAGTAATATCTTATTATGCATTGACAATGTGGAGTTTCTTCCAACTAGTCAATACACTTTTTATAGGTATCTTTCTTTTGCCTTTCATAGCCACAACAAGGCTATAATACGTTTCCTTCCTGGTTTTTTTGTAGACCACTTTCAGCTGATTCTAAAAAATTAAAATGAATGGTAATTTTCTATTCTTTACAATTAAAAATCAAATGAAATAGGTACTACTATTTACAGGTAATAATATGCATAAATAATTCGTTTCCTAAAGAATACAGAAAATTGAAAACGTTTTTATAATACTTAAGTCCACTTTAAGTGCACTTTACATCAACAATAAATTGAACAATAAATTGACCAAGTTATTCAAGGCCAAATTTGACGTGTTCTCAAAGCACAATTTGACATCCAAGTTTGTTCGTTATTAACTTGACGCCAATAAATTCGTGAATTTCTTGTGTCCACTTTACATCAACAATAAATTGAACAATAAATTGTCAAAGTTATTCAAGGCCAAATTTGACGAGTACAAAATGTATGTTTGTAAAAGAAAATGAAGGAATTTGATGAAATAGAACAATTGGATATGTTTTATTTTGTCAAATTTCTTTATTTTCTTTTTAATCACGGCAAAATTTAATGTAGAATTGTGTTTTGTATAATTCAAATTTGACCTTGAATAACTTGTTGTCAATTTCTTGTCCAATTATTGTTGATGTAAAGTGGACTTTGAAAGCAAAATTTTCTTGTCCTCAAAAAAATTGAAGGAACTTGGAATAAATGTTGTAAAAATGTCAATATTTTCAGTAGTACCAATGCAATGATTTTTTTATTAGAAGCTTTTGAATGTCGTTTGTTTCTTTGTTTGAGTAAAGTGTTTGATTTGAAACAGAATAGAATAGAACAGATTAATAAAATAAATAAAATAGAGAGATAGATTAGAATAGATATATAGTATAAAATAAACTGAAATAGAATAGAGTAGAATATAATAGAATAGATGTAATATATATGTAGATACTTACTAATAAAGTATTTGATTTAAAACAGAATAGAGTAGAATGTAACAGATTAAATGAAATATATAGATAGATTAGAATAGATATATAGTATAGAATAAAGTAAAATATAATATAATAGGTGAAATGATTGTGAAAAGCAATAGTTTTAAGTACCTAGGATCGGTATTACAGAGTAATGGAGAAATAGATGGAGATGCATGCAGTAGAATTAGGGCTGGATGGATGAAGTGGAAAGAAGCGAGTGGTGTGTTGTGACAGAAAAATTCCAATGAAGCTGAAGGGAAAATTCTATAAAACAGCCACAAGACCGGCTATGATGCGCGGAACTGAATGTTGGGCAGTGAAAAAGAAAGCGGAACAACGAATGCATGTGGTGGAAATGAGAATGCTTAGATGGATGAGTGGAGTGACAAAGAAGGATAAAATTAGATATTGTAAGGGGACTATTTGTTCCCTGGGTTCGAATTTACCAAAACTGTGAAAATCAAACAACATTTAAACTATTTTATTCGAGAAATCGTAAAAGCGTTACAACGTGTATAAAAGTAGGTTAAGAATCATATATTCATATTTCAACTGTCTAAAGTCAACGGTCACTCTTCTCTCAGGCTGGCCTCTGGTAGTCAGAGCTATGCAGCCCAATATGGTGATATTAGGTGGGTGTTACATCCTCCCCCTTTGCACCGCACTGGTGTCTCGCGTGTGGGGCAAGAGTGGTGATGGAATCTGAACAACAAGAACACAACTTCTTGGTTCGTATTCGTTGACGTCTGCTAGCAGCATCTGGAGACGGTAGGTCTGGTAGGTCAGCAGCTAAGCTAACAGATCGAAGTTCCTCTTCGGGACACTCATCGACGGTGATTTCCACAGGAGCGGGAGTAAGATCTACAGGAGCCATCTTCGGTGGACGACCTCTCTTATGGATCGCATGCACTGGTTGTGGTGTGGGGTCACTGACCTCCGAACGGTAAGGAGTCAGGGCTGACACGTGATATTTTCCAACAAAAGTCTCTAAGTTGTCAGCAGGTGAAACTTGGTAAGTAGTAGGAGAGATAACCTTCGTAATCACATAAGGCCCGTCGCGTCGGGGCGCGAACTTTGAAGTAACCGACTTGGCCGAATCACTAAGGGTGTGACTGTCTATTAGCACTTTATCTCCGACGACGAAAGTTGCACAACGGCGATGAGAGTCTTTATAGATATTTCGCCTATCCTGGCATAGTTCATGTCTTTCGCGCGCGGTACTTAAAACGTCACTTATAGTTTGTAAGTAAGGCGTGATTTGAGTTACGAAATTTTCGTGTGTTATTATTGCTCGAAAGTCTCTGTTAACATCGTCTGGAGTTCGCAGTTCTCTTCCGAACGTAAGATATGCGGGGGTAAAACTAGTCGAATCGCACATCACGGTGTTCATCGCGAAACGCACACTAGGTAATTTGTCCGCCCACGACGTATGATCAGACTTCGTAAGAATAGCTAACTGAGTCTTAATGTCTCTGTTTTTCCTTTCGACCGGGTTGGATTCCGGGTGATACACAGGGATAAGGTTTTGTTGAAAACCCAGGCAATGTGCTACCTGTTGCATAACCGCACTTACGAATTGGGTTCCGTTATCGCTAACAACTCGACGGGGAACTCCATAGCGTAAAATTACTTCATCAATTAAATGCTTTGCGCAGGCAAGAGCAGTGGCAGACTCTAAGGGAAACAGCTCTACCCAACGAGTGGCTGTGTCTTCTATGACAAAAATCCAGGTATAACCCTGAGGAGTGGGGGGCAAAGGCCCAAACAAATCAATGGAGAGGACTTCAAATCTTTGAGAGTATGCAGGGGTTTGAAGACAACCTGCGGGCTTAAGATTTGAGACTTTGTACCTTTGACATTCAATACAATTGCGTGTATGATCGGTGATGGTTCGTCTCATACCAACCCAAAAATAGCGTCGGGCTATTCGTTGGTAGGTTTTCTCAATACCATAATGTCCTGCCGTGTCCGAGTCATGGTATTCATGCAAGATGTGTGGTATCCGAGATTTGGCTACAACTAACTGAGGTTCGTCCTCATCGACTTCAGGAGCATATCTATATAAAATTCCATTTACCATTAGAAAACCTCTTTCAGTCCATTTCTTAAAATCTACACTTGCTTCTGAGGGATTTTCTAAACTGTTTATGATCTTGGCAAGATCGGGTTCTTCTAATTGTTCAGCTCGTACTTCAGCTATGCTAAGTGTCGGGAAATCTATAGTGACATAGTTAATTTCTGAGGCCATTAGTGAATCGTCACGAGATGGTCTCGATAATGTGTCAGCAATGACATTCTTCTTGCCTTTAATGTATTCGATCTTTAAATCAAATGGCATTAACTCTAGGGCCCATCTGGCCAACCTACCTGTAGGTGACTTCAAAGACATTAACCATTTTAATGCTTGATGGTCACTTTGTACTGTGCATGTAGCGCCTTCTAGATAACCTCTAAATCGTTTGACAGCCCAAACAACTGCAAGAGCCTCACGCTCGGTGGTGCTGTAATTTTGTTCGGCGGGTGTCAGTAGTCTAGAAGCATACTCGACAGGTCTCTCGTCTTCACTCTCCCCCTGTAGTAAACATGCCCCCAGAGCATAACTGCTCGAATCAGTTCGAAGGACATAGGGAAGGCTACTATCAGCCTGTCTTAGAATGGGAGCGGAACAGAGCAAGGATTTTAGGAGATCGAAAGCCTCGGTTTGCTCTTGTCCCCAATTCCATTTTGTTTTCTTTTTAGTCAGATTTGATAATGGTTTGGCAACATGGGAAAAGTTCTCAATAAAGCGGCGAAACCATGAGCAGGTTTGGAGAAATCTAAGAAGTTGGGTCACATTGGTAGGAGGAGGCATCTGTAGTATGGCTGAAACTTTATCGTCATTTGGGCGAATACCTTGAGATGAAATTATGTGACCTAAGTAATGCACTTCTTGACATGCGAATGAGCATTTCTCACGATTTAAAAATAACTTGAAGAGCCTTAATCTATCGAATACTTGAAGTAAGTCTTTTAGATGGTCTTCAAAAGCAGAGGAAAGGATGATTATGTCATCCAGATAAGCATAAATATTTAGGTTCTGCAAGCCAGAACGGAACTTGTCTATGAGCCTTTGAAAAGTAGAGGGGCTATTACAGAGACCAAATGGCATTTTGGTATATCGGAAAGTGCCAAAAGGACAGACAAAAGCAGTTTTGTCACGATCAGAAGGGCGCACCGATACTTGATGGTAACCAGATTTTAGATCAAGGGTACTCATAAATTTGGTTTCTTTGGATGCATGTAAAATATCTTCGATTCGGGGAAGAGGGTACTTATCAGCTCGGGTCACAGCGTTTAAACGTCGATAATCTACTGTCAGTCTAACACCGCCGTTTTTTTTGGGCACCAAAACAACAGGAGCCGCGTATGGGGACTCGCATTCCTCTATTGTACCATCTTCTAATAGCTGGTCTAATTCATGACGTAGTTGTTCCTTTTTAATATCCGACATTCTGTATGGTGGAACAGCTATGGGATTATCATCTGTGAGGGTGATTGTATGTTCAGCAAATGGGGTAGATTCAAGACTTCGGTCGAATACATCCGCATTTTCTTTGAGGAACATATTAAGTGTATTCTTTTCGGGAGGAGAAAGAGAAATTCCTTCATCATCTCTAATTTCTAAGTGAGCCATAGTAATAGTGTTAAGTGTACAGGTATTACCTTGAAGGGGGTCACATGAGAAAGGATAACGAGACTCTGATATATCACCATAAGACCAAGAGTCACGTGGTATGTCTAAAATTATGTTTGCTTTCTTTAGAAAGTCGGCACCTAGCAATGTTCTACTTTGAATGTGTTCAGGTACAGAAATCAATGTGAAAGCATGTGATCCATTTTGTAATAAAATGGAAACGTTAAATAAAAGAACATTAACTGAATTTGTTCGACCATCCGCAAGAGTCATTTGCATTACTCTCGTGGTGAAAGGCGTTTTATCTTCTAAAAGAATGTCTCTTAGCATCGAACCTGCAATACTACATTGAGCTCCAGAATCTAAATAACAATGACCATGATGGCCTTCAACATTAATCTGAACTATAGGTTTGGAGTGTGAAGGTTGAACCTTCAAGACATGATTGTCATTGTCAATTTCCGCTAATAAAAACTCAGATGTGTTAGAAGAAGAAAAGGAGGTTGATTGAGCATTTTTAGAACACTTAGGACAGTTGCTTACAACGTATCCTGGGGTTTTACATCGATAGCATGCAATAGAGTTCTGCGTCGGTGCATTAGCAGACTGAGATTTTGTAAAATTTGAATTTTGTGACGTTTTTGGCGAGTTAGCTTTGTCGGAATCAGTTTCTTTTGCTTTTACCGCAGCTAATTTTCTACAATCGTCTTTTACGTGACCAATGTTTTTACAAAAAGCACAGCGTACTTTCTTAGTATCTTTAATTGGTTTAGACTCGGTGTCATAATCAAAAGTTTCTTCGAGTAACCGTGTTTGAGTTAGAAGTTCGTTAAAAGTTTTTACTTTGTCACGAGGGACTTTTTCACGAATTCTTTTATGAAGCAGACCGTAAACCATGTCTAGTTGCACAGGTTCTGTTAGCGTATTTTCAGGTAGTTGTGCTAGTATAGCGCGAGCTTTACAAATAAATATATCGCTAGCAGTACGTGAGTCTTGCTCATTCTCGAAAAGTTCTTTATACACGCGATATGCGGGCTTTTGTGGACCGAATGTAGTACGTAGAAGTTGCACGATTTCATCCCACGACTTAACCGTAGTTTTAACGCCTTGGTACCAGTTTGCAGCAAAACCGTCTAACAGCATTGGGATTCCTTTCAACGCATTTTCATCCGATACCTGCGAACAGTCTTTAAAGATAGTGACCGCGTCTAGAAAAGCGTTTACGTCCGAATTTTTAGATCCATCGAATCGCGAACAGCATTTTGATAAGTTGCCGGCTTGATGCACGGGCGGTAGTTGAGTAGTCACTGCCAATTTTTGCAATAATTCTTGGAATTGATCATTTGTAAGTGTAACCGATGCCATCTCCGCTGTAGAATTGTCTTCTGTACGGCTAGTAGCTGCTTTTGGGTACTTTGACCGAAGGGGATATGTATGCATAAAAGTGTACTTACAGTTTTTTGATTAACCTATACTTAATTCCGTCTTGACTGCAATATCCGGAAGACACACTGTTTCCACGATGTAAGATTGCACAAAAGACACGATTTGCACAAAAGACACGATCTTGACTTGCAATATGTGGAAGACACGACGTTCCCACGACGTAATATTGCACAAAAGTCCTGCACGAATTGTCGAATTAGTCCTATTTTGAAGTTATTTCACACGTTAAGGTTCCACAGTGGGCGCCAATGTAAGGGGACTATTTGTTCCCTGGGTTCGAATTTACCAAAACTGTGAAAATCAAACAACATTTAAACTATTTTATTCGAGAAATCGTAAAAGCGTTACAACGTGTATAAAAGTAGGTTAAGAATCATATATTCATATTTCAACTGTCTAAAGTCAACGGTCACTCTTCTCTCAGGCTGGCCTCTGGTAGTCAGAGCTATGCAGCCCAATATGGTGATATTAGGTGGGTGTTACAATATGAGTATATTAGGGGAAGTCTAGGTGTGGCACCAATTGATGCCAAAATGAGAGAGCATAGGTTAAGATGGTTTGGTCATGTTCAACATCGAGACGTTAATCACCCAATACGAAGAATAGCTGAAGTGCAGATTCCTGGAAGGAGTAGGAGAGGAAGACGATAAGGCAGGACATGTTGGTAAAGGGGATTAACATTGATATGACTCAAGATAGAATTGTGTGGAGAAATGCAATTAGGGAAGCCAACACTGCATAGGGATAAGGCAAAGAGAATGATGATGATGATAATAGGTGTAATGTGTAGATACTTATATAGAATAGGTTTGAAATAGAGTAGAATATAATAGAATAAAGATACTATATACCTACATCCCTAATAGCACAAGGATGTCCTTCACAGACTTTAGGGAGGTCCGTTTTCGTCCAAGGAACGTCCTATTTTGGTCCAAATGTCGCGCTACCGAATGTCTGTTGGACGTCCACTTAAGGTCCGAAGGGACGTACATTGGACCTTAATCGGACGTCCTAGGGGACGTAAATTGGACCTTAACAGGACGTCCTATTTTGGTCCAAATGCCACGTTGCCAAACGTCCAATGGACGTCCATCTAACGTCCGAGGGGACGTTCAGTGAATGTCAATTGGACCTTCATAGGATGTCCCAGTTTGGTTCAATGTCTTGCTGCCGAACGTCCATCTAACGTCCTGAGAGGACCTCCGGTGGACGTCTAGCATCGATATTTAGACCTGTGGAGAATGTATGGTGGGAAATAAAAAATATATTTTTAAGGAACTTATATTACATCTTATATTAAATTACAATTATTGGATATTACATTATTTACATTAAATTACAATACACTTCTCCAAGAAATTAACGCACTACCTTAAAAATAGGGCATTTTTGATGTCTCGAATTTTCTAAACCTGTTGTCTCATCTGAGTGATTTTTTTATAATATAGCCTAGGCTATAGGTTACATCCTTAAGCTTGTCATGCACTGGTAGCTATACTATAATATATGTATATTATATCATATCGCTCTCTATAGTAATGAGTGAGCCTGCAGACAGGGAACTAATGGTTCCGTATGTGCAGGCTCACTCATTACTATAGAGAGCGACGTGATATAATATATATTACAGTATAGCTCCCCGTGCATGACAAGCATAAGGCATTTTATATTATTATAAAAAAATCACTTAGATGGGACAACAGGTTTAGGAAATTCGAGACATCAAAAATGCCCAATTTTTAAGGTGGTGCGTAATGCACTGTATATATAGGTAAACTTATATACAGGCTGTAACAAAAATAAAATTTTTGTGTTTATTTAGTTGGCTATCTATTATAGTGTACAATCATCTAGAATATTTTGAACAAACTAAAAACATGAATATATCATCGAAAAAATAATAAAAAGGTCTTAAAATGCTTGGTTAGATATTAAGATCTAGTTAAAAAGAAACCAAAAACTGTATATTTTCTACAGAACGTAGATTATGAATTTTTAAGCCAGCTAATCCCATTTATTATACAGGGTGTCCCGAAAAGATTGGTCGTAAATTAAATCACATATTCTGGGACCAAAAATAATTTGAATGAACCTAACTTACCTTAGTACAAATATGCACACAAAAAAAGTTACAGCCCTTTGAAGATACAAAATGAAAATTCGATTTTTTCGAATATATCGAAAACTATTAAAGATTTTTTATTGAAAATGGACATGAAGCAATATTATTGCAGTAACATCTTAAAGAAAAATTATAGTGAAATTTGTGCACCCCATAAAAATTTTATGGGGGTTTTGTTCCCTTTAACCCCCCCAAACTTTTGGGTACGTTCCAATTAAATTATTTCTGCGGTACCATTAGTTAAACACTGTGTTTTTAAAACTTTTTTACCTCTTTGCTATTTTTTCGATAAAGCTCTTTTTATCAAGATATGGCTTCTTTTTAAAATGGTTCAAAATATACCTAAAAATGTAAATCATAAATAAATTTTCATATTATTAGTCTCTACAATCGTACTTAACCATATACAAATATGTGGTGGATTTGACAAATATTCAAAATATCACGATAAAAACTGACTTCAAAAAAGTACTAAGAGGCAAAAAAGTTTTAAAAACATTGTGTTTAATAGTACCACAATAATAATTCAATTGTAACTTACACAAAAGTTTGGGGGGGGGGGTTTAAACGAACAAAACCCCCATAAAATTTGTATGGGGTGTCGGGTGTCCAAATTTCACTATACAGTGGAACCTCGATTATCTGTCTCTCTATTAACTGTTAACCATTTTGTAAGAGAGACTAAAAACTTTTTTTACAGTCACCTCCTGTTTTCATATGATATTTTTTGACATGTTTTGTAGTAAATTCAATTATCTATTTACTACAAAACATGTCAAAATTTACATGTGAAAACAGATGACCCTAAAAATGGTTTTTCGTCTCCTACAAAATTCATGAAAAAGCAGATAGGAGGTATTGTCACATCACCGACGATATACCAGAAGTATATGTGGCCATACCAAATAATACATCCTTGATAAATATAAACATTTTTATTGCACAAAATATATATATTTCTATATATATATATATATATATATATATATATATATATATATATATATATATATATATATATATATATATATATATATATATATATATTTTTCCATAATCATCACTACGATGATGATTCATTTGTATTGAATTGTACATTGCAATTCTCTGATGTTTGGGAAAAAGGGCTTAAGTCAGAATTGCACATCGATAATGTTTTGATGATTTCTGGACCAGAAAAATCGGCTCTTTTTATTGGTACATACAGTTTAAGTCTGCAACACTTTTTTTATGGTCCAGAAATCATCAAAACATTATTGATGTGCAATTCTGACTTCAGCCCTTTTTGCCAAACATCAGAGAATTACAATCTGGTCATAACTGACCAATGAGCAATTTTAATTTAACCTAAATTACTACTGTTCCTTAAAATGAAGAGCTTACCCTATAGCGTCTCTTATCTAATCTAACAAGATCGTGCACTATTCTAACATACACAGGCACACAAGCACTACGCTCTGCTTTTCACTATCACCTATCACTCAAACTAGTTCAAAAGGCTTTGTCCTCTTCAATCTTCTAGTTTGTCCAGTAGTAGATATCGAGGAGCTGGATTTCCTCAATATTCTCATACTTATGAAGTTGTTGTTGCTCATGACCTCCTGCTATCTTCTTGATGACTATTTTATCCAGGTTCCATTCCTAGGTCTTGATATTTGTTTATAAAGTAATATCTTATTATGCATCGACAATGTGGAGTTTCTTCCAACTAGTCAATACACTTTTTATAGGTATCTTTCTTTTGCCTTTCATAGCCACAACAAGGCTATAATACGTTTCCTTCCTGGTTTTTTTGTAGACCACTTTCAGCTGATTCTAAAAAATTAAAATGAATGGTAATTTTTCTATTCTTTACAATTAAAAATCAAAAGAAATAGGAAATAGGTACTACTATTTACAGGTAATAATATGCATAAATAATTCGTTTCCTAAAGAATACAGAAAATTGAAAACGTTTTTATAATACTTACATAATTGTTTAAACAAAAGAGACCCAGCCAGAGCAAAACTAACAGACAGAACTGCAAAAAAGCCACTAATTTCCATTTTCCCACCCCCTTATCTTATATGCATTTTCCAATCAAAATTTTTAGGTTGTCATGAACATGAAAGACTCAACCTCAACAAATAATAATAAACAAAAAGCTCTACAGCTCTACTTCCACTTCCCGCCAAATGGACACAGGTTGGTGACACTGAATTCACGCCAAATAAATGAAAAAATAGAACAATTTTCTTTTTCGTCAATTTCTTCACGTGAAGTTTATAACGAACAAACTTAGATGTCAAAGTGTGCTTTTACACGTCAAATTTGGCCTTGAATAACTTGGTCAATTTCTTGTCCAATTTATTGTTGATGTAAAGTGGACTTTACATCAACAATAAATTGGACAAGAAATTGACCAAGTTATTCAAGGCCAAATTTGACGTGTAAAAGCACACTTTGACATCTAAGTTTGTTCGTTATAAACTTCAGGTGAAGAAATTGACGAAAAAGAAAATTGTTCTATTTTTTCATTTATTTGGCGTGAATTCAGTGTCACCAACCTGTGTCCATTAGGCGGGAAGTGGAAGTAGAGCTGTAGAGCTTTTTGTTTATTATTATTTGTTGAGGTTGAGTCTTTCATGTTCATGACAACCTAAAAATTTTGATTGGAAAATGCATATAAGATAAGGGGGTGGGAAAATGGAAATTAGTGGCTTTTTTGCAGTTCTGTCTGTTAGTTTTGCTCTGGCTGGGTCTCTTTTGTTTAAACAATTATGTAAGTATTATAAAAACGTTTTCAATTTTCTGTATTCTTTAGGAAACGAATTATTTATGCATATTATTACCTGTAAATAGTAGTACCTATTTCCTATTTCTTTTGATTTTTAATTGTAAAGAATAGAAAAATTACCATTCATTTTAATTTTTTAGAATCAGCTGAAAGTGGTCTACAAAAAAACCAGGAAGGAAACGTATTATAGCCTTGTTATGGCTATGAAAGGCAAAAGAAAGATACCTATAAAAAGTGTATTGACTAGTTGGAAGAAACTCCACATTGTCGATGCATAATAAGATATTACTTTATAAACAAATATCAAGACCTAGGAATGGAACCTGGATAAAATAGTCATCAAGAAGATAGCAGGAGGTCATGAGCAACAACAACTTCATAAGTATGAGAATATTGAGGAAATCCAGCTCCTCGATATCTACTACTGGACAAACTAGAAGATTGAAGAGGACAAAGCCTTTTGAACTAGTTTGAGTGATAGGTGATAGTGAAAAGCAGAGCGTAGTGCTTGTGTGCCTGTGTATGTTAGAATAGTGCACGATCTTGTTAGATTAGATAAGAGACGCTATAGGGTAAGCTCTTCATTTTAAGGAACAGTAGTAATTTAGGTTAAATTAAAATTGCTCATTGGTCAGTTATGACCAGATTGTAATTCTCTGATGTTTGGCAAAAAGGGCTGAAGTCAGAATTGCACATCAATAATGTTTTGATGATTTCTGGACCATAAAAAAAGTGTTGCAGACTTAAACTGTATGTACCAATAAAAAGAGCCGATTTTTCTGGTCCAGAAATCATCAAAACATTATCGATGTGCAATTCTGACTTAAGCCCTTTTTCCCAAACATCAGAGAATTGCAATGTACAATTCAATACAAATGAATCATCATCGTAGTGATGATTATGGAAAAAAATATATATATATAGAAATATATATATTTTGTGCAATAAAAATGTTTATATTTATCAAGGATGTATTATTTGGTATGGCCACATATACTTCTGGTATATCGTCGGTGATGTGACAATACCTCCTATCTGCTTTTTCATGAATTTTGTAGGAGACGAAAAACCATTTTTAGGGTCATCTGTTTTCACATGTAAATTTTGACATGTTTTGTAGTAAATAGATAATTGAATTTACTACAAAACATGTCAAAAAATATCATATGAAAACAGGAGGTGACTGTAAAAAAAGTTTTTAGTCTCTCTTACAAAATGGTTAACAGTTAATAGAGAGACAGATAATCGAGGTTCCACTGTATAGTGAAATTTGGACACCCGACACCCCATACAAATTTTATGGGGGTTTTGTTCGTTTAAACCCCCCCCCCCCCCAAACTTTTGTGTAAGTTACAATTGAATTATTATTGTGGTACTATTAAACACAATGTTTTTAAAACTTTTTTGCCTCTTAGTACTTTTTTGAAGTCAGTTTTTATCGTGATATTTTGAATATTTGTCAAATCCACCACATATTTGTATATGGTTAAGTACGATTGTAGAGACTAATAATATGAAAATTTATTTATGATTTACATTTTTAGGTATATTTTGAACCATTTTAAAAAGAAGCCATATCTTGATAAAAAGAGCTTTATCGAAAAAATAGAAAGAGGTAAAAAAGTTTTAAAAACACAGTGTTTAACTAATGGTACCGCAGAAATAATTTAATTGGAACGTACCCAAAAGTTTGGGGGGGTTAAAGGGAACAAAACCCCCATAAAATTTTTATGGGGTGCACAAATTTCACTATAATTTTTCTTTAAGATGTTACTGCAATAATATTGCTTCATGTCCATTTTCAATAAAAAATCTTTAATAGTTTTCGATATATTCGAAAAAATCGAATTTTCATTTTGTATCTTCAAAGGGCTGTAACTTTTTTTGTGTGCATATTTGTACTAAGGTAAGTTAGGTTCATTCAAATTATTTTTGGTCCCAGAATATGTGATTTAATTTACGACCAATCTTTTCGGGACACCCTGTATAATAAATGGGATTAGCTGGCTTAAAAATTCATAATCTACGTTCTGTAGAAAATATACAGTTTTTGGTTTCTTTTTAACTAGATCTTAATATCTAACCAAGCATTTTAAGACCTTTTTATTATTTTTTCGATGATATATTCATGTTTTTAGTTTGTTCAAAATATTCTAGATGATTGTACACTATAATAGATAGCCAACTAAATAAACACAAAAATTTTATTTTTGTTACAGCCTGTATATAAGTTTACCTATATATACAGTGCATTACGCACCACCTTAAAAATTGGGCATTTTTGATGTCTCGAATTTCCTAAACCTGTTGTCCCATCTAAGTGATTTTTTTATAATAATATAGCCTGAGGCTATAGGTTACTGCCTTATGCTTGTCATGCACGGGGAGCTATACTGTAATATATATTATATCACGTCGCTCTCTATAGTAATGAGTGAGCCTGCACATACGGAACCATTAGTTCCCTGTCTGCAGGCTCACTCATTACTATAGAGAGCGATATGATATAATATACATATATTACAGTATAGCTACCAGTGCATGACAAGCTTAAGGATGTAACCTATAGCCTAGGCTATATTATAAAAAAATCACTCAGATGAGACAACAGGTTTAGAAAATTCGAGACATCAAAAATGCCCTATTTTTAAGGTGGTGCGTTAATTTCTTGGAGAAGTGTATTGTAATTTAATGTAAATAATGTAATATCCAATAATTGTAATTTAATATAAGATGTAATATAAGTTCCTTAAAAATATATTTTTTATTTCCCACCATACATTCTCCACAGGTCTAAATATCGATGCTAGACGTCCACCGGAGGTCCTCTCAGGACGTTAGATGGACGTTCGGCAGCAAGACATTGGACCAAACTGGGACATCCTATGAAGGTCCAATTGACATTCACTGAACGTCCCCTCGGACGTTAGGTGGACGTTTGGCAACGTGGCATTTGGACCAAAATAGGACGTCCTGTTAAGGTCCAATTTACGTCCCCTAGGACGTCCGATTAAGGTCCAATGTATGTCCCTTCGGACCTTAAGTGGACGTCCAACAGACATTCGGTAGCGCGACATTTGGACCAAAATAGGACGTTCCTTGGACGAAAACGGACCTCCCTAAAGTCTGTGAAGGACATCCTTGTGCTATTAGGGATGTAGGTATATAGTATCTTTATTCTATTATATTCTACTCTATTTCAAACCTATTCTATATAAGTATCTACACATTACACCTATTATCATCATCATCATTCTCTTTGCCTTATCCCTATGCAGTGTCGGCTTCCCTAATTGCATTTCTCCACACAATTCTATCTTGAGTCATATCAATGTTAATCCCCTTTACCAACATGTCCTGCCTTATCGTCTTCTTTGGTCTTCCTCTCCTACTCCTTCCAGGAATCTGCACTTCAGCTATTCTTCGTATTGGGTGATTAACGTCTCGATGTTGAACATGACCAAACCATCTTAACCTATGCTCTCTCATTTTGGCATCAATTGGTGCCACACCTAGACTTCCCCTAATATACTCATATCTAATTTTATCCTTCTTTGTCACTCCACTCATCCATCTAAGCATTCTCATTTCCACCACATGCATTCGTTGTTCCGCTTTCTTTTTCACTGCCCAACATTCAGTTCCGCGCATCATAGCCGGTCTTGTGGCTGTTTTATAGAATTTTCCCTTCAGCTTCATTGGAATTTTTCTGTCACAACACACCACTCGCTTCTTTCCACTTCATCCATCCAGCCCTAATTCTACTGCATGCATCTCCATCTATTTCTCCATTACTCTGTAATACCGATCCTAGGTACTTAAAACTATTGCTTTTCACAATCATTTCACCTATTATATTATATTTTACTTTATTCTATACTATATATCTATTCTAATCTATCTATATATTTCATTTAATCTGTTACATTCTACTCTATTCTGTTTTAAATCAAATACTTTATTAGTAAGTATCTACATATATATTACATCTATTCTATTATATTCTACTCTATTCTATTTCAGTTTATTTTATACTATATATCTATTCTAATCTATCTCTCTATTTTATTTATTTTATTAATCTGTTCTATTCTATTCTGTTTCAAATCAAACACTTTACTCAAACAAAGAAACAAACGACATTCAAAAGCTTCTAATAAAAAAATCATTGCATTGGTACTACTGAAAATATTGACATTTTTACAGGAGACGTTAATTTCATAGAGGTATATATTAACATAGAGTGAGCCTACTTTCCGCGCTTCCTGACGACAAGATCTCATGGACTGGTTTGCGGCATCTCTTTCTAACACATTGTATCCAGAATCTGTGATGACATTCAGTGTAAGTATAGGCACGGAAGGGGAGGACAACTGTAGCAGCTTTAATATGCGTAAGAGTGAAACAGCACTAATCCAAATAAAAAAGATGGTGTCGTCACTTCGCTCTGAATGACACTCTCTCTATGCTAATATATAACTCTATGGTTAATTTGTCCAATTCGTTCCTCTATTTGCGCATGTGCAAGCAATGTCATATAAAGGAATCTTTTATTTTGACAATTGACATTAAATAGTTTTGTAAATTTGTAAAAAATTATAAAAATAACTTTTAAAATGTGCTGAAGTTCTGTATAAAATCTGCTGTTACCTGTAATGTAGATAAAAAGTAAAATAAGATCATGGAAAAAAGTAAAACGTTGACTTTAATTAGTATTTTGTCATTTAAAGAACAGAACAACATAGAACATAACTGATAATAATCATCCTGCAATATAGAAGTACATTTAGAAATAAATACTCTATTTTAGGAGTTGTTAAATACTTGTGCATATTATGGGTATATAAAATGGGGAATTTATGGACAATGTATTGCTATCCAGTTCTCAACTGCAGCAGTTGAAGTGCTTCCATTATAAATATTGCTTGTTATTGAAAGATTTGGTATTTTGAAGAGATTTTTCATATTGATATGTGAAATGAGATGCAATGCAAGAAATCTTTTGTTCAAAGAATATCAGCTTTACAAATATTGCAGTTGTTTAGAGAAAACATTGAAATACTTTCAACTGAACCTGCGGTTATTTAATCGAACAAGCTGTGACAGTACATTTTTAACCAGGAGAAAATCTAGTGCAAATATATGTGTGTGTGTTTGTTTGTTTTAAAATGTTGCCATTTAAGGCAAATACAGTAAAAATTCCGTTAACCGAAATGTCTTGACAGTTTAAATAATTTTGTCAATAAAAAGTAAATTAAACAGCAATAAAATTAAGGAAATTGAACATGTTTAGACTGTTTTTTAAGGAAATCTTCTATTTTCTTTTGTGTTTCCCTTTGACAACGATATTTTGTAGCTCTATCTCTCCAATACTATGTAATTTGATAAAAGAAGAATACAAAAAACAATGTTATTTTTAACCGAAATTCTTGTTATCCGAAACAGCCTCCCCCTGAATTATTTCGATTAACGGAGGTTTTACTGTAAATGGCTAATGTTGATAATATATTATTTTTCTAGGATTGCAGTTTGTTAATAAATTTATAAATATGTACATACATGATATTGGTGTTTGATTTGAAATGATTTTAAGTATCATTTAAAGTATGTTATATCACATTCCGTTAAAAGAACTTCCACAACTAGCAAAAATGTATGATAAACAAATTGTTTTAAAGGATAAAAATAATAATAAAGGAATTAGCTGTATGGTGGGTTTTTTATAGTACATTTAAATAAACAAATGCTGACAGCATGCAAATGAAAGTGTAATTAATACTTTTGGTTCAAAACTTTATAGATTGTAATACATAATGGATTAGAATTTAAAAAATAAATACTTAAACCTTTGTTTTATTGTATTAACCTCTTTATATTGTTAATACCATTTGGATTGCATATCAACCAAAGGATAACATGGAACAAATACCTCCAAATGAAATGCAGGCAGTTGGATCTCAAGTTCAGACAAATGTACTGGTTCCTTGGTAGGACATCCAAATTGTCATTAAATAACAAATTACAACTATACAAAGCCGTGTTGGTCACAACTTTGATTTTATATTATTATGTTTTTGTTCCTTAGTACCCATTGTTTACTGCTATTTGTTGAATGATGTACTATTCTATCTTGAAGTTATTTATGGCATGGGTATTTCTGTCAGTGTATGTAACATATTATGTAGACTGCCAATAGGATTTTTCAGCCCTTCTCATTTGTTTAGAACTTCTGTTCTATGAGAATGAGAAGTGTTGAAAAGTCCTATTTATGTTGTGTTAGGATGGGATGATGAAATGTGTCAGTATTTTGTATTAGATAAAAAAAATAGCAAGTTGCCCGAATCATCATTGTAAATCAAAAACAGGTCTTTTGAGATATTAGACTTTGGCATCCATTTATCCAACGTTGTAATAGGCATCAGGAAAAGAACAAAAAGAAGAGAACAATACGTTGGGCAACTTGCTACTTTTTTTATCTAATACAAAATACTGACACAATTCATCATCCCATCCTAACTATTAGGGTAGCTATTGGAGCCACCTCAGAAAATTTTACTTTTGTTTAATATTGGTATGTAAATTTTTTCTTTATACGGTCCACGTTGCCTTTAAAACTTTAGAAATGGACGGTATGCTTCTGTTGGAGTGATTTAGTGTTAAATAATAAAGTTTTTATTTCTACTATTTTCCTTGGTGAGATGTACCACTAGTGTAATGAACGTGCAATGTTTACTAAATTCCCAAAAAATTGTATAAGACTGTCAGAATATCACTGGAGAGCAATGGAAACTCTCAGAGTTTATTATAACTGTAAACACCAAGAATACAAAATAAGAGGCACACGAGTTGCAAGCTAGCTGGGCAGCACTGATAAACAAAGGCATCTGAGTCACGCATTACCACTATTGTCGGACTATTATTTATTGCATTCATTAAGTGCAACAAGACAGTCAAATGGAAACAAATGCATTAATATATTATACACTTCAATGATATACCCTTTCTCTAAAACATTGAATTTTACTACGTGGCTCTAATAATTTGATCACCCACTGTATGTTACATAGACTGACGGAAATATCCATATCATAAATAACTTCGAGATATAATTATAGAATTGCACGCATCATGCAACAAATATATATATGTAGCAGTAAACAATGGGTACAAGGAACAAACAATTAACAGAATCGAAAATCAAAAACTGCATAAAAAAGCCTTGAAATTAGTCTTCCCATTATCATAGAAAAAACCAGTACCTATCTTCTTCTCTATCACAGGTAAGATATCAACAAATATGTAGCCAAACACATAAAAAGAAAGGAATAACGCCAGCTTTCAGAACTAACAACTTACAAATATTTTAAATAAATCTTGTGGGAAGATTGAAAACAAGTTTTGTTTATTGTTAGACATGAATTTCCAACCATCGAATCCGTTAATTCTTTTCATTACACTTTAAGCACACTACACTCTAAAATAAATTTGTAGTAAAGTGTACAATCTGATAAAATAATACCGTCTTTTCCGTTGGCATCGGTCCATTTTAATTCGTATCTACTTATCCAATATATTTGAAAATATCATTTAACCTAACCTATTTTTTATAGTTTAGACTTAGGGAATCCATCGACCTGTCAAAGTTAAATCACGTGATCTTTGGTTGGCACACAAAACTGTTGTTATACTACATTCGCTCTCGCGAGATTTTTTTTGAGACATTCGGAATAGGAAACCTACAACACAAAAATTCCTATACTACATTCGCTCTCGCGAGATTTTTTTTGACACATTCGGAATAGGAAACCTACAACACAAAAATTCCTACCTCACACTATTAACTGCTAAAATCAATTCAAATCAACTTAATCTTTTATTAAAAAAAGAAGAATTATTAGAAATAGTGGGAGTGTCTACTAATCTTATAAAATTTTGTGAAGTTTGTTTCTATAAAATATTTTTATTTTGTACAATAAATAATTTTCTCATTTGTTATCAATACATTATAATAGTTTAAATAAATAATTATTGATTGGGGTAAGGTTTATGTTATTTTTATGTCCGTTTACTATTAATAATATTGGATATGAGCAGGTGCGTTGGTTTTGTAGTAATGTGTGTGTGTGTGTTAGAGCATTATTGGCTTCGGAGTCAATGTCCATTCGCCATCTTACCTTTTTGGGATTATTTGTATTATTTATGCGGAAGCTCCAAAGGAGTGCTTCCTGCTTTCTACTGATTTGTTCAGGTATGTATCCAATCACAATCCTGCTCTAATTTTACAAAGAACTATTTTATATACCTATATCTAATTTTCAACGATTTTTGTTTTTATTTGGAATTATTTCTTTTCATTTTGATTTTTTTTTTATCATTTTTTTATGTATTTTTTTTTTATTTATTTATTTTTTTTTTTATTTTTTTTATATATATATATATATTTTTTTTGATATTTTTTTTTTATTTTTCATTGTCTTTTTTTCAATATAATTTGGGATATTAGACTAGGACACAATTTGACGCTCAGGGGTCGATCAGAGCATTTAGACGAGACAGGTGGACCTCGGATAGGCGTAGGGCTTAACACGAAAGGAAAAAAAACATAGGTTATAAACTTAATCTAATACATAAAATATGTTTGTACAAAATTTGATAAACATTGAAATCTTCTGCTCTTAATAGTTGAGTTAGGTTATATGGTCTGGTGATTTTGTGTATTTTTGCCATTTCTTCATTTAATAATTTAACCTCGTTTATTATTCTAGAACAGCCTAGGATCATGTGCTCCGCTGTACCTTCTTCTCCACATGAACAATTAGGAGAATCACTCAATTTTATTTTATATTTGTACTGGGGAGTTAAAACATGGTTGAACCTTAACCTGCACAAAACAGAGAAAAACCGCTTGCTTCCCGACAGTCTTGAGAACCAAGACTGGCCAGGAGGCTTGGTAACTATGTTTTTATAAAATTTTCCCTTTGGACTGTTACTATACATTTCTCTCCATTCGGCTAGTATTATGGGTTTTACGTGGCAGGCAATTTCACTGTGGGGACATTTATAACTTAAAAGCTCTCCAGTTCTACTTCCTTTCTTAGCATCTTCGTCCACTTCTTCATTCTCTTTTATTCCACAATGTCCTTTAATCCAAACTAATGATACATTGATTTTTTTTGTTTGTAATTCTTGAAGTTTAATAATTATATTAGTCAAAATATAATTACTACTGACTTGGTGGATATTTTTTATTTTCATAATAGCACTTTTACTATCAGAACAAATTGCAAATGATTCTGCTGTAATTTTCATATTACTTATATACAGGAGAGCTTCTAATATGGCTATTAATTCTGCAGTATATATTGTAAGCTTTTCATTTAATTTAAAGGATTTTTTATGATTTTTATGTGGATCAAATATAGCGCAACCTACTTTCTTGTTGTTCTTTGATGCATCCGTGAATATATATTGACATCTGGGAAGATACTTTTCTAAATCCTCCTCAAATATGTATTGTCTAATCCTTGGGTGAAATTTTGAATAGTCTTGGAGAAAAACACAGTTAATTGGATGGATGTTATAAATATTTATGCTATATAATGGATCTATATCTGAAGAGTATATTTCTTCTATTACGTTATTTATTACATAATATGACTCAGTAATAGTTAAACTTTTTTTCGACTTCCAATAACTATGGGTAAGATCCGATGTAAACAGTATATTGATTTTTTGGACTAAGTTGCTATTTTTAGAACTTAATTTAGCTATAAAATTGGAAGCTAAAATCTTTCGGCGATATTTTAGTGGAGTTTCTGCTACTTCGGCAAATAAGCAATCAATTGGTGTACTTTTTAAAGCCCCTAGGCATAGCCTTAGACACTTATTTACTACGTGATCTATTTTTTCTAGTTGACTTTTGGAAGCTTGGTCATAGAAGAAACTACCATAATCCAGTATTGACCTAATGTAGGATTTGTACAAAAGGATTGCTACGTTTGGATCTGATCCCCATTTTGTTCCACACACTGACCGTAAGATGTTAATTCCTTTTTCAGTTTTCTTGATTAAATAATCTATGTGGTTTTTCCATGTCATTTTTTTATCCAGATACATTCCTAGGTATTTTACAGATGCCCGTACACTATACTTTGTTGTATCCAATGTTATTTCTGTTGGAATGTGTTTTCTTTTCCTCGTAAAAATGCAGACTTCTGTTTTTTTCCTGGAAATTTTTAGGCCATTTTCATTGCACCATTTATTAAGGTTCTTATAGGCTATATTTAATTTTTTGCACCCTTCTTCAATATACTGGCATGGGGAATATATACAAATGTCATCGGCAAATTGTAGTATAGAAACGGTCTCACTACATTTAATTTTACTTTCCAGATCTGCTGTATATATTAAGTATAGTACAGGGCTTAGTATACTTCCTTGTGGTAACCCAATATTGGTCGTTTTAGGTCCCAATGTTTCATCATTTATATTTATTGACACTGACCTATCGGAATATAGTAATCTTATACGTGAGGTCAAAGATTGGGAGATTCCCATTTTTTCCATTTTTTCATAGAGAATGTCTAATATGACGTTATCATATGCTGATTCTATGTCTACGAAAATTGCTGGAACGGAGTTGTTATTAGTAAAGGCGATATTTATATCACTTACTAGGTTGCCGATATTTTCAATAGTTGAGCATCCTCTTCTGAAGCCAAACTGTAATTTAGGTAATTTTTTATTATTTTCGAGCCAATGAACTAGTCTGACTTTGATCATTCTTTCTACAGTTTTTAATACACAAGAAGCTAGAGAAATTGCTCTATATGACTCTGGATCTTCAGCATCTCTATTTGGTTTCAGAATTGGGATTGCTTTATATTCCTTCCAGCTTGTTGGAAATTCTGCCCGATTCCATATTGAGTTAATTATGTTGCGAAAAATTTCAATACTTGATTCTGACAAACTAGCGAGCATTTTATAATAAATGTTATCAACTCCAGGTGCTGTGTTATTGTTTGTTTTAATTGTTTTGTAGTAATTTCCAGTCACTTCTGACAACTGAACTTTTCAAAAAAGAAATTACTAACGTCAGTGTCAAAAAAAATCTCGCGAGAGCGAATGTAGTATACCTCACACTATTAACTGCTAAAATCAACTCAAATCAACTTAATCTTTCATTAAAAAAAGAAGAATTATTAGAAATAGTGGGAGTGTCTACTAATCTCATAAAATTTTGTGAAGTTTATTTCTACAAAATATTTTTATTTTGTACAATAAATAATTTTCTCATTTGCTATCAATACATTATAATGGTTTAAATAAATAAATATTGATTGGCGTAAGGTTTATGTTATTTTTATGTCTGTTTACTATTAATAATATTGGATATGAGCAGGTGCGTTGGTTTTGTAGTAATTTCCAGACACTTCTGACAACTGAATTTTTCAAAAAAGAAATTACTAACGTCAGTGTCAAAAAAAATCTCGCGAGAGCGAATGTAGTATACCAGAGAAGTTGTCAATTCCTAGTAACTTCCCTCTATCTTTGAACCCTTAAGCCAGGATCACACGAGGCTAGTTATTCAAGTTAGGATAGCAAGCTAGATATCCTGGTATCGTAGCTTGAGTTACTGTCCTGGCTTGGCGCATGCTAGAATGGTTTACATGTGGCTGGAAAATTTTCAGCCAGTCACTGTACTATTGCGAGATCAACAACTGTCAACGACAGCATACTAACCCCCTCTGTGGCTCAGTGGTCAGGGTGCGTACCTTTGGATCGAAAGGTTGAATGGTCGTGAGTTCGAATCTCACCAGGGTTTTTCGTTTATTTTAAATTAATAAATGAAAGTAATTTCTGTCCTTGTGGGATCGGTACTCACCAGAGAGACTGCAGATGTTTGGATACAATTAGCGTCTCTTTGGAAAGACAATGACGTCTACTTTGCAAAGTAACAAGACACTTACTCAACATACACACTACATATTACTCCCCTGAGTTAGTGATAAGTTATAGTCTAAAAAATCATTATGAAATTGACTGGCCAGTTGGTTGTGAAAACCAGTGCCAATACACAAAACACACACAAAAACGCTTTACCAGCAAGAGTTTTAGAAGTATGTGGTTATCTCTTTAAAAAAATAAAACAGGTCGACATTATGCGCTTGCCGTTTAAAAACACTAGCTTTGCGGGCCAGACGAGGGTGGTACACATGCCAAGATAATAAAACCAATAGAGAAGGAGCTTAACAAAATAGAACTCCATGCTATTAGCCGATCCTAGCTTAAGACACTGACTTACTGTCTTTCTCATTAGCATACTAGCCTACATGCGAAGCTAATTCTGTATACATGGAGCTAGTAATACTAACATGCTTGTTTAAAAGCGCTAGCTTGAAAATCTAGCCTCGTGTAATGCGGGCATTAGAATCATAAGGTCTGCTTATACATCATTCATAGATTAGGTCAAAATAAGAATAGTTGTAAATAATAAATAAGTTATTATCAATGAATATAGATGCTCTGTATTTATTGTTATTATTTAGAAAAAACTGACATCTTTAACATACTACATTTTAAGAAATCCTGATTGTTTTATTGATAATAACCTAAACTCAATGTAATTATTGATTTTTCTTATTTGTTTTTTGTCGTGATTTTGAGGTAGTATAGTATTTAAAGACATTCATTAGATTAATTATTTTATAAACTTTACGTTTTTGGTGATTTTGAGTGCTGACAACATGCCTGTGACTTGTATATTAGTGAACTGTGGAAGTCCAACTGATCCGGATAATGTTAATTTTAATTTGTTTTTTGTCCTGATTTTGAGCTAATATAGTATTTAAAGACATTCATTAGATTAATTATTTTATAAACTTTACGTTCTTGGTGGTTTTGAGTGCTGACAACATGCCTGTCACTTGTATAATAGTGAACTGTGCAAGTCCAACTGATCAGAATAATATTAATTTTAATTTGTTTTTTGTCGTGATTTTGAGCTTAATATAGTATTTAAAGACATTCATTAGATTAATTATTTTATAAACTTTACGTTTTTGGTGATTTTGAGTGCTGACAACATGCCTGTGACTTGTATAGTAGTGAACTGTGGAAGTCCAACTTATCAGAATAATGTTAATTTTAATTTGTTTTTTGTCGTGATTTTGAGCTTAATATAGTATTTAAAGACATTCATTAGATTGATTATTTTATAAACTTTTCGTTTGTGGTGATTTTAAGTGCTGAAAACATGCCTGTAATCTGTATAGTAGTGAACTGTGGAAGTCGAGCTGATTGGATAATGTTAATTTTTTTCATGTTCCCTCTATAGGGCTTTTCATTCACAGTCATTTGTTTTGAGCTTCTGTCATATGTCGTATAATCCGTGTATAGTAATCGATGAAAAGCCGTATTAGAAACTCATTTATGTTTCCTCACCTAACTAAATTGTCAAATAACAGGACGCACTCATGCTAGGAATTATGGTTTTTATTAATATTATGACAATTATGTATTTATATGTGACACTAACGTAACTAGTGACATTCATTTTTAGGCCAATGTGACAAACTTTATTAATAGTACTAAATTTTAACATTTATCCCCTATTTTGTTAAAACAATATTATTTTGTTTTTCATTCTATTCAAAATAAATGCAGTTTTGACAGGGAATTTGTTTTGTTATTGATTTATTCCATATAGACCTGGATCCCACGTACCAAAAAAAAGTTGATTAATAGCAAGCTGAAAATTTATTAATAGCTTAATGGTGTCTAGTCCGACAAACTTTGATGTACGGGAACACTGGAAGTTTTAACTGTGGAACAGGTTAAAAATTTGGAACGTCAAACTACGAAAATGTTTATGTAATTTGTCAGATAAAACTTCCAGTTGATTTGCTACCAATTCATTAAACTCTCATGCAAAAACCAGACTGGTGAAAAAATCACCAACTGGGCATTTTAATGATAGAACACGAAGACCATGTCAAACTACAGGAATCATGTTGGTTAGTAATAGCAGTCTGATTTTTGCATGAGAATTTAATGAAAGGATAATAGATCAATTGGATGTTCTGTCCGACAAAATATATGGGATGTTTTTGTAATCTGATGTTCCAAATCTGAGTTTCCAAACTGTTTCACAATTAAAACTACCCCTGTTCCAGTGTCACAATACATCAAAGTTTGTCCAACTGGACACCGTTAAGCTATTAACAAATTTTCAGCTGGCTATTAATCAATTTTTTTGGTACACGGGATCCAGACCTAATAGGTTTGTTCATAGTACGACACAAACGATTAGCAACTGCTGCCAACCATCAGATGCATGAGCAGTTAACAGTTAGCGTTGTGCAGTTAATAGTTAGCATTCATAGACTACGAATGCACATGTGTCTGATGGTTGGCAAGAGTTGCTGATCGTTCTACGAACAAACCTATCAGTAAGCACAATTTGTGATATCCATGGGTAGTTACTAACAGAAAGAGGCAGGATTCGATTTTTAAAACATTTATTTTAGAGTCAAAACATAGTCATACCTTAAACGATAAATGTATATTATCATTACAAGTTGATACTAATTACAAAAATAAATACACATTTAAAAGACCAATACATAATTACTCATGATGAAGAAGAACATTATAATTAAAAATGAATAACCATTTTCATATCGCTGCAACACAATGCCAAAGCCATCTTATATTTCAATTCGTTTAGTGAGCGCAACAAGCACTCTGACTGAACAGTTTCAAAACTCATTAGTTTTTCATCAGAGAATGCATATGTTGCTATCTCCAAACCATGTAGCTGTAACATATGTACATACATTGGGTTCTTCTTCGTCTGTCTTGCCCTGAGCATACTAAGCTAAAAATAGGATTGCTGCAATATGGCTGCAGACTTCACTATTACCGGCCATACGCATACAATGTAAATTTGCTATGTCATCAGAACTGGCTATCACCCCACCCAAGCATTTAGTCGTTTAGCAAGGTTTTTTGGAAATGCTTCACCTAAAAAAAATATTTTATTTTTTTGGAAATTCTTCAACTACAAAAATTTATTTTTATTAGAGTATTTGCGTTCTTTACAATGATTGAGAATATTTTATTTAAAATCAGACATTCATATAATATAATTTTAGAACAATCATGACAGTAATTCAAATATATGGCAGTAATAAATCATTTTCAGAGAATTATGGAGTTCGCAGTTTACAGATTAGGACGATGATATGTCTGGTTTCATACAGATATATAAACGTAAATAAATCTAATATTTAAAACCAATTTATCCAAAAGACACTAATACTGTTATCCATATATTTCTTAATGGTGAATAAATAAAATAAAGGCATACCTTTCCGACAATAATATGGAAATCAGGAAATCATTAACAATTTTTACTCCATTCAAAACAAATCCAGCTGTAAAATATTTATGTGCCTGAAGGCTTTTGTGTGCTTTCATCTGCTGCTTAGAGTAGCAACTGCGAGATTCCACCAGATATGTATAAATATCTATAATAGTAACTTGATGGACTGCACTTTACTGTAAAATCCAATTCTGACTGAATTGCGTATGGATCTAAATCCCCAATTATTTTCAGCTTCAATAAATATCTAGAACAATAAAAGAAATAATGTTATTGCTTGCAAAATTCATCATTATTGATAAATATCGAGGCAAAATGAACAGTAAAAAAATTGTTTCGCCTACCTTTCTCGCAACATCTGGAGTTTCCAATAATAATTTCCTTAAATAATCAGTTTGCATTGTGGTAAAGTTTATAAAGTTCACAAAAACAGGAAACGAAATTTAAATGAATCCAAAATACGACGATAAACAATGAAAAATCATTGAAAAATAGATGCAAACATAACCTCTTTGTTAGTTTGTGTGCCAACCAGAGGTCACGTGGTTTGGATTGCCTAATAGGTTCGTTCCAAGACGACACATTTGTACGATCCCTTGAACCGCCACGAAATCGATTGGACTGTTTTAATGCGCAGAATCGCCCTTGAACGGTTTTCTTTCGATCTCGATCCGATTACCGGTACGTAACCCTCTTGGAACGAATTCGTGTACCATTACCATTTCAAGTTCGAGTTGCGCCTGAGCCATTTTCAGTGCGAGTACCACTGTACCACTAGTAGTTTGCTAGATGGTTATGGTTAAAAATTAATATTTCTAATGTCCACTTTACATCAACAATAAATTGAATAAGAAATTGACAAAGTTATTCAATACCAAATTTGACGAGTACAAAATGTATGGTTTGTAAAAGAAAGTGAAATAATTTGATGAAATAGAACAATTGGATATGTTTTATTTTGTCAATTTTCTTTTTATTCACGGCAAAATTGGATGTAGAATTGTGTTTTGTATAAGCCAAATTTGACCTTAAATAACTTTTCAATTTCTTGTTCAATTTATTGTTGATGTAAAGTGGACTTAACATGTTCATTAAACATCACTTCAGCTTCAAAACCTTCCCCAGAATCGATATCTGACATTAAATCGTTGTCTTCTATGAAAAAAGAAAATAATAAATTATCCATTTTTATAAGATTAATTTGAAAAAAAAAGAATTAATAATTATTTAAACGGAAATCAAGATTCACAGGTACTAATAGCGTAAATTGTGGATTATTCTATTATTGAATCATCAGCTGATCTCATAGCAGTGACCAGTAAAAATAAAAACAATCCTAACTGCGCAAGTCAGTACAAATGGTTTCTGCTTGAAGGCATGTATCAAAAGGGCCGTTCAGTTACCGATTTCGAAGCGGTACATGGATCGCTTGGAACAACACGGTGTACGATACCAATCATCGTTCATGTTCGCTTGGAACGCATTTTTTATAATGCGCATGACGAGGGCAGTACGAAGGACGGTTTTCATGTCACTTGGAACGCGCCTTATATAAATAGTTATAAATAATTATAGATAAATAATTTAATTGAAATCTACACTAACATTTGTTTAAAAGCACATTTAGATATTATGAATACTTTGTTAAAGAAAGAATAATCTATAATAATGTTAAAATATACTACTAGTTAAAGAAAGAATAATCTTTTTTTAGCCGTAATAGGTCCACTGCACATTATTTAAATTTTGGCACGAAATTCAATATGACATTGCCTGCACATGCGCAAATAAAGGAACGAATTGGACAAATTAACGTCTCCTCATTTTTACAACATTTATTCCAAGTTCCTTCAATTTTTTTGAGGACAAGAAAATTTTGCTTTCAAGAAATTCACGAATTTATTGGCGTCAAGTTAATAACGAACAAACTTGGATGTCAAATTGTGCTTTGAGAACACGTCAAATTTGGCCTTGAATAACTTGGTCAATTTATTGTTCAATTTATTGTTGATGTAAAGTGCACTTTACATAATTGTTTAAACAAAAGAGACCCAGCCAGAGCAAAACTAACAGACAGAACTGCAAAAAAAGCCACTAATTTCCATTTTCCCACCCCCTTATCTTATATGCATTTTCCAATCAAAATTTTTAGGTTGTCATGAACATGAAAGACTCAACCTCAACAAATAATAATAAACAAAAAGCTCTACTTCCACTTCCCGCCAAATGGACACAGGTTGGTGACACTGAATTCACGCCAAATAAATGAAAAAATAGAACAATTTTCTTTTTCTTCACGTGAAGTTTATAACGAACAAACTTAGATGTCAAAGTGTGCTTTAACACGTCAAATTTGGCCTTGAATAACTTTGTCAATTTATTGTTCAATTTATTGTTGATGTAAAGTGGACTTAAGTTTGTTCGTTATAAACTTCGTGAAGAAATTGACGAAAAAGAAAATTGTTCTATTTTTTCATTTATTTGGCGTGAATTCAGTGTCACCAACCTGTGTCCATTTGGCGGGAAGTGGAAGTAGAGCTGTAGAGCTTTTTGTTTATTATTATTTGTTGAGGTTGAGTCTTTCATGTTCATGACAACCTAAAAATTTTGATTGGAAAATGCATATAAGATAAGGGGGTGGGAAAATGGAAATTAGTGGCTTTTTTGCAGTTCTGTCTGTTAGTTTTGCTCTGGCTGGGTCTCTTTTGTTTAAACAATTATGTAAGTATTATAAAAACGTTTTCAATTTTCTGTATTCTTAGGAAACGAATTATTTATGCATATTATTACCTGTAAATAGTAGTACCTATTTCCTATTTCTTTTGATTTTTAATTGTAAAGAATAGAAAAATTACCATTCATTTTAATTTTTTAGAATCAGCTGAAAGTGGTCTACAAAAAAACCAGGAAGGAAACGTATTATAGCCTTGTTGTGGCTATGAAAGGCAAAAGAAAGATACCTATAAAAAGTGTATTGACTAGTTGGAAGAAACTCCACATTGTCGATGCATAATAAGATATTACTTTATAAACAAATATCAAGACCTAGGAATGGAACCTGGATAATATAGTCATCAAGAAGATAGCAGGAGGTCATGAGCAACAACAACTTCATAAGTATGAGAATATTGAGGAAATCCAGCTCCTCGATATCTACTACTGGACAAACTAGAAGATTGAAGAGGACAAAGCCTTTTGAACTAAAATAGTTTGAGTGAGAGGTGATAGTGAAAAGCAGAGCGTAGTGCTTGTGTGCCTGTGTATGTTAGAATAGTGCACGATCTTGTTAGATTAGATAAGAGACGCTATAGGGTAAGCTCTTCATTTTAAGGAACAGTAGTAATTTAGGTTAAATTAAAATTGCTCATTGGTCAGTTATGACCAGATTGTAATTCTCTGATGTTTGGCAAAAAGGGCTGAAGTCAGAATTGCACATCAATAATGTTTTGATGATTTCTGGACCATAAAAAAAGTGTTGCAGACTTAAACTGTATGTACCAATAAAAAGAGCCGATTTTTCTGGTCCAGAAATCATCAAAACATTATCGATGTGCAATTCTGACTTAAGCCCTTTTTCCCAAACATCAGAGAATTGCAATGTACAATTCAATACAAATGAATCATCATCGTAGTGATGATTATGGAAATATATATATATATATATATATATATATATATATATATATATATATATATATATATATATAGAAATATATATATTTTGTGCAATAAAAATGTTTATATTTATCAAGGATGTATTATTTGGTATGGCCACATATACTTCTGGTATATCGTCGGTGATGTGACAATACCTCCTATCTGCTTTTTCATGAATTTTGTAGGAGACGAAAAACCATTTTTAGGGTCATCTGTTTTCACATGTAAATTTTGACATGTTTTGTAGTAAATAGATAATTGAATTTACTACAAAACATGTCAAAAAATATCATATGAAAACAGGAGGTGACTGTAAAAAAAGTTTTTAGTCTCTCTTACAAAATGGTTAACAGTTAATAGAGAGACAGATAATCGAGGTTCCACTGTATAGTGAAATTTGGACACCCGACACCCCATACAAATTTTATGGGGGTTTTGTTCGTTTAAACCCCCCCCCCCCCCCAAACTTTTGTGTAAGTTACAATTGAATTATTATTGTGGTACTATTAAACACAATGTTTTTAAAACTTTTTTGCCTCTTAGTACTTTTTTGAAGTCAGTTTTTATCGTGATATTTTGAATATTTGTCAAATCCACCACATATTTGTATATGGTTAAGTACGATTGTAGAGACTAATAATATGAAAATTTATTTATGATTTACATTTTTAGGTATATTTTGAACCATTTTAAAAAGAAGCCATATCTTGATAAAAAGAGCTTTATCGAAAAAATAGAAAGAGGTAAAAAAGTTTTAAAAACACAGTGTTTAACTAATGGTACCGCAGAAATAATTTAATTGGAACGTACCCAAAAGTTTGGGGGGGTTAAAGGGAAAGAAACCCCCATAAAATTTTTATGGGGTGCACAAATTTCACTATAATTTTTCTTTAAGATGTTACTGCAATAATATTGCTTCATGTCCATTTTCAATAAAAAATCTTTAATAGTTTTCGATATATTCGAAAAAATCGAATTTTCATTTTGTATCTTCAAAGGGCTGTAACTTTTTTTGTGTGCATATTTGTACTAAGGTAAGTTAGGTTCATTCAAATTATTTTTGGTCCCAGAATATGTGATTTAATTTACGACCAATCTTTTCGGGACACCCTGTATAATAAATGGGATTAGCTGGCTTAAAAATTCATAATCTACGTTCTGTAGAAAATATACAGTTTTTGGTTTCTTTTTAACTAGATCTTAATATCTAACCAAGCATTTTAAGACCTTTTTATTATTTTTTCGATGATATATTCATGTTTTTAGTTTGTTCAAAATATTCTAGATGATTGTACACTATAATAGATAGCCAACTAAATAAACACAAAAATTTTATTTTTGTTACAGCCTGTATATAAGTTTACCTATATATACAGTGCATTACGCACCACCTTAAAAATTGGGCATTTTTGATGTCTCGAATTTCCTAAACCTGTTGTCCCATCTAAGTGATTTTTTTATAATAATATAGCCTGAGGCTATAGGTTACTGCCTTATGCTTGTCATGCACGGGGAGCTATACTGTAATATATATTATATCACGTCGCTCTCTATAGTAATGAGTGAGCCTGCACATACGGAACCATTAGTTCCCTGTCTGCAGGCTCACTCATTACTATAGAGAGCGATATGATATAATATACATATATTACAGTATAGCTACCAGTGCATGACAAGCTTAAGGATGTAACCTATAGCCTAGGCTATATTATAAAAAAATCACTCAGATGAGACAACAGGTTTAGAAAATTCGAGACATCAAAAATGCCCTATTTTTAAGGTGGTGCGTTAATTTCTTGGAGAAGTGTATTGTAATTTAATGTAAATAATGTAATATCCAATAATTGTAATTTAATATAAGATGTAATATAAGTTCCTTAAAAATATATTTTTTATTTCCCACCATACATTCTCCACAGGTCTAAATATCGATGCTAGACGTCCACCGGAGGTCCTCTCAGGACGTTAGATGGACGTTCGGCAGCAAGACATTGGACCAAACTGGGACATCCTATGAAGGTCCAATTGACATTCACTGAACGTCCCCTCGGACGTTAGGTGGACGTTTGGCAACGTGGCATTTGGACCAAAATAGGACGTCCTGTTAAGGTCCAATTTACGTCCCCTAGGACGTCCGATTAAGGTCCAATGTACGTCCCTTCGGACCTTAAGTGGACGTCCAACAGACATTCGGTAGCGCGACATTTGGACCAAAATAGGACGTTCCTTGGACGAAAACGGACCTCCCTAAAGTCTGTGAAGGACATCCTTGTGCTATTAGGGATGTAGGTATATAGTATCTTTATTCTATTATATTCTACTCTATTTCAAACCTATTCTATATAAGTATCTACACATTACACCTATTATCATCATCATCATTCTCTTTGCCTTATCCCTATGCAGTGTCGGCTTCCCTAATTGCATTTCTCCACACAATTCTATCTTGAGTCATATCAATGTTAATCCCCTTTACCAACATGTCCTGCCTTATCGTCTTCTTTGGTCTTCCTCTCCTACTCCTTCCAGGAATCTGCACTTCAGCTATTCTTCGTATTGGGTGATTAACATCTCGATGTTGAACATGACCAAACCATCTTAACCTATGCTCTCTCATTTTGGCATCAATTGGTGCCACACCTAGACTTCCCCTAATATACTCATATCTAATTTTATCCTTCTTTGTCACTCCACTCATCCATCTAAGCATTCTCATTTCCACCACATGCATTCGTTGTTCCGCTTTCTTTTTCACTGCCCAACATTCAGTTCCGCGCATCATAGCCGGTCTTGTGGCTGTTTTATAGAATTTTCCCTTCAGCTTCATTGGAATTTTTCTGTCACAACACACCACTCGCTTCTTTCCACTTCATCCATCCAGCCCTAATTCTACTGCATGCAGCTCCATCTATTTCTCCATTACTCTGTAATACCGATCCTAGGTACTTAAAACTATTGCTTTTCACAATCATTTCACCTATTATATTATATTTTACTTTATTCTATACTATATATCTATTCTAATCTATCTATATATTTCATTTAATCTGTTACATTCTACTCTATTCTGTTTTAAATCAAATACTTTATTAGTAAGTATCTACATATATATTACATCTATTCTATTATATTCTACTCTATTCTATTTCAGTTTATTTTATACTATATATCTATTCTAATCTATCTCTCTATTTTATTTATTTTATTAATCTGTTCTATTCTATTCTGTTTCAAATCAAACACTTTACTCAAACAAAGAAACAAACGACATTCAAAAGCTTCTAATAAAAAAATCATTGCATTGGTACTACTGAAAATATTGACATTTTTACAACATTTATTCCAAGTTCCTTCAATTTTTTTGAGGACAAGAAAATTTTGCTTTCAAGAAATTCACGAATTTATAGCGTCATAAAGTTAGCGAAACGGTTTTTTCAAAGTCGTTATTTTGACTTCTAGCTTAGCTCAAAAAATTGCACCTCGTTTGCGGATAATTGCACCATTCAAAATTTCATTTGCGGAGTTTCCGTTTTCGAGATATGAGCAAATCAAAAGTGGAGATTTCGGCGCAGCGCTAAAAATAAATGTCGATTTTCAGGGTATAAAATGCCGTAAAGTCACTAAATAACCATATCAAAAAATTGCACCTCGTTTGCGGATTATGAATAAACTGGTTTTAATTGAAAATTGAAAATGTTATAAAGGAAAAACGATATTAATGTTGGTTGCCTATACTGTAGGGGCAAAGGAATGCCAGAATAATTTTCACTTCTGGTAAACCTAAACTGTAAGGCTAAAAGTAGTATGTACCATAGTCAAAATAACTCCTCCTGACTTAAAGGTAATGCCTCCTTTGAAATTTCATTTGCGGATATTCCATTTTTAAGTTATATCAAAATGAAATTTCTCGGGACAGCGCCAAAGTATATATTTCCATTATCGGGATATTTATTAAAAGCTGTAAAAATAACAATAACTATATCATTTAATTTCTTCTGGTTTGAGGATTACGAATAGACCTGGTTTAAACTAAAAATCATAAAGCTTAAAAATTTTCCGAAGAAAAAAATTTTCCATTTTGGTGGTCCTAAACTGTATTTGCAAAAGTATTATCTGTATTGTAATGTATATCTAAAATTACTGTTTCTGACGTAAGAAAATCCCTCCATTCGAAATTTCATTTGCGGATTTTCCGTTTTCGAGATATAACCAAATAAAAAGTTAAGATTTCGAATAAATTTTCATTTTCTGGGTATAAAAAGCCGTAAAATTGCTAAATAACCATATCACCTAATTGCTCCTCGTTTGCGGATGATAAATAAACTGGCTTTAATTGAAAATAATAAAAATTGAAAATTTTATAAAGAAAAACGATATTAATGTCGGTTGTGGTTGCCTACACTGTAGGGGCAAAGGCAAAGGAATAGTAGTGATGTTGATTATAGTTACTTTCGAGGATTCGTTACAAATCGTTACTTTTGTACAAAGTACTAATTTACAAAATAAAAATGTTTACCATTCTTATTCAGTTACAATGCGAAGACAAAATAATCTTACTTTTCAATTAGAATACGGAGTGCAATCCAGCACTCTGAATCGAGATTTTCGATTCTTATAGGAATCTCATCGGAGAGAGCTTAGGCTGGTTCTCCATATCCTAACTGACCAGCACCGAGAGCTTTTCCCACACATTGCAACTGAAACAAATAGGGTAGGTGACTAGCGTCATCTGGCAATTGAAAGATGAAGTTTTTCAATCCTAATAGCAACATTAATAATATTGAAAAACATTAAAAATATTACTAAAAGATTTTTAAATTGAAAACTTATTGGTCCACTTCCCTGGTGACACCTCCAAGGCTTCTACAATATGCAAGCCAAATGGATGCTGCAGTGAAGACAAAGGGAAGGAATTCTACACTATGCAATTCACATCCCCGTCTGCAGCTTGGTAAAGTTCCAACGGAAAATGCACCTAGTTACTCTACGGAGTAATACGACTATAAAGTAAAAATGTATACCATTTTCATCAGTTGCCATGCGAAGGCAAAACAATCTTACTTTTCAATTAGAATACGGAGTGCAATCCAGCTCTCTGAATTGCGATTTTCGATTCTTATTGGAATCTCATCGGAAAGAGCGTAGGCTTGTTCTCCATATCCTAACTGACCAGCACCGAGAGCTTTTCCCACACATTGCAACTGAAACAAATAGGGTATAGGTGACTAGCGTCATCTGGCAATTGAAAAATGAAGTTTTTCAATCCTAATAGCAACATTAATAATATGGAAAATATTAAAAATATTACTAAAAGATTTTTAAATTGAAAAACTTATTGGTACATTTTCCTGGTGACACCTCCATCCATCCATCCATCCATCCATCCATCCATCCAATGGCACTACAGCCCAAATTGAGCCTTGGCCTCCTTCAACAAGCTTCTCCAATCATTTCGATTTACCGCTGTTCTTTTCCATGAACGCGTTCCCAGGAAGTTCCTGGCATCCTCATCGACTTCGTCTTCCCATCTCTTTTAAGGTCTTCCAACAGGTCTTTTTCCCTGCATTCTTGCATTTAGCAATTTTCTGGGGATTCAATTCTCATGCATGCGGACCACGTGCCCTGCCCACCGTAATCTCTGCAGTTTAGTGTATTGTGCTAGAGTTGGTTCGCTATATTGCTCGTATATTTCTCTATTATACCTAATTCGCAAGTTGTTATTTTCACTTATTGGGCCCAGTATCCTACGGTATATTTTTCTTTCAAACATATCTAATGCATTGGCAGATTTCTGTGTCACCACCCATGTTTCGCAGCCATAACTTACTATGGGCCTGATTATTATTTTATATACCCGGAGTTTTGTTTTCCGGTGTACGTCTCGCGATTTGAATATGTGGCCCATCGCGAAATAGGCTTTATTTGCCAGCACAAGCCTTCTATTTATTTCCGGTTCTTCTTCATTGCTTGCAACCAGATCCATTCCTAGGTACGTAAATCTATTCACATGTTGTATATCGTCAATAAAGTGTTGTTGCGCCGGTCTATTTGATCTGGTTTGTATGAGTAGTTTTGTTTTATTTGTATTTATTGCTAGCCCTACTGCCTCTGCACTCTGTTTCAACTCAACGTAGGTTTCTTCCGCTGCATTTATTGTTCTGCTCATTATGTTTATATCATCTGCGTATGCTGCTAATTGGGTAGATTTGTTTGTAAGTATGTTATTTCCTCTCACCGTCAACCGACTAATTACATATTCAAGAACAAGATTAAAAAGCGTTGGAACCAGTCCGTCGCCTTGTTTCAGTCCTTGCGTTATCGTATATAAACGCATCAGTGATCTGTCCTTGAATACATACCTGTGCTTCTGTTTCTGTAATTGTCATTTGCACTAGTCGTATTAATTTTGATGGTATGCTAAATTCTTCCAATATATTAGGTAGAATTGTTCTATCTATTGAATCATAGGCTTCTTTAAAATCTACAAAGAGATTGTAAACGTCCATGTCATATTCCCATATTTGTTTAACTGTAAATAGTTGGTCAATGGTAGATCTATTTTGCCTAAACCCTGCTTGATATTCCCCGATGATTTTTTCCGTGAGAGGTTGAAGTCTTCGATTAAGGATGTTTGTGAATATTTTGTATCCCGAACAAAGTAAAGAGATGCCTCTATAATTCTGACACAACAGTTTGTCTCCTTTTTTATGAATAGGGCAGATTATACTTTTCTTCCATTGTTGGGGGATTTCTTCTTCTATCCATATCTCTCGTATTAGCTGGTACATCTGTTGTGTCAAATTCCTTCCTCCTTGCTTGAGTAGTTCTGCCGGTATTTTATCTATTCCCGGTGCTTTATGGCTTTTTTGTATGTGGATTGCCGTTTGGACCTCCTCTAGCTTTGGGGGTCTAGTTAATTCATTTTCTTCTTCATCTTCCCCCAGTTCTTGTTGTTGTACCTCCTGCCATGTCTGCTGCTGCCTTTGTTGTTGTAATGGTGGTTGTGCCCCTTTGTTTAATACTTCCTTAAAATATGTCATCCAGGTTATCTTAATTTCGTCCATATCGCTAATGATTTCACCCTTCTTATTTTTGCAGAGGCTAGTCTTCGGTTTGTATCCCTGTCTTAAATGTTTGATAAGTTGGTATGAACTACGTGTTTCATCGTTTCCTTAAACTCCCTTTCTATATTTAGTATCCGTTGATTTTCGTACTTTCTCTTTTTCTGCCTGCACAGTTTATCTGCTCTTCGTCTTTTGTTCTCAAATTCTGTTTTTCTCTCTCTAGTACGTCTGAGTATGTAATTATGTGCTTTATTTCTTTCCTGTATAGCTTGTTTGCATTCTTCATCGAACCATGTTTCTTCTCTCCGTTGTGTCTTTGTTCCTAGGACTTCTTTCGCTGTGTTTAGTATGATACTGCTTATGGTGTTCCATTGATTTTCTATTGTGGAGTCTGCTCTGTTTTCTTCTAGTAATTTTTCATCCACTGTTCTCTCAAATCTTTCTTGTACCTCAGGGACTATTAGGTTATGTAAGGTTAGTTTTTCTTGTTTTGGATATTTTTCCTTTACCTTTCGACTGATTTTGCATCTAAACCGTGTCTGCACTAGTAGATGGTCTGAGTCACAGCTTGCGCCACATCTGCTTTTTACATCTAATATACTCGTCGCCATTCTTTTTTCAGTCAGTATATGGTCTATTTGATTTATTGTGTTTCCCTATGTTTCCCTATTACCCCTATGTACTCTTCTTCTTTTCCGATGTTGGCGTTTGTGTCGCCTATCACCATTTTAATGTCGTTTCTTGGTATTGAGTCATAGATTCGTTCTAGATCTTGATAAAAGGCTACCTTAGTGTCTTCTTCCTGTTCATTTGTGGGACAGTGCACATTTATAAGGGTTATGTTAAAGAAATGCATTTTTATCCTAAGCTTGCAGATTCTTTCATTGATGGCTTGAAAATCTGTTATCAGGTGCTTCATTTTATTATCTACGATAAAGGCTACTCCAAATTCTTTATTTCCATCATCTTTACCGCTATACAGTATAGTGTGTGTTTTAGTGTCCCGGCTACGTTTTCCCAACCATTTAGTTTCTTGTACTGCAGTGATTCTAATTTTATATCTTTTCAGTTCGTGTATAAGGATCCTCTGTGTTCCTGGTCTATTTTGCGTTCTGACATTCTATGTTCCCAGCATAAATTCCATATTCCGTTGCCAAAGTCGTCGTCTTGATATCCGTCCATTCCGAGGCCTATCTGAAGGTTTCGTAGTAGTACTTTTTTACAAGAATAGGTTACTGGCCTATCGCCCAACCCCCTTTTCGGAGGACCATTTCTCCCTTGCTCGTCAGCCCTTACATACTTTCCACTGGGGTTGGTTACCCAATCTCCGGTAAGGTTGCTCAGGTTCTCCAGGGTTCACCCGTCGGTGACACCTCCAAGGCTTCTACAATTTGCAAGCCAAATAGATGCTGCAGTGAAGACAAAGGGAAGAAATTCTACACTATGCAATTCACATCCCCGTCTGCAGCTTGGTAAAGTTCCAAAGGAAAATGCACCTAGTTACTCTACGGAGTAATACGACTATAAAATAAAAATGTATACCATTTTTATTTAGTTGCAATGCGAAGGCAAAACAATCTTACTTTTCTTACTTCATCTTTCAATTGCCAGATGACGCTAGTCACCTACCCTATTTGTTTCAGTTGCAATGTATGGGAAAGCTCTCGTTGCTGGTCAGTTAGGATATGGATAACAAGCCTACGCTCTCTCCGATGATATTCCAATAAGAATCGAAAATCGCGATTCAGAGAGCTGGATTGCACTCCGTATTCTAATTGAAAAGTAAAGGCCGCGTCTCACCATCAAATAATTTGATCAAACAGTTTGAGCAAACTTGACGTATTTGAGGAAGTACGTCAAAGTGACGTCACAATTGCAGTTTTTTTGAAATTCTAAAAATCTGTGCTCTCACTATCAGTCTAGTTTGATCAAATTTTTTGTATTGAGTTGTCTAACTTGTTTGTACTTTATTTAAAATTAAAATTTTTCATTATTATCCACAATGAACATTCAGGATGTGACGTCACTAACTGTCACTTTCTTGTCACTTTCAGTTTGCTCAAACCAGTTTGATCAAATTATTTGATGGTGGGACGCGGCCTTAAGATTGTTTTGCCTTCGCATTGCAACTGAAAATGGTATACATTTTTATTTAATACGCTCTGAGCTTCGCTGGTGTCGCTCCTAGCGGATTACTAATGCAACTTTTACCGGTAATTTTTAAATTTATTATTTAATTGTTATCGCTTAATTCTTACAACACAAAAAAGTAATTAAATTGTAATCGATTCTTTAAAGATTTTGCTAACCATTTTAACGTTCTATTAATGAAATATTAATTTCTTACTTCGGATACTTTCACAATTATCGTGTAGATGGCGCTTAGATTAATTTATAATTACATATTACAAAATATTAAAAAAACTTAAAATTCAGTATTTAAAACGTAAGTATATTTAAGGTAAAAATATACACCAGAGCTTTGACCAACTAATATTATTTCCTATTAATGTTTTTAATTTAAATGTTTTAAATTAATCACTTTGACATTTATGTCAAATTTCCGGTAAAGGTTTACATACTTGTCAATACTGGCGCTCGCGACTTTTTAATTATCCCATCTACCTACGAGCTCACAGCGTATTGGCTCCGTGCGTCTCCCCTCTACGTACAGTCACGTGATACGCTGTCAGATTTTGTAAGGACGTTTTAACATTGAGTCTTATGGGATTATTTTGTTAAACTTGAATATTTTATTTTGTAGTGATAATAATCGAATACAATTGTTAGAATTCATTAGTTATTAATTTATACTGTAATTTATAGTGCAACAAAATATTTTCTTTTTCGTTAATAAATATTTATTGACATAAACTGCGATAGTGAGGTTATGCATACAAAATCAAACTGATAATCAATATTGGAAAGTGAAGAATTTATAGTGCGTTTTTATTTTCTGTTTATATTAATACATAATATCACTAGCGTAACACGATATTTTTTTAAATGTCTCATTTAAACATACACAAAGCGTCCTTATAAAATTTCAAAAAACCGCCACCATGAGCAGGTCGGTCGATTTTGCTTTGACACTTTGTTAACGCTCGGAGCGAATAGTCGTATTACTCCGTAGAGTAACTAGGTGCATTTTCCGTTGGAACTTTATACCAAGCTGCAGACGGGGATGTGAATTGCATAGTGTAGAATTCCTTCCCTTTGTCTTCACTGCAGCATCCATTTGGATTGCAAATTGTAGAAGTCTTGGAGGTGTCACCAGGAAAATGTACCAATAAGTTTTTCAATTTAAAAATCTTTTAGTAATATTTTTAATATTTTCAATATTATTAATGTTGCTATTAGGATTGAAAACTTCATCTTTCAATTGCCAGAAGTCCCCTACCCTATTTGTTTCAGTTGCAATGTGTGGGAAAAGCTCTCGGTAGCTGGATTGCACTCCGTATTCTAATTGAAAAGCAAGATTGTTTTGCCTTCGCATTGTAACTGAATAAAAATGGTATACATTTTTATTTTGTAAATGATTATTTTATACAAAAGTAACGATTTGTAACGAATCCTCGAAAGTAACTATAATCAACATCACTACTATTCCTTTGCCTTTGCCCCTACAGTGTAGGCAACCACAACCGACATTATACTACATTCGCTCTCGCGAGATTTTTTTGACACTGACGTTAGTAATTTCTTTTTTGAAAAATTCAGTTGTCAGAAGTGACTGGAAATTACTATAAAACCAACGCACCTGCTCATATCCAATATTATTAATAGTAAACAGACATAAAAATAACATAAACCTTACGCCAATCAATATTTATTTATTTAAACCATTATAATGTATTGATAGCAAATGAGAAAATTATTTATTGTACAAAATAAAAATATTTTGTAGAAATAAACTTCACAAAATTTTATGAGATTAGTAGACACTCCCACTATTTCTAATAATTCTTCTTTTTTTAATGAAAGATTTAGGGCCGGTACTTTATGTCCCGGTTAAACCTCGGTTAGCTAACCGGGGTTTAATCGGGACAGAAAAGTACTTCATAGAGCCTCTTGCGTTGTAATAAAAGCAATTATAATTATCATTATAATTATTTATGAATATAATAATAAGTATAATTGCGTTTATGTCTATGTTATGCATATATTTCTGTCCCGATTAAACCCCGGTTAACTAACCGGCTGTTAACGGAGACATAAAGTACCGGCCCTAAGTTGATTTGAGTTGATTTTAGCAGTTAATAATGTGAGGTAGGAATTTTTGTGTTGTACGTTTCCTATCCCGAATGTCTCAAAAAAAATCTCGCGAGAGCGAATGTAGTATAATATCGTTTTTCTTTATAAAATTTTCAATTTTTATTACAGTAGAACCCCGTAAATCCGAACCCCGCGAATCCGAACTTTCGGCAAATCCGAACCAACGGAAAGTGAAAAAAATTTAAAAATTCAAGACAAAAACTTAAAAACATGTTTATTATACAGAGTAAAGCCAGAAAATTGGACAATGTAGGATTACTAGGACTTTGACATTTAAAATTTCTTAAAAATAAATATTTTACTTTAATATATAGGTTTATAAAGTGTTTATAAAGGTTAAACACAAACTTACTTTGGTTCTCTCGTAGTCAACTTGAGTCCAAAAATATTGTCCACACTCTTGCGAGAACGTTTGGCTACTCAAAATCACAATGAAAGCTTTGAACTACTAGTTAAGGCTAACTTTCGGATAATCCGAACTTTTCGGAATCCGAACAGGCTGTCCCCCCAATTAGTTCGGATTTGCGGGGTTCTACTGTATTTTCAATTAAAGCCAGTTTATTTATAATCCGCAAACGAGGAGCAATTAGGTGATATGGTTATTTAGCAATTTTACTGCTTTTTATACCCAGAAAATGAAAATTTATTTGAAATCTCAACTTTTTATTTGGTTATATCTTGAAAACGGAAAATCCGCAAATGAAATTTCGAATGGAGGAATTATCTTCAAATCAGGAGGAATTATTTTAGATTTGGTGGATAATACTTTTGCTAATACAGTTTAGGCCCACCAAAATGAAAATCTTTTTTCTTCGGAAAATTCTTAATTTTTATGATTTTTAGTTAAAAGTTAAAAATTTTAGTTTAGTAAAAATAGTCCTGTCGCCAGGGGGGGTACAACGGCCTCCTTAATTCAGATGGACTTACTCAAGTTTTTTTTATATATTTTGACCCGCAGAATACGAATTTTTTGGGTAACAGTTGATCCGGATGTCGATAAGATTGTTATAGACAAAGAACTTGAGGAATTACATAACAGCGATTTCTCGCAAAACAAAACATCTTTTTGTATTTTTTGGGTCATTTTAAGCAAAAAATATTACTACAAGTTTTTTCGTAGAATGCATAGTTTTCGAGATAACCGCGGTTGAACTTTCAAAAAATCGAAAAATTGTAAATTTTAAACCCGAATAACTTTTGATTAAAAAATAAAGTAGCAATTCTGCTCACCGCATTTGAAAGTTGAAGTCAAATTATATCGGTTTTGATTATTTGCATTGCTAAAAATTTATTATTTTATTGTTAAAGAAAGCTGTAAACTGTAGTAAACACCTAGTATGTGAGTGATGTTTTCTATGATTTCTCATTTAAAATCGAACGAGTAGGTAGAGTAGCTACAAGTGCAAGCGAGGCAATTTCTACGTAGCATGCGTTAAAACGCATGTATTAGGCACGGGAAACCTATGTGTTTATAGATTAGTTTAACAATAAAAAAATTAATTTGTAGCAATGCAAATAATCAAAACCGATATAATTTGACTTAAACTTTCAAATGCGGTAAGCAGAATTGCTACTTTATTTTTTAATCAAAAGTTATTCGGGTTCAAAAATTGCAATTTTTCGATTTTTTGAAAGTTCAACCGCGGTTATCTCGAAAACTATGCATTCTACGAAAAAACTTGTAGGAATATTTTTTGCTTATAATGACCCAAAAAATACAAAAATATGTTTTGTTTTGCGAGAAATCACTGTTATGTAATTCCTCAAGTTCTTTGTCTATAACAATCTTATCGACATCCGGATCAACTGTTACCCAAAAAATTCGTATTCTACGGGTCAAAATATATAAAAAAAACTTGGGTAAGTCCATCTGAATTAAGGAGGCCGTTGTACCCCCCCTGGCGACAGGACTAAAAGGTATATTCATATTCATAATCCTCAAACGAGGAGGAATTAAAAGATATGATTATTTAGTGGTTTTATAGCTTTTGATATTTACAAAAAGGAAATAAACACTTTGGTGCGGCGCCGAAAATTTGGTGCTACTTCGGTATGCGGTCTACGGCAGAGTTTCTAGTTTGGTATGCGGTCTACCGTCTGATATGCGATCTACGGCAGTTTAGCTGATTCGGCATGCGGTCTACGTACAAAAACAAATTAGAGAAACTATTACAAACTTTTTATTTATTATTTATATTTATACTTTACTTTACTTGTCATACTTGTGCTTTACTTCACACTTCAGGTGTTATTCTGTCTAAATCCCGAACCGAGGATTAGCGGCGTGTAATTTGGGTTGCCTATATAAACTTGAATCAACGAAATGGGCCTTGAGTGTTAATTTAAAACGCTGAAAAGACCGTTTAGTGATAATAAAAAGGGTGGATTGTGATTGCGCGCAGCGGTCAAATACCTCCTGCCCTGCGGTTCTCTCACTCTAATACCCGTAAGTTGGGTTTGGACCGAAGGGTTAGGTCTTCCTCCTTTCAGGCAAAAACCGATATTTACTGCGGTTGCATGATATTTAATATTAAAATAGTATTGGATGTGGTAGAATGTAGACTCTTTGTATAATTACCAATTGAACAGTGAAGCTGTTAGTAATAATAAAATAGTAATGTTTGTAATAGTTTCTCTAATTTGTTTTTGTACGTAGACCGCATGCCGAATCAGCTAAATTGCCGTAGACCACATATTAGACGGTAGACCGCATACCGAATTGGCACCGAAAATTTTTATTTTTTATAACTATAAAACGGAAAATCCGCAAATGAAATTTCAAAGGAGGGATTACCTTTAAGTCAGGAGGAGTTATTTTGACTGTGGTACATACTACTTTTAGCCTTACAGTTTAGGTTTACCAAAAGTGAAAATTATTCTGGATTCCGTTGCCCCTACAGTATAGGCAACCAACATTAATATCGTTTTTCCTTTATAACATTTTCAATTTTCACAATTTTCAATTAAAACCAGTTTATTCATAATCCGCAAACGAGGTGCAATTTTTTGATATGGTTATTTAGTGACTTTACGGCATTTTATACCCTGAAAATCGACATTTATTTTTAGCGCTGCGCCGAAATCTCCACTTTTGATTTGGTTATATCTCGAAAACGGAAACTCCGCAAATGAAATTTTGAATGGTTCAATTATCCGCAAACGAGGTGCAATTTTTTCAGCTATGGTAGAAGTCAAAATAATGACTTTGAAAAAACCGTTTCGCTAACTTTATGACGCTCGAATTTATTGGCGTCAAGTTAATAACGAACAAACTTGGATGTCAAATTGTGCTTTGAGAACACGTCAAATTTGGCCTTGAATAACTTGGTCAATTTATTGTTCAATTTATTGTTGATGTAAAGTGCACTTTAGTGATAGTCCAGGTTGTGAGAGGTTGCTCCCTCATGTAAAATGTTTCTGATTTGGTTTCTTCTATAGCACAATTGTACTTGCAATATACTGTTTTCTTTCTGCTTTACTTCTAGTTTGCTTTGCTAAACTATAGAACACATGCCATAGTCCTACTGAATAATATTACACTTGAATGTACAACTTTCATAATATGTATTTAATTTTTGTCAATGGCCCAGTGTTATTCTTATTAAAATTATATCAAAAGTTAAACAAGGAAAAAAAGGAAGGCAACAACATGCGGTGTTCCCAAGCGGTCACCCATCCAAGTACTAACCGCACCCGACACTGCTTGACTTCGGTGATCGGACGAGAACCGGTATATTCAGTGTGGTATGGCCGTTGCCGATTATAACTGAAACAAATTGATTTAAAAATGAGTAAGTGATAGTCCAGGTTGTGAAAGGTTGCTCCATCATGTAAAATGTTTCTGATTCGGTGTCTTCTATTGCATAATTGTATTTGCAATATACTGGTTTCTTTCTGCTTTACTTCTCGTTTGCTTTGCTAAACTATATAACACATGCCATAGTCCTACTGAATAATATTACACTTGAATGTACAACTTTCATAATATGTATTTCATTTTTGTCAATCGCCCAGTGTTATTCTTATTAAAATTATATCAAAAGTTAAACAAGGAAAAAAAGGAAGGCAACAACATGCGGTGTTCCCAAGCGGTCACCCATCCAAGTACTAACCGCACCCGACACTGCTTGACTTCGGTGATCGGACGAGAACCGGTATATTCAGTGTGGTATGGCCGTTGCCGATTATAACTGAAACAAATTGATTTAAAAATGAGTAAGTGATAGTCCAGGTTGTGAAAGGTTGCTCCATCATGTAAAATGTTTCTGATTCGGTGTCTTCTATTGCATAATTGTATTTGCAATATACTGGTTTCTTTCTGCTTTACTTCTCGTTTGCTTTGCTAAACTATAGAACACATGCCATAGTCCTACTGAATAATATTACACTTGAATGTACAACTTTCATAATATGTATTTCATTTTTGTCAATGGCCCAGTGTTATTCTTATTAAAATAATATCAAAAGTTAAACAAGGAAAAAAAGGAAGGCAACAACATGCGGTGTTCCCAAGCGGTCACCCATCCAACTAATAACCGCACCCGACACTGCTTGACTTCGGTGATCGGACGAGAAACGGTATATTCAGTGTGGTATGGCCGTTGCCGATTATAAATGAAACAAATTGATTTAAAAATGAGTAAGTGATAGTCCAGGTTGTGAAAGGTTGCTCCCTCATGTAAAATGTTTCTGATTCGGTTTCATCTATTGCATAATTGTATTTGCAATATACTGGTTTCTTTCTGCTTTACTTCTCGTTTGCTTTGCTAAAATATAGAACACATGCCATTGTCCTACTGAATAATATTACACTTGAATGTACAACTTTCATAATATGTATTTCATTTTTGTCAATGGCCCAGTGTTATTCTTATTAAAATTATATCAAAAGTTAAACAAGGAAAAAAAGGAAGGCAACAACATGCGGTGTTCCCAAGCGGTCACCCATCCAAGTATTAACCGCACCCGACACTTGCTTGACTTCGGTGATCGGACGAGAACCGGTATATTCAGTGTGGTATGGCCGTTGCCGATTATAACTGAAACAAATTGATTTAAAAATGAGTAAGTGATAGTCCAGGTTGTGAAAGGTTGCTCCATCATGTAAAATGTTTCTGATTCGGTGTCTTCTATAGCACAATTGTACTTGCAATATATTGGTTTCTTTCTGCTTTACTTCTCGTTTGCTTTGCTAAACTATAGAACACATGCCATAGTCCTACTGAATAATATTACACTTGAATGTACAACTTTCATAATATGTATTTCATTTTTGTCAATGGCCCAGTGTTATTCTTATTAAAATAATATCAAAAGTTAAACAAGGAAAAAAAGGAAGGCAACAACATGCGGTGTTCCCAAGCGGTCACCCATCCAAGTACTAACCGCACCCGACACTGCTTGACTTCGGTGATCGGACGAGAACCGGTATATTCAGTGTGGTATGGCCCTTGCCGATTATAAATGAAACAAATTGATATAAAAATGAGTAAGTGATAGTCCAGGTTGTGAGAGGTTGCTCCCTCATGTAAAATGTTTCTGATTTGGTTTCTTCTATTGCACAATTGTATTTGCAATATACTGTTTTCTTTCTGCTTTACTTCTAGTTTGTTTTGCTAAAGTGTAGAACACATGCCCTAGTCCTACTGAATAATATTACACTTGAATGTACAACTTTCATAATATGCATTTCATTTTTGTCAATGGCTCAGTGTTATTCTTATTAAAATAATATCAAAAGTTAAACAAGGAAAAAAAGGAAGGCAACAACATGCTGTGTTCCCAAGCGGTCACCCATCCAAGTATTAACCGCACCCGACACTGCTTGACTTCGGTGATTGGACGAGAACCGGTATATTCAGTGTGGTATGGCCGTTGCCGATTATAAATGAAACAAATTGATATAAAAATGAGTAAGTGATAGTCCAGGTTGTGAGAGGTTGCTCCCTCATGTAAAATGTTTCTGATTTGGTTTCTTCTATTGCACAATTGTATTTGCAATATACTGTTTTCTTTCTGCTTTACTTCTAGTTTGCTTTGCTAAACTATAGAACACATGCCATAGTCCTACTGAATAATATTACACTTGAATGTACAACTTTCATAATATGTATTTAATTTTTGTCAATGGCCCAGTGTTATTCTTATTAAAATTATATCAAAAGTTAAACAAGGAAAAAAAGGATGGCAACAACATGCGGTGTTCCCAAGCGGTCACCCATCCAAGTAGGGGAAAGGTAGGTAAAGTGGAATGGGTGGGTAAAGCGGAATAAGCTTAAAATTTAATTTCAAAATTGGCGGTTTTTGTTGTAACTCCTACCACAATATACCTTTTGACATTTGGCAATATTTACTTCAATATGGCGCACTTTCATTGATATGTTCATGTGAGTTAAACAAGATCATTGTTTTTTAACAAAAAGTTGTAATATTTGGTGACTAAGACGAAATTTCTTATCAGCAACAGGTAAGTTTTTCTAACCGTATTTATTATCTATTGTATAAAATGGTTATTTGTGGACATAAATACTCTTTCTTTAACTTATTAGCACGTTTGGTTAGTAGCTATCGTGTTTGTACAGAAAAAATGTTGATGCGGGTAAAGTGGAATGAAACGTATGCGGGTAAAGCGGAATGACGTTCCACTTTACCTCCTAAAAGTTTAACAATGTTATTAAGTGACAACATTTTTTTAGCATGCCTAATTTTTACAAACGAAAGACTTCGCAGCAGAGTTGGGACGAGAAGGCAATGGCTGAGGCTCTAACTGCATGTCAAGGTGGTTTATCAATTCATTCTTCTGCAAAACAATATAACATTCCATCGACAACTCTTTTTAGAAGATTAAAGCGACCACCAGAAGAACGTTTAGTGAAGCAACTTGGACGATTCCGTTGCGTGTTCACGGTAGATCAAGAGAAGATGTTGGTAGACTATATTCTTAAAATGGAAGAACGCCTGTTTGGGCTAACTATTTCTGACTTAAAATATCTTACCTACGAGTTTGCCATACGAAATAACATTGAACATAGATTCAATAATGAGAAGAAAGAAGCTGGTAAAGTATGGTTGCTTGGTTTCATGAAACGGCACCCAGTTCTTTCACTTCGACTTCCAGAAAAAACGTCAGCAGCGCGAGCGTCAGCATTTAACGCAGTTAGTGTCGGAAGGTTCTTTGATTTATTGGAAGACTTATACCAAAAACACAACTACAAACCTAACCGCATCTATAATTGTGACGAAACCGGAATCTCTACCGTGCCAAATAAGCCTTCAAAGATTATTTCAAAAAAGGGGAAAAAGCAAGTAGGAGTTTTATCATCAGCTGAAAGAGGTACGCTTACAACTGCAGAAATTTGCTTCAACGCTGCAGGGGAATACATCCCTCCTGCTCTTATTTTTCCACGGGTGAGACATCACTTGACATTCGACATTGGAGTTCCTCTGAATACCAAAATTTTCACGCATGCTTCTGGATGGATGCAGACCGAAATCTTTACGGCTTGGTTTCACCATTTTATTAAATTTGCGAAGCCTACCTCCAAGGACAGGGTTTTACTAATTTTAGATGGCCATTCAACCCACATAAAAAACATTGAAGTCTTAGAGCTTGCTAAGAAAAACTTTGTAGACATCCTGGTGCTACCACCACATTGCACACATCGACTTCAGCCACTGGACGTATCATTTATGTATCCCATGTCGACCTTCTATGAACAGGCAGTGCGAGTTTGGCTGCGAACCCACCCGGGGAAAGTTGTGACGATTCATGATGTCGGTCCTCTCTTCGGAGAAGCTTACTTGAAGGCAGCTAGTATGGCAACAGCTATCTCAGGATTTAAGAAGACGGGTATTTGGCCGTTTGAGAGACCTGATCCAAACGTTTTCGTGGCTGCAGATACAACTGATCGTCCTGGGCCTCTACTCGCTACATCTAACCTGCCATCAGCGTCCACTCCAGTGTCAAATGACATTCTCCTCCATAAGACTATTGTTAGTCCTGCGGATATTTTACCTATCCCACGGGTCGCTTCAAATATCGAACATCCAACGAAGAAAAGGGCTCGATCAGGAAAAACTGTAGTAGCAACTTCTACCCCTTTTATTGAAGAGTTAAAGAATTTGAAGGCTCCGACCCCAAAAAATCCAACCAAGAAAGTTACGAAGCAACTATTTCAAAGCGACAGCGAAGAAGAAGATGATGCAAACATCACCATTTATAGTGACACCGACAGCGGTTCAGAGTTGGACCTACCAGTTCAAATTCCTACCATAAAAACAGAAGATATTAAGGAAGGGATATATGTAGCTGTAGAGTACAACGGACAAACATTTCCCGGTTTAGTAATTTCAAAATCAGGTGAATCAGCGTCTGTAAAGTGTATGGAAAGGACGCAAAAATATTTCAAATGGCCTAATAAAGATGATGTATTAGATTACAACATTAAGGACATTAAAATGATTATTAATGAACCAAAACAGTTAAGACGAGGGTTTTTCAATGTTCCTGAGCTCTGTTTATATGCTTAGTTGAATAAATAATATTAATTCATTTTAAGTTTTTGTATTCCGCTTTACCTCCAATATGGCGGGTAAAGTGGAATATTACACCACTTTTACTTTTGACGTTTTTCTCCGAAGTGGTGATATATTAGTTTAATTTCTTAACAGTACTACGTAGGGCTATAACGTAAGTGGCTTCTTCCATAAACTCAAACTTTTAAGACGAATACTTCTACCGGGATACAAGCTTGAATCGGTAATTATTCCACTTTACCTACCTTTCCCCTACTAACCGCACCCGACACAGCTTGACTTCGGTGATCGGACGAGAACCGGTATATTCAGTGTGGTATGGCCGTTGCCAATTATAACTGAAACAAATTGATTTAAAAATGAATAAGTGATAGTCCAGGTTGTGAAAGGTTGCTCCATCATGTAAAATGTTTCTGATTCGGTGTCTTCTATTGCATAATTGTATTTGCAATATACTGGTTTCTTTCTGCTTTACTTCTCGTTTGTTTTGCTAAACTATAGAACACATGCCCTAGTCCTACTGAATAATATTACACTTGAATGTACAACTTTCATAATATGTATTTCATTTTTGTCAATGGCCCAGTGTTATTCTTATTAAAATAATATCAAAAGTTAAACAAGGAAAAAAAGGAAGGCAACAACATGCGGTGTTCCCAAGCGGTCACCCATCCAAGTAATAACCGCACCCGACACTGCTTGACTTCGGTGATCGGACGAGAACCGGTATATTCAGTGTGGTATGGCCGTTGCCGATTATAAATGAAACAAATTGATTTAAAAATGAGTAAGTGATAGTCCAGGTTGTGAAAGGTTGCTCCATCATGTAAAATGTTTCTGATTCGGTTTCTTCTATTGCATAATTGTATTTGCAATATACTGGTTTCTTTCTGCTTTACTTCTCGTTCGCTTTGCTAAAATATAGAACACATGCCATTGTCCTACTGAATAATATTACACTTGAATGTACAACTTTCATAATATGTATTTCATTTTTGTCAATGGCCCAGTGTTATTCTTATTAAAATAATATCAAAAGTTAAACAAGGAAAAAAAGGAAGGCAACAACATGCGGTGTTCCCAAGCGGTCACCCATCCAAGTACTAACCGCACCCGACACTGCTTGACTTCGGTGATCGGACGAGAACCGGTATATTCAGTGTGGTATGGCCGTTGCCGATTATAAATGAAACAAATTGATATAAAAATGAGTAAGTGATAGTCCAGTTTGTGAGAGGTTGCTCCCTCATGTAAAATGTTTCTGATTTGGTTTCTTCTATTGCACAATTGTATTTGCAATATACTGTTTTCTTTCTGCTTTACTTCTAGTTTGTTTTGCTAAAGTGTAGAACACATGCCCTAGTCCTACTGAATAATATTACACTTGAATGTACAACTTTCATAATATGCATTTCGTTTTTATCAATGGCTCAGTGATATTCTTATTAAAATAATATCAAAAGTTAAACAAGGAAAAAAAGGAAGGCAACAACATGCGGTGTTCCCAAGCGGTCACCCATCCAAGTACTAACCGCACCCGACACTGCTTGACTTCGGTGATCGGACGAGAACCGGTATATTCAGTGTGGTATGGCCGTTGCCGATTATAAATGAAACAAATTGATATAAAAATGAGTAAGTGATAGTCCAGTTTGTGAGAGGTTGCTCCCTCATGTAAAATGTTTCTGATTTGGTTTCTTCTATTGCACAATTGTATTTGCAATATACTGTTTTCTTTCTGCTTTACTTCTAGTTTGTTTTGCTAAAGTGTAGAACACATGCCCTAGTCCTACTGAATAATATTACACTTGAATGTACAACTTTCATAATATGCATTTCGTTTTTATCAATGGCTCAGTGATATTCTTATTAAAATAATATCAAAAGTTAAACAAGGAAAAAAAGGAAGGCAACAACATGCGGTGTTCCCAAGCGGTCACCCATCCAAGTACTAAACGCACCCGACACTGCTTGACTTCGGTGATCGGACGAGAACCGGTATATTCAGTGTGGTATGGCCGTTGCCGATTATAACTGAAACAAATTGATTTAAAAATGAGTAAGTGATAGTCCAGGTTGTGAAAGGTTGCTCCATCATGTAAAATGTTTCTGATTCGGTGTCTTCTATTGCATAATTGTATTTGCAATATACTGTTTTCTTTCTGCTTTACTTCTAGTTTGCTTTGCTAAACTATAGAACACATGCCATAGTCCTACTGAATAATATTACACTTTAATGTACAACTTTCATAATATGTATTTAATTTTTGTCAATGGCCCAGTGTTATTCTTATTAAAATTATATCAAAAGTTAAACAAGGAAAAAAAGGAAGGCAACAACATGCGGTGTTCCCAAGCGGTCACCCATCCAAGTATTAACCGCACCCGACACTGCTTGATTTCGGTGATCGGACGAGAACCGGTATATTCAGTGTGGTATGGCCGTTGCCAATTATAACTGAAACAAATTGATTTAAAAATGAGTAAGTGATAGTCCAGGTTGTGAAAGGTTGCTCCATCATGTAAAATGTTTCTGATTCGGTGTCTTCTATTGCATAATTGTATTTGCAATATACTGGTTTCTTTCTGCTTTACTTCTCGTTTGTTTTGCTAAACTATAGAACACATGCCCTAGTCCTACTGAATAATATTACACTTGAATGTACAACTTTCATAATATGTATTTCATTTTTGTCAATGGCCCAGTGTTATTCTTATTAAAATAATATCAAAAGTTAAACAAGGAAAAAAAGGAAGGCAACAACATGCGGTGTTCCCAAGCGGTCACCCATCCAAGTACTAACCGCACCCGACACTGCTTGACTTCGGTGATCGGACGAGAACCGGTATATTCAGTGTGGTATGGCCGTTGCCGATTATAAATGAAACAAATTGATATAAAAATGAGTAAGTGATAGTCCAGTTTGTGAGAGGTTGCTCCCTCATGTAAAATGTTTCTGATTTGGTTTCTTCTATTGCACAATTGTATTTGCAATATACTGTTTTCTTTCTGCTTTACTTCTAGTTTGTTTTGCTAAAGTGTAGAACACATGCCCTAGTCCTACTGAATAATATTACACTTGAATGTACAACTTTCATAATATGCATTTCGTTTTTATCAATGGCTCAGTGATATTCTTATTAAAATAATATCAAAAGTTAAACAAGGAAAAAAAGGAAGGCAACAATATGCGGTGTTCCCAAGCGGTCACCCATCCAAGTACTAACCGCACCCGACACTGCTTGACTTCGGTGATCGGACGAGAACCGGTATATTCAGTGTGGTATGGCCGTTGCCGATTATAAATGAAACAAATTGATATAAAAATGAGTAAGTGATAGTCCAGTTTGTGAGAGGTTGCTCCCTCATGTAAAATGTTTCTGATTTGGTTTCTTCTATTGCACAATTGTATTTGCAATATACTGTTTTCTTTCTGCTTTACTTCTAGTTTGTTTTGCTAAAGTGTAGAACACATGCCCTAGTCCTACTGAATAATATTACACTTGAATGTACAACTTTCATAATATGCATTTCGTTTTTATCAATGGCTCAGTGATATTCTTATTAAAATAATATCAAAAGTTAAACAAGGAAAAAAAGGAAGGCAACAACATGCGGTGTTCTCAAGCGGTCACCCATCCAAGTACTAACCGCACCCGACACTGCTTGACTTCGGTGATCGGACGAGAACCGGTATATTCAGTGTGGTATGGCCGTTGCCGATTATAACTGAAACAAATTGATTTAAAAATGAGTAAGTGATAGTCCAGGTTGTGAAAGGTTGCTCCATCATGTAAAATGTTTCTGATTCGGTGTCTTCTATTGCATAATTGTATTTGCAATATACTGTTTTCTTTCTGCTTTACTTCTAGTTTGCTTTGCTAAACTATAGAACACATGCCATAGTCCTACTGAATAATATTACACTTTAATGTACAACTTTCATAATATGTATTTAATTTTTGTCAATGGCCCAGTGTTATTCTTATTAAAATTATATCAAAAGTTAAACAAGGAAAAAAAGGAAGGCAACAACATGCGGTGTTCCCAAGCGGTCACCCATCCAAGTATTAACCGCACCCGACACTGCTTGATTTCGGTGATCGGACGAGAACCGGTATATTCAGTGTGGTATGGCCGTTGCCAATTATAACTGAAACAAATTGATTTAAAAATGAGTAAGTGATAGTCCAGGTTGTGAAAGGTTGCTCCATCATGTAAAATGTTTCTGATTCGGTGTCTTCTATTGCATAATTGTATTTGCAATATACTGTTTTCTTTCTGCTTTACTTCTAGTTTGTTTTGCTAAAGTGTAGAACACATGCCCTAGTCCTACTGAATAATATTACACTTGAATGTACAACTTTCATAATATGCATTTCGTTTTTATCAATGGCTCAGTGATATTCTTATTAAAATAATATCAAAAGTTAAACAAGGAAAAAAAGGAAGGCAACAACATGCGGTGTTCCCAAGCGGTCACCCATCCAAGTACTAACCGCACCCGACACTGCTTGACTTCGGTGATCGGACGAGAACCGGTATATTCAGTGTGGTATGGCCGTTGCCGATTATAAATGAAACAAATTGATATAAAAATGAGTAAGTGATAGTCCAGTTTGTGAGAGGTTGCTCCCTCATGTAAAATGTTTCTGATTTGGTTTCTTCTATTGCACAATTGTATTTGCAATATACTGTTTTCTTTCTGCTTTACTTCTAGTTTGTTTTGCTAAAGTGTAGAACACATGCCCTAGTCCTACTGAATAATATTACACTTGAATGTACAACTTTCATAATATGCATTTCGTTTTTATCAATGGCTCAGTGATATTCTTATTAAAATAATATCAAAAGTTAAACAAGGAAAAAAAGGAAGGCAACAATATGCGGTGTTCCCAAGCGGTCACCCATCCAAGTACTAACCGCACCCGACACTGCTTGACTTCGGTGATCGGACGAGAACCGGTATATTCAGTGTGGTATGGCCGTTGCAGATTATAACTGAAACAAATTGATATAAAAATGAGTAAGTGATAGTCCAGTTTGTGAGAGGTTGCTCCCTCATGTAAAATGTTTCTGATTTGGTTTCTTCTATTGCACAATTGTATTTGCAATATACTGTTTTCTTTCTGCTTTACTTCTAGTTTGTTTTGCTAAAGTGTAGAACACATGACCTAGTCCTACTGAATAATATTACACTTGAATGTACAACTTTCATAATATGCATTTCGTTTTTATCAATGGCTCAGTGATATTCTTATTAAAATAATATCAAAAGTTAAACAAGGAAAAAAAGGAAGGCAACAACATGCGGTGTTCCCAAGCGGTCACCCATCCAAGTACTAACCGCACCCGACACTGCTTGACTTCGGTGATCGGACGAGAACCGGTATATTCAGTGTGGTATGGCCGTTGCCGATTATAACTGAAACAAATTGATTTAAAAATGAGTAAGTGATAGTCCAGGTTGTGAAAGGTTGCTCCATCATGTAAAATGTTTCTGATTCGGTGTCTTCTATTGCATAATTGTATTTGCAATATACTGTTTTCTTTCTGCTTTACTTCTAGTTTGCTTTGCTAAACTATAGAACACATGCCATAGTCCTACTGAATAATATTACACTTGAATGTACAACTTTCATAATATGTATTTAATTTTTGTCAATGGCCCAGTGTTATTCTTATTAAAATTATATCAAAAGTTAAACAAGGAAAAAAAGGAAGGCAACAACATGCGGTGTTCCCAAGCGGTCACCCATCCAAGTATTAACCGCACCCGACACTGCTTGACTTCGGTGATCGGACGAGAACCGGTATATTCAGTGTGGTATGGCCGTTGCCAATTATAACTGAAACAAATTGATTTAAAAATGAGTAAGTGATAGTCCAGGTTGTGAAAGGTTGCTCCATCATGTAAAATGTTTCTGATTCGGTGTCTTCTATTGCATAATTGTATTTGCAATATACTGGTTTCTTTCTGCTTTACTTCTCGTTTGTTTTGCTAAACTATAGAACACATGCCCTAGTCCTACTGAATAATATTACACTTGAATGTACAACTTTCATAATATGTATTTCATTTTTGTCAATGGCCCAGTGTTATTCTTATTAAAATAATATCAAAAGTTAAACAAGGAAAAAAAGGAAGGCAACAACATACGGTGTTCCCAAGCGGTCACCCATCCAAGTACTAACCGCACCCGACACTGCTTGACTTCGGTGATCGGACGAGAACCGGTATATTCAGTGTGGTATGGCCGTTGCCGATTATAAATGAAACAAATTGATATAAAAATGAGTAAGTGATAGTCCAGTTTGTGAGAGGTTGCTCCCTCATGTAAAATGTTTCTGATTTGGTTTCTTCTATTGCACAATTGTATTTGCAATATACTGTTTTCTTTCTGCTTTACTTCTAGTTTGTTTTGCTAAAGTGTAGAACACATGCCCTAGTCCTACTGAATAATATTACACTTGAATGTACAACTTTCATAATATGCATTTCGTTTTTATCAATGGCTCAGTGATATTCTTATTAAAATAATATCAAAAGTTAAACAAGGAAAAAAAGGAAGGCAACAATATGCGGTGTTCCCAAGCGGTCACCCATCCAAGTACTAACCGCACCCGACACTGCTTGACTTCGGTGATCGGACGAGAACCGGTATATTCAGTGTGGTATGGCCGTTGCCGATTATAAATGAAACAAATTGATATAAAAATGAGTAAGTGATAGTCCAGTTTGTGAGAGGTTGCTCCCTCATGTAAAATGTTTCTGATTTGGTTTCTTCTATTGCACAATTGTATTTGCAATATACTGTTTTCTTTCTGCTTTACTTCTAGTTTGTTTTGCTAAAGTGTAGAACACATGCCCTAGTCCTACTGAATAATATTACACTTGAATGTACAACTTTCATAATATGCATTTCGTTTTTATCAATGGCTCAGTGATATTCTTATTAAAATAATATCAAAAGTTAAACAAGGAAAAAAAGGAAGGCAACAACATGCGGTGTTCCCAAGCGGTCACCCATCCAAGTACTAACCGCACCCGACACTGCTTGACTTCGGTGATCGGACGAGAACCGGTATATTCAGTGTGGTATGGCCGTTGCCGATTATAAATGAAACAAATTGATATAAAAATGAGTAAGTGATAGTCCAGTTTGTGAGAGGTTGCTCCCTCATGTAAAATGTTTCTGATTTGGTTTCTTCTATTGCACAATTGTATTTGCAATATACTGTTTTCTTTCTGCTTTACTTCTAGTTTGTTTTGCTAAAGTGTAGAACACATGCCCTAGTCCTACTGAATAATATTACACTTGAATGTACAACTTTCATAATATGCATTTCGTTTTTATCAATGGCTCAGTGATATTCTTATTAAAATAATATCAAAAGTTAAACAAGGAAAAAAAGGAAGGCAACAACATGCGGTGTTCCCAAGCGGTCACCCATCCAAGTACTAACCGCACCCGACACTGCTTGACTTCGGTGATCGGACGAGAACCGGTATATTCAGTGTGGTATGGCCGTTGCCGATTATAAATGAAACAAATTGATATAAAAATGAGTAAGTGATAGTCCAGTTTGTGAGAGGTTGCTCCCTCATGTAAAATGTTTCTGATTTGGTTTCTTCTATTGCACAATTGTATTTGCAATATACTGTTTTCTTTCTGCTTTACTTCTAGTTTGTTTTGCTAAAGTGTAGAACACATGCCCTAGTCCTACTGAATAATATTACACTTGAATGTACAACTTTCATAATATGCATTTCGTTTTTATCAATGGCTCAGTGATATTCTTATTAAAATAATATCAAAAGTTAAACAAGGAAAAAAAGGAAGGCAACAACATGCGGTGTTCCCAAGCGGTCACCCATCCAAATACTAAACGCACCCGACACTGCTTGACTTCGGTGATCGGACGAGAACCGGTATATTCAGTGTGGTATGGCCGTTGCCGATTATAACTGAAACAAATTGATTTAAAAATGAGTAAGTGATAGTCCAGGTTGTGAAAGGTTGCTCCATCATGTAAAATGTTTCTGATTCGGTGTCTTCTATTGCATAATTGTATTTGCAATATACTGTTTTCTTTCTGCTTTACTTCTAGTTTGCTTTGCTAAACTATAGAACACATGCCATAGTCCTACTGAATAATATTACACTTTAATGTACAACTTTCATAATATGTATTTAATTTTTGTCAATGGCCCAGTGTTATTCTTATTAAAATTATATCAAAAGTTAAACAAGGAAAAAAAGGAAGGCAACAACATGCGGTGTTCCCAAGCGGTCACCCATCCAAGTATTAACCGCACCCGACACTGCTTGATTTCGGTGATCGGACGAGAACCGGTATATTCAGTGTGGTATGGCCGTTGCCAATTATAACTGAAACAAATTGATTTAAAAATGAGTAAGTGATAGTCCAGGTTGTGAAAGGTTGCTCCATCATGTAAAATGTTTCTGATTCGGTGTCTTCTATTGCATAATTGTATTTGCAATATACTGGTTTCTTTCTGCTTTACTTCTCGTTTGTTTTGCTAAACTATAGAACACATGCCCTAGTCCTACTGAATAATATTACACTTGAATGTACAACTTTCATAATATGTATTTCATTTTTGTCAATGGCCCAGTGTTATTTTTATTAAAATAATATCAAAAGTTAAACAAGGAAAAAAAGGAAGGCAACAACATGCGGTGTTCCCAAGCGGTCACCCATCCAAGTACTAACCGCACCCGACACTGCTTGACTTCGGTGATCGGACGAGAACCGGTATATTCAGTGTGGTATGGCCGTTGCCGATTATAAATGAAACAAATTGATATAAAAATGAGTAAGTGATAGTCCAGTTTGTGAGAGGTTGCTCCCTCATGTAAAATGTTTCTGATTTGGTTTCTTCTATTGCACAATTGTATTTGCAATATACTGTTTTCTTTCTGCTTTACTTCTAGTTTGTTTTGCTAAAGTGTAGAACACATGCCCTAGTCCTACTGAATAATATTACACTTGAATGTACAACTTTCATAATATGCATTTCGTTTTTATCAATGGCTCAGTGATATTCTTATTAAAATAATATCAAAAGTTAAACAAGGAAAAAAAGGAAGGCAACAATATGCGGTGTTCCCAAGCGGTCACCCATCCAAGTACTAACCGCACCCGACACAGCTTGACTTCGGTGATCGGACGAGAACCGGTATATTCAGTGTGGTATGGCCGTTGCCGATTATAAATGAAACAAATTGATATAAAAATGAGTAAGTGATAGTCCAGTTTGTGAGAGGTTGCTCCCTCATGTAAAATGTTTCTGATTTGGTTTCTTCTATTGCACAATTGTATTTGCAATATACTGTTTTCTTTCTGCTTTACTTCTAGTTTGTTTTGCTAAAGTGTAGAACACATGCCCTAGTCCTACTGAATAATATTACACTTGAATGTACAACTTTCATAATATGCATTTCGTTTTTATCAATGGCTCAGTGATATTCTTATTAAAATAATATCAAAAGTTAAACAAGGAAAAAAAGGAAGGCAACAACATGCGGTGTTCTCAAGCGGTCACCCATCCAAGTACTAACCGCACCCGACACTGCTTGACTTCGGTGATCGGACGAGAACCGGTATATTCAGTGTGGTATGGCCGTTGCCGATTATAACTGAAACAAATTGATTTAAAAATGAGTAAGTGATAGTCCAGGTTGTGAAAGGTTGCTCCATCATGTAAAATGTTTCTGATTCGGTGTCTTCTATTGCATAATTGTATTTGCAATATACTGTTTTCTTTCTGCTTTACTTCTAGTTTGCTTTGCTAAACTATAGAACACATGCCATAGTCCTACTGAATAATATTACACTTTAATGTACAACTTTCATAATATGTATTTAATTTTTGTCAATGGCCCAGTGTTATTCTTATTAAAATTATATCAAAAGTTAAACAAGGAAAAAAAGGAAGGCAACAACATGCGGTGTTCCCAAGCGGTCACCCATCCAAGTATTAACCGCACCCGACACTGCTTGATTTCGGTGATCGGACGAGAACCGGTATATTCAGTGTGGTATGGCCGTTGCCAATTATAACTGAAACAAATTGATTTAAAAATGAGTAAGTGATAGTCCAGGTTGTGAAAGGTTGCTCCATCATGTAAAATGTTTCTGATTCGGTGTCTTCTATTGCATAATTGTATTTGCAATATACTGTTTTCTTTCTGCTTTACTTCTAGTTTGTTTTGCTAAAGTGTAGAACACATGCCCTAGTCCTACTGAATAATATTACACTTGAATGTACAACTTTCATAATATGCATTTCGTTTTTATCAATGGCTCAGTGTTATTCTTATTAAAATAATATCAAAAGTTAAACAAGGAAAAAAAGGAAGGCAACAACATGCGGTGTTCCCAAGCGGTCACCCATCCAAGTACTAACCGCACCCGACACTGCTTGACTTCGGTGATCGGACGAGAACCGGTATATTCAGTGTGGTATGGCCGTTGCCGATTATAAATGAAACAAATTGATATAAAAATGAGTAAGTGATAGTCCAGTTTGTGAGAGGTTGCTCCCTCATGTAAAATGTTTCTGATTTGGTTTCTTCTATTGCACAATTGTATTTGCAATATACTGTTTTCTTTCTGCTTTACTTCTAGTTTGTTTTGCTAAAGTGTAGAACACATGCCCTAGTCCTACTGAATAATATTACACTTGAATGTACAACTTTCATAATATGCATTTCGTTTTTATCAATGGCTCAGTGATATTCTTATTAAAATAATATCAAAAGTTAAACAAGGAAAAAAAGGAAGGCAACAATATGCGGTGTTCCCAAGCGGTCACCCATCCAAGTAATAACCGCACCCGACACTGCTTGACTTCGGTGATCGGACGAGAACCGGTATATTCAGTGTGGTATGGCCGTTGCCGATTATAACTGAAACAAATTGATATAAAAATGAGTAAGTGATAGTCCAGTTTGTGAGAGGTTGCTCCCTCATGTAAAATGTTTCTGATTTGGTTTCTTCTATTGCACAATTGTATTTGCAATATACTGTTTTCTTTCTGCTTTACTTCTAGTTTGTTTTGCTAAAGTGTAGAACACATGACCTAGTCCTACTGAATAATATTACACTTGAATGTACAACTTTCATAATATGCATTTCGTTTTTATCAATGGCTCAGTGATATTCTTATTAAAATAATATCAAAAGTTAAACAAGGAAAAAAAGGAAGGCAACAACATGCGGTGTTCCCAAGCGGTCACCCATCCAAGTACTAACCGCACCCGACACTGCTTGACTTCGGTGATCGGACGAGAACCGGTATATTCAGTGTGGTATGGCCGTTGCCGATTATAACTGAAACAAATTGATTTAAAAATGAGTAAGTGATAGTCCAGGTTGTGAAAGGTTGCTCCATCATGTAAAATGTTTCTGATTCGGTGTCTTCTATTGCATAATTGTATTTGCAATATACTGTTTTCTTTCTGCTTTACTTCTAGTTTGCTTTGCTAAACTATAGAACACATGCCATAGTCCTACTGAATAATATTACACTTGAATGTACAACTTTCATAATATGTATTTAATTTTTGTCAATGGCCCAGTGTTATTCTTATTAAAATTATATCAAAAGTTAAACAAGGAAAAAAAGGAAGGCAACAACATGCGGTGTTCCCAAGCGGTCACCCATCCAAGTACTAACCGCACCCGACACTGCTTGACTTCGGTGATCGGACGAGAACCGGTATATTCAGTGTGGTATGGCCGTTGCCGATTATAAATGAAACAAATTGATATAAAAATGAGTAAGTGATAGTCCAGTTTGTGAGAGGTTGCTCCCTCATGTAAAATGTTTCTGATTTGGTTTCTTCTATTGCACAATTGTATTTGCAATATACTGTTTTCTTTCTGCTTTACTTCTAGTTTGTTTTGCTAAAGTGTAGAACACATGACCTAGTCCTACTGAATAATATTACACTTGAATGTACAACTTTCATAATATGCATTTCGTTTTTATCAATGGCTCAGTGATATTCTTATTAAAATAATATCAAAAGTTAAACAAGGAAAAAAAGGAAGGCAACAACATGCGGTGTTCCCAAGCGGTCACCCATCCAAGTACTAACCGCACCCGACACTGCTTGACTTCGGTGATCGGACGAGAACCGGTATATTCAGTGTGGTATGGCCGTTGCCGATTATAACTGAAACAAATTGATTTAAAAATGAGTAAGTGATAGTCCAGGTTGTGAAAGGTTGCTCCATCATGTAAAATGTTTCTGATTCGGTGTCTTCTATTGCATAATTGTATTTGCAATATACTGTTTTCTTTCTGCTTTACTTCTAGTTTGCTTTGCTAAACTATAGAACACATGCCATAGTCCTACTGAATAATATTACACTTGAATGTACAACTTTCATAATATGTATTTCATTTTTGTCAATGGCCCAGTGTTATTCTTATTAAAATAATATCAAAAGTTAAACAAGGAAAAAAAGGAAGGCAACAACATGCGGTGTTCCCAAGCGGTCACCCATCCAAGTACTAACCGCACCCGACACTGCTTGACTTCGGTGATCGGACGAGAACCGGTATATTCAGTGTGGTATGGCCGTTGCCGATTATAAATGAAACAAATTGATATAAAAATGAGTAAGTGATAGTCCAGTTTGTGAGAGGTTGCTCCCTCATGTAAAATGTTTCTGATTTGGTTTCTTCTATTGCACAATTGTATTTGCAATATACTGTTTTCTTTCTGCTTTACTTCTAGTTTGTTTTGCTAAAGTGTAGAACACATGCCCTAGTCCTACTGAATAATATTACACTTGAATGTACAACTTTCATAATATGCATTTCGTTTTTATCAATGGCTCAGTGATATTCTTATTAAAATAATATCAAAAGTTAAACAAGGAAAAAAAGGAAGGCAACAACATGCGGTGTTCCCAAGCGGTCACCCATCCAAGTACTAACCGCACCCGACACTGCTTGACTTCGGTGATCGGACGAGAACCGGTATATTCAGTGTGGTATGGCCGTTGCCGATTATAAATGAAACAAATTGATATAAAAATGAGTAAGTGATAGTCCAGTTTGTGAGAGGTTGCTCCCTCATGTAAAATGTTTCTGATTTGGTTTCTTCTATTGCACAATTGTATTTGCAATATACTGTTTTCTTTCTGCTTTACTTCTAGTTTGTTTTGCTAAAGTGTAGAACACATGCCCTAGTCCTACTGAATAATATTACACTTGAATGTACAACTTTCATAATATGCATTTCGTTTTTATCAATGGCTCAGTGATATTCTTATTAAAATAATATCAAAAGTTAAACAAGGAAAAAAAGGAAGGCAACAACATGCGGTGTTCCCAAGCGGTCACCCATCCAAGTACTAACCGCACCCGACACTGCTTGACTTCGGTGATCGGACGAGAACCGGTATATTCAGTGTGGTATGGCCGTTGCCGATTATAACTGAAACAAATTGATTTAACAATGAGTAAGTGATAGTCCAGGTTGTGAAAGGTTGCTCCATCATGTAAAATGTTTCTGATTCGGTGTCTTCTATTGCATAATTGTATTTGCAATATACTGTTTTCTTTCTGCTTTACTTCTAGTTTGCTTTGCTAAACTATAGAACACATGCCATAGTCCTACTGAATAATATTACACTTTAATGTACAACTTTCATAATATGTATTTAATTTTTGTCAATGGCCCAGTGTTATTCTTATTAAAATTATATCAAAAGTTAAACAAGGAAAAAAAGGAAGGCAACAACATGCGGTGTTCCCAAGCGGTCACCCATCCAAGTATTAACCGCACCCGACACTGCTTGACTTCGGTGATCAGACGAGAACCGGTATATTCAGTGTGGTATGGCCGTTGCCAATTATAACTGAAACAAATTGATTTAAAAATGAGTAAGTGATAGTCCAGGTTGTGAAAGGTTGCTCCATCATGTAAAATGTTTCTGATTCGGTGTCTTCTATTGCATAATTGTATTTGCAATATACTGGTTTCTTTCTGCTTTACTTCTCGTTTGTTTTGCTAAACTATAGAACACATGCCCTAGTCCTACTGAATAATATTACACTTGAATGTACAACTTTCATAATATGTATTTCATTTTTGTCAATGGCCCAGTGTTATTCTTATTAAAATAATATCAAAAGTTAAACAAGGAAAAAAAGGAAGGCAACAACATGCGGTGTTCCCAAGCGGTCACCCATCCAAGTACTAACCGCACCCGACACTGCTTGACTTCGGTGATCGGACGAGAACCGGTATATTCAGTGTGGTATGGCCGTTGCCGATTATAAATGAAACAAATTTATATAAAAATGAGTAAGTGATAGTCCAGTTTGTGAGAGGTTGCTCCCTCATGTAAAATGTTTCTGATTTGGTTTCTTCTATTGCACAATTGTATTTGCAATATACTGTTTTCTTTCTGCTTTACTTCTAGTTTGTTTTGCTAAAGTGTAGAACACATGCCCTAGTCCTACTGAATAATATTACACTTGAATGTACAACTTTCATAATATGCATTTCGTTTTTATCAATGGCTCAGTGATATTCTTGTTAAAATAATATCAAAAGTTAAACAAGGAAAAAAAGGAAGGCAACAACATGCGGTGTTCCCAAGCGGTCACCCATCCAAGTACTAACCGCACCCGACACTGCTTGACTTCGGTGATCGGACGAGAACCGGTATATTCAGTGTGGTATGGCCGTTGCCGATTATAAATGAAACAAATTGATATAAAAATGAGTAAGTGATAGTCCAGTTTGTGAGAGGTTGCTCCCTCATGTAAAATGTTTCTGATTTGGTTTCTTCTATTGCACAATTGTATTTGCAATATACTGTTTTCTTTCTGCTTTACTTCTAGTTTGTTTTGCTAAAGTGTAGAACACATGCCCTAGTCCTACTGAATAATATTACACTTGAATGTACAACTTGCATAATATGCATTTCGTTTTTATCAATGGCTCAGTGATATTCTTATTAAAATAATATCAAAAGTTAAACAAGGAAAAAAAGGAAGGCAACAACATGCGGTGTTCCCAAGCGGTCACCCATCCAAGTACTAACCGCACCCGACACTGCTTGACTTCGGTGATCGGACGAGAACCGGTATATTCAGTGTGGTATGGCCGTTGCCGATTATAACTGAAACAAATTGATTTAAAAATGAGTAAGTGATAGTCCAGGTTGTGAAAGGTTGATCCATCATGTAAAATGTTTCTGATTCGGTGTCTTCTATTGCATAATTGTATTTGCAATATACTGGTTTCTTTCTGCTTTACTTCTAGTTTGCTTTGCTAAACTATAGAGCACATGCCATAGTCCTACTGAATAATATTACACTTGAATGTACAACTTTCATAATATGTATTTAATTTTTGTCAATGGCCCAGTGTTATTCTTATTAAAATTATATCAAAAGTTAAACAAGGAAAAAAAGGAAGGCAACAACATGCGGTGTTCCCAAGCGGTCACCCATCCAAGTATTAACCGCACCCGACACTGCTTGACTTCGGTGATCGGACGAGAACCGGTATATTCAGTGTGGTATGGCCGTTGCCGATTATAACTGAAACAAATTGATTTAAAAATGAGTAAGTGATAGTCCAGGTTGTGAAAGGTTGCTCCATCATGTAAAATGTTTCTGATTCGGTGTCTTCTATTGCATAATTGTATTTGCAATATACTGGTTTCTTTCTGCTTTACTTCTCGTTTGTTTTGCTAAACTATAGAACACATGCCCTAGTCCTACTGAATAATATTACACTTGAATGTACAACTTTCATAATATGTATTTCATTTTTGTCAATGGCCCAGTGTTATTCTTATTAAAATAAGATCAAAAGTTAAACAAGGAAAAAAAGGAAGGCAACAACATGCGGTGTTCCCAAGCGGTCACCCATCCAAGTACTAACCGCACCCGACACTGCTTGACTTCGGTGATCGGACGAGAACCGGTATATTCAGTGTGGTATGGCCGTTGCCGATTATAAATGAAACAAATTGATTTAAAAATAAGTAAGTGATAGTCCAGGTTGTGAAAGGTTGCTCCCTCATGTAAAATGTTTCTGATTCGGTTTCTTCTATTGCATAATTGTATTTGCAATATACTGGTTTCTTTCTGCTTTACTTCTCGTTTGCTTTGCTAAAATATAGAACACATGCCATTGTCCTACTGAATAATATTACACTTGAATGTACAACTTTCATAATATGTATTTCATTTTTGTCAATGGCCCAGTGTTATTCTTATTAAAATAATATCAAAAGTTAAACAAGGAAAAAAAGGAAGGCAACAACATGCGGTGTTCCCAAGCGGTCACCCATCCAAGTACTAACCGCACCCGACACTGCTTGACTTCGGTGATCGGACGAGAACCGGTATATTCAGTGTGGTATGGCCGTTGCCGATTATAAATGAAACAAATTGATATAAAAATGAGTAAGTGATAGTCCAGGTTGTGAGAGGTTGCTCCCTCATGTAAAATGTTTCTGATTTGGTTTCTTCTATTGCACAATTGTATTTGCAATATACTGTTTTCTTTCTGCTTTACTTCTAGTTTGTTTTGCTAAAGTGTAGAACACATGCCCTAGTCCTACTGAATAATATTACACTTGAATGTACAACTTTCATAATATGCATTTCGTTTTTATCAATGGCTCAGTGATATTCTTGTTAAAATAATATCAAAAGTTAAACAAGGAAAAAAAGGAAGGCAACAACATGCGGTGTTCCCAAGCGGTCAACCATCCAAGTACTAACCGCACCCGACACTGCTTGACTTCGGTGATCGGACGAGAACCGGTATATTCAGTGTGGTATGGCCGTTGCCGATTATAAATGAAACAAATTGATATAAAAATGAGTAAGTGATAGTCCAGTTTGTGAGAGGTTGCTCCCTCATGTAAAATGTTTCTGATTTGGTTTCTTCTATTGCACAATTGTATTTGCAATATACTGTTTTCTTTCTGCTTTACTTCTAGTTTGTTTTGCTAAAGTGTAGAACACATGCCCTAGTCCTACTGAATAATATTACACTTGAATGTACAACTTGCATAATATGCATTTCGTTTTTATCAATGGCTCAGTGATATTCTTATTAAAATAATATCAAAAGTTAAACAAGGAAAAAAAGGAAGGCAACAACATGCGGTGTTCCCAAGCGGTCACCCATCCAAGTACTAACCGCACCCGACACTGCTTGACTTCGGTGATCGGACGAGAACCGGTATATTCAGTGTGGTATGGCCGTTGCCGATTATAACTGAAACAAATTGATTTAAAAATGAGTAAGTGATAGTCCAGGTTGTGAAAGGTTGCTCCATCATGTAAAATGTTTCTGATTCGGTGTCTTCTATTGCATAATTGTATTTGCAATATACTGGTTTCTTTCTGCTTTACTTCTCGTTTGTTTTGCTAAACTATAGAACACATGCCCTAGTCCTACTGAATAATATTACACTTGAATGTACAACTTTCATAATATGTATTTCATTTTTGTCAATGGCCCAGTGTTATTCTTATTAAAATAATATCAAAAGTTAAACAAGGAAAAAAAGGAAGGCAACAACATGCGGTGTTCCCAAGCGGTCACCCATCCAACTACTAACCGCACCCGACACTGCTTGACTTCGGTGATCGGACGAGAACCGGTATATTCAGTGTGGTATGGCCGTTGCCGATTATAACTGAAACAAATTGATTTAAAAATGAGTAAGTGATAGTCCAGGTTGTGAAAGGTTGCTCCATCATGTAAAATGTTTCTGATTCGGTGTCTTCTATTGCATAATTGTATTTGCAATATACTGTTTTCTTTCTGCTTTACTTCTAGTTTGCTTTGCTAAACTATAGAACACATGCCATAGTCCTACTGAAATAATATTACACTTTAATGTACAACTTTCATAATATGTATTTAATTTTTGTCAATGGCCCAGTGTTATTCTTATTAAAATTATATCAAAAGTTAAACAAGGAAAAAAAGGAAGGCAACAACATGCGGTGTTCCCAAGCGGTCACCCATCCAACTATTAACCGCACCCGACACTGCTTGACTTCGGTGATCGGACGAGAACCGGTATATTCAGTGTGGTATGGCCGTTGCCAATTATAACTGAAACAAATTGATTTAAAAATGAGTAAGTGATAGTCCAGGTTGTGAAAGGTTGCTCCATCATGTAAAATGTTTCTGAATCGGTGTCTTCTATTGCATAATTGTATTTGCAATATACTGGTTTCTTTCTGCTTTACTTCTCGTTTGTTTTGCTAAACTATAGAACACATGCCCTAGTCCTACTGAATAATATTACACTTGAATGTACAACTTTCATAATATGTATTTCATTTTTGTCAATGGCCCAGTGTTATTCTTATTAAAATAATATCAAAAGTTAAACAAGGAAAAAAAGGAAGGCAACAACATGCGGTGTTCCCAAGGGGTCACCCATCCAAGTACTAACCGCACCCGACACTGCTTGACTTCGGTGATCGGACGAGAACCGGTATATTCAGTGTGGTATGGCCGTTGCCGATTATAAATGAAACAAATTGATATAAAAATGAGTAAGTGATAGTCCAGTTTGTGAGAGGTTGCTCCCTCATGTAAAATGTTTCTGATTTGGTTTCTTCTATTGCACAATTGTATTTGCAATATACTGTTTTCTTTCTGCTTTACTTCTAGTTTGTTTTGCTAAAGTGTAGAACACATGCCCTAGTCCTACTGAATAATATTACACTTGAATGTACAACTTTCATAATATGCATTTCGTTTTTATCAATGGCTCAGTGATATTCTTGTTAAAATAATATCAAAAGTTAAACAAGGAAAAAAAGGAAGGCAACAACATGCGGTGTTCCCAAGCGGTCACCCATCCAAGTACTAACCGCACCCGACACTGCTTGACTTCGGTGATCGGACGAGAACCGGTATATTCAGTGTGGTATGGCCGTTGCCGATTATAAATGAAACAAATTGATATAAAAATGAGTAAGTGATAGTCCAGTTTGTGAGAGGTTGCTCCCTCATGTAAAATGTTTCTGATTTGGTTTCTTCTATTGCACAATTGTATTTGCAATATACTGTTTTCTTTCTGCTTTACTTCTAGTTTGTTTTGCTAAAGTGTAGAACACATGCCCTAGTCCTACTGAATAATATTACACTTGAATGTACAACTTGCATAATATGCATTTCGTTTTTATCAATGGCTCAGTGATATTCTTATTAAAATAATATCAAAAGTTAAACAAGGAAAAAAAGGAAGGCAACAACATGCGGTGTTCCCAAGCGGTCACCCATCCAAGTACTAACCGCACCCGACACTGCTTGACTTCGGTGATCGGACGAGAACCGGTATATTCAGTGTGGTATGGCCGTTGCCGATTATAACTGAAACAAATTGATTTAAAAATGAGTAAGTGATAGTCCAGGTTGTGAAAGGTTGCTCCATCATGTAAAAGGTTTCTGATTCGGTGTCTTCTATTGCATAATTGTATTTGCAATATACTGTTTTCTTTCTGCTTTACTTCTAGTTTGCTTTGCTAAACTATAGAACACATGCCATAGTCCTACTGAATAATATTACACTTGAATGTACAACTTTCATAATATGTATTTAATTTTTGTCAATGGCCCAGTCTTATTCTTATTAAAATTATATCAAAAGTTAAACAAGGAAAAAAAGGAAGGCAACAACATGCGGTGTTCCCAAGCGGTCACCCATCCAAGTATTAACCGCACCCGACACTGCTTGACTTCGGTGATCGGACGAGAACCGGTATATTCAGTGTGGTATGGCCGTTGCCAATTATAACTGAAACAAATTGATATAAAAATGAGTAAGTGATAGTCCAGGTTGTGAAAGGTTGCTCCATCATGTAAAATGTTTCTGATTCGGTGTCTTCTATTGCATAATTGTATTTGCAATATACTGGTTTCTTTCTGCTTTACTTCTCGTTTGTTTTGCTAAACTATAGAACACATGCCCTAGTCCTACTGAATAATATTACACTTGAATGTACAACTTTCATAATATGTATTTCATTTTTATCAATGGCTCAGTGATATTCTTGTTAAAATAATATCAAAAGTTAAACAAGGAAAAAAAGGAAGGCAACAACATGCGGTGTTCCCAAGCGGTCACCCATCCAAGTACTAACCGCACCCGACACTGCTTGACTTCGGTGATCGGACGAGAACCGGTATATTCAGTGTGGTATGGCCGTTGCCGATTATAAATGAAACAAATTGATATAAAAATGAGTAAGTGATAGTCCAGTTTGTGAGAGGTTGCTCCCTCATGTAAAATGTTTCTGATTTGATTTCTTCTATTGCACAATTGTATTTGCAATATACTGTTTTCTTTCTGCTTTACTTCTAGTTTGTTTTGCTAAAGTGTAGAACACATGCCCTAGTCCTACTGAATAATATTACACTTGAATGTACAACTTTCATAATATGCATTTCGTTTTTATCAATGGCTCAGTGATATTCTTGTTAAAATAATATCAAAAGTTAAACAAGGAAAAAAAGGAAGGCAACAACATGCGGTGTTCCCAAGCGGTCACCCATCCAAGTACTAACCGCACCCGACACTGCTTGACTTCGGTGATCGGACGAGAACCGGTATATTCAGTGTGGTATGGCCGTTGCCGATTATAAATGAAACAAATTGATATAAAAATGAGTAAGTGATAGTCCGGTTTGTGAGAGGTTGCTCCCTCATGTAAAATGTTTCTGATTTGGTTTCTTCTATTGCACAATTGTATTTGCAATATACTGTTTTCTTTCTGCTTTACTTCTAGTTTGTTTTGCTAAAGTGTAGAACACATGCCCTAGTCCTACTGAATAATATTACACTTGAATGTACAACTTGCATAATATGCATTTCGTTTTTATCAATGGCTCAGTGATATTCTTATTAAAATAATATCAAAAGTTAAACAAGGAAAAAAAGGAAGGCAACAACATGCGGTGTTCCCAAGCGGTCACCCATCCAAGTACTAACCGCACCCGACACTGCTTGACTTCGGTGATCGGACGAGAACCGGTATATTCAGTGTGGTATGGCCGTTGCCGATTATAACTGAAACAAATTGATTTAAAAATGAGTAAGTGATAGTCCAGGTTGTGAAAGGTTGCTCCATCATGTAAAATGTTTCTGATTCGGTGTCTTCTATTGCATAATTGTATTTGCAATATACTGTTTTCTTTCTGCTTTACTTCTAGTTTGCTTTGCTAAACTATAGAACACATGCCATAGTCCTACTGAATAATATTACACTTGAATGTACAACTTTCATAATATGTATTTAATTTTTGTCAATGGCCCAGTGTTATTCTTATTAAAATTATATCAAAAGTTAAACAAGGAAAAAAAGGAAGGCAACAACATGCGGTGTTCCCAAGCGGTCACCCATCCAAGTATTAACCGCACCCGACACTGCTTGACTTCGGTGATCGGACGAGAACCGGTATATTCAGTGTGGTATGGCCGTTGCCAATTATAACTGAAACAAATTGATATAAAAATGAGTAAGTGATAGTCCAGGTTGTGAAAGGTTGCTCCATCATGTAAAATGTTTCTGATTCGGTGTCTTCTATTGCATAATTGTATTTGCAATATACTGGTTTCTTTCTGCTTTACTTCTCGTTTGTTTTGCTAAACTATAGAACACATGCCCTAGTCCTACAGAATAATATTACACTTGAATGTACAACTTTCATAATATGTATTTCATTTTTGTCAATGGCCCAGAGTTATTCTTATTAAAATAATATCAAAAGTTAAACAAGGAAAAAAAGGAAGGCAACAACATGCGGTGTTCCCAAGCGGTCACCCATCCAAGTACTAACCGCACCCGACACTGCTTGACTTCGGTGATCGGACGAGAACCGGTATATTCAGTGTGGTATGGCCGTTGCCGATTATAACTGAAACAAATTGATTTAACAATGAGTAAGTGATAGTCCAGGTTGTGAAAGGTTGCTCCATCATGTAAAATGTTTCTGATTCGGTGTCTTCTATTGCATAATTGTATTTGCAATATACTGTTTTCTTTCTGCTTTACTTCTAGTTTGCTTTGCTAAACTATAGAACACATGCCATAGTCCTACTGAATAATATTACACTTTAATGTACAACTTTCATAATATGTATTTAATTTTTGTCAATGGCCCAGTGTTATTCTTATTAAAATTATATCAAAAGTTAAACAAGGAAAAAAAGGAAGGCAACAACATGCGGTGTTCCCAAGCGGTCACCCATCCAAGTATTAACCGCACCCGACACTGCTTGACTTCGGTGATCAGACGAGAACCGGTATATTCAGTGTGGTATGGCCGTTGCCAATTATAACTGAAACAAATTGATTTAAAAATGAGTAAGTGATAGTCCAGGTTGTGAAAGGTTGCTCCATCATGTAAAATGTTTCTGATTCGGTGTCTTCTATTGCATAATTGTATTTGCAATATACTGGTTTCTTTCTGCTTTACTTCTCGTTTGTTTTGCTAAACTATAGAACACATGCCCTAGTCCTACTGAATAATATTACACTTGAATGTACAACTTTCATAATATGTATTTCATTTTTGTCAATGGCCCAGTGTTATTCTTATTAAAATAATATCAAAAGTTAAACAAGGAAAAAAAGGAAGGCAACAACATGCGGTGTTCCCAAGCGGTCACCCATCCAAGTACTAACCGCACCCGACACTGCTTGACTTCGGTGATCGGACGAGAACCGGTATATTCAGTGTGGTATGGCCGTTGCCGATTATAAATGAAACAAATTTATATAAAAATGAGTAAGTGATAGTCCAGTTTGTGAGAGGTTGCTCCCTCATGTAAAATGTTTCTGATTTGGTTTCTTCTATTGCACAATTGTATTTGCAATATACTGTTTTCTTTCTGCTTTACTTCTAGTTTGTTTTGCTAAAGTGTAGAACACATGCCCTAGTCCTACTGAATAATATTACACTTGAATGTACAACTTTCATAATATGCATTTCGTTTTTATCAATGGCTCAGTGATATTCTTGTTAAAATAATATCAAAAGTTAAACAAGGAAAAAAAGGAAGGCAACAACATGCGGTGTTCCCAAGCGGTCACCCATCCAAGTACTAACCGCACCCGACACTGCTTGACTTCGGTGATCGGACGAGAACCGGTATATTCAGTGTGGTATGGCCGTTGCCGATTATAAATGAAACAAATTGATATAAAAATGAGTAAGTGATAGTCCAGTTTGTGAGAGGTTGCTCCCTCATGTAAAATGTTTCTGATTTGGTTTCTTCTATTGCACAATTGTATTTGCAATATACTGTTTTCTTTCTGCTTTACTTCTAGTTTGTTTTGCTAAAGTGTAGAACACATGCCCTAGTCCTACTGAATAATATTACACTTGAATGTACAACTTGCATAATATGCATTTCGTTTTTATCAATGGCTCAGTGATATTCTTATTAAAATAATATCAAAAGTTAAACAAGGAAAAAAAGGAAGGCAACAACATGCGGTGTTCCCAAGCGGTCACCCATCCAAGTACTAACCGCACCCGACACTGCTTGACTTCGGTGATCGGACGAGAACCGGTATATTCAGTGTGGTATGGCCGTTGCCGATTATAACTGAAACAAATTGATTTAAAAATGAGTAAGTGATAGTCCAGGTTGTGAAAGGTTGATCCATCATGTAAAATGTTTCTGATTCGGTGTCTTCTATTGCATAATTGTATTTGCAATATACTGGTTTCTTTCTGCTTTACTTCTAGTTTGCTTTGCTAAACTATAGAGCACATGCCATAGTCCTACTGAATAATATTACACTTGAATGTACAACTTTCATAATATGTATTTAATTTTTGTCAATGGCCCAGTGTTATTCTTATTAAAATTATATCAAAAGTTAAACAAGGAAAAAAAGGAAGGCAACAACATGCGGTGTTCCCAAGCGGTCACCCATCCAAGTATTAACCGCACCCGACACTGCTTGACTTCGGTGATCGGACGAGAACCGGTATATTCAGTGTGGTATGGCCGTTGCCGATTATAACTGAAACAAATTGATTTAAAAATGAGTAAGTGATAGTCCAGGTTGTGAAAGGTTGCTCCATCATGTAAAATGTTTCTGATTCGGTGTCTTCTATTGCATAATTGTATTTGCAATATACTGGTTTCTTTCTGCTTTACTTCTCGTTTGTTTTGCTAAACTATAGAACACATGCCCTAGTCCTACTGAATAATATTACACTTGAATGTACAACTTTCATAATATGTATTTCATTTTTGTCAATGGCCCAGTGTTATTCTTATTAAAATAAGATCAAAAGTTAAACAAGGAAAAAAAGGAAGGCAACAACATGCGGTGTTCCCAAGCGGTCACCCATCCAAGTACTAACCGCACCCGACACTGCTTGACTTCGGTGATCGGACGAGAACCGGTATATTCAGTGTGGTATGGCCGTTGCCGATTATAAATGAAACAAATTGATTTAAAAATAAGTAAGTGATAGTCCAGGTTGTGAAAGGTTGCTCCCTCATGTAAAATGTTTCTGATTCGGTTTCTTCTATTGCATAATTGTATTTGCAATATACTGGTTTCTTTCTGCTTTACTTCTCGTTTGCTTTGCTAAAATATAGAACACATGCCATTGTCCTACTGAATAATATTACACTTGAATGTACAACTTTCATAATATGTATTTCATTTTTGTCAATGGCCCAGTGTTATTCTTATTAAAATAATATCAAAAGTTAAACAAGGAAAAAAAGGAAGGCAACAACATGCGGTGTTCCCAAGCGGTCACCCATCCAAGTACTAACCGCACCCGACACTGCTTGACTTCGGTGATCGGACGAGAACCGGTATATTCAGTGTGGTATGGCCGTTGCCGATTATAAATGAAACAAATTGATATAAAAATGAGTAAGTGATAGTCCAGGTTGTGAGAGGTTGCTCCCTCATGTAAAATGTTTCTGATTTGGTTTCTTCTATTGCACAATTGTATTTGCAATATACTGTTTTCTTTCTGCTTTACTTCTAGTTTGTTTTGCTAAAGTGTAGAACACATGCCCTAGTCCTACTGAATAATATTACACTTGAATGTACAACTTTCATAATATGCATTTCGTTTTTATCAATGGCTCAGTGATATTCTTGTTAAAATAATATCAAAAGTTAAACAAGGAAAAAAAGGAAGGCAACAACATGCGGTGTTCCCAAGCGGTCAACCATCCAAGTACTAACCGCACCCGACACTGCTTGACTTCGGTGATCGGACGAGAACCGGTATATTCAGTGTGGTATGGCCGTTGCCGATTATAAATGAAACAAATTGATATAAAAATGAGTAAGTGATAGTCCAGTTTGTGAGAGGTTGCTCCCTCATGTAAAATGTTTCTGATTTGGTTTCTTCTATTGCACAATTGTATTTGCAATATACTGTTTTCTTTCTGCTTTACTTCTAGTTTGTTTTGCTAAAGTGTAGAACACATGCCCTAGTCCTACTGAATAATATTACACTTGAATGTACAACTTGCATAATATGCATTTCGTTTTTATCAATGGCTCAGTGATATTCTTATTAAAATAATATCAAAAGTTAAACAAGGAAAAAAAGGAAGGCAACAACATGCGGTGTTCCCAAGCGGTCACCCATCCAAGTACTAACCGCACCCGACACTGCTTGACTTCGGTGATCGGACGAGAACCGGTATATTCAGTGTGGTATGGCCGTTGCCGATTATAACTGAAACAAATTGATTTAAAAATGAGTAAGTGATAGTCCAGGTTGTGAAAGGTTGCTCCATCATGTAAAATGTTTCTGATTCGGTGTCTTCTATTGCATAATTGTATTTGCAATATACTGGTTTCTTTCTGCTTTACTTCTCGTTTGTTTTGCTAAACTATAGAACACATGCCCTAGTCCTACTGAATAATATTACACTTGAATGTACAACTTTCATAATATGTATTTCATTTTTGTCAATGGCCCAGTGTTATTCTTATTAAAATAATATCAAAAGTTAAACAAGGAAAAAAAGGAAGGCAACAACATGCGGTGTTCCCAAGCGGTCACCCATCCAAGTACTAACCGCACCCGACACTGCTTGACTTCGGTGATCGGACGAGAACCGGTATATTCAGTGTGGTATGGCCGTTGCCGATTATAACTGAAACAAATTGATTTAAAAATGAGTAAGTGATAGTCCAGGTTGTGAAAGGTTGCTCCATCATGTAAAATGTTTCTGATTCGGTGTCTTCTATTGCATAATTGTATTTGCAATATACTGTTTTCTTTCTGCTTTACTTCTAGTTTGCTTTGCTAAACTATAGAACACATGCCATAGTCCTACTGAAATAATATTACACTTTAATGTACAACTTTCATAATATGTATTTAATTTTTGTCAATGGCCCAGTGTTATTCTTATTAAAATTATATCAAAAGTTAAACAAGGAAAAAAAGGAAGGCAACAACATGCGGTGTTCCCAAGCGGTCACCCATCCAACTATTAACCGCACCCGACACTGCTTGACTTCGGTGATCGGACGAGAACCGGTATATTCAGTGTGGTATGGCCGTTGCCAATTATAACTGAAACAAATTGATTTAAAAATGAGTAAGTGATAGTCCAGGTTGTGAAAGGTTGCTCCATCATGTAAAATGTTTCTGAATCGGTGTCTTCTATTGCATAATTGTATTTGCAATATACTGGTTTCTTTCTGCTTTACTTCTCGTTTGTTTTGCTAAACTATAGAACACATGCCCTAGTCCTACTGAATAATATTACACTTGAATGTACAACTTTCATAATATGTATTTCATTTTTGTCAATGGCCCAGTGTTATTCTTATTAAAATAATATCAAAAGTTAAACAAGGAAAAAAAGGAAGGCAACAACATGCGGTGTTCCCAAGGGGTCACCCATCCAAGTACTAACCGCACCCGACACTGCTTGACTTCGGTGATCGGACGAGAACCGGTATATTCAGTGTGGTATGGCCGTTGCCGATTATAAATGAAACAAATTGATATAAAAATGAGTAAGTGATAGTCCAGTTTGTGAGAGGTTGCTCCCTCATGTAAAATGTTTCTGATTTGGTTTCTTCTATTGCACAATTGTATTTGCAATATACTGTTTTCTTTCTGCTTTACTTCTAGTTTGTTTTGCTAAAGTGTAGAACACATGCCCTAGTCCTACTGAATAATATTACACTTGAATGTACAACTTTCATAATATGCATTTCGTTTTTATCAATGGCTCAGTGATATTCTTGTTAAAATAATATCAAAAGTTAAACAAGGAAAAAAAGGAAGGCAACAACATGCGGTGTTCCCAAGCGGTCACCCATCCAAGTACTAACCGCACCCGACACTGCTTGACTTCGGTGATCGGACGAGAACCGGTATATTCAGTGTGGTATGGCCGTTGCCGATTATAAATGAAACAAATTGATATAAAAATGAGTAAGTGATAGTCCAGTTTGTGAGAGGTTGCTCCCTCATGTAAAATGTTTCTGATTTGGTTTCTTCTATTGCACAATTGTATTTGCAATGTACTGTTTTCTTGCTGCTTTACTTCTAGTTTGTTTTGCTAAAGTGTAGAACACATGCCCTAGTCCTACTGAATAATATTACACTTGAATGTACAACTTGCATAATATGCATTTCGTTTTTATCAATGGCTCAGTGATATTCTTATTAAAATAATATCAAAAGTTAAACAAGGAAAAAAAGGAAGGCAACAACATGCGGTGTTCCCAAGCGGTCACCCATCCAAGTACTAACCGCACCCGACACTGCTTGACTTCGGTGATCGGACGAGAACCGGTATATTCAGTGTGGTATGGCCGTTGCCGATTATAACTGAAACAAATTGATTTAAAAATGAGTAAGTGATAGTCCAGGTTGTGAAAGGTTGCTCCATCATGTAAAAGGTTTCTGATTCGGTGTCTTCTATTGCATAATTGTATTTGCAATATACTGTTTTCTTTCTGCTTTACTTCTAGTTTGCTTTGCTAAACTATAGAACACATGCCATAGTCCTACTGAATAATATTACACTTGAATGTACAACTTTCATAATATGTATTTAATTTTTGTCAATGGCCCAGTCTTATTCTTATTAAAATTATATCAAAAGTTAAACAAGGAAAAAAAGGAAGGCAACAACATGCGGTGTTCCCAAGCGGTCACCCATCCAAGTATTAACCGCACCCGACACTGCTTGACTTCGGTGATCGGACGAGAACCGGTATATTCAGTGTGGTATGGCCGTTGCCAATTATAACTGAAACAAATTGATATAAAAATGAGTAAGTGATAGTCCAGGTTGTGAAAGGTTGCTCCATCATGTAAAATGTTTCTGATTCGGTGTCTTCTATTGCATAATTGTATTTGCAATATACTGGTTTCTTTCTGCTTTACTTCTCGTTTGTTTTGCTAAACTATAGAACACATGCCCTAGTCCTACTGAATAATATTACACTTGAATGTACAACTTTCATAATATGTATTTCATTTTTATCAATGGCTCAGTGATATTCTTGTTAAAATAATATCAAAAGTTAAACAAGGAAAAAAAGGAAGGCAACAACATGCGGTGTTCCCAAGCGGTCACCCATCCAAGTACTAACCGCACCCGACACTGCTTGACTTCGGTGATCGGACGAGAACCGGTATATTCAGTGTGGTATGGCCGTTGCCGATTATAAATGAAACAAATTGATATAAAAATGAGTAAGTGATAGTCCAGTTTGTGAGAGGTTGCTCCCTCATGTAAAATGTTTCTGATTTGATTTCTTCTATTGCACAATTGTATTTGCAATATACTGTTTTCTTTCTGCTTTACTTCTAGTTTGTTTTGCTAAAGTGTAGAACACATGCCCTAGTCCTACTGAATAATATTACACTTGAATGTACAACTTTCATAATATGCATTTCGTTTTTATCAATGGCTCAGTGATATTCTTGTTAAAATAATATCAAAAGTTAAACAAGGAAAAAAAGGAAGGCAACAACATGCGGTGTTCCCAAGCGGTCACCCATCCAAGTACTAACCGCACCCGACACTGCTTGACTTCGGTGATCGGACGAGAACCGGTATATTCAGTGTGGTATGGCCGTTGCCGATTATAAATGAAACAAATTGATTTAAAAATGAGTAAGTGATAGTCCAGGTTGTGAAAGGTTGCTCCATCATGTAAAATGTTTCTGATTCGGTGTCTTCTATTGCATAATTGTATTTGCAATATACTGTTTTCTTTCTGCTTTACTTCTAGTTTGCTTTGCTAAACTATAGAACACATGCCATAGTCCTACTGAATAATATTACACTTGAATGTACAACTTTCATAATATGTATTTAATTTTTGTCAATGGCCCAGTGTCATTCTTATTAAAATTATATCAAAAGTTAAACAAGGAAAAAAAGGAAGGCAACAACATGCGGTGTTCCCAAGCGGTCACCCATCCAAGTATTAACCGCACCCGACACTGCTTGACTTCGGTGATCGGACGAGAACCGGTATATTCAGTGTGGTATGGCCGTTGCCAATTATAACTGAAACAAATTGATATAAAAATGAGTAAGTGATAGTCCAGGTTGTGAAAGGTTGCTCCATCATGTAAAATGTTTCTGATTCGGTGTCTTCTATTGCATAATTGTATTTGCAATATACTGGTTTCTTTCTGCTTTACTTCTCGTTTGTTTTGCTAAACTATAGAACACATGCCCTAGTCCTACAGAATAATATTACACTTGAATGTACAACTTTCATAATATGTATTTCATTTTTGTCAATGGCCCAGAGTTATTCTTATTAAAATAATATCAAAAGTTAAACAAGGAAAAAAAGGAAGGCAACAACATGCGGTGTTCCCAAGCGGTCACCCATCCAAGTAATAACCGCACCCGACACTGCTTGACTTCGGTGATCGGACGAGAACCGGTATATTCAGTGTGGTATGGCCGTTGCCGATTATAAATGAAACAAATTGATTTAAAAATGAGTAAGTGATAGTCCAGGTTGTGAAAGGTTGCTCCCTCATGTAAAATGTTTCTGATTCGGTGTCTTCTATTGCATAATTGTATTTGCAATATACTGGTTTCTTTCTGCTTTACTTCTCGTTTGCTTTGCTAAACTATAGAACACATGCCATAGTCCTACTGAAATAATATTACACTTTAATGTACAACTTTCATAATATGTATTTAATTTTTGTCAATGGCCCAGTGTTATTCTTATTAAAATTATATCAAAAGTTAAACAAGGAAAAAAAGGAAGGCAACAACATGCGGTGTTCCCAAGCGGTCACCCATCCAACTATTAACCGCACCCGACACTGCTTGACTTCGGTGATCGGACGAGAACCGGTATATTCAGTGTGGTATGGCCGTTGCCGATTATAACTGAAACAAATTGATTTAAAAATGAGTAAGTGATAGTCCAGGTTGTGAAAGGTTGCTCCATCATGTAAAATGTTTCTGATTCGGTGTCTTCTATTGCATAATTGTATTTGCAATATACTGTTTTCTTTCTGCTTTACTTCTAGTTTGCTTTGCTAAACTATAGAACACATGCCATAGTCCTACTGAAATAATATTACACTTTAATGTACAACTTTCATAATATGTATTTAATTTTTGTCAATGGCCCAGTGTTATTCTTATTAAAATTATATCAAAAGTTAAACAAGGAAAAAAAGGAAGGCAACAACATGCGGTGTTCCCAAGCGGTCACCCATCCAACTATTAACCGCACCCGACACTGCTTGACTTCGGTGATCGGACGAGAACCGGTATATTCAGTGTGGTATGGCCGTTGCCAATTATAACTGAAACAAATTGATTTAAAAATGAGTAAGTGATAGTCCAGGTTGTGAAAGGTTGCTCCATCATGTAAAATGTTTCTGAATCGGTGTCTTCTATTGCATAATTGTATTTGCAATATACTGGTTTCTTTCTGCTTTACTTCTCGTTTGTTTTGCTAAACTATAGAACACATGCCCTAGTCCTACTGAATAATATTACACTTGAATGTACAACTTTCATAATATGTATTTCATTTTTGTCAATGGCCCAGTGTTATTCTTATTAAAATAATATCAAAAGTTAAACAAGGAAAAAAAGGAAGGCAACAACATGCGGTGTTCCCAAGGGGTCACCCATCCAAGTACTAACCGCACCCGACACTGCTTGACTTCGGTGATCGGACGAGAACCGGTATATTCAGTGTGGTATGGCCGTTGCCGATTATAAATGAAACAAATTGATATAAAAATGAGTAAGTGATAGTCCAGTTTGTGAGAGGTTGCTCCCTCATGTAAAATGTTTCTGATTTGGTTTCTTCTATTGCACAATTGTATTTGCAATATACTGTTTTCTTTCTGCTTTACTTCTAGTTTGTTTTGCTAAAGTGTAGAACACATGCCCTAGTCCTACTGAATAATATTACACTTGAATGTACAACTTTCATAATATGCATTTCGTTTTTATCAATGGCTCAGTGATATTCTTGTTAAAATAATATCAAAAGTTAAACAAGGAAAAAAAGGAAGGCAACAACATGCGGTGTTCCCAAGCGGTCACCCATCCAAGTACTAACCGCACCCGACACTGCTTGACTTCGGTGATCGGACGAGAACCGGTATATTCAGTGTGGTATGGCCGTTGCCGATTATAAATGAAACAAATTGATATAAAAATGAGTAAGTGATAGTCCAGTTTGTGAGAGGTTGCTCCCTCATGTAAAATGTTTCTGATTTGGTTTCTTCTATTGCACAATTGTATTTGCAATATACTGTTTTCTTTCTGCTTTACTTCTAGTTTGTTTTGCTAAAGTGTAGAACACATGCCCTAGTCCTACTGAATAATATTACACTTGAATGTACAACTTGCATAATATGCATTTCGTTTTTATCAATGGCTCAGTGATATTCTTATTAAAATAATATCAAAAGTTAAACAAGGAAAAAAAGGAAGGCAACAACATGCGGTGTTCCCAAGCGGTCACCCATCCAAGTACTAACCGCACCCGACACTGCTTGACTTCGGTGATCGGACGAGAACCGGTATATTCAGTGTGGTATGGCCGTTGCCGATTATAACTGAAACAAATTGATTTAAAAATGAGTAAGTGATAGTCCAGGTTGTGAAAGGTTGCTCCATCATGTAAAAGGTTTCTGATTCGGTGTCTTCTATTGCATAATTGTATTTGCAATATACTGTTTTCTTTCTGCTTTACTTCTAGTTTGCTTTGCTAAACTATAGAACACATGCCATAGTCCTACTGAATAATATTACACTTGAATGTACAACTTTCATAATATGTATTTAATTTTTGTCAATGGCCCAGTCTTATTCTTATTAAAATTATATCAAAAGTTAAACAAGGAAAAAAAGGAAGGCAACAACATGCGGTGTTCCCAAGCGGTCACCCATCCAAGTATTAACCGCACCCGACACTGCTTGACTTCGGTGATCGGACGAGAACCGGTATATTCAGTGTGGTATGGCCGTTGCCAATTATAACTGAAACAAATTGATATAAAAATGAGTAAGTGATAGTCCAGGTTGTGAAAGGTTGCTCCATCATGTAAAATGTTTCTGATTCGGTGTCTTCTATTGCATAATTGTATTTGCAATATACTGGTTTCTTTCTGCTTTACTTCTCGTTTGTTTTGCTAAACTATAGAACACATGCCCTAGTCCTACTGAATAATATTACACTTGAATGTACAACTTTCATAATATGTATTTCATTTTTATCAATGGCTCAGTGATATTCTTGTTAAAATAATATCAAAAGTTAAACAAGGAAAAAAAGGAAGGCAACAACATGCGGTGTTCCCAAGCGGTCACCCATCCAAGTACTAACCGCACCCGACACTGCTTGACTTCGGTGATCGGACGAGAACCGGTATATTCAGTGTGGTATGGCCGTTGCCGATTATAAATGAAACAAATTGATATAAAAATGAGTAAGTGATAGTCCAGTTTGTGAGAGGTTGCTCCCTCATGTAAAATGTTTCTGATTTGATTTCTTCTATTGCACAATTGTATTTGCAATATACTGTTTTCTTTCTGCTTTACTTCTAGTTTGTTTTGCTAAAGTGTAGAACACATGCCCTAGTCCTACTGAATAATATTACACTTGAATGTACAACTTTCATAATATGCATTTCGTTTTTATCAATGGCTCAGTGATATTCTTGTTAAAATAATATCAAAAGTTAAACAAGGAAAAAAAGGAAGGCAACAACATGCGGTGTTCCCAAGCGGTCACCCATCCAAGTACTAACCGCACCCGACACTGCTTGACTTCGGTGATCGGACGAGAACCGGTATATTCAGTGTGGTATGGCCGTTGCCGATTATAAATGAAACAAATTGATATAAAAATGAGTAAGTGATAGTCCAGTTTGTGAGAGGTTGCTCCCTCATGTAAAATGTTTCTGATTTGGTTTCTTCTATTGCACAATTGTATTTGCAATATACTGTTTTCTTTCTGCTTTACTTCTAGTTTGTTTTGCTAAAGTGTAGAACACATGCCCTAGTCCTACTGAATAATATTACACTTGAATGTACAACTTGCATAATATGCATTTCGTTTTTATCAATGGCTCAGTGATATTCTTATTAAAATAATATCAAAAGTTAAACAAGGAAAAAAAGGAAGGCAACAACATGCGGTGTTCCCAAGCGGTCACCCATCCAAGTACTAACCGCACCCGACACTGCTTGACTTCGGTGATCGGACGAGAACCGGTACATTCAGTGTGGTATGGCCGTTGCCGATTATAACTGAAACAAATTGATTTAAAAATGAGTAAGTGATAGTCCAGGTTGTGAAAGGTTGCTCCATCATGTAAAATGTTTCTGATTCGGTGTCTTCTATTGCATAATTGTATTTGCAATATACTGTTTTCTTTCTGCTTTACTTCTAGTTTGCTTTGCTAAACTATAGAACACATGCCATAGTCCTACTGAATAATATTACACTTGAATGTACAACTTTCATAATATGTATTTAATTTTTGTCAATGGCCCAGTGTTATTCTTATTAAAATTATATCAAAAGTTAAACAAGGAAAAAAAGGAAGGCAACAACATGCGGTGTTCCCAAGCGGTCACCCATCCAAGTATTAACCGCACCCGACACTGCTTGACTTCGGTGATCGGACGAGAACCGGTATATTCAGTGTGGTATGGCCGTTGCCAATTATAACTGAAACAAATTGATATAAAAATGAGTAAGTGATAGTCCAGGTTGTGAAAGGTTGCTCCATCATGTAAAATGTTTCTGATTCGGTGTCTTCTATTGCATAATTGTATTTGCAATATACTGGTTTCTTTCTGCTTTACTTCTCGTTTGTTTTGCTAAACTATAGAACACATGCCCTAGTCCTACAGAATAATATTACACTTGAATGTACAACTTTCATAATATGTATTTCATTTTTGTCAATGGCCCAGAGTTATTCTTATTAAAATAATATCAAAAGTTAAACAAGGAAAAAAAGGAAGGCAACAACATGCGGTGTTCCCAAGCGGTCACCCATCCAAGTAATAACCGCACCCGACACTGCTTGACTTCGGTGATCGGACGAGAACCGGTATATTCAGTGTGGTATGGCCGTTGCCGATTATAAATGAAACAAATTGATTTAAAAATGAGTAAGTGATAGTCCAGGTTGTGAAAGGTTGCTCCCTCATGTAAAATGTTTCTGATTCGGTTTCTTCTATTGCATAATTGTATTTGCAATATACTGGTTTCTTTCTGCTTTACTTCTCGTTTGCTTTGCTAAACTATATAACACATGCCATAGTCCTACTGAATAATATTACACTTGAATGTACAACTTTCATAATATGTATTTCATTTTTGTCAATGGCCCAGTGTTATTCTTATTAAAATTATATCAAAAGTTAAACAAGGAAAAAAAGGAAGGCAACAACATGCGGTGTTCCCAAGCGGTCACCCATCCAAGTACTAACCGCACCCGACACTGCTTGACTTCGGTGATCGGACGAGAACCGGTATATTCAGTGTGGTATGGCCGTTGCCGATTATAACTGAAACAAATTGATTTAAAAATGAGTAAGTGATAGTCCAGGTTGTGAAAGGTTGCTCCATCATGTAAAATGTTTCTGATTCGGTGTCTTCTATTGCATAATTGTATTTGCAATATACTGGTTTCTTTCTGCTTTACTTCTCGTTTGCTTTGCTAAACTATAGAACACATGCCATAGTCCTACTGAATAATATTACACTTGAATGTACAACTTTCATAATATGTATTTCATTTTTGTCAATGGCCCAGTGTTATTCTTATTAAAATAATATCAAAAGTTAAACAAGGAAAAAAAGGAAGGCAACAACATGCGGTGTTCCCAAGCGGTCACCCATCCAACTAATAACCGCACCCGACACTGCTTGACTTCGGTGATCGGACGAGAACCGGTATATTCAGTGTGGTATGGCCGTTGCCGATTATAAATGAAACAAATTGATTTAAAAATGAGTAAGTGATAGTCCAGGTTGTGAAAGGTTGCTCCCTCATGTAAAATGTTTCTGATTCGGTTTCTTCTATTGCATAATTGTATTTGCAATATACTGGTTTCTTTCTGCTTTACTTCTCGTTTGTTTTGCTAAACTATAGAAGACATGCCCTAGTCCTACAGAATAATATTACACTTGAATGTACAACTTTCATAATATGTATTTCATTTTTGTCAATGGCCCAGAGTTATTCTTATTAAAATAATATCAAAAGTTAAACAAGGAAAAAAAGGAAGGCAACAACATGCGGTGTTCCCAAGCGGTCACCCATCCAAGTAATAACCGCACCCGACACTGCTTGACTTCGGTGATCGGACGAGAACCGGTATATTCAGTGTGGTATGGCCGTTGCCGATTATAAATGAAACAAATTGATTTAAAAATGAGTAAGTGATAGTCCAGGTTGTGAAAGGTTGCTCCCTCATGTAAAATGTTTCTGATTCGGTTTCTTCTATTGCATAATTGTATTTGCAATATACTGGTTTCTTTCTGCTTTACTTCTCGTTTGCTTTGCTAAACTATATAACACATGCCATAGTCCTACTGAATAATATTACACTTGAATGTACAACTTTCATAATATGTATTTCATTTTTGTCAATGGCCCAGTGTTATTCTTATTAAAATTATATCAAAAGTTAAACAAGGAAAAAAAGGAAGGCAACAACATGCGGTGTTCCCAAGCGGTCACCCATCCAAGTACTAACCGCACCCGACACTGCTTGACTTCGGTGATCGGACGAGAACCGGTATATTCAGTGTGGTATGGCCGTTGCCGATTATAACTGAAACAAATTGATTTAAAAATGAGTAAGTGATTGTCCAGGTTGTGAAAGGTTGCTCCATCATTTAAAATGTTTCTGATTCGGTGTCTTCTATTGCATAATTGTATTTGCAATATACTGGTTTCTTTCTGCTTTACTTCTCGTTTGCTTTGCTAAACTATAGAACACATGCCATAGTCCTACTGAATAATATTACACTTGAATGTACAACTTTCATAATATGTATTTCATTTTTGTCAATGGCCCAGTGTTATTCTTATTAAAATAATATCAAAAGTTAAACAAGGAAAAAAAGGAAGGCAACAACATGCGGTGTTCCCAAGCGGTCACCCATCCAACTAATAACCGCACCCGACACTGCTTGACTTCGGTGATCGGACGAGAACCGGTATATTCAGTGTGGTATGGCCGTTGCCGATTATAAATGAAACAAATTGATTTAAAAATGAGTAAGTGATAGTCCAGGTTGTGAAAGGTTGCTCCCTCATGTAAAATGTTTCTGATTCGGTTTCTTCTATTGCATAATTGTATTTGCAATATACTGGTTTCTTTCTGCTTTACTTCTCGTTTGCTTTGCTAAAATATAGAACACATGCCATTGTCCTACTGAATAATATTACACTTGAATGTACAACTTTCATAATATGTATTTCATTTTTGTCAATGGCCCAGTGTTATTCTTATTAAAATTATATCAAAAGTTAAACAAGGAAAAAAAGGAAGGCAACAACATGCGGTGTTCCCAAGCGGTCACCCATCCAAGTATTAACCGCACCCGACACTTGCTTGACTTCGGTGATCGGACGAGAACCGGTATATTCAGTGTGGTATGGCCGTTGCCGATTATAACTGAAACAAATTGATTTAAAAATGAGTAAGTGATAGTCCAGGTTGTGAAAGGTTGCTCCATCATGTAAAATGTTTCTGATTCGGTGTCTTCTATAGCACAATTGTACTTGCAATATACTGTTTTCTTTCTGCTTTACTTCTAGTTTGCTTTGCTAAACTATAGAACACATGCCATAGTCCTACTGAATAATATTACACTTGAATGTACAACTTTCATAATATGTATTTCATTTTTGTCAATGGCCCAGTGTTATTCTTATTAAAATAATATCAAAAGTTAAACAAGGAAAAAAAGGAAGGCAACAACATGCGGTGTTCCCAAGCGGTCACCCATCCAAGTACTAACCGCACCCGACACTGCTTGACTTCGGTGATCGGACGAGAACCGGTATATTCAGTGTGGTATGGCCCTTGCCGATTATAAATGAAACAAATTGATATAAAAATGAGTAAGTGATAGTCCAGGTTGTGAGAGGTTGCTCCCTCATGTAAAATGTTTCTGATTTGGTTTCTTCTATTGCACAATTGTATTTGCAATATACTGTTTTCTTTCTGCTTTACTTCTAGTTTGTTTTGCTAAAGTGTAGAACACATGCCCTAGTCCTACTGAATAATATTACACTTGAATGTACAACTTTCATAATATGCATTTCATTTTTGTCAATGGCTCAGTGTTATTCTTATTAAAATAATATCAAAAGTTAAACAAGGAAAAAAAGGAAGGCAACAACATGCTGTGTTCCCAAGCGGTCACCCATCCAAGTATTAACCGCACCCGACACTGCTTGACTTCGGTGATTGGACGAGAACCGGTATATTCAGTGTGGTATGGCCGTTGCCGATTATAAATGAAACAAATTGATATAAAAATGAGTAAGTGATAGTCCAGGTTGTGAGAGGTTGCTCCCTCATGTAAAATGTTTCTGATTTGGTTTCTTCTATTGCACAATTGTATTTGCAATATACTGTTTTCTTTCTGCTTTACTTCTAGTTTGCTTTGCTAAACTATAGAACACATGCCATAGTCCTACTGAATAATATTACACTTGAATGTACAACTTTCATAATATGTATTTAATTTTTGTCAATGGCCCAGTGTTATTCTTATTAAAATTATATCAAAAGTTAAACAAGGAAAAAAAGGATGGCAACAACATGCGGTGTTCCCAAGCGGTCACCCATCCAAGTAGGGGAAAGGTAGGTAAAGTGGAATGGGTGGGTAAAGCGGAATAAGCTTAAAATTTAATTTCAAAATTGGCGGTTTTTGTTGTAACTCCTACCACAATATACCTTTTGACATTTGGCAATATTTACTTCAATATGGCGCACTTTCATTGATATGTTCATGTGAGTTAAACAAGATCATTGTTTTTTAACAAAAAGTTGTAATATTTGGTGACTAAGACGAAATTTCTTATCAGCAACAGGTAAGTTTTTCTAACCGTATTTATTATCTATTGTATAAAATGGTTATTTGTGGACATAAATACTCTTTCTTTAACTTATTAGCACGTTTGGTTAGTAGCTATCGTGTTTGTACAGAAAAAATGTTGATGCGGGTAAAGTGGAATGAAACGTATGCGGGTAAAGCGGAATGACGTTCCACTTTACCTCCTAAAAGTTTAACAATGTTATTAAGTGACAACATTTTTTTAGCATGCCTAATTTTTACAAACGAAAGACTTCGCAGCAGAGTTGGGACGAGAAGGCAATGGCTGAGGCTCTAACTGCATGTCAAGGTGGTTTATCAATTCATTCTTCTGCAAAACAATATAACATTCCATCGACAACTCTTTTTAGAAGATTAAAGCGACCACCAGAAGAACGTTTAGTGAAGCAACTTGGACGATTCCGTTGCGTGTTCACGGTAGATCAAGAGAAGATGTTGGTAGACTATATTCTTAAAATGGAAGAACGCCTGTTTGGGCTAACTATTTCTGACTTAAAATATCTTACCTACGAGTTTGCCATACGAAATAACATTGAACATAGATTCAATAATGAGAAGAAAGAAGCTGGTAAAGTATGGTTGCTTGGTTTCATGAAACGGCACCCAGTTCTTTCACTTCGACTTCCAGAAAAAACGTCAGCAGCGCGAGCGTCAGCATTTAACGCAGTTAGTGTCGGAAGGTTCTTTGATTTATTGGAAGACTTATACCAAAAACACAACTACAAACCTAACCGCATCTATAATTGTGACGAAACCGGAATCTCTACCGTGCCAAATAAGCCTTCAAAGATTATTTCAAAAAAGGGGAAAAAGCAAGTAGGAGTTTTATCATCAGCTGAAAGAGGTACGCTTACAACTGCAGAAATTTGCTTCAACGCTGCAGGGGAATACATCCCTCCTGCTCTTATTTTTCCACGGGTGAGACATCACTTGACATTCGACATTGGAGTTCCTCTGAATACCAAAATTTTCACGCATGCTTCTGGATGGATGCAGACCGAAATCTTTACGGCTTGGTTTCACCATTTTATTAAATTTGCGAAGCCTACCTCCAAGGACAGGGTTTTACTAATTTTAGATGGCCATTCAACCCACATAAAAAACATTGAAGTCTTAGAGCTTGCTAAGAAAAACTTTGTAGACATCCTGGTGCTACCACCACATTGCACACATCGACTTCAGCCACTGGACGTATCATTTATGTATCCCATGTCGAACTTCTATGAACAGGCAGTGCGAGTTTGGCTGCGAACCCACCCGGGGAAAGTTGTGACGATTCATGATGTCGGTCCTCTCTTCGGAGAAGCTTACTTGAAGGCAGCTAGTATGGCAACAGCTATCTCAGGATTTAAGAAGACGGGTATTTGGCCGTTTGAGAGACCTGATCCAAACGTTTTCGTGGCTGCAGATACAGCTGATCGTCCTGGGCCTCTACTCGCTACATCTAACCTGCCATCAGCGTCCACTCCAGTGTCAAATGACATTCTCCTCCATAAGACTATTGTTAGTCCTGCGGATATTTTACCTATCCCACGGGTCGCTTCAAATATCGAACATCCAACGAAGAAAAGGGCTCGATCAGGAAAAACTGTAGTAGCAACTTCTACCCCTTTTATTGAAGAGTTAAAGAATTTGAAGGCTCCGACCCCAAAAAATCCAACCAAGAAAGTTACGAAGCAACTATTTCAAAGCGACAGCGAAGAAGAAGATGATGCAAACATCACCATTTATAGTGACACCGACAGCGGTTCAGAGTTGGACCTACCAGTTCAAATTCCTACCATAAAAACAGAAGATATTAAGGAAGGGATATATGTAGCTGTAGAGTACAACGGACAAACATTTCCCGGTTTAGTAATTTCAAAATCAGGTGAATCAGCGTCTGTAAAGTGTATGGAAAGGACGCAAAAATATTTCAAATGGCCTAATAAAGATGATGTATTAGATTACAACATTAAGGACATTAAAATGATTATTAATGAACCAAAACAGTTAAGACGAGGGTTTTTCAATGTTCCTGAGCTCTGTTTATATGCTTAGTTGAATAAATAATATTAATTCATTTTAAGTTTTTGTATTCCGCTTTACCTCCAATATGGCGGGTAAAGTGGAATATTACACCACTTTTACTTTTGACGTTTTTCTCCGAAGTGGTGATATATTAGTTTAATTTCTTAACAGTACTACGTAGGGCTATAACGTAAGTGGCTTCTTCCATAAACTCAAACTTTTAAGACGAATACTTCTACCGGGATACAAGCTTGAATCGGTAATTATTCCACTTTACCTACCTTTCCCCTACTAACCGCACCCGACACAGCTTGACTTCGGTGATCGGACGAGAACCGGTATATTCAGTGTGGTATGGCCGTTGCCAATTATAACTGAAACAAATTGATTTAAAAATGAATAAGTGATAGTCCAGGTTGTGAAAGGTTGCTCCATCATGTAAAATGTTTCTGATTCGGTGTCTTCTATTGCATAATTGTATTTGCAATATACTGGTTTCTTTCTGCTTTACTTCTCGTTTGTTTTGCTAAACTATAGAACACATGCCCTAGTCTTACTGAATAATATTACACTTGAATGTACAACTTTCATAATATGTATTTCATTTTTGTCAATGGCCCAGTGTTATTCTTATTAAAATAATATCAAAAGTTAAACAAGGAAAAAAAGGAAGGCAACAACATGCGGTGTTCCCAAGCGGTCACCCATCCAAGTAATAACCGCACCCGACACTGCTTGACTTCGGTGATCGGACGAGAACCGGAATATTCAGTGTGGTATGGCCGTTGCCGATTATAAATGAAACAAATTGATATAAAAATGAGTAAGTGATAGTCCAGTTTGTGAGAGGTTGCTCCCTCATGTAAAATGTTTCTGATTTGGTTTCTTCTATTGCACAATTGTATTTGCAATATACTGTTTTCTTTCTGCTTTACTTCTAGTTTGTTTTGCTAAAGTGTAGAACACATGCCCTAGTCCTACTGAATAATATTACACTTGAATGTACAACTTTCATAATATGCATTTCGTTTTTATCAATGGCTCAGTGATATTCTTATTAAAATAATATCAAAAGTTAAACAAGGAAAAAAAGGAAGGCAACAACATGCGGTGTTCCCAAGCGGTCACCCATCCAAGTACTAACCGCACCCGACACTGCTTGACTTCGGTGATCGGACGAGAACCGGTATATTCAGTGTGGTATGGCCGTTGCCGATTATAAATGAAACAAATTGATATAAAAATGAGTAAGTGATAGTCCAGTTTGTGAGAGGTTGCTCCCTCATGTAAAATGTTTCTGATTTGGTTTCTTCTATTGCACAATTGTATTTGCAATATACTGTTTTCTTTCTGCTTTACTTCTAGTTTGTTTTGCTAAAGTGTAGAACACATGCCCTAGTCCTACTGAATAATATTACACTTGAATGTACAACTTTCATAATATGCATTTCGCTTTTATCAATGGCTCAGTGATATTCTTATTAAAATAATATCAAAAGTTAAACAAGGAAAAAAAGGAAGGCAACAACATGCGGTGTTCCCAAGCGGTCACCCATCCAAGTACTAACCGCACCCGACACTGCTTGACTTCGGTGATCGGACGAGAACCGGTATATTCAGTGTGGTATGGCCGTTGCCGATTATAACTGAAACAAATTGATTTAAAAATGAGTAAGTGATAGTCCAGTTTGTGAGAGGTTGCTCCCTCATGTAAAATGTTTCTGATTTGGTTTCTTCTATTGCACAATTGTATTTGCAATATACTGTTTTCTTTCTGCTTTACTTCTAGTTTGTTTTGCTAAAGTGTAGAACACATGCCCTAGTCCTACTGAATAATATTACACTTGAATGTACAACTTTCATAATATGCATTTCGTTTTTATCAATGGCTCAGTGATATTCTTGTTAAAATAATATCAAAAGTTAAACAAGGAAAAAAAGGAAGGCAACAACATGCGGTGTTCCCAAGCGGTCACCCATCCAAGTACTAACCGCACCCGACACTGCTTGACTTCGGTGATCGGACGAGAACCGGTATATTCAGTGTGGTATGGCCGTTGCCGATTATAAATGAAACAAATTGATATAAAAATGAGTAAGTGATAGTCCAGTTTGTGAGAGGTTGCTCCCTCATGTAAAATGTTTCTGATTTGGTTTCTTCTATTGCACAATTGTATTTGCAATATACTGTTTTCTTTCTGCTTTACTTCTAGTTTGTTTTGCTAAAGTGTAGAACACATGCCCTAGTCCTACTGAATAATATTACACTTGAATGTACAACTTGCATAATATGCATTTCGTTTTTATCAATGGCCCAGTGTTATTCTTATTAAAATAATATCAAAAGTTAAACAAGGAAAAAAAGGAAGGCAACAACATGCGGTGTTCCCAAGCGGTCACCCATCCAAGTACTAACCGCACCCGACACTGCTTGACTTCGGTGATCGGACGAGAACCGGTATATTCAGTGTGGTATGGCCGTTGCCGATTATAAATGAAACAAATTGATATAAAAATGAGTAAGTGATAGTCCAGTTTGTGAGAGGTTGCTCCCTCATGTAAAATGTTTCTGATTTGGTTTCTTCTATTGCACAATTGTATTTGCAATATACTGTTTTCTTTCTGCTTTACTTCTAGTTTGTTTTGCTAAAGTGTAGAACACATGCCCTAGTCCTACTGAATAATATTACACTTGAATGTACAACTTTCATAATATGCATTTCGCTTTTATCAATGGCTCAGTGATATTCTTATTAAAATAATATCAAAAGTTAAACAAGGAAAAAAAGGAAGGCAACAACATGCGGTGTTCCCAAGCGGTCACCCATCCAAGTACTAACCGCACCCGACACTGCTTGACTTCGGTGATCGGACGAGAACCGGTATATTCAGTGTGGTATGGCCGTTGCCGATTATAACTGAAACAAATTGATTTAAAAATGAGTAAGTGATAGTCCAGTTTGTGAGAGGTTGCTCCCTCATGTAAAATGTTTCTGATTTGGTTTCTTCTATTGCACAATTGTATTTGCAATATACTGTTTTCTTTCTGCTTTACTTCTAGTTTGTTTTGCTAAAGTGTAGAACACATGCCCTAGTCCTACTGAATAATATTACACTTGAATGTACAACTTTCATAATATGCATTTCGTTTTTATCAATGGCTCAGTGATATTCTTGTTAAAATAATATCAAAAGTTAAACAAGGAAAAAAAGGAAGGCAACAACATGCGGTGTTCCCAAGCGGTCACCCATCCAAGTACTAACCGCACCCGACACTGCTTGACTTCGGTGATCGGACGAGAACCGGTATATTCAGTGTGGTATGGCCGTTGCCGATTATAAATGAAACAAATTGATATAAAAATGAGTAAGTGATAGTCCAGTTTGTGAGAGGTTGCTCCCTCATGTAAAATGTTTCTGATTTGGTTTCTTCTATTGCACAATTGTATTTGCAATATACTGTTTTCTTTCTGCTTTACTTCTAGTTTGTTTTGCTAAAGTGTAGAACACATGCCCTAGTCCTACTGAATAATATTACACTTGAATGTACAACTTTCATAATATGTATTTAATTTTTGTCAATGGCCCAGTGTTATTCTTATTAAAATTATATCAAAAGTTAAACAAGGAAAAAAAGGAAGGCAACAACATGCGCTGTTCCCAAGCGGTCACCCATCCAAGTATTAACCGCACCCGACACTGCTTGACTTCGGTGATCGGACGAGAACCGGTATATTCAGTGTGGTATGGCCGTTGCCAATTATAACTGAAACAAATTGATTTAAAAATGAGTAAGTGATAGTCCAGGTTGTGAAAGGTTGCTCCATCATGTAAAATGTTTCTGATTCGGTGTCTTCTATTGCATAATTGTATTTGCAATATACTGGTTTCTTTCTGCTTTACTTCTCGTTTGTTTTGCTAAACTATAGAACACATGCCCTAGTCCTACTGAATAATATTACACTTGAATGTACAACTTTCATAATATGTATTTCATTTTTGTCAATGGCCCAGTGTTATTCTTATTAAAATAAAATCAAAAGTTAAACAAGGAAAAAAAGGAAGGCAACAACATGCGGTGTTCCCAAGCGGTCACCCATCCAAGTACTAACCGCACCCGACACTGCTTGACTTCGGTGATCGGACGAGAACCGGTATATTCAGTGTGGTATGGCCGTTGCCGATTATAAATGAAACAAATTGATATAAAAATGAGTAAGTGATAGTCCAGTTTGTGAGAGGTTGCTCCCTCATGTAAAATGTTTTTGATTTGGTTTCTTCTATTGCACAATTGTATTTGCAATATACTGTTTTCTTTCTGCTTTACTTCTAGTTTGTTTTGCTAAAGTGTAGAACACATGCCCTAGTCCTACTGAATAATATTACACTTGAATGTACAACTTTCATAATATGCATTTCGTTTTTATCAATGGCTCAGTGATATTCTTATTAAAATAATATCAAAAGTTAAACAAGGAAAAAAAGGAAGGCAACAACATGCGGTGTTCCCAAGCGGTCACCCATCCAAGTACTAACCGCACCCGACACTGCTTGACTTCGGTGATCGGACGAGAACCGGTATATTCAGTGTGGTATGGCCGTTGCCGATTATAAATGAAACAAATTGATATAAAAATGAGTAAGTGATAGTCCAGTTTGTGAGAGGTTGCTCCCTCATGTAAAATGTTTCTGATTTGGTTTCTTCTATTGCACAATTGTATTTGCAATATACTGTTTTCTTTCTGCTTTACTTCTAGTTTGTTTTGCTAAAGTGTAGAACACATGCCCTAGTCCTACTGAATAATATTACACTTGAATGTACAACTTTCATAATATGCATTTCGTTTTTATCAATGGCTCAGTGATATTCTTATTAAAATAATATCAAAAGTTAAACAAGGAAAAAAAGGAAGGCAACAACATGCGGTGTTCCCAAGCGGTCACCCATCCAAGTACTAACCGCACCCGACACTGCTTGACTTCGGTGATCGGACGAGAACCGGTATATTCAGTGTGGTATGGCCGTTGCCGATTATAACTGAAACAAATTGATTTAAAAATGAGTAAGTGATAGTCCAGGTTGTGAAAGGTTTCTCCATCATGTAAAATGTTTCTGATTCGGTGTCTTCTATTGCATAATTGTATTTGCAATATACTGTTTTCTTTCTGCTTTACTTCTAGTTTGCTTTGCTAAACTATAGAACACATGCCATAGTCCTACTGAATAATATTACACTTTAATGTACAACTTTCATAATATGTATTTAATTTTTGTCAATGGCCCAGGGTTATTCTTATTAAAATTATATCAAAAGTTAAACAAGGAAAAAAAGGAAGGCAACAACATGCGGTGTTCCCAAGCGGTCACCCATCCAAGTATTAACCGCACCCGACACTGCTTGACTTCGGTGATCGGACGAGAACCGGTATATTCAGTGTGGTATGGCCGTTGCCAATTATAACTGAAACAAATTGATTTAAAAATGAGTAAGTGATAGTCCAGGTTGTGAAAGGTTGCTCCATCATGTAAAATGCTTCTGATTCGGTGTCTTCTATTGCATAATTGTATTTGCAATATACTGGTTTCTTTCTGCTTTACTTCTCGTTTGTTTTGCTAAACTATAGAACACATGCCCTAGTCCTACTGAATAATATTACACTTGAATGTACAACTTTCATAATATGTATTTCATTTTTGTCAATGGCCCAGTGTTATTCTTATTAAAATAATATCAAAAGTTAAACAAGGAAAAAAAGGAAGGCAACAACATGCGGTGTTCCCAAGCGGTCACCCATCCAAGTACTAACCGCACCCGACACTGCTTGACTTCGGTGATCGGACGAGAACCGGTATATTCAGTGTGGTATGGCCGTTGCCGATTATAAATGAAACAAATTGATATAAAAATGAGTAAGTGATAGTCCAGTTTGTGAGAGGTTGCTACCTCATGTAAAATGTTTCTGATTTGGTTTCTTCTATTGCACAATTGTATTTGCAATATACTGTTTTCTTTCTGCTTTACTTCTAGTTTGTTTTGCTAAAGTGTAGAACACATGCCCTAGTCCTACTGAATAATATTACACTTGAATGTACAACTTTCATAATATGCATTTCGTTTTTATCAATGGCTCAGTGATATTCTTGTTAAAATAATATCAAAAGTTAAACAAGGAAAAAAAGGAAGGCAACAACATGCGGTGTTCCCAAGCGGTCACCCATCCAAGTACTAACCGCACCCGACACTGCTTGACTTCGGTGATCGGACGAGAACCGGTATATTCAGTGTGGTATGGCCGTTGCCGATTATAAATGAAACAAATTGATATAAAAATGAGTAAGTGATAGTCCAGTTTGTGAGAGGTTGCTCCCTCATGTAAAATGTTTCTGATTTGGTTTCTTCTATTGCACAATTGTATTTGCAATATACTGTTTTCTTTCTGCTTTACTTCTAGTTTGTTTTGCTAAAGTGTAGAACACATGCCCTAGTCCTACTGAATAATATTACACTTGAATGTACAACTTGCATAATATGCATTTCGTTTTTATCAATGGCTCAGTGATATTCTTATTAAAATAATATCAAAAGTTAAACAAGGAAAAAAAGGAAGGCAACAACATGCGGTGTTCCCAAGCGGTCACCCATCCAAGTACTAACCGCACCCGACACTGCTTGACTTCGGTGATCGGACGAGAACCGGTATATTCAGTGTGGTATGGCCGTTGCCGATTATAACTGAAACAAATTGATTTAAAAATGAGTAAGTGATAGTCCAGGTTGTGAAAGGTTGCTCCATCATGTAAAATGTTTCTGATTCGGTGTCTTCTATTGCATAATTGTATTTGCAATATACTGGTTTCTTTCTGCTTTACTTCTAGTTTGCTTTGCTAAACTATAGAGCACATGCCATAGTCCTACTGAATAATATTACACTTGAATGTACAACTTTCATAATATGTATTTAATTTTTGTCAATGGCCCAGTGTTATTCTTATTAAAATTATATCAAAAGTTAAACAAGGAAAAAAAGGAAGGCAACAACATGCGGTGTTCCCAAGCGGTCACCCATCCAAGTATTAACCGCACCCGACACTGCTTGACTTCGGTGATCGGACGAGAACCGGTATATTCAGTGTGGTATGGCCGTTGCCGATTATAACTGAAACAAATTGATTTAAAAATGAGTAAGTGATAGTCCAGGTTGTGAAAGGTTGCTCCATCATGTAAAATGTTTCTGATTCGGTGTCTTCTATTGCATAATTGTATTTGCAATATACTGGTTTCTTTCTGCTTTACTTCTCGTTTGTTTTGCTAAACTATAGAACACATGCCCTAGTCCTACTGAATAATATTACACTTGAATGTACAACTTTCATAATATGTATTTCATTTTTGTCAATGGCCCAGTGTTATTCTTATTAAAATAAGATCAAAAGTTAAACAAGGAAAAAAAGGAAGGCAACAACATGCGGTGTTCCCAAGCGGTCACCCATCCAAGTACTAACCGCACCCGACACTGCTTGACTTCGGTGATCGGACGAGAACCGGTATATTCAGTGTGGTATGGCCGTTGCCGATTATAAATGAAACAAATTGATTTAAAAATAAGTAAGTTATAGTCCAGGTTGTGAAAGGTTGCTCCCTCATGTAAAATGTTTCTGATTCGGTTTCTTCTATTGCATAATTGTATTTGCAATATACTGGTTTCTTTCTGCTTTACTTCTCGTTTGCTTTGCTAAAATATAGAACACATGCCATTGTCCTACTGAATAATATTACACTTGAATGTACAACTTTCATAATATGTATTTCATTTTTGTCAATGGCCCAGTGTTATTCTTATTAAAATAATATCAAAAGTTAAACAAGGAAAAAAAGGAAGGCAACAACATGCGGTGTTCCCAAGCGGTCACCCATCCAAGTATTAACCGCACCCGACACTGCTTGACTTCGGTGATCGGACGAGAACCGGTATATTCAGTGTGGTATGGCCGTTGCCGATTATAAATGAAACAAATTGATATAAAAATGAGTAAGTGATAGTCCAGGTTGTGAGAGGTTGCTCCCTCATGTAAAATGTTTCTGATTTGGTTTCTTCTATTGCACAATTGTATTTGCAATATACTGTTTTCTTTCTGCTTTACTTCTAGTTTGTTTTGCTAAAGTGTAGAACACATGCCCTAGTCCTACTGAATAATATTACACTTGAATGTACAACTTTCATAATATGCATTTCGTTTTTATCAATGGCTCAGTGATATTCTTGTTAAAATAATATCAAAAGTTAAACAAGGAAAAAAAGGAAGGCAACAACATGCGGTGTTCCCAAGCGGTCACCCATCCAAGTACTAACCGCACCCGACACTGCTTGACTTCGGTGATCGGACGAGAACCGGTATATTCAGTGTGGTATGGCCGTTGCCGATTATAACTGAAACAAATTGATTTAAAAATGAGTAAGTGATAGTCCAGGTTGTGAAAGGTTGCTCCATCATGTAAAATGTTTCTGATTCGGTGTCTTCTATTGCATAATTGTATTTGCAATATACTGTTTTCTTTCTGCTTTACTTCTAGTTTGCTTTGCTAAACTATAGAACACATGCCATAGTCCTACTGAATAATATTACACTTGAATGTACAACTTTCATAATATGTATTTAATTTTTGTCAATGGCCCAGTGTTATTCTTATTAAAATTATATCAAAAGTTAAACAAGGAAAAAAAGGAAGGCAACAACATGCGGTGTTCCCAAGCGGTCACCCATCCAAGTATTAACCGCACCCGACACTGCTTGACTTCGGTGATCGGACGAGAACCGGTATATTCAGTGTGGTATGGCCGTTGCCGATTATAACTGAAACAAATTGATTTAAAAATGAGTAAGTGATAGTCCAGGTTGTGAAAGGTTGCTCCATCATGTAAAATGTTTCTGATTCGGTGTCTTCTATTGCATAATTGTATTTGCAATATACTGGTTTCTTTCTGCTTTACTTCTCGTTTGTTTTGCTAAACTATAGAACACATGCCCTAGTCCTACTGAATAATATTACACTTGAATGTACAACTTTCATAATATGTATTTCATTTTTGTCAATGGCCCAGTGTTATTCTTATTAAAATAATATCAAAAGTTAAACAAGGAAAAAAAGGAAGGCAACAACATGCGGTGTTCCCAAGCGGTCACCCATCCAAGTACTAACCGCACCCGACACTGCTTGACTTCGGTGATCGGACGAGAACCGGTATATTCAGTGTGGTATGGCCGTTGCCGATTATAACTGAAACAAATTGATTTAAAAATGAGTAAGTGATAGTCCAGGTTGTGAAAGGTTGCTCCATCATGTAAAATGTTTCTGATTCGGTGTCTTCTATTGCATAATTGTATTTGCAATATACTGTTTTCTTTCTGCTTTACTTCTAGTTTGCTTTGCTAAACTATAGAACACATGCCATAGTCCTACTGAAATAATATTACACTTTAATGTACAACTTTCATAATATGTATTTAATTTTTGTCAATGGCCCAGTGTTATTCTTATTAAAATTATATCAAAAGTTAAACAAGGAAAAAAAGGAAGGCAACAACATGCGGTGTTCCCAAGCGGTCACCCATCCAAGTATTAACCGCACCCGAAACTGCTTGACTTCGGTGATCGGACGAGAACCGGTATATTCAGTGTGGTATGGCCGTTGCCAATTATAACTGAAACAAATTGATTTAAAAATGAGTAAGTGATAGTCCAGGTTGTGAAAGGTTGCTCCATCATGTAAAATGTTTCTGATTCGGTGTCTTCTATTGCATAATTGTATTTGCAATATACTGGTTTCTTTCTGCTTTACTGCTCGTTTGTTTTGCTAAACTATAGAACACATGCCCTAGTCCTACTGAATAATATTACACTTGAATGTACAACTTTCATAATATGTATTTCATTTTTGTCAATGGCCCAGTGTTATTCTTATTAAAATAATATCAAAAGTTAAACAAGGAAAAAAAGGAAGGCAACAACATGCGGTGTTCCCAAGCGGTCACCCATCCAAGTACTAACCGCACCCGACACTGCTTGACTTCGGTGATCGGACGAGAACCGGTATATTCAGTGTGGTATGGCCGTTGCCGATTATAAATGAAACAAATTGATATAAAAATGAGTAAGTGATAGTCCAGTTTGTGAGAGGTTGCTCCCTCATGTAAAATGTTTCTGATTTGGTTTCTTCTATTGCACAATTGTATTTGCAATATACTGTTTTCTTTCTGCTTTACTTCTAGTTTGTTTTGCTAAAGTGTAGAACACATGCCCTAGTCCTACTGAATAATATTACACTTGAATGTACAACTTTCATAATATGCATTTCGTTTTTATCAATGGCTCAGTGATATTCTTGTTAAAATAATATCAAAAGTTAAACAAGGAAAAAAAGGAAGGCAACAACATGCGGTGTTCCCAAGCGGTCACCCATCCAAGTATTAACCGCACCCGACACTGCTTGACTTCGGTGATCGGACGAGAACCGGTATATTCAGTGTGGTATGGCCGTTGCCGATTATAAATGAAACAAATTGATATAAAAATGAGTAAGTGATAGTCCAGTTTGTGAGAGGTTGCTCCCTCATGTAAAATGTTTCTGATTTGGTTTCTTCTATTGCACAATTGTATTTGCAATATACTGTTTTCTTTCTGCTTTACTTCTAGTTTGTTTTGCTAAAGTGTAGAACACATGCCCTAGTCCTACTGAATAATATTACACTTGAATGTACAACTTGCATAATATGCATTTCGTTTTTATCAATGGCTCAGTGATATTCTTATTAAAATAATATCAAAAGTTAAACAAGGAAAAAAAGGAAGGCAACAACATGCGGTGTTCCCAAGCGGTCACCCATCCAAGTACTAACCGCACCCGACACTGCTTGACTTCGGTGATCGGACGAGAACCGGTATATTCAGTGTGGTATGGCCGTTGCCGATTATAACTGAAACAAATTGATTTAAAAATGAGTAAGTGATAGTCCAGGTTGTGAAAGGTTGCTCCATCATGTAAAATGTTTCTGATTCGGTGTCTTCTATTGCATAATTGTATTTGCAATATACTGTTTTCTTTCTGCTTTACTTCTAGTTTGCTTTGCTAAACTATAGAACACATGCCATAGTCCTACTGAATAATATTACACTTGAATGTACAACTTTCATAATATGTATTTAATTTTTGTCAATGGCCCAGTGTTATTCTTATTAAAATTATATCAAAAGTTAAACAAGGAAAAAAAGGAAGGCAACAACATGCGGTGTTCCCAAGCGGTCACCCATCCAAGTATTAACCGCACCCGACACTGCTTGACTTCGGTGATCGGACGAGAACCGGTATATTCAGTGTGGTATGGCCGTTGCCAATTATAACTGAAACAAATTGATATAAAAATGAGTAAGTGATAGTCCAGGTTGTGAAAGGTTGCTCCATCATGTAAAATGTTTCTGATTCGGTGTCTTCTATTGCATAATTGTATTTGCAATATACTGGTTTCTTTCTGCTTTACTTCTCGTTTGTTTTGCTAAACTATAGAACACATGCCCTAGTCCTACTGAATAATATTACACTTGAATGTACAACTTTCATAATATGTATTTCATTTTTGTCAATGGCCCAGTGTTATTCTTATTAAAATAATATCAAAAGTTAAACAAGGAAAAAAAGGAAGGCAACAACATGCGGTGTTCCCAAGCGGTCACCCATCCAAGTACTAACCGCACCCGACACTGCTTGACTTCGGTGATCGGACGAGAACCGGTATATTCAGTGTGGTATGGCCGTTGCCGATTATAACTGAAACAAATTGATTTAAAAATGAGTAAGTGATAGTCCAGGTTGTGAAAGGTTGCTCCATCATGTAAAATGTTTCTGATTCGGTGTCTTCTATTGCATAATTGTATTTGCAATATACTGTTTTCTTTCTGCTTTACTTCTAGTTTGCTTTGCTAAACTATAGAACACATGCCATAGTCCTACTGAAATAATATTACACTTTAATGTACAACTTTCATAATATGTATTTAATTTTTGTCAATGGCCCAGTGTTATTCTTATTAAAATTATATCAAAAGTTAAACAAGGAAAAAAAGGAAGGCAACAACATGCGGTGTTCCCAAGCGGTCACCCATCCAAGTATTAACCGCACCCGAAACTGCTTGACTTCGGTGATCGGACGAGAACCGGTATATTCAGTGTGGTATGGCCGTTGCCAATTATAACTGAAACAAATTGATTTAAAAATGAGTAAGTGATAGTCCAGGTTGTGAAAGGTTGCTCCATCATGTAAAATGTTTCTGATTCGGTGTCTTCTATTGCATAATTGTATTTGCAATATACTGGTTTCTTTCTGCTTTACTTCTCGTTTGTTTTGCTAAACTATAGAACACATGCCCTAGTCCTACTGAATAATATTACACTTGAATGTACAACTTTCATAATATGTATTTAATTTTTGTCAATGGCCCAGTGTTATTCTTATTAAAATAATATCAAAAGTTAAACAAGGAAAAAAAGGAAGGCAACAACATGCGGTGTTCCCAAGCGGTCACCCATCCAAGTACTAACCGCACCCGACACTGCTTGACTTCGGTGATCGGACGAGAACCGGTATATTCAGTGTGGTATGGCCGTTGCCGATTATAAATGAAACAAATTGATATAAAAATGAGTAAGTGATAGTCCAGTTTGTGAGAGGTTGCTCCCTCATGTAAAATGTTTCTGATTTGGTTTCTTCTATTGCACAATTGTATTTGCAATATACTGTTTTCTTTCTGCTTTACTTCTAGTTTGTTTTGCTAAAGTGTAGAACACATGCCCTAGTCCTACTGAATAATATTACACTTGAATGTACAACTTTCATAATATGCATTTCGTTTTTATCAATGGCTCAGTGATATTCTTGTTAAAATAATATCAAAAGTTAAACAAGGAAAAAAAGGAAGGCAACAACATGCGGTGTTCCCAAGCGGTCACCCATCCAAGTATTAACCGCACCCGACACTGCTTGACTTCGGTGATCGGACGAGAACCGGTATATTCAGTGTGGTATGGCCGTTGCCGATTATAAATGAAACAAATTGATATAAAAATGAGTAAGTGATAGTCCAGTTTGTGAGAGGTTGCTCCCTCATGTAAAATGTTTCTGATTTGGTTTCTTCTATTGCACAATTGTATTTGCAATATACTGTTTTCTTTCTGCTTTACTTCTAGTTTGTTTTGCTAAAGTGTAGAACACATGCCCTAGTCCTACTGAATAATATTACACTTGAATGTACAACTTGCATAATATGCATTTCGTTTTTATCAATGGCTCAGTGATATTCTTATTAAAATAATATCAAAAGTTAAACAAGGAAAAAAAGGAAGGCAACAACATGCGGTGTTCCCAAGCGGTCACCCATCCAAGTACTAACCGCACCCGACACTGCTTGACTTCGGTGATCGGACGAGAACCGGTATATTCAGTGTGGTATGGCCGTTGCCGATTATAACTGAAACAAATTGATTTAAAAATGAGTAAGTGATAGTCCAGGTTGTGAAAGGTTGCTCCATCATGTAAAATGTTTCTGATTCGGTGTCTTCTATTGCATAATTGTATTTGCAATATACTGTTTTCTTTCTGCTTTACTTCTAGTTTGCTTTGCTAAACTATAGAACACATGCCATAGTCCTACTGAATAATATTACACTTGAATGTACAACTTTCATAATATGTATTTAATTTTTGTCAATGGCCCAGTGTTATTCTTATTAAAATTATATCAAAAGTTAAACAAGGAAAAAAAGGAAGGCAACAACATGCGGTGTTCCCAAGCGGTCACCCATCCAAGTATTAACCGCACCCGACACTGCTTGACTTCGGTGATCGGACGAGAACCGGTATATTCAGTGTGGTATGGCCGTTGCCAATTATAACTGAAACAAATTGATATAAAAATGAGTAAGTGATAGTCCAGGTTGTGAAAGGTTGCTCCATCATGTAAAATGTTTCTGATTCGGTGTCTTCTATTGCATAATTGTATTTGCAATATACTGGTTTCTTTCTGCTTTACTTCTCGTTTGTTTTGCTAAACTATAGAACACATGCCCTAGTCCTACTGAATAATATTACACTTGAATGTACAACTTTCATAATATGTATTTCATTTTTATCAATGGCTCAGTGATATTCTTGTTAAAATAATATCAAAAGTTAAACAAGGAAAAAAAGGAAGGCAACAACATGCGGTGTTCCCAAGCGGTCACCCATCCAAGTACTAACCGCACCCGACACTGCTTGACTTCGGTGATCGGACGAGAACCGGTATATTCAGTGTGGTATGGCCGTTGCCGATTATAAATGAAACAAATTGATATAAAAATGAGTAAGTGATAGTCTAGTTTGTGAGAGGTTGCTCCCTCATGTAAAATGTTTCTGATTTGGTTTCTTCTATTGCACAATTGTATTTGCAATATACTGTTTTCTTTCTGCTTTACTTCTAGTTTGTTTTGCTAAAGTGTAGAACACATGCCCTAGTCCTACTGAATAATATTACACTTGAATGTACAACTTTCATAATATGCATTTCGTTTTTATCAATGGCTCAGTGATATTCTTGTTAAAATAATATCAAAAGTTAAACAAGGAAAAAAAGGAAGGCAACAACATGCGGTGTTCCCAAGCGGTCACCCATCCAAGTACTAACCGCACCCGACACTGCTTGACTTCGGTGATCGGACGAGAACCGGTATATTCAGTGTGGTATGGCCGTTGCCGATTATAAATGAAACAAATTGATATAAAAATGAGTAAGTGATAGTCCAGTTTGTGAAAGGTTGCTCCCTCATGTAAAATGTTTCTGATTTGGTTTCTTCTATTGCACAATTGTATTTGCAATATACTGTTTTCTTTCTGCTTTACTTCTAGTTTGTTTTGCTAAAGTGTAGAACACATGCCCTAGTCCTACTGAATAATATTACACTTGAATGTACAACTTGCATAATATGCATTTCGTTTTTATCAATGGCTCAGTGATATTCTTATTAAAATAATATCAAAAGTTAAACAAGGAAAAAAAGGAAGGCAACAACATGCGGTGTTCCCAAGCGGTCACCCATCCAAGTACTAACCGCACCCGACACTGCTTGACTTCGGTGATCGGACGAGAACCGGTATATTCAGTGTGGTATGGCCGTTGCCGATTATAACTGAAACAAATTGATTTAAAAATGAGTAAGTGATAGTCCAGGTTGTGAAAGGTTGCTCCATCATGTAAAATGTTTCTGATTCGGTGTCTTCTATTGCATAATTGTATTTGCAATATACTGTTTTCTTTCTGCTTTACTTCTAGTTTGCTTTGCTAAACTATAGAACACATGCCATAGTCCTACTGAATAATATTACACTTGAATGTACAACTTTCATAATATGTATTTAATTTTTGTCAATGGCCCAGTGTTATTCTTATTAAAATTATATCAAAAGTTAAACAAGGAAAAAAAGGAAGGCAACAACATGCGGTGTTCCCAAGCGGTCACCCATCCAAGTATTAACCGCACCCGACACTGCTTGACTTCGGTGATCGGACGAGAACCGGTATATTCAGTGTGGTATGGCCGTTGCCAATTATAACTGAAACAAATTGATATAAAAATGAGTAAGTGATAGTCCAGGTTGTGAAAGGTTGCTCCATCATGTAAAATGTTTCTGATTTGGTTTCTTCTATTGCATAATTGTATTTGCAATATACTGGTTTCTTTCTGCTTTACTTCTCGTTTGTTTTGCTAAACTATAGAACACATGCCCTAGTCCTACTGAATAATATTACACTTGAATGTACAACTTTCATAATATGTATTTCATTTTTGTCAATGGCCCAGTGTTATTCTTATTAAAATAATATCAAAAGTTAAACAAGGAAAAAAAGGAAGGCAACAACATGCGGTGTTCCCAAGCGGTCACCCATCCAAGTACTAACCGCACCCGACACTGCTTGACTTCGGTGATCGGACGAGAACCGGTATATTCAGTGTGGTATGGCCGTTGCCGATTATAAATGAAACAAATTGATATAAAAATGAGTAAGTGATAGTCCAGTTTGTGAGAGGTTGCTCCCTCATGTAAAATGTTTCTGATTTGGTTTCTTCTATTGCACAATTGTATTTGCAATATACTGTTTTCTTTCTGCTTTACTTCTAGTTTGTTTTGCTAAAGTGTAGAACACATGCCCTAGTCCTACTGAATAATATTACAGTTGAATGTACAACTTGCATAATATGCATTTCGTTTTTATCAATGGCTCAGTGATATTCTTATTAAAATAATATCAAAAGTTAAACAAGGAAAAAAAGGAAGGCAACAACATGCGGTGTTCCCAAGCGGTCACCCATCCAAATACTAACCGCACCCGACACTGCTTGACTTCGGTGATCGGACGAGAACCGGTATATTCAGTGTGGTATGGCCGTTGCCGATTATAACTGAAACAAATTGATTTAAAAATGAGTAAGTGATAGTCCAGGTTGTGAAAGGTTGCTCCATCATGTAAAATGTTTCTGATTCGGTGTCTTCTATTGCACAATTGTATTTGCAATATACTGTTTTCTTTCTGCTTTACTTCTAGTTTGTTTTGCTAAAGTGTAGAACACATGCACTAGTCCTACTGAATAATATTACACTTGAATGTACAACTTTCATAATATGCATTTCGTTTTTATCAATGGCTCAGTGATATTCTTGTTAAAATAATATCAAAAGTTAAACAAGGAAAAAAAGGAAGGCAACAACATGCGGTGTTCCCAAGCGGTCACCCATCCAAGTATTAACCGCACCCGACACTGCTTGACTTCGGTGATCGGACGAGAACCGGTATATTCAGTGTGGTATGGCCGTTGCCAATTATAACTGAAACAAATTGATATAAAAATGAGTAAGTGATAGTCCAGGTTGTGAAAGGTTGCTCCATCATGTAAAATGTTTCTGATTCGGTGTCTTCTATTGCATAATTGTATTTGCAATATACTGGTTTCTTTCTGCTTTACTTCTCGTTTGTTTTGCTAAACTATAGAACACATGCCCTAGTCCTACTGAATAATATTACACTTGAATGTACAACTTTCATAATATGTATTTCATTTTTGTCAATGGCCCAGTGTTATTCTTATTAAAATAATATCAAAAGTTAAACAAGGAAAAAAAGGAAGGCAACAACATGCGGTGTTCCCAAGCGGTCACCCATCCAAGTAATAACCGCACCCGACACTGCTTGACTTCGGTGATCGGACGAGAACCGGTATATTCAGTGTGGTATGGCCGTTGCCGATTATAAATGAAACAAATTGATTTAAAAATGAGTAAGTGATAGTCCAGGTTGTGAAAGGTTGCTCCCTCATGTAAAATGTTTCTGATTCGGTTTCTTCTATTGCATAATTGTATTTGCAATATACTGGTTTCTTTCTGCTTTACTTCTCGTTCGCTTTGCTAAAATATAGAACACATGCCATTGTCCTACTGAATAATATTACACTTAAATATACAACTTTCATAATATGTATTTCATTTTTGTCAATGGCCCAGTGTTATTCTTATTAAAATAATATCAAAAGTTAAACAAGGAAAAAAAGGAAGGCAACAACATGCGGTGTTCCCAAGCGGTCACCCATCCAAGTACTAACCGCACCCGACACTGCTTGACTTCGGTGATCGGACGAGAACCGGTATATTCAGTGTGGTATGGCCGTTGCCGATTATAACTGAAACAAATTGATTTAAAAATGAGTAAGTGATAGTCCAGGTTGTGAAAGGTTGCTCCATCATGTAAAATGTTTCTGATTCGGTGTCTTCTATTGCATAATTGTATTTGCAATATACTGGTTTCTTTCTGCTTTACTTCTCGTTTGTTTTGCTAAACTATAGAACACATGCCCTAGTCCTACTGAATAATATTACACTTGAATGTACAACTTTCATAATATGTATTTCATTTTTGTCAATGGCCCAGTGTTATTCTTATTAAAATAATATCAAAAGTTAAACAAGGAAAAAAAGGAAGGCAACAACATGCGGTGTTCCCAAGCGGTCACCCATCCAAGTATTAACCGCACCCGACACTGCTTGACTTCGGTGATCGGACGAGAACCGGTATATTCAGTGTGGTATGGCCGTTGCCGATTATAAATGAAACAAATTGATATAAAAATGAGTAAGTGATAGTCCAGGTTGTGAGAGGTTGCTCCCTCATGTAAAATGTTTCTGATTTGGTTTCTTCTATTGCACAATTGTATTTGCAATATACTGTTTTCTTTCTGCTTTACTTCTAGTTTGTTTTGCTAAAGTGTAGAACACATGCCCTAGTCCTACTGAATAATATTACACTTGAATGTACAACTTTCATAATATGCATTTCGTTTTTATCAATGGCTCAGTGATATTCTTGTTAAAATAATATCAAAAGTTAAACAAGGAAAAAAAGGAAGGCAACAACATGCGGTGTTCCCAAGCGGTCACCCATCCAAGTACTAACCGCACCCGACACTGCTTGACTTCGGTGATCGGACGAGAACCGGTATATTCAGTGTGGTATGGCCGTTGCCGATTATAAATGAAACAAATTGATATAAAAATGAGTAAGTGATAGTCCAGTTTGTGAGAGGTTGCTCCCTCATGTAAAATGTTTCTGATTTGGTTTCTTCTATTGCACAATTGTATTTGCAATATACTGTTTTCTTTCTGCTTTACTTCTAGTTTGTTTTGCTAAAGTGTAGAACACATGCCCTAGTCCTACTGAATAATATTACACTTGAATGTACAACTTGCATAATATGCATTTCGTTTTTATCAATGGCTCAGTGATATTCTTATTAAAATAATATCAAAAGTTAAACAAGGAAAAAAAGGAAGGCAACAACATGCGGTGTTCCCAAGCGGTCACCCATCCAAGTACTAACCGCACCCGACACTGCTTGACTTCGGTGATCGGACGAGAACCGGTATATTCAGTGTGGTATGGCCGTTGCCGATTATAACTGAAACAAATTGATTTAAAAATGAGTAAGTGATAGTCCAGGTTGTGAAAGGTTGCTCCATCATGTAAAATGTTTCTGATTCGGTGTCTTCTATTGCATAATTGTATTTGCAATATACTGTTTTCTTTCTGCTTTACTTCTAGTTTGCTTTGCTAAACTATAGAACACATGCCATAGTCCTACTGAATAATATTACACTTGAATGTACAACTTTCATAATATGTATTTAATTTTTGTCAATGGCCCAGTGTTATTCTTATTAAAATTATATCAAAAGTTAAACAAGGAAAAAAAGGAAGGCAACAACATGCGGTGTTCCCAAGCGGTCACCCATCCAAGTATTAACCGCACCCGACACTGCTTGACTTCGGTGATCGGACGAGAACCGGTATATTCAGTGTGGTATGGCCGTTGCCAATTATAACTGAAACAAATTGATATAAAAATGAGTAAGTGATAGTCCAGGTTGTGAAAGGTTGCTCCATCATGTAAAATGTTTCTGATTCGGTGTCTTCTATTGCATAATTGTATTTGCAATATACTGGTTTCTTTCTGCTTTACTTCTCGTTTGTTTTGCTAAACTATAGAACACATGCCCTAGTCCTACTGAATAATATTACACTTGAATGTACAACTTTCATAATATGTATTTCATTTTTATCAATGGCTCAGTGATATTCTTGTTAAAATAATATCAAAAGTTAAACAAGGAAAAAAAGGAAGGCAACAACATGCGGTGTTCCCAAGCGGTCACCCATCCAAGTACTAACCGCACCCGACACTGCTTGACTTCGGTGATCGGACGAGAACCGGTATATTCAGTGTGGTATGGCCGTTGCCGATTATAAATGAAACAAATTGATATAAAAATGAGTAAGTGATAGTCCAGGTTGTGAGAGGTTGCTCCCTCATGTAAAATGTTTCTGATTTGGTTTCTTCTATTGCACAATTGTATTTGCAATATACTGTTTTCTTTCTGCTTTACTTCTAGTTTGTTTTGCTAAAGTGTAGAACACATGCCCTAGTCCTACTGAATAATATTACACTTGAATGTACAACTTTCATAATATGCATTTCGTTTTTATCAATGGCTCAGTGATATTCTTGTTAAAATAATATCAAAAGTTAAACAAGGAAAAAAAGGAAGGCAACAACATGCGGTGTTCCCAAGCGGTCACCCATCCAAGTACTAACCGCACCCGACACTGCTTGACTTCGGTGATCGGACGAGAACCGGTATATTCAGTGTGGTATGGCCGTTGCCGATTATAAATGAAACAAATTGATATAAAAATGAGTAAGTGATAGTCCAGTTTGTGAGAGGTTGCTCCCTCATGTAAAATGTTTCTGATTTGGTTTCTTCTATTGCACAATTGTATTTGCAATATACTGTTTTCTTTCTGCTTTACTTCTAGTTTGTTTTGCTAAAGTGTAGAACACATGCCCTAGTCCTACTGAATAATATTACACTTGAATGTACAACTTGCATAATATGCATTTCGTTTTTATCAATGGCTCAGTGATATTCTTATTAAAATAATATCAAAAGTTAAACAAGGAAAAAAAGGAAGGCAACAACATGCGGTGTTCCCAAGCGGTCACCCATCCAAGTACTAACCGCACCCGACACTGCTTGACTTCGGTGATCGGACGAGAACCGGTATATTCAGTGTGGTATGGCCGTTGCCGATTATAACTGAAACAAATTGATTTAAAAATGAGTAAGTGATAGTCCAGGTTGTGAAAGGTTGCTCCATCATGTAAAATGTTTCTGATTCCGTGTCTTCTATTGCATAATTGTATTTGCAATATACTGTTTTCTTTCTGCTTTACTTCTAGTTTGCTTTGCTAAACTATAGAACACATGCCATAGTCCTACTGAATAATATTACACTTGAATGTACAACTTTCATAATATGTATTTAATTTTTGTCAATGGCCCAGTGTTATTCTTATTAAAATTATATCAAAAGTTAAACAAGGAAAAAAAGGAAGGCAACAACATGCGGTGTTCCCAAGCGGTCACCCATCCAAGTATTAACCGCACCCGACACTGCTTGACTTCGGTGATCGGACGAGAACCGGTATATTCAGTGTGGTATGGCCGTTGCCAATTATAACTGAAACAAATTGATATAAAAATGAGTAAGTGATAGTCCAGGTTGTGAAAGGTTGCTCCATCATGTAAAATGTTTCTGATTCGGTGTCTTCTATTGCATAATTGTATTTGCAATATACTGGTTTCTTTCTGCTTTACTTCTCGTTTGTTTTGCTAAAGTGTAGAACACATGCCCTAGTCCTACTGAATAATATTACACTTGAATGTACAACTTGCATAATATGCATTTCGTTTTTATCAATGGCTCAGTGATATTCTTATTAAAATAATATCAAAAGTTAAACAAGGAAAAAAAGGAAGGCAACAACATGCGGTGTTCCCAAGCGGTCACCCATCCAAGTACTAACCGCACCCGACACTGCTTGACTTCGGTGATCGGACGAGAACCGGTATATTCAGTGTGGTATGGCCGTTGCCGATTATAACTGAAACAAATTGATTTAAAAATGAGTAAGTGATAGTCCAGGTTGTGAAAGGTTGCTCCATCATGTAAAATGTTTCTGATTCGGTGTCTTCTATTGCATAATTGTATTTGCAATATACTGTTTTCTTTCTGCTTTACTTCTAGTTTGCTTTGCTAAACTATAGAACACATGCCATAGTCCTACTGAATAATATTACACTTGAATGTACAACTTTCATAATATGTATTTAATTTTTGTCAATGGCCCAGTGTTATTCTTATTAAAATTATATCAAAAGTTAAACAAGGAAAAAAAGGAAGGCAACAACATGCGGTGTTCCCAAGCGGTCACCCATCCAAGTATTAACCGCACCCGACACTGCTTGACTTCGGTGATCGGACGAGAACCGGTATATTCAGTGTGGTATGGCCGTTGCCAATTATAACTGAAACAAATTGATATAAAAATGAGTAAGTGATAGTCCAGGTTGTGAAAGGTTGCTCCATCATGTAAAATGTTTCTGATTCGGTGTCTTCTATTGCATAATTGTATTTGCAATATACTGGTTTCTTTCTGCTTTACTTCTCGTTTGTTTTGCTAAACTATAGAACACATGCCCTAGTCCTACTGAATAATATTACACTTGAATGTACAACTTTCATAATATGTATTTCATTTTTATCAATGGCTCAGTGATATTCTTGTTAAAATAATATCAAAAGTTAAACAAGGAAAAAAAGGAAGGCAACAACATGCGGTGTTCCCAAGCGGTCACCCATCCAAGTACTAACCGCACCCGACACTGCTTGACTTCGGTGATCGGACGAGAACCGGTATATTCAGTGTGGTATGGCCGTTGCCGATTATAAATGAAACAAATTGATATAAAAATGAGTAAGTGATAGTCCAGTTTGTGAGAGGTTGCTCCCTCATGTAAAATGTTTCTGATTTGGTTTCTTCTATTGCACAATTGTATTTGCAATATACTGTTTTCTTTCTGCTTTACTTCTAGTTTGTTTTGCTAAAGTGTAGAACACATGCCCTAGTCCTACTGAATAATATTACACTTGAATGTACAACTTTCATAATATGCATTTCGTTTTTATCAATGGCTCAGTGATATTCTTGTTAAAATAATATCAAAAGTTAAACAAGGAAAAAAAGGAAGGCAACAACAAGCGGTGTTCCCAAGCGGTCACCCATCCAAGTACTAACCGCACCCGACACTGCTTGACTTCGGTGATCGGACGAGAACCGGTATATTCAGTGTGGTATGGCCGTTGCCGATTATAAATGAAACAAATTGATATAAAAATGAGTAAGTGATAGTCCAGTTTGTGAAAGGTTGCTCCCTCATGTAAAATGTTTCTGATTTGGTTTCTTCTATTGCACAATTGTATTTGCAATATACTGTTTTCTTTCTGCTTTACTTCTAGTTTGTTTTGCTAAAGTGTAGAACACATGCCCTAGTCCTACTGAATAATATTACACTTGAATGTGCAACTTGCATAATATGCATTTCGTTTTTATCAATGGCTCAGTGATATTCTTATTAAAATAATATCAAAAGTTAAACAAGGAAAAAAAGGAAGGCAACAACATGCGGTGTTCCCAAGCGGTCACCCATCCAAGTACTAACCGCACCCGACACTGCTTGACTTCGGTGATCGGACGAGAACCGGTATATTCAGTGTGGTATGGCCGTTGCCGATTATAACTGAAACAAATTGATTTAAAAATGAGTAAGTGATAGTCCAGGTTGTGAAAGGTTGCTCCATCATGTAAAATGTTTCTGATTCGGTGTCTTCTATTGCATAATTGTATTTGCAATATACTGTTTTCTTTCTGCTTTACTTCTAGTTTGCTTTGCTAAACTATAGAACACATGCCATAGTCCTACTGAATAATATTACACTTGAATGTACAACTTTCATAATATGTATTTAATTTTTGTCAATGGCCCAGTGTTATTCTTATTAAAATTATATCAAAAGTTAAACAAGGAAAAAAAGGAAGGCAACAACATGCGGTGTTCCCAAGCGGTCACCCATCCAAGTATTAACCGCACCCGACACTGCTTGACTTCGGTGATCGGACGAGAACCGGTATATTCAGTGTGGTATGGCCGTTGCCAATTATAACTGAAACAAATTGATATAAAAATGAGTAAGTGATAGTCCAGGTTGTGAAAGGTTGCTCCATCATGTAAAATGTTTCTGATTTGGTTTCTTCTATTGCATAATTGTATTTGCAATATACTGGTTTCTTTCTGCTTTACTTCTCGTTTGTTTTGCTAAACTATAGAACACATGCCCTAGTCCTACTGAATAATATTACACTTGAATGTACAACTTTCATAATATGTATTTCATTTTTGTCAATGGCCCAGTGTTATTCTTATTAAAATAATATCAAAAGTTAAACAAGGAAAAAAAGGAAGGCAACAACATGCGGTGTTCCCAAGCGGTCACCCATCCAAGTACTAACCGCACCCGACACTGCTTGACTTCGGTGATCGGACGAGAACCGGTATATTCAGTGTGGTATGGCCGTTGCCGATTATAAATGAAACAAATTGATATAAAAATGAGTAAGTGATAGTCCAGTTTGTGAGAGGTTGCTCCCTCATGTAAAATGTTTCTGATTTGGTTTCTTCTATTGCACAATTGTATTTGCAATATACTGTTTTCTTTCTGCTTTACTTCTAGTTTGTTTTGCTAAAGTGTAGAACACATGCCCTAGTCCTACTGAATAATATTACACTTGAATGTACAACTTGCATAATATGCATTTCGTTTTTATCAATGGCTCAGTGATATTCTTATTAAAATAATATCAAAAGTTAAACAAGGAAAAAAAGGAAGGCAACAACATGCGGTGTTCCCAAGCGGTCACCCATCCAAGTACTAACCGCACCCGACACTGCTTGACTTCGGTGATCGGACGAGAACCGGTATATTCAGTGTGGTATGGCCGTTGCCGATTATAACTGAAACAAATTGATTTAAAAATGAGTAAGTGATAGTCCAGGTTGTGAAAGGTTGCTCCATCATGTAAAATGTTTCTGATTCGGTGTCTTCTATTGCACAATTGTATTTGCAATATACTGTTTTCTTTCTGCTTTACTTCTAGTTTGTTTTGCTAAAGTGTAGAACACATGCACTAGTCCTACTGAATAATATTACACTTGAATGTACAACTTTCATAATATGCATTTCGTTTTTATCAATGGCTCAGTGATATTCTTGTTAAAATAATATCAAAAGTTAAACAAGGAAAAAAAGGAAGGCAACAACATGCGGTGTTCCCAAGCGGTCACCCATCCAAGTACTAACCGCACCCGACACTGCTTGACTTCGGTGATCGGACGAGAACCGGTATATTCAGTGTGGTATGGCCGTTGCCGATTATAAATGAAACAAATTGATATAAAAATGAGTAAGTGATAGTCCAGTTTGTGAGAGGTTGCTCCCTCATGTAAAATGTTTCTGATTTGGTTTCTTCTATTGCACAATTGTATTTGCAATATACTGTTTTCTTTCTGCTTTACTTCTAGTTTGTTTTGCTAAAGTGTAGAACACATGCCCTAGTCCTACTGAATAATATTACACTTGAATGTACAACTTTCATAATATGCATTTCGTTTTTATCAATGGCTCAGTGATATTCTTGTTAAAATAATATCAAAAGTTAAACAAGGAAAAAAAGGAAGGCAACAACATGCGGTGTTCCCAAGCGGTCACCCATCCAAGTATTAACCGCACCCGACACTGCTTGACTTCGGTGATCGGACGAGAACCGGTATATTCAGTGTGGTATGGCCGTTGCCGATTATAAATGAAACAAATTGATATAAAAATGAGTAAGTGATAGTCCAGTTTGTGAGAGGTTGCTCCCTCATGTAAAATGTTTCTGATTTGGTTTCTTCTATTGCACAATTGTATTTGCAATATACTGTTTTCTTTCTGCTTTACTTCTAGTTTGTTTTGCTAAAGTGTAGAACACATGCCCTAGTCCTACTGAATAATATTACACTTGAATGTACAACTTGCATAATATGCATTTCGTTTTTATCAATGGCTCAGTGATATTCTTATTAAAATAATATCAAAAGTTAAACAAGGAAAAAAAGGAAGGCAACAACATGCGGTGTTCCCAAGCGGTCACCCATCCAAGTACTAACCGCACCCGACACTGCTTGACTTCGGTGATCGGACGAGAACCGGTATATTCAGTGTGGTATGGCCGTTGCCGATTATAACTGAAACAAATTGATTTAAAAATGAGTAAGTGATAGTCCAGGTTGTGAAAGGTTGCTCCATCATGTAAAATGTTTCTGATTCGGTGTCTTCTATTGCATAATTGTATTTGCAATATACTGTTTTCTTTCTGCTTTACTTCTAGTTTGCTTTGCTAAACTATAGAACACATGCCATAGTCCTACTGAATAATATTACACTTGAATGTACAACTTTCATAATATGTATTTAATTTTTGTCAATGGCCCAGTGTTATTCTTATTAAAATTATATCAAAAGTTAAACAAGGAAAAAAAGGAAGGCAACAACATGCGGTGTTCCCAAGCGGTCACCCATCCAAGTATTAACCGCACCCGACACTGCTTGACTTCGGTGATCGGACGAGAACCGGTATATTCAGTGTGGTATGGCCGTTGCCAATTATAACTGAAACAAATTGATATAAAAATGAGTAAGTGATAGTCCAGGTTGTGAAAGGTTGCTCCATCATGTAAAATGTTTCTGATTCGGTGTCTTCTATTGCATAATTGTATTTGCAATATACTGGTTTCTTTCTGCTTTACTTCTCGTTTGTTTTGCTAAACTATAGAACACATGCCCTAGTCCTACTGAATAATATTACACTTGAATGTACAACTTTCATAATATGTATTTCATTTTTATCAATGGCTCAGTGATATTCTTGTTAAAATAATATCAAAAGTTAAACAAGGAAAAAAAGGAAGGCAACAACATGCGGTGTTCCCAAGCGGTCACCCATCCAAGTACTAACCGCACCCGACACTGCTTGACTTCGGTGATCGGACGAGAACCGGTATATTCAGTGTGGTATGGCCGTTGCCGATTATAAATGAAACAAATTGATATAAAAATGAGTAAGTGATAGTCCAGTTTGTGAGAGGTTGCTCCCTCATGTAAAATGTTTCTGATTTGGTTTCTTCTATTGCACAATTGTATTTGCAATATACTGTTTTCTTTCTGCTTTACTTCTAGTTTGTTTTGCTAAAGTGTAGAACACATGCCCTAGTCCTACTGAATAATATTACACTTGAATGTACAACTTTCATAATATGCATTTCGTTTTTATCAATGGCTCAGTGATATTCTTGTTAAAATAATATCAAAAGTTAAACAAGGAAAAAAAGGAAGGCAACAACATGCGGTGTTCCCAAGCGGTCACCCATCCAACTACTAACCGCACCCGACACTGCTTGACTTCGGTGATCGGACGAGAACCGGTATATTCAGTGTGGTATGGCCGTTGCCGATTATAAATGAAACAAATTGATATAAAAATGAGTAAGTGATAGTCCAGTTTGTGAAAGGTTGCTCCCTCATGTAAAATGTTTCTGATTTGGTTTCTTCTATTGCACAATTGTATTTGCAATATACTGTTTTCTTTCTGCTTTACTTCTAGTTTGTTTTGCTAAAGTGTAGAACACATGCCCTAGTCCTACTGAATAATATTACACTTGAATGTACAACTTGCATAATATGCATTTCGTTTTTATCAATGGCTCAGTGATATTCTTATTAAAATAATATCAAAAGTTAAACAAGGAAAAAAAGGAAGGCAACAACATGCGGTGTTCCCAAGCGGTCACCCATCCAAGTACTAACCGCACCCGACACTGCTTGACTTCGGTGATCGGACGAGAACCGGTATATTCAGTGTGGTATGGCCGTTGCCGATTATAACTGAAACAAATTGATTTAAAAATGAGTAAGTGATAGTCCAGGTTGTGAAAGGTTGCTCCATCATGTAAAATGTTTCTGATTCGGTGTCTTCTATTGCATAATTGTATTTGCAATATACTGTTTTCTTTCTGCTTTACTTCTAGTTTGCTTTGCTAAACTATAGAACACATGCCATAGTCCTACTGAATAATATTACACTTGAATGTACAACTTTCATAATATGTATTTAATTTTTGTCAATGGCCCAGTGTTATTCTTATTAAAATTATATCAAAAGTTAAACAAGGAAAAAAAGGAAGGCAACAACATGCGGTGTTCCCAAGCGGTCACCCATCCAAGTATTAACCGCACCCGACACTGCTTGACTTCGGTGATCGGACGAGAACCGGTATATTCAGTGTGGTATGGCCGTTGCCAATTATAACTGAAACAAATTGATATAAAAATGAGTAAGTGATAGTCCAGGTTGTGAAAGGTTGCTCCATCATGTAAAATGTTTCTGATTTGGTTTCTTCTATTGCATAATTGTATTTGCAATATACTGGTTTCTTTCTGCTTTACTTCTCGTTTGTTTTGCTAAACTATAGAACACATGCCCTAGTCCTACTGAATAATATTACACTTGAATGTACAACTTTCATAATATGTATTTCATTTTTGTCAATGGCCCAGTGTTATTCTTATTAAAATAATATCAAAAGTTAAACAAGGAAAAAAAGGAAGGCAACAACATGCGGTGTTCCCAAGCGGTCACCCATCCAAGTACTAACCGCACCCGACACTGCTTGACTTCGGTGATCGGACGAGAACCGGTATATTCAGTGTGGTATGGCCGTTGCCGATTATAAATGAAACAAATTGATATAAAAATGAGTAAGTGATAGTCCAGTTTGTGAGAGGTTGCTCCCTCATGTAAAATGTTTCTGATTTGGTTTCTTCTATTGCACAATTGTATTTGCAATATACTGTTTTCTTTCTGCTTTACTTCTAGTTTGTTTTGCTAAAGTGTAGAACACATGCCCTAGTCCTACTGAATAATATTACACTTGAATGTACAACTTGCATAATATGCATTTCTTTTTTATCAATGGCTCAGTGATATTCTTATTAAAATAATATCAAAAGTTAAACAAGGAAAAAAAGGAAGGCAACAACATGCGGTGTTCCCAAGCGGTCACCCATCCAAGTACTAACCGCACCCGACACTGCTTGACTTCGGTGATCGGACGAGAACCGGTATATTCAGTGTGGTATGGCCGTTGCCGATTATAACTGAAACAAATTGATTTAAAAATGAGTAAGTGATAGTCCAGGTTGTGAAAGGTTGCTCCATCATGTAAAATGTTTCTGATTCGGTGTCTTCTATTGCACAATTGTATTTGCAATATACTGTTTTCTTTCTGCTTTACTTCTAGTTTGTTTTGCTAAAGTGTAGAACACATGCACTAGTCCTACTGAATAATATTACACTTGAATGTACAACTTTCATAATATGCATTTCGTTTTTATCAATGGCTCAGTGATATTCTTGTTAAAATAATATCAAAAGTTAAACAAGGAAAAAAAGGAAGGCAACAACATGCGGTGTTCCCAACCGGTCAGCCATCCAAGTACTAACCGCACCCGACACTGCTTGACTTCGGTGATCGGACGAGAACCGGTATATTCAGTGTGGTATGGCCGTTGCCGATTATAAATGAAACAAATTGATATAAAAATGAGTAAGTGATAGTCCAGTTTGTGAGAGGTTGCTCCCTCATGTAAAATGTTTCTGATTTGGTTTCTTCTATTGCACAATTGTATTTGCAATATACTGTTTTCTTTCTGCTTTACTTCTAGTTTGTTTTGCTAAAGTGTAGAACACATGCCCTAGTCCTACTGAATAATATTACACTTGAATGTACAACTTTCATAATATGCATTTCGTTTTTATCAATGGCTCAGTGATATTCTTGTTAAAATAATATCAAAAGTTAAACAAGGAAAAAAAGGAAGGCAACAACATGCGGTGTTCCCAAGCGGTCACCCATCCAAGTATTAACCGCACCCGACACTGCTTGACTTCGGTGATCGGACGAGAACCGGTATATTCAGTGTGGTATGGCCGTTGCCGATTATAAATGAAACAAATTGATATAAAAATGAGTAAGTGATAGTCCAGTTTGTGAGAGGTTGCTCCCTCATGTAAAATGTTTCTGATTTGGTTTCTTCTATTGCACAATTGTATTTGCAATATACTGTTTTCTTTCTGCTTTACTTCTAGTTTGTTTTGCTAAAGTGTAGAACACATGCCCTAGTCCTACTGAATAATATTACACTTGAATGTACAACTTGCATAATATGCATTTCGTTTTTATCAATGGCTCAGTGATATTCTTATTAAAATAATATCAAAAGTTAAACAAGGAAAAAAAGGAAGGCAACAACATGCGGTGTTCCCAAGCGGTCACCCATCCAAGTACTAACCGCACCCGACACTGCTTGACTTCGGTGATCGGACGAGAACCGGTATATTCAGTGTGGTATGGCCGTTGCCGATTATAACTGAAACAAATTGATTTAAAAATGAGTAAGTGATAGTCCAGGTTGTGAAAGGTTGCTCCATCATGTAAAATGTTTCTGATTCGGTGTCTTCTATTGCATAATTGTATTTGCAATATACTGTTTTCTTTCTGCTTTACTTCTAGTTTGCTTTGCTAAACTATAGAACACATGCCATAGTCCTACTGAATAATATTACACTTGAATGTACAACTTTCATAATATGTATTTAATTTTTGTCAATGGCCCAGTGTTATTCTTATTAAAATTATATCAAAAGTTAAACAAGGAAAAAAAGGAAGGCAACAACATGCGGTGTTCCCAAGCGGTCACCCATCCAAGTATTAACCGCACCCGACACTGCTTGACTTCGGTGATCGGACGAGAACCGGTATATTCAGTGTGGTATGGCCGTTGCCAATTATAACTGAAACAAATTGATATAAAAATGAGTAAGTGATAGTCCAGGTTGTGAAAGGTTGCTCCATCATGTAAAATGTTTCTGATTCGGTGTCTTCTATTGCATAATTGTATTTGCAATATACTGGTTTCTTTCTGCTTTACTTCTCGTTTGTTTTGCTAAACTATAGAACACATGCCCTAGTCCTACTGAATAATATTACACTTGAATGTACAACTTTCATAATATGTATTTCATTTTTATCAATGGCTCAGTGATATTCTTGTTAAAATAATATCAAAAGTTAAACAAGGAAAAAAAGGAAGGCAACAACATGCGGTGTTCCCAAGCGGTCACCCATCCAAGTTCTAACCGCACCCGACACTGCTTGACTTCGGTGATCGGACGAGAACCGGTATATTCAGTGTGGTATGGCCGTTGCCGATTATAAATGAAACAAATTGATATAAAAATGAGTAAGTGATAGTCCAGTTTGTGAGAGGTTGCTCCCTCATGTAAAATGTTTCTGATTTGGTTTCTTCTATTGCACAATTGTATTTGCAATATACTGTTTTCTTTCTGCTTTACTTCTAGTTTGTTTTGCTAAAGTGTAGAACACATGCCCTAGTCCTACTGAATAATATTACACTTGAATGTACAACTTTCATAATATGCATTTCGTTTTTATCAATGGCTCAGTGATATTCTTGTTAAAATAATATCAAAAGTTAAACAAGGAAAAAAAGGAAGGCAACAACATGCGGTGTTCCCAAGCGGTCACCCATCCAAGTACTAACCGCACCCGACACTGCTTGACTTCGGTGATCGGACGAGAACCGGTATATTCAGTGTGGTATGGCCGTTGCCGATTATAAATGAAACAAATTGATATAAAAATGAGTAAGTGATAGTCCAGTTTGTGAAAGGTTGCTCCCTCATGTAAAATGTTTCTGATTTGGTTTCTTCTATTGCACAATTGTATTTGCAATATACTGTTTTCTTTCTGCTTTACTTCTAGTTTGTTTTGCTAAAGTGTAGAACACATGCCCTAGTCCTACTGAATAATATTACACTTGAATGTACAACTTGCATAATATGCATTTCGTTTTTATCAATGGCTCAGTGATATTCTTATTAAAATAATATCAAAAGTTAAACAAGGAAAAAAAGGAAGGCAACAACATGCGGTGTTCCCAAGCGGTCACCCATCCAAGTACTAACCGCACCCGACACTGCTTGACTTCGGTGATCGGACGAGAACCGGTATATTCAGTGTGGTATGGCCGTTGCCGATTATAACTGAAACAAATTGATTTAAAATTGAGTAAGTGATAGTCCAGGTTGTGAAAGGTTGCTCCATCATGTAAAATGTTTCTGATTCGGTGTCTTCTATTGCATAATTGTATTTGCAATATACTGTTTTCTTTCTGCTTTACTTCTAGTTTGCTTTGCTAAACTATAGAACACATGCCATAGTCCTACTGAATAATATTACACTTGAATGTACAACTTTCATAATATGTATTTAATTTTTGTCAATGGCCCAGTGTTATTCTTATTAAAATTATATCAAAAGTTAAACAAGGAAAAAAAGGAAGGCAACAACATGCGGTGTTCCCAAGCGGTCACCCATCCAAGTATTAACCGCACCCGACACTGCTTGACTTCGGTGATCGGACGAGAACCGGTATATTCAGTGTGGTATGGCCGTTGCCAATTATAACTGAAACAAATTGATATAAAAATGAGTAAGTGATAGTCCAGGTTGTGAAAGGTTGCTCCATCATGTAAAATGTTTCTGATTTGGTTTCTTCTATTGCATAATTGTATTTGCAATATACTGGTTTCTTTCTGCTTTACTTCTCGTTTGTTTTGCTAAACTATAGAACACATGCCCTAGTCCTACTGAATAATATTACACTTGAATGTACAACTTTCATAATATGTATTTCATTTTTGTCAATGGCCCAGTGTTATTCTTATTAAAATAATATCAAAAGTTAAACAAGGAAAAAAAGGAAGGCAACAACATGCGGTGTTCCCAAGCGGTCACCCATCCAAGTACTAACCGCACCCGACACTGCTTGACTTCGGTGATCGGACGAGAACCGGTATATTCAGTGTGGTATGGCCGTTGCCGATTATAAATGAAACAAATTGATATAAAAATGAGTAAGTGATAGTCCAGTTTGTGAGAGGTTGCTCCCTCATGTAAAATGTTTCTGATTTGGTTTCTTCTATTGCACAATTGTATTTGCAATATACTGTTTTCTTTCTGCTTTACTTCTAGTTTGTTTTGCTAAAGTGTAGAACACATGCCCTAGTCCTACTGAATAATATTACACTTGAATGTACAACTTGCATAATATGCATTTCGTTTTTATCAATGGCTCAGTGATATTCTTATTAAAATAATATCAAAAGTTAAACAAGGAAAAAAAGGAAGGCAACAACATGCGGTGTTCCCAAGCGGTCACCCATCCAAGTACTAACCGCACCCGACACTGCTTGACTTCGGTGATCGGACGAGAACCGGTATATTCAGTGTGGTATGGCCGTTGCCGATTATAACTGAAACAAATTGATTTAAAAATGAGTAAGTGATAGTCCAGGTTGTGAAAGGTTGCTCCATCATGTAAAATGTTTCTGATTCGGTGTCTTCTATTGCACAATTGTATTTGCAATATACTGTTTTCTTTCTGCTTTACTTCTAGTTTGTTTTGCTAAAGTGTAGAACACATGCACTAGTCCTACTGAATAATATTACACTTGAATGTACAACTTTCATAATATGCATTTCGTTTTTATCAATGGCTCAGTGATATTCTTGTTAAAATAATATCAAAAGTTAAACAAGGAAAAAAAGGAAGGCAACAACATGCGGTGTTCCCAAGCGGTCACCCATCCAAGTATTAACCGCACCCGACACTGCTTGACTTCGGTGATCGGACGAGAACCGGTATATTCAGTGTGGTATGGCCGTTGCCAATTATAACTGAAACAAATTGATATAAAAATGAGTAAGTGATAGTCCAGGTTGTGAAAGGTTGCTCCATCATGTAAAATGTTTCTGATTCGGTGTCTTCTATTGCATAATTGTATTTGCAATATACTGGTTTCTTTCTGCTTTACTTCTCGTTTGTTTTGCTAAACTATAGAACACATGCCCTAGTCCTACTGAATAATATTACACTTGAATGTACAACTTTCATAATATGTATTTCATTTTTGTCAATGTCCCAGTGTTATTCTTATTAAAATAATATCAAAAGTTAAACAAGGAAAAAAAGGAAGGCAACAACATGCGGTGTTCCCAAGCGGTCACCCATCCAAGTAATAACCGCACCCGACACTGCTTGACTTCGGTGATCGGACGAGAACCGGTATATTCAGTGTGGTATGGCCGTTGCCGATTATAAATGAAACAAATTGATTTAAAAATGAGTAAGTGATAGTCCAGGTTGTGAAAGGTTGCTCCCTCATGTAAAATGTTTCTGATTCGGTTTCTTCTATTGCATAATTGTATTTGCAATATACTGGTTTCTTTCTGCTTTACTTCTCGTTCGCTTTGCTAAAATATAGAACACATGCCATTGTCCTACTGAATAATATTACACTTAAATATACAACTTTCATAATATGTATTTCATTTTTGTCAATGGCCCAGTGTTATTCTTATTAAAATAATATCAAAAGTTAAACAAGGAAAAAAAGGAAGGCAACAACATGCGGTGTTCCCAAGCGGTCACCCATCCAAGTACTAACCGCACCCGACACTGCTTGACTTCGGTGATCGGACGAGAACCGGTATATTCAGTGTGGTATGGCCGTTGCCGATTATAACTGAAACAAATTGATTTAAAAATGAGTAAGTGATAGTCCAGGTTGTGAAAGGTTGCTCCATCATGTAAAATGTTTCTGATTCGGTGTCTTCTATTGCATAATTGTATTTGCAATATACTGTTTTCTTTCTGCTTTACTTCTAGTTTGCTTTGCTAAACTATAGAGCACATGCCATAGTCCTACTGAATAATATTACACTTGAATGTACAACTTTCATAATATGTATTTAATTTTTGTCAATGGCCCAGTGTTATTCTTATTAAAATTATATCAAAAGTTAAACAAGGAAAAAAAGGAAGGCAACAACATGCGGTGTTCCCAAGCGGTCACCCATCCAAGTATTAACCGCACCCGACACTGCTTGACTTCGGTGATCGGACGAGAACCGGTATATTCAGTGTGGTATGGCCGTTGCCGATTATAACTGAAACAAATTGATTTAGAAATGAGTAAGTGATAGTCCAGGTTGTGAAAGGTTGCTCCATCATGTAAAATGTTTCTGATTCGGTGTCTTCTATTGCATAATTGTATTTGCAATATACTGGTTTCTTTCTGCTTTACTTCTCGTTTGTTTTGCTAAACTATAGAACACATGCCCTAGTCCTACTGAATAATATTACACTTGAATGTACAACTTTCATAATATGTATTTCATTTTTGTCAATGGCCCAGTGTTATTCTTATTAAAATAAGATCAAAAGTTAAACAAGGAAAAAAAGGAAGGCAACAACATGCGGTGTTCCCAAGCGGTCACCCATCCAAGTACTAACCGCACCCGACACTGCTTGACTTCGGTGATCGGACGAGAACCGGTATATTCAGTGTGGTATGGCCGTTGCGGATTATAAATGAAACAAATTGATTTAAAAATGAGTAAGTGATAGTCCAGGTTGTGAAAGGTTGCTCCCTCATGTAAAATGTTTCTGATTCGGTTTCTTCTATTGCATAATTGTATTTGCAATATACTGGTTTCTTTCTGCTTTACTTCTCGTTTGCTTTGCTAAAATATAGAACACATGCCATTGTCCTACTGAATAATATTACACTTGAATGTACAACTTTCATAATATGTATTTCATTTTTGTCAATGGCCCAGTGTTATTCTTATTAAAATAATATCAAAAGTTAAACAAGGAAAAAAAGGAAGGCAACAACATGCGGTGTTCCCAAGCGGTCACCCATCCAAGTACTAACCGCACCCGACACTGCTTGACTTCGGTGATCGGACGAGAACCGGTATATTCAGTGTGGTATGGCCGTTGCCGATTATAAATGAAACAAATTGATATAAAAATGAGTAAGTGATAGTCCAGGTTGTGAGAGGTTGCTCCCTCATGTAAAATGTTTCTGATTTGGTTTCTTCTATTGCACAATTGTATTTGCAATATACTGTTTTCTTTCTGCTTTACTTCTAGTTTGTTTTGCTAAAGTGTAGAACACATGCACTAGTCCTACTGAATAATATTACACTTGAATGTACAACTTTCATAATATGCATTTCGTTTTTATCAATGGCTCAGTGATATTCTTGTTAAAATAATATCAAAAGTTAAACAAGGAAAAAAAGGAAGGCAACAACATGCGGTGTTCCCAAGCGGTCACCCATCCAAGTACTAACCGCACCCGACACTGCTTGACTTCGGTGATCGGACGAGAACCGGTATATTCAGTGTGGTATGGCCGTTGCCGATTATAAATGAAACAAATTGATATAAAAATGAGTAAGTGATAGTCCAGTTTGTGAGAGGTTGCTCCCTCATATAAAATGTTTCTGATTTGGTTTCTTCTATTGCACAATTGTATTTGCAATATACTGTTTTCTTTCTGCTTTACTTCTAGTTTGTTTTGCTAAAGTGTAGAACACATGCCCTAGTCCTACTGAATAATATTACACTTGAATGTAGAACTTGCATAATATGCATTTCGTTTTTATCAATGGCTCAGTGATATTCTTATTAAAATAATATCAAAAGTTAAACAAGGAAAAAAAGGAGGGCAACAACATGCGGTGTTCCCAAGCGGTCACCCATCCAAGTACTAACCGCACCCGACACTGCTTGACTTCGGTGATCGGACGAGAACCGGTATATTCAGTGTGGTATGGCCGTTGCCGATTATAACTGAAACAAATTGATTTAAAAATGAGTAAGTGATAGTCCAGGTTGTGAAAGGTTGCTCCATCATGTAAAATGTTTCTGATTCGGTGTCTTCTATTGCATAATTGTATTTGCAATATACTGTTTTCTTTCTGCTTTACTTCTAGTTTGCTTTGCTAAACTATAGAACACATGCCATAGTCCTACTGAATAATATTACACTTGAATGTACAACTTTCATAATATGTATTTAATTTTTGTCAATGGCCCAGTGTTATTCTTATTAAAATTATATCAAAAGTTAAACAAGGAAAAAAAGGAAGGCAACAACATGCGGTGTTCCCAAGCGGTCACCCATCCAAGTATTAACCGCACCCGACACTGCTTGACTTCGGTGATCGGACGAGAACCGGTATATTCAGTGTGGTATGGCCGTTGCCAATTATAACTGAAACAAATTGATATACAAATGAGTAAGTGATAGTCCAGGTTGTGAAAGGTTGCTCCATCATGTAAAATGTTTCTGATTTGGTTTCTTCTATTGCATAATTGTATTTGCAATATACTGGTTTCTTTCTGCTTTACTTCTCGTTTGTTTTGCTAAACTATAGAACACATGCCCTAGTCCTACTGAATAATATTACACTTGAATGTACAACTTTCATAATATGTATTTCATTTTTGTCAATGGCCCAGTGTTATTCTTATTAAAATAATATCAAAAGTTAAACAAGGAAAAAAAGGAAGGCAACAACATGCGGTGTTCCCAAGCGGTCACCCATCCAAGTACTAACCGCACCCGACACTGCTTGACTTCGGTGATCGGACGAGAACCGGTATATTCAGTGTGGTATGGCCGTTGCCGATTATAAATGAAACAAATTGATATAAAAATGAGTAAGTGATAGTCCAGTTTGTGAGAGGTTGCTCCCTCATGTAAAATGTTTCTGATTTGGTTTCTTCTATTGCACAATTGTATTTGCAATATACTGTTTTCTTTCTGCTTTACTTCTAGTTTGTTTTGCTAAAGTGTAGAACACATGCCCTAGTCCTACTGAATAATATTACACTTGAATGTACAACTTGCATAATATGCATTTCGTTTTTATCAATGGCTCAGTGATATTCTTATTAAAATAATATCAAAAGTTAAACAAGGAAAAAAAGGAAGGCAACAACATGCGGTGTTCCCAAGCGGTCACCCATCCAAGTACTAACCGCACCCGACACTGCTTGACTTCGGTGATCGGACGAGAACCGGTATATTCAGTGTGGTATGGCCGTTGCCGATTATAACTGAAACAAATTGATTTAAAAATGAGTAAGTGATAGTCCAGGTTGTGAAAGGTTGCTCCATCATGTAAAATGTTTCTGATTCGGTGTCTTCTATTGCACAATTGTATTTGCAATATACTGTTTTCTTTCTGCTTTACTTCTAGTTTGTTTTGCTAAAGTGTAGAACACATGCACTAGTCCTACTGAATAATATTACACTTGAATGTACAACTTTCATAATATGCATTTCGTTTTTATCAATGGCTCAGTGATATTCTTGTTAAAATAATATCAAAAGTTAAACAAGGAAAAAAAGGAAGGCAACAACATGCGGTGTTCCCAAGCGGTCACCCATCCAAGTATTAACCGCACCCGACACTGCTTGACTTCGGTGATCGGACGAGAACCGGTATATTCAGTGTGGTATGGCCGTTGCCAATTATAACTGAAACAAATTGATATAAAAATGAGTAAGTGATAGTCCAGGTTGTGAAAGGTTGCTCCATCATGTAAAATGTTTCTGATTCGGTGTCTTCTATTGCATAATTGTATTTGCAATATACTGGTTTCTTTCTGCTTTACTTCTCGTTTGTTTTGCTAAACTATAGAACACATGCCCTAGTCCTACTGAATAATATTACACTTGAATGTACAACTTTCATAATATGTATTTCATTTTTGTCAATGTCCCAGTGTTATTCTTATTAAAATAATATCAAAAGTTAAACAAGGAAAAAAAGGAAGGCAACAACATGCGGTGTTCCCAAGCGGTCACCCATCCAAGTAATAACCGCACCCGACACTGCTTGACTTCGGTGATCGGACGAGAACCGGTATATTCAGTGTGGTATGGCCGTTGCCGATTATAAATGAAACAAATTGATTTAAAAATGAGTAAGTGATAGTCCAGGTTGTGAAAGGTTGCTCCCTCATGTAAAATGTTTCTGATTCGGTTTCTTCTATTGCATAATTGTATTTGCAATATACTGGTTTCTTTCTGCTTTACTTCTCGTTCGCTTTGCTAAAATATAGAACACATGCCATTGTCCTACTGAATAATATTACACTTAAATATACAACTTTCATAATATGTATTTCATTTTTGTCAATGGCCCAGTGTTATTCTTATTAAAATAATATCAAAAGTTAAACAAGGAAAAAAAGGAAGGCAACAACATGCGGTGTTCCCAAGCGGTCACCCATCCAAGTACTAACCGCACCCGACACTGCTTGACTTCGGTGATCGGACGAGAACCGGTATATTCAGTGTGGTATGGCCGTTGCCGATTATAACTGAAACAAATTGATTTAAAAATGAGTAAGTGATAGTCCAGGTTGTGAAAGGTTGCTCCATCATGTAAAATGTTTCTGATTCGGTGTCTTCTATTGCATAATTGTATTTGCAATATACTGTTTTCTTTCTGCTTTACTTCTAGTTTGCTTTGCTAAACTATAGAGCACATGCCATAGTCCTACTGAATAATATTACACTTGAATGTACAACTTTCATAATATGTATTTAATTTTTGTCAATGGCCCAGTGTTATTCTTATTAAAATTATATCAAAAGTTAAACAAGGAAAAAAAGGAAGGCAACAACATGCGGTGTTCCCAAGCGGTCACCCATCCAAGTATTAACCGCACCCGACACTGCTTGACTTCGGTGATCGGACGAGAACCGGTATATTCAGTGTGGTATGGCCGTTGCCGATTATAACTGAAACAAATTGATTTAGAAATGAGTAAGTGATAGTCCAGGTTGTGAAAGGTTGCTCCATCATGTAAAATGTTTCTGATTCGGTGTCTTCTATTGCATAATTGTATTTGCAATATACTGGTTTCTTTCTGCTTTACTTCTCGTTTGTTTTGCTAAACTATAGAACACATGCCCTAGTCCTACTGAATAATATTACACTTGAATGTACAACTTTCATAATATGTATTTCATTTTTGTCAATGGCCCAGTGTTATTCTTATTAAAATAAGATCAAAAGTTAAACAAGGAAAAAAAGGAAGGCAACAACATGCGGTGTTCCCAAGCGGTCACCCATCCAAGTACTAACCGCACCCGACACTGCTTGACTTCGGTGATCGGACGAGAACCGGTATATTCAGTGTGGTATGGCCGTTGCGGATTATAAATGAAACAAATTGATTTAAAAATGAGTAAGTGATAGTCCAGGTTGTGAAAGGTTGCTCCCTCATGTAAAATGTTTCTGATTCGGTTTCTTCTATTGCATAATTGTATTTGCAATATACTGGTTTCTTTCTGCTTTACTTCTCGTTTGCTTTGCTAAAATATAGAACACATGCCATTGTCCTACTGAATAATATTACACTTGAATGTACAACTTTCATAATATGTATTTCATTTTTGTCAATGGCCCAGTGTTATTCTTATTCAAAATAATATCAAAAGTTAAACAAGGAAAAAAAGGAAGGCAACAACATGCGGTGTTCCCAAGCGGTCACCCATCCAAGTACTAACCGCACCCGACACTGCTTGACTTCGGTGATCGGACGAGAACCGGTATATTCAGTGTGGTATGGCCGTTGCCGATTATAAATGAAACAAATTGATATAAAAATGAGTAAGTGATAGTCCAGGTTGTGAGAGGTTGCTCCCTCATGTAAAATGTTTCTGATTTGGTTTCTTCTATTGCACAATTGTATTTGCAATATACTGTTTTCTTTCTGCTTTACTTCTAGTTTGTTTTGCTAAAGTGTAGAACACATGCACTAGTCCTACTGAATAATATTACACTTGAATGTACAACTTTCATAATATGCATTTCGTTTTTATCAATGGCTCAGTGATATTCTTGTTAAAATAATATCAAAAGTTAAACAAGGAAAAAAAGGAAGGCAACAACATGCGGTGTTCCCAAGCGGTCACCCATCCAAGTACTAACCGCACCCGACACTGCTTGACTTCGGTGATCGGACGAGAACCGGTATATTCAGTGTGGTATGGCCGTTGCCGATTATAAATGAAACAAATTGATATAAAAATGAGTAAGTGATAGTCCAGTTTGTGAGAGGTTGCTCCCTCATGTAAAATGTTTCTGATTTGGTTTCTTCTATTGCACAATTGTATTTGCAATATACTGTTTTCTTTCTGCTTTACTTCTAGTTTGTTTTGCTAAAGTGTAGAACACATGCCCTAGTCCTACTGAATAATATTACACTTGAATGTAGAACTTGCATAATATGCATTTCGTTTTTATCAATGGCTCAGTGATATTCTTATTAAAATAATATCAAAAGTTAAACAAGGAAAAAAAGGAGGGCAACAACATGCGGTGTTCCCAAGCGGTCACCCATCCAAGTACTAACCGCACCCGACACTGCTTGACTTCGGTGATCGGACGAGAACCGGTATATTCAGTGTGGTATGGCCGTTGCCGATTATAACTGAAACAAATTGATTTAAAAATGAGTAAGTGATAGTCCAGGTTGTGAAAGGTTGCTCCATCATGTAAAATGTTTCTGATTCGGTGTCTTCTATTGCATAATTGTATTTGCAATATACTGTTTTCTTTCTGCTTTACTTCTAGTTTGCTTTGCTAAACTATAGAACACATGCCATAGTCCTACTGAATAATATTACACTTGAATGTACAACTTTCATAATATGTATTTAATTTTTGTCAATGGCCCAGTCTTATTCTTATTAAAATTATATCAAAAGTTAAACAAGGAAAAAAAGGAAGGCAACAACATGCGGTGTTCCCAAGCGGTCACCCATCCAAGTATTAACCGCACCCGACACTGCTTGACTTCGGTGATCGGACGAGAACCGGTATATTCAGTGTGGTATGGCCGTTGCCAATTATAACTGAAACAAATTGATATAAAAATGAGTAAGTGATAGTCCAGGTTGTGAAAGGTTGCTCCATCATGTAAAATGTTTCTGATTCGGTGTCTTCTATTGCATAATTGTATTTGCAATATACTGGTTTCTTTCTGCTTTACTTCTCGTTTGTTTTGCTAAACTATAGAACACATGCCCTAGTCCTACTGAATAATATTACACTTGAATGTACAACTTTCATAATATGTATTTCATTTTTGTCAATGGCCCAGTGTTATTCTTATTAAAATAATATCAAAAGTTAAACAAGGAAAAAAAGGAAGGCAACAACATGCGGTGTTCCCAAGCGGTCACCCATCCAAGTAATAACCGCACCCGACACTGCTTGACTTCGGTGATCGGACGAGAACCGGTATATTCAGTGTGGTATGGCCGTTGCCGATTATAAATGAAACAAATTGATTTAAAAATGAGTAAGTGATAGTCCAGGTTGTGAAAGGTTGCTCCCTCATGTAAAATGTTTCTGATTCGGTTTCTTCTATTGCATAATTGTATTTGCAATATACTGGTTTCTTTCTGCTTTACTTCTCGTTCGCTTTGCTAAAATATAGAACACATGCCATTGTCCTACTGAATAATATTACACTTAAATGTACAACTTTCATAATATGTATTTCATTTTTGTCAATGGCCCAGTGTTATTCTTATTCAAATAATATCAAAAGTTAAACAAGGAAAAAAAGGAAGGCAACAACATGCGGTGTTCCCAAGCGGTCACCCATCCAAGTACTAACCGCACCCGACACTGCTTGACTTCGGTGATCGGACGAGAACCGGTATATTCAGTGTGGTATGGCCGTTGCCGATTATAAATGAAACAAATTGATATAAAAATGAGTAAGTGATAGTCCAGTTTGTGAGAGGTTGCTCCCTCATGTAAAATGTTTCTGATTTGGTTTCTTCTATTGCACAATTGTATTTGCAATATACTGTTTTCTTTCTGCTTTACTTCTAGTTTGTTTTGCTAAAGTGTAGAACACATGCCCTAGTCCTACTGAATAATACTACACTTGAATGTACAACTTTCATAATATGCATTTCGTTTTTATCAATGGCTCAGTGATATTCTTGTTAAAATAATATCAAAAGTTAAACAAGGAAAAAAAGGAAGGCAACAACATGCGGTGTTCCCAAGCGGTCACCCATCCAAGTACTAACCGCACCCGACACTGCTTGACTTCGGTGATCGGACGAGAACCGGTATATTCAGTGTGGTATGGCCGTTGCCGATTATAAGTGAAACAAATTGATTTAAAAATGAGTAAGTGATAGTCCAGGTTGTGAAAGGTTGCTCCATCATGTAAAATGTTTCTGATTCGGTGTCTTCTATTGCATAATTGTATTTGCAATATACTGTTTTCTTTCTGCTTTACTTCTAGTTTGCTTTGCTAAACTATAGAGCACATGCCATAGTCCTACTGAATAATATTACACTTGAATGTACAACTTTCATAATATGTATTTAATTTTTGTCAATGGCCCAGTGTTATTCTTATTAAAATTATATCAAAAGTTAAACAAGGAAAAAAAGGAAGGCAACAACATGCGGTGTTCCCAAGCGGTCACCCATCCAAGTATTAACCGCACCCGACACTGCTTGACTTCGGTGATCGGACGAGAACCGGTATATTCAGTGTGGTATGGCCGTTGCCGATTATAACTGAAACAAATTGATTTAAAAATGAGTAAGTGATAGTCCAGGTTGTGAAAGGTTGCTCCATCATGTAAAATGTTTCTGATTCGGTGTCTTCTATTGCATAATTGTATTTGCAATATACTGGTTTCTTTCTGCTTTACTTCTCGTTTGTTTTGCTAAACTATAGAACACATGCCCTAGTCCTACTGAATAATATTACACTTGAATGTACAACTTTCATAATATGTATTTCATTTTTGTCAATGGCCCAGTGTTATTCTTATTAAAATAAGATCAAAAGTTAAACAAGGAAAAAAAGGAAGGCAACAACATGCGGTGTTCCCAAGCGGTCACCCATCCAAGTACTAACCGCACCCGACACTGCTTGACTTCGGTGATCGGACGAGAACCGGTATATTCAGTGTGGTATGGCCGTTGCCGATTATAAATGAAACAAATTGATTTAAAAATGAGTAAGTGATAGTCCAGGTTGTGAAAGGTTGCTCCCTCATGTAAAATGTTTCTGATTCGGTTTCTTCTATTGCATAATTGTATTTGCAATATACTGGTTTCTTTCTGCTTTACTTCTCGTTTGCTTTGCTAAAATATAGAACACATGCCATTGTCCTACTGAATAATATTACACTTGAATGTACAACTTTCATAATATGTATTTCATTTTTGTCAATGGCCCAGTGTTATTCTTATTAAAATAATATCAAAAGTTAAACAAGGAAAAAAAGGAAGGCAACAACATGCGGTGTTCCCAAGCGGTCACCCATCCAAGTATTAACCGCACCCGACACTGCTTGACTTCGGTGATCGGACGAGAACCGGTATATTCAGTGTGGTATGGCCGTTGCCAATTATAACTGAAACAAATTGATTTAAAAATGAGTAAGTGATAGTCCAGGTTGTGAAAGGTTGCTCCATCATGTAAAATGTTTCTGATTCGGTGTCTTCTATTGCATAATTGTATTTGCAATATACTGGTTTCTTTCTGCTTTACTTCTCGTTTGTTTTGCTAAACTATAGAGCACATGCCCTAGTCCTACTGAATAATATTACACTTGAATGTACAACTTTCATAATATGTATTTCATTTTTGTCAATGGCCCAGTGTTATTCTTATTAAAATAATATCAAAAGTTAAACAAGGAAAAAAAGGAAGGCAACAACATGCGGTGTTCCCAAGCGGTCACCCATCCAAGTAATAACCGCACCCGACACTGCTTGACTTCGGTGATCGGACGAGAACCGGTATATTCAGTGTGGTATGGCCGTTGCCGATTATAAATGAAACAAATTGATTTAAAAATGAGTAAGTGATAGTCCTGGTTGTGAAAGGTTGCTCCCTCATGTAAAATGTTTCTGATTCGGTTTCTTCTATTGCATAATTGTATTTGCAATATACTGGTTTCTTTCTGCTTTACTTCTCGTTCGCTTTGCTAAAATATAGAACACATGCCATTGTCCTACTGAATAATATTACACTTGAATGTACAACTTTCATAATATGTATTTCATTTTTGTCAATGGCCCAGTGTTATTCTTATTAAAATAATATCAAAAGTTAAACAAGGAAAAAAAGGAAGGCAACAACATGCGGTGTTCCCAAGCGGTCACCCATCCAAGTACTAACCGCACCCGACACTGCTTGACTTCGGTGATCGGACGAGAACCGGTATATTCAGTGTGGTATGGCCGTTGCCGATTATAAATGAAACAAATTGATATAAAAATGAGTAAGTGATAGTCCAGTTTGTGAGAGGTTGCTCCCTCATGTAAAATGTTTCTGATTTGGTTTCTTCTATTGCACAATTGTATTTGCAATATACTGTTTTCTTTCTGCTTTACTTCTAGTTTGTTTTGCTAAAGTGTAGAACACATGCCCTAGTCCTACTGAATAATATTACACTTGAATGTACAACTTTCATAATATGCATTTCGTTTTTATCAATGGCTCAGTGATATTCTTGTTAAAATAATATCAAAAGTTAAACAAGGAAAAAAAGGAAGGCGGTGTTCCCAAGCGGTCACCCATCCAAGTACTAACCGCACCCGACACTGCTTGACTTCGGTGATCGGACGAGAACCGGTATATTCAGTGTGGTATGGCCGTTGCCGATTATAACTGAAACAAATTGATTTAAAAATGAGTAAGTGATAGTCCAGGTTGTGAAAGGTTGCTCCATCATGTAAAATGTTTCTGATTCGGTGTCTTCTATTGCATAATTGTATTTGCAATATACTGTTTTCTTTCTGCTTTACTTCTAGTTTGCTTTGCTAAACTATAGAACACATGCCATAGTCCTACTGAATAATATTACACTTGAATGTACAACTTTCATAATATGTATTTAATTTTTGTCAATGGCCCAGTGTTATTCTTATTAAAATTATATCAACAGTTAAACAAGGAAAAAAAGGAAGGCAACAACATGCGGTGTTCCCAAGCGGTCACCCATCCAAGTATTAACCGCACCCGACACTGCTTGACTTCGGTGATCGGACGAGAACCGGTATATTCAGTGTGGTATGGCCGTTGCCGATTATAACTGAAACAAATTGATTTAAAAATGAGTAAGTGATAGTCCAGGTTGTGAAAGGTTGCTCCATCATGTAAAATGTTTCTGATTCGGTGTCTTCTATTGCATAATTGTATTTGCAATATACTGGTTTCTTTCTGCTTTACTTCTCGTTTGTTTTGCTAAACTATAGAACACATGCCCTAGTCCTACTGAATAATATTACACTTGAATGTACAACTTTCATAATATGTATTTCATTTTTGTCAATGGCCCAGTGTTATTCTTATTAAAATAATATCAAAAGTTAAACAAGGAAAAAAAGGAAGGCAACAACATGCGGTGTTCCCAAGCGGTCACCCATCCAAGTACTAACCGCACCCGACACTACTTGACTTCGGTGATCGGACGAGAACCGGTATATTCAGTGTGGTATGGCCGTTGCCGATTATAAATGAAACAAATTGATTTAAAAATGAGTAAGTGATAGTCCAGGTTGTGAAAGGTTGCTCCCTCATGTAAAATGTTTCTGATTCGGTTTCTTCTATTGCATAATTGTATTTGCAATATACTGGTTTCTTTCTGCTTTACTTCTCGTTTGCTTTGCTAAAATATAGAACACATGCCATTGTCCTACTGAATAATATTACACTTGAATGTACAACTTTCATAATATGTATTTCATTTTTGTCAATGGCCCAGTGTTATTCTTATTAAAATAATATCAAAAGTTAAACAAGGAAAAAAAGGAAGGCAACAACATGCGGTGTTCCCAAGCGGTCACCCATCCAAGTACTAACCGCATCCGACACTGCTTGACTTCGGTGATCGGACGAGAACCGGTATATTCAGTGTGGTATGGCCGTTGCCGATTATAAATGAAACAAATTGATATAAAAATGAGTAAGTGATAGTCCAGGTTGTGAGAGGTTGCTCCCTCATGTAAAATGTTTCTGATTTGGTTTCTTCTATTGCACAATTGTATTTGCAATATACTGTTTTCTTTCTGCTTTACTTCTAGTTTGTTTTGCTAAAGTGTAGAACACATGCCCTAGTCCTACTGAATAATATTACACTTGAATGTACAACTTTCATAATATGCATTTCATTTTTGTCAATGGCTCAGTGTTATTCTTATTAAAATAATATCAAAAGTTAAACAAGGAAAAAAAGGAAGGCAACAACATGCGGTGTTCCCAAGCGGTCACCCATCCAAGTACTAACCGCACCCGACACTGCTTGACTTCGGTGATCGGACGAGAACCGGTATATTCAGTGTGGTATGGCCGTTGCCGATTATAACTGAAACAAATTGATTTAAAAATGAGTAAGTGATAGTCCAGGTTGTGAAAGGTTGCTCCATCATGTAAAATGTTTCTGATTCGGTGTCTTCTATTGCATAATTGTATTTGCAATATACTGGTTTCTTTCTGCTTTACTTCTCGTTTGTTTTGCTAAACTATAGAACACATGCCCTAGTCCTATTGAATAATATTACACTTGAATGTACAACTTTCATAATATGTATTTCATTTTTGTCAATGGCCCAGTGTTATTCTTATTAAAATAATATCAAAAGTTAAACAAGGAAAAAAGGAAGGCAATAACATGCGGTGTTCCCAAGCGCTCACCCATCCAAGTAATAACCGCACCCGACACTGCTTGACTTCGGTGATCGGACGAGAACCGGTATATTCAGTGTGGTATGGCCGTTGCCGATTATAAATGAAACAAATTGATTTAAAAATGAGTAAGTGATAGTCCAGGTTGTGAAAGATTGCTCCCTCATGTAAAATGTTTCTGATTCGGTTTCTTCTATTGCATAATTGTATTTGCAATATACTGGTTTCTTTCTGCTTTACTTCTCGTTTGCTTTGCTAAAATATAGAACACATGCCATTGTCCTACTGAATAATATTACACTTGAATGTACAACTTTCATAATATGTATTTCATTTTTGTCAATGGCCCAGTGTTATTCTTATTAAAATAATATCAAAAGTTAAACAAGGAAAAAAAGGAAGGCAACAACATGCGGTGTTCCCAAGCGGTCACCCATCCAAGTACTAACCGCACCCGACACTGCTTGACTTCGGTGATCGGACGAGAACCGGTATATTCAGTGTGGTATGGCCGTTGCCGATTATAACTGAAACAAATTGATATAAAAATGAGTAAGTGATAGTCCAGTTTGTGAGAGGTTTCTCCCTCATGTAAAATGTTTCTGATTTGGTTTCTTCTATTGCACAATTGTATTTGCAATATACTGTTTTCTTTCTGCTTTACTTCTAGTTTGTTTTGCTAAAGTGTAGAACACATGCCCTAGTCCTACTGAATAATTAGTCCACTGAAATATTCTCAACTGCTCAAAATTGGCAAAGAAGACGAAAACCTTTTGCAAATATGTTTTCGACCCTCAGGAATCCGAATCTGAAATTAGTTTTGCGAGAAAATGCCGGGAAATCCGGAAAAATCGTAAAATAGAGCTTTTCTGCAGTTTTCTTGAAAACTACAATAGCTACCGGAAAAATAATCAAACCATCGTGTTTATTGGACGATTTTACATAAAAATAGATGTGGTTTTTTGCGAGAAAATGCCGGGAAATCCGGAAAAATCGTAAAATAGAGATTTTTCGCAATTTTCTCGACAACTACAGTAGCTAGCGGAAAAATAATTAAACCATCGTGTTTATTGGACGATTTTACATAAAAATAGATGTGCTTTTTTGCGAGAAAATACCGGGAAATCCGGAAAAATCGTAATATAGAGATTTTCCGCAATTTTCTCGAAAACTACAGTGGCTAGCGGAAAAATAATCAAACCATGGTGTTTATTGGACGATTTTACATAAAAATAGATGTGCTTTTTTACGAGAAAATGCAAGGAAATCCGGAAAATTGTAAAATATAAGATTTTACGCAATTTTCTCGAAAACTACAGTAGCTAGCGGAAAAATAATTAAACCATCGTGTTTATTGGACGATTTTACATAAGAATAGATGTTTACTAAAAGATAAAAGTAATCCCAACGATAAGGAATTAAATTCTTGTGTAAAGTGATAAAAACTTGTGTGATATCGAATATAAACAAAGCAGGTTTTACAGTAGGTGGAAACAAAACAATATAATATTATTGTGAATTGTGAATGGTGTATTTCTACAGGAAAATAAAGCATATTAATAAACAGAATCAGCTGAAAGTAGAAAACCTTATTATAATATAATTAATGTTATTATAAACAGATAACCAGGGCCGGATTTTGATTTTTACCTAGGAATAAAAGTGCTGGAAAATTAGTAACGGCCAGCGCGGGCGCGGGTGGGAATTTGAACTGTGAGTAGAGTTCTCCACGAAACTTCACCCGTGACGCATTGACTAATAACTCTAGCACGAAAAATAACTAGGAATTAAGAACAATGAGTTCAGATAGCGAATTAGCTGATGAAATGAAAAGGAGAAGGGAAGAGGAGGAACATGATGAAAATGATGAGAGAATTAGCAATGGATATAAAAGACATAAAAAAAGAACAATATAGATCTGGAGACGAAATCACACAACTAAAGAATTAAATTAAAGAACTGAAAGATCAACAAAGCGGCTACAAAGATTAAATAAAAAAGCTGCGAGAAACTAACGAAAAAGCTATAAAACAAATAGGTCAATTAGAAAAAGAAATTAGTAAAGCAAATGAAAAAATAGAGAAATTGGAAAATGAAAGAAAGAGGAAAAATGTAATAATCATCATCATCAATGGTGCTACAGCCCTATGAAAGAGCCTCGACCTTCCCAAGTCTATTACGCCAGTAATATTGCCAACCGTTGCCAGTTTGCTGCGCCTATTTTTCTCCCATCCTGATCTACGCCATCTTTCCATCTAAGTTTTGGCCTACCCCTATTTCTACTTCCCACCGGTTGTGACATAAGGATTCTTCTAGGAGGGTTGTTATGCTATGATCCTGCTAGATGTCCTGCCCATCTTAGTCTTCCTATTCTTATAAGAGATACTAAGTCTTAAAAAATCTAATAATACAAGGAATAAAAATTGATACAAATGATCAGAAAGTTTTACGAGGGGCTATGGAGAATTTTATAGAAAAAGAGCTACAAGTTTCAGTAGATGTAAATGGAGCAAGGAAAATAGGAGAAAATGCTGTCATAGTGGAACTTAACAGCGTGAAAAACAAAATAGATGTAATGAAATATGTCAAAAGAGGAAAGAATTATCCAGAAAGAAATTAGAAGCAAGGCTATGGTAGAGAGGCATAATGGAAAATGGACATGGAATAGCAGTCAACAACAACTCATAAGAGAGAAAAATATACAACCAAAAAACTAGCAATACAACTAAAGCAGACTGAAATAACAGAGACGACATGGCAAAGTAAAGGTACACCAAATAGACAAAGTGTACAGATTATTAATGAAAAGAAGCCCGTAAACGAACATATATTAGTAGGAACATGGAATGTAAGAGGAACATACGAAGAAGGAAAACTGAAACACCTAGTAGATGTATGCAAAAAATGTAAATTCGAAATAGTAGCACTACAAGAAACGAAACAACTAGGCCAAAACTCAATGGAAATAAATGACTATTTATTTTTCAATAGCGGAGGGGAAAATAGAATGTTAGGCACAGGATTTGTAGTAAACAAAAAGCTGAAAGATCTAATCGTTGACTTTAAACCAATTTCAGAGAGAATATGCATACTAAGAATAAGAGGAAAATACCAAAAAATAACATTTATAAACATACATGCACCGACTGAAGAGAAAAACATAGAGATAAAGGAAGACTTCTACAGTCAAATAGATACAGTACTTATTCGAAAATATTCCTAAATACGATATAAAAATAGTACTAGGTGATGCTAATGTCAAAATAGGAAAAGAAGAAATATACACACCCACCATAGGAAAATAAAGTCTGCATGAAACAATGAGGATTAGTAATAAATATGGATAAGTCAGAATACTTCATAGTGGGAAACGAAGACATTGAAAACCTACCATTGGAGCAAGGACATATTGTTTTTGGTGTGAAACAATGCAAATATTTGGGAGCTATATTTAACAAACGAGGAAATAGTGAAGATGAAATAAAACACAGGATCAATAAAGGTAGAAGCATCACTAGATCAATTCAATTTCATGGGACAAAGATATCAGGAAGGAAACAAAGAGAAGAATATATGAAAGTATAATGAAGATACGGTGCAGAGGTTTGGGACATAAGTGCAAGAAATAAAAAGAAGCTACTTAGTACAGAAATGGACTTTTTGAGGAGAAGTTGTCAGGTTTCGAGATTAGAACATGTAAGAAATGAAACAATTAGAGAACGTATGAAGGTGGAAAAATGGTTTGATAAGGAATGTAAAATAGAACTGGATGAAAGAAATAAGTTAAGACTCAAAATGATGCAAGTGAAAACACCAGAGATAAAGATAAATTACAAAGAACAAAGAAAACGAACTAAAAGAATCGTAAGAGCAAAGAAAAGAAAGTACATACAACGAAGATAAATTGAAATGCATATTGGAAAACTATAAAAATGAAGAAGTCAGAAACTTGTCTTTTTCAACATCTTTCTTCCATCTGGTTTTCGGTTTACCTTTCTTCTTCTTTCCTCCTATTCCTCTCGTTAGTATTTTTTTGGAATTCTCGTGTTTGGCATCCTTTGGATATGTCCCAACCATCTCAGTTTTTGTGATTTTATGATCCCTACTATGTTTGGTTCACCATACATCCTCTCCAGTTCTACATTTGGTCTTCTTATCCACATTCCATTCCATATCTTTCCGCTAAATATTTTTCTTAGGACTTTTCTTTCCCACACTTTAAGCATTACTTGCTTGGATTTGTTCATCGTCCATGTTTCACTGACATACAAGACTATAGGTCTTATCACTGTCTTGTATATTCTTATCTTAGCCCCTCTAGATATGTTGTTATTTCTTAATAAGTTGTTTAGAGCAAAAATACAACGACTACCAGCCATAATTCTCGCTTGGATTTCTTCTTTTATATTTGGTCTCCTAGTGAATGTCGCTCCTAGATATTGGAATCTCTCTACTTCTTCGAATTCATATATTTTGCTTCTGTGTTTATTGTCAGATATTGTCCTTGTGTGTATTCTCGTTCTGTCCATTCCATATATTTAGTCTTTTCTTCGTTTATGTATATCTCTTTCTTTCTTCCTATCGCCTCTAGTCTTTTTAGTATTTCTTTTAATTCTTGTTTACTTCTGGCTATCATTACTATGTCATCAGCGAATGCCAAGCATTGGTGTTTGTTTTCGTTGGTATACAAGTCATGTCCTGTTAATTTCGGCTTCTCTGATGACCATTTCAAGAAGGATACTGAACAACAGTGATGACAGTGGGTCTCCTTGTCGTACTCCTGCACCGACCCTAAACTTATCTGTTTCCTTTCGATTTATTTTAACCCTGTTCTGTTTCTTTGAGTGTAACTTTTACCATCTTTATTAATTTTTCACTAATTCCAATTTCACATAGTGCTTTGTATATTTCTTTCCGTTTGACTCTGTCAAAAGCTTGTTTAAAGTCAATGAATAGGGCCATTGTAGATTTCCCGTATTCGTAGCTTTCCGCTTGTATCTCATGCAGTAGGAAAATTTGATCCACCGTGCTGCTTCCTCTTCTGAATCCACATTGATATTCTCTTATGTCATTATCTATCTTTTGTGTTATCTTGTCTTTTATATGTACTGCAAATATTTTATATGCAACGTTCAGTAGGACTATTCCCCTGTAATTATGGCATAAACTTTTGTCGCCTTTTTTGTGAATTGGACACAGTGTAGCTTCTGTCGATTCTTTTGGTATGTGTTCTTGTTCCCAAATTTCTTTTATCAGCTTTTCCAAATGCTTAATTAATAATGGTCCTCCATATTTAAGAACATTTCGCTGTTATTTCATCCTTACCTGGGCTCTTGTTTTTCTTTAGTTTCTCTATTATTTCTTTTATTTCTTTTTCATTAGGCGGCCTGTATTTCTTCCTGATCAATACTTTCATTCGGTTCTTCTTCTTCTTCTTCTGCATATTCTGTTGTGGGAATTTCATTTAGAAGCTCTTCGAAGTATTCTCTCCATCTGTTCAGTATTTCTTCGTCGCTTACTAAATTCCTTATATTTTTGCTTTTTTAGTGTACAGGTTTTCTTTGGAACCCCCTTTTCTCATTTTTTTACTCCTTGATATAAGTTTCTGTCTTCTTCATTTTTATAGTTTTCCTCTATGCATTTCAATTTATCTTTGTTTCAGTTGTATTCCGACTATAAAGTGATCTGTGTCTGCATCTGGTCCTCTGTATGTTCTTATGTTCTTTATACATTTTTCCATGTCTTTTTCGACGAGCACATGATCTATTTGGTTTATGGTTTTCCCATGTGGTGATCTCCATGTTTCTTGGTATATTCTTTTGTGTTGAAAGTACGTGCTCATAACGATCATGTTTCTTTCTTTTGCAAAATCTATTAAGAGGTGACCATTTTCATTCGTTGTTTCATGCAGACTTTATTTTCCTATGGTGGGTGTATATATTTCTTCTTTCCTATTTTGGCATTAGCATCACCTAGTACTATTTTTATATCGTATTTGGGAATATTTTCGAATACTGTATCTATTTGACTGTAGAAGTCTTCCTTTATCTCTATGTTTTTCTCTTCAGTCGGTGCATCTCTCTCTCTCTCTCTCTTGTCGTTTCCCCATTACCGAGGATCGTGATTTCTTCCAATATTCCTAACAATCTTTCTCCATTGGTCCCTATTTTCAGCTACTCTAAGAGCTTCGCAGAATGAGTTTCCAGCTGAATTATTTATTTAATCGGACCATCTAGTTGGTGATCGTCGTCTTGATCTTCTCCCCGGAACGTTCCCAGAAACAATTAATCTCTCCAAACTGTCGTCACCTCTGCGAACCACGTGACCAAAGAATTGCAGAAGTCGTTGCAGTCATATTGTGGACAGCCTTTTTTTAATATTGAGTTGGTTTAGAATGGAAACGTTTGTTCTATGAGCTGTCTATGGTATGCGCAGCATTCTTCCCCAGCACCACATCTCAAAGGCATCAATTTTTTGGCGCTCGCATGCGCGAAGAATCCAAGTCTCTGCTCCGTATAGAAATATTGAGAATACAAGGGCATTCACCAGTCTCATCTTGATATTTTGAGAGATAGATCTGTCTTTCCAAACTTTAGTTAGGCGACTCATCGCATTTTTTGCCATACCAATACGTCTCCGAACTTCTGCTTCACAGTTGCCATCGTTAGTTATACTAGACCCAAGATAGACAAAGGTGTTTACTATCTGGTATTCCTGTAACATGTTAGTCAGTTGAATAGTGTCGAATCTGTCGACCACCATTATTTTTGTCTTAGCTTTATTGATTTTCAGACCAACTTTATTGCATTCGTGCTCAACTCTTCGCAGAAGATCAAACATTTCTTTCTCATTTGCTGCTATAAGTGTAGTGTCATCAGCAAATCTCAAGTTGGAGATTTTCCTATCCTTCTAAAGACCCATCCTTCTAAAACCATCCTCATGACATGTTCACCATAAATGTTAAATAAGTCAGGTGACAACACGCATCCTTGTCTAACACCTCTCTCGGTCTTGAATTGGTTTGAGAACTTCTGATCTAGTCGTAATGTCGCTATATTAGACTGGTACAGATTTTTAATAAGTGTCACCAGGTGCATTGGTGCGCCCATTTCTATTAAAATTGACCACAGATTTATCCAGCTTACACAATCAAATGCCTTTGGTAGTCAACGAAGCATATAATCATAGGTACTTGAAATTCTCTAGACTTTTAAATAAGTTGTCTCAGGTTCAGGATTTGTTCCCTTCTACCTTTACCCTTTACAAATCCCGCTTGTTCCTGAGGTATTTGGTAATGTAGATAGGTTTTTAATCTGTTTTTGATGGTATGCAACAAGATTTTACTAGCATGTGTTATTAGTGACAGTGTGCGGTAGCTTTCACATCTGGTAGTAGTTCCTTTTTTCTGTAGCGGGATATAAATTGAGGTGCACCAATCAGATGGCCATTTTCCTGAATTCCAAACAGCGACACAGATAGAATGGATGATATGTAGTCCTTTGTCACCTAGTAACTGTAGTATTTCACATGGTATTGAATCAATGCCTGGGGATTTATTTCTCTTTAGTGATTTAATTGTATTTTTGACTTCAGCGAGTAAGACAGTAGGTTCTCTAGGGTAGTTAGAGGGCCACTGATTTTCTGCTGATACCTCGTTATTTTTATATAGCTCGTCACAGTAGTTTCGCCATTTTTCCAATATTTCGTCAGTATCGGTCTTTAGATTACCTTCCTTATCTATTACAGACCACGTTTGAGGTTTAAATTCTCTGGTAAGGAGTTTGATCTTCTGGAATAAATCCCTCGGTTCATTTCGACAGCCATGTTCCTCTATCTCTCTGCATATTTGATAGATGTAATCAGCTTTGTCTTTGCCGCACTGTTTTTTGATTTCTTTCGATAACTCTCTATATTCATCGTTTGTTCCGTGTCTAGCTTTGTGTTATTTTCTGCGATGAATAACAGTCCACTTATTATCAGATATCCATGGCTTACGGCCAGTGGAAACCGCTGTCTCACAGTCTATTGCAGCCTCGATTACCTTATCTTTGAAATAAATCCAAGTGCTTTCAGGGTCACTATCTACTTGGTCTAAAGAGAGAGCTTCTTCTAGGTTGTGCTGATGGTGATGGATTTTTGATGGATTTAGAGACATGACTTTTCTCTGGGGTCTTCTTTTGGGAACTTTAAAAACGAAGTCGAACGTTCAATACCAGGAGTTGATGATCGCTTCCACAGTCTGCGATCTGACTTGTCACATCTTGATCTTATTAGGATGTAGTCTATTTGATTCCTTGTTGTTTCTACATTCTAGGTCTATGATGTTGATCTACAAGATGTTGTTCTACACAAAACTCCACTAGACGGTCGCCATTCTCATTTCTCTGTACCAGTCCATTTTTGCCCAGCACTCCTTCAATATTTTCATTAGATGACACCACTTTGGCGTTAAAATCTCCTAAAATTATGATGAGTTCACGTTTCGGAATAGCGCGAACAGTTTCTTCTAGACGACCATAGAACCTGTTGATGTCTTCTTGTGCAGCTGTTGTAGGAGCGTATACCTAGACAAGGTGTAGGGTATTGGTGGATATTCTCATTTTAGGGGTTATTATCCTGCCATCAATAGTATTATATCCAATTACGCAGTCGTTAAGTTTAGAGGGTACAATTATTGCGACTCCATTTGTACTTTTGTTATCTGGGCCTGAAAAATAGACGACGTTGCCAGCAGTTGTTTAAAATGCCCTTTACGTCTCCAGTGAGTTTCAGAGAGTCCCAGTACCGAAAGATTGTGGTCTGCCATTTCTTTTTCAATTATGTGTAACCTTCCTGGGTTTTGGATCAGTCCTTGGACGTTCCATGTACCAATTCGCTGACATTTTCTTAAATTAAATGAAAATTTGGATTCAGTCTCACAATTTCTGCCAGGGTTCTGGTCCCTCACACCTTGGCAGCCGGTAGCAAATTTCACACCATCCGACCCGGAACCGAGATGGCGTGAGTCGGGTCGCTACACATTCCATCTTCACTTACTGAAATTGTCATCGTTATGGGAAGAAATTCTCTTGGGAAAATAGTGCAGTGGTTTCCCTTTGAATTCTGCAACGCTGTATATGTGCCGTTTCTGTGGCTATGATTCTCGCCGCATGGTCAGTTTTGTAACAACCAGCTGCCACCGTCCAACCTATCACCATGTCTGGCTACCCTCACTTAGTTTAGCCTGCAGACCAATGCAGTTGCCCGGGATGTGGCACGTGGAGCCATAAGTGGTGAGAGTTGAGTGCCTTATGAGGACCAGTTATCAAAAACAATCTCCCGTCGATGACGTTTCATGTGGTCGTTCCAATAAAAGGTGCTACCTCTATAACACATTCTTACACCCCACATCGGTGCATGTATGTTTAAAAATGTTATTTTTTGGTATTTTCCTCTTATTCTTAGTATGCATATTCTCTCTGAAATTGGTTTAAAATCAACGATTAGATCTTTCAGCTTTTTGTTTACTACAAATCCTGTGCCTAACATTCTATTTTCCCCTCCGCTATTGAAAAATAAATAGTCATTTATTTCCATTGAGTTTTTGCCTAGTTGTTTCGTTTCTTGTAGTGCTACTATTTCGAATTTATATTTTTTGCATTCATCTACTAGGTGTTTCAGTTTTCCTTCTTCGTATGTTCCTCTTACATTCCATGTTCCTACTAATATATGTTCGTTTACGGGCTTCTTTTCATTAATAATCTGTACACTTTGTCTATTTGGTGTACCTTTACTTTGCCATGTCGTCTCTGTTATTTCAGTCTGCTTTAGTTGTATTGCTAGTTTTTTGGCTGTATATTTTTCTCTTTTGAGTTGTTGTTGACTGCTTTTCCATGTCCATTTTTCACCATTAATGATTAGCTTCTGGTATCCTATTTTTCCATTTTTTCCATTATGCCTCTCTACCATAGCCTTGCTTCTAATTTCTTTCTGGATAATTCTTTCTTCTTTTGACATATTTCATTACTTCTATTTTGTTTTTCACCCCGTTAAGTTCCACTATGACAGTATTTTCTCCTATTTTCCTTGCTCCATTTACATCTACTGAAACTTGTAGATCTTTTTCTATAAAATTCTCCATAACCCCTCGTAAAACTTTTTGATCATTTGTATCAATTTTTATTCCTTGTATTATTACATTTTTTAAGACGTAGTATCTCTTATAAGAATAGGAAGACTAAGATGGTCAGGACATCTAGCAAGGTCACAGCATAACAACCCTCCTAGAAGAATCCTTATGTCACAACCGGTGGGAAGTAGAAATAGGGGTAGGAAAAAACTTAGATGGAAATATGGCGTAGCTGAGGATGGGAGAAAAATAGGCGCAGCAAACTGGCAACGGTTGGCAATGGATAGGACTGACTGGCGTAATAGACTTGGGAAGGTCGAGGCTCTTTCATAGGGCTGTAGCACCATTGATGATGATGATTATTACATTTTTCCTCTATCTTTCATTTTCCAATTTCTCTATTTTTTTCATTTGCTTTACTAATTTCTTTTTCTAATTGACCTATTTGTTTTATAGCTTTTTCGTTTGTTTCTCGCAGCTTTTTTATTTCATCTTTGTAGCCGCTTTGTGGATCTTTCAGTTCTTTAATTTCATTCTTTAGTTGTGTGATTTCGTCTGCAGATCTATATTGTTATTTTTTTTATGTCTTTTATATCCATTGCTAATTCTCTCATCATTTTCATCATTTGTTCCATTTCGCTTATGTTTTCTTCACCTATTTTTTGTGATGATATAGCTGTTCTTTTTGATTTTTTGCTGGGATATTCCTCCTCTTCCCTTCTCCTTTTCATTTCATCAGCTAATTCGCTATTTGAACTCATTGTTCTTAATTCCTAGTTATTTTTCGTGCTAGAGTTATTAGTCAATGCGTCACGGGTGAAGTTTCGTGGAGAACTCTACTCACAGTTCAAATTCCCACCCGCGCAAGTGCTGGCCGTTACTAATTTTCCAGCACTTTTATTCCTAGGTAAAAATCAAAATCCGGCCCTGGTTATCTGTTTATAATAACATTAATTATATTATAATAAAGTTTTCTACTTTCAGCTGATTCTGTTTATTAATATGCTTTATTTTCCTGTAGAAATACACCATTCACAATTCACAATAATATTATATTGTTTTGTTTCCACCTACTGTAAAACCTGCTTTGTTTATATTCGATCACACAAGTTTTTATCACTTTACACAAGAATTTAATTCCTTATCGTTGGGATTACTTTTATTTTTTAGTAAACATCTATTCTTATGTAAAATCATCCAATAAACACGATGGTTTAATTATTTTTCCGCTAGCTACTGTAGTTTTCGAGAAAATTGCGTAAAATCTCCTATTTTACAATTTTCCGGATTTCCTTGCATTTTCTCGCAAAAAAGCACATCAATTTTTATGTAAAATCATCCAATAAACACCATGGTTTGATTATTTTTCCGCTAGCCACTGTAGTTTTCGAGAAAATTGAGGAAAATCTCTATTTTTCGATTTTTCCGGATTTCCCGGCATTTTCTCGCAAAAAAGCACATCTATTTTTATGTAAACTCGTCCAATAAACACAATGGTTTAATTATTTTTCCGCTAGCTACTGTAGTTGTCGAGAAAATTGCGAAAAATCTCTATTTTACGATTTTTCCGGATTTCCTGGCATTTTCTCGCAAAAAAGCACATCTATTTTTATGTAAAATCGTCCAATAAACACGACGGTTTGATTATTTTTCCGCTAGCTATTGTAGTTTTCAAGAAAACTGAAGAAAAGCTCTATTTTACGATTTTTCCGGATTTCCCGGCATTTTCTCGCAAAACTAATTTCAGATTCGGATTCCTGAGGGTCGAAAACATATTTGCAAAAGGTTTTCGTCTTCTTTGCCAATTTTGAGCAGTTGAGAATATTTCAGTGGACTATAATATTACACTTGAATGTACAACTTTCATAATATGCATTTCGTTTTTATCAATGGCTCAGTGATATTCTTATTAAAATAATATCAATCTTCTATTGCATAATTGTATTTGCAATATACTGGTTTCTTTCTGCTTTACTTCTCGTTCGCTTTGCTAAAATATAGAACACATGCCATTGTCCTACTGAATAATATTACACTTGAATGTACAACTTTCATAATATGTATTTCATTTTTGTCAATGGCCCAGTGTTATTCTTATTAAAATAATATCAAAAGTTAAACAAGGAAAAAAAGGAAGGCAACAACATGCGGTGTTCCCAAGCGGTCACCCATCCAAGTATTAACCGCACCCTACACTGCTTGACTTCGGTGATCGGACGAGAACCGGTATATTCAGTGTGGTATGGCCGTTGCCGATTATAACTGAAACAAATTGATTCAAAAATGAGTAAGTGATAGTCCAGGTTGTGAAAGGTTGCTCCATCATGTAAAATGTTTCTGATTCGGTGTCTTCTATTGCATAATTGTATTTGCAATATACTGGTTTCTTTCTGCTTTACTTCTCGTTTGTTTTGCTAAACTATAGAACACATGCCCTAGTCCTACTGAATAATATTACACTTGAATGTACAACTTTCATAATATGTATTTCATTTTTGTCAATGGCCCAGTGTTATTCTTATTAAAATAATATCAAAAGTTAAACAAGGAAAAAAAGGAAGGCAACAACATGCGGTGTTCCCAAGCGGTCACCCATCCAAGTACTAACCGCACCCGACACTGCTTGACTTCGGTGATCGGACGAGAACCGGTATATTCAGTGTGGTATGGCCGTTGCCGATTATAAATGAAACAAATTGATTTAAAAATGAGTAAGTGATAGTCCAGGTTGTGAAAGGTTGCTCCCTCATGTAAAATGTTTCTGATTCGGTTTCTTCTATTGCATAATTGTATTTGCAATATACTGGTTTCTTTCTGCTTTACTTCTCGTTTGCTTTGCTAAAATATAGAACACATGCCATTGTCCTACTGAATAATATTACACTTGAATGTACAACTTTCATAATATGTATTTCATTTTTGTCAATGGCCCAGTGTTATTCTTATTAAAATAATATCAAAAGTTAAACAAGGAAAAAAAGGAAGGCAACAACATGCGGTGTTCCCAAGCGGTCACCCATCCAAGTACTAACCGCACCCGACACTGCTTGACTTCGGTGATCGGACGAGAACCGGTATATTCAGTGTGGTATGGCCGTTGCCGATTATAAATGAAACAAATTGATTTAAAAATGAGTAAGTGATAGTCCAGGTTGTGAAAGGTTGCTCCCTCATGTAAAATGTTTCTGATTCGGTTTCTTCTATTGCATAATTGTATTTGCAATATACTGGTTTCTTTCTGCTTTACTTCTCGTTTGCTTTGCTAAAATATAGAACACATGCCATTGTCCTACTGAATAATATTACACTTGAATGTACAACTTTCATAATATGTATTTCATTTTTGTCAATGGCCCAGTGTTATTCTTATTAAAATAATATCAAAAGTTAAACAAGGAAAAAAAGGAAGGCAACAACATGCGGTGTTCCCAAGCGGTCACCCATCCAAGTACTAACCGCACCCGACACTGCTTGACTACGGTGATCGGACGAGAACCGGTATATTCAGTGTGGTATGGCCGTTGCCGATTATAAATGAAACAAATTGATATAAAAATGAGTAAGTGATAGTCCAGGTTGTGAGAGGTTGCTCCCTCATGTAAAATGTTTCTGATTTGGTTTCTTCTATTGCACAATTGTATTTGCAATATACTGTTTTCTTTCTGCTTTACTTCTAGTTTGTTTTGCTAAAGTGTAGAACACATGCCCTAGTCCTACTGAATAATATTACACTTGAATGTACAACTTTCATAATATGCATTTCATTTTTATCAATGGCTCAGTGATATTCTTATTAAAATAATATCAAAAGTTAAACAAGGAATAAAAGGAAGGCAACAACATGCGGTGTTCCCAAGCGGTCACCCATCCAAGTACTAACCGCACCAGACACTGCTTGACTTCGGTGATCGGACGAGAACCGGTATATTCAGTGTGGTATGACCGTTGCCGATTATAAATGAAACAAATTGATATAAAAATGAGTAAGTGATAGTCCAGGTTGTGAGAGGTTGCTCCCTCATGTAAAATGTTTCTGATTTGGTTTCTTCTATTGCACAATTGTATTTGCAATATACTGTTTTCTTTCTGCTTTACTTCTAGTTTGCTTTGCTAAACTATAGAACACATGCCATAGTCCTACTGAATAATATTACACTTGAATGTACAACTTTCATAATATGTATTTAATTTTTATCAATGGCTCAGTGATATTCTTATTAAAATAATATCAAAAGTTAAACAAGGAATAAAAGGAAGGCAACAACATGCGGTGTTCCCAAGCGGTCACCCATCCAAGTACTAACCGCACCAGACACTGCTTGACTTCGGTGATCGGACGAGAACCGGTATATTCAGTGTGGTATGGCCGTTGCCGATTATAAATGAAACAAATTGATATAAAAATGAGTAAGTGATAGTCCAGGTTGTGAGAGGTTGCTCCCTCATGTAAAATGTTTCTGATTTGGTTTCTTCTATTGCACAATTGTATTTGCAATATACTGTTTTCTTTCTGCTTTACTTCTAGTTTGCTTTGCTAAACTATAGAACACATGCCATAGTCCTACTGAATAATATTACACTTGAATGTACAACTTTCATAATATGTATTTCATTTTTGTCAATGGCCCAGTGTTATTCTTATTAAAATAATATCAAAAGTTAAACAAGGAAAAAAAGGAAGGCAACAACATGCGGTGTTCCCAAGCGGTCACCCATCCAACTAATAACCGCACCCGACAATGCTTGACTTCGGTGATCGGACGAGAACCGGTATATTCAGTGTGGTATGGCCGTTGCCGATTATAAATGAAACAAATTGATTTAAAAATGAGTAAGTGATAGTCCAGGTTGTGAAAGGTTGCTCCATCATGTAAAATGTTTCTGATTCGGTGTCTTCTATTGCATAATTGTATTTGCAATATACTGGTTTCTTTCTGCTTTACTTCTCGTTTGTTTTGCTAAACTATAGAACACATGCCCTAGTCCTACTGAATAATATTACACTTGAATGTACAACTTTCATAATATGTATTTCATTTTTGTCAATGGCCCAGTGTTATTCTTATTAAAATAATATCAAAAGTTAAACAAGGAAAAAAAGGAAGGCAATAACATGCGGTGTTCCCAAGCGGTCACCCATCCAAGTACTAACCGCACCCGACACTGCTTGACTTCGGTGATCGGACGAGAACCGGTATATTCAGTGTGGTATGGCCGTTGCCGATTATAAATGAAACAAATTGATTTAAAAATGAGTAAGTGATAGTCCAGGTTGTGAAAGGTTGCTCCCTCATGTAAAATGTTTCTGATTCGGTTTCTTCTATTGCATAATTGTATTTGCAATATACTGGTTTCTTTCTGCTTTACTTCTCGTTTGCTTTGCTAAAATATAGAACACATGCCATTGTCCTACTGAATAATATTACACTTGAATGTACAACTTTCATAATATGTATTTCATTTTTGTCAATGGCCCAGTGTTATTCTTATTAAAATAATATCAAAAGTTAAACAAGGAAAAAAAGGAAGGCAACAACATGCGGTGTTCCCAAGCGGTCACCCATCCAAGTACTAACCGCACCCGACACTGCTTGACTACGGTGATCGGACGAGAACCGGTATATTCAGTGTGGTATGGCCGTTGCCGATTATAAATGAAACAAATTGATATAAAAATGAGTAAGTGATAGTCCAGGTTGTGAGAGGTTGCTCCCTCATGTAAAATGTTTCTGATTTGGTTTCTTCTATTGCACAATTGTATTTGCAATATACTGTTTTCTTTCTGCTTTACTTCTAGTTTGTTTTGCTAAAGTGTAGAGCACATGCCCTAGTCCTACTGAATAATATTACACTTGAATGTACAACTTTCATAATATGCATTTCATTTTTATCAATGGCTCAGTGATATTCTTATTAAAATAATATCAAAAGTTAAACAAGGAATAAAAGGAAGGCAACAACATGCGGTGTTCCCAAGCGGTCACCCATCCAAGTACTAACCGCACCAGACACTGCTTGACTTCGGTGATCGGACGAGAACCGGTATATTCAGTGTGGTATGGCCGTTGCCGATTATAAATGAAACAAATTGATATAAAAATGAGTAAGTGATAGTCCAGGTTGTGAGAGGTTGCTCCCTCATGTAAAATGTTTCTGATTTGGTTTCTTCTATTGCACAATTGTATTTGCAATATACTGTTTTCTTTCTGCTTTACTTCTAGTTTGCTTTGCTAAACTATAGAACACATGCCATAGTCCTACTGAATAATATTACACTTGAATGTACAACTTTCATAATATGTATTTAATTTTTGTCAATGGCCCAGTGTTATTCTTATTAAAATTATATCAAAAGTTAAACAAGGAAAAAAAGGAAGGCAACAACATGCGGTGTTCCCAAGCGGTCACCCATCCAAGTACTAACCGCACCCGACACTGCTTGACTTCGGTGATCGGACGAGAACCGGTATATTCAGTGTGGTATGGCCGTTGCCGATTATAACTGAAACAAATTGATTTAAAAATGAGTAAGTGATAGTCCAGGTTGTGAAAGGTTGCTCCATCATGTAAAATGTTTCTGATTCGGTGTCTTCTATTGCATAATTGTATTTGCAATATACTGGTTTCTTTCTGCTTTACTTCTCGTTTGTTTTGCTAAACTATAGAACACATGCCCTAGTCCTACTGAATAATATTACACCTGAATGTACAACTTTCATAATATGTATTTCATTTTTGTCAATGGCCCAGTGTTATTCTTATTAAAATAATATCAAAAGTTAAACAAGGAAAAAAAGGAAGGCAACAACATGCGGTGTTCCCAAGCGGTCACCCATCCAACTAATAACCGCACCCGACACTGCTTGACTTCGGTGATCGGACGAGAACCGGTATATTCAGTGTGATATGGCCGTTGCCGATTATAAATGAAACAAATTGATTTAAAAATGAGTAAGTGATAGTCCAGGTTGTGAAAGGTTGCTCCCTCATGTAAAATGTTTCTGATTCGGTTTCTTCTATTGCATAATTGTATTTGCAATATACTGGTTTCTTTCTGCTTTACTTCTCGTTTGCTTTGCTAAAATATAGAACACATGCCATTGTCCTACTGAATAATATTACACTTGAATGTACAACTTTCATAATATGTATTTCATTTTTGTCAATGGCCCAGTGTTATTCTTATTAAAATAATATCAAAAGTTAAACAAGGAAAAAAAGGAAGGCAACAACATGCGGTGTTCCCAAGCGGTCACCCATCCAAGTACTAACCGCACCCGACACTGCTTGACTTCGGTGATCGGACGAGAACCGGTATATTCAGTGTGGTATGGCCGTTGCCGATTATAAATGAAACAAATTGATATAAAAATGAGTAAGTGATAGTCCAGGTTGTGAGAGGTTGCTCCCTCATGTAAAATGTTTCTGATTTGGTTTCTTCTATTGCACAATTGTATTTGCAATATACTGTTTTCTTTCTGCTTTACTTCTAGTTTGTTTTGCTAAAGTGTAGAACATATGCCCTAGTCCTACTGAATAATATTACACTTGAATGTACAACTTTCATAATATGCATTTCATTTTTGTCAATGGCTCAGTGTTATTCTTATTAAAATAATATCAAAAGTTAAACAAGGAAAAAAAGGAAGGCAACATCATGCGGTGTTCCCAAGCGGTCACCCATCCAAGTACTAACCGCACCCGACACTGCTTGACTTCGGTGATCGGACGAGAACCGGTATATTCAGTGTGGTATGGCCGTTGCCGATTATAAATGAAACAAATTGATATAAAAATGAGTAAGTGATAGTCCAGGTTGTGAGAGGTTGCTCCCTCATGTAAAATGTTTCTGATTTGGTTTCTTCTATTGCACAATTGTATTTGCAATATACTGTTTTCTTTCTGCTTTACTTCTAGTTTGCTTTGCTAAACTATAGAACACATGCCATAGTCCTACTGAATAATATTACACTTGAATGTACAACTTTCATAATATGTATTTAATTTTTGTCAATGGCCCAGTGTTATTCTTATTAAAATTATATCAGTTGTCTGTCAAGTCTCTTAGTGATTAGACGTGTTTGATTTAAAAGTCGATTCACTAATTGCCGCAAAAAATACACAGTTTTTTACCTTTTACTCATTTATTTGGTTAAGTTTTTTGGATTTCTACAAGTAAGTCGATTCATTACTTAATTTATCCTGGGAAATTATACTTAAAAATCCGACATCTGTCTGGGACGGATGTCGGGAACTTCACCTGGCGGCGGGAAGCCGCCGCGATCTTCAAATATAAGAATCGAGGATATCAGGGTTCTGGATGGCATGGAACTCGACGATTCAAATGTAAATATTAATCAAGATGGTTTTCGCGGATTTACAGAAGCCGATAAGAATAATATTGCAACAGGGGACAAAAATCAAGATTTTCCAGTAGATAATGATAACAATAAAAGCTCATTAACAACAACAGCAAGTAATTTAGACCAGCCAAACCAGTCTTTCAAACGCGATATTTCCATTAATAATCGATTTACGTCAAGAGATACAGGTCCGTACTTAATTTTTGTGGAACACGAAGTTTTGAATGTGGGAAGATTGCATCCAATGAGACTTGGTGAAAAACTGTTAGCACTTTCGGAATACGAAAAATCGATCTTAGAAATTAGTAGCGTGGGTCATAATAGACTTAAAATTGAAGTTAATTCAGGGTTAGTTGCGAACAAATTAGTGGAAAATTCGGTATTCAAAGACAATAAACTGATAGCTTATATCCCCTCACACTTAACTGAAAAAAAAAGGTATTGTGAGATCGGTCGATACATATCTGACTGAAAATGATCTTGTTAAAGTTATAAAATCAGAGTGTTCTGTTCGTAAGGTGCAAAGAATGTTTCGAAAAGTAATAAAAGACGGAGTGATTGAAAAAATCCCCCGTCAAATGATAATTGTCACATTTGCAGGGAACAAAATTTCCCAATTTATTTATATAAATAAAGTGAGATGTCCTGTAGACACGTACGTTCGTCCTGTTATGCAGTGTTACAATTGTCTTCGTTACGGTCACTCTGCATCTCAATGTAAAGGAAAAAAGAAATGCCGAAACTGCGGCAAAGAAAATGATAACGAATGCACTCAATGTGATAACTTCTGCATTTTTTGTAACTCTAATTCACACAACTCGACAAATCGAGATTGTTCAGAGTATAAAAAACAAAAACGAACTAAGGAAGCAATGGCACACCTTAATATTTCTTTCAAAGAGGCCGAAAAAGTTATTGACAATCCTGCCTACACTAGTATTGTTCAAAAAAACAGATTTGCTCCGTTACTGTCATCCACTACTGAATTCCCTTCATTAGTTTCCAGGCCAAATACCTATTCCAATATTGCTCAAAGCTCATCAAAACATTTGCCTTCCATTGCAAATATTTCAAATACTGCAGCTTCTACTAGGAAAAAACGAAAAATACACCCATCGTCTCCTACGCTTATTACCGCTCCAAGCGAATTTAGCTTTTGTGCTAGCCCCGTATTCCAGTTCGGAAACTATAATAAAAATGTATCTAAAAATAACGATGAACATCTTAAAAATGAATTCGCTACTACTTTGAAGGATTCAATCAATAATTTCTTTTCAGACATTCCTGCTCGAAACCCTGCGATCAATAGTTCAGTTCCCTCTATACAAGATGTAGAAAATATAATTAACAGCGTGATTAAACATTTCTTTACCTGATATGGCCGGTTTAAAAATTGTCCAGTGGAACGCTAGATCAGCGTACTCTAATAAAAACTCTATTACGCAACTTTTTACAGAAGAACACTTTGATATAGCTCTTATTTCGGAAACTTGGTACAAACCTAAGTATGAAATGTCCTTACAGGGATTTAATATTGTTAGAAAAGATAGACGTAATAAACGAGGTGGAGGTGTTAGCATAATTATCTCTAATAATATTAAATACAATAATATAGTATTCAACCAAACATTTAATAAAAATATTGAAGTTTGTGGCATTGATATTGATGTCAATGGCACCAAAATATCTGTGGTTAGTATTTATCGTCCAGGTAGCATTGCAGTCACAGTGAACGACTATGTTTCTCTTTTTCAACAAATTCCGCATAATTTTATTATTGGTGGCGACTTTAACGCCCATCATGGAGCCTGGGGCTCTATAAACAATGATCATAGCGGTAACATACTCATGGAAGCAGACTCATTGGGCAGACTATTGTACTCAACTCAATAGGAATTCAAATCCCTCGGAAATTTGGCGCCGGATTAATAGATTTCAAAAGAAGAAAAATGATATCCAACCATGTGAAGAAAATGAGGCGGAAATACTTTTTCATAAATTGGCTCCAAGTTTTGTTAGTCCTTACATTCACTACACACCCACCAGTAATCATGATCATTCTCTTCTAGCCCCAGTTACACTAAGAGAGTTAGAACTTAATATCAAATCGTCAAAACTTACTGCTCCAGGCTTAGATGGCATCAATTATATGATGATTAAAAAGCTCCCTGACTCGGCGAAACACTTTCTTTGCAAAATATATAACAATATACTTTCAGGAGATACGGATTACCCCTCACTAAAACAGTGTCTAATTATTCCTATTCCTAAGGCCAGTGACAACAAAGCTCTGCGACCCATTTCTCTAATGTCTTGTGTATTAAAAACTTTGGAAAGAATTATCAAACTCAGATTAGAATGGTGGTTAGAAAATAATAACATCCTCCCCCAATCCCAGTTTGGTTTTCGGCGAGGTAAAGGTACTCTCGACTGTGCAGCCAATCTTGCAACGGAAATTCAGTTGGCTTTTTCAGAAAACCATTATTCAGCTGCCTTATTTTTAGATATCTCTAGTGCTTATGAAAGTGTGCTGTTGGATTGTTTATATGAAAAGTTAACATACATCCATATACCACCACAATTTGCATTTGTTCTTATTAATATGTTCCTCAGACGACAGATCTTTATAAAATGCAATACAAATACTCTAGGTCCTAGAGAGGTTAACTCGGGTCTGCCACAGGGGTCGGTGTTGAGCCCGCTTCTATTTAATATCTATACCCTCGATGTTCACAACCTTGGTATGAACGCAAGAATTTTACAATATGCTGACGATTTTTCTATATACACTACTCATAAAAACTACTCTCAATGTGTTAGTAATCTTAAGTATATAGTACATTGCTGCTTTAAATACTTTCCTGAACAGGGATTTGAAATATCACCTCATAAATCTGCTATTGTATTTTTTACCAGACACCAATTGCCAGAACTTAATAGCCTTACAATTCAAAATCACACTATACCTGTTTGCAAAACATACACATATTTGGGTATCACATTTGATTGCAAACTGACCTGGTCCGATCACATATCAAGATGCATTAAGAAAAGTGAAAAAAGTCTTAATATCCTAAGAGCAATTAACAGATATCATTGGGGCGCTGACCCTAACATTAACTTGATTTTCTACCGAGCGTACACTCGATCTATCCTAGATTATGGTTGTTTCTTGTATGGATCAGCCACTAATTCCAGACTTTCACAAATAGATAGGGTACAGTTCAAGGCTCTACGCATTGTTCTTGGTGCATTTAAATCCACTCCCACAGCTGCTCTCCTTGCAGAGTGTGGCGAACCCCCCATGCAACTTCGACGACAGTTACTAGCTGAAAAATTCGTCGTTAAACAAAAACGATTTACACACAACGACCTTATTAAAAATTTAGGCATCTTAACTGCATATAGCTACACTAATAAATACTGGCACAACAGAAACTGTCCCCCTCTAGCTGATGCATTTGCAACAGTCTCAAACATCGAACTACGTGATGATTCTGGTTTGCCGTTCTTCACGGCTAAATTCGATATATGTCTTACACAACCAAATATTATTTTTCCAGAATATAATGATAACCCAGCAATTAATAACATATCTATGCAAATAGAATTAGAGAAATTAGGTAATGTACATAAATTTTTTACAGACGGATCCAAATCCCCTACTGGAACAGGATGTGCAGTGTACAGGGAAAACACAAACGAAAGTTTGTTGTTTAAACTAAACAAAAACTCTACAATCTTTACAGCAGAGGCACTTGCTATATTTAAGGCTTTGGATTGGGCAAACAATTCACTGCTACCCTTGTCAAACTTGGCTATAATATCGGATTCGAAATCTGTTTTATCAGCTCTGGTGTACCCGGTTACCTCCATATACAATAACTCAATAATCGTGGAAATTTTGACAACCTTAAGAGCCTTAGATTATAAACAGATAAATACATTCTTCATATGGGCCAAAGGGCATTCCTCCATAACGGGAAACGAAACAGCTGACAAACTGGCAAAAAGAGCTATCACTGATGGCAAACAAGCCCCCGAATTAACGCTAAAAGACGCATTATCTATATGTAAGCAAAACTTAAGAACTAAATGGGCAGACAAATGGACAACAATTAGATCTAACAATGCATTTCAGTACTGCACGCTTTTTCCAACACTTCCTTCTACAAAGCTTGCTAAAAGAAGCCATCCCAATAGAAAAATTAACACCAAATACATTAGGTGCCTCTTTGGACACGGAGCAGTCAACTCCAAGCTTTATAAGATGAAATTGGCCACATCCCCCCTCTGTGACTGCAGTGACAGTTTTGACGACTTTAATCACTGGATTTTTCAATGCAGTCATAATTCTAATGCCACCTCTTACCTTATTGCGGAATTAACTAAATTAAAAATCCCGTTTCCTCAAAATTATCTTTCCATTATGCTGGAGTGCATCCATAATCCCGAAGTAAGAGCTATTTTTTGTAACTTTTTGGGTCGTACGAGGAGACGCTTATAATTTCCTCAACTTTTAGGTCTGTATCAACCAATCCAAATTGTATTCAGTTAGGTATTAAATATATATGTATAGATTTGTAAAAACTGTATTTGTACCAAATAATTGTATTCAGTTACTGTATTTATATGTACAGATTTGTAAAAATTGTATTTGTACCAAATTTTGTTCAGTTATATGTATAGACTTTTAAATGTTATAAATTTTCGTGGCAAAACGGGTTCTTCCCAAAGCCAATAAACAAAAAAAAAAAAAAAAAAAAAAAAAAAATTATATCAAAAGTTAAACAAGGAAAAAAGGAAGGCAACAACATGCGGTGTTCCCAAGCGGTCACCCATCCAAGTACTAACCGCACCCGACACTGCTTGACTTCGGTGATCGGACGAGAACCGGTATATTCAGTGTGGTATGGCCGTTGCCGATTATAACTGAAACAAATTGATTTAAAAATGAGTAAGTGATAGTCCAGGTTGTGAAAGGTTGCTCCATCATGTAAAATGTTTCTGATTCGGTTTCTTCTATTGCATAATTGTATTTGCAATATACTGGTTTCTTTCTGCTTTACTTCTCGTTTGTTTTGCTAAACTATAGAACACATGCCCTAGTCCTACTGAATAATATTACACTTGAATGTACAACTTTCATAATATGTATTTCATTTTAGTCAATATCCCAGTGTTATTCTTATTAAAATAATATCAAAAGTTAAACAAGGAAAAAAAGGAAGGCAACAACATGCGGTGTTCCCAAGCGGTCACCCATCCAAGTAATAACCGCACCCGACACGGCTTGACTTCGGTGATCGGACGAGAACAGGTATATTCAGTGTGGTATGGCCGTTGCCGATTATAAATGAAACAAATTGATTTAAAAATGAGTAAGTGATAGTTCAGGTTGTGAAAGGTTGCTCCCTCATGTAAAATGTTTCTGATTCGGTTTCTTCTATTGCATAATTGTATTTGCAATATACTGGTTTCTTTCTGCTTTACTTCTCGTTTGTTTTGCTAAAGTGTAGAACACATGCCCTAGTCCTACTGAATAATATTACACTTGAATGTACAACTTTCATAATATGCATTTCATTTTTGTCAATGGCTCAGTGTTATTCTTATTAAAATAATATCAAAAGTTAAACAAGGAAAAAAAGGAAGGCAACAACATGCGGTGTTCCCAAGCGGTCACCCATCCAAGTACTAACCGCACCCGACACTGCTTGACTTCGGTGATCGGACGAGAACCGGTATATTCAGTGTGGTATGGCCGTTGCCGATTATAAATGAAACAAATTGATATAAAAATGAGTAAGTGATAGTCCAGGTTGTGAGAGGTTGCTCCCTCATGTAAAATGTTTCTGATTTGGTTTCTTCTATTGCACAATTGTATTTGCAATATACTGTTTTCTTTCTGCTTTACTTCTAGTTTGTTTTGCTAAACTATAGAACACATGCCCTAGTCCTACTGAATAATATTACACTTGAATGTACAACTTTCATAATATGTATTTCATTTTAGTCAATATCCCAGTGTTATTCTTATTAAAATAATATCAAAAGTTAAACAAGGAAAAAAAGGAAGGCAACAACATGCGGTGTTCCCAAGCGGTCACCCATCCAAGTAATAACCGCACCCGACACGGCTTGACTTCGGTGATCGGACGAGAACAGGTATATTCAGTGTGGTATGGCCGTTGCCGATTATAAATGAAACAAATTGATTTAAAAATGAGTAAGTGATAGTTCAGGTTGTGAAAGGTTGCTCCCTCATGTAAAATGTTTCTGATTCGGTTTCTTCTATTGCATAATTGTATTTGCAATATACTGGTTTCTTTCTGCTTTACTTCTCGTTTGTTTTGCTAAAGTGTAGAACACATGCCCTAGTCCTACTGAATAATATTACACTTGAATGTACAACTTTCATAATATGCATTTCATTTTTGTCAATGGCTCAGTGTTATTCTTATTAAAATAATATCAAAAGTTAAACAAGGAAAAAAAGGAAGGCAACAACATGCGGTGTTCCCAAGCGGTCACCCATCCAAGTACTAACCGCACCCGACACTGCTTGACTTCGGTGATCGGACGAGAACCGGTATATTCAGTGTGGTATGGCCGTTGCCGATTATAAATGAAACAAATTGATATAAAAATGAGTAAGTGATAGTCCAGGTTGTGAGAGGTTGCTCCCTCATGTAAAATGTTTCTGATTTGGTTTCTTCTATTGCACAATTGTATTTGCAATATACTGTTTTCTTTCTGCTTTACTTCTAGTTTGCTTTGCTAAACTATAGAACACATGCCATAGTCCTACTGAATAATATTACACTTGAATGTACAACTTTCATAATATGTATTTAATTTTTGTCAATGGCCCAGTGTTATTCTTATTAAAATTATATCAGTTGTCTGTCAAGTCTCTTAGTGATTAGACGTGTTTGATTTAAAAGTCGATTCACTAATTGCCGCAAAAAATACACAGTTTGTTTACCTTTTACTCATTTATTTGGTTAAGTTTTTTGGATTTCTACAAGTAAGTCGATTCATTACTTAATTTATCCTGGGAAATTATACTTAAAAATCCGACATCTGTCTGGGACGGATGTCGGGAACTTCACCTGGCGGCGGGAAGCCGCCGCGATCTTCAAATATAAGAATCGAGGATATCAGGGTTCTGGATGGCATGGAACTCGACGATTCAAATGTAAATATTAATCAAGATGGTTTTCGCGGATTTACAGAAGCCGATAAGAATAATATTGCAACAGGGGACAAAAATCAAGTTTTTCCAGCAGATAATGATAACAATAAAAGCTCATTAACAACAACAGCAAGTAATTTAGACCAGCCAAACCAGTCTTTCAAACGCGATATTTCCATTAATAATCGATTTACGTCAAGAGATACAGGTCCGTACTTAATTTTTGTGGAACACGAAGTTTTGAATGTGGGAAGATTGCATCCAATGAGACTTGGTGAAAAACTGTTAGCACTTTCGGAATACGAAAAATCGATCTTAGAAATTAGTAGCGTGGGTCATAATAGACTTAAAATTGAAGTTAATTCAGGGTTAGTTGCGAACAAATTAGTGGAAAATTCGGTATTCAAAGACAATAAACTGATAGCTTATATCCCCTCACACTTAACTGAAAAAAAAAGGTATTGTGAGATCGGTCGATACATATCTGACTGAAAATGATCTTGTTAAAGTTATAAAATCAGAGTGTTCTGTTCGTAAGGTGCAAAGAATGTTTCGAAAAGTAATAAAAGACGGAGTGATTGAAAAAATCCCCCGTCAAATGATAATTGTCACATTTGCAGGGAACAAAATTCCCCAATTTATTTATATAAATAAAGTGAGATGTCCTGTAGACACGTACGTTCATCCTGTTATGCAGTGTTACAATTGTCTTCGTTACGGTCACTCTGCATCTCAATGTAAAGGAAAAAAGAAATGCCGAAACTGCGGCAAAGAAAATGATAACGAATGCACTCAATGTGATAACTTCTGCATTTTTTGTAACTCTAATTCACACAACTCGACAAATCGAGATTGTTCAGAGTATAAAAAACAAAAACGAACTAAGGAAGCAATGGCACACCTTAATATTTCTTTCAAAGAGGCCGAAAAAGTTATTGACAATCCTGCCTACACTAGTATTGTTCAAAAAAACAGATTTGCTCCGTTACTGTCATCCACTACTGAATTCCCTTCATTAGTTTCCAGGCCAAATACCTATTCCAATATTGCTCAAAGCTCATCAAAACATTTGCCTTCCATTGCAAATATTTCAAATACTGCAGCTTCTACTAGGAAAAAACGAAAAATACACCCATCGTCTCCTACGCTTATTACCGCTCCAAGCGAATTTAGCTTTTGTGCTAGCCCCGTATTCCAGTTCGGAAACTATAATAAAAATGTATCTAAAAATAACGATGAACATCTTAAAAATGAATTCGCTACTACTTTGAAGGATTCAATCAATAATTTCTTTTCAGACATTCCTGCTCGAAACCCTGCGATCAATAGTTCAGTTCCCTCTATACAAGATGTAGAAAATATAATTAACAGCGTGATTAAACATTTCTTTACCTGATATGGCCGGTTTAAAAATTGTCCAGTGGAACGCTAGATCAGCGTACTCTAATAAAAACTCTATTACGCAACTTTTTACAGAAGAACACTTTGATATAGCTCTTATTTCGGAAACTTGGTACAAACCTAAGTATGAAATGTCCTTACAGGGATTTAATATTGTTAGAAAAGATAGACGTAATAAACGAGGTGGAGGTGTTAGCATAATTATCTCTAATAATATTAAATACAATAATATAGTATTCAACCAAACATTTAATAAAAATATTGAAGTTTGTGGCATTGATATTGATGTCAATGGCACCAAAATATCTGTGGTTAGTATTTATCGTCCAGGTAGCATTGCAGTCACAGTGAACGACTATGTTTCTCTTTTTCAACAAATTCCGCATAATTTTATTATTGGTGGCGACTTTAACGCCCATCATGGAGCCTGGGGCTCTATAAACAATGATCATAGCGGTAACATACTCATGGAAGCTTTAGAATACTTCGACAACTTTATCATTGCAAATGACGGATCTCCTACCAGAGTATCTGCCCCTGGCTCTCCTCCATCATGTGTTGATCTTACCCTCATTTCGTCCAACTTTAGCTCACAATTCTCTTGGTCTGTTAAAGCAGATACGTATGGCTCTGACCATTATGCTATCACATTTGTGTTACAACAACTCAGAATTGATAATATTAATATTACCCCCATTCATAAATGGTCTATGCGAGAAGCTGATTGGGCATTGTTTCAAACAAAAATTTATAAAGATTTCTCCGAGATTCCGCTTTTCAACAATACTAACGAAATGATTAACTTTATCACCAATTCAATGACATCCTCGGCGGATTCAGCTCTTAAAAAAACTTACCCCTTCTCTCCTAAAAAGGCTCCTCATCCCCCTTGGTGGGATGAGGAATGTCAACAGTTAGTTACCCAAAGGAAGGAAGCTTACAAAACGTACAAGCGCAATATGATAACTTCAAATTATATCAATGTAAAAAAAATAGATGCGCTCTGCAAAAGAACCTTCAAATTTAAAGCCAAACAGGCTTGGGCAGACTATTGTACTCAACTCAATAGGAATTCAAATCCCTCGGAAATTTGGCGCCGGATTAATAGATTTCAAAAGAAGAAAAATGATATCCAACCATGTGAAGAAAATGAGGCGGAAATACTTTTTCATAAATTGGCTCCAAGTTTTGTTAGTCCTTACATTCACTACACACCCACCAGTAATCATGATCATTCTCTTCTAGCCCCAGTTACACTAAGAGAGTTAGAACTTAATATCAAATCGTCAAAACTTACTGCTCCAGGCTTAGATGGCATCAATTATATGATGATTAAAAAGCTCCCTGACTCGGCGAAACACTTTCTTTGCAAAATATATAACAATATACTTTCAGGAGATACGGATTACCCCTCACTAAAACAGTGTCTAATTATTCCTATTCCTAAGGCCAGTGACAACAAAGCTCTGCGACCCATTTCTCTAATGTCTTGTGTATTAAAAACTTTGGAAAGAATTATCAAACTCAGATTAGAATGGTGGTTAGAAAATAATAACATCCTCCCCCAATCCCAGTTTGGTTTTCGGCGAGGTAAAGGTACTCTCGACTGTGCAGCCAATCTTGCAACGGAAATTCAGTTGGCTTTTTCAGAAAACCATTATTCAGCTGCCTTATTTTTAGATATCTCTAGTGCTTATGAAAGTGTGCTGTTGGATTGTTTATATGAAAAGTTAACATACATCCATATACCACCACAATTTGCATTTGTTCTTATTAATATGTTCCTCAGACGACAGATCTTTATAAAATGCAATACAAATACTCTAGGTCCTAGAGAGGTTAACTCGGGTCTGCCACAGGGGTCGGTGTTGAGCCCGCTTCTATTTAATATCTATACCCTCGATGTTCACAACCTTGGTATGAACGCAAGAATTTTACAATATGCTGACGATTTTTCTATATACACTACTCATAAAAACTACTCTCAATGTGTTAGTAATCTTAAGTATATAGTACATTGCTGCTTTAAATACTTTCCTGAACAGGGATTTGAAATATCACCTCATAAATCTGCTATTGTATTTTTTACCAGACACCAATTGCCAGAACTTAATAGCCTTACAATTCAAAATCACACTATACCTGTTTGCAAAACATACACATATTTGGGTATCACATTTGATTGCAAACTGACCTGGTCCGATCACATATCAAGATGCATTAAGAAAAGTGAAAAAAGTCTTAATATCCTAAGAGCAATTAACAGATATCATTGGGGCGCTGACCCTAACATTAACTTGATTTTCTACCGAGCGTACACTCGATCTATCCTAGATTATGGTTGTTTCTTGTATGGATCAGCCACTAATTCCAGACTTTCACAAATAGATAGGGTACAGTTCAAGGCTCTACGCATTGTTCTTGGTGCATTTAAATCCACTCCCACAGCTGCTCTCCTTGCAGAGTGTGGCGAACCCCCCATGCAACTTCGACGACAGTTACTAGCTGAAAAATTCGTCGTTAAACAAAAACGATTTACACACAACGACCTTATTAAAAATTTAGGCATCTTAACTGCATATAGCTACACTAATAAATACTGGCACAACAGAAACTGTCCCCCTCTAGCTGATGCATTTGCAACAGTCTCAAACATCGAACTACGTGATGATTCTGGTTTGCCGTTCTTCACGGCTAAATTCGATATATGTCTTACACAACCAAATATTATTTTTCCAGAATATAATGATAACCCAGCAATTAATAACATATCTATGCAAATAGAATTAGAGAAATTAGGTAATGTACATAAATTTTTTACAGACGGATCCAAATCCCCTACTGGAACAGGATGTGCAGTGTACAGGGAAAACACAAACGAAAGTTTGTTGTTTAAACTAAACAAAAACTCTACAATCTTTACAGCAGAGGCACTTGCTATATTTAAGGCTTTGGATTGGGCAAACAATTCACTGCTACCCTTGTCAAACTTGGCTATAATATCGGATTCGAAATCTGTTTTATCAGCTCTGGTGTACCCGGTTACCTCCATATACAATAACTCAATAATCGTGGAAATTTTGACAACCTTAAGAGCCTTAGATTATAAACAGATAAATACATTCTTCATATGGGCCAAAGGGCATTCCTCCATAACGGGAAACGAAACAGCTGACAAACTGGCAAAAAGAGCTATCACTGATGGCAAACAAGCCCCCGAATTAACGCTAAAAGACGCATTATCTATATGTAAGCAAAACTTAAGAACTAAATGGGCAGACAAATGGACAACAATTAGATCTAACAATGCATTTCAGTACTGCACGCTTTTTCCAACACTTCCTTCTACAAAGCTTGCTAAAAGAAGCCATCCCAATAGAAAAATTAACACCAAATACATTAGGTGCCTCTTTGGACACGGAGCAGTCAACTCCAAGCTTTATAAGATGAAATTGGCCACATCCCCCCTCTGTGACTGCAGTGACAGTTTTGACGACTTTAATCACTGGATTTTTCAATGCAGTCATAATTCTAATGCCACCTCTTACCTTATTGCGGAATTAACTAAATTAAAAATCCCGTTTCCTCAAAATTATCTTTCCATTATGCTGGAGTGCATCCATAATCCCGAAGTAAGAGCTATTTTTTGTAACTTTTTGGGTCGTACGAGGAGACGCTTATAATTTCCTCAACTTTTAGGTCTGTATCAACCAATCCAAATTGTATTCAGTTAGGTATTAAATATATATGTATAGATTTGTAAAAACTGTATTTGTACCAAATAATTGTATTCAGTTACTGTATTTATATGTACAGATTTGTAAAAATTGTATTTGTACCAAATTTTGTTCAGTTATATGTATAGACTTTTAAATGTTATAAATTTTCGTGGCAAAACGGGTTCTTCCCAAAGCCAATAAACAAAAAAAAAAAAAAAAAAAAAAAAAAATTATATCAAAAGTTAAACAAGGAAAAAAGGAAGGCAACAACATGCGGTGTTCCCAAGCGGTCACCCATCCAAGTACTAACCGCACCCGACACTGCTTGACTTCGGTGATCGGACGAGAACCGGTATATTCAGTGTGGTATGGCCGTTGCCGATTATAACTGAAACAAATTGATTTAAAAATGAGTAAGTGATAGTCCAGGTTGTGAAAGGTTGCTCCATCATGTAAAATGTTTCTGATTCGGTTTCTTCTATTGCATAATTGTATTTGCAATATACTGGTTTCTTTCTGCTTTACTTCTCGTTTGTTTTGCTAAACTATAGAACACATGCCCTAGTCCTACTGAATAATATTACACTTGAATGTACAACTTTCATAATATGTATTTCATTTTAGTCAATATCCCAGTGTTATTCTTATTAAAATAATATCAAAAGTTAAACAAGGAAAAAAAGGAAGGCAACAACATGCGGTGTTCCCAAGCGGTCACCCATCCAAGTAATAACCGCACCCGACACGGCTTGACTTCGGTGATCGGACGAGAACAGGTATATTCAGTGTGGTATGGCCGTTGCCGATTATAAATGAAACAAATTGATTTAAAAATGAGTAAGTGATAGTTCAGGTTGTGAAAGGTTGCTCCCTCATGTAAAATGTTTCTGATTCGGTTTCTTCTATTGCATAATTGTATTTGCAATATACTGGTTTCTTTCTGCTTTACTTCTCGTTTGTTTTGCTAAAGTGTAGAACACATGCCCTAGTCCTACTGAATAATATTACACTTGAATGTACAACTTTCATAATATGCATTTCATTTTTGTCAATGGCTCAGTGTTATTCTTATTAAAATAATATCAAAAGTTAAACAAGGAAAAAAAGGAAGGCAACAACATGCGGTGTTCCCAAGCGGTCACCCATCCAAGTACTAACCGCACCCGACACTGCTTGACTTCGGTGATCGGACGAGAACCGGTATATTCAGTGTGGTATGGCCGTTGCCGATTATAAATGAAACAAATTGATATAAAAATGAGTAAGTGATAGTCCAGGTTGTGAGAGGTTGCTCCCTCATGTAAAATGTTTCTGATTTGGTTTCTTCTATTGCACAATTGTATTTGCAATATACTGTTTTCTTTCTGCTTTACTTCTAGTTTGCTTTGCTAAACTATAGAACACATGCCATAGTCCTACTGAATAATATTACACTTGAATGTACAACTTTCATAATATGTATTTAATTTTTGTCAATGGCCCAGTGTTATTCTTATTAAAATTATATCAAAAGTTAAACAAGGAAAAAAAGGAAGGCAACAACATGCGGTGTTCCCAAGCGGTCACCCATCCAAGTACTAACCGCACCCGACACTGCTTGACTTCGGTGATCGGACGAGAACCGGTATATTCAGTGTGGTATGGCCGTTGCCGATTATAACTGAAACAAATTGATTTAAAAATGAGTAAGTGATAGTCCAGGTGGTGAAAGGTTGCTCCATCATGTAAAATGTTTCTGATTCGGTGTCTTCTATTGCATAATTGTATTTGCAATATACTGGTTTCTTTCTGCTTTACTTCTCGTTTGTTTTGCTAAACTATAGAACACATGCCCTAGTCCTACTGAATAATATTACACTTGAATGTACAACTTTCATAATATGTATTTCATTTTTGTCAATGGCCCAGTGTTATTCTTATTAAAATAGTATCAAAAGTTAAACAAGGAAAAAAAGGAAGGCAACAACATGCGGTGTTCCCAAGCGGTCACCCATCCAACTAATAACCGCACCCGACACTGCTTGACTTCGGTGATCGGACGAGAACCGGTATATTCAGTGTGGTATGGCCGTTGCCGATTATAAATGAAACAAATTGATTTAAAAATGAGTAAGTGATAGTCCAGGTTGTGAAAGGTTGCTCCCTCATGTAAAATGTTTCTGATTCGGTTTCTTCTATTGCATAATTGTATTTGCAATATACTGGTTTCTTTCTGCTTTACTTCTCGTTTGCTTTGCTAAAATATAGAACACATGCCATTGTCCTACTGAATAATATTACACTTGAATGTACAACTTTCATAATATGTATTTCATTTTTGTCAATGGCCCAGTGTTATTCTTATTAAAATAATATCAAAAGTTAAACAAGGAAAAAAAGGAAGGCAACAACATGCGGTGTTCCCAAGCGGTCACCCATCCAAGTACTAACCGCACCCGACACTGCTTGACTTCGGTGATCGGACGAGAACCGGTATATTCAGTGTGGTATGGCCGTTGCCGATTATAACTGAAACAAATTGATTTAAAAATGAGTAAGTGATAGTCCAGGTTGTGAGAGGTTGCTCCCTCATGTAAAATGTTTCTGATTTGGTTTCTTCTATTGCACAATTGTATTTGCAATATACTGTTTTCTTTCTGCTTTACTTCTAGTTTGTTTTGCTAAAGTGTAGAACATATGCCCTAGTCCTACTGAATAATATTACACTTGAATGTACAACTTTCATAATATGCATTTCATTTTTGTCAATGGCTCAGTGTTATTCTTATTAAAATAATATCAAAAGTTAAACAAGGAAAAAAAGGAAGGCAACAACATGCGGTGTTCCCAAGCGGTCACCCATCCAAGTACTAACCGCACCCGACACTGCTTGACTTCGGTGATCGGACGAGAACCGGTATATTCAGTGTGGTATGGCCGTTGCCGATTATAAATGAAACAAATTGATATAAAAATGAGTAAGTGATAGTCCAGGTTGTGAGAGGTTGCTCCCTCATGTAAAATGTTTCTGATTTGGTTTCTTCTATTGCACAATTGTATTTGCAATATACTGTTTTCTTTCTGCTTTACTTCTAGTTTGCTTTGCTAAACTATAGAACACATGCCATAGTCCTACTGAATAATATTACACTTGAATGTACAACTTTCATAATATGTATTTAATTTTTGTCAATGGCCCAGTGTTATTCTTATTAAAATTATATCAAAAGTTAAACAAGGAAAAAAAGGAAGGCAACAACATGCGGAGTTCCCAAGCGGTCACCCATCCAAGTACTAACCGCACCCGACACTGCTTGACTTCGGTGATCGGACGAGAACCGGTATATTGAGTGTGGTATGGCCGTTGCCGATTGTAAATGAAACAAATTGATTTAAAAATGAGTAAGTGATAGTCCAGGTTGTGAAAGGTTGCTCCATCATGTAAAATGTTTCTGATTCGGTGTCTTCTATTGCATAATTGTATTTGCAATATACTGGTTTCTTTCTGCTTTACTTCTCGTTTGTTTTGCTAAACTATAGAACACATGCCCTAGTCCTACTGAATAATATTACACTTGAATGTACAACTTTCATAATATGTATTTCATTTTTGTCAATGGCCCAGTGTTATTCTTATTAAAATAATATCAAAAGTTAAACAAGGAAAAAAAGGAAGGCAACAACATGCGGTGTTCCCAAGCGGTCACCCATCCAAGTAATAACCGCACCCGACACTGCTTGACTTCGGTGATCGGACGAGAACCGGTATATTCAGTGTGGTATGGCCGTTGCCGATTATAAATGAAACAAATGATTTAAAAATGAGTAAGTGATAGTCCAGGTTGTGAAAGGTTGCTCCCTCATGTAAAATGTTTCTGATTCGGTTTCTTCTATTGCATAATTGTATTTGCAATATACTGGTTTCTTTCTGCTTTACTTCTCGTTTGTTTTGCTAAACTATAGAACACATGCCCTAGTCCTACTGAATAATATTACACTTGAATGTACAACTTTCATAATATGTATTTCATTTTTGTCAATGGCCCAGTGTTATTCTTATTAAAATAATATCAAAAGTTAAACAAGGAAAAAAAGGAAGGCAACAACATGCGGTGTTCCCAAGCGGTCACCCATCCAAGTACTAACCGCACCCGACACTGCTTGACTTCGGTGATCGGACGAGAACCGGTATATTCAGTGTGGTATGGCCGTTGCCGATTATAACTGAAACAAATTGATTTAAAAATGAGTAAGTGATAGTCCAGGTGGTGAAAGGTTGCTCCATCATGTAAAATGTTTCTGATTCGGTGTCTTCTATTGCATAATTGTATTTGCAATATACTGGTTTCTTTCTGCTTTACTTCTCGTTTGTTTTGCTAAACTATAGAACACATGCCCTAGTCCTACTGAATAATATTACACTTGAATGTACAACTTTCATAATATGTATTTCATTTTTGTCAATGGCCCAGTGTTATTCTTATTAAAATAGTATCAAAAGTTAAACAAGGAAAAAAAGGAAGGCAACAACATGCGGTGTTCCCAAGCGGTCACCCATCCAAGTAATAACCGCACCCGACACTGCTTGACTTCGGTGATCGGACGAGAACCGGTATATTCAGTGTGGTATGGCCGTTGCCGATTATAAATGAAACAAATTGATTTAAAAATGAGTAAGTGATAGTCCAGGTTGTGAAAGGTTGCTCCCTCATGTAAAATGTTTCTGATTCGGTTTCTTCTATTGCATAATTGTATTTGCAATATACTGGTTTCTTTCTGCTTTACTTCTCGTTTGCTTTGCTAAAATATAGAACACATGCCATTGTCCTACTGAATAATATTACACTTGAATGTACAACTTTCATAATATGTATTTCATTTTTGTCAATGGCCCAGTGTTATTCTTATTAAAATAATATCAAAAGTTAAACAAGGAAAAAAAGGAAGGCAACAACATGCGGTGTTCCCAAGCGGTCACCCATCCAAGTACTAACCGCACCCGACACTGCTTGACTTCGGTGATCGGACGAGAACCGGTATATTCAGTGTGGTATGGCCGTTGCCGATTATAACTGAAACAAATTGATTTAAAAATGAGTAAGTGATAGTCCAGGTTGTGAGAGGTTGCTCCCTCATGTAAAATGTTTCTGATTTGGTTTCTTCTATTGCACAATTGTATTTGCAATATACTGTTTTCTTTCTGCTTTACTTCTAGTTTGTTTTGCTAAAGTGTAGAACATATGCCCTAGTCCTACTGAATAATATTACACTTGAATGTACAACTTTCATAATATGCATTTCATTTTTGTCAATGGCTCAGTGTTATTCTTATTAAAATAATATCAAAAGTTAAACAAGGAAAAAAAGGAAGGCAACAACATGCGGTGTTCCCAAGCGGTCACCCATCCAAGTACTAACCGCACCCGACACTGCTTGACTTCGGTGATCGGACGAGAACCGGTATATTCAGTGTGGTATGGCCGTTGCCGATTATAAATGAAACAAATTGATATAAAAATGAGTAAGTGATAGTCCAGGTTGTGAGAGGTTGCTCCCTCATGTAAAATGTTTCTGATTTGGTTTCTTCTATTGCACAATTGTATTTGCAATATACTGTTTTCTTTCTGCTTTACTTCTAGTTTGCTTTGCTAAACTATAGAACACATGCCATAGTCCTACTGAATAATATTACACTTGAATGTACAACTTTCATAATATGTATTTAATTTTTGTCAATGGCCCAGTGTTATTCTTATTAAAATTATATCAAAAGTTAAACAAGGAAAAAAGGAAGGCAACAATATGCGGTGTTCCCAAGCGGTCACCCATCCAAGTACTAACCGCACCCGACACTGCTTGACTTCGGTGATCGGACGAGAACCGGTATATTCAGTGTGGTATGGCCGTTGCCGATTATAACTGAAACAAATTGATTTAAAAATGAGTAAGTGATAGTCCAGGTTGTGAAAGGTTGCTCCATCATGTAAAATGTTTCTGATTCGGTTTCTTCTATTGCATAATTGTATTTGCAATATACTGGTTTCTTTCTGCTTTACTTCTCGTTTGTTTTGCTAAACTATAGAACACATGCCCTAGTCCTACTGAATAATATTACACTTGAATGTACAACTTTCATAATATGTATTTCATTTTAGTCAATATCCCAGTGTTATTCTTATTAAAATAATATCAAAAGTTAAACAAGGAAAAAAAGGAAGGCAACAACATGCGGTGTTCCCAAGCGGTCACCCATCCAAGTAATAACCGCACCCGACACTGCTTGACTTCGGTGATCGGACGAGAACAGGTATATTCAGTGTGGTATGGCCGTTGCCGATTATAAATGAAACAAATTGATTTAAAAATGAGTAAGTGATAGTCCAGGTTGTGAAAGGTTGCTCCCTCATGTAAAATGTTTCTGACTCGGTTTCTTCTATTGCATAATTGTATTTGCAATATACTGGTTTCTCTCTGCTTTACTTCTCGTTTGTTTTGCTAAAGTGTAGAACACATGCCCTAGTCCTACTGAATAATATTACACTTGAATGTACAACTTTCATAATATGCATTTCATTTTTGTCAATGGCTCAGTGTTATTCTTATTAAAATAATATCAAAAGTTAAACAAGGAAAAAAAGGAAGGCAACAACATGCGGTGTTCCCAAGCGGTCACCCATCCAAGTACGAACCGCACCCGACACTGCTTGACTTCGGTGATCGGACGAGAACCGGTATATTCAGTGTGGTATGGCCGTTGCCGATTATAAATGAAACAAATTGATATAAAAATGAGTAAGTGATAGTCCAGGTTGTGAGAGGTTGCTCCCTCATGTAAAATGTTTCTGATTTGGTTTCTTCTATTGCACAATTGTATTTGCAATATACTGTTTTCTTTCTGCTTTACTTCTAGTTTGCTTTGCTAAACTATAGAACACATGCCATAGTCCTACTGAATAATATTACACTTGAATGTACAACTTTCATAATATGTATTTAATTTTTGTCAATGGCCCAGTGTTATTCTTATTAAAATTATATCAAAAGTTAAACAAGGAAAAAAAGGAAGGCAACAACATGCGGTGTTCCCAAGCGGTCACCCATCCAAGTACTAACCGCACCCGACACTGCTTGACTTCGGTGATCGGACGAGAACCGGTATATTCAGTGTGGTATGGCCGTTGCCGATTATAAATGAAACAAGTTGATTTAAAAATGAGTAAGTGATAGTCCAGGCTGTGAAAGGTTGCTCCATCATGTAAAATGTTTCTGATTCGGTGTCTTCTATTGCATAATTGTATTTGCAATATACTGGTTTCTTTCTGCTTTACTTCTCGTTTGTTTTGCTAAACTATAGAACACATGCCCTAGTCCTACTGAATAATATTTCACTTGAATGTACAACTTTCATAATATGTATTTCATTTTTGTCAATGGCCCAGTGTTATTCTTATTAAAATAATATCAAAAGTTAAACAAGGAAAAAAAGGAAGGCAACAACATGCGGTGTTCCCAAGCGGTCACCCATCCAAGTAATAACCGCACCCGACACTGCTTGACTTCGGTGATCGGACGAGAACCGGTATATTCAGTGTGGTATGGCCGTTGCCGATTATAAATGAAACAAATGATTTAAAAATGAGTAAGTGATAGTCCAGGTTGTGAAAGGTTGCTCCCTCATGTAAAATGTTTCTGATTCGGTTTCTTCTATTGCATAATTGTATTTGCAATATACTGGTTTCTTTCTGCTTTACTTCTCGTTTGTTTTGCTAAACTATAGAACACATGCCCTAGTCCTACTGAATAATATTACACTTGAATGTACAACTTTCATAATATGTATTTCATTTTTGTCAATGGCCCAGTGTTATTCTTATTAAAATAATATCAAAAGTTAAACAAGGAAAAAAAGGAAGGCAACAACATGCGGTGTTCCCAAGCGGTCACCCATCCAAGTACTAACCGCACCCGACACTGCTTGACTTCGGTGATCGGACGAGAACCGGTATATTCAGTGTGGTATGGCCGTTGCCGATTATAAATGAAACAAATTGATATAAAAATGAGTAAGTGATAGTCCAGGTTGTGAGAGGTTGCTCCCTCATGTAAAATGTTTCTGATTTGGTTTCTTCTATTGCACAATTGTATTTGCAATATACTGTTTTCTTTCTGCTTTACTTCTAGTTTGTTTTGCTAAAGTGTAGAACACATGCCCTAGTCCTACTGAATAATATTACACTTGAATGTACAACTTTCATAATATGCATTTCATTTTTGTCAATGGCTCAGTGATATTCTTATTAAAATAATATCAAAAGTTAAACAAGGAAAAAAAGGAAGGCAACAACATGCGGTGTTCCCAAGCGGTCACCCATCCAAGTACTAACCGCACCCGACACTGCTTGACTTCGGTGATCGGACGAGAACACAAACTGTCAAAATATTACTGTAACCTCATCTTTTTCTGACTTATAGTGTTGCAAAAAAAATTAATTTGGGATAAACAAATTAAATAACTTTTAAACTATTTGACCAATTGCTTTGAAATTTAAAATATAATTTAAGCACCAGAATTCTCAGCATTCCGTGTAATAAGAAAGTTCTAACTTAATTTTTACATAAGTTATGAACATTTATAAAATCTCAAAATTTATGATTTATTCTGCAATTTTCTAAGCAACAAATAAGGATAGACATATGCAGCGAACGCCATATTAAAGTTTTTTATATGATTTATCAGCTTCTTACTCTCAAATTTATTTAAAATGCTTCACTTTTTAGTAATAGACGAAAAAAGCGAAAATTTAGAGTTTTTTGATCTTCATTTGTTTATAGCTATGTATATCATCAAAATCGGCTGCAGGAAACATATTAGTAGGTTATTAATATAGACGTCCATACTACTCAAAAAATTTGGTTTCGGCCTGGAGGGGGATGTGTCACGAGAAAAATCTTATTTCTCTGGACTAAAATGAGTAAGTGATAGTCCAGGTTGTGAGAGGTTGCTCTCTCATGTAAAATGTTTCTGATTCGGTTTCTTCTATTGCATAATTGTATTTGCAATAAACTGGTTTCTTTTTGCTTTACTGCTCGTTTGCATTGCTAAACTATAGAACACATGCCCTAGTTCTACTGAATAATATTACACTTGAATGTACAACTTTCATAATATGTATTTCTTTCTTGTCAATCGCCCCGCGTTATTCTTATTAAAATAATATCAAAAGTTAAACAAGGAAAAAAGGAAGGCAACAACGTGCGGTGTTCCCAAGTTTTTATATCAACTTGTTTCATTTATAATCGGCAACGGCCATACCACACTGAATATACCGGTTCTCGTCCGATCACCGAAGTCAAGCAGTGTCGGGTGCGGTTAATACTTGGATGGGTGACCGCTTGGGAACACCGCATGTTGTTGCCTTCCTTTTTTTCCTTGTTTAACTTTTGATATTATTTTAATAAGAATAACACTGAGCCATTGACAAAAATGAAATGCATATTATGAAAGTTGTACATTCAAGTGTAATATTGTTCAGTAGGACTAGGGCATGTGTTCTACAGTTTAGCAAAACAAACGAGAAGTAAAGCAGAAAGAAACCAGTATATTGCAAATACAATTATGCAATAGAAGAAACCAAATCAGAAACATTTTACATGAGGGAGCAACCTCTCACAACCTGGACTATCACTTACTCATTTTTATATCAATTTGTTTCATTTATAATCGGCAATTTGTCCTTTTTTACAAGGAAAAAAAGGAAGGCAACAACATGCGGTGTTCCCAAGCGGTCACCCATCCAAATAATAATCGCACCCGACACTGCTTGACTTCGGTGATCGGACAAGAACCGGTATATTCAGTGTGGTATGGCCGTTGCCGATTATAAATGAAACAAATTTATTTAAAAATGAGTAAGTGATAGTCCAGGTTGTGAGAGGTTGCTCCCTCATGTAAAATGTTTCTGATTCGGTTTCTTCTATTGCATAATTGTATTTGCAATATACTGGTTTCTTTCTGCTTTACTTTTCGTTTGCTTTGTTAAACTATAGAACACATGTCATAGTTCTACTGAATGATGTTACATATGAATGTACAATTTTCTTACAATGTATAGCCTTTTTATCAATGGCCCAGTGTTATTCTTATTAAAATAATATCAAAAGTTAAACAAAGAAAAAAATGAAGGCAGCAACATGCGGTGTTCCCAAGCGGTCACCCATCCAAGTACTAACCGCACCTGACACTGCTTGACTTCGGTGATCGGACGAGAACCGGTATATTCAGTGTGGTATAGACGTTGCCGATTATAACTGAAACAAATTGATTTAAAAATGAGTAAGTGCTAGTCCAGGTTGTGAAAGGTTGCTCCATCATGTAAAATGTTTCTGATTCGGTTTCTTCTATTGCATATATGTATTTGCAATCTACTGGTTTCTTTCTGCTTTACTTCTCGTTTGTTTTGCTGAACTATAGAACACATGCCCTAGTCCTACTGAATAATATTACAGTTGAATGTACAAATTTCATAATATGTATTTCATTTTTGTCAATGGCCCAATGTTATTCTTATTAAAATAATATCAAAAGTTAAACAAAGAAAAAAAGGAAGGCAACAACATGCGGTGTTCCCAAGCGGTCACCCATCTAAGTACCAACCGCACCCGACATTGCTTGACTTCGGTGATCGGACGAGAACCGGTTAATTCAGTGTGGTATATGGCCCTTGCCGATTATAAATGAAACAAATTGATATAAAAATGAGTAAGTGGTAGTCCAGGTTGTGAGATGTTGCTGCCTCATGTAAAATGTTTCTGATTCGGTTTCTTCTATTGCATAATTGTATTTGCAATATACTGGTTTCTTTCTGCTTCACTTCTCGTCTGCTTTGCTAAACTATAGAACACATGCCATAGTTCTACTGAATAATATTACACCTGAATGTACAACTTTCATAATATGTATTTCATTTTTATCAATGGCCCAGTGTTATTCTTATTAAAATAATATCAAAAGTTAAACAAGGAAAAAAAGGAAGGCAACAACATGCGGTGTTCCCAAGCGGTCACCCATCTAAGTACCATATAACCGCACCCGACACTGCTTGACTTCGGTGATCGGACGAGAACCGGTATATTCAGTGTGGTATGGCCGTTGCCGATTATAACTGAAACAAATTGATTTAAAAATGAGTAAGTGATAGTCCAGGTTGTGAAAAGTTGCTCCCTCATGTAAAATGTTTCTGATTTGGTTTCTTCTATTGCACAATTGTATTTGCAATATACTGTTTTCTTTCTGCTTTACTTCTAGTTGGCTCTGTTAAACTATAGAAGACATGCCATAGTCCTACTGAATAATATTACACTTGAATGTACAACTTTCATAATATGTATTTCATTTTTGTCAATGGCCCAGTGTTATTCTTATTAAAATTATATCAAAAGTTAAACAAGGAAAAAAAGGAAGGCAACAACATGCGGTGTTCCCAAGCGGTCACCCATCCAAGTACTAACCGCACCCGACACTGCTTGACTTCGGTGATCGGACGAGAACCGGTATATTCAGTGTGGTATGGCCGTTGCCGATTATAAATGAAACAAATTGATATAAAAACTTGGGAACACCGCATGTTGTTGCCTTCCTTTTTTCCTTGTTTAACTTTTGATATTATTTTATAACACGGGGCCATTGACAAAAAAGAATTACATATTATGAAAGTTGTACATTCAAGTGTAATATTATTCAGTAGAACTATGGCATGTGTTCTATAGTTTAGCAAAGCAAACGAGAAGTAAAGCAAAAAGAAACCAGTATATTGCAAATACAATTATGCAATAGAAGAAACCGAATCAGAAACATTTTACATGAGAGAGCAACCTCTCACAACCTGGACTATCACTTACTCATTTTTATATCAATTTGTTTCATCTATAATCGGCAACGGCCATACCACACTGAATTAGCCGGTTCTCGTCCGATCACCGAAGTCAAGCAGTGTGGGTGCGGTTAGTACTTGGATGGGTGACCGCCTGGGAACACCGCATGTCTGTTGTCTTCCTTTTTTCTTTGTTTAACTTTTGATATTATTTTAATAAGAATAACATTGGGCCATTGACAAAAAGGCTAAAAACTCATAGCATGTGATCTGTCTTTAAAAAGACAACCAAATGCAACGATGACAGTAAAATTCTCGCGTTAGAGATTCCATAGTAAATCACGAGGGAAAATCAGGAAAAAACTTCGTGATACTATCCCGACATTTATTTGAATATGAACAATTTTATTTAGGTGAAACATCAAGACCATTAAACGTTAGAATAAGTGAACATCAGTCTTATATTAAAAATAGAGAATTTGATAGATCTCAAATATGTCAACATGCATGGGATAATGAACATGGAGTTCAGTGGAGAGATTCAAGTATAGTCCTGAAAGAAACAGATAGTAAAAAGAGAAAAATCAAAGAAGCGGCTCTAATTATGCTAAATGAAACCAATTGTGTCGCAAATTCCTCGGTAGGATGCAGAAGGATGTGGTTACCCATACTGAAAGAGGAAGTCAATAGAAGGAAAATACCACAATTAGTAAGTCAATAACATATCGCGTTAGTACAAATTTTATAATTTAGTATTACTTATTGGATATCTATGTATTATTAATATAATTTATAATTCAAACATATTAATGTCAGAATTTGGTATTAGTTTTTTGAAGGTAAATTAAATGTAAGAACAAATACTTACGATGTCGGGATAGTATCACGAGGTTTTTTCCTGGTTTTCCCTCGTGATTTACTATGGAATCTCTAACGCGAGAATTTTACTTTGCTCCCTCATTTAAAATGTTTCTGATTCGGTTTCTTCTATTGCATAATTGTATTTGCAATATACTGGTTTCTTTCTGCTTTACTTCTCGTATGCTTTGCTAAACTATAGGACACATGCCATAGTTCTACTGAATGATGTTACATATGAATGTACAATTTTCTTAAAATGTATAGCCTTTTTGTCAATGGCGCAGTGTTATTCTTATTAAAATAATATCAAAAGTTAAAAAGAAAAAAAACAGGAAGGCAACAACATGCGGTGTTCCCAAGCGGTCACCCATCCAAGTTTTAACCGCACCCGACACTGCTTGACTTCGGTGATCGGACGAGAACCGGTATATTCAGTGTGGTATGGCCGTTGCCGATTATAAATAAAACAAATTGATTTAAAAATGAGTTAGTGATAGTCCAGGTTGTGAGAGGTTGCTCCCTCATGTAAAATGTTTCTGATTCGGTTTCTTCTATTGCACAATTGTATTTGCAATATACTGGTTTCTTTCTGCTTTACTTCTCGTTTGTTTTGCTAAACTATAGAACACATGCCCTAGTCCTACTGAATAATATTACACTTGAATATACAACTTTCATAATATGTATTTCATTTTTGTCCATGGCCCAGTGTTATTCTTATTAAAATAATATCAAAAGTTAAACAAGGAAAAAAAGGATGGCAACAACATGCGGTGTTCCCAAGCGGTCACCCATCCAAGTACTAACCGCACCCGACACTGCTTGACTTCGGTGATCGGACGAGAACCGGTATATTCAATGTGGTACAGGGCCGCGTTTAGGTCAAATGAAGCCCTAGGCAATTCTCTGGAAGCCTCCCTTCAAACATGTACCATTTTTGCGAAAATAAAAATGTTTGGAAATATGTTAAAAATATTCTTTATTTTACTCATCAGGCGTAATGTTACATACTACTATTATAAGTATGTTTGAGTGTTTTGACCTCCCAATGCATGCGTTTTAATGCATGATACGTAGAAATTGCCTGTTTGTAGGCGGGCCTACTCGTTCGATTTTACATGAGAAATGCATTGAAAACATTACTCAAGCACTATGTGTTTATAGCTCTGTTTAACAATAAAAAAATTAATTTCTAGCAATGCAAATAATCAAAACCGGTATAGTTTGAGATGAATTTCCAAATGCGGTAAGCAGAATTGCTATTTTATTTTTTAATCAAAAGTTATTCGGGTTGAAAAATTGCAATTTTATTTTCAATTTAATTGTGGCTTATTTCCCATCTAAATAGTTAATCACAAAAATTTCAATTTTTCGATATTTTGAAAGTTCAACCGCGTTTATCTCGAAAACTATGCATCCTACGAAAAAACTTGTAACAACATTTTTTGCTTAGAATGCCCCAAAAAAAATGGAACATTCTTTGTTTATAACAATCTTATCGACATCCGGATCAACTGTTAACCAAAAAATTCGTGTTCTACGGGACAAAATACATATAAAAAAACTTGGTTAAATCCATCTGAATAAAGTAGGCCGTTGTACAGAAATCTTTTGGATTTCAAAAATCGTCATTTTGAAGGTTTTTCAATGTTCTAAAAAAATAAATTTTGTATTTTATGTCAACTATTTAGCTTTTTAATTGAGTGCAAAAAATGGAAAAATCGGAATTAAAAAACGGACGCGAACTCTAGGCAGGAAACATGTAGGTTTTTATCCTATAGGTGAACAGTCAACAATAACTAAAAAAGTAGTCAGCCACCTCGATATTTTAGTGTCCCGGACATGGTCTATTTCTTGCTTATTTCCCTGGAGTATATCTGTGAGACGAAACGAACCTTGTAATAATACAGTTTGAAAATCCCAACTCTAACTCGATGTCCTACTGTAGACAAGTCAAATCTTTAGTTTCTGCAAAATGTGCAATATTGAAGTGTTCCTTGGCCCACCGCCTTTGCCCAGCTGCCGGCGGCCTAATTATCACTAAATTTATGACTTCCGTCCTTTTTCAATGAATAGTGTTAAGATAACAGAATGCTATGTTTGTTTTATTTTTGTTATGAATGCAATTTCTTTTATTCTATTTAGAAATGAATGCCCACTTATATTTCATTGATGGATGAACATAAATACTTGTTATTCGATTTTAATTTTTATATACAAATATTTTTTGTACAGTATTTTTGCCGCCATCTCACAATTTGCCGCCCTAGGCAACTGCCTATATTGCCTAATGGATAAAGCAGCCCTGGTGTGGTATGGCCGTTGCCGATTATAAATGAAACAAATTGATATAAAAATGAGTAAGTGATAGTCCAGGTTGTGAGAGGTTGCTCCCTCATGTAAAATGTTTCTGATTCGGTTTCTTCTATTGCACAATTGTATTTGCAATATACTGGTTTCTTTCTGCTTTTCTTCTCGTTTGCTTTGCAAACACATGCCATAGTCCTACTGAATAATATTACACTTGAATTTACAACTTTCATAATATGTAGTTCATTTTTGTCAGTGGCCCAGTGTTATTCTTATTAAAATAATATCAAAAGTTGAACAAGGAAAAAAAGGAAGGCAACAACATGCGGTGTTCCCAAGCGGTCACCCATCCAAGTACTAACCGCACCCGACAATGCTTGACTTCGGTGATCGGACGAGAACCGGTATATTCAGTGTGGTATGGCCGTTGCCGATTATAAATGAAACAAATTGATTTAAAAATGAGTCAGTGATAGTCCAGGTTGTGAGAGGTTGCTCCCTCATGTAAAATGTTTCTGATTTGGTTTCTTCTATTGCATAATTGTATTTGCAATATACTGGTTTCTTTCTGCTTTACTTATCGTTTGTTTTGCTAAAGTATAGAACACATGCCCTAGTCCTACTGAATAATATTACACTTGAATGTACAACTTTCATAATATGCATTTCATTTTTGTCAATGGCTCAGTGTTATTCTTATTAAAATAATATCAAAAGTTAAACAAGGAAAAAAAGGAAGGCAACAACATGCGGTGTTCCCAAGCGGTCACCCATCCAAGTACTAACCGCACCCGACACTGCTTGACTTCGGTGATCGGACGAGAACCGGTATATTCAGTGTGGTATGGCCGTTGCCGATTATAAATGAAACAAATTGATATAAAAACTTTGGAACACCGCATGTTGTTGCCTTCCTTTTTTCCTTGTTTAACTTTTGATATTATTTTAATAAGAATAACACGGGCCCATTGACAAAAAAGAAATACATATTATGAAAGTTGTACATTCAAGTGTAATATTATTCAGTAGAACTATGGCATGTGTTCTATTGGCTCCGTGCGTCTCCCCTCTACGTACAGTCACGTGATACGCTGTCAGATTTTGTAAGGACGTTTTAACATTGAGTCTTATGGGATTATTTTGTTAAACTTGAATATTTTATTTTGTAGTGATAATAACCGAATACAATTGTTAGAATTCATTAGTTATTAATTTATACTGCAATTTATAGTGCAACAAAATATTTTCTTTTTCGTTAATAAATATTTATTGACATAAACTGCGATAGTGAGGTTATGCATACAAAATCAAACTGATAATCAATATTGGAAAGTGAAGAATTTATAGTGCGTTTTATTTTCTGTTTATATTAATACATAATATCACTAGCGTGACACGGCATTTTTTTAAATGTCTCATTTAACCATACACAAAGCGTCCTTATAAAATTTCAAAAAACCGCCACCATGAGCAGGTCGGTCGATTTTGCTTTGATACTTTGTTAACGCTCGGATCGAATAGTTTAGCAAAGCAAACGAGAAGTAAAGCAAAAAGAAACCAGTATATTGCAAATACAATTATGCAATAGAAGAAACCGAATCAGAAACATTTTACATGAGAGAGCAACCTCTCACAATCTGGACTATCAGTTACTCATTTTTATATCAACTTGTTTCATCTATAATCGGCAACGGCGATACCACACTGAATTAACCGGTTCTCGTCCGATCACCGAAGTCAAGCAGTGTGGGTGCGGTTAGTACTTGGATGGGTGACCGCTTGGAAATACCGCATGTTGTTGCCTTCCCTTTTTTTCCTTGTTTAACTTTTGATATTATTTTAATAAGAATAACATTGGGCCATTGGGAAAAACGCTAAAAAATCATAGCATGTGATCTGTCTTTAAAAAGACAACCAAATTGCAACGATGACAGTAAAATTCTCGCGTTAGAGATTCCATAGTAAATCACGAGGGAAAATCAGGAAAAAACTTCGTGATACTATCCCGACATTTATTTGAATGTGAACAATTTTATTTAGGTGAAACATCAAGACCATTCAACGTTAGAATAAGTGAACATCAGTCTTATATTAAAAATAGAGAATTTGATAGATCTCAAATATATCAACACGCATAGGATAATGAACATGGAGTTCAGTGGAGAGCTTCAAGTATAGTCCTGAAAGAAACAGATAGTAAAAAGAGAAAAATCAAAGAAGCGGCTCTAATTATGCTAAATGAAACCAATTGTGTCGCAAATTCCTCGGTAGAATGCAGTAGGATGTGGTTACCCATACTGAAAGAGGAAGTCAATAGAAAGAAAATAACACGATTAGTAAGTCAATAACATATCGAGTTAGTACAAATTGTATATTTTAGTATTACTTATTGTATATCTATGTATTATTAATATTATTTATAATTCAAACATATTAAAGTCAGAATTTGGTATTAGTTTTTTGAAGGTAATTTAAATGTAAGAACAAATACTTACGATGTCGGGATAGTATCACGAGGTTTTTTCCTGGTTTTCCCTCGTGATTTACTATAGAATCTCTAACCCGAGAATTTTACTTTGCTCCCTCATGTAAAATGTTTCTGATTCGGTTTCTTCTATTGCACAATTGTATTTGCAATATACTGGTTTCTTTCTGCTTTACTTCTCGTTTGCTTTGCTAAAATATAGAACACATGCCATAGTCCTACTGAATAATATTACACTTGAATTTACAACTTTCATAATATGTATTTCATTTTTGTCAATGGCCCAGTGTTATTCTTATTAAAATAATATCAAAAGTTAAACAAAGAAAAAAAGGAAGGCAACAACATGCGGTGTTCCCAAGCGGTCACCCATCCAAGTACTAACCGCACCCGACACTGCTTGACTTCGGTGATCGGACGAGAACCGGTATATTCAGTGTGGTATGGCCGTTGCCGATTATAAATGAAACAAATTGATATAAAAAAGAGTAAGTAAGTGATAGTCCAGGTTGTGAAAGGTTGCTCCATCATGTAAAATATTTCTGATTCGGTTTCTTCTATTGCATAATTGTATTTGCAATATACTGGTTTCTTTCTGCTTTACTTCTCGTTTGTTTTGCTAAACTATAGAACACATGCCCTAGTCCTACTGAATAATATTACACTTGAATGTACAACTTTCATAATATGTATTTCATTTTGGTCAATGGCCCAGTGTTATTCTTATTAAAATAATATCAAAAGTTAAACAAGGAAAAAAAGGAAGGCAACAACATGCGGTGTTCCCAAGCGGTCACCCATCCAAGTACTAACCGCACCCGACACTGCTTGTCGTTTGGAACTATGGCATGTGTTCTATAGTTTAATTACCAAAGCAAACGAGAAGTAAAGCAGAAAGAAACCAGTATATTGCAAATACAATTATGCAATAGAAGAAACCGAATCAGAAACATTTTACGAGCAGCCTCTCATAACCTGGACTATCACTTAAGTGCACTTTACATCAACAATAAATTGAACAATAAATTGACCAAGTTATTCAAGGCCAAATTTGACGTGTTCTCAAAGCACAATTTGACATCCAAGTTTGTTCGTTATTAACTTGACGCCAATAAATTTGTGAATTTCTTGAAAGCAAAATTTTCTTGTCCTCAAAAAAATTGAAGGAACTTGGAATAAATGTTGTAAACATGTCAATATTTTCAGTAGTACCAATGCAATGATTTTTTTATTAGAAGCTTTTGAATGTCGTTTGTTTCTTTGTTTGAGTAAAGTGTTTGATTTGAAACAGAATAGAATAGAACAGATTAATAAAATAAATAAAATAGAGAGATAGATTAGAATAGATATATAGTATAAAATAAACTGAAATAGAATAGAGTAGAATATAATAGAATAGATATAATATATATGTAGATACTTACTAATAAAGTATTTGATTTAAAACAGAATAGAGTAGAATGTAACAGATTAAATGAAATATATAGATAGATTAGAATAGATATATAGTATAGAATAAAGTAAAATATAATATAATAGGTGAAATGATTGTGAAAAGCAATAGTTTTAAGTACCTAGGATCGGTATTACAGAGTAATGGAGAAATAGATGGAGATGCATGCAGTAGAATTAGGGCTGGATGGATGAAGTGGAAAGAAGCGAGTGGTGTGTTGTGACAGAAAAATTCCAATGAAGCTGAAGGGAAAATTCTATAAAACAGCCACAAGACCGGCTATGATGCGCGGAACTGAATGTTGGGCAGTGAAAAAGAAAGCGGAACAACGAATGCATGTGGTGGAAATGAGAATGCTTAGATGGATGAGTGGAGTGACAAAGAAGGATAAAATTAGATATGAGTATATTAGGGGAAGTCTAGGTGTGGCACCAATTGATGCCAAAATGAGAGAGCATAGGTTAAGATGGTTTGGTCATGTTCAACATCGAGACGTTAATCACCCAATACGAAGAATAGCTGAAGTGCAGATTCCTGGAAGGAGTAGGAGAGGAAGACCAAAGAAGACGATAAGGCAGGACATGTTGGTAAAGGGGATTAACATTGATATGACTCAAGATAGAATTGTGTGGAGAAATGCAATTAGGGAAGCCGACACTGCATAGGGATAAGGCAAAGAGAATGATGATGATGATAATAGGTGTAATGTGTAGATACTTATATAGAATAGGTTTGAAATAGAGTAGAATATAATAGAATAAAGATACTATATACCTACATCCCTAATAGCACAAGGATGTCCTTCACAGACTTTAGGGAGGTCTGTTTTCGTCCAAGGAACGTCCTATTTTGGTCCAAATGTCGCGCTACTGAATGTCTGTTGGACGTCCACTTATGGTCCGAAGGGACGTACATTGGACCTTAATCGGACGTCCTAGGGGACGTAAATTGGACCTTAACAGGACGTCCTATTTTGGTCCAAATGCCACGTTGCCAAACGTCCAATGGACGTCCACCTAACGTCCGAGGGGACGTTCAGTGAATGTCAATTGGACCTTCATAGGATGTCCCAGTTTGGTCCAATGTCTTGCTGCCGAACGTCCATCTAACGTCCTGAGAGGACCTCTGGTGGACGTCTAGCATCGATATTTAGACCTGTGGAGAATGTATGGTGGGAAATAAAAAATATATTTTTAAGGAACTTATATTACATCTTATATTAAATTACAATTATTGGATATTACATTATTTACATTAAATTACAATACACTTCTCCAAGAAATTAACGCACCACCTTAAAAATAGGGCATTTTTGATGTCTCGAATTTTCTAAACCTGTTGTCTCATCTGAGTGATTTTTTTATAATTTAGCCTAGGCTATAGGTTACATCCTTAAGCTTGTCATGCACTGGTAGCTATACTGTAATATATGTATATTATATCATATCGCTCTCTATAGTAATGAGTGAGCCTGCAGACAGGGAACTAATGGTTCCGTATGTGCAGGCTCACTCATTACTATAGAGAGCGACGTGATATAATATATATTACAGTATAGCTCCCCGTGCATGACAAGCATAAGGCAGTAACCTATAGCCTCAGGCTATATTATTATAAAAAAATCACTTAGATGGGACAACAGGTTTAGGAAATTCGAGACATCAAAAATGCCCAATTTTTAAGGTGGTGCGTAATGCACTGTATATATAGGTAAACTTATATACAGGCTGTAACAAAAATAAAATTTTTGTGTTTATTTAGTTGGCTATCTATTATAGTGTACAATCATCTAGAATATTTTGAACAAACTAAAAACATGAATATATCATCGAAAAAATAATAAAAAGGTCTTAAAATGCTTGGTTAGATATTAAGATCTAGTTAAAAAGAAACCAAAAACTGTATATTTTCTACAGAACGTAGATTATGAATTTTTAAGCCAGCTAATCCCATTTATTATACAGGGTGTCCCGAAAAGATTGGTCGTAAATTAAATCACATATTCTGGGACCAAAAATAATTTGAATGAACCTAACTTACCTTAGTACAAATATGCACACAAAAAAAGTTACAGCCCTTTGAAGATACAAAATGAAAATTCGATTTTTTCGAATATATCGAAAACTATTAAAGATTTTTTATTGAAAATGGACATGAAGCAATATTATTGCAGTAACATCTTAAAGAAAAATTATAGTGAAATTTGTGCACCCCATAAAAATTTTATGGGGGTTTTGTTCCCTTTAACCCCCCCAAACTTTTGGGTACGTTCCAATTAAATTATTTCTGCGGTACCATTAGTTAAACACTGTGTTTTTAAAACTTTTTTACCTCTTTCTATTTTTTCGATAAAGCTCTTTTTATCAAGATATGGCTTCTTTTTAAAATGGTTCAAAATATACCTAAAAATGTAAATCATAAATAAATTTTCATATTATTAGTCTCTACAATCGTACTTAACCATATACAAATATGTGGTGGATTTGACAAATATTCAAAATATCACGATAAAAACTGACTTCAAAAAAGTACTAAGAGGCAAAAAAGTTTTAAAAACATTGTGTTTAATAGTACCACAATAATAATTCAATTGTAACTTACACAAAAGTTTGGGGGGGGGGGGGGGGGTTTAAACGAACAAAACCCCCATAAAATTTGTATGGGGTGTCGGGTGTCCAAATTTCACTATACAGTGGAACCTCGATTATCTGTCTCTCTATTAACTGTTAACCATTTTGTAAGAGAGACTAAAAACTTTTTTTACAGTCACCTCCTGTTTTCATATGATATTTTTTGACATGTTTTGTAGTAAATTCAATTATCTATTTACTACAAAACATGTCAAAATTTACATGTGAAAACAGATGACCCTAAAAATGGTTTTTCGTCTCCTACAAAATTCATGAAAAAGCAGATAGGAGGTATTGTCACATCACTGACGATATACCAGAAGTATATGTGGCCATACCAAATAATACATCCTTGATAAATATAAACATTTTTATTGCACAAAATATATATATTTCTATATATATATTTTTTTCCATAATCATCACTACGATGATGATTCATTTGTATTGAATTGTACATTGCAATTCTCTGATGTTTGGGAAAAAGGGCTTAAGTCAGAATTGCACATCGATAATGTTTTGATGATTTCTGGACCAGAAAAATCGGCTCTTTTTATTGGTACATACAGTTTAAGTCTGCAACACTTTTTTTATGGTCCAGAAATCATCAAAACATTATTGATGTGCAATTCTGACTTCAGCCCTTTTTGCCAAACATCAGAGAATTACAATCTGGTCATAACTGACCAATGAGCAATTTTAATTTAACCTAAATTACTACTGTTCCTTAAAATGAAGAGCTTACCCTATAGCGTCTCTTATCTAATCTAACAAGATCGTGCACTATTCTAACATACACAGGCACACAAGCACTACGCTCTGCTTTTCACTATCACCTATCACTCAAACTAGTTCAAAAGGCTTTGTCCTCTTCAATCTTCTAGTTTGTCCAGTAGTAGATATCGAGGAGCTGGATTTCCTCAATATTCTCATACTTATGAAGTTGTTGTTGCTCATGACCTCCTGCTATCTTCTTGATGACTATATTATCCAGGTTCCATTCCTAGGTCTTGATATTTGTTTATAAAGTAATATCTTATTATGCATCGACAATGTGGAGTTTCTTCCAACTAGTCAATACACTTTTTATAGGTATCTTTCTTTTGCCTTTCATAGCCACAACAAGGCTATAATACGTTTCCTTCCTGGTTTTTTTGTAGACCACTTTCAGCTGATTCTAAAAAATTAAAATGAATGGTAATTTTTCTATTCTTTACAATTAAAAATCAAAAGAAATAGGAAATAGGTACTACTATTTACAGGTAATAATATGCATAAATAATTCGTTTCCTAAAGAATACAGAAAATTGAAAACGTTTTTATAATACTTACATAATTGTTTAAACAAAAGAGACCCAGCCAGAGCAAAACTAACAGACAGAACTGCAAAAAAGCCACTAATTTCCATTTTCCCACCCCCTTATCTTATATGCATTTTCCAATCAAAATTTTTAGGTTGTCATGAACATGAAAGACTCAACCTCAACAAATAATAATAAACAAAAAGCTCTACAGCTCTACTTCCACTTCCCGCCAAATGGACACAGGTTGGTGACACTGAATTCACGCCAAATAAATGAAAAAATAGAACAATTTTCTTTTTCGTCAATTTCTTCACGTGAAGTTTATAACGAACAAACTTAGATGTCAAAGTGTGCTTTTACACGTCAAATTTGGCCTTGAATAACTTTGTCAATTTCTTGTCCAATTTATTGTTGATGTAAAGTGGACTTTACTCATTTTTATATCAAATTTGTTTCATTTATAATCGGCAACTGCCATACCACACTGAATATACCGGTTTTCGTCCGATCACCGAAGTCAGGCAGTGTCGGGTGCGGTTAGTACTTGGATGGGTGACCGCTTGGGAACACCGCATGTTGTTGTCTTCCTTTTTTTCTTTGTTTAGCTTTTGATATTATTTCAATAAGAATAACATTGCGATGGCTTAACTTGCACAGCGGCTAACTCCGTTTTTTAAAACTTTACAGGAACACAAAAAAACTTCTTAAAATCACAGAATTTGTATATTGGGTAACTCCTCAATTCACATAGTACATAGTTACGTTAAAAATGAACAACTCCATCCTCAACATATTATGTTATAACTATGATATTTCTCACAAAAAGTTATGTATTAAAACTACTTACCGATAAAATGGAGTTAGCCGATTTGCAAGCCATTAGGCAATCCAAACCACGTGACCTCTGGTTGGCACACAAACTAAGGAAGAGGTTATGTTTGTATCTATTTTTCAATGATTTTTCATTGTTTATCGTCGTATTTTGTCTATTTTCAATTCATTTGGATTTCGTTTCCTGTTTTTGTGAACTTTATAAACTTTACCACAATGCAAACTGATTATTTAAGGAAATTATTATTGGAAACTCCAGATGTTGCGAGAAAGGTAGGCGAAACAATGTTTATTTACTGTTCATTTTGCCCCGATATTTATCAATAATGATGAATTTTGCAAGCAATAACATTATTTCTTTTATTGTTTTAGATATTTATTGAAGCTGAAAATAATTGGGGATTTAGATCCATACGGAATTCAGTCAGAATTGGATTTTACAGTAAAGTGCAGTCCATCAAGTTACTATTATAGATATTTATACAGATCTGGTGGAGTCTCACAGTTGCTACTCTAAGCAGCAGATGAAAGCATACAAAAGCCTTCAGGCACATAAATATTTTACAGCTGGATTTGTTTTGAATGGAGTAAAAATTGTTAATGATTTCCTGATTTCCATATTATTGTTGGAAAGGTATGCCTTTATTTTATTTATTCACCATTAAGAAATATATGGATAACAGTATTAGTGTCTTTTGGATAAATTGGTTCTAAATATTAGATTTATTTACGTTTATATATCTGTATGAAACCAGACATATCGTCGTCCTAATATGTAAACTGCTAACTCCATAATTCTCTGAAAATGATTTATTACTGCCATCGATTTGAATTACTGTCATGATTGTTCTAAAATTATATTATATGAATGGTCGCGTTCACCAGAATAATCCGAGTGCAATCCGATTAATTTGCGCTGAAACGCTGACAGTTTTTTTACTAGTGAACGACTGACGTTTGACATTCGATTGAGAGTGTTCTGTGTTCCATTTGTTTATGTTTTTATTCTTTGTTTATATAATTTATAACCTAGACAGTTTTGTTTTTAAATAAAACTGAAACTGTCTAAACTAAAATGGATAATATTCTTGAAGAACTTTTGTTTGGGGACGAAATTAGCAAATGCCGTTATACATTTAGCAGATGTACCTACCTCAAATTATTCCAGAAGGATGAGATGAAATTAAATATATATAAACCATAATTCAATATCCAATTTAGAGAACATTTTCATATGTCCAGAACTACTTTCCAGGTAAAATTGTATAACAAATTAATAACATCATGTATATTATATTGTTATATTTCCAGGAACTATTTAATTGTATTGGTCATATCCACCAATTTGAAAACAGAATAATTCTTCTGGAAAAAATTAATGTTTATGATGTCGATGCTAAGTAAACCAGAGAATTTGTTGCTGGGGATACGTTTGGTTTGCCAAAGAGCTCTGGACATAAGATTTTCACCCAAATAATATAGAATTACAAAAAATTGGAAATAACTAATCTTGAATATCAATGTGTATATTGAGTTTAATTTTATTGTAAATATTCTATAATATAATTTTATTGTAAATATTGTATTAACACATTTGTGGACACATCTTCATATGCAGACAGTAATTTCCCTTTGTAAGTACATGCATATTAGTCGTATCTGCGAATGGGTTAATTGTAAATCGTAATCAATAAAAATTTTTTGTGAATCAATAAAAAACTGGTTTGTTTGAAAATAAATGTAGTACAAATGTGGTCATAATATTTATTTTCATGCTTAGATAAAAACTAAATGTATTGTAACACAACCTTTCATATATCTTCCTCCTCCAGTGTTAAGCAGAATTTGTTAACAAGAATTGTCCCTCCATTCTTTTTTTAATAAGAGGAATTTCTTCCTTAGCGTTCCTAGTATTTGGTTGTGGCTCTAAAATTGCATTTGTTTCACTGAGAGCATCTAAAAGGTCTCTCAATCCTTATTTCGTTTGACATAGCCATACTCGTAGAAATAATTCTATCTGTATTGATGGTATTATCAGAGAACAAGGAACACATGGTGGTCTTCAGAGTGCTCCCAACCAACAGTACCTTATGCTGCTGCGTTTTCTTTTACTGTTTTAACCCTTATCCGGGCAAGTGGGGCTCAATAGGCCCGAAATGCCATGTCTTTTATATGGAAGTAAAATGTCTTGCCCGGATAAGTATTAAAGTGAGCTTTCTCGTTTCAGAATTTTTTATCGAATACAGCTTCAAGATAACGTAACCATGCAAAATAATTATTTTTTCCCTTTATAGGATGCCAGCAACAACTTTGTAATGTAAGATTGCTTGGAAATGTGCTTCTGTATGAGCATCATAAAGGGATGTCTACTGCATTCCCAGTTTATCTCAAGAGTTAGTTGGTTGTGATCAAAGAATCGTATTAAAAAATAGATATATCTCCCTCTAGTTCTTTTTTCATAGTACTTATATTAAATTTGGATTATGCCTAATTCCATGAAATGACAACAAATAATATGATTGTAAATAGTTTTGAAAAAGCTGTTTAAACTGTATAATTAAATTTTTTTTAAAACGTCTACTTTTAAAAATTTCGTACCTAGGCCTGGATCCCGCATACCAAAAAAAAGTTGATTAATAGCAAGCTCAAATTTGTTAATAGCTTAACGGTGTCTAGTTGGACACACTTTGATGTATAGAAACACTGGAACAGGGGAAGCCTTAATTGTGGAACGTGCCATCCTGACAAGTTTATGATTGTGAAAACTAGCAGGTTGTTTTTAAGTTTATTCAATAGCAAACTTTGTATATTATAATATATGAAAAAATTTTTGTCCGAAAAATATGTTGGGCAGTTGGCTGAAAGACTTTGGTCGATGGCCTTTTGGTACATTGTATCAATAAAGTATGTCTCTCTCTATGTTGGGCATTTTAATAATTCCGACACGTAGAACATGTCAGAGGATAGGAATTATATTGGTGATAAATAGCAGTCTAATTTTGCATGCTAATGAAAGAGTAGCAAATCAATTGGAAGTTCTGTCCGACACAACACATGAGACGTTTTTGTAGTCTGACGTTCGAAACCTGTAACCTGTTCAACAATTAAAACTTCCCGTTCCAGTGTTTGTTTTAAATTAAAACATCAAAGTTTGTCCGACTAGACACTGTTAAGCTAATAACAAATTTTCAGCTTGCTATTAATAAACTTTCTTTTGGTATGCAGGATCCAGGCCTATTAACTATTTAACTCGAGCAGATTCCATTTTACCAGCGAATATAAATCTCATTCAAAATTCGGCATATCTAGATACTTAACTTAATGAAATCTTACCAGAATAATAAACGTTTACTACAAGAACAAGAAAATTTTGATAATAAATTAAAGATTCGGTCAGCTGTAGAAAGGTTTGAACTAATAAAATGCAAATTTAGAGGATTAAAATTTGATACAGAAAATATTCGATTAACGAACATTGTGTTTTACACAATTTTATAATATAGAAGGTAATGATGTTCTGGATAAATGCAATATTGAGTAGGTATGCTAAATAAAGAAATTAATAATATAACGGTGGGTGAAGAAGAATAAAAAATTGGAAATATTATTGAAAATAACTAATATTGAGTATTATTGTATAGGTACCTACCTACCTATATTAAATTTAATTTTATTGTAGGTAAATATTAATTACAAATAGTTGGTATGCAATCAATACCAATTTTTATAAGATTTGTGAATCAATCAAAAACTGGATTGTTGGAAAATAAATGAGGTAGGTACCTACTATACAGATATTGTGTTAATATTTCTAGTACTATATAAATAAAAAAACAAATATTTCTAACTTAATTTAGATAATAACTATATATAGGATACATATTAATAATACTAAAATAAGAACTACAAATATTTACAATAAATTACATACAATAATTATTGTATTTATATTCAATTTTAATTAAATTATCCATTTTACTTTGAACTTAATTTTAAAGTTGGCGGGATTCAGCTATCACAGCACAATAACAAATTTAAGGCTGAATAAAATGGCGAGCGCTTCCAATCCGATTAATTCAGCGCACCGTTCACTAGTAAAAGAGCTTCCAATCCGATTGCAATCCGATTCCAAGCTCTCTGTTTGATGAACGCAACCAATGTCTGATTTTAAATAAAATATTCTCAATCATTGTAAAGAACGCAAATACTCTAATAAAAATAAATTTTTGTAGTTGAAGAATTTCCAAAAAAAATAAAATATTTCCAAAAAGCTAATGCTAAACGACTAAATGCTTGGGTGGGGTGATAGCCAGTTCTGATGACATAGCAAATGCACATTGTATGCGTATGGCCGGTAATAGTGAAGTCTGCAGCAATCCTATTTTTAGCTGAGTATGCCCAGAGCAAGACAGACGAAGAAGAACCCAATGCATGTACATATGTTACAGCTACATGGTTTGGAGATAGCAACATATGCATTCTCTGATGAAAAACTAATGAGTTTTGAAACTGTTCGGTCAGAGTGCTTGTTGCGCTCACTAAACGAACTGAAATATAAGATTGCTTTGGCATTGTGTTGCAGCGATATGAAAATGGTTATTCATTTTTAATTATAATGTACTTCTTCATCATGAGTAATTATGTATTGGTCTTTTAGATGTGTATTTATTTTTGTAATTAGTATCAACTTATAATGACAATATACATTTATCGTTTAAGGTACGACTATGTTTTGACTCTAAAATAAATGTTTTAAAAATCGAATCCTGCCTCTTTCTGTTAGTAACTACCCATGGATATCACAAATTGTGCTTACTGATAGGTTTGTTCGTAGAACAATCAGCAACTCTTGCCAACCATCAGACACATGCGCATTCGTAGTCTATGAATGCTAACTATTAACTGCACAACGCTAACTGTTAACTGCTCATGCATCTGATGGTTGGCAGCAGTTGCTAATCGTTTGTGTCGTACTACGAACAAACCTATTAGGTCTGGATCCTGTGTACCAAAAAAATTGATTAATAGCAAGCTGAAAATTTGTTAATAGCTTAACGGTGTCCAGTTGGACAAACTTTGATGTATTGTGACACTGGAACAGAGGTAGTTTTAATTGTGAAACAGTTTGGAAACTCAGATTTGGAACATCAGATTACGAAAACATCCCATATATTTTGTCGGACAGAACATCCAATTGATCTGTTACCCTTTCATTAAATTGTCATGCAAAAATCAGACTGCTATTACTAACCAACATGATTCCTGTAGTTTGACATGGTCTTCGTGTTCTACTCATTAAAATGCCCAGTTGATGATTTTTTCACCAGTCTGGTTTTTGCATGAGAGTTTAATGAATTGGTAGCAAATCAATTGGAAGTTTTATCTGACAAATTACATAAACATTTTCGTAGTTTGACGTTCCAAATTTTTAACCTGTTCCACAGTTAAAACTTCTAGTGTTCCCATACATCAAAGTTTGTCGGACTAGACACTGTTAAGCTATTAATAAATTTTCAGCTTGCTATTAATCAACTTTTTTTGGTACGCGGGATCCAGGTCTATATGGAATAAATAAATAACAAAACAAATTCCCTGTCAAAACTGCATTTATTTTGAATAGAAAGAAAAACAAAATAATATTGTTTTAACAAAATAGGGGATAAATGTTAAAATTTAGTATTAATAAAGTTTGTCACATTGGCCTAATATTAATGTCACTAGTTACGTTAGTGTCACATATAAATAATTGTAATAATATTAATAAAAACCATAATTCCTAGCATGAGTGCGTCCTGTTTTTTGATAATTTAGTTAGGCGAGGAAACATAAATGAGTTTCTAATAGGGCTTTTCATCGATTTTCATTTGTTTCGAGCTTCCGTTAGATGTTGTATAATTCATGTATAATATTACCATACACGGATTATAGGACATATGACAGAAGCTCAAAACAAATGACTGTGAATGAAAAGCCCTATAGAGGGAAGACGAAAAAAAATTAACATTATCGGATCAGCTCGACTTTCACAGTTCACTACTATACAAGTTACAGGCATGTTTTCAGCACTTAAAATCACCAAAAACGAAAAGTTTATAAAATAATCAATCTAATGAATGTCTTTAAATACTATATTAAGCTCAAAATCACGATAAAAAACAAATTAAAATTAACATTACTCTGATCAGTTGACTTCCACAGTTCACTACTATACAAGTCACAGGCATGTTGTCAGCACTCAAAATCACCAAAAACGTAAAGTTTATAAAATAATTAATCCAATGAATGTCTTTAAATACTATGTATATTAAGCTCAAAATCACGACAAAAAACAAATTAAAATTAACATTATTCTGATCACTTGGACTTCCACAGTTCACTACTATACAGGTCACAGGCATGTTGTCAGCACTCAAAATCACCAAAAACGTAAAGTTTATAAAATAATTAATCCAATGAATGTCTTTAAATACTATATTAAGCTCAAAATCACGACAAAAAACAAATTAAAATTAACATTATCCCGATCAGTTGGACTTCCGCAGTTCACAAGTCACAGGCATGTTGTCAGCACTCAATATCACCAAAAACGTAAAGTTTATAAACTAATTAATCTAATGAATGTCTTTTAATACTAAATTAGCTAAAAAATCACGACGAAAAACAAATACGAAAAATCAAAAATTACATTCAGTTTAGGTTAAGAACGGTTTTGTGTGCCAGTGCCAACCAAAGATCACGTGATTTAACTTTGACAGGTGGGAGAGATTAAGTCCAGCAAACGACGGCAATGTTGCCAGATTCCTTTTAGCGGGAATTTTAAAATTTTATAGCAGTTTGGTTTTAAATTTGACAGTTCTGTTTTCTCAAGTCAAAAATCTTAACCTTACTTTTACATTTACAAGTGATTAGGATTATTATTATATATTTTATTTACATGTAAATTGAAACAATAAATATTGTGCTGTGTCATAATTTCAAGCTCATTATGTTACAGTCATAGAGAAATATATTTCTCTATGGTTACAGTCTTTTCCAGTTGATAAAATTGCAATTCAAAAACTTTTAGGTAGGTAGGTGTAACTTCCACATTATTATTTATTTTTTAAGTATTAAGGTTGATGTTGATATCAAAAATTTAGATTTCAAAGATAGTTTTATGTAGGTAGATACTAATAGAGTAATACTAGATAATAGATTAGATACAAAGTAAGCTGTAAGTAGTATAACTGCCCATGTAATCACCTGTTATGTTGTTTTTTTAGATTTGCACTGATGGATGGCACAGAACAAGAGTACAAGAACATGAAACATCTTATTATGAATGTATATGTATGTGATCCTCAAAAAATTATTTTACAAAACAAGATAGAGAAAGAGCTTTAAAATCCCAAGGATCCTGCAAAATGTTTATTTGGTGTACTAGTCGAATAATAGTATCTAAAAATATTGAAACTACTTTAAAACACATTACGGGCATGAGGATGATATAGAGCACTTACATAAATACCAAAATCAGATAAATATCTCTTCAAAGTTTATTTTGAGACTTTCTTTAAAAATGTAAGTAAAATATTTGCATATCGACAGCGGAAAGGCAGGACTTCGTAACTGAAAATTTTTTATAACATGAGTTACTTCAGTTTTCGCTTTAGAATAAGTGTATCGGCAGCTATTAAACAGCGATTACAGCTGGGAAAGTTTCTGGAAGGCTTCCAAAAGGCTTTCTCAGCTCTAAAAGCTGTTTAGGTGCTGATACACTTATTCTAAAGCGAAAACCGAATAACTCATTTTATACAAATTTTTCAGTTATGAGGTCCTGCCTTTCCGCCATCGATATACACAATATAATTTAAAACAAGAATGTTACCACTAAACCACTTTTTAAATATTACTCATAAATATTTACTACAGTTTACAATTTCAAGCTAGTGTGTTTGATTCTCCTATAACTATATTTTACTTTTTTAGTAAACTTCAGACTGTTCAGGATAGCATAATAGCATAGGAGGAGAATTAAAAAGAATTGATTTACTTACAAAGAAAAGATATCACAAACATTAAACTCTCTTATGGCATTGATTTGAAAGATGGGTATATGTACAATGATGATGATGCAACCAGTGTTTATTTTTGGGTTGAATGCTTACAGACTTGTGTCCAATATTATTTTACAAACAACAGGGCATACTAATGGATATTCATTCTGAATTTAACATTTATGATTTTTGTCTAATTTTCCTTAATACTGTGTCAAAAGGAAATGTTAATTAAGTTTGGTAAATCCTTTATCGCAATTGATGGAACTCATGGGCTCAATTCCTATGACTTTGAACTTATGACAGTATTAGTAAACGATGAATTTGGGAATGGATTTTGTACTGCTTTCTTATTTTCAAATAGAAAAGATACCTATTTTAATTTACCAATTTTTTTAAATACATGTCTGTGTTGGTATTATAGTCAAATAGACTGTTAAGTGCCTGGCACATAGATAGGGCATGGTAAGTAAATCTTAATAAAATATCTGATTCTGAAAAAAATCCTATTATGTATACAAGATGTATTAATGATGGTTTAGAGAGTATTAATAGCTTTTTGGGTAGACTTCTAAGTGATGCAGATACATACAATTTTAGTAAGTATTTCCAGTAGAACTACTGCAATAACATCCAACAATGGGCCTATTGTTATAGGAAGGGGTTGTGGAATTAATACCAATATGACCATTCAAAATTTTCATAAAATTTTGGATAAAAGGGTATCCGTTAGTTGTTATCAGTTAAGCTTAAAACTTGGCACTCATGGAGAGCTATACCATAATATATAATAGGTATATCTCATAATATTACATCTCATATTGTTCACTACAGTAGTAATGAGTGAGCCTGCATACACAGAACCATAATAATATATTATAGTTCGTGTATGCAGGCTCACTCATTACAATAGTGAGCAATATGAGATATAACATATTATAGTATAAGTCTCTGTGCATGACCAGATTAACACGTTTGGTACCCATCTCGAACAAGCTCCACTTGGCTGGTACCACATAGTTAAATCATTTATTTAGTTACACAGTACTACTCACATAACTTATGTGTCGTCAGTACCTTCCGTAAAACCTTCGTGATGCTACCCATACGTCATGGCCACTGAATGTGTTAAAGCTTGTTAATGTAGGAGAGTTATACTAAAATATATATCGCCTATTATATTGCCTTAAATAGAAAAAATAAATATCTTATTTAAATTGTATCCATGTAAGTTTTGATTTAATGAAATAAACCTTTTAATCAAAAACGTGTTGTTTACTTGTGTACACCCAGCAATATCCTGATCATAGATAAATAATATAGTATTACCGGATCCTGATATGCAGACGCCAATAGGGCTTTTCATCGATTGCCATTTGTTTCGAGCTTCTGTCATGAGTCACATAATATTAATGTATCTACGTCATACATCTTTGGTTGGTATCATTGGTATATACCAATATCGTACGACGTAGATATATTAATATTATGTGACACATGACAGAAGCTCGAAACAAATGACTGTGAATGAAATGCCCTATTGAATAGGGCTTTTCATCGATTGTCATTTGTTTCGAGCTTCGGTCAAGTGTCACATAATATTAATATATCTACGTCATACGTCTGTGGTTTGTATCATTGGCAATATCAATAACATATGACATAGATATATTAATATTAGACAACACATGACAGAAGCTCGAAACAAATGACTGAGTGAAAAGCCCTATATCATGTATATACAAGTCATAAAGATGTCTTTCTACGGTTAAAATTTCACAGCCTAAAGACATCATTTATGTAACTTCTTAAGCCGTCACAAAATGACTGCAATAAGAAAATAGAATTTATTAACTCGACTCGCCCCCAGGCAAAGTAAAGGTGCTAGGCCACTAAGAATGTTTTTTTTTATTTTGCGGCTTTAGCGCTTAGCTATTTAGCCAGATACATGATGAGAATTAATACTATTATAATACATATTAAAACTAATTCAAATTACTAGTAATTTTAATAATATTCTGAATAATTATGTAACCACTTAATACTAAAATAAAAAAGTGTCCATCTATACTATCCCAACACATTTTCACCTTTGAAATCGTAAATTTCCATTCCCATTAAAAAATAATTTGTACTGTATAAGTATATTTCTTTTGAGCTTCATTTTTTTTTTCAAAATACTGCAACATGAGTTTTAAATTATGACACAGTACAATACTTGTTTCAATATTTACATTTAAATAAAATAATCCTAATTACTTGTAAAAGTAAGGTTATAAATTTAAGAATACAGAACTCTCTTTTAAAACCAAAGTGGCATTAGACTAATTTTAAAATTCCCGCTAAAAGGAAAAAGGTAAATCTGGCAACAGTGCCGTCGTTTGCTGGACATTTAATCTCTCCCTTGACAGGTCGATGGATTCCCTAATAGGGCTTTTCATCGATTGTCATTTGTTTCGAGCTTCTGTCATGTATCACATAATATTAATATATCTACGTCATACGTCTTTGGTTTGTATCATTGGTATTACCAATAACGTACGACGTAGATATATTAATATTATGTGACACATGACAGAAGCTCGAAACAAATGACTGTGAATGAAAAGCCCTATTGACAAAAAGGCTAAAAAATCATAGCATGTGATCTGTCTTTAAAAGACAACCTAAATGCAACGATGACAGTAAAATTCTCGCGTTAGAGATTCCATAGTAAATCACGAGGGAAAATCAGGAAAAAACTTCGTGATACTATCCCGACATTTATTTGAATGTGAACAATTTTATTTAGGTGAAACATCAAGACCATTACACCTTAGAATAAGTGAACATCAGTCTTATATTAAAAATAGAGAATTTGATAGATCTCAAATATGTCAACACGCATGGGATAATGAACATGGAGTTCAGTGGAGAGATTCAAGTATAGTCCTGAAAGAAACAGATAGTAAAAAGAGAAAAATCAAAGAAGCGGCTCTAATTATGCTAAATGAAACCAATTGTGTCGCAAATTCCTCGGTAGAATGCAGAAGGATGTGGTTACCCATACTGAAATAGGAAGTCAATAGAAGGAAAATACCACGATTAGTAAGTCAATAACATATCGAGTTAGTACAAATTTTATATTTTAGTATTACTTATTGTATATCTATGTATTATTAATATAATTTATAATTCAAACATATTAAAGTCAGAATTTGGTATTAGTTTTTTGAAGGTAAATTAAATGTAAGAACAAATACTTACGATGTCGGGATAGTATCACGAGGTTTTTTCCTGGTTTTCCCTCGTGATTTACTATGGAATCTCTAACGCGAGAATTTTACTTTGCTCCCTCATGTAAAATGTTTCTGATTCGGTTTCTTCTATTGCATAATTGTATTTGCAATATACTGGTTTCTTTCTGCTTTACTTCTCGTATGCTTTGCTAAACTATAGAACACATGCCATAGTTCTACTGAATGATGTTATATATGAATGTACAATTTTCTTAAAATGTATAGCCTTTTTGTCAATGGCCCAGTGTTATTCTTATTAAAATAATATCAAAAGTTAAAAAGAAAAAAAAAAACAGGAAGGCAACAACATGCGGTGTTCCCAAGCGGTCACCCATCCAAGTACTAACCGCACCCGACACTGCTTGACTTCGGTGATCGGACGAGAACCGGTATATTCAGTGTGGTATGGCCGTTGCCGATTATAAATGAAACAAATTGATTTAAAAATGAGTAAGTGATAGTCCAGGTTGTGAGAGGTTGCTCCCTCATGTAAAATGTTTCTGATTCGGTTTCTTCTATTGCATAATTGTATTTGCAATATACTGGTTTCTTTCTGCTTTACTTCTCGTTTGTTTTGCTGAACTATAGAACACATGCCCTAGTCCTACTGAATAATATTACACTTGAATGTACAAGTTTCATAATATGTATTTCATTTTTGTCAATGGCCCAGTGTTATTCTTATTAAAATAATATCAAAAGTTAAACAAGGAAAAAAAGGAAGGCAACAACATGCGGTGTTCCCAAGCGGTCACCCATCCAAGTACTAACCGCACCCGACACTGCTTGACTTCGGTGATCGGACGAGAACCGGTATATTCAGTGTGGTATGGCCGTTGCCGATATTATAAATGAAACAAATTGATATAAAAATGAGTAAGTGATAGTCCAGGTTGTGAGAGGTTGCTCTCTCATGTAAAATGTTTCTGATTCGGTTTCTTCTATTGCATAATTGTATTTGCAATATACTGGTTTCTTTCTGCTTCACTTCTCGTCTGCTTTGCTAAACTATACAGAGTCGGTATTTTCTTATCGATGGTATGCGTCTTTAATAAGAGCAACAAAGAGACATGTATTTATTATACATTTAAAACGGGTTAGAAGATGTGGGACGGCCGAACGTGGCGGAACTAGGAAGGGTCACCAAAAAATTTCGGGTCGTAGGTAATGGCTTTGTCAGACAGTGTTGCCAAAGTTGGAAATTATCAAAAGAAAATATTAAAATAGAAAAAATAATATATTTAACTTTTTGTAAACAGATATAATAAACAAATTATTTAAAAGAAAAAAACTTAAGTAAAAAAATATTGTTTTCGCCAATTTTAAAAAATGTGAAAACGTTGAATTATATTTCAACGTTTATTTTTTTATTAGTTTTTTCTTTTAAATAATTTGGTTAGTACCTACACTATTTGTTAACAAAAATTAATATAATATGTTTTCTACTTTAATTATGCAAGTTTTTCTGTCCCAGAGACTTTGTAAACACAACTTCCGTTATAAGATCAGACAGAAGGACAAATGAGGTGTAAGAGTGAAAGCTCTAAACCCAAGGATGTTATTAAAGTGAGAAACTTGATCGCACTTCCGGTTCGAGCGTTATTATTGGAAGTACTATTTTAAAGTCGCCGAAATAGTACAAGCGACATATTATTCGACGCGCCGTAGCAAGATGCTTCCGGTATTATTCAAGTCGGTCTGTCCGACAAAAAAATAGAATGACAAATGATGTGTCGAATGAGAGCTTATAACCCAAAGATGGCATTAGAAGTAAGAAATTTGACCTCTGACTTCCGTTTATAGAGTTACAACCGGGAGTACGGTTTTAATGACGCCGAATTAATACAAGCAATGTATTATTTAACACGCTTTAGCAAGACGAAAACAAATGTATTGTACTATTTCGGTGATTTTAAAACAGTACTTCCGGTTGCAACTGATACCATCTTTGGGTTATAAGATCTAATTTGATACCTTGCCTTCGTATTGCTAAAGCGCATCGAATAATATGTCGCTTGTACTATTTCGGCGGCTTTAAAACGCTACTTCCAGTTTCAACTCTGCAACCGGAAGTGTGAAGTCCAATTTCTCAGCTTTAATACCATCCTCAATTCGACACCTCATACTTACTACGTGGCGTTACAACCCTTCGTGGGTTTTAGCCCACCCGACAGCATGCCTTCACTCTTCTCTGTCTTAGACAATCTCTGTCCAGTTCTCCACGACCGTAGCTTTCAGGTCTCCTGCTATATTATCTCTCTACCGGAGTTGAGTGTTTTAATAACGTAGGAGTTATATTCGATAGACAGACGGACGGACAGACTTGCACAAAGCCGGAAAAATATAATGGTTTTCGTCTTGCTAAAGCGCGTCCAATAATAAGTCGTTTATAATATTTATTGGGCGACTTTAAAATAGTACTTCAAGTTTCAACTCTAAAACTGGAAGTGCAAGGTCAAATTTCTCATCTTAATAAGATCGTTGGGTAATGAGCTTTCATTCGACAGCTCATTTGTCCTGTCTTATCTAATGACGGAAAAGTTGTGTTTACAAAGTCTCTGAGAGAGACAGACATGCATAATTATCCCTCAAAGTAGATAAAAAAAAATAATACAGTGATGAGCGTGCCAATAACCGGCAAAATAACGCAAAAGATGGAAAACTTAATACGTTGTGAAATAAAAAGAGATGAAACTAGTAGATCTGTAAAATTATCGATAGGAACCTATAACTTTACATTACATCAGGTACATAGTTTCCCTCCTTTAGACGTCTGTGACAGAAAACATTTAGAATTTTATAAAATTCTCCTGTCACGGTTAGGTTTGTTATACTCCTCAGATATGTCTAAAGGTGCGAAACTATGTAATGTTATGTAAATTTATAGGTTCCTATCGATAATTTTACATATCTATTAGTTTCATCTCTTTTTATATTTCACAACGTATTATGCTTTCCATCTTTTGCGTTATTTTGCCGGTTCTTAATAGCGCACTCATTACTGTACCTATATTATTTTTTGTGAACAAATAAGTACATCTACTAAACAAATTATTTAAAAGAAAACTATAAGTAAAAAAATAAACGTTGAATTATAATTCAACGTTTTCACATTTTTTTAAAATGGGTGAAAACAATATTTTGTTATTTTTAAATAATTTGTTTATTATATCTGTTTACAAAAAGTTAACTATATTATTTTTTCTACTTTAAAATTTTCTTTTGATAATTTCCAAATTCGGCAACGCTGTCTGACAAAGCCATACCTACAACGCGAAATTTTTTGGTGACCCTTCCTACTTCGGCCGCCCAATATCTTCTAACCCGTTTTAAATGTATAATAAATGCATGTCTCTTTGTTGCTCTTATTAAATGCGCATACCATCAATAAGAAAATACCGACTCTGTAGAACACATGCCATAGTTCTACTGAATAATATTATTACACTTGAATGTACAACTTTCATAATATGTATTTCTTTTTTGTCAATGGCCCAGTGTTATTCTTATTAAAATAATATCAAAAGTTAAACAAGGAAAAAAAGGAAGGCAGTTCCCAAGCGATCACCCATCCAAGTACTAACCGCACCCGACACTGCTTGACTTCGGTGATCGGACGAGAACCGGTGTATTCAGTGTGGTATGGCCGTTGCCGATTATAAATGAAACAAATTGATATAAAAATGAGTAAGTGGGTGCGTTCGGACGACCATAGCGGTTGACTGTCAGCAGAAATCGGCTGAGTGGTTGTATCCAGCCGTGATAGGGAAAGCTTAGTAAATCTCTCAGCGGCTGACTTCCAGCGGTGACGTCTGACAGCTACTGCTAGCTCAGTATATTCAGTGTGGTATGGCCGTTGCCGATTATAAATGAAACAAATTTATATAAAAATGAGTAAGTGATAATCCAGGTTGTGAGGCTGCTCCGTCATGTAAAATGTTTCTGATTCGGTTTCTTTGCGGATTCGGAATAATAAATTTATTGATTTCATTGTCCTATCGTATAAGTATACTTTTGCCATATTAGTCCGTTCTTTAACGGTAAAATATTGCAAAACCTCTAAATTTTAAAGAACCGCTTGGATTGACATGAAATTTGGCATACACATAGCTAACAAGTCAAAGAAAAAAAGTGATATTGTGCCGATATGTGTTTTTGCCCTGGGGGTAGTTTTCACCCCCTATTGGGGGTGAAAAAATATTCGTCCAAAGAAAGTCAGGAAATGGATAAATTGGCTAATTTTAAGTAACTTTTGTTCTATAGAGTTTTTTCACTAAGTCAATACTTTTCGAGTTATTTGGCAGTGAATATGTTCATTTTTTCAACAAAATAACCGCGCTTTTAGAAGGTTTCTCGCAAATAACTCAAATACTAAGTATTTTGTCGAAAAAACATTCTTAGCAAAAATATAGCCTGTAAAAAATTTTAAAAAATGGTGTGTATGTCACGTCTTTACACCTAGTAGAAGCAGAGTTATAGCTAATGAAAAATTGGTTCATATTCGTCAAATTCCAAATGGAATAATTTAACGTGAAATAACCAAAAATGAAGCAGATTTCGGGGAAAACTTATTACAACTTATTTAAAGTGTTTAAAAAAGGCTTCATTTTTGTTTTATAAAAAAATTTCTAGTATCAAAATTAAACAAGTTACGCTCAAAATAAAGTTAGTCCCTTTTGGTTTTGGTAAAAAAATCGAGAAAATCACCCCCCAATTATTATCTTAAATGAACTTAATCGTTACGACTTCACAAGTTTCTTGACTCGTGTATATATTGTTTATATGATCTGTAAGTTTCATCGGTTCCAAGTCCTTATTATTGAAAGGGCTATAGTTAGAAAGGGTTGAACAAGTCACTGATCACGAATGTATGCAAATTTAGAAACACCAAATCTTAATCAATTTTTGTCTAACAGAAAAACAAAAAAATACATAATATTCAGAAAAGCAAATCTGACTTTTTTTGTTTTTCGAGATTTTTGGTATCTCCAACAATTTTTAAGTTATTTTGAAAAAAGCATATTTTCCAAAATTTAAGTTTTTAAAAATTTTACTTTGAAACCAAATTTTTTCAAAAATAAGCACTTTGAATCGATGAAACTTACAGATCATATAAACACAACATAAGTAAAATAATTTGTGGAGCGGTAACGATTAATTTAATTTAAGTTGCTAATTAGGGGGTGGTCTTCCCGATTTTTTTTGCAAAAACAAAAGGGACCAACTTTATTTTGAGCGTAACTTGCTTAAATTTAATGCTAGAAACTTTTTGTGAAAACAGAAATAAAGGTTTTTTTAAACACTTTAAAAAAGTTATAATATCTTTTTCCCAAAAAGTGCTTAATTTTTTGGATATTATACGTCGAAATATTCTATTTGAAATTTGGTGAATATGAATCTATTTTTCATTGGCTATAACTCTGGTTCTACGAGATCCAGAGACTTAACGCGTACACCATTTTTTTTTACTTTTTTATAGGCTATATTTTTGCTATGAACGTTTTTTTCGACAAAATACTTACTTTTTGAGTTATTTGCGAAAAACCGTCTAAAAATGTGGTTATTTTGTTGAAAAATGAACATATTCACTTGCAAATAACTCGAAAAGTGTTGACTTGGCGAAAAAGCTCTATAGAACAAAAGTTACTTAAAATTAGTCAGTTTACCCATTTCCGGACTTAGTTTGGACATATATTTTTTCAGCCCCCAGAGGGGGTGAAAGTCACCCCCAGGGCAAAAGCACACATCGGCACAATATAATTTTTAAATTTATTATTTAATTGTTATCGCTTAATATTTACAACGCAAAAAAGTAATTAAATTGTAATCGATTTTTTTAAGATTTTTCTAATCATTTTGACGTTCTATTGATAAAATATCAATTTCTTACTTCGGATACTTTGACAATAATCGTGTAGATGGCGCTAAGATTATAATAGATTATTTATAATTAGATATTACGAAACATTAAAAAAACTTAAATTCAGTATTTAAAACGTAAGTATATTTAAGGTAAAAATATATACCACAGCTTTGACCAACTAATATTGTTTATAATTAATGTTTTTAATTTTAATTTTAAATTAATCACTTTGACATTTATGTCAAATTTCCAGTAAACGTTTACAAACTTGTCACTACTGGCGTTCGCGAATTTGTAAATATCCCCTCTACGTACGAGCTCACAGCGTATAGGTACTGTACAAACTACTAAATTATGATAAGCAAACGTTTCTAGCTGCTACCAGTGGCTTACGACAGGGGAAAGTGAATGGTTGACCCTTTCCAAATTCTACGTCACTGGCGGAATTGCTATTTTAGTTCAATTTTTGGATTCTCCAATACTTTCTATCAAAATAATATACTATTCGTTCGTAACGATAAAGTCATTAGTTTTCGAGATCTTTGAAGTTAAAAATGAAACGACACGGTCATTTTGATTAAGGTATTGTGTCGCTTCATTTTTAATTTCAAATATCTCGAAAACTAATCATTTTATCGTTACGAATGAAGAGTATATTATTTACATAAAAAGTATTGGAAAATCAAATAATTACACTAAAATAGCAATTTCGCCTGTGGCGTAGAATTTGGGAAGGATCAACCTGCCACTATCCCCTGTCGTACGCCTCTGGTAGTAGCTAGAAACGTTTATTTATCTTAATTTAGTATGGTGTACAGTACCAACACTTTCTGCCAAGTATGATAAGGATACGCCAAATACGTTTAAAATAGTGGGTACAAATAGTTTTTAAATTTGAATCATATGAATCATATCATAAATTAATCAAAATGACTGTGCCGTTTCATATTTAACTTCAAATATCTCGAAAACTAATGACTTTATCGTTACCAATGAAGAGTATATTATATACGTAGAAAGTATTGGAGAATCTAAAAAGGGAAATAAAATAGTAATTCCTCCAGTGGCGTAGAATTTGAGAGGTGTCAACCATTCACCATTACCTGTCGTACGCCACTGGTAGTAGCTAGAAACGTTTGTTTATCATAATTTCAGAGAGTGTATAATACCTTCACTTTCTGCTAAGTACGAAGAAGATACGTCGAATAGTTTTAAAATACTGAGCAAACATAGTTTTTAAATTTTTAGATAAAACACCCTGTAACTCAGTAAGGAACCATATTTTATTTAAGTGTTTTAGGTTAAATCTTCGTATTTTGTACTAAGGTTTTTCCAGTTACTATATGGACAATTATTAATGAAACACCCTGTATACTGGTTTCTTTCTGCTTTACTTTTCGTTTGCTTTGTTAAACTATAGAACACATGTCATAGTTCTACTGAATGATGTTACATATGAATGTACAATTTTCTTAAAATGTATAGCCTTTTTGTCAATGGCCCAATGTTATTCTTATTAAAATAATATCAAAAGTTAAACAAAGAAAAAAAGGAAGGCAACAACATGCGGTGTTCCCAAGCGGTTACCCATCCAAGTATTAACCGCACCCGACATTGCTTGACTTCGGTGATCGGACGAGAACCGGTTAATTCAGTGTGGTATGGCCCTTGCCGATTATAAATGAAACAAATTGATATAAAAATGAGTAAGTGGTAGTCCAGGTTGTGAGATGTTGCTGTTTCATGTAAAATGTTTCTGATTCGGTTTCTTCTATTGCATAATTGTATTTGCAATATACTGGTTTCTTTCTGCTTTACTTCTCGTTTGCTTTGGTGATTAAACTATAGAACACATGCCATAGTTCTACTGAATAATATTACACTTGAATGTACAACTTTCATAATATGTATACCTCGTCCAATTTACTTACCGTTGCACGTCATCCGCGCCATAGCCTGTGACACGATACCAACACGAAATATTTAGGCGGTGGGTGTGTTCTTTTTTAGAATCAAAATGATTCTAAAGGGGAACACACCTACCGCCTAGATATTTCGTGTTGGTATCGTGTCACAGGCTATGGCGCGGATGACGTGCAACGGTAAGTAAATTGGACGAGGTATATTTCATTTTTGTCAATGGCCCAGTGTTATTCTTATTAAAATAATATCAAAAGTTAAACAAGGAAAAAAAGGAAGGCAACAACATGCGGTGTTGCATTTGCTAATGACATTTTGATGGAAAAGTTTGTAACGATGGGTACCGATGGCGCATACAGTTCGAGTCTCCAACCCGACAGCAATGCGCACTCAAACTTCCCTTTACCATGGACGAGTGTTAGGAGGAGGGTGCGCCGAAATTGTATAAAATAGCGATGGATGTAAGACTCAACTAATTCAAGCTGGAGAACTGATCTGGTTAAGAACTCAAACCTGGTCACCAGAAATTACGTGGTGGCCAACTGGGCTTCAACGTATTTAGTTGGAGCCAAACTGCAGTCTTTGGAGTACTGGTCTAAATACTCAACTGGTTCGACCCAGAGCATTGATCTGGGGAGAATCAACCGAGCTTTAACGTATAGAGTTAGCCAAATCATGTAGCGGTTCAGAATTGATGAATCGCTCGCGGATCGTTACTCTTCAACTATTCTGGTACCCGCTGCTTGTACTTTGTCGATGTGTGTGTGAATGTACTAACGTAGCACCGTATTTTTAACGTCTAGTAAATATGAGCCGCTCACAGGGAAAGTGGTATAACTGCAAATAACTTAACTTTTAGTAAACGAAAGATTTTGCATGTTAACCAACTAAAAAATCTCATTAATACTTACTGAGCCAGTTATGATGGATTCGTGATAAGAATTTGTTGAAATTTATATGGGATGCCGAATTGAAATGATTGAATTTAGTTGTTCTTTTGTAATTAGAAGAATACCATTTCAACAACAAACGTTTTTTAGTTATACCACTTTTCCTCTGAATATATACCACTTTTCGCTCATATTTATTTGCAGAAAGCTGCCGGGAGACCTCATTCAAACCTGCACGGAATATAATAATAGTCTCCCGTTTTATACCGCTGACGCGGCTTTGGGATTATATCAGGGTAGTCTGCTATATCTAGGGCCTACAGTATACAAGGAAGGTAACAGGGCCAGTGCTACGCGTCAACCGCCTAATATTACCCCTGGTTTTACCCAAGGTACTCATTTTATTCAGGCTGAGTCGACCTGGGGCATATAGACATTTTAAAAATGTCGAGTTACTCTTGCCGGCGCACAGTGGGGCAAGAGACAACATAAGTTGGCATTAAATTATTGTCGACATATTATGGCCAATTTTTTTTTCAAATATTATAAGTTGCGTGTACATAAACAAAAACGATGTTTTTTCAATGTTTTCTTCTTCTTCTCAATGTGCCTATCCGTGCTGAATGTTGGCGATCATCATGGCAATCTTAATTTTATCTGCAGCAGCGCGGAAAAGTTGCACAGATGTTGTGTTAAAGCAGGTTCTGAAGTTCTTTGACCAGGATGATCTTCTTCTTCTTGCTAGGCTTCGCTTTACAAATATTTTTCCTTGAAGGATGGCTTGTTCAAAAAGTGTTTAGCTCAAAATTTTAAAAGCTGCATGTCCGTAGTTGCTACCGATATTGATTTAAATGATATTTGAAGTTTAGTCATTTTAGTTTAAAATAAATCTACAGTCTAATTTACTTGTTTTTATGTAGATTTATTATCTAATATTATTTATATCTCAAAACAATTGTGTTAACATTATTTTTGAAAAATTGTTTAACCAAATTGTTCTATAAAACCATTTACCGCATATTTATAAAAATAACATAAAATTTCGTAAGTAAAATATTGAAAAACTTAAACTACAGATCATCATCAGAATCATCAGATGTGACGTCAACATCTTGCACATTCGGAGATTTGAAACATAATATATTATGCACTAATATGCAGTGCTTCCACTGGCAGGTCTTCTAATTTCTTTCTTTTTATATTTCTTTTGCTTGTGATCAGTGGATCATTACTAATCAACAAAAAGTGGAAAACATCTTAATTTGTTATGGATCTACTACACTTTCTTGAATTATTTTAATTGAATTATGCAAATAACCAAAAATTAGAATATTCAATTTAATTAGGTCAACATAACCTCACAAAAAATACAAGTATAAAAAAGAAGCAAATATGAGCAAAAAGTTAAAATTACTTTTTGAAGAATAATACTCAAGCTTTAAAAATAAAACAAAAATAAAGTTGGATCAGTCTGGGAACACCAACAAATCACTTGCTCTTTTTGAAAAATGCATATTTTGATATTTTGTACAGGTAATTTTAAACAACATATTATAAGAGACTGTATTTACTTAATTATTATATCACATCTGTAATAATATTGTCACTTTCCTGAAGATCAAATATCCGTAGCCAATTTTACTGGTAAATTAACTTTTGACTTGAAATAAGTGGATCAAACGTAAGTCGAATCACGTTATCGCGGCCTATGCATTGTTAACACGGGACCATGTGCTCTTTGCGACGCGTCGCAACTGGTGGAGGGGGATTTAATGGGAAAAAAATGATGCCAAATCATATGTAGGATTGTGTACTATTTAATTAAAATGAATGCGACAGAAAATACTGCATTTGGTATTTTCATTTTATGCCAACTTTTTAGCTCTCCTGCCCCATTGTGCGGCGCTGGGATTTGAACCCCGACCTACCAGCACGCGAGTCAAGCATACTACCGCCTGAGCTACGCCGGCCCGGAAGATTAATTTCCGTGCGGAACGCTCAGCACGGAATATTATTTTTGTTATTTTATTGGATTGTAAGAATATTTTTTTATTTAAATTAAACCTGTGTTTTACCGAGTCTGTTGTCCGACAGAGCCTACTTACTTATTTATTCCTCTTCACTCCATGCGGAGCATATGGTGTTAATTGTCTGCCTCCATTCTGTCCTATCCTTTGCACTGATCTTTATTTCTGCCCAGGTTTTCTCAATAGCATTAATTTCTTTCTCGACACTTCTTTTGCACGTTTCTAGGGGTCTGCCTGGTCTTCTCTTTCCTTGTGGTGTGTATTCTAAGGCTTGCCTCGCTATGTGTGTCATGTCTTCTTAGTGTGTGACCCATCCAACTCTATTTCCTTTTGTGTATTGTCTTACGATAAAGGTTCCTGGTTAGTTCTTGTCCATAACTCTTAGTTTGATATTCGGTTTGGCCAGTAAATGTTAAGAATCTTCCTTAGGCGTTTATTTATGAACACCTGCATCTGTCCGATACATTTTCTTGACACTTTCCAAGTTTTTGCTCCGTATAGTAGCACAGCTAGTCTTCATGTTGGTGTTGAATAATCGTATCTTGTTTTACTTGTCATCTGACGTGATCACATTTTCCTTAGCATATTGAATGCGTTTTGAGCTATTCCTATTCTCCGTTTTACGTCCTCCTCCGTCCCTCCTTTGTTGTTCAAGATACTGTCCAAGTAGTTAAACTCTCTACCGTTTCTGATTCCGTGCCTCCCAGTGATATTCCCATTTCTCTTGGTGTATTTATTTTCATTATCTTAGTTTTTCTAACGTTTATGTTAAGCCCGACCTTCTTCCCTGCTTCTGCTACTTTTTCAGTTTTGCGTTGTATGTGTTGTCTTTTTTCTGTTAAAAGTCTATCATCTACAAATTTCAAGTCCTCAAGTTGGTTAAAAACATTCCATCTGATTCCAGTCTTATTACTAGTAGCCATGGACGTGATCCAGTCGATTACTATCAGGAATAAGGTCGTAAAGAGCACACAGCCTGTCTGACAGAGCTAACCACTCAAAAATTGGTGCCCGAGAAGAAAACAACACTCATATTTAGAGACATAACAAACTGGTGCGAGATACCTGATGTCAGTACCATAATAAGAAGAGCAGATAAAGAATCTTTGTACATTCGATAACCAGCATGAACGTCTACACGTTGCATAATATACGGCACCCAAAGAAGTACTTTAAATAATTTTGAACAAACAATTCTTTAATTTTTTTTATATTTTTATTTGTATTTATATAAAAATAATTAGTTGTACAAATCACAATTTAAGTCTTTACTCAATTTCTTCCATAGTATTTTGAAAAATATGGTAAAATGCAGTCTCTTATATCCTTATTTGGATTATGTAAATGATCACTAATGTACACTGTATTAACAAGATAAATTCCCTGTTTAGCTAGGGGAATATAATCAGTGAATTTATCTACGCTTTTTTGCTCCAATAAACAATGTGTTGCATGAACTGTATCTTCGAACGGGGGTCTAAAACAAAGAAAAATAATTATTGCAAGTGTTAGCATTGTAACAGCATTTTGTGTGTTATAGATTACTATTTCACAATTAAAGTGATAACAAATAAACTGAATAACATTAAAACATTAGCAGAAGAACAACAGGATTAAGGTCGGGAAGATCATGCACCGACGCCATATTTATAATGAAACAGGTTCAAGAGAAGTCATTCGAATACAAAAACTGGCATATTTATGTTTCGTGGACCTTAAGAAGGCATTTGACAGAGTCAAATTAAAGGTTCCCTCAGTCCTCTATTGTTCAACCTGATCATGGATGAAATAGTGAAAAAAGTAAGAACTAAAAAAGGATAGTCCTGGATCCCGCGTAAGAAACAAAAGTTGATTAATAGCAAGCTAAAAATTTGTTAATAGCTTAACGGTGTCTAGTCGGACAAACTTTGATGCACGGGAACACTGGAACAAGGGAAGTTTTAATTGTGGAGCATGATAAACGTATCTTCCTGACAAGTTTATGATTGTGAAAAATAGCAAACTGATTTTAAGTTTATTCCATAGTTAATTTATAGTATGTGAAAAAATGTTTGTCTGACAAAAATGTTGGGCATTTTAACGAGTCCGACACGTAGAACATGTCACATTACAGGAATTATGTTGGTGATAAATAGCAGTCTGATTTTTGCATGAGAGCTGAATGAAAGGTTAAAAAATCAATTGGAAGTTCTGTCCGACAAAAGTAATGGCAAGTTTTCGTAGTCCGACGTTCTAAACATGTAAGATATAGACAAACATGCTGGTGTTAAATAGCAAGCTAATTTTGATTTTTTTCTGTACAAATTATATTTTGTAACGCAAAAAGTTATACAGGGTGAGTCATGAGGAACTGTACATACTCGTACCTCGTATAGAGGCTCCTATGGGGAATAACCAATGACCATTAAAAAGTGTCTGCTCCCATTGTTTAATAATATACAGGGCGAGTTTCGCATTTTGACAGAAATTTGTATTCGTCATAATTTTTGAACGGTCAGATCGATGTGTCTCTTATTTTGGCCAATCGTTACACTATTACCACCTAATCAACTAATTTATTCAAGCTAGAAAAAATCAGGTCCGGCTTTAAAAAAATTAGTTCGTTTGGGTCTTAGAAAAAATTTCACCCTGTATACGCTTTTTGAAAACTCTAATATGAATTTTACAAATTAGACAAATAGGCAATTAAAATGGCATATTTATTTTTTTCCGCACACGATTGCTTAATTTTTTATAAAAAAATCAAATTTCACTATGAACTAAAAGTTTGGTAAAGTGAACCATAGATTAAAAAAAATAACTTTTATTACAAAAATTAATTTTTTTTGCACAAATAAGTAATTTATGTTACCCTCCAATCAACTGATTTATTCAAACTAGAGAAAAATCAGGTCCGGATTTAAAAAATTAGTTCGTTTTGGTCTTAGAAAAAATTTCACCCTGTATACGCTTTTTGAAAACTCTAATATGAATTTTACAAATAAGACAAATAGGCAATTAAAATGGCATATTTATTTTTTCCCACACGATTACTTAATTTTTTATTAAAAAATCAAATTTGTCAAAATCGGAATTTTAACCTAAAAATGAAAAAAAAATGAACTCACGGTTTAACTCGCTACAACTCTGTTCCATTTTAATATTTTTTTTTCTGAAATTTTTACAGCACATACCTCTTACCATTGTGAAGACTATGAAAATTGTTGTAGACTTTCAGTCTTCTTCTTGTAAAAGTTGCAAACTTGTAAATCGTAAAAATTAGGTGGAAAAATAATTTAAAATTTATCAATTTGATCACGTCTATGTTAAACTATAGAGTCCAAAAAAAGTGTTATGGGAAGTTTTAGATCTAGACGTGTTATAGAAAAAAAAAATTGTAAAACTTTTAATTTTAAGAAAAACGTTGTTTTTGTAAATTAATTTTTGTAAAAAAAAGTTAATTTTTTTAAATCTATGCAAAAACTTTGCCAAACTTTTTATGCATAGTCAAATTTGATTTTTTAATAAAAAAATAAGTAATCGTGTGGGGAAAAAATAAATAGGTAATTTTAATTGCCTATTTGTCTTATTTGTAAAATTCATATTAGAGTTTTCAAAAAACGTATACAAGGTGAAATTTTTTCTAAGACCTAAACAAAATAATGTTTTAAATCCGGGCCTGATTTTTTTCTAGTTTGAATAAATCAGTTGATTGGGTGATAACATAAATTAAATAGTTGTTCAAAAAAAATTCATTTTTGTAATAAAAGTTATTTTTTTAATCTATGGTTCACTTTACCAAACTTTTAATTTCTCATAGTCAAATTTGATTTTTTTTTTATAAAAAATTAAGTAATCGTGTGGGGAAAAAATAAATATGCCATTTTAATTACCTATTTGTCTAATTTGTAAAAATCATATTAGAGTTTTCAAAAAGCGTATACAGGGTGAAATTTTTTCTAAGACCAAAACGAACTTATTTTTTAAATCCGGGCCTGATTTTTTTCTTGTTTGAATAAATCAGTTGATTGGTGGTAACACAAATTAAATATTTGTTCAAAAAAAATTAATTTTGGTAATAAAAGTTAATTTTGTTAAATCTATGGTTCACTTTACCAAACTTTTAATTCATAATCAAATTTGATTTTTTTATAAAAAATTAAGCAATCGTGCGCGGAAAAAAATAAATATGTTATTTTAATTGCCTATTTGTCTAATTTGTAAAATTCATATTAGAGTTTTCAAAAAGCTTATACAGGGTGAAATTTTTTCTAAGGCCCAAACGAACTAATTTTTTTAAAGCCGGACCTGATTTTTTTCTAGTTTGAATAAATCAGTTGGTTAGGTGGCAATAGTGTAACGATTGACCAAAATAAGAGACACATCGATCTGACCGTTCAAAAATTATGACGAATACAAATTTCTGTCAAAATGCGAAACTCGCCCTGTATATTATTAAACAATGGGAGCAGACACTTTTTAATGGTCATTTGTTATTCCCCATAGGGGCCTCTATACGAGGTAGGAGTATGTACAGTTCCTCATGACTCACCCTGTATGTCGGACAAAAAGTTTGGGAAAATCGAAGGAAATAAATAAAAAATAATTTTTTCACAATGACTTAGTCGCGTATTGATAAAGCTATTTTAGTTGTATATTATTATTTATATTCACATACTTGCATTTGTATATACATACATGCACACTCCAAAAACATTGAGGTAAGTATCAATGCATGTATATAGGGTGAGGCAGATAACTGGCCTATTAGAAATATCTCGAGAACTAAAGGCAACAAAATCATGAAAATTGGAATAAAGGGGTTTTGAAGGATGATCTATTAAATGAAAATATTTTCATCTCTTTGCAACTTCCGGTTATACCGGAAGTTGCTTATAACTTCGTTTTTTAAATGGGACACCCTGTATATTTTTACATTTTTTATTCTCCTCAATATCTTCTTTCTTAAAATATGAGGTTTTGCAATATTATACAGGGAATTTTAAGAGACATTTACGTTTTTTTAATAATTTCGTAGCAACATTCACACCCTGTAGAATTGTAATAGTTTGACATTAAAAACTCTGCTTACGTTCAAGTGATTTTTAATATAGTCTACTATTGTTAAGAATCATTAGTATAGCTAATTTTGAAATTTTAGTATACAGGGTTGGTCGAAACTCGGAATGAATATTTTCTGAGTTTTCTTAAATGGAACACCCTGTATTTTAGTATTGTAATGAAATGATATTTCATGGTACTTTTTTATTTTATAAGTATTCCCTATACCTAACTGCTTTAATTTGTGAGTTATTGGTGATTCAAGCTAAACATTAATTGCAACAAAAAATACGTAAAATTTTATTAGGTTGGACGTGAAAATATTTAATCACAAATAATCCAAAAACATTGAGGTAAGTATCAATGCATGTATATAGGGTGAGGCAGATAACTGGCCTATTAGAAATATCTCGAGAACTAAAGGCAACAAAATCATGAAAATTGGAATAAAGGGGTTTTGAAGGATGATCTATTAAATGAAAATATTTTCATCTCTTTGCAACTTCCGGTTATACCGGAAGTTGCTTATAACTTCGTTTTTTAAATGGGACACCCTGTATATTTTTACATTTTTTTATTCTCCTCAATATCTTCTTTCTTAAAATATGAGGTTTTGCAATATTATACAGGGAATTTTAAGAGACATTTACGTTTTTTTAATAATTTCGTAGCAACATTCACACCCTGTAGAATTGTAATAGTTTGACATTAAAAACTCTGCTTACGTTCAAGTGATTTTTAATATAGTCTACTATTGTTAAGAATCATTAGTATAGCTAATTTTGAAATTTTAGTATACAGGGTTGGTCGAAACTCGGAATGAATATTTTCTGAGTTTTCTTAAATGGAACACCCTGTATTTTAGTATTGTAATGAAATGATATTTCATGGTACTTTTTTATTTTATAAGTATTCCCTATACCTAACTGCTTTAATTTGTGAGTTATTGGTGATTCAAGCTAAACATTAATTGCAACAAAAAATACGTAAAATTTTATTAGGTTGGACGTGAAAATATTTAATCACAAATAATTTTTCAGAAATAAATATAGTCCGTTCGCTAAACTCAGACTCAAATGGCTAGTGATTTATGCTAGTAATTTTGCCAATTTGATAAAATTGCCAAAAAAATTATTACTAAATAGTTAATAATTACTACATATTTAGTAATTTTGCAAATTTTGTCAAAATTGGCAAAAAACAAAAAAGTTACGTACTAAAATCTTTAGCCATTTGCGTCTGAGTTTAGCGAACCGACTATACATATTAATCCAGACTGATCCTTAAAATTACCAATAATGGTTTAGCTATCAAAATACCTACGTAGTTAAGATTGTTGGTGCGATTAAAAATTAAGCACAAATTAAAGCAGTTAGGTATAGGGAATGCTTAAGGAATAAAGAAGTACCATAAAATATCATTTCATTACAATATTAAAATACAGGGTGTTCGATTTAAGAAAACTCAGAAAATACTCATTCCGAGTTTCGACCAACCCTGTAAACTAAAATTAAAAATTTAGCTATACTAATGATTCTTAACAATAGTAGACTATATTAAAAATCATTTGAACGTAAGTAGAGTTTTAGATGTCAAACTACTACAATTCTACAGGGTAAGAATATTGCTACGAAATTAATAAAAAAAAAACGTAATTATGTTTTAAAATACCCTGTATAACATTACAAAACCTCATATTTTAAGAAAGAAGACATCGAAGAGAATCCAAAAATGTAAAAATATACAGGGTGTCCCATTTAAAAAAACGAAGTTATAAGCAACTTCCGGTATAACCGGAAGTAGCAAATAGATGAAAATATTTTCATTAAACAGATAACTCTTCAAAATCCCTTAATTCAAATTTTCATGATTCTGTTGCCTTTATTTCTCGAGATATTTCTAATAGGCCCTTTATTTGCCTCACCCTGTATATTGAAAAAAAAATATATTTTTTTGGGTGGAGTTTGTTCTAGATATTCTCAAAATGAAAATAAAAACTGTCATAGAACATGTGAAAACAATCTCTTAGAGTTTTCTAATTAGGCGCATCAGAAATTATGGAAAATTTCCTACCAAAAACGTTTTATCCTTTTTTTTCCATGATCAAATCTTAACCCTGTAAACGACGCTGAAAAATATGAAGAGTGTAAAAATTCGGTGCTTATAAGCATAGACGTAAATATGACACATGCTTAGAAGTCTGTATATTTATCTAGAAGGCTGCATTTGTCTGAGTGACACTTTGTGCTCTATACTATACAAAGTAGTATTTGAAAGAGTACATGGTCTCTGATTTTCTGTTTGCCTCGTGTGTTGGAAATTAAAATTTATATTAACTATCCAGTATTTTTATGTCTATTTTTGAGTGTGAACAGTTTAAATCTTAAGCCACCAAATGAAAAAGTGAAACAATTCAAGGGAACATTTTTGAGTAGAGAGAGAGACATACTTTATTGATACAATGTAACAAAAAGCCATCGACCGAAGTCTTTCAGCCAAATTTTTGAGTAATTGTCGAAAATTCTACAAAGTTCGTAAAATACTTGTTCATCAATTCAATGAAGTTCAGTTGCCAGATAATTGTGAAAATTCTATTGGATATCATTCTTCGTGCTATAATGCTTTTTGAGTGAAAAAGGGCTTGATTGAAGAAGGGTACCTAAATAAATTATTTATTAAAATTATTTTAGTATATCGTAATTTTTCTGAAATTTTTACAAATGAAATATATAATGCCAAAATAAATCGATTAGTTTAAATTTGAAGTTACGATTGCAATTTATTATGAATTATTGTCAAAAGTGACAGTTTTTATTCTCTATAGCTTGGACTATATAATAGAAAAAAAGGTAAGTCCGTGATAATATACATTTTAGTGACATGACATTTTAGTTAAATCTGACAGTTGTTACATTTTATTTGCAATTTGGCATAAAAACAAATCATTTGTGTTTATTGCATTTATAAAATGGTATTTTCTTTGATTTGTATAGTCTTATAAATTGTACAGATTATATTTGTAGATATATTATATAATTCGTAAATTTTTTTTTCGATTATAGCGCCATTCTATTGACAACTAGAATAAATATTATAAATGTTACCGACGAAATGTAATCACCGAAGTGCGTTTTTTTCTGTCACATACAATTTAATGCATTAGAAAGAAATCGAAAAACTGTGACGCACTGAAAGATGCTCATGAGAAAAACAATATCATCTTTATATTTATCTGTTTACGTATTACATAGTTATTTAGTAAAAATTGGTGGCGACTATATACTGCCAACACGCATTAGAAATAAGGAACTTCACAAGCAATCAAATATTACTTAAAATTCTAATAATGGTTGTTTTTTCTGAAGTCTTCAGATTGATTTCATTACTAAAGAAAATATAGTGAAGAAAAGGAACTGAATTTATCGCCTGAGTGGGACGGCTTACAAATTATGTCACCATGAGAAGCACTGTCGACATGCCATATGCCCTTCATGTCAACCCTCCCATGGGATACCTCGTTTTTAAACTAGAAGGAGTAATTCGAATTTACCGCGCTGTAATACCTGTTTGTAATTGGTGTAACAGAGCATGTTTACTCCACTAAATTATGAAATTTTGACACATCCATATTTATAAAATTTTGGCACTATTAACAGTGAAAAATTAATAGATTATAACAGTGGCGGCTGGTGGGTAAAATTTTGGGTAGGCCACGCCAGCAAATTACAAAATACATATTAGGAAAATAAAAATTTATTTTTATGTATAAAAATACTTAGAAAGGTAACTGTAACAGATTTACATTTCATTATATTTTTAAAACTAAATAAAATTATGAACTAAAATATACAAATAGTTTACATATTTTATTATTTATACAGCAGGCTTATTCTTCTCTCTTTGCTTTGTGCAAATTTGTCAGTTACAATTCGATAATTATGTTACAAGTGGCAACGAGGCTTGGCGAAGGCCCGTTTTAATCGGGCCTATACATCAAGCATAACACGACAATGTAAAAATCATTCTCCGGCAAGCCGCTTAACTTCAAACGCTTTTTGTACGGAGATCTTATGTGAACGAGGTCCGAAAGGGCCTATTAATGATATTTAAAATGCCTGAATACAATTCGATGCTTTCTGTGATAATATTATATAACAAAGTTGTCTTAACGGACGCTGATGTATTGAGTGATTTAGTACATTTAAAAGTTATTTACATGCTTTAACATAATTTTTAAATATTTATATATTTTTCAATTTTAAAGCTCTTAAAATTATTGAGTAAGCCTATCCTGCCTACCCTCAAAAGCCGCCACTGTTAATTAAGTTATATGGCGATTTTTTTTGTGTTTTTTATGTAATCATAAAAAACAGAAAATCGTTTTTACTGAAATTATAACTTCTATACCCTGTTTTTAAACTAGAAGGAGTAATTCAAATTTACCGCGCCGTAATGCTTGTTTGTAAAATTGATTCAACCTCACGCAAGTTTATTCTACTGTTATAAAATTTTGACACTATTGGCATTTCATAGGTTAATTAAGTTACATCGGCGATTTTTTGTGTTTTCTGCGTTATTCCTTTCATTTTTATGTATTAAGTCGTAAAAAATTATCGATTACGTAATTACGCTCCGATGGATGACATCACTAGTATGATACGTATACCAACAAATCATAATTTAATGAAAGATTACCCATGAACGATCACATCAATCACTTATTTTGTATTTGCTGTCTTTTTCTATAAATAACAAACGTTTGTTATAGAAAAACACAGCAAATACAAAATAAGTGATTGATATTGATGTGATCGTTCATGGGTAATCTTTCATTTTTCCGACTGTATATCATGTATGTCTGTAATTTTTTTTATATGCGTGTCCGCGAAGATTATAACTCCCAAAATATTTATGACGAAAATATTTAGTTCTTAATAGATGCCGGCGAAAACAATTATTCCCCTTTCTGTTCTCGCGAAAAAAATAATTCCAGGAAGATTTACAGCGAAGGAATCATTTTTCAATAAGTGACCACAAAAAAAAATTTTGTTAATGTACCGGCGAATACTATAATTTTCAAAAAGTTTTGGGGAAAACAATTATTTCTCTACAGATATCGGCAAAAAAAATTATTGCCATTTACGTGCCCAAGAAGATTATACATTTAAACATATTTGTGACGAAAAGAATTATTTTTATACCAGGAACAACAAAAAATAATTCCTTCTATCTGTATATCCACGAAGATCATAACTCCCAAAATATTTATGACGAAAACATCTAGTTCTTAACAGATGGCGACGAATATAATTATTTACGTTTGTGTTCTTGCAGAAAAAATTACTCATCGAAGATTTACATTAAACAAAATTTATTTTCCAGTAGAGTAGCTACGAAAATAAAATTTGCCGTCACTTATTTAGGATTATTCTTTTCGCCTCGCATTATTAGGATTCATAATCTTCGCAAACATAGAAATAGAAATCATTTTTTTTGCTGTCATTCATCGAAGAGTAATTATTTTGGCAGAGAAATTTTTAGTAATATTAATTTTCGTGGAAACATAATCAGAAGTAATTCTTTTTACAGGTAATTATTGTGAACTTTTTCGTATCACCGCACCGCATTAGAAGTTATGGTCTTTGAAAGTATAGAACAGAAAAGATATTTTCCACCTACCTCTACCGAAAGTATACTTTTCCGGACCTGATTGTAGGGAGCAAAGTTGTACTTTTCCTCCCTAGGGAGGAAAATATTTTTCCTCCCTAGGGAGGAAAAGTAAAAGTGACGTCATGGTATTTCTTTCATGAAATATAACTTACTGACGCCCTGTACAATATCTATTTTCTATTACGTAAGTATCTATACATTTTAACGTATTTATAAAACACCCTGTTGCAGAATGGTAAAAAACAGTAAATTATTATTTTGATTTAGTAATGTTTACATTAATAATTTGACTTATATTTGACAGTTGACAGTTATATTGTACCTACTTGTTAGTTTTAGTTCTAATAAATTTTGTTGGTTAGTTACATAAATAAATTAAGTAAAAATGAAAAAATGACTTGTTATTTGAGTAAGGTGGAAAAACCATATGTATAACATGGGAGTAAAGTGCCTTTTTGCACGATTGATCATTTTTGACTGTTTACCGTGACAGATTTTACGTCAGTAGGTGACATTTACTAGCAACTCGACGGTAAGTAATCCAACTCGACGGTAAGTACTCCAACTCGACGGTAAGTAATTCACTTACCGTCGAGTTAAAAAATCTCTTAATTTTAATTTATTTTTTTAAAGAATAAAGAAAACTAACGAATTATTTATTAATATTGAAACTTATGGTACAATTTGTTAATATTACCTTGTGAACTAGAAATTCTTCATCCGGTGCTTCCATCAGAAATTTTTCAAATTGCTAACGTGTAAAAATGCTCGCTTTCTTAGGCCTATAGCCAACATTTTTTCTCTTCAAATACGCGATCAAAGTTGAAAACTTGGAAATATCAATGCCATCATAAAGAAAAACGGTGGATTTAATCATTGAATATTCTGCCCAGAGGCTTCCAGGAGCTTTTAACTGCATATGTCTTTGAACGAAATATGCCAATAGAGTCTTTTCTTCGATTCTTAAATTCTTGCCTTCGCACCATTTTTTAAAACTTCGGTAGGTATTTTGATAACGGATTTTGGATTTTTCGGGAATAATTGCGGAACACCCTTCTTCCCAAGCCCGTTCAATTTCTTCAAATTCACTTTCGCTCATATTTTAATTTATAATAATCAAAATTGTACTTAAAATTATTGACAACTAAATAAAAACTCAATTCTCCATTGTTGTTATGCACCCTAGTTACTACCTAACAACCAAAGTATCTATCTTGATAAAATGAATGAAACTAGTCAATATGACGAAAATGTTTAATTTTATAATTTATAATGGTATCAATCGTGCAAAAAACGTTATAAGCATGTCGAACGTTAAAGGTAACCGATCTCAGACAATAATTGGAGTCGTCGCTCCGCTCCTCCTCCAAACAATTGTCTTCGATCGGTATAAAACCCTTACCGTTCTCCATACTTAATATACTATTTCCTCCCTCGAATGATTACTGCCCTCCGCTACGCGTCGGGCAGTAAACTTCATTCTCGGGAGGAAAAGTAGCACTTTTCTCCCTTGTTATACAAATAGCTATTTTCGCTCTCATTCATTCAGGATCATACTTTTCACCGCGCATTATTAGGAGTTATAATCTTCATGAATACAGAATTAAAAATAATTTTTTTCAATGTTAATGATCGAAGAATAATTATTTTCAATGAGAACTTTTTAATAATTATAATTTTCGTGAACCCACAAACACAAATGATGTTTTTTGCGGATACTCCTCAAAAAATAATTTTTTTCGCTAGTACTTTATTAGGGATTATAATTTTCGCGATCATATATAATCGAAAATAATATTTTTCGCGGCGTTCATTGAAAGTTCTATTCTTAACGGCATTTTTCGGAGTTATACTTTTCGTAGGCGGCGGCGATATAATATCTACTTACTTTAGATTAATTACAACTCCTCCTCCAGCTTCTATTACCCGTATGATAGGTTCTCTTTTATTTGCTACGACAATCGCTCTCATATCATTAAAAGCCCCATATCCTCTTCTGCCGACCTCTTTCCTCCACCAATGCATTTGCTGTGTTCTTGTTTCTGTGTCTCTATCGTGCGAAATAGTGAATTTTCCTACAGATTTGGGATTGCCAAATTCAAACTCTTCTTCCTAAAAATAATTTTTAAAATTTTTAGTGGAGAATACATAAATACGATTAAATTTTTCCACATTATACAGGGTGTTTCATTGGGAAACGAAAATACTTGAATGAACGAAACGCGTTGTTTATACCCCTTTAGGTCTGAGCCTCTTCAGGGTGCTGGAAACTCCTTCTCAGGAGTGTAAGGATGAAAGTAAGCTTGTTTGTGAGTGTTAGGTTGATGTGAGTGGAGGAGCAAAATTGCTAGTGAAACAGGGGTTTAGAAGGTGAGGGTTGTTTTAGCGCAGAAGCTATAGAGATGAAGGAGAAGTTGCCGTGAATTTGCCCAAACCAGCCAGGGAGGATTCAAAGCTGCCACCAATGAGGAACGGCTCTTGGATTCAGCATGTAGGGATGCAGTTTAAGTTATCTGCGATATATTAGGGGGATTTGTTCTAGGATTTCGTAATACTCATCAGGAAGTTCGTTTCTGGTGGCCCAATTGTAGAAGATTGGCAGGAGAGAATGGAACTTATTTTTTGGAGTCCTGGTGAGTATGTGACCTTGCCGATTGCAAGGGGTTGATAGAACATATTTTGCTCTATGATTGTTACCGTTAATCGTCTCGAAAATGGAAGGAAAGAGTAATGGCATTCCAACCAATATCAGATAGATTACGCACAATAAGATTAAAAGGGGACAAACGAAGCATAAGTATAATAAATGTACACGCACCGATTGAAAACGCCACAGAAGAAGAAAAAGATGAATTCTACGAGCAATTGGAAAGAGAATATGATAAATTACCAGGGTTTGACATCAAAATAATAATAGGAGACTGCAACGCCAAAGTCGGAAGAGAGAATATATACGAGCACATAATAGGGAAATATAGTAAGCATGAGGTGTCGAACGATAATGGCCAAAGAATAATAGGCTTTGCAACAGAAACGCAAATGCTGCTAAGAAGCACACAATTACGCCGAAAAGATATACATATATAAAGGAACGTGGATTTCCCCTGATAAAAAGACAGTAAATCAGATAGACCATATTTTAATACAGAAGAAACATGCAAACAATGTAATAAATGTAAAGAGCATGAGAGGAGCGGACTGTAACTCGGACCACTACTTGGTGAGAGCAGAATACAAAATCGAGCATAACATAAAGAAAAACAATAAAACAAAACAAGAAATTGGAAAACAATTCAACATAGGACTATTAAAAGATAACAACACACAGAAGAAGTATGAACAGGGAATAACCAACAGACTAATCAGGGAACAAGAAACGTCAAACTCAGACAAACAATGGGAAAATATAAAAGAAGCAGTCTTGAACACAAGTAAAGTAATCCTAGCGAAATCCAAAAGAAAACACAAAACAAAAGAGTGGTATGATGAAGAATGTCAAGAAGTAGCAGAAGCAATAAGAAAGGTAAGACTCAAAAATCTCACAAATGACGAAGACAGCAATAGAGAAGAATACAAATAATTGAGAAAAATCATGAAAAGAAGATGTAGAAGCAAAAAGAGAAAATACAACGATAACAAACTGAAAAAAATATAAGAAAAATTTCAAAAAAAAGAAATAAGATCATTCTACCAGGAAGCAAAAAAACTGGAAAGAGGATATCAGAAAAACAACCCATATATGAGAGATGATAAAGGGATGTTGCTAAATGAGTCAGAAAAAATAATAGGAAACTGGCAAAACTATTTCATAGAACTGCTAAATAAGAGCGAAGTACAAAAGGAAACAAACCATGAAATTGAAGATGATCAGATAGCAATAGAAATACCCACAGAACAAGAAATAGAAAACGAAATAAAGAGCTTGAAAAATAACAAAAGTCCAGGAATAACAGAAATATCGGCCGAAATGATAAAATCAGGAGGGAAAAGACTACATAAAGAGATATATGACCTGATAAAAAGAATTTGGGAAGTAGAAAAAATGCCAGAAGAGTGGACCATAGCAAGGATATGCCCTATACATAAAAAAGGTGATAGAATGCTATGCGAAAACTACAGAGGCATCGCACTACTAGAAATAGTTTACAAAATCTTGACACAAAGTATACGAAAAAGGCTAAGTCAATATTCCGAAAAAATACTGGGAGAATACCAGGTAGGTTTTAGAAACAACAGATCAAGACTGACCAAATATTTGCCTTAAAAGAAATACAGACTACCTGTTACGAATATAAAACAGTACTATATGCTTTGTTCATCGAATTTAAGCAGACCTACGACACAGTAAACAGACAGCAGATGTACGAACTGTTGAAAGAATTGGAGATACCAAGTAAAATTGTCAGGATGGTAAAGATGACGATGGAAAACACAACAAACGAAATAGCTTGGAAAGGGTATACATCCAAAAAGTTTGAAACCAAGGAAGGATTACGACAAGGAGACCCACTATCAACAACTGCATTCAATCTAACATTGGAAGGAATAATCAGGAAAAGCAGAATAAACATGCCAGAAACGATATTTAAAAATCCATCAATGCATAGCATTTACAGATGATCTGACGCTATTAGCAACAAGCAAAAAAGAACTACAAAAGTTAATTAAAAACATAATAACAGAAGCCAAAAAATTCGGACTTAAAATAAATGAAGAAAAGACAAAGTATATGATAATGGGAGAGATCCAAAAAGAAAAAGAGAATAACATCATAGTACAAATAGATGGACAAAAAACATACTCGTTCAAAAGAGCCAAAGAAATTATTTACCTGGGAGCCAAAATAGATGAAAATGGTCATGAAGAAGGGGAGATAAAGGCAAGAATAAAAGGAAATAAAAAATATGGAGCATTACGCACACTATTGAAATCCAAATACGTATCAAGAAAAACAAAAATAAGAATTTATAAGACTGTTATCAGACCTACAGTAACATACGCATGCGAAACATGGGTGCTCAAAATGTCAGAAACAGACCTTTTAGAAAGATGGGAGAGAAAAATGCAAAGAGCAATATATGGAGGTGTGAAAATAGAAGGTCAGTGGAGAAGAAGAACCAATAAAGAATTGGAAGAACTATATCAAGAGCCATCGATCACGACGACGATCAAAGGACAGATAATACGATATTTGGGGCACATCGAGAGAATGGGAAGTAAACGCATGCCAAAAATGGTACTCTCACGAAGACCAATACAAAAGAGGAGGAAAGGCAGGCCAAGGAAAAGATGGAAGGACAGTGTGTACGAAGACTTGAAGAAAAGTAACATTGAGAGATGGAAAGAACTAGCATTGGACAGAAGGAGATGGAGGGAGGTGGTGAAGGAGTGTATAAAAAGACTGAAGTGTAATTAAATAAAATTTATAAGTTATGTAAGTTATATTGTTATTTATTATTTATGTAATCAGAAATGTAAACATTTTAGCCCTAGGCCTACAAGGCCTGTTGCGCTTAATAAATAAATAATAATAAAAATTCGTTACGGGTGCTATGAGAATGTCTGAAGGCAATCATTTGGGTTTTGGTTGGATTGAGGGTGAGTCTCCATTTGTTGCACCATTTAACCATTTTATTTAGCTCGGTTTGGGCCCAATCGAAGACAGAGGGATGTCTCAGCGTACCGTATGCAGTTCCAGCAGTGAGCAACGCAGTATCGTCGGCGTATAGTAGGATTGACTCGGTTCGATTAATGGGGTGGGGGATGCCACTGTTGTATGCTGTGTATAATATTGGAGCATAATCGACCCTTGTGGCACTCCTGCTTGTGGAGTGAATGGTGTGGAAAATTGGTTGGCGACTTTGACGTGTATTGTTCGATTTGAGAGGTAGGAATGAATGAGTTTGATGAAAGTTATAGGCAGTCCAAATCGTCGGAGTTTTTCAATCAGGCACGTGTGCCAGACCTGATCGAAGGCCTTTTGGACATCTAGGAAAAGGCCTACAGCATATTTTCAATGCTCATTGATAGTTTGGAAGATGAAAGTGGCTGCTTCAATCAATGCATTGTTTGTGGAGAGTTCAGCTCTGAATCCATATTGAAAACTGGGAAGAATGTGGTTTGTTTCTAGAAATTCTATGAGTCTCTCCTTAAGGATCCCCTCGTAGACTACCTAGTGTGTAAAGAAGTGATATTGGTCTGTAGGATTCTGTGCTGGTGGAAGGTTTAGGTTAGGCATTTTTGTAGCAGTCCCACGAATGGGCGCTATTTTTGTAGCACTAGCGAATGGGCTCCAGGGCGCCATTTGTATAACAGCATTATTATTAACACGTTAAATGCCAAATTAAACAAAATATAGAAAATATACTTGGTGCTACTTAACTTTTTGATGTACCTCGGTAGCTCTAAGTCTTCAGGTCTAGGCTTAGGAATAATACTTGATTAATTATTAATTAATAATAAATAAATGAAATAAATATAAACTTGTAGTTTCGCATTTAATTATTAAAAATACAAAAGGACCCCGCAGAAACCTTATGGGAAATGGTTCTCTGCCAAATGCTCTGAAACTTTGGGTTCTGGTAGTCCTTGATGTGTAGAACAAAAGACTCAATGGGCACGTAGCTCCAAAAAATCATGGTTTTGAGATATAAGCCTCTGAAGATATAGGTACAGTGAAGACGTTTGAGTTGAAATAAATTCATTTTCTCGAGAATGGGACGATGATATATATCATACTAGCGACGTCATCCATCTGGGAGTGATGACGCAATCGATGATTTTTTAAATAAGAATAGGGATCGTGTGATAGCTCATTTGGAAGGTTATTCAATTCTCTATTCACTAATGTAAATATTAACATAATTATTTATACAGGTTGCTCAAACATTTTGTTAAATTAAATTAATTGAGACAAAAAGAAGAATGTATACCTATAATTTATTTTATTCGAAACACATTTTATTGCTGTCAGAAAACAGAAAAAATATTAATTTGAAAAATAAACATTGCTTTTCGTTTAAATTAAATGTTCAAACTGCTAAGAGGCAGGTGAGTGGCAGCTTTAATATTGAATTTAAGCGAAAAACAATATTTATTTATCAAATAAACATTTTCTCCTGTTTTCGGACAACAGTAAAATGTATTTCAAATTAAATTATATACATTCTTCTTTTTGTCCCGATTAATTTAATTCAAAAAAAAAAGAATGTGTGTGTACTTTGTACGCACGTAAGAAGTTATACTTCTATTATATGATTATAAACGAAATTAATATAAAATAAAAATGTATACCATTTTTATTCAGTTGCAATGCGAAGGCAAAACAATCTTACTTTTCAATTAGAATACGGAGTGCAGTCCAGTCCCTTGAATCGCGATTTTCGGCTCTTATTGGAGCCTTCATCGGAAGGAACGTAGGCACTGTTCTTCATATTTTAACTGATTCGTATCGAGAGGTTTTCCCACCCATTGCAACTGAAGTGATGATAATAGGTGGCTAGCGCCATCTGGCATTGAAAGACGAAGTAGTTTTCAATCCTAATAGTAAATTATTAATATTGAAAATATTAAAAATATTACTAAAAGATTTTTAAATTGAAACTTATTGGTACACTTTCCTGGTGAAAATTAATATACTTTTTATTTATATTTTATTTAAATATTAAACTAATTTATACTTACTACTTCTCTAACATTTTTATTAAAACAGTGCCAAAAATTAAAATAATAAAAGAATAAAACACACACAAACACATTAAAAATGCCACAAATGATTTCTGAACATTAATTGTCGGAAAATTTTTTAACTAAATACGTATTTTCTGAAAATAAAATTATATAATAAATATACTTACAATCATAAAATGTATAAAAAAAAATATAAAAAATAAAAGTTTCTATTGGGATTCGAACCAACTTACCACGCGGCTGGTATTTGCGTTGTATTGGGGTTCACTCGCATTAAAACAGAGACAGTTTGTCATTATGTGCGAAGATCGACTAACTAAACGGATTTTGACATTTTTAACTTATGTAAATCAAATTATTTTGATTTTGAATTGAAAAAATACAACAAAACATAGAGTAAGAAAACAATATATTAGTTGAATATTGATAGAAATTTTGATGGTAATCAAATTATGTAAATAAAAGTATTACATACTACTTATGTATTTTGGTAGGTTCAAATACAAGAATCTACAGGTCGAGCAAGTCTCGTAAATTTCACGATTGCGAGCCACGCTTCACGCAACCGTGTTTGCGTACTTGTGTTTCAAGTTGCGTGGTCGTACGGAGTTATATTTACCAAATTTACTAAATATAATCGTTTTCAAAATTAAATCAATATGTCAATATGGCTACTGGGTGTAAAAGATAAATCTTATTCTATCTGTTCTTAATGAGTTTTAGATAATTTTAGTTGTATTTCTTTGTAATTTTGTGTTGTACAAAGATTAATTTAACATTTTCTCTGGAAGTATTAATTTAGAAAGATAATATGCTTCATTGGTGTTGTGTTTTGAAGTGTGAAATGTGATAAAGTCAAGATTAAAGTTCACTTTTAAACTGAACTAAATAAGGTATCTGAGAGACAACAATGGTTAAATGCAATACAATGTACAGGTTTTACTAGCGAAATGAAAATTTTCCTGTCCTGTCTGCTGTAATCATTTTATATCTGGTAAGTTACAATTACAACAGTAACGATTTTTGAAGATGTTAACATTTTAATCTTATAGGAAAACCAGCCGACTTAATAGATAATAACAATCTCCAGATTGGGTTCCTTCAATAAATATGGTCTATAAACACAATGAAATAAGTTCCCCAAAATCTAAAATGGAGTGGTATCAAAGGAGAATTAAAGGGAAAAATATTCATATTGAAATTATTTATAAGGCACTGGACTGTCTTAAATTCTACAATAATACTAGGTGGGTAAATGATTTTAGACATTTTTCATTAAGAGTAGATTAAGATTAAGTAGATTTTCATTCAGTAGATTTAAGACTTGTTTACACGGGTAGAGTAATGATGCAAGTACTTGATAGAGTAGAGTAACTCTACCTGTAAAAATGCTCAGCACAGTAGAATAGCTGGTAGAGTGTATAGTTGGAGTTAAAGTAGAGTGACTAGCAACCTATGGCAAAGTAACTACTCTATGACCACCACTACTGCCAAAATGTCTACTCGGCTGCACACTCTACCCATGGAACACGCTCAATTATGGCAGAATAGAGTAGGTAGGAGAGTACATGGGGGCGCTGTCATTCTGGCTGGAATTGTGTTTTGTGTAAATAGTGAAAATGAAGTTCACCGAAGATGAAACTTTAAAACTTGTAGAGCTATAATACGGCGAATACCAGTGTTTATGGAATTTAGGTAGTGTATACTACAGAAATAAAAGTTTGCAGCAAGCTGCGGAGGATGAAATCGTCGAAAGAATGGCAAAGGGGGCTTTGGAGTAAACAAGCTTAAGCAAAAAATTAAGAATTTAAGGTGCACTTATAATCAAGAGTGTTTAAAAATACAAAAATCGGTTTCACTATACTAGCATCAGTACTATACTTGTACTCTCCTCACGTGAATGGTATCAAGCCATTTTTGGTAGAGTACTACCACTACTCTACTCTCCTCAAAACTCTACCCATGTAAACAAGTCTTTAGAAACAGTGGAAAATGAGGTAGCTAGTAGAGTAGTAGTAGAGTAAAATATACTGGTTTAGCAAATTGCAATGTTTTAAGGTAATACAGTAGCGATAAACAGGTAGCCAAAACGTGTTCCAAGATTGTCACTGTAATTTTGAATATTTTTTCGAGGCATTTGGCACACGTATTCGTAAAATAATAAAGAATGGCGGTACAGAGCCCAATTTGAAAAATATATTAATATGTGGAAATTACTCTGTAATTATACAATATTTAAAAAATGAGCCTGTACCGCCATTAAGAAGAACAAAAAAATACACTTTCTTCAAATAAACTTTTTTATCCGATGCCTAGATTTTGTGTAATTTTGGAACTACTAATGAAATAAAAAATTTTAGTAGTTCCAAAATAACACAAAATCGGATAAAAAAGTTGTATTTGAAAAAAGTGTATTTTTTTGTTCTTCTTAATGGCGGTACAAGCTCGTTTTTTTTATATTGTATTTAATTACAGAGTAATTTCCACATATTAATATATTTTTCAAATTGGGCTCTGTACCGCCATTCTTTATTATATTACGAATATGTGTGCCAAATATCTTGAAAAAATATTCAAAATTACAGCCGCAATCTTGGAACACATTTTCGCTACCTGTTGATCTATACTGTTTCCTCTTAAGATAGTTTTAATAGTTATTTATGATATAAGTATTAAATTTTAAGACGCGCATGTGAAAGTTAACTTGAAAAAATAATTTTATTAATGTTTTGACTTCCACATCAGATGTCATTGTCAAAATACAAAATATTCATTATTATTAGGTTTGTTCTAGCAAACGGTCAAACTAGTCAAAAACCATCAGCAAACAGTTGGTCAGTAAAAGAACATAATACAGTCACCAGTGCGACCCCCTCTACTCGCGCTGGTCCACTATTCGCTGATGGTTTCAAACTGATGCTAGAACAAACCTATTATTATTATACATATCATTATCTGTAAATAATATTTCTTCTGATTGTTAATTGTAAAGGATAGAAAAATTACCATTTATTTTATTTTTTTTAGAATCAGCTGAGAGAAGTGGTCTATAAAAAAACCAGGAAGGAAACGGAATATGTGGCTACGAAAGGCAAAAGAAAGGTTTACAAAGCAAATGTGACACATTTTTTTGAAATATTTAGGAATATCAGTAAATTGCATTAAAAAAATGTATGAAAAGATTTTGTTCAATAAAAATGTTTATATTTATCAAGGATGTATTATTTGGTATGGCCACATATCGTCAGTGATGTAATAATACATCCTATCTGTTTTTTCATGAGTTTTGTAAGAGAGACTAAAAACTTGTCTTAGGGTCACCTCCTGTTTTCATATGATATTTTTTGACTTGTTTTGTAGTAAATTAAACTATCTATGAACTACAAAACAAGTCAAAACTTACATATGAACACAGGAGGTGACCTTAAAACATGTTTTTCCATCTCTCATACAAAACTCATGAAAAAACAGATAGGAGGTATTGTCACATCAGCAAGGATGTACAGTGATGAGTGCCCTAATAACCGGCAAAATATTAAGTTGTGAGATAAAAAGAAATGAAACTAGTCGAGCTGGGAAATTTAGCGAAATTAACCTTTAAATTTACGTTATATTGATCCCACCTTTACACATATCGGAGGAGTATGTCAACTAAAACTGTCACTGTGACAGTGGTAGTTTCCAAACTCGTCTGAAGGTGGTACACAATCAATACAATCTAAATGTATAAGTTAATATCGCTAAATTTCCCAGCTCGACTAGTTTCATGTCTTTTTATCTCACTACTTAATACATCTTTTGTGCTATTTTGCCGGTTATTAGAGCGCTCATCACTGTATTTCTGGTATATCCAGGGAATGTCTACAAAATATATTTTGAATGTCCAGAGAACATTCGTGGACATTCATGGAATGTTCCAATAAGACATTCAGGTAATGTTTAAAATGCTGACACAGGATTTTCCTGGGATGTTCTCAAGGAACATGTTTTCGGGGATATTCCAGGAATTTTTCAATGTCTGTGTACCTTCTATGGACCTATATGGAATATTTTGGTGTTATTACCGCCGCACTCCACTTGCGATTTGTAATCAGGAAGATTGAACACATTGTTTCAAATACAAGTCAATCCATTTGTGACTAAATAATCATGGATTGACTTCTATTTGAAAGAATGTGTTCAATCTTCACAACTACAAATCGCAAGTGGAGTCCGGCGCTTAGGGCTACTTCCTCTTCGGTATTATGTATTATACTACAGAAATCAGGAACTTTCCTTCTAAATATATGTATGCATCTTGGCCATCAAACATATTCTTCCAAACATTTTTTTAAGGGGTCTTGTGGGTAAAAAAAGTGACTTTTTAAAAAAATTATATCTCGAAAACTAAAATTTATTTTTATTTATAATTGGAACATGTAAAAGTATAGTACTTAAGGTAGTCTCAAAAAAAGTTTCAGCCAAAAATATTCATTTTTGTAGAGTTTAAGTTTTTTTGCGTTGGCAGCATAACTAAGTCCAGTCTCATCTGAACTCAAAAAGTTTCTTGTAGTTTATACCTCTGGCTAGAATATGAACGAAGGAATTAAAAAAAAATGAAATTTGAAGATTTTACATAAGTTTAAACACATTTTTGACCCCAATTTTTCTCATTTTTAAAGTAGTTTTTTTTATAAAACAAAAATGACCTCATCTAATAAAAAATCCTTTGTTGATTCACTAGCCAGAGGTATAAACTACAAGAAACTTTGATTTCAGATGAGACTGGACTTGTTATGCTGCTCACGGCAAAAAAGGGCTGTTGTGGAAAAATTGCAGTCAACTCTACAAAAATGAATATTTTTGGCTGAAATTTTTTTGAGAGTACTATACTTTTACATGTTTCAATTATAAATAAAAATAATTTTTAGTTTCCAAGATATAATTTTTTAAAAAGTCACTTTTTTTACCTGCAAGCATTGATTATAAATATTCCTCTGCAAGACAACAACTTAACAAATTGTTGATTTCAAATTGTAACAGTTGTTTTGCAAAGTATGCTGCCCTCTTGTATTTTCTGTGTTATCTTCATCATACAATTACTTCATCTAAAAACTTTCTGCGATATATTCGCAACAACAAAAACAAACAAAACAAAAAAAAATAAAACAAAAGTTTAACCACCTTCACACCACAGAATCAAGCAATCAAGTTACACAAATTTTCAAACACCTCACCTGACACAGCGTCTCAAGTACGATTGCGCGAATTGGTAAATATAACTCTGCACGACCACGCAACTCGAAACACAAGTACGCAAACACGGTTGCGTGAAGCGTGGCTCGCAATCGTGAAATTTACGAGACTTGCTCGACCTGTAGATTCTTGTGGTTCAAATAGGTAGGTATCGGAGCCCGTATAACGACTAATCAATTTCGCAATCACTTGCATCGTGCAAAGTGGCTATGTTCAAATATCATAACAAAATTTGATCAACTATTTATAAAACACTTACCAGTGTAAGATTCTTTAGCTTTGAATAAGCGAGATCTGCGGCACTCATATTAGTCACAGTTTGATGGGCTTTCACATTGGCATGCAACAATCATCTCTTCTATGTAAATAAGTCCAAAAATATAATATGAAAACTATTTAAAAAGGCAATATAACCATTAACTAACTTTTTGTTTGTTGTTTCTCTTCCTACAAATTTTAAAACGCAACAACCATACATTATAACCAAACCACAGTCCCACAGCTGTGCCACAGCTATTGGATAATTTTTGTCATGTCATTTGAACATCCAATCAGAATAAAGTTATAATGCGCATGCGCCCGGTCGCTAGGTTTTACCATATAAAAATTCACCGTCATTACGCCCGTAAAGAAGTATAACTTCAAAAATATTTTGGGCACTTGCGTCCCAAAAAGATTGCGTCATCACGCCCAGATGGGCGACGTCACTAGTATGGTATATATGCCAAAAAATTATAATTTAAAAATAAGAATCGACCCGATTCGTAATTTATCTCCAGAGTCGCCCATTCTCGAGAAAATGAAATTATTCCAACTCAAACGTCCTCACTGTACCTATAACTTCAGAGGTTTATATCTTAAAACCATGATTTTTTGGAGCTACGCGCCCATCGAGTCTTTTGTTCTACACATAAAGGACTACCAGAACCCAAAGTTTCAGATCATTTGACAGAGAGCCACTTCCCATAAGGTTTCTGCGGGGTCCTTTCGCCTATGGTTACTTATCAAAAAGATTGAAGTTGACGTAAAAACTACTAGAGAATTGAAAAACGTCAACTTTATTGACAAAAAGACTATAGGCGGACATTTGAATTTTTATTAATTAAATGCGAAACTATAATATTATATTTATTTAATTTATTCACCAAAATCAAAATCAACTTAAACCCAAGAAAATTAGTAAGCCTGAATAGGTATTTTCAATACCTTTCAAACGAGGTATCACTTGCCATAAGGTCCCATATAGAATTATTGGTCACAGTGGCTCTGTAACGTCATCTGTCACTATTACGTCACCTGTCATGAGTAGTTAAGATGCCTACGTCCGTTTATTTCCTCCCTCCAAATTTCACTATTATAGGTATAACCGTTTATAAGTTACGAGGGGGGGTAAGGACGTTTGACTAGCACTGTATTTAATTTCAACATTAAGTCATTAACTTTTCTGCGCAAAAAATTAAAGCAAACGTATAAACTCATCTTTTTGTACTCTTTTCAAATGTGCAAACGAATTTTGAAAATTTCAATATACAGAGTGTTGTATCAAGGTCACAATTACTTAATGTTTTTTTGTTAAACCGAGCCTGAATTTTTCTTGTGATTACTAAATGGGTCGTTCCAATGTAGTAAATAAGTATTGATTATTTTTAAAGAGTATTTGTTTATTCACTTTAATACTTTATTATTAAAGTTAATAATACCTGCTTTTTAATCTCAGAGTTCGTAAAAATTTCAATATAATTCCAAAATTAAAGTCATTAAATTGTCTGGCCAAAAAATTGAAGCGAACCATTAAACTTAGTTTTTGTGCTCTTTTTAAATATGCAAACAGATTTTGAAAATTTCAATATAGGTACAGGGTGTTGTTTCAAGGTCACAATGAATTTATAATTTTTTTTAATCCGAACCTGGATTTTGTTGTGATTCGTAGTTGGGTGGTTGGGGTTCTAAATGAGACATAATATGTGTACCAAATATCAAAAATATGTATAAGATGGTTCTAAAGTTATGGGTCTATAAAGAAATGGGCACCATTTAAGTATTTCCGTCTCCCAATGAAACACCCTGTATATACAAAAAGAAGAATCAGGCCGTCATAGCAACCGATAAATAGATATGGAATACATGATAAGAAAGTTCTTCTTCTTCTTCCTCTTTATAAACACTTCTGCTTGTTCATTAACGGACTGATACCTCTATGGAAGGTTATCACTCCATCTTTTGCACGGTTGGCCGATACTTCGTCTACCGATTGGTAATTTATCTCTTGCTATTTTGACCACACGTGTGTCCCCTATTCTTTTTTTTTTCTTTCTATTTTGTGTCACTTGGTTTATACACTGTATGTTATATTTTCTTCTAATTTCTTCACTCCTCTTTCGATCTCTTAACGCATTTCCTGTAATTCTTCTCAGTTCTCTAATCTCTGCCGTTTCCAGTAGTATTTGTGTTGTTCGAGTAGTGGCTGTATCGGGTCTTGTTTCTGATGCATATATTGCGGTTTTATAAATTCTTGACTTCATCTCAGTGTAAATGTCTGTTTCGCCATTTAGTGTTATTAAGGCATCCTTACAGTCTATTTGCTTTTTGTCTTGATTCCTCACTTCTTTTTCCAGGTCTCCGTTCCGTAGTTGGACAATGTAATTCCAAGGTATTTTATTTCCATTACTTGTTCAATACTGATGCCACCAATTTGTATTTTACATCTGATTGGCCCTTTACTGATTACTATTGTTTTAGTGTTCTGAGATGAAATTGTCATATTGAATTTTTTTGCTCTTATTTAAATCTGTGAACTAATATTTGCAGACTATCTTCATCTTGGGATAAGAAAGTTGGACGAAGAATATCAGAAATGGGGACTAATACCTAATACCGAAAAGAACAAATATCTCAGCATTGGAACAAACACGACAAATGTACTAGATAACAACAAGGAGATAGGTACTGCTGATGAATATGAATATACATATGTAGGAACAACATTCAATCGAAAAGGAACGAAATTTTATGAGACACGAATATGACAAATAAGAGAACGTTAAATAAAAAATATGCTGGAAGACGAAAAGCCCAAGATACAAAGTTTACTACATTTAAACAATTAAAATAATTGAAATAAAAATAATAAACAATATTTTAAATCCAAGACTTTTCGTTAAGAAACTGCTTCCTGGCTGCATCCCGTATCTCTGGCTTTTACAATATATAAGCAAAGAGACGACGAATATAGAATAAAGCAAATAAAGGACGCTTTGGCCACGTATTTACCTTCTCTTCGTCTAGGAAAAGGTCCGAAAGACAGTTTCAGGTACTCAAATCTGAGTAAAGATGAAAAAGGTAAAGGCAGTTTTTGTTTTTATTTGATTCAGAGTTGGACCATCATCTCCATATAGCTATTTCTGCATCTATGCGTCTTCAATGGAGCTATGCAATCACAACTCTAAACCAAATATCAACACCCTGCCTATTTAAGGGAAAACATCGCGATGCAATGATTCCACATTTGAAACGCAAAAAACAGCGACATCTCTCGTAATACGAGGAAGAAGAAAAGCCTTAGATACAAAGTTTACTTCTTCTTCTTCTTCTTCTTCTTCAAGTGCCATCTTCGTTCCGAAGGTTGGCGATCATCAGGGCTATACGTATTTTCGAAACTGCTGACCGAAACAATTCGTTGTTGCTACAGCTATACCATTCCCGTAGATTCTTTAGCCAGGAGTTTCGTCTTCTTCCTATGGACCTTTTTCCTGCTATCTTCCCTTGCATAATTATTCGAAGCAGTTCATATCTTTCGCTTCTTGTAATGTGTCCTAAGTATTGCAGTTTTCGTTTTTTGATCGTAAATATGACTTCCTTTTCTTTATTCATTCTTCTCAAGACCTCGACGTTTGTGACTCTCTCCGTCCATGATATTCTCAAGATTCTGCGATACATCCACAGTTCAAATGCCTCTAATTTTTTGGTATCAATATTTTTCAGCGTCCACGACTCCATTCCGTAGAACAGCACAGAAAGTACGTAACATCTCATCAGGCGAAGTTTCATTTCAAGGCTCAAATCTCTTCCACAGAACACTCTCTTTATTTTAGTGAATATGGATCTGGCTTTTTCTATTCTTATTTTGATTTCTGTTGAGCTATCGTTGTCTTCATTTATAAAAGTGCCTAAATATTTGTATTTGCTAACTCGATCGATAATTTCATTGTGTAGATATAAATTTCGGACATTTCGTGTTGATTTCGATATTACCATAAATTTAGTTTTCTTTATGTTCAAAGATAGTCCATATTCTTCGCTGCAGTCTGCTATCTTATTCACCAATGTCTGTAGCTCTTCAAGTGTTTCTGCGATCAGAACGGTGTCGTAGGCAAATCTCAGATTGTTTAATCTAACACCATTTATTTTAATACCTATGGATTGCTCAGAGAGTGTTCTATTCATTAAGTCTTCGGAATAGAGATTAAACAGGGTTGGTGACAGTATACACCCTTGTCTCACACCTCGCTTTATTTCAATTTCTTCTGTGGTATTATTCTCTACGCTCACTACTGCTTTCTGATTGTAGTACATATTTGCTATTAGTCGAATGTCTCGTTTATCTAAATTCTTTTCTGCCAGGAGTCTGATTAGATGATCATGCCGCACTTTATCAAAGGCCTTGTTATAATCTATGAAACACATGAATACATCTTGATTTATGTCAAGACATTTTTGAGACATAACGTTCAGTGCTAAAGTTTACTACATTTAAACAATTAAAATAATTGAAATAAAAATAATAAACAATATTTTAAATGCAAGACTTTTTGTTAAGAAACTGCTTCCTGGCTGCATCCCGTATCTCTGGCTTTTACAATATATAAGCACAGAGACGACGAATATTCGAGGTGTGCAAGTACTTGGAGGGGATACGAGAAACGATCGTGCGCGAATAGCGGAGAAATATTACAACTTTCTTAAATAATTCATATTGTCAATTGAAAATGTCAAATTGACGTATATTTCATACCTATTGTTATTCAAGAAGAAAAATTATATATTGCTCCACAATAATGATATGATATGCAATTATTATATAAAGGTAAATTTAATTAATTGTATTTTGCTTGCAGTACTGCATTTTAATAACTAATTTTATTTACTACATAAAATTGTTTACGTTTTAATAACATAATAACCAGAATCTGACTTTTCCTTCTTATTATTTTTTTGGACTATGGCCTTGACAATTATCCAGTAACCAGGACTAATATAATTGGTCAATATAATTAAAAGTTCGAAAATTTTTGCTGAGCGTAGAAACCAGGGCCCGCATTACGTACACTCGATACGCATCGTATCCGCCATGTTTTACAGTAGCGCCTTATGGGAAAACATGGCGGATACGATGCGTATCGAGTGTACGTAATCCGGGCCCTGGTGTCGCTTTGCCGAACTTGCACGGTCCCAATAGAACAAGGCAAATAAAGGACAACGGCCACATATTTACCCTCTTTTCGTCTAGGAAAAGAAGGTTTCAATTATTTTAATCGTTTAAATGTAGTAAACTTTGTATCTATGACTTTTCGTCTTTCTCGTATTACGAGAGATGTCGCTGTTTTTGGGTCTCAAAGGTGGAATCATTGCATCGCGATGTTTTCCCTTAAATAGGCAGGGTGTTGATATTTGGTTTAGAGTTGTGACTGCATAGCTCCACTGAAGACGCATAGATGCAGAAATAGCTATCTGGAGATGGTGGTCCAACTCTGAATCAAATAAAAACAAAAACAGCCTTTACCTTTAAAAAATATGCTATTAAACGGATGTGAAATAGACAAAGAGAGAAACAGACAAAAAATTTAATCCCGCTTTTTTTAAACCTATTAAGGCTCTTACATGGTACAAATATAGACAACGAAAATGAGGTATTTATTTTCTCCACACACAATTGCTCAATTTTAATAAGAAAAATCAAATTTAACTATAACTTTATATATGTTGTGCAAATTGGATCACAGATTTCAAAGAAATATAATTTTTCTTGCCAAAAAAATTTAATTATTTGTACAGACATTTAATTTTTAATAATTAATAGAACTGGATGGTTCAGAATACAAGTGAAATAAGTTCATTTTAGCTACATTTGAGCTGCAGAGGTTTAAAGTGAAAGCTTCGTAACAAAATCACCTGTCAACATTTTTAAAAGTATATACAGTCGGAAAAATTAAAGAATACCCATGAACGATCATATCAAGCACATATTTTGGATTTGCTGCCTTTTTCTATAAATAACAAACGAGAGAGATAGATTATTAAGTGTTGTCTACAAAGCAAAAACGTTATCCAAGACATACGCAGTTACATATTTATAATTGACAGAGTGAGACGGCGATACAATTGTTCAACGTAGTTATATTAATTTTGTAGAAAATTTAAAATCAAACTTGACTATTTCTGTACTTCTAATGTCATTCTTAGAAAAACATTCAACATCAGTAGAGATAATGATTGTATAAACTACTATTCGAGTAATTGTGCTGGTCAACTATAATCTGACAGATTCAATTTCTCTCACTTTGACAGTGGAACTGGGTTAGGTTAGGTCGCCGTTATTAGACTTTATTACTGTTGCCTTGACCGACGGTGGTGGGGAGATTTATATTTTTGACTTTACGTCACAAGAGTACACAATCTCATATTTTTAAATGATTTTCGATCATTGAATGTGTGTTATTGTGTATATATGTTTATTATTTGTGTTATTATTAAATAATAAGAAAAATAATACACATTTTATCTTATACCGGGTGGTGAATTGTAAAACGGACCATACGAAACTCAATGTAAAATTCTAAATTGTTGAATTCCTGCTTCCCTAATTATTTTACATCAAAAGTCATGAGAGAATACTTGTACAGAATTGAAAGCTGTATTAAAATCAAAAGTTAAAATTGTTCTACGATTTAAATGCATTCCAAAATTTTGAAAAATATGATACATTTGCCACAATAGGTATGCGTGTAAAAGTTAGGCCACACGTTACTATTTAACTGACAGTGCTCAGACCATTGACTGCATAAAAATCTTTATTATTAATACTTTCTCCGCAACTGAGGGTATCTTATCATCTGTATTGTTTTTAAACAATAAATGATAAAATAAAAATATTGACAGTTCAAAAATGTGAACATTATTGCATTGTGTGCGGCCTAATTTTGGGCTGAAAAACTGAAATGTATTACATTTTTACAAAAGTTTGGAATAGGTATGTTTAATTCGTAGACCAACTTTAACAGTTGTTTTCAATACAGATTTCAATCCTCTACAAATAGTTTTTAATGTCTTTTGATGTAAAATAATTAGGGAAACTGGAATTCAACAGTTTAGAATTTTACATTGAGCTAATGCAAAATTTTGACGCATGTCAAAATTCTCAATGTGTTTTAATTGTATTCATTTTTTTCGAATCCTGAGAAAACTAATAAATATTTTTGAAAAATTTAAACTCAGAATGAAAGACTACATTATTTAGTCCAGGGCGCATCTGTTTTGGGATGGACGTTGAGAGGTGACTCAAATTTTTTTGCAGAAGTTGCTTGAAAATAGCTCAAATAATAATATTTGAGTTATCCTCCCACTCAAAATGGTCCGGAACATTGTTTAAATAATAAAATTTCTTTCAATCTTTATCTAATATATTATTTTCTTACTCTATATTTTGTTGTATTTTAATATTTTAATTCCACAAAAATCAAACTAATTTTATCATTGTTTGTGAAATATTGTTTAAACAATTGCATATGTTAAAAATAATAAAGTTTTATTCTCTTAGTTAAAATATATGAACAAAGAAAGTTTTTACTAAAAAAAAGTGTTATTTCAAAGGATAGAGTATGTGTTTTTATTTTGCAATAAACAAATTTATTTATTGATATCGAAATGTAATAAAAATTAAAATGTATCAATCATTATCAAAGGTCATTGGAATGCCCAATCAGAGCAAACTATCCGCTGTCCTGCGCGTAGCACCAATAATTAATGTTTATTTAAAAAAATTCCTGGCGCCGCGCCGTGGTAGTTAATCAATTTTAGTTTTGTAAATTGCAAATGAAAGGTACAGTACACTTCTATAAGCAAAAAAAAGTTCAACTTGCTATCTGCTTTATTTTCAGTCCTGTAACATTTTGAAAAAATGAATTTTTTTTGCGAAAGCTGGATTGCAAAATTTATTTTGCAAAATCTATTAAACTGATCTTAATGAAATTTACAGTATTGTTTAACTGTATCATAAAGTTTTTCTGGGTGAAATATGAAGGTCCTAAGTGTAGCAAAAATGGTTGAAAAACGTAAAATGCGAATACTTGTTTTTGTATGTTTTTTTCGCAATTATTGCTATTTTGCAACAAGGGTGACTATTTTTTAAATTTTTAACTAATTCTATATTATAGGAAATTTAATTACGCAACTTTTATGTCAGTACAACTTTTCTCGAAAATGAATACTTTTAAAGGTATAATCAAAAAACGAAGAAAAATATCGAATTTTTCCTTCATTTTTTGACATTTTGATTATTTAAACAATGTTCCGGACCTTTTTGAGAGGGAGGATAACTCAAATATTATTACTTAAGTTATTTTCAAGCAATTTCTGCAAAAAAATTTGAGTCACCTCTCAACGTCCAAATGTACTAATATTTTTACAGATGCGCCCTGGTCTATATTACCGAGGGCCGAAAGTTGCTGAAAACTTCTATAATTTTTATTTTAATAAGTTACAGAGCTGAAAATAAAAGAGAAGTGTGATATTTAATTTAAAATATTTCATTCAATAGAAACTGCTTGTTTATTCTAAGGGGCTTTCCACCCTCGGTAATAATGTAACCTTTCATCCTGCGTTTAATTTTTTCTAAAATACTTAGTTTTCTCAGGATTCGAAAAAAATCATATTACGATTCAAATGACAGTACACTCTCGTGACGTAATCGCACCCTTAATATTCATTGGTTAGTCGATCTAGGCAACCGTAGTAATGTCTAAGAACCGTGAGGTTCGGTAGAGTTTATAAATTTTAATAATCAGTCCTATTAGGCCTTGGGCCCGCATATACAATTATTATTTATGACCACACCGTTGAAACTTTTTGTACTTGTTATTTTTGTGGAGTCGGACAAATTTTGAGCTTGGCGCATTATGGTAGTGGGGCGTTTGTCTGTCAAGCGGTGACGAAGTTGTCAATTTTATGCAAGAAAAAAATGTATTACCACATTGGTCATTCTATTTTAATCAATGGATTTTATCATATAAACAACGAAAACAATTTTGTCGGACAAAAATATTGGGGCATATGACGCGTCGGACACGCTAAATATGTCAAATTTATGAAAATAATAAATTTATTACCACATGGATAATTTTAACGGTATCTACCATAAAACATTTTTACAATAATGTGGTAACCTTGTCGGACAATTTTCACGGGGCATATGCGCAGTCGGACGCGCCGAAGATGTCAATTTCCTGAAATTTTTTTATTTACAACCATTTTTCCGACAACATTAGTAGGTTATAAGTAATTATATTCTTAATCAAAAAATCAAAGTGTCGGACAAAAATATTGGGGCAACTCGACAGTCGGACAAAAAATTTAATTTTTATTAGTAAAGTATACTTTCAAATTATGCTGGGTTCGTGCATCCCTTATCATTACAACTATTTTTCCGACAAAAGTAGTAGGTTACAAGTAATTATATTCTTAAACAAAAAATGTAATTGTCTGACAAAAATGTTGGGGCAAACGAACAGAAAACTTAATTCTTTTAGGCTATCGACGAGGAGGTATTATCAAAAAAAAATTTTAAAACAGTGTTTCTCGGTTACTTTTGAATCGATTTGGCTGAAAATTGGTACACACACTAAGTAAAGCATTTAAAAGGGTATGACGTAGATCGGAACCCAAAATTTTCTTAAAAAATTTTCCGACAAGAGGGAAAATTTTAGAAAAATTGTGATCTGATAATTTGTGTACATACTTCTTGAAAAACGACAAACGTCGTTCTGTATTTTTTCTTGAATTAAAAAAAAAATTTTCAGCACATGTATCAGGTTATAAGTAGTTATATTCCAAATCAAAAAATCTAAATGCCCGACATAAATAGTGGGGCACATCCAAAGTCGGACAAAAAATTTAATTTTTATTAATTAACTACACTTTTAAACAATTCTGGGTTCGTGCATCCCTTATCTTTACAACCATTTTTCCGACAAAAGTAGTAGGATACAAGTAATTATACTCTTAAACAAAAAATGTAATTGTCTGACAAAAATGTTGGGGCAAACGAACAGGAAACTTAATTCTTTTAGGCTATGGACGAGGAGGTACTATCCAAAAATATTTTAAAACAGATCTTCTCGGTTATTTTTGAATCGATTTAGCTGAATATTGGTACACACACTAAGTAAAACATTTAAAAGGGTATGACGTAGAGCTGTACCCAAAATTTTCCCAAAAAAATTTCGGACAAGAGGGAAAATTTTAGAAAAATTGTGATCTGATATTTGCGTACATACTACTTGAACAACGACAAACATAGTTCTGTAGTTTTTTTTTTCCAATTAAAAAAAATTTCCGACACAAGTATCAGGTTATAAGTAGTTATATTCTAAATCAAAAAATCTAAGTGTCCGACAAAAATATTGGGTCAAATCCAAAGTCGGACAAAAAAATTAATTTTTATTAATAAACTGTCTTTTAAAAAATACGGGGTTCGTGCAACCCTTACCTTTAAAACCATTTTTCCGACAACATTAGTAGGTTATAAGTAATTATATTCTTAATCAAAAAATCAAAGTGTCGGACAAAAATATTGGGGCAACTCGACAGTCGGACAAAAAATTTAATTTTTATTAGTAAAGTATACTTTCAAATTATGCTGGGTTCGTGCATCCCTTATCTTTACAACCATTTTTCCGACAAAAGTAGTAGGTTACAAGTAATTATATTCTTAAACAAAAAATGTAATTGTCTGACAAAAATGTTGGGGCAAACGAACAGAAAACTTAATTCTTTTAGGCTATCGACGAGGAGGTATTATCAAAAAAAAATTTAAAACAGTGTTCCTCGGTTACTTTTGAATCGATTTAGCTGAAAATTGGTACACACGCTAAGTAAAGCATTTAAAAGGGTATGACGTAGATCGGAACCCAAAATTTTCTTAAAAAAATTTCCGACAAGAGAGAAAATTTTAGAAAAATTGTGATCTGATAATTTGTGTACATACTCCTTGAACAACGACAAACATCGTTCTGTATTTTTTTCTCGAAATAAAAAAATTTTCAGCACATGTATCAGGTTATAAGTAGTTATATTCCAAATCAAAAAATCTAAGTGTCCGACAAAAATATTGGGGCAAATCCAAAGTCAGACAAAAAATTTAATTTTTATTGATAAACTATACTTTTAAAGTATGCTGGGTTCGTGTATCCCTTATCTTTACAACCATTTTTCCGACAAAGGTAGAAAGTTACAAGTAATTATATTCTTAAACAAAAAATGTAATTGTTTGACAAAAATCTTGGGGCAAACGAACAGAAAACTTAATTATTTTAGGCTATCGACGAGAAAGTAATATCAAAAAATTTTAAAAGAGTTTTCTCGGTTATTTTTGAATCGATTTAGCTCAAAATTGGTACACACACTAAGTAAAATATTTAAAAGGGTATGACGTAGAGCTGTACCCAAAATTTTTTAAAAAAAATTTCCGACAAGAGGGAAAATTTTACAAAAATTGTGATCTGATATTTGCTTACATACTCCTTGAACAACGACAAACATCGTTCTGTAGTTTTTTTTCCAATTAAAAAAAATTTCCGACACAAGTATCAGGTTATAAGTAGTTATATTCTAAATCAAAAAATCTAAGTGTCCGACAAAAATATTGGGTCAAATCCAAAGTCGGACAAAAAATTTAATTTTTATTAATAAACTGTCTTTTAAACAATACTGGGTTCGTGCAACCCTTACCTTTAAAACCATTTTTCCGACAACATTAGTAGGTTATAAATAATTATATTTTTAATCAAAAAATCAAAGTGTCGGACAAAAATATTGGGGCAACTCGACAGTCGGACAAAAAATTTAATTTTTATTAGTAAAGTATACTTTCAAATTATGCTGGGTTCGTGCATCCCTTATCTTTACAACCATTTTTCCGACAAAAGTAGTGGGTTACACGTCATTATATTCTTAAACAAAAAATGTAATTGTCTGACAAAAATGTTGGGGCAAACGAACAGAAAACTTAATTCTTTTAGGCTATCGACGAGGAAGTATTATCAAAAAAAATTTATAACAGTGTTTCTCGGTTACTTTTGAATCGATTTAGCTGAAAATTAGTACACACGCTAAGTAAAGCATTTAAAAGGGTATGACGTAGATCGGAACCCAAAATTTTCTTAAAAAATTTTCCGACAAGAGGGAAAATTTTAGAAAAATTATGATCTGATAATTTGTGTACATACTCCTTGAACAACGACAAACATCGTTCTGTATTTTTTTCTCGAATTAAAAAAAAATTTCAGCACATGTATCAGGTTATAAGTAGTTATATTCCTTATCAAAAAATCTAAGTGCCCGACATAAATAGTGGGGCACATCCAAAGTCGGACAAAAAATTTAATTTTTATTAATAAACTATACTTTTAAATTATTCTGGGTTCGTGCATCCCTTATCTTTACAACCATTTTTCCGACAAAAGTAGTAGGATACAAGTAATTATACTCTTAAACAAAAAATTTAATTGTCTGACAAAAATGTTGGGGCAAACGAACAGGAAACTTAATTTTTTAGGCTATGGACGATGAGGTATTATCCAAAAATATTTTAAAACAGTTTTTCTCGGTTATTTTTGAATCGATTTAGCTGAAAATTGGTACACACACTAAGTAAAAGATTTAAAAGGGTATGACGTAGAGCTGTACCCAAAATTTTCCCAAAAAAATTTCGGACAAGAGGGAAAATTTTAGAAAAATTGTGATCTGATATTTGCGTACATAATCCTTGAACAACGACAAATATCGTTCTGTAGTTTTTTTTTCTCGAAATAAAAAAAAATTTCCGACACAAGTATCAGGTTATAAGTAGTTATGTTCCAAATCAAAAAATCTAAGTGTCCGACAAAAATATTGGGGCAAATCCAAAGTCGGACAAAAAATTTAATTTTTATTGATAAACTATACTTTTAAATTATGCTGGATTCGTGTATCCCTTATCTTTACAACCATTTTTCCGACAAAGGTAGTAAGTTACAAGTAATTATATTCTTAAACAAAAAATGTAATTGTTTGACAAAAATCTTGGGGCAAACGAACAGAAAACTTAATTCTTTTAGGCTATCGACGAGAAAGTAATATCAAAAAATTTTAAAAGAGTTTTCTCGGTTATTTTTGAATCGATTTAGCTCAAAATTGGTACACACACTAAGTAAAATATTTAAAAGGGTATGACGTAGAGCTGTACCCAAAAATTTTTTAAAAAATTTTCCGACAAGAGGGAAAATTTTAGAAAAATTGTGATCTGATATTTGCTTACATACTCCTTGAACAACGACAAACATCGTTCTGTAGTTTTTTTTTCCAATTAAAAAAAATTTCCGACACAAGTATCAGGTTGTAAGTAGTTATATTCTAAATCAAAAAATCTAAGTGTCCGACAAAAATATTGGGTCAAATCCAAAGTCGGACAAAAAATTTAATTTTTATTAATAAACTGTCTTTTAAACAATACTGGGTTCGTGCAACCCTTACCTTTAAAACCATTTTTCCGACAACATTAGTAGGTTATAAGTAATTATATTTTTAATCAAGAAATCAAAGTGTCGGACAAAAATATTGGGGCAACTCGACAGTCGGACAAAAAATTTAATTTTTATTAGTAAAGTATACTTTCAAATTACGCTGGGTTCGTGCATCCCTTATCTTTACAACCATTTTTCCGACAAAAGTAGTAGGTTACAAGTCATTATATTCTTAAACAAAAAATGTAATTGTCTGACAAAAATGTTGGGGCAAACGAACAGAAAACTTAATTCTTTTAGGCTATCGACGAGGAGGTATTATCAAAAAAAAATTTATAACAGTGTTTCTCGGTTACTTTTGAATCGATTTAGCTGAAAATTAGTACACACGCTAAGTAAAGCATTTAAAAGGGTATGATGTAGATCGGAACCCAAAATTTTCTTCAAAAATTTTCCGACAAGAAGGAAAATTTTAGAAAAATTGTGATCTGATAATTTGTGTACATACTTCTTGAAAAACGACAAACGTCGTTCTGTATTTTTTCTTGAATTAAAAAAAAATTTTCAGCACATGTATCAGGTTATAAGTAGTTATATTCCAAATCAAAAAATCTAAGTGCCCGACATAAATAGTGGGGCACATCCAAAGTCGGACAAAAAATTTAATTTTTATTAATTAACTATACTTTTAAACAATTCTGGGTTCGTGCATCCCTTATCTTTACAACCATTTTTCCGACAAAAGTAGTAGGATACAAGTAATTATACTCTTAAACAAAAAATGTAATTGTCTGACAAAAATGTAGGGGCAAACGAACAGGAAACTTAATTCTTTTAGGCTATGGACGAGGAGGTACTATCCAAAAATATTTTAAAACAGATCTTCTCGGTTATTTTTGAATCGATTTAGCTGAATATTGGTACACACACTAAGTAAAACATTTAAAAGGGTATGACGTAGAGCTGTACCCAAAATTTTCCCAAAAAAATTTCGGACAAGAGGGAAAATTTTAGAAAAATTGTGATCTGATATTTGCGTACATACTACTTAAACAACGACAAACATCGTTCTGTAGTTTTTTTTTTCCAATTAAAAAAAATTTCCGACACAAGTATCAGGTTATAAGTAGTTATATTCTAAATCAAAAAATCTAAGTGTCCGACAAAAGTATTGGGTCAAATCCAAAGTCGGACAAAAAATTTAATTTTTATTAATAAACTGTCTTTTAAACAATACGGGGTTCGTGCAACCCTTACCTTTAAAACCATTTTTCCGACAACATTAGTAGGTTATAAGTAATTATATTCTTAATCAAAAAATCAAAGTGTCGGACAAAAATATTGGGGCAACTCGACAGTCGGACAAAAAATTTAATTTTTATTAGTAAAGTATACTTTCAAATTATGCTGGGTTCGTGCATCCCTTATCTTTACAACCATTTTTCCGACAAAAGTAGTAGGTTACAAGTAATTATATTCTTAAACAAAAAATGTAATTGTCTGACAAAAATGTTGGGGCAAACGAACAGAAAACTTAATTCTTTTAGGCTATCGACGAGGAGGTATTATCAAAAAAAAATTTAAAACAGTGTTCCTCGGTTACTTTTGAATCGATTTAGCTGAAAATTGGTACACACGCTAAGTAAAGCATTTAAAAGGGTATGACGTAGATCGGAACCCAAAATTTTCTTAAAAAATTTTCCGACAAGAGAGAAAATTTTAGAAAAATTGTGATCTGATAATTTGTGTACATACTCCTTGAACAACGACAAACATCGTTCTGTATTTTTTTCTCGAAATAAAAAAATTTTCAGCACATGTATCAGGTTATAAGTAGTTATATTCCAAATCAAAAAATCTAAGTGTCCGACAAAAATATTGGGGCAAATCCAAAGTCAGACAAAAAATTTAATTTTTATTAATAAATTATACTTTTAAACTCTGCTGGGTTTGTGCATCCCTTATCTTTAAACCCAATTTTCCGACAAAGGCAGTAAGTTACAAGTAATTATATTCTTGAACAAAAAATCTAATTGTCTGACAAAAATGTTGGGGCAAACGAACAGAAAGCTTAAGTCTTTTAGGCTATCGAGGAGGAGGTATTATCAAAAAAAATTTAAAACAGTGTTTCTCGGTTTCTTTTGAATCGATTTAGCTATAAATTGGTACATACGCTATGTACAACACTTAAAAGGGCATGACGGTGAGTTTTACCCAAAATTTTCCAAAAAGATTTTCCGACAAGAGGGAAAATTTCGGAAAATTTTTCTAAAATTTTGGAATGTTCTCTACGTTACGTCCTTATAAACATTATAAGGAGTATTTCTACAAATTTTCAGTTTGATCTATGTAGATCTTACCGAGAAAAATAGTTTATAGTTCGCTTTGGTCTCCTTGATGCTTATTATTTTTTTATATCCCAGAGAACGGCTGTTCCCGTACATGCGACACTATATTATACAAGAAATTTTCGATTTTCTAAATGTGACTGAATTGAAAAAATTGGGCCAAATCCAATCTTAAAATATAGGAAGAGAGAAATATGTCAACCATCCATTTTGGTACAAGGGTGTGGATGTTACGGCCATTCCCATTTAGGGTCTGTTTTTCGTTCTCGTCCCCAAATCTCCCAAAAATTTCGAAAATTTAAGTCCGATTTTCAACGCATGTTTAATTTTGAAAATTCTTCTCTTCTTCTTCTTCTTTTTATATAGACATTACTCTGTCTGTTTTTCAATGTGCCTCCAGTAAGTTGTCATTCCATCTTTTTCGTGGTCTTCCCCCTGATCGTCTTCCTATTGGGGAACCGTCTCTGTCCGTTCTTACTACTCTATTTGTTGTCATTCGGCTTATGTGGTCGTTCCATTCTACCCTTCTGCTTTTCATCCAGTTATTAATGTTGTCCACCTTGCATCCCCTTCATATATCTACACTTCTAGCTACATCCCACAGCGTCTTACCATTGATTTTTCGCAACGTTTTCATCTCTGCTGTTTCTATAGCTTTTTTTGTCCTTTCTGTATCAGGTTGTGTTTCTGCCGCGTATGTCATTATTGGTTTGATGACTCTTTTGTAAATTCTGCCTTTCACTTCTTTTCTGATGTTTTTATTTCTCCATATTGTTTCATTCAGGCAACCTGCGGCTCTGTTTGCTTTATTCATCTGATCTTCCACTTTTGTTTCGAGCTTTCCGTAGTTGCATAGTTTGATGCCTAGATATTTAAACTCCATGACTTGTTCTATTATTTGACCCTCCAGCTCTAATTTACACCTTATTAGATCTACTGTTGTAACCATGCATTTAGTCTTTTTTGGGGAAATTAAAATGTTAAATTTTCTAGCGGTTATATTAAATTCGTGCAGCATACGTTGTAAATCATCTTCACTTTGAGAGATTAGTATTGCGTCGTCTGCATAGCAGATTATTTTAAGTGGTTTTTCTCCCATTTGGTATCCTTTTTTTGTTATTTTATAATACTTTTAATAATATACTTTTTTAATACTTTTTTTATTATTTCGTCCATGATCAGGTTGAACAACAGAGGACTCAGGGAATCTCTCTGTCTTATCCCATTGCCATTTTGAAAATTGTATATATCATTCAAAAGTTACCGATCTCAGAAATTTTACTCAATTTCTATTTAAAAAGGGGAAAATGTTTTGTATGTTTGTGTGTATGTTTGTGGAAAAGTTATACCGATCTAAATTTCTTTTCTATGGTTTAAGAGGGGGTCAGGGCCGATTCAGAACCGGTATAGCTTGTGACTTTCGACCACCCATAAGCCAGCTATAGGACTTGGTAGGTACAAAACGGCATATTTTTTGGGGGTATAAATCTTAGGTTCAAGAAGAGACAGGAAAACCAAAAGTACACCAAATTAATAGCGTTGAGTTAAGCTTTCAAATAGTGCTTAAGTGGTTAAGATCAGAGATACACACGGCTCAGTACAGCTGAAAAACCGAAAAACTAAACTTTGAAAATTTTGGTTTTTAGACAATTACTCAAAATTTCAACCTACAAATTGCGCCAACAAATAAGGAGGACTCCAGATGCGTCTATCGGTGTATACCTCTATCTGGAAAAATTCGAATTTTTAAGTTATAGCCTTCATAAGTGTGATCAAATCTATTTCCTATAGGAAAACCGGTTTTTCAAGCTCAATAGTCCTATAATACCTTCGGTTATCCTACTTGACCTTGGATGCATCAGACACTACTTCTCAATACGTTTCAAACTCATATTTAGTGATCAAATTCGGTAATACCGATTAGAAGGTATCTAGTTCCAAAAGTATAATCCATTTGATCATTATCGCCGAAATGGTTTATGTAGTTGTAGTGGTTGCGACGCTAAATTTAGATAGATTTATATAAAAATAGAGCAATACGAGTTCATTTACCGGCCACTAAAAAAATTTTTTATTCTATTTCGAATAGAAAAAAAAAACTCTAGTGTACATTCGATGGACACTAGATCATTTGAGAGATAATCATAGAAGGCGACCATATATATCTTAACGTGGAATCGAGAAACAATACATTCAATTTCATTTAATTTATATACAGGTAAAATTTCGTAAATAATGGGCCATAGCTTAACGTCAGGTTCCTGAGCTAAAAATAGACCGATTTAAGCTTAGTTAGTTAGCTTAGATTTAAACTTATCTTAGTACAAATTTTATAATAACCGAGATACAGGATATCAAAGTTAAAATTTTTTTTATATATTATTGAATATTTCCTGACAGGTATGAGATAACAACATGAAATTTGGTATGTGGGGGTTTTTGGATCGAGAAAACTAAATTCCCTACCAAAAATTATGTATTGCCCAGAGGGCGCCACATACGCCTTTCAGCACTCATTTATTACGTTCAATTTTTTTTATACCTCACTCTGTATAATTTTGACATTAAAATTTTTATTTTCCTATTATTTTTACTTAAAAAAGGTATACTTCTTTGATCTCCCTAAACTCAACCGTTTTCGAGATAAACGCATTTTAAATCTGCGATACACCATCATTTTTAGCATAATATTAGCATAATATATAGCAGTTCTCAAATTTATGTCATTGCATCGCAAATTCCATTTGAAGAAATTTGCGATACATTTTTGTATCGCAAAATGATGGTGTATCGCATATTTAAAATGCGTTTATCTCGAAAACGGTTGAGTTTAGGGAGATGAAAGAAGTATACCTTTTTTAAGTAAAACTAATAGGACAATAAAAATTTTAATGTCAAAATTATACAGAGTGAGGGATAAAAAAATTGAACGTAATAAATGAGTGCTGAAAGGCGTATGTGGAGCCCTCTGGGCAATGCATAATTTTTGGTAGGGAATTTAGTTTCCTCGACCCAAGAAACCCCCACATACCAAATTTCATGTTGTTATCTCATACCTGTCAGGAAATATTCGATAATAAATAAAAAAAAAGTTTAACTTTGACACCCTGTATCTCCAAAACGCCCCATTATTTTTGTCCGACAAGTGATCCAATATGCATTACACATGTAAAAGAACAGCACAAAATAAAAATGACATCTGTGGTAATAAATAAAAATTTTTCAGGAAATTGACATCTTCGGCGCGTCCGACTGTGCATATGCCCCGTGAAAATTGTCCGACAAGGTTACCACATTATTGTAAAAATGTTTTATGGTATATTCTGATAAAATTAGCAATGTGGTAATAAATTTTTTATTTTCATAAATTTGACATATTTAGCGTGTCCGACGCGTCGTATGCCCCAATATTTTTGTCCGACAAAATTATTTTCGCTGTTTATACGATAAAAACCATTGATTAAAATAAAATGACCAATGTGGTTATAAATTTTTTTCTTGCATAAAATTGACAACTTCGTGACCGCTTGACAGACAAACGCCCCACTGCCATGATGCGCTAAGCTCGAAATTTGTCCGACTCCACCCAAATAACAAGTACAAAAAGTTTCAACGGTGTGGTCATAAATAATAATTTTATATGGGGGCCTAAGAACTATATTTACTTGAATAAACTCAGTTCTTTTAAAAGCTATTTTGATATTATATTGTATTTTTGGTTTGGTAAGTATTTATTTAATTAAAATAAGTCAATAAAATGTGTAAGTAATCATCTGTCAATATGGTTAATTTCTGTCTATGAGTTTGTCAAACGTGTACATATTACTCTGACTTTTCAATCATAGTGTACAAAATTACAGATTAGTATATTTTTACGAATATACATTTATTTGCAGATAATGTCTGGAAAATGATCTGGATACCAAAATGATCTGAATTCATTAAGGTGATACAGTAGCGATCAACAGGTAGCCAAAACGCGTTCCAAGATTGCGGCTGTAATTTTGAATATTTTTTAGAGATATTTGGCACACGTATTCGTAATATAATAAAGAATGGCGGTACAGAGCCCAATTTGAAAAATATATTAATATGTGGAAATTACTCTGTAATTAAATACAATATTAAAAAAACGAGCCTGTACCGCCATTAAGAAGAACAAAAAAATACACTTTCTTCAAATAAACTTTTTTATCCGATGCCTAGATTTTGTGTCATTGTGGAACTACTAATGAAATAAAAAAATTTAGTAGTTCCAAAATGACACAAAATCTAGGCATCGGATAAAAAAGTTTATTTGAAGAAAGGGTATTTTTTTGTTCTTCTTAATGGCGGTACAGGCTCGTTTTTTTAATATTGTATTTAATTACAGAGTAATTTCCACATATTAATATATTTTTCAAATTGGGCTCTGTACCGCCATTCTTTATTATATTACGAATACGTGTACCAAATATCTCGAAAAAATATTCAAAATTACAGCCGCAATCTTGGAACGCGTTTTGGCTACCTGTTGATCGCTACTGTTTCCTCTTAAGGTACTAGTACACTTTAGAAGACCAAAAATAAGCATTTTTTCAAGATTTTTTTCTCAGAACCTTTATTAAAAATGAACATAAAACTTTTTACATATTAATACCTAACTCTTAGAAAATACAAAAAATATTTCTTTTTTCATTTATGCACGTACACCCATATTGTAGAAGGCGCCAAAGTCGAGGAGCCGAAAAAAAGTAGTTCGGATGGCGGACAGTTAATCTCAGGATTGGGATCTCCGAAACAAAAAAATCGTACGGCATTTGAAAAAATAAGGTTTCTTACGTGACAATTTACCACCATTAGTGAAAAATTCAGCAAAAAAAATATTTTACGGAAATTTTAACAAATTTTGTGAAAAAATCGCCCGTTTTTCTTCAGTTTTTCATTGTTAAAAAATACTTATTTTTTATTTTTTGGTCAATTTGTGGTAAATTGTCACGTAAGAAACCTTCCTTTTTCAAATTCAGTACGATTTTTTTGTTTCAGATATCCCAATCCTGAGATTAACTGTCCGCCATCATTTTTCGAGGCCTCGACTTTTGCGCCCTCTACAATATTAGTGTACGTGCATAAATGAAAAAAGATATATTTTTTGTACACTCTAAGAGTTAGATATTAATATGTAGAAAGGTTTATGTTCATTTTTAGTAAAGGTTCTGAGAAAAAAATTATTGAAAAAAATGATTATTTTTGGTCTTCTAAAGTGTACTAGTATCTTAAGTTTACTTTCATTTAAGTGACTTAATGCAGCTGACATAAACGACATTTTTTAAATTCCTGTTACTATTTACGTCCGGCAACTTTAACATGGAGAAATTCATAATACTGTATTTGCTTACTCATTATTTTTGTATTGTTAATCTATATCAAATAATTAATTACGGTAGTAAAAGTAACATTGATTACCAATAAATATATAGGTATTATCAGAAAAAGAATAACATCACAAAAAATTTTTGACACATCGAAAAATCTTACTCATCGAAAAATCTTTGACACATCGTTAGCGAAAAATCTTACGGTGGGGTAGTAGTCACATCCGTCTTTTTATAATATTAACTTAGTTTAGACGTTGTTTTGACTAGAAATTTTTGATTTGATTCGTATGTATATCATCGATGACGCATGGGTATTCTTTCAGTTTCCTACTGTATTATGTATATATTCAATTTCAGAAGATCAAGGAGTAACTTAAGACATTTAAATTGCTTTTATTGTTGCATGCTACCTAGTTGGTGCAGGTTATATTTTCTCAAGATTCGAAAAAAAATGAATGCATTTAAATAGCATTGGACCAAGATTTTGCGCCTACCCCCTGAAATTAGTAAGGGAAAATACTAACGTTCAAAAAATGTCCAGCCTCTATCGACTTCTCCAGGTAAGACGTGTGTAAGATCCACTTTCCAGAAGCCATACAAGATAAAGACTTTTCATTTCTAGCAGGTTTTGGACATAATAGATGTGTACAAGACGGATCATAATTGGCTAAATTAGATACTGTGGCTCCTAATTGCTCCAGGTCCGTTACCATCTTTGCCCTCTCCGTGTCGTCTGCAATTCCAGAAAGCGAAAATATTTTCAGTTGGCTTTTAGCTTGCTGATGCTGAAATATGAAACATAAGTATTATTACAAAATAACAGCGTTGCAATATTATTAAATTTCGTTGTCAACACTCACCTCTTGCGACCTAAAATCCCATCCTACTGTACATGGTTGTGAATCCTTGTATTCTGACGTGCCAGCTAAAAAATAAAACCGTATTATTGTATAAATAATCGGACAGCTTGTATCTTAGTGCACCCTATGTAACCTACAGCTAAATCTTATGTTTGTGCGTCACAGTATTGCTATACTTTTTTTTATTTCTTTCATAATTTCAATCAATGTTAAATGTACCTACAAGAATAATAGAATAATTTTATAAGAACGTTTAAATTGAACCCAATTTTGAAAAAATGTGAAAACTTTGAATTATCCACGTCCATCCGTTTGTCTGTCTGTTTGTAAACTTAACTCTTCCGTCATTATACCAGGTAGAATGACAAATGAGTTTTCAAATGAAAGCTTATAATCCAAGGATGGTACTAAAGGTGATAAATTTGACCGTCTATCTGTTCGTCTGACCGCGAATATAACTCCTCCGTCATTATACCAGGTAAAATCACAAATGAGGTGTCAAATGAAAGCTTATAATCCAAGGATGGTACTAAAGGTGATAAATTTGACCTAGGCTGTCTGTCCGTCCGACTGCGAATTTAAATCTTCCGTCATTATACCAGGCAGAATGACAAATGAGGTGTCAAATGAAAGCTTATAATCCAAGGATGGTACTAAAGGTGAGAAATTTGACATAGACTGTCTGTCCGCCTGTCCGTCCGACAGCGAATATAACTCCTCCGTCAAACACTTCGTCCTATACAAGGTATATTTATCTATTAACGGTATTATTTATATTGAGGTTAGGACGAAGTATATGACGGAGGAGTTATATTCGCGGCCGGACGGACAGACAGCCTATGTCAAATTTCTCACCTTTAGTACCATCCTTGGATTATAAGCTTTCAGACACCTCATTTGACATTCTACCTGGCATAGTGACGGAGGAGTTGAGTTTACAAACAGACAGACAAGACGGACAGACGTGGATAATTCAACGTTTCACATTTTTTTCAAAACTGGTGAAAAAAACAACATAGAAAACTTTACCTAATTGGTGTTTGTTTAAACGCAAACTATTTTTTAAATGCAACTTTATGTAATGTGATAGTATGAAAAAATAGAGGATATGGCAACGGTGTTACATGTGATGCTCGGATCCAATGCCAAAATCTACACATACATATTAGGGTGCACTAATATACAAGCTGTCCGACGTGTTCATTTTTCAACAAAAAACAAAACACGTTTTTAAACAGTCTTTCGTAAATAACTCATAAAGCATTTTTTCGAAAAAAAAACATGTTTAGTAAAAATATAGCATATAAAAAGTGGGGTATATGAGGTCTGTAGACGCAGTAGGAGTTGTAGCTAATGAAAAATAGGTTCATATTCGTCAAATTCCCAATCGAATATTTCAATGTAAAATAACCAAAAAATGAAGCACTTTCTGTGAAAAACTGATTACAAATTTTGTAAATTGTTTTAAAAAAGCTTTATTTCGGTTTTTTAAAAAAGTTTCCAGCGTCAAAACTAAAAAGTTCTGCTCGAAATAAAGATAATCCCTTTTTTTTTGGTAAAAAATTCGTGAAAATCACCCCCAAATTAGCATCCCAAATGGAATTAATCGTTACCGCTCCACACGTTGTTTTACTCGTGTATGTAATGTTAATATGATCTGTGTCATCGGTGCAAAGTGCTTATTTTTGAATGGGCATGAACAACTCATTAATCACGAGTGTATGCAAATTTTGAACAGCCATATCTTAACCTTTTTTTTGAAGTTATACTTTAGGTGCGATTTCATTGAGGGTGAAATTTTATTAATCTGCGCGCATGCGCACACAGGCAGTATGGAGTTAGTTACTAAATGTTTTAATTTATGTATGTATCAGTCCAGAAAAGGTGTGGAAAGAATATATTAGAGTTTTTAAATATATTTTTCTACAAACGTGTTAAAATGCAATTTATAGCACTCCATAGGAGCGTTAAAAATGCTACTTTAAAGCCTAGTGCTTTAAAAATTTTAAGGCACTACAGTTAAAAGTGAATTGTCAAATTGTGAAACGTCAAAATATTTATATTTCATTTACTAATATTAATATTAATAATACAACTTGCGCAATTTGAAAAAGGTGGTTTAAAAGGTTTTTTAAAATTTAATTTAAACTGTATTATTGCATTTTTAACACGTTTGTAGAAAAAAAACTATTAAAATTTGTTAGAATATACAAAAATAAAAGTAGATGTTATTCTGATTTACGTATTGACAATATATGCAGTTTTGATGTAATGTCAAGAAAAATATAAAAATGGAATGTCAGTAAAGTTCAAGTAAAAGTTTTTGTAATTGAGAATGAATAAATTATAATTGTTGATATATAAGACGTTTGTAGAAAAAATATTGTATGATATAGGTACGTGTTTTTTTTCTCTGATTCTGGCCATGGTTTAGAACTAGACCCTTTAGCCACGTAATTGTATAACTGTATATCACTAACTCAGGTGTAATGTGTAGTGTATGTGTTGAGTAAGTGTCTTGTTACTTTGCAAAGTCGACGCCATGTCTTTGCAAAGAGACGCTAATTGTATCCGAACGTCTGCGGCCCCTCCGGTGAGTACCGATCCCACAAGGACAGAAACTATTTTCATTTATTAATTTATAATAAATGAAAAAATTTCTGACCCTGGTGAAGGTACGTGTTAAAAGTATATTTTTAAGGCACTTATGTGAATTGCAGAATGAGCGAAGCGAATCTTTCACACGAAACTTTCACATACGTGCCTTAAAATTGTACTTTTTTAACATTTATAAATCATAAGTAGGTAACTATTATTATAATTTTTGTGTATTTGGACTTGTCTACCTCGGGAATAAGATAATAAGTAATAATATTTAAAGTATTTTATAATTCACTTCGTCTGTTTGTCACTATGTCTTGAGAAATCTTGTAGCCCGGATAAACAAAAGGGTATAGCTCAGTGGTAGAGCGTTGGACTGGAGATCAAGAGGACCCCGGTTCGAATCCTGGTGTTTTCTAATCTTTTTTTAATTTTTGGTATTGTTTTAATAAAAATTTTTGGAAAGTAGTACGTAAAAATTAATTTAATCTTTAAATAAAATACAAATGAACTGTCCGAAAGTATATTTATTTCATTGAAATCATATTTAGAAGTATAACTTCTTACGTGCGTACAAAGTACACACACATTCTTTTTTTATTTACAATTTGGTTCAACCAAATATTTTTCATGAACCTATGAACCTATTTTTCATTAGCTACAACTCTGCTTTTACTAGGTCTAGAGGCCTCATGCATACACCATTTTTAATTTTTTTTCCTACCGCCGCCGCGTGCTAAAACAGCCACTTTCCCGCATGCATTTCGTTTCCGAAAGTTGCACTTTCCCGCACTGGTGCAGTAAAGTAGAATACCTTGTAATATGGTTTTATAATAAACTAATATTTAGATATTATTTATTAATTTATTTCAAATTTATCTTATTGTGTTCATACTTTAATGAAATTAACGAATTCATTACTTAATGAATTATTTTGACATACTATTCAAAAGTCAAATCAGTAGACAATAACAATGGTTTTGAAGCGTCGTCATGGAAACCAATGTCGTCGTCATGGTAACCAATTTCATTGAAAGTTTGATTTTGACAACCTTGTCAACGTACGGCCCTAGAAAAAATATTGTTCCTAACTCATGCGGAAAGTGACTTTCGCGCACTCAACTGCTTACCCGAACTCCGCTGTCGCGTCGTTCGGGTCAAAATAACTATTTTAGAATCTATATTTTTGCTATATTTATTTTTTTCGATAAAATACTTACTTTTTGAGTTATTTGAGAAAGAGAGTCTAAATACGTGTTTTTTTTTGTTGAAAAATGAACATAATATGGTTTAGTCAGCTTATCCATTTTTAGACTTATTTTGAACGTATATTTTTTCACCCCCGAAAAGGGGCGAAACTCAGCCTCAGCGCAAAAGTACACATCGGCACAATATCACTTTTTTTCTTTGACGTATTAGTTACGCGTATGCCAAATTCCATGTCAATCCAAGCGGTTCTTTAAAATTCACAACAAAAACCGAGAGTAAATGGACTATTACTTATTTACTTCTATCGAACTTATTTAGTTCACTTATTTTATCGCAGATGTGCAGATTATCGAAAGTGGCCATTTTTTGGAAAAGTTATTTACCAGTTTTTTTATTGCTGGAATCGAATCTTAAGATTACATATACAGGGTGTCCAGGAACTCTACCGACAAACGAAGGCAGGAGATTCCTCAGATAATTTTAAGACAATTCACCTAGTCCGAAAATACTTCTTAAGGCAGCTAGAGCTCTTTGAAGATGGCGTCATGAAATTAGTTTTTCTTAAATACCTCCAGAAGGCTTCTATTTAGAAAAACGAAAATTGGTATACTTATTTACTTTTCAGAGATGAATCGATTCCATCCATTGCAAATTTCTAGTACCGGTCATAGGCGTCCGTTTTGGGTAGAGCAACAGGTATTTTATCGCATAACTTTTTTGTCCTGAACTTTTATGCATTTTTGACACCGGATTATTAAATTGTGAGGTATTCTAGTACTAAAAGGTACTCTTGTTTTAAGTCGGTAGGACACACCGTTTTCTAGAAAAATCGATTTGAAAGTTTTTCGTTTTTGGAATTTGAAAAAAAATTGAAAGAACTTTTCAACAAAAATACGAAGTATTTTACCAACATAAAGTAAGAGTAACTTTTAGTACTCGAATACCTCATAATTTAACAATCTAGTGTCAAAAATGCTCGAAAATTCAAGACAAAAATGTTATGCTATAAAATAACTGTTGACCTACCCAAAACGGACGCCTATGACCAGTACTAGAAATTCGCAATTAATGAAATCGATTTATCTCTGGAATATAAATAAATGTACCAGTTTTTGTCTTTGTAAACAGTTTTTTTTTTTTGATTTTTTTTTAAGTCAGAAAGCGAAAAATTTTCAAATCGATTTTTCTAGAAAACGGTATGTCCTACCGATTTAAAACAAGAGTACCTTTTAGTACTAGAATACTTTACAATTTAATAATCCAGTGTCAGAAATGCATAAAAGTTAAAGATAAAAAAGTTATGCGATAAAATAACCGTTGCCCTACCCAAAACGGACGCCTATGATCGGTACTGGAAATTTGCAATGGATGGATTAGATTGATATCTGGAAGATAAATACGTGTACCAATTTTTGTTTTTCTAAATAGAAGCGTTCTGGAGGTATTTAAGAAAAACTAATTACAAGACGCCATCTTCAAAGAGCTCTAGCCCCTTAGGAAGCATTTTCGGACTAAGTGAATTGGGTTCAATTATCTTAAAATTATCTGAAGGATCTCCTGCCTTCGTTTGTCGGTAGAGTTTCTGGACACCCTGTATATTAGTAATAGTCCAGGAACCGAAGCTTTTCACCTCGCAATTTTTACAGAATGGATAGATTTGCTTGAAAATTTGAGAATAAGTAGTGGATAGTCCAAGGATCAAAATCTATATGATGCCGAAAGGCGCTTTTACCATGGGGGTGGTTGCCACCCCATCTTGGGGGTGAAAATTTTTTATTATATTTTGACCAAAAAAGTTGATAAAAACATTAATTTTAAGCAAAAAATGTTCTATACATGTTTTTGATAAAATTAATATTTTTCGATTTATTCGCTATCGAAAGTGTTAGTTTTATATCGAAAAACTCAATGTTTTTCGATATTATACTTATTTACGATTCACTCAATTTTTGCCGTAGAAAAAATTTAGTCAAAACAATTTCTTAGGAATTAAATAACCTACAATTTCATATTTAAACATTTTTTCGTATCTCTGATCCTAATCGTTCTATTCTGAAGAAAATGGCATTTTTTTAACAAACTATAAAACTTCGTTATTCGCTTTTAACTCCAGTTTTTTTTAAAACTAATCATTATAAGCTAGTCAGACTTCTGGAATCTATTACTAATACATAAATAAAGAAGTATGAATAAGGCCAATGACTAAAAACATAGCTAACTTACATTATTATGCTACCAATTGGATTTTCCTTTTTTTTTCAAAAAAATATATTGATTTTTTAACCGTAACTGTTTTATTTTTCATCCTAGAAAGTTTGTTAAAAAAGAATTTTGTAGGTTTCTATAAGATCTATAAGGCTATTAATATTAAATCCTTTTAAATTCCTCAGTCGCAAAAAGAGGTGACTGTAAAAGGGTTGGTAAAGATGGTTTTTGCATGGTATTACAAGTTTTAATTGTCAATAGCTCACTCAATTTTTGCCATAGAAAAAATTTTTGCTAACCCCGTTCTTGGGAATTAAATAAGCTACAATTTTATATTTAAATATTTTTTTCGTATCTCTGATGATAATCTTTCTATTCTGAAGAAAAGGGCATTTTTTACCAAACTAAAAAAAACGTTATTCGCTTTTTACTCCATTTTTTTTAAAACTAATCATTACAAACCAGTCAAACCTCTAGAACCTATTAAAAGTACATAAATATAGAAGACCAAATAAGGTTAATGACTAATTTTAATTAGGGTGGTAAGTAGGGGGAAGTTTCTGATCACTTTTTCGCTGAAAAAAAAAATAGGGACTGAAATTCTTTCCATAATAAGTCACTTAATTTTTGAGCTAGAGACTTTTTTTATTCCTGTAGATGGATATTTTTAATAACTCTAAATTAGTTTGAACAAGTTATCCTCGAAAAATGCACAGTTTTCCCGTGTTTTGAGTTTGAAACTACAATATTTAGCATTTGACGAAGAAGAGCTAACATATAATGAAAGTATAGCTCGATTACTATTGGTGTCAAAGAAAATAAAAAAACTGTTTTGTTTATTTTTTCAAAAGGTATATTTTGTTAAGCAAAGTTGTTTTGATAAAACGAAAACTTTTTGAGTTATTAGCAGAAAACTGATTAAAGACATTGATTTGTTCGATATAAAACTAACACTTTCGATAGCGAATAAATCGAAAACTATTAATTTTATCAAAAAAATGTATAGAACATTTTTTGCTTAAAATGAATGTTTTTACCAACTTTGAGGTCAAAATAAAATAAAAAATGTCCACCCCCAAGATGGGATGGCAACCACTCCGATTGGTAAAAGCGCCTTTCGGCCTCATATAGATTTTGATCCTTGGACTATCTACTACTACTACTTATTCTCAAATTTTCAAGCAAATCGATCATTCTGTAAAATTTGCGAGGTTGTGTCCTATTTTAAGCTTCATTACCTGGACTATAATAATGTATGTAAATTCCGCAGAAAGTGTAGCATTTTGTTTAAAAACAAATTATTTACAAACCGAAATCTTATTGTTTCAATTATTGTAGTAATTATACTAAAAATTATTAATACCTGGACCTGGGATCAGCGCCTGGAAGTTCGTACTTTGTCTTTTAGCAGACCCACTGGCACTAAGCAAGTCTTCTATTTGTTTAATTCTGCTTGCTATCTGTTGGTTTTCCGGCGTTATATCTGCCTCATTTGGCGTGACCTAAAAACGCAATGATATTTAATTAACATAATAAGAACAACTATAGTCTGTTTTTAAACTAAGAGGAGTAATTCAAATTTGCCTCGCCGTAAAGCTTGTTTGTAATTGGTCCAACCTCAGGCAAGTTTACTCCACTGTTATCAAATTTTGACACTAATGGCATTTATAAAATTTTGACACTTCTGTCATTTTATAGTTTAATTAAGTTATATCTGCGATTTTTTGTATTTTTTACGTTATTCGTTGAATTTTTAGATTTTTAATGTTTTTATATAAAAACTGTTGTTTTTAGAATTTTTTAGCGATGTATTAGTATAATATAATATTTATGGATTACCGTAAAATGCCGATATGATCAACCAAAAAAGAATATGTATTTGGTGATATTTCTAGTGACTTTCTTGGGTGTGGATCTGTCTTTTTAGTTTACTCCTCTTGGTTTAAAAATAAAGCTTAGCCGCGACTATTTTTGATATATGCAAAAAAAATTAAATTTAAAAACATGGTGAATAAAATTAACAAGCAGTAATATAATTGTATAAAATAAAAAACAATCAAGCTATATTTTTGAAAACTTTCCCCTATAATTACTTATACATGACTACAATTCAGAGTTTCTGTATAAAGTGCTGTATTTAAAAAATCGATTTATTTTGTGCTAAATGTCCTGGTCTATTAATATATTATTCTCAACTATTTTTAATGGAAAATAAGCCACAATTTTACCAAAAAAAATGATTTTATTAACGTTTCGTGGTGAAAGTAAAATTGTGGCTTATTTCCCATTTAGAATAGTTGATTATAAAAATGCCACAAGGAAATAGCTTCAGAACAATATATTATTCATTCTAAATATTATCAATTTTGGTCACTTCACGCATGTATTTAAGCACTCTCACTTGCGAAATATGCGTTCCTTGCTGTTCCTTCTTCTTAAAATTCAGTACAAAACATCATTGTAGTAATCAAGTATTATTTATATATCTATATGTATTAATACTATTATTTTTATAATTTAAAATAACATATTAAAGTCAGAATTTGGTATTAGTTTTGAGAGTAAACTAAATGTAAGACCAAATACTTTCGATGTCGGGATAGCATCACGAGGTTTTTCCTGGTTTTCCCTCGTGATTTACTATCAATACAATCTCTAACACGAGAATTTTACTGTCACCGTTGCATTTGGTTACCTTTTTAAAGACAGATCACATGATATTATTTTTTGTGGCGGATATTCTTGGCTTGGGGTTGATTTCATGTAATCGAATGAACTATCTTTCAGTAAAGTCGTAGCAGGAACGCAACTCATAAATATTGGCAATATCATTTTAAAGTCTTCTGCTTTAAAATGTATAATATATGTCTGAATTGCCGATATACATGAGTCAGATTAAATAAATTTTTAGAAGAATTTTTTACTAAGCAACAACATTTTTGTTTAATTTAGTAATATTTTGTATTTTGACAACGACATCCGATTTGGGCGTCGAAACGTTAATAAAATTAGTTTTTCAATTTAATTGTGGCTTATTTCTCAATCAAAATAGTTAACTATAAATAATTATTATGTAAATATTCATTTAATGCTACACTTGAGAGCAAAATAATCGACTCACTTGCAGAACTGTAAACGTTAGAAGTCTCGAATTCCCTAAACCTGTTGTCCAATTTGAGTGATTGTTTTAGTATGTTATAGCCTTATTATTTAAGAAAATCGATGTAATATTATTGTTGCTAGACAGGAAAGGTCATTTTATACCGGGTGTAACAACCGTACTGTATTTTTTTCTTAAAGTTCGGAACACCCTGGGTAATATTCTAGCAAATAAAAAATGTTTAAATTAAAACTCAATTGTAGCCTTAGGCTTTCCTAACTTCTTGTTCTTTGATTCATTCGCTTATGTTCGATAATAAAAGAGATATGTACTTTTACATTACAAATGACGTATATGCTATTTGGTCTTGATCAATATCATTCCAAATCTCGAGAGCTACTGTTTCTACCCCTTGTAAGGTTCTAGGAGGTGGCAAACCTCCTAGTCCTAGTCGTAGTCTTCTGCCAATTATGTCCCACAAATGTTCGATCCAGTTAAGATCTGGACTATGCGATGGCCAATGCGAAGCCCGAAGATGTACCTGTTGTTAATATGCGGTTACAGTCCGTGAACGTGAGGTCTTGCGTTATCGTGCGTTAGCAAAAACTTGTTACCAATATAAGGATCCGATAGCATAGTAGCTAAGTCTTTCGCTATGTAAGATCACTGCTTGAACACACTCATCGAGGGTCAAATTCTTTGTAGCGCGTTCCATTTCCACCAAATAACAAAAAAAAAAACTACGGACGCAAATGAAGTTTTAAATAATAAATCTACTAATTTTCACAGCAAACCAGACACTTTTTGACTGTTAACCATTTGACATCCATTAAATTGTTAAATTCCAATAGCCTACTTTAGGCTTGTTTATTAAACTAAGCAGAAAAAGAGGATTATTTGATGAAAAACATCGCTAGTTGTTAACGTACCTAACTTCTTTATTGTGCAACATAAGGAAATGAATCAAAAAATAAAATGTTAATAAAGCCTAAGGCTACAATTGAGTTTTAATTTAAATATTTTTTATATGCTAAAATATTCCACAGGGTATTCCGAACTTTAAGAAAAAACACAGTATGATTGTTACACCCGGTATAAAATGACCTTTACCTGTCTAGCAACAATAATATTACATCGATTTTCTTAAATAATACGGCTATAACATACTAAAAAATCACTCAAATCGGAAAACAGGTTTAGGAAATTCCAGACTTCTAACGTACACAATTCAGCAAGTGAGTCGATTATTTTGCTCTCAAGTGTACATACATTCGTACAAAGAACAATATCTTACATCTTAGTTAATATTCGATAAAACATTGGAGATTATCTGAATGATACAATGATTTCAATTTAAAAATGTTGCCCAGAATATAAAGTTTCTATCCTTCTCTAGTTCTTAATATTGTTCTGAAGCTATTTCCTTGTGGCATTTTTACAATCAACTATTTTTAATGGGAAACAAGCCACAATTTTACCAAAAATGATTTTATTAACGTTTCGAACCCCAAATCAGGTTTTGTTGTCAAAATTCAAAATACTACTAAAATAAACAAAAATGTTGTTGCTAAGTAAAAAAAATTCTTCTAATAATTTATTTAATCTGACTCATTTATATTGGCAATTCAGACGTATATTATACATTTTAAAGTAGAAGACTTTAAAATGATATCGCCAATATTTATGAGTTGCGTTCCTGGGACGACTTTACTAAAAGATAGTTCATTCGATTACATGAAATCAATCCCAACTCAAGAATATCCGTCACAAAAAAATCATAGCATGTGATATATCTTTAAAAAGACAACCAAATGCAACGATGACAGTAAAATTCTCGCGTTAGAGATTCCATAGTAAATCACGAGGGAAAACCAGGAAAAAACCTCGTGATACTATCCCGACATCGTAAACATTTGGTCTTGCATTTAATTTACTTTAAAAAAAAATAATACCAATTTCTGACTTTAATATGTTTAAATGATAAATAATATTAATAATACATAGATATACAATCAGTAATACTAAAATATAAAATTTGTACTTACTCGATATGTTATTGACTTACTAATCGTGGTATTTTCTTTCTATTGACTTCCTCGTTCAGTATGGGTAACCACATCCTACTGCATTCTACCGAGGAATTTGCGACACAAAGGGAATAATTAAATCCTTATATGATAGAGCCAAAATTACTTGTTCTAACGAAAATTCATTTTTAGAAGAAAAATAATTGTTAACATCTGTTTTATTAAAAAATGATTATCCTTTATCGTTTATAAATAAGGAATTGTCAAGATTGGATCGAATAGAACAGAACAACTTAGAACGGGATCCGACAACATTCACAAGAAATAATACGAGGAAAATATCAATACCATATATAAAAGGACTATCCGAGAAACTTAAAACAATATTAAATAAGATAAAAAGATAAAGTTGGAACTTTACCAAGCTGCAGACGGGGGTTGTGAATTGCATAGTGTAGAATTCTTTCCTTTTTGTCTTCACTGCAGTATCCATTTGGTTTGCAAATTGTAGAAGCCTTGGAGGTGTCACCAGGGAAATGTACCAATAAGTTTTCAATTTAAAAATCTTTTAGTAATATTTTTAATATTTTTCAATATTATTAATGTTGCTATTAGGATTGAAAAACTTTATCTTTCAATTGCCAGATGACGCTAGTCACCTAATCCATTCACGTCAGTTGCAGTGTGAGACTAATATATGTCGATAAGATTTACTGGATGAGAGAAAGCAACCTATGCATTCTCTGAAGAGCCTCTAACAAGAGGTGAAATCGTCTATAAGAGTGCTGGTTGCGCTCTCTAATCCAAGTAAAAATTAAGACATTTTTGGCTTCGCATTGCAGCTGAATAAAAATGGTATACATTTTTATTTTAATAGGAAATAAATTCAACATTTCAACAACATTCAAAACAACAAACACATTGAGATCTATTCTATCTAAAACTAAACCTAACAATGAACAAGAAAGAACAAAAAATTGCATTTATAAAATACCTTATGAATGCGAACAATTTTATTTAGGTGAAACATCAAGACCATTAAACGTTAGAATAAGTGAACATCAGTCTTATATTAAAAATAGAGAATTTGATAGATCTCAAATATGTCAACACGCATGGGATAATGAACATGAACACGAGTTCAGTGGAGAGATTTAAGTATAGTCCTGAACGATAGCAAAAAGAGAAAAAATCAAAGAAGCGGCTCTAATTATGCTAAATGAAACCAATTGTGTCGCAAATTCCTCGGTAGAATGCAGTAGGATGTGGTTACCCATACTGAAAGAGGAAGTCAATAGAAAGAAAATACCACGATTAGTAAGTCAATAACATATCGAGTTAGTAAAAATTTTATATTTTAGTATTACTGATTGTATATCTATGTATTATTAATATTATTTATAATTTAAACATATTAAAATCAGAATTTGGTACCTATTAATTTTTTTTTGAAAGTAAATTAAATGTAAGACCAAATACTTACGATGTCGGGATAGTATCACGAGGTTTTTTCCTGGTTTTCCCTCGTGATGTACTATGGAATCTCTAAAACGAGAATTTTACTGTCACCGTTGCATTCGGTTATATTTTTAAAGACAGATCACATGCTATGATTTTTTTGTGCCGGATATTCTTGGGTTGGGGTTGATTTCATGTATTCGAATGAACTATCTTTCATTACAGTCGTCCCAGGAACGCAACTCATAAATATTGGCAATATCATTTTAAAGTCTTCTACTTTAAAATGTATAATATATGTCTGAATTGCCGATATAAATGAGTCAGATTAAATAAATTATTAGAAGAATTTTTTACTAAGCAACAACATTTTTGTTTAATTCGACAATTTTGTTTAATTCGTACAACGACATCCGATTTGGACGTCGAAACGTTAATAAAATTAGTTTTTAAATTTAATTGTGGCTGATTTCTCAATCAAAATAGTTAATTATAAATAATTATTATGTAAATATTCATTTAACCTTCCGATGACCAACCTTTTTTTGTTACACGGATGACCAAGGGGGGGGAAAATGACCCCAGGTCAAAAATGTCAAAAATGACAATTAACAAAAAAATAAACTTTTTTTTTTTTTTATTTTTTTTTGCATGGACTTTATGTCGTTCAGCCAGTCACAACATGAGTATTAGTGTCATGTGTAGTGTGTATGTTGAGTAAGTGTCTTGTTACTTTGCAAAGTCGACATCATTAGCGTAAAACTACTTGTAATTACACATAATAGACGCTATTTTACTAAACATCAACTTCAGAATATATTTTTTCAAAATCAATGGGAAAGTCCCCGTAGCTGGCTGTATACCATAGTTAAAAAACCATACTGAAGTAACAACTTCTTTTGTATATTGGTATAAAAAGTTTTATTAAAAAACATAAAAGTCCTCCAAAAGGATTTGCAAAACGTTTTCAATCTGAATCCGATCATCCTCAGTGCCTAGAACGAAGTATTTCCACGTTAAAATGAATGCAAAAGGTTTAAAATTGTGACTAGGTTAAAGAAAAATGTGGCAATACTTACGTTCTGCTTCATAAAAGAAACTAGCAACTTATTTAAAAAGGTTACATCGATATAAATGGTTTACATAATAATTAAGTGATATTTGTAGCGACTCCAAGTCGATGTTACAAGATGAAATGTGCTAGGAGTGCTCAAAGGGCAACATGGTTCCCTGCTCGTTAAGAACTCGTGGTTCTTGCCAGTTCAATGGACACAGACCAACTAAAGTGAAGGAGATGGCAATCCAATTATCAGACCGAAGTGACATGACAAGACAGGTAGTCAATTTTTGGTTATGAATTTCAAATTATTATTGTTGTTTAAAAAATTTTTGGATTATATATTAGTAACTGTATAAAATTGAAATTTAAATTATAATAATTAGATTTTATTGTAAAAGTATATAAGGCAACTCTCTACTCTCTGTTACAGAAAGAACTGTTGTTAGTGTTAGGTAGATAAAATGCAAGTCAGTCACGTCATCGGTGATTGAATTTGAGAAAGAAGGCAAACAGTTTTATTTAGTTTGAAAGAAAAGGAAAATTAGTTCTATGTACGCCACCTATATGATAGGTACCAAGATAAGGTGTATTTAATGTTGTAAAAATAGCTAGGTGATGTTGGTTGCCTATGTATATGTTTGTAATGTTTATTGACAAATTGAAAATATTATAATTTAATTGGTTGTCTGAATTAGAGAACTAAAAACTAGAAAAGATAATGGAGCAAACAGACTGATATGAAAGTAATGTATATCATTGTGAAGCTTCCCACATAGGCGAGAAGATTGTTTAGCAAAATCAAGTTGAGAACGAGTGATGTTGGTTGCCTGATATTCTAGGTTGAAATTAAAATTGTTTAATTAAAATTACTGAAAAAATATTAGTTATTTAATGATAATTACCTAAAAGATGTTGTCAGAAAATTTTTTATAAAACATTTTTAAATTTTATAATTATGATTTAAAAGAATCCAGTCAAAGATGGAATAACCAGAATGATAATATCAGAAATGCAAAATGAATTATGTGTCAAACAATTGTTATTATTAAACTGAATGGATGAAGTTAATGAGTTATAACATAAGAGGCAACCATAGGAATTAGTTAGGGTGTGAGTGTATATTGGAATGATATTTATATAATACAGGCTGAGAGTTGGGGTTATTGTCAATATGAGGCAAAGATCTTGATGGAATAATTCATTGGATGGGTTAACTGAGAATTTGAAATTTTATAGTCAGTAATGGAAAGCAGGTTGATATATTGTTGAGAGAAAAAAGTAGAGAGTAGTGTTGCCAAATGGAAAAAGAAGAAGAACAACCAGATCAAGAAATGCATGGGGAACCGGAAACATCAGAAACAAGAGGTATGGCCATGTAACTATGTGGATTGGGAAATACATTTTCTTTTCTTTCAAACTAAATAAAACTGTTTGCCTTCTTTCTCAAATTCAATCACCGATGACGTGACTGACTTGCATTTTATCTACTTAACACTAACAACAGTTCTTTCTGTAACAGAGAGTAGAGAGTTGCCTTATATACTTTTACAATAAAATCTAATTATTATAATTTAAATTTCAATTTTATACAGTTACTAATATATAATCCAAAAATTTTTTAAACAACAATAATAATTTGAAATTCATAACCAAAAATTGACTACCTGTCTTGTCATGTCACTTCGGTCTGATAATTGGATTGTCATCTCCTTCACTTTAGTTGGTCTGTGTCCATTGAACTGGCAAGAACCACGAGTTCTTAACGAGCAGGGAACCATGTTGCCCTTTGAGCACTCCTAGCACATTTCATCTTGTAACATCGACTTGGAGTCGCTACAAATATCACTTAATTATTATGTAAACCATTTATATCGATGTAACCTTTTTAAATAAGTTGCTAGTTTCTTTTATGAAGCAGAACGTAAGTATTGCCACATTTTTCTTTAACCTAGTCACAATTTTAAACCTTTTGCATTCGTTTTAACGTGGAAATACTTCGTTCTAACGTAAAATATAGGGAATTTTTTTTATTTCAAAATATGAGGATATCTAGAATGATATTAAAGTCAAATAAAAAATAATGAGTTAAAAATTAAAAATACTTTTGAATTTATTAAAGAAAAACATACGCTGGGGTCACAATTTCCCCCGCTTGGTCATCCGAAGGTTAATACTACACTTGAGAGCAAAATAATCGACTCACTTGCAGAATTATTGTACACGTTAGAAGTCTCGAATTTCCTAAACCTGTTGTCCGATTTGAGTGATTGTTTTAGTATGTTATAGCCTTATTATTTAAGAAAATCGATGTAATATTATTGTTGCTAGACATGTAAAGGTCATTTTATACCGGGTGTAACAACCGTACTGTATTTTTTCTTAAAGTTCGGAACACCCTATGTAATATTCTAGCATATAAAAAATATTTAAATTAAAAGTCAATTGTAGCCTTAGGCTTTCTTAACTTCTTGTTCTTTGATTCATTCGCTTATGTTCAATAATAAAAGAGATATGTACTTTTATATTACAAATGACATATTATGCTATTTGGTCTTGATCAATATCATTCCAAATCTCGAGAGCTACTGTTTCTACCCCTTGTAAGGTTCTAGGAGGTGGCAAACCTCCTAGTCCTAGTCGTAGTCTTCTGCCAATTATGTCCCACAAATGTTCGATCCAGTTAAGATCTGGACTATGCGATGGCCAATGCGAAGCCCGAAGATTTACCTGTTGTTAATATGCGGTTACAGTCCGTGAACGTGAGGTCTTGCGTTATCGTGCGTTAGCAAAAACTTGTTACCAATATAAGGAGCCGATAGCATAGTAGCTAAGTCTTTCGCTATGTAAGATCACTGCTTGAACACACTCATCGCGGGTCAAATTCTTTGTAGCGCGTTCCATTTCCACCAAATAACAAAAAAAAAACTACGGACGTAAATGAAGTTTTAAATAATAAATCTACTAATTTTCACAGCAAACCAGACACTTTTTGACTGTTAACCATTTGACATCCATTAAATTGTTAATTTCCAATAGCCTACTTTAGGCTTGTTTATTAAGAGGATCGATACGTATTTTCGGCTGCAATGCTATTCAAATGGGGATTCATTTTTTTCGAATCCTGAGATAACTAATAAGTATTTTTGAAAAATTTAAACGCAGAATGAAAGATTACGTTATTAGCGAGGGCCGAAAGTCCATGAGAACTTCTATAATGTTTATTTTAATAAGTTACAGGGGTGAAAAACTAAGAGAAAATTTAGTGTGATTTTTAATTTCAAATATGTCATTCAAAATAAACTTTTTATTTATTCTAAGGGACTTTCGGCCCTCGGTAATAATTTAATCTTTCATTCTGCGTTTAAATTTTTCAAAAATATTTATTGGTTTTTTCAGGATTCGAAAAAAATAAACACAATGCCGTGGTAATATTTTCCAAATCTATCTTTGTCTTACAACGCACTCAGCCGAATATAATATTGTCAGCATATATTGTCAGTCAGACACTGACAATCAGTGACAATTTTAAATATTTGACATTGCATCGGGAATATTTTGAGTTATTGATGAAATATTATTGATATATAGTGTATTTGATAAATAATTGATTTAAGACGTGAACTTAATATAAAGTTATTTATTGTGTATTATTTGTGGAAGATCCAAGCAAAGAATACATCAGGATAATATATTCTGTGATCCAAGTATTTTGTTGTTAAAGATGTTCAAAATTGTAGGCGTTCCATAACAATATATTATTAAAAAATCACTTTAACACTTTTCCTCTTTTCTCGATTGAGTATAAGTTTTTGTTGTACAAATAAATTATTACAATCACTGAATACATAGTTAGTGAAAAAATTATCACATTTATTAACTGAATTAATAATTTGCAATTATAAAAATAACAGTTATCCAAGAACATTCAAAAGCCATCTCTTTAAATTAATGATGACATTTTCAAGTAGAATGACATTCTAGTAATGTTTACATATCCATATCAGTGTGAATTTTACTACACGTAATTTGCCGTGTAAAGACAGAAAAAGTAGGGATACACGTAAAATATTTGCGAATTATGTACACATAGCCTTGAACTAAGTAGAAAATGAGGATTTATTGATGAAAAACATCGCTAGTTGTTAACGTACCTAACTTCTTTATTATCCAACATAAGCAAATGAATCAAAAAATAAAATGTTAATAAATATGCTAGAATATTCCACAGGGTATTCCGAACTTTAAGAAAAAAACACAGTATGATTGTTACACCCGGTATAAAATGACCTTTACCTGTCTAGCAACAATAATATTACATCGATTTTCTTAAATAATAAGGCTATAACATACTAAAAAATCACTCAAATCGGAAAACAGGTTTAGGAAATTCGAGACTTCTAACGTACACAATTGAGCAAGTGAGTCGATTATTTTGCTCTCAAGTGTACATACATTCGTACAAAGAACAATATCTTACATCTTAGTTAATATTCGATAAAACATTGGAGATTATCTGAATTATACAATGATTTTAATTTAACCCTTATCCGGGCAAGGTGGGTTCAACGGGCCCGAGACGCCAATTATTTTATCATAAACTGATAAAAAAAAATTATTAAATTTTATGCATCAATTAATTTGTTTAGAAGTATGTTTCCGTTAACATACTCGTAGTCATGAGCTATTCAAAATATTCATTATCATTTTTGAACTTATTGCGTCGAAAGAATTTTGTCACGTAAAGGGACAATACGGGTCGATCGGACCCTATTTGTATTTATACCTAAAGTCCAAATCTTTGTTACAAAATTTAATCTCAGTCAGGTGATGATTTTAGAAAATGTTTTTGTGGGTTATCTAAACGACTTTTATGATTCCGGAAATCCAATAATACAGTCTAAACGTGTAACAAACAATGTAAACATCCCTTTGTTTACAATAGGTGTACATATATCTATTCTAAATGAATTTTAAGAACTGATAATCGTTGTTGGAATGCAATAATATCGTTAGGTACGTACCTATACATATTTTAAAATAAATAATACATCTGCTGTCAGTCGTTTGATATCTATGTTAGTGTCGACAACTAAGCTCCCAAGATTAAGATTATATTGAATTACAGTGAAAGTAGATAGATCAATAAAATGTTGCGAAAACCATTATCAGCTGCAGAACTGCAAGAGAAAAATCTTCTGAAGTAGGTGGCATTGAAAGTGACTCTGAAGTTGAAGATCATCTTTCGGAAGCAAGTGAAGAGGATTCCAACAACAATAAGCAAGTAGTATTGTGTAATACTGAAGAAGAATGTGTAGCTATGTGCAAGTTCCCAGATTTCAGAGTGTGTAATTTTTGAAACTAAGGATGGAATTAACTGGAAGAGTCAACCACAACAGAAAGGACGTATGAGATCCTGCGACATAATAAAAAGCAAAGTTCACAAAGTAATGTTAGCCCCTGGTCAATGTGTAGATGATCCTGTTGATTCCTTTCGTTTGTTTGTGGACGAAAAAATTGTGAACGAAATAGTGAAGTGTACAAATAAAGTCCGCAGAAAAAGTCCAGGGGATAGAGAACTGGAAATATTGCGACTATACAGAGCAATAAGCCTTTATTGGACTACTACTAACTGCATGGCAACTGAATGTCAACAATCATAGTGTAAATGTACTTTGGTGTAAGTTTTATGGACCTACAATATTTAAAGCTACTATGGAGTTAAAACGATACAAAAATTTGCTAAGATTTGTTCGATTTGACGATAAGTACACGAGGTCTGAACGAAGAAGGAACGATAAATTAGCAGCAATATTTTCCAAAATCAAAACTTTTAGAAGTACTTTTTACCAGGAAAAAACATGACGGTGGATGAGCAACTTGTTCCGTATCGAGGAAGGCGTTCTTTCAAGCAGTATATACCTTCAAAGCCAGATAAGTATGGCATGAAATATGGTGGGCCTGTGACTCGGAAACATACCCTTCAGGTAGATTGCAGCCTCGAGGTAGACCGCATACTATGGTAGTACCGTTTTTTTTAATTTAGACGATTTAAATTTAACTTTAATAAAACATTAAAGAAGAATATTAGAAATATATAGGTAAATATGAATAGTACTTTCAAGAACAGTGGAGGGTCCAACGGACCCGAGTTGCCCGGTTACATAAGTAAAATGTGTTGCCCGGATAAGAGTTAAAAATGTTGCCCAAAATATAAAGTTTCTATCTCTCTCTAGTTCTATCTCTCCTTAAGGAGTATTGGGCACTATTGCGTTTCTTGACCAAAAGTGTAAGATTGCTGACTGACCGGCTCAGCGCAACTAAATATAGTTTCTATATTAAAATGTAAATATAAAAAATTAAAGAATACAATTTTTCTATAAATATAATTACTATACCTCAGAATTCGTATCAGTAGTATCCAATTGTTGTTGTTGTAATCGTTGCTCTGGAAGGTCTTCCCCCGTTTCGTCGAAATTCAACTTATAGGCTCCAATTTTGGCAACTTTTTCAGCTAACTGCCGTTTTATTTCAGAGAGAGGCTGAAAATAAAAAAAGCAATGTATTATGTATAGCCAAACTATATTCAAACGGATTAAAACAACCCTACAAATGGAGAATATTCAGCCATAGCGTTCGATGACGTCGTTTGATTCCATTGCATCCTATCTTGAGCACCCTAAATTCAGTTGTGCTGGATGCGTTTGATGTCGTAGGACCATCTTGTCGAAGGACGTCCTCGATTACGACATGCATCATGTCTAGGTCTTCATTCTAGAATTTTATTTGTCCATCTTCCAACTTTGATTGTGGAAAAATGTCCCGCCCAGTTCCATTTCAGTGTCGTTTCACATTATAAGAATTTAAACGTGCGAGGGTTAGAACGCACGACGACATTCCAATGGTGGCTCATGTAATCATATTATGGAGCCTTTCTCACTAGACGGTGGTTGGAACGTTCGGTGAAGTCGCCGTGTTTATGTCGTCCCTTGCTACAACAACAGACGGCAGCCGTGCCGTCTTTAAGCACCCAGTAGCATAGGTGATTTAATGCATCCTTTCATATATGATACTGTCGTTCAGTCGCACGAAGGTAGTTTCCTTGGTTGTTTGGTACATTATTTTCATTTACACTTTTTGGCTGTTTGAAGTAGGTGCATATATTTTATATTATGATGTCTCAGATTGATAGTGAAATATTAATAACAATAATTGAAGCGAGACCTGTTCTTTGGGACAAAACAATAGAAATATATAAAAATAGAAACTTGACGAGAAATGCTTGGAATGGTGTATACCATGCACTTAACAGTGAATTTGACGAATTAGGTGACCAAAGAAAAAAACATTTGGTAAGTACAGCAAAATTATTTATATGTTACTGATAATAACAATAATTTTTATTTTACATAGTTACAATTAAAGTTGAGTATAGAGGGTGTTCCATCAATATGTGTGAATATAAAAATATATAAATCGTATCTTTTTGTGTTAATAGGATGGACCCAATGTATTCGGTTCCTCTTATTTCTCTTTCTTCGACGATAATGTAACCACAACGCTATAATTTGATTTCGCTCCATATAATACCTTTATAATTAGATACCATTATAATACCTTTTATTATACGAAATTATATTTAGTTTTATAGGGTAAACGACTCGGTGAAGACTGGAGTAGGGCGGCGGTCACGTCTTGTGTGAAATTATCTAAAAACATTTAAAACGAGGGGAACAACATTTAAAAATGAGTGGATGACAGAGGGTCTTTTAAATTATGTACATGAATAACATAGATTGTAATGTTGTTCTGAAGCTGTTTTCTTGTGGATTTTTTGTTATAAACTATTCTAAATGGGAAATAAGCCACAATTTAGCTAAAAAATAACTTTATTAACGTTTCGACGCCTAAATCGGATGCCAAAATAATCATTTCTTTAGTTCAATTGTGGCTTATTTCCCATTTAGAATAGTTTATTACATAGATTGTATGAGCTAATCCAAGATCCCACAAATAACTTAGTAGAACAACGATTATAAAAACAAATTAAGACTTTTAATTAAAAACATAAAAAATAATAACTGACCAAATAGAAATTGCAAATGAATTAAACGCGCATTACAGTACATTAGGACAAACATACCCATTTGTAATGATACATCGTAATGATACATATCAGACATCGTACCATGTACCTACCTCAGCCACAAAGTGTAAATAAAAATAATATACCAAACAACAGAGCAAAATATCTTCCGTGCGACCCAATTCTTATTGTGTGAAAAGGATAGGTGCGTCAAAACTACCGCACGAGAAATCCCTCGCACGTTCAAAATTCCTATAATGTGAAACAGCCCTTATAATCCTCTTAACTGCGTTCGTAACACGCGTTTTTTTTTCTCCTAACTATTGTATTTGAAACTCTGTCTCTGTGGGATATATTCAGCATTAACCTCTCCATCGCTCTCTATGTCACTTGTATTTTATTGATTCCTTTACTGGTAAGCGTCAATGTTTCTGCTCCATACGTTAGAGCTGGGAGTACACATTGATCAAAGACCTTCCTTTTCAAGCACATGGGAATATCTGACCTAAAGGCATCTCTCAGTTTTCTGTAAGCCGCCAATGCCAGTCCTATTCTCCTGTTTAGCTCAATTGCTTCATTATCTCTTCCTAGTTTAATCTCATGACCCAGATATTTATAGCTATACACCGGTTCGATTTGCGTGCCATTAGTTGAGATGTGTTTCGCCAGTACAAGGTTGGTCATGTATTGCGTGGAAAAATTAATGTTAAGTTCAACTCGTATACAAGAGCTCTGAAGGTCTTGAAGAAGCTGGCAGGCATGATCTATCCGTTCTGCAATAAGGACTATGCCATCTGCAAATCCTAAGTTGTTCAGAAACTCCCCATTTATGTTGACTGCAATATTTTTCCCAATTATTGTTTCTCATAGCACTCTGTAACAAAGCGGTGAATAGTTTAGGAGATATGGTGTCTCCTTGCCTAATACCCCTGTCCCTACATAGTATTGATAGATACAGAATGGGCCAAAGAAAACAGTCCACCTCGATATTTCTCAGTATTTATTAGATTTTAAGGAAATTACGAAACTGGTAGATTTTTGATCTAAGTGGGACGCATTTTTACGGTGCATACATCTGACATTTGTCAGCTCCCTCCCTTCCACTTCTCCCACTTCTTATTTTTAAATAGGGAATAGGTGTCCTGTGCGAGCTCATTTTAAAAGTTAATCAATTCTTTATTCAGTAATATAAATATTAACATAATTATTTATACAGGGCGTCCAAGAAAAAAATATTTTAATTAAATTAATTGACACAAAAAGAAGAACATATGTAATATATTTAATTCAAAATACATTCTACTGTTGTCATAAAACAGAAAAAATATTTTTTGATAAATAAACATTGCTTTTCGCTTAATTTCAATGTTCAAGCTGCCACCCATCTGCCTCTTGGTAGGTTGAATATTGAATTTAAGCAACAAACAGTGTTTATTTATCAAACAAACATTTCTTTCTGTTTGCTGTCAGCAGTAGAATGTATTTTGAGTTTAATAAATTACATACATTCTTCTTTTTGTGTCAATTAATTTAATTCAAAATAATTTTTCTTGGACACCCTGTAAAAATAAGTATGTCAATGTTAATATTACTGAATAGAGAATTGAATAACCTTTCAAATGAGCTAGCACACGACCCCTATTCCCTATTTAAAAATAAGGAGAGGGGAAGTGGAAGAGAGGGGATTGACAAATGACAGATGTATGCACCGTAAAAATGTGTCCCCCTTAGATCAAAAATCGACCTGTTTCGTCATTTCCTTAAAATCTAATAAATAATGCCAAATATCGAGGTGGACTGTTTTCTTTGGCCCAATCTGTATATCAAAATAAACAGGCTGCGGTGGCTAAGCCACTTAGAGAGAATAAATAAGGTGGAAACACATTTATAACCAAAGACCGGGTGGAGTAAGGAGAAGAGGCAGGCATAGAGCACGATTTAATCATTTTTTATTCACACGTTCTACACCTTCGTTGCGGGGTATGCCTCTCAGAGGAAAGGGGGGGAAACTCATATGCAAGCGAAAGTTGGTAACAATACATTTATAGCAGAATACTCAAATCATATGTTTCAGTATTGAATACTTTATAAAAATAAATTATAATAAATTACGGAAACTACGGAATAAATTACGGAATTAATCCTAATAAATAAATTAAAAATAAATGGTACGGTAAACAATCCTCATTTTTTAATATGTTATTCCTTATACCCTATTCCACGAACATACGCCTGTTTTGGATTACTTCGACAACGAATATTTTACTGTGCAAAATAAGAAGAACGAAAGTAAATTGCAAATTACATTGTTGTTTATTGGTATAATTATTAGCGCCATTTACTTTCGTACTTCTTATGTTGCACAGTAAAATATTCGTTGTCGAAATAATCCAAAACAGGCGTATGTTCGTGGAATGGCCCATTACAAGAAAACCTGTAATTTAAGCACAAATAATTAAAAATCGTAAATTTGGGTCAAAAGTTATTAACTTTTTAAGAATTCCCATAAGAGCCCATGTTAAAACTTAACTTTGACCCTTAATAGTAATTAAACGGCACGGTAAAGAATTTTTAAAAAATCAAGTCTCAGTTTTTTTAAGTAAACTATAACATACTAAAATTTCATGCAAATCCTTAATTCTTTGTCGAAGGTGTAGAACGTCGTTAAGGACCAGGTGGAAGACGACTTGTGAGTGTTAAGAGTACGAAATTGGAAAACCAAGGCGAAGAATAGGGAGGAATGGAAGCTGATTCTGGAAGAGGCCAAGACCCACGATGGGTTGATGATAATGGAGCCGATGATGATGATTATTAGCAGATCTACTATCCGTTGCGAGATGATTCGGATGGAATTCCCAGATTATTTTGTGCTTGATATCGACCCAGGACCTCGATTTTTGACCTTAGTTTCGTTATCGAACGTATTCGCTTCGTATCTGTTTAGTGTACAGATAGCGAATGATCGATAATCGACCAATAGCAACGTCGGGAAAACAAGAATTTTAAGACACTTGGTTTTTTAATATATTATTCCCTATGCTTCCTCGACCACCTTACTGGCCATCTGGCTACTGAGACAGGTTGCGTTCATTACTGCGCAGCGCACCTGTACAGGTAAATATATCGAATTTAAAATTATTTTAAGACGAAACATTTTTTTGCCGTTACTTTTGAAACATTATTAGAAATATGAATTATAATTCCCAGACATTTCTGTGCCATACGCGCCAGACGCTATTTTTTATAAATAATAATTGAACAATTTGAATCATTTCAGTATGTCTGTAATTTTAATATTATACTATTTACACATAAATAAATGCAAAATTAATTTGCCAGACATTAATTCGGTTGCATTCACCAGGCAGATGGATTTAAATTCATAAAAATATTGTGTATAAAATATTAAAACCAACACATACCAACAGATATCTCAATTACAAATCAAATCACAACATCAACGTTAAAAAGGGAATCATAAAATCCTTATATGATAGAGCCAAAATTACTTGTTCTAACGAAAATTCATTTTTAGAAGAAAAACAATTCTTAACATCTGTTTTATTAAAAAATGATTATCCTTTATCGTTTATAAATAAGGAATTGTCAAGATTGGATCGAATGAAACAGAATAACATAGAACGGGATCCTACAACATTCACAAGAAATAATACGAGGAAAATATCAATACCATACATAAAAGGACTATCCGAGAAACTTAAAACAATAGGAAATAAATTCAACATTTCAACAACATTCAAAACAACCAACACATTGAGATCTATTCTATCTAAAACTAAACCTAACAATGAACAAGAAAGGACAAAGAATTGTATTTATAAAATACCTTGTGAATGCGAACAGTTTTATATAGGTGAAACATCAAGACCATTAAACGTTAGAATAAGTGAACATCAATCTTATATTAAAAATAGAGAATTTGATAGATCTCAAATATGTCAACACGCATGGGATAATGAACATAGAGTTCAGTGGAGAGATTCAAGTATAGTCCTGAAAGAAACAGATAGTAAAAAGAGAAAAATCAAAGAAGCGGCTCTAATTATGCTAAACGAAACCAATTGTGTCGCAAATTCCTCAGTGGAATGCAGTAGGATGTGGATACCCATACTGAAAGAGGAAGTCAATAGAAAGAAAATACCACAATTAGTAAGTCAATAGTAGAGTTAGTACTTATTTTATATTTTAGTATTACTTATAAATATATCCATGTATTATTGATATTATTTATAATTTAAACAAAATTATAGTAAAGTCAAAATTTGGTATTAATTTTGAGAGTAAATTAAATGTAAGACCAAATACTTACGATGTCGGGATAGTATCACGAGGTTTTTCCTGGTTTTCCCTTGTGATTTACTATGAGATCTCTAACGCGAGAATTTTAATGTCACCGTTGCATGTGGTTGTCTTTTTAAAGACAGATCACATGCTATGATTTTTTGTGACGGATATTCTTGAGTTGGGGTTGATTTCATGTAATCGAATGAACTATCTTTCAGTAAAGTCGTCCCAGGAATGCAACTCATAAATATTGGCAATATCATTTTAAAGTCTTCTACTTTAAAATGTATCATATGTATCTGAATTGCCGATATAAATGAGTCAAATTAAATAAATTATTAGAAGAATTTTTTTACTAAGCAACAACATTTTTGTTTATGTTAGTAGTATTTTGTATTTTGACAACGGCACCCGATTTGGGCGTCGAAACGTTAATAAAAATCATTTTTTAATAATATTGTGGCTTATTTCCCATTATAAATAGTTAAAATTGTAAAAATGCCACAAGAAAATAGTTTCAGAACAACATTAAGAAACCGGTATGGGCCTAGCGTGTGTCAAAATTTTAGGAAATTGGAAACCTTCTACGAGAAACTGGCACACTGTCAAAATTCTATCAAAAGATACGACAATTTCGGAGGTGCATGTTGTCCGCACATGTATGAAGATGGGTCAGTCACAACTCACCGTGCGTGTGTTAGTTAACGATTCATGTCGAGTTTCTATTTAGTGAAATAATTGTGATACAATATAATGCGCTGCGCAGTAATGAACGCAACCTGTCTCAGTAGCCAGATGGCCGGTAAGGTGTTCGAGGATGCATAGGGAAATAATATATTAAAGAATCAGCTGTCTTAAAATATTTTCTTGAAAACGTTGCCAGCTCTTAGACCATAACGAAGCGAAGGGTCAAAAATCGAGGTCCAGTCTCTTAAGGTGGGGTATAGTTTGAAATCAACATATCAAGCACATTTTTGTGATTTTTTTTCAAAGCTATGGTAGAATTATTTTATTTTTATATTAAATAAACATATTAAGTACAATTCAAAGAATATTTAAGAAAAAATTCAATCCAAAATATTAAAAAATAAGCCATTGGCGACAAATTTTGGCAGGCAGCTCAAAAAAAATTGATTTTGCGGTGCACATCAGAACTCATCACTGGATCATAAGAAACAAAAAATTCAAAAAGATTTAATTAGCTTATGAGTTTCACGAGGTAACAACGTCAAGTTTTTTTATTTTTAATGATTTTTGAATTTTTGGTATCACTCAGAAGTCAAAAATACGAAATTTTTGATAAAAATTTTGTGAAAACCAACAGATTTAATATTGTTGAACAGAAAATAAGCAAAAAACGAAAAATATCTCGACGTTGTTACCTCACCAAATGTCTAAAGAAAATCTGTGCAAAACTTCAGGTAGATCGGTCAAGTAGTTTTTCAGTTACAATGTCCACCGCATTTGAAAAAGCAGTTTTGAGAAAAATGCGTTTAAAGTTTTGACAACTGCATCTTCATCCTCTTATTTGTCTGCCAAATCGTAAAGTGATGAACATTGGAATATGTTTTTTGAATTGCGGAGTAATCTACAAAAGAGAAGGCGAACAGTTGTTTAACGTTTCTCACTACGCTCAAGTGTGCTGGCGCGAAGCCGCGGCAAAGCGAGTCGAAGGTAGGGATATTCAACACCCTATATCTCTGGTAATTTTACTCCGATTATTTTGAAATTTTCAGAGAGTATTCTTGAAAGTATGCACTTTTATTTGAAATAATAAAAAAAATTAAAAATATTTCAAACCATACCCCCCCCCCCTTAATCTGGGGAATTCCATACCCAGTATCTTGCAACGGATAATACATTTTATTATTTTTTTTTCTCATACTATTGATTTAGAGATAATAAAAATATATTTCAGCAATGATTTAGAAATGTTACACAGTGATTTTTTGATAAAAATATTAGAAAAGAAATTATTGAGATACTCACCGTACTTTTATTACTTTTTGGAGAAGGCTTGTCTGGAAACTGTCCCAGCCAATATTCAAACTGCTTTTTCAAATTAGGCGAGGGATCCGGTTTTAAAAACGCACCAAGCGGCGTTTCTGGCGTCTTTACAAACGCCCAAGGTTGCGGTATGCTGTACTCTTTTGTTTCTTTATTGCTTTGACTGAAATTTAAGTTGCTCTCCCTAAATTGTTTCATAATTTTATTCACTGGTGTAACTTGGCTAAATTTCTCTAAAATCAAATTCATAAAGACATTTGAAACGATAAATTATATTAGTAATATACAGGGTGTCCAGAAACTCTACCGACAAACGAAGACAGGAGATTCCTCAGATAATTTTAAGAGAATTTAACCCAATTCACTTAGTCCGAAAATGCTTCCTAAGGGAGCTAGAGCTCTTTGAAGATGGCGTCTTGTAATTAGTTTTTCTTAACTACCGCCAGAACGCTTCTATTTAGAAAAACAAAAATTGGTACGCGTATTTATCTTCAAGATATAAATCTAATCCATCCATTGCAAATTTCTAGTACCGATCATAGGCGTTCGTTTTGGGTAGCGCAACGGTTATTTTATCGCATAACTTTTTTATCTTTAACTTTTATGCATTTCTGACACTGGATTATTAAATTGTGAAGTATTCTAGTACTAAAAGGTACTCTTGTTTTAAATCGGTAGGACACACCGTTTTCTAGAAAAATCGATTTGAAAATTTTTCGCTTTTTGAATAAAAAAAAAATTAAAAAAAAAACTGTTTAGAAAGAGGAAAACTGGTACATTTATTTATATTCCAGAGATAAATCGATTTCATTAATTGCGAATTTCTAGTACTAGTCATAGGCGTCCGTTTTGGGTAGGTCAACAGTTATTTTATAGCATAACTTTTTTGTCTTGAATTTTTGAGCATTTTTGACACTAGATTATTAAATTATGAGGTATTCGAGTACTAAAAGTTACTCTTACTTTATGTTGGTAAAATACTTCGTTTTTTGTTGAAAAGTTCTTTCAATTTTTTTTCAAATTCCAAAAACGAACTTTCAAATCGATTTTTCTAGAAAACGGTGTGTCCTACCGACTTGAAGCAAGAGTACCTTTTAGTACTAGACGCCTATGACCGGTACTAGAAATTTGCAATGGATGGATTCGATTCATCTCTGAAAAGTAAATATGCATACCAATTTTCGTTTTTCTAAATAGAAGCGTTCTGGAGGTATTTACGAAAAACTAATTTCATGACGCCATCTTCAAATAGCTCTAGCTCCCTTAAGAATTGGGTTTAAATTGTCTTAAAATTATCTGAGGAATCTCCTGTCTTCGTTTGTCAGTAGAGTTTCTGGACACCCTGTATAGTCAAAGCCCGAATTCCAGGCACTCCTAGGTCTGACTAGGCAATCCTCAGGTCTGAATGACGGTCTTAGCCAAAGCCCGAAATAAATTACAGTTTCGGCCTTTGACTACTCAAACCTAGGAGATACTAAGTTGGTCAGGCAAAGGTCAAAATTTAATTTTATGAAATCGGTGTTTGACTAGTCAAACCCCGATCAGCTATTAAAATGTCGTAATTTGTTAGATTATGTTTAATAAAACGTCATTTTTTATGTTTATTATTTTTATATTGTCGTAATTAAAATAAAAAAATTAGTGTTTATTCTCACATGTTGAGGCATTATGGCATTTAGAGTTGCACAATACGTTAGACCTTTTACACTTACGTAATGTGGAAGAGCATTTCTTATTGTAGTAGCATTTTATAAATCCTTGTCCTCCAAATTTAGAATCTTTTGTACTAATTTCTCTTAGAGACAGAGACAGCTTAACGTCTGGAACATCTTCAAATTTAGGAAATTTCTCTTTGCATTCTCTTATTTGGTTTCTTGAAAAAACTTGTGTTTATTGTTCCGTATTTCGTACCAACTCTATATAAACCGTTAATTGTTTTATCTTGTATGATACCCAAAATATTTCAAGCGTCTCCTTTGGCTCTTATCAAAGTTGGGGATAGGTATTGTTACAGTTTTTTAAATCGAAATTGGAGGAATTTTTTTTTCACTTAATTGTTTCCTAGCATTATAGACTGGTCATGAAGACCTTCAATCGCATTTCCTTTATTTATTTTAATATTTTCTGTCTGTGCCAAGAACGCGTGCCAAGGAGATGCTCGAAATATTTTGGGTGTCATACAAGATAAAACAATAATTGACGGTTTATAGAGTTGATACAAAATACGAAACAATAAACACACTTTTTTCAAGAAATCAAATAAGAGAATGCAAAGAGAATTTTCCTAATTTCGAAAATGTTCCAGACGTTAAGCTGTCTCGGTGTCAGGGGATGGCAAGAGACTCGAATTGAATCAAAACGAAACGATTATTTTGTTTTTTGTTATACCTTACTCGGTTTAAGAGTACAAATGACCACGTTTCATTAAAGTAATCTGCGACGCATTATTGGAGTGTTCTCCTAGCGGCGCCGCTTGGTACTACTGTATCTCGGTTAACAGATTACTGACTCGTGGTCGAAATGATTTTCACTCATTTCGTCATTCCCCGTTAGAGGACAGTCTAACCACACTCCGCTGAAAATATTTTAATATCTGCAGTTATTTTTCGTTTCGTTATGGTGCAATTCAGTCTTCTTGTAAAGCTTTTTTGACAAGGGATAGATTCCGAAACACCAGCTGTCAGGGGATGGCAAGAGACTCGAATTGAATCAAAACGAAACGATTATTTTGTTTTTTGTTATACCTTACTCGGTTTAAGAGTACAAATGACCACGTTTCATTAAAGTAATCTGCGACGCATTATTGGAGTGTTCATCTAGCGGCGCCGCTTGGTACTACTGTATCTCGGTTAACAGATTACTGACTCGTGGTCGAAATTATTTTCACTCATTTCATTCCCCGTTAGAGGACAGTCTAACCACACTGCACGGCAAATATTTTAATGTCTGCAGTTATTTTTCGTTTCGTTATGGTGCAATTCAGTCTTCTTGTAAAGCCTCTTTGACAAGGGATAGATTCCGAAACACCAGGTGTCAGGGGATGGCAAGAGACTCGAACTGAATCAAAACGAAACGATTATTTTGTTCTTTATTTATAAAATACCACTGCAATAAGAAATGCTCTTCAAAAACCATGTAAGTGTAAAAGGTTAAACGTATTGTGCAACTCTAAATGCCATAATGTCTCAACATGTGAGAATAAACACAATTTTTTTATTTTAATTGGGACAATATAAAAATAATAAATATTATAATTAAAAAATGACGTTTTATTAAACCTAATCTAACAAATTACGACATTTTAATAGCTGATCGGGGTTTGACTAGTCAAACCCCGATTTCATAAAAATAAATTTCGACCTTTGCCGACCAACGTAGTCTCTCCCAGGTTTGACTAGTCAAAGGCCGAAACGGTAATTTTTTTTGGGCTTTGACTAAGATTTGAGGATTGTCTAGTCAAACCTAGGAGTGCCTGAAATTCGGGCTTTGACTATAACATATAGACCACTCATCAGCGGTAAAAAACTGTAAAACCGTGGAATTTTGAGAATCAACACCGATTTTAATGAAAAGTTGGGTTTAAGCTCTGTTGACACTCTTCTTCAAAATCTACCCTATGCCGAACTGCGCTTTTGCCCTGGGGGTTGAAAACAACTCCATCTAGGGAATGAACATTTTTTAACCAAAATAACTATGAAAATCAATAGAGTGACCGATTCTGAGTAAATTTTGATCTATAATTTTTTTTTTGTAAAATTGACACTTTCCAAGTTATTTGCGATTGAAACTATGCATTTTTCATTGAAAAAACTCACGTTTTATATAGTCCAGAGAAATAAGATTTTTCTTGTGTCACATTCCACTCCAGGCCGAAACCAAATTTTTTGAGTAGTATGGCCATCTATATTAATAAAATATGTTTTCTGCAGCCGATTTTGATGATATACATAGTGATAAACAAATAAAGATCAAAAAACGGTAAATTTTCACTTTTTTCGTCTATTACTAAAAAGTTAAGCATTCTAAACAAATTTGAGAATAAGAAACTCATAAATCATATAAAAAGCTTCAATATGGCGTTCGCTGAATATGTCTATCCTTATTTGTTGCTTAGAAAGTTGCAAAATAAGTCAGAAATTTTGAGATTTTATAAATGTTCATAACTTATGTAAAAATTAAGTTAGAACCTTATTCTAGTTTTCTGTTGACCTAGATATCAAAATATCAACAGGCACCGCTGGGAAATATTCCAAAAATGCGGTTCAGAGAAACTATATGAAACGAGTCTTTGTACTCTTATACAGAGTATGGCATTAGTAAAAATACAAAAATAGACGGTTTAGTTTTGTTTTAAATCTGTCTCCTGCCATCCCCCGATAGCGCTATTTCTAGGTCTACCTTTTGTCAAGGAGGCTATGCAAGAAGACAAATTTAAATCAAAACTTCCGTAGTTCTCGGTATACAATAAAACTATTTATACCGGAGTAAGGTTAGAACGCCCTCTAACGGGGAATAAGTGAAATAAATGGCGACTCGATTCTAGTTTTCTGTTGACCTAGATATCAAAATATCAACAGGCACCGCTGGGAAATATTCCAAAAATGCGGTTCAGAGAAACTATATGAAACGAGTCTTTGTACTCTTATACAGAGTATGGCATTAGTAAAAATACAAAAATAGACGGTTTAGTTTTGTTTTAAATCTGTCTCCTGCCATCCCCCGATAGCGCTATTTCTAGGTCTACCTTTTGTCAAGGAGGCTATGCAAGAAGACAAATTTAAATCAAAACTTCCGTAGTTCTCGGTATACAATAAAACTATTTATACCGGAGTAAGGTTAGAACGCCCTCTAACGGGGAATAAGTGAAATAAATGGCGACTCGATTCTAGTTTTCTGTTGACCTAGATATCAAAATATCAACAGGCACCGCTGGGAAATATTCCAAAAATGCGGTTCAGAGAAACTATATGAAACGAGTCTTTGTACTCTTATACAGAGTATGGCATTAGTAAAAATACAAAAATAGACGGTTTAGTTTTGTTTTAAATCTGTCTCCTGCCATCCCCCGATAGCGCTATTTCTAGGTCTACCTTTTGTCAAGGAGGCTATGCAAGAAGACAAATTTAAATCAAAACTTCCGTAGTTCTCGGTATACAATAAAACTATTTATACCGGAGTAAGGTTAGAACGCCCTCTAACGGGGAATAAGTGAAATAAATGGCGACTCGATTCTAGTTTTCTGTTGACCTAGATATCAAAATATCAACTATCGCTATCAAATAGCGCTATCGGGGGATGGCAGGAGACAGATTTAAAACAAAACTAAACCGTCTATTTTTGTATTTTTACTAATGCCATACTCTGTATAAGAGTACAAAGACTCGTTTCATATAGTTTCTCTGAACCGCATTTTTGGAATATTTCCCAGCGGTGCCTGTTGATATTTTGATATCTAGGTCAACAGAAAACTAGAATCGAGTCGCCATTTATTTCACTTATTCCCCGTTAGAGGGCGTTCTAACCTTACTCCGGTATAAATAGTTTTATTGTATACCGAGAACTACGGAAGTTTTGATTTAAATTTGTCTTCTTGCATAGCCTCCTTGACAAAAGGTAGACCTAGAAATAGCGCTATCGGGGGATGGCAGGAGACAGATTTAAAACAAAACTAAACCGTCTATTTTTGTATTTTTACTAATGCCATACTCTGTATAAGAGTACAAAGACTCGTTTCATATAGTTTCTCTGAACCGCATTTTTGGAATATTTCCCAGCGGTGCCTGTTGATATTTTGATATCTAGGTCAACAGAAAACTAGAATCGAGTCGCCATTTATTTCACTTATTCCCCGTTAGAGGGCGTTCTAACCTTACTCCGGTATAAATAGTTTTATTGTATACCGAGAACTACGGAAGTTTTGATTTTAATTTGTCTTCTTGCATAGCCTCCTTGACAAAAGGTAGACCTAGAAATAGCGCTATCGGGGGATGGCAGGAGACAGATTTAAAACAAAACTAAACCGTCTATTTTTGTATTTTTAGAACCTTATTGCACGGAATGCTGAGAATTCTTGTGCTTAAATTATATTTTAAATTTCAAAGCAATTGGTCAAATAGTTTAAAAGTTATTTAATTTGTTTATCCCAAATTAATTTTTTTTGCAACACTATAAGTCAGAAAATTATGAGGTTACAGTAATACTTCGGACAGTTTATGAAAGAAGAACATTTATACTATTAACTTAATTAAAATAAAATGACAAAAAGTAATTTTAAACAGTGTAAAATTATTTTGCAAAAACATGTCGATTTTTTGTATAAACAATTAGAATCACTTTTTAACCGTTACCCGTAGAAAAATTATTTTTTCATATTTGGAAAGACTGAATTTTTATACTTATTTAGAAAGAAAAACAATTGTCCTAGGACAATTAGGGACGAAGTTAGCCCCCCCTTTTTTAAATCACATGTTCTTGCAAAATAATTTTGCAATATTTAGAATTATTTTTTGTCATTTTTTTAAATTAAATTAATAGTGTAAATCTTCTTCTTTCATAAACTATCCAAAGTATTATCGTAACTTCATCATTTTCTGACTTACTGTGTTGCAAAAAAAATTTGCGACCGATTGCTTTGAAATTTAGGGTATGATTTAAGCACCAGAAGTCTCAGCATTCCGTCTAATAAGAAGGTTCTAAGTTAATTTTTACATAAGTTATGAATATTTATAAAAAAACTCCAAATTTGTGATTTATTTTGCAATTTTCTAAGCAACCAATAAGGATAGACATATTCAGCGAACGCCATATTGAAGTTTTTTTTACCATTTATGAGTTTCTTACTCTCAAATTTGTTTAAAATGCTTAACTTTTTGATAATAGACAAAAAAAGCGAAAATTTACCGTTGGTTGATCTTCATTTGTTTATAATTATGTATATCAAAACTACTACTCAAAAAATTTGGCTTCGGCCTGGAGGGGGTTGTGTCACCAACAGGATATTTTTTTTCCTTGTTTCTCTGAACTAATAACCGTTTTTCATGAATAACTTAAAAAATTGAATTTACAGAAAAAGTCATAAAGAACAAAATTCTAGCTAATAAAAAAATACAAAGAGATTCGCGTCGGAAAGACCTAGGTAAACCCAAAAACGACTGAGTTATTGCTCTTTAAAGGATGGATATTTTCGAAGGACCTCGAAATGGATAACCTTAAATTTCAAATAATTCGAATGTGGTGCAATTTTTTGGGAAAACTTGAGAGCCATGTTTTAAAGTTCATTAAAAAATCTTTCAAATGAGCTCTGGCAAAAGTTTTTTGCATAAGAACTGACTGACTTATGATGAAAATAAAGTCGCTATCTGCCTTTTTCTTTTCAAAATGTAAAAATTAAACCTTCGTCATTACAATCCTAATAGAAATGAATAACTTCCCACTTGAAATTAACTTTATTTAGGTATAATTGATACGATCGTTGAGATTCGACCGGTTTGTAATGCTTAGTTTAGAAAAAATAGTTGATTAAATCGAAAATGACATTATTAAAATTTTTGAAAAAAGTGAATTTTTCTTTAAAAACCTAAAAGTATTCATGATACAAAAACAAAAGATCAAAATTTCCAGTAAAAGAAATTCTACAATTACAATTAATATTTGAAACATTTTTTCATATTATGAATACTTTTAGATTTATTTAAGAAAAATCCACTGTTTTTTTTAATTTTAAAAATGTCATTTTTATTTAATCAACTATTTTTTTCTAAGATAAGCATTCCAAACCGGTCAAATCATATGGATCGTATCAATTATACCTAAATAAAGTTAATTTCAATTGGGAAGCTATTCATTTCTATTAGGATTGTAGCGACGTGGGTTTAATTTTTACATTTCAAAAAGAAAAAGCAGAGAGCTACTTTATTTTCGTCTTAAGCGAGTCAGTTCTTATGCAAAAAACTTTTATCAGAGCTTATTTGAAAGGTTTTTTAATGAACTTTAAAATGTTTTTTTTAAGTTTCCCCAAAAAATTGCACCACCTTCGAGTTATTTGAGATTAAAGGTTCTCAATAAGCAATAACTCAGTCGTTATTGGGTTTACATAGGTCTTTCGGACGCGAATCTCTTTGTTTTTTATTAGCTACAATTTTGTTTTAAAAACGGTTATAAAACGTGAGTTTTTTCAATGAAAAATGCATAGTTTCAATCGCAAATAACTTGATAGTGTCAATTTTGCAAAAAAAATTATAGCACAAAAATTTACTCAGAATTGGTCACTCTGTCGATTTCCATAGTTATTTTGATTAAAAAAATTTCATCCCCTATATGGGGTTGTTTTCACCCCCAGGGCAAAAGCGCAGTTCGGCAAGGGTAGATTTTGAGAAAGGTTATAATTAGGTACTACCTAGATCCAAATTTTCAAGGAAATCGACCTTGGTTCTCAAAATTCCACGAGAAAATAGCTGTTGATTGAGTATGAAAATGCCACCATGTAAATAGAGCTGGACGAAAGACATTTTTAGTTTTTAAGTATGATCGACGGATCATACTTAAACCATTGGAATTGAACAGAAAAGATGAAAAGGGTGTCAAAGTTAAATATTTATAAAGATATAAAGTTTTTCAATCCTAATAGCAACATTAATAATATTGAAAAATATTAAAAATATTACTAAAAGATTTTTAAATTGAAAACTTATTGGTACATTTCCCTGGTGACACCTCCAAGGCTTCTACAATTCACTATTTCACCGATTTTTATTTTAAATATTTATCCTTGAATATTTCCTGACAGGAATGGGCTAACAACACGACATTTGGTAAGCGGGAGTTTTTGGGACAAGAAATCTAAATTCGCTATCAAAAATGATGTATTACCCAGAGGGCGCCACACACGCCTTTCAGCGCTCATTCAATACGTTAAATTTTTTTTATTGCCCACTCTACATACTTTTTGAATCAAAACCATTTACAATTTAAACAGTTTAAACTGCGATGCAACATAATTTTTTGCATAATGCCATTGTAGTTACATCCAAAAAATAAACTTAAAACCATAATAATTTCCAAGAATGTATCGCAAATTTCTTTAAATTGCATTTTCGATGGAATGACATAAATATGAGAACTTGAGTTCAACACATGAGAACAGTTGGGTTTAGCGAGATGAATGTAGTATACCCTTTTTAAGTAAAAATATTAAGAGAAAAAAAGTTTTGATTCAAAAAGTATGTAGAGTGGGGGATAAAAAAATTGAACGTATTAAATGAGCGCTGAAAGACGTATGTGTCGCCCTCTGGGTAATAAATCATTTTGGTGGCAAATTTAGATTTCTCGTCCCCAAAAACCCCAGCCTACCAAATTTCGTGCTGTTATCCCATGCCTGTCAGGAAATATTCAAGAATAAATAAAATAAAACTTTAACTTTGGCACCCTGCATTTCAGTTACTATCAACTTTCGTACTAAATTAAGTTAGCTTAAATCCACCTATTTTAAGCTCAGGAATCTAAGGTTAGGCTATGGCCCATTCTTTACCAAACACCATGTACAGGAGAATCCTGAAAATATCATGGATTGATTATGTAACAAACAATGAAGTCTTGAGAAGAATGCATAAGAATACGGCAATAATGGAAACCACCAAAACCAGACGGCTACAGTATGTACTTAAGACATGTTATGCCTGACGAATCATATTATATGCTTCAATTAGTTAAGGGCACAGGCGCAAAATTTCGGCTTAAATGCTTTTTAAATGCATTTTTTTAATCCTGAGTAAACTTATTAACATTTTTGAAAAATTTAAACGCCGAATGAAAGATTCCATTATTACCGAGGGTCTTAGAATAAACAAATGAATCCTTTGATTCACATTCTCGAAAACCATCTTTGACTCGAAAACCATCAATAATTATTAAAACAAATGAATCCAAATCCTTTTGAATGAGATATTTGAAGTTAAAAATCACACTAAATTTGCTTTTTTTTCACCCCAGTAACTTATTAAAATACAGAAAGGTAAAGTTTTCAATCCTAATAGCAACATTAATAATATTGAAAAATATTAAAAATATTACTAAAAGATTTTTAAGTTGAAAACTTATTGGTCCATTTCCCTGGTGACACATCCAAGGCTTCTAAAATTGGCAAGTCAGATGGATGCTGCAGTGAAGACAAAGGGAGGGAATTCTAAAAAGTTGCAATTCACAACCCCCGTCTGCAGCTTGGTAAAGTTCCAACGGAAAATGGACCTAGTTACTTTATAGGAGTAATACTAATATAAAATAAATAAAAATGTATACCAAATGTATACCTTGATTCAAAAACTATGTAGAGTGAGGGATAAAAAAATTGAACGTATTAAATGAGCGCTGAAAGACGTATGTGTCGCCCTCTGGGTAATAAATCATTTTGGTGGCAAATTTAGATTTCTCGTCCCCAAAAACCCCAGCCTACCAAATTTCGTGCTGTTATCCCATGCATGTCAGGAAATATTCAAGAATAATGCCCAGTATTATAAAACATTTAACTTATCAAGTAAAATTTAGTTTGAAAGTAAAACAATTCTACAGATTTGCGTATTATAAACGCAAAGTAAATTATCTCTAGTAGTAAATCTGCGAAATAACCTATTCTTTAGTTTTCTACCAAGTAAATTTTATTTAACAAGTAAATTTGACACTAATGACAGTTTCAATGTATTTTCGGCTGCTGTGAAAATATAAGTAATACCTAAGGTTAAGTTTTAGATTATAACCATTTTCTGTTTGCAACTACGTAGTTGAATATTTAGAAATGTACTTCTTCAGTAATAAACTAAAAATTATTAATTTTTTTTATTTTAATAACTAATTTACAATAAAATAAAATAAAATTAGGCAAACGGGTATTACATTTTTAAATTCTCGAACTCATCCCCATATTGATGTTTCAGTTGTAGAATCTTTTCTTTAACTGCCAACTCTAGTTTCTGTTTTTCTAATTTTAAAATGTCTCTACTTAACTCTTCCTTTTCTTTTCGAACTTTAAGAATTTTTAAAATCTTCTTTCTTCTTCACACTTATTGTTTTTGTGATGTGGGACTCCCGATAGATAATTAGGTCTTTTACACTTTTCCGGTAGTTTAACATGTTCATTTCCAGTGCATTGTTCAAGACTACCGTTGATCCTGTACTTCTTCAGCAACTTGTGCAACCCAACCTTCATTACGAAGAAGTTCATCAAATGGAGCGGTGCTATCATAAATATTAACTATTGGCCGCGTTCCACTAGTACTCACCACAGATAAATATTTCTCCCAATGGAATCTGTCGCTTGAAAATTATTTGAACCACCACCGGTTTTGTAAATTTCCACTTTTTGATTGGCCTTATCTTTTTTGGCTATTTTTAATGCTATCATAAAGAAGTCTTAACTGGCCTGCATTTCTTATTCCACTTTGTGCAGTTGCATTAAACTCCTCGGTGATAACCTCCCATACTTCGTTCTTCAATTTTACACTTGTGCCATCCGTTTGTTTATTGTCAATTACATTAAAGTATTGTTTTACGATTTCTAAAATGTTTTCTTTCTCCTGCTCTGTGTACTTTTTTTCCTCGCTCTCGTTTCTTTTCAGCCTTATCCATTTTTTGATAATAATTTATGTATGTTTTTCTAATTTAAAAAACATATGTTGACACTTCAGGAGGGCCCAAAAATTAAATTAACCGAATTTATATAATCTTTTTCTTACTTCTTATACATATTTTGTACACCGCCATCTGTAATTATACTAAGAAACTACAAACAGTTTTCAATAAATATTTTATTCATCAGTTAGTTATTTACTTGGTAGTTTTGCTTTATAATACCGAATTAAATTAACTTGTCGATTTAGTAGCAAAGTAAATTTAACCCACAGATACTTATTTGATGATTTATTTGTTGTTTATAATACCGGCCATAAATAAAATAAAAGTTTAACTTTGGCACCCTGCATTTCAGTTACTATCAACTTTCTTACTAAATTAAGTTAGCTTAAATCCACCTATTTTAAGCTCAGGAATCTAAGGTTAGGCTATGGCCCATTCTTTACCAAACAACAGGAGAATCCTGAAAATATCATGGATTGATTATGTAATAAAATGTCTTGAGAAGAATGCATAAGAATACGGCAATAATAGAAACTACCAAAACCAGACGGCTACAGTATGTACTTGGGACATGTTATGCCTGACGAATAATATTATATGCTTCAATTAGTTAAGGACACAGGCGCAAAATTTCGGCTTAAATGCTTTTTAAATGCATTTTTTTTAATCCTGAGTAAACTAATTAATATTTTTGAAAAATTTAAACGCAGAATGAAAGATTCCATTATTACCGAGGGTCTTAGAATAAACAAAAAGCTCCTTTTGAATGAGATATTTGAAGTTAAAAATCACACTAAATTTGCTTTTTTTTTCACCCCCTGTAACTTATTAAAATGTGAAAGTGAAACATAAGATTGTTTTGCCTTCGCATTGCAACTGAATAAAAATGGTATACATTTTTATTTATTTTATATTAGTATTACTCCTATAGAGTAACTAGGTCCATTTTCCGTTGGAACTTTACCAAGCTGCAGACGGGGGTTGTGAATTGCAACTTTTTAGAATTCCCTCCCTTTGTCTTCACTGCAGCATCCATCTGGCTTGCAAATTTTAGAAGCCTTGGAGGTGTTACCAGGGAAATGGACCAATAAGTTTTCAATTTAAAAATCTTTTAGTAATGTTTTTAATATTTTTCAATATTATTAATGTTGCTCTTAGGATTGAAAACTTTAGCTTTCAATTGCCAGATGACGCTAGTCACCTAATCCATACACGTCATTTGCAATGTGGGGATAAACTTTCATGGTTTGGTCACTTCGAGCAGAGAGCTGCGGGCCTACGTCTCTCCGATGAGACTCCAATAAGAGTCGAAAATCGTCGATTCAGAGTGCTGGACTGCGCTCCCTGTTCTAAGTGTTGTTTTGCCTTCGCATTGCAACTGAATAAAAATGGCATACATTTTTACTTATATTAAAATACACATGTAAAGAAAAACTATTGTTTATTTTTCTTTAATAGCTTTTCTTTTAATATTTATTTATATTCTCATTTTGTTACGCCACTGTCAAAACATTAAGTTCTTCTTTTTATTTTTATGTTGACTTATGACGTGTGAGGTGTTTTGACAGTGACAATTAATTAATTTCGATGATTGAAATATTTGTTACCTGCTGAGCATTATAAACTAAAATCTAGAATATAAGCTTTAAATGTTGTTTCTTTTTCTTACAGGTAACGTTTTTGTAAATCGTTAATATTGTACATAAAATAATAAAGTTCCTTTTTCTTACAGAGAGAAACACAATTGAGTTTTTTATTCACCAAAAGTTTGATGGTTAAAAACATTATTACAAAACAACATTTTTGCTGATAGAAATATAATAATTTTCCATTATAAAATGGCAAAACTGAGATTTGAATTTACCGTTAAATCATTGCAGACTGATACAAAAACAAATATCATCACGATCACCTCAATTGAGACTGAGGAAAATGAAATTTTTTCAATACCTAATGATATGCAAAATATTTCCTATCATAAAAAAATCCAGACGACAGCAGCTTTTGAGAAAGTAAAAACGGGTTCTAACAAAACGGGGCACTACAAGAAAAGTTTGGATCGCAGATGAAGATATTTTGAAAGTTTATATGGACGAATATGGGAATATACAATTCAATGATTTTCTCTTAGAACAACAAAGCATTCAAGGGAGAGAATCTTTAACATCCACACCTGGTATCTCACTAGATACGTTAGAACAGATCTTAGAGAGAGTATCAAAGTCAAATGAAACACAATGTATTGAATCCTTTAATAAAAAAAAAGTATCAGAACAATTTGTGATAGAAAAATTTACAGGAAAAAATGTGAATGTTTTACAATGGATGGAAACATTTGAAAATGAGTGCACAAGATTGCAAATAGATAAAAATACTGAAAAAATTGAAATTCTAAGACTATTTTTAGAAGGATCATGTGTGGATTGGTACAGGTCAATGCTTATAAAATATTCAATAAATTCTGATTGGGATGAATGGAAAAACAAATTTTGTGATACCTATGCAGACAAAGGGTGGACTCCAGTGAGGTATGCGTTTGAGTTCAAATACATGAATGGTTCTTTATTAGAATATGCTCTTAAAAAGGAAAGACTCTTACTACAAATAAACAAGTCATTGAATAAAAAAATTATGATTGATTTGATAGCTCCCAAATTATATTGCTGATAGAATTGATAGAGACACTTTGAAAGAAACGGAAGATCTCTTCAATGAAATTAGAGGTCTAGAACACTTGATAAAAATGAAGACTTCAGAAAAAAAAGAAATATCATACTTTAAGAAAAAACAAGCCTGCAAAATTTGTGAAAAAGAAGGAAAAGGTTTACGTTATCATCTGGAATCAAGTTGCTGGTACAAAAGCAAAAGTGAAGTCCCGAAAAATCAAGAGGTAAGAACTGTCAACAACCATAAACTAGAATTAGAATTAAACGAAACAAATCCAAAAAACTGTTAATTCCACCACTAATTAGAATCAAGTTACTATTAAATGACACTTTAGAGATCTATGGAGTATATGACTCAGGATCAAATATATCATTGATTAATGCAAACTTATTACAGATAAAGGCACATAATAGAGGTGACCTTCAAATAGTAAACTTGAGGACAATTAATGGTGTGAAAAAAACAAATGGTATAGTAACACTTAAGATAAAAATCTATGACATTGAAAAAAAAATGGATGTATTTATTGTAGATGATGAAAATTTCAATTATGATTTTTTAATTGGGTTAGATTGTATTAAAAGTTTTAGATTAATTCAAAATGAGGATCTAAGGATCACACAATGCAACAGCTCTAAAGAAATTGAAAATGTGTCAACTATTGATAAAGTAAGCATTCCTGACTTTCCAGGTAACATATATTTAAATGCAACTAAAGAAAAGATTAATGATATATTCAAATATGAAATAAATTTTAATGAGAGTATAAATACTGACAATTTTGAAATAGCAATTAATCATTTAGATTTAAATCAGCAATCAGAAATTGAACAATTGATTAATAAATATAAATCAGCATTTGCTAAAGACAAATATGATGTAGGTACTATAAGAGAGTATGAAGCTCATATTGACTTAGTTGTAGATAAATACTGCTCCAAACGTCCATATAGATGTACCATTGAAGATAGAAAAGAGATAGAAAGTCAGATAGCAGAACTTTTGAAGAATAATTTAATTGAAGAGTCATATAGTCCAGTGACACTAGGATTCAAAAAAGGAGAGGACAGAAAGACCAGACTCTGCATAGATTTTAGGGAACTAAATAAAATCGTTGTTCCCCAATCGCAACCTTTTCCATTGATCGAGGACTTAATGGTAAAAACTAGCAATTGTAAGTACTTTTCTACTTTAGACATAAATTCAGCATTCTGGTCAATTCCAATGAGAGTACAAGATAAAGAAAAAACAGCATTTGTGACACAAGAAGGCCATTTCCAGTGGACTTGCCTCCCATTTGGTTTGAAAACGGCTCCAGCAATTTTTCAACGTATTTTAAGCAGCATTATAAGAAAATATAAACTTTCAGATTTCACAGTCAATTATATAGATGATATCCTAATTTTTTCAAAAACCTTTGACGAACATATATTACACTTGTCCAAGTTATTTGATGCAATATTAAATGAAGGTTTTAGACTAAAATTTTCGAAATGTACCTTTGCAGAAAAATCAGTAAAATACTTAGGACACATAATAGAAAATAATTCCATAAGACCTGTAAAAGACTACTTGATTGCTGTGAAAAATTTCCCTGTTCCACAAACTAGAAAGAATGTACGTCAATTTTTGGGAAAAATCAATTATTATCATAAGTTTGTCCAAGATATTGCAATCATTTTAGACCCGCTGCACAACTTATTGAGAAAAGATGTTGACTTTATTTGGTCTAAGGCAGTCATGTCAAAGATACGGCCCGCGGGCCGCATCCGGCCCCCGGGCCATACCAATACGGCCCGCGATCGCAATGTGTCACAGAAAGAAGAATCATGTTTTTTAGAGCTTTTAGACTTCACTCGATTGCTCTACGGAAGTTTTAAAATGCGTACACTACACTACATTTATAAGTCATTTCAAAGGCAGCGCGTGCCTAGACAAGCGAGAGAGATAGACAGTAACACCATCTCTTAGCGGAAACACCCTATTATTTTTGTTGAGAACAATAGAATCTTCCATGCGCTTCGAGTCTAGACTAGAACCTTCCTTATCGATTTAAAGAAGTGCGTCGACGTGTCACGTGAGTCAGTTGCGAAGTAGTGGTTGAGAAGGTATTGTACATTTGTTTGTGTCGTGCGTGTGCGATATCCATAATTGTGTCGAGTTCCATATTTGTTACGATTTCGGCATAATGTCACAAAAACGTAAAGTTGATAGTGAACGTAGAGTTTTTCAGTCTAAATGGGAAAATGCATATTTTTTCATAGAATGGAAAGGTAAACCACTGTGTTTGATTTGCAATCAAACAGTTGCTGTTTGTAAGGAGTTTAACTTGAAGAGACACTATGATACGAATCATAAATCAAAATTCGATTGTTACACTGAAAAAATAAGAATGGACAGATTGTCATCTTTAAAATCTAAACTTCAAGGTCAACAATCGATGTTTACTAAAGCTAATACTGAGAGCGAAGATGCCCTGAAATCAAGTTTTATTATTGCATTAGAAATCGCGAAGAGATCAAAACCTTTCACTGATGGTGATTTTATTAAAGACTGTATGTTGAAAGTTGCCGATGTTTCATTTCCATTTCAAAAGTCAATAATTCAAAATATTTCGCTGTCAAGAAACACTGTTGCTTCAAGAATAAATGATTTATCTCAAAATTTGGTTCTTCAACTGAAGGAGAAAATTAAGGAATTTACAAACTTTTCACTGGCTGTTGATGAGAGCACTGATACTGTTGATACAGCTCAACTTGCTGTTTTTATACGAGGTATTAACAGTAACTTTGAAATAACTGAAGAACTATTAAAGTGCGTTCCATTGACAGGTACTACAACAGCAAATGATATTTATTCTGCATTGGAGCATTTGATGGCAGAATATGGACTTGATTGGAATATACTTAGCAGCACAACTACGGATGGCGCTCCTGCCATGGTTGGCCAACATTCGGGCGTTGTAACTAAATTAAAACAGAAAACATCAGGAAATTTTGTGGGATTTCACTGTATAATTCACCAGGAATCATTGGCATACAAACATTTAAAAATGGACCATGTCATGCAACCTATAATTAAAATAGTAAATTTTATAAGGAGCAGAGGACTAAATCACCGACAGTTCAGGCAGTTTTTACAAGATTTGGACGAAAAGTTTTCTGATGTCCCTTATTTCACCGAAGTTCGTTGGCTCAGTCGAGGAGTAGTTTTAGAAAGATTATTTGCATTACGTGACCCTATTCAAGCTTTCATGTTAGAAAAAGGCAACCCAATTGATTATGACAATGACTGGTGGGTTGATTGTGCCTTTTTGGTAGATATGAATAAACACTTGACTGATCTGAATGTAAAGTTACAGGGTAAAAATCTGATTGTCACTCAAATGTACTCATGTATTCAAGCCTTTGAAACAAAGTTGAGGCTGTGGGAAAATCAGGTAAAAAATCAAACTTTGGATCATTTCCCTCATTTAAAATCATTTGGCACAGTGGATCAAAAAAAATTGGATCAATATTCTCAACTTCTGCAAAATCTTATCACGGAATTCAACAATCGTTTTGAAGACTTCCACAAAATGAATGAAATGGAATTCCCAATTTTCAACAATCCATTCAATTTTGAAGCTTCACAGGCACCAGTTCATTTGCAAATGGAGTTGATAGATCTTCAATCGGACAGTATTTTGAAAGAAAAATTTAAAGAGGTTAACGCACTTACATTTTATACACAATATTTCAAGAGTTTGGATAACTACCCGGAATTAAAAAAGCATGCAGCACGCATTCTGTGCATGTTTGGTAGCACCTATTTATGTGAGCAGATGTTTTCCGTCATGAAAATAAATAAGAACAAACATCGCACAAGACTTACAAATGAACATCTCCAATCAATTCTTAAAATAAATACAACGAATATGATACCTGACATCAATGAGCTTGTCAAAAACAAGAGAAGTCAGGTATCTGGATCCTCGAGCTCAAAATAATTACCCTCTTTTATAACTTTGATATGATTTTTAACAACCGTATATTATAAGTATACTATTAAATAAAATGTTATAATAATTCAGTACATTTTTTTTTATTTGAATCTGGCCCGCCGACACATTCTGAATTTAATATATGGCCCTCTGCAAAATTGAGTTTGACACCCCTGGTCTAAGGAATGTCAAGAATCTTTCGATAGAATAAAGTCATTACTTTGTTCGGAACCAATATTAAGTATTTTCAACCCTGATTTGCCAATTAATATATATACAGATGCCAGCATAAAAGGAGTAGGAGCTGTATTAAAACAAATTGATAAAAACGGATGTAGCAAGCCTGTGGCATATTTTTCCAAAAAATTAATGGAAAGTCAAAAGAAAAAGAAGGCAATATATTTAGAATGTCTAGCGATAAAGGAAGCTATAAAATATTGGCAACATCTGCTCATTGGAAAAGAGTTTATAGTATATTCAGATCACAAACCTTTAGAAAATTTAAACATAAAAGCTAGAACAGATGAAGAATTGGGAGACTTGACATTTTACTTATCTCAATATAATTTTAAAGTAAAGTATAATCCAGGAAAATATAACCAAGAAGCAGACAGTTTAAGCAGAAATCCAGTTTTAGAATCTCAAGAAAATACAGATGAAGTATTAAAAGTAGTAAACTTGATTAATCTGGAAGATATAAAAATTGACCAACTCTCAAATATTGATCTACAAAATAATAAGACTAAATACAGTTTCAAGAATGATATTTATTATAAAAAGTCAAACAGAAAAGACAAAATTATTTTATCTGAAGATTTAAGTAAAACATTGATAAAAAGTGTACACAATACTTACTGTCATTTAGGAACAAACCAGATGTTAAATAAAATATCACCATTTTATACAGCCAACAATATGACTACTAACATTAAGAAAATATGTGAGAACTGTGATATCTGCATTAAAAATAAATCAAGAAGGAAACCTGACTATGGTTTAATGTCACAATTAGGACCAGCGACATATCCATTTGAAATTGTCTCGATTGACACGATTGGTGGTTTTGGAGGATCTCGTTCAACAAAAAAATATCTTCATCTCCTAGTAGACCATTTCTCAAGATATGCCTATTGTTTGACATCAAAAACACAAAACTCTGATGACTTCATAAAGTTAATTAAAAAGGTAACAGAAGATCACAAAATTAAAACTGTGATGACTGATCAATATCCTGGCATCAACTCAAAAGAATTCAAAAATTTCCTAAAGGTCAATAACATAAAAATGATATTTACTGCCGTTGATGCACCATTTTCAAATGGTATCAATGAAAGGTTAAACCAAACATTGGTTAATAAAATCAGATGCAAAATAAATGAAGGTGACAGGAAAACAGCATGGACAACAATTACTCAAAAATGTATAGAAAAATATAATGAAACTGAACATACCATCACAAAATTTTCACCAAAATATTTAGTAGAAGGAGAAAGTGTAAGCATCCTACCAAACGAACTAAAACCTAAAGTCACAGATGCAGATCTCGAAATAGATAGAACAGTTGTTTTGAAAAATACAAAAAAATCACATGATTATAATAAAAAGCAGTTCGATCGACATAGGAAGGAAATTGATTTGAACATTGGGCATTTAGTATATGTGGAGAACGGTAACCGTCTAAATAGAAAAAAGTTGGACGAATTAAGGATTGGACCATACAAAATACTAAAGAAGATTTCCAATTCAATTTACGAAGTTGATACTGGGCATAAGAAAACAGAATCAAACCTCTTCCATATAACTAAACTTACTCCAGTATTGAAAGAAAATATTTAGTGAAAGTTCAATTTTTGTTTTGAAACTCTCCAAGGGGGGGGGGAGATGTAAAGAAAAACTATTGTTTATTTTTCTTTAATAGCTTTTCTTTTAATATTTATTTATATTCTCATTTTGTTACGCCACTGTCAAAACATTAAGTTCTTCTTTTTATTTTTATGTTGACTTATGACGTGTGAGGTGTTTTGACAGTGACAATTAATTAATTTCGATGATTGAAATATTTGTTACCTGCTGAGCATTATAAACTAAAATCTAGAATATAAGCTTTAAATGTTGTTTCTTTTTCTTACAGGTAACGTTTTTGTAAATCGTTAATATTGTACATAAAATAATAAAGTTCCTTTTTCTTACAGAGAGAAACACAATTGAGTTTTTTATTCACCAAAAGTTTGATGGTTAAAAACATTATTACACACATTAAAGAAGTTTTGAGGGACTTTCGGCCCTCGGTAATAACATAATTTTTCTGCGTTTAAATTTAAAAAAAAAATTTATTTTGGGCCTACGTCCGTAAGCAAGAAACAATCCAGGAAAGAAGGGTAGAAAGGAAAAGAATATAGAATGGTATGGATAGATTTATCGAAACATTTAGGACAGTCGCATCTAAGGTCAGAATAGCCATGATTGTTGTCAACCGCCGCCCCGGAGATGTCACGTTAAGAGAAAGGTATTATACAATTCTTTCTTCCTATTACATTTAAAAAAGAATGTATAATAAAACTTCTTTTTCAAGTTAATTTGAGCACAAAAATCAATTTAGTACCAATTTTTCTAGAGCTAACTGTAATTACCTGCACTATTTAAAAATCTTTTGTGATAAGGTGTGACATTATTAACCGGCGTTAATACTTTCGACGATTTGCTCGAACCTGCTAAATCTGAAGGAGTTACATACACTTTTGCCGTGTCATTGGGAACTTTACATTTTTGTGGAGTATTTTCTACATATTCTTCTCTCCTATCGGGTGCTAAAAATTCAAATTCAAATTTAATAAAATTTTAAAATGACTGAATAAAATAGAATAGTTGAAAAAATTACCCAATTACATTTTGACCAAGAAAATGTTATGACTAATATCTAGTTTTTAATGAATATAGCATTTACGGAACTGGCATAATAGACAAGGCGAAAACGGCGGGTTCACTGGAAAAAATATTCCCATGGGATTTTTTTGCATCATCACATTCGTGAGACATCCTAGAATTAGGTTCAAGAAGTCGCCCACGTAAAAAGTGGTCGGTCCAAATTTTTTTGAACATTTTTTTTTGTTCAAATTGCAAAATCCAATGTTTTTGGCCCGGACAATTTTTTTTTAGATTTTTTGGACCATTCTGGACAACAAAGATCTTTTATAGTTTTTCTCTAAAGTTGATGGTTTTCGAGTTATAAGCAATTTAAAATTGAAAAAAACGAAAATTGGCGATTTTCAAGGCTTAATAAATCGCTTAAAAGTTATTATTATGAATGTCTGAAAGTGACTAAAACAAAGTTTAAAGCCCCTGCTAGATGCTGAACAAATTTTTGTCATTATTTTATTACCAAGCTATTATTTTTAAGTAATAATAATGAGCGGTAAGATCGTATTGACGCGGCTGTAAATGTGAGTGCGAGTAAGATGCATGATTGGACTGCCGGAATGGCATCTCTTTCGCACTCACAATTGACGGCCACCTAGTACGTGCATGGCGCTCATTATTATAACGTAAAAGTAACAGCTTAGTAATAAAATAATGACAGACATTTCTTTAGGATCTTGTAGGGGGGGGGGGGGGCTTTAAACTTTGATTTGGTCACTTTCTGACTTTCATGATAATAACTTTTAACCGAGTAAAAATCGCCATTTTTCGTTTTTTTTCAATTTTAAATGGCTTATAACTCGAAAACGATCAAATTTAGAGAAAAATTATGAGAGATATTTTTTGTCCAGAATGGTCCAAAACCCTAAAAAACTTGGTCCGGGCCGAAAGTATTGATTTTTTCAATTTGAAAAAATAAAAATTGTTCAAAAAAATTTGGACCACTTTCGCGTGGGCGACTTCTTGAACCTTATTCTGGGATGTCTCACGAATGTGATTATGCAAAAAAATCTCATGGGAATATTTTTTCCAATGAACCCGCCGTTTTCGCCTTGTATAATATAATACCAATACCATGGTTTACATCTAAATTTATAACATAACCATCCCAAAGAAATCAATTGCCAAACACCACAATGAATATGGCACGATATTTTAACGAGCCATTATGTTAATAAACCTCAGACTATATGCCAAACTCGAAAAAGACATCAGGCACATCCACTTTGGATTCAGAAAAGGTCTGAGAAAAATAGAAACACTGTTTGCATACAATATATTGACTCAAAGATGCCTAGCTGCAAACCAAGATGCCTAAGTATGTTTTATTTTTGTCAGCTAGGTGTTACCTTATTAAATATCAAGACGCAACTTCAAAACTCTATTTTATCAAAGCTGGCGTACCACAGGACAGCGTGCTGGGACCTACCTTGTATCTCTTGTTTACCTCAGATATACCTACAACTCTTCAGGAACCACTACAGGAGAGACCACCTGCAAAAGAAACGGTGCTAGGAACATTTTTGTCGACGATACTGCAATCCTAGCCTTAGATACTGACTCTATGCCTCGCATCTCCTTCAAACGTATCTAAACAGAATACACGATTGGTTTTTGGAATAGAAAATTAAACTCAACCGAGGAAAATCTATTCATGTTAAATTTACAAAACGAAGAGAAACCTGTCCTCCTGTAACTTTAAATAATCATCAATTACCTTCCGCCAACGAGGTAAAATACTGGTACTTGAAAGAAAGATACTGCGGACTATCTATGGGCCTTGCAGAGAAGAGACAACCGGAGAATGGAGAAGAAGTCACAATGATGAACTCCAGACAATATATGGAGATGAAAACATAGTACGCTACCATGGTACAATAAAGTTTCATGGTACAATTTTGCGCATGACATTTGACAACTGAGGTCAAGCGCGTGACGTAGCAAAGATCCCTGTGGGCCATTATTTGTAATGGTAGTTACTATTATATAGTGGATTATTTTGCAAAACCCTTATAATTAATTCGTTTTCAGCGATTTTTTCCGTTTTTTTATATTATATGTGTTATAGTTTGTATAGACTACTTTAAGAACATTTACTCGTTAGTGTCTAGTTTTATTTGCTTTCGTGTATTTGTTTGTTTTGTGTTTGGTGTTTGTATCTATTACAAAATGCGCTGTGCAGTTGCTTGTTGCAATAGTCACAATAAGGATAACTACTTCTTGTAAATGCCAAGAATTGAGTTGTAATTCTCTATGATTGTTAGAGGAATGTTAGTTGAATAATGAATGGAAATTTTACTATCTATTCATTTTTATTTATTTTTATATGTATTATATGTTTACGAATGTAATAATGTAGAAATTTACATGAATAAATATATCTATCTAGTTTTTAATTTTGCTACTTAGGTATATGATATTTAAACAAAACCAAGATAATTGTACGTGTGAAAATTATAAAAGATTTCATATAAAACATTGTGTAATATTGCGTGACCTCGCTGTGCTCATATTCGATGTCCAGCTAGCTCATCTGATCTAAATAAAGTTTACTTTATAATTATTTATTTCGATTTTATAAATTACAAAGTGATCATTAACAAATTAAGAAGTGGGATACCCTGTATATTTGAAAATAATTTTAAAATTTGTTGCTATACTCGACCCATTTTTATGTGGATATCCTTTTTTTTGTATCTTTAAACAACTGAAATATCGAACTCTGGAGTACCACTTGATCAACCTGTATGTATAATAAACAAATAATAATTAAAAAATGTTTTATAATGGATATCTATCTTAACAAAATAACAAGTTTCTAAATAGACCAGGGTAGAAAAATAAAAACGGGAAAAAAATCAATACAGGTATTTGAAGGTGCTAAATCGTAGGGAGGATATAGTTAATTAAAAATACATACAGAGGTACTCGTAAATCGACCTCATTTTTTTATAAAAAAATACCAAAGTCAGAAAATATTGTTTTTTGCCTATAGCATTTTTAGTATCATATTTACAGCAAAAGTTGTGTTAAGAAAGTTGTGTATCACAAAAAAACGATTAATATGAATTTTTACAAGTTAAAATCCATCAAGAATTAACCGAGATAATTGCAAAAAACCACGTTTTTTGCACTATTTTGGAAATGTTAATAACTTTTACTAAATAGGTCGTAAGGAACTTATTGTACCTTGATCATGAAGTAATTAAGTGCGTTTATTAGTTTACAAAATCTCAAGAAGATCTGTTTGTTAGTTTACAAGTTATGTTAAATGTTTATCCCAGACATCAAATGTTTAAACAATCATTGTTGCCCAAAGAGTGTTTTCAGAGCTTTTTGGCAAAGTGCAATGACTACTTAAAGACTCAAAGTACTAAGAAAGTTAAAAAAAATAATATATTTGTTTTTTAAATGTTGTTAAACAAGTCGATAAAAAAATGGTAAGTTTTTTCCTTATAAACAATTAGAATATCTTTGCCATTTTTTCTCATAAATAATTATAATTGGTTGTGTCAAAAATCTGGTAAAAAAGTGCACATTAAAATGAAAAAAATAACTTTCTAGGACCAATAATAGCCAAGTTATACTTTTTTTTTTGAAAAATCACATCTCTATTGTTTATAAATATTAAGAGTTGAAATTTTTACAGCATGGTAATAAATATCTATATTTTATATGACAATTGATAAGTACGAAATATCTTCTATTTAAAACGAGTAATAACCCTGTAAAATCAAGTTACTCACGCTGACTGAGCTGGGACCGTGTGATATGGAAGAATGTCGGAGTTCAGTTTCTCTAGTCGAGATTTTGCTATAGAAAGTTCAATTTGGAGCGCTTGAAAATTTTTATAATATCTCAGCTTCCAGAGAACGTAGAGCCTTCAATTTTTTTTTAAATTGGGGTAACTCGACGAAAGAATAACAACTAGCTAATTTTCATTGACCGGGAAAATTCTGGAAAATGGATTTTTTTATTCAACATTCTATTTACAACGTTAACAGTAATATATTTTGATAAATATTTTCATAAAATATTATAAATTTGTGAATAAATATTAAAATATAATTATAGTATGTATATATTTATTTATATACAGGGTTGTTCATTTTATTCGCCTCAGTGTCTGTACGGAAAACGACTTGATTTAAAAAAAATTTTTCAGAGAAATATATAAAGCCATTAACACTACAATCTAAAAATAATATGAATTATACAGGGTGCTTCAAATAAGAGTGGTATGTTAAAGATATATTTTTTATGGAACACCCTACACCTGATCAATTTTTTGAATTGCTCAATTTGAAACAATATGCTAGCTGCTATCTAGACTATACCTAAGTACAGGGTGTTTTAATTTATTTAAATTTTTAGAAAAATGTAAAATTTTAGAAAAAAATAAATATTTACGAATCTAAGAATCGGTGACAATTTTTTCTTGGATCTTCATAATATACTATTTAGCATATTTAAACAGATGTTTATTGTAACAAAATTTATAATTACTTAGGTCCAGTTTCACCAACAACAAATAAATCAATGAATGCTATTCGTCGAATAAAATGTATTAGATGTTTAAGTTTATATTTTGTTTCAATATAATTTTAATAATTTAAAGTGAAATTGGCGAATTTACTTTCTTCTAAATATTTACAGTCAGATTAACTTGCCAATTTACTCAAAGAGTAAGTATTTTTTTGATAAATAAATAAAATAAGTCTTATTTGACGTTAGTAAAATGGAGATATGTCAGTTTATTGGTCGAATAACTTTAATCATAGAATAAACTACTATTCGTCATTGGTGAAACCGGCCATTAATCGTACATTTTTAGATTTAAAAACTAATTGGAAACAAAATCATTCTCAAATTAAGAAAAAATGTATATGTATAGATTGTAATTATTGATCTTCGTTAATTCTACACAGTTTATGTACAGATTTATTAATTTCTTAAACATTATCCCTAATTTTTTTAAACAAATCTTCCTCAACTTCACTTTTGTCATCTATAATAACTGTCAAAAGGTTGTAGCATCTTTTTTCGTCAGTATCATCTTTGCAATTTATGCAAAGCTCGGTACAATTGATTTATTTTAAGAAATTATGGATAATGTGGAAGAAATTGATGAACATGTATAAAAACTGTGTAGAATTAACGAAGATCAATAATTATAATCTAAACATTTTTTTTTCAACTTGAGAACGTTTTGTTTTCGATTAATTTTTAAACCTGAAATTGTACGATCATGTAATTATAAATTTTGTTACAATAAAAATCTGCTTAAATATGCTAAATAGTCTATTATGAAGATCCAAAAAAAAACTTGTCACCGATTCTTACATTCGTAAATACCTGTTTATTTTTTTTAAACATTACATTTTTTTTAAAATTGAAATAAATCAAAACACCCTGTACTTAGGTATAGTCTAGCTTATTGTTTAAGGGCAAATTCAAAAATTTCATCAGGTGTAGGGTGTTCCATAAAAAATATGTCTTTGATATACCACTATTTTTTGAAGCACCCTGTATAATTCATATTATTTTTAAATAGTAGTGTTAGTGGCCCTGTATATTTCTATGAAGAATTTTTTTTAAATAATGAATACCTAATGAATAATGAATAACGAATAAAATGAACAACCCTGTATAAATACTATAATTATATTTTAATATTTATTCACAAATTTATAATATTTTATGAAAAATATATTAGTGTTAACGTTGTAAATGAATGTTGAATAAAAAATACATTTTCTAGAATTTTCCGATTTTTTTGGCCAATGAAAATTAGCTAGTTGTTATTCTTTCGTCGAGTTACCCCAAAAAAATTAAAGGCTCTACGTTCTCTGGAAGGTGAGATATTGTAAAATTTTTCAAGCGCTCCAAATTGAACTTTTTATAGCAAAATCTCAACGCAAGAAACTGGACTCCGACATTCTTCCATATCACACGGTCCCAGCTCAGTCAGCGTGAGTAACTTGACTTTAAAGGGTTATTACTCGTTTTAAATAGAAGATATTTCGTACTTATTAATTGTCATATAAAATATAGATATTTATTACCATGCTCTAAAAATTTCAACTCTTAATATTTATAAACAATAGAGATGTGATTTTTCAAAAAAAAAGTATAACTTGGCTATTATTGGTCCTAGAAAGTTTTTTTTTTTCATTTTAATGTACATTTTTTTACCAGCTTTTTGACACATCCAATTATAATTATTTATCAGAAAAAATGACAAAGATATTCTAATTGTTTATAAGGAAAAAACTTACCATTGTTTTATCGACTTGTCTAACAACATTTAAAAAACAAATATATTATTTTTTTTTAACTTTCTTAGTACTTTGAGTCTTTAAGTAGCCATTGCACTTTGCCAAAAAGCTCTGAAAACACTCCTTGGGCAACAATGATTGTTTAAACATTCGATGTCTGGGATAAACATTTAACATAACTTGTAAACTAACAAACAGATCTTCTGGAGATTTTGTAAACTATACTAAACTAATATTTTCTGACTTTGGTTTTTGTTTATAAAAAAATGAGGTCGATTTACGAGTACCTCTGTATGTATTATTAATAAACTATATCCCCCTACGATTTAGCACCTTCAAATACCTGTATTGATTTTTACCCTGAAATCGTTCATATTTATTTTTCTACCCTGGTGTATTCTGGAGAAACACAAAAACACATACTTATTATGTGTTTTTGTAGATACACGTTAAAACCCCTTGGCCCTATAATGAGGTATGTTTTTGTTTATGTTTTCAGTTTTGTTAAATGTTTTTGTTTTTAATTAATTTTTAAATCTAAAAATGTACGATTAAATAATTATAAATATTATTACAATAAATATCTGTTCCCATATGCTGAATAGTCTATTATAAAGATCCAAGAAAAAATTTGTCACCGATTCTTAGATTCGTAGATATTAATTTTTTTAAGGGAAAATGAAAATGTAGTATGTCAAAGTGTGTAAATAATTTATTTCCTTAGCTGAGCTCTTTCGACATAAACGTCATCATCGGAGCTAATGGTCAAATACTAAAAAAGTACTGCTACATAGAGGTGTAAACAAGTGCATCTTAGGAATGTAAATTTGATTTTTAAATTGTGAATGCTAACTTAGTCCTCCGTACAACAGCAAACAGCAAAAAAACAGAAAGAAACGGCCACATACACGTTGCACAAAAACATATAAACTTTTTTCAGCTGTTGTTACTATAGTATAAGAGCTGTGAGACATTTTTGAGTAGGTATTTTAGGCAACCTGAAAAATTGTCAGGTGATTCTTTTATGATAGCCGAATACAAAAATGCCGGTCTGGCTGGAGGATAGCGGTTATTTTCCCCAAAAATCCCCCCCAAATTTAAAAAAAGGGTACACATTTTTATTACAAAAAATATCATTGACGTAACTTTAAGTAAATTTAAATATTCAAATATAAAGGAAATTAACAGGCCAGGCGATTTGAGGGCGATTTTAACTCTGCAAGATCCTTGCATGGGCGCCCCAGGATTATTTTCAGGGGTGCATCTGAACTTCAGAAGATTTCATCTGAATCTGTACACACTGTTAACGAGTATAAAATATACAACTATACATGCATAGCTATGTACATTCCTTCCCGACAGGGAGGTGCAATTGTTATTTTGACAGGGTATTTTTAATATTAAAAATAAATATTCTAAAAAAGACAGGAATTTTTGGTGAAATCTTCCAACTGCCAGCTGATCAAACAAATTACACGTGCATGTAAATGAAAAGCGTTATAGGTAAGCAGCAGTGTGAGAAAGAGCGTATACCGATAGCTGTTTGCGTTCTCTGTTGTAGCTGAGCGAGTCCGTTCGCTCGAGAAAAATAACGTGACCTGGCGATTCCCATGTTGTTGTGCCTCGAAAGGTTAGAGTAATTATTATATATTATAGTTTTTTAAATGACTTTTTATTAATTTTGCACATATAATAGAAAAAGACAAATTTATTATTATAAATATACGTACAGGTAGAAAAGTATAAAACTAATAAAACTATAAACTAAATTAATTCTGTGTCCGAATATGGTATTTCTTCTTCAAACTCCTCATCTGAGCTTAAAAATTCATTCTCTTCTTCTTCGTCAGACTCCCCTCGAGACCCAGATTCCTCTTCTACACGATGTGTAAATAGTTGTAAGATGTATTTAGAATTAATTAAAAATTAATTAATGATTAATTAATTGAGTTAATACGTATACTCTCTCCTTTTATACGGAGTCGAAGCCTGGACAATCACGGGCGCATCTGAAAAAATCTTGCCATTGTTGAGATGTGGTGTTATCGAATAATGTAAAAAATATAATGGACACAAGACGTAACAAACACGGAAATATTAGGAAAGATGAAAAAGGCAAAAGAACTGCACTATGAAGGAAAGAAAAATGAGCTACTTTGGTCATATACTAAGAAATAAAAAAGGTGATGTGATTGGTTATATAAGGAAAAGTGCAAGAAAAAAGAGAACAGGGAAGACGATGCCTATCCTAGTTGAAAAATTTAAAGTAGTGGAGTGTAATCTAAATACAAAAAAAAATTAACTCAGTATATCACGAGCTGAGTATATCCATGATATTTTTTACATTACTCGATAACACCACATCTCAACAATGGCAAGATTTTTTTAGATGCGCCGGTGATTGTCCAGGCTTCGACTCCGTATAAAAGGAGAGAGAATACGTAGCAACTCAATTGATTAATCACTAATTAATTTTTAATTAATTCTAAATACATATTACAACTATTTACAGATCATGTAGAAGAGGAATCTGGGTCTCGAGGGGAGTCTGAAGAAGAAGAAAATAATGAATATTTGAGCTCAGATGAGGAGTTTGAAGAAGAAATAAAAGATTCGGACACAGAATTAATTTAGTTTATAGTTTTATACTTTTCTACCTGCACCTACCTATATTTATAATAATAAATTTGTCTTTTTCTATTATATTTGCAAAATTAATAAAAAGTTATTTAAAAAACTATAATATATAATTATTACTCTAACCTTTCGAGGCCCAACAACATGGGAATCGCCAGATCACGTTATTTTTCTCGAGCGAACGGACTCGTTTAGCTACAACAGAGAACGCAAACAGCTATCGGTATACGCTCTTTCCCACACTGCTGCTTACCTATAATGCTTTTCATTTACATGCACGTGTAATTTGTTTGATCAGCTGGTAGTTGGAAGATGTCACCAAAAAAATCCTGTCTTTTTTAGAATATTTATTTTTAATATTAAAAAATACCCTGTCAAAATAACAATTGCACCTCCCTGTCGGGAAGGAATGTACATAGCTATGCATGTATAGTTGTATATTTTATACTCGTTAACAGTATGTACAGATTCAGATGAAATCACAGCTCAGGAAGTTCAGATGCGCCCCTTGAAAATAATCCTGTGGCGCCCATGCAAGTATCTTGCAGAGTTAAAATCGCCCTCAAATCGCCTAACCTGTTTATTTCCTTTATATTTGAATATTTAAATTTACTTAAAGTCACGTCAATGATATTTTTTTGTAATAACAATTTGTACGCTTTTTTTAACTTTGGGGGGGATTTTTGGGGAAAATAACCGCTACGCTCCAGCCAGACCGGCATTTTTGTATTAGGCTATCATGGAAGAGTCACCTGTAAAATTTTCAGGTTGCCTAAAATACCTACTCAAAAATGTCTCACAGCTCTTGGACCACTAGGCCAAGGATGGACGGGTGATATCGACACCCGTACCATGAAAAAAGTTTATATGTTTTTGTGCAACGTGTATGTGGCCGTTTCTTTCTGTTTTTTTGCTGTTTGCTGTTGTACGGAGGACTAAGTTAGCATTCACAATTTAAAAATCAAATTTACATTCCTAAGATGCACTTGTTTACACCTCTATGTAGCGGTACTTTTTTAGTATTTGACCATTAGCTCCGATGATGACGTTTATGTCGAAAGAGCTCAGCTAAGGAAATAAATTATTTACACACTTTGACATACTACATTTTCATTTTCCCTTATTCATTCAAGTGTGTACAAACTTATCAGTCTTTCAACTATTATTAATTTTTTTTCTTAAACCTTACATTCTTATAAAAATCGAAATAAATCAAAACACCATGTATTTACGTGTAGGAAACCCTTATAAAAATATAGCTTATTTTTTAAGGAAAATTCAAAAATGGCTCACGAGTAGGGTGTTCCATAAGAGAAAATATAACTAATATACCCCTCTTTTTTAAAGCACCCTGTATAATTTTCATTAGTTTTAGATTGTAGTGTTAATTGCCCTGTAAATTGCTGTCAAGAATTTTTTTTAAATATCAAGTCGTTTTCCGTACAGAGACCGAGGCAAATACGATGAACCACCCTGTATATATATAAAGATATATATACTATACATTTATTATTTATTTACAAATTTATAATATATGTTATGAAAATATTTATTAAAATATATTAGTGTTAACGTTGTAAATTAATGTTGAATAAAAAAGTCCATTTTCCAGAATTTCCCGATTTTTCCGGTGAATGGAAATTAGTTAGTCGTTATTATTTCGTCCAGTTACCCCAATTTAAAAAAAAATGAAGGCTCTACGTTCTCTGGAAGCGGAGTTATTGTAAAATTTTTCAAGTGCTCCAATTTGAACTTTCAATACCAAAATCTCGAAGCGCGAAAGCGGACTCAGAGATCCTTCCCCCATCACACGGTCTCAGTTAAGTCAGTTCGAGTACCTTCATTTTAAAGGGTTATTACTCATTTTAAATAGAATACAGGGTGGGGCATTAGTGTGACAAAGTCCAATTACTCGTTTCTCGTAAGAGATACGAAAAAAAGTTATTTAGATAAAAGTTGGGGCACACATAGTACCATAATCTAAAAATATTTTCAAATATACAGGGGCGTGCGTATTGACAGGGTGACACAAACTTATGTTTTTTTAAATGGAACACCCTGTATATTTTTACATTTTTGGATTCTCCTCAATGTTTTCATTCTTAAAATATATAGTTTTGTAATATTATACGAGGTAGTTTAAAAGTTAATTACGTTTTTTTGTTAATTTCGTAGCAACATCTACACCCTGTAGAATTGTAGTGATTTGACATCAAATTTTCTATTTATATTCAAACGATTTTTAATATAGTCTACTACTGTTAATCATTAACAGTATAGCGAAATGTTTAATTTTAGTATACAGGGTGGGTCGAAACTCGGAATGAGTATTTTCTGAGTTTTCTTAAATGGAACACCCTGTATTTTAGTATTGTACTAAAATGATATTTTATGGTACTTTTTTATTTCTTAAGCATTCCCTATACCTAAGTGCTTTAATTTGTAAGTTATTCGTGATTCTTTAAGCCAAACATTAATTACAGGAAAAATGACGTAAAATTTTATTAGGTGGCCGTGAAAATATCCAATCAAAAATAATTTTTCAAAAAAAATACATAATAATCTAGCCTGATCCTTAATTTATTAATATTGGATGAGATATCCAAATACATTCGTAGTTAAGGTTGTTGGTTCTTAAAATATTAATCAGACATATAAAATTTTCCCTAGTTGGCTATGACACAAAATTTGCTTAAAAATTTGACATTATACTATTTATATAGTTCCAGTTGATTTGTTACCATTACTAATATTAATTTTTCTAATGAGGTACTGATTAAAATGGCTTTGTGCTAGGACAGTATAACAAAAATGAGCTACTTGCAATAAAAAATTATCATCAGCAATTCCCTGATAGACGACAACCAAAAAGAGAAACTTTTGAAAGTGTACTAAAACGGTTTCAACAGACTAGATACTTAGATTGTAAGAACGGTTGTACTAATATGCAGATCCTCAGTGAAACTAAGGATTACATTTAATTCCTGTTTTTTTCACTTACAATAGTTTTTGTTCGATCAGATTTATCATAATCTAAGTGTCCAGCCTGTTGAAACCGTTTTAGTATATTTTTAAACGTTTCTCTTCTTAGTTGTCGTCTATCAGGTAATTTCTGATGAAACATTCTTATTGCTAGTAGCACTTTTTGGTATACTCCATTAGCACAAAAATCTTATCAGTTCCTCACTAGAATAATTATTCATATTATGTAGTAATGGTAATAAAGCAACTGGAACTATAAAAATAGTATAATGTCAAATGTTTAAAGAAATTTAGTGTCATAGCCGACTAGGTAGAATATTGTATGTTTTTATTAATATTTTGAGCACCAACAATCTTAACTACGAATTTATTTGGATATCTCATCCAATATCAATAAATTAAGGATCAGGCTAGATTATGATGTATTTTTTTTGAAAAATTATTTTTGATTGAATATTTTCACGGCCACCTAATAAAATTTCACGTAGTTTTTCTTGCATTTATTGTTTGGCTTAACAAATCACGAATAACTTACAAATTAAAGCACTTAGGTATAGGGAATGCTTAAGAAATAAAAAAGTACGATAAAATATCATTTCATTACAATACTAAAATACAGGGTGTTCTATTTAAGAAAACAAAGAAAATACTCATTCCGAGTTTCGACCAACCCTGTATACTAAAATTTAACATTTCGCTACACCGTTAATGTTTAACAATAGTAGACTATATTAAAAATCGTTTGGACATAAAATAAAAATTTGATGTCAAATGACTACAATTCTACAGGGTGTCGATGTTGCTACGAAATTAACAAAAAAACGTAATTAACTTTTAAACTACCTCGTATAATATTACAAAGCCATATATTTTAAGAAAGAAAACATTGAGGAGAATCCAAAAATGTAAAAATATACAGGGTGTTCCATTTAAAAAAACATAAGTTTGTGTCACCCTGTCAATACGCACGTCCCTGTATATTTGAAAATATTTTTAAATTATGGTGCTATGTGTGCCCCAACTTTTACCTAAATAACTTTTTTTCGTATCTCTTACGACAAACGAGTAATTGGACTTTGTCACACTAATGCCCCACCCTGTATATACTGTAGTTATTAATTGAAATGTAAAATATAGATGTCTATTATGATTTTTTGCAAATTTCGACTCTTAATATTTATAAACAATACAGATATGATTTTTCAAAAAAAAAAAGTATAACTTGGGTATTATTGGTCATAGAAAGTTTATTTTTAGTTTTTAATGTGTGTTTTTTTACCACTTTTCTGATACAACTAATTATAATTATTTGTCGTGAAAAATAACAAAGTTATTCTAAATGTTTATAAGGAAAAAACTCGCTATTTATTAAACGACTTGTTTAAGAACATTTAAATAACAAATGTATCATTTTTTTTTAAATTTCTTAGTAGTTTGAGTCTTTAAAAACTCATTTCACTTTGCTAAAAAGCTCTGAAAATACTCCTGGGGCAACAATACATGTTTAAACATTCAATGTTTTGGATAAACAATTAACGTAACTCGTAAATTAACAAAACGATCTTCTTGATACTTTGCAGTCTAATAAGGGCACATAATATCCTCATAATTAAGGTACAATATGTTCCTTAGGGCATATTTAGTAAAAGTTATTAACATTTACAAAATAGTGCAAAAAATGTGGTTTTTTGCAATTATCTCGGTTAATTATTTATCAATTTTAACTAATCAAAATTAAAATTAATCGTTTTTTTATGATACACAACTTTTATAATAAAACTTTTGCTGTAAACATGATACAAAAAATGCTACAGGCAAAAAACAATATTTTCTGACTTTAGCCTTTGTTTATAAAAAACTGAGGTTGATTTGCGAGTACCTCTGTATGTATTTTTAATTAACTATGCCCCCCCTACGATTTAGCACCTTCAAATACCTGTATTGATTTTTACCCTGAAATCGCTCATTTTTATTTATCGTCCCTGGCGTAAAAGTATTTAAAGGCGGAATTTATTGTACCATGGTACGCAACATCAAAGCAAACCGAATAAGATGGGCGGGTCACGTGCTAAGATCAAGTGACGAAAGACTTCCGAACGCCACATTCTGGGAAAGGCCAGATGGCAGGTCAGTTGGTCGCCCAAGAAAGAGATGGAAGGACGCAGTAGCCAGTGATCTATGCAAAATGGGAGTACAGCAATGGGAAATAGCTGCTCAGGACCAACAACAATGGAGGGAAATAGTAAACGCGGCCAAGACTCACATAGAGTTGTAGAGCCAAATGATGATGATGATGAACGAGGTAAAATATATTGGTATTCATTTGGACAGAAGTCTCACATGGAGGAAACATATTTGGACCAAGAGGAAGAAATTAAGTCTACAATTCAGAAATATGTATTGGTTAATTGGACGTTCATCAAGACTATCCTCTGGATAAAAAATTACTGCTCTATAAGCCAATCTGGAAATATGGGTTGGAACTATGGGGAACAGGCAGTCACTCCAACATCGAAATCATCCAACGCTTCCAATCAAAAACCCTCAGAATCATCACTAATGCACCTTGGTACATCAACAACAGAATTATACATCGAGGCCTTAAAATGGATATGGTACAAGAAGTCATCAAAAAACGTAGCGCTGCATACATTGCCAAGTTGGAGGATCATGAAAACCAGTTTTCACTTAAACGTCTAGACAATTCCCAAGAAAAACGTAGGTTAAAGAGGTTCAAACCACTGGACTTGCCATTTAGAGTAAACTTGTGAACTAATTAGTGATTAGTTATAACATGTAATTATTTCCTATAATACTTCCACTCTAACTTTTCCCATGCATGAAATTATTCACGAATTACTTTTTATACTATGTCTCTTTTTAACTCACAGAAACTAGTATCGCAAAATTAAGCCGCTTTTCCATAGAAATCATAATAAATTAAACAAGGATAAACAATACAGAATGTGTGATAGCTTATGAATTTTGACGTTTATAATTTTCAATGACAGTGACAGTTTATTGGTTTATTTCCATTTCTTGTTTATTTGATTTTATAAATCAATAAAGTTTATTTGGTTTTATATTTAAAAAAAATACATATAATATTTCAGTTAAATAAAGGAAGTGTTGCAATAGCGACTTTTGGGTCCCCAGACAAAGACGAGAAATATCCTAGTATTGATAACTCAATTTGTGAAAAATTTGCACTTGTATCACTGTTTCCCCAAAAGTAAAATATATTAAAAATATTAATAATTTATTTATGTAATTCACTCGATAGTTTTGTATTTCTCAACCTTAGGTAATATTAAATCTTCTTAACAATATTAACTTTTTTGTTGTGACTGTTTTTTAATTTACTTATTACTGTTCTATATTTAGCTTTATGTTTAATGGTCATCTTTATGTTTAATGTTGAGTCCATCAATCTCCTCAATAGCGAAAGAAGATTAAACACTTCAATAAAATAACTTTATAAAATACGTTCACGTGATAATAGCCAGTTCTTAATTATTACCACTTTTTATCACATCAATCTATACATATTAATACAACCACATTTAATAAATAACTATTATTCTAAATTATTCACTCATTTCATTGTTCCCCGTTAGAGGTCAGTCTAACCATACTCCGGTGTAAATATTTGAATATTTATACCATCTTCTCGGTGCGTTTTGATTCAAATCATTCTTCTTGCAAAGCCTCTTTGATAATGAGTAGACCCCGACACACGGTGTCAGAGGATGGCACGAGACTCGATTTGAATCAAAACGAAACCGATTATTTTCTTTTTAAATTATTACACATCAATCTCCTCAGTAGTGAAAAAAGATTAAACACTTCAATAAAATAATTTTATGAAATACGTTCACGGGATAATAGTCATTTCCTAATTATTACCACTGACACTCTGACAGAACGTATCAATGATCTACACATCGACGTACGTTTCACTTTATTTTTTGATTTAACTTGTTTGAAAATGAATCGTAACGCATGGGAAAAGTTAGAGCGGAAGAACTATATATAACTTTGTTGTAGTAAAATGTCAACAATATACATGCATTGTGCAAGTCAGTCCCCAATTGCATTGCGATTCTTACTTTTAGTTGAGTATCAAAATTACCGTTCTGAAAACGATTCTGGAACGATTCTACTTCAAATATAAATGTTAGCGTACTCGGAATGGTAACTAAACGGTTGGAACGCATTTTCTTTACTGCGCATACGCGTAACACGTGACGGGTTGGAACAAACCTACTATACCTTTAATTTATAATACAAACTATTATTTATAACACACTTTACCTGTAGATTCTCCAAGTAGAAAATCACCTTCATACACTTTTTTTCCGGTTTTTGCACATTCCAATAACCAATCTTTGCTTATTACAGGTAAACCCCATTTTAAAGCCGCTTCATATTTCTTTCCGCTCGCTTCGAAACTTACCAAGTGCGTAGAAGCAAAAAGACCTTTGTTTTCTGATCGCACTCTAGCAAACTGTTCTTGAGCTAATCCTCCTAATGCTTCGATGAGGTGTCGTAGAAAATTTCTTTCGGTTCCCGAATAGCTGCTGATCGTTATTACACAGTCTTCTACCGGTTTGGTATCTAAAAGTAAAATAAGTTTATAAAAGTGGAATACTATACTAGAAAAAAAATAACTAACGAAACCTAGGAGTTGGAATATACTGAGGTAAACCAAGGCTAAGCATTAGTGAAAGCCTTGGTAATCACTCTACTATCTTCTAAAAATCTTTCTTCTTCTTCTTTTGCCCTTTAATTCGTCCAATTTTGAACATAGGCTTCTCCCAGTTTCCTCCATTCGCTTCTGTTTAGTGCTTTCTGTTTCCAGTGCGTTCCTCCTATCTTTTTAATGTCGTCTCCCCATCTCATCTGGGGTCGTCCTCTTGCTCTCTTTCCTGTCCATGATCTTCATTGTTGTATTGTGCTATTCCACCTATTGTCCATTTGTCTAGCGTTATGACCTGCGAAGCTCCATTTTAGCCTGGCTATATGTTGTCCTGCGTCTTTGACTTTTGTTTTATTTCTTACCCAGTTGTTTTGCTTTTTGTCTGTCAATTTTACTCCTAACATTGCTCTCTCCATGGCTCTTTGTGTCTTCATTATTTTATCCATGTTTGCCTTGGTCAAGGTCCATGTTTGGCATGCGTATGTGAGAAATGGGAGTATGCACTGGTCAAACACTCTTGTTTTTAAGTATTGTTGTATTTTTTTATTCTTTAGGACCCATTTTAATTTTCCAAATCCTGCCCAGGCTAATCTGACCCTTCTTTTTACCTCCACTGTTTGGTTTTCCTTATTTATTTTTATCATCTGTCCCAAATATATATAATCATTAACCGCTTCTATTATGGTGTCATTTAGTATTACGTTGTATGGCGTCTAAAAATCTAGCAAAACCTAAATAATCAACCAAAGAATCTCTAGATAATATAACTGAGGAAATAACTCTCGACAATAATTATATAGAAAATGTTGAGTCGTATAAATATAATTAGGACTATTTCACTAGACTGTTTTTAACTGATAAAACGTCATAGCAACGCCACGTTTCCTACTGACAAAACTCCTTCCTGCCCGTGATTTCTCAGCGACAAAATTATGACAGATCCGTCACGAAGGTGTCTGGTAATTCTATTGTTGTCATTTTGACAAACTTCATTGAGGCGTAATCCGTTTTGGGCAGATATAATGAATCCAGACGAAAAATCCAAGATTTGGATGCCAGTCAGGTGAAGAAATCAAAAAATTGGTTTTTGTCTCGTGAAATAGTCTTGTAGAATATCATTCGAGAGAAAATTATTTACCGGCAAAATTTTCTTCTGGTTTTATTCAAGTTTGTTGCCTTATAGCAATTTTCGCTTATGAAATTTTGACACAATCACTCGACTGACGTCTCGTGATTTAACTGTCAAAATTTAATTCGCAAAAATTGCTAGGCAACAAACTTTCATACCAGTCGAAAATATTGCCGGCAAAATTTTCTCTCTTATGATATTATATACGACAAAAAAATCGCACTGTCAAACCTTAACTTAAAGGCTCATTTTAATAGATGTTCTGAGCATTATTAGCATTTGTAGTATTTAACTCAAATAGTATTTAACTCAAATTTAAATGCAAAAACCTTCAATCCGTACGTATTGCCTGTTCTGACATTGAAAGATCGAAAGTAACAGATGTAGTCGAAAAGATAGCCATGTTAAATAGGATTGGATAGGACACATAGGAAGAATGAACGACAAAAGAGGAAGAATGAAAAGAGCAAGTAAGAGAAGTAGAGGAAGACCTCAACCAGATGTACCTACTGATGACTTCTAGCGAGTGGCTGGCCAACCCTCGCGCTGTTGCCGTTTGCACTCAAAAGTGTACCAAGTAAATCCGTCAAAGATAAAGAGGGTATTATCAGCCGAGAATCAGGCAACATCCCGTTGCAGCACTCAACTCAACCATCCGAGCAACACCCTGTTGCCGGACGCACCTCTCAAAAGTGTGAGTAAAGCAGTGGACTGTACGTACAAGTCATTCTACCTCTACACCGGGATCGTCGTGATGATGATTCATAGACAATAGTGCAGATACACAGACATTTGAAAGACTGTAAATCAGAGCCAAGAAGTGGCATTGGTAATATTCACATGATTTATTGATATGGCATTATAGTCCAACCATTTTTAATTAAGGGGATGGGTACGAACTTTCGGCTTCAATGCTATTTAAATGGGATTCTTTTTTTGAATCCTGAGAAAACTAATACTTAAGTATTTTTGAAAAACTTAAACGCAGAATGAAAAATTACGTTATTTCCGAGGGCCGAAAGTCTCTGAAAACTTCTATAATGTTTATTTTAATAAGTTACAGGGGTGAAAAGCTAAGAGAAAATTTAGTGTGATTTTAAGTTTAAAATAAGGTTATTTAAAATTTTAAGTAGAGCTGCATTCCCGAGACAAATTTCCCGGGAAATCAGTAAAAAATGGAAATCCCGATTCCCAGGAATTCTTACCAATTTCCCGGGATTTTTTTAAATATTTTATTTTAAATTATGAGCGGAGATATATTACTAACTCAAAATGAATAAATGATTCTGATACAATTATTATCTCTATCTGCTTAATAATCATTTTAAATTATTCCACTTAACATATTTATTTTTCAATTATATTTTAAACCTTCCAATTTTGGCGTTAAATCAGAATGTATCATATCATATCGGTCAGCATAAATATTATTCTATTTATGCGACGATCTGATTCATTTGGAAGTTTAAAGGAATTAGTATGCTTTTTCTCATGAGGATCTTTCAGTGCGTCAGAGTTTTTCGATTTCTTTTTAACGCATTAAATTGCATGTGACAGAAAAAAACGCACGTCGGTGATTACATTTCGTCGATGACATTTATAACATTTATTTTAGTTGTCAATAGATGGCGCTATATCGAAAAAAAAATATTTACGAATTATATAATATATCAACGAATATAATCTGTACAATTTATAAGACTATACAAATCAAAGAAAATACAAATTTATAAATGTAATAAACACAATTGATTTGTTTTTATGCCAAATTGCAAATAAAAAGTGACAACTGTCAGATTTAACTAAAATGTCATGTTACTAAAATGTATATTATCACGGACTTACCTTTTTTCCTATCATTTGTGACGCACTGAAAAATGCTCATGAAAAGAATCATAAATGGGAAATTTAATACGTTATTATATTGGCGCAAATCATCGGGGTGTAGTAAATTCTGCGATTTAAAAGGCTATCTTAGAGAACAACACTTGAAGATTATTCAGTTAAATTTTTATTGAAAAATATTTAAAAATTAAGTGGTGGCGTCATTTTTAAGTAAACGATCCAAAAAAAGATGATTTGCGGTGTACACTATACAGAATCATCCGAAACATACAAACCAAAAAGATTATTTTAGTTTAAGAGTTTCTTGAGGTAGTGACGTCGAGTTTTTATGATTATATTGATTTTTAAATTCATGGTATAACTTTACAGTGAAAAAATAAAAAAAAAGTGAAGTGTGTTCGGTTAAGAGAAAAATGATAATATAAAAAAATTGTTAAAATAAGCAAAAACTCGACGTCACTACCTAGTAAAATATCTAAAAAAGAAGTGTGCAAAATTTCAGAAAGATCGGTGCATTACTTTTTGAGTTATGATGTACACCGCCTCAAAAAAACATATCAATCATCAATACTAAGAAATATACAGTATGTCCCTGTAAGTTGTATCCATATGTAAAACTTTTTTATTATTAATTTTACGAAAAAAAGTTATTCTTCATAAAAAGCTCTGCATGGTCCAAAACCTAAGATTAAACCATCAGATATCAAATTTTATAAATATTATACGAGGTATGTCAAAAAGTTTGAATTTCACTCAAGAGTAAAGTAGCTTTATTTTTCACAATATTGAAAATTGCTATTATGAAAAGTTGTTTGGAATTAAAAACTATATTATAATATGCAATTACGTCCTTCTAACTGAAAAAATTTATTTTTGAAAAATTATGGATAACTAACATTATTTTCAGTAATTTTAATTCTAATAACTCTTTTATTATTAATTTTACGAAAATAGTCATTCTTAATAAAAAGTTCTGCATGGTCTAAAATACTCTAAAACCTAAAATACAACCATCTTATGTCACTTTTATACGAGGTATGTCAAAAAAGATAAATTTCGATCAAAAGTAAAGTAGCTTTATAGTTCAAAATATTTCAATTAGAAGGATGTAATTACATACTGAAACATGGTTTTTAATTCTTAATAACTTTTCATAATAACAATTTTTGATATTGTGACAAATAATGGTATTTTACTCTTGAGCCAAATTCATATTTTTTGGTATACCTTGTATAAAATTGATAAAATTTGACATAAGATGGTTGTATTTTAGATTTCAGGCCATGCAGAACTTTTTATTAAAAATCACTTTTTTTCGTAAAATTAATAATAAAAGAGTTATCAGAATTGAAATAACTGAAAATAATATTAGTTATCCATAATTTTTCAAAAAAAATTTTTTTCAATTAGAAGGATGTAATTGCATATTAGAATATAGTTTTTAATTCCAAACAACTTTTCATAATAGCAATTTTCAATATTGTGAAAAATAAAGCCACTTACTCTTGAGTGAAATTCAAACTTTTTAACATACCTCGTATAATATTCATAAAATTTTATATCTGATGGTTGAATCATAGGTTTTGGACCATGCAGAGCTTTTTATGAAGAATAACTTTTTTTCGTAAAATTAATAATAAAAAAGTTTTCCATATGGATACAACTTACAGGGACATACTGTATATCATACTAGTGACGTCATCCATCTGGGCGTGATGACGTAATCGTATATATTATATACTATAGAAATATATAATATTTTTGTATATATCCATATCTCCGTCAACTTTGCTCGGATTAACTGGAAATTTTAATGGTATACTCTTGAAAATATTTACAATCGAATAAGCCAATAAAAAAAATCGAAAAAAATAATTAAAAATACCATACCCCCACCCTTAAAAAAATACTCACTGCACTAAAAAGCATCAGACCTACATCAACAGAAAGTCTGTTTTTAACTTCAGCAAATTTCTGTACAAAAAAAGAGCCACCCTGACAGGTCAAACACTCAACAATTTTTGTTTTTTTAAAACATAAAACAAATGAAACTGTGAATGTGGAAAAATCCCCTTACGAATAATTCACACATCCACTATTTCGGACTGGGAAAATTTTTTGAATAGAATCAAAGATCCAAACACCAGTTCTTAGAAATGTGTTTCGCCCTCTTCAACCTCTCTGGGCTCATCAGTAAAGATGAGAGGTTGAATATCTTCAGACACATTCCAATCAAAAAACAACATTCGAGACCTAGACATAGCAGGAGCGTAAATCTACGCCCAATCTGACAATGACAGTCTCAAGTTTTAATTCCCTAATTACTTAAAGTAAAATATATGTTTAAAAACAAAAAAACAAAAGATGTAGATCTTTGAAACATATTTCAATAATAAAAACCACGAAAATTCAGATTAAACAAAAATTTATAATTTTTTTATTTTTAAAATTTCCTTTAAAATTTTGAAGTTCTCTAAACATTTTTAATTTGTTATCAAATTTATACGTCTGTATACTAATCGCATTGAAAAATTAAAACAAAAACAATTTCTTCTTTTTATTTTTAAAATTCCTGATTCCCGAGAATTCTCGGGAAATCCAAAGACTCCCGATTCCCGGGAAATCAAAAGGGGCCGGGAAAATGGAGCTCTAATTTTAAGTTTAAATTTTTCCTCAGGTTCCTGAGGTTAAAATAGGCCGATTTAAGCTAACTTACCTTAGTACAAAGTTTATAATAACCGAGATACGGGGTGTCAAATTTAAACTTTTTTTTTATTTATTATTGAATATTTCCTGACAGTTATGAGATAACAACATAAAATTTGGTATGTGGGGGTTTTTTGGGTCGAGAAAACTAAATTCCCTACCAAAAATTATGTATTATCCAGAGGGCGCCACATACGCCTTTCAGCACTCATTTATTACGTTCAATTTTATTTATCCCCCACTCTGTATAATTTATTAAAATTTTTATTCTCCTATTAGTTTTACTTAAAAAAGGTATACTTCTTTCATCTCCCTAAACTCAACCGTTTTCGAGATAAACACATTTTAAATTTGCGATACACCATGATTTTTAGCATAAAATATCATTGTAGTTACACCCGAAAAATAACTTAAAACCATAATAATTGTGCCAGTTCTTAAATTTATGTCATTGCATCGCAAATTCCATTTGAAGAAATTTGCTTTTATCTCGAAAACGGTTGAGTTTAGGGAGATGAAAGAGTTTTTTTAAGTGGAACTAATCGGGGAATAAAAATTTTAATGTCAAAATTATACGGAGTAACGGATAAAAAAAATTAAATGAGTGCTGAAAGGCGTATGTGGCGGCCCTCTGGGCAACACATAATTTTTGGTAGGGAATTTAGTTTTCTCGTCCCAAAAAACCCCCACATACCAAATTTCGTGTTGATATCCCATGCCTGTCAGGAAATATTCAATAATAAATAAAAAAAAAGTTTAACTTTGACACCCGGTATCTCGGTTATTATAAACTTTGTACTAAGGTAAGTTAGCTTAAATCGGCCTATTTTAACCTCAGGAACCTGAGGTTAAGCTATGGCCCATTCTTTACCAAACACCCTGTATAAAGATTTTTCTAAAGTTAAATCTGTAGCTTCTATAATTTTCTATTTATAACGGTAAACTCACCCTTCCCACAAACAGCGCACTGTAAACTAGCTTACGGCGAAGTGCATGGTTGAGTTATTTTAATGTAATTCTTTAACTAATGGATCAAATGAAATTTTGCAAGATGGTCATGAAAGAAGAATAATTAAGCTATCTTATGGTTATAATATAAAGAGATAAAATGTATGTGCATAATTACAGTGTGGGCGGAAAATGAGACTTTTTGTTTAAATGTTTTGAATTTTGTTTAAAAATGATTTAAAAATGTGTAACTAATAAAATTTTTCTTCTATAAGACTCTCAATTTTGCACAACTTACCTTTCAAATATCTTACTAAACGATGGTGTATTCAAAAAAAATCTAAAAAATTTAAATCAAATGATACGGACGTCTCAAAAAATGTAATTTTTGAAAACGTAGTTTTACAGAATTACCAACAGTTTAATACGGTATTACTCAAGTTTGAACAGAGTTATTACAGTTTAAAAGACGCTTTTTTAAAGCTTAGGATGTAATCTTTAAAATGCACTAAACAAGTTTATTTTAGAAATGAAATAATCTATTTCTTTTTGAGACAATTCAGGAAGATAACAAAAATGTAATACAAAAGCCGAAAATTACCAGCCAAAAAAATGTTTATACAAAGTGATCAAAACTTTTTTCTGTAAAAATTACCTAAAATACATTTAATAATAAGATTCAACAATAATAAATGTTCAACAAAAAATTTTTTTTAGCTCTTATACGGTATGTCTGCGTAACTTGGAACTTATTGATAACTTTTTATTATCAGTTTTATCAAAAAAAGTTATTATTTATAAAATACTCTGCATCGTATATGTATATAGTCTAAGATGCAAGCATGAAATATCAAATTTTATACGAGGTATATAAAAAATATGAATTTCAATCAAGAGTAATGTACCTTTATATTTCACAATATCGAAAATTATTATTAAAAAAAGTTGTTTAGAATTAAAAAAAAGTGTTTCAGTGTTCAATTACATCCTTCTAATTAAAATATTGTGAATAATAAAGGCACTTAACTCTTAAGAAAAATTCATATTTTTTACATACCTCGTATAAAATTGAAAAAGTTTGATATCTGATGGTTATATTTTAGACCAGGTACAGCATTTTATAAAGAATAACTTTTTTTCGTAAAATTAATAATATAATAGTTACCATAATTGTAAATAGGAACAGTAACCAAATATCAGCCCTGCATTCTAGATGCTTTTGCTTGTTTAAGAACTGAACAGATGAAGAACTGGAAATCACACTGGGAAAGGTACTGTAACATATCAACAACACAATACAGTTTGATACAACCGATTATTCCGGAAAACCCTTGGTATAAGAATTTCACCCACCCTCGCAAATACATATCCACCATCAGTAGAATTAGATTTGGACATGCATGTTATCCTGCACATTTATTTAAAATAAACTTATTAGATTCAAATATTTGTCAAGAATGTGAGGTTAAAAGTGATTTGAACCACATATTTTTTGAATGAAAGAAGCATAAACATCTAACCAATCACCTAATTAAAAGAATTATAGACCAGAACATCCCACTCCCTGTAAATATTCTCTTTATTCTGTCACTGAATAAAAAGAAAATTTTTGACTCTTTGGTATCTTTCTTGTCGGATAGTAAAATATTATTGTAGTTAGTTCTAGGTATTTGTAAAATATGTTTAAAAAAATATTAAAAAAAAATTAAAAAAATAATAATGAAACAAAAAAATAAAAAAAAATGATTAAATTAAAAAAATCTACTATCTACAATAATCTAATAACAAAAATACAAAAAAAAATTTAAAAAAAATTAAAAAATAATTTAAAGAAAAAAATCACTAAGAGGATTTAAACCTCCGAGGGGTCGAACCGGGTTAACATCTTATCGTAGTGACAAAAGAAAAACAAAACAAAAGACAAAACAACAAAAAACTAAAAAAAAATACAAAAAAGAATGCATTTATTTTAATATTAACATTAATATTTCTATTTGTAAAATGTATACACTATGTGTTCTTGATAAACATTAATACCCCAGGCTGTGGGTGAAAAAACGTGATATAATTCAGGAATTTTTGAAACCTATCAGGTGTTGTAAAGGACGATGCCAGGAGTAACTTCTACTAAAATGTAACCAAAAATATTGTGCGCTTTTTTTTCTATTGCGATTTTCATTTGTTAAATTTGCAATTTTTAATGATTTTTAATTTTGCAGCTTAGGATATTGATTTTAGAGAAAAACTTTTTAATAGAAAGTTGTAGTAAATTAAAAAACCTACATTTGAGCTATGGTAAGTTTAATTTCGTTAATTGGTTATTGCAAAACAGCCTGGGAATGGTACAAAATGGCCGTTTTTTACAATTCCATTATTTATTGTACAAATAATTTTTTTTATTTTTTAAAGCTTTAAAATAAAGATCTTTCAATTCTAAACATAAAAAAAATTGTAAAGCCAGATTAACGAATTTGTTGCTTAGATATTCTAAATTGTTTATCACAAGAGGTCAAATGTCGAAGGCTATAACTTTTTGAAAAAAAAATCGTAGAGAGTTGGTGAAACATTCAATCTCCTTCTAAAAAGCTATATTTTCATATTCTGATAAATGCGTAAAACATTTTTAAACCTCTAATTTTTGGGTTTGAAAATAAGGGGGCAAATTTCGTTAAAAACATTTAGAGCTGAAGCGGCCCTGTACATCCTATGAGTTTTTAACTTACAGGTTATTGTTGCTGAAGATGAAACGAAGATTTATAAAAAAGAATAAAAAATTTCTACGACCAACTGAAGCCGAGATAATTTTTGGGTTTGAAAATAAGGGGGCGAATTTCGTTATAAACATTTAGAGCTGAAGCGGCCCTGTGCATCCTATGAGTTTCTAACTTACAGATTATTGTTGCTAAAGGCGAAAGGAATATTTATAAAAAAATTAAAATTTTCTACAACTAACTGAAGCCGAGATAATTGTTTTTTTTTTCTTAAATCGTAGTGCCTTTATTTATAACAATTAAGAAATTATTTTACCGTCATTGACTAAAGAAAGATTTATATTATCTTAAAATAAAAATTATTATAAAATATAATTACATTTAATTATTAAAAATTATTTTTTAAATCGGTGCTTTTGCAAGCGGCCGAATATTGCAAGTCGCCCGGCTCGCTTCAAATCCGCGCGCTCGGAAAATTTTTACGTAGCTTGTATTAAATTTTGACAGAAAACAATTTAATAATATTGCCATTATAATATACAGTCTATTTACCACTGTATTTGTTTTTCTTGATAAACTTTTATATGTGAAATCCAAAAAGAATAGTCACTACAAGAAGAAAAAGTTTTATATTGTATATTATAGTAAGAAGTAACATTATTATTAGTATATTTATATAACAATGAAAAAATTAAAAATATAGTTATACATTTCATATATATGTATCATTTTTGTAATATTATTTCTTCAGAAATGAAATTTCACATATAAAAGTTTATCAAGAAAAACAAATACAGTGGTAAATAGACTGTATATTATAATGGTAATATTATTAAATTGTTTTCTGTCAAAATTTAATACAAGTTACGTAAAAATTTACCGACCGCGCGGATTTGAAGCGAGCCGGGCGATTTGCAAAATTCGGCAGCTCGCAAAAGCACCGATTTTAAAAATAATTTTAAATAATTAAATGTAATTATATTTTATAACAATTTTTATTTTAAGATAATAAAGTCTTTCTTTAGTCAATGACTATAAAATAATTTCTTAATTGCTATAAATAAAGGCACAACGACTTAAGAAAAAAAAAAACAATTATCTCGGCTTCAGTTGGTTGTAGAAAATTTTTATTTTTTTTTATAAATCTTCGTTTTGTCTTCAGCAACAATAATCTGTAAGTTAGAAACTCAGGATGTACAGGGCCGCTTCAGCTCTAAATGTTTTTAACGAAATATGCCCCCTTATTTTCAAACCCAAAAATTATCTCGGCTTCAGTTGGTCGTAGAAATTTTTTATTTTTTATAAATCTTCGTTTCATCTTCAGCAACAATAATCTTTAAGTTAAAAACTCATAGGATGTACAGGGCCGCTTCAGCTCTAAATGTTTATAACGAAATTTGCCCCCTTATTTTCAAACCCGAAAATTAGAGGTTTAAAAATGTTTTACGCATTTATTTACATCAGAATATGAAAATATAACTCTTTAGAAGGAGATTAGATGTTTCACCAACTCTCTACGATTTTTTTTTTCAAAAAGGTATAGCCTTCGACATTTGACCTCTTGGGATAAACAATTTATAATATCTAAGCAACAAATTCGTTAATCTGGCTTTACAATTTTTTTTATGTTTGGAATTGAAAGATCTTCATTTTAAAGCTTTAAAAAATAAAAAAAATTATTCGTACAATAAATAATGCAATTGTAAAAAACGGCCATTTTTGACCTTTCGCAGGCTGTTTTGCAATAACCAGTTAACGAAATTAAACATACCATACCTCAAATTGTAGGTTTTTTAATTTACTACAACTATACTATAATGAAAATCGCAACAGAAAAAAAAGCGCACAATATTTTTGGTTACATTTTAGTAGAAGTTATTCCTGGCATCGTCCTTTACAACATATGATAGGTTTCAAAAATTCCTGAATTATATCCTGAAATCGACCTATTTTTCACCCACAGCCTGGGGTATAAGTAGTATAATATATTTACAATATTTATTAACATAGTATGTACATTAGCTGTAATGAGTAGGTAAATAAGAATTAAAAAAATTGTAATATTATTATAATAACCATGTTTCACTAATTGGCAATATCTTTAATACATTTACTTTTTATTGAGACTGGCTGAATGACTAGAGTCCAAGCCAAAAAAAAAATCATAATTGTAATAAAATGATTGGTATCCGTAGTCTGAGAAAAAATTATAATTTTTTTTTTTTCGATTAGAATGATGTAATCGTGGTTTATTAAAACATAGTTTTTAATTTCAAACAACTTTCCATAATAGCATTTTTTGATATTCTGGAATATAAAGGTACTTTACTCTTTAACAAAATTCATATTTTTGACATAACTCGTATAAAATTGATAAATTTTGATATCTGATTTTAGATTTTTGACTATCCAGAGCCTTTTATGAAGAAAAAATTTTTTTCGTAAAATTGATAATAAAAAATTTTCCATGTGGTTCCTAGCTACGCAGATATACTGTACAAGAGCTTCTGTATAAGAATTTTCAAATTGTAATGCTATATTCGGATTCAGCATAATCAAAAGCAAAATAGAAACATATTTGATCAAAGTAAAATGATAAATTCAACGATATTTTTAAAATTATTTATACAAAACAATTGTTATTGTTTAAAAAATGAATAAACAATTAGCGGCCAAATCTGCGAGTAGAACTTTTTACTTTAACATGTATATAAAATAACAAAAAAAGTTTTAGAAAAATATAAGCTTATTTGAATTTTTCCGAAACAATGCATGTTTTCGTTCTAATTGCACTCCCCTATTACTGAATTTGGCTCGACTCCTGAAAGAAGGGATTCAAAGCATTTTTCAAAGCGTTGGACGTCTGACTAGCATTCACCCACGTTTCGCCCAGGGACCTGATTCTAATTCATTTCGAGATCGCTATTGAATTTCGAGGCCACCATGATGGTCGCAATTTATAGCGATTCTTATTCATTTCGATACTAGTTACAACTGGGGATATTAACGTTATCATTTTGACACTGCTCAGAATTTGGGTTGGCGCTCCGGTTTATTGATTTTATTGGCTACGCAACATTTGTTGATAGTCTGGGAAAATTATCGAAAAAATGCCATTGTTGGGAAAAGTTATTTACCAGCTATTTTATTGCTAAAATCGAATCTTAAGATTGCATATATTAGTAATATGGGGTATGGCAAGTCCGCAGAAAGTGTTATTTTATTTATAAACAAATAAGCACTCCTAAATCTTCTTTTTTTTCAATTAGTGCTCTGTAACTTCTAAGATTTTTCCTTTAAGCCAAAAACACTCAAATAAAAATTCACCGTAATTTAGTTCGTCTCAAAGATATTTTAATCCTATTTCCTTCAACAAAAATTTAACTCGGAAAATCCGAGTTTAAAAAAAATCTGCAATTTTCAATTAAATTTTTAGGGAAGTAATTATTTATCAATAATGAAATAAATTGATGACATGAAAGATTTTTTATAGGTAGTAGATTATACAGAGAGGGGCTAAATTATGGAATAAATTCATTTTCTCTAAAATGGACTATTTTGGAGCAAAATCCCGAAACAGGTCGATTTTTATTTTTAAATTACAATTTTTTGGCATATAGTTCATACTAGTGACGTCATCCATCTGAGCGTGATGACGTAATTAATAATTTTTTTTAATGGGAATGGGGGTCGTGTGGTAGGTCATTTGAAAGGGCGTTCAATTCTCTATTCAGTAATATAAACATTAATATCATTATTTATACAGGGTTGCCAAAAAATAATTTTTGAATTAAATTAATTGGCACAAAAAGAAGAATGTATGTAATTTATTTAACTCAAAATACATTGTACTGCTGTCAGAAAATAGAAAAAAAAAGTTTATTTCTCAAATAAACATTTCTTTTCGCTTAAATTAAATCACAAACAGCCTCCCTCCTACCTATTGGCAGTTTGAACATTTAATTTAAGCTAAAAGCAATGTTTATTTGCCAAATAAACATTTTTTTCTATTTTCTGACAGCAATAGAATGTATTTTGAGTTACATAAATTACATACATTCTTCTTTTTGCGTCAATTGATTTAATTCAAAAAAATTTTTTGGCCACCCTGTATAAATAATGATATTAATGTTTATAATACTAAATAGAGGATTGAACGCCTTTTTAAATGAGCTACCACACGACCCCTATTCCTATTTAAAAAATAATCGATTACGTCATCACGCTCAGATGGATGACGTCACTAGTTTGAAATATATACCAAAAAAAAATTTAATTTAAAAATAAAAATCGACCTGTTTCGGGATTTTTCTCTAAAATCGTCCATTTTAGAGAAAATGAATTTATTCCATAATTTAGCCTCTGTATATCAGGAGACCGGCGACAATCTAACCAATAGCGTAGCAATAACTAAAATGTTAATTAAAAAATTTCGGTCGAAATAATAACCAGAAAGATTATGATACACCAGAATAACTATGATTTTCGTATAAAAAAACACTATACCTATTCAACGTACTTTACAGAATTGAAATTGGACTATTTGAGCGTTCTCAGGAATGTTATAAAGAAACAATTTTTTGGCTTATAAATAAATAGAACCTCTCAGAAAATATTAGGTTAAATTAAATTAAGTTAACGCTGTTGAAAAGGGCACGGCTTCTGTGCCCTTTTCGAAGAAAAAAAAATTGAATTGCAAGGAGTGGTTCCAGGTATAAGCGGCCAAATTTGACCGGCATTTGCGACAAAGTTATAAACAACAGGATTTCAATCTTTGAACCATTACCTTTTTATTCCGGTCCTCTTTGTACATACAAATGTTCATATCTTCAAGACACTTAAAGATTTTGTTTGGAAAACCCGAATTTTCCGAGGAAAATTTCCGCCGAAGGAAATCGGAAAAAAATACATATTTATGTGCAGAATTAAATAACAGTGAATTTTTATGTGAGTGTTTTTGGTTTAACGTTAAAATCTTCTGAGTTACAGAGCAATAATTGAAAAAAATATTTCGGAGCGCTAATTTGTTTATAGACCAAATTAGTTCAGAGAAATAAGGAAAAAAAATATCGTGTTGGTGACACAACCCCCTCCAGGCCGAAACCAAATTTTTCGAGTAATATGGTCATCTATAATAATAACCTATATGTTTCCTGCAGCCGATTTTGATGATATACATAGTTATAAACAAATGAAGATCAAAAAACGGTAAATTTTCGCTTTTTTCGTCTATTACTAAAAAATTTGGCATTTTAAACAAATTTGAGAGTAATAAACTCATAAACCGTATAAAAAACTTCAATATGGCGTTCGCTGAATATGTCTATCCTTATTGGTTGCTTAGAAAATTCCAAATAAATCATAAATTTTGAGTTTCTATAAATATTCATAACTTATGTAAAAATTAACTTAGAACCTTCTTATTACACAAAATGCTGAGACTTATGGTGCTTAAATCATACCCTAAATTTCAAAGCAATTGGTCAAATAGTTTAAGGGCCGGTTGTTCGAACGCTAATCAACAATGATCATTATCAAATAATTAATTACTGTCAATGTCAATTGTTAAAACATAATTAATTACAATTCTGAGACTATAATCAATTAATATAACAATAATTATTAACATAATTAATAATAAATCTCATAATTGTAATTAATTATGTTTTCAGCAACCCAAACAAAGTTGACATTGACAGTTTTGGTGACAGTAATTAAATATTTAATAATGATCATTGTTGATTAGCGTTCGAACAACCGGCCCTAAAAGTTATTTAATTTGTTTATCCAAAATTAATTTTTTTTTGCAACACTGTAAGTCAGAAAATGATGAAGTTACAGTAATATTTTGGATAGTTTATGAAAGAACAAAATTTACAGTATTTATTTAATTTAAAAAAAAATGACAAAAAATAATTATAAATATTGCAAAATAATTTTGCAAAAACATGTGAATTAAAAAAATGGGGGGGCTAACTTTGTCCCTAAATGCCCTAGAACAGTTGTTTTTCTTTCTAAATGTGTATAAAAATTCAGTCTTTCTAAATGTGAAAAAATAATTTTTCTACGGGTAACGGTTAAAAAGTTATTCTAATTGTTTATAAGTAAGCAAAAAATCGACATGTTTTTGCAAAATAATTTTACACTGTTTAAAATTATTTTTTGTCATTTATTTTTAATTAAGGTAATAGTATAAATGTTCTTCTTTCATAAACTGTCTGAAGTATTATTGTAACCTCGTAATTTTCTGACTTATAGTGTTGCAAAAAAAATGAATTTGGGATAAACAAATTAAATAACTTTTAAACTATTTGACCAATTGCTTTGAAATTTAAAATATAATTTAAGTACAAGAAGTCTCGGCATTCCGTGTAATAAGAAGATTCTAAGTTAATTTTTACCTAAGTTATGAATATTTATAAAAACTCAAAATTTATGATTTATTTTGCAATTTTCTAAGCAACCAATAAGGATGGACATATTCAGCGAATGCCATATTGAAGTTTTTTATACGATTTATGACTTTCTTACTCTCAAATTTGTTTAAAGTGCTTAACTTTTTGGTAATAGACGAAAAAATCGATAATTTACCGTTTTTCGATCTTCATTTGTTTATAACTATGTATATCATCAAAATCGGCTGCAGGAAACATATAGGTTAATAATATAGATGTCCATACTACTCAAAAAATTTGGTTTCGGCCTGGAGGGGGATGTGTTACGAGAAAAGTTTTATTTCTCTGGACTAAATAGCACACTTTCTGCGGACTTTGCATAGCTATATTACTAATATATGAAATCTTAAGATTTGATTCCAGCATTTCCAGCAATAAAATAGCTGGTACATAATTTTCCTTGTTTTATACTAATTTTCCCAGATTATTACCTAACATCTTTCATTGAGTTGATAATTCACATTGTGGAAATTCTCAATTATTATATTTCTAATTTAATACTATTCTATCTAATTCCTCCAAAACCAGCAAATTTCCATACAACCCAGCCATATTAATATTTTTTGTTTTAGTTTTCCTTGCAAGAAACAAACAAAACACATCTTCTAAACTAAACCTAACCTCGCTTTCGGGCCATTCGCCATTCATTCATGCCCGTGTCACAATAATTTCGAGTTGAAATTATAATATCAACCACTTTTTTGAATTCGCTATTAATTTCGATAGTCGCTATTTCGTGACGTCATTTCGTTAGTTCAACTAAAATCCACAAGGCTCGCACAGTCGCATTTCAACGTCGCCATATCTCTCTCGTTCCATCCCTCCTTGTGGAGTATTGGGCGCTTATGCGTTTCTTGGCCAAAAGTGTAAGATTGCTGTCTGGCCGGGACAGCGCATCTTCTTTTGTTTTTATTCTCTGGATAAATTGTGAACTAATTCCCTCCACTCTCTTCTATCTTTTGCTCTCTTTTTGACTTCGCCCCATCTTAGTCCAATTTTTTCGTGTTCTCTCGTTGTTGTTCTTTTCCAGCTGTTGTCTGGTCTGCCCCTCTTTCTTTTTCCCTCTGGTTGGTATTCAAGTGCTTGTCTTGCTATGCTGCTTTGGTCTTTCCTTAAAGTGTGGCCGATCCATTTCCATTTTTTTTCCTTGACTGTAGTAGATACGTTAGTTTGCTTTGTCCTTTCCCATAGTTCTGTATTAGTTATTTTATTTGGCCAGTATATTTTTAGGATTTTTCTTAGAGATTTGTTTACAAATGTTTGTAGTTTTTTAGTTGTATTTTCGTCCTGTTTCCATGTTTCTGCTCCATAGAGCAGTATACTTTTAATGCAACTGTTAAAGATTTTAATTTTTGTTGTTTCCGATATTTCGTTTGTTTGCCAAATTTTATTTAAAGCGTTGAATGCGTGTTGCGCCTTTGTTATTCTCGTCTGTATATCCTTTTTACACCCCCCGCTCCTTTCCATGACAGATCCCAGATATGTGAACTTGTCTACCTCTTCTACTTCTTTACCGTTTATCATTATTTTATTATTTGGATGGTTATTATTTTTTAGAAGTTTAGTTTTTTCTGTGTTTATTCGAAGTCCGATCGTGTCGGAGTACTGTGCCAATTTGTCAATTTTTGCTTGCATATGATTTCGGTGTTCAGTTATAAGGCAGATGTCATCTGCAAATTCGAGATCTTCTAGCTGTTTGAAAAGGTTCCACCTGATGCCTGTTCGATCGTCGATTACTTTCCTCATTACCCAATCTATCATAATAAGAAATAGGGTAGGGGATAGTACACAACCCTGTTTGACTCCACTTTCTATGGATATCTCTTCTGTTACTTCACCTGAATGTTCTAGTTTGGCTTTGTATCCTTCGTAGAAGAGTTTAATAAAGTTTATGATTTTTTGTGGTATCCCATATAATCTAAGGATTTTCCACATCTGTGCCCTATTTACACGGTCAAAGGCCTTTTCGAAGTCGATAAAACTCACATCTATATCTTTATTCCATTCATTTGTTTGTTCCAAGATAATTCTAAGGGTGCAAATGTGATCAATAGTGGAATGGTTGGAACGGAAGCCTGCTTGGTTGTTTCTCAGTTTTTTATCTAGTTCCGGCTTCAATCTTTCCAAAATGATTTTGGTCAGCACTTTGGATGTGGCACTTAGTAGTGTTATTGCACGCCAATTGTTGCATTTGCTCAGGTCTCCTTTTTTGGGTATTTTTATAATCAATCCCTCTTTCCACTCCTTTGGCAATTCTTCGTCCGTCCATATTTTATTCAAAAGTGTATGTAGCATCTCTACTGACTGCTCGGTGTCTGCTTTTATTATGTCAATGGGTATATTGTCGATTCCTGCGGCTTTGCCATTTTTTAGTAGTTTTAGAGTGTTTCCAATTTCTTCCATTGTAATTTCTCCAATATTCACTTCTAGCTCTGGTGATTCTACTTCATCTTCTATGATTTGAGTTATTTCATGCTTAGCATATATCTCTTCGAAGTATTCCTTCCATCTTTGTATTATTTCTTTCTCATTTTTTATTCTATTTCCTTGTTTATCCTTTACTTCTCGTATATTTCGTTGTGCTTTTCCTGTTAAGTTTCGTATGATTGTATATTGTGTTCGTAAGTCGTTTTCTTTCGCTGCTTCTTCTGATATATTTAGCATCTCATTTATATAGTTTCTTTTATCTTTTCTGGCTTGTTTTTTTACTTCTGCGTTTTTTGCCTTGTATTTCCTTTCAAGTGCCCTCTCTTCTTCCGATCCTTCCTTTTGTAGAATTTCTTCTTTGATCTTTTTTCTTTCTTCTATCAGTAGTAGAGTGTCTTTGGTAATCCATTTTTTATTTTGTCTTCTTTTTAATCCGATTGTTTCTTTTGCTGTATTCATCATCACTTCTTTAAAATATTTCCATGTTTCTTCGACTGACTCTCCAGTTTGTTGTGATACTGTTCGGTTAATTGCCAGTTTCTCACTAAATTTATTTCTTATACATTCTTGTTTTAGGGCATCAACGTTGTACTTGTTCCTTCTGCTGATTTTTTGGTTTTTATCTCTGGCTAATTTCATTTTTAGTCTCGCTTTGAGTAGCATGTGGTCTGATCCCACATCAGCACCTCTTAAGCTCCTGACATCTTGCAGCCAGCTTCTCCATTTATATTCAATTATTATGTGGTCTATTTGATTCTTGTATCTCCCTCCCGGTGATTTCCATGTTTCCTTATGTATCCGCTTATGTTTAAAGATGCTTCCGCCTATTAAAAGTTCATTTTGCTCACAAAATTCGATTAATCGATTTCCATTGTCGTTTCTCTCTCCGATTCCCTCCTTTCCCATCACATGTTCATGTCCTTTATTATCATTTCCTATTTTTGCATTAAAGTCTCCGATTACTATTTTTATATCTCTTCTATATTTATTATTAATCTTATTAAACGTTGTTTGTAGTTGCTCGTAAAATTCTTCCTTCTCATTTTCGTCGTTTTTATTTGTGGGAGCATATACATTTATTACTATTATGTTATAATATCTTGCCTTCAGTCTCGCCCAAATAATCCTTTCTGACACTGGTTCCCACTCTACTAGAGCCTTTCTCCCCTTTTGGGCTAGCAGTATTGCCACTCCCTTTTCGTGTTTGTCATTTACATCCGTATTCCCAGAATATATCATTAGCTGTTGGTCACCTACTCGGGTTGATCCACTACCATTCCATCTTGTTTCGCTTAGTCCGACAATGTCTAATTTGTACTTATCAATCTCTTGGCTTACCTGCTCCAATTTGCCGGTTTCGTGTAGGGTTCTTACATTCCATGCACCTATAAATATGTTCTCTGTTATGTCTATTTCATGTTTATCTTTCGTTTTTGCTCTATTTCTATTTTCGTCCTTACTCAATTCCTTTTTCTGTGCCTTGTCTGTCGTGATTTGTGCTTTTGTTTGTGTATTTTCATCTTCTGTTAGTTTTTTGGATTTCCCTGGTCTTCTTCTAGCTGGTTGCTGTATTGATTCCATTTGTGTGTTTTTCCATCTATTATTAATTTATTATATTTTATTGTAACACTTTTACCCTTATTAATTTCTTCATTTGCGACTTGTCTTATTTTTTTCTGTGTTTGTAGTTCTTCTTTTGTTATGTCATTATTTATATATACTTTATTGCCTTTTATGTGTTTTAGTTTAGCTTTATTTTGCATGATCTTTTCTTTTTCAAACTTGTTCTGTAGTTTGACCAAACATGTTTTTTCTCCCAGTTTGATAACTTCTTCGATTTGAACATTGATATTCATTTCTTTTTCCATGAAGTTTCCTACAGTTTGTTTCAGTGCATTTCTATCGATTGTATCTATTGGCAAGCCTTGTATTACAACATTATTTACTTTTCTTTCCTTTTCTAGTCTTTGTACACGTATTTTCATATAGTTTAGTTCTTTTTTCATTTCTTCCTTCTCCTTGTGTTTAGTTTGGTTTTCTTGTTTAACTTTCTCCAATTCTGTTTTCAGGTCGTTTAATTCCTCCCAGTACTTTCTCTGTTCATTCTTTATCTCTTTTACTTCCGTTGTTAAATTTTTTGTTTCTGTGGTTAAGTCATGCATCATTTTAATAATTTGATCGAGCTTATTATCTTCGTTACGGGTTTTGTTAGGCGATCTAGACACTTTTTTACTTTTTTGGAACAATTCTTCCTCTTCTTCTCTGTTCCTCTTTCTATGGTCTTCTGATGTGTCGTCGTCCGAATCCACTTTGTATCTATCCATTATTTTTACCGGTGTTAACAAATTCGAAGCCATTTTTTGTGGCGCAGCGTGCATGTATTACTCACTCCCGTTACTTAATAGTCCAATCGGTGTTTTGTCACTGTTCGGTTTGCGAAAAAGTGCCGAGCCCGCCTCAAAAGCGCGGAGGCTCTTCACCTTATCAAACCTAAATAGTTACTGTTATTTATAGTTCGTTAATTTGCATACGATATTTTTGTTCTTTCCCAATAAATATAAGAAATTGTACACATACAGATTATTTTCACTTACTTATATTCACTCCCGTTACTTAATAGTCCAATCGTTATTTTGTAACAGTTTGGTTTGCGAAAAAGTGGCGAGCCCGCCTCGATGGCTCAAAATCAAGTCACCTTATCAGAACTAATTAGTTTCTGGTTTTTATAGTTCTTTAATTTGCAAGCGATATTTTTGTTCTATTCAATAAATGTAAATATAAGATATTGTACTTACAAATTATTCTGCTTGTTTTCTTGACTCACTTTCTGCACAATTTCACTTTGTCAGTTTATGGTTTCTTTGGCGCTTTAAAAGCTTTTTAATTATAGCCGTAATAATCACAAAACTTGATAAAAGTTACGAGCACTCATAAACACGTCTTACCAATTCCAACGTCGCCATATAGGGCTTTTCATTCACAGTTAGACCAGGACGCATCTGTAAAAATATTAGTACATTTGGACGTTGAGAGGTGACTCAAATTTTTTTGCAGAAATTGCTTGAAAATAAATCAAATAATAATATTTGAGTTATCCTCCCTCTCAAAAAGGTCCGGAACATTGTTTAAATAATCAAAATGTCAAAAAATGAAGGAAAAATTCGATTTTTTTCTTCGTTTTTTGATTATAACTTTAAAAGTATTCATTTCCGAGAAAAGTTGTACTGACATAAAAGTTGCGTATATAAATTTCCTACAATATAGAATTGGTTAAAAATTTAAAAAATAGTCACCCTTGTTACAAAATAGCAATGATTGCGAAAAAACCATACAAAAACAAGTATTCGCATTTTACGTTTTTAAACCATTTATGCTACACTTAGGACCTTCATATTTCACCCAGAAAAACTTTATGATACAGTAAAATAATACGGTAAATTTCATTAAGATCGGTTCAATAGATTTTGCAAAATAAATTTCGCAATCCAGCTTTCGCAAAAAAATTCATTTTTTCAAAATGTTACAGGACTGAAAATAAAGCAGATAGCAAGTTGAATTTTTTTTGCTTATAGAAATGTACTGTACCTTTCATTTACAATTTTGCAGAATTAAAATCGATTAACACCACGGCGTCAGGATTTTTTTTAAATAAACATTAATTATTGGTGCTACGCGCAGGACAGCGGATAGTTTGCTCTGATTGGTCATTCCAATGACCTTTGATAATGATTGATACATTTTAATTTTTATTACATTTCGGTGTAAATAAATAAATTTGTTTATTGCAAAATAAAAACACATACTCTATCCTTTGAAATAACACTTTTATTAGCAAAAACTTTCTTTGTTCATATATTTTAACTTAGAGAATAAAAGTTTATTATTTTTAAATATATGCACTTGTTTAAACAATATTTCACAAACAATAATAAAATTAGTTTGATTTTTGTGGAATTAAAATATTAAAATACAACAAAATATAGAGTAAGAAATATATTAGATAAAGATTGGAAGAAATTTTGGTGGAAATCAACTTGTGTGAATCGAACACCGCTGTCCTGCGCGTAGCACCAAAAATTAATGTTTATTTAAAAAATTTCCTGACGCCGTGGTAATTAATCGATTTTAATTTTGCAGATTGCAAATGAAAGGTACAGTACACTTTCAGAAGCAAAAAAAAATTCAACTTGTCATCTGCTTTATTTTCGGTCCTGTAACATTTTGAATAAATGAATTTTTTTTTGCGAAAGCTGGATTGCGAAATTTATTTTGCAAAATCTATTGAGCCGATTTTAATGAAATTTACAGTATTGTTTTACTGTATCATAAAGTTTTTCTGGGTGAAATATGAAGGTCCTAAGTGTAGCATAAATGGTTGAAAAACGTAAAATGCCAATACTTGATTTTGTATGTTTTTTTCGCAATTATTGCTATTTTGCAACTAGGGTGACTATTTTTTAAATTTTTAACCAATTCTATATTGTAGGAAATTTAATTACGCAACTTTTCTCGGAAATGAATACTTTTAAAGTTATAATCAAAAAACGAAGAATAAAATCGAATTTTTCCTTCATTTTTTGCCATTTTGATTATTTAAACAATGTTCCGGACCTTTTTGAGAGGGAGGATAACTCAAATATTATTATTTGATTCATTTTCAAGCAATTTCTGCAAAAAAATTTGAGTCACCTCTCAACGTCCATCTCAAAACAGATGCGCCCTGGACTAAGTCATATGTTTCGAGCTTCTGTCATGTGTCACATAATGTTAATATATCTACGTCATACGTCTTCGGTTTGTATCATTGGTAATACCAATAACGTATGAAAAATCCTATTGAAAGCGACTTGTTTTCAGTCGAAATTTGAATTAGAATCAGGCCCCAGATAATAAATCTTTTTGTGAGCAGAACGAACCTTCTCTTTATATTAATCATTTGGCATATATGTATAAATTTTAAATCTTATATTATTATCCTTAACGACTCTTTGCTAATTTTGGAATGACATCATTCTCCATTACTTTTGTCCTAATGGATTCGAGATTCGAGGGTTGGCGCTTTATTTAAAAAAAAAGAAAGAATGAATAGTAGTGCGTACAAAATTTTTCTGGTACTTGTCCAATTCAATTTTTTTTTCTACCAAAATAATGTAGTTTTGGAGCTTGCACAATCTTCCTACAGTTTCCACTGTAGAAAGTGTATTCTGCTTTTCTTCTACTGACATAAACTTCCACTTTTTTGTACATTACTTGGACCTGCTACGGCATCCATCTTAATGTTATAAAAGAGAATAAACATCATAATATCAATCATACTATTTTGCTATTTGTCTGTTGTTTACTAGAGATGGCAACCTTGTATCGATATATTAAATATATCGATAAATTCTAAGACTGTATCGATATTTTTATATCGATATTCAACTTTCGATAATCGGAACATACATACCGATATTTAGATTCAATGTATGGGCCACACAGGATTAATAAAATTAATATATCATATTGGCACGTATGTAATATAACCCAGAAAAAGATTATAAAAACAAACTAATTAAAAACAAGCTGAAAATGCGAGCATTATCATAACGAAAACTTTGTTTATTTACGTATTTAAATTCATAATATGGAAAATTTCTATTATGAAAAGTTGTTTAGTATTAAATGCTATGTTTTAATATGCAATTATATCCTAATTTAAATATTGTGAACTATAAAGGTACTCTACTCTCGAGCGTAATTCATATTTTTTGACATTATCTCGAATAAAATTGATAAAATTTGATATATGATGATTGCATCTTAGATTTTAGACCATGCAGATCTTTTTATGAAGAATAACTTTTCTTCGTAAAATTAATAATAGAGTTATGAATGAAAATGATATTGGTATTCGTAATTTGAGAAAAATTTTCAAATATTTTTTTTTATCTTTAGAAGGATGTACAAGTAATTGCATATTAGAACATAGTTTTTAACTCCAAACAACTTTTTATAATAATAACACTTTTCAATATTGTGAAAAATAAAGACACTTTAATCTTGATCGAACTTCATATTTTTTGACATACCTCGTATAATATAGATTTGATATCTAATAAAAATAAATAAATACAAAATAAACAGAAAATAGTGAAGTGTAATTTAACATTACATTAACATAAATAAATAAAATTTGTTTATCTGACATTTCAATTTTATGTTGACGTTTAGTTGCGTCAAACGAAAACAAAGTAGAGTTGACGTTTCTATGTCGGAAGAAAATGACAATTTAAAGGAGGCTTGTGACGTCACAATGAAGACTTTGAGGTCGGATATCTCGAAGATGGTTAGAGATAGCGAAATGCCGTTTTCAGATTTGCATTCAGAAGACAAAACTACATAGGAATCCATCGCTAGGTGGCCTCTAGATATTTCAGGAGCGGCAACGCAATAACACACACACTTTTGCGAATTTATAAACGAAAAGTTTTCGTTGAAAACGAACATTTTCTTTTACCGCTGATACGTCAATAGATTATTTAATAATCTATTGATGAGCCTGCAATTGCAATAGAGGTCAAACTCCACTTTAAATTATGTCTGTATGATGTGTGTTTATAATTAGTATTAAGTTTCATTCTCTATATTTTTTATTGGGTCTTTGGGAATGATATGAATGTATTGTTGTGAAGTTAATAAAACGGGAAAGGCAACCAAAATAAATGTTTGGTTGCATTTTAATAAACTCAATAAAGAACAATCTCGCTGCAATTTTTGCCTCAAATTTTTAAAAACATCATGAAACTAATTTACACGCACCTTCAGAACAATTATTTTGTATGTTATTTAATTAGATATATTGCATATATCTAATTAAAGTTATCTTCATTCATGTTATATGGTACGATATATCGATGTACCTCAAATAGTCCAGGGCGCATCTGTTTTGAGATGGACGTTGAGAGGTGACTCAAATTTTTTTGCAGAAACTGCTTGAAAATAAATCAAATAATAATATTTGACTTATCCTCCCTCTCAAAAAGGTCCGGAACTTTGTTTAAATAATCAAAATGTCAAAAATTGAAGGAAAAATTCGATTTTTTTCTTCGTTTTTTGATTATAACTTTAAAAGTATTCATTTCCGAGAAAAGTTGTACTAACATAAAAGTTGCGTAATTAAAGGGCCTAGCCGGGTAAGATGGTGAAAAGTGCCCCCAACCCAATTTAAATTCCATATAGGCCACTTTTTAGCACATATAGAGGAACTCACTTTCTGAAATTTTTAGCCCCCTAGGTGGTCACGTGACCCCCTAGAGCCTAATTAGGCTTTTTAGGTTTTTATTTTTTCTCTCAGCCGTATCAAGAGCTAGCCAAAAACTTTATTTAAAAAAGTTGTGTCAAAAAGATCTAGATGAAAAATTTTTTTTTTATTTTTTTTGGCGGGAAATTCGAATTTTTAGAACAATTTTAAACTTTTAAATACCTCTGAAAAAAAAACTAAGACACTCGTTTTTACGAAAATTAATTATAATGTGTATTTTTGAACAATCTTTCACCCTTAATTTTTTCAGATTTTTAAAATTGGTGAAACGTACCTTTAAAAATAAAAAACCGCATTTTTTCGGTTTTTTTTTTCGTTTTTTGATACAATTTTATACATATTTTTCAAAAAATTTAACACCGTAACTAGAATAGGTAAAAAACTGAAAAATAATTGGGGTTTGCTTAATAAAAATTTTTTGTAACGATATCCATTTTCAAGATACAGGGCGTTGAAGAAAACAAAATTTTACATATTTTTTACGATTTTGCCGAAACTACTGGCAACATTGTAATAAAACTTGGCGGGTTTTAAGAGGTAGTTATTGTGCATGTTTTGACATACAACTAAGGATTTGATATTCATCATTGGCGCGCATAGGGGTAATGGTCTGAACTTTTCAAAGAAAAAAAGATAGTACGCCACTGACATATTTCAAATTAACAATCATTTTTGAATTCCTCGTTCAATTTTCAATAAAAAATCTATCTTCTCATTTTTTCATACGACGCGCCGTTTTGCTGCAAAAAATAAAATATCTTAACGCTTCCAAAGTATTCGAATTAATTTTGATAATAATGGATGTACGAGTTTATTATGTAGATGTAGAAAGTACTAGAAGTTCGAATACTTTGTAAGGGTTAAGATCTTTTATTTTTGGAATAAAAATGGCGCGTCGGATGAAAAAATAAGAAGATACATTTTTTGTCACAAATTGAACGAGAAATTCAAAAACCATTGTTAATTTGAAATATGTCAGTGGCGTACTATCTTTATTCTTTAAAAAGTTCAGACCATTACCCCTATGCGCGCCAATGATGAATATCAAATCCTTAATTGTATGTCAAAACATGCACAATAACTACCTCTTAAATCCCGCCAAGTTTTATTACAATGTTGCCAGTAGTTTCAGCAAAATCGTAAAAAATGTGTAAAATTTTGTTTTCTTCAACGCCCTGTATCTTGAAAATCGATGGCGTTACAAAAAATTTTTATTAAGCAAACCCCAATTATTTTTCAGTTTTTACCTATTCTAGTGACAGTGTTACCTTTTTTGAAAAATATGTATAAAATTGTATCAAAAAACGAAAAAAAAAACCGAAAAAAACGCGGTTTTTTATTTTTAAAGGTACGTTTCACCAATTTTAAAAATCTGAAAAAATTCAGCATGAAAGATTGTGCAAAAATACACATTATAATTGATTTTCGTAAAAACGAGTGTCTTAGTTTTTTTTTTCAGAGTTATTTAAAAGTTTAAAATTGTTCTAAAAATTCGAATTTCCCGCCAAAAAATAAAAAAAAAATTTTTCATATAGATCTTTTTGAAACTTACAACTTTTTTAAATAAAGTTTTTGGCTAGCTCTTGATGCGGCTGAGATAAAAAATAAAAACATAAAATGCCTAATTAGGCTCTAGGGGGGTCACGTGACCACCTAGGAGGCTAAAAATTTCAGAAAGTGAGTTCCTCTATATGTGCTAAAAAGTGGCCTATATGGAATTTAAATCGAGCTGGGGGCACTTTTCACCATCTTACCCGGCTAGGTCCTTTACTACAATATAGAATTGGTTAAAAATTTTAAAAATAGTCACCCTAGTTGCAAAATAGCAATATTTGCGAAAAAACCATACAAAAACAAGTATTCGCATTTTACGTTTTTCAACCATTTATGCTACACTTAGGACCTTCATATTTCACCCAGAAAAACTTTATGATACAGTAAAACAATACTGTAAATGTCTTTAAGATCGGTTTAATAGATTTTGCAAAATAAATTTTGCAATCCAGCTTTCGCAAAAAAAATTCATTTTTTCAAAATGTTACAGGACTGAAAATAAAGCAGATAGCAAGTTGAATTTTTTTTGCTTATAGAAGTTTACTGTACCTTTCATTTGCAATTTTCAAAATTAAAATCGATTAATTATCACGGCGTCAGAAATATTTTGAAATAAAAAATAATTTTTGGTGCTACGCGCAGGACAGCGGTGTTCGATTCACACAAGTTGATTTCCACCAAAATTTCTTCCAATCTTTATACAGGGTGATCAACTTCTGTGACAAAGTCCAATATATCTGTTATTATAAAATAAATGAAAAAAAGTTGTTAATATAAGTTATAGACACTTTTAATGTACACATTTTAAAATTAGTGAGAAATATACAGGGTCCTCCATAACACGGGGCGAAACTAAAGTTATGTTTTTTTTAAATGGAACACCCTGTATTTTATTCAAAATCTGGTTTCTCTACATTTTTCTCATTAAAAAGATATAACACTTGTCTAGGGTTATACTGAGTGTTTTAAAGTTATGAGCACTTTTATCAAAAAATCATACTGAGTTGATCGCCCTGTATGATTCTAACAGTATAATATAAACTTATTTTTTTTTACTGCTGTTGACTGTCAATATTAAAGTAGTTTTGCAACAACGTACAATTTTTTTATCACTACACAAATTGTATACAGGGTAAGTCAAAATGCAAATAAAAGATTTTCTTCATAATTTTAAATGGAACACCCTGTATTTTATATTACCATCGAAAAGTTCTTTCATTATACTTGCATATCTTTTAAATATTCCCTATACCTAAAGTTATTAGTTTTCGAGCTATTTTAGTTTTATTGTTGATAACTCATAGATACGTTTATTACTGTAAATTAATTACCCTTATAGGTCTGGATCCCGCGTATGAAAAAAAAGTTGATTAATAGCAAGCTGAAAATTTGTTAATGGCTTAAGGGTGTCATAGTCGAATAAACTTTGATATATGGGAACACTGAAACAGGGGTAGTTTTAATTGTGGAACAGGTTAAAAATTTGGAACGGTCACAGCACGAAAACAGCACGTTTATTTTGTCCGACAGAACAGACTTAAACTCTCCGAACAGAGATTAAACTCTCATGAAAAAATCAGACTGCTATTTATTACCTGTCATAATTCCTGTCATTTGACATATTCTACATGTTCCACTCATTAAAACGCCCATTTGGTGATAAATAGCAGTCTGATTTTTGCATGAGAGTTTAATCTCTGTTCGAAGAGTTTAAGTCTGTTCTGTCGGACAAAATAAATGTGCCGTTTTCGTGCTGTGACCGTTCCAAATTTTTAACCTGTTCCACAATTAAAACTACCCCTGTTCCAGTGTTCACACATATCAAAGTTTATTCGACTAGACACCCTTAAGCTATTAACAAATTTTCAGCTTGCTATTAATCAACTTTTTTTTCATACGCGGGATCCAGACCTATTAATATTAGAAACCTCCAATGAGTTTGTTAATGATAATTAAAATTAGACTGCATTTAATTTTTTTCCAATTTTATGGTAAATTCTATACAATAACGACAATTTTATATTTACTAACAAAATGATATTAATTTTCCGCGAAGAAATGGGAACTATAAGTTGCTGCAAGTTCTTGTTTAAGGTGGCTTTGAAATAATTGACACAAGAACTGTCAGATGTAAGATTTTAATTATCTGTACGTTTTTACTTTTATTATTGATTATAATTGTTTGCCATATTGTTATAATTGTTACCTAACAATGAATTTTAGTCGTGAAGAAATGACAGACATGATATGGATTTTAGGAGAGTGTTTCAAAAACTCATTAGTTGCCACAAGAATTTATAAGAAACGGTGTCCATAGCGTCAACAGCCAAATAAGAGAGCATTTGACAACTTATTAGACACGTTTAATAGTACTGGTTCTGTTTATGAAGCAAATGAAAAAACAAAAATCATTATTACGGATGAAAATGAATTAAATGTTACAGAAAATCCTCATACAAGTATTCAAAATATTACAAGAGAGCAAGATATAAGTTATGGATCTATCCAAAGAAAACTCAAGGAACTCAAAGGAAACTATCTACTCAAGAAAAACAACATGCACCCATATCATATACAATTACATCAGGAACTTGTTGGGGATGATTTCGAACAAAGAGTACAATTTTGTCAATGGTCACAAAAACAAATAGTTATGCTAAGAGATTTTTTTGAGTTTGTCCTTTTTTTTGGAGACGAGGCAACATTCCACAAAAATGGTAGTGTAAACAGACACAATTTTCAATATTATTCCACAACCAATCCGTACTGTGCTCAGACACATAGTCAAACGAGATGGTCCTTAAATGTTTGGGGTGGAATCATAGGCAATTACGTTATAGGTCCTTTTTTCTTTGAGGAATCGGTAAATGGTGAGGTTTATTTAAATTTTCTAGTGAATCATTTACCTATTCTACTTGAAAATGTACCAATAAACATCCGCCAACATATGTGGTACCTTCACGACGGAGCCCCTGCTCACCACAACGCACTTGTCAACGGTGAACTCGATGAACTATTTCCTGAAAGATGGATAGCAAGAGATGGGCCAGTTCACTGGCCACCCAGATCACCAGAATTAAACGAAGGTGACTTCTTTTTTTGGGGTTATATTAAAGACGTAGTGTATAGGGCACCTCCAACAATAGTTGACGATATGAAAATAAGGATTCAAAACGTCTTTCAAAGTGTCACACAACAAATGGTTACAAACATCAGTAGGTCTTCGAAACTCGTCTCCAGGCTTGTGTAGACGTTATGGGAGGTCATTTTGAACACCTTTTATAACGTAAGAAGTACGTTGAACTTTTTTTTATTTAATTTAGTTTTTTAATAAATTTTAATAAATTAAAATATTGTTATTAATAACTAAGTAATACATGTTGTTATCAACGATAAAACTAAAATATCTCGAAAACTAATAACTTTAGGTATATGGAATATTTAAAAGATATGTAAGTATAGTGATAGAACTTTTCGATAATAATATAAAATACAGGGTGTTCCATTTAAAATTATGAAGAAAATCTTGTATTTACATTTTGACTTACCCTGCATACAATTTGTGTAGTTATAAAAAAATTGTACATTGTTGCAAAACTACTTTAATATTGACAGTCAAAAGCATTAAAAAAATAAGTTTATATTACACCATTAGAAACATACAGGGCGATCAATTCAGTATGATTTTTTATTAAAAGTGCTCGTAACTTTGAAACACTCAGTATAACCCTAGACAAGTGATATATTTCTGGAATCATAAAAATGTAGAGAAACCAGATTTTGAATAAAATACAGGGTGTTCCATTTAAAAAAACCTAACTTTGGTTTTGCACCGTGTTATGGAGGACCCTGTATATTTCTCACTAATTTTAAAATGTGTACATTAAAGGTGTCTATAACTTTTATTAACAACTTTTTTTCATATATTGTATAATAACAGATATATTGGACTTTGTCACAGAAGTTGATCACCCTGTATAGTATATTATTTTCTTACTCTATTTTTTGTTGTATTTTAATATTTTAATTCCACAAAAATCAAACTAATTTTATTATTGTTTGTGAAATATTGTTTAAACAATTGCATATGTTTAAAAATAATAAACTTTTATTATTTAAGTTAAAATATATGAACAAAGAAAGTTTTTGCTAATAAAAGTGTTATTTCAAAGGATAGAGTAGGTGTTTTTATTTTGCAATAAACAAATTTATTTATTTATATCGAAATGTAATAAAAATTAAAATGTATCAATCATTATAAAAGGTCATTGGAATGCCCAATCAGAGCAAACTATCCGCTGTCCTGCGCGTAGCACCAATAATTAATGTTTATTTAAAAAAATTCCTGACGCCGTGGTGTTAATCGATTTTAATTTTTCAAAATTGCTAATGAAAGGTACAGTAAGTACACTTCTATACGCAAAAAAATTTTCAACTTGCTATCTGCTTTATTTTCAGTCCTGTAACATTTTGAAAAAATGAATTTTTTTTACGAAAGCCGGATTGCAAAATTTATTTTGCAAAATCTATTGAACTGATCTTAATGAAATTTACAGTATTGTTTTACTGTATCATAAAGTTTTTCAGGATGAAGTATGAAGGTCCTAAGTGTAGCATAAATGATTGAAAAACGTAAAATACGAATACTTGTTTTTGTATGTTTTTTCACAATTTTTGCTATTTTGCAACAAGGGTGACTATTTTTTAAATTTTTAACCAATTCTATATTGTAGGAAATTTAATTACGCAACTTTTATGTTAGTACAACTTTTCTCGGAAATGAATACTTTTAAAGTTATAATCAAAAAACCAAGAAAAAAATCGAATTTTTCCTTAATTTTTTGACATTTTGATTATTTAAACAATGTTCCGTACCTTTTTGAGAGGGAGGATAACTCAAATATTATTATTTGATTTATTTTCAAGCAATTTCTGCAAAAAAATTTGAGTCACCTCTCAACGTCCAAATGTACTAATATTTTTACAGATGGGCCCTGGTCTAAAAAGCTATTTCAAGTTAATATCCATTTAATAATAAATATAAAAGAAAGTCACATTCACAAAAAACAGAACACACGACGCGACGCCGATTCAGATATGACGCTTAACGATGAATAAACTATTTCACAAATTACCACTTTTTCCAAAGACAAACATTTAGAAGCGAAGTATTGATAAGTATGTTAATGTTTCAAAGTACTCAACGAACTTGTTTAAGGTACTAGTACACTTTAGAAGACCAAAAATTAGCATTTTTTTCAAGAATTTTTGAAGTTATACTTCTTTACGGGCGTAATGACGGTGAAATTTTATATGGGAAAACCTAGCGACCGGGCGCATGCGCATTATAACTTTGTTCTGATTGGATGTTCAAATGACATGACAAAAATTATCCAATATGGCAGCTGTGGCACAGCTGTGGGACTGTGCATGGTTTAGTTATAATGTATGCTTGTTGCGTTTTAAAATTTGTAGGAAGAGAAACAACAAACAAAAAGTTAGTTAATGGTTATACTGCCTTTTTAAATAGTTTTCATATTATATTTTTGGACTTATTTACATAGAAGAGATGATTGTTGCATGCCAATGTGGAAGCTCATCAAACTGTGCCTAGTATGAGTGCCGCAGATCTCGCTTATTCAAAGCTAAAGAATCTTTAACTGGTAAGTGTTTTATAAATAGTTGATCAAATTTTGTTATGATATTTGAACATAGCCACTTTGCACGACGCAAGTGATTGCGAAATTTATTAGTCGTTATACGGGCTCCGATACCTACCTTGAACCTACCAAAATACATAATAAGTAGTATGTAATACTTTTATTTACATAATTTGATTACCATCAAAATTTCTATCAATATTCACCTAATATATTGTCTTCTTACTCTATGTTTTGTTGTATTTTTTCAATTCTAAATCATTTCAATTCAAAATCAAAATAATTTGATTTACATAAGTTAAAAATGTCAAAAGGTTAATCTGTTTAGTTAGACGATCTTCGCACATAATGACAAGCTGTCTCTGTGGCGAAGTTTTAATGCGGGTGAATCCCAATACAACGCAAATACCAGCCGCGTGGTAAGTTGGTTCGAATCCCAATAGAAACTTTTATTTTTTTATTTTTTTTTTATACATTTTATGATTGTAAGTATATTTATTATATAATTTTATTTTCAGAAAATACGTATTTAGTTAAAAATTTTTCCGACAATTAATGTTCAGAAATCATTTGTGGCATTTTTAATGTGTTTTTTGGCACTGTTTTAATAAAAATGTTTGAGAAGTAGTAAGTATAAATTAGTTTAATATTTAAATAAAATATAAATAAAAAGTATATTAATTTCGTTTATAATCATATAATCATATAATAGAAGTATAACTTCTTACGTGCGTACAAAGTACACACACATTCTTTTTTTCTCAGAACCATTATTAAAAATGTACATAAAACTTTTGTTGTATAAAAAAATGTACATAAAACTTTTGTTGTATAAAAAAATGTACATAAAAAATATATATCTTTTTTATTTAATAGATTAATTAATTAGTAGACTAATATTGTAGCGGGCGCCAAAGTCGAGTCCTCGAAAAAAGTTGGCGGACAGTTAATCTCAGGATTGGGATCTCTGAAACGAAAAAAATCGTACGGTATTTGAAAAAGGAAGGTTTTTTACGTGACAATTTACCACAATTTGGCCAAAAAATAAGAAATTAATATTTTTTAACCATGAAAAACTGAATAAAAATTTATTTTTTTCACAAAAATTTCCGTAAATTTTTTTTGCGGAATTTTTACTAACGGTGGTAAATTGTGACGTAATAAACCTGCCTTTTTCAAATGCCGTACAAGTTTTTTGTTTCAGTGATCCCAATCATGAGATTAACTGTCCGCCATCGGAACTATTTTTTTTCGAAGCCTGAAGTTTGGCACCCTCTACAATATTAGTGTACGTACAGAAATGAAAAAATATATATTTTTTGTACTCTCAAGAGTTACATATTAATATGTAAAAAGCTTTAAGTTCATTTTTAATAAAGGTTCTGAGAAAAAAATTCTTCTTACTTTTCACTTATCCACATTGGCGAATAAAATTACCAGAGAACGGCAGTTCTCGTCAGTGGCGCACAACCCCAACAACAATACCCCTACAAGCGACACTATATACAGTGAGCACGTAAAGGTTGGAATAAATTCATTTTCGCGAGAATGGACGATTTTGGAAAAAAATTCCAAAACAGGTCGATTTTTATTTTTAAATTACGAGTTTTTGGTATATATATCATACTAGTAACGTCACCCATCTGGGCGTGATGACATCATCGATGATTTTTTTAAATAGGAGTAGGGATCGTGTGATAGCTCATTTGAAAGGCAATTTATTTCTCTATTCAGCAGTATAAATATTTACATAATTATTTATACAGGGTGTCAAAAAAAATATTTAGAATTAAATTTATTGACATAAAAGAAGAATGAATTTAATTTATTTAGCTCAAAATACATTTTATTGCTCTCAGATAACAGAAACAAATGTTTATTTGAAAAATAATCATTGCTTTTCGCTTAAATTAAATGTTCAAACTGTCAAGAGGTAGGTGGGTGGCGGTTTAATATTAAATTTATGCAAAAAGCAATATTTTTTGTCAAATAAACAATATTTCCTGTTTTCTGATAGCAGTAAAATGTATTTTGAGTTAAATAAATTACACACATTCTTCTTTTTATGTCAATAAATTGAATTCAAAAAATATATTTTTTGAACACCCTGTATAAATAATTATGTTAATGTTTATATTACTGAATAGAGAATTGAATTACCTTTCAAATAAGCTATCACAAGACTTCTATTCCCATTTAAAAAAATTATAGATGACGTCATCACGTGCAGATGGGTGACGTCACTAGTATGATACATATGCCAAAAAGTCGCAATTTGAAAATAAAAATTGACCTCTTTCGGGATTTTTTTTTCAAAGTCATCCATTCTCGAAAAAATGAATTTATTCCAAGCTTTACGTGCTAACTGTATAAATGAAATTCTCGATTTTCTAAATCTGACTGAATTGAAAATTGGACTAAATCCCATCTTAAAGTTTAGGAAAAGACTCACCCATCCATATATTAACTTTCCATTTTGGTCCAAGTATGTGGATGTACCCATTTAGTGTCTGTTTTTCGTTCTCGTACGCAAAACTCCCAAAAATTTCAAAAATTTAAAACCGACCTTTACGGCTTCTGATAATACTGACCATTACCTTTCCAATGGATGTCTAATTTTGAAAATCGCTTATACCATTCAAAAGTTACCGAGCTCAGAAGTATGACTCAATTTTTATTTAAGTTTGGAGAAAATGTTTGTGGATATGTATGTGTGTTTGAAAGTTACACCGATCTGAATTTTTTTTCTGTGTTCCAAGAGGGTGTGGGCTGATTCAGAACCGGTGTAATTTTTGACTTCTTACTACCCGTAAGCCAGTTAAAGGGCTAGGGAGATACAAAATAGCATATTTTTTGGGCGTATATATCTTAGGTTCAAGGAGAGACAGGAAAACTGCAAATACACCAAATCAATAGGGCTGAGTTCAACTTTCAAAATGTGCCTAAGCCACAGCATAATAAACGAAACCAGCAAGGACACTCCCCGATGCCGCCTTTGAAGTTGAAAAGTACAGAGTCGCCATTTTTAGCGTAGTACATCTCAGTGGTGATGTGATGTGTTCGTTCGTCAGTGTTGCCGATGTCACTATATGAAATTATATTAAGCCACTGCTAAATGATCAGATTTTGCCAAAAATTATGTTAAAATTTTTGATGTTGGTAGTTTCTAAGGGTAATAAAAATACATTAAGAAAAAAGTTATTTTATCTAACTTGTTAATTCAAAAATACTTGTAACAAAATTATTTGTAATATATTATACTATAATAAAACTACATCTGGAACGCTTTCAAATAATATTTCCTCATCCTCATCTTGTGAAAATGAAGACTTTATGTGATTAAAATAATTTAACATTTTTTGTCTGTTTGAAAGGAGTAACATTCTTTTACTCCTTCACTTTTGCTAACACTAATTTAATATTTGCTGACACATCGCATTTAAACGTCGACAGACAACGATATCTAAGAAAACGTGATTTTTTTTATTTCTGAACTGCTGCAGTATCAGTTATTGCACTAACTGTATTACCCGTAAGAGATTATTTTTGAATATTTTCTGAAATTTATGCAAAAGGTTAACAATACAATCGCCATTCATCGTCAATATTTTGTGTTTTGTCCCAATTATTGACATAATTCCCACAGGCATACGTATAAAATTATGTTAAGAAATATTTATTATCAGAATGTCATAAAAGTTAAGTAGATCTGATAATTATGTACAAATCGGCAACACTGTCGATTTTCTACACTGTCTGGTACTACGCACAAAATGGCCGACGATCCGCGCAGTAATAGTGCGCGAACTTTTCCCGCCTTCTAGTGTGTCACTGCTGTTGCGTTTATTATGCTGTGCCTAAGCTATCAAGATGAGACATATACACTGCTCACCATAGCCGAAAAACTGAAAAATTAAACTTTGAAAATTTTGGTTTTTCGACAATTACTCAAAATTTCAAACTACGAATTGCGCCAATAACTGAGCGTTTGTAAGAGGTCTCTAGTCGCGTCTACCGGTGTATACCTCATATCTGGGAAAATTCGAATTTTTAAGTTATAGGCTTCATAAGTATGATATGGGAAAACGGTTTATCAAGCTCAATAATTCCTGTAATACGTTCAGTTATCATATTTAATCTTGGATGCATCAGATACTACTTGTCAATACGTTTCAAACTCATGTTTATTGATCAAAATCAGTTAAGCCGTTCAGAAGTTATAGAGCTCCAAAAGTATAATTAGTCCAGGAACTGAAACTTTTCACTTCGCAATTTTTACAGCTTGAATTGATTGAAAATTTGACAATAAGTAGTGGATAGTCCAAGGATCAAAATATATATGATGCCGAAAGACGCTTTTACCATGGGGTGGTTGCCACCCCATCTCGGGGGTGGAAATTTTTTATATTTTGACCGCAAATCTTGGTAAAAACATTAATTGTAAGCAAAAAATGTTTTATACATTTTTTTGATAAAATTAATAGTTTTGGATTTATTGGTTATCGAAAGTGTTAGTTTTATATCGAAAAAATCAATGTTATTAATCAGTTTTCTGCTAATAACTCAAAAAGTTTGTGATTTATCAAAACAACTTTCCTTAACGAATATATACCTTTTAAAAAAGAAACAAAGCGTTTTTTTTACATATTCTTTAAGACCAATAGTAATCGAGCTGTACTTTATTATATGTTAGCTTTTCTTCGTCAACTACTAAGTATTATATTTTCAAAGTCAAAAGACCGAAAAACTATGCATTTTTCGAGGATAACTTATAGAAACTAATTTTAAATGTTTAAAAAGATCTATCTTCAAAAATAATAAAAAAAAAATAATAAAAAATCTAACACATTCGTCAAAGAAAAGCGTGGGGCGAAAACCGTTTATTCGATGAAGAAGCGCCACGATTTTCTTTGACGAATGTGTTGGATTTTTTCAATTTTTTTTTATTTTTTGCTTTTTATTTGACTTTTTTTATAATATTTTTAATTTTAGTCACTCGTATCTAAAGAAAAGCGTTTCTTAAAAATTTTTTTTTCATATTTTTTTATTTTTTACTTTTAAGTCTTACACTTTTCAAACATTAAAATATATCGTCATGTTTATTAAAATATGTATAAAACATATGATATACTAACATGAAAAATAGTCGGAATCGGAAAACAATTTGAAACTTTATTGTTTATTTATGAAGCATAACGTAAGCAATTAACGTAAAAAGTGACATTATGTATACTTCATAACATTAGCTACAATCCGTAAAAGTTTCAAATTTTTACATTGTAAAAAACAAGAGAATTTAAGCATTTTCCATTAAAATCGTTTTTTTATTTAAACAATTAATAAACATAAAAAAAATTGTTTTTAAACGCTTTTATTTAGTTCAATAGTTTGCGTCAAATCTTTAGACGTTAATTTGACTGCGTTCTCTCCAATGTAAATGAATGAAAATTTGCAGACATATACATTCGCGGGAACAATACACGAATAGTCGACAAAAACAATTTTTTTATGTTTTTTAATTGTTTAAATAAAAAAAACGATTTTAATGGAAAATGCTTAAAATCTCTTGTTTTCTACAATGTAAAAATTTGAAACTTTTACGGATTGTAGCTAATGTTATGAAGTATACATAATTTCACTTTTTACGTTAATTGCTTACGTTATGCTTCATAAACAAACAATAAAGTTTCAAATTTTTTGCCGATTCCGACTATTTTTCATGTTAGTATATCATATGTTTTATACATATTTTAATAAACATGACGATATATTTTAATGTCTGAAAAGTGTAAGACTAAAAAGTAAAAAATAAAAAAATATGAAAAGAAATTTTTTTAAGAAACGCTTTTCTTTAGTTATTAGAGACTAAAATTAAAAATATTATAAAAAAAGTCAACTAAAAAGCAAAAACTAAAAAAAACATGAAAACATCTAACACATTCGTAAAAGAAAAGCGTGGCGCGTCTTCATCGAATAAACGGTTTTCGCCCCACGCTTTTCTTTGACGAATGTGTTAGATTTTTTCAATTTTTTTTAGTTTTTGCTTTTTAGTTGACTTTTTTTATAATATTTTTAATTTTAGTCACTCGTAACTAAAGAAAAGCGTTTCTTAAAAATTTTTTTTTATCGACTATTCTTGTATTGTTCCCGCGAATGTATATGTCTGCAAATTTTCATTCATTTGCATTGGAGAGAACGCAGTCAAATTAACGCCTAAAGATTTGACGCAAACTATTGAACGAAATAAAAGCGTTTAAAAAATAAAGTATGTAGATTAAAAATTAAGTGACTTATAATGAAAAGAATGTCAGTCCCTATTTTTTCAGTCAAAAAGTTATCGGAAACAACCCCCTAATTACTACCCGAATTAAAATTAGTCATCGACCTTATTCCTTATTTTTTATTTATGTATTTTTAATAGACTACAGAAGTTTGACCGGCATAAAAAAATTAGTTTTAAAAAAACTGGAGTTAAAAGCGAATAACGAATTTTTGTAGTTTGGTAAAACATGCCCTTTTAGCCCTAGCATCACAGACGCGAAAAAATGTTTACATATGAAAATGTAGCTTGTTTAATTCTTAAGAACTTGGTTTACGAAAATTTTTTCTACGACAAAAATTGAGTGAGCTACAGACAATTAGAACTTGTAATAACATGCAAAAACCACCTTTACCAACCCTTTCAAAGTCACCTCTTTTTGCGACTGAGGATTTTAAAAAGATTTAATATTAATAGTCTTATAGATCTTATAAAAACCTACAAAAAAATTTTTTAACAAACTTTCTAATATAAAAAATAAAAAAGTTAGGGTTGAAAAATCAATAAATTTTTTTGAAAAAAAAAATTTGAAAAATCCAATTATGTATGAAGCCTAATAATGTAAGTTAGCGGTGTTTTTTTGTATGATGTACGTTAAAAACTTATTACCAGAGAACGGCAGTTCTCGCCAGTGGCGCATAATATCCCTACATGCGACGCTATTTATAAAGCTTAACGTGTATTCAATAAACATTGCATTCAACTTCATACATTTAATTTATTATTTATTAATTTTGAAAAACTCCTGATACAAGAGTAAAAAACCGCTATAAGCCGTAAAAATGAGTGGCGCACACAGTATTCCAGCTACAAAAGAGCTGATATGAATATTACGTAGCGCGATAATGTATTTTCATTTTGATGGAAAATAAAATTCTAGTTTTATTTTTAAAGATTTTTCCATAATATTTGCTAAATTTGAAGTAAAACGCGCTACAAAAGAGCTTTAAATGTAAATTGTGTCAAAGTTATCCTTTTGTGGCGCGTTTTACTTCAAATTTAGCAAATATTATGGAAAAATCTTTTAAAATAAAACTGGAATTTTATTTTCCATCAAAATGAAAATACATTATCGCGCCACGTAATATTCATATCAGCTCTTTTGTAGCTGGAATACTGTGTGCGCCACTCATTTTTACGGCTTATAGCGGTTTTTTACTCTTGTAGAACATACACAATAAAAATGACCCCGGTAAGAATTTAGTCCTAAGATTTAACATTGTTGCCGTTAGCACTCACTTCAATTTGTAGATAAGTTACCTTCAATTAAAAATGGTTTGAGTATAGTAAATTCATGGTTTATCTACAAACCAGTCAATAAGTAGTCAAATATTATTTTATTAGAATTTCGTCGATCTGTAGCAGTTCCGACTAAAATTGACTCTTAGTACAAGAAGTTTAGTACAAAAACCGAGTACATCATCATCAAAAGTTTTTATAGGCATAAGATTAGATGGAAAAAGACACTTCATGAAAAAACGTGAAAAGCAGAGACGATGTCAAAGAAATAATTGTAAAGCCAGACCACCAATATATTGGTGTAAATGTACTGAACATTCTGTAAAAATTGTTTTATAGTAAAATAAAAAATAAATTTTAACTATTTATAATGGGAAATAAGCCACAATATTATTAAAAAATGATTTTTATTAACGTTTCGTTAATAAAAAATAAACTTGTTTTTATTACGGTTTATTCGCATGAGTTATGCACTAGATTTAAACATTAGTTGACAGCGATGTCGTCACCAGCAATGAACCAGGTGGTTATTTGGTTCAGGTTTTGAATATTTTTGGATAACAGTTACTTGTATAATCGCGTAAATTATTCATTAATTTAATTAATAGAATTATTTTTTCACTGTCTATCTATTCAGTGATTACAATTATTTTTTATACTATACAATAAAAACTACTTAATAATCTAGAAAAGAGAAAAAGTGATAAAGGGATGTTAATAATACACTGTAAGGAACAAGTAGATACATTTTAAACACCTTAACAACTAAAATCGTTATTTACATGCACTGCATGTGTTATTGAAATTTAGTATAGATGTAAATAAAAATTTTAATTATCATAACTGTTTTGAACTCATTCATAAATAGGTACTTGCAATTATGATAAGCCTAACGCCCAGTGTTATATTTATAGATCGAGACATAGTTCAAAAATGCAAAGATGTAAATTAATTTCATGAATATTTCAATGCTAAGATCAAGATTACTGATATATATGTATATAGTATGGTATAGTTAGACCCAAACCCAGACATCCAAAGTGAAAGTTATCCTCCAACACCAAATTGTTCTATATGGTCACATAATGTTCAGAAAAAAGTCACACCATTTTGAGCGTCGGGTTTGGGGGGGAGAGGAGGGAGAAATCTGCAAATTCGTAGTTTTTTATGTTTTTCGTCAATATTTCTAAAACTAAGCGGTTTAGCATGAACAACCTTCTACACAAAATTGTTCTACATTAAATTTGAAATAAAAAAGGCCCTATGCATAACCCTTCTAAAATGAACGGTTCCAAAGTTACGGAGGTAGTATAGTATAATTGGTCCAAAAAAAAGGCCTAACCCAGACATCCAAAGTAAAAGTTTTCCTTCAACACCAAATTGTTCTATATGGTCCACATATTGTTCAGTAAAAAGTTACACCATTATGAGCGTCCGGTTTGGGGGGGGGGGAGATGGGGGAGAAGTCGGTAAATTAGTAGTTTTTTACGTTTTTCGTCAGTATTTCTAAAACCTTGCTTTAGCGTAAGGAATGTTCTATAGAAAAATGTTCTACATAAAATTTAAAACAAAAAAGGTTCTATTCGAGGTGTGCAAGTACTTGGAAGGGAAACGAGAAACGACCGTGCGCGAGTCGCGGAAAAATATTGCAACTATCTTAAATAATTCATATTGTCAATTGAAATTGTCAAATTGACGTATATTTCATACCTTCTGTCATTGAAGCAGAAAAATTATATATTGCTCCACAATATTGATATGATATGCAATTATTATATAAAGGTAAATTTAATTAATTGTATTTTGCTTGCAGTACTGCATTTTAATAACTAATTTTATTTACTACATACAATTGTTTACGTTTGCATAACATAACCTGCATCTTATTTTTTCTTCTTATTATTTTTTTGGACTGTGGCCTTGACAATTATCCAGCAACCAGGACTAATATAATTGGCCAATATAAATAAAAGTGCGAATAAAAGTACAGAGCGTAGAAATAGAGGTCGCTTTGCCGAACTTGCACGGTCCCAATACATAATTGTTATAAAATCAATGGTTCCAGAGTTACGGAGGGTGAAAAGTGGAGGTTTTCGATACTTTTTATATTTACCGATTTCTGCCCCCTCTCCCCCCAAACCCGACGCTCAAAATGGTGTGACTTTTTCCTGAACATTATGTGGACCATATAGAACAATTTGGTGTTGGAGAATAACTTTCACTTTGGATGTCTGGGTTTTTGGTATAGTTATATCATAAATATTGCCCAAAAAATATAAAAAGTATCGAAAACCTCGACCTTTCGCCCTCCGTAACTCTGGAACCGTTAATTTTATAACAATTATGTATAGAACATTTTTTGTTTTAAATTTCATGTAGAACATTTCTGTATATAACATTGTTTACACTAAAGCATAGTTTTAGAAATATTGACGAAAAACGTAAAGAACCTACTAATTTACCTACTTCTCTCCCATCTCCCTCCCAAACCGGACGCTCAAAATGGTGTAACTTTTTACTGAACAATATGTGGACCATATAGAACATTTTGGTGTTGGAGGAAAACTTTTACTTTGGATGTTTGGGTTAGGCCTTTTTTTGGACCAGCTTTACTATACTACCTCCGTAACTTTGGAACCATTCATTTTAGAAAGATTATGCATAGGGCCTTTTTTATTTCAAATTTAATGTAGAACAATTTTGTATAGAAGGTTGTTCATGCTAAACCGCATAGTTTTAGAAATATTGGCGAAAAACTTAAAAAATCTACGAATTTACCGATTTCTCCCCCCTCTCCCCACCAAACCCGACGCTCAAAATGGTGTGACTTTTTTCTGGACATTGTGTGGACCATATAGAACAATTTGGTGTTGAAGGATAACTTTCACTTTGGATGTCTGGGTTATGCTATCTTTTGGATCAACTGTACTATACTAATAAGCAACATCTTGATATTAAAAAAACAATAATTTGGGCTTTAATGGGTTAACAAGAGACATATTAAACAACAAAATAAACAGTAAATGTAAAAAACACAAACCTGGTATATCGACAGGCCGGTGGTAATAATCAATGCTCAATAAAAGTTCTTCTTGCTTAATGCATTCCCTAATAAAAAGCTCATTTACTATTTCGGAGGCAGTATGGTGTAGCTCATTTTTGTTAAACATTGGGACAACAGCATAGTCTGGTATTCCTTTATATGATTTGGATACTACATCACCTCCCAAATCTGGAAAACAAATTAGATATAGGTACTAAAAATGCTCGATGAAGTAAAATAGGTTGATTGCGTAGTCAAAGGAATTACTTTGATGCTGTAGTAACTTAATCTTTAGCAATATTTCTCATACGTAGCAGACGACATAATTTTGTTCACTGACAACCTCAAGGAGATATGTACAATGCTACATGAACATCAGTTAGTGTGTGCCAGTGTAGGTCTTAAAATAAACATCTCCAAAACAAAATTTATGACAAACATAGTACCTAGCGGAAATATCAATACTGGAGACAACGAAGTAGAGCTAGTGGAAAAATACATATACCTTGGACACGAAATAAAGATCACAAGAGGCAACCAAACATGCGAACTACGAAGGAGAATAAAACTAGCATGGGCAGCCTATGGAAAGTTCAAAGACATCTTTAAAAGCGATATACCAATTTCTTTAAAACTTAAAACATTTGACCAATGTGTGTTGCCTGTAATGACTTATGGTGCCGAAACTTTGATATTGACAGCTACAACTTCTAAAATGCTGCAAATAATTCAGAGGAAAATGGAAAGGTCAATGCTGAGTATATCGCTTCGTGACCAAGTTAGAAATGAAGACTTAAGGTACTAGTACACTTTAGAAGACCAAAAATAAGCATTTTTTCAAGATTTTTTTTCTCAGAACCCTTATTAAAAATAAACATAGAACTTTTTACATATTAATACCTTACTCTTAGAGAATACAAAAAATACATCTTTTTTCATTTATGCACGGACACTAATATTGTAGAGGCCGCCAAAGTCGAGGCCTCGAAAAAAAGTAGTTCCGATGGCGGACAGTTAAAAAATCGTACGGCATTTGAAAAAGGAAGGTCTCTTGGTGATAATTTACCACCGTTAGTGAAAAATTCCGCAAAAAAAGATTTTACGGAAATTTGAAAAAAAATTGTGAAAAAATCGCCCGTTTTCTTCAGTTTTTCATGGTTAAAAAAAATTTCTCTTTTATTTTGTGGTCAAATTGTCGTAAATTGTCACGTAAGAAACCTTCCTTTTTCAAATGCAGTAAGATTTTTTTGTTTCAGATATCCCAATCCTGAGATTAACTGTCCGCCATCATTTTTCGAGGCCTCGACTTTCGCGCCCTCTACAATATTAGTGCACGTGCATAAATGAAAAAAGATATATTTTTTGTACTCTCTAAGAGTTAGACATTAATATGTAAAAAGTTTTGTTTATTTTTAATACAGGATCTGAGAAAAAATTCTTGAAAAAAATTATTATTTTTGTTCTTCTAAAGTGTACCTTAAGACGAACAACAGGAGTTACCGATGTAATTTCTGGAATTGCCACCCTGAAATGGAACTGGGCCGGACACGTCGCCCGAATCAGTGATGGGAGGTGGACGAAGAGATTACTGGAGTGGAGGCCGAGATTAGACAAAAGAAGTAGAGAGATCTTTCTAAATTCATATTATTTGACACACCTCGTATAAAATTAACAAACTTGGATAACTGATGGTTGCATCTTAAGGTTTAGACCATGCACAGATTTTTATGAAGAATAACTTTTTTTCCTAAAATTATTAATAAAAGAGTTATTACATGTCTAATAAATAAAAATGATGTTCGGAATCGGTAATTTAGGAAAATTTCAGAAATTTTTTTTTTCAAGTAGAAGGCTGTTATTGCATATTTGAATATGGTTTTTAATTACAAATAACTTTTCATAACAAAATTTTTGGATATTTTGTAACATAAAGGTAGTTTGCTCTTGAGCGAAATTCATATTTTTTGACATACATCGTATACTGTTGACAAAATTTGATATCTGATGATTGCATCTTAGGTTTTAGACTATGCAGAGCACTTTATAAAGAATTTCGTAAAATTAATATTAAACAAGCTGAAAATGCGAGCATTATCATAACGAAAACTTTGTTTATATACGTATTTAAATTCATAATATAGAAAATTGCTATTACGAAAAGCTGTTTAAAATTAAAAATTATGTTTTAACGTTGACTGATAAATATACTGGAAGATACGAAACTAAATGAGCGTTTATGTACGACACCAGTGGTTTTAGAAATAGATGGCGTTAGCAGCTTTCTAGGTACGAGATTGAATTTACCTGAGACAACGATGAGACGTATTCAGGTAGCTTTGGTTATCGGAATTTGGGGTCGGTCGGGTCGAACGGATTATAATGAAAATTATTTATTTCTTTTGATGCATTTAAATTTGAGTTCTCATTCAACGATAACAATGGCAATCTTTAAAATAATTATTGGAGTGTACCTATGTATTACTTTCTAAAAAATCGTTTTTAAATTAGCAAGAATAATTGTGGTTGTAATTTGTCTTTTAATTTGAATTCTTGAAACAAATCATTGAATATTCTAAAGTTTATTTAATAATTTTATATAATATATATAATAATATAATTTATTTAATAAGAAATTTATTTAACGAGAAAAATACTCACTGGGTGATTTTAGATATTGTAAATTTCTTATTTGCCTCATAATCTAGATACAAAATTAGGTAGTTATTTTCGTTAATTACAGTCTCTTCTGATGACTGTATATTTTGTTTGGAGATATTGCAACCGTATTTACTTAAATGAAATTGACTTAGTAACCCGCTCGGCCACTTTAAACTCTTCGAGAGAAAAATGGTAAGGACTCGTAAATTGTTGCAATCGCGATTTCCTACAATTTCTTCCAAGTTTTTTCGTGCGGTCGATATTTTCCGAGTTAGGGGGAAAATAGTGACTAATATAAGTATAATTATTGAATTATTTATTATTAACTTTACTTCTTAAAGGCGCCGTGTATTTGTGCGTAGGCGTCCACCGTGCATTGTATTGTCAGGTGAGATATTAGATAGTCACGATTACATTATTCTATTAAGAGTAATTTCATTAATATCATTTGGCGAATATTACCCAGCCATGACATCTTTTTCTAGACCTCTCTTACCCTCTATGTTTCCTTCGAGTTCCAGTTACCGACAAGTATATCGTTCCCCTCGCAATATGTCCCTAAGTATGTCCATGATATTTTAAGCATTCGGTGCAGGCACCTCATTTCAAAGACTTCAAGCTTGTTAGGAGCTGGCCTTTATTATCCATGCTTTCATTCCATACAAGAGAACAAGCCAAACGTAACACTTTAGCGTATTGTTTGTATCTCAGGTTGAAACCCAACTTTCAGTGAACAGTCATAAGAGTTTGGAAGTCGGCATCCCATTGTTTATGAGAGATATTTTTCATTAAGTTGAGCCCGTTTGAACTGACATTCGGAGTGAGTGTATATTGTCTTACCAAGATAGACGATTATCCAGTTTTATTCCCAAGAAGTTAATCAATTCTGAATAATTTATTGTAAACTCTTTAGGAACTACTTATTAACTTTTGCTCTCAGAACGAATTTCGAATAAACAATACGTTCTTCAGACACAAAGATCAACAAAAATATACATTCAAAAATACAAGAGCACACAGATCCGATATTGATTATATATTGAAAAACAGAAACATCCATCATTCTCAAGTACTAGACATAAGATGTTTAAGTGCAGCTAATATCGGAAGTGATCACAACCTAGTACTTGGAAAAATCAGAATACATCTACAAAAAAACAGGAAAAAGACCCTATTAAATGTGAGACAAGAATAAAGGTAGAACAGCTACAAGACTTGTCAACACGAGATCTATACCAGAAAAGACTGCAAAAAGTACTGAACGAAAACTACATAACACCAGATGAAGACATAGAAGAAAGTTGGAGGAAGATTAGAGATAATATCAAAATGGCAGCAACGGACGCACTTGGAGAACGTAAGATAAGTAAACATATACGAAAGAAAAGGAGAACACCATGGATCTGTGAAGAAATAAAAATAAAATGACAAGAAAAAGAGAAAATCTAGCTAGAATACAAATTCAAAAGAACGAGACAAACATATGAAGAATATAAAAGAGTTTGAAATGAGTTAAACTCAACAGTAAGAAGGAAGAAAACAGAACATTGGTAAGCATTTTCAAAAGAGATGGAGCACGACTTATACGGGATGCAAAACGAAATGTGGAAAATGATAAGAGGTCAAACAGCAGAGATGAAGGAATTGATAGAAGTAAAACATATTGATACAAATACATGGACAACTTACCTAGAAAACCTGTATCAAACAGCTAATCATGAAGAACTGGAAAACCAGGATTAGAATCGGATGAGCAAACAGAAATTAAAGAGGAAGATATAACAAACGCCTTAAAACAGATGAAAAATCGAAAAGCGCCAGGGAAAGATTGAATAGCTAATGAAATTTTAAAATACGGAGGAGAGAGACTTCACAAAGAACTGAATATCCTGATAAGTAAAATAATAAATACAGGAAGAATTCCAGAAGAATGGACTACCACTCAGATGATAGCGTTATTTAAGAAAAGTGATAGGACAGACCCCAGTAGAGCACTATACTGAAACTCACAACAAAAATACTGATGAAGAAAACAATGGCGTGCATAAATATATCGGTTTAAAAACAAGGATTTAGAAGTGGAAGATCATAACGATGCAGTTTTTGTGATAAGACAAATAGCGGAAAAATCATTAGAATATAACAAGCGAGGGTTTTTCTGTTTTATATACCTAGAGAAAGCGTTTGATAGAATACAATTAAAAGATGTGATACACCTACTATATGAAAAAAATTTACCACTGGATATTATAAAACTGATAGAAAACATTTAAGTACGAAATAAAATAGGAATGAAAGTCAATGGAATAATAACAGAACCCATATAGAAGCAAACACAGGAATCAAACAAGGAGATTCACTAAACCCTCTACTGTTTAACATAACGCTGGATGCAATAATAGAACAAGTGAAGAAAAAACGAGGGTAAAAAATAGGCGATAAAGAGATAAAAATATTCTGTTACGCTGATGACACCGTGTTAGTAGCAGAGTGCGAAGACGACCTACAAAGATTACTGCACGAATTCAACATTAACGCAAAAGAAATGAATATGAAAATATCAGCCCCAAAAACAAAAAGCTTAGAAATATCAAAAGAACCAATAAGATGCAAATTGGACTTAGACAATAAAAGTAAATACCTGGGAATTAATCTATCAGCCGACAATAATATCGAAGAAGAGGTTAAAGACTAATAATTAAAGCCAGTAGAACAGCCGGATGCCTAAACGACACAATTTGGAAAAACAAACATCTTAGAGTGGAAACAAAGGACCGAATATATAAGTCATTTGACTGAAGTTATTAGACCAGTTATGACTTACACTGCCGAAACAAGACCAGATGCAAGCAAAATACAAAGACGTCTGGAGACCAACGAAATGAAGATCTTAAGAAGGATTGCTGGAAAAGGACTACGGGATAGGGTAAGAAGTCAGGAAATCAGATGCATATGTGGGGTAGACAATATAAATACCGGGGTAAAGAATAGAAAAGAAGAGTGGAATGAACACATAAGCAGGATGTCTGAATCAAAGATAGTAAGAATAGCCAGGGACAAGTCACCGTTAGGCAGAAGAAGTATAGGACGCCCAAGGAAAAGATGGAATGACAACTTAGGGGCAGAATGAAAGGCACCATTGAAGAAAAACAGGCAGTACTGCCTATATAAAAAAAGAAGAAGAAGAAGAAATTCTTTAGGTAGATTTTTGGTAGTATAATGTGCTTTTTTGGAGTTTTACTGAAGATTATTGTTTTCGTTTTAGTGGGAGAAAATTCTAGGCCAGTAGTGTTCGACCAATTCTCTAATTTCTAAATGACCAGTGGGTTAAGTGATTTAGCGATGTCATTGATGGCAATAAGGAAAAGTGCAACGAGTAGACCATTGAGGAATGTCGTTTAATTGGATTTTTGAGTCTAAAAGAACGTTATCTATTCGAATAAGTTTCATCTATATAGGAAATTACTAATAAATTTTATATTTCTTGGAATTGACCAACTTAATAGAATTCTTACATCTAATCCCCAAATGGCACGCGTTATAAAATATAATAAAAGATAGCCATAAGCCAAAAATACTTGATCACATCCAAATGACCCATGAATTACAGATTCAATATCCACTAGGTTGTCTAATGTAGATGTGGACTTTCTAAATCCACTTTGTATAAGACTAGGTAGCTATAATAACAATAAGTCTAATACTATCTAGTATCTATCAAGTGGATAAACTGATTAAATTGTAGCAAGTTTTCTTCTATTGAGTTTTTTCACTAAGCTAATACTTTTCGAGTTATTTGCGAGTGAATATGTTCGTTTTTTAACAAAAAAAAACACGTTTTTAGACGGTTTTACGCAAATAACACAAAAGTAAGTATTTTATCGAAAAAAGTATTCAATAAAAATATAGTTTAAAAAAAATTTAAAAAAATGTCTGTATCAAGTCTTTATACTCAGTAGAAGCAGAGTTGTAGCTAATGAAAAGTAAGTTCTTATTCGTCAAATTCCAAATCGAATATTTCAACGTGAAATAACCAAAAAATGAAGCACATTTCTGGGAAAACTCATCGCAACGTTTTTAAAGTGTTTAAAAAAGCTTTGTTTTTGTTTTTAAAAAAGTTTCTAGCATTAAAGTAAGCACGTTACGCTGAAAATAAAGTTGGTCCTTTTTTGTAAAAGATAGTTTTAAAAAGCGCGAAAAAGCATTTTTTTACAAAAAAAAAGGGATCAACTTTATTTTATGCGCAACTTGTTTACTTCTGATACTAGAAACTCAAAAAAAATAAAGCTGTTTTTAAACTTTTTAAAAAAGTTATGATGAGTTTTCCCCGAAAAGTTCTAATTTTTTGGTTATTTCATGTAGAAATATTCAATTTTGAATTTGACAAATAATAAGAAACTACTTTTCATTAGCTACAACTTTGCTTTTACTGGGTCTACGACTTCATATGTCATATTTATATAAAACATATTTTTTCCCTTTTTGATAAGCTGTATTTTTGCTATGAATGTTTTTTTTGTGAAATACTTCCTTTTTAAGTTATTTGCGAAAATCCGTCTAAAAACGTACTATTTTTTGAGAAATGAATATATTCACTCGCAAATAACTCGAAAGTTATTTACTTGTGAGGTCAAGACTAGTGAAAAAAAAACTCTATAGTCAATTTATATTTTCAACATTTTTGCAGAAACAAAAACAAAAAAAAATAATACAGATTAATATGATAGTGACTGCTGCGTTAAAATTTTGAATACGCGCCACGTAAAATAACCGCGTGTTCTTGGCTAGTTCCTTGAGTAGGGAGAATTTTACACTTCCCTCTAAGGCTAGTTGCAACAAATTTAAGCTAGGCGCGCCACTATACGGGCAGGTTTTAAAGACAACAAAATAATGCATAGGCTTTCGTATCTTTCCGTATTTATCAATCAACGGTTTTAATGTGCAAGTATATCATTCTAATTTAAATGTTGTGAACTATAAAGATCATCATCATAGTCATTAACATCTTAGTAGATGTGTTGTGGTTCATAATTGGGCTTCAGCAGCTCGGACAGTTTGATTGATAATATTTCTCCACTGGTCGCGGTCATCAGTTACATGTATTGCCTCAGTATACTGTTTGTTGAGAAGCTTTTTAGTAATGTCCGCCCATCGCTGTGGAGATCTTCCGCGTTGGCGTTGAGTCTGAGGCCTTCCTTGGACCACCAACCGCTCCATTTTGTGATCACTTCGATGGATATGACCAAAGAACTTTAAAATTCTAGAGTAAACGGTACTGGAGAGACGCTGATCCGGTTTAATTTCATCCAGAACCGAGATATTTGTACGGCGAGCCGTCCATGGAATTCGAAGCAGGCGTCTCCATGTCCACATTTCAAAGGCGTCTATACGTCGTCTATCTGATTCTTTGACTGTCATGTCTCGCATGCATAGTAAAATATGGAAAAGACCAGAGTTGAAACGAGTCTCTTTTTGTTTGTCATAGTAATGTGACGAACACGCCAGACCCCGTTTAGTTCACTCATTGCTGCTCTTGCTAGTTGAATGCGTCTTCTTTAAAATTCTAGAGTAAACGGTACTGGAGAGACGCTGATCCGGTTTAATTTCATCCAGAACCGAGATATTTGTACGACGAGCCGTCCATGGAATTCGAAGCAGGCGTCTCCATGTCCACATTTCAAAGGCGTCTATACGTCGTCTATCTGATTCTTTGACTGTCATGTCTCGCATGCATAGTAAAATATGGAAAAGACCAGAGTTGAAACGAGTCTCTTTTTGTTTGTCATAGTAATGTGACGAACACGCCAGACCCCGTTTAGTTCACTCATTGCTGCTCTTGCTAGTTGAATGCGTCTTCTTTAAAATTCTAGAGTAAACGGTACTGGAGAGACGCTGATCCGGTTTAATTTCATCCAGAACCGAGATATTTGTACGACGAGCCGTCCATGGAATTCGAAGCAGGCGTCTCCATGTCCACATTTCAAAGGCGTCTATACGTCGTCTATCTGATTCTTTGACTGTCATGTCTCGCATGCATAGTAAAATATGGAAAAGACCAGAGTTGAAACGAGTCTCTTTTTGTTTGTCATAGTAATGTGACGAACACGCCAGACCCCGTTTAGTTCACTCATTGCTGCTCTTGCTAGTTGAATGCGTCTTCTTTAAAATTCTAGAGTAAACGGTACTGGAGAGACGCTGATCCGGTTTAATTTCATCCAGAACCGAGATATTTGTACGGCGAGCCGTCCATGGAATTCGAAGCAGGCGTCTCCATGTCCACATTTCAAAGGCGTCTATACGTCGTCTATCTGATTCTTTGACTGTCATGTCTCGCATGCATAGTAAAATATGGAAAAGACCAGAGTTGAAACGAGTCTCTTTTTGTTTGTCATAGTAATGTGACGAACACGCCAGACCCCGTTTAGTTCACTCATTGCTGCTCTTGCTAGTTGAATGCGTCTTCTTTAAAATTCTAGAGTAAACGGTACTGGAGAGACGCTGATCCGGTTTAATTTCATCCAGAACCGAGATATTTGTACGGCGAGCCGTCCATGGAATTCGAAGCAGGCGTCTCCATGTCCACATTTCAAAGGCGTCTATACGTCGTCTATCTGATTCTTTGACTGTCATGTCTCGCATGCATAGTAAAATATGGAAAAGACCAGAGTTGAAACGAGTCTCTTTTTGTTTGTCATAGTAATGTGACGAACACGCCAGACCCCGTTTAGTTCACTCATTGCTGCTCTTGCTAGTTGAATGCGTCTTCTTTAAAATTCTAGAGTAAACGGTACTGGAGAGACGCTGATCCGGTTTAATTTCATCCAGAACCGAGATATTTGTACGACGAGCCGTCCATGGAATTCGAAGCAGGCGTCTCCATGTCCACATTTCAAAGGCGTCTATACGTCGTCTATCTGATTCTTTGACTGTCATGTCTCGCATGCATAGTAAAATATGGAAAAGACCAGAGTTGAAACGAGTCTCTTTTTGTTTGTCATAGTAATGTGACGAACACGCCAGACCCCGTTTAGTTCACTCATTGCTGCTCTTGCTAGTTGAATGCGTCTTCTTTAAAATTCTAGAGTAAACGGTACTGGAGAGACGCTGATCCGGTTTAATTTCATCCAGAACCGAGATATTTGTACGGCGAGCCGTCCATGGAATTCGAAGCAGGCGTCTCCATGTCCACATTTCAAAGGCGTCTATACGTCGTCTATCTGATTCTTTGACTGTCATGTCTCGCATGCATAGTAAAATATGGAAAAGACCAGAGTTGAAACGAGTCTCTTTTTGTTTGTCATAGTAATGTGACGAACACGCCAGACCCCGTTTAGTTCACTCATTGCTGCTCTTGCTAGTTGAATGCGTCTTCTAATTTCGGGTTCACAACTGCCTGTGTTGTTAACTAGAGCTCCAAGATATATCATAGATGAGACTACCTCGCATCCCGCAATAGTTTGGGTTTCAGGAAACTGTTGTTGGCGATCAATAACCATGATTTTGGTTTTGTTGTAGTTAACCATGAGTCCAAATTTAGCACTTTCTACCTCGCGTTTTTTTAATAATTCAGTAATTTCTTCTGGAGTAGAGGCTAGAAGTGTAGTGTCGTCTGCGAAACGCAAGTTAGATATCTTAACACCACCTAGGTTTACTCCTCCCTCCCAACCATCCAAGACTCTGCGCATTATGAACTCCGAATAGATGTTAAATAATAAGGGAGATAAAACGCATCCTTGGCGTACTCCCTTCTCCAAAGTGCATTTGTCAGACAGGTATCCGTCCATTCGAATATATGCCAGGTTATCTTGGTACAGTTTGCTAATAAGGCGAGTCAAGTGTTTAGGTACACCCATTGTCGTCAATATGTTCCATAGTTTGTCCCATCTAACATTATCAAAGGCCTTTGTATAATCGACGAAACATATAAATATCGGGATCTGGTATTCTCTGGCATTTTCTATGATGTTTCTTACATTAAGGATTTGTTCTCTAGTACCTCTGCCCTTTACAAATCCAGCCTGCTCAGGTGCTATTTGCCAACTTATGAAGTTTTCTAGACGCCGCTGCAGTATGTAGAGGATCACCTTACTGGCGTGTGATATTACAGCTAATAGCCTGTAGTTGTTACAATTATTTGTTGAACCTTTCTTATGAAGAGGTATGATTATGGTCTTTCTCCAATCCTCAGGCCAGACGCCTGTGTGCCATATTTCATTACACAATCGATGTAATATTTTCACTCCACATTCCGGAAGATGCTTCAAGACGTCTGCAGTAATGAGATCATATCCTGCTGCTTTGTTTAACTTAAGTCTTTTTAAAGCGAATTCCACCTCGGAAAAAAGTATGTCAGGTTCAGATTCAAAACTAGTGTGGTGTGTCTCTGTTGAAGGAGAATGGAAAGTGGAGGTCTGGCAGTCAGGTACAAACGGGGTGTCCGCTGGCATCTGGTCCGTATTGGTCCGTATAAAGACTTATAATAAGCCCTCCAAACATCAATAACCTTGTCCAAATCCGTCTGTACATTACCTTCACCATCTTTGATAGACCAAAATTTCTGCTTGAATTTACGTGTGAGTAGTCTGACTTTATCAAAGAGTTCTTTGGTGTTATTTGTGTCGAAATGTAGTTGAATTTCTCTGCAGATTTTCTCTATATGTTTGTTACTATAAAGATACTTTACTCGAAATTCATATTTTTTTATATACCTCGTATAAAATTAATAAAATTTGATTCATGATGGTTGCATCATAATTCTTAGACCAAGAAGAGATTTTTATGAATAATAACTTTTCTTCGTCAAATTAAAAATACAAGAGTTATAAATGAAAATGATGTTGGTATCCATAATTTAAGAAAATTCGTCAAATATTTTTTTCCATTAGAAGGATGTAATTTCATATATCAGAACATACTTTTTTATTCCAAACCACATTTTAAATAACAATTTTCCGATATTGTAAAATAAATAATACATACATGATAAAGATATTTTTTACTGATGTACTTTACTTAGATCTACAGACCGAGCGAGTCTCGTAAATTCCACGGCTATGCGCCACGCTTCACGCAACCGTATTTGCGTACTTGTGTTTCGAGTTGTGTGGTCGTGCGCTGGTCGAGTGGAGTTATAATTTACCAAATTTAAATATATATAATCGTTTCTACTGATTCATTATTAATGTGGTATAATATGTATTATTGCTTTCAAAATATACTCACATTGTATTTTTATACATTTATTACACATATTATTTTATATAATAATTAAATTCACTATAAAATGTCATTTATATTTTATTAATAGCTAAATAATTTAAAATTTAGTTTGACATTCACGAAGTGTCAAACTCAAATGTAAATAATAACATTTGCTTTGCTTAACAAATTCAGATTAAAAAAGTAGCCTACTTCCTAATCAAAGATTTCAGCTGACGTTTAGTGCGTGGTAGGAAATAACCGGATTGTGACGTCACATTTTAGATTTTGAGGTCGATTATCTCGAAGACGGTTAGAGATATCGAAATGCCGTTTTCAGATTTGGATTCAGAAGACAAAACTACATAAGAATCCATCGATACATCTGCTCTAAGTATTGCAGGAGCGGCAACGCAATAACACACAGACTTTTGCAAATTTATAAACGAAAAGTTTTCGTTGAAAGTTTCCCATAATATGGTTCCAAGTTACGCAGACACCCTGTATAAAAATGTACCTTTTTCTACGACCGTTTAATAATATACTCATTATTCGCTATTTTTGAATAGATAATAACACCCATTACTTTACCCGTGAGTAATAATTCATGACTCACGGGCTGAAGTTACTCGCGGGTTATTACTCACGGCACAGTATAAAGAGGGACAGTAGTTCTCACGGGTTGAAGTTAGATTTAAGTGGTGCATGGCACTTTTAATATACCTATTAGCAAATAAAATTACTTAAACTTGTTTATTTAATAAAATAATCATTGTAATTTATATGAACAATTAAATTTGAAAAATGTTTAAAGGATTTTAACTTTAACAATGGGTTAGTATATTTTTTACGTTTAGATTTCAACATTTGACATTTTAAGATTGACGTTATTAAAAGGTAAACAATAAACAATCGGTATTAATTTCGTAAAAGGACTTACGGATATGAAATTCATATCAATGAATTCTGTTTTACTTACTGTTCATTGCACAATACATTTTAATTGAGAGCACACGTTCTTTTTCATGTAATTGCCTTAAAATATGTCTTATTTTTAAAAAGCCACCGCCATTCCATGACATAATGACAACTGTTTGATTGTTTTATAAGGTCAACGAGTGTAATTCTGACAGTGTTGCCATAGTTATATAAAATATATGTTCTTATGAAAAATAAAATATTTCGTTTTAAATAATGTTAGTAGTTGATAATTATATTTTTCTACTAATCCAAATAAAAAAGGTCGTAGAAAAAGTATAGTATTCTACTTGCATTTAATGGCTATTACTCACTCTGATGAATTACGACACTCGCCAACGGCTCGTGTCGCAAACTTCATCATCGTGAGTAATAGTAATGATCATTACATGCTCGTTGAATAATATACATACTATTATTTAGTTATAGTCAGGTTGGCCGAGCGGTCTAAGGCGCCATATTTAAGCTCTGGTTACCGAGAGGGAGCGTGGGTTAGAACCCCACACCTGACAAACTTTTTTCCTATTTTGAGCTTGATTAATATTGTGCAATATTTTGAAATATAAATATGTAATATAAAAATGTACATTTATTTAGTTATAGTCAGGTTGGCCGAGCGGTCTAAGGCGCCAGATTTAAGCTCTGGTTCCCGAGAGGGAGCGTGGGTTCGAACCCCACACCTTACAAACTTTTTTCCTATTTTGAGCTTGATTAATATTGTGCAATATTTTGAAATTTAAATATGTAATATACAAATGCACATTTATTTAGTTATAGTCAGGTTGGCCGAGCGGTCTAAGGCGCCAGATTTAAGCTCTGGTTCCCGAGAGGGAGCGTGGGTTCGAACCCCACACCTGACAACTTTTTTCAAATTTTGAGCTTGATTAATATTGTGCAATATTTTGAAATATAAATATGTAATATACAAATCTATATTTACTTAGTGATAGTCAGGTTGGCCGAGCGGTCTAAGGCGCCAGATTTAAGCTCTGGTTCCCGAGAGGGAGCCTGGGTTCGAATCCCATACCTGACAAACATTTTTCAAATTTTGAGCTTGATTAATATTGTGCAATATTTTGAAATATAAATATGTAATATACAAATGTACATTTATTTAGTGATAGTCAGGTTGGCCGAGCGGTCTAAGGCGCCAGATTTAAGCTCTGGTTCCCGAGAGGGAGCGTGGGTTCAAACCCCACACCTGACAAACATTTTTCAAATTTTGAGCTTGATTAATATTGTGCAATATTTTGAAATATAGATATGTAATATACAAATGTACATTTATTTAGTGATAGTCAGGTTGGCCGAGCGGTCTAAGGCGCCAGATTTAAGCTCTGGTTTCCGAGAGGGAGCGTGGGTTCGAACCCCACACCTGACAAACATTTTTCAAATTTTGAGCTTGATTAATATTGTGCAATATTTTGAAATATAAATATGTAATATACAAATGTACATTTATTTAGTGATAGTCAGGTTGGCCGAGCGGTCTAAGGCGCCATATTTAAGCTCTGGTTCCCGAGAGGGAGCGTGGGTTCGAACCCCACACCTGACAAACATTTTTCTTTTGAGCTTGATTAATATTGTGCAATATTTTGAAATATAAATATGTAATATACAAATGTACATTTATTTAGTGATAGTCAGGTTGGCCGAGCGGTCTAAGGCGCCAGATTTAAGCTCTGGTTCCCGAGAGGGAGCGTGGGTTCGAACCCCACACCTGACAAACATTTTTCAAATTCTGAGCTTGATTAATATTGTGCAATATTTTGAAATATAAATTGTAATATACAAATGTACATTTATTTAGTGATAGTCAGGTTGGCCGAGCGGTCTAAGGCGCCAGATTTAAGCTCTGGTTTCCAAAAGGGAGCGTGGGTTCGAACCCCACACCTGACAAACATTTTTCAAATTTTGAGCTTGATTAATATTGTGCAATATTTTGAAATATAAATATGTAATATACAAATGTACATTTATTTAGTGATAGTCAGGTTGGCCGAGCGGTCTAAGGCGCCAGATTTAAGCTCTGGTTCCCGAGAGGGAGCGTGGGTTCGAACCCCACACCTGACAAACATTTTTCAAATTTTGAGCTTGATTAATATTGTGCAATATTTTGAAATATAAATATGTAATATACAAATGTACATTTATTTAGTGATAGTCAGGTTGGCCGAGCGGTTTAAGGCGCCAGATTTAAGCTCTGGTATCCGAGAGGAAGCGTGGGTTCGAACCCCACACCTGACAAACATTTTTCAAATTTTGAGCTTGATTAAGATTGTGCAATATTTTGAAATATAAATATGTAATATACAAATGTACATTTATTTAGTGATAGTCAGGTTGGCCGAGCGGTCTAAGGCGCCAGATTTAAGCTCTGGTTCCCGAGAGGGAGCATGGGTTCGAACCCCACACCTGACAAACATTTTTCAAATTCTGAGCTTGATTAATGTTGTGCAATATTTTGAAATATCAATATGTAATATACAAATGTACATTTATTTAGTGATAGTCAGGTTGGCCGAGCGGTCTAAGGCGCCAGATTTAAGCTCTGGTTCCCGAGAGGGAGCGTGGGTTCAAACCCCACACCTGACAAACATTTTTCAAATTTTGAGCTTGATTAATATTGTGCAATATTTTGAAATATAGATATGTAATATACAAATGTACATTTATTTAGTGATAGTCAGGTTGGCCGAGCGGTCTAAGGCGCCATATTTAAGCTCTGGTTCCCGAGAGGGAGCGTGGGTTCGAACCCCACACCTGACAAACATTTTTCTTTTGAGCTTGATTAATATTGTGCAATATTTTGAAATATAAATATGTAATATACAAATGTACATTTATTTAGTGATAGTCAGGTTGGCCGAGCGGTCTAAGGCGCCAGATTTAAGCTCTGGTTCCCGAGAGGGAGCGTGGGTTCGAACCCCACACCTGACAAACATTTTTCAAATTCTGAGCTTGATTAATATTGTGCAATATTTTGAAATATAAATTGTAATATACAAATGTACATTTATTTAGTGATAGTCAGGTTGGCCGAGCGGTCTAAGGCGCCAGATTTAAGCTCTGGTTTCCAAAAGGGAGCGTGAGTTCGAACCCCACACCTGACAAACATTTTTCAAATTTTGAGCTTGATTAATATTGTGCAATATTTTGAAATATAAATATGTAATATACAAATGTACATTTATTTAGTGATAGTCAGGTTGGCCGAGCGGTCTAAGGCGCCAGATTTAAGCTCTGGTTCCCGAGAGGGAGCGTGGGTTCGAACCCCACACCTGACAAACATTTTTCAAATTTTGAGCTTGATTAATATTGTGCAATATTTTGAAATATAAATATGTAATATACAAATGTACATTTATTTAGTGATAGTCAGGTTGGCCGAGCGGTTTAAGGCGCCAGATTTAAGCTCTGGTATCCGAGAGGAAGCGTGGGTTCGAACCCCACACCTGACAAACATTTTTCAAATTTTGAGCTTGATTAAGATTGTGCAATATTTTGAAATATAAATATGTAATATACAAATGTACATTTATTTAGTGATAGTCAGGTTGGCCGAGCGGTCTAAGGCGCCAGATTTAAGCTCTGGTTCCCGAGAGGGAGCATGGGTTCGAACCCCACACCTGACAAACATTTTTCAAATTCTGAGCTTGATTAATATTGTGCAATATTTTGAAATATAAATATGTAATATACAAATGTACATTTATTTAGTGATAGTCAGGTTGGCCGAGCGGTCTAAGGCGCCAGATTTAAGCTCTGGTTCCCGAGAGGGAGCGTGGGTTCGAACCCCACACCTGACAAACATTTTTCAAATTTTGAGCTTGATTAATATTGTGCAATATTTTGAAATATAAATATGTAATATACAAATGTATATTTATTTAGTGATAGTCAGGTTGGCCGAGCGGTCTAAGGCGCCAGATTTAAGCTCTGGTTCCCGAGAGGGAGCGTGGGTTCGAACCCCACACCTGACAAACATTTTTCAAATTCTGAGCTTGATTAATATTGTGCAATATTTTGAAATATAAATTGTAATATACAAATGTACATTTATTTAGTGATAGTCAGGTTGGCCGAGCGGTCTAAGGCGCCAGATTTAAGCTCTGGTTTCCAAAAGGGAGCGTGGGTTCGAACCCCACACCTGACAAACATTTTTCAAATTTTGAGCTTGATTAATATTGTGCAATATTTTGAAATATAAATATGTAATATACAAATGTACATTTATTTAGTGATAGTCAGGTTGGCCGAGCGGTCTAAGGCGCCAGATTTAAGCTCTGGTTCCCGAGAGGGAGCGTGGGTTCGAACCCCACACCTGACAAACATTTTTCAAATTTTGAGCTTGATTAATATTGTGCAATATTTTGAAATATAAATATGTAATATACAAATGTACATTTATTTAGTGATAGTCAGGTTGGCCGAGCGGTTTAAGGCGCCAGATTTAAGCTCTGGTATCCGAGAGGAAGCGTGGGTTCGAACCCCACACCTGACAAACATTTTTCAAATTTTGAGCTTGATTAAGATTGTGCAATATTTTGAAATATAAATATGTAATATACAAATGTACATTTATTTAGTGATAGTCAGGTTGGCCGAGCGGTCTAAGGCGCCAGATTTAAGCTCTGGTTCCCGAGAGGGAGCATGGGTTCGAACCCCACACCTGACAAACATTTTTCAAATTCTGAGCTTGATTAATATTGTGCAATATTTTGAAATATAAATATGTAATATACAAATGTACATTTATTTAGTGATAGTCAGGTTGGCCGAGCGGTCTAAGGCGCTAGATTTAAGCTCTGGTTCCCGAGAGGGAGCGTGGGTTCGAACCCCACACCTGACAAACATTTTTCAAATTTTGAGCTTGATTAATATTGTGCAATATTTTGAAATATAAATATGTAATATACAAATGTACATTTATTTAGTGATAGTCAGGTTGGCCGAGCGGTCTAAGGCGCCAGATTTAAGCTCTGGTTCCCGAGAGGGAGCGTGGGTTCGAACCCCACACCTGACAAACATTTTTCAAATTTTGAGCTTGATTAATATTGTGCAATATTTTGAAATATAAATATGTAATATACAAATGTATATTTATTTAGTGATAGTCAGGTTGGCCGAGCGGTCTAAGGCGCCAGATTTAAGCTCTGGTTCCCGAGAGGGAGCGTGGGTTCGAACCCCACACCTGACAAACTTTTTTCAAATTTTGTGCAATAATTGATAAATATTGTGCAATATTTTGAAATATAAATATGTAATATACAAATGTACATTTGTTTAGCGACAAACTTTTTTGAAGCGTTTAACTGTTATGAAATATTTTGTATTTTATGAATAAATATAATAATTTACTTTAGAAAATTATTTTTATTTTTATGATAAATGGATTGGTTAGTGATTTTGGTAAAGTTATATTTTGACATATATTGAACTAAATACCGAAATATTGATTAATATATTGTTTATTTACTTGAAATTATTATTATAACTGATTAGTTTTATAATAAATTTTGTTAGTTAATTACATAAATAAATTATTTAAAAATGAAAATGACTTGTTATTTGAGGAAGGTGGAAAAATCAGATGTATAACATGGGAATAAAGTGCCTTCTCCTCCCTTGAATGATTACTGCCCTCCGCTACGCGTCGGGCAGTAAACTTCTTTATCGGGAGGAAAAGTAGCACTTTGCTCCCTTGTTATACAAATAGCTATTGGTTACCTGTTATTGATTTTTTTAGTTCAGCAAATTCTTCATCGTCGAATCCAACAATTAAGAATTTCGAATGTTCAAAAATTCGACTAACTTCAGTCTCTGCGTCTTGAGTAACTGACATTGAAGACTGTTGTGTAGACGCTTCCGTTGGTTGAAACTGGGGTGTACACTTGGGGGGTTCTTGAATTTCCTTAATTAATTTTGTGCCATCTATTCCATTTAATAACATACCCAAAGTATCAGATTCTAAAATATAAACGATATATAAATCAAAAATTTAAACTTAGGGTGGTTTGGTAATATTATTTGTTTCCTTGTCTACTACTTGTGTTTAAATGTTGTGCGACAGGTGAACTTCCTCGCATTGCTCTTAGCAGATAACTAAGTGTATGCTAGCATCCCTAGCAAATGTGGGATATACGAGTAGTCTATTCATTCACGGTAAAATATTGCAAAACCTCTAAATTTTAAAGAACTGCTTTAATTGACACGAAATTTCCATACATATAATTAACATATCAAAGAAAAATAGTGATATTGTGCCAATGTGTGCTTTTGTCCTGAGGGCGAGTTTCACCCCTTCTTGGGGGGTGAAAAAATATACGTTCAAAATAAGTCCGGAAATGGATAAACTGACTAAATCTAAGCAACTTTTATTCTATAGCGTTTTTTCACTAAGTTAATATTTTTCGAGAATATTGAGAATATAATAGGGTATATTCTTTAAAAAGAGAGAAACTCAACTTATTACCTACAAAAGTGGATAACATCAATCCCAAATAGACTACTTCATGATAAGGAAAGAAGACATACGTGAATGCAAGGACTGCAAGGTAATAGTTAGTGAGACAGTAAGCCAACAACATAAGCTGCTTGTTCTGGACATCGAAGTAAAAAGCGAAACTAAACAAAAATATCGGAGAGGACCACAAAAAATCAACTGGTGGATGCTAAAAGATGAGAAAGAAGGTCTATTCAGGAAAAGAATAGTAGAAAAACTATGTTGGAACATGAAAGGACGCCCGAAAGGAACACAATTTGGAGAAAAATGGCCAATATTATTAGAGAGACGGCTATTGAAATACTTGAGAAAACGTCAGGAAAGAAGTTTGAGGATAAAGAGACTTGGTGGTGGTCAAATGAAGTACAAGGAAAAATAAAAGAGAAGGGAAAATTATATAAAAAGTGGCAAGAAACCAGATCGGACATAGATCTTCAAAACTATATGGTGGCCAAAAAGGAAGCGAAAGTAGCAGTAGCAAAAGCTAAAGCAGAAGCGTATTCAAACCTATACGATCAACTTGGTACCAGGGAAGGCGAAGCAAAGATAAATAAAATAGATAAACAGACAGCAAAGAAAGCATGAGATTTTAATCAGATTAGATGTATCCGAGATGAAAATAATAAAATACTAATTCACGAAAAGGATGTCAAAAAGAGATGGAGAAAAAATTTTGACAGTTTATTAAATGAAGAATTTGACAGACAGCCTGTGGAGTTAACGGAGACAGTAACAGTAATGGTTACCAGAATAACAAACGAGGAAGTGGCTCAAGCGCTTCAAAAAATAAAGAAAGGAAAAGCAGTCGGACCAGATGATATTTCTGGGGAAGTATGGAGAGCATTGGGAGAGACAGGAATAAGTTGGCTAGCAGGTTTATTTAATAGAAAATGTTTTAAGTAAGTGGCTCATTAGGTTAATTATTATTCGGTCCTCGCATGTTGAAATGAGAAATGAAATGAAAATGTGAAATTTTCCGAGAAAAAACTCCCCCTGTTGACATTCGATATAAAAAAATGTTATTATAGTGACGCTGTTTTTCAATTGACTTACGTATTTTACATTTCTTAAAAATACTATTCTTACAAATAATAACTCGATCTTCATTCCGAGAATTAGCATAATCCTTTTTTGGTCATTTAGATATAGGTACTTACTTGTATTTCAAATAACTGCAAATTTCTTTATCGGTTTGAAATAAATATTTTTGAGCAGGTAAAGAATTACGAATTGCCGTCTGTAAATATAATATTAAATAATAGCTAGTTCCAAATGAATGAACGTTTAGTATCTATTAATGAGAATTTACCCTTGACAGGTAAAGAAAGGATTATGAACTGTCGTTTGTACCTATATACAAAGTACGATTGAGAGCGAACTGAGCCGATCGTAAGTTCGAGTAAGTGGCATCAATGCTGTGTCGTTCAGAGAACTAAATTTAATAATAAATTAAATGTACGTGCTGCCATCTATTCAAAGAATTGTTAAACATTAGTTCATATAATTGCAACCTATTTTGACTGCTGCGCGAACATACCCCTTAAGCCTATTTATAAAATAAGAAGAAGAAGAAAATTTTTCTAGTTTTCGAGTGAATATGTTCATTCTTCAAAAAAAAACACGTTTTTAGGCGGTTTTTCGCAAGTAAATAAAAAAGTAAATATTTTATCGAAAAAATATTCTTAGCAAAAATATAGCTCATAGAAGTGAAAAAAAATGGTGTTTCAAGATCCAGTAGAAACAGGAGTAGCTAGAAGAAAAATAGGTTCGTATTCGTCAAATTCCAATATTTCAACGTGAAATAACCAAAAAAATAAATAACTTTTTGAGGAAAACTTATTGGACCTTTTTTTCAAGCGTTTAGAAAAAGTTCTATTTTTGTTGTTGTTTTTAAGTTTCTGGCATCAAAAGTAAGCAAGTTAAAAAGTTTTCCCTTTTTTTTTGGTAAAACAATCGTGAAAATCATACTCTAATTAACATCACAAAAGAAATTAATAGTTACCGCTTCACAAGCTGATTTACTCGTGTATGTATTGTTTATATGATCTGTAAGTTTCATCGTTCAAAGTGCTTATTTTTGACAGGGCTGTAGTTGAAAGGGCTTGGACGAGTCGCTAATCACGAGTGTATAAAAATTTTGTACAGCCATATCTTAACCAATTTTTGTATTACAGAAAAACAAAATATCCAAAATATTCAAAAAAGCAAAACCTAGATGTTCTTACTTTTTGAGATTTTTAGTATCACTAATAATTTTTAAGTTATTTTGAAAAAAAAAGCATTTTTTCAAAATTAAAAAAAATTACATACTTTAAAACAATTTTTTTAAATAAGTAATTTGAACCGATGAAACTTACAGCTCATATAAATAATACATAAGAAAAGCAACTTGTGAAGCCGTAAATATTAATTTCGTTTTTTTTTAAATAAGAATAAAGCTTTTTTAAAACACTTTAAAAAAGTCGTAATGAGTTTTCCCAAAAAAGTGCTTTTTGGTTATTTCTCATTGAAATATTCGATTGGGAATTTGACGAATATGAACCTATTTTTCATTAGCTACAACTCTGCTTGTACTGGATCTAGAGACCTCATACGTACACCATTTTTTTTCACTTTTTTAGAACATATATTTTTGCTAATATTTTTTTCGATAAAATACTCACATGTTGAGTTATTTGCGAAACACCGTGTAAAAACGTGGTTTTTGTGTTGAAAAATGAACATATTCTCTCGCAAATAACTCGAAAAGTATTCCAACCGGTTCTTTAAAATTCACAGCAAAAACCGTGAGTAAATGGACTACAAAGTGTAGCAGAGAAATAGGAAATAAGAAAATGTGGGAATATTCGAACTAATCAAGATAAGAATACATACAGAACTGTAATTCGGGAAATAGATCACGCATAACGATAATGACAAAAAGGATAAAAATATACTTTTCAAACGTAGTAATACATAAAAATTTTGGAGATGGTCCTGTCATACAATAAGTTAGATAAGCATCGTATAAAAAGTATACAAATTAGACTATATTTATGTGAGTTTACCTTACCATTTGGTGGTGCCATACTTTGTGGAGTGAAGTCATTATCCATTTCTTCTTCGTTCATATTATTCAGTTCAATTTCTTTTTCAGTAACTGTTCTATTTGACCGCAGCAAACTTAATCCCTAGAAAAAAATTAAGAAAATGGAGTACCTATAGTCAAACGGAAATCGGTCAGAATGCGCAATAAAGTGGCGGTATCAATGTTTGGTATAAATGTTTAAGAAATTCGATCTGTCGCTTTGAAGATAAGATATTTTAACATCCCATTCATCATTGTATTAGTCATGTTAGAACTTATAGTAAACAGTTGGCTATTAGTACAGTTAAAATAATCAGACGATAACTATTACGCAAGAGAAATTAAACGGTTTTTCTACTGTTAAAGACAAAAAAGCAAGTTCATTAGCGGAAACATTATTTGGTTAAAACATCTCATTTTTTTATATCCTAGGTGACTTGGTATTACCCTGGATGGATGTGTGGACCCACTAATTCAATTTAGAAATGACTTTTTTCATATTTTCATTACTATAACAATTTCTGATGCCGTACAGAAGAGTGTAGCGATAATCCGAAACAGACGCAAATTCGTGAAATACAGTATTCAGGGGTGTCCAAGCTCCTTGATAATCGAGCCATCAAAATTCGAAATTTTTCGCGAGGCGCAATTAAACAATTACAAACATGGACCCCGCAGAAACCTTATGGGAAATGGCTCTCTGTCAAATGCTCTGAAACTTAAGGTTCTGGTAGTCCTTGATGTGTAGAACAAAAGACTTAATGGGCGCATAGTTCCAAAAATCATGGTTTTAAGATATAAGCCTCTGAAATTGTAGGTACAGTGAGGACGTTTGAATTGGAATAAATTTATTTTCTCGAGAATGGGCGACTCTGGAGATAAATTACAAATCAGGTCGATTTTTATTTTTAAATTATAATTTTTTGGCATATGTACTATACTAGTAATGTCATCTATCTGGGCGTGAGGGCGCAATCGATGATTTTTATAAATAAGAATAGGGGTCGTGTGATAGCTCATTTGATATATATAATCATATCCCTTCTACCATACAATGGTGTAGGGTTGCAACATTAATCTACCAAATTAACATATCTAGTTTTACATAGGTACTTACAAATATACAAATTACACTTTTACATCTAATTCTACATTTCTAAAATTAATTTCATTAATTCTATAAAAGTATCAGTTATCTATATACAAATTTTTTCCACTCTTTTCTGTCTTGTGCTATCGCTTTGGCATCTATCCAGTTTGATCTTTTCTTTTGCAGAATGGCTCCTATTGCTTTATCCCATGTTTGTCTGGGTCTTCCTCTCTTCCTATTTTTTGATATTTTTGCTTCCCATACTCTTCGAACTGGTCTAGTTTCTTTCATTCGTTGTAGATGTCCCCACCAACATAATTGTCTTTGCTCTATATACTCCAATGTGGATGGTATTTTTAACTCTCTTCTTATGTCTACATTCCGTAGTCGGTCTAATTTAGTGACGCCTTTTACTCTTCTCAGGAACTTCATTTCCATGGCTTGGATCTTGCTTTTTTGTCGGTTTGTTAAGACCCAAGATTCGCTGCCGAAGGTTAGTACTGGTCTATAGATTGATTTGAACACTTTTATTTTTGTTTCTCTTGAAATTTCTTTTCTACTGATAAATTTTTTATTCATTGTATGGTACAGCTTTATTGTTTTGTCTATTCTATTGTTTACTTCAGCATCTTGAGTGCCTGCCTGGTCAATTATTACACCTAGATAAGAGAAAGTTTTCACTTGTTCAATTTGTGTTCCTTCAATTTCTATTCTTAGCTCCTGTCTCTCTTCACCGATCTGTAGTACTTTGGTCTTGCTTTTGTTTATTACCATTTCATTTTCGATGAATATTCTGTTCCATATTTCAATGTTGTGTTGTAAATCTTTTTCACTTCTTGCAATTAACACCAAGTCGTCTGCAAACACTCCTTCTGATATTTCTACTCTACGAAGATATCTGTGTCCAACATTTAATTTTCTGCTTTCTATTGTGCATCTTTTAATTATTTGGTCCATAAACAATATAAACAGCGTTGGGCTAAGAGCTCCGCCTTGTCTTAGGCCTCCTGTTACTGTGAAAGTGTTTGATCTATTGTTGTTACTAATCACCGAGTTCACATTCTGACTATATATTTTCTGGATGATTCGTATCATTTTATGTCCTACACCTTTCTCTCTTAGCACTTTCCACACTCTCTGTCTGGGTACTTTGTCGAAGGCCTTTTCTAGGTCTAAGAAGGCTAAGTATATGTTCTTTTTCTCTTGAAGCGCTTTTTCGCCTATTTGTTTTAGCGTGAATATATAATCTTGTATGCTCCTTCCGCTTCTGAAACCACTTTGTGACTCGTCTAGTGTATCTTCCGCGATTATTCTTATTCGTTTATCTATGATTTTCTCTAATATTTTCATGGATACACATAGCAATGTCAATCCTCTATAGTTATTACATTCTCTTTTGTCACCTTTCTTATGTATGGGAACTATCAATGCGGTTTTCCAGTCCTCTGGTAATATTTCATCTTTCCATACTGTATTCATTATTTCTAGTAGTATTTCAGTACCTTGTTGTCCCATGTTTTTTATTATTTCCACCGTTACTTTGTCAATTCCCGGAGCTTTTCCATATTTTAGCTGTTTTACGGCTTCTTGTAGTTCTTCTAATGTTATTGGTTCTTCTACATTTTCTTCAGGTGTTTCTTCTGGTTCAGTATTGGTTTCTGTATTGTTGTCATGGTTCAATAGTTCTTCAAAGTATTCTTGCCATCTATTCATTATTTGAGTTGGTTCTGCTAATAAGTTTCCATTTTTACTCTTAATATTGTGTACTTTTTGTTTGTTCTCTGTTCTTAATGTTTTTAGTGTTCTATAGAAGAGCTTTTGATTACTTTTACTGTCTTGTTCCATTTTATCACCAAATTTTGTCCATGTTTCCTTTTTAGCTGCAGTTACTAGTAGCTTTACTTTTTTTCTTTCATTTTTATAAATGTTGTAGTATTCGTTTGTCTTGTTTTGCAGATATTGTTTCCATGCTTTTTTCTTAGCTTTTACTTGTGTTTTTATTTGTTCTGTCCACCAAGCTGTCTGTTTTTTCGTGGGATTTGTTTTACTTATTCCACATACTTCTTTAGCTGAGTCTAGTAATAGGTGTTTAAACAAATTCCACGCTTGGTTTATATTCTCTTCGTTCGTTTCTATTGTATTATTGAGTTTTTCGTTTACTTTCTTCTCATAGTCTCTTGCTGTTTCTTTATTTCTGAGTTTATAAGTATTAATTGTCTCCACCGTTACCATTGTTTGATTATCTGGTCGATTAACTTTTATGTCTATTGTTTTCTGTCTTATCTTTGCAACAACCATATAGTGATCACTACCTATTTCTGGGCCTCTAACTACTTTAGTATTCATAACTTTTTTTCTGTCGTTGCTTTCAACTAGTACATAGTCAATTATGGATTTTTCGTTACGGCTCTTTACTTCTCTTGTGTACATATGGATATCTTTGTGCTTAAAGCAGTAAAATGTATTTCGAATTAAATAAATTATATACATTCTTCTTTTTGTCTCAATTAATTTAATTGAAAAAAAAATTTGAGCACTCTGTATAAATAATTATGTTAATGTTTATATTAGTGAATAGAGAATTTAATAACCTTTCAAATGAGCTACCACACGACCACTTTCGCTTAAATTAAATGTTCAAAGTGCTATGAGGCAGGTGAGTGGAGCTTTAATATTGAATTTAAGAATTTAAGGGAAAAACAATATTTATTTATCAAATAAACATTTTTTTCTGGTCTCGGACAACAGTAAAATGTATTTCGAATTAAATAAATTATATACATTTTTCTTTTTGTCTCAATTAATTTAAGTCAAAAACATTTTTTGGGCACCCTGTATAAATAATATTGTTAATGTTTATATTATTGAATAGAGAATTTAATAACCTTTCAAATGAGCTATCACACGACCCCTATTCTTATTCAAAAAAATCATCGATTGCGTCATCACGCCCAGATGGATGACGTCACTAGTATGATATATATGCCAAAAAATTATAACTTAAAAATAAAAATCGATCTGATTTGTAATTTATCTCCAGAGTCGCCCATTCTCGTGAAAATGAATTTATTCCACCTCAAACGTCCTCACTGTACCTATAACTTCAGAGGCTTATATCTTAAAACCATGATTTTTTGGAGTTACGCGCCCCTTGAGTCTTTTGTTCTACACATCAAGGACTACCAAAACCCAAAGTTTCAGAGCATTTGAAAGAGAGCCATTTTCCATAAGGTTTCTGCGGGGTCCTTTCTCTATCACTTTTTGGACTACACGAATTTTAAAGTGAAATAAAATGGTTCACACCGTTGTTTCAAATATGCAAATTACTACTCAAATATTACTATACAAATTCTACAAGCAGCCTGTACTAATTCAGAATACTTCAATTCTTCATCACCCTTCCATTTTTTTCTGGGACGGCATACTGATCTTGTACCGTCTATCAAAAAACACTGTCTTTAACTGATAGAATAAATTTATGTTTCCCTTCCAGCCGCCATATTGACATAATCTTGACAGCATGTTGGAATGGTCTATTTGGAAAAATAACCTCGTATTTTCTTGAACTCTTGAAAACTTGAAACTATTTTTCTGCCCAAGAAATTTAAAGTTGGAGCTAACAGCTATGTTGGCTAGGAACTACGTTTTCTCGACTTTGTTTTATGGAATGGAAGCTTGGACATTGAATGCGGTATCAATGAAAGAACTGGAATTACTCGAGTTGGATTTGTATAGATGACATCCAGTTTGGATTCTGAGGAGGACTAGGAACGATAGAGGCTCTGTTCGCTTTTAACGTTCTCGCACAAAGACGACTAGATATGAACCAGGATCTCTATGTCTGCTTTATAGATTATCAAAAGGCTTTTGATAGAGTACATCATAAACTCGTAGAACTTTTAAAAGAAAATAATGTGGACAGTCGAGATATACGGGTTATTGTCAATCTGTACTGGAACCAAAAAGCAAAGGTTAAAATCGAAAATATCGAAACGGAAACCATCGAAATCAAAAGAGGTGTTAGACAGGGTTGCGTGTTGTCTTCATTGTTATTCAATCTGTACAGCGAAGCTATTTTTAAGGAAGCAATATCAGAGGAAGAACAGGGCATATCAATAAACGGAAAAATCTTGAACAACAAAGATTCGCAGACGACACCGCTACTGTTGCAGACAGTCTAGAAGCAACGATTAGTAAATAGATTACATCAAGTCAGTATAAAGAGTCCGGTCCTGAACATGGTAACACAAACTGTGTTTACATTTCAGTCCCAAAAAATCATCTTTTTCACAGTAGTTTATATCCAAATAAACTTGAAAATAAGAAAAAAGTAATAGTATACAGTGCAGTTACCTTACGGAATAAACCAGTGAGTTTTTATTATTTATTTATTCAAAACATTACAAAGCATACCGTTTGTAAGGTTAAGTGACGGCCGAAAGGCCAGTTATCAGAAACAGTTCTGGTTCTACAACTGGTCCATAATTACTAATGAGTTTACCAAATGATACCAGATCCGGCTTAACTAATTTGTCAACAATCATGACTGAAGATCAACAACCTCAAAACAAAACCTCATATTCTACTGTGCTTAACAATGCTTCAATTCAGTTTCCTTCAAAGCTTCAAGCAATTTTATTTAATTATTTACCTGATACTAAAATAGAAGAGTACTTAATAGCACATGGTGAAGTTGTTCATCCACGGAATATTTTATTTTCGTCAAGGCTATCAAATAACAGAATATGTATTTATCTCTCCAGTGAATCCTTGGTGGAAAAATTTATGTCCGGTCCAGCAGAAATAACAATTAAAGGCGAAAATCTCAAAGCACGAAAATTGATAACTCCTAACGAAAGACTGTTACTATCGGGTGTTTGCCCTTCTATTCCACAGAATCTAATAGAGAATGAGTTAACCAAATTAGGTCTTAAATTAATGTCACCTTTAACCTTCCTTAGAATCGGTAGTCAACTTCCAGAATTTCAACACGTCCTCAGTTTTAGAAGACAAACTTATATTTAACCACTCGTAGATATAGACCTTCCTTCTTCTTTCTTAATTTCATATGATCAGACTTCGTATCGCATATTTTTAAGTTTAGATAAACCTTCATGTTTTATCTATAAGAACACAGGTCACATTGCAGCAAATTGTCCAAATCATAATCAACAAAATGATTCCTCTCATATCCAACACCAACCACAACAACCAATACAACAACAACCAATACAACAACAACCACAAGAACCTCCCCAGTTTATTCCATCACTCCTAGAAATGGAACTAAATCATCCAGTCAGTAATTCTAGTGCCGAACCTTCACTTAACCAACAAACAGATACTAATTTAATGCCCCCCGTATTAATTATGGAAACTAATTGTATATCTAAGGATCAGTCAACGACCAATAAGAGAACAATTTCGGAAATTAATACTACTCCATCTCCCACTGAAGAATTAAATAAAGAATTTAAAGTACCAACACAAACCAAAAAGAAACAAAAAAAGCAAACTGAATCTACCAGATCAATTCAGGAAATAATGATGCCAACAAAAACAGTATTTCACGATACGTCAAATAATTTTAACTTAACATATGAACAAACACTTGACTTTTTTGAAAATTATACTAGCTCGACTGATCCCATTAGTTTATTACAAACATACACAACGGATATACCCAACTTTATTTACATGTTAACAACAATTAAGCCATATTTTACAGAAAAAAGCATGAAAACCAAATGCATTAAATTAATAAACAAAATCGAAAAAATGCTAGACGATCCCGCTTATCAAGATAGTGATTGTTCGACAAATTCAGCTCCAGAAATAAACTAAAACCTTCTAACCGATACTACCATGGAATGTTAACGGGTTTTATCCCCGTTTAGAAATGCTTAAACATTTATGTTCAATAATCTCACCATCAATAATATGTTTACAAGAAACAAACTTTAAAGGACATCATAGTTATGGCATGAAGAATTATTCTTGTTTCTATAAGAACCGAGACAACGCAAACATCGCTAGTGGAGGAGTTGTTACGTATGTTAACAAAAAATATGAATCGGAAGCATTAGTAATCAATAGTAATTTAGAAGTAGTAGGAGTATCAGTGTCCTTTCCCCAAAAAATGAATATCTGTAATATTTATATTCCACCTGACTTACCTATCACAGAAGCAGATATTTCAGATGTATTAGACCAGATTCCCACTCCCAGGATAATCGTTGGTGATTTTAACAGCCATAATCCAATATGGGGATCTCTCGGAATAAACTCCAAGGGCAAAATTCTAGAAAACATAATTACCTCAAAAAAACCTAATTACCTCAAAAAAACCTAAACTTGCTGAATGATGGACAACCAACAAGATATAATATTCATACAGGTAGTTCATCAGCTATCGACCTGTCATTATGTGATCCTGTACTGTCAGCAAAGTTTGCATGGGACGTGATTCCGTTTTTATTTGGAAGTGATCATTATCCTATTAAAGTCTCTTTTAACAGTAATTATGAAGATACTAATACAACCCCAATACAAAAATGGAAAGAAGTCACCGAAAATCATCATATAGATGAACTTTTGAATTCATTTGTTTCATTAATCCATCTTGCCGGTGAAAATCATATAGGTAAAACACAAACTCTACATAAAGGAAATTCATTACCATGGTGGAACGCAGAGTGTACTGACATAATAAAGAAATATAAAAAATCCTTTAACAAATTGAAACGTCACAAAACACTTGAAAATACTATAGAATATAAGAAATTACGGGCTCGAGCTAGATATATAACTAAAAAGAACAGAAAAAAATCTTGGCAAGAATTTATGTCTTCTATTAATTCCACTATGCCTATAAGCACCGTATGGGAAAAAGTTAAAAAAATATCTGGAAGTAATACCTATAAAAAGATTCCATTTCTATGCAATAACAAACAGATAGTAACGTCTAATAACGAAATAGCAGATTTATTAGCAAAACAATTTGAAATGAACTCCAGCAATAACAACTTTTCTAAAGAATTTATCAATAATAAGATGATTTCCGAAATTAAATTAATAGATTTTAATTGCATTGAAGATAATCCTCTTAATATAACATTTACCATGGAAGAGCTTAACCACTCTTTAAGTACCAGCAAAAAAATCGGCGCCAGGACCAGACGATATTCCTGTTAGTTTCTTACAAAATCTACCAGATAATGGAAAACAATATCTTCTTAACCTATACAACAGAATTTGGACCAATAATGAGTTTCCCACAAAATGGACGCAGGCGAGAATAGTTCCATTACTAAAACCAAATAAACTACGAACTGATCCCGAATCATATAGGCCAATTTCGCTTACCAATACAATGTGTAAAATCTTAGAAAAAATGGTGAATAATAGATTAAGGTGGTTTTTGGAAAATAATAACTTAATAATCAATGAACAAAGCGGCTTTCACAGGAACAGATCCACTATAGATAATTTAATTGACCTGGAATCCGAGATAAATGAATCTTTTGCAATCGGACAGGGATGTCTTGCGGTTTTTTTCGATATAACAAAGGCATTTGACATGGCTTGGAGATACGACATTCTTAACACCCCAAGTCATTGGGGCGTCAAGGGTAACATGTTATATTTCATTAAAAATTTTCTTAGTAAGAGACAATTTAAGGTTAAGATAAATGGTACACTATCCAGCACTACAGACCAAACAAATGGAACACCTCAAGGATCTGTTATTAGTTCAACACTATTCTTAGTAGCAATAAACAAAATCTTAGAAAACTTTCCAAAACTTGTTAAAGCGAGATTTTACGCTGACGATTTGGTTATATATTCAAGAGGAAAAAATATTCTTTCTATACAGAAAAACTTACAATGTGCATTAAATCACCTTGAAAACTGGTCGAAAGCTGTGGGATTGCAATTCTCTACAACCAAAACTAAATGTATTTTATTTTCAAAAAAACGGCAGTATACAACTCCAGATCTTCAGTTATATGGAAACAACTTAACTTATGTGGAACACTTAAAATTTCTAGAAATGATCTTTGATAAAAAACTATCTTGGAAGTACCACATTATGCACATTAAACAATCTTGTCAATCTGGTCTCAATTTAATGCGTACACTGTGCAATCGTAATTGGGGCTCAGACTGTAAAAGTTTGATTCTTATTTACAAATCTCTAGTACGATCCAAACTCGATTATGGATCAGTTGTATACTCATCTGCAAAGAAGACACTTCTTGCTCAACTAGAAGTCATACAAAATACAGCATTAAGAATAGCCACAGGAGCATTCTGTACTAGCCCCATTAATAGTTTACAATGTTTAACTGGAGAACCACCTTTAAATTTCCGAAGAATGTACTTGTCATTAACCTACGCATCATCCATATATGCAATAAAATCGCATCCCTCTTTCCATCACACTATTGCAGAATGTTTCAAAAAAACTTATGTAAATAAAAAAAGAACGAACCCTCCCTTTTACGAGAGAATCAGAAGATATCTCTCTCTCCATAATATTCAATTCCCAAAATTTTTTGATCAGACCAATACAGTAACTCCTCCCCCCTGGACATTTTCTCCTGCAATATGCGATCTAACTCTTTCTAAATACAATAAGTTTGACACCCCCATGCAACAATTATTCAATCTTTTCTCAACATACTTGCTTCTTTCCCAGATCATTGTCATATTTATACAGATTCATCTAAGACTGCTGATGGTGTGGGATCGGCAGTAGTAAATTCAAACACTATATTAGAGGAACTGGTCCGAATATGGGCCCCTCATTTGTTTTTTTATTGAAACTTGCTTATTATATTTTGATAATACTGTTTAAATGTCATGTATACATGCTATAAGACCTTAGAAATAAAACTGCTAACTATGTATTTTTTATTATAAAGCTTAATTATTTTACAGGTAATAATATGAAGTGGGGCATATTTTTCTAACCAGGCCAGGCTGTCTGAAATATGGGCCCCATTAAAAAACTATCAAAATTTTCTTTTGACAATAAAAATACGACATAACTTAGCCAACAATTCATGCTTAAGGAATAATAAATATCTCTGAAAAATAAAATAAAATTATCTACAAAAATCGCAAACGTAGATAAGAGTCTCTTTCTGCTCCGGAACACTGTTCATGTGCCCAAAGATTGCACATTAAACATTGAACCAGTTTCTTCTCCATTATCTAGTATCATCAGAAAACTGTTTTTTACATACGTAATAGACATGTGGCTCCACTGCTTTCAGGAGATTACTGTCCTATCTGCGCTATGTCAAGGTCTTCATCAGCGGGCAAAAATTCCTCTTTATTTTCTTCATCCGAACTGAATTTGGTTTTGTCTTTTCTCTTGGATTTCTTTATATTTTTCCCCTATTAGCTTCCCCTTTCCTTCCTTTATCTTTACATTTTCTTTTAATTCAACTGAAAATACTGTTCTTTTTTCCTTCCCTTCTTTTGATTGTCTTATATTCTCAATTGATAATTTACGAACCAATTTATACGGAGATAAAGTTATAACTTAAGAACCGAGAAGTTTTCCTTCCTCTTAAAAACGCTCGGTTCGTAACTGATGGGGCAGGTGAATGAACGAATGGACTGATGAATATTTTTGAACAATGTTCTGGCATACTTAGTTGTTGCGTTCGCTGTGTTCCTTAATGGTCGATCTGGGTCTTTAGAATAACTTGGTCCTTGATCTTCTGAACAAACTGTTATATTTTATAAAGAAATCGGTCCTTGATCTTCTGAACAAACTGTTATATTTTATAAAGAAATCGTTTCTGCAAGGTGACCTGTAAATCCTTCCAAATAAATTCCAGTCGAGTTACAAGTTTTCTCAGATTCAAGTTTCTCAGCACCGAAATCAGCATCAGAAAAAATGGTTATATTTATTGGCCCTAGTCCTGTTACTTTAAACCCATTCTTAGCTATTTCTGCCGTCTGGCATTTCAGAAAGGCTTTTTCCAATAGTTCTTTTATATCAATGCGGGCGGTCTGAATATGAGCCCCTAGCCCATATTTACGTCACACAAGGGGCCCATATTTCAAAATATGTACGTTCAAGAAAAATATTAGCTTATGATTTTGTAATTGCTTTTTGGCCATAATCTACATTAACACCCTTTTCTTCCCTCTTTCTGTCGCACAAGCAAAATATATCAATTCCGAAATAATGTCCATAAACACAAATATCACTTTATATAAACTTACCCAATAAAATTTTTTCAAGAGTCAAAATCAAACGGTCTACACTGTGTAACAACAACATATGCACTGGTGGAGGAATCTGTAAATATATGACAAGAGAGGGGCCCTCTAGTATATTTGGGCATTTTCTAACAGATAGCACTACTTGTTTCCTAGGTAGTGTGGTGGCCCATATTAAATACATAGCCCATATTCGGACCAGTTCCTCTACAATTTAAATTATCTTCCACTTGCAGTATTTACTCTGGAGAACTATATTCAATTCTGCAAGCCCTCATTCATATTCGTACTCAAAAAATTCCAAAATCTGTCATAATTACCGATTCTCTCAGTGCATTACATAGGATAGAACAGTTATATACAAGTAATCCTATAAGCATTTTAATAAAAGAACAATTACATTTACCTAAAGAACACGATGCAGCAAGTAGGCTTTATATGGGTTCCATCACACATTGGACTTCAAGGAAACGAAAAAGCAGATTTTCATGCCAGAGAAGCAATACGCAGTGCGTCTTCAGTGTTAGTGAACGTAGTGCCTGTTTCCGATTACAAAGCGTTCCTTAAAGGAAAAGTGATAAGCACATGGGAAAACGAATGGAATCTTTCGCAATCAACTCTACGCACAATAAAGCCCTCAATTGAACCTTGGTGTGAGATAGACTTAAATCGCCAGCTGTTTGTGAAGCTAAATCGTTTACGCATAGGGCATAGCAGACTTACTAACAGCTACCTAATCTCCAAATCAAATCGCCCTATTTGTGACCTGTGTAATTGCGACATCAATGTAACACATATTAATAGAGTGTCCTAAATACAATAGTGAAAGACAAAAACACTCAATACCTATCAGTATAAAAGCACTCTTAGGACCACACTGTAAGCTTACACATTTGTTTAATTATTTGAAAGACATTAATGTTTTAAACAAACTATAACCACTGTTAACATTTTGTAAACCCCATTCTTAATTTGTAAATTATGATACTGTTACCTAAATGTGAACTTAAGTAATAATCAAAATACTATTAGATTTAAGTAACCATATGTATCAATGATAGTACAGCTAATAACCCAGAGTGGTTGATGCTGTTAACAATAAAATAAAAAAAAAGTCAGTATAAAAGATGGACTACAAATGAACGTTAAGAAAACCAAGTTTATGATTATTTCTAAGCAACACACAGTAGGAAGACTAGATATCGAGGGAAAACAAGTAGAAAGAGTAAATAACTTCAAATATCTGGGAACCTGGGTAATATAAAACATCGACCAAGGTAGAGAAATCAGGACGCGCATCAAAGTTGTAAGAACAGCATTTATAAAAATGAAAAAAATGTTTGTTAATCGAGACCTACATCTGGAACTGAGAGAGAATAAAAGCCTTAAGATGCTACGTGTTCTCGACTTTGTTGTATGGAATGGAAAGCTGGGCATTAAAAGTAGACAACATAAAGAAGTTGGAAGCATTTGCGATGTGGTGCTATAGAAGGATTTTGAAAATACCATGGATTTACCGAGTTACGAATTCAGAAGTGTTAAGAAGGCTACAAAAGGATTGCGAGGTGATAAAGAACATCAAAACAAGAAAGCTGGAATATTTGGGTCACATTACTAGAGGAGCGAAATATGAGATATTAAGGCAGGGCAGAATTCAGGGGAAAAGATCTAGAGGTAGAAGAAGAATTTCCTGGCTGAGAAACTTAAGAGAGTGGTATAGTTTACTAAAAGTTTATGTAATTGAGACGTAGAAACTTTTAGTTTTGTGACTTTTTGGCTTTTTACTATAGCATAAAAAATTTTAATGTATTTGTTAGCTACTAAGTTTGTAACATCAAAAACCATTGTAATGACATTGTTTTTTACATCTTTATGTTAACTTCACAATCATTTAGAACTGATGAAGTGCAGGAATACTGCACGAAACGTATGCTAGTAAAATATTGAAATAGTTTGATCATTCTTTATTTCTCCTTGACCGATAACCTCATTTACAATGAGATTGTCTCAGTAGATCTTTTCAGAGCTGCCGCCAATAAGGTACGGATAGCTGTGATGATAGCCAAACTCCTATAGGAGAAGGAACTACAAGAAGAAGAAGGTGTATAGAAGAATTCTAAAAATATCAGGGACCGGTAATAAACGAAGAGGTTCTGAGAAAGATGAATAAAGAAAAAGAAATATTAAATACAAATAAAACAAGAAAATTGGAATATGTCGGACATACTACACGTAGAGAAAGATGTAACTTGCTGCAACTGATTATGCAGGGAGAGATTCAAGGAAAAGAAACACAGGAAAACTTAGAATATCATGGCAGTGCAACATGAGAGAATGGTACGGATGTACATCAAATGAACTTTTCAGAGCAGCGGTCTCTAGCCGGCTCGAATAGCTATGATGCTTGTCGACCTCCGTCGCGGAGATGACACTTGAAGAAGAAGAAGCTTTTCATGAAGTGCTGTGGCAAACTTTAGTTATCATATTAAGAGACCATCGCCTTATTATTAATCGGTACCCGGAAAAGCGATTCATAAAAAAAATAAAAAAATTATAAATAAATTATAGTCAATATAAAAAGGGTCAACGATATCGATTGAACAATAGACAGAATAATATACCTACTAAAATATTCTACTTACTTTTTTACTAAGAGGTGATCCCAAATTAACATCTACGTCTACAGTTACAACTAAATATTTATCTTCAACAACAGGTTGTTTTTGCTCCATACTATCTATTAACCATTGAAGAGATACCAGAACAGCTGACGAATTTTTATTCTTAATGATAGCAACTTCATGGGAGCTACTATCACCAACTATGACATGAGTCACTCGGTCTGAAAAAGTGTCATACCGAGTGGCACCGCTCAAATTTATGATTTTGTTGAGTTTGTCAATGTGCTCAGAACCAAAACCCGTTAAATAAACCTGTAATAAAAATATTAACATTATTGTTCTGAACTATATATATACAGGGTGTTTGGTAAAGAATGGGCCAAAGCTTAACCTTAGATTCCTGAGCATAAAATGCGAAAGTTGTAAGTTATTTTTCGGGTGTAACTACAATGATATTATGCAAAAAATTATGTTGCCGCGCAGATTTAAAATGCGTTTATCTCGAAAACAGTTGAGTTTAGCTAGATGAATGTAATATACCTTTTTGAAGTAAAACTATTAACAGAATAAAAGTGTTGATTCAAAAAGTATGTAGAGTGGGGATAAAAAAATTGAACGTATTAAATGAGCGCTGAAAGGCGTATGTGGAGCCCTCTGGGTAATGCATCATTTTTGGTGGCGAATTTAGATTTCTCATCCCAAAAAACCCCGCTTGCCAAATTTCGTGTTGTTATCCCATTCCCGTCAGGAAATATTCAAGAATAAATAAAATAAAAGTTTAACTTTAGCACCCGGTATTTCGGTTATTATCAACTTTCGTACTAAGATAAGTTAGCTTAAATCAACCTATTTTAACCTCAAGAACTAAGGTTACGCTATGGCCCATTCTTTACCAAACATCCTGTATAAAGGATTGTCTACCTACAGCTAATGCCGTTTCCCTTCCGTCAGCCAGGACCCTTTCAGGACCAGGAAAAAAAAATGGAAGTCCTAGCTGAACTACACTCAAAGCATTAAACAGTTATAAACCGGGAGATATTAACAGAACTTCAACCAAGAAGTCCTGCCCTTTGCAATACTGGAAGGTTAGAAAAAATAGTTACAATTTATGGAAAAATCCACGGGTTTCCTGTGACATTTTCCTGTGAAAATTAGATTTTTCATGAGGAAAAAAATGGGGAATTGCGATGAATTTCTGAGTCCTGCCATATCTGCCATATCCATAGAATGACAGGATACTATCAATTTTACGAAGAAAATTTTTTGGGCAGGAGGGTTGCAAAAGGACTAAGGGAGTATATAGATATACAAACATGTAATGAAAATAATGAAATTTTCATAATTTTCTGAGTCCTGCCAACTTAATCAATTAAACATAATTATTTGAAAATGGTCGAAAAAAATATTGGCATGACGTCTCCTAATGTTTAACTGCATTGTCCCTTTTAAAATTCTGTGGAAAATTTTCACCCTGGTTCTGTGATTTTCTGAGTCATAAAATAAATTTTATTATAAAATAAATAATTTAAGTAGACATTATTTAAAATGGCAGGATGTTTAGTTACACCTTTTTTCCTATACATAGTTAAAAAATGTGTGAGAAAATTCGTGGAAAGTTACACGATTTTCTGAGTCATGCCATTTTGCATATACATATCTCAAGAATGTTAATAAAGCTCTTTACAAAGAGGCAGGATGGTTGTGTAGTTATTTCGTATATAAAAATAAAATTTTAATTCTGTAAAATTATTGCTGGTTGTTATATAAACATATTCATATCACCACAATTTTCTGAGTCATGGCATGTCAAGTATGCTTAAAAAACACTAAACTAAAACCGTTTACAACGTGGTAGGATAATCGCAAAGATGTTTAATACACAAAAATTAATTTTTATATCGTTAAAACAATCGTACGGTATTAAATATTATTTTCCTGAGTACATTATTATTTACACACCTTTAAATCTAATAGCAAACTGTAAGATCTTTATTTTAAGCGATTAGATCATATTTGTATCTAAGTAAACGTAATAAAAGTAATAGGAAGAAAATCAACAATTTTACAATTAATTGGTTATAGTAGGGATTGTACCTATTATACAGGGTGTCCAGAAACTCTTCTAACAAACGAAGCCCGGAGATTCCTCAGATAATTTTAAGAAAATTTAACTCAATTCACCTAGTCCGAAAATGCTTCCTAAGGAAGCTAAAAGCTCTTTAAAGATGGCGTATTGTAATTAGTTTTTTTAAAATAGCTCCAGAACACTTCTATTTAGAAAAACAAAAATTGGTACAACTATTTATCTTTCAGAGATAAATCGATTCCATCAATTGTCAATTTTTAGTACCGGTCATAGGCGTGCGTTTAGGGTAGGGAAACGGACATTTTATCGCATAACTTTTCTGTGTTTAACTTTTAAGCATTTTTGACACTGGATTATTAAACTATAGGTTATTCTTGCACTAAAAGGTACTCTTGCTTTAAGTCGATAGGATCCGCCAGGTTCTAGAAAAATCGATTTGGAATATTTTGCGGTTTTTGAATTTAAACAAAAAAAAATTTTAAAAAAACTATTTAGAAAAATTAATTTTATATTAAAAACTATTTCTCTTCCAGAGATGAATCGATTTTATCAATTGTGAATTTCTAGTATCGGTCATAGGCAGTCTTGGGTAGATCAACGAAATCTCATAACTTTCTTTAATTTTTAAGCATTTTTGACAGTAGAGTATTAAATTATGGGGTATTTTAGTACTAAAAGTTACTCTTGCTGTAAGTCGATAAATAGACCGTTTTTTTTATTTTTTTATTCAAATTTTTCTTAAATTCAAAACACGAAAAATTTTAAAATTGATTTTTCTAGAAAACGGTGCATTCTACCGACTTAAAGCAAGAGTACACCTTTTAGTACTAGAATACCTCACAATTTAATAATATAGTGTCAAAAATGCTTAAAAGTTAAAGACAAAAAAGTTATGGGATAAAATAACCGTTGTCCTACCCGAAACGGACTCCTATGACCTGTACTAGAGATTCGCAATTGATGGAATCGATTTATCTCTGGAAGATAAAAAGGCAGACCAGTTTTTGCGTATCGAAATGGAAGCGTTCTGGAGATATAAAAAAAGAATGTGTGTACTTTGTACGCACGTAATAAGTTATTATATGATTTCAACGAAATCAATATACTTTAAACAGTTTCTCTACTACTTTCCAAAAAAAAAAAAAACACACACAAACACATTGAAAAATGCCACTAATGATTTCTGAACAATAATTGTTGCCAAAATTTTTAATTAAATACGTATTTTCTGAAAAAAATTATATAATAATATAGTTACAATCATAAAATCTATAAAAAAAATAAAAAAATGATATAACTTGCATTGGGCTTGAACCTACTTCCCGTGTATCCCGCCGTACGAGAGTCGAAGCGATTTCAAACTGCACCACCTTCGCGTATACGTCATGTGGGAATATACACAAACTGAACAACATTTTGACATTTTGTTTACATTAATTTTTATTAGTTTGATTTTTGTCGAATTAAAATACAACAATATATAGAGTAAGAAAACGATACATTAGATGAAAATTTGTAGAAAGTTTGTTCGTAAACAGATTACGTAAATTAAAGCATTGCCTACTAGGGATATAGCATAGCAAGTACTAGGTAAGTACATTATTTTTTTTACATTTTCCAAATAGGTATGAAGATAATTTTTTATTGGAAACAACTGAAACATTTAGAATTACGTACCTGTGGCTTTTCAAAACTATTTAAAAAATCACTATAATTATAAATTTGATTTATTTCTGTCCTCACAACAATAAAAACTAATATATTATACATTTTTGTTTACCGATAACCTCCATATCGAATAATTATTGACAGATCATTTCAACACCCAATCAGAGCCTGTATAAAGACTAATACCAAACTGTCGGTGTGCGCATGCGCGCAGATCAATATGAATTCACCCTCAATCTCAATCGCGCCTAAAGAAGTATAACTTCAAAAACTAATTACAAGGCGCCATCTTCAAAGAGCTCTAGCTACCTTAGAAAACATTTTTGGATTACGTGAATTGTGTTAAATTGTCTTAAAATGATCTTAGGAATCTTAAAATTATATACAGGGTGTTCAATTTAAAAAACATAAGTTTGTGTCGCCCTGTCAATACGGGTAGCCCTGTATATTAGAAAATATTTTTAAATTATGATCCTATCTTTGCCCCACGTTTTACCTAAATAACTTTTTTTCGTATCTCTTACGACAAACGAGTAATTGGACTTTGTCACACTAATGCCCCACCCTGTATACGAAATAACTATAAAACCATCCTGCCTCTTTGTAGATAGACTTATATTAAGATTCTTGAAACATATGCAAAATGGCATGACTCAGAACATCGTGGAATTTTTCACGATTACAAATCTAGGACTCCGTATACTAAACAGATACGAAGCGAATACGTTCGATAACGAAGCGAATAGTCAAAAATCGAGGCCCTGCCGTCTTACTAGAACTGTTTAACCTTCCTGCCGAGTACCGAAAAAGTATTGATTGCATTTGAGTATTAAAACTTTTTAAAGGCAGGACTCAGAAAATCACGGAATCAGGGTGAAAATTTTCCGCAGAATTTTCCAAGCGATAAGTATACTTAAACATTAGGAGACGTCATGCCAATATTTTTTTTGAACATTTTGAAATAAATATGTTTAATTTATTTACTTGGCAGGACCCAGAAAATCATGAAAATTTCATTATTTTCCTTACATGTTTGTATACATATATAATCCGTTAGCCCGTTTACAACTCTCCTGTCCAAAAAAATTTCTTCATAAAATCGATAGTATCTTGTCATTCTACGGATATGGCAGGACTCAGAAATTCATCGCAAAACCCTATTTTTATTTTTTGGGAAAATCAAGTTTTTACAGAAAATTTGTCACAGGAAATTTGTGGATGTTTCCACAGATTGTAAGTACTTCGTCTACCCTTCCAGTATTGCGAAAGGCAGGACTGAGAAAATCGTGGCTGAACTTCTGTATAATATCTCCCGGTCTATTACAGGAGATAATGCAATCAATATAAACCGTCAGTTTACCACAAATGGCAAACTTACGCTTACTGGAAGCTATTGGACGATGTTGAGAATAACCTTTTATTCCCACAATCATCATCATCATTATGCAACCTCTTCCGTCCACTGCTGGACATGGCCTCTCCCATTTTTCGCCACTCTCCAGGAGCGTTTATGTTGCTATTTCTTGGATATTCGTTTAATGTCGTCCATCCAGCGTGTTGGTGGTCATCCTCTGCTGCGTTCGTCTTCACTTGGGCGCCAGTCAATTAGTTTTCTGGTCCATCTTGAGTCTTTTAGTCTCGCTATAAGACCTGCCCGATTCCATTTCAGCTTGACTATACATTCTACGACATCAGTGATATCTGTTCTTTTCCTCAGGTCTTGGTTCCTTATTTTGCCTTTTTTCGACAATAAATTAATAAATTAAATTGTTATTGTTAAATTGTTAAATTTTGTTTTTGTTATTTGGTAAAAAATTCTTGCAATAATTTAATTTTATCTGACTCATTTCATAATGACAATTCAGACCTATTATAACAGGTGGACCAAAAGACCCGTGTTGAGCTGCCCCCCCCCCCCCCACTTGCAAAAATTAAAAAACTAATAGTCCTGATTTATGAGCTATTTATGAGCTCTCATATTCCGCAAACTAAAAATTTTGAGCTCGTTCCACTGAGCAGGAATTTAATACTTTAGTGGGGGGGGGGGGGCGGCTGAGTCAGCCCCCCCACTACTTAAAAATAGGAATATTGAATCGGTTTTTGTAACAGAATTACGAGCTATTTATGAGCTCTTGAAATTATATAGTTTCGATTTTTGAGCTCATCCCCTTCACCCCCAAACAACCCTTTAATTGATTTAACTTAAGAGAAAAATGCTGAGAAAACTTAAAATATATCGTATTGCGGATTTAATTCCTATAGCGTATATACTCTAAGAATAAACTATTAAATCACGTGCATTTCGATTATTGAGCTACAACCCCTTCGCAAGAAAACCACCCTATCTTCCCGGCTTAAGAGAAAGTTGTACTTAAAATGCATTAAATTAATTATTTGGCGACTACATTCATTTAATAATTTATAAGCTTTCAAATTACGCGCATTTAAATCAGTAAATTGCAATTTATTTTATATAGTGCAGTCACTGAAAGTAAAAATCAACGATTATCTTCAATTTCGGTGAACCTTCATCGATTTTTACGAAAATTGGTCAGTGGTTAGAGGATACCTCAAGAAACAAAGGTGACATGGTACCACCTTGCGCCTTTACCCTGAGGGTGGATACTGGGGGTGGATACCCTGGGGGTGAAAAATTATTTTGTAAAAAAATAACTGCACAAATCTATAAAAGAACAAATTATAAGCAAAATTTATTATATAAAGTTATTAAAATAAGTCAATACTTATTAAGTTATTAAAGATAAAAATTTTTAATTATTCGTGAAAAAAATCCATGTTTTGAAGCGGTTTTTCGTAAATCACTGAAAAACTGTAAGTTTTTACAAAAAAGTTATTAGTAGTTTTATTCGTATAGCTTATATTCTAAGAATAAACTCTTAAATCACGCGCCTTTCGATTATTGAGCTACAACCCCTTCGCAGAAAACCATACCATATTCCCGGCTTAAGAGAGAGTTGTACTTAAAATAATTTAAATTAATTATTTGTCGCCTAGATATCGTTTAATAATTTATGAGCTCGCAAAATATACGCATCTCAATTATTGAATTGCCATTTTTTTTCTATAGTGCAGTCACTGAAGGTAAAAATCAACTATGACCTTCGATTTCGGTAAATCTGCATTCATTTTCACGAAAATTTGAATAAAAAAATTGAATGAAATTGCTCATTTTTGATAGGTATTTCTAAGTACTTTGACAAGTATTTAGTACCTAAGTGTTATAAAATGTATATCTTTCCCGTTATTTAAGCTTGAATCCTTAGATTTGAAAAGTCGCAGAAAAAATTATACATTTAATTACCAATAACTTACTTTAAATTAACATTAAAGGGTTTTTCAAGTAATCAATTTATTATATTTTTTATTAGCTTCAATTTTATTGATGAACAGTTTTTTGTAAAAACTTAAGAGTTTTTGAGTTATTTATGAAAAATCGCTTTAAAGCATGCATTTTCTTTCACAAAAATTAAAATATTTGATCTTAATAACTCAAAAAATATTGATTTATTTTAATCACATTATATAACAAATTTTGCTTACAATTTGTCCCTCTCTCGATTTGTGGGGTTATTTTTAATAAAGTAATTTTCACCCCCGAGAAGGGGTGACATATACCCCAGGTTAAAACCCCAAGTTGTTATTGTTAATTCGTGAAAATGAATGGAGATTTACCGAAATCGAAGGTCATAGTTGATTTTTACCTTCAGTGACTGCACTATAGAAAGAAAATGGCAATTCAATAATTGAGATGCGTATATTTTGCAAGCTCATAAATTATTAAACAATATGTAGTCGCCAAATAATTAATTGAAATTATTTTAAGTACAACTCTCTCTTAAGCCGGGAATATGGGATGGTTTTCTTGCGAAGGGGTTGTAGCTCTATAATCGAAAGGCGCGTGATTTAAGAGTTTATTCTTAGAATATAAGGTATACGAATTAAACTACTATTAACTTTTTTGTAAAAACTTACAGTTTTTCAGTGATTTACGAAACCGCTTCATAACATGAATTTTTTTCACGAATAATTAAAATCTTTGATCTTTAATAACTTTAAAAGTATTGACTTATTTTATTAACTTTAAATAATAAATTTTGCTTTTAATTTGTTCTTTTATTGATTTGTGCAGTTATTTTTAATAAAATAATTTTCACCCCCGAGAGGGGGCGGTATCCACCCTCAGGGTAAAGGCGCAAGGTGGTACCTTTGTTTCTTGACGTATCCTCTAACCACTGACCAATTTTCGTGAAAATCGATGAAGGTTCACCGAAATTGAAGGTAATCGTTGATTTTTACCTTCAGTGACTGCACTATACGAAATAAATTGAAATTTACTGATCTAAATGCGCGTAATTTGGAAGCTTATAAATAATTCAATGATATATAGTCGCCAAATAATTAGTTTAATGCATTTTAAGTACAACTTTCTCTTAAGCCGGGAAGATAGGGTGGTTTTCTTGCGAAGGGGTTGTAGCTCAATAATCGAAATGTACGTGATTTAATAGTTTATTCTTAGAGTATATAAGTTATAGGAATTATATCTGCAATACTATATATTTTAGGTTTTCTCAGCATTTTTCTCTTAAGTTAAATCAATTAAAGGGTTGTTTGGGGGTGAAGGGGATGAGCTCAAAAATCTAAACTATATAATTTCAAGAGCTCATAAATAGCTCGTAATTCTGCCGCAAAAACCGATTCAATATTCCTATTTTTGAGTGGTGGGGGGGGGCTGAGTCAGCCCCCCCCACTAAAGTATCAAATTCCTGCTGAGTGGAACGAGCTCAAAATTTTTAGTTTGCGGAATATGAGAGCTCATAAATAGCTCATAAATCAGGGCTATTTGTTTTTTGATTTTTGCAAGTGGGGGGGGGGGCAGCTCAACACGGGTGACCAAAAGTCAGTTAACGCTATCAAAAAAAGTCACACACAAGTTTGCGGCGTCTTCAAGAAAATATATCATGCTCTGTGAAGGGCCTTGCAAATAATCCACAGATACAAGGTATTCGATATTTTCAGCAAGATGGTGCACCGCCTCATTACGGATTGCAAGTTCATGAGTTTCTAAATGACCAGTTTAGTGATTGGATAGGGAAAAAGAGTCACCATTGAATGGCCCGCGCGTTCGCCAGATTTGACGCCCTGTGATTTTACCTTGTGGGGAGTACTTAAAGTTTTTGCCAATTTGAAGTTATCCATGCCAACTTGGAAGTCTGTAGAAAGACTTGTTTTACTGTGTATAAACGTTGCCAAATATGTATTGATGAAGGTGGTTTAGATTTTGAACATAAAATGACATGCACTTCTGTGTACCTACTTATTTACAATAAACAATAAATGTTTTTTTACTTCAGTTATTTTTGCTTTTATTAATATACAAAAGGGTTAACAGATTTTTGGTCCACCCGGTAGATTAAAAAAAAGTTTAAAATGATATCAATATTTATGAGTTGATTTCCTGGGACGACTTTATTGGAGGATAGTTCATTCTATTATAAATAATGAAATTAACTTTAACTTCATCAAAAAAATCGTAGCATGTGATTTGTCTTTAAAAAGATAACCACGTGCAATGATGACAGTAAAATTATCCTGCTAGTGATCCCATAGCATATCATAGAATAGAATAGAAATATGCTTTATTGTCACTGAAAATTTTACAATTTTATGGAAAAAGCTTACATACAGTCAAAAAATACAGTAACAAATACGATTTACTAAAATTAGATAAATCGTCAATATACAGTATTATCAGAGTATTACAGTAAAGCAAAAACAAAAACAATATATTGCAAAATTTATATAAATTTCAAATTGAACATACAACAAATAAAATACAACATTAGGAACTAATCAGTTTAAACTGCTGCATATGAAACCCAATTTTCTTAGTTATTCATTAAGAAATTCTTCTATCGAATAATATGGTCATTTAGATAGATAGGCTTTTGTCATTTTACGGAACTTTAGGAAATATGTTGCAGATTTAAGTTGTAATGGGAGATAGTTGTATAGTTTTTTTGCCGAATATAATATAAATTTCTTTACTAACTCAGTGGACGGGATCGGTAAATAAATATCAAAGGTTGAAGTTCTGATGGAGTAGATATGATTAGACCTTGCTGGAAAGACATGCAGGTGTTTACGAATTAAACAAACCGTTTTTAGAATATACAGGGTAAGTCACCACTAACGGGACGGAAGATTACAGCGAAATGGTAAAAGATTTGTAAAAATTTTTAAATGAATAGTTTGTAAGTTGATAAAAGCTACATTTTAAAATTATTTTGAAATATACAGGGTGTCCCAACAAATGACGACGTATCAAAGTCATATTTTTTATTATGGAACACCCTGTATTTTATGGCATTTTTTAATTGTCCGCAAAAAGTAAGGTATAGTTTCATAAGGCTTCCCTATACCTATGTAGAGAGTGTTCGGAGTTATGTTGACTTTTATTAAAATTTAAAGTTTTAAAAGAAGGCTTATTCTCAAGTTATTTAAGAAATTATAAAAAAATTACTTTTACATTTAAATAGCTGGATACTGGTTGAATGGTACATTTATTTACAGAGTGTTTAAAATTTACAGTTTCATTATTGAATTACTCAATATATGTCATATTATCCTTATTTTAAATGGAACACCATGCATATTAATAAATAATTATACTAAACAGATTTACCTCTTTCGAATGTTGTATGGATGTCCTGTACCTAGGTCTCATAGTTTTTGTGTAATTTGCAATTATTTAAATTCTTAATCGGTAAATCGATTTTAAAACAAAAGATGTAGTTAATTAATGTCATTGGATGACATTGTCATTTTATTACAGTACGATCTGGTAAAATGAACAATCATGCTATCTACGAAAGCCACCTAGGTCGCCAGGATTGACAAAGATGGATTTTTTAAATGGGGTTTTATTAAAAATATTGTATATTATGCTGCACTTCCTATTACTCCAGATGATATGCAATTAAGAATTTCGAACTCTTTTGCGCCTATAACACCATCTATGTTAAACGATGTAAGCAAATAATTTGAAGATAAAAATCGCTTGTTGTATTGCACAAGAAAGCAAACATTTTGAACATCTACATATTACATAACTGATAATTTTTTACTTATAGTAATTTGTGGTTCATTTTATATTATTTATGTATTTGTTTTAATAAAATTCTTTGTTTCGTTATGTATTTAATTATTTTCAATAACGAAAAACTTTATTTTACAAATCAGCAACTAAAAGTATACATTTTATTTACAACTACACTCGTTTATACCAACGATGCCAAGAGAATGGGTTTAAAATTCGAGAGTGACTCTAAAATAAATATTTTTAAAATCGATTTACCGTTTAAGAAAATTGTAAATTACGCAAAAACTATGACTCCTAGTTATAGAAAATTCATATACCATTCGAAAGAGGAACATGTGTTTAGTATAATAATTTATTAATATACGGTGTTCTATTTAAAATAAGCATCATATGACAAATTGAATAATCCAATAATGAAACTGTAAATTTTGAACACCCTGTAAATAAATGGGTAATAATCAATCATGGAATACATTAATTATAAGATAATTACCAGACCGTACTGTCATGAAATTACAATGCGATACAATGACATTAACTGCTTCTTTGGTTTTAAAATGGATTTACAGATTAAGAATTTAAATAATTGTAAATTAAGCAAAAATGAGACCTAGGTATAGGACATCCATATACCATTCGAAAGAGGTAAATTTGTTTAGTATAATTATTTACTAATATACATGGTGTTCCATTTAAAATAAGCAACATATGACACATTTAATGATCCAATAATGAAACTGTAAATTGTAAACACCCTGTAAATAAATGTATAATCAATCATGGAATATATTCAACAAATATCCAACTATTTAGATGTGAAAGCAATTTTTTTATAATTTCTTAAATAACTTCAGAATAAGCATTTTTTTTAAACTCTACATTTTAAGAAAAGTCAACATAACTCAGAACACTGTACATAGGTATAGGGAAGCCTTATGAAACTATACCTTTTTTTTTGCGGACAATTAAAAAATGCTATAAAATATAGAGTGTTCCATAAGAAAAAATATAACTTTGATACGCCGCCATTTATTGGGACACCCTGTATATTTCAAAATAATTTTAAAATGTAGCTTTGATCAACTTACAAACTATTAATTTAAAAAAATTTTCAAATCTTTTATCATTTCGCTGTAATCTTCCGTCCCGTTAGTGGTGACTCACCCTGTATAAAGATGGAAGGATTAAAATTCCGTGATCTCTGAAGTAACTTCTGTAATGTGTAGTTCTTCTGAGGCCAAACAGATATCTTATTATTCTTTTTGACGAAAAATCATGAAAAATTTTGGTGTTAATATTGAGAGTAAACTAAATGTACCTAAGACCAAATACTCATCATGTCTGGATAGCATCATGAAGTGTTTTTCCTGGTTTTTCCTAGTGATTAACCATGGGATCACTAATAGGAGAATTTTACTGTTAATGTACAAATTAAGGTTCACAAATCATTGTCTAAGGATTTAATGTAATCTTTTTGTCCCAAATACTTAACTAATATTAAACATATAACATAAATCTAGGCCTATAAAATACTTACCGAACATCCATCTAAATACTCTCCTGATTTTTTAGCTTTCTTAATATCCAAGCTTTCAATTAATTCGTCTAAATTATCTTTAGCTAGAAATAACAAAAATAATTTTTGTTAACAATTTAATAAATAAATAAAAAAAATAACGAAAATATTTTTTAACTTAATAAATATTTTTTTTATTAAAAAAAAATAACAAACTAAATAACGGATATCAAAATGAGAGAGAAGATGAAGAAATAAATACCGAAGATTTTAAAAAGATTTAATAAATTTAAAAATTAAAAAAGCCAATTTGGACCCAGAACAGGTGAAATGTATGGGAAAGGAGAAGGAATATAGTTCAATTTACTATTTTATTTGGGAAATAAGCCACAATTTAAGTTTGAAATGAATCTATTTTTGACGTTTCGACTTCCATTGGAAATCGTTATCAAAATACAAAAAATTATTATTTATTAATTAAAAATTATATCAATTATTATTTAATTATCATCATCATCATCCAGTCTTCTGCATCCAAAGTTGAACATAGGCCTCCCCTATTATAAACATTAATAAATAATGTTTTGTATTTTAATAATGATTTCCGAAGTGGAAGTCGAAAGGTCAAATATAAAATAATTTCAAGCTTAAATTGTGGCGTATTTCCTAAATAAAATAGTAAATTACATAAGATGCCACAAAGAAATAGCTTCCGAACAATATTAAGAAATATAGTTCAACCCATTAGCGCCCAGCGTTACTATATGGTAACGTAAAACACACGATTTTTACAAATTCTGCGGTATGCCCATGGAACTAGTCAGCCACATATTTTGAAAACTATCTTTTCTAGGAATACTTCAGGCACCCATAAAACGTAACGGATTCGTATTTTAGTCGTCTGTCAACCGTCGAGAGATAATCATATGACAGTGTGGTTTAAATTTATAGAAAAAGATGGACGTCCGTTTTGCGTAAGCAATTTTTGATAGTCTTCTAGTAACTATATTTGCATATTTAAAAAAACTGCGTTTATTATACCCCAACTTATTATAAATTGTTTTATTTTATCGGCATTTAAATGTAGCGAATTTGGTAGGAATAGTCAAAGTGCGCTGTTACCATATGGTGGCGGTGGGCGCTTACGGAGTCATAATCTTATTTTTTTTTCAGTCGTGGATTTTCGTTAGCAGAAGCGATAGTGTTACTGGTGCGATGGAAAGACAACTCTGTTGTTACAATGGCATCTACGAGTTGCAGTGGTTCAGCATTGGGCACGGTAAGAAGATTTTCTCGTGAAGAAAAACGCCACATTCAAGTAAGTCGGCCTCACTGTATTGCTGAATACAATAAAAATATGGGGGTACCGACTTGATGGATCGAGGTGTTTCAACCTACCGAGTAACAATTCGCAGAAAAAAAAATGGTACTGATGGCCAATTGTAACATGGTTGTTGAATGTTGCAGTCCATAATTCATGACATTTATATAAAAAAAAAATAAAAAAAGATATATCCTTGCTATCATTTAGGAGTTAGGAGAGAATTGGCCCAAGTTCTTCTCGCAAGATATGGAAGTCCTCCCTTATATACAGGAAGACCTAGTCTACATAGACAGAACTTGCTTCGACCATTTCGTTACACCAAGCAGTAGAAGGCGATGTGCTGGTGACGAATGTACAACATCTGGACGAACAATGTGCCAAAAATGCAACGTTGGTTTGTGTGTTAATGGTTTTATAGGAAACCACACCAGACGATGGAAATATTCTCAAATAAATATTAAAAAAAAAATAAAAAATTTTGATTTCAACAATACTAAAAATTCCTTAAGCGTCCAGCGTTACCATATGGTAACACCATATATATTTTTTTAAAAGACATGAATCCGAAAAACTTGTTTTTTTTTTATTAAATTATTAATATTTTCATCTAATTAACCCTAAAATAAAGATTTTCAAATAAAAAAAAACTTAGGCGCTAATGGGTTAATGCCTGGTTGCACCAACAGATCTTAAGCTTAAGAAGTGCCTTAAGGTTAGCTTACGAAACATACGCGTTGCACTATTGAGTCTTAGATCAATTTTTAGCTTGCTACAATGGATTGAATTGATAAGAATCGAAAATTATGGTGCAACATAAGTGAGACTTAGAGCGGCCCTATCTATAAGCTGAGCTGGAGCTTAAGATTTGTTGGTGCAACCAGGCGTAGTTATTTAACAATGCATCGAGAACATTGGCATTTATAGCCTTAGAGCGGCTTTTGATGGATTCGACAGAAAGATAATTTGGGACTTAGGCAGAGGCTTAGAAATATAGGAATACTTACTGCCAATTATAAAATGCGTATATGATAAGATAATAAAAGATAAAAGGGAAACATATACACGAAGTCAGACAGAAAAGAAGAAAATCGATAAAAAAAGAAAAACCTATATGGGGACAGGAAAAAATGGAAGCCATAGATAAGAGAATAGTTGTTATTAACAGGCATTGAAGAATTACGATATTGAGGAGAAGCTGAAAGAAGTTCACAATTAATCTATACTACATACCTTTTCTTTTATTATTTGAAACTCTTTCTCCATCTGATGATGTCATACTAAGTGTTTCTTCAATATGAGTTCTCGAAGAGGTATTAAATCCTCCTATAGCACTTAAAACCGAAAATTCAGGATTGACGTATTTATCTCTTTTGGTAGGTGTCGAAGTTATTTTCTGAACTTTATATAAATCATGAGAAAGTGCATACCCTTTGGCAACACTGTCTGTAACCCAGTTTACATTTACGCATTTTATATGTTCACACTGACGGGCGGCTTTGTATTTTTCACTCTTCACACTAAAAAAAATCTTTATACAATGCTTTTCACCTAAAACTATCCACCTTAAATAACTTTTGAACCACTGAGTTTTAGGAAAAACGCAAAAACAAGCAAATAATATTTGAAGAGGGAGCGAATATGACATATTTAAGCTTGCTGGGAAAGGTACTCTCTCATCCCCGGTATCATCCCTTATTTTTTTAAAATTACTTCCCCCCTTTTTATTTTATATTGGGATTCTCCTTTTTGTGCTGATTTCAAAAATGTATAATACATTCGGCTTAAAGTAATTTGTTTACGAGATAAATATTTTTTTAACAAGACAGTATCTCTCTATCTTAATTGACTGTAACAAAATAGGTTGTAGCATAATTTAAACTTTTTATATATTTAACCATACAATTTTTAGTACACTTCGCGTCATAAAAACTGGTACAACTCTGATAACCGAAAATAATGTTTTTCAAGTTGTGTAAGTTGATCTTGTTACACAATGTCACTCTAATTTCTAGTTCAACGTTGCCAGTTCAACGAAAATATATCAAACCAGCTAAAAGCAGCTAAAAGTCAGTGCGACAGACCGCAATTTTTTAATATACTAAAAACTAAAACAATATCAAGAATTCTCGATCAGTCAGTTCCATTTATTTAAACATGGAACATAAAAAATTCTCCTATGAAGTTTGTAATTTTCCATCAACTCAATTAAGTATATACCCATACATTCTTTCGTGTTTTATTATAATTTATGAAAATATTTCAATTCAAAAATAATGATAGATAATAAATCTAGACATGGCTTTAAATTATTATACATTTAATTTCAAATAGAGAGGTTTGATGGGTTTCTCGTAAAGTGTAGCACAAATATGTATTGAGTTGTTTAAAGATCCTTCAAACCTTTTCGGACATTAACTCAACCTTCTCTGTGGTTATTAAATTTATTAGCTACGGTTTTTTGTTGTTAATGATAAAAATAATACATACAGTCGGAAAAATGAAAGATTACCCATGGACGATCACATCAATCACTTATTTTGTATTTGCTGTCTTTTTCTATAAATAACAAACGTTTGTTATAGAAAAAGACAGCAAATACAAAATAAGTGATAGATGTGATTGTACAGGATTTATATTAGCATTCAAAAAATAAGAGTAATCCATATCGATTTAATTCTTAAAAGTCTCAAACAAATATTATTTACATGCATTGTTTTGATTTCGTAAAGTAGGTGACATTGCTTCGGCAATGTAGACCACTCGTTTTGAAAAACAACGGAGTCAGCAATTTTGTACTATTAGTATTTCATGGTCAACAATTACGATTTATTTATAGATACGGAGAAAGTAAAGCAGAGATCATTCATTATTCATCATTCATTCTTTAATCCTCAATGTAGTTAGAATAAAGACTTTTGTTCACCAACTCGTTACTGGCATATCTAGTGTTGGCAAATAAATATATGTCTGGTAAATAGTGTTGAACTTAATCAACCCCATCATCGGGGGTAACTATGTACCCCAACCACCATATGATCGTTCATGGGTAATCTTTCATTTTTCCGACTGTATCTAAAAACTTTATACATTTTTGAACGTTATTTTTTATTTAGATTTAGTGCAATTCCGTAATCTGTGATGGCAACAACGAAGTTATTCACGAACCATTGTGTCCAGTCTGAACACAGGTTTACATTGGGAAAAAAGTGTACCAGTTTTATATGATGGGAAGACCTTCTAAAACTTTTTGAAGGTACTTCAAATCTATCTAGTTATCACCATAATTCCTGTCATTTGACATGTTCTATGTGTCGGACAAACATTTTTTCACGTATTATAATGATGGGTATTGAATAAACTTAAAAACAACCTGCTAGTTTTCACAATCATAAACTTGTCAGGATTACACGTTTATCACGTTCCACAATTAAAGCTTCCCCTGTTCCAGTGTTCCCTTACACTAAAGTTTGTCCGACTCGACACCGTTAACACATTCACGGACACGCTGTCATTGTATACGTTACAGTTCAAGTTGATTATCCAGTTGGAGTTGACTATTCCTAGTTCGAGTCAACTCAAACGGCTGGTTTCAGTAAATGTTGATTACAAATATAAAATGAAGATTTTTATTCAACATTTACTAGTAAAAGTAGACTCCAACTAGTTAAAGTATACTCTTCCCAATGCCATTTAGTAAAAGTTGATTCACACAAACAACCGATTCTATTTAGAGATTAAATGTTACTGGATATTAGTTCAGGAAATGAAGCATTTTGGTTGGCAATTTTTTCGTTTATCATGGATTTACTTGAAATCTTCACAGAAGGTAGGGAATAGCCCAAGGATCATTTTCTATATCATGCCGCTGTACGATGAAACCTTCGAGGTGGTTGCCAACCCATCTCGGGGGCGGGAATTTTTCATTACATTTTAACCAGGGAAATCAATGGAAAATGCACTTCTTAAAAAATTGTTCCTCACGTTTTTTTCGTAAAGCTAATATTTTTCGAGGTATTCGCGGTTGAAAGTAACAGTTTTTCGACAAAAAAATCGACTTTTTTGAGGGTTTTTTGAGAATAACTCAAAAAATATACAGTGAATAAAAAAACTGTAGCTTTAAAACTTGTATCTTTTAGAAACAGAAACAAAATCCTTTTTTTATAATTTTTCTACAACCAATACACACTGAGATACGGCATGTTAAAGGTTAGCTTTTTTCGTCAAATGCATAATTTGAAATATTCCAAGCCAAATAACGGAAAAACTCTGCATTTTTCGAGGAAAACTTACAGAATATTTTTTTAAGTATAAAATTAGACCTTTCAAAAAAAAGTTACTACTTAAAGTTTTAGCATAAAAATTGAGCGACTTAGGATCAAAATAAGGTCGGTACCTACTTTTTTCTACGAAAAAATCAGTGAAAATACTTTTTTTCGAAATTTCGTCAAATATCTCTTATTCAAAATATCTCTTAATTAACTAAAATTAAACTTTGCAAAGATTTTCTTTACAGTGAACATTTGGCGAGGTATAGCTGCTTAAAACCTATATTTACAAGAAAACAACTCCTTATTCGAGCCCTTTAAAGTCACCCTACTTACTAAGAGATCTTACGGAATTTAATTTACAAAGTCTTTATGCTTACAGATGATATAAACAACACATACAGTGAGCACGTAAAGGTTGGAATAAATTCATTTTCTCGAGAATGAACGATTTTGGAAAAAAATCCCGAAACAGGTCCATTTTTATTTTTAAATTACGACTTTTTGGTATATATATCATACTAGTGACGTCACCCATTAGAGCGTGACGTCATCGATGATTTTTTTTAAATAAGAATAGGGGTCGTGTCATAGCTTATTTGAAAGGTAATTCAATTCTCTATTCAGCAATCTAAACAGTAACAATATTATTTATACAGGGTGTCCAAAAGATTTTTTTAAATTAAATTTATTGACTAAAAAAGATGAATCTGTGTAATTTATTTAATCCAAAATACATTTTACTGCTATCAGAAGACAGGAAAAAATGTTGATTTGACAAATAAATATTGTTTTTTTTTTTGCAAATTCAATAGATATTAAAGCAGCCACCCACCTATCTCTTGACAATTTGAACATTTAATTTAAGTGAAAAGCAATTATTATTCTTCAAATAAACATTTTTTTTTGTTTTCTGAGAGCAGTAAAATGTATTTTGAATTAAATAAATTAGACATATTCTTCGTTTTATGGCAATAGATTTAATTCAAAAAAATTGTTTTTGGACACCCTGTCTAAATAATTATGTTAATGTTTATATTACTGAATAGAGAATTGAATTATCTTTCAAATGAGCTATCACACGTATCACACGACCCCTATTCTTATTTAAAAAAATCATCGATGACGTCATCACGCCTAAATGGGTGACGTCACTAGTTTCATATATATGCCAAAAAGTGGTAATTTAAAAATAAAAATTGACCTATTTCAGGATTTTTTCCAAAATCGTCCATTTTCGAGAAAATGAATTTATTCCAACCTTTACGTGCTCACTGTATAATTTAGCTCTTATAGCTATAAGATAGCCCACCAGTTATAGAAAAAGACGAAGACGAAGATGACATCGATCTCGATGAATATTACTAAAAAACTATTTGTATTTGTATTTGTAAATTCGTATTTTTGTGTACAGTATTTCTCATGATCATCTTTCAGTGCGTCACAGTTTTTCGATTTCTTTCTAACGCATTAAATTGTATGTGACAGAAAAAAAGGCACGTCGGTGATTACATTTCGTCGGTGACATTTTTATAACATTTATTCTAGTTATTCTAGTTGTCGATAGATGGCGCCATAATAAAAAATAATTTTTTTTTAAATTAGATAATAATATTACAAATATAATCTGTATAATTTATAAGACTATACAAATCAAAGAAAATACCATTTTATAAATGCAAGAAACACATTTGACTTGTTTTTATTCCAAATTGAGAATAAAATGTGACAACTGTCAGATTTAACTAAAATGTCATGTTAGAATAAATGTCATAAATGTGTATTATCACGGACTTACCCTTTTTCCTATCATTTGTTACGCACTGAAAAATGATCATGAAAAGGATAATAAATAAATGTTTTTGTACGTAATTCTCTAAAAATTTTTTCTGTATAGATCTATTAAATTACTTATAAAAATTGCAATGTTATTAAAGATGATTTTTAGGGGTTGAAGTATTATGATATTATATCCTAAAGCATAACACAGTCACTATTTAACTAATCAAAACCAAATTTTACCCATATTAAGGTTTACAATGGTTTATATAATTTTTGACAATAATGGGAAGTTTACACCCCTAAATATAATCAACGCCCTTGGGCATGATATAGAATATGAAGTACAGGGTGAGATGATCCTAATTCCAAATTCTTATTCAAATCGATGCAAGCCGAACTCATTCTTTTAGGATAAATAATTTTTTTATATATAGCTCCAACAAGGGTGGTTTTAAGAGTTGAAATATTATAATATTATATCCTAATAAAGCATAAAACAATGATGATTTAACTAATAAAAACTAAATGTTGACCATATTAAAGTTTAAAATGTTATTTTATAATTTTTTACAATAATTAGGGGTAGTTATTACCCTTAAAAAACCAAAAGCATACAACGGCTCAATATAGCAAATGTACTAGAGGGTAAAATGAGCCTAATCCCAAATTTTTTGTACAAATCGATGCTGGACGAAAAAATTGCGAGGTTTTTCCATTTTTTTTTTCAGCTTCATTTCCTGGCCTATATGTTCAAATCATGATAAGTAGTTGAAACGGTCAAAACAAAGAGACGCACAGTCATCAAAAAAGCACGTGAGATTATACTCATACATATAATCTACATTTACTGAATCGATCCAGGAATAGTCAACTCAAACTAATAGTAAAAGTTGAATTAAATTTTTCAAATCAACTTTTACTGCTCGTTTTAGTTGGAGTTGACTCGAACTAGGAATAGTCAACTCTAACTGAGAATCAAGTTGAACTGTAACATATACACGTATTCTTATGGAGTAAATGACTTCATATACAGTCATGACAGTGAATGTGTTAAGCTATGCACTCAGCTTGCTATTAGTAAACTTTTTTTTGGAACGAGGGATCCAGCACTATTATGGCGACTATGCTACTACTGATTTGTATAAATAAGTGATTTCGATTTTTCGATGGCTCTACATTATAAAATAAAAATATATCTCACTATAAAAATATACAGGGTGTCCCAGACTAATTTATCCAGGCTATATCTCTTAAACGAATAGAGATTTTCGAATGGGACAAAAACTGATATATTTCATTTGTAATACACTTTAATATGGCGTAGAAAAAATCATCCTCTAAATATTCATCCCTTAGTTACAACCCATAACTTTAATTTTTATTAACTATACCATAATTAACAAAAATAAAAAATAAACTGATATTTTGTTGATTATTTACAAAACGATTTTATTTTTTTAAAATCTGTTTAATAGACGATAGAAGACCACATTCAAAAATTAAAGTTAGGGGTTGATTTTTTCTACGCCATATTAAAGTGTATTACGAATGGAATAGACCAGTTTTTGTCCTGTTCGAAAATTAGTCTGGGACACCCTGTACAACACTTACACGTCTCCAGAACATACTAATACGTCTGTTGTTGCCAAAGTAAGTTTTCCGCTAAAATTTCCTCCATTTTCAGTGACCAGTTTCTCAATTTTAAGTTTCTCCGCTAAATTTGTAATGCCGGTTGAACTTATTGTAAGATTGTGAAATGTTAAGCATTTATGTTTTTGAAAATCTTCATCATCGGCATGGACGTTAGCAGTTTGACTAGCAGTCCAAACGTCATCTATCCAAGTTGGACGCATTAGTTTTAAGCCAGCCTCGGCAGCAATCTAAAATTAGATACAGTTTAAAGTATTTAACTACATATTTATAAGAACAATACAAATGACCAAATCATTACTTTTACCATTATCTTTGCCTTTATACCTTTATGGGTCAGCTACCCTAAGTTTCTATCATCAATAATACCACTATCAATCCCATTCCCAGATCCTGTCCAAGAGTCCCTTTCTGAGGGAGACCCTTCTTTAGTCTTCCTCTCCTACTCCTTCCAGAAACTCAACAATTCTTCTTATTGGATGATTAGCATTTCGAAGTTAAACATGACTACCACCTTAATCTACTCTTCCTCATTTTACATCAATTGGTGCCCCTTCTATCCATCTAAGCATTCACATTTCCGCCTCATGCATTCGTTGTTCCTCTTTCTTTCTTGTTAACTGCCCAACATTAGGTTCGGTAGCTCGTAGCTGATCTTATTGCAGTTTTATACAGAGTGTCCCAAAAGTAGTGGAACGGTCGCATATCTCGCGAACTAAACATCGGATCGAAAAACTAAAAAATAAGTGTTCAATCATTTTCAAAAATCTATCCAATGACACCAAACACTAACCCCCACTACACCCCCTGGCGGTGGGGTGGGGGGTAACTTTAAAATCTCAAATGGAAACCCCTAGTTTTTCTTGCAGATTTGGATTGGTTACGTAAAAGTAAGTAACTTTTATTTAAGACATTTTTTCGAACTGTGGATAGATGGCGCTACAATTGGGAAAAACGATTTATCCTGATACTATAGGTAAATTATAGAAACGGTCTAATATCTTGAGAAATACACTTCCAAATGAGAAACCAAAAAAAAGATTTTTAATACTTTTCGAAAACCTATCGAATAACACTAAACATGACCCTCCAACCCACCCCCTAGAGGTGGGGTGGGGGGTAACTTTAAAATCTTAAATAGCAACCTCCACTTTTTATTACAGATTCGGATTCGTCATGAAAAATTAAGCAACATTTATTCGAAACATTTTTTAGAATTGTTGATAGATGGCGCTTTAATTGGAAAAATACGATTTATTAGCGCCATCTATCAGTAATTTTAAAAAATGTTTCGACTAAATATTATTTAATTTTTCATGACGAATTCGAATCTGCAATAAAAAGTGGGGGTTGCTATTTAAGATTTTAAATTTACCCCCCACCCCATCTCCAAGGGGTGGGTTAGAAGGTCATGTTTGGTGTTTATCGATAGGTTTTCGAAAAATATTAAAAACCTGTTTTTTGGTTTCTCATTTGGAAGTGTATTTCTCGAGATATTAGACCGTTTCTATAATTTACCTATAATAACAGGATAAATCGTTTTTTCCAATTGTAGCGCCATCTATCCACAGATCGAAAAAATGTCTTGAATAAAAGTTGCCTACTTTTACGTAACGAATCCAAATCTGCAAGAAAAACTAGGGGTTTCCATTTGAGATTTAAAAGTTACCCCCCACCCCACCTCCAGGGGGTGTAGTGTGGGTTGGTGTTTGGTGTCATTGGATAGATTTTTGAAAATGATTGAACACGTATTTTTCAGTTTTTCGATCCGATGTTTAGTTCGCGGAATATTCGACCGTTCCACTACTTTTGGGACACCCTATATAATATTCCTTTCAGTTTTATTGGAATCTTTCTGTTACAACTTTGTAACATATCGATAAGAATATTTCTTTATTTATACGATCTTAATATAATTTATTGCATCTTCGACTACTTCTTAAATGGACACACATGTTCGGCCATCTGTCCCTGACAGATTCCAATCAACTCATATGATAAAAATCATTAAATTACTACGGTATTTTCTTTTGGCACTTTCGCAACCTTTGACTTAACGAATTTATAATCTCTATCCCCAGTCAGTTCTTTTTCACACGTTTTCAGCCTTCATAAAAACAATATATAGCCTAAATTCACAATACATGTGGATTAACATAGCTCGGAATAGAAACACAATCTCAGTTCGCTATATTGCATTTTTATGTTCCCCAAAACTCTAAGGGCCGGTTGTTCGAACGCTAATCAACAATGATCACTATCAAATATTTAATTACTGTCACCAAAACTGTCAATGTCAACTTTTATTGGGTTGCTGAAAACATAATTCATTAAAATTATGAGATTAGTTAATCAATTAACATAACAATTATTAACATAATTGATTAAGTAATTTCATATTATGTTTTCAGGAACCCAAACAAAGTTGACATTGACAGTTGGTGACAGTAATTAAATATTTGATAATGATCATTGTTGATTAGCTTTCGAACAACCGGCCCTAAAGGCCGACCGAACTAAAAGGTTTTATTTGCTTATAATTTAAATTAGACACACAAAAATTAATTGATTTTCCCCCCTCCTTGTAAAAATCCGAAAGAAGTCTATTTCTTATGCATCAGTTACCACCCAGTAACAGAGTTAGTCAGTCGCATTTAGTGCATCTCAGAATGTAGTACCTATCACGACTGTCAAGCAGTCGTAATTCACAATTCTCTACGTACTCTCTTACACATACATACTAGTTTTTACAATCTCACGCTTATTACGCGAATTATTCTCGATTCTATCATTGTTACTTTTAAGTTGTTTGACACTCAGAACGAGGTCCATGTTTACTTACGGTTCGCTATGACATAGCAAAGCTGTGTATTAAAATTCGTAACAGTTATTATTGTACAGTGTTTGTAAAAAGTGTCGTGTGTTATAAAATAAAACAATTATCTCCATTTATTATTCATTTCAACACCGATTTACACCTTGCTTCGACTCAACAAAGATAATCTGAGTCTTCGTAATCAACCACTACAGAAGCTGGTTCCCGTCTTATGTGAACAATAAGAGACATTCACTAAGTTAATTTACCAACTGGTGAAGTGTTCTAAACACTTTCTGTTACATAACACAACACTCGCTTCCACTTCTAACCTTCCACTTCATATATCCCACTCTAATTTATTCAACTGCATGCATCATTTGAACATCTAAGTTAGCATCTTATTTTTAGTAACTACATCTTCAAATATGCATTCCTTTCATCATACTGCCCTTTAGAAAAACTCTCTTCGGCCATTTTAAAAAAACTTGTCTTAACAAAAACACTCAAATATTATGAAATGTAGGTATAGTTCACACAGCAACTATCTAAAGATTTATAAAACTGAGATATACCATAACACGATTAAACAAGTAGACGAATATCAAACATAATGAATTAATGGCGCGGACCTCAAAAATTATAATGATATGACATCCCACCAATGGGGGTGCGTTTTGGGATAGCTGCTATAATTTTGAATTTTCTCTAGATTTTAATAGTCTTTAGGGGATAAACGAAAAACAAAAACAACTTTTTTTTCTTTGATATAATAAACTGCGCGTCATAGAAAACGGGCACCCTAAAAAATGGGTCATTTTTGATGTCGCGTATCTCCTAAACCTGTTGTCCGATTTAAATGATTTTTTGAATATGTTATAGCCCTATTCTTTGTCAATATCCCTGTAATAATATTTTTGCTAATCAGGTAAATGTTCATTGTATACCGGGTGTACGAATGAAACTGTGTTTTTTCTCAAAGTTCGCAACACCCTGTGGAATATTCTATCATTTGTAAAATACTGAAATTAAAACCCAACTATAGCCTCAGGTTTTTTTAACATTCTGTTTTTTTATTCATTCGCTTATGTTGGATAATACAAAAGTTACGTACTTTAACATCTAGCCATGTTCTTCATCAGTACAGGGTGTTATTAGTCTAAGGGTTTTAGGGACTAAATAAGTTCGACAAACTTTAAGGGGTAATTCTGCATTAAAAATAATGACAGTTTGCTTTATAATCATATATCCGCAAAAGCTTCGTTTCCGAGATACGGGATGTTCAATTTTTTTTACAAACTGATGATTTATTTATTGCTTTAAAACCGGTTGAGATATGCAAATGAAATTTGGTAGGTTTTAAGATATGGTTATTGCGCATTTTTTGACATTCAACTAAGAATTTTATATTCACTATTGGAGCGCATACGGGTAATATGACCGATCATGTTATTCATGTTATAAAAAATTCTTAATTGTATGTCAAAATATGTTCAAAAATTACGTCTTAAAATCCACCAAATTTCATTTGCATATCTCAACCGGTTTTAGGGCAATAAATAAATCGTCAGTTTGTAAGAAAAATCCAACATCCTGTATGTCGGAAACGAAGCATTTGCGGACATATGTTTATAAAGCAACCGGTCATTATGTTTTCATGCAGAATTACCCCTTAAAGTTTGTCGTACTTCTTTAGAAACACCATGTACTGATAAAGAGCATGCCTAGTTTTTAAAGTACATAACTTTTGTATTATCCAACATAAGCGAATGAATCAAAAAACAAAATGTTAAGAAAACCTGAGGCTATAGTTGGGTTTTAATTTCAGTATTTTATAAATGCTAGAATATTCCACAGGGTGTTGCGAACTTTGAGAAAAAAACACAGTTTGATTCGTACACCCGGTATACAATGAAAATTTACTTTTGCAAAAATATTATTATAGAGATATTGACAAAGAATAGGGCTATAACATATTAAAAAAATCACTTAAATCGGACAACAGGTTTAGGAGATACGCGTCATCAAAAATGACCCATTTTTTAGGGTGCCCGTTTTCTATGACGCGCAGTGTATATATTTTTTCTACAACCGTGTTAAAAATGCAATTTTTAGCACTCCATAGGAGCGTTAAAAATGCTACTTTAAGGAACTAGTGCTTTAAAATTTTTAACGCACTGCAGTTAAAAGTGAATTGTCAAATTGTGAAACGTCAAAATATTTATATTTCATTTATTAACATTAATATTAAGAGTAAACAGTAGCGATCAACAGGTAGCAACAAAATATAACTTCGGGAGATAGTATCATAAACTTTAGCAACAGTGGTAATCTTTGACATTATCTAAGATTAATATTTTGACAATATCATAGTCGCGCTAAATGGAAGTAATAGAAAACGATTTTATTATTAATAAATAGATATTTATAAAAATAAACCAAAATAGGTGAAAATTTTATGTTAAGATAGGTATTTAGAAAGGTATTTGCATGAAATATCTAATAATAAAACAATAATAAATAATCATTTTTTGTTGTGAAGCGAAACAAATTTCGATTTTCGCATAATTTTGGCACGGTCTTTAATGTTTTTCTTGAAAGGTTTCACTTTATTTTTTCGTTTGATTTACTTTTTCCATTTTGTTAAACTATTGATAATATTTTTAGAATAAAAAATCCTCCTAAAACTTTATATACTCGCATTAGAATTCGAAATATTTTTACGTAAAATATACTTACCTACCTACATATAACTAAAACTCACAATTAACAACAATCTATTCTTTCAAAGAGGCCAACAACTTATACAACAACAACAAATATATAATAAATTAACTATCAATAAACACTACTTTCCTATGAAACAACAATAACAAATCCTTAAATTAACACACTACTGCACTGAACAGATAAAGATGACAGAACAGATTAGAGAAAATCTGACGCAGGTTTGCCAAAATGACAGTGATAATTTCTCTATGATGCCTAATTAGTTATTTAGTTATAATATGTTTGATTTCTTGTTAGAAATAAAAAATTTTAGTAGTTCCAAGATTACACAAAATCTAGGCATGGGATAAAAAAGTTTATTTGAAGAAAGTTTTTTTTTCTTCTTAATGGCGGTACATGCTCCTTTTTTCAATATTTTATTTAGTTATAGAGTAATTTCCACGTACTAACATATTTCTGAAATTGGGCTCTGTACCGCCGTTCTTTATTATATTACGAATATGTGTGCCAAATATCTCGACAAAATATTCAAAATTAGAGCCGCAATCTTGGAACGCGTTTGTTGATACCTGTTGATCGCTACTGTAGCCTCTTAACAGTCCAACTTGCGCAATTTGAAAAAGGTGGTTTAAAAGGTTGTTTTAAATTTAATTTAAACTGTATTATTGCATTTTTAACACGTTTGTAGAAAAAACAAGTTTATGTAACGGTATAATATTTTCGCTAAGAATTTTTAGACATTCCCCTCGAGTGTAGACAACCAGCTCTACCTTTTACGGGTCACAGGTTTCATGGTTTCAGAAATTAACAAAAATATTGTATTTTATAAATTTATAACGTTTGTAGAAAAAATATTGTATGATATACGTGTTAAAAAGTACATTTTTAAGGCACTCATGTGAATTGCGGAATGAGCGAAGCGTGCCTTAAAATTGTACTTTTAACACTTATATCATAAATAACTATTAAATGATGTTCTGTTGTGATTTATAGCATTTTTTTCGAATTAAAAATTTTATGCAAGTTCCTTATTCTGCAAACACTCTAACGAGAAAAAATGATGAGTTATTCCAGTAAAATATAACAAGAAGTTGTTAGAAATTGGTGTAGAACTGTATACATAATGTGAAAAAGGAAAAAAATACTTACCAAATATTTTTCAGATTTAGCACTTCCAGTGACCAAATGAGTATTTTTTTCCACTAGATTATCCACATAACAACCTCCCATTAATTCAACTTTATTCCTAACCTCCATTTTATGGTTTTTAGTCAAATGTGAACATGTAACTATACAATTATACATAGCAACGTTGTACATAGGCCATTCATAGTTGGGTATTGCCTTTCCTTCCGTTAGGCAGATGGAAACAGCCCATGGTCCAACAATCCTACTACAAAAGTAGTTACTGTATCAAAGTATTAAGTATAATAGTGATTATTTAAATTAATATTAGTGGAAAAATATTAGTCCAAGATCCGAATCTAGGTCGACCTTGACCCATCTGCTTTCCGGATGAAACATTTTTTTTATTAAATTTCATACATAGACAAATTTACTTGCATGCCTATCAAAATCCTGTCATAGCTATCCTTAAGGGGGAGGGGGCGTAGGGTTTGAAATCAACATTTCAAGCAGGTTTTTGTGAACTTTTTTTGAAAGTATGGCAAAATTAATACCCGTGTTGAGCTGCCCCCCCCCACTTGCAAAAATCAAAAAACAAATAGCCCTGATTTATGAGCTATTTATGAGCTCTCATATTCCGCAAACTAAAAATTTTGAGCTCGTTCCACTGAGCAGGAATTTGATACTTTAGTGATTACTTAAAAATAGGAATATTGAATCGGTTTTTGCAGCAGAATTACGAGCTATTTATGAGCTCTTGAAATTATATAGTTTCGATTTTTGAGCTCATCCCCTTCACCCCCAAACAACACTTTAATTGATTTAAGTTAAGAGAAAAATGCTGAGAAAACTTAAAATATATCGTATTGCGGATATAATTCCTATAGCTTATATACTCTAAGAATAAACTATTAAATCACGTGCATTTCGATTATTGAGCTACAACCCCTTCGCAAGAAAACCACCCTATCTTCCCGGCTTAAGAGAAAGTTGTACTTAAAATGCATTAAACTAATTATTTGGCGACAACATATCATTGAATAATTTATAAGCTTCCAAATTACGCGCATTTAGATCAGTAAATTGCAATTTATTTTGTATAGTGCAGTCACTGAAAGTGAAAATCAACGATTACCTTCAATTTCGGTGAACCTTTATCGATTTTCACGAAAATTGGTCAGTGGTTAGAGGATACGTCAAGAAACAAAGGTGACATAATACTACCTTGCGCCTTTACCCTGAGGGTGCATACCGCCCCTTCTCGGGGGTGAAAATTATTTTATAAAAAATAGCCGCACAAATCAATAAAAGAACAAATTAAAAGTAAAATTTATTATATAAAGTTAATAAAATAAGTCAATACTTTTTAAGTTATTAAAGATTAAAGATTTTAATTATTCGTGAAAAAATGCATGTTATGAAGCGATTTTTCGTAAATCACTGAAAAACTGTAAGTTTTTACAAAAAAGTTAATAGTAGTTTAATTCGTATAGCTTATATTCTAAGAATAAACTCTTAAATCACGCGCCTTTCGATTATAGAGCTACAACCCCTTCGCAAGAAAACCATCCCATATTCCCGGCTTAAGAGAGAGTTGTACTTAAAATAATTTAAATTAATTATTTGGCGACTACATATCGTTTAATAATTTATGAGATTGCAAAATATACGCATCTCAATTATTGAATTGCCATTTTCTTTCTATAGTGCAGTCACTGAAGGTAAAAATCAACTATGACCTTCGATTTCGGTAAATCTCCATTCATTTTCACGAATTAACAATAACAATTTGAGGTTTTAACCTGGGGTATATGTCACCCCTTCTCGGGGGTGAAAATTACTTTATTAAAAATAACCCCACAAATCAAGAGAGGGACAAATTGTAAGCAAAATTTGTTATATAATGTGATTAAAATAAATCAATACTTTTTGAGTTATTAAAGATCAAATATTTTAATGTTTGTGAAAGAAAATGCATGTTTTAAGGCGATTTTTCATAAATAACTCAAAAACTGTAAGTTTTACAAAAAAGTGTTTATCACTAAAATTGAAGCTAATAAAAAATATAATAAATTGCTTACTTGAAAAACCCTGTAATGTTAATTTAAAGTTAGTTATTGGTAATTAAATGTATATTTTTTTCTGTGACTCTTCAAATCTAAGGATTCAAGCTTAAATAACGGGAAAGAGATGCATTTTATAACACTTAGGTACTAAATACTTGTCAAAGTACTTAGAAATACCTATCAAAAATGAGCTCTACAAAAAGTTAATAGCATCAAAATCCGCTCACCAATTTTCGTGAAAATGAATGGAGATTTACCGAAATCGAAGGTCATAGTTGATTTTTACCTTCAGTGACTGCACTATGGAAAGAAAATGGCAATTCAATAATTGAGATGCGTATATTTAGCGAGCTCATAAATTATTAAACGATATATAGTCGCCAAATAATTAATTTAAATTATTTTAAGTACAACTCTCTCTTAAGCCGGGAATATGGGATGGTTTTCTTGCGAAGGGGTTGTAGCTCAATAATCGAAAGGCGCGTGATTTAAGAGTTTATTCTTAGAATATAAGCTATACGAATAAAACTACTATTAACTTTTTTGTAAAAACTTACAGTTTTTCAGTGATTTACGAAAAACCGCTTCAAAGCATGCATTTTTTTCACGACTAATTAAAATTTTTGATCTTTAATAACTTAATAAGTATTGACTTATTTTAATAACTTTATATAATAAATTTTGCTTATAATTTGTTCTTTTATAGATTTGTGCAGTTATTTTTTATAAAATAATTTTCACCCCCGAGAAGGGGCGGTATCCTCTAACCACTGACCAATTTTCGTAAAAATCGATGAAATTCACCGAAATTGAAGGTAATCGTTGATTTTTACTTTCAGTGACTGCACTATACAAAATAAATGGCAATTTGCTGATTTAAATGCGCGTAGTTTGGAACCTTATAAATTATTAAATGATATGTAGTCGCCAAATAATTAATTTAATGCATTTGAAGTACAACTTTCTCTTAAGCCGGGAAGATTGGGTGGTTTTCTTGCGAAGGGGTTGTAGCTCAATAATCGAAATACACGTGATTTAATAGTTTATTCTTAGAGTATATACGCTATAGGAAATATATCCGCAATACGATATATTTTAAGTTTTCTCAGCATTTTTCTCGTGAGTTAAATCAATTAAAGGGTTGTTTGGGGGTGAAGGGGTTGCTCAAAAATCGAAACTATATAATTTCAAGAGCTCATAAATAGCTCGTAATTCTGCCGCAAAAACCGATTCAATATTCCTATTTTTAAGTAGTGGGGGGGCTGACTCAGCCCCCCCACTAAAGTATCAAATTCCTGCTCAGTGGAACGAGCTCAAAATTTTTTGTTTGCAGAATATGAGAGCTCATAAATAGCTCATAAATCAGGGCTATTTGTTTTTTGATTTTTGTAAATGGGGGGGGGGGGCAGCTCAACACGGGTAAAATTAATTTAATTTTTAATTAAATAAGCATATTCAGTACAATTCAGAGATCATTAAAAAAAATCAAGGAAAAATATTGAAAAATAAGCCAACGGTGACAAATGTTTAAAGACACCTCAAAAAACAATGGATTTTGCGGTGGACATAAGAACTCAGCATCGGATCATGGCAAACAAAAAATTCAAAAAGACTTTATTGGCTCATAAGTTATCGACTTTTGACTTTTTGGTATTACTCAAGTCAAAACAACGATTTTTTTCAAAAAAAAAAGGTGAAAATCAACATATTTATTATTGTTAAACAAAAAATATCTCGACAGCATTACCTCAAGGAATGCCTAAAGAAAATATATACAAAATTCCAGGTGGGTCGGTCAAGTAGTTTTTGAGTTACAATGTCTACCACATTTAAAAAAAAAGCAGATTGGAGGAAAAAACAGATTTAAAGTATTGTCAACTTTTATTTTCAAGAACACAAAAATAAGCTAGTCATTTGAAATGAGGTGTTAGAGGAGGATGCTTAAAATAGCATGGACACAGAAGAAAACGAACACAGAGTATTGCAAGAAATGGACAAAGAATACGAAATAATAAACACAATATAAATAAGAAAGTTACAATATCTGGGACACTGAAGAATTTAAGGGACTGGTTGAAATGCAGTTCTATAGAACTCTTTATACCAGAGTAGATAAAGTAAAGTAAGTAAGGCCTCAAGGGCTTCCCTAAAGACAGTTGAGGTCTTAAACCCATTTGCACTCATGAAATCCTGCTATGGGGCGGTAAGAACAACCTTTCAGAATAAAATGTTCAAAATAAAGTAAGAGGTAAAATCAAAGAACTGTGGTGGGTTACAACGTTTTGCACTTATGATATTATTATACTATATAATTCGGACAGTTAACTAATAAGTAAGAACAGTAAGAAATATTATAGAATTTTAATTTGTAATACTTACGTGCTTTTTGTATTCTGCAGTTCTTCAAATAGTGGTCCCTCAAATTTTTCAAAAACAACAAAATCAGTTTTGTTTAAAGTCAGAGACTTAAATTTTGATTCCTTTATCCAGCTGACATTTGTATTGACATTTTGTTTGCATACCTTGAATAAAATACAAATGTTACTAATTGTTCTTTAATACATTGCATGCGTGCGGATGTCTGATCCTAAGACTTAGACTTTGAACGGACAAAAAAACACACATTAAAAATGTGTATAATCAATGGCATACATGAGCGCCGTCCGCACATTGGTGAAGGCATCATGTGGCTCACATGTATGCCATTCGCATGGAACATGTTAACAATTATTATATTATGACTATATGCAATCCCTCAACTAATTATCCAACGGCAAGAAAGGGGCATGAAACTAAAGGCAAACCAGCTACGACCTGTTATTAAGTTAAAACACATGTTATTTTTATGAGCGCTCTAGACTCAGTATATTGAAAAGAGATAAGTACAAAAAAATATGCTTAGGAATGTTTTCAGATTTTAAGTACAATTTGTGACGTTTCTGGTGTGTTTACTTTTGTGGCTGTCAATCTGTTGAATTTTTTGCTGGTTTTTTTCGAATTTTTGCATTTTGAAGTTTTTTTATACGAAACGTGGACGATGACAAAGACAAACGAAGAGAGACTACTTGTTTGGGAAAGAAGAATCCTAAGGAAGATCTTTGGTCCTGTACTGGATGAAGCATCAGGACAATATAGGATAACAAAGAGCTCGAAGAACTTTACCCAGACGCCAACATCATAAAAGAAATAAAGTCCAGAAGACCCCAATGGGCGGGACACCTCAGAAGACATTCTGGCCAAAGAACAGCAAGACTGGTGTGGGAGGAAGTCCCAACTGGAAGGAGACCACGCGGACGCCCTCGACTCCGGTGGCGAGATAATATAGCAGGAGGCCTAAGCGCGATGAGCGTGGAGAATTGGATGGAGGTTGCTCAAGACAGAAAACAGTGAAGGCATGTTGTCGAGTCGGCTAAAACCCACGAAGGGTTGTAACGCCACGGAGTAAGTAAGTAAGTAAGAAAGGGGTAGGTTACAAAACAAAGGCATAAATAACACTGGCGAGTTCGCGGCTAGTCATACCACGAAAGAAAAGACTATGGCCTTAAGATAATTCTTTAACATACTAGGGGTGAATGGCACTATCAGAAAAGAAGATCGACCTCTCGCAATCCCTGTACCGAAAGCATGCCAATAGTTTATAAAACAAATAAAAAGCTCTTGTTATCGCTTCTATACACTTGAGTCCAGGGTTCTTTACCCGTGACGGCTGTAAAGAAGCACAGAGGAAGCCTCTGTTGAATGTAGTAAGCTCATACAAGACTGCATCAACCGTGGCTCTACAGGTGATCGCGGGCGCCCCTCCCATCCATCTGCTAGCTAAAGAACGCCAGTTCCTATATGAGCACCGCCACGGCCACTTACCCGAGGTAAGATCGGCCGCACGACAACAACTCCTGGCGGACTGGCAGCTGGAATGGGAGGCGGAATCTACCAAAGCCCAGTGGACCAAAAGGCTGATCCCGAACGTAGTCGTGGTACGCCTGCAAGTTCAAGAGAGTAAATTTTTACTTTACGCAATTTTTGACCGGTCATGGATCATTCAGGGCATTCACCCACAGGACCGGGAAGTCGGACGATGACCTATGTCGGGCCTGTCGCGTGAGGGAAGACGCAGAACACTGTGTTTTCCGGTGCAGCGTCTTTGCTCACGAGCAGGTCAGGCTTCGTAATAGGTTTGGCGACATCGGCCCTGATAATATTATTAATTTCGCGATAGGAAACAAGGCAGATTTCGAGGTTATAATTGACATTATAACCGGTATCATTAAGAGAAAATCCGAGTTAGAACGACTGGAGCAGAATGGGTGAGGCGGATCTCCACAATACCTATAAAACAAAAAATATATAAAAAATAAAAAACAAAATAAAAAAAATAAGAAATAAAAAAATTAAAAAACATAAGCGTAGCAATCCTATAACATGAGTTGGTAAGTGTATAAATTCCTTTGGGCACAACCACAAACCCAACGTATTAAGTTCCTCTGTATGTGTAAAAGTTATATTGGCACAACGAAAAAATCCACACCGTAATCCGCGTCAGAGAAATATGACCCTAATTCTTCTAGGACTCATTTTATCTGTCACACTACAGAACAGCTACCCAAGCCCTGCCGTTTTCAGGCAGGGTTTGGCCCACCTTTCTCCGTGTAGGAATCAGACTTTTTCTCTATTTGTAGATTGTAGATTGCAAAAGGGGTCGATTGGCCCAGTTGACCTTACTACACTGCGACCTATAAGATCTTTTGTGTATACCCTACATCTATATTTTAGTCCAAAAGGTCTAGGCTTCTAAGAAAGTCCATTATCCGTTTTGGAGCTAGGTTTGTAATCTGATCAGGATCAAGGAATACCTGTTCCAGATATTTATGGCGTTGCCGAACAATTACTCTGCAATTGCAGATAATATGTTCTGACGTCTCATCTGCCTCATCGCAGAATCTACATGTCCCACTGTCCAGTATGCCCATTTTACAGAGATGGTATCTGAGTGAGCAGTGTCCAGTGAGAATTCCTGTGATTACTCTGAGATCAGATTTCTGAAGCTCTAAGAGTAATTTCGCGTAGCGGGCAGAGGGTCGTAATAACCTTTTTGCCTGTCTTTGGCCTGGAACATTTTTCCAGTAGGCTGCACTGAGTTCCTTTTCATATTTTCGAACTTCTTCCATTATGCGGCTTTTTGGTATGCCACAAAATGGTTCAGGTCCGATGAAAGGAGTACAAGCTCCGTCCTTTGCGAGACTATCGGCAATCTCATTTCCGACAATTCCTTTATGCCCTGGCACCCATAGCAACGTTAGTTTGTTGCGACTAGCCAGTTGTTTAAGGGATTGTTTGCAATTCCAGGCTATTTTTGACTCGTAAGTTGTGGAATTCAGAGCCTTCAAAGCAGCCTGACTATCAGACGCAATAAATATTCTTGCTGAGTTGAGGCCTTTTCTTAGGCACTCTTGAGCACAGAACTCTATTGCTATTAGTTCTGATTGAAATATTGTTGGAGCATTTCCAAGGGCTGCGGATATCCTAATATTAGGACCTGTGATCCCTATTCCTACTCCTTCGTTTGTTTTTGACCCATCAGTATAGTAAGTGAGGGCACCTTTTGTGATTTGAGCGATTTCGTTTTCTGTCAACTCGCGGTCGTTAATAATAACATCTAACGCGAGTTCGAAATCTTGTTTTGCAGGCATTACGTCTGTAGGCATCTTCATGATTTGGGTTGTTCCAGCCCTTAATACCTCAAGATGTCCCGTTAAGTCACCGGGTTTTAGAGATTTAGTCTGTGTCAGCCTATAGGCATTTTCTAGAGCGATCCTCTGTACATGTAAATGTAGTGGAGGAAGGTCTAGCATTGCCTCTAAGGCTGCGGTAGGACACGATCTCATTGCACCCGTGATCCCAATACAGGCAAGTCGTTGCACTTTTTGCAACTCGTTTATTGCCTTTTGCTGCTTTGTTTTGGTCCACCAAACCATCGCAGCATAAGTGATAATAGGTCTGACAACCGTTAAATATGACCAGTAGATCATTTTTGGCTTCAGACCCCAGGTTTTCCCAAAAAGCCTACGGCACATCCAGAAAGCCCTTGTTGCTTTTATGGTAATATGAGTGAGGTGTGCATTCCACGTAAGTCTCGTATCAAGGATGACTCCTAGGTACTTAACCTCTTCTGAGAAAGAAAGGGTTATTCCATTCATGATCGGAGGCTGTAATGTTAGTTTCCTCCTGTTAGTGAACGGAATAAGTGTCGTTTTGTTGGGATTGACTGATAGCCCTTCCCTCGAACACCAAGTGGTTATAATGTTTAAGGCCTGCTGCATGCGTTCGGCAATAATACCGTCATGTTTGCCTCTAACCACTATAACTAGATCGTCAGCATAGCCCAGAGCACGAAATCCTGTTCTTTTGAGCTTTGTTAGGAGGTCGTCAACCACTAGCGACCACAGTAGAGGTGATAAGACTCCTCCTTGAGGACAACCTTTTACTGCTTTTATAGTAGTTGATTTGCCTACTAGGTAGGTAATAATTTTCCTAGTGTTTAGCATGGATTGAATCCATTTAGTAATGGAAGGTTGGATACCTTTTGCTGTTGCGGCGGCGCTGATTGATTCATATGAGGTGTTGTCAAACGCACCCTCTATATCTATGAATGCACATAGCGCCACTTCCTTTGATCCTATTGCCTTTTCTATGTCTTTTACGAGACAGTGCAAGGCATCCACGGTGGATTTGCCTGATTGGTAGGCAAATTGTTCTTTGTGAAGCGGTATATTTGTTAAATATTCGCTTCTTATATATATATCAAGTATTTTTTCCATACTTTTAAGTAGAAAGGAGGTAAGGCTTATGGGTCTATATGACTTCGGCTCCTCTGGAGGGCGTTTACCACTCTTAGGAATGAAGCATACCCTAACCTCTCTCCACCCTTTTGGAATGTAGCCCAAGATGAAGCTTATCTTGAATATTTTGACTAGATGAGGAGTTAATGTATCAACGCCCTGCTGTAGCAGGGCTGGAAAGATACCATCCTCTCCAGGAGATTTGTAGGGCTTAAAGCTATGTATTGCCCATTTAATTCTATTTTTGGTGAAGATTTTTCCCGCTAGGCTTTTTGCAGCTCTTGATGTTCTGTAATTAGATTCATCAAGATTAACCCTTAGGTCATCTTCAATGAGTGTTGACCCAGGAAAGTGAGATTGTAATAAGCAACTCATGCTTTCCTCTATGGTTTCAGTAAACTCTCCGTTTGGCTTTTTTAGAAGTCCAATACCGTTTGAGTGGTCCTTTGAGATTACTTTTTGGAGGCGTACTGCTGGGGCTAATTCAGTTATCCCCTCGCAGAATTGCCTCCATGTTCTTTTCTTAGACCTTCTAAGTTCTTTATTGTATTCTGTTAAAGCCTTTTTGTAGTCATCCCAGTTACCTATACTTTTGGCTCTATTAAAAGCTTTACGAGTTTGAGCTTTTAACTTACTGAGTTCCCTGTTCCACCATGGCACATCTCTTTTGACGGCTTTGGTCTTGATGGGACAGGCCCCCTCATAGCAGCTAATTATCGTACGATTTAGCCATTGTGAGGCACCTTCCAGTTCCTCTATGGTTTCAATCGAATAAGTTACGCCTTCAACATCTGACCTTAGGGTGTCCTTATATGCACACCAGTCAGTCTGTTTCGGTATTCGACAGGACTGTATCTGTTCCCGCTCAGCCTCGACATCGAACCTTATGGTTCTATGATCCGACATCGATACCTCATCGGAGACATGCTAGTTCTGTATTAGATTTGTAGCAGAGCAACTAGTTAAGGTGATGTCAAGCACCTCTTTCCTATTGGCAGTGATAAAAGTTGGTTTGTTACCTCTATTGATAATGTCTATATTGGAGTTAGCCAAATATTCTAAAAGGTACTCACCACGTTTGTTCGTGTCTGTGCTGCCCCATACTATGCTGTGGGAGTTCGCATCACATCCAAGGATAAGTTGTCTGTTCTTTTTGTTGCACCAACTGATGAGGCCTTTCACTTCCTCTGGCGGAGGTTGGTCTTCATCACCCGGGAAATAGGCAGAGGCAATTATAATTTGCCTTTTGCCCCTTTCCGTGGGGAGCTCCACTTCAGCTGTTGCTAAGTCTCTTGTGATAAACTCCGGAACAGAAATGAATTTTAGTTTTTTAGAGATGAGCAAAGCTGCTCTTGGCAAGTCATGCATTTGTGAATAAATCAACTTACATGTATTATTTGGAAGTCCTTTGATAAGTCCTTTGTCAGCCCAGGGCTCTTGAATGAGCCCGATATCAGTTAGGTTTCTGCTAAAATTCCTGTTAAGCACACTAGTTGCGGCTTTTGCGTGATGGAGATTTAACTGCAGAAACCTAATATTTTTGTTGGAAGCCATTTTACTGGCTTTTGGGACCTTTATCTGATCCCTTTTTGAACTTCGCAGGGCCCTTTTCCTGGGCCCCTTTTTTTGTGGCCATTTTTGCTGCTTCACTAGTTGAAGCAGCTTCTGGCTCACTAGGTTTTGGATGGCCTTTTTTTGGTAATATTCTTACCTGGCCAAATTTATAGTTGGCTTTATAGCCATTTTTTTCACCCTTTCAGCGGAGTTAGGGTCCATTGAAAGAGTGAGCTCTACAGTAGGGCCTTTGTCAACCCTTCTTACAACTCTCCAATTCTGTGAGTTGAGGTCTTCATTTTGGACCTCTAAGAATCGAAGAATTTTTGCATTCGTGGTGTTCAGACTATCAGGAAGATATGTCACAAAGATCTCGGAGTGAGGAATATTGCTTTCCTCTTCCAGTCTCAGCGAGATACCCTCCTGTGGCTGCAGCTCCTGAATTATGCTTTTAAGCCACTCAACTGTGGCTTTGTCAGCACAAGACAGAAGCATCCAACCCGGTCTGAATTGTAGGTTGCTGAATTTAGGCCTAATTGTTGCCTTTGGATCCAGCTCCACTATTTTTTCCAGAATCTTCTCTTTCGTTGCGGCTAGTTGTTCCACTGTTAGTGAAGATTCTGGATGGTTTTTGGGCATTATTCCTACCCTTATTGCCGCTGCAACCTGTCCATAGGATGGTTTGTTTTCTTCACCACCGCTGGTTATCCCAACGGTGGTGCCAACTCCCTTTTTCCTAGGATTTTCTGGCGTGCTCTCCTCAGACCGGATTCTCTTGGACCCTTTGCCCTTGGATACATCCTCGGGTGGTTTTTGTATAGGCTTTTGTGCCTGTTGTCGAGCCTCTTCATATTTAAGGCCTTGTTTTAACAGGTACTTAAACCTTTTTCGGGCAGCGCCACTCAGTTTCTCTCTTTCGGTTTTTTTTTTATTTAGTCCTACCGTTTTTAGACTGGAAAATAGACCCGTAAATGACCCAATGTTTCTGGTTATTTTCTTTCATTCAGCTCGGGATATCCCCATGCATCGCTCCCTAAGGAGCACGTCCAGGGATATTCCGGGTCGGAAGAGGGGGTGGTTTTAGTTGGTAGGCGGCTGGTGATGGGGGGCATGTGGGACGCATGGGCCATACTGTGGTTGGTGCGCCCTAGCGTGTTCTCCTCTCCTGTCCGAGTCCAACAGTACTAGGGACTCCTTCCCTAGTCTGCTAAGAGCGTTCCACCTCAGTCCAAAAAAAAAGTTCTTTACCCGTGCGTCATTAATACATGGCGAGATAAAACACATACTTTTTATCTAGCATTATTCTCTTCCACGCATGAAACTAAAGGCAAACCAGCTACCGCCTGTTATTAAGTAAAAACACATGTTATTTTTATGAGCGCTCTAGACTCAGTATATTGAAAATAGATAAGTACAAAAAAGACGCTTAGGAATGTTTTCAGATTTTAAGTACAATTTGTGACGTTTCTCGTGTGTTTACTTTTGTGGCTGTCAGTCTGTTGAATTTTTTGCTGTTTTTTTGTCGAATTTTTGCATTTTGAGGTTTTTTATACTATACAAACAGTTTTTTTCACAACTAATTTTATATTGGAATTTGAAAAGGTAAGTGTATTTTTTTTTGTTAAGGAAGTTTTGTTAAGTGACAGTTAAGGAATGGCTGACTGTGTTAAATTTCCGCCAAAGTGAATGAAATGACAAAAATAAAATATGGTTATGCATTTTTTTTATAAATTGTTTATTTATTTATCATTAATGACATTAAAAGAATTTATTAAGCTACTTAATACAAAAATGTAGCTGTAATTCTGCACCAAAACTTACATTTGACATTCTATTTATTTGATAACGTCAAATTTTAACCCGTGATCGGAGCAGTAGCTACTTACTGTCACTTGCTGTTGCGTTTAGTAAAGGACATCGCACACATCTTATGGAAAATATAATGTCACTCAAATTCAATAAAATTTATACGATTAGATTCGTTTTAATATAACGATCAATTCTTATCATTGCGCCAACTCTTAATTATGATTAATTACGGCGCAAATTGCAATTAAAGTTTATCGAAATCACATTTTTGGAGTCCATAAAATGTTAGTTTACAATCATTATTGCTCTGAGTGCTATTCATGACAGCTTAAATCCCGCTGGGCCTAAGCGGATTAGTGAAACTAATCCGCTGATTTATGGAGTACCGAAAATCTGGGTATTTTAAAATATTTTTCTCTCTCTAACTTATGTACCTACCCATTTGATTTCAGATTTATTTATATCAATTTCTGCTCTTATTTTTGAAAATAGAGAGTTGGCGCAATGATAAGATTTGATCGTTAATTTAAAACGAATCTATTGGTATAAATTTTATTGAATTTGAGTGACATTATATTTTCCATAAGATGTGTGCGATGTCCTTTCTGACTTATTTCATATGCTTTAAATGATGACGCAAGGGTAGAGAAACCTGGACTCAACTGTAACTGCAGATACACTAAGAGCTTTGGGTATTGTAGATCACCTTCTTCAATGGATTTCGGAATTTGTTAGTGGCCGTACACAGGCAGTTAATTTGGGAAGTGATACTTCAATTGAAATATCGGTACCATCGGGGGTGCCGCAAGGCTCCCATTGTGGATCTGTTTTGTTTAGCTTGTTTCTGGTTGATTTAGTACCAAAAATAAAAAATTGTAGTGTTCTTATGTTTGCTGACGATGTAAAACTGTTCCGAAAAATTCAATCCTGGAATGATGCTGTTATATTACAGGAAGACCTTAATTTGTTTTGGAAAACCAATTACATTTGTTTATTATATAAATAACTTGCCATTAGCCTCTAAAAATGAAGTATCAGATTTGGGAATCTGGTTAGATACCAAACTGTCTTTCTCAAGCCATATCAAACAAACAGGGCAATGAAACTACTGGGATTTACCTAACGCACATCTGTAGACCTGTCTTTACTCACTTTTAGAAGACTTTATTGTGGTCTTGTTAGTCCCATTCTAGAGTTTGGATCAGTTGTATGGTCCCCATCATACAACTGTTACATTGAACAAATTGAAAGAGTCCAAAATACATTTTTGAGGATAGCAGCTTATAAGAGTGGAAACTGGAGAGAGGAATATGACTATCAGTGGGTAAGAGGTAGTCTGAATTTACCAACACTTGAGTCAAGGAGGACATTGTTAGATTTATGTTTCCTACACAAAGTTATTAATGCTATTGACCTCAATTGTTATCCCTTATTAATGTTAAACTTCCTTGTAGAAACAACAGACAGTCAGAAATCTTTTCAGTGCCATTTCAGCACAATAATTATGGTATAAATGAACTGACTACACGATTGGTCTGGAGTGCCAATAGCCTGCCAAGACAAATGGATATTTTTGACTATAAAATTAGTTTATTTAAAAAACAATTAAAATGTATCTTATAATAAGTGATCTATTTTACATGTCAACCCTAGTATAACCTTGCTAGCTGTATAGTAGCTGTTTGATATTTAAACATTTATTGTTAAGCTGTAGCTTTGTTAAAACTGTAAATAGACGCTGTTAATAAATAAATAGATATCTAGGACATTAAGAAACTGTCTATTATCAATAAGAGCATGGTTGGTTTGGTGATGTGTGAGCTCATTGGACCATGTCTATTTTGTGTTTCTTGTAATTTCGAGTGTCCTAAACAGATTCAAATTCTTTATAAAAATGTGTTCTTCTTCTCTTCTCCTTTTCTTTGGTTGGTGTATGTGCATTGATTATACTTAAATTGAAGAATTTTTCCCCGGTTTTAAAAATATTTAATATGTGGCCGATCAGTTTGAAGTCAAGGACTATTTGCTGCACTACCTTGAAATATAACAGCAGTCATCCGCCAAATGTATGAGGCCTTCTTAATATACAGCTGTAATATACATATTGGTGTATTCTGTGTTGTGTTCATTAGGTATCCTATCTACTCTGCATGTCCTAAATTGCTGTAAAATCGACCTTGTATTTGGTTAGCGCCATTGGTTTCATTTCAGGTGAAATTTTTTAAGTTATTTGTCTTGTTTCGTAGCTTGGATAACTTCAGTAAATTCTATCCAGTATTTTAGCTTCACATTTCATAACAATATTTGTTTAGAGGGTGAAGGTGTTAGCCTCATGCCCAAGTCCCAACCTGGAGGGCCAGGAACTCTTCTGTTAGCATTGCCACGCCATATATTACTCTGTTTTGGTTCGTGAGTGATATTTATTTTCCATCTACCTGCTGACCTTAGAAACGATTAGGGGTTTCCCCTATCAATTACCTGGGGATGCATCCAACGGAAGACTGTGTACCTCTCATGGTTCATAAATTATTAATTTTAAGATAAAAATTTCACAAAGACTTAGTTGTTATTTATTAATCTTCTTCTTCTTCATGTGCCTTATCCGTTGCAGACGTTGGCTATCATCATAGCAATTTAATTTTGTTTGCGGTGTCTCTGAATAACTCAATCGATGTTAGTTCCAAACATTGGCATAAGTTCTCAAACAATGACCGTCTTCTTCTTCCAGATCCACGTTTGTTCTCTATATTACCCTGTATTATCAGTTGGAGTATACTATATTTATCAAGTCTCATAATAAGATCGAGATATTCAAGTTTCCGTTTCTTAAATGTAAAATAGATTTCTTTTTGTTTTCCCATTCGGCGCAATACCACAATGTTGATGGTGTGAGTATTCCAGGATATTTTGAGGATACGTTGGTACACCCAATTTCGAACGCCTCTAGCTTTTTCATTAATGTTTCTGTTATTGTTCAGGCCTCTGCCACATACAGCAAGACTGGAAAAACATAGCATTTTAGCAGCTGTATTTTTAGTGGGAGAGATATGTCGCATTGGGTGAATATATTTCTCATGCTGTTAAATGTTGCTCTGGCCTTTTCAACTCTAGATCATATTTCAGTTGTTTGATCCCATTTTGAGTTGACTACTGTTCCAAGGTATACATATGAGTCAATGTGTTGAATTAATTGGTTTTTTTATTTATTAATAACAACTTTAATTTAATAAATAAAAAATAATACTATAGACATACCTCAAAGGCTTGTAGCATTACTTCAGAGCTTTCACTCTCATCTGCATAATTTTGTGGGCAAACAAATAAAATTCTAAGTTTATCCATGATGTTTAAAATATCGGTTTCACAATGAATTATGGGCAAAATTTATTACAAAATAATAGATGATTTTTCAAGTAGGTACATTCAGTGTCTAAGAGATCTCATTTTGTTTTAATTCATCATTTCACATTAACCTCCTGGAGTGTTGCTAAAACATAACATTGCATTAATTAATTATATGAACACTTGAACAGATTTTTATATAAAATCATACAGTAACCACCACGCTACTAGACACAAGTGTACATTGAGGTAATACAGTCCTAGACCCTTCACTTATTGCACTGTTTACTTTTATGTCTAGTGACGTCTAGAATGCCAGAAAATGTATAGAAACCAATATAAATATAGAAAGTTGGGGCGTCGATTTCAAGAAATGTTGCTGGCTAAATGGGCGCAGTTCCCAAAGGCCATAAAAGAAAAAAACAAAAAATAGAAAGTTGACAGTTTATAAAACACCTGTATTTGAAGTTTATAGTTGTCATTGTATTAAAGTTGTAAAAGTTATAAAATATTGTATGTAATAATGTTGGTGTTTGAATAAAGCTTTTTTTAAACCAGAGTAACAATACTATTAATTAATGTATTTTTTGTATGGAAAAACAATTATTTTGAATAGTTCCGTGACAGACATCAAAGTCGCAAGTGAGAAGGGGCCAGATTAGCCCATGTCTAGAAATTAGGTACTCGTGTGTCTACTAGTGTGGTGCTTACTGTATACCATATAAGTGATAGGTAAGTTTATTTGAAATTGGAAGTCCTAATACATAAACAATTTTAAATAAAATTAAGCCAATAATAGTGTCTGTAAAATAAATGAACAAAATTAAAAAATAAAATAAACAATACAATAAACAAGTAAAATTTAAAGGTGCTAAAATGATACAAACTACAGTTCAAAATATATAAAACCATCATACAACCAATAGCAAAATATGGTGCAGAAACATGGATCATGACAGAAAAGACAATAAACCTTAACACCTTCCAAAAAGGATATTGAGAAGGATATTGGGACCCATCTGCAACAATGATTTGTGGAGAGCAGGTTCAACCACAAGTTTAAGCAACATTAAAAGTATCCTCTAAGATGTAAAAACACAATGATTCTAGATTGGTTAATGTATGAACCTATAAAGAATGAAAACAGAACACCTATACTGCGTTCCACGGTCACCTTTCAGTACAGACTCTTATAAAGAATAGTGTTGCCAAGAGACATTAATATTTATATTAAATAAATTTTATCACCTTTCAGTGCAGACTCTTATAAAGAACAGTGTTGCCAAGAGACATTAATATTTATAGTAAATAAATTTTAAAGTATTTTTATACCTCACTTGGTCTATTAAATTTGTCAGTATGTATGAGAAATCTTGTAAGCTGTCAAAGCAACGGGAGTTTAGCTCGGTGGTAGCTCGTTCGACCAGAGATCGAGAGGTCCCTGGTTCGAATCCGTGTGTTATCTAACTTTTTTTTTATTTTTAGTATTGTTTTAATAAAAATTTTTGGAAAGTAGTAAGTAAAAATTAGTTTTGTTATGAAGCTATTTCCTTGTGGCATTTTTATAATTAAGTATTTTCTATGGGAAATAAGCCACAATTTTACTGAAAAATGAATTTATTAACGTTTCGAAGCCCAAATCGGGTTTCGTTTTTAAAATACAAAATACTATTGAATAATATTATAAAATAGAATAGTATTTTGTATTTTGAGAACGAAACCCGATTTGGGCTTCGAAACGTTAATAAATTAATTTTTTAGTAAAATTGTGGCTTATTTCCCATAGAAAATAATTAATTATAAAAATTAGTTTAATCGTTAAATACAAATAACCTGTTGACAGTATATTTATTTCGTTGAAATCATATAATAGAAGTATAACTTCTTGCGTAAAGTATAAATACGTGCGTATAAATACGTTGCGTATAAATATGTGCGTACAAAGTACATGTGTTAAAAAGTACGTTTTTAAGGCACTCATGTGAATTGCAGAATTCGCTTCACTCATTCTGCAAACTTTCACATGCGTGCCTTAAAATCTTACTTTTAACACTTATACAGTACGTAAATCGTACAGCTGGACATAGGGAATATACATTGAGAGAATTCTGGCAACTGCGCTAACCTGTGTTAGTTGAAGCTTCTGTTCGAGTACGAGTTTTTGGTGCAATAGAGCTGTTAGAACGAATATAATGAGTGAGTTTTGAAGCAAGGCTGTCCGTAAATAAATCAAAAACAAAGTTTATGAATAATGAGTTAATAATTTTACTTTAATTTTTAAAATATTTTTAATTTAAAAACTAATTTCAAAACTAAACAGTTTTCCCATTCCCTTAGGCCAAAAATATTTAGCTACTACATTGTCATATTTTGACGTTTATTTGTGTCAATCGAAATGAGTTATTAATTTTGAGGTTAATGCTCCTTAATGCTAACAACCATATTGTCATCGAGAGACCTCAGTTGCCACAATTATCTCAATATAATACAATTTATGTATTTATGTAGCTAAATATGTACAATGTATGTTCCCTATGTCCAGCTGAACGATTTACGTACTGTATCATAAATATCTATTAAGGCTATCGGTACATAATTCGCAAATATTTTACGGCTATCCCTATTTTTCTGTCTTTACACGGCAAATTACGTGTAGTAAAATTCACACTGGTATGGATATGTAAACATTACTAGAATGTCATTCTACTTGAAAATGTCATCATTAACTTAAAGAGATGGCTTTTGAATGTTCTTGGATAACTGTTATATTTGTATAATTGCAAAGTATTAATTCCGTTAATAAATGTGATAATTTTTTCACTAACTATGTATTCAGGGATTGTAATAATTTATATGCACAAAAAAACTAATACTCAATAGAGAAAAGAAGAGGAGAAGTGTTAAGGTGATTTTTTAATAATTTATTGTTACTATGGAACACTTACAATTTTGAACATCTTTAACAACAAAACACTTGGATTTCTGTGTGGATACACACACACACACACACACACACACACACACACACACACACACACACACACACACACACACACACACACACACACACACACACACACACACACACACACACACACACACACACACACACACACACACACACACACACACACACACACACACACACACACACACACACACACACACACACACACACACACACACACACACACACACACACACACACACACACACACACACACACACACACACACACACACACACACACACACACACACACACACACACACACACACACACACACACACACACACACACACACACACACACACACACACACACACACACACACACACACACACACACACACACACACACACACACACACACACACACACACACACACACACACACACACACACACACACACACACACACACACACACACACACACACACACACACACACACACACACACACACACACACACACACACACACACACACACACACACACACACACACACACACACACACACACACACACACACACACACACACACACACACACACACACACACACACACACACACACACACACACACACACACACACACACACACACACACACACACACACACACACACACACACACACACACACACACACACACACACACACACACACACACACACACACACACACACACACACACACACACACACACACACACACACACACACACACACACACACACACACACACACACACACACACACACACACACACACACACACACACACACACACACACACACACACACACACACACACACACACACACACACACACACACACACACACACACACACACACACACACACACACACACACACACACACACACACACACACACACACACACACACACACACACACACACACACACACACACACACACACACACACACACACACACACACACACACACACACACACACACACACACACACACACACACACACACACACACACACACACACACACACACACACACACACACACACACACACACACACACACACACACACACACACACACACACACACACACACACACACACACACACACACACACACACACACACACACACACACACACACACACACACACACACACACACACACACACACACACACACACACACACACACACACACACACACACACACACACACACACACACACACACACACACACACACACACACACACACACACACACACACACACACACACACACACACACACACACACACACACACACACACACACACACACACACACACACACACACACACACACACACACACACACACACACACACACACACACACACACACACACACACACACACACACACACACACACACACACACACACACACACACACACACACACACACACACACACACACACACACACACACACACACACACACACACACACACACACACACACACACACACACACACACACACACACACACACACACACACACACACACACACACACACACACACACACACACACACACACACACACACACACACACACACACACACACACACACACACACACACACACACACACACACACACACACACACTCGTGCATCCTCAGTGAAGCTATGCAGTCACAACTCTGAAAGAAATATCAACAATCTGCCTATTTAAGGGAAACCATGGCGATACGATGATTCCACCTTTTAAGACACACACACACACACACACACACACAATAAAGCAAAAATGTGCAAGTTCCCTATTTTGGGAAAAAACAAAAAACAAGGAATTATAGTTCTGCAAGCAAACTAAGAGAGTCATTAATATTCATCAGGGGTGTACTATTGATGGAAATGTGTACTTAAATAAACAAGAGATCATTCCATAAAACAGGTAGATCCTTTGTTGATAGAATTTCACACCTTGAAGAATAGCACCCCGCTGAGCCGAGTATTAATGACTCTCTTAGTTTGCTTGCAGAGTTTTACATGTTTATTTGTGTTTTTTATGTTTATTTATAAATGTTTTTCTCTTGGAGCAAATCTTAATGAGGAATTCTGCTTTACATAAAATATAACGCGAGAAATACAGTAGAGAAGATTTTTAATAGAAATCATTATTCATTCTTTTGGAAAACACTGATCAATGCAAGGCATTTACAAACAGCATAAACGCCAAAATGGCCACTTTTTAGTTAGCTGCACCAAAAAATACGATTTTAATATCCGCATGAGACAGTCAACACGGCATAACCACACACAAAGTACAATAATTTTAATATTGGTTTAAAGTTTTTATAAACGCCAATTTAGTCACGTGTGTGGACACCGATTGACATAACCGCCAAGCGCCGGTAAGAGAAACATTGTGTATAGTTTGGCCCAGTATTACTACTAAAGATATGTATCATTGCAATTTCTATACACCAGTAACATGATTTTACTTACCTCTGCTAGGTTTTCAATTTGTATCGATTTTTAAAGCGTAAACCGAATTTCTTTAAAAACTTACAAGGCGTTTGTGCCAAAACCAAATATTTACATCGTGGTTGACACAAGCGCCATCCATCCATGGTATTCTTATGCAGGTTTCATATTTAAAAATTGCGCACATAAAAAGATTATTTTAAAATTTTCTATTGTAACTTTGTACTAGTATGTTGAACGATTCTTTTTAGGTATTACAGCAAAGTTCAAATTGTTTTTAGATAGCTAAAAATGACGATTGATTTTTGGCGTTCACGCCATTTTTTTGTTGGAGATGAATAGCAGAAGTAGTAAGAAAATAATGTCGTTACCAAAGAAAAATAATACATAGAATTACAAAATGATAAGAATTATTGTAATTTTAGTGATAAACACATGTACACAAAATGTACACATGTAACTGAAACAAATCAATAAAATTATACAAAACACAAATACAATAATAAAATACAACAACATTGCAAGATGAAACCTAATTATCACATGGCAAGAGATCTCCTCAGTTGGCCCAGGCTTATATTAAACAGATCCATATCAAAATCGTTAAGGAAGCACATATATCTATCTAAAGGCATGTTTCTACCGTAGGATGTTCTGTGAAAGGCCGTGTTAAAGGTAACATTGTAGCGTAAACCTGGATATGGAACATTAAATCTTATACTATCCAACAAACTGGGACAATCAATAAGTCCATTAATGATTTTGAAAACAAAGACACCTCCCGAAATATCACGCCTAACACTAAGGGGAGCTAATGATAAACGTTGTTCAATCCCAGTGTAATCATGGTTCTCAATATAAGTCTGAGTTTTATAAGCACAGTATTTTAGGAACTTATGTTGGACTTTTTCAATAGTGTCAATATGTATTTGATGGTACGGAGACCAAACTACCGAACAATATTCTAATATAGATCTGACTAGACAACAATAGATCAACCTAACAGCATCAATAGAGAAGTATTTAGAGTTTCTTTTAACAAATCCAAGTAATTTAGAAGCTTTTACGGATAATGAATTGATATGTTCGACAAATGAGAGCTTTTCATCTATGATAACACCTAGATCTCTAACAGACGAGACATATCTAAGAGGTTTAGTGTCTATGTGATAAGCAGTATCAATTCTGTTTAACTTACGAGAAAAACTAATATAACAACACTTCTCAACACATAACTGAAGATTATTGCAAATGCACCAATCAAATAAGCGATCCATATCAGCCTGTAAAAGTGTCTGATCCTCAGTATCATTCACAACACGCCAAAATTTTACATCATAAGCTAACATTAAACATTTACTATATAAGAAGCAATTAACGATATCATTAACAAATAAGTAAAAAAACAGGGGAGACGTATGCCCACCCTGTGGAACACCAGAACTTACAGTAATAACATCAGAAAAAAGACCACCCACTTTAACTCGTTGGGTACGACCAGATAAAAAGTTTTTAACCCACTCAACAAAATGGACGTGAAAACCTACGGATGCCAATTTATTAAGGAGAATTTGGTGATCAACACGATCAAATATTCAAATGCCTTACTGAAATCCGTATAAATAGCATCAATCTGCTTACGATCTTCCATATGCTTTAAGAGATCAGATTGGTAGCAAACTAGATTCGTTACTGTAGATTTTTGTCTGCAAAAACCGTGCTGAGATTCAGAAATCAGACCCCTGCACACCCATGACAACTGCTTAGCTACCAAACTATCAAAGAGTTTGGGAATTGCGGATTGAATGCATATACTACGATAATTTTCTATGTCATTCTTCTTACCTTTTTTAAATATGGGTACAACAAAACTCTCCTTCCAAGCACCTGGAAATGTAGAAGACTGTAAGGATTTATTAAATAATAACAGTAATGGCGCAACAACAGTGCAGACACATTTTTTTAAAAGGAAATTAGGAACACCATCTGGTCCGCTGGAAGTTTTGTTTGGAAGAGAACATATACCATCAAAAATATCAGTGACAGTAAAGTCAGTGATATTGAAGCAAGCACCGATGTTGCTAACTAAATGTGCACTGGGTAACTTGAGATCGTTATTACTGGGTAAGTAAACAGTCTGAAAGAAATCTTTGAATAAATTAGCAATACCTTGTCCATTAGAAGCTGACCGTTCATTATAAAACATCAAATCAGGAAGGCTGTGACTAGACAGTTTATCCCTAATATATTTCCAAAAAAAATAAGGGTTATTCTGCAATTCAGCATCTAAACCTCTAATATACAGGGAAAAGCATGCATCAGACAACCGTTTACATTCTGATCGGAGACGAGAGAAATTGAAATAATTAACATCAGACCGATTCTTCATGTACAGAGAGTGGGCATACTTCTTTTCTCTCGTCAAACATCTAAGATCATGAGAAAACCACTTAGGAAAAGTAGAAGATCTATAGCGTTTCAAAGGTAGAAAAAAAGCGATACCTGTAGCAAGAATTTCATTGAAGACTTGAGTTGATACATTTATATCGCTATAACCTAAGCATTCCTGCCAATCTACAGCAGCCAAGAAGTTATTAAACTCAAAGTAGTTGCCGTTCTTGAAATCATAGTAGAATTCATCATAGGACAGACATGAAGAGGAGGATGTGTTTAAGACCATCAAACTAGCTTCATAGCCGAAATGATGTAAACTAGAGTTCAAGAGAGGATCACCCGCCTTTGTGATAACCAAGTCCCTATCGTTAGAGAAAACCAGGTCTAAAAATACATTTCTGTCATTAGGTAAAGAGTTTAGTTGGTAAAATTTTAGGTAACCATAAGCTTGTGCTACATCAACAGCTGGATCACCTCCTGGACAATGAACTAGGACACCAAACTCATCATTGGACCATACTGCATTTGGTAAGTTGTAATCGCCAAACATGTAAATATTAAGTGATGGATACTGAAGAACAATTTCTTCCATGGATTGGCAGTGCCACATGTATGCTTCCCGGGGAGAATGAGGAGGAATGTAAGTAGCCCCAATAATAAACTTGGACTTACCAAACTGACACAAAATAAGAAGTTGTTCAATATGGTCTTCATTGATAGAGATATAATGAGATTGCAGCTTGCTCCTAACAAATATCAGGACACCTTCTTCTTAAAGTTCCATCTCCTAGCGGAGGTTGGATATCATAATAGCTATGGTCACTTTGTTGGCTGCTGCTCTGAACAGTTGTAATGAACTACAGTTAAATCATTCTCTAAGGTTCCTCAGCCAGGAGATGCGTCTTCTTCCTATGCTTCTTTTTCCTTGGATCCTTCCTTGCATAATAACTCTCAGCAGCTCATATTTCTCTCCTCTGGTAATGTGACCCAAATATTCTAGTTTTCTTGTTTTTATACTGTTCATAATTTCTAACTCCTTATTTAAACGTCGTAGCACTTCAACATTGGTAATCCTTTGAACCCACTGAATTTTCAACATTCTTCTGAACACCACATTTCGAACGCTACTATTTTTCTTATATGTTGCCTTTTCAATGTCCAAGCTTCCATTCCGTATAGTAATATAGCAAATATGTAGCATCTTAGAGCACTCAATCTGAGAGGCAACTGAAGGTCTTTGTTTGTAAGCAGTGTCTTCATTTTTATAAATGCTTGCCTTGCAGTTTCAATTCGGACTTTAATTTCTTTGCTTTGGTCATTTTTGTCATCAACCCAGGTTCCCAGATATTTGTATGTCTTTACTTTTTCTATTTGGGTTTGCTCTAGTATTAACCTTTCATTTCCATGTTGTGTTTTTGAGACAATCATAAATTTAGTTTTTTTCTTGTTTATTTTGAGTCCATATCGAATGCAATAATCGTTAATTCTATTTAACAATTCTTGTAGCGACTCAAGGGTGTCTGCCATTATAACGGTGTCATCAGCGAATCTTATGTTATTTACTGTTCTTCCGTTTATAGATTCCATCACTTAGTTCCGCTATCGCTTCCTGAAATATAGCTTCACTGTACACGTTAAACAGTAGCGGCGACAGTACACAACCCTGTCTTACCCCTCTCTTTATATCAATATTCTCGGACTCTTGTTCGTCTATCTTTATATTGGCCTTTTGATTCCAATACAGATTGATGATAATTCGTAAGTCTCGTCTGCCTATATCTCTGTTTTTCAATAATTCTATTAGTTTTTCATGTCGGACTCTGTCGAACGCTTTTTCGAAGTCGATGAAACAGGAATAAATATCCAGGTTCGTATCTAAGCATCTTTGAGAGAGGACATTAAATGCAAACAATGCCTCTCTTGTTCCAAGTCCTTCTCTTGTTCCAAGTCCTTTGCGGAACCCAAATTGGGTATCATCCATATCATTTTCTAGCTTTCTGTATAATCTTCCATGAATCACCCTTAGAAATATTTTGAGGGTATGGCTTATCAGTGATATTGTCCTATAGTCTGAACAATCTTTGGCATATATTGTTTTAGGTATTGTTACAAAGGTGGACACCAGCCATTCCTGAGGTATTTTTCCGGTTTTATATACTTCATTAAACAGATCCAGTAGTACAGGTAGAGTTTCATCGTCTAGACATTTCAGTAATTCTGCAGGTATTTCGTCTGGACCTACAGTTTTTCCGTTTTTTGCGTTTCGTATTGCTTGTTCGGTTTCCTCCATTATGATCTCTGGTCCCGTTTCGCTATCGATTTCTTCCGGTTCTTGTCTATTATCCTCAAACAGATCTGTTATGTACGCCTTCCATTTTTTTAATTTCTCCTTGACTTCTATAATAATTTTTCCATTTATGTCTTTAAGAAGGCCATCTTTCTTTTTTCGCTGTGTATTTGTGATTTCCTTTATTTTCTTATGCATATTAAAGCTATCATGTTTTTTAGAATATTCCTCTATTTCACTGCATTGATTTGTCAGCCAGGTGGATTTGGCCTCTTTTATTTTCTTTATTATTAACCTCTGTATTTCTTTGTATTTTGCCTTATTCCTGCCTTTATGTTTTCTTCTTTCCTCCATTAACTCTAGGATTTCTGAAGTCATCCATCTCTGTTTTTTTCTTATTTTTGTCTGTAATATTTTCTTTCCTGCCTCTACCAACGTTTCTTGTATCATGTTCCATTTGTCATTAACATCTGTTGTCTTTATCACGTCTTGTTTGATTTTCTTTAAGTTATCATTTATTTCTTGTTTTAAACTCTGACGTATAGGTTCTTTTTTATCTTTCGAGACATCGAATCGTGGTATATTTGTTTGTTTTTGGATCTTTTTTAATTTTATCTTCATTACGCCTACTAGTGGATTATGGTCTGAATTTATGTCAGCTCCGGGGTATGTTCTCACAGACTTTATAGTGTTTTTATATCTGGATTTGATTAAAATGTAATCTATCTGGTTTCTTACAATGTGATCTTCCGAATCCGCCGGTGATTTCCAGGTATAAAGTCTTCTTTTAGGTAGTTTAAATAATGTATATATTACTACCAGCTCCTCGCTTTGGCAGAATTCGACAAGTCTGTCCCCCCTTTCATTTCTTTCATTAGGACACCACCCCCATTCAATTTGTCACTAGATTTCAGACTTCTGTCACAACGAAAAACATCAAAACCATCACATCTCAATTCACTGTCCCTGAAGTTATCATTCAAATTACTCTCAACTAGTATGATTATGTCGTATGGACAGCATGACACATTTATTAACAAATCAGAAAGTCTTGTACGCAGGCCACCAACATTCTGATAGTACACTGTTAATGGGTAAGAGCAAGGTTTTTTGGTTTTGATTTGACGACTACTGGCTCACCGTGACGGAACTGGATAGACAAATTCTCCTCACCCACATTTTCTCTCTCCAATAACGACTTTTCGCTGCTTTATAAGCCTCTTGTTCCATTTTGGTTTGATCACCAGACATTTTATATCTAGATCCACTAAGCTTATTGCGAGATTTCAGGGCCAATTTTACAGTGTTAGAGTCACAGATAACTTTGACTGGTCTAGCACGATCAGTGACTTTACCAATATGTAGTACATGAGTAATTGTAGATTCTTCATTCTGTATACCAATCATTCGGAAAACCTCATGAACAATATTTTTATCATGGTCAATTCGATCATTTAAAAGGGTGGAATTGGATTCAGGAATATTGTATAATATGAGATTATTAGCTCTAACTAAGCGCTGTTGTACTTCATAGAAAACTGAACTAGTTTTAGTTTCGTTTTTTGTTTGATTTTTTAAATTAGCCAATTCTAGCTCTAAAGAACTAATCTTATCTGTCAGTGCTTTAATCTCTCTGAGCACTGCTGGGGCAGATTTGAAGGCATCTTTGCAATCACGACAGAAAAAAAACATGGATCTTTTCTGCAATGCAATCGCCCTAAATTCAGTGCTAGACAAACCAAGACATTTCGCATTTAGGTGAAATGGTAACTGGCAGCTATCACAAACGGCAATTTTATCATCATCAGCAATTTTATTGCAACCACCACATGTAAATTTGCCAGACATAACCTCCAATATATAAACAAAACTTGTACTAGGTTAAAACATAAAAACAACTACAGTCTCCACTTGAGGGACAGATTCAACTTATAAAGAAGCACAAACACTAATGGAATCAATTAAAATCAGACTGGTATATAGGTCTGGATCCCGCGTATGAAAAAAAAGTTGATTAATAGCAAGCTGAAAATTTGTTGATAGCTTAAGGGTGTCTAGTCGGACAAACTTTGATCACTGGAACACTGGAACAGGGGAAGTTTTAATTGTGGAATAGGTTAAAAATTTGGAACGGTCAGACCACGAAAACGGCACATGTATTTTGTCCGACAGAACAGACTTAAACTCTCCGAACAGAGATTAAACTCTCATGCAAAAATCAGATTGCTATTTATCACCAAATGGGTGTTTTAATGAGTGGAACATGTAGAATATGTCAAATGACAGGAATTATGACAGGTGATAAATAGCAGTCTGATTTTTGCATGAGAGTTTAATCTCTGTTCGGAGAGTTTAAGTCTGTTCTGTCGGACAAAATAAATGTGCCGTTTTCGTGGTCTGACCGTTCCAAATTTTTAACCTGTTCCACAATTAAAACTACCCCTGTTACAGTGTTCCCATATATCAAAGTTTATCCGACTAGACACCCTTAAGCTATTAACAAATTTTCAGCTTGCTATTAATCAACTTTTTTTTCATACGCGCGATCCAGACCTAATAGTTAAAGTTTCATGCATAACGATTAACAATGTATACATAATATTTGTAATAGTCCCTCTACTGAGAATTTAAACCGTACAGACTGACAATAATTGTATTGGCTATAATACCTACTTCTATATTCCCCTTATGCCTGGTTGCACCAACAGATCTTAAGGTCCAGCTTAGCTAAGCTCTACTTATAGATAGGGCCTCCTTGAGTATCACTTACGTTGCACCATAATTTTAGATTCTTACCTTATTATCAATTATATCTATTATTATATTATGGTATTTTTATTGTAATATATTATAATTATATTATATTAATTCTTATGATATTCTCGACTTAAGCTTAAGATCTGTTGGTGCAACCGGGCATTAGAAGCTTATAACCTTTATGATGTTCAGGGCCGCGTTTAGGTCAATAAACGCCCTAGGCAATACTGTAGTAGCCGCCCTTCAATCACGTACCATTTTTTCGAAAAAAAAAATTGCAGAAATTTGCAAAAATACTAAAAATGAATTCAAACTACGATGTTTATATACCTATAACAGAAAAAAATTTCATTCCAGTTCGATCACATCAGACTTCTTTTCAAAAAAAAAATTTTTTCTTGACAAAATCGACAAATTGTTAACACGTTCTTGCGCCATACTTAGTGTGACCAACTAGTCCGAAAAATCCGGGACATGGCCCGAATTACGAAGTCGTGTCCCGGTGTCCTGGACAAGGCTTCCGGGCCATCCGAATTTTCAACGTTTTGGTAAAATTCTATTTTGAAATTTTGAATACGTTATTCTTCTAAGAATTCACAAGAAACTGAATTGGTGGGACGAAAAAATTCATGGTGGGTCACCGTCATTGTTATAAAGCAAATTTCATCGCAAGGTAAATAAAATTTTAAGAAACAAGCAATACAAACAGTGAATATATTTTGTTCGTTGTCGTTGAGGTCAATTTAAAATATGAATGGATTGCTTTTTAAAGGTTTTCTTCTCATTTTTAAGCAAATTCAATCGTTCGACAAAAAATATGATACTTAGTAAGAAGTAATCAGCATAATGATGTTCTGAAGCTGTTTTCTTGGGCATATTTGACAATTATATTTTGGATGGGATTAAGCCACAATTGGTTGTAATGATAATTACATTTTTATACTAACCTAAATTTATATTTACATGGAAATCCAACATCAGCTGATTTTCTAATTTTTCTTTTTTTGAGAACGATTTGCCGATTGGAAGTCGAAACGTCAAAAACAACAAAAATGTAATACTTATCATTACAACCATTTGTGGCTTAAATCCCATAAAAAATATCATTATCAACATAAAAATGTTAAATAATCAATAAAACGATGATATTAAGTTTCTATATTAAAAAATGGCCCGATTTTCATTGAAAAGTCCCGGATTTCAGGTATTTTTTCAGCCTTGGCCCGGATTGGACTGAATTGGAGTTGGTCACACTAGCCATACTTGATGTGAAATTATTTTTAATTATTGACGTTTTCGAAAATGACCTTTCAGCGGACACGTTGGCAACTGGGATGCACAAGTAAATGTGCAAAGCAATGCCAAAATTAGGGAAAATATCTTTCAATCCACTTAGTGCAGTCACTGAAGGTTTTCACCTCCGATATCGTTGAACCTCCTTCAATTTTCATGCAAATTGGTGAGTAGTTAGAGGATACCTCTAGGAGTAAAGGTGACATGATGCCAACTTGCGCTTTTACCGTGGTGGTGAATGCCACCCCTTCTCGAGGATGAAAATTATTTTTTTAATAATACCATAAATCGATAGAGAAACAAATTCTAAGCAAAATTTGATATATAAAGTTATTAATATAAATCAATACTTTTTGAGTTATTAAAGATAAAGATTTTTTTAATGCATGTTTTAAAGCTGTTTTTCACTTAGAACTCAATAACTATAAGCTTTTACAAAAAAGTTATTATTATCAAAATTGAAGATAATAAAAAGCTGAATACACTCCTTACTTAAAGAACTAAACTAATGTCAATTCAAAGTGAGTTATGGGTAATTGAATGTATATTTTTTTCAACGAGTACTCAAATCTACATAAGTATTCAAGCTTAAATAACGGGAAAAGATGCATTTTATAAAATATACCTACTAATTAAACACTTGTTAAAGTACTTCGGAGTACCTATCAAATGAGCTCTAGTAGAAGTTAATATCATCACAATTAAGCAAGTTATGATGAAAATAAGAGAACCCTTTAGAACTTTTTAGGAGAAAGTGAAAAATAAAACATACACCATTTCCACAAAAATTAAAATTTATAGTAATCCTTAGCAGAATTTCTTTATATTAGCATAAATAATGATTTCAACAATTTTGACCGATTTAGAATTCATATTAAAAATAAAAAAAAAAATTAAAAAATCAGAATTTTTAAGATTTTCATTTCCTTTTGATAATAACTCCAAAAATACTTAATATACGTAAAAAGTGATATATGTAACCAAATTTTAGTTTTCTCTGTATCAAATATTTTAACTTTTTATATCGTAAAAACTAACGGAGGTGTTTAAAAAAACAATAACTTTTTTGGAAAAATTTTTAAAAGATAAATTTTGAAAAATATTTGGTGCATAAATTTTAATGCTATCAACTTGTTCGGGGGCTCATTTGTTAGATATTTGTAAGTACTTTGACAAATATTTAATAAGGTTATTTTATAAAATGCACCATTTTCCCGTTCTTTAAGCTTGGATAATTAGATTTGGGTAAACGCCAAAAAAAATATACATTCAATTACCTTAACTCACTTTTAGTTAACATTAAAAGGTTTTTTCAGTAAGGAGTTTATTTCCTTTATTATTAGCTTCATTTTTCATATTTCCCATTAAAAATAGTTTCAACAATAGAAAAACAAACACTTCTACATACGCACTTCACCTTCTAGATCATAATCATTCTTTCAATGAAGAGTTTCAAATTCTGCATATTCAAAATAAAGGCCTTAAGCTATCTTTTTTAGAATCTATGGAAATTAATAAATTGAAAAATACGGATATAATTCTGAATGACCAACTCGAGACAAACAGCTCCCCACTCCTCAACCTCTTCAGTTAAAGACTTAAAAAGGCAAACACATTGTAAACTATATCACTTGAGAAAGGCATTCTGCCGAAACAGCTGTAGTCACTTAGTTGTAATAAATTTTGTGGAAGTATAGAAAACTAACCTTTTCAGTGTTTTATTGTTAGATAAAAATAATTTATTATTAGCTTCAATTTTGGTAATAATAACCTTTTTGTAAAATCTTATAGTTTTTGAGTTATTTATGAAAAATCGGATAAAAACATGCATTTTTCTCACAAAATATTAAAATTTTTGATCTTTAATAACTCAAAAAGTTTTGATTTATTTTAATAATATGTAACAAATGTTGCTTAGAATTTGCCCCTCTATCGAATTCTGGGGATGATTTTAATAAAATAATTTTATAATTTTCACTCCCGAGAAGGGGTGGCATCCACCCCAGGGTAAAAGCGCAAGTTGACACCGTGTCACCTTTGTTCCTTGAGATATCAGATATCCTCTAACCACTCACCAATTTTCATGCAAATCGATGGAGGTTCAACGAAATCAGAGGTAATAGCTCATATCCACCTCAGTGACTGCACTAACTCTTCTTTAAATATTAAGATATGTCAATTATTGGTGATTTTATTGTGGTATTCAAATGACCCTTTAAGTGAATGCATTCATGCATGAATGATGTATCTTGGTCGTCTTTATTTTGTACCAGATTTTCAGCTTCTTTAATAATTTCTTCACTGCTTAATTTTGGCAAATCTGTTAACACGAAAACGTTAATAAATAAGTCGATAAGGTTCCAGACGTCTATTTAGGTCCCTTATCAGAGTGTCGATTATAATATACATAGAATGTGTGGATTTTCATCTCATTGCTAGCTAAAAAGTTTAGTTCATCATCGGCCCCCTCATCAAATTGATTTTTTCTTTTTGTTTTTTTATTTCTGTATATTATGTTTTATTTGGGCACAATTTTTTCGCTTCCTTGCGTTTAAGTAATTTGAAAGAGCTTCATGCTTTTTAATGACAGAACCCAGATTCACAATTTTTATATACAAATATTTTTTGTACAGTATTTTTGCCGCCCTTTCATAATGTGCCGCCCTAGGCAACTACCTATATTGCCTAATGGATAAAGCAGCCCTGATGATGTTTATATTACAGAAGCTTTCAGCAATCTTTGATGCACGGTTATTAGACTTTATTATGGTTGCCTTGACCGACTGTGGTGGGGAGACTTATATTTTTGACTTTACGTCACAAGAGTACACAATCCCATATTTTTAAATGATTTTCGATCATTGAATGTGTGTTATTGTGTATATAATGTGTATTATTTGTATCATTATTATTAAATAATAAAACAAATAATACACATTTTATCTTATACCGGGTGGTGAATCGTAAAACGGGACATAGGAAACTCAATGTAAAATTCTAAATTGTTGAATTCCTGCTTCCCTAATTATTTTACATCAAAATTCATGAGAGAATACTTGTAGAGAATTAAAATCTATATTAAAATCAAAAGTTAAAATTGTTCTATGATTTAAATGCATTCCAAAATTTTGAAAAATATGCTACATTTGCCACAATAGGTATGCATTTAAAAGTTAGGCCACACGTTATTATTTAACTGACAGTGCTCACACCATTGACTGAATAAAAAATCTTTATTATTAATACTTTCTCCGCAACTGAGGGTATCTTATCATCTGTATTGTTTTTAAACAATAAATGATAAAAGAAAAATATTGACAGTTCAAAAATGTGAACATTATTGCATTGTGTGCGGCCTAATTTTGGGCTGAAAAACTGAAATGTATTACATTTTTACAAAATTTTGGAATAGGTATGTTTATTAATTCATAGACCAACTTTAACAGTTGTTTTCAATACAGATTTCAATCCTCTACAAATAGTTTCTAATGCCTTTTGATGTAAAATAATTAGGGAAGCTGGAATTCAACAGTTTAGAATTTTACATTGAGTTAATGCAAAATTTTGACGCATGTCAAAATTCTCAATGTGTTTTAATTGTATTTATTTTTTTCGAATCCTGAGAAAACTAATAAATATTTTTGAAAAATTTAAACTCAGAATGAAAGACTACATTATTACCGAGGGCCGAAAGTCCCTGAAAACTTCTATAATGTTTATTTTAATAAGTTACAGGGCTGAAAATAAAAGAGAAGTGTGATATTTAATTTAAAATATTTGATTCAATAGAAACTGCTTGTTTATTCTAAGGGTCTTTCCGCCCTCGGTAATAATGTAATCTTTCATCCTGCATTTAAATTTTTCTAAAATACTTAGTTTTCTAAGGATTCGAAAAAAATCATATTACGATTCAAATGACAGTACACTCTTGTGACGTAATCGCACCCTTAATGTTCATTGGTTAGTCGATCTAGGCAACCGTAGTAATGTCTAAGAACCGTGTCTTTGATGAGCCAACAAAAGCTATAACAGAAGAAGACATATAATTTATCCACGATCTCATATGTTTTAATTTGGCAGCAGATAATGGTTTGGATACAAGTACAATTAATCAGGATAAGGAAATGCAAGCAAGGGAACCAATAAGAATGTTGATCCAAATATTAAATTTGACAGTGATTATGAATAAGTATCCGTCGATTCAGAAACTTTTTTTTGATTAACGACGTTCTACACCTGCGTTGTGGGGTATGCCTCTCAGAGGAAAGGGGGGAAACTTATATGCAAGCGAAAGTTGGTAACAATGCATTTATAGCAGAATACTCAAATCATATGTTTCAGTATTGAATATTCTATAAAAATAAATTATAATAAATTACGGAATTAATTATAATAAATAAATTAAAAATAAATGGTACGGTAAACAATCCCCATTTTTTAATATGTTATTCCTTACAAAAAAACCTTTAATTTAAGCACAAATAATTAAAAATCGTAAATTTGGGTCAAAAGTTATTAACTTTTTAAAAATTCCCATAAGAGCCCATGTTAAAACTTAACTTTGACCCTTAATAGTAATTAAATGGCACGGTAAAACAATTTTTAAAAAATCAAGTCTTAGTTTTTTGAAGTAAACTATAACATACTAAAATTTCATGCAAATCCTTAATTCTTTGCCGAAGGTGTAGAACGTCGTTAATTAAAAATAAAGGCTGTCAAAAATCTTCATAATTTTATAATTTCCTTTGTTGGCATTAACGATAATTTTTAATTCTCGTATTTTTTTCATTTATGGCATATATCCCTTTTAAGCGCCATATTGGCTAACGTTACAGCTATGCAATCGACATAAACGACAGAGGTAAGTTTGGCATATTCACCAGTGCTATATTTTGATTTGGCATAGGTAAGCTCCATTTTTTAACTTTTAATTTATTTCATCTTATCTTAAGCCACATTAATGTTCACGTGATATCATAATTTGAAAAAAAAATCACCAATTTTATGAGCCACTGTTCAGATAAATAGAATTGGTGAAAATAAAAATAATCAGTTTTTTGTGTTTCCTGAAAAATCAAGTTAATGTCGTTTATGCAATTTGGTGCAACAAACAATTCGGTTTCAGAGGATTGGGAACAAGGGAAGCTTTGTTCTCAATGTTAACATTACTTCAACGATCATGGGAAGTACAGAAACCAATTTACGTCTGCTTTATAGATTTTGAGAAGGTGTTTGATAGAGTTTAACATGATAGGTTGTTTGAATATCTAGAAATGCTTGGAATAGATGATAAAGATCTGAGACTTTTACAACATCTATATTGGAATCAAGAAGCTTCTATTCTGGTAGACGGCAAAGAAACAGACAAAATTTGCATTCAAAGAGGTGTCAGACAGGGTTGTGTGTTATCCCTAACTTTGTTTAACGTATACTCAGAAATAATTTTTAATGAAGCCTTGGAAGGACAATGTGGAGTTCGAATCAGGGGAGAAACTATTAACAACATCAGATATGCAGACGACACCGCGATCATGGCTGAAAATATCGAAGATCTTCAATTCTTGATAGATCGAGTCACTAGAGAATGCTTCAATAACGGACTTAACATAAATGCAACAAAGACAAAGTTACTTGTGGTTAGTAAACAAGACGTCGGCCCTATGTAGCTAATTGTCAATGATGAATCAATAACAAAAGTTAACCATTTTAAATACCTAGGATGTTGGATAAACGAGACACTAAATCCGGATGAAGAAATTAAAACTCGTATAGAAATTGCAAGAGCAGCATTTATGAAACTTAGATCTATTCTGAGCAACTCTCAGCTGAACTTACAACTAAGAATCAAGTTCCTAAAATGTTATGTGTATCCTGTATTACTATATGGATGTGAAACCTGGATCATGAAGGTTAACATGATGAACAAATTAGAAGCCTTTGAGATGTGGTCGTATCGTAGAATGCTCAGAATATCTTGGGTTCAACGCATTTCAAAAAGAGAAGTCTTAAACAGAGTAGGTCAAGGCGAAGGTGACTTAATGAAGATGATAAAAAAGAGAAAACTTGAATATCTGGGGCATATAATGAGAGGTAGCAGATACAGGATGCTGCAGTTAATACTCAATGGAAAGATCGATGGAAAAAGAGGAATTGGTCGAAAGAAATATTCATGGCTCCGAAACCTTCGTCAATGGACTGGCTTATCAGCAGATCAATTGTTACATGCCGCACAAGATCGAGAACGATATCGGCAAATTGTTATGGATGCTACCCACGCCTAAAAATTTGGGCAGGGTACTTAAAGAAGAAGAAGAAGAAAAATCAAGTTAATGTCGTTTATGCCGTTTTGGCTTGGCACTGGCAGCGTCGATTTATCATGAATAAAATAGGAGTTAAACTTTGGGTATGGTTATCATTATAATATAATCATATTATGATTTTATAACTTTTGTAACAATGATATTTGATTTAAATTAAATAACAATAAAATGGAAGAGCAGTTTTCACAATATCTGATTTGATCTGATTACTTTTAGAGTTTATTGTTAAAAAATCATGCCTTGGGAAGGTTAAATAAATTTCATAATTGTATTCTGTATGTACTTACCACCTTATCAAATGTTATAATAACTACTGGCAAATCGCTTCTAATCTAAACTAATAATCAACTAATATAATGAAAATGTAATTAATTAAAAATATAAAATTAGGAAAAACTTTGTGTATTTTCCGTTTTCCTCATTTTTAAAATCTGCTGTCAATGTCAAATGTTAGTGTTACCAAATTTATAAAATGAAAAGTGTCAAACGGTGTCAACGGAAACCAGTGGTCCCGAAAGAGTTAAAATAATATTTTTTATTTCTCTAACTTTATTTATCTTTGTACAAATATTTTATTTTTGTATCGGTTATCAAATATTAAAAACTTATATTAATTAAGAAAACAATTCTAGTTTTACTAAATACAAGTGAGGCCTCCTCAGTGTAGGTGGCTATAATTAACTCATTAATAAATTTCAGAGAATAAGAAAAAAAGAAGAATTGTTGAAAATTTAATTTGACACATTTGACAAGTCATTTTTCATTTAAGTTTCATTTTATGAGAAGAAGTAGAAGTAGGAATGTAGGAAATCCGAAGTCGAAAGTAGAAAAGAAGAAAGAAAAAATTAAGGTAGATGAGAGATACTTGCGGTTAGCGAAAACCAAATACTTTGGCTTCGGAGCTTCTAGACAATTGACAGTTATAATTATTGGGGACTTAGAAATTTTACACCCGTATTTTGATCTCTAATAGATGGTTTGTTTAAACCCTAAATTTTCCTTTAAGGTTTTTCTTATTAATTGAAAACAATCATTTTTGTTTAAGAATATTTTTATTATGTGAAATATTTATGTTTTTCTTTGGTAGTAGGTACCTACATGGTTAATTATTTGACTGTAATTTATAACTTTCCTACGGTTAATTATTTTATAGAGAAATTCAAAATACTGGTAAAATTGCTAAGTCCCCAAGAGGTACCGAACTATCGTTATAAGTAACATATCCTATACATATATAAGTACATATAAGGTACCTACATGACAAAGTTTTTTATTTAAAATATTGCTAATATGTACTATATAATTAGGTTAATAAGTATATTTTGAATTTCATTTACATTTATATAGATAATCTACCAAGCGAAGTGAGGTTTTTCATTTACTGTCTTAAACTCAATGATGTATAAGTTGTATATGATATATAAGTAGTATAGGTACAATATATATACTTTTCAAATTGCCCGCCAAATCCAGAGAACTGTCAATTGTCTAGAAGCTCCGAAGCAAAGTATTTGGTTTTCTCTAGACGCAAGTGATGAGAGATGAGTTGATGTTGACAAATATTGACAAAATATAGCGATAAACATTGAAGACAAAGAGTTATTAACAGTTATTAAATATTACCTTCTATATTGTTTCTTATTAATATAAATTTTGGTAAGTTTTATTGTAGATGAAATAGCCAATATCATTTTTTGTTAAATTCTTTTACATTGTTCCATTTTTTAGCAAATTGAAATGGGTTGTGATGGTGGTACCATTCCAAGACGAGACGAACTTGTTAAAGTTAAAAAGAAGCCCGAAGCTAAAGATAAGAATGCAGAACTAGCATTCAAGTGGAGATGTTGTTTTATAACTCAAGAAGTTCTCCAACAACCAATTGTTGTTTGCCACCTGGGAAAATTGTACAGTAAAATGTCTCTAATTGAAGCCTTGCTCGATAGAAGTTCATTGCCAGAGTCGATCAAGTACATTAAGAGTTTAAAAGATGTTAAGGATCTTAAGTTGACCCCAAATCCAGAATTCTTGAAAGAGGAAGGCAAGAAGGAAGGTTCTTTGGACAATAGAGCTGCACCTTACATTTGCCCAGTATTGGGACTAGAAATGAGTGGAAAGTTTAGGTTAGTATTTTTTGTAATGGCATAAATATTAATGATTCAGCCAGTCGCAATCAGATTTATAGTATAATGTGTAGTGTGCACAGGGTTACCAGGTGTACTGATTTTTCAGTAGACCTACTGATTTTAACCTCAATCTACTGAGAACTGTATAAAACCTACTGATTTGAACTCCAATTTACCGCTCTACTGAAACTTTTACTGAAAAATCTAAAAAAATTCAAAATCCAACATCCAGCAACGTGTTAAAATTCTTTCGTTTCACTTTACCTAAATTTTGGGCTGTTTAGAATTTTCTTGGTAATAATGATGTCAAGTGGTTAGCCTTATGATAACAAGGGACTCTGCGTCGAGAGAGAATTGCTTTGTTTTCAATAGACAATATAGTGGAGTCACTGAAGGTTTTCACCTCTGATTTCGTTGAACCTTCATCAATTTTCATGAAAATTGGTGAGTAGTTAGAAGATACTTTAAGGAACAAAGGTGACATGATGCCAACTTGAACAGAAATCGATAGAGGGGCAACTTCCAAGCAAAATTTGTTATATAAAGATATTAACATAAATCAGTACTTGTTGAGTTATTAAATATCAAAAATTTTATTTTTTCTTAAAAAAATGCATGTTTTAAAGCTGTTTTTCACATATTACTCAAAAACTGGAAGCTTTTGTAAAAAAGCTATTATTACCAAAATTAAAGATAATAAAAAATTTAATACACTCCCCACTTAAAAAACTAAACTTATGTTATTTCAAAGTAGGTTATGGGTAATTGAATGTATATTTTTTTCGACGAGTACTCAAATCTATGTATTCAAGCTTACATAATGAGAAAATGATGCATTTTATAGAATATACTTGTTAAAGACTTGTCAAAGTACTTTGAAATACCTATCAAATGAGCTCAAGTAGAAGTTAATAGCATCAAAATTAAGCAAGTTGTGATGAAAATGAGAGAACCCTTTCGATTCTTTTAGGAAAAAGTGAAAAATAAAACATACGCCATTTCCACAAAAATTAAAATTTGTAGTAATCCTCACAAGAATTTCTTTAGGTTAATGTTACGTTTTTTAGGAAATATTACGTGAATTGACTTTTAATTATTCTCTCTGTATCTGTAGACTAGGGAGTGTGAGTCAAGTCCCACAGCACTTAGGCCACAATTGACCCATTGTACATCCTCCCAGGGGGTTGTCGTCCTTAGTTCATTATCCATCCTGCCATTTCCAGGAAGGTGGACAAATCACCTGGTGACATCTCCCCTATATCAGCAGGTGTAGGCCAAGGCTCGCCGAACGCATACTCTCGTATTGACGATAACTCCGGACATTCACATAGGACATGCTCGACAGTTTCGTCATCTCGTTCACACCTCCTACATAGAGATGTGTCTACTAGCCCCAGTGTGTGGAGGTGTTTTCTTAATTGACAATGGCCAGTTAAAAAACCAACGGTCAAGCGTAGGTTTTTCCTGGTCATTCTCAAGTACTTTTCTGATGCTGACTTCCCAAGGTTCCTTAGTGTTACCCTGGCAAGTCTACATCCTGGCCCTTCTTCCCATCTTCTTACGGTTTGCGAGTGGGAGTGACATTTGACAGTTTCCGTGATTGTTGTAGTCGACAAGCCAAAAAGATCACAAGGTCCTAAGAGTCTTAGGCCTGCTGCCCTTCTAGCCAGCTGGTCAGCAATGCGGTTGCCTTTATTTCTGTTGTGTCCTTTAACCCACCTCAGGATGATGTTGTTACCATCCGAAGCTTGGGCTAGTGATTCATGACACTCCATTACTAGCCCTGATATGACGCGTGGTCTGTTCAGGGTTAGTAGCGCTTGTCTGCTGTCTGTGCAGATTATTACAGTTTTGCCGGCTATACCTTTCCCGATTATCTCTTTTGCAGCTATGGAGATACCAGCCAGTTCAGTCTGAACTACGCTGGCATTTTTGCCCATGCCCCATTTTATACTAAGGTTCAATGATCTGGAGTATATTCCACATCCTGAGCCTTCTTTCGTTTTGGAGCCATCGGTGTAGATGCAATATGCATTTGCCACGTTTGACTCCCTATGTTGACTTGTTTCGATTTTGTAGGGTTTGTCGAAGACAAACGTAGGTTTAATTGAGTCGCATCCATGGCCCGCATGCAGCTGGGGCAGTGCCTCCAGCTCACCCCGCCAGAAACGACATCTCAATTGTCCCATTCCTACATCAAGGTTTGCACCCGCTGAGCGTAACCTCATCATCGTCATCAGCGCCACCTCTCTGACATATATGTCTAAAGGGGTAATGCCAATGAGCAACTCCATTGCAGCAGTTGGTGTTGTTTTCATGGCACCTGTTATATTTAGGCAAGCCATCCGTTGAATATGGTTTAGTTTGTTGATCGCTGTTGCCTGTAGCACTTTTGGTACCCAAGCAATGGCTCCGTAAGTTAGCATTGGCCTAATGACAGTAGTGTAGATCCAGGCGACCACCCTGGGCGAAAGGCCCCAAGTGCGTCCGACCGTTCGCCGACACTGTTCATAGGCAATATATGCTCTTTTAGCTCTACTATCTAAGTGAGAGTTCCATGTTAACTTCCTGTCAAGGGTAATACCAAGGTATTTCACCTCTTCAGAGAAATTCAGACTGCAGTTTAGAATCCTAGGGGGTATTAAGCCCGTGATCCTTCTTTTTCTGGTGAAGAGGACCATCTCTGTCTTTTTTGGATTTATAGACAGTGAGTGTTCCTTACACCATGTTTCTATTAGTCTGAGAGCAACTTGTAATCTCTCGCATAGTGTGTTCTCAAACTTACCGCTTTGCAAGACGGTTATATCGTCTGCATAGGCTATTGTGTAGAAACCGTTCTTGCTGAGTTGGTAAACCAGGGTATCCAACACTATGTTCCAGAGGAGTGGTGATAGCACCCCCCCTTGTGGACATCCCCACGTAACCATCCCTCTAACCAAAACGTCTTCTACATTTATGTTTATTGCTCTATTTGACAGCATACTGAATATCCATTCGCTCACGGCCAGGGGGACATTCCTGACATTGAGCTGTTGGGTGATGGTTGGGAAAGTTGTTTTATCAAACGCTCCCTCAATGTCTATGAATATACCTAGGGTGGATTCTTTATTATCCAGCGATCTTTCAATTCTTCCCACTACTTGATGAAGTGCAGAATCGGTAGATCTTCCCGAAGTATATGCATGTTGATTTGGATGAAGTGGATTATGAACCAGAACTTCATCTCTTATGTACCTCTCGCATAGCCTTTCCATCGTTTTCAAGAGAAAAGATGTCAGGCTAATTGGTCGGAAAGCCTTCGGTAGGGTGTAATCCATCCTACCTGGTTTTGGTATGAAGACCACACGTACCTCTCTCCACTCTCTAGGAATATATCTCAGAGCCAAGGAGGCTCTGAACATTCCCACAAGGTGCGGCAAAAGAATATCCAGTCCCCACCGTAGTAGGGCTGGATATATGCCGTCAGGCCCTGGTGACTTAAAAGGGGCGAAGCACGATATGGCCCATCTTATCTTTTCCTCACTAATTAATGTTCTGGCAAGATGCCAGTCATTTGGTGTGGGTATGATTATTTCTTCCGTCCAGTTTGGTGCTTTTGAAATACTAGAACCGGGGAAGTGTGTTTTCATCAGGACCTCAGCACTTTCGCAAAGGTTGGAAGTTTTGCTTCCATCTTCCTTTGTTAGTATGCTGATATGCCGATGTGGATCTTTTGAGAGCGCTTTTTGTAGCCTGGAAGCTTGCGGAAAATCTTCGATTTCCTCACAGTAGGCTCTCCAAGCAGCTCTTTGTTTTTGTCTACAGACTTTCTTAAACTCTCTGAGGTTTGATTGATAAATATCCCAATCCTCTTTGAGTTTGGTGCGTTTTGCTTTATTAAAAGAAGTTCTTGCTGTCTTTCTAAGGTGTTCCAGTTCAGTGCACCACCAAGAGTTGGTTTTGCGACTTTCCTGGACCATCCTTATCGGACAGGATTTTTTATTTATTTTATTTATTAAGCTCAACAGGCCGTGAAGGCCTAGGGCTGAAAGATTTAATTTTTCCTTACAATTACTATTACATATTTATATATAATGCTATATCCTATACTACTATAATATATACAATATTACATTTGTTTGTATAAAACACTTAATACTACACTTAACATTATAGTCTTTCCATACATTTCTTCACCACTTCCTTCCATTGTTTTCTGTCCAAAGCTTTTTCTTTCCAGTTTACAATATTACTTTGTTTTAAGTCTTCATATACGCTGTCCTTCCATCTCCTTCTTGGTCTTCCTATTCTTCTTTTTTGTATTGGCTTACGTAATAGAACCATTTTTGGCATTCTCGCCTTTCCCATTCTTTCTATGTGTCCTAAGTATCGGATTCTCTGTGCTTTGATGGCCGTCGTTATTTTTGGTTCATTATATAGTTCTTCAAGTTCCTTATTATTTCTTCTTCTCCATTGACCGTCTATTTTCACGCCTCCATATATTGCTCGTTGTATTTTCCTCTCCCATCTTTCTAAAAGGTCTATTTCTGATTTTTTAAGCACCCATGTTTCACATGCATATGTAGCTGTAGGTCTGATAACTGTTTTGTAGATTCTTATTTTTGTTTTTCTTGACACATCTTTGGATTTCATTAATGGACGCAATGCTCCATACTTTTTGTTTGCTTTTGCTATTCTTGCTTTTATTTCCCCTTCCCCATGTCCCTTTTCATCTACTTTTACACCCAGGTATGTAAATTCTGAAACTCTTTTAAATGCGCATACATTTTCTCCTTCTATCTCCAATGTGAAATTGTCTTCATTTTCTTTATCTGTTTCTCCCATTATCATGTATTTTGTCTTTTCCTTATTTATGAGAAGACCAAAAGGTTTGGCTTGTTTTATTATATTGCTCATTAATTTTGTTAGCTCTTTCTTACTTGTCGATAATAATGTTAGATCATCTGCGAATGCAATACATTGGTGGCCATTTTTAAAAATCGTTTCCTGTGTGCTTATTTTACTTTTCCTGATTATTCCTTCCAGTATTACATTAAAAAGAGTCGTTGATAGTGGGTCTCCTTGTCTTAATCCTTCCTTTGTTTCAAAATTATTTGATTTATGTCCCTTCCATGCTATTTCGTTTGTGGAGTTATCCATAGTCATCTTTACCATCCTGACGATTTTACTTGGTATGCCCATTTCTTTCATTAGTGCGTACATCTGTTGCCGCTTTACCGTATCATAGGCCTGTTTAAAGTCGACGAACAGGACGTATACTGCTATTTTATGTTCGTAGCACGTAGTTTGGATTTCTTTTAACGCAAATATTTGGTCTGTCGTCGACCTATTACTTCTGAATCCTGCCTGATATTCGCCCAATATCTTTTCCGTGTATTGATTCAGCTTTTTTCTTAAGATGTTTGTCAATATTTTGTACACGACTTCTAGCAACGCGATACCTCTATAATTTTCACATCTCATTTTATCACCTTTTTTATGTATGGGGCATATCCTTGCCCTGGTCCATTCTCCTGGCATTCTTTCTGTTTCCCATATACTTTTTATCAGGCTATGTATCTCCTTGTGTAGTCTTTTTCCTCCTGCCTTTATCATTTCCGCCGATATTTCCGTTATTCCTGGGCTTTTATTGTTTTTTAGCCCTCTTATTTCATTTTCTATTTCTTCCCTCGTAGGTGTTTCTATTACTATATGGTCATCTTCAATTTCCTGGATTGTTCCCCTTTCTTCTTCGTTTTTGTTTAAAAGTTGTGTAAAATAAGTTTGCCAATTTCTCATTATTTCCCCGGGTTCATTTATTAATATTCCTTCCTCATTTTTCATATATGGGTTATGTTTCTGATATCCCCTTTCCATTTTTCTTGTTTCCTGGTAAAAGGATCTTATTTCCTTTTTTTGGAATTTTTCCTCTATCACTTTGAGTTTTTCTTCGTTGTATTTTCTTTTTTTATTTCTGCATGTTCTCTTCATAATTCTCTTCAATTCTCTATATTCTTGTGTGCTAATGTCACTATTATTTCTTAAGTTTTTTATTCTTATTTTTCTAATTTCTTCTGCTATTTTTTGACATTCCTCATCATACCATTCTTTTGCTTTTTGTTTTCTATTACCTTTAATTAATATTTCTTTACTGGTGTTTAAAACTGCTTCTTTTATGCTTTCCCACTTTTCTTCCGGGTCTAGTGTTTCTGGTTCTTCGTTTAGTCTGCTGGTTATTTGTTGTTCGTACTTCTTCTGTGTCATATTATCTTTTAGTATTGCTGTGTTGAATTGTTTTTTGATTTCTTTGTCCCTTTGATTGTCTTTCTTTATATTAGCATTTATTCTATAGGCTGCTCTTACCAAAAAGTGATCTGAGTCACATTCCGCTCCTCTCATACTTTTTATATTTATTATATTATGGGCGTGCTTCTTCTCTATTAATATGTGGTCTATTTGATTTATTGTCCTTTTGTCAGGGGAAATCCACGTTCCTTTATGTATATCTTTTCTGCGTTGGTATGTGCTTTTTATTACCATTTGTCTTTCTGTGGCAAAACCTATAATTCGTTGACCATTATCATTTGATACATCGTGTTTACTGTATTTTCCTGTTATATTTTCATATATATCCTCTTTTCCCACTTTAGCATTGCAGTCTCCCATTACTATTTTGATATCAAATGCTGGTAATCTGTCATATTCTCTCTCTAGTTGCTCATAGTATGCATCTTTGTCTTCTTCGGTGGCGTCTTCTATTGGTGCATGTACATTTATTATGCTTATGTTTCGTTGATTCCCTTTTAACCTGATTGTGCACATTCTATCTGATATCGGCTTGAAATTCATCACTCTGGTTTTCCATCTTTTCTGTATGATAAAGCCTGTTCCTAGCAATCTGTTATTCCCCCCACTTTTAAAAAATACTATATCATCTATTTCTACTATTTCTGTGTCTAATTGTTTTGTTTCTTGTAAAGCTAATATATCTATTTCATATCTTTTTGTTTCTCTAATTAATTCTTTAAGTTTTCCCGTTTCATAAGTGCCTCTTACGTTCCATGTTCCCAAATTAGTTTTCATTTTCTTGTTTTTAATCCCAATCGTCTCCTTGTCCATTGCCGTTGTTGCTACCGTTTCATTTACGTCGTTTAGTTTTTTTGGTTTCTGTTTTGGTTTTCTATTTTTGAGAGTTGTTGCTGATGTTTATTCCATGTCCATACCTCCTCATTTATTTTTATTTTTTGAAATCCTACCTTGACGTTTTTTCCTTCCAATTTAGCCTCTTTTGCCTTCGTTCTGATTTTACCCTGTATCATCCGTTCATTTTTGTCCATGTCGTCATTAATATATATTTCTTTTCCCTTTATGTCTCTCAATTTGCCTTTATTTTTCATAATTTCTTCTTTGTCCGTTGCATTTTCGAGCTCAATCAAGCAGGATTTACTTCCAATTTTTCTTGCGCTTTTTATTTTTGTCTCAACTTTTAGTGCATTGCATAAAAAATCTTGGACGTTATCTTTTGTTATGTTTTGATCGTAGGTATCCATATCTACTCCCTGCAGTATTATATTATTTCGTCTTTTGTCCTTTTCCATTCTGTCTATTTTATTTTCCAATTCTTCCACTTTTTGTTGGGTTTCTCTGTTTTCCTGTTTCAGCTTTTCATTTTCTTGTCTGAGTTCCTTCATTTCCGCTCTGTACTCTTTTTGCTCTTCTCTTAGTTCCCTTATTTCCATTGTGATAATATTTAGGCTCTCCAATATTTTTTCTAGTTGCCTATCATTCCCAGGCGACCGATGTACTTTTTTACTTCTGCTATCGTCTGCCTCATCTTCCGATTCATCTCCTCTTTTTCTTGTCTTTTCGTCCACACTATACTCGTTCTCAGCCATTTTGTACGTAGCGTTAACTGGGCACACCCGTTTCAACCACGAGGAGGTATGCCCAATTATCCACGCACCAAAATTGCTTTTGTTTTTCGGCAGGTGTTTCTATTTTTTTTAAATCCGGCAACACCGCTTGAAATTTGACCAGCGTTCGCCAGTGTTTATAAGCTTATCTGTTAGCTGTTAACCTCACTTTTATTTGTCCGTTTAGTATTTTATACTATTTTTTACCGTTTTTACTTATATTATTCTTGCATTAGGTAGGGCACAGTTTATACCTTACCTTTTTCACTCACTCAGCATTCAATGTTCGTTGCACCACGCGAAAATCGGGTAAAATGCAGGCGAAAATTAAAACACTTTGTTTTCTATCTAATGCCACGTTGCCACCCCAGGATTTTTTATAAGCGTAGCTTATTTTATTTTGGATAGATACCGTGTACCTTTCCAATTCTGTATTAGTTCCTGGAGTTAAAGCCTTTTCATTCCGCAGAGCATCTTCTAAGAGGCGGTTGTAGAGTTCTACATCCTTCCACCTAGGGTCGCGAGATTTGATAAGGCTTTTTTCCAGACTAATAATATAGGTCAACCAGCGGTGATCAGACAGAGATGTCCTCTGAGACCTGCCAGTTCTGAATTTTATTAGATATTTCTGCTGTTGCTAGCGTGATATCTATAACAGTTTGGCTACGAACATTAATAAATGTAGGTTCCGTGCCTCTATTTAAGATATACAAATCTTTACTAATAATATAGTCATAAAGAGACTTACCTCGAGAGTTGTTATCTTTGCTGCCCCAGCCTAGATGGTGAGAATTCGAATCGCAGCCGATAATAAGTTCTACCTTCTGGCTGAGAGAATGGTCTACCAGATCTTCCATCTCCTTTGTTGGTGGTAGGGTGGCTGCATCTGAGGGTAGGTAGACCGATGCTAGTATCAACTCTCTGCTTTTGCCTTTTCCCCATGGGCATTTTACTTTAACAGCAGTTACGTCTGAAGTACAAAACTGCACCAGGGGGGAGGCTTTAATTTTCCTGGGAACATATATTGCTGTTCTCGGTTGTTGGTTGCTTGGTAAGCTGAAGATTTGACCATTTAGACTGCCAAAACCAGTTATTTTGGTCTTAATTATCCAAGGTTCTTGGATTAATGCTATTGCATCCTCCTTTACATCCAGGTGGCGGCAGATTGTCGCTGTTGCCACCTTTTTGTGCTGGAGGTTGCATTGAATAATGGTTACCTTTTTCCTGACGTCTTTGCCCATGGCGAAGGTGTCGTATTGGTTCTTTTTAGGCGTCCATTTCCTCCTCACTTGAGGAGGCGGCAGCCTTAGTCGTTTCGGTGCTTCCTCTGCAGGGTTCGTCGACCACCATCTGATGGTCGTCGTCCTGCTGTGGAACCACGGGTGTTTCAGTCTCAGTGACCGTATCCGGTTGCCGAGTATCTGAGGTCCCTGGTTCCGAGGAGGTGCCCTCCATTTTTTGTTTGCTTGCTTTTAGAGTCAATGAGGTGAACGCGTAGCTCAGCCTCATTGCTCTTTTCTTAAGGACAGCCATGTCCTCGTGTCCGATTCCGAAGACGAACAGGTGTCCGTTTGGATCGGTTTTTAATTATTATTAAATAAATAAAAGACTTACTTGAAATTGTTTATTTATAACACTTACAATTAACACTTATTTAACAACAATATCTAATTTATTTTACACTTTCTAACATTTAATTTATTTACAAATACGACTTATCTACTTTAAAAATACATACATTTCAGCAACCCGATCAAACAATAAAACAATATATCGCGTCGAATATATTAACTGACTGCCTGCTGCTTAAAAATCATCCGCTTATATAGATACGGCTCTGCTTCGAGAACAGTCAGGAAGGCCTGAGGCGGGTCCACGCCTATCATCGGGGAAACTTCTGGATTAGCGGAGACAATACTCGTCGATGACGTGTCGCTGTTGTTTGTTGACTACTAGGGGCAGGGCCGGCCTCAGTTAGAAATTCGTCACATTGCCCCCTCCTTAAAAGATGGTTCCTCCTGGAACCTTGTCAGGACTGGAACTGGATGCTGGTATCGGCAACTGGACCCTCTTTTACAACTCCCAGTTGTATAAAAGTGACAGGGGACGGTCTTCTTTCCGCACCAGTAACTATGCGGATTGCAACAGACTAACACCTGGACCTCGGTGTCTTGGAAAATTTCTTCTACCATATTTCGGATAACTCTCCAGTCTAATTGGCTGCATTCTAACTTTGGTATGGCTAACTTTTGCACGTCGGACTCCAACACGTGCTCTCTCAATTGAATTAATGCATCCCATACATCTTGGTAGGTAGGTTGGTCACGGACAGTGTCTTTTGTTACCAGATAGAATAGGTAACGTGATGCATCTTGGAGTTTCAATGCTTTGCCAGGAGCTGGCAGTTGGCATTGAAGTTCTGCAACTCGACCAAACTTCCTTCGGAAGGCGGATGCCAACCCTCGTGCGTCTTTGATACTGGCCGGGATGGTATGGGCCAGCGAATAGTCATCGGGAAGTGCGAGAAGATCTCGCTTTTCTTCAGTGGTAACACCATGTCTTGCTTTACCGGTACCTCCGTAGGCACCCATGAACTCTTCAAAGGTAAGGTCAGGTATTTCTCGAACTTGGTTGACTTCCACTTCCTCATCTACGTCGTGGTCTCCCTCGTACGGCGCCAACCGATTATGGTGGACTATCATCGTCTTTCCCCTAGGAATCTTGCTTATTCGGTAGATAACGTCATTGATTTTCTTGACAATGAGGTACGGACCTTCCCAGAACTGCTGCAACTTGGGAGAACAACCTGTTCGCTTCTTTGGATTATAAAGCCAGACTTTGTCGTTCTCCTTGAAACATCCCTTCTCAACTTGGGTATCGTATCGTTTCTTCATTCGGTCGCTAGCGATCTGAAGATTAGAACGGACCAACTCATGTATATCGTCCATTCTTCTTCGTAATTCATTCACGTAATCCTCACCAGCAACATCTTCTCCAGGTCGACATCCAAACTCTAGATCACAGGGTAGACGCATCTCACGTCCAAATAGGACTTTTGCTGGTGTTTGGCCAGTTGATTCATTAACAGCAGATCTATAGGCCATTGCGAAGAACGGAAGGTACTGGTCCCAGTCTCGTTGATGATTGGACACCATCTTTGTCAAATACTTGCCGACTGTCCTATTCATACGCTCCACCATTCCATCCGATTGCGGGTGATAGGCCGTGGTTCTTGTCTTCTTCATGCCTAGTTTATCACAGATTCCTTGAAATAGATCGCTCTCAAAGTTTCTTCCTTGGTCACTATGGATCTCCAGAGGTACTCCGAATCGGCTGATACAGTCTCTGATTAGCACATCTGCAATAGTGGCGGCCTTCTGGTCTGGAATTGCGTAGATCTCAACCCATTTCGTGAAGTAATCCATTACCACCAACATGTATTTGCATCCATTGTCACTTTCTGGAAATGGCCCGGCAATATCCAAAGCTATTCTTTCAAACGGACTTCCAACATTGTACTGTCTCATAGGAGCCTTTCTTTTCCGGTAGGGTCCGTTACTTGTAGCACAGGTAGTACATTTCTTACACCAGTCCTTCACATCGTCAGAACTATTCATCCAATAAAATCGTTCCCGAATTCTCTGAAGGGTCTTCTTTACACCAAAATGTCCTCCTGATGGACTGTCGTGTAACTGACGAAGTACTTCGGCTACTCTGCTCTTTGGAATCACCAACTGTGTTCTCCTCACCGAACCATCATCATTTTCTATTACTCGTTTAAGCAAGCTGTCTTCCAAGATAAATGAGTCCCACTGGGCCCAATACGTCTTAACTACTGAGCCTAGGCTTGATATTTCTTGCCAAGATGGTCGACGATTTTCTTCTTTCCATTTTCGAATCTTCTGTAAAACTGGATCTTTTTCTTGTTCTTCCTTGATCTTGGTAGGCGTCCACTCGTCGTTGACCACTGTTGTTCTTAGTACTGCTGCTTCCTTCGACTCTGTTTTGTTGCAATGGGAACATTCTGCTGGACACGGTCTTCTAGATAGAGAATCAGCGTTTCTGTGGCTAACTCCGGCCCGATGTTCGATCTTGAAATCATATTCTTGAAGTCGTTCAATCCATCTGGCTATCTGACCCTCTGGATTCTTAAACTGCATTAACCATTTAAGGGCGGCATGGTCGGTTCGGATTAGAAACTTCCTTCCGTAGAGGTATTGATAGAAGTGTTCCACTGATTTTACTACTGCTAGAAGTTCTCTTCTCGTGACGCAATAATTTCGTTCAGGTTTTGAAAGCACTTTACTAAAATATCCAAGGACTCGTTCCTGTCCTCCTTGGATCTGCGACAGCACTCCTCCAATTCCCACATTACTTGCATCCGTATCTAAGATGAACTCTCCTTCTGGCAGTGGATACCCTAATATTGGCGCTGTAATTAAATGCCTCTTCAAAGTTTCAAAGGCCGTTTGGCAGTCTCCATCCCAGCAATAATCCCTTGCTTCCTCTGTAAGTCGCGTTAATGGCTTAGCGATATCCGCAAACTTCTTAATGAACCTCCGGTAGTAAGTACATAGTCCCAGAAAACTTCTCACTTGATGTTTATCAGTTGGTTCAGGCCATTCCTTAATGGAATCGATTTTTCCTTTATCCACGGCCACTCCTTCTTTGCTGACTATATGACCTAAATAATTGACTTTTCTTTGAAATAACTGGCATTTCTTGGGATTTAACATTAACTGGACAGCTTTAAGTCGATTAAAGACGTTTTCTAAATTCTTCAGGTGGTCTTCAAACGTCTCTCCCAAAACGATTATGTCGTCTAAATACACCAGGCACGTTTTCCAAGATAACCTTCTCAACACATTTTCCATAAGCCTCTCAAATGTCGCAGGAGCGTTACAGAGTCCAAACGGCATAACGTTGAATTCCCATAATCCAGATCCTGTCGTAAAGGCCGTCTTCTCTTTGTCCACTGGATCCATTTCTACCTGCCAATATCCAGACTTCAAGTCCAACGTAGAAAACAATTTACTTCCAGCTAATGTGTCCAACGTGTCGTCGATCCGAGGCAGAGGATAACCATCTTTCTTGGTAACATTGTTCAACAAACGGTAGTCCACACAGAACCTCGTAGTTCCATCTTTCTTCTTGACCAGGACCACCGGAGAGACCCATGGGCTCGTAGAAGTTTCTATCACCCCGTCTTTCTTCATTTCTTGAACAATCCTTTCAGCTTCCTCTCTCTTCGCCTGTGGTAATCGTCGAGCTGATTGACGAATTGGCCTAGCGGTACCAGTGTCAATTTTATGTTTGACAACTGTCGTTCTTCCTGTCTTTCCTCCTTTCGGTACGAATATGTCACGATATTGCCTAAGAAATTCCCTTAATTTCCTTTTCTCCACTTGATTCAGAGATTGGCCTGCAACTGCAACCATTTGGTCGAACTTGTCGTTGGAATTATCTGATGTTGTCGTCTGACGGATTATGGACGTCACGGGTACACAAGTTCCTACTTTTGTCTCCTTCTTGATGGTCACCGGGTAGTCATTGACATTAATCAATCTCACGGGAATTTCTTTAGCAGAAGTAACCAATTCCTTTCCAATTATGATCCCTCGGCCAACCTCCTCGTCGTGGTTCCATGGCTCCATCATAACAGGTGTTCCTTCTTCTACAATTCCCTGTAGCCGCGCTACGATGATCGTTTCACTCCTCGCAGGCACAACTGTATCTTCTCTAATAGCTGCTAGCATAGTGCTGTCATCATGTGGATGAAGAAATACCTCCTCGTTGCCAACTTTGATTACCCTGTTCTTAAAATCCAATTGAAATCCACGCAAATTCATTACGTCCATTCCTAATATAACATCTTCGATGTCTGCAACTATGACAGTATGGACGAACTTTTCTGCTCCAATCCCCAATTGTATCTGGATTTCTCCGTGTATGTTGGCATTTTCACCTGTGGCAGTCCGCAGTCGCAACCTCGTTGGTAAGAGTTTCTTACGACTGTTTATAACTGACGGTCGTATAATGGTCCTGGTCGCTCCGGTATCCACCAACAATGTATAGTTTTTACCATTTATTTCTCCATCTACATATACATTATCTTCACGACATTTCAAAGAAGCTATTAGTATTAGATGGTCTTTAGAGGAGTTCTGAGTCGAGGCTGCCCCCCTAGGGTCTGTGTGTTCTCTTCTTTCCTGCTGGTGAGTTTCTTGATTTGCGTTCTTCCTTAAACTCCGTGCGTACCCCTTTTCACCACAATTGCAGCAATTCATGGTCTTTGTTTTCTTGTAGGAAATGCCCTTTATCATATTGACAATCTGGTCCAGTTTGTCTTCATCCTCTTCCTCTTTCACAGTCCTAACTTTACTGTACCCGCCAGAGGCCTGGGTAGCTGATTCGTATTCGAGGGCGGCAGATAAGACATCAACCAGCGTCTTGTGACGAGCTAATCGCAGTGTTCTTTGCATTTCATGATCACGAAGGCCATCAATGAATGTTTGAACAGCCAACTTTTCCATCATGTCTTCGGGAGCTGTTGGATATGCATATCGTACCAACCTGGCAATATCGACCTCGTATTCTTGAAGAGCTTCATCTTTCTTTTGTCTTCGATTTTTAAACTGCGACTGATAGACATGCTCTAAATGTTCGTGTCCGTATCGCATATTCAGTCTCTTTTTAAGCTGCTCGAAGTCATCTGTCTCCTCTACGGCTATGGTCTGGAGGACATCCAAAGCGTCGCCTCGAAGAGCAATAGTGAGGTTTACAGCTTTTTCTTTTTCGGACCATCCGTTCGCTCTGGCCGCCGATTCGAACTGTTTCATGTAGTTGTTCCATGATGACTTTCCGTCGAAATTTGGCACCTTAACACGAGCATGACCTACACTCCCTTCAACTATCGACCGTGGCTCCAACTTGTATTTGGTTTCATCATCTTTAATATCTGTTAAGATGGGTTCCACCACTTTGTCCACTTTTTCCGTTTCCTCCAGTTTCTTTTCTATTTCCTTGATCTTTTCTTCAAAGGTAGATTTTATGGACGATATCTTGTCGTCAAAATCCGAAGTGACTTTAGAGATCTCGTTAGTCATTTTGCTGTCAAGGGATGAAATATCACCCGAAACTTTCAGAATATCACTAGAAACTCTATGTTCTAACGATGTAATGTCTGTCGAGACTTTGTTCTCTAGTGATGTAATGTCTGTCGATACTTTGTTCTCTAACGATGTAATGTCTGTCGAAACTTTCAAAACATCCGAGGAAACTTGGGAGATTTCACTAGAAACTTTGCTCTCTAACGATGTAATTGACGAAATCAAAGCAGCATGCTTGTCTTCAAACAAATAGGTTTCTGGATCTTGGCCCTCTTCTTGAAAAGCGTTCTTTAGACGTTCGACTAGATCAGCCTTTTTCCCAGTAGTGTCCATGTCTCTCTCTCTTCTAACTGGTTGCGGAGCTCCTTAACGATCAATTCAGTGATTTTCTTATGTTGTGAAGACATTGTCACACACTTTATTTATTACGATTTATATTTTATTTATTTTTAAAAGTTCCACACTCTATTTAAACCGAAAATTTACGTTAAATTTATGTATTTCAAGTATCCTCACTTCTGCACCATTTTGTTACGTTTTTTAGGAAATATTACGCGAATTGACTTTTAATTATTATTAAATAAATAAAAGACTTACTTGAAATTGTTTATTTATAACATTTACAATTAACACTTATTTAACAACAATATCTAATTTATTTTACACTTTCTAACATTTAATTTATTTACAAATACGACTTATCTACTTTAAAAATACATACATTTCAGCAACCCGATCAAACAATAAAACAATATATCGCGTCGAATATATTAACTGACTGCCTGCTGCTTAAAAATCATCCGCTTATATAGATACGGCTCTGCTTCGAGAACAGTCAGGAAGGCCTGAGGCGGGTCCACGCCTATCATCGGGGAAACTTCTGGATTAGCGGAGACAATACTCGTCGATGACGTGTCGCTGTTGTTTGTTGACTACTAGGGGCAGGGCCGGCCTCAGTTAGAAATTCGTCACATTAACTTAGTTAACGATTTCAACAATTTTGACCAGTTTAGAATGCATATTTTTGAAAAAAAAGATATAATTTAAAAAAATCAGGATTTTTAAATTTATCGTACTTTTCATTTTTTTTTTGATAATAACTCCAAAAATACTCAATATACGTAAAAAATTATATCTAACTAAATTTTAGTTTTTTCTGTTCCAAATACTTTACCGATTTTGCTATTTCCGTAGAGTAAAAAATAACAGAGATAGAAATGTTTAAAATTTCAATTTTGCTGCGAAAAACCATGTAACCAGGGCCATTTAACCTTTTATTTTTAAAAAACTAAGAGGTTTAAAAGACTAATTTCGACGTTTTTTAATAGCTCTTGGAATCAACTTTTAATTAGTTTTTAGGTAACTCCGTTAATATAAATTAACGGAGTTAGTTACAAAAAAAAATAACATTTTTTGGAAAAATTTTTAAAAGATACATTTTGAAACATTCTTGGTGCATAAATTTTAATGCTATTAACTTGTCCGAGTGCTTATTTGATAGATATTTTTAAGTACTTTCATAAATGTTTAATAAGTTTATGTTATAAAATGCATAATTTTCCCGTAATTTAAGCTTGAATACTTAGATTTGAGTACTCGTCGAAAAAAATATACATTTAATTACCTATAACTTACTTTTAGTTAATATTAAAAGGTTTTTTTGGTAAGACGTTTATTTAATTTTTTATTAGCTTCAATTTTGGTAATAACTTTTTTGTAGAAACTTATAGTTTTTGAGTTATCTATGAAAAATCGGTTAAAAACATGCATTTTTCTTACGAAAAATTAAAATTTTTGATCTTTAATAACTCAAAAAGTTTTGATTTATTTTAATAACTTTATATAACAAATTTTGCTTAGAATTTGTCCCCCGATCTAATTGTGGGGTTATTTTTAATAAAATAATTTTCACCCCGAGAAGGGTTGGGATCCACCCCCAGGGTAAAAGCGCAAGTTGGCACCATGTCACCTATGTTCCTTGAGATATCCTCTAACCACTCACCAATTTTCATGCAAATCGATGGAGGTTCAACGAAATCGGAGGTAATAGCTCATATCCACCTTCAGTGGCTGCACTAATAGACCATATTATGTCCCATGTGTTTCCAATTTAGGAATACTGATACAATAGATACAACCAAACCGGCAAACCATCGGGTATTGCGACGCCTCGGAAAAAATTTAGGAGTATCTGATGAATAGATAGGTACCTACCTACTTTATTTTTTGGTAAAAGTAATGGGTAATTTTTGTCTTTTTTTTTTATTTATTTTACGAGAAAACCCCATTAACAAATTACAGTTAACAAAATAAATAACAATATGTAAACAGATTGAAAATAAACTTAATTCTAAATTAAAAATTTAAAATAAATTATTTCCATTATACATTATCATATACACCCTTAAATAGAGACTAGGTTACATCACGTCATATTGCAATTTAAAAATTTATGCTCCTTAACTGACTTTTAAAATAATATAAACTAATACCAAAGACCTCTAGATGATACTGATTTATAATTCTTGCATATCTATCTAAAGGAGAGTAGTAACCATAGTTTGTTCGGTGAAATGGTACAAAAAATGAGATAGAACGATTTCTCCTATTTCTTGAGGGAATCCCAATGTGTAATTGATTCAATAGATCTGTACAATATATTGTACAATTTACTAATTTGTACAGAAATATTAATCCAGCACAAAGCCTGCGATCTACCAGGGATTGTAACTTAAGTTGCTTTTCAATTTCACTATACTCATGATCTACTATAATCAACTTAAGTTTATAAGAGCACACCCGCAAGAATTTATGCTGAATGCTTTCAATTGTTGCAATGTGCACTGCATGATATGGAGACCATATCACCGAAGCATACTCTAATCTAGACCTAACTAATGAACAATAAAGAATTTTGAATGTATTTACAGAAAAAGTTTTACAACTCCTAACTATAAAACCTAGCATTTTTGATGATTTCACTGTAATTGTATTAGCGTGTTCCACAAAAGTTAAGTTTTCATCAAATATAACCCCTAAATCCTTAATTTTAGAAACATAATTCAGTGTTATCCCTTGTAATGAATATGAAGTATTCAATTTTCTAATTCCTTTAAAGAAGCTTATGTGACAACATTTAGAAATGTTTAACCTTAGCTTATTTATCCTACACAATTGATCTAATCTATCAACATCTTCCTGCAGAAGTTTTTGATCCTCCAAACTGCCAATTACTCTAAAAAATTTCAAATCATCTGCAAAACCCAGGGCTTCACAGTTCTTAAAACATTCAAAAATACTATTTACAAATAAAACAAAGAAAATCGGAGAACAGTGTCCTCCTTACGGAACTCCTGAGGTAACATTTATAGAATCTGATTGATACGAACCTATTTTAACTCTTTGCTGACGGTCAGACAAAAAGCTTGTACAATAAATATATTATACACGGCTCACTAAAATAATTAGTTACGCCCCTGTACTACTGATTACTTAAAATTCAAGTAGTATTTATGTAACCTTTCTGGAAACTCCAGGTTATTGTTGAGACTCGCATTTGAACCCCTCGCCGGGGCAGATCGTCAAAAGCTTCCTAACGAGAATCATCTCTAATCTATCGACGCTCCCGCTATTCGTAAAAAGGCCGCATTTTACCGGCTTTTTTTGCTATCGTTTTATACCGCTCAGATAATTCAATCTGCTCAGTATTATCGACGATGATTTATTTAGCGTATTAGTGAGTGCCTTACAAATGAACCAAATGGATTATGGAATTCAATCAGAGCTCTGATGTGACACGTCATCAAGGAATAAAACTGTAAGTACTCTACATGTATGTGAACATAACTTATTAGTCGTGATACTGTATGCATTTTGAACCATATACCTCTCGTAGCAAATATTCTTTGTGCCATTTATGCAGATAATACTTTAAATTACATATGAAAAATCGTTATCTACTCTTAACCAGCTTACCTATGGGAATATACTCTATAACCGTACAATAAGTATAGGTTACTATTGTTAAGGATACTTTACGTATTGCCTAAACATTTCTGTTCCATCGAGCCGTATCATATTAATTATTTATTAATTAAATCCTCAAGGTCCTTCGTATTTGCATATTTTGATAATCTCTATTCTGAGAATAACGGTTTTTCATTTATAGTGTCTTTCTGTTGCATTTGGAAATTTCCAAGCCACGCCGCCCCGGCACAAAAATAAAATATTCCTCTCTTTCTGCACTCAAATTCTCAGTATTTAACCCAGCACGTCTCTACAATAGCTGGTAGGTTGTTAAGCCCGGTCTACACGTGCAATTTCAGAAACTACTTGCTTTGTTCAAATAAAGGAGTCGTTTTGTTTGTATGAAAAAATATTTGCATATATTACATTATTTTATTTTCGTAAATATATTTTTCTGTTTATAGTATACAAAAAGTGTACTCATTTCTTGGCTGATAGTACGGGTGTTATAATTTTAACATTGTTTGTTCAACCTTTTGATTTAAATTAAATTTATAATTTTGAATCCGATTAAGCCTGGTTCACAGGTTACAAAAATTATTAAAAATAATTTTGTTTTCTTGCATAAATTGTAAGTTTTTGCTACATTTAGCTTCGCTTAAGCTCATTTTACACTTCTAGAAAACTATAGAAAATAAATAATTGTTTTTTCCTTCAATTTAATTAATTTAAATACTTGTTAAGGGTGTCTCACACTTGCTGAAAAATACCCATTTTGGAAAATTGCATATATTTTGAAATTTTATAGTTTTGCATTTCATATACTAATCTGCGCTCATACAGGGTGATACTATTAAGCCAATCTCACACTATTAAACGTGTAATATATAATATATTGTACATATTCTCTCATTTTCGCATCGATTTATAGGTTTAGACATTTGCAAATAATCTATCTAATCTCACATTCTCGCAACATGGCTGACCGATCAAAATATAACCGACAGAGGCTCACCGCAAAACTTGATATAACCAAGTTGGCTGATTCGGTTCCCACAACTCTTAATTCTCTAAACAAATATAAAATTCGTGAAATAATTTCACAACTCAAACATTCTTACGGACTTTTCCGCGATGCTCAAAATGTGCTGGAGACGATCCCCGAGGAACCTACCCCCTCTACTGATTCCTCTGTGGTTTTTGATAAATATTTGGATACAATTTCTCTATTGGAAGAAAGATTAGAGGTCATTGAAAGTTCTAATGTGACTGCTACCCCCTCCCTCCAATTTGACCCTAATTCTTCTCTAACCTCACAGTCTATGGCTAGGCAACGAACAGTAAACCTCCCTCGTATTCAGTTAAAATCATTTAGTGGCTTAGTTACTGAATACAATTCATTCATTGAGACCTTTGATACAATAATAGGATCTGATACTACATTAAGTGATCTGGAAAAACTCATTTACCTCAAAAGTTTTCTAACTTCCGAGCCTTTGACGCTTCTCGAGCATATCCCACTCACAGGTGACAATTACAAAATAGCCCGGGATAACCTGACACAAAGGTACGCCAACTCTAAATCGCTTATCAAAACTCTCATCTCTCAAATTCTTGATGCGCCTCCTATTTCTGGAAACGCAAATCACTCACAATTAAGAAATTTTCATACGGTCATGTCAAATAATTTCAAGGCCCTATTGAACTTGAATAGGCCCCCTTCAGATCTCTTGCATTTACTTCTCATACATATCGCTACTCAGAAACTCGACGCACCTACCATTAGGGCTCTTGAGTTCCAATCCGGTGGTAGCCAAGCTACCCCTGATTTTGTCCATTTTCTAGGGGAAATCGAGACACGCGTTGTTCATCTTGAGAATATTCAATCTCAATCAAAACCAAAATCGACTACTACTTCCAGACACTCTTTACACCTAGCCTCAGACACTTCTACCAGTAACCTTTCGCCTCGCTTAGGTCCTAAGAAATGTTCCTATTGCAACGACTCTCACTCGATCTACTCTTGTCCTCAGTTCAAGCAGTTGAATTCTAAAGAACGTTTTAGTTTTGTCAAACAAAATAAATTTTGTATTAATTGTCTTGGGTCTCACATGCTCGATCAGTGTAAATCCAAATTCTCTTGCATAGTTTGTAAATCTCGTCATCACACGTTGCTCCATTTCGACAAAACGGGTCATAGTAACCCTTCCGCGGCTGTTGGCCAACACAACTCAAATAATCATAATAAAACCGCTATCTCAAATAACTCCCATACACAGGGTAATTCACAACAGGGGCCCTCACATGTTAGAGCTCCTGAAACGGAAGTTAATCTTCAAAATTCGACTCCACATTCAATGGCTCTATCTGCAGCCTCGCTTGATAATCATTTGGTGTTATTAAGCACACTCCAGGTCTATCTTGTCGCTCCTAGCGGCAAGAGGGTCTTCGCAAAGGCACTTTTAGACTCGGCCTCACAGGTTTCATTTATTAGTGCTGACCTCGTAAAGGAACTGTCACTCACCACTAGAGATGGAAAATTACGGATCAATGGAATTAACTCCACCTCATCCTCGTCTCAATCTATTGTAGATACAACAATTTTCGCTGTCGCTAACGACGTTCCTTTTGACATCTCGTGCTCTGTACTCCCAAAGATAACAAATCCGCTTCCTCAAATTTCTATTTCGGCGAGCAAACTAAACATACCCTCAGAGATACCATTAGGTGATCCGATGTTCCATGTAACATCCCCAATTGGTATCCTGCTCGGTGCAGACCTGTATAACGATATCATTCAACCTGAAATAATTCGTTTGGGAAAAGGTCTTCCCGTTCTTCAACGCACTCTACTCGGGTACACGATATCAGGGTCAGTTCCAGACTTTGCTCTTAAGTCGAAAAATACTAAAAAGGCTTTGGAATTTTATTCAAACTCTCTCGTTACTTGTTGTTCTCATAACACTCCTTCCGCCGTAAATGAGCCGGTAGTGTCCAACGAGGAACTATCCGATCATTTACAAAAATTCTGGGAGCTGGAAGAAGCCGCTCCTCAGAACACCGATCTCATTAATGATCACCCCGCTGAAATTAATTTTGTAAAACATGTTAATGTTCTCCCCAATGGACGATATGAGTCCACACTCAATCTCAAACTCCCTATCGAAGATATAGACATGGGAAATTCGTTTCTCTCGGCAAAAAGACGTTTTCTCAGTCTCGAGAAACGTTTTCAACTCAACCCTGATTTATTGGAAAAATATCAGGACATTATATCGGAATATCTCAATAACGGACAAATAATTCAAGTGCCGTTAAAAATGCTAAATGACTCAGGTAAACCTAATTACTTTCTCCCTCACTTTCCCGTTTTCAAATCCAACTCTACTACTTCCACTCGTATAGTTTTCGATCCAAACAATAAATCGTCTACGGGAATCTCCCTCAGTGACGTCATAGACAAAGGTTATGTCGTCCAACATGAACTTTTTGACATTCTCGCTAAGTTTCGTCAGTTTAAATTCGCACTAGTAGGCGACATCAAGGCTATGTTCCTACAAATCGCCATTTGTCCCACTGAAACATTTCTGTTAAATTTTCTCTTTAGGGACAATATTCAGCAGCCTTTACGGTGCTATCAATTTCAAAGATTACCCTTCGGGCTCCCAAGTAGCCCATTTATCGCTCAAAGAGTTATCAAGCACATCGCTGACAACAACAAACATACCCACGAACTTGCTACTAGTGTTCTGCAAGAATCTATCTATATGGATGACCTGATCAGCGGTGCTGACAGTCTTCATGAATTAAGTTGTCTTTTCGAACAATTAACTTCTTTGCTAGAAACCCATGGTTTCCTCCTCCACAAGTGGAACTGCAGTTCTTCAGAATTTCTGTCTCAACACAATTTAAATCCCATCTCTGAAGTCAGTCTTAACTTCACGGGATCTGATAAAGTCTTAGGCATATTCTGGGATTCAGAACGCGACCACTTTTCGTTTAAAACTCCTATCTTCAAATTGGCTAATGTTGTTACTAAACGTACTATTCTCTCCTACATTGCTACTTTGTATGACCCGCTAGGATGGTTATCCCCTGTCCTTGTGAACGCTAAGCTCTTGATACAGGAAATATGGTCCCAGAAATTGGACTGGGATCAACCCATTGACTCACCCATCATTATGAAAAATTGGCAAAACCTCTTATCGACATTCAAAACTATAGAAGAGGTCAAGGTACCTCGATGCTTACTTTTACAAAAGAAAGTTGTTGATGTTCAATTAATTATTTTCACCGACGCATCGGAAAAAATATACAGCACTTGTGTGTATCTCAAAGCGACATACTCAGACTTTTCTGTATCGTCGCGGCTTATCGCTTCTAAAAACAAAATTTCTCCGCTAAAAAATAAACTCACCATCCCCAAATTGGAACTTTGTGGAATAGTGTTGGGAGTCACTCTGGCTCATAGACTTTTTCACATCTTCAAGAAAAATTTGAGTATATCTTCATCTCATCTCTTTGCTGACTCTACAATTGCCTTGTCTTGGATACTTTCTAAAAAACACATTTGGAACATTTTTGTACAAAACAGAATTCAAAAGGTCAATTCCTTGTTGGAAACTTTTCCTTGTGATTTCCATTTCGTCAGAAGTCACGAAAACATCGCTGACCCCGCTTCCAGAGGGATAAATGTCTTTGATAATCCCCAGACCACCGAAGACTGGTTATGCGGACCTAGCTTTATTAGAGACAATCCCATCGATTTTTCTCTTCATCAAATTCCTCATTTTCAGGATGATCTTCCTGAATTAAGGAAGTTAGTTGTCTCAAACATAGCAACAAATCACGAACTCAACGACACCTTTGAAAATCTATTCGCTAAATCTTCTTCTTTTCGTAAAATTCAAAGAATTGTCGCTTATCTTTTTAGATTCATCAGTAATATTAAAAAGAAAATAAATAACTCTCCACGAGATACGGATATATTGACGCCACCCGAAATGGAGATCGCTGATCACGCGATCATCAGGTATATCCAAAGTATCTACTTTAAAAAAGAGATTCTTGAATTGAAAAATGCTAAACTCGTGACCAATAAAGCCATTCGTAAACTCAACCCCTTCCTACAACATAATGATGGGCTGATTCGTGTGGGAGGACGTCTCCGACACGCCCCCATATCGTATAATCAAAAACACCCCATTCTACTTCCTTCTAAATGTCGAGTTGTAGAACTAATCTTGACTCAAGCTCATCATAAGTTATTACATTCAGGCGCGCAAACAGTACTTTCGTATGTCAAAATGAAGTACTGGCCAATTGACGGATTAAGACAGATTAAACGCTTAATTCGTAAGTGTGTAAACTGTTTCCGATTCATGACACCCAATTCTGTTCAACAGATGGCAGATATGCATCCCGATCGTGTACTCCCCACTAGACCCTTCCAAGTCGTCTCAGTGGACTATGGGGGGTTCTTCTTAATTAAGTCCTCACATTTGAGGAAGGCACCGCTTTACAAAGCATACGTAGCCTATTTCATTTGCATGAGCACTAAATGTGTTCATATCGAACTCGTCACAGGATTAAGCGCAGAAGCCTATATTCTTACTCTGAAAAGGTTTATTGCCAGAAGATCCACGCCCAGTATTATTTGGAGCGACAATGCCACAAATTTCCATGGGGCAAAAAATGAAATGCGCGAATTCTATGATTTTTTCTTAAATCAAAATAATTCGGAACAGATTAAGGAATTCTGTACTCAAAACTCCATAACTTTCAAGATGGGTGTTCCCCGCAACCCCCATCAATTCGGCCTCCATGAGGTAGGAATAAAGAGTGTGAAGTATCACCTCTATCGAATTATAGGAAATTCCCACTTCACCTTTGAAGTGTTTAACACAGTATTATGCCAAATCGAGGCTATTCTAAATTCGAGACCCATCACTAGGATGTCGTCTGACGCCAATGACTTCGCTTTCCTATCTCCAGCTCACTTCTTAGTTCAAAGAAGTTTAACCGCGCCCCCTGAACCAAGTGTTTCAGAGATACCTGAAAATAGGTTGAATCTTTTTCAGCGTATTAGTAAAATTCAACAGCAATTTTGGAAATTGTGGAAAAAAGACTATCTTTGCCTCCTGCAGCAAAGAAATAAATGGACCGACCCTACTGACCCTGTCAAGATCGGGGATTTGGTTCTGTTGAAGGAGGATGGTACTCCTCCACTCTTATGGCCAACTGCCAGGGTAATAGATGTATTGCCTGGTAAGGATGGTCTAGTTCGTACTGTCAAGATTCACACTACTCACGGTGATTTTCTTCGTGGTATTACGAAAATCGCTGTGATTCCCCTGGAAGATTAAAATCTATCCCTAGGGGGAAAACTTATCGTTTTCCTCCATTTTATCGTTGTTACCCCTTGTGTATATAAACTCTAATTTCTTCAAACATTTCTTATCGTTGTGCACATCTTTGCCAATCCCCTCTCTTCGAGGTGATATAGGCCATCTCTCTCGCCTGTCGCCCCCGGCAATATGTACAATAAATATATTATACACGGCTCACTAAAATAATTAGTTACGCCCCTGTACTACTGATTACTTAAAATTCAAGTAGTATTTATGTAACCTTTCTGGAAACTCCAGGTTATTGTTGAGACTCGCATTTGAACCCCTCGCCGGGGCAGATCGTCAAAAGCTTCCTAACGAGAATCATCTCTAATCTATCGACGCTCCCGCTATTCGTAAAAAGGCCGCATTTTACCGGCTTTTTTTGCTATCGTTTTATACCGCTCAGATAATTCAATCTGCTCAGTATTATCGACGATGATTTATTTAGCGTATTAGTGAGTGCCTTACAAATGAACCAAATGGATTATGGAATTCAATCAGAGCTCTGATGTGACACGTCATCAAGGAATAAAACTGTAAGTACTCTACATGTATGTGAACATAACTTATTAGTCGTGATACTGTATGCATTTTGAACCATATACCTCTCGTAGCAAATATTCTTTGTGCCATTTATGCAGATAATACTTTAAATTACATATGAAAAATCGTTATCTACTCTTAACCAGCTTACCTATGGGAATATACTCTATAACCGTACAATAAGTATAGGTTACTATTGTTAAGGATACTTTACGTATTGCCTAAACAAAGCTCTTAATCCATTTTAGAGTGTCTATGCTAAACCCAACATTATAAAGCCTATTAAGGAATTTGTGGTGATCTATTTGGTCAAAGGCTTTGGAAAAATCAGTATATATAGAATCCACTTGTTGAAAGTTTTCAAGTGCTTTTGTAATTTGCATCTGATACGATAATAAATTGGTGACCATAGATCTACCTGCACAAAAGCCATGTTGGTTATTGGATATTAATCCTCTACAGACACTCCTATAGTTAGTAACAAGATTTATTGCCCCACTTTTAAATATAGGCATTATAAAACTATGCTTCCATTTATCTGGAAATATTGAGCACTTCAAAGATTGATTATATAGTAAATATAATGGAACAACTAAAGTGTAAATACAGTGCTTAAGTAAACTGTTTGGTACCCCATCTGGACCTAGTGTGTTTTTATTGGGAAGCTCCAAGATTTTGTTAAAAATTTCTACTTTTGAAATATAAGTGAAGTTTAAACTTTCAGAAACATTTTCAGGTATCTCTATTGACAGTGAATCATCCTGGTTCCTGGAAGTATATACTGATTCAAAAAAGTTTTTAAACAATGCAACACTTTCTTGAGCATTTCTGGCTTCTTTGTCATTGTAAATTATGTTTTGAGGCAGAGAATGATTTGACTTTAAGTCTCGGATATATTTCCAAAAATATCTAGGATTTAATTTAAATTCTTGATCCACCTTAATTAAATAGTGTTGCCAACATACCTCCCTGACTCGTTTACACTCCCCTCGCAACCTAGAAAACTCATTATAACTAGCATAGGATTTCGTATGGACATAGGCTCTGTGTGCTGCTCTTTTAAGGTAACAAAGATTTCTAAGCTCAGATGAAAACCACTTAGGATACGTCCCAGTTTTATATTTCTTTAGAGGCACAAAAAAAGAAATTCCCAAACTCAAGACTTCATAAAAAACCTCCAAAGATGTATTTATATCCTGGTACAACAGACACCGCTCCCAATCTATACCTGCCAAATAATCATTAAGACCCAAGTAGTTGGCATTTTGAAAATCATAGTAATAGTCTTCATAAAATAAACCAGAGGGATCCTGTTTCTTATAAATATTTCTAATAATACATTCATAACTGACTATCTCTGAAAATTTGTTCCCTTGCCAAACTTAATTCTACATATTTATCATTTGTGAACAATAAATCTAAATAAATGTTCCTTTTATTTGGAATATCTATCTTTTGAAGTAATTGAAGGTAACCAAAAGACTGAGCCACTGGAAGTGCTGAAGAAGTATTAGGACAAACTACTGTAACACCAAAATCATCATTAGACCATTGAGCTTCTGGAAGATTGTAATCACCAAATACATATAATTTATGAGATGGGTAGTTTACCAATATAGTTTCCACGGCGTCACAATGAGTTCTATAGTAATTTATGGGCATGCTAGGTGGAATATATACTCCTGAAATTATAAATTTACTTCCCATATACTCACAAGATACAAATAAATGTTCCACTGTGTCTTGAACCCTGAGCCTCTGAGAACAAATTGATTTATTCACAAACACAAGAACACCACCACCACTGGCTTTCTGACTTGTGAGACTTGATCTATCCTGTCTATATAAACAAAAGTGTGTGCAGTTTAGTTCACTGTCCAAAATATCCATGTTTAAATTCGTTTCAACCAAAATTATAACATCATACATAGAACTATTCACAGCCAGCTTGAGATCATCTAACTTAGTAAGTAATCCGCTAACATTTTGGTAGTAAATAGCTAATGGGTAGTGTTTAGTTTTCCTGTACAGTTTGTTTCTTAACACAAACCGATGGTAACCCCTTTATGAACTTGATTATTAAGTTAACTTCCCCGTTTGTTGACCTCTGTGATAATTCTTGCCGTGCAGCTTTATAAGCATTTTGCTGCATTTGTGTGGAATCATATGATATCTTATATGGTCAGGACTCTGTTTTTAACTTGTGCTTTAAACGCATTGCTTTGTGAACGATATCAGAGTCTTTACAAATAATTTTAAGTGGTCTCATTTTTCTGTCTTTCTTCTGTCCAACTCTTACAATTTTCATTATGGAGTCACTTACATCATTAAAACCCAATTTGTTGAATACTTCTTTCACTTTTTCCATATCATGATTAATTCGATCCTGTAATACTACTGCTGAAGACTCTGGTACATCATATGCCATTAAATTTTTTGACCTGATTGCTCTCTCATTTGCCTCATACAAAATCTGCTCGCTGTTTAAGACTGGAGTTGATTTAAGCACTTCTATGTCCCTTTTTAAATTAGCAACCTCTTCCTGAAGCTCCTGCACTCTTTTTATTACCATAGGGGCTGATTTAAAAGCCTATCGGCAGTCAACACACAAATACATCAAGTTTCTTTTTTGGAGAACTACAGCTCTATTTTCTGAGGTAGTTAAACCTGAACAGGCTTAAGATGAGTGGAAGACAATTCTGCAACAGTCGCAGAATACCTGAGATTGATTACCATCAATCTCATTTTTGCACTTATTACAAACTGGCATTGTTAACCTCACTTTTTAATTTTATGATATATCTTCAAGAGTTTCACTTATATGCAAATTTATTCTGATAAATTGCAAACACTAGATATTACTCACACAATATATGTTTAATAACTATTTAATATTGCATGAATATATGAAAATGCTGCAGATAAAAATGCTAACAACAATCTGTCATCATAACCTCCACTAATCAAAGTCTTTAGTACTACTGTATAATATCAATATCTTTTGTTGTAGTTTTGTTCTGTCCTAGTCTGTTCTTTTTCCAAGATTTGTACATTTCATTCAATTTGATCAAAATATCACTTTTACAAATTACAAACTAGCAAAAAGTGTAAACATAAAATTTATGTATATTTAATATAAAGTGAAGTATGTACATACCTAATGTTTATATAATTAAAGTGCTTTTGAAAATGGCACGTAGCCGAAACGGCAAGCAATAATAATGTGTTTTATTTATAACAGATCGACAAACCCAGGATTTGAAAAAGTTTTTATTTATAAATTCGTGGTCAGGTAATAACAAATAATATACTAGTGAGCACGTAAAGGTTGGAATAAATTCATTTTATCGTTAATGGGCGTTTTTGGAAAAACATCCCCAAACAGGTTGATTTTCATTTTTAAATTATGATTTTTTGGCATATATATCATGCTACTGACGTGCTAATTTGAAAGGTTATTCAATTATCTATTCAGTAATAGGGCTTTTCATCGATTGTCATTTATTTCGAGCTTCTGTCATGTGTCACATAATATTAATATATCTACGTCGTACGTCTTTGGTTTGTATCATTGGATATATCAATAACATATGACGTAGATATATTAATATTTAGTGACACATGACAGAAGCTCGAAACAAATGACTGTGAATGAAAAGCCCTATTTAAACATCTTCTTCTTCTTCCTTTTTGTATGTAGGCTTTAAACCCTGTTTCTTTTTCAATATTAGCCTCCTAAATTGTTTATATTAAGTTATTAAGTTATCGCACCATCTTTTTCTTGGTCTGCCAATACTTCTTCGTCCATTTGGTGACTTATCTCGTGCTATTCGTACTATCCTATCATCTGCCATTCTACTAATGATTATAAATATTAATACAATTATTTATACAGGGTGTCCAAACAAATAAATTTATTGACACAAAAAGAAGAATGTATGAAATTTAATTTATCGTTATCAGCGTTACACTAATCGATGCTATTAAAGAGCTTTATAAGAACACAATAGCAAAAGTTAAAATAGGAAAAAAGGTGTCTAATGGTTTTCAGGTAACAAAAGGACTTAAGCAAGGTTGTTGTTTATCTCCCATACTGTTCAACATATATATCGATGAAGCACTCAGGCACTGGAAGAAGAAGTGTAAAGGGATGGGGCTATCTATTGGGGATGAAACGTTATATACGTTGCACTATGCAGATGACCAGGTAGTTATTGCCCAAGACAAAGAAGACCTGGAGTATATGGCTAGAAAACTAATGGAAGAGTACAAAAAATGGGGCCTCGAAGTAAATGTCCAAAAAACACAATATCTTTGCGTAGGAGGAGAAAATAATCCAGATGACCTCGACTTAGAAGATGAAACTATTAAGAAATGTGACCAATGTACATATTTGGGGGTAAAACTGACAAAGACAGGACGAAGTGATGAAGCCATAAAAGACAGAATAACCAAAGGAAAACAAGTTATAGGTGCGTTGAATTCAGTATTATGGCAAAAAAATATAAGACCGGAAACGAAAAAACGAATATATAATACCATATTAAAACCAGTAATCGTCTATGGCTCAGAAGTGTGGCAGTTATCACAAAAACTTAAAGGTAACCTATTGGCAGTTGAAATGGATTTTTGGAGGAGAGCAGCGGGAAAGTCTAGATTAGAACATGTGAAAAATGAGGACATCAGGAGACAAATGAAAGTACAAAGATCAATTATAGAAGACATCGAAAAACAACAACTAATATGGTACGGACATGTTAGACGTATGGGGGAAGAAAGACTACCCAAAAAGATATTAGAATGGGTACCACCAGAGAAAAGAAAACGAGGACGACCACCAACAACATGGATCCAAGGAATCTCAAAAGCAATGTCAGCAAGAAATCTATCTGAAGAAGACTGGCAGAATAGACAGGCTTGGCGAACGGGAACCCAAAGGCGTATTACGCTGTGAACGGGATTTATATATATATGAAATTTAATTCAAAATACATTTTACTGCTCTGAGAAAAGAGAAAAAAAATGTTTATTTGATAAATAAACATTGCTTTTCGCTTAAATTAAATGTTCAAACTGCTAAGAGGTAGGTGGGTGGAAGCTTTAACATTGAATTTAAGCGAAAAACAATATTTTCTCCTACATTCTCCTTTTTGTGTCATTTAATTCAATAGTTTTTTTGTATCCTTTATAAATAATTATTTTAATGTTTGAAGCAATAAATGTTTATTACACTGAATAGAGAATTGAACAACCTTTCAAATAAGCGAACACACAATCATATTCTTATTAAAAAAATATCATTGCTATATATGCCAAAAAAGCATAATCTAAAAATTAAAAATGACCCATTTCGGGATTTTTTCCTAAAGTGACCCATTCACAAAAAAAATATTTTATTTCAACTTTTACGCGCTCACTATATATTATATAAAAGACCAAATAAATAAATAGTACCTATCTATGTAAATTTCTATGAAGGCTTTAAAAATATGAGATAACTTGGCCGCGTCCGTAATATAGATGTGACCGTAGATACCAGTTCTACATAATATAATTAGTTTGGAGAATTTTAAACTGGTCGTTATTTAGATACTGGCCGTTATTTAAAAACTGGCCGTTGGTAGAAGTGGCCGATTTTAACAGGTGGCCGTTAACACAGGTTTTACTGTATTATAAATGGTTTAAAAAATCTACTGATGGCTACTGATTGACGACACCAAAACTGACCTGGCAACCCTGAGTGTGTATGTTGAGTAAATGTCCTGTTACTTAGTAAATTCGATGTCATTGTCTTTGCAAACTGAACGATAAGAAGTGTTCACTTCAAAAACCCATTCATTTTTACTACAAGTAATAAAAAAAAAACATTTATTTTCATAAAATTGAATATTTTTTTATACTCTAATGTAATTTGATCATTAATTTGATTTATTTTATAAAAAAAGTTTAATTTTTGCAGGTTTGTAGCAGTTTGGTCCTGTGGATGTGTATTTTCTGAAAGAGCTTTAAAAGAAATTGGTACAAAAAATTGCCACAAATGTACTAAACCATTTGAAGATGATGATATTGTTATAATAAATGGGAATGAGGAAGATTTAGAGCTAATGCGTCAAAGAATGGAAAAAAGACGTCAGAATACGAAGAAAAATAAAGAAAAGAAAATAAAACAAGAACCCGAAGAAGTTGCAGGAAATTCTTCTGAAACCATAACTACTGAAACAAAAAGCATTAAAAGAAGTGCAGGATCATCCAAAACAGAAGATCCAAAAAAGATGAAAACTGATGTATCACATTCAAAAATTGGAAATATGGTATCCGTAGGAAAAGTGACCAAAGCTGAAGAATTAAGAAAAATTAAGCCAGATTACAGTGTTGCTAAAGACAAACAGGTTTCTAATGTATATAAATCTTTGTTTACAAGTCACAAATCAGAAAAGGAACAAAATAGAGCTCACTGGGTTACCTATAATCCATTTTATAATTAAGTATAATATTAATTAGCAATATATATCTTTATCATTAATAAATTTGGTTGTAAGTAGTAAAATATTGCGTGTGTTATTCATTCATTCTCCTTACTTTTTTCCATATACAGGATGGGAACTCTAAAAAATGAATATATGAGATACATCTTGAACACTGCATAGTTTAGTCCTTTCCACTTATACTTTTGACAGGGTCATTATTGTCCTATTTAAATATCGAATACTATTTTATCAATAGCAACCTAAATATTCACCTCTTCTATATAAATAAAAATGAATGTTTGTCTGTATGTACCTTATAGAATCGTAAACTATGCATTTGATCACGTGATGATCTTAAGCAAAATTGTCCAAGAATTCGGGAAGGTTTTAGAGTTGGTATGACCAACCTAAGTGATCATTATTTACGCATGCACCACAAGAAAAATATTGTTTATCAGAAAAAAGTATACACAATATTTTTTGAGTATTTTTTTGGTTTTCTGGTAATTTTTAATTATGGATTTAACTTTTAACATTATTTAGCTCTAAGGCAGTACCTGTCAGCTAGTGATAAAAATAAATATTTATCTTTCTTTTAATCTCTGTTTTCACCCAAACAAGACATTTTGTTTGGGCAACATAAAGAAGCTGTGTCTGCACAGGGATAGTTAAATGGTCATTCTCTCAAGACCTGATGGGTAATGTTGGACATGATGCTCTCCTTTAGGAAAAAAGTGGACTCAGTTACTAAGACATGTTCCACTCTAAGTTTTCTACCACTCAGTTATATGGAATTTACTATTTTAGTTGGGAATAAGCCCCATTTTTTCTTTGAAATTAAGTTTATTTGGCGTTTCGATTTCCTCTTTGGAAATCGTTATCAAAATGTTTGATTGATATTTGATAACGATTTCCTAATTGGAAATCGAAACCTCAAATAAACCACCATCATCATCATTAATGACGTTACAACTCTCGTGAGTATTTGCCGCGTTTACTATTGCCTTCCATGTTTGTCGGTCCTCTGCCACTATTTCCCATTATCTCACTCCCACTTTCTCCAGATCTCTGACTGCATCTTTCCACCTTTTTCTAGGCCGTCCTAGAGGCCTTCTTCCATCTGGCCTTTCCCAAAACACATTGTTTATAAGGCGATTGGCGTTACCGCGTATCACATGCCCTGCCCATCTGAGTCTATTGGCCTTTATATATCTGACTAGATTTTCCTTTCCGAACAGAGACCCTAACTCGTTATTGTATCTGCGCCTGCATTCGTTTGTCACGCTGTCTCTGCAAGGGCCATATATCATTCGGAGAATTTTACGTTCCCGCACCAGCAATTTATTGACTTATCTTTTTGTTGGCGTCCATGTTTCGCTTCCATACGCGACTGCTGGTCGTATTATTGTCTCTTATATCTGGATTTTTGCACCTCGTGAGGGGACTTTTTTGACTTCATTAGATGTTGCATTGCAAAAAAGATCCGTTTGCCGCCATTATTCGCGTTTCAACTTCTCGATCTATTTTGTTGTCAACCACTTCGAAGTTACGATCGTTTATAGTAAATATTTTGCCTTATTTGCCGTCGTTCTTGTTTTGAGACGACCATGTATTTTGTTTTGTCTTTTTCAAAGCTCGAGAATATATCCTAAACCCCTAATGTTGATTGTGCTACTATAACTACGTCATCTGCAAATGCGAGTATGATTTTTGCTCCCCGAGCAGTTACGTCTGGTTTGATTTTTGGATACATTTTTCGCATGACATTCTAAGGCCAGGTTAAACAACAATGGGGTCAACGGACCTCCCTGTCTCAGTCCAGAATTTACGCAGAAAGCATTTGATATTTTCCCCGATATTCTAACTTGTGGAAATAGTTACTTACACACATTTGTGTTACCGCAGTTAGTTTCTTGGGTACGCCGAGCTCGATCATTGCCTTCCATAATGTTGCACGATTAATTGAATCATAATCCTGTTTGAAATCTATAAAGATCTGATGCACGTTCTGATTATACTCCCAATACTTTTCAAGCATTTGTCTTATTGTAAATATTTGATCAGTGGTCGATCTTCCACGCCTGAAACCACACTGGTAGTCACCAACTATTTCTTCCGCGTATGGTATTAATCTTTTTAATAAATAGTTTTCAAATAAACCAGAAAATTATTAATATAAATTATTTTTATTGTACAGAAGTTAATTTTATTTTGTTATTTATTTCGAATATATTTTTGTTTAAATTAAACTTGGTTTAGTTTGGTATCTAACAGAGCTGTCCGTTACATTATCTATATAGTCGATGTGGTGAGACGCACCCGTCTGAAAAAAATTTCTGATTCGGTTTCTTTGTGGATTCTTATTCAAAAATGTCCCCTTTAAACAAATTTGAAGGGTGCCGGGCGGAATTTTTGGGCACACAATTTTTAAACAATTTTTTTAAACAAATACAAAAGATCACGTTTTTTTGCCCTAGCAGATATATTTTTAGGTTTCTTGGGGCATTCTTAACAAGAAAGGTTTCTTGTAATTTTTCTTAAAAATTAATAGTTTTCGAGTTATAGGCGATTTAAAATCTGAAAAATACGAAAATACGCATTTTCGAGGCTTAAAAACTCGTATTTAGATTAGTATTTTTTAGGTTTCCAGATACTTAAATTGAAGTGTAAACATTCAGCTTCAAGATTCTGAAGAGTGATCGCATCTAACCTTAATTTATACCGTTGTTTTTTAATTGTTAAATATGCGTGTTTATCCGATTTTTTTGCCGGTGCGGCGCGCTCTATTTCAAAAATCTTCTATTTTCCACCGAAAAATATTTTTTCTAGATTCTTTGGGATATTCTAAATAAAATAAATTTTTTGACATTTTTCTGAAATGTTAATAGTTTTAAAGTAATAAGCGATTTAAACTCCGAAAAATGCCAAACAAACGCATTTTCGGATTTTAAATTGCTTATAACTTTAAAACTGTTAACTTTTGAGAAAAATGTCAAGAAACTTATTTTATTTAGAATATCCCAAAGAATCTAGAAAAAATATGTTTTGTAGGAAAATAAAAGATTTTTGAAATTGACCGCGCCGCACCGACAAAAAATTCGGATGAACATGCATATTTAACAATTAAAAAACAACGCGGTTTAAATTAAGGTTAGACGCAATCACTCTTCAGAATCTTGAAGCTGAATGTTTAAACTTTAATTTAAGTATCTGGCAACCTCAAAAATACTAATCTAAATACGAGTTTTTAAGCCTTGAAAATTCGTATTTTCGCATTTTTCAGATTTTAAATCGCCTCTAACTCGAAAACTATCAATTTTTGAGAAAATTTACAAGATACCTTTCTTGTTTAGAATGACCCACAAAACTTAAAAATATATGTTCCCGAGCAAAAAAGTGATCTTTTGTATTTGTTTAAAAAAATTGTTTAAACAATTTCTGCCCAAAAATTCCGCACGGCATCCTTCAGATTTGTTTAAAGGAAACATTTTTGAATAGGAATCCACAATGAAACCGAATCAGAAATTTTTCCAGACGGGAGCGGTCTAACCACATGGACTAATATGTACTCTTGATCTACAGCCATTTAGACATATTTTAACGAGCTGGATAAGTTTTTTGGAAAAAGTTCTGTCACATTCCACATCTGATTCCTTTTAATGCTGTCGTATGTTTGTCGGAAATCTATGAAGAGATTATGGATAATTCTCTTAAATTCCCATTCTTTTTCAAGCAGCTGCCTTAAGGCCATCGGTACACAATTCGCAAATATTTTACGGCTAGTCCTACTTTTTCTGTCTACACGGCAAATTACGAATTACGTGTAGTAAAATTCACACTGGTATGGATATGTAAACATTACTAGAATGTCATTATAGTTGAACATGTCATCATTAACTTAAAGAGATGGCTTTTGAATGTTTTTGGATAACTGTTAATTTGTATAATTGCAAATTATCAATTCAGTTAATAATAAATGTGATAATTTTTTCACTAACTATGTATTCAATGATTGTAATAATTTATATGTACAACAAAACTAATACTCAATCGAGAAAAGAGGAAAAGCGTTTAAGTGATTTTTTAATAATATATTGTTACTATTAGGTCTGGATCCCGCGTATGAAAAAAAAGTTGATTAATAGCAAGCTGAAAATTTGTTAATAGCTTAAGGGTGTCTAGTCGGATAAACTTTGATATATGGGAACACTGGAACAGGGGCAGTTTTAATTGTGGAACAGGTTAAAAATTTGGAACGGTCAGACCACGAAAACGGCACATTTATTTTGTCCGACAGAAGAGACTTTAAACTCTCCGAACAGAGATTAAACTCTCATGCAAAAATCAGACTGCTATTTATCACCTGTCATAATTCCTGTCATTTGACATATTCTACATGTTCCACTCATTAAAACGCCCATTTGTAGCAGTCTGATTTTTGTATGAGAGTTTAATCTCTGTTCGGAGAGTTTAAGTCTGTTCTGTCGGACAAAATACATGTGCCGTTTTCGTGGTCTGACCGTTCCAAATTTTTAACCTGTTCCACAATTAAAACTTCCCCTGTTCCAGTGATTCCATATATCAAAGTTTTTCCGACTAGACATCCTTAAGCTATTAACAAATTTTCAGCTTGCTATTAATCAACTTTTTTTTCATACTCGGGATCCAGACCTATATGGAACAATTCGCTTACAATTGTGAACATTTTAACAACAAAATACTTGGATCACAGAATATAATATTATCCTGACGTGTTCTCTGCTTGGATCTTCCACAAATAATACACAATAAATAACTTTTTATTTATTAAGTTCACGCCTTAAATCAATTATTTATCAAATACACTATATATCAATATTATTTAATCAACAACTCAAAATATTCCCGATGCCATTTCAAATATTTAAAATTGTCACTGCCTGACTGACAATATGCTGACAATATTCTATTCGACTGAGTGCGTTGTAAGACAAAGATAGATTTGGAAAATATTACCACGGACATTGTGTTCATTTTTTTCGAATCCTGAAAAAAACAATAAATATTTTTGAAAAATTTAAACGCAGAATGAAAGACTAAATTATTACCGGGGGCCGAAAGTTCCTTAGAATAAATAAAAAGTTTATTTTGAATAAGATATTTGAAATTAAAAATTACACTAAATTTTCTCTTAGTTTTTCACCCCTGTAACTTATTAAATTAAAATAAACATTATAGAAGTTCTCAGGGACTTTCGGCACTCGGTAATAAGGTAATCTTTCATTCTGCGTTTAAATTTTTCAAAAATACTTATTAGTTTTCTCAGGATTCGAAAAAAATTAATCCCCATTTGAATAGCATTGCAGCCGAAAATACGTACCCATCCCCTTAAAGTAAAAATCTTATCTATGGCCGATCTTTTTTTTTTTCAGAATCTGGCTTGGTATACCTTTATAAAATTTTCTAGAAAAGATGTTAGCCTACTTAATAGGATGTTCGATAAGATTTTGAATGCCATATTAAGTAGGGAGATGCTTCTATAATTAGAGCAATTGGTTTTGTCTCCCTTTTTATTATTACACTTTCGTGCCATTTTGTTGGTATTTTCTCTTCGTTCCATATAGGTGTGTTATTAGTTTGTGTAATTGTCTATGTAAAGTTTCTCTTCCGTACTTAAGGAATTCGGAGTTTAAGGCTATTAAATAAAATAAAAACTAATTTCTTCTAATCTTTATTTCTGCTAAAACATTCTGTATACAAATGTAAGTACTTTAACATTAACGGTCATACTTAAAATTTAATATCATTTCTGAATAATTGTAATCAGTTCTGTAAATATTTTCTTTTCTATTTTTTATTCAAATAAAACCATATATCCCTCCACGATACCATACTTTATCACAACATTGAAACCTGTATTTGCGACAGATAAGTCGACAATACTCCGGGAATATCAATATAGTGAATATAAATATAATTTTGGTGGAACTTTGATGGTACCCATGGGGATAACTATAATTTTTATATTTTATAATAAAAACATTACCTACTTAAATTTGAATAAATATGTTGAGTGTCAACATATTTTCTTAATTACATATTCTTTATTTAAAAATATATAATAGCCCAACTCACATCAAAAGAGAAAAATTAATTTTTTTTCAAAAAATATTCTTAAAAAATAAAACAAATTTGAAATAATAAAAATATTCTGTGCTCAAAAAATTACAAATATACTTGAACTAGTGGGAATGCAACTTTCTATATTCCAGGGAAGATTTAAATCAAAATTTTTTGGGGGTATGCCAATCTGTCAAATCAAAGTAGAAACCCAGATTTAGTGGTAAAGAATATATATAAAGTGGTAAAGATATATTAACGATTTTTGATTACAGTATAAAAGTATTTGAGGTGGTGGGCCAGATAGCTCAGGCGGTATGATTTCTGACTTCCACGCAGATAGGCCGGAGATCGAATCCCAGCGCCAGCGAGAACATATAGACATTTTTAAAAAGTCTATTGGTCCCAGGTCGACTCAGCCTGAATAAAATGAATACATTGGGTAAAACTAGGGGTAATACTAGGCGATTGAAGAGTATTCAGGCAGCAAACAGATATATGTATAGCCTCCACAATACTATTTTAATTCTAAGAGCCTAACCACACGAGCATCAAGATCAGAATATATAAAACAGTGATTAGACCGGTGCTCATGTATGGGTGTGAGACGCGGACCCTGACCAAAGCAATTGAAAGAAAACTTAGATGTTTTGTGAGAAAAATCCTAAGAATAATCTTTGGACCTTATCACGATCCTAATAGCAGCCAATACCGAATGAGAACAAATGCTGAGGTCAAGCAGATGTATAGGGCGAGTGACATAGTCCAAGAAATTAAATCTCAGCGTCGAAGATTGGCCGGCTATGTCCATAGACTCCCTAATAACCGCCTTGTCAAACTGATCTGGGAGGAAGCCTCCACAGGAAGAAGGCCCTTAGGATGCCCACGAATGCGATGGAGAGACAACACATGGTCAGATCTCAGAACAATGGGGCTACCCACTGACCCAACTATCATGGACGACCGTTCGAGATGAACAGTGCCGGATTTACCACTAGGTTGACTAAGCCGCGGCCTAGGGCCGCAAGCAAAAGGGGGCCGTAGCTCTTTAAAAAAAATTTTTTTGGAAAAAAAATTGAATTTTTATTTTCCAAAATTAATAAATATTAACCGCTACCGCTACTGTATATCGAGAACATTACTTTTGTGTATAAACAATACAATCTAATTAAAATAGCCAACGTTCATATCAAAAAGAAATATTAACGCTTACCAGGGTATAGGAGGCTACAGATTGGAGGTGGATTGTGGGAAGTTCTAGGAATGTGATGAAATAATCCTAAGGGGGGTTACAACTACTGGAAAGTCTCAGAGGGGTATGGTGTTAAGCGTATAGAGCTCAAAGTACATCCCAATGGGGGGTTATAACCCCCAACCCCCCTGGTTACGCCTATGTGTACAAGCAAATACAACAATTATTAATGAACAATTTTTCAAATTTGAGAATGCTGTTCTACTAAATATGTGGTAAGATATTTTACAACGTTTTGACAAGAGTAGCAAAACATTGCAAAAAAACTGCTACAGACTTGAATGTGACTTGCAACATATAAAGAATTACATATTGAGTCTGAGACAACTTTGATTCCTATGCAAAAAGAGGAAAAGAGTTGTCTAAAATTGAAACCTTTATTCTTAAAATTAAAAGACTCCGGAAAAGAAAAGCTCTCCCTGGCGAAGACAAAGCTGAATCCACTGAACCCCACTTTAATGGCGAAGAAGACAAAGATTAATACTTTCAACATTGTAATTAACAGACTTTATTCAGAATTGAATGAAAGGTCCGAAGTTTATTTCAGTCTTAATGAACAATTTGAATTTTTAATCAACTTATCGTCAATTTCCAATGAAGAAATTGGGGCAAAAGCTTCTATTTTAGCTAAAAGTATCGAATCGACATAGATGATGACTTTGGAGAAGAGTGGGTACAGTTCAAAGACTTTGCTGAAAGTATATTTGATGAAGAAAAAGAACCTCATGATAACAAGATTACCAAGCCTCAGAGGAATAGACTCTTGGATTATCTGAAACTCATTCGTGAAAAACAGTTAAAATTATTTCCGAATATGGACACAACTTTGCGCATTCTACTATCCATGATGATATCTAATGCATCTGGAGAAAGATCCTTCAGTGTGTTGAAAATAATCAAAAACTACTTGAGGAACTCGACTTCTGACGAAGATTATAGATTGTCTAGTTTGGCTAGTTTTGTTTCAAATGCTGAGCCTTAGATTTTCACGATTTGATTAAATCGTACCATATATATGCTTGTATATGCTTGTACCAGTGCAGGACTTTGTTTTCCATTTTTTTTTGTGTAATTGAGCATTCTACTTCCATTCTGTAACGTATTTCCTCTGTTCTTATTCTATTCTCTCTGGTTTGTAGACATCTTCTCATAAAGTCAAATTCAACTGTTCGTATTGTTATTGTCATTGGTCATACTTCCGCTCCATATAGGGTAATATTCAGCACTATGCTCTGAAATATCCCTTTTTTGTTTTCTTTAGTTAGAGTTGTTCTGAAGCTATTTCCCTGTGGCATTTTTATGATTAACTATTTAAATGGGAAATAAGCCACAATTAAATTGAAAAAAATAATTTTATTAACGTTTCGAAGCCCAAATCGGGTTTCGTTGTCAAAATACAAAATACTATTAAAATAAACAAAAATGTTGTTGCTAAGTAAAAAAAAATTTTTTAATAATTTATTTAATCTGACTCATTTATATTGGCAATTCAGAGGTATATTATACATTTTAAAGCAGAAGACTTTAAAATGACATCGCCAATATTTATGAGTTGCGTTCCTGGGACGACTTTACTAAAAGATAGTTCATTCGATTACATGAAATCAATCCAAAATCAAGAATATCCGTCACAAACAATCATAGCATGTGATCTGTCTTTAAAAAGACAACCAAATGCAACGATGACAGTAAAATTCTCGCGTTAGAGATTCCACAGTAAATCACGAGGGAAAACCAGGAAAAAAAACCTCGTGATACTATCCCGACATCGTAAGTATTTCTTCTTACATTTAATTTACTTTAAAAAAACGAATATCAAATTCTGACTTTAATATGTGTAAATTATAAATAATATTAATAATACATAGATATACAATAAGTAATACTAAAATATAAAATTTGTACTAACTCGATATGTTATTGACTTTACTAATTGTGGTATTTTCTTTCTATTGACTTCCTCTTTCAGTATGGGTAACCAAATCCTACTGCATTCTACCGAGGAATTTGCGACACAATTGGTTTCATTTAGCATAATTAGAGCCGCTTCTTTGATGTTGACATATTTGAAACCTATCAAATTCTCTATTTTTAATATAAAACTGATGTTCACTTATTCTAACGTTTAATGGTCTTGATGTTTCACCTAAATAAAATTGTTCGCATTCACAAGGTATTTTATAAATGCAATTCTTTGTTCTTTCTTGTTCATTGTTAGGTCTAGTTTTAGATAGAATATATCTCAATGTGTTTGTTGTTTTGAATGTTGTTGAAATGTTGAATTTATTTCCTATTGTTTTAAGTTTCTCGGATAGTCCTTTTATATATGGTATTGATATTTTCCTCGTATTATTTCTTGTGAATGTTGTAGGATCCCGTTCTAAATTGTTCTGTTCCATTCGATCCAATCTTGACAATTCCTTATTTGTAAACGATAAAGGATAATCATTTTGTAATAAAACAGATGTTAACAATTATTTTTCTTCTAAAAATGAATTTTCGTTAGAACAAGTAATTTTGGCTCTATCATATAAGGATTTAATGATTCCCTTTTTAACGTTGATGTTGTGATTTGATTTGTAATTGAGATATCTGTTGGTGTGTGTTGGTTTTCTATACACTTGAGTCTCTTAAAACAATTAAATTAATTAATTAAATTAATCTGAGAAACTTAATACAATTGGAAATAAATTCAACATTTCAACATTCAAAACAACAAACACATTGAGATCTATTCCATCTAAAACTAAACCTAACAATGAACAAGAAAGAACAAAGAATTGCATTTAAAAATACCTTGTGAATGCGAACAATTTTATTTAGGTGAAACATCAAGACCATTAAACGTTAGAATAAGTGAACATCAGTCTTATTGTTCTGAAGCTATTTCCTTGTTGCATTTTTATAATCAACTATTTTCAATGGGAAATAAGTTAATAAAATAATTTTTTTGGTAAAATTGTGGCTTATTTCCCATTGAAAATAGTTGATCAGTCTTATATTAAAAATAGAGAATTTGATAGATCTCAAATATGTCAACACGCATGGGATAATGAACATAGAGTTCAGTGGAGAGGTTCAAGTATAGTCCTGAAAGAATCAGATAGTAAAAAGAGAAAAATCAAAGAAGCGGCTCCAATTATGCTAAATGAAACCAATTGTGTCGCAAATTCCTCGGTAGAATGCAGTAGGATGTGGTTACCCATACTAAAAGAGGAAGTCAATAGAAAGAAAATACCAAGATTAGTAAGTCAATAATATATCGAGTTAGTACAAATTTTATATTTTAGTATTACTTATTGTATATCTATGTATTATTAATATTATTTATAATTTACACATATTAAAGTCAGAATTTGGTATTCGTTTTTTGAAAGTAAATTAAATGTAAGACCAAATACTTACGATGTCGGGATAGTATCACGAGGTTTTTTACTGGCTTTCCCTCGTGATTTACTATGGAATTTCTAACGCGAGAATTTTACTGTCATCGTTGCATTTGGTTGTCTTTTTAAAGACAGATCACATGCTATGATTGTTTTGTGACGGATATTCTTGATTTTGGATTGATTTCATGTAATCGAATGAACTATCTTTTAGTAAAGTCGTCCCAGGAACGCAACTCATAAATATTGGCGATGTCATTTTAAAGTCTTCTTTTTAAAATGTATAATATACGTCTGAATTGACAATATAAATGAGTCAGATTAAATAAATTATTAGAAGAATTTTTTTACTTAGTAAAAACATTTTTGTTTATTTTAACAGTATTTTGTATTTTGACAACGAAACCCGATTTGGGCTTCGAAACGTTAATAAAATTATTTGTTCAATTTAATTGTGGCTTATTTCCCATCTAAATAGTATAGTTAAAGTGTTGCTCCATATCACTTGAAGTGCTTTCGAGGCTTGTTTTCCCCGTGCTATTTTCATATCTATATCTTTCATACAAGTATCATTTATCATCTCCTCTTATCATTGACCCTAAAACTTGAAAAGTCTTACAACTCTTAATAGTATCGTCTTAAGTTAGGTTCAAATCTGCAACCTCGGATCCAATACATAAGTATTCGGCCTTACATATTTATCTTGAGTCTCCACAGCTCATACACTCTTCCTTTAATCTCCTTATCATATAAGTATTCCATGTCCTCCCTGTCTTGTGTAAAAATTACTTGCTCATCGGCGAAAAGTAGTGAATGAAATATATTATTCGTATTAAAATAAATAAATTACGTATTAAAGTAAATAATTAAAATAGAGCATTAATTATTCTTCATCACTAGATGAAACGTATGCCAGCTGTTCATTCCACCAGTCTTTGATTTCATTTAAAGTGTTATTAGCTTTTGGAACGGTAGTTTTGCTATTGTAAACTTCTCTTGGCATCCTGTTTTCACTTTCGTTTAAATGAGATAAATTTTTATTAACCACTACTGAAGGTCTGCTATTTTTCTTCTTGGTTACTATTCTCTCTTTCTCTTGTCTGGCAGAGGGGTCTGAGAGGGTGGGGGCTAAAAATTTCCTACCGGAGCTGCTACCTGAAATGTTTTTAATATAAAGTTAATTTTAGGAGTAAAAGAGACAAACAGTTGATTGAGACTTAAATCTATGTATATAATAAATATCTACCCAAGCTAGAAAATCCTAGATATCCCCAATTCGCCAATGAAACTTATAAAGCTTACGAAAATGACAATAGAAAGGTCTGTGTGTGTGTTTATGTTTTATTGGCACTGGTTTAAGCAACCAACTGGCCAGTCAATGTGTTTTGAATTCTCTCTTTTACAAAATATATGCTTAGTATCTAAATTTAACTATTAGTACTACTGTTTTTTTTACTCTGTTTTTTTTTATTATTTTTTTTATTATATTTTTTAACATTTTTTTTATTACATTTTTTTTTTTAGTTTTTTTTTTTTTTTTTTTTTTTTTTTTTTTTGTATATTTTTTTTTTGTATATTTTTTTATCGCGCTAAGACCTAAACCCGATTCAACCTCGCGGAGGTTTAGATCTTAGTATCTTTTTATTTTATTTAATTATTTTTTTTTTTTTTTATTTTTTTTTCTTTTTTTCTCAGAGCTTTAATTTTAAACAATTAACATGGTTGTACAAAATTTTATAAACATCTAGATTGTTTGATTGTAAAAGGTATATAAGATTAAAAGGAAATTGTACATTAACTTGAACTAGATTGGCAAAAAAGTTTGATATTTCAATAAAATGTAAAGGACATTCTAATAGCATATGTTGTAGATCAGCTAGCTCTCCACATAAACATTCATCATTATCTACAAGTCCTATTTCTCTTTTGTAGACTGGAGTCAGACAGTGATTACTTCTTATTCGACAAATAGTTTTGATAAATAGAAAGGTCTACGGCAGCATATAGCAACTGGAGTATGACAGGGCGACTTTCTATCAACGTCACTATTTAATGTCGCTATAGAAGGAACAACAAGAGCTACAGAAATAAAAGGTACAATTATTATATCATCGACGTCGTAACTTGTGGCGTATGTTGACGACGTAGCATTGATTAGCAAAAATCTAAACAGTTTAAAGCGCTGGTTTCCTCGAAAGCGGTGCCGACAAACTACGACCGTAACACTGCGATGAATGACGTCATAAAAAACTGTACCATGCAAAATAATAGCGGTGGTTTCCAAGGATGCGTTGGAAGCCACCGCTTGCTGAGTTTGCACATTCCATTGGGGTGGGAAAGGCGCAAAATGTCGCCTGTCAAAATTTTCAATGTGTAATGATTTTTTTCGAATCCTGAGGAAACTAATAAATATTTTTGAAAAATTTAAACACAGAATGAAATATTATATTATTACTGAAGGCCTAAACTCCCCGAAAACTTCTATAATGTTTATTTTAACAAGTTACAGGGGTGAAAATAAAAGAGAAAATTTAATGTGATTTTTAATTGCAAATATTTCATCCAAAAGAAACTTTTTATTTATTCTAAGGGACTTTCGGCCCTCGGTAATAACGTAATCTTTCATTTTGTGTTTAAATTTTTCAAAAATACTTATTAGTTTTTTCAGAATTCGAAAAAAATTAATACATTTAAAACACATTTAAAATTATGACTGGCAACATGTTGCGCCTTTCCCCTTAAAGGAAGAATTTGCAAAGTTGAAATCCAAATGAAAGTGCATCCAAGCGGAGTTTGGCAATAAATCAAAACAAAACAAAATACCTACACTAAATTCCAAATCAACATGCAGTAGAAATAAAAAACCAAGACAGTTCAATGTTACGAGGAGCACTCCCAAATCATAGTTTACGATGTATATAGGGTGAGGCAGATAACTGGCCTATTAGAAATATCTCAAGAACTAAAGGCAACAAAATCATGAAAATTGGAATAAAGGGGTTTTGAAGGATGATCTATTAAATGAAAATATTTTCATCTCTTTGCAACTTCCGGTTATACCGGAAGTTGCTTATAATTTCGTTTTTTTAAATGTGACACCCTGTATATTTTTACATTTTTGGATTCTCTTCGATGTCTTCTTTCTTAAAATATAAGGTTTTGTAATATTATACAGGGTATTTTAAAAGATAATTACGTTTTTTTTATTAATTTCGTAGCAATATTCACACCCTGTAGAATTGTAGTAGTTTGACATCTAAAACTCTACTTACGTTCAAATGATTTTTAATATACTCTACTATTGTTAAGAATCATTAGTATAGCTAAATTTTTAATTTTAGTATACAGGGCTGGTCGAAACTCGGAATGAGTATTTTCTGAGTTTTCTTAAATAGAACACCCTGTATTTTTGTATTGTAGTGAAATGATATTTTATAGTACTTTTTTAATTCTTAAGCATTCCCTATACCTAACTGCTTTAATTTGTGAGTTATTGGTGATTCAAGCTAAACATTAATTGCAACAAAAAATACGTAAAATTTTATTAGGTTGGCCGTGAAAATACTCAATCCCAAATAATTTTTCAGAAATAAATACATATTAATCCAGACTGGTCCTTAAAATTACCAATAATGGTTTAGCTATCGAAATACCTACTTAGTTATGATTGTTGGTGCGATTAACAATTAAGCACAAATTAAAGCAGTTAGGTATAGGGAATGCTTAAGAAATAAAAAAGTACCACAAAATATAATTTCATTACAATACTAAAATACAGGGTGTTCCATTTAAGAAAACTCAGAAAATACTCATTCCGAGTTTCGACCAACCCTGTATACTAAAATTAAAAATTTAGCTATACTAATGATTCTTAACAATAGTAGAGTATATTAAAAATCATTTGAACGTAAGTAGAGTTTTAAATGTCAAACTACTACAATTCTACAGGGTGTTAATTTTGCTACGAAATTAATAAAAAAACGTAATTATCTTTTAAAATACCCTGTATAATATTACAAAACCTCATATTTTAAGAAAGAAGACATCGAAGAGAATCAAAAAATGTAAAAATATACAGGGTGTCCCATTTAAAAAAACGAAGTTATAAGCAACTTCCGGTATAACCGGAAGTTGCAAAGAGATGAAAATATTTTCATTTAATAGATGATCCTTCAAAACCCCTTTATTCCAATTTTCATGATTCTGTTGCCTTTAGTTCTCGAGATATTTCTAATAGGTCCTTTATTTGCCTCACCCTGTATACATTGTATTAATCTCAAAAGATGATTTACAAAGTTTATACATTATAAATCATGATTCGAGGGTGCTCCTCGTAACATTGAAGTGTCTTGGTTTGTTTATTTCCACTGCATCTTGATTGTGAATTTAATATAATATGCTCAAGAAAAATACAGTTAATGTTATAAGTTTAAATATTGGCCAATATGAGTTTGGGGTCCCCAATATCTTGGGATCTCAGTTAATAGAACTAATGATAGAGGCATAACAATCAATGAAAGAATCCTGTCAGGAAACAGAGTCTACTGGAAATAAAACAACTTACTCAGAATACTAAACTGAAAATTTATAAAACAGCAATTAGACCAGTAATCACATATGGTGCTGATGTAATGTGCCTGACACAGAAAGATGAAGAAATATTGGGGATTCTAGAAAGAAAAATAATTCACCAAATGGAGACCAATATCAGGCAGACCGCGTGAAGACCCAAAATCAGATTGGGAGAACCAGATAGTTGAGGACATTAAGAAGAATGGAGTTAGACAATGGGTAACCATAACCATAAGCAAAAACCGGAACGAATGGAGAAAAATTGTAGAAGAATGCCAAGTCACACAACCAATTGTAAAACCAAAATGTTAATGCGGACTGATTAGGATAGGAGTGTAGATGCCATGATGATGATATCTACCTAACCAGATCAGTTTTATCATAAAAAAGAGTGAGATATTATACATACCTATACTATCGGACCTAGGAAGATTGACAGCTTTTTGTTTCCTTGGCTCATTTTCTTTATTCGCTTCGACTTCGTTTTCTTGATCTGGACTTCCAGTTTTACGTTCTTCCATCGGGTCTGGCATTGATAAAGCCTCGTTTGTTGCCCGTAGGCCCGCCATTAGACTGCTTTGTTGTTTCTAAAAATTATTTAGTTACAATATTTGTTATTAATCGTTAATTAAAACTATTCACACGATGTTAGGCACAAATAGAATGAAGAAATGATTCAGAAGATGAGATGAAGCTTATAAATTCACACTAGAGATAAAACTTAGATGTCAAAATATTCTAGTAGTTGTCATCAATAAAATTAAAGCTTTGGTAGATCTGTTAGTTTTCATCAAATATATGATTTGGATAAGTTTATTATGGAAGGTGTATACATTGCTGCCTCACCCATTTGGGATAATTTTTTATCGGGCATTTTAAGGCTGCGATTTTTTTTTAAATAATTTCGCGGAAGATCTTTATAACATGCTGTATTCTTTTCTGCGTCTATTTTCATGATGGGGGCATCTGAACTGCACAGTGGCACATAATACAGAGACAAAAGGATGTCCTAGAAGAGGAAGAGTTTAGAAATGAGTGATTTTGAGTGTACAAAGAAAAATATAAAGGGAAGCAACAGTGAGGCGACCCTGATCGCCCAAAATATATTTTAATGACCCCAATCAGGGTCCTAGAGGCAAACCTTCAGCACAGAAAGACAGTTTTGATTTTGATAGAAGTTAGCATTTTTGCTGTAAAAAGATGATTCACTGCAAGTTACCAACAGTCCTGGATCCCGCGTACCAAAAAAAGTTTATTAATAGCAAGCTGAAAATGTGTTAATAGCTTAACGGTGTCTAGTCGGACAAACTTTGATGTATGGGAATACTGCAACAGGAGAAGTTTTAATTGTGGAAAGTGTCATCCTGACAAGGTTATGATTGTAAAAAGTAGCAGGTTATTTTAAAGATTATTCAATAGGAACCTTTATATATGAAAAAATGTTGGACATTTTACTAAGTCCGACACGTGGAACATGCCAAATGACAGGAATTATGTTGGTGATAAATAATAGCAGTCTGATTTTTGCATGAGAGTTTAATGAAAAGGTAACAAATCAATTGGACGTTCTGTCCGACAAAATACATGGGAACTTTTCGTAGTCTGACGTTCGAAACCTATAACCTCAGGGGCGTAACAAAGACCCCCGCAGCATGATGCTTGCGGGGCCTTAATTTTTCAGAATCTTGTCGTCTAATATAGGTATGTAAAAATGTGTTGTTATATTAATTTGCGCATACACACGCAACGTTTTTTAAACAATGCAGTATTGAAAATGAAGTTGCCCATCAGATAGATACAATGTATCGTATGTACGTATTGTATGTATTAATAAAATTGTAGATATATTCGCTGATAGTAGTGCACGAAGAAAGTTGTTCATCTCATAGAATAATATTACGTAAGTAGTCGTTTATTAATTTTCTTTCTATTTTATTCTATACCAATGAAGATGAAAAATGTAAGTTGTCATAAACAGTGCATGAATACACTAATAGCCCAGTAAATGACCGTGTTGGAGTGTAATTATTAGCGTCACGACGGATTGGTTTGGCAATTTGGATTTAGATATTTGGAGGGGGGGGGGTGAAAAACATACGTTTAAAATAAGTCCAGAAATGGATAAATTGGCTAATTATAATGTTTATATAAATGTTTATTTTTGAACAAGAAAACCACGTATTCAGGAAGTTTTTCCCAAATAGCTCAAAAAATAAGTATTTTATCGAATTAAATATTATCGAAAAATTATCGAAAAAATATTTTTAGCAAAAATGCAGCTTATAAAAAACAAAAAAAAAACGGTGTACCTATTCACGAAGTCTATCGACACAGTAAAGGGAAAGTTGTAGCTCATGAAAAATTGTTCTTATTTGTTCAATTTCAAAACGAATATTTCAATGTAAAATAACCAACAAACAAAGCACTTTTCGGGGAAGACTCATTAAACCTTTTTTATGTTTAAAAAGAGCTTTATTTTTATTTTTTATAGCATTTTATAGCAAGCTTCTAGCATCAAAACTAAACGAGTTACGCTCAAAATAAAGTTGGCCCTTTTTAACTAAAAAAAAACGTGAAAATCTCCCCCAAGTTGGATCGGTTTGTTCTTATTCAAAAAAAAAATTGGTTTTATAAAAAAATAAAATTATTTTAGAAAAATGCCTTTTTTTTAATAACTTTAAAAGTATTAGCAAGGGCGGATCCAGAAGCCACCTTCGATAATTTAAAATATGTAATATAAAAAATACGTATCCCGTTTGCTACGAGAAAAATGTTTTTAACTTTGTGCTGAACGGTAGTATAAAGGTGGTGCTGAACAAGGTAAAGTATGAGGTAACCTAAGCTATGCATGTATCATAAAACAATTTCATGCCCCCCCCCCCCCCGAAAGTCGGTCTTGGATCAGCCCTGGAGTATAGTGATACGAAAAATCTCAAAGAGTACCTAAAGAAATGTTTTGCTTTTATAAATATTTTGATTTTGTTTTGTATTTCTGTAAGACAAACATTGGTTAAGATATGGTTGTTCAAAAATTGCATACACTCGTAATTAGTGACTCGTCAGAGCACTTTCAAATAAAACCCATTCAAAAATAAGCACCTTGAACAGGTGAAACTTACAGGTCATATAAAAAAAGTTAAGTAATTTGTAAAGCGGTAATGATTAGTTTCATTTGGGGTGCTAAATAGGAGGAGATTTTTACAATTTTTTTGTACAACTCGCTTAGCTTGGATGATAGAAATTTTTATAAAAATAAAAATATCTAAATCTTTTTTTAAACACTTTAAAAAAGTTTTATTGAGTTTTCCCCGAAAAGTGCTTAATTTTTTGGTTATTTCACGTTGAAATATTCGATTTGGAATTTGACGAATAAGAACAATTTTTTATGAGCTACAAATTTGCATTTACTGGGTCGAAAGACTTAATTTTTGTATAAGCTACACTTTTGCTACTTACTTACGAATACTTACTTTTTGAGATATTTGCGAATAACCGCCTGAAAACGTGGTTTTTTTGTTGAACAATGTTAAACATTGTCACTCGTAAATAACTCGACAAGTATTGACTGGACCACTTCGGTGGTGACATTGAAAATTGAACGGTATCTCCGTAGTTCACGTTCATTTACTGGGCTACAACACATATAAGTTGTTTTTGTTACACGACGTGTCACATTTAGTAATTTTTTAAAGGGGGCCCCATTTCCAATTCTGCAGGGGGGCCTTTTAGGATTTTGTTACGCCACTGTATAGCCTGTTCCACAATTAAAACTTCCCCTGTTTCAGTGTTCCCGTACATCAAAGTTTGTAATACAAGACATCATTAAGCTATTAACAAATTTTCAGCTTGTTATTAATAAACTTTTTTGGTACGCGGGATCCAGGCCTATAATGTTGGTATATACAGTTAATCAATTGGCTATAGTACGACCGGTGTAGAACAGACTGCTCCCAGAGAAAACTAATTCATACTTGCATTTGTTGTATACTTACATTAGTTGATCGTATCTTTTTTAAACATCCTTCTAACCACGTTCTTATAGTCTGTTTAGCTACTTCTTCTTCAATAATATATTCGAATTCTTCTCTTGCTAATAACTCCTCTAATTGTAAAGCTTTCCTTATATCGACCGATCGATAGGACAACATGCTAAAAATTGGTAATCCAATTAAATACAAATTATCAGCAACTATTATTATTTTAAATTTGTTTTATTTTTGTTACAATATATAACGTTAAAAGTAGATGTTGCTCTATAGTTGTACATACTCTATGTAATGACAGTTTAGAACTTGTAATGTAATGTCAAGAAAATTAGAAAATAATAATGTCAGTCATATTCAAGTAAAATGTTTTCCTATTGTCCTGTAATTGAGTGAATTATAATCGTTGTTGGTCATTTAGTCAGTTCACCTAACTCAATTTATAACAGGTTACGGGCCCAACTCACGTGGGAACTGTGAACAGGTGAAAAAATATAGCGACCAGTAATAACGATTATAAAATTCAAGTCGACAAATTTGAGGGTCCTGAAGACTGGGCAAAATGGAAATGGCACGTTTCGATGTTATTACGAGCGTATGCAATTGAAGACATTGTGAACGGTATGCGTAAGTGTCTCGAGGTTGCTGAAAATTCAACTTCATTGGAAGTAGAGAAGCATCAACAATGGTTAAAAGACGATGCAAAAGCGGCAAGTTTGTTAGCAGGTACGCTAGGAAAAACTTGCCGAGCTCGTGTTGACATGTACTCACGCTAGTGAAATATGGCACAAATTACGTGAGCGATTTGAACGTAGCAGTACGCAACGGTTAAACATGTTAATTGAAGCCTTTTTTAGAGTCAAACGTGATGAAAAAGAAGATATTAGCACACGTGTTGCGAAGCTGCAGAAATTGTTTGTAGACTTGAATGATGAATTGCAGAAATATAATGAAAATGTTTTATCCGAAAGAATGTTAAATGGTCGGATCTTATCAACTTTGGGTAAAGACTTTAATAATTTCAAAGATTTGTGGGACACGATACCATCAAAAAATCAAACTTTGAATTTATTGATTGAGAAATTGTGTGCCATTGAATTACGTGACCAAAGTACCACAGAATATTTTGCGTTTGATGCACGCAATAGCCCGACAGAAAAATACAAACAGAGCCAAAGTACAACTACTACGAAGTCAAAGAAAAATGTACATCGTGCAAAAGAGAAATTTCCATGTCACAAATGCAAGAAATTAGGCCATTGGGCGAGAGAGTGTCCATTAAAAAAAATCTGCTGAGAATTTAGATGAGAATAAAAACAATAATACTGTTTTTTTGTCTGTTGTTTTAAGTGCCTCACCTAACAGTTGTATTGAAGCTGGGAAATGGTATTGTCATAGTGGAGCCACAAATCATATCACTACAGATAAGCAGTATTTCTCATCTTATACAGAATTTTTCGAACCCGTAAAAATATCACTTGGTAAGAAGGATGTATGCATGTTAGCCCAAGGACAAGGAACAGTGAAAATTCAAACGCGTCTGAATAATAAATGGACAGATGCTGAATTGAAGAATGTTTTTTATGTTCTGAAGCAAGCGCTCATTTGTTGTCTGTGAAAGCTGCTGCACAAAGAGGGTTCGTTACAGTACTCGACGATAAAGGTGTAAAGCTACATGATAAAAATACTCTTGAATCTGTAATGACTGAAAATTTAAGTAATGGCCTGTATGCACTTGATATACGTGTTATGAAACCGACCAATCCCATTCAAGCACACTTAGTAGAGTCGACAGATATATTACAAGTGTATCATGAAAGATTTGGTCATCAGCATAAGCAACACGTAAAGAAAGTCTTGAAGAAAATGAATATAGACATTGATGGGTGCAAAGAAAGCTTTTGCGATGGATGTGCAATTGGAAAAATGCGTAGATTGCTATTTAAAACTAGGATCAATCGGCCAAAAGTCACTGGTGAGCAGATCCATGCAGATGTGAATGGACCCATGTCTATAGAATCACTGGGAACAGCACGTTATTACGTATGTTTTAAAGATGACTTTAGTAAGTTTCGGAAAGTTTTCTTTATGAAACACAAAAGTGAGGTATGTACCTTCTTAGAAAAATTTTTAAATGAAGCAAACACAAATGGCCATGTAGTAAAGCAACTGAGATGTGATGGAGGGAGAGAGTTTGACAATAGAAAGGTATCTGAACTTCTTGCAAGTAGAGGTATAGAGCATTCTATCACTCCACCCTATACACCTCAGCAGAATGGTGTTGCTGAAAGGGAAAACCGTACCATAGTAGAATGTGCTCGTTCCATGTTAAACCCATGCAAGTTATCCAAAGCATTGTGGGCAGAAGCATGTAATTCTCCAGTGTATTTTCTGAATAGCACAGGAAAGTCATCAATTGAGAATAAAAGTCTCTATGAATTGTGGTATGGAAAGCCAGTTGGGAGTTTGAAACATTTAAGAATATTTGGCACTGAATGTTATGTTCACGTAAACAAAAATTTCGCAGTAAATTTGATGGCAAGGCGATACATGGTTATTTAGTTGGTTACGTGAATGATAGGGATGGTTTTAGAATATGGATTCCATCTGAAAGAAGAATCGTATCGAGCCACGACGTACGATTTAAACCTGAGGTTACATGCAATTTGCGAATTTCTGAAGTTAAAGCCGAATTAATGAACCAGAATCAGTCGGAATGTTTTAGTGGAAGTGAAAACTCCGAAAAAGTAAAAAGTGGTATCAATGAAATTGTGAAATCTAAGAATATGGAAAGTGCAGAAAGTGCGAGTGAAAATCAAGAAGTGAATAGAGAAGACAGAAGCGATGATGGTGTTCAAGAATCTAAGCGTTACAATATGCGTGTTAGAAAGAAACCAAAATTGTTTGGCTTATCTACTTTTCACGTTGAGGGAGAGTGTTACAATATACAATGTTAAAAGTAGATGTTGCTCTATAATTGTACATACTCTATGTAATGACAGTTTAGAAGTTCTAAATGTAATGTCAAGAAATTGTAATGTCAGTTATGTTCAAGTAAAATGTTTTCCTATTGTCCTGTAATTGAGTGAATTATAATCGTTGGTGGTCATTTAGTTAGCTCACCTAACTCAATTTATAACAATTTTATTGCGTAACGAGTGGGATAAAGATCCTCTATGCACGAGTGACAAACATGAGGAAAGGCAGCTTTAGATTAAATTAGATTCGGGGCCACCACCATCGGCTGACCAAGGTTTCTGCTTTTCAGCGTCTTCAGAGCCGCCTGTGGTGTATCCCGAAGCGAACTGAATCCAAGCTGTCGAAGTATGCATATAAATAAAATATTAAATGCGTACAACGTGTTAGCGACATCGGCCTGTGTCTTTATAAATTTGTAAAAAGCTCAGGCAACAGATAGTTACCAACGATTCTGCACTCCGACTTATAGAGAATTTTATCTGTGTCCAGAAATTTAATGATTAAATCGAGTGAGTCCACAATAAAGGAAGCTGGCCCTGTGAGTTTTGTGCCATACTTGTTATTCAAAGTATTATATATATCAATCGGTTTTAAAACGTCTTGCGACGTTGTCCGATGCCTAATTTCCATGACACTCTATCATCTCATTGGCCCTCTCTAAGATCTCTTGCGCTCATCGCCTTCGTTACTCCCTCTCTCCAAGATTTCTTGGGTCTTCCTCTCTTTCTGCGGTTTGGTGGTACCCATTGCATAATTATTTTAGGGAGTCTTGAGTTATCCATCCTCTGGACGAGTCCGTACCATATCAGCTGTTTTCTTTCTATGTCTGTTGTTAGAGAGCCGTCAACCCCCATTCGCTGTCTTATCTCATCATTACGTATTCTCTCTCTGCGTGACACTCCTACTGATCTTCTAAAAGCGTCCATTTCTACTGCCTCCAGTTTTCTTCTGTTGTTTTCGGTTATCCGCCAAGTTTCTGCTCCGTACAATAGACTGCTTTTAATAAGAGATTCGTAGATATTGTGTTTTCTTCTTTTTCCTATTTCATGATTCCACAGTACGCTGTTTAGACAACCTATTGTTTTTCTGGATTGTGTATTCAAAGTATTTCTTAAACAAAAATAAAACAAACAAATGGTTTTATGAATCTGGTTAGAAATCATGCCTACCAAATTGCATTAATATAAAATAGAAACTTCTTGATGTAACAGGTAGACCCCTCATGACGTAAGCGTCGTTTAAATCTCGTTAACCATCTAATTCTCTAGTGTTTAACCGATCACGTGCTTCTCGAGTCTCGAGTTCTCGCGGTAGCTTTACCGCTGGTATGGGGATCAGTATCGTAGCGAGCATAATAATATTCAAGATGACATGCATTAACGACAACTTAATAATTAAGTTTTATAATTATTATAGCACCTTCAAGTGAATATCACATAACTTAGGATATTCACATGACTCGTACTTTTCAAGATGATAACAGTTACTCCACAGAGAGCATTAGGATTGGAAAGGTTCGCCTATGGCTAGTAACAGATGCCAACCTTTAACCTTCCTCATTCAAAGATGTAGATGTCTGAATTTTCTTTACGGGCATGTATATCTCCCGAGGCGGAATTTATTACTACTCATGCGTGTTTATATTAGAGGTAGTTGGTACTTTTTGTTAAAAGAAAGAATGAGTATTGCACGTTTTTAATCACTTTAGTAACTATTCAATATACACTTACTTTATGACATCGTGGAAAGTAACGTCTTCTCCATTATGAAGTCTTTCCAGTTCATAACACATGTGTTTAAATAACAATCTGTCTTTTTGAGGGTCCACTTCTAGACGTCCTTTTAACAGTCTTAAAATAAATTTTACCTAAAATATAAGCTTTTAGATTATTTATAATATACAACCAGCTGATCTTGATAAAATTTCATTCATTATATATTATAATCTATCTATCTATCTAATCTGCCCTAAACATCCATCCTTGGATATAGGCCTCCTCTTCCTTCTTCCATGCCTCTCTATCTTGGGCAATTTGCATCCATTTTGACCCAGTGTGTTTCTTCAGGTCATCTGACCATCGCATCTGTGGCCTTCCCCTTTTTTGTTTGTGGTTCCACGGTCTCCAATGTATAATCATCTTAGTGCATCTTTCATCCTTCTGCCGTAGGGTGTGTCCGGCGAACTTCCATTTAAGCTTTGCTACTTGGGTAGAGACATCTTTCACTTTTGTTTTGTTACGGATCCCTTCGTTTCTTTTACTTTCTGATAGTTTAATTTTCAGCATTTGTCTTTCCATGGCTCTTTCTGTCTTTGCTATTTTTTCCATATTCTCTTTTGTAAACGTCCATGTCTGAGAGCCATATATTAAAACAGGAAGTATACATTGATTGAAGACTCTTGTTTTTAGGTATTGCGGGTATTTTCTGTTCTTTAGAATATAAGACAGTTTTCCGAATGATGCCCAGGCCAATCTTATTCTTCTCTTTATTTCTTCAGTCTGATTTCTTTATTTAATCTAGTGATTTATCCTAGATATATATATACTCTTTTACTTGTTCTATTCTTGTTTGTGCCACTGTAATTACTAGTTCTTCTTGCTGATTGGTCATGGTTTTTGTTTTACTGTAATTCATCTTCAGTCCTATCTTTGTCGATTCTCTATCTAGTTCTTCCATCATTCTTTGTAATTCTTCACTTCTTTCTGCTATTAATACAATATCATCAGCATATCGTAAGTGATTCAGATATTGCCCGTTTATCTTTATATCCAAGCCATCCCAGTGCAGTTGTTTGAACACATCTTCTAGCGCTTGGTTGAATAGCTTGGGCGAGATGGTATCTCCTTGTCTTACTCCTCGGTTTATTTTAATAGGCTCCGTTTGGAGGCTCCGTATATATTATAATGGAATATGAAAATATTCATATTCTGAAAAAAATCTCAATCTAAACTAAAAAAATCTTACTATATGTATTTCAAAAATACGTCCAAAAAATGTTTGAAAAACGCTTCAAAAAACAAAGAAAGGAAAAGCAGTTGGGCTAGATGATATTCCTGTGGAGTGTGGAGAGCATTTGGAGAAAGAGGAAAAGGTTGGCCAACAGGTTTATTTAATAGAATTAAGGAAGATGGACAAATGTCAGACGAATGGGGAAGCAGTACATTAGTACCGGTTTACAAAAACAAGGAAGGTATACAACAATGTACAAACTACAGAGCTATAAAACTACTTAGTCACACCGTAAAAATATTATGATAGTATGACCATTGATCTTGATAAAGCATATAAGCTCGAGAGATTCGTTAGACTTTAGACTGATCGGTTTGATGAGCCACACACTTTGAATATTTCTTTTAATAACAAACCAACGAAGTTGATGATATTCCCGGAAAAGTGTGGAAAGCATTCATTATGGGAGACAGGAACAAGTGGGCTAACAGATTTATTTAATATAATTATGGAAGTTGGACAAATGCTAGACGAATGGAGAAGCAGTATATTAGTAGGTAGGTACCTGTTAGTAAGTTAGTAGTAGTAGAAATTATTATCTTAACACTCTTTACAATATAACTTACCCTACGCACTGGTATTACGCCCCTCTGGTGAATGTCAACAACATTCCAAGTATTTTGAAAGTTTCGAATATCTGCATATGATAAAAGTGCATCTTCCTCGTTAGAGTAAAACAGGGAGAAGTTCTCCATGATAATAGCTGCAGGAGAAAGTATTTCATATAGTTAATATATCAGAGTTTGCCTACTTTAAACATGAAAATACAAACTTTAGTGATTGAAGAACAGGATTCCATTTTTGTTTGCGATGGAGACCTATTTTCGAATCATATTGGGGTATAAATTAAAAAAAATGGCAAATAGACATACATATACTGTGTTTATATAAAAGGGCCTACTTTCAATATTTCAGCAATGCAACTTATTAAAAATAAATGCTGAATCACATTGAGGAACACTTTTTAGCGCTAATGCCATAAACGTCAAATTCATCCTCATCCTACTGGAGATACTCCTTAATTTTTTTTTAACGGCGTTATAGTCCAGTCAGGTTAGACGAAAAAATACCTAACCTGGCATGGCGAGCTACCCCATAATTTTATCATTATAAAATAGTGACTGAATTCAGCTGCCGAGTTAGCTGCCATCTTGAATTTAAAGAAGAACCGTTTTTTGATTAATATCTTCTAAATTTTCATCTTTTCGACAAAAATGGTAATGACTGAAATTATTGCAAATATGATTTCCTACAATCTCTTTTTTACAATTTTTTTCGTGCAGTCGATATTTTCTTTTAAGAAAAAAATGTGATAAATCATACCCAGGGGCGTAACAGAGGCCCCCGCAGCGTGAAGCTTCCGGGGGGGCCCCAATCGCTTAGGGGCCCCATCTTGTCATCTGATATTATATAAGAATTGTTATATTATTTTACGTTGTGTGTTTAAAATTAAAAACGTAAATTTCTAAATAGACGCATTTGCCAAGTGAATCATCTCATAATATCTAGAAACTTAATCCCTTCCGGCCTACCGAAATTTTATGGTAACGACAATAAACTATAATGCTATAACGTGACTATTGAAAGATTTGAGAATTGTAATTTGCCGAATTTTAGAACAATATTTCTAAATCTAGAAATGGGTTTTCTCTTTAATCTTTACCTACGTTTAGTATTTCGATACAATTATCCAGAGGCGTAACAGAGGCCCCCGCAGCATGAAGCTTACGGGGGGCCCCAAAATGTCAAGGGTCCCATCTTGTTGTCTAATATATGTAAAAATGTGTTGTTATATATTATTTGCAAACATACGTGTTTTAAGCAGTGCAGTATTGAAAATGAAGTTGTCCATCCGAATTAATAAAATTGTAGATATATTCGCTGATAGTAGATAGTGCACGAAGAAAGTTGTTCATCCCATAGAATAATACTAATGTAATCATTTAGTAATTTTTGTTCTATTTTATTCTATACCAATAAAGATGAAAAATGTGAGTCGTCATAAACTGCATGAATACACCAATAGCTCAGTAAATGACAGTTTTGGAGTGAAATTATCAGCGTCACGACGGACGTATTTGCTTGACAAATTGGATTTAGGTTCTAGTTACACTCCACTTTAAAGTTGGATTTATGCCGTTGGTTGCTTTTACTTCGAGGGGTGACACCCCTCATTGGGGTGAAAAACATACGTTTAAAATGATCCGGAAATGTATAAATTGACTGTATAAATGTATAAAAATGTATAAATTATAAGCAACTTTTGTTCTTCTATAGAGTTTCTTTATCTATGCTAATACTTTTCAAGTCATTTGCGAGTAAAAATGTTTATTTTTCAAAAAAAAAAACAACGTTTTCAGACGGGTTTTTCGCAAATAATTAATAAATAAGTATTTATCTAATTAAATAAAGATACAGAAAATGGTGTACTTATTCATGAAGTTTATCGACACAGTAAAAGCACAATTGAAGCTCATGAAAAATTATTCTTATTTGTCCAATTCTAAATCGAATATTTCAACCTGAAATAACCAAAAAATGAAGTAATTTTCGGGAAAAACTCTTAAAACTTTTTTAAATGTTTCAAAAAAAGCTTTATTGTTATTTTTTTATAAAAGTTTCTAGCACCAAAACTATACGAGTTACGCTCAAAATAAAGTTGGCCCCTTTTTGGCAAAAAAAATCGTGAAAATCTGCCCCTATTTCGCACCCCAAATAAAATTTATCATTAGCGCTTTACCATTTACTTTAAATATTTATTGTTTATATGATCTGTAAGTTTGACCGGTTCGAAGTTCTTAATTTTGAAAAAATCTAAAAGTTTTTTTATTTTGGAAAAATGCCTTGTTTCAAAATAACTTAAAAAGTATTAGTGATACGAAAAATCTCAAAGAGTAAAGAAATGTAGGTAGGTCTTGCTTTTATAAATATTTTGGCTTTATTTTGTTTTTCTGTAAGACAAAAATTGGTTAGGACATGGCTGTTTAAAATTTTCATATACTCGTGATTAGTGACTCGTTCAAGCCCTTCAACTAGAAACCTTTTAAAAATAAGCACTTTGAACCGGTAAAACTTACAGGTCGTATAAAAAAGTTAGGTAATTTGTAAGGCGATAATGATTTGTTTCGTTTGGGGAGATTTTCACAATTTTTTACCAAAAAATGGGATTAACTGTATTTTGGCTTAGTTTTGATGCTAGAAACTTTTGTAAAAAATAAAGCTTCTTTTAAACACTTTAAAAAAGTTCTAATGAGTTTCCCCGAACAGTATTTAATTTTTTGGATATCTCACGTTGAAATATTTGATTTGGAATTTGACGAATAAGAAAAACTTTTTATGAGCTATTCAAGTTTCCTTTTACTGAGTCGATAGACTTCATTTTTGTTTCATTTTTTTTATAAGCTAGATACATTTTTGCTAACAATATTCTTTTCGATGGAATACTTACCCTTTGAACTATTTGCGAATAATCGCCTAAAAACGTGGTTTTTTTGTTGAACAATAAACATTTCTACTCATAAATAACTCGAAAAGTCTTGAGTTGACCACTTCGGTGGTGACACTGAAAATTACACGGTATCGCCATATTTTACATTGATTTACTGTGCTGTAACACATATAGGTATTTGTTACACATGTAGCATTTAGTAATTTTTTAAAGGAGGCCCCATTTCCAATTCTGCGGGGGGGGGGGGGCCGACGGAGTTTGTTACGCCACTGATCATACCTACTTGATTTGAATTTTCTCGTTTATTTACTTTACGACATGAATGTACCTAAACAAAAATGGAGAGAATTATTTTTTCCATAATTTTGATCTGTTTCATTTTTTTCCTACAATCAATATTTGAGGTCGTACGTATACGCATAAATGCGGTAAAGGCGCGAGCGTAAGTTCTTGCGAGGATTAGTTTAATAGGTATTCATTTTGTTCAATGTTTTTGCCATTTTCAACTTTTCGACAAACTGGTAAAGGCTTAAATAATTGTTGCAGTTGCGATTTCTCGCAATTTCATCTTTGCAAACTTTTTGGTGCGGTCAATTTTTCCTTGCTAAGCCGGAAAATAGTGACTAAGTATACCTAATTATTGAATTATCTCGATTATTATTAACCTTATGTTATGACATAAGTCTTACGCCTATGATGCAGACGTCATCAGCAGCAGGCCATAAACAGAAACGAATCTAAGACTTTATGGCCAATGTCTTATAATAAATAAATACATATATGCAAACAATGACTCACCCACTAGTAGATTCAACACGATATATGTGATGATGACGTAAAAAGTACAAAAGTAAATTAATGAACCGTAGAAATTTCCACAATCTGTTTGCCAGTAATTGTCAGCTGGAGTACAAAATGGTGGTTGAATCATACAATCGTGCATAATTTTATTCCAATCTTCTCCTGTTACGATTCTAAATAACATAGCAACGCCTGTTACGGGAGACTCAAAGTTTGCTCTCCTAAAAATTTACATACCGCATAAATTACGAGAATGATAAAAAACTGTATCAATTCGAAATAACCCTAAAACTAATTAAAATCAATATCGGGAAAGTTAGCATATCCATTTTATAAGACCTACGTCAGGCCAAGACTATTAAGGTATGTATACAATTGCGCGCCGCTCGCGCGCGCAACCTGTTCGTTAGATTAGTACGTGTTTTCAAGAGGCGCACAAACAGCACGCACTGTTAAAAACACGTACTAATCTGACGAATATGCTGCGCACGAGCACCGCGCGGTGCGCATATGTATACGTAACTTTAGACGAGCGGCACACCCAAAAAAAAACGCTTATTTCTCGAGATACTGACCATGGTGAGGTGAATGGCTAATTTTAGTCATACGGTTATACTTTATGTAAGTTTTTGATGGTGCTGAAAACGAAAATGAGGTTTATTTTTAATTTTATGTATGTGAACATTGTCAAAATCGCAATTTTACCCTAAAAATAAAAAAATAAAATTACGTTTTTTTGCGTTACCTTACTACAACTCTGTTCCATTTTAATCTTTTTTTCTGAAATTTTTACAGTAGGTATATAGTTCTCACTATAGTTATGATACTGACCATGGGTGGTGAATGGCTAATTTTGGTCTTACTTTATGTTTTTGATGTTGCTGAAAACAAAAGTAAAGTTTATATTGAATTTTAGGTGGAGAAACGTTGTCAAAATCGCAATTTTACCGTAAAAATAAAAAAATGAAATCACGTTTTTTTTTTTAATTAAAAGTTGCACCATTCTTTTCTATACCACATATAGATCTAAAACTCCCCACAGAACTTTTTTGGGCTCTATAATTAAATAGGAACGTGATCAGAAAGATAAATTTCAAATTTTGTCACAACTTTTGCGATTTAAGTTTGCATTTCACGAATCTCAATCTTTTATTTTAAAAAATTCATAACTTTTATGAGAATAAGACTGAAAGCCTACAACAGGTTTCATAGTCTTCACAAAGGTGAGAAATATATGCTGTAAAATTTTAGAAAAAAATATTAAAATGGAACAGAGTTGCAGCGAGTTAAACGCAAAAAAACGTGATTTCAATTTTTTTTATTTTTAGGGTATAATTGCGATTTTGACAATATTAACACCTAAAATTCAAAATAAATTTCATTTTCTATTTCAACACCATCAAAAACATAAAGTGAAAGTAACAACTGGCGAATTAGGTATAATAGAGAAATATACGAGCAATATAGCGAACCAACTCCAGCACAACACACTAAACTGCAGAGATTACGGTGGGCAGGGCACGTGGTCCGCATGCATGAGAATAGAATCCCCAGAAAATTGCTGAATGCAAGAATGCAGGGAAGAAGACCTGTTGGAAGACCTAAAAAGAGATGGGAAGACGAAGTCGATGAGGATGCCAGGAACTTCCTGGGAACGCGTTCATGGAAAAGAACAGCGGTAAATCGAAATGATTGGAGAAGCTTATTGAAAGAGGCCAAGGCTCGATTTGGGCTGTAGTGCCATTGGATCAGTGTTGCCAATCGGCGGATAATTATCCGATTTGCGTACCTTTTTGAGAGTTGTCGTATCTTCTTCGTATCTTTAAATAAATCGGATATTTGCGGATATTTTTCAGTGTATCTGCCATTGACTACAACTTTTTCATCCATATAATATTTCCAACACCAACAACACATTAATTTTGTTTGGTTGCACCCAAATTTTTATAAATAGCCTATACTGAATGAATGTTAGTGACATCCGATACTTTTCATCTTTTGACAAAAGGGACATGTGCCGTTTCTTTTGTTTAGAATGTAAATGCACAAGTGCATCCACTTAAGGCATACTAATCCAATTCAAATTTCAAAAACCGTCTGCCGTCCGATGGTATTTATGAGTTTTTAGTTTTTAGTTTTTTTAACTTATGAAAGCTAATTCACGCACGATTTAGTTTTATTTTCATTTTATGTAGTGCAGTGCTTAAGTAAACGTTTCAAGATTTCTCGAACATGAGATGTAGTTAAAGCTAGTTCTTTTTTGTAAAGTTCTATCAAATCTAATATCTTAAACAAAACCCTTTCATCAAAACATGTTATACTTACCTAATTAGGTATATTTATAATTTTTTTGAGGAATGTAATGGTACTATGCAGAAAAGAACTTTTCGGCACAGAAACGTCACTTTTCTGCACACTACTCTCAGTTATTCTGAGAGAAAATATTAAGTTTGTTAACATAAAATTTTGCAGAAAAATGCATTTGGAATAGTGGTTGTAGAAAAACTAGTAATATCTAGATATCTACTAATTAACTCAAAAATCCTTTAAATTTTTTGCCTATAAAAATTATTTAGTCGGGCATTAACGTTGAACGCACCACGGGTATTATGGATAATAACTTTGATACCTTAATAACTACAAGACTGTCAAATACATTTCTATTGTTAGATTAGTTGTTAAAAGAGCGTAGGAGCAAAATTTCGGACCAATAATCTTTAAACGTATTTATATTTTTCGAATCCTGAGAAAACTGATAAATATTTTTGAAAAATTTGAACGCAGAATGAAATATTACATTTTTACCGAGGGCTGAAAGTCCCTTAGAATAAACAAAAAGTTTTTTTGAATGAGATATTTCAAATTAAAAATCACACTTAATATTCTCTTTTCCTTTTACCCCTGTAACATATTAGAATAAAAATTATAGAAATCTTCAGGGACTTTCTGCCCTCGGTAATAATGTAATCTTTCATTCTGCGTTTAAATTTTTAAATAATACTTGTTAGCTTTCTCAGGACTCGAAAAAAATAATTCATTTTAAAAGAATTGACCAGAAATTTTGCGCCTATACTATTAATGTAGCTGTAGTTTATTTTGTATTGATTTATTTATTATTTATTTTTCCAGTACCTAGTTTTAGGTAGTTATTACGTTTTAATAAAATAATATTTAAAAGTGTTTTTTTTTACTTAAATAATAATTATAATAAATTAATATAACGATCCAAATAATGAAATATTTAGATTTACTTACTTATTTAGAATTTAACACTTACTATAATACAAAATACGAATAATAAAATAATATTAAGTAAATAGTATGTATTTACATACATGAATTAGGTAATAATCAGCTAGGATACGAGATTTTCATCTATGTATAAACGAAAATTTTTAAACTGTGAGTAGATTAAAGGGCTGGTTGTTTGAACGCTAATCAGAAATGGAATCAACTGATCATTATCAAATATTTAGTTACTGCCAATGTCAACTTTGATTGGGTTGCTGAAAACATAATTGATTACAATTATGAGATTAATTGATTAATTAATCAATTATGTTAATAATTGTTACGTTAATTGATAACTATTAATTAATGAATCAATCAATTATGTTAATTATCATAATTATACTTGATTACAATCAACTGATTGGCGTATGAACAACGGATTTTGTTATTTGATGGTTGTTAAAGGGGCTAGAGAGAATAACATTGGCAACATTGATTTTAATAACAGAGTAAGTTTTGACCTGGCGTACCTTTTCGTGACAAATCGGATATTTTTCGAGCGATCATCGGATAATCTAGAGAAATGTGATTGGCAACACTGCATTGGATGGATGGATGGAAAAACATAAAGTAAGACCAAAATTAGCCATTCACCACCCATTGTCAGTATCTCGAAAAATAAGCGTTATTTTGGGGATATTTAACGACGATATTAAAAGTTGCACCATTTTTTTTATAAAATATTTTAATCTAAAACTTTCCAGAAAACTTCTTTGTATTCTATATTTTAACATAAATGTAATTAAAAAGCTAAATTTTAAATTTCGTCACTCAACTTTTGCAATTAAACTTTGCAATTCACGAATCTGCACATTTTACTTTAAAAAATTCATAACCTTTATTAGAATAAGGCTGAAAGCTTGAAGCAGGTACCATTGTCTTCAGAATGAAAAGGGCTATATATAGGGTTACCATACGTCCGGATTTCGTCCGGACAGTCCGGATTTGAAAGACATGTCCGGATTGGCGTCCGGATATGAGAAATGTCCGGATTTTTTCTTTACTAAAAAAATGGAATACATTTGCCTCAGCGATGGGAAATTTCATTCTGCGCAGCATCTAGTTAAGTTATTTCGTTGTGTAATATTATTTTCTAGGTCTAAAGTATGTTAAAACATAGGTGTATTGGTGTATATGTATTTTAAACTTTCAGAGATTTTCGATGTTAGTTGCATATTGTAGCGAAACAGCTGTACTTTTAATTGTGCCATATACCTATGCATTTCGCATATTATATGTACCTACAATGTACAGGTAGCAACACAGTCAAATTTACATTTTACATTTTCTACAACCACTTGGATTACCCCTGTCCGGATTTGGCCTTAATAAATTATGGTAACCCTAGCTATATACTGTAAACATTTTAGAAAAAAAAATATTAATATGGAACAGTGTTGTACCGAGGTAAACGTAAAAAACGTGATTTCATTTTTTTATTTTTATTGTAAAATTGCGATTTTGATTATGTTTCCCCACATAAAATTCAAAATAAACCTCATTTTCGTTTTCAGCACCATCAAAAACATAAAGTGTGACTAAAATTAACCATTCAACTCACCGTGGTCAGTACCTGGTCATTTTAAGGGTGCCTGCCGCTCGCGTATGTAATTTATTGTTAATTTATCAGGGAAATATTAATTAATAGCAATTCATTAGCAATAAAATATGCCGTCAGGATAGGCTCTGTAGCCCTTTTCTGTCCCGAGATATAGATATGGTTATGCTAGCTTTACCGTAAAGTTTGCATAACCATTGTTTTTCGGAAACGGCTGCAGCAATAGATTTTTTCTTTCCGTAATAAATTAGCAATAAATTATAGCCTTGGTATGAATTTGTTAAATCTTGTTTTTTCTATGACGTACCTTCCAATGCCTTCACCATATTTTACAGTTCCGAAAATAATGGTTCCAGCTAATGCGTAGAAAAACACGAGTAAAAACATTCCAAATATGATGAAAAAGCTTTTACATACGGAGACACCAACTGTTAGCATTAACATTTTGAGCGTGGCATGTTTACCAGTTATGGTGAAAAAACGAAGAATTACTACCATGAAGCCTATGAAGTATGTTAAGTCATTCTGAAAAATAAATTTGGATGTAGTAAATATTTCTTCAATTTTTTCAAAATTAATCTTTCAATATTACCTATTTCAATATTACCTTTCAATATTACCTATAATATTATACCTGTATTAAACATAGTATGTCCCAAAATATAAACAATAATTTATAAATAATACCTACATATAAAAATAATTGGATATCTATAAATTAAAAGAAAAATATACGTTTTAGCATTAATTACATGAGGCTCGAAAGCGGGGGAAAGGGGGGAGGGTTTCATAAACAATCACGAAATATCACAAGGGGTTGGGAATGTAGTAATATATCACGTGAATTCTGAAATCCCTATCACTGAAAATAACGATATTATAAACGAACAGCGGGACAAGATTCAACAGGTTATCAACGACCAGAAAAAATTGGTCTTAGGGTGAAATCCTAGGACTTACGAAGTCCAATTACTTGTTTATTTTATATTTAAAAATATTTAAAATATCACTTTGGGCATAGACAACTAAAAACACTTTTTGTTCTGAAATCAGAAGCGTGAAAACCAAAATAATAACAAAACTCTTATTTAACCAATGCTGACGAATTCGAAATATGGACCATCATCACTGCAGATGAAAATTTTTTACTCGTCTTTTAACAGCAGATGCTGGCAGGATTATTTGGTCTTCTTCTTCATGTACCATTAGAGATGCATCAAGTCAAACTAGTTTGATTTTATTCAACAAACTTGACTTGACTTGAAAACCAAACTTTTTTTGTAAAAAAGTTTGACTTGACTTGATTTCAATATCTTTAGGTTTGACTTGAAATCAAACTTCTTCAAACAGTTTGAAGTTTGAATATCATATTGCGCAACGTGTTTATTTCCAATTCTAATTGAGAGAGTACCGACTTTTGTTTTGACTTATTTGGATAGGTCTGAATCTGCTACTCTCCAAATTAGTTTGTAGTTCATATTATTAAGAAGTATAATATGCTTGGCTTGTTTATTACGTTGGTTTTGAAGTGTGTGCTTTGTGAAATAATATCTGAACCTGAATATTTTTCGGCTCAGAATAAGTACCAGATCAAATTAAGTCTGATTTTGAAGGTATTCCCAGTGCAAAAATTAAGAGAAAAAGAAAAAAATCTGCATACATGTATTATGTAAAAATAAAGAACAGCGTTATAAAATGACAAATAGTGATATAGTGAACTAATTCTTTAAGACGACATTGCAAAGTCGCAAAAAATTCATTAAACCTACTCTACCAAAAATATAATATTTTGTTGTTCCTCCATAAATTTTTGTTAAAGCGGCCGTTCAAGTATTACGAGACGCAATTTTTGAAGCTCTTACAACCTCTTTATCTCATCTGTATCTTTTCATCTTTTGTTGTGAAGGAAGGTCCAGCCATTTATTGCAAACACGTGTTACTGTACTTGATCTGGTTAATACAAATTTTAAGATTTTTTCACTTGAATACCTCAAGTCCTATTGTAACATAAGCGGAGCGTGAGGGGGCAATATAATACAATCCAGGGGTTCTATGTAAAATATAAACGAAAGTTGAAAAGTTGAGAGATTGTGATTCCGTAGTTTTTTTATTGTTAAAAAACAATGTTACGTAACGCGCTGTTCGAACCCCCTCCCCCCGTATAACGCACCGTAACATTTTACATGGGCCCACTCCACCCAACTTGCGTTACGTAATACTTGAAAGCTTCCAAAGTAGATTAAATTACACTTGGTATGATAAAAAAACTATCCAACGTATTCTTTGTTTTAATCTAGTAACACTCAAATATAAAAAAGTTATATCGATAAAACGAAACTTGCCAGCAAGCAATTCTAATCATACAGGAATCATTTTCAAAAAATTTACCCTATTTTCATTATAATCGCTTCCTGTATCGAGATACTTTTATGTGGCACTCATTGTATTATTAATTTTCTTATCTTAATTGGCAACTAACATGTCAATCTCGACAAAAAAGTATACAGGGTGTCCCGGAAAATAGTGCGTTCCTTTAAGGTATGGAGAGAATACACAATTTGGAACAAAAAAGTCCTATACCATTTTTTTCTAAAGTTAACCATTTCCAAAAAAAGTTAACATTGTTTTTCATATACCTGTATTTTAATGTTTGGAAATTTTAATAAACTGGCAACATCGTACGCACTACGGAATAATAACATAATAAGAACTCGTTTGTGATTATGATTAACAGTATGTATTTAAAATAATCCAACCTAATAGTAGGTAATACTTATGTATTTACTATTTGTTTACTAAAATTATTTTCTTTTGAAATGTATTGAAATGCCTATTGCATAATTTTAAACGAATTACACATCTTTTAACATAAAACACATCTTTTAACATAAAACACATCTTTTAACTGAACTAGTATTATGTATTTAGTAAGGTTTAAATGGGTTGAATGCTGAGTATTGCTGAGGGCTTTAAATGAATTACATAGTTTTAATAGTTTACAGTGGAACTTAAATACACCAGATAATGTCTCAGTAATTTGTTTACTTGTGAACTGAAATAACTAAGTTGTACCTACTTACCTGAAAATAATTATTATACCGAATAGATGTTTCAAGTAACCTTTCACAAACACCATTCATAGGTAATAACATAATAGGTAATACACTCACTATTCGAAAACATTTTCGGCATTGACACTAAACAGGATTCTTTAAAACTATCTGTTTACTATCTATCTTCTATCTATTTATTTACATGGGACTGTCTATGCTTAAATTTGCGTACCGCACATAGTTGTCAGATTTAAATTTGCCTACCAAAATACATTTTAATTTTTTGGTCAAACGGTTGCATTTAGAAAAAAATGTTATAAGAATTTTTTGTTCTACATGGTGCCTTCTACCTATACCTTAGAGGAACGCACTATTTTCCGGGACACCCTGTATCTACTAAATAAATTATTTTTCAAACTCTTTCAAACTAGTTTGACAAACAGTTTGAATTTTCAAACCTGTACGATTGACCAGTTTGACTTGACTTGAATTATTTGTCAGAAGTTTGACTTGAAATTAAGTCAAGTTCAAACATTCAAGTCAAACTTGTGCAACTCTATGTACCATGTCCTTTCAGAACGTTGGTTACCATCATAGCTATCTTTATTTTATTCACCGCCGCCTTAAACAGCATGCTTGTAACAACACCACACCAATCTCCCAAGTTCTTCAACCATGAGGTTCTTCTTCGTCCTGGACTACGTTTACCTGCTATTTTTCCATACATAATATTGTGTAGCAACCTCTATTTGTGACTGGGACCTCTCATTACATGTCCGAAATACGCCAGCTTTCTCTTCTTGATGCTTTTTATAATCTCAGTAGTCTTGCTGAGACGTTCTAGTATTGTGGAGTTTCCAATCTTCTCCGCCCAAGAGACTTTTAAAATTCTCAAGGAAATCTAATTCTAAAGGCTTTTCTGAGGCTCTCAAGGCAATTTAGATCGATTTTATTCACAGTCCAGAATTCGACACCATAAAGTAAGACCGAGAACACGTAACACCGAAGTAGACGGATCCTTTAGGTATTTGCTACATGATACCTTGGACATTCTTCTAAAAGTGGCTCTAGCATGCTCTATCCTAGATCTAATTTCGCCGTGACTCTGCGTTACAATTTAACTGATATCCAAGCTAAACAATTTGATCAACACTCAAGTATGGTATTATTTAGATAATATATAGACGGTTTTATATGCTGTTGTTCTTATTACGAGTATTTTGGTTTTCCGTATGTTCAGATTCAGACTTGCTTCCTTACAACTCCAACTATCAAGTAATGTTTACAGATCTTCTTGAGTAGAAGCTAGGAGTACTGTGTCTTCTGCATATCGCAAATTATTGACCACTTCACCGTTCACAATTATTATTTCGGAGTCAACGTTGAAAAGCAGTGGCGGGGAGAGGCATCCCTGCCGTACTCCTTGGTAATTATTTGGTGCATATATGAAAATTATATCTGTAGAAGATAAAATATGAACAAATGAAGGTAACTATAAGTACAGGGTGTTAGTAAATAAGTCTGAAAAATTAATGCCAGTTTGCTCTATAAACATATGTCCGCAAATGCTTAGTTTCGGAGATACGGAGTGTTGAAATTTTTATTTCAAACTGCCAATTTATTTATTTCTCTAAGACCAGTTGAGCTATGAAAATGAAATTTGGTGAGTTTTAGGAGGCAGTTATTACGAATTTTATGACATACATTTAAGGTACTAGTACACTTTAGAAGACCAAAAATAAGCACTTTAAGTTTTTTTTTCTCAGAACCTTTATTAAAAATGAACATAAAACTTTTTACATATTAATATATAACTCTTAGAGAATACCAAGAACATACTTTTTTCATTTATGCATACACTAATATTGTAGAGGGCGCCAAAGTCGAGGCATCGAAAAAAAGGAGTTCCGATGGCGGACAGTTAATCTCAGGATTGGGAGCTCTCAAACAAAAAAATCGTACGGCATTTGAAAAAGAAAGGTTTCTTACGTGACAATTTACCACCGTTAGTGAAAAATTCCGCAAAAAAAACGATTTTACCGAACTTTGAAAAAATTTTGTGAAAAAATCGCCCGTTTTTCTTTAGTTTTTCATGGTTAAAAAATATTTATTTTTTATTTTTTGGTCAAATTGTGGTAAATTGTCACGTAAGAAACCTTCCTTTTTCAAATGCAGTACGATTTTTTTGTTTCAGATATCCCAATCCTGAGATTAACTGTCCGCCATCATTTTTCGAGGCCTCGACTTTTGCGCCCTCTACAATATTAGTGTACGTGCACAAATGAAGAAAGATATATTTTTTGTACTCTCTAAGAGTTACATATTAATATGTAAAAAGTTTTATGTTCATTTTTAATAAGGGTTCTAAGAAAAAAATTCTTGAAAAAAATATTTATTTTTGGTCTTCTAAAGTGTACTAGTACCTTAAGACTTTTGTATTCATCATTGACGCGCCTACGGGCAATGGTCTGAATTATTTTAAAGAAAAAAATAGTACGCCTCTGAGATATTTCGATTTAGAAATTATTTTTAAATTCCACGTCTAATTTATGATAAAAAACCTTTCCTGCCTTTTTTTCATATGATGCACCGTTTTTATGCAGAAAAATAAAACATATTGGCGCATATTTTTCATTTCTTAATACATCATCAAGAACTATCCAATATAATAATACTAAACTAGAACAATAACAGAAAATATTACTAATACCATTTCAACTGGGTGCAAAGCTGCAAGAAATGTTTAAAATGATTTCCTTTACAGGTAACAGAAGAATTTTATATTCATCATTGGCGCGCTTACGGGTAATGGTCTGAATTTTTTTAAGAAAAAAATAGTACGCCACTGAGATATGTCAAACTAAAAATCATTTTTGAATTCCTCGTTCAATTGACGACAAAAAATCTTTTTTGCCTTTTTTTCATATGCGGCGCCGTTTTTATGCAAAAAATTAAACATCTTAACGTTTACAAAGTATTTGAACTAAGTTTCTGTGCATATTATAATATGGAAACTACCTCAAATACTTGGTAAGTGTTAAGATGTTTTATTTTTTTGTATAAAAACGGCGCCTCGTATGAAAAAAAGGAAAAGAAAGATTTTTTGTCTTAAATTGAACGAGGAATTCAAAAATAATTTTTAGTTTGACATATCTCAGTGGTGTACTATTTTTTTATTCAAAAAATTCAGACCATTACCCGTACGCGCGCCAATGATGAATATAAAATTCTTCTGTTATCTGTAAAGGAGATCATTTTAAACATTTCTTGCAGCTTTGCACCTAGTTGAAATCTTATTAGTAATATTTTCTGTTATTGTTCTAGATTAGTATTATTATATTGGATAGTTCTTGATGATGTATTAAGAAATGAAAAATACGCGCCAAGATGTTTTATTTTTCTGCATAAAAACGGCGCATTATATGAAAAAAAGGCAAGAAAGGTTTTTTATCATAAATTAGACGCGAAATTTAAAAATAATTTTTAATTCGAAATATCTCAGTGGCGTACTATTTTTTTCTTTAAAAAATTCAGACCATTGCCCGTAGGCGCGCCAATGATGAATACAAAATTCTAAATTGTATGTCAAAAATTCGTAATAACTACTTCCTAAAACTCACCAAATTTCATTTTCATAGCTCAACTGGTCTTAGAGCAATAAATAAATTGGCAGTTTAAAATAAAAATTTCAACACCCTGTATCTCCGAAACTAAGCATTTGCGGACATATGTTTATAGAGCAAACTGGTATTAATTTTTCATGTAGAATTAGCCCTTAAAATTTTTCATAATTATTTACTAACACCCTGTATAATATGTCGAGATGGAAAAGAGTGAAAATTCTTCAAAAAATAGGTAGAATCATTGAGTGTTTGAGATGAACAGGACATCTAGCACGATCACAAGAGAAGAACTCTACCAGACAAGTCTTTAGGGAGACTCAGAGACTCACAGTCCTGGGTAGGGAGACTTAGAGGTAAGTATGAAAGGTTAAGGGTTCATGAAGATGCGAGGAAAATTGGTACGATCTTCTAGCAACGATTATGAATGAGTATAATTGAAAGACATGGGAAGATCGGCGCTCATTTAGGACTGTAGCGTGATGATGAAACATTGATGTTAAATTAATTTTGGAAATTTTGTATTTATTTCTGGATCATTGATTTTTCTGAACATTAAACACACTTTAATTTAATTTTACTAAATTTTTACACAGTGCTGAACCAGTACGAAAATGAGGATTTACGCTGGTTACTAAGTCACCATACATGTTGGGGTATTAGTGTGAAAAAGTCCAATTACTCGTTTGTCGTAAGAGATGCAAAAAAAGTGTCCATCCCGTTGAAACCGGTCTAGTATATGTTCAAAAGTTTCTCTTCTTCGTTGTCGTCTATCAGGGAATTGCTGATGAAAAATTCTTATTGCTAGTAGCACATTATTGTTATACTCCACTAGCACAAAAACCATATTAATCAGTTCCTCATTAGAAAAATTCATATTAGTAATAGTAACATAGCAACTGAAACTATAAAAATAGTATAATGTCAAATTTTTAAGCAAATTTAGTGTCATAGCCAACTAGACTATTGTATGTTTTTATTAATATTTTAGGCACCAACAGTCTTAACTACGTAGAAATTTGGATATCTCATCCAATATTAATAAATTAAGGATCTGTCTAGATTATTTTGTATTTTTCTTTTGAAAAAATATTTTTGATTCAATATTTTCACGGCCACTTAATAATATTTCACCTCATTTTTGTTGCAATTAATGTTTAGCTTAAAGAATCACGAATAACTGACAAATTAAAGCACTTAGGTATAGGGAATGCTTAAGAAATTAAAAAGTACCATAAAATATTATTTCAAACTAAAACACAGGATGTTCCATTAAAAAAACTCAGAAATTACTCATTCCGAGTTTCGACCAACCCTGTATACTAAAATTAAACATTTCGCTATACTATTAATGTTTAATAACAATAGTAGATTATTTTAAAAATCGTTTGAACATAAATAGAAATCTTGACGTCAAATCACTACAATTCTACAGGGTGTGAGTATTGCTACGAAATTAACAAAAAAACGTAATTCTCTTTTAAACTACCTCGTATAATATTACAAAACCCTATATTTTAAGAAAGAAAACATGGAGGAGAATCTGAAAATGTAAAAATATACAGGGTGTTCTATTTAAAAAAACATAATTTTGTGTCACCCTGTCAATACGGGTGGCCCTGTATATTTAAAAATATTTTTAAATTATGGTTCTATCTGTGCCCTTACTTTTACCTAAAACACTTTTTTTCGTATCTCTTACGACAAACGAGTAATTGGACTTTGTCACACTAATGCCCTACCCAGTATGTGCACTTTAGGAAATTTAAACGTAATCTCAATGATTTTAGAACCCTTTTGGGATATACCTGCAGTTTAATACAATCTTACAAAGAAATATATCTACCCGGAACATGCAATGGAAGAACATCCAAATAACTCCTACGACAGTAACGAATAGGTCGTATCTGTTTCTTCTTGATTGTAAATAGCCTCTTGGAGTAAAGGCTATATTCTTCATAACAACTTCAATCACAAACACGAGCGTACAAATAATGTCAATTGTGGCTAATATTTCAGTATGGGCGTTTTCTTTATTCCACTAAAATAAAAAAATATTAAATATTAATAAAACAAAATAAAAAATTTCAGAAAATGTTTGAAATGGGAAAATTGAAAAATAAGCTTACTTTCGGGTTTCATTTGCAATACATTTTTTTGTTAATAAATATTTTTTAAATTAGAAAATCTCGTTTTGAGGACCAATTTTTTAAAGAAAGTCGTTTGTTGAACCTTTCCATCTATAATGCGTAATTTTTACAAAGGACAAAGTTTCACAAAAAAAACGAATATTTCGCGAAATGAACATCAGATCGAAAAACTGAAAAATACGTGTTCAATATTTTTCAAAAATCTATCGATTGATACCAAACACAAACCCCCATGAAGAGAGGTGGGGGGTAACTTTAAAATTTTAAATAAGAACCCCGCAATATTTTGCGAAATGAACACCAGATCGAAAAACTGGAAATTTCGTTGTCATTTTTCAAAAATATATCGAATGACAACAAAAACGACCTCCCAGGAAGTTGTGGGGACACTTTAGAATCTCATATAGGAACCCCCATTTTTTATTGCAGATTTGAATTTCTTACATAAAAATAAGTAACTTTTAGTAAAGACATTTATTCGAATTATACAGGGTGTTTGTTAAAGAATGGGCCACAAATTAACCTTAGATTTCTGAGGTTAAAATAAGTCGATTTAAGCTAACTTACCTTAGTACAAAAGTTGTTAATAACCAAAATACAGGGTGTCAAAGTTAAACTTTTATTTTATTTATTTTTGAATATTTCCCGACAGGCATGGGACAATAACACGAAATTTGGTAAGTGGTGCTGGTATTGTACAATCTACTAAATTATGTTAAACAATCGTTTCTGGCTACTACCAGAGGCGTACGACGGGGGAACGTGAATGGTTGACCCTTCCCAAATTCTACGCCACTGGCGGAATTGATATTTTAGTGCAATTTTTTGATTCTCCAATACTTTATATGTAAAAATATACTCTTCATTCGTAACGATAAAGCCATTAGTTTTAGAGATATGTATTTGAAACTAAAAACGAAAAAGCATAATACATTTATCAAAATAAGTGTGCCTTTTCATTTTTAACTTCAAATATCTCTAAAACTAATGACTTTATCGTTACGAATGAAGAGTATATTATTTGCATAGAAAGTATTGGAGAATCTAAAAATTATGCTAAAATAGCAGTTTCATCAGTGGCGTAGAATTTGGTAAGGGTCAACCATTCACTTTCCCCTGTCGTACGCCGCTGGTAGTAGCCAGAAAAGATTATTTAACATAATTTAGTAGGGTGTACAGTATCATACCTACGGGTCATTCCATTTCAAATCACTCAATTTTGGAGCAAAAAAAAATTTGGACCTCCGATTTGTCTGAAAATTGGTATATAGCTTCTGCGGGACGTAAAAATAAGATATTTAAGGTCAAAAAATCTTCTTCTTCTTTTTTTCTCAAAATGTTATTTTATGCGATTTTACAGTGATTTGGTGTTTATTTATACAAATTTGCAATTTCTATCGTAAAGTATCAATGGAAAACATAATATTTTAATAGAAGGGACTCAAAAATGTCATTATATGGCATTATAACAAGTTACTTTGATTTAAAACAAGCTTTTGATCAAATTTTATAGTGTAGAAAACGTTAAAATACCGTTTTTTACATTTTTCTCCATTCCCAAAACACATCATAATCGATTTGGCTGAAAATTTGCCCACAGATAGAGAAAACATAGGACTTTAAGCGGTGAGAAGGATTTGAATTATATTACAATACCAAAAAAGTTACATGCAATATTATAGTCAAAAATATAGGCGTCTACTCTAAGTAAAATTAACTCGAAAATATCGACCTCACGACAAAAATTGTTAAAAATAAATTATAATAATTGTAAATACGATTTATTTGGAACAATTTCAGTTCCTACCATTTTTGTTGAAAAGTTCAAAATGGCGGAGGTATTGAGCAAAACAAGTTCTCCTTTAAAATCAAGATGGCGGCTAACGTAACGAAGGAATTCATTCGTGATTTAAAATTTAGGCTACTATTGACTCCCCTAAAGATCAGAAAAATAAAATTTTGGGCAGCTCGGCATTCAAGGTCAAATGCTATCCCGACTGGACTAATATATACTTTTGAGTCTGATATTACTGCATGTAACTTTTTTGCTATTGTAATATAATTCAAATCCTTCTAACCACTTAAAGTCCTATCCTTTGGCTATCTGTGGGCAAATTTTCAGCCAAATCGATGATGATGTATTTTGGGAATGGAGGAAAATGTAAAAAACGGTATTTTAACGTTTTTTACACTATAAAATTTTATCAAAAACTTGTTTTGATTCAAAATAACTTATTATAATGCCATATAATGACATTTTTGAGTCCTTTCTATTAAAATATGTTTTTCATTGATACTTTACGACAGAAAATGCAAATTTGTTTAAATAAACACCGAATAAACACCCATCGCATAAAATAACATTTTGAGAAAAAAAGAAGAAGAAGATTTTTTACCTTAAATATCTTATTTTTGTGTCCCGCAGAAGCTATATACCAATTTTCAGACAAATCGGAGATCCAAAATTTTTTGCCTGAGTGATTTGACATGGAATGTACCTACACTTTCTGCCAAGTACCATAAGGATATGTCAAATAGTTTTATAGTACCGGGCACAGATCAGTGGCGTGCTGGCCATATAAATGAATCGGTGCAATCACCGAGAGGCCGCGGCCTCTTGAGGCCGGTCTAATAGGTTTTCACAAAAATTTTTAGATGTAACAAAAAAAAATTTTTTAATGTCTAATCGGTTAATTTTGCTAATAATATTAATAAAATATTTAAAAAAATCAAATTTTTTGTTAATTGTGTAGTACAGTTTAAGTAAATGAGTAAGATTCTATAGTCTATATACATAAATAGATTGCTACAGATAATATTATTTATTTTCATACATACAAGTATATTTATGGTTTTCCAATTTCCGTCAAACATGTATGTACTCTGCATAATTAAAAAATGGAAAAACGTCTTGCTCATTTTTGACCGAATTATTGAAAGTATCTAAAAGCGATTTGATCAAGACAAATCAAATTGTTTTATAATGATATAAGCACTCTACATCCTAGAAATTTTGATACAATAAAAAAATGGTATACTTTTGATGGCATTTAAATCATTTACTGAAAAATTAAGAAAGTTTTATCCTACCATATTATCATCTGTGACTGCAATTAGAGAAGAACTTATGGATTTTGCTGATAAATGGATTATATTAAAAATAGGATTTTGCAAAATAATGAGATTATAGAAGATGGAGTTAATGATGAATATGTTCAGCCTACAGAAAATATGAAGGATGATATTATTAATCCAAGTGATATTGAACATGAAGTAACAAATGACAATGTTGATATCGTGAAAACCTCACCTCCGTGTGGTACTAAAATGTGTAAATATTGTATAGCTTGCTGTTACGCTGTTTTGCATAAGTCTAACTTATATCAGTGTGCTTATCAAAATTTAAATAGTATATTATAAAGCATTTATTAATCTTTCATTGACACAAGTATCTTGAGAAAAAAGCTTTTCAACATTGAAATACATAAAAAATCGGTTAAGACGTACTTTAACACAAGATCACTTTTATGCTAATAGCTATAGAAAAATAAGCTTTGTATGAGCTTAAAAATGATGAAATAATCGACGAATTTGCTCAAAAATCTATTTTAATGCGGAAATTATTGATCGAGAGTTATGTAATTATTTTATAAAATAATTGCAAAAGAATATTTAGATTATTGCGTTATATTAACATTTTAAATATTGTCAAATTAAAGTATTTGCACTGTACTTGTATTTGTACTCTCTTGTATAATTGATTTACTAAAATGCAACCTAATACATACATAATTGAAAAATTCTCAATTTTATTTTACATGTACCTTAATTACATCAAATTCATATTATATTTATTTAGGAAATTATGGTTTCTGCCTTACTGCATACAATATTGTCATACATGCCAATTATTATTTGTAAGATTTATTATTCTTAAATGAAAAAATATAGCAAATTAAGAAAAAAATCATTGAATTCAAAGTTTTATGTTTGATTCAAAAATAATTTATATTTTTGCTTTTTTTTTTGTTTTTTTAAATACCCAATAAAACATCCTGATAATAGAAGGTAAAATGAGGATGGGAGGCCGCTTTTCTATAAAATCACCGGGCCGCTTGAAAAGTTCCAGCACGCCACTGGCACAGATAGTTCTTAAAGTTTTAAATAAAGAATAAATTATTAAAAAACAAGAATACTATAAATAATTTGACATATCCGTGTGATACTTGGCAGAAAGTGTAGACACTGTACTGTTGACATAAGTGAATGGTTGACCCTTCCCAAATTCTACGCCACTGATGAAACTGCTATTTTAGCATAATTTTTAGATTCTCCAACACTTTCTATGCAAATACTATACTCTTCATTCGTAACGATAAAGTCATTAGTTTTCGAGATATTTGAAGTTAAAAATGAAAAGGCACACTTATTTTGATTAATGCATTATGCTAGTTCGTTTTGAGCTTCAAATATCTCGAAAACTAATGGCTTTATCGTTACGAATGAAGAGTATGTTTTTTACATAGAAAGTATTGGAGAATCAAAGAATTGTACTAAAATAGAAATTCCGCCAGTGGCGTAGAATTTGGGAAGGATTGACCATTCACGTTCCCCCGTCGTACTCCTCTGGTAGTAGCCAGAAACGTTTGTTTAACATACTTTAGTAGATTGTACAATACCAGCATCACTTACCAAATTTCGTGTTGTTGTCCCATGCCTGTCAGGAAATATTCAAAAATAAATAAAATAAAAGTTTAACTTTGACACCCTGTATTTCGGTTAGTATCAACTTTTGTACTAAGGTAAGTTAGCTAAATCGACCTATTTTAAGCTCAGGAATCTAAGGTTAAGCTACGGCCCATTCTTTACCAAACACCCTGTATATAGATGGCGCTATAATCGGAAAAAACGATTTTTTGGAAATAGAAAATTAAATCAAAAATGGAAAATCCCCACTAAAATGAAAAACTTACGTTAGCTTTTATTGGCTTTAGAATCTAACCTTTACAACCCAATCCATGACGCTTTAGTAACTACAAATTTAGCATTCAAGGGTCCCCTACTAATAATAAAATGGTATAATTATAACTAAAATTAAATAAGCTATACAGGAGCTGTAAACATTAGTCGACAGCGATGTCGTCATCGGCAACATAACATAGAGATGGCTATTTTGTTCAGTTTTTGAATATTTTTGGATAACAGTTACTTGTTTCATCGCATAAATTACCTATTCACTAATTTAATTAATAGGCTTATTTTTTCACTTTTATATATGTATTCAGTGATTACAATAAGTTATACCGGGTGTAACAAAAATACAGGTCATAAATTTAATCGCATATTCTGGGACCAAAAATAGTTCGATTGAACTTAACCTACCTTAGTATAAATATGCACACAAAAAAAGTTTGAAGTTACAAAATGAAAATCGATTTTTTCCAATGTATCGAAAATTCCTAGAGGTTTTTTATTGAAACTAGACATGTGGTACTTTTATGGCAGGAGCATCTTACAAAAAAATTATAGTAACATTTTGACACCCCATAAAAATTTTATGGGGGTTTTGTTCCTTTAAACCCCCCAAACTTTTGTGTACGTTCCAATTAAATTATTATTGTGGTACCATTAGTTAAACACAATGTTTTAAAAACTTTTTTACCTCTTAGTACTTTTTCGAAAAGTCAGTTTTTATTGAGATATTTTGAATATTAGTCAAATCCACCACATATTTTTAAATGGTAAAGTACGATTATGGAGACTTGGTAATCGTATGAAAATTTATTTATAATTTACATTTTAGGCATATTTTAAACCATATTAAAAAAGAAGCCACATCTTGATAAAAGGTGCCTTATCGAAAAAATACTAAGAGACAAAAAAGTTTTAGAAACATTGTGTTTAACTAATGGTACCGCAGTAATAGTTTAATTGGAACGTACACAAACATTTGGGGGGTATAAAGGAACAAAACCCCCATAAAATTTTTATGTTAACATATTAATAAAGAAGCCGCAACTCGATAAAAACTGCCTTATCGAAAAAATATTAAGAGACAAAAAAGTTTTAAAAATAGTGAGTTTAACTAATGGTACCACAATAATAATTTAATTGGAACGTACACATAAGTTTAGGGGGTTTAAGGGAACAAAACCCCCATAAAATTTTTATGGGGTGCAAAAATGTCACTATAATTTTTCTTTAAGATTCTCTTGCTATAAGAATGCCATACGTCCATTTTCAAGAAAAAATCTCGAACAGTTTTCGATATATTGAAAAAAATCGATTTTCATTTTATAACTTCAAAGGGCTATAACTTTTTTTATGTGCACATTTGTATTAAGGTAAGTAAGGTCCAATCGATCTATTTTGGTCCCAGAATATGTGATTTAATTTATGACCTGTATTTTTGTTACACCCTGTATATTAGGTATACAATAAAAACTAATAATCTAAAAAAGAGAAAAAATGATGAAAGTGATTTTAATAATATAGGTGCCTAGTCTAGTGTTACTATGGAACGAGTAGATAAATTTTGAACATCTTTTAAAATCGTTGTTTACATGCTCTGCATCGCTTATTGAAATTTAATAGTTTATAATTATTGATCAATAACATTAATAACTTACCGTAACACTCAAGAGTGCACTGTTTATTAGAACCATAAAGGCTACTGTCCTTTTAAACTTTATATTTTGTGTGATGTCGTAGATAAAGGCTCTAAACTTTTTACCGTCAGGTCTCGGAGGAAGGTGTAAAGGTTGAGCAATTTTTAGTCGCTTTTTTAAATCACACCTGAAAATAATTATAATTTATTTGCATGTAAAAAATTACAGATTCACGTATTAATAGGGAACTTGCATATTTTTTTATCACATAATAATGTTCAGTTTTGTTTAAAAATGAGATTTAAAAAGTTTTACGCTTCAAAAACTCACAATAACTTAGAAATACAAATTTAAAGTCTTCTGTAATATAAAATAGTTCAAACGACCCGTGACGTCACATAGTTTTATAATATAGTTATGTTTATGGTTATATTTAGGTATATTCTTCTTCTCCTGGTTTAGTATATTGGCCTCCACCTACTTGGGTATTTGACCAGTTCATCGTCGCGCAATAAGGGAAAAATATTTATATTCTAATAGTTTGTTCAGATTGGAGTTTGATACAGCTTTTAAAGGAAAGGAAAGAAGGTTTACTATGGAAAATAAAACCATTTTGTAAAAGTACAAGTTTTCTATGAATAGTTCAAACGATCAAAAACACTTGTGACGTCACGTAACTGTATTTTCTACTGACGTTTATAATGTCAAATTTAAAATTATATACAATTTTGTTTACTTTGTTGGTGCATAATGTAAACATATAATCATATGACGTCACGACGCGTTTTGGGCTAGCTGCTTTAATTTGAATTTAGAATCGTCTTTAGGGGCCAAACGGACCACAAAAACAACTTTTTTATCTTTGATACATGTTTTAAATTATGTTTTGTTGTGATTTATAACATTTTTTTCGAATTTAAAATTTTATGCAAGTTCCCTGTTGTGGAAAGTAAATATGAAAACCTGGTCTAAAAAAATTTCTTCGTCAGAGTTGCTGTTCGTATTCAGGCAGCTCCCTTCTTCTTTGCCATCTTCTTTATTGAAGGTTGGCGACTACTTCTACAAATTCAGTTCTACTTTGGACTTTTATTATCAAGGTTTGAGATATAGTCCTCCATATCATTCCAATTTTAATTCAGACCACACCTTGTCACGATGGTTTGGTCCTTTTATCTCTCCACTTCTCGTACTTTTATTTTTAAGTTCTCGATATTTTTGATTAATGCGACGTGTTATATTTTGCTTCGTTCCTTCTTTCTTCAATAAGCCCGTGCCTTGTTTTCGTTCTGTCTTTTTGTTTTGATTATTTTTTGGTTTATTTTAAAATTTGGCTACAAGCAAGGTGTGGTCAGTGGGAGCATCTGCCCCGGGGTAGGTTTTTGAACTTATTATATTATTTCGGTATCTTTGATTAATCATTATGTGGTCTATCTGATTTCCATATATTTAATTTGCGAGCTAGTAGCTAGAATTATTTATTTATAACAATTATGTTCTGTTCTTGACAGAACTGGTGTAGTATGTCGCCTCTTTCATTCCGTAGTCCTAATTCATTTGTATGGTACGTTTAGAAGTAAATGGTTGACTTCAATGGTCAATACTTGTACTGGTACTTCAATAGTATAAAAGACCCGGTTTCAGGTAAAATTTAAATATGTTTGAATGTTTGTTTTTCTATAATCTTAGCAATTAAAATGGATTTACTTTATTTTAAAACTCATTTGAAAACATTAGTTTCGGGTATATAAGGCAAAGCAAAATATTTTACATCCGTTTTTTTCTTTTTGTCGTCGTAATTATTGTAAATTTTGTGGATTCTTTGCTTTATTATAGGACTACCGTCTAGTCAGTGTTAATTGTCAAAAGACCAACTCTGTCTACCTCGGTTGCTTATCGCTCCGGGTGGGTCTTAACAATGGGCCAGGTCAGATAAATTTAATAATATTTACGACCGCACTAATTGAAGTCAACCATTTACTGCTAAACAAACGATGTTTTCAACCTTTTCCTACTTTTGCATTGAGATCATTATTATCGTTATATTCATGTTTTTTTTGTGAATTGATAAGACTTATAGATTTCTACTGTAGATCTTATTCAATCTCAGTATCGGGTTTATTGGCGGTTGGAGCATAAACTTGTATAATATTTATGTTGATTGGGTTTGCTTGTATTTGTATAAGTAGTATATGATCTGACGGATTCCATTACATATACCATTCCAGTGTTGTTTTTGGTTTTTGCCTGAGTAAATATTATCTTCTTGTCAATGTTAATTGCTTGTTATCAAATTAACTTATAGAATGTGTAATTCTGATTGTTAATAAATGTTTATATAAAAAAATGTAAATTTTTCCCAAGTCAATTAGCTCATCAGTATTTTAAAATGTTTAGCACGTACACTGGTTACATCGTTATACACACACGTATTTATATTATATAGAATATAGAGGATCAAAATTATGGAATAAATTATTTTTTCCGAGAATAGGCCACTTTGGAGAAAAATCCCGAGACAGGTCGATTTATATTTTTAAATTATGATTTTTTGGCATATATATATCATACTAATGACGTCATCGATTTTTTTAAATGAGATTAGGGGTCGTGTCCTAGCTCATTTGAAAGGTTATTCAATTCTCTATTCAGTAATATAAATAAGCATTAAGCTAATTATTAACAGGGTGTCCAAAATAATTTGTTTTATATTAATTTATTTGACACAAAAAAAATAATGTTTGTAATTTACTTAATTCAAAATACCTTTTAGTGCTGTAAGAAAACAGAAAAAAATGTTTATTTCACAAGTAAACATTCCTTTTCGCTTAAATTCAATATTCAAGCTGCCACCCACCTGCCTCTTGGCAGTTTAAACATTTAATTTGAACAAAAAGCAATGTTTATTTATCAAATATTTTTTTTATTTTTTCTGACAGTAAACAGTAAAATGTATTTTGAATTAAATAAGTTAAATAAGTACATTCTTCTTTTTGTGTTTGTGTCAATTATTTTAATATAAAAAATATTTTTTAGACACCCTGTATAAATAATTATGTCAATGTTTATATTACTGAATAGAGAATTAATTAATCTTTCAAATGTGCTAGCACACGACCCCTCTTCTCATTTAAAAAATCATCGATTACGTCATCACGCTCATATGGATGATGCCACTAGTATGATATATACATAAAAAAATCATAGCTAATTTAAAAATAAAAATCGACCTCGGGATTTTTCTCCAAAGTGGCCTATTCTCGGAAAACTAAATTTATCCCATACCTTCAAACCTCTCTGTATAATATATATTTTATTTAAATGATCAGGTAGTTCTTAATAAATAAATAACAAACCATCGTCTTTGATCAACTGTTAAGAGAGCGGTCCCCTTGTTTTCGGAATAATTTGCAATTACAACACCAACGAACAAAGTTAGTCCAATCATGCAACCCAAGAAAATGTAGACGTGGATATATATAGCATGAACCTAAAATATAATAAGTGTAATTAATATTAAAATTATTGGTAGAATTAAAATAAAGGTCTTAAGGGACATTTAATAGTTATTATAATAGCCGTAAAAGTAGTAAGTAGTAAAACTTTGTAATGCAATGTATAACACTGAAGTGATTCCCACAGACTGGCTTAAGGGCTGCCAAAGTCCGAAAATTGATTTTTTTAAGTCTTTTAGGTTATGATTGAAAATTATTCTCTGAAATCTTCTCTTTCCAACGACATATAACACATTATTATAGTATAAAATATCCATGGTTACAAAACTATTTGTTTTCTGAACGTATGCACTCAACTTACCGTGTTCCGGTAGCTTTATAGCCTATTAGAATGTTTTATGTTTTTGCGATTTTAGTGCAACCGATATGTGAAACAATTGTGCCTTTAATGATAGAAGTATATAATTTGGACCACATATACCTACTACACATACTTATAAAGTTTCAAATTTAGATATGAGGCCATCTCAGTTTTTGTTCCCTTTACAAAAATGGCGGGCATTCAAAATGGCGACTATACAAATATGACTAATAGCACGATAGCTTTTGAACGAACAGTCTGATTTCAGCCAAATTTGGCATCAAGGTTCTTTTTCTGATAAATAAGATCGAGGTCTTGAACCAGAAGAATCGGTTTACCAGAAGCTGTGGTTTTACTGTTTTTTATGTAAAAATATGTTGTTTGTTTTTCAATTCTTTCACCCTGATTATAATAATTTTTTAAAAAGGTAATACCACCATTGAAAAGTGTGTAAAAATATTTTTTAAGAAATATTTTGAACTTTTTAGTTATGTTAATTACCATTTAATAAATGCATAACGTTTGTTCACATGTACCTATGGGCGCAGATTAATTTTGGATGCCCGCCATTTTTGTAAAAGACAAAATCTGAGATGCCCTTATATTTAAATTTGAATCTTTGTATGTGTAGTATGTGTGGTCCAAAGTATATGCTTATACCATTAAATGCACAATAATTCTTATATTATTATTTGCACGAATCTGCCGCACATAGGTAGGTATGTACCTACATGTGAAGATGCGTTATGCATTTATTAAATGGTAATTAATATAACTAAAAAGTTCAAAAGATTTCCTTAAAAATATTTTTACGCTCTTTTCAACGCCGGTATTACCTTTTTGAAAAATTAATATATATACAGGGTGAAAGAATTGAAAAAAAAGAAACATATTTTTACATAAAAAATCAGGAAAAACACAACTTTTGGTGAACAGATTCTTCCGATTCAGTAGCTCGATCTTATACATCAAAAAAAGAACCCATAGGTATACCAAATTTGGTTGAAGTCGGACTTGTCGTTTAAAAGTTATCGTGCTATTAGTCACATATATCGTCGCCATTTTGAATGCCCGCCATTTTTGTAAAGGGTAAAATCTGAGATGGCCTCATATCTAATTTTGAACCTATATAATATGTGGTCCAAATTATATGCTTCTATCATTAAATGCACAATTCTTATAATATTTGCACGAATCTGCCACACTATTTCCCGAATACTAGGTTTTTAACTGTTGATGTCAGATATCTCTGGATTCTTAGATGATATAAGGTCCAAATTTTTACAGTAGTTGTAAATAGATAATATCTAGTTCCTAAAAAATATTTCTAGTTTCTAAAGTTTTATTGAAAAATGTACAAAAACAAATAAAATAAAAAATAAAATCTAAACTTTTTGGGTTTTTTGTAAGAGTATTTTAAAAAAATTTAAAATAAAATATTTCTTTCACTTACAAAAATATACGCGGAACTAAACAATACATATGTAGTTTCAAAATAAAACAAAAATTAGGTCTCTAAGTGATTTGGTTATAGAGCTATGTGACATAATGTTAACATTGTCGTTAAATGGGACTTTGAGTGCCCTTAAGCCATATTTATCGCAATACCATTGCAATACCTAAAAACAAAGTGCTAGAAAATCCTCAGAATATCGATTAATTAGCATAATGAGTCACACTCTTAAGATTTTCCTAAGAATACTATAACAGAATTAGACGCAAATGCATGACGTCAAAATTAATGACGCACTGAATTTGGGCTTAACTGTAGGACTGTAGGTACTTTTTGTGCTAAATATTATATTACAAAAATGTCATGATCAAAAGAAAAATGCATTTGCATTCTTCATAGAATTTGAAAAGGAGTTCGATAAAGTACAGCATGTAAAATTAATGCAGAAGCTAAATAATACAGGAATATGTGACAAATATATTCGTGTCAAAAATCTATACTGGAATCAAACTGCTGTCGTAAAAATTGGAGATAACTATAAAGAATAAATTTCCATACAACGAGAGTTCAGACAAGGTTGCATTTTGTCCCCAACATAGTTCGTATGAAATAAAAATCAATGGGGAACTACTTAATTTAATAAGATATGCGTACGAGACTGTAATTATGTGGTTAATAAAATATCCGTACGAGACTGTAGGTAGGGGAGAAAATGGGCATTAAAATAAACTAAAACATAAAACCAAATTTTTAGTCTTTAGTCGTAACCCACATCCAGCTGCAAAGCTTCAATTATAAAGTCTAAGCTGAAAAACTTCACAAAATTACATATTTTGGAATATTTTGGAACTGTCATAAAGGGGCTATGTAGCAATTAAAACTACTTTTATGGAAATCAAGAAATTTCTTTACAATAATCATCTCAGCTTAGAACTAATACAAGGAATGATTAAGTGTTATATTTGGTGTGTACTTTTGTATGATGTAGAAGTTTGGACAATAAAAGTATCAAGCATGAACGTAATTGAAGCGTTATATCTTGGACAACAAGAAAAACTAATGAGAAAGTACTAAGGAGGGTCAAGGAGAGTCAGGTATAGAGAATTGCTATAGACTGTTAAGATTACCTTCTTCGGAACCGAGTCGGAAGGATCGGAAACGGCGAATCCTGACTCTACATTTCCGGTGGAAAGTCCGAATGATACAGAATGAGAGTTAATAACTACAGAATACGTATTGATAACAATAGAAATCCAAAAGGATGGCCCCAGAGGTTGTGGGTTATGCAGAAGGCTACCAACCTGTTCACGTAAAAAGAAAAAATTTACACCAGTTTTCCAAAGTATATCGGAGATAATTCCGGTTAAGATATCACGGAGACATCGTGTATATCAGTGGTAAAAAACAATAATAGTTCAGATAAATAAGGAAAAAAATATCCTGTTGGTGACACAACCCCCTCCAGGCCGAAACCACATTTTTTTAGTAGTATGGACATCTATCATAATAACCTGTATGTTTCCTGCATCCGATTTTGATGATATACATGGTTATAAACAAATGAAGATCAAAAAACCGTAAATTTTCGCTCTTTTCGTCTATTACCAAAAAGTTAAGCATTTTAAACAAATTTGAGAGTAAAAAAACTCATAAATCGTATAACAAAACTTCAATATGGCGTTGGCTGAATATGTCTATCCTCATTGGTTGCTTAGAAAATTGCAAAATAAATCATAAATTTTGAGTTTTTATAAATATTCATAACTTATGTAAAAATTAACTTAGAATCTTCTTGTTACACGGAATGCTGAGACTTCTGGTGCTTAAATCATACCCTAAATTTCAAAGCAATTGGTAAAATAGTTTAAAAGTTATTTAATTTGTTTATCCCAATTTCATTTTTTTTGCAACACTATAAGTCAGAAAATGATGAAGTTACAATAATACTTTGGCTAGTTTATGAAAGAAGAAGATTTACACTATTAATTTAATTTAAAAAAATGACAAAAAATAATTCTAAATATTGCAAAATTCTTTTGCAAGAACATGTGAATTAAAAAAAAGGGGCTAACTTCGTCCCTAATTGTCCTAGGACAATTGTTTTTCTTTCTAAATGTGTATAAAACTTCAGTCTTTCTAAATATGAAAAAATAATTTTTCTACGGGTAACGGTTAAAAAGATATTCTAATTGTTTATAAGTAAGCAAAAAATCGACATGTTTTTGCAAAATAATTTTATACTGTTTAAAATTACTTTTCGTCGTTTTTTTAATTAAGTTAATAGTGTAAATCTTCTTCTTTCATAAACTATCCAAAGTATTACTGTAACCTCATAATTTTCTGACTTATAGTGTTGCAAAAAAAAATGAATTTGGTATAAACAAATTAAATAACTTTTAAACCATTTTACCAATTCCTTTGAAATTTAGGGTATAATTTAGCACCAGAAGTCTCAGCATACCGTGTAATAAGAAGGTTTTAAGTTAATTTTTACATAAGTTATGAATATTTATAAAAACTCAAAATTATGATTTATTTTGCAATTTTCTAAGCAACCAATAAGGATAGACATATTCAGCGAACGCCATATTGAAGTTTTTTTTATACGATTTATGAGTTTCTTACTCTCAAATTTGTTTAAAATGCTTAACTTTTTGGTAATAGACGAAAAAAACGAAAATTTACTGGTTTTTGATCTTCATTTGTTTATAACTATATATATCATCAAAATCGCCTGCAGGAAACATATAGGTTATTATTTATTATTATAGATGTCTATACTACTCAAAAAATTTGGTTTCGGCCTGGAGGGGAATGTGTCACGAGCAGTAGCGTAACAAACTCCGTCGGGGCCCCCCGCAGAATTGGAAATGGGGCCCCCTTTAAAAAAAATACTAAATGCGACATGTGTAACAAATACCTATATCAATCCACAAGGAAGAACTTCCTGTAGTTGGCTGTATACCATTAATTACAAGTGAAATTTAATAAAAAAATTTCTTCTTGGTAAAAGGTATATTAGTTTAAAAAGCCCTAAAGGGCTACAAACATATGAACAAAACGTTTTCGCTCTGTAACAAGAGCATCATCAGTGTTACAAGAACATGGTGATCCAACCAAAAAAATACAAAGGTCAAATACCTATATGTGTTACAGCCCAGTAAATCAACGTAAAATATGGCGATACCGTGTAATTTTCAATGTCACCACCGAATTGGTCAACTCAAGACTTTTTGAGTTATTTATGAGTAAAACGGTTTATTGTTCAACAAAAAACCACGTTTTTAGGCGATTTCTCGCAAATAGTTCAAATAGTAATTATTTGATCGAAAAGAATATTGTTAGCAAAAATGTAGGTATCTATAGCTTATAAAAAAATTAAACAAAAATGAAGTCTATCGACTCAGTAAAGGAAAAGTTGTAGCTCATGAAAAGTGTTTATTTTTCGGCAAAATTCCAAATCGAATATTTCAACGTGAAATAACCAAAAAATAAAATACTTTTCGGGGGAACTCATTAGAACTATTTTAAAGTATTAAAAAGAAGCTTTATTTTTTACAAAAGTTTCTAGAATCAAAACTAAGCCAGTTATGCTCAAAATACAGTTAATCTCATTTTTTGGTAAAAAAAATTGTGAAAATCTCCCTCTATTTAGCACCCCAAATAAAACTAGTCACTATCGCATTACAAATTACTTAACTTTTTTATATGACCTGTAAGTTTCACTGGTTCAAAGTGCTGATTTTTAAAAGGGTTCTAGTTGAAAGGGCTTGAACGAGTCACTAATCACGAGTATATGCAAATTTTAAACGGCCATATCTTAACCAATTTTTGTCTTACAGAAAAACAAAATAAAGTCAAAATATTTATAAAAGCAAGACCTACATTTCTTTACTCTTTGAGATTTTTCGTATCACTAATATTTTTTAAGTTATTTTGAAAAGAGGCATTTTTCCAAAATAAAAAAACTTTTTTTTACTATGAAACCAAATTTTTTCAAAAATAAGAACTTCGAACCGGTCAACCTTACAGATCATATAAACAATAAATATTTAAAGTAAATGGTAAAGCGCTAACGATAAATTTTATTTGGGATGCGATTTAGGGTAATAGGGTCATATTTTCACGATTTTTATTTTACCAAAAAAGGGGCCAACTTTATTTTGAGCGTAACTCGTATAGTTTTGGTGCTAGAAACTTTTATAAAAAATAAAAATAAAGCTTTTTTTGAAACATTTAAAAAAGTTTTCATGAGTTTTTCCCGAAAATTGCTGTATTTTTCGGTTATTTCAGGTTGAAATATTCGATTTGGAATTGGACGAATAAGAATAATTTTTAATGAGCTTCAACTGTGCTTTTACTGTGTCGATAGACTTCATGAATAAGTACACTATTTTTTTTGTATCTTATAAGCTACATTTTTGCTACAAATATTTTTCGATATCTAATATTAAATTCGATAAATACTTATTTTTGAGATATTTGCGAAAAACCCGTCTGAAAACGTTGTTTTTTGTTGAAAAATAAACATTTTCACTCGCAAATGACTTGAAAAGTATTAACATAGATAAAGAAACTATAGAACAAAAGTTGCTTATAATTAGTCAATTTATACATTTCCAGACTTATTTTAAACGTATGTTTCTCCACCACAAGGAGGGGAGTCACCCCCGAAGTAAAAGCAACTAACGGCATAAATCCAACTTTGAAGTGGAGTGTAATAGAACCTAAATCCAAATTGTCAAGCAAATACGTCCGTCGTGACGCTGATAATTTTACTCCAAAACGACCATCTACTGAGCTATTGGTGTACTCATGCATTGTTTATGACGACTTACATTTTTCATCTTTATTGGTATAGAATAAAATAGAACAAAAATTACTAAATTATTACATTAGTATTATTCTATGAGATGAACAACTTTCTTCGTCCACTATCTACTATCAGCGAATATACCTATCTACAATTTTATATTTGGATGAACAACTTCATTTTCAATACTGCACTGCTCGTGCTACAAAATCGTATGTATGCAAATAATGTAACAACACATTTTTACATACATATATTAGACAACAAGATGGAACCCTTGACATATTGGGGCCCCCCGTAAGCTGCATATTACGGGGGCCTCTGTTACGCATCTGGATAATTGTATCGAAATAATAAACGTAGGTAAAGATTAAAGAGAAAACCCATTTCTAGATTTAGAAATATTCTTCTAAAATTCGGCAAATTACAATTCTCAAATCTTTCAATAGTCACGTACAAAGCATTATAGTTTATTGTCGTCACCCATAAAAGTTTCTTGTTACCGGAAAAGATTAAGTTTCTAGATATGAGATCATTAACTTGCCGAATACGCCTATTTAAAAATTTACGTTTTTAAATTTAAACACACAATGTAAAATCATATACCTATAACAGATTTTTACATAATATCAGACGACAAAATGGGGCCCTTAGTCGATTGGGGCCCCCGCGCAAGCTTCACGCTGCGGGGGCCTCTGTTACGCCCCTGGTCACGAGAAAAATCTTATTTCTCTGGAATATAAAATGAGGTACGTGAGATATATGTTGATATACGAGAAATACTACATTATCTTAATAATTATCAAAACAAAAATATAATAAGGATGCGACCCATGCAGAAAAAGAGCAGCCATGGATGAAAAACAACAGACATTGCACCAAGCTATGCTTCGAAGAACTTATTCCTGCAGTAAATGACAGGGAGAATGTCAGAGTAATCGCTAGCCTCCCTTAAGAGAGAAAACGCTCGAAAAAGAAAAGATGATAAATCAATTCACATTTTTCTACTGAATATTTGTTTATTGTAATTAATAAAATACAATTTATTTTGGAGGTGAACTGATTTATAACATTGGCGAAAATAAAAACTAAATATAGCAACAGTTTCAATACTTACAGGACCTAAGTTCTTAATAAGAATATCTCTCACGTCCAACCACCCTTTAAAAGATAGTACTTCAAATAATGTCAACATTGCATCTCCTATATTATCAAAATTGAATCTTCTTGGATTTGCCCTAAAATAAAATATGAGAAATCAACATATCATATCATACATGGTACTTATTGCCTATATCTTTATCTAGAATATAAATATAGGCATTGCTTGGTAGAAACAAAATTCTACTTCCTTTTCAAAATGACGTTGGCTAAAATTCTTTAGCAATCATGGTATCCAAGACACAGAGCCGTGCGGTACATCTTTTCAATATGATGCAAGTTTACTAAATGTCGCCCCTTAAATATTATTAAAACTAAACTTTTAAGACCATCGTTACATAATTCGCAAATATTTTACGGCTATCCCTACTTTTTCTGTCTTTACACGGAAAATTACGTGTAGTAAAATTCACATTGGTATGGACATGTAAACATTACTAGAATGTCATTCTACTTGACAATGTCATCATTACCTTTAAAGATATAGATTTTGAATGTTCTTGGATAACTGTTATTTGTATAATTGCAAATTATTAATTCAGTTAATAAATATGATAATTTTTTCACTAACTATGTATTCAGTGATTGTAATAATTTATATGTACAACAAAAACTAGTACTCAATCGAGAAAAGAGGAAAAGTGTTAAAGTGGTTTTTTAATAATATATTGTTACTATGGAACGCTTACAAATTTGAACATCTTTAACAAAAAAATACTTGGATCACAGAATATATCCTGATGTATTCTCTGCTTGGATCTTCCATAAATAATAAACAATAAATAACTTTTTATTAAGTTCACGTATTAAATCAATTATTTATCAAATACACTATCAATATTATTTAATCAACAACTCAAAATATTCCCGATGCCATGTCAAATATTTAAAACTGTCACTGTCTTGTCATCATATTCTATTTGACTCAGTGCGTTGTATGACAAAGATAGCGAATGTTCGATATTTTTAAAAAATTTAAACGCAGAATGAAAGACTAAATTAATATCGAAGGCCGAAAGTCCCTTAGAATAAATAAAAAGTTTCCTTTGAATGAGATATTTGAAATTAAAAACCACACTATATTTTCTCTTAGTTTTTCACCCCTGTAATTTATTAAAATAAACATTATAGAAGTTTTCAGGGACTTTCGGCCCTCAGTAAGAACGTAATCTTCCATTCTGCGTTTAAATTTTTCAAAAATACTTATTAGTTTTCTCAGGATTCGAAAAAACTGAATCCCCATTTGAATAGCATTGCAGCCGAAAGTACGTACGCATCCCCTTAACAACATGAACGAAAACTTTTATTTTAAAAACAAAACATACTATAAATGAAATTTTTTATGAAATTTTTAATTTTGAAAAATTTATTTCCCCAGTAGCTACTGAGAGAGGGAGAGAGAGAGAATGTTAATAAAATTCTTAGTGATGCAACTACATTTGTATATAAAGAAATTAGGATATTTTGGCACAAATACTTCAAATCCTCGAAACAGATACTTCAATAGGAGAAAAATCCCTAACAGAGAAAGAAAATTGTTCAATAATAGATAATATGTACTTCTTCAGATGTGGTATGTTGTGTTTGACAAAAAGAGACCTGGCGGACATACGTGCATAATTTATAATCAGGTTGTACATATTGTGTGGTGTGCGCTTACAGCACACTTGGTGCATACTATGAAGGCTTCGAAAGTAAAATTACATGCATAGATTGTGCACAGACAGAAAATATAAAAATAAATAAAGAAAATGCGATTGAAGGTCTTCATGGTCAGGCTAATGTTGTCAAACAATTAATTGAACAAAATTTTTCGGCCAATTACGATCGAAAAAACTGTAACCATACCTATTCCCAGCTTTAATAGAGCTAAAAGAGATGCTCGAAATGTTTTGGGTATGATTCAAGATTAAACAGTTTAATTAGATTAGACGGATTAGACGGTTTATACAGAGTAGGGATGAAACACCAAACAATAAACACATTTTTTTGAGGAATCAAATAAAAGAATACAAAAAGAATTTTTGGGCCGGGCACATCTTATGAAGATGTGCCCGGCGTTCAACTGTCTAAGAGAAATCAGTGTAAACAGTTCTAAATGGGGATAAGTATTTATAAAATGATACTGCAAGAAAAAATTATCTTCAAAATTATGTAAATGTAAAAGGTCTAATATATTATGCAATTCTAAATCTTCTAATGTTTCACCATGCTTTTTTATTTTAATTGCTACAATATAAAAATAATAAAAAATGACGTTCTGTTAAACCCAATCTAACAAATTATAATATTTTAATACCTGATCGGGGAGTTTGACTTCATCATCGGGGAGTTTGACTTCATGAAATTAACTTTCGACGTTTTCATGACCAAATTAGTCTATCCTAGGTTTGACTAGTCAAAGGCCCAAAATTGAATTTATTTCTGAGTTTGACTAAGACCGTTAGTCAAACTAGTCACTGACTAGTCAAACTTAGGAGCGCCGGAACTTTGGGGTTAATATTCATACTTTCGGCTGACAGTTACTCCTATAATATACAGGGTGTCTGCGTAACTTGCAACCATATGGGAAACTTTTTTAATATCAATTTTACGAAAAAAAGTCATTCTTCATAAAGTGCTATGCATAGTCTAAGACCTAAGATGCAATCATCAGATATCAAATTTTGATATCTGATTCAAGAGTATACGAGGTATGTCAAAAAATATGAATTTCGCTCAAGAGCAAACTTTTTATAATAAAATTTTTTGATATTTTGAAATATAAAGGTAGTTTGCTCTTGAGCGAAAATCATAATTTTTGACATACCTCGTATACTGTTGACAAAATTTGATATCTGATGATTGCATCTTAGGTTTTAGACTATGCAGAGCACTTTATAAAGAATGACTTTTTTTCGTAAAATTTATATTAAAAAAGTTTCCCATATGGTTCCAAGTTACGCAGACACCCTGTATATTTTAAATTATTGAATGGTTCAATTTGCATTTTGATTTTACTGATTATGCCGATCCCTTGTGATGCCGCCTGATGCGACTGCCTCGCCGCATCATAGCACGACACGGCTCTGAAAGACACGATTTTTCAGTTTGTCATTCACACTATTTTTGGGTAAATTTTCCCTATTTATTCGCAAACATTGTTCTAAAAGAGAAAGGGCAGTTTTTGTTTTGTTCTATAACTATAATTGTTCTATAACTTTCTTCTATGCAGTTTTAGGTAATATGCAACATTGACTGGAAAGGAAAATCAATTACCCACTTATTCAAAGTTTTCTACTTTTACGGCTATTTTTTAAATTTCTCGTTTTAACTTTAACGTTCCTGGTACATTTAGCTATATACATTCCTATATAATATAGAAAGCTTATTTTCTGCACTTTAAAATGGTCTACTGTATGTAATAGATTCTGGCACTAACAGCATAACCAAGATAAGGTTGAGGAGGAAAGTGTGATGCTTACAACAATATTTACTAGCTTTTACGGATATTTTTTTAATTCCTAGCTGACCTTCTTTCCTTGTACATTTAGGTATGTATATTGTTGTAACACAAAAAATAGCAAGCATCACACTTTGATAAATCATATCTTGGCTACCGTTAGCCCTACAATATATTCCAATAGACCATTTGAAAGTACAGAAAATAATGGTAGGGGAGCCCAAGCGGGGATTTTTGCAGTAACTCGAGCGCGTCAGATTATCATATAGGAAGAAGCCTGGTAACCTGTAGATGGTACCCCGTCAAAATAGCCCCGTCGAAAAAGCTCCGAGAAAATAGCCCCGACATAATATCCCGCACACAAAATAGCTCCGACAAAATAGCCTGCAGACAAAATAGCCGCGGAATAATAGCCGCCCGACAAAATAGCCCCGACAAAATAGTCCCGACAAAAAAGCTACCTTCAGAATTCATCATGAAATAATCCCTTAAAAATACATTTTTTCGGAAATGGTAATTATCCTCTATTCAGATGTTTATCTTAACCACATTAAATAAAAATGATCTTTTTAGAGAACTCGAGTCCTGTCTTCTCTGCCTATTTAAATTAAAAAAAAAGTTTTTGGACACCTTGTATAAATAATTATGTAATTGTTTATATTACTAAATACAGAATTAAATAACCTTTCAAATGGGCTAGCACACGACCACTATTCTCATTTTAAAAAATCATCGATTACGTCATCACGCCCAGATGGATGACGTCACTAGTATGACATGTATAAAAGAATATCGTAATTTAAAAATAAAATCGACCTATTTCAGGATTTTTCCTTAACGTCGCGGGTTTACGAAATACCGAATTTATTCCTTCCATTTGCACCACACTGTACGTCTGAATTGCCGATATGAATGAGTCAGATTAAATTAAATTATTAGAAGAATTTTTTTACCGAGCAACAACATTGTTGTTTAATTTATTAATATTTTGTATTTTGACAACAACGTCCGAAGTGGAAGTCGAGAAGTTAATAAAATAATTTTTTTAAGTTAAATTGTGGCTTATTTCCCAATTAGAATAATAATTTAAAATAAATGTTACTCTGTTAAAAGGTAAAACTTTTTATTGGAGGTGTTTTCTAAGGGGTTGTTTTAGCCGGGGCTGTTTTGACCGGGGCTATTTTGTGTGCGATCTATTTTGTCGGGGCTATTTTGTTTGCGGGCTCTTTTGTCGAGGCTATTTTGTATCCGGGCTATTTTGACTGGGCTTTTTTGACGGAGCTGTTTTGACCGGGCCATTTTGACGGGTTACGCCTGTAGATGTACCCCTACCATATATTGGCTCTAAACACAGGGGAGTTCGTTAAGGGGGGCCGAAAAAGAAAATATATCCTTAGAAAAACTCGAAATCGTCAGATTAAGATAATGTAAGTACATGCAAAACAGTGTACATTTCAAAAATCTGACGATTTGGGCGGGGCGTAAGGAAATGGGTGAGTCACAAAGTTTCACAAGAAAAAAGCGAATATTTCGCGAAATGAACGATAGATCTAAAAACTAACAAATGCGTGCTCAACATTTGTCAAAAATCTATCGAATGATACCAAACACGACTCCCCACGGAAAGGGGTGAGGGGGGGGGGTAAATTTTAAATTTTAAATACGAATCCCGCGAAATGAACATCAAATCGAAAAACTGAAAAATCCACTTATTCAATATGTTTGAAAAATCTGTCGAATGGCACCAAACACGACCCCCACGGAGGTGGGGTGGGGGGTTACTTTAAAATTTTAAATAGGAGCCCCCATTTTTTATTGCAGATTCGGATTCCTTACGTAAAAATAAGTCACTTTTATTTGAAACATTTTTTCGAATTATGCATAAATGGCGCTATAATCGGAAAAAACGATTGTTGGAAATGTCCCCACTAAAATGGAAAACTTTACTTAACTGTTTTTGGTTTTAGAACCTACTCTTCATTACTCAATAGGTCCCCAAAGCGCTCGAGTGACTGCACATTTAGCATACCTTCCTACCCTACTATAAGCTTTCTTTCTTATTTAGCAATCATACCTATATAACTATGTACAAGGAACGAAGGTAAAATGAGAAATTTAAAAAGTAACCGTAGAAGTTAGCAAAAATCGTAAAAAACATATCTGGCTTAAAATTTGTCCTAGAACCATCTAATCTACAGTATACAGTTTTAATAGTAACTGATTTTCTGTCTAGTGTAAAAAATATGGAAAATGGCCCAAAAATGGTGTGAGGAAAAATCGTATCTCGGGTACTATGAATTCTAAAGACTTACCTATACCAAACTTATTTTTGAACAGAAAGGAGAGAAGTTTTCTGTGTAGCAATGCCTATACCTATATGGAAAAAGTTACGGGGCAAAAAACAAAATCGCGTTCTTTTTGATAGGAAATTGAATAACTTTTCTGTAGATGTATATATACGATAAGTACACATAATTCATCCTAATGCGCCCCATTGGATAGGGAATATTTCACCCCTTTCTCAAAAACGCACCCCTTTAAATAGTTGCACTCGGCTGTTTTTCCATATTGTGGGGTTCTATTGAACATATAAAACAATTTGATTGGAATGAAACAAACACCCTTTAACGTTGTAGTTCATTGTGCTCTCTTTTTTTGTATATAATCATAGGCCTATGTGTTTCTCATCTTATTTTCTTTTGTATTATGTACATAATAAAAACCAAAAGGCTGAATACATATGATTATAGTTACTTACCAAACTCGAGGTACCATGATAGCTGGAAATGACTCGTTTTCACCAGGTTGAACTTTCATTTTCGTAACAAATACTCTCCTCATAAACATACCCACGCAATCTTCTCTTCTTGTTATATTAGGATCGTTACAACGTGCCAATCTTCCACCGTACAATTGTACACCAAAGCTGGCAAATATGAACATAAGAAGAATTAGAAGAGTCGATACCAACAGAATCTCTTTAAATCCTCTACAAAGCTCGTATACGACCTTACTCATATGAGGAACCAAGGTAAATATTCTCAGGGGTCGCAGACACCGTAGTATCATAAGTAATTGTGCTCCAGAGTTAGGTGGAACGCTTTTCGGCATCCAACATAGGAAAGTTAAATTGACCTAAAAGTAAAAGAACTTAAAAAAAATAAAGATCTTTAACATTTTCGGCTGTGCCAATTTTATATAGTAAGCGCCGCGCTAGTTGACACATGGGTACCTATGTAATTGCTAGGCTTATGGGCTAATCCGGCCCGTTCTCACATGTGACTTTCATGTCTGTCATGTCATGTGACCGTCATGTCATGTATGTCATGTATTTTATAACTTTTACACGTGACTACTCTTGACAACTGTTAGAATATACAACGTTAAAAGTAGATGTTATTCTATAGTTGTACATACTCTATGTAATGACAGTTAGACTGCTCTAAATGTAATGTCAAGAAAATATAGAAAATAAAAATGTCAGTCATGTTCAAGTAAAATGTAGTTTTCCTATTGTCTTGTAATTCAGTGAATTATAATTGTTGATGGTCATTTAGTCAGTTCACCTAGCTTAATTTATAACAGGTTATGGGTCCAGCTCACGTGTAAACTGTGAATAGATGAAAAAATATAGCGACCAGCAATAACGATTATAAAATTAAAGTCGACAAACTTGAGGGTCCTGAAGACTGGGCAAAATGGAAATGGCACGTTTCGATGTTATTACGAGCGTATGCACATGAAGACATTGTGAACGGTATGTGTAAGTGGCACGAAGTTGGCGAAAATTCAACTTCAGTGGAAGTAGAGAAGCATCAACAATGGTTAAAAGACGATGCAAAAGCAGCAAGTTTGTTAGCAGGTACGCCAGGAAAAACTGTTGCCGAGCTGGTGTTGACATGTACTCACGCTAGTGAAATATGGGACAAATTACGTGCGCGATTTGAACGTAGCAGTACGCAACGGTTAAACGTGTTAATGGAAGCATTTTTTAGAGTCCAACGTGATGAAAAGGAATATATTAGTACACATGTTGCGAAGTTGCAGAAACTGTTTGTAGATTTGAATGTTGAATTGCAGAAGCATGATGGAAATGCTGTTTCCGAAAGAATGTTAAATGGTCGGATCTGGATCTTATCAACTTTGGGTAAGGACTTTGATAATTTGAAAGATTTGTGGGACACGATACCATAAGAGAATCAAACTTTGAATTTATTGATTGAGAAATTGTGTGCCATTGAATTACGTGACCAAACTGCCATAGAATATTTTGCGTTTGTTGCACGCAATATCCCGACCGAAAAATGCAAACAGAGCAAAAGTACAACTACTACGAAATCAAAGAGAAATTTACATCGTGCAAAAGAAAAATTTCCTTGTCATAAATGCAAGAAATTAGGCCATTGGGCGAGAGAGTGTCCATTGAAAAAATCTGCTGAGAATGTAGATGAGGATAAAAGTAATGATGCTGCTTTTTTGTCTGTTGTTTTAAGTGCCTAATCTAACAATTGTGTTGAAGCTAGGAAATGGTATTGTGACAGTGGAGCCACAAATCATATCACTACAGATAAGCAATATTTCTCATCTTATACAGAGTTTGCCGAACCCGAAAAGATATCACTTGGTAAGAAGGATGTATGTATGTTAGCACATGGACAAAGAACAGTGAAAATTCAAACGCGTCTGAATAATAAATGGAAAGATGCTGAATTGAAGAATGTTTTTTATGTTCCTGAAGCAAGTGCTCATTTGTTTTCTGTGAAAGCTGCTGCACAAAGAGGGTTCGTTACAGTACTCGACGAAAAAGGTGTAAATATATATGATAAAAATACTCTTGAATTTGTAATGATTGGGTACTTCAGTAAAGGCCTGTACGTACTTGATATACGTATTATAAAACCGACCAATCCCATTCAAGTAGAGTCAACAGATAAGTTACAAGTGTACCATGAAAGATTTGGTCATCAGCATAAGCAACACGTAAAGAAGGTCTTGAAGAAAAATAAATATAGACATTAATGGTTGCAAATAAAGCTTTTGCGATGGATGTGCAATGAAAATGCATAGATTGCCATTTAAAACTAGGATCAATTGGCCTCAAGTCACTGGTGAGCAGATCCATGCAGATGTGAATGGACACATGTCCATAGAATCACTGGGAAGAGCACGTTATTACGTATGTTTTAAAGATGACTTTAGTAAGTTTCGGAAAGTTTTCTTTATGAAACACAAAAGTGAGGTATGTACCTTTTTAGAAAAATTTTTAAATGAAGCAAATACAAATGGCCATGTTGCAAAGCAACTGAAATATGATGGAGGAAGAGAGTTTGACAGTAGAAAGGTATCTGAACTTCTTGCGAGTAGAGGTATAGAGCATTGTATCACTCCACCCTATACACCTCAGCAGAATGGTGTTGCTGAAAGGGAAAACCGTACCATTGTAGAGAGTGCTCGTTCCATGTTAAACCCATGCATGTGCGCAGAAGCATGTAATATTGCAGTGTATCTTCTGAATCGCACAGGAAAGTCATCAATTGAGAATAAAAGTCCCTATGAGTTGTGGTTTGAAAAGCCAGTTGGAAGTTTGAAATATTTAAGAATTTTTGGCACTGAATGTTATGTTCACGTAAACAAAAATTTTCGCAGTAACTTGGTGGCAAGGCGATACATGGTTATTTGGTTGGTTACGTGAATGACAGGGATGGTTTTAGAATATGGATTCCGTCTGAAAGAAGAATCGTATCAAGCCACGACGTACGATTTAAACCTGAAGTTACATGCAATTTGCAAATTGTAGAAGATAAAGCCGAATCAATGAACCAGAAGTCGGAATGTTTTAGTGTAAGTGAAAACTCCGAAGAAGTGAAAAATGGTATCAATGAGATTGTGAAATCTGAGAATATGGAAAGTGTAGAAAGTACGAGTGAAAATCAAGAAGTGAATAGAGAAGAAGATAGTATTCAAGAATCTAAGCGTTACCCTATGCGTGTTAGAAAGAAACCAAAATTATTTGGCTTATCTACTTTTCACGTTGAGGGAGAGTGTTAGAATATACAACGTTAAAAGTAGATGTTATTCTGTAGTTGTCCATACTCTATTTAATGACAGTTTAGCCTGTTCTAAATGTAATGTCAAGAAAATATAGAAAAAAAATGTCAGTCCTGTTCAAGTAAAATGTAGTTTTCCTATTGTCCTGTAATTCAGCGAATTGTAATTTTTGATGGTCATTTAGTTTAATATATAACAACAACAATAACAACGGCAGCTATAAACTTCAAATACAACTGTTGTATAAACTGTCAACTCTCTTATATATTTATATACATTTTCTGACGTTCTAGACGTCACTAGACATTTCTAGGTTATTCAATGACATCTTGAATATTCTCCAACTTCAACAGGATCAATTTGTTTACTTCTCGGCATAAAAGTAAACAGTGCAACATGTGAAGGGTCCGGGACTGTATGGCTCAATGGGCCCGTGTGTCTACTAGCGTGGCGGTTCTTTCTTCTTCTTCTTCTTCTTCGTCTAGCCATTCACGTCCATATCTGAACATAAGCCTCTTCAAGTTTTCCTTTCCATTGTTTTTTATTGTACGCTACTTGTAGCGAATTTTTTCCGGCAGTCTGTTTCAGATTATCTGTCCATCTCATAGGAGGTCTGCTTCTGGGTCTTTTGTGTTGGTATGGTCTCCAGGTTAGAATTGTTCTGTGTCATTTGTTTAGATCGCTCCTAGCTACATGTCCAGCGTATTCCCATTTCAATTTTAATGATTTTTGTACTACACGGTGACTTTGGTTTTCTGTCTTATCCATGTGTTTGCTTTCTTGTCCTTAAGTGATATGCCTAGCATTGCTCTTTCCATCGCGTGTTGAGTAACTTTGGGTATATTCATATTCTTTATTGTGATTGTCCATGTTTGTTTGAGTGGCGGTTACTGTATATAAACTATTTCAGATGTTTCACGTCTGCCAGACCTTCCTGATATTTCTTTCTCAAGTGCGGTATTTTCTTTCTCAAGTATTCTCCATACTCGGGCGCCACTAAATTAGTAAGCGGTTATTTTAAAAAAGTATTGTCTTTTTGCAATGTTAAAGTAAATAAATAAGCTAAAGGGAAAAGCGCAGAATGACCTGCACAAAATTGTTTGCCTATTTGATTAAGTTGGTTATGTTAAGTAGATTAGAAAAAAATACTTACTACGTAGATAAAGACATCTAACACTGCTGCAACATCCTTGACGTAAGCTTTTGGAGTGAAGAATAAGCCATCTGCCAAAATCTTTAGAGCCAATTCGATACTCATAAAAATGACAAATCCATACTCCGCTATTTGTAAACTGGCATTCTCCATAACTCGGTATGATGGTGTTTCGAACATCATTGACAAACATGATAAAGTTGTCATAGTTATCATCACCCAATCTAGGTAAGTAACCAATCCAAGGAAATTACTAAAACATAAACAACGTAAATATTAAAACAATGAACTTTTAAGTTCTATTACTTGTGATTTGTATTAACTATTTATATAATAATCCACAAGGAAAAAGTTTTCCTGTAGTTGGCTGTATACCATGTAATACAAAAAAATAGTAAATCCTTTATAAAAGGTATATATTTAAAATCCCTAAAAAGGGCTACATCACAATCACATAACCAGGTCTGGTCATTTGCTACCAGACTTTCACCATGTAATCTAGTCACACCACAGCTCAGATGTTACCTGGGGCATAATTTTAAAATAGTTTAAACATCCATGCTTTAATTGGCATTTTTAACTGATGTTTCCTTAACGGACCACTTATAAAGGGCTTTGACCCACATATTTTTGTTAAACTATATCTTGGTGGTTAGCATGTAAACTTCACGTAAGCACTGATGATGACTGGTAAACCAGTCGAAAACTAGTTATGTGATTGTGATGTAGCCCCCTTTTTAGGGATTTTAAATATATACCTTTTATAAAGGATTTACTATTTTTTTTTTATTTATATAATATTAAATTATGTTGAGAGACATATTATGAAAGAAGAACTTAAAAAATTCGACATCACCACTTTTGTCAAGTACCTATGTTCCTGACTGCTCTCCTCCAGTTATCCACCCTCAATATCTCTTCAGCATCGGTCCTCACTTCGTCTATCCACGTCTTCCTTTGTCTTTCTACTGGTCGACGACGTCCCACAATAGTTCCGCTAAGCGTTCTACTAGTAGTTCTGTCATTGTCCATTTTTATGAGGTGACCTGCCCAGCTTTGTATTTTTGGATAATTTACTATAGAGGGTTCTTTGTAATATTGGTATAGCTCGTGGTTGAACCTTGTTCTCAATACACCATTGTCGCAAATGGGTCCCAATATCCGTTCTTAATATTTTTCTTTCAAAAATATTAATAAGGTTTATTGTATTTTCTGTCATGATCCATGTTTCTACGTCCTATGTTTTTATTGGTCGTAAGATGGTTTTATATATTCTAAACTTTACTTCCCTATGGATGTCTTTGGATCTAAACATCTGCGACAGAGGACAGAGAGAAGTATGCTATGCAAGCATTATCTGTTTCCATATTTCCCCTCCTCGCTGTCGTACTCAGTTATCTGTACACCCAGGTATGTGAGCTGTTTTACCTTCAACATTAACTTAACTATATCCAGTCTCTTGCATTTTTATATAATCTTTCTTAACATCACTTGAAGTTGCTGAGAATATAAGAAAAATTACTCATACTCAATTAGATAGAGCTGTTAATCAAATTAACAACGTATTTGCCTTCGGTACAGTCAAATTCCTTATGACGAGAACTGGAGTCCAAGGAATTTGCTGAGGTAGTTAGGAGGAACTTAGATTCCCAATCGGATAAACCGGATAAACTTGGAACTTCAAATCGTCATAAACTGAGACTAACTGGGAACGATCTGGAACTACAGGGGATCAACTTGGAATAAACTTCCCAACTTGGGACTCTCATTAGATGTGGAAATACAAAGCTAAATAGGCAAAGAAACAAAAGATAAAAATATAAAAGAAATACGAAACGTATAAAAAATATCTTACCCTTAACAGGGGTTTCGAAAAATGAAAATAAAATAAAAATGAAAAGATATTAATTTTTATAGAAAATAGTTAAATAGGAACGATGCTGCTACTTTGCGTTTTTTTATGTTTCGAGTAGTACAGTGGCTTGTTTGAATATTTGCAATTAATACGTGACTGTACAGAAATTTATGCAACTAACGGCATATCTTTTGGTAGAAACTTTTAAGATATTAGTTTCTATATTTTCAAACAAAAAGCCAATAGCAAATTAGTCCAAACAGATAGGTTGTAATAATATTAAGAGGGATTTTATTGGTAGGACCATCAAAATGATTTTTGAGTTTAATAAAGTCTTGTACAGAGTTATGTTAATAAAATTTAATAAAATAAAGGACAATTGGACAAGAATTAATACGGGATTTTTGACTCTGTAAACTTTGAAAAAACAATAGTCTGCTTCAACAGTGTCGTCAAGGAGATATTCCAGAAGAGTTTCATGACAAGAGTTACAAATATCTATCAATGTCAAAATCAGCTACTATACGAATTTATTTTAATTTGAACTAATAGTTATATTAACAGTATGAAAACTGTGTAAGTAATATTTGAAACTATCTCGACTGTAGAAGCAGAAACTGAATAAATTTTTTAATTAGAATTATATTTTTCTTGTTTTACTTTAAAATTAAAACTGCTAAATTTATTTGTCTATTTTTTTCTGCCAAAGCCATTTAACTGCCGTTTTTATTTTAATATCCATTTTTCAAATCAAAAACTAACGTAAAATAAATGTCAAAAATTAATGAAATCTACTACTTACTGTAGGGTTTTGTATTGGACTTTTCTTTCTTTTCCAGTAAGAGGATCCTTTAACCTGGCGTCATATCGAGCATAGACAATCATTTGACAAAATTTTCTAAATTTACTCTCTCTTGGTACAGCAAAAAGAGGTGTATCGAAGAAAGGATGGTTTTCTCGCAGATCTTCTTCTCGCTGATTTCTAAATAATATAATTAATGAAATAGATGCCTGAGTATTTTTAAATGTAAATTTTATGATAGTCATCTTATTGTATCAAAAATGGCAGGAGGAAAATCGATAACATTTGTCAAGTGTTGTTTTGACTGCAGCAATGCAGCGACCCCAAAAACCGCCTAGTAATCTATTTGCATGCATTCAGTGCCGAAAACCTTCCAAAGTAGAGAAGATGGCGTTCCTTAGCAATGACCGTGGGCATCAGGTGCTCCGGAAGTCAGTTCTGATGGCGTATTCACCTTCAGCAACCCTAAAACCCCGGTGTAACCTGTTTGCATTAATTTAGCGGACTGGGACGTTTCGCGTCGCCGTTTCGCCGTCGCCATTTCGCCGTCGAGCCACTTCGCCGTCGGCCGTTTCGCCGTCGCCATCCCGGCATTGGTTAAGTTTACAAGAACGTGATAACATACTAACTTTTTTTATACTAAATGTCGCAAGAACGTGATAACATACTAACTTTTTTTATACTAAATGTCAGTGTAAATAAAATGCTGATGTTGCTAGTAAAACCAAGTTATATTTTCGTATTCAATTATACATTGTTTTCGTCTGAAAAATAAAATATTTACAGATTTCAATTTCAATTGTTTTTACTGCATCAAAAATAAAAAACTTCATTATGCAAAAGTGATAGTATATAATCGTTCGAAAACCATTCAAAACTTATATATGTTACAGTTCAAGTTGATTCTCAGTTAGAGTTGACTCCAACTAGTTGGAGAAGTTGATTTTAAAAATTTAAATCAACTTTTACTAGTTGGAGTTGACTCTTCCTGGATCGATTCAGTAAATGTTGATTATACGAGAATCTCAAGTGCATTTTTGATGAGTGTGAGTTTCTTTGTTTTGACCGTTTCAACTACTTATTAATATAGTCTGTAACGTCGCCCCCGTTAGGTAAATTATTCTGATTCGATTTTTTGCACAAACTTACTCAAATAAATACATCCGTATAAAAATCCTTATAACCAATACACAGGGTGTCACGCGGTACTGCGGTCGAAAAATTGTTTAACCAATTTTTGTTAACCAAATTCACAAAAATAATTTTTATCTACTCTATCTCATATTATGTAAAGCAGCGGTTCTCAATATGTGGTACATGTACCACTGGTGGTACATATCATTATTTGCGGTGGTACACAAAACACACAAAAACTTAAAATAGTAGTACATAGTAAGTCTTGATTATACAATCTAAAAATATAGAAATATAATAAAAGAAACTTTAGATGGTACATGACTCAAAAATATTGAGAACCGCTGATGTAAAGGTTTTATTGTGTGAAAATTGTAAATATAGATAGCAGTACATGAAGAGTTTAAAGTGTGTCTGAAGTAACAATGTATTTTAAATGGGTTTTACTTTTTCGCACTGTTTTTTAGCACACTTTCATATAATTAAACATCCTTACTTTCGCCTTCGGGAGGAAATCAGACACGCCCTTGCAACGGCAACTGAAATGCTCACAAAACAGCGACCACGGAAGCAAAGATGGATGACAGAGGAAATATTGGATTTAATGGATGAAAAAAGAAAATGCAAACAGCACAAAGCACTAAATAGAACCATTAAACAAAAAATAAAAATTGCCAAAGAAAAATGGATAACAGAACAATGTGAAGAAATCGAAAACTTATATAAAAAACATGATGACTTCCATCTGTATAAGAAACTCAAGGAATTCACAGGCACGACATACTCACAAGGACCAAATAATCTAATCAACGCAGAAGGCAAACTGATTTCAAGTGAAGAACGAATAAACATGTGGGAAGACTATATAAAGGAACTCTTCTATGACATCAGAGAACCTCCTACATTAAATACCGAAAACGATGAAGGTCTTCCAATACTGAAGTCCGAACTGGAATATGCTCTACGTCAACTAAAAAACAACAAATCTGTAGGAAAAGATGAAATACCAGCTGAGCTATTGAAGTTAATCAACGAGGAAAACTTAGACCTTCTTCTTGGACTATTTAATAATGTTTACAATACAGGGACTATCCCTAAGATATGGGATATTTTTATCAGTCTTCATACCACTGCCCAAAAAGAAGAACGCCAAATTATGCCAGGACTTCCGCCTTATAAGTCTATTAAATAACATTCAGAAGCTTTTCTTGCCTATCATACAGAACATAATATATTATAAAAAATGTGATGAGGTCACCGGTCAAGAACAATTTGGCTTCAGGAAAGGTATGGGGACACGAGAAGCAATATTCTGTCTTCAAACTCTGGCACAAAGATACAAAGATCAGCAAGCAGACCTTTTTATCTGTTTCATAGATTTTGAGAAAGCGTTCAATAGGGTGAAGCACAAGACCTTGATAGAAAGATTGAACGACATCGGACTCGACAAAAGAGATTCTAAAATTATAGAGGCTATTTATTGGAATCAGACAGCAATCATAAAGACCAATGGTAATACGTCAAGGCCAATTGAAATACAACGAGGTGTTAGACATGGTTGTGTGCTATCACCCATACTTTTAACGTCTACTCTGAGGTAATATTTGCGAACTCTTTATCGCACCCTTCAGAAGGAATGAGGATAAACGGTCAGAGAGTAAATAACATCCGCTATGCAGATGACACAGTATTAATGACTGATTCGGACCATAGTCTGCAGATACTGTTGGATAGGGTTACTGAGAGTTGTGAAAAAATGGAGATGAAGATCAATACTGCGAAAACCAAAGTTATAAGAATATCAAGGAACAAAAATTTACCTCTTCCAATAAATATGTGAAACACCAACAGCTTGAATACGTAAGCCAGTACAAATATCTTGGTTGTTAGTTCAACAATCAACTTGATTATAAACAAGAAGTCAAGAGCGAGAATAGAGGTAGCCCGACAGGGGTTTATCAAAATGAAAAGCTTATTTTGGAACAGTAGCATTAATATCAGCCTTAGATGTCGTTTTCTGTATTGCTATGTATGGCAATACTTTTGTATGGAACGGAGGCCTGGACACAACACAACACTGATGAACAAGTTGGACGCCTTTGAACTCTGGCTTTATAGAAGAGACTTGAAAATACCTTCGACAACCCACACCACCAACGAATATGTTTTGAGGAGAATAGGTACAGATAGGGAACTGCTAAAAATCATTAAAGTCAGAAAAGTTAGCTACCTGGGACACATAATGAGAAACGAAAAGTACCGCCTCACGCAACTGATCATCCACGGTCAGATTGAAGGAAAACGGGGTCCCGGTAGGCGCCAGATTTCATGGCTTAGAAATATCAGAGACTGGACCGGCCTTGATTCAACATCTTTGTTTAGAGTCGCATTGGTCAGAGACAGATTTGCCAGTGTAGTCGCTAACCTCCACTAAAGGAGAAAGCACCACCAGAAGAAGAACTTTCGCCTTGTCATGGTGATGACATGTGAGCAATAAATTACAAAAAAAATTTTGACAGTTTTGTGGTTTGACAGAAGTTTGAATTTTTAAATGTCAAAATGGTGCAATGGTGCATCTCACTCGCACTCACATTGATAGCTGCGTCAATACGCTCCTAGCGCTCATTGTTAATAATTAAAAATAACCGCTTAGTAATAAAATAATAACAAACATTTCTTCAGTATCTTGTAGGGGGGTCGTTAAAATTTTATTTGGTGACTTTCGGACTTTCATTGTAATAATTTTTAACTGAGTTATTAAGCCTTGAAAATGGTCATTTTCGTATTTTGCAAATTTTAAATCGAGTATAACTCGAGAACAATAAATTTTACGGAAAAATCACAAAAGACCTCTTTTGCTCCGAATGACCCAAATGATGTAAAGAAAATTGTCCTAAATGAATTTTTTTGTGAGTTTGATTAAAAAAAATTGTTTAAACAATTTTTCGACCACAGTACCATCTGACACTCTTTTTGAGTAAGTTTGTGCAAAAAAATCGAACTGGAATAATTTACCTAACGGGAGCGACGATACAGCCTAGACTAATTTGAACATATTCAGTAACATTTAATTTCTAGAATCGGCTGTTTGTGTGAATCAGAATCAACTTTTACTAAACGGCATTGGGAAGAGTATACTTTTCCTAGTTGGAGTCTACTTTTACTAGTAAATGTTGAATATAAATTTTCATTTTATATTTATAATCAACTTTTACTGAAACCAGCCGTTAGAGTTGACTCCAACTAGTTGGAGTCAACTCCAACTGGATAATCAACTTGAACTGTAACATATACAAGTAATGATCATCCCGAAATTATAAATACGAATGCTAACAACGAAATGGCGACGGCGAAATGGCTCGACAGCGAAACGGCGACGGCGAAATGGCTCGACGGCGAAACGGCGACGGCGAAATGGCTCGACGGCGAAACGGCGACGGCGAAATGGCGACGGCGAAACGGCGACGGCGAAATGTCCTAGACCCTTAATTTAGTGCCGAAATCACTCGACACTCCAGAAGATGACGTGACCCTAGACACTAGGTGCTCCGGGTATCGTTCTGATGACATATTCGTTTTCAGCAACCCCCAAAAACCCTCGAAAAATCTGTTTGCATCAATTTAATACCGAACCCCCTCGAAACTCCAAAAGATGACGTGTCTCAGCAGTGACCCTGGGTACTAGGTGTTCCGGTAGTCGGTTGTGATGGCGTATTCGTGTTCAGGGACTCCAAAAACCTCCAAGTAATATGTATGCATCATCTGGGCACTAGGTGCTCCGAGGGTTAGTTCTGATGTCGTAGTCGTGTTCTTCGACCCCAAAAGCCCTAAGTAAGAAAATCTGGTCCTTAATATGCTTATTTTCGTGACCCTACAAAATAGCCCGGTCAAAATAGCCCCGTCAAAATAGCCCGGACACAAAATAGCCTCGACAAAATAGCCCGCAAACAAAATAGTCCCGACAAAATAGATCGCACACAAAATAACCCCGGTCAAAACAGCCCCGGCTAAAATAGCCCCGGCTAAAAAAGCCTCTTAGAAAACACCTCCAATAAAAAGTTTTACCTTTTAACGGAGTACCATTTATTTTAAATTACTATTCTAATTGGAAAATAAGACACAATTTACTTAAAAAATTATTTTATTAACGTTTTGACTTCCCCTTCGGACGTCGTTGTCAAAATACAAAATATTAATAAATTAAACAAAAATGTTGTTGCTCAGTAAAAAAATCTTCTAATAATTTAATCGCTGTACTTAAACTGCCGTCAAACGGTCTTGCACTATAATGCCGTTAACAGCTATGACGTCATTCGTATGATGCGTTTGACGGCATTTTCTTCGGCTGCCGTTCGCTTTCACTTGCAGTTCAGCATATATACACGTGGTGAGTTAATGCACGAATTGACGATTCTCTTATCTTATTTTATTATAGTGCCCGTCTCAGTATATAGTTACAAGCCTTATACAGGGTGTAACGAAAATACAGGTCATAAATTTAATCACATATTCTGGGAGCAAAAATAGTTTGATTGAACCTAATTTACCTTAATACAAATGTGCATATCAAAAAAGGTTACAACCCTTTGAAGTTACAAAATGAAAATCGATTTCTTCCAATATATCGAAAACTATTAAAGATTTTTTATTGAAAATGGACATATGGCATTTTTATGACAGTAGCATCTTAAGAAAAAATTATAGTGAAATTTGGACACCCTATAAAAATTTTATGGGGGTTTAGTTCCTTTAAACCCCCCCAAACTTTTGTGTACGTTCCAATTAAATTATTATTGTGGTACCATTACTTAAACACAATACTTTTAAATCTTTTTTGGCTCTTAGTACTTTTTCGAAAAGTCAGTTTTTATCGAGATATTTTGAATATTTGTCAAATCCACCACATATTTGTATATGGTTAAGTAAGATTATGGAGACTTGGTAATAATATGAAAATTTATGTATGATTTACATTTTTAGGTATATTTTGAACCGTATTAAAAAAGAAGCCATATCTCGATAAAAGTTGCCTTCTCGAAAAAATACAAAGAGGCCAAAAAGTTTTAAAAACATTATGTTTAACTAATAGTATCGCAGTAATAGTTTAATTGGAGGGTACACAAACATTTGGGGGGTTTAAAGGAACAAAACCCCCATAAAAATTTTATGTAAACATATTAAAAAAGAAGCCGCAACTCGATAAAAACTGCCTTATCGAAAAAATACCAAGAGCCAAAAAAGTTTTAAAAATATTGAATTTAACTAATGGTGCCACAATAATAATTTAATTGGAACGTACAGAAAAGTTTGGGGGGGGGATTTAAGGGAACAAAACCCCCATAAAATTTTTTTGGGGAGCACAAATTTCACTATAATTTTTCTTTAAGATGCTCCTGCCATAAGAATGCCACATATTCATTTTCAATAAAAAATCTCTAATAGTTTTCGATATATTCGAAAAAATAGATTTTCATTTTGTAACTTCAAAGGGCTATAACTTTTTTTATGTGCATATTTGTACTAAGGTAAGTTAGGTTCGTTCGAACTATTTTTGGTCCCATAATATGTGATTTGATTTATGACCTGTATTTTTGTTACACCCTGTACAGTGTGTCCACGGATGGGGTGCCCAAGAGGAAAAACTTTTTATTTTCAATTTTAGCGAAAAATGTCATTCTTGATAAAAAGTTTTGCTTGTTCTAAAACTAAATAAAACTAAAAAAAATTCAAGTTTTTCAAAACCTGCTTAATCTGTAGCCAATTTTATGTAAATCCCTATATTGTCATTCTTTTTCGACAAGACAATATTAGGCATCCAACAAAAAATTTATCTTGTAAAGTGTTTTGGACTTGGACCTTTTTCGTACCGACATGTGATTGAAATGTTCAATAAAAAAATATCCAAATGTACTCGCTACGCGGAATAGATTGAAGAAACTGATAAAGAAATTCAATGAAACAAGATCTGTTGAACACAGAAAAAGATCGAAAACGATGTAGGTAGGTAAGTGTTTTATTAGAACAAGCAAAATATCAATTTATCAAGAATGACAGTTCACAAGATAAGTTGTTTGTTGAACGTTTGGCATTGTCGAAAAGAAAATGACAAGTCGCAAATTATTTATCGGAGTTGACAGTTACTAAACTACATTGTAGCTTAGCAACACTAGAGTATTGTTACGATTTCGAACTTAGTGCAAAAAGTTATTGGGATTTACATAAAATTGGCTACAAAATTAAGCAAGTTTTGAAAAACTTGAATTTTGTTTCGTTTTATTGGGTTTAAAAACAAACAAAACTTTTTATCAAGAATGACATTTTTCGCTAAAATTTAAAATAAAAATGTTTTCCCCCTTGGGCACCCCTTCCGTGGACACACTGTATTTGTACCTAATTATTAATTATTGTTGGAATAATAAGTTTGAATTTGGAAAACTTGAATTACTTATAGATCTGGATCCCGCGTATGAAAAAAAAAGTTGATTAATAGCAAGCTGAAAATTTGTTAATAGCTTAAGGGTGTCTAGTCGGACAAACTTTGATATATGGAAACACTGGAACAGGGGAAGTTTTAATTGTGGAACAGGTTAAAAATTTGGAACGGTCAGACCACGAAAACGGCACATGTATTTTGTCCGACAGAACAGGCTTAAACTCTTCGAACAGAGATTAAACTCTCATGCAAAAATCAGACTGCTATTTATCACCAAATGGGCGTTTTAATGAGTGGAACATGTAGAATATGTCAAATGACAGGAATTATGACAGGTGATAAATAGCAGTCTGATTTTTGCATGAGAGTTTAATCTCTGTTCGGAGAGTTTAAGTCTGTTCTGTCCGACAAAATTTAGCCGTTTTCGTGGTGTGACCGTTCCAAATTTTTAACCTGTTCCACAATTAAAACTGCCCCTGTCCCAGTGTTTCCATATATCAAAGTTTATCCGACTAGTCACCCTTAAGCTATTAACAAATTTACAGCTTGCTATTAATCAACTTTTTTTTCATACGCGGGATCCAGACCTATTAGGAGAGTGTCATTATAGGCCGTCAAGAACATGCTGTCTAGATTATGTCAATATGGCGGCTGGGAAGTAAACATAAATATTATTCTATCCGGTTCTTAATAAATATTAAACATAAATATTATTCTTAATGTGTTTTAGATCATTTTAGTTGCGTTTTGCAATGTTAGTTTGCAATGATTTTACCTTGCAAGCATATTTTTGCATTGAGGGCACGGCATTTGCAATTAGAGCTTTTTGATAAAATGATCGTAAATCATAAATAGACAATGGACTACTATAAAAATATCCAACGAACATTAGCGTCTTTGATTTAAGAAAACGAATCGACAGAATATGCATTGAAAAGTAGACCTAATGACAATATGTCTATATCTTTTACTACACAAGGGTATCGACCACCAAGTTCCTATGCACAAAGAAGAAAAACATGTCTTTTGTTATGCAATGAACTAGCAGATTTAGCTGCACAACGTACGGGCATGTTATTTGACCAAATGTTTAATCTATTAAAAAAATCTCAAAACACTGTGGGCCAATGATACAGCTCTACAGTTCTATTTACACCCAGACGAAAATGACACGCAAGTTATTATTGACAGTAATGATGAAGTTGTATTTGAAAATGACACGCAAGTTATTATTGAAAGTAATGATGAAGTTGTATTTGAAAAAGACACGCAAGTTATTATTGAAAGTAATGATGAAGTTGTATTTGAAAGTGAAAATAAGCTGTGTGGTGAGGTGGTTTGTCAAGTGATAAGTAGGGTAAATGACGTGGAGGGGAATATATAAGAGTCAAGTCCAGAAATGCCAGAAAATAAACTTCCTATTAAGTAAAGTCTAGTGCCGACCACTGGACTGGTAACACGCGTGCGAGCGGAGCGGAGCAGAGAAGCAGCGAAGAGAAGCCAACGAGTAGTGGGGATTGCTCGGCTGGGGACTTTTTAGTCCTACCTTGAATGTAAGCGAGGTAACACTTGAGCGTTTACACTCTCCGAGGCGAGAAGACGACGAGGAGCCAACGGTGAAAGAGGTTGTACGACTAGCAGGAATTTTCATTCCATCACGAATGTAAGCGTGGTAGCGAAATCGTGCACTTCTAAGCCTTAGGCAAGAAGGAGAGGCAAAGGCCGATCGACTGGATGTGGTGAAACTTAGGGGAATTTGATTTTGTTGGATTCTCTGAGACGCCGCAGCTAGAGATCGGTTAGCAGAAGAAGCAAAGCGGGCTCGACGGGAGCCCGCTACGGGATATCTACTGTGCCTCCGTAAGGGAAGGGTGTAGTTTAAAACACTGCACCTCGACACTGCAGGGTGTAGCTTTTGTGAATCTACATCGATGCAGCCCCGGCCCCTAGGTCAGTAGATCGAGAAACTCAAGTGGAACCCGTACTCAGTTCTGTCTGGGTACGTGAACAACCGCGAAATTGTGCAGGGAGCCAACCCTGAAACCGATGTGGTGTCGGGCCAATCGGTAGACAAAAAGGCTTCATCCAAAATTAGGACCGTTCGCCCCCAACCAATTGATCGAGCCAGGTCTCGATCACCGCCCCGATCCATGGCGCAACCCCCGCCAATTAATGAGAGCCCACGCAAAGTGGGCTCTAACCTGTTTCAGCACCTGCAGACTGATAACGAGGGGTACTCATCCTCATCCATGGACGAGAAAGACGGCTTCAAACAGCCTAAGAGCAGCGACAGGAGGAAGAAGAGGGAAAAGAAGAAAAAGAGCGAGGAAGAAACGAGGAAAGAAGAGAAGAAAAAAGAGGAGCCCATGGAAGACGAGATAGAAGAAACCAACAGAGGTACCACCAAGCGTGGAAAAGAAAGCGACGGTGAGGCAGAGGTTATGTCGGAGAAAATAACAAAGACGAACCAAGACGGCGATTTGAGGAAACTCCTGGACGAAGTGACGGCACAGAGAGACCAACAAATGAGTGTAATAAACGGAATGAATACCGAGATGGCCAGGATGTCTGAAGAGATAAAACAATTGAGGGGAGAATTGACAGCCCAAAGAATATTCTTCGAGGACCTCCTCGCACACGCACGGAGCCAAATTCCAGTAGTTTCCCAGCCAGTTACTGACACTACTCAGCAGAGGCCAATCGCTGAAACCCAACAGAAGCCAGTTTCTGAAACTCAGCAGCCGATCCCTGAAGCCAAAAAGCCGTCAGCGGGCGAAAGGATCCAAAAAATCAGAGGCCAAACTCCACAGAACAGAGAGGAATTCCCACCACTCCCAGAAGACGAGAAGAGAACATGGGAAGATAAAGCCAAATCCGCCATGAGTGCCGCTTCACCAAAAGCGCAGGATTCCTATAATCTGCCCCGAGGACCACCCCCCATCCACCCAACTACAGGCACAGGTGGAGATGCGCCTGCCGTACGGCACCCCAGTGTTACAGAGACGAACATGGAGACAAATCAGGAAGAAGAAAACACCGCGTTGCCTGAACAACAGGTAACCCGCACAAGAAAACCGCCTGTAATAAAATTACAGAGCGTGAGTGAAACAGGGGCTATCCTCAAAATAGCCCAATCACAAAAAGTGATCACTACCAACAGGATCTCCAGGAGCGGACGAGAAACCCTCATCCAGGCGAATAGCCCAGATGACTACAGAAAGATGACGCATATCATCGAAGAATATGCAAAGTCACTGAAAGACAGGAGACTCCAGTGGATAGCCTTCCCATTCGAAGAGGAAGTCAAGCCAAAAATGGTAATAAGAGGGCTACCCACCAACACGACAGAAGCGGATATCAAAAACGACATAGCAGAGCAGTACAACATCGACTGCCAAGCTGCAAAAAACATGTCGACGAGATCAGGTCCAAGACGACAACTTCCAATGTTCGTCATAACCCTGAACAAGGAGGACGTCGAGGCGGCGAGGCGCATCACCAACTTGTGCCATATGAAGGTCGTGGTAGAAGACCTTCGAAAATCGACAGGACCAACGCAGTGCTTCAACTGCCAGGGATACCACCACGCCCAGAACGCGTGCCACAAGGACCCTAGGTGCGTCAAATGCGGTGAGGACCACCCCACGAAACAATGCAAGAGGGCCAGAGAAGTCAAAGCCACTTGTGCCAATTGTCAAGGCAGCCACCCGGCCAGCTACAGAGGATGCCCCAGGTGCCCTACATGGGGAAGACCCCCACCAAGGAGGCCACAACAACAGCCACAAGCAAGAAGACCGCAAGCCACCGGGATATCCTACGCCCAGGCCGCGCAGAACGCACAACAACAACAAACAGCGATCCCTGACGAGGACTACTTAGTCAGAATAGTGACTAGGGTAGTCAAAGAGGTCATATTAAGCACCAGGGAGGCACAGAAGTAATGCTGACAGACAGGGGATACTTGAGGATAGGCTCCTGGAATCCAGGAGGAATATCAACAAACCAGAACATCATGGATGAAATCGCAAGTAGATACGAGATGGACATCGTAGCAATCCAGGAAACCAAGTTAACTAACAACTTTAACTTCTGGATACGATGTTTACAGGAACGACCACACCAGAAGATCAGGAGGAACGGCTATCTTAGTAAAAAAGGGAATCAGACACACCAGCTTCACGACTCCACCACTGGTCAACATGGAGGCTACAACAGTAGAAGTGAAAATGAGGCAAGGAGCAGTCAGAATCACATCAGCTTACGTAAGACCACAAGACCCTTTAATGGACGATGACCTAGATGCGTTCCTAAACATCGCCGAATCATCCATCATAATAGGAGACCTGAATGCAAGATCCCCCATCTGGAACGACAGAGCTACGAACAGAAACGGACGACTACTAAATAGATACATAGAAAACAATGAAGACACAATAGCAACGGGCCCAGAAGAACCTACTCACTACCCAGGAAATGGACTTCCAACCCATATCGACATAGTTGTGGCCAAAAACCTAGGACTGCAATCAGAATTAATTACGCTGGACGAAGGATCAACTGACCACCACCCCATCCTACTAGAGATCGGAACATGGGAAGAGACAAACCCACCAAAGAGAACAAAAAAGAAAATAAAGTGGACAAAGTACAAAAGACTAGTAAGTGAAGGAATAAATATAGTGCCAGTGATAAACAATCCAGAAGAAATAGAAGGAAAAGTCCTAGAGCTCGAAAACATCATACAAGAGGCAATCAGAAGCAGCACAACAGAGGAAGAAGTCGAGATCTACATGGGAAGGTTCAAAGATATTCCACAAGAAACACAAGATTTGATAAGGGAAAAAAATAGAGCAAAACGAACAGCAAGAAGAACAAGAAATCGAGTAGACAAATCCTGGGCAAAATCCTTTAAACAGAGAGGTCAAAACGGCCCTACAACTCCACCGTAGCGAAAAATGGGACAACTTTGTACAAGAGACGGAAGAACAAGACTCAAACATGAAAAATGTATGGAAACTCCAGAAAATGTTGAGAAGCGACAGAAAACCGATTCCCCCACTACATGGAAGACACGGTATGGTATACACCATAGAGGATAAAGCAGAGGCGATGAGGGCTACACTCGAAAGAGAATGCGACCTAAACTTCCACCAAGACGAAGACGACGACTTCCTGGAAGAAGTTGAAGAACAAGAAGAAGGACCAGAAGACCCAGAGGACTTCATTCCCCCAACATCACCGGAAGAAATCAACGAACACATCAAAAACAGTTCGCCGAGAAAAGCGCCTGGCTTAGACGAAATAACAAACAGAGCCCTAAAATATTTGCCCAGAAAAGCTATAGTGTACTTCACAAACATAGTGAACGCGATACTAAGATACAAGATATTCCCAAACAGATGGAAAGAGGCCCATGTCATCATGATCCCAAAACCTGGCAAGAACCACACATTCCCGCAGAACTACAGGCCAATCAGCTTACTTCCAGCGATCAGCAAGATAGTGGAAAGAATCATTCTAAGCAGACTGCAAGCGGAAACGAACAGGCTAAATATCATCCCAGAAGCTCAATTCGGATTCAGAGCAGAGCACTCCAGCGAGCTACAAGTACTCAGACTAACCGAGTACATAGCAGCTGGATTCAACGACAAGCAGTACACTGGAGCAGCGTTCCTGGACGTAAGTAAAGCGTTCGATAGAGTCTGGCACAAGGGGCTCTTATACAAAATGCGGGGCTACGGGTACAGCGGGGCGATGACGAGACTAATCTCGTCGTACTTGGGCGGCCGGACTTTCAGGATTCGGATAGGACAAGTCCTGTCCGAGCTCGGAAACCCGGAAGCTGGAGTACCCCAGGGAGCGGTCCTGTCACCCCTGCTGTACACGATATACACCGCTGATGTACCTAGAACACCAGGTACCCTCATGAGCCTCTACGCCGACGACACAGCGATAGCGGCCAAACATAGAAATGTAGATATAGCAGTGACCAACCTGCAAACAGCGTTAGAAGAAATAGAAGAATGGAGTATAAAATGGAAGATAGCCATCAACTCAGATAAAACGCAAGCGGTTCTATACAAGAAAGGAAGACAACAGCCAGAGGAACAGCTGACGGTGCAGAACAGACCCATCGAGTGGAAAAACGAAGCTAAATACGTAGGAGTCATCATGGACAAAGGATTAACCTTCCAAAAACACGTAGAAGCCACAGTCCGGAAGGCCAACATAGCAAAAGCAACACTAAGAGGACTCACAGGCAGGAAAAGCAAACTAAGACTGAAAACAAGGTTAAGACTGATCAATAGTATAATCCTACCGGTATTAACATACGCGTCTCTCGCATGGGGACACGTAAGTAACACACACAAGAAGAAGATCCAAGCAGCCCACAACAACAGCTTGAGGGAGGCCGCCAGAGTCCCAAGATATGTAGCTGAAAGATTCCTGTTCAGAGAACTCCAACAGGTGAGAGTCACCGAAATCATGACAGATAAGGCAAGGACCAAATTCGCAGAACTGGAGCACCACCCAAATTACATACTGCGAGAGACGCTAAGGTATGATGAGTTCCACCGATGGAAGCACAGACGTCCGAAGCAACAAATAGTGGGATAAGAGTACAAAAGTGATAAGTGATAGTAGTGAGTTCGTAGCTCGAAAACAAGTGCCGAAGACAGCGTTACATACGAAGATCAAGTACCACGACCGCCTCTAAGGTAAGTGAATTTCAGAAAATTACAGAAGGGCATAAGCCCCCAAAAAAATATAAATAAAATAAAAAATGGCGAAAGCCCCCAAAAAAATTATAAAAAAACCATAAAACACATACAAACTCGAGCAACGAGTCATCGGGCGGAGCCCACTAGGGCTCAGCACGATGACTCGGGGCCCAAGCAAGCAATTTTTAGTTCCGCGGATAAGTAAGAAAGAGGATAAAGGCGTAGAGCGCATCACGCTGGCCTAGTTTTTTGCATTCGATTAGGGTACCACAATGGAATCTTATTACCCAGGATTCCATTGTGAAGAGCATTTGGCTACGATAGTTGTGCCCTCATCGCGCATCAGCGTGCTATGGGGGGAAAGGGATGGCCTGGGGCATTGGAGCGAGGTGGGGTGATCCCTGTATATACTCGGGTCAAAACACCTCGCCCCAATGAATTGTTACACCCGAATGTACTCTTTCGAGAGGGTGGACATTCCCACAGGTCGGGTTAAATCAAATTGCTTGCTTGCTTGCTTGCATAAACTTCCTATTACTCACCAAACTCTTCAAGTGAACGATGTTGCTTTGTCGACAATTAAAATGCCAGTGGCAGTAAAGAAACGAGGACGCCCAAAAGGACAAGGACTGACTACCAAAGAAAAAGAAAAGGAACCCCAAAACATTTCCAAATAAATCCAGGGTTCCATTCCAAAGAAAGGATTAAATTTCTATAATTAATTTTTTCTTCTTAGTTTACAACAGGTTTTACAATAAATAAAGACTAATTTAATTGTGTACATATTTATCATTAATCATTACTAATAATTAAAATACGTTTTAATATTCCACTTTGTTTTCTTTTTCGCTTATAAGAAAATCTTCTAATATTAATAAATTCTTTATCAAAAATTGATACTAAGATGGCCAGCCTCCAAGCGAACGGCAGCCGAAGAAAATGCCGTCAAACGCATCATAAGACTGACATCATAGCTGTTAACGGCATTATAGTGCACGACCGTTTGACGGCAGTTTAAGTACAGCGTAATTTAATTTAATCTGACTCATTCATATCGGCAATTCAGAAGTACAGTATAGTGGAAATGGAAGGAATAAATTCGTTATTTCGTAAACCCGCGACGTTAAGGAAAAATCCTGAAATAGATCGATTTTTATTTTTAAATTACGATATTCTGTTATATATGTCATACTAGTGACGTCATCCATCTGGGCGTGATGACGTAATCGATGATTTTTTTAAATGAGAATAAGGGTTGTGTGCTAGCTCATTTGAAAGATTATTTAATTCTCTATTTAGTAATATAAACAATTACATAATTATTTATACAAGGTGTCCAAAAACTTTTTTTAATTTAAATTATTTGACAAAAAAGAAGAATTTATTTAATTTAAAATGCATTTTACTGTTGCCCGAAAACAGAAAAAAATGTTTATATCACAAATAAACATTGATTTTCGCTTAAATTAAATGTTTAAACTTCCAAGAGACAGAGAAAACAGGGCCCGGATTACGTACACTCGATACGCATCGTATCCGCCATGTTTTCCCATAAGGCGCTACAGTAAAACATGGCGGATACGATGCGTATCGAGTGTACGTAATCCGGGCCCAGGACTCGAGTTCTCTGAAAAGACCATTTTTATTTAATGTGGTTAAGATAAACATCTGAATAGAGGATAATTACCTTTCCGAAAAAATGTATTTTTAAGGGATTATTTCATGTTGAATTCTGAAGGAGCTTTTTTGTCGGGGCTATTTTGAGGGGGTACCGCTTATTTTGACATGTTTGTGCATTTTGGATGCATTTTATGCACTTTAAAATGCAATTATGCAATTCCACCCATATTTCTATGGTAGATAGACTTTTTTCTAACATCATCCTTAACACAATGCAAAAAGTTGTAAGTCTTTAACTCCTGTATTTAAAAATCGATTTATTCGGGTGTTTTTAGTGCTAAATGCCCTGTTGATTCCAGTTTCTCCTAACTATTTGATTTGAAACTCATTTGTAAGGGTCATGTGCTTTCCAAGCACACAGGAATATAATATATTAGTCTTTAGACCGTAGTCTAATACTAGTCTAATAAGTACTTAGAAGATATTATGGTCTGCAGTGCTTCTCAAAGTGGGCGATAACGCCCCCTTGTGGGCGCTGGAGGCCTCTAGGGGGGCGGTAAAGGGCACAGAGAAGATTGGGGGGCGTTGAAGCGGTTTACAGGGGCAATGGCTAATTTAATTTTTTACCACAATAATTAATCAGTTTATTAAAATATCAAAAAAAAACAACACAATTCTATTACAAAAATTATCTTTAAAGAATACCTACTCAAAAATATCAAAACTGCTTTTTCTAGAAAATATAATAATACTCTAGCTCTCTGAGAGGAAAACCTACCTACTGGTTATAATACCGCTTTTTACCGATTCCCCGCCCGCTGCCGAGGCCGAGGCGAGGCCCGCCCGCTGCCTCATATAAAAGCGCACGCCATCCAGTCATGTCATTCGACAATCTGCTCTACTAGGGACCGAACGTCTCAGACGTCAAGGAGCATCGCGTTATTACGAAAACAAGTGAATTTAGTGACGAGATAAAGTGCTGTACGTACAGTGCCTAATTTGCTCAGTAAGAATACTGTGAGTGGTGTCATTAGCAAGTTTTTAATACTCGATTCTTTACTTCGGCATTTTTGAAGACAAAATTATGTCGGAAGCAAAAAAGAAGAAACGGCAGTACAGCGCGGAATATATAAAATATGGATTTATTGAAAATCCTACAAATCCATCTTCGCCTATGTGCCTTCTTTGTCAAAAAACATTTTCGAATGAAGCGATGAAACCCTCAAGGTTGCAAGATCATTTGAATAAAATGCATTCAGATAAAAAAGACAAAAATGTGACTTATTTTCAAGACTTGGAAAAGAAGCACGCAGCTCAGCCAACTGTGTCAAAACTTTTTTCAGCGGCTTCTAAGCAAGACGAGGGCGGACTCCGAGCTTCCTACAATATCTCCTTGCTAATTGCTCGAACAGGTAAACCTCACACTATTGGAGAGGATTTAATTTTACCGGCAATAAAAGAAGTAATAACTACTGTGCTCCATAAACGAGCGGCAGATATTATCCGAAAAATTCCTTTGAGCAATAGTTCCTTGCAAAGACGAATTGATGAGATGGCTGAAAACATTGAAGAGTCGTTGTGCAATCATCTGAAGACTTCTAAATTCTCAATTCAGTTAGATGAGTCCACTTTACCAACTGGTGAAGCATTGTTGCTGTCATACGTGAGGTTTATTAAAAATGATAAAATATGTCAAGAACTATTATTTGCCAGAAATTTAGAGACCGATACAAAAGGAGAGACCATATTTAATACACTGGAAAAATTTTGTGATGAGAAAGAAATTCCACTGAAGTATATTATATCAGCTGCTACGGATGGTGCTCCGGCTATGACAGGACGTCACAAAGGCTTCATAGCGTACTTAAAAAATAAAATTCCAGATGTGCTCGCTGTACATTGCGTCGTTCATAGACAACATTTGGTTGCGAGAAATTTGAGTGAGCGTCTCTCTCAATCACTGCAATATATCATCACAGCAGTCAATAAAATCCGAAACAGCTCTTTAAATGACCGATTATTTAATCAGCTTTGTGTTGCTAATGATGAAGATTTCAACCGATTGCTATTTCACACAGAAGTACGTTGGCTATCAAGAGGTAACTGTCTGACTCGATTTTACAATCTGTTTGAGTCTGTGATAGAGTTCTTGGAAAACAAATACAAAAAATTGCACGACAACCTCATCACTTCAAAGAATGATATTGCGTACTTGACAGACCTATATAAATTATTTAATGATGTGAATCTCCAACTTCAAGGTGACAACTCGAATTTGATTAAAACAAAAAATGTCATTGCTGCTTTTGTAGCTAAACTGCTCTTATACAAGAATAATATCGGCAGACGTGAGTTTCACAATTTCCCTAATTTGTCAGCAGTATCCTTCAACAACGACGACTTGCTTGTTTACTGCCAACATTTGGAGAACCTCCACAGGAATTTCACAGAACGATTCCAGGACATTTTAAACTTGGAAATACCGGACTGGGTGTTGGATCCTTTTTCAAATGTCAACACAGCAGGATCACCCCAGCTGGAAGAAGAACTCATAGAACTGACAACGAACGAGAAAATAAAAATAAAATTCAAAAATGGATACCAAGAATTTTGGCTACAAAGGCTAATCCCGCAATTGTACCCTGGATTGTGGTCCATCGTTCAACTATTTTTGATAGCATTCCCATCATCGTATTTGTGTGAACGTGGATTTAGTGCTGTGACAACGTTGCTAACTAAAAAGAGAAATCGGTTGCAGATTACCAAACGCGGTGACTTACGGCTGTTTTTGAGTAAATTCGAGCCTGATATTAACAAACTTGTTAAAAATCATCAGATTCATCCTTCACATTAGATTAGTTTTAAAATTCAAATTGAAATGTTTGTTTTAATAACATGAATAAAAGTTTTTCTAATATTACAAAATGGTGTTTTAAATTACTCTCATCAGAAAGTCTTATTTTCACATGACACGCATAATTTAATTATTAAAATAATGACTGCGATTGTGATTCTTAAGATGTAGTAAAGTAAAAAAAAATGGGGGGCGCTAGAAAATAATTAATTTTCGATGTGGGCGGCAGACAAAATAAGTTTGAGAACCTATGAGTCTAAAAACTTTCCTCAGTTTTCCGTAAGCTGCCCATATCAGTCATATTCTTCAGTTTAACTCTGTTATTTAGTTACCTCTTCCAAATTTAATCTTGTGGCCTAGATATTTATAGCAGTGCTGTTTTTGTGACGGTACGCGCCGGTACGCCGTACCGGCACCTTTTGGGACAAGAAAACAAAAAAAAAAACAACAAATATTTTGTAACTTTAGATGAGCCATTATGCGATTGACGCGATGTAGAACTTACAACTTTGTATTTAACGCGAGACAGGTGGAATCACGATCGGTAGAATTCTATTTTGCTGACGTCACAAAACGAATTTTACAATGCGAGAATCGACGGTTGCCAGACAACGTGACGTCAGCAAAATAGAATTCTACTCATCGTGATCCCACCACTGTACTTTCTTCTACCCTCCCCGCAGTCTCCGCCCCGCGGCCGGCAATATTGCTCTATCCAAGGTCGTGTGTTGTTTTGTTTTCCATATATCACTCAGTTCAGTGACCGCGGTCAAAGTGACAGGTACTTGCCACTGTCCTATTTGTGCGCCCTAATCTTCTACCCTCTTCCGCTTATTTAATATGAAAGTGTTGTGTTGCTTCAAAAATGCAGAAGATTACTAATTATTTTAACCAGCCCAAAAAACGAAAACTAGATGAACAATTTCAAAAATGCTTAAGATCGCCAGTGATATTGAACCAAACGCCTTCACTAGTGTCTAGTCCAAAGAAGGTGATAAAGATAAACATTGGCCAGACTGTTGGACTTTTGAACAAAAGAGTGAACATTGTAGGAAAAACGATTGGCTTATTGTACAAAACAAAAAGTTAGGCGTTAGGCTGTGACGTTTGCAGAAAAGTTGGATCTCTGGGTGTAGAAAAAAAATGGTATGAAAATGGTCAAGCAGTGGACTGAATGTGATGTTAGTAGTTCTGGAAAGAGTCGAGCTCAGCAACAAACTTTACTAAGAAAAAAGATATTTGATCACAAAGTTAATGCTGCTCATGAAGCTGCTGTTAAGATTTTTGCAGATTCACAGAAAGAAACGTTAGAAAAGGTTTTTTTTTAAAACAGTGTCAAGAGAAAAAGAAGTAAGAGCGCGAGAGTTTTTCGAACTGCTTATAAGGTAGCAAAGGAAAATCAATCTTTCAACCACTTTGAGGCAGAAATAGATGTTCAAGAGCTAAACGGGTTAGATATGGGCAGAATTTTACATTCACGGAACGCTTGTGCTAATATAATTATTCACATAAGTTAGAAATGAAGAAACAAGTTGTACAGGAAATTGTAGAAGGGACTGATAAATTTGCGCTTATTATTTATTTAACAACATTAAGAGGAAACAGTAGCGATCAACAGGTAGCAAAAACGCGTTTCAAGATTGCGGCTGTAATTTTGAATATTTTTTCGAGATATTTGGCACACGTATTCGTAATATAATAAAGAATGGCGGTACAGGGCCCAATTTGAAAAATATATTAATATGTGGAAATTACTCTGTAATTAAATACAATATTAAAAAAACGAGCCTGTACCGCCATTAAGAAGAACAAAAAAATACACTTTCTTCAAATAAACTTTTTTATCCGATGCCTAGATTTTGTGTCATTTTGGAACTACTAAAATTTTTTATTTCATTAGTAGCTCCAAAATGACACAAAATCTAGGCATCGGATAAAAAAGTTTATTTGAAGAAAGTGTATTTTTTTGTTCTTCTTAATGGCGGTACAGGCTCGTTTTTTTAATATTATATTTAATTATAGAGTAATTTCCACATATTAATATATTTTTCAAATTGGGCTCTGTACCGCCATTCTTTATTATATTACGAATACGTGTGCCAAATATCTCGAAAAAATATTCAAAATTACAGCCGCAATCTTGGAACGAGTTTTCGCTACCTGTTGATCGCTACTGTTTCACCTTAAGTAAAAAATAAACATTTATTTTGTACCTTAGAGTGTGCCTAAAAAAGTTAAATATGGAGTATTTACTTGTGAAGTACTGTGAACTTGTTTTTAGACCTTGTGGAACTGGAAAATGTGACGTCTCGTGGAATTTTTAATGCTGTTATGAAATGCCCCGAAGGGCACAAAATAGATGAAAACGTTTTAAAAAGTAGACTTGTTGCTTTGGCATGTGATAATGCAGCAGTGATGCTTGAAGGGAAGTCTGGGGTTGGTGTACTGTTGAAAGAGAAGTTTCCACCTATTGCTATTTGGCATTGCTGTAATCATAGACTTGAGTTGTGTGTGAGTGACGTGGTAAAGAAAATGGCAAGTATAAACCGGATCAAGGGATATATAGACAAACTATACGTACTGTATCACGCCTCACCCAAGAACAGTCGGGAGCTGCACGTATGTGCTGATGAGCTTGGTGTACAACTATTAAAAATCGGTAGAGTGTTGAACACGCGGTGGGTCGCATCAAGTTTTCGCACAGTTTCGGCCGTTTGGGAAAATGATGAGGTCTTAGCCAACCATTTTGCAGCAGCCAAAGTAGACCAGACGCGTGATCCTTTGGAAAGATCCAAATACGAAGACCTACACAGAAAGTTGACATCAACGTGTTTCATTTTGGATTATGGACTGATGTGCGACACACTGCAAGAACTATCTGATGTTAGTGAGGAGTTACAACATCGAGACCTTGACCTATTTCGAGCTAACAAGAAACTTCAGATTTTGATGAACACGTTTGTTTCTCGAAAAGGCAGTCCTGGAATGTTTTATGTGCAAGCTGAGACAGTTGTAAACAACAGTAGTTTTATGGGAATCGAACTGTATGTGAAATCTAAAGAAGACCCCATCAATGCTGTTGTGTTTTATGACCACCTTGCTCAATCAATCGAAAAGAGAAAAGAGGATGGTCAGTGGAGGCGATGCAGTGTTGGCCAATTATTGTGCCCGCATAGTTGACAAAAGCGCTTGGCCCAAAAACATTAAAGACAATACTTTTGGGGAAAGAGACATTGAAGCGCTCGCAGTTCGTCTACAAGTGAACAAACAAAAGAGAATATGTTTTTGACAATTATAGAAATTTGGGGGAAAATTGTGAGAACAATAGCTACCCAGAAAATTTGCTACGTTTGACAACAGCTTTAAAGACAATACCAATATCTTCCAGTGAGTGTGAAAGGGGATTTTGCCAAATGAACCTGATAATAATTACTGATGGCAGAGCTTCCCTACTCACGAAAACTGTTTCTTCATTAATGTTTGTGAAGTTAAACGGCCCACCTCTTACTCGATTTTAACCCTCGAAGTACGTGAATTCGTGGCTGCTTCGGGGACGGCACTCAGCATTTGACACAAACAGTAAGGAAAGAGGCAGAGAAGAGACTTACGACAAAAACCTCTCCAAACTTTGGACAGTTCTATAAACTGTAAGTTATCAAATTTATTGCTGTTTTTCTTGTAAAATGTAGCTATGATCTAAAAACTTACACTGATTAATTTGATACTGAATACTAACTAATTTGTTACTTTTGAACTGTTATTTGGAAAATTATGCAATAAAACATGTAAACTAAGATTTTGTGCGTTTTTTATAATATGCCCTTGAAATGTGTACAAAACTAAATTTCTACAGTAGGCCAGTTAATTAGCCAATACAGTTTTTTTGCAGTAAAAGCAGACATACCTGTTAAGAAACCACAAGTTTAATAGGAGTAAAAAATTTCAAGTTTTCTGAGAAAAATAATCTTTGTACTGTTATTTTATCAATGATGTAGCCAAGTAGAGATGGTCTTAGATTTTTTATAGTATTCAAGTCAAATTATACACAAATTCTTAAATTTTTTCTTGCTCCCAAATAGCTAACGCCCTTTTTGAGGCTAAATTTACAAAGTTTTCCAGGGGCCTGACCCCCTTCTGAATACCCCCAGACTCCTGGATCATTGCGTACCGGAACCTATATTGTTACAAAAACAGCACTGTTTATAGGTATACACTTTTGTTCAATTTGCATGTTATACATGAGATATACTTGAAATATAACGTTACAGGGAATTATAAAACAGAAGACTAGTACTCAAAACAAATACCAATAAAGTATAAAAAAATAAAATGCACGGTGGGATTAGCGAAAGGAAGAGAACGAAGTTGTTTTAGTTTTTAAAAAGCAAGACAAAACAGAAGGTAATAAAAAACAATATTGGCTTTTGTTTAAAGTAATTTGAATAAAAAGATTGAATTTTTAATTAAATAATTATAAATTTTTAATAGCGTACCTTCTCATTTCTGCTTGTTGTCTTTTGGCTTGTAATAACTTAATGTCCAGATCATGAGGTCGGGCTCTGTTTGAAGTCACTCTGTTGACACCGATATCACCATTTTCCATCAAATGCTCGTAGGTTTGTTTCAGCTTGATAGAACCACTGCGTACACTTCGTCTGATGGACCGCGAACCGAATCTGTGAAAAAATCTAAATTTAAATATATCACCTACATACTTCGCAATTGATAAAGTTATTTGTAATAATTTTGAATTATTTTAATATTTGAGCAACTTACGAATTCATGCTCGTCAACTCATTGAGTCAAATGCAAGTAGTGCTTCAGAATAAAGTTTTAAATGTAAAATAAGTATGCCTGGTTGATGTTTGCAATATGTGACTGCTCTTTTAAATTTATCACTTATATAACATTGACAAGAATAAAAAACCGCTAAACGCCGTAAAAATGAGTGGCGCATACAATATTCCAGTCCAGCTACAAATAAAAAGAGCCGATATGAATATTACGTGGCGCGAAAATGTATTTTCATTTTGATGAAAAATAAAATTCTAGTTTTATTTTAAAGGATGTTTCCATAATATTTGCTAAATTTGAAGCAAAACGCGCCACAAAAGAGTAACTTTGATACAGTTTTTATTTTGAAACTCTTTTGTGGCGCGTTTTACTTCAAATTTAGCAAATATTATGGAAACATAAAACTTGAATTTTATTTTCCACCAAAATGAAATTACATTTTCGCTCCACGTAATATTCATATCAGCTCGTTTGTAGCTGGAATATTGTATGCGCCACTCATTTTTACGGCATTTAGCGGTTTTTTATTCTTGTATCAGGAGTTTTTCAAAGTTATTTATAAATTATATATAAGCGTTATAAATGGTCGTCTTTCTAGCATTATCTCTCAAATAATCTAGTGTCCATCGAATGTACACTACACTTTTTTTTCTATTCGAAATAGATAGAAAAAAATGGGGTGGCCGGTAAATGAACTCGGATTGCCCTATCAAATTTAGCGTCGTAATCACTACAACTACATAAACCATTTCGCGATAATGGTCAAATGGATTATACTTTGGAATTTGATAACTTTGAAAAGGCTTAACCGATTTTGATCACTAAACATGAGTTTAAAACGTATTGACAACTAGTATCTGATGCATCCAATCCAATTATGATAACTGAAGGTAATACAGGAATTATCAAGCTTAAAAAACCGTTTTCCCCCATAGGAAATAGATTTGATCACACTTATGAAGCCTATAAATTAAAAATTCGAATTTTCCCAGATATGAGATATACATCGTTTGACGTGTCTAGAGTCCTCCTACAAACGCTCAGTTATTGGCGTAATTCGTAGATTGAAATTTTGAGTAATTGTCGAAAAACCAAAATTTTCAAAGTTTAGTTTTTCAGTTTTTCGGCTATACTGAACCGTGTGTATGCCTGATCCTAACCGATCAGGCACCATTTGAAAGCTTAACCCAACGCTATAGATTTGGTGTATTTGTGGTTTTCCTGTCTCTCCTTTCACCTAAGATATATACCCTCAAAAAATATGCCGTTTTGTACCTACCCAGTCCTATAGCTGGCTTATGGGTGGGTTCTGAATCAGCCTTGAGCCCCTCTTGACACAGAAAAAAAATTCAGATCGGTGTAACTTTTCCACACACATACATACAAACTCACAAACATTTTCCCCTTTTTAAATAGAAATTGAGTTAAATTTCTGAGCTCGATAACTTTTGAATGGTATAACCGATTTTCAAAATTAGACATGCGTTGGAAAGGTAATGGTCAGTACTATCAGAAGCCGCAAAGGTTGGACTTAAATTTTCGAAATTTTTGGGAGTTTTGGGGACGAGAACGAAAAACAGACCCTAAATGGGAAGGGCCGTAAAATCTACACCTTTGGACCAAAATGAATGGTTGACATATGGATGTGCGAGTCTTTTCCTATACTTTAAGATGGGATTTGGCCCAATTTTCAATTCAGTCAGATTTAGAAAATCGAAAATTTCGTGTATACATAGTGTCGCATGTACGGGCGTTGTGCGCCACTGGCGAGAACTGCCGTTCTCTGGGATGTATATTTCATTTATATTGTATATCAGTATATTAATTGATGGATATACAACTGACAACTGTATTTTAAATTTACGGAACTATAAGGCAGACATCGAGAACTGAGTTTATTTAATCTTGCGCAAGTATATTTTCGCTCCTAGAGCATTATCAGGGGCATTACGTCAAAACAGGAAGGTATCCTTAAATGTCACAAACATTTTTTGTCTAATTTGGGGTGGCAAAATTAACATAACATACACTAGACAAAGGACAAACAGATTAAAAAAGTTTTTTATATAGGGAAATACGGCGAGAAGAAAAGAGAGTTACATTTGGTATTTATAGATCTTGAGAAGGAGTACGACACAGTTCCTAGACAAGAGCTTTGGAGATGTATGAAAGAGAAATGGGTTCCTGAGGGGTACGTATATATACACCGTTATTAGGCGTCAACTCCCTTCGGTAGGGATCTATGGAGGAGTATCACCAAGCCGCAAGCCCTTATCCCTTGCCGTACCGCTCCTCCATAGGCCGATCAGACACCAGTTTATTCCAGACCAAGTCGTAGATTCTATTGAATTTTATACTACCACCTTGGCCTCTTATAGCCGTCTGACCGGCGTAAGGCTCGTAAAGGATATGTACGAGGAAGCGTACACCACAGCAAGGACTTGGTGTCGGACTGATCGAAAGTTCTCCTGTGACGGTTGGTTTGCACCAAGGCTCTTCACTGAGTCCTTACCTGCTTAATCTTGTTATGAATGTACTGACAGAGGAGGTAAAGAAGGGAACTCCTTAGCCCATGCTCTTTGCCGATAATAAAGTGTTAATAGAGGAGAGCAAAAACGAAGTATATGTTGGGAGAATCATGAATGGTTAGGGACATAGAATTGCTTAGAGAAAACCTAGGAAGAGTAGAAAAAGAAGAAAAAGAAATTATATATTAATCTAATGGAGGTAAATACAATAAACGCCAAGAAAAATACGATGCGATAATTAAATAGAAGAAGAATAATTAAGTAAAGGAAGAAATAGTATTAAGTCTATTAGATAATACAGAGAAGCTGAAGATTATTTAGAGAAATTAAAAGTATTCTGTTACAGCGGTCATTGATAATACCTACAAAGGGAGTATTGATAATACGTGGAAAATTACAAACGAACTATTTTTTGATGAGAGGGAGAACCAGTCCCAATACCTACGGAAATAGGACCACCTATGCTAGTGGCAGAAATAAGAGCAGCCATAATATCACTAAAAGAAGGGAGAGCTGCAGGACCAGGCGGAGTATAGCCTGAATTTCTTAAACTTTTTGTCTATGAATATTTAAGAATACTATGTAAAATCTTCAATAATATCTATGACACAGGCAATATTCCAAAAGATTGGCTAGTTTCAGATTTTATTACGTTACCAAAGAAACAGGGAGCGAAAAGTGCGGAGAATATACCTAGGCTAATAAGTCTAATGAGCCATGCATTAAAAGTTTTTCTTAAAATTATACAATATACATCGCAGAATATACAAGCTATGCGAAAAGAGAATACAAGACACACAGTTTGGAATCTACACAGTTTAGACTACAAGTATTATTCCAAAGATGCAGAGATACTACTTGTGATATCTACACCTGCTTTGTAGACTACCAAAAAGCATTTTATACAGTTTAACACCGAAAAATGATGGATGTTCTAACAAAAGCTCAAATAGAAGATAAAGACCGGCGTATAATACAAAATTTATTCTGGAACCAATCAGCCACAATAAGAACAAATCTTGGAGATGAACCAACGGAAGCGTTAGACAGGATGTATACTTTCCTACCCTATATTATATAACCTATATTCAGAGGACATATTTAGTGAAGCCTTGGAAAATAGCGAACATGGAATAATCCTAAATGGAGAACGCTTAAGCAACATCCCCTATGCAGATGTTACCGTTATTTTTGTAGACAGTTTAAACACTTTACAGGAACTAATAAACAAATAAATGAAGTGAAAGATTTGGGCTACAAGTAAACATATCAAAAACTAAATTTATGGTCATCAGCAAAAATAAAATTATAGTCGTCCAACTGCTTATCAAGAATATACCAATGGACCGAATAAGAAAGTTTACTTATATTGGAACAATAGTAAACGAACAATGGGATCACTCACAAGTAGTAAAATGTAGAATAGAGAAGCTTCAAGATGACCAAACTCTTTACAAAAGCCACAACCTTAATCTGGAGATAAAAGTAAGGCTTCTACAATGTTATATCTTCTCCATATTATACTACGGTGTTGAATCCTGGACACTATCTGAGACGATGGAGAAAACATTTGAGGCCTTCGAGATGTGGCTATACAGGCGAACCCTGATGAATGGACAAGAATGAATGGACAAGATAACCAACAAGACCGTACTACGAATAATGGGAAAAGAAAGATAAGTGATATATACGATTAAAAGAAGAGAGTTAGAATATCCCGGAGACATAATGAGAAACGGCACTAAATACAGATTAGGTACTGAAAATAATCCTTTTAGGCAAATTATTCGGAAAGCGAGGAAATGGAAGAAGAATATCATTATTAAGAACCTGAGGAAATGGTCCTCCGCAACAACTAATCTATTTAAAGCATAAGTTAATAAAATAATTATAGCCAGAATGATCGCCAATATAAGAAACGAATAGACACCAAAAGAAGAAGAAGAGCGGTCATATATTAGCATACAATCAACAGTTTCTAATTATAAATTATATAAACTCGTATATTCTTATCATGCTTTTCTTTGCTGTAAAAAATATATTTGTAAAAAAACTAACAGGCAGAAATCATGTCAACGTGCTAATTTTAAAAGTTAATTTATGTGTCATAGAAACATTTTCAAAAAATTTGTGTGTATAATTTTCCATTTAAAATGGTGTTCTTTCGCCTATTCTGGTTGCATATCTAAATTTTGCATGCCAATTGTACTTCCGGATGAAATTTTGTTGCCAATTGGTTGGAACTCACTTCTTATGATCAATACGTAACTGTTTCATACTGTTTACGGTTCCTTGAGGTTTTAGAGGTCCTTTAGTTCCTGGAACTGGTATCATTGAAGAATCACCCAACATCAGTCTTTGGTTGTTCGAGTCACTAAAATAAATTATTAATTAATTATATATTCAAAAACAAACATCTACTAAAAATAACAAGGGTGTATTCAAACGAAGCTAGGACAAATAATCCACGGATAAATAATCCACGGACAAATAATCCCGGACAAAAAATCCCCAGACAAAAAGTCCCCAGACAAAAAATCCCCACAAAAATACCAACAAATAATCCCCGGACAAAAAATTCCGGACATGTAATCCCTACAAATTTTTTTGGACAATATACCCCCACAAAAAATTCCGGACAAAAAATCCCCAAGAAATATTTGCTGCCGAATAGTTCTTAAAAGTTTACGACTATTTTGACCTTTTTGATACTTTTGGGAAGAAATTTATGGGCATTACTATTCGATATCCGGTTTTTAAAAAACGTTATTGAGGACATAATATGTACTATTGTGTATCATTTTGTCAATCAAAGATAGAATAAAAATTTTATTTTATTTTTTTAATATAACGCGGGCACATAAATTTGATACACCCTGTATATTGATTTGTAACTATTTATTATAAGTTAGTTTTTAAGCAGTGGGTTTATCCTTAATGAGTTTTTCCCTGAAGAATTAAAGACATTAGTAAATAAATTGATGTGAATAGACAATTTGTTTCGGGATTATAATTTTTAAAACGGTTGCTTTGTTACGGCGAGGCCAAAAGCCACAGGTAATTATTATATTTAGAAAAGTAATGTAGAGAAAGTTGGAGTTTTAAGTCTCTTTGTTTAAGTCCCAAGTAAATTTGTAGAATTCCCGAAAAGTAATTGTTTGGAAGGATGCATGGGTTTTTCGAATGAAAAAATTTTGGTATGGGGATGAGAGAAGGTTGAATGTTCAGATAGTTTGGAAAAGGAGATTATTATGTGACCGGCATCGGAGAAGAGCAGTCAAAGTTTTCGTGAATAGTTCAGAAGCAAGTACCAGTGGTTTTTAGATAGTGAAGAGTGTAGCTGAAAAGTGTAACGAGAGACAGATCAACTTGAGAAGAAATACCTGTTTAATTCTGTAAAGTCCAACGGAGAGAATATTATTGTGAGAAAGAGAGGAGAGAATTTTGGAGTTTTTTTTTAACGAGTACTGGTCAAAAGAGCCCTGGCTCGTGTTTTGGAGAATTAGTTGCTGGTATGCTGTTGGATTGATGCTGAGAACGGGGAGGGCTTTGATGGGTAGCCTAACATAATCAACAAGGAAGAGCTGTTTGGGTCAAGAGGAGACATCATTGTGTGTGAATCAAAAGGTCAGTCAATAACTTATGTGATAGATTTTCTTTATGTTCAGAAGTTGATTTTTTTGAGTAAAAGCATATGAACTAAGATTCCAATATTTCAAAAATTTAATAGGAAGTATAAGTAGTTTTGCGAATATCTAAATTTGTTTGTTTAGTTTGTTTTATCAATGTTATCAAGAACAAACCGATAAATATTTGTTGAATTAAAATTAATTTATGTGGTAAAAGTTTCATTGGGACAGTTATGCCCACAGGATTTGATTGATAAATTTTCAGAGTATTGCTTTTGATAATAAAAGATATTTGTATTTGCTTATTTATGGTATTTCTATTTATTTCCTTTCTCCTATTTTATCCCGATAAGGATCAACTAAGAGATATTGAAACCACGAGAAAGGATAAGTATAACCTAAGATAATTTGTGTTAGCAGTGTTAGCTGCAAAAGTGTGTTGCCTAACGATCGCCTTGTTGGACCATATATATATATATATATATATATATATATATATATATATATATATATATATATATATATATATATATATATATATATATATATATATAATTTACGATTTATTAATATTTAAAAGGTTTTGGTGGTATTACAGATTGTTGGTTGGTTTCATCGAAGTAGTCTATGAATGTAGATCGAAATTTTGATGTCTTAAGGGGGGGATCTAAGCTTTTGTAGAGCTTAGACGTTAATGGGTTTGTGGGTCCATAGAATGGCTCGTCTGTCAGTTGATTTAACTTCTACCTTCTTTAGATTTGATCCAAGAAGGTTCTGATTTTTGAAGATTCGGTAGAACTCGCGTTTGTTGGAAAATTCTTTGGGGATTTCGTGATGATATACACGTCATGTTTGAGAGTTGTGGTGATCATTACGAGTGTTCATCAAGAGTGTTCATTACGTGCCTGGACTTTTAGATATATTGGACATTATGGCCATTTATGGTAATGCACACTTGCACACACGGAAAGAGCGAGAACTGGTGGAAAGTTTGTCGTTGTCCTGTGTAACGTATTGGCTATTATCATATTTTAATCTAGTTTGTAAGGAGAGTTCGGTAGTACCAATTCTGGTCCCACCTGGGAGCTTGGGCTGGGATTCTGTAGATATGTGAGGTTTGGGTTTGATCGCCATTTTCGAAGAGATAAGATATATATTAGAGAAGAGGGCTATTGTCGGGATCCTGGGCTAAGGGAAAGTCCTGTTTAACACAGTATGTTAAGAAGCATCCTACCCCTTCAGTGCTCTTACAGTACACTTCAAGTATCTGTTAACCGGACTGAGTGACCTGCCCCTTTCTTCTTGTGGTATGCTTCGTTAAGTTCACATCGTTCTACCCTATATTAAGCTTGTTAGGTATATTTTTTAAAAAATATATTATATATTAAAAAAGGTCCAAAAGATATCTGCGGAAACTACAGGTGTATCTCGGTCACTAGTACTTTTGGCAGGAGTCTTGGTAAAATCTTAAAAAAACATGATTGAGCAAGAATACGAAACTCATGAAATTGAACAGCAAGCAGGTTTAAGAGCTGGAAGATCTTGCGTAGACAACATATTTACCCTAACACAACTTAATGAAAAGAAAGTTGCAAGAAGCCAGGAAATACATCTTTTATTTGTGGATCTCACAAAAGCATATGACACGATTCCTGTGAGAAAGCTGTGGCAGGTCGATCATCGCCGCGGTCAAACAACTATACAATAAACCCACATCAAAAATCAAACTAAACAACACCTTATCAGAAGAATTTCCAGTAACAAAAGGATTACGACAAGGATGCTGCCTCTCCCCAGTACTATTTAAGATCTATTTAAATGAAGCACTAAAACAGTGGAGACGATCTTGTTCACGGATGGGAATTCAACTTGACGATGATACAACTTTGTATACTCTACATTTAGCGGATGACCAAGTCGTAGTAGCAGCGGATAAGGAAGATTTAGAATTCATGACCAGACGGTTATTTCAAACATATGAAGAGTGGGGCCTTTCTGTAAATAGAAACAAAACGCAATCCTTATGCATCGGGACTGAAGTAGAAGATCTAATAGTTAACGAACAAGAAACAATCAAGAACTGTGAGGAATATGTATATTTGGGAACAACAATCAACAAGAGTGGGCGCACCGAAAAAAAGATAGAGCAAAGGATTGTGAAAGAAAAAAGGTTGATTGGATGCCTAAACGTGATGCTATGGTCAAAAGAACTATCAAGTCGAAGAAAACATCTTTAACTCCATCTTAAAAGTATAGTACTCTATGGATGCGAAACATGGCAACTTACTAAATCTTTGGAACGACGCCTACTTGCATTGGAAATGGACTTCTGGAGAAGATCGGCTAGAAAATCAAGGCTTGAAAGAATACAAAATGACCAAATCAGAAATATAATGGAGTCAAATCAACCATCATAGACGAAATTCAAAGGAGACAACTGATTTGGTATGGCCATGTAGAAAGAATGAACGACGACAGACTGCCAAAACAAATTCTAAAATGGACGCCAAGGGAAAGAAGGAAGAAAGGAAGGCCGAAATAATCCTGGCTAGGTGGCATTCAGAAGGCAATGTCGGAAAGGAATCTTCACCCTGGCGAATGGAACGAAGCTGGAAACTGGGAACCGGAAGGCGAAGAGCGCTATGAATAACCGGGATAATAAAAATAAGGTATATTTATAATATATATCCGCTCGAATAGCTCCTAAAACGCACCTATTATCATGTGCGTCGTTTTCTTTTGAAGTGTGTACCTACTCTTCATCAGGCTGCCAGCTATACCTGTAGGTACGCCTACTAGTTGACTATACATACATATAAAAGAGAGTGTTCTGGGGAAGACGATTTGTTACTGTCTAAAGGCACGTATCAATTACGTTGGTACTCTGTGCTCCGTGTATCTGCTCCAATGGATACGGCATGCCCTCCTCTACATATAAACCGCCACCGATTGGATCGCCAACGTATCCACTATGTGGAGAAGTTACACGTAGCACGGAGCACCAACATAATGGATACGTGCCTCGATGCTTCGTTTACACTCAGTTTTATCAGTAAACAATGCTTTTGTTTTATTATTCAAAATCCGCATGCCTTAGGTGCATAGAACAACTTAAACATGATCAAATAATAATGTATTATCATAAAAAATATCTAATATATTTAATGAGAATACACCAAAATTTTATAATAGATACTAAAAAAATTATGTAATATATTTATTTAAAAGTGACACCAAAATTTTAGTTGAAATTATAAACTAGAACTTACTTTACGATTTGAGCCACGGCTGTTTTCTTGAGCTTCAAATTAACAGTTCTTACTTTGGTCAAATTATTCAAAATTTTTAAGGGTTTTTGTTTCCTGTATATAACCTTGGTGTCAAATACCTCTTCGCATAATTTTTTAATTCCTCCCTCAGAATTTTCGTCATCTTCAGTTTCATAAACAAATTGTCTCATGAAACTTTCCCGTACCTAAGAAAATACAATAAAATCAATTAAACGGTAACCCACGATAAGATATTATTTTTTATAAATTCTTCTCTTCATCCGCAATCAGACGGAATGTCCTAAAGACCTAATAGAACTGTTTGTCAATACCTTTCAATGTTCGTCGCTGATAGTCAAAAAGGTTCGGATACTTCCTCTATTCCTGTTAGCGTATATATGTTCTGAACATGAAGCGACCGATTATTCCTCATCGATGACGTTTACCGGAAGAGAAATGAATTTTCCTCGGAATCTTATGTTTAGAAAATTGCCTCACTGCGAAGAAGAACGTTCATCCCTTCTTCTTTAAGTACCGTGCCCAAATTTTAGGCGTGGCGTGGGTAGCTTCCATGACAATTTGTCGACATCGTTCTCGATCTTGCGCTGCATGTAACAATTGATCTGCTGATAAGCCAGTCCATTAACGAAGGTTTCGGAGCCATGAATATTTCTTCCGACCAATTCCTCTTTGTCCATCGATCTTTCCATTGAGTATTAACTGCAGCATCCTGTATCTGCTACCTCTCATTATATGCCCCAGATATTCAAGTTTTCTCTTTTTTATCATCTTCATTAAGTCACCTTCTCCTTGACCAACTCTGTTTAAGACTTTTCTGTTTGAAATGCGTTGAACCCATGATATTCTGAGCATTATACGATATGAACACATCTCGAAGGCTTCTAATTTGTTGATCATGTTAACCTTTATGATCCAGGTTTCACATCCATATAGAAATACAGGATACACATAACATTTTAGGAACTTGATTCTTAGTTGTAAGTTCAGCTGAGAATTACTAAGAATATATCTACGTTTCATAAATGCTCCTCTTGCAATCCCTGACGTAGATCGAACATTTGAAAGATAAATTTTAAAAAGTCTATGAATTTGCTCGTAAAAGTAAAGGTCAGGATCGACATGTATGCTACCGGGACACAATCCCAAATGTAAGAAAGGAAATAAAAATGTATATCATTTTTATTCAGTTGCAATGCGAAGGCAAAACTGTCTTATTTTTTTTCACTTAGAACAGAGAGCGCAAACCAGCACTCTAAATCGACGATTTTCGACTCTATTTGGAGTCATCATCAGAGAGGCGTAGGTTTGCTGCTCTCTGCCCCAAGTGACGAAACTCCGAGAGCTTATCTCCGCATTGCAAAAACTTTGACTTTATTGACTGCATTTAAAACTTTGATTTTCAGTTACCAGATATCATTAGACACCTACACCATAAACGTCAGTTGCAATGCGGAGATAAGCTCTCGGAGTTTCGTCACTTGGGGCAGAGAGCAGCAAACCTACGCCTCTCTGATGATGACTCCAAATAGAGTCGAAAATCGTCGATTTAGAGTGCTGGTTTGCGCTCTGTGTTCTAAGTGAAAAATAAGACAGTTTTGCATTCGCATTACAACTGAATAAAAATGGTATACATTTTTATTTTATATTAGTTTTACTTCTTTGAGTAACTAGGTCCATTTTCCGTTGGAATTTACTAGCTGAACAGACGGGGTCGTGAATTGTAAGTTTTTGAATTCCCTCTTTTCTGCTTCGCTTCAGCATCCATCTGGCTTGCAATTTTTAGAAGCCATGGAGGTGTTACCAGGAAAATGGTCCAATAAGTTTTTAATTAAATATCTTTTAGGAATATTTTTAATATTTTTCAATATTTTTAATATTTCTATTACGTTGAAAACTTTAAAACTTTGCCTGTAAGAAAGGACTTTGTCCGAAACTTCATCAACACTGGAGAATCCCGTACAGCTTCCTTTAGAAACTAAACAATCTAATGCACCGCAATTTTCGCCTAGAAGTGAACCCAAGGCTGATCATATCGAGAGAATAGCTTGATCCACCCTGTTGGCTTAAATGGGTCCCTGATAGACCAGGTATTCGAGGCGAATAACTATAAAGGACGGAGCACTTACGACTTACGACAAGAGAGACGAAAAGTTACGACAGTTCCGTACTGTTTATTTTATATTATAGAAAAAGTTTCCTTGATGAAAAAAAAAGTAATTAAAGAACTAGGCAGCGGTTCACAATCGTTTTGAGTCATGTACCACCAAATACTTTTAAATATTTTTGGTACCACCTAACTGAAATACCTATATAGCTAGGTGATCTAATTAACCATAATAGTGCAGCTGATTTTGGTTGTTTTTGCGTTTTGTGTACCACCTCAAATAATGATATGTACCACCAGTGGTACATGTAAATACCACAGATTGAGAACCGATGAACTAGAGTGTTCTAGGTTCTAGACGTCATCGAAATGTCTCGAATTATCAAAACGCCTTAGATAGTTATCGTAAAAAAATAAGATATGCTGATAAGACAGACAAAGAAAAGAAATATTATTTAAGAATAAAATCATCAAATTTGTTATATCTCAGCCACACTATAAAAAATAATACAAGATACGGTTTGCTTTAATGTATTGTGACGCTCTTAGACCCCATTGATCGCCAAAGATTCCGGCCTATTTATTGTGATTCGACGTAAACAAACTTTTTATGACTTGGTTTTGATTTATGATGTTCGTTTCATTTCTAAGATAAGAGAAACAATGAATGCAATTATACAAAGTTATTATATCGTATTAAAATATAAAAACCTACTAAACCACAATTTTATTCCATGTTATTCTCTTTATCGCAAATAAATAGTGAGTGAAAATTAAATTTACCTTTGGTAGATTGAAGTCAGAAGGTACTTTATGTAGAGTTACCATTAAAGGACTGTCTGGAAACTTTTCAAATATTCTTAAACGGAAAGGTAGTGTTTCCTTAATTTCTGCACTTTGTTCTCTGTATTTCAACTGTTTTAATTTCTTAATATCTTCATCAAGTTCCAAATTATCCAAGATAACTGCTACGAATAAACTTAACACGATCTAAAATAAAAGTACCTATGTTAAGATTTTGTTGTTACCCTTAATAACTTTCAGAAAGAAGCAAGTTAAAATATTTGCGTAACAATGAAAATAATGAACTACAGTTTTGCATTATAAACACCTTCTTTTCTTTTGTTTTTTTTACATATATCCCATATGCTAAGTTCAAACCTAATTTTATTAATATTAAAAGATTGCGTACAGCTTGTACCAACTTATAACTTATAACATATTATATTATAATACACTTATTTCCCATTCTAAATAGTTAAAATTATAATACACAATTGATTAGTGGGGTAAAGCTACGTAGATCCGTCATAGTAATAGCTAGCAATAAAAGTTTATAATAAAAATTGTAGCCAACTTTGAGCTTCATAGTTTAAAATTAATTAGAATTTTACAGTGTTCTATACCATAGTGGCAGACCAAACTCATGTATTTTTTTAACTGGACCACCCTGTATTTTATTTTATATTCGAAATCTTAACTTCTGCATTACAAAAATATAAAGGTTTGTTATGTTATACATGGTATTTACAAAATTATAACCAATTTTATATGAAAATCGTAACAAGTTTAACTCAGTGTATAAATAAAAATAAGCACAAAAGCAATGGATTATTTATTGATGCCATATCTTTTTATTTATTGTCAAAATTTTCATAAATAATCGATATTGCTATTTTTTTATATTGAATACAGGGTGAGTCAAAACGCAAGTACATTATTTTCTAAGTAATTTTAAATGGAACATTCTGTATTTTATATCACTGTCGAAAAGTAGATACCATTACCCTACTTTAATTTTTATATAACATGCCCTAAGTCTAAATTTATTAGTTCTCGAGATATTTTCATTTTTCAGAACAAATTATTAATTACGGGTCTAAGTCAGAAAACAACGACCACATGTGGTCGTTGCTCTCTGTCTAAATCTTTCCAAATTTTAAGTAAGCCATGACTGAATTATCTAAAACTAACAATATACGATTACTGATTATCAATCTGGTAATAAATGTAACAATGTAGCAAATAAAGAAGGAAAAATAATTTATTAGTAATAAATTAAAAAAACACACACACAAAACCAGGACATACAACATTTTTGAAACAATTAAAAACTACTTTTGTATGTAAGTGTAACAAATAAAGAAAGAAAAATAATTTATTAGTTATAAATTTTACAAAAAAGACAAACACACAATACATTTTGTGAAAACAATTAAAAACTACCTACTTTTGTATGTAAATGTAACAAATAAGGAACGAAAAATAATTTATCAGTAAAAAATTTTACAAAAAAAACATGAACACAAAATACAACATTTTTGAAAAAATTGAAAGCTAATTTTAATAAAATATTTCAAATATTTAATTAAATAAGTTGTTCAAAATGATCTCCTAACACATTCATGCCAAAAAACGGTCATTGAATGAGTTACTTACACTACGAAGCATTTGTAAATTAACACTTCGAAATACACTTTGTATTCTATTTTTCATCTCATCTCTTTTTGTTGGAGACATTTTATAACCTTCATTCTTAAAGTAACCCCAAAAAATCAGTCCAGTTTATTAAATTCTGATAATATGGGTGGCCACGCTACTGGTCCGTTGAAAAATGAAAATATCGCGAAAACTAATAAATTTAGACAGGGAATGCTGTATACAAATTAAAGAACGGTAATGGTACTTTTCAATAATAATATAAAATACAGGGTGTTCCATTTAAAATTACTGAGAAAATAATGTACTTGCGTTTTAACACACCCTGTATTAGATATAAAGAAAATTAGCAATTTCAATCATTTTTTAAAATTTTGACAATAAATAAAAAATATGGCATTAACAAACCATTGCCGTTGTGCTTATTTTTATTTATACAAAGAGTTGAACTTGTTACGATTTTCATATAAAATTGGTTATAACTTTGTAAATACCCTGTATAACACCAAACCTTAATATTTTTGTGATGAAGAAGTTAATAGGATTTCGAATAAAAACAAAAAAGCGGGTGTTCCATTAAAAAAAACATAAGTTTGGTCTGCCACTATGTTATCGAACATCCTGTAATATTCTATCTAATTTTGTAATGTGAAGCTCAAATTTGGCTACAATTTTTGTTATTAACTTTTATCGCTATCTATTACTATAACGGATCTACGGAGCTTTACCCCACTAATCAATCACCCTGTATATGAAATGTTAATAAAATCACTCTAAAAAAATACTCTAGCTGTATATCCATAATATCTCAGCATCTTTTGGTGGATAGTTGTGGTGCTTCTGGTTTTTATGTTAAGTTCTGAGTTCTGCTAGTATTGAATTATTGTTTCCACTTCTACATATGTATGTATGTATGTGCGTGCATAAGTATTATATGTGCGCACATGTACCTAATGTATTATGTAATGCAATGTATTATATTTGGAATATTGTAGCAAACAGTAATTTATTATCTATCGTGGCTGAATGGATCAAGTAATCCAAAGCCAATAAAGAAAAAAAAAAAGTTATCTATTATTATAATATTGGATTATGAAACATTCTAAGGTAAACCTACATTTCAAAAAATGAAGCGTAGGTGACCATAGATAGAAAATATCAATACTCCAACAAGGCGCCATTTTTGTGAGTTTGACTGTTGCCGATCTAACCATTGTGATGCGTCGACGGATGTCGTCTTCGCATCCTACACTGTTAGTAGGTAATAATGGAGCCTAAGTAATTCAATTTTCTGACCAGTTCGTAACCTTCCATGTTTCTTATCTCTGCTAGGTTGTTTCTGATTCTATCGATGATCATTAATTTTGTTTTCTGCATATTTATTTTCAAACCATATTCCGTACTCACCGTGCCTAGCCTATTCATAATTTGTTCCAGTTCTTCTGGTGAAGATGCTAATATAACAGTGTTATTAGCATAACGCAGGTTTTTTATTTCTCTTCCTCCTTTCTTTGCTTCACCTTGCCATTCCTCAAAAATTCGACGCATAATGTGTTCACTATATATATTGAATATAATTGGGGGGATTTTAATTTCAAGTTTTTCGAAACCACACCATTGATTCTTACATTAGCAGTATTATTTACGTACAGTTTTTGTAATAAATAGATTAGATGTTCTGGCGTACCCACTTCTCCAAGTATGTGCCACATTTTATCCCGTTTTACGTTATCGAAGGCCTTGGGGTAGTCAACAAAGCATAAATATGTTTCTCTTCCTCCTTTCGTTGCTCCACCTTGCCATTCCTCAAAAACTTGACGCATAATGTGTTCGCTATATATATTAAATAGAATTGGGGGTATTATACATCCCTGTAGAACTCCAGATTTTAATTTTAAGTTTTTCGAAACCACACCATTAATTCTTACATTAGCAGTATTAGTTACGTACAGTTTTTGTAATAAATAGATTAGATGTTCTGGCGTACCCATTTCTCCAAGTATATGCCACATTTTATCCCATTTTACGTTATCGAAGGCTTTGGAGTAGTCAACAAAGCATAAATATGTTTCTATGTTAAACTCTCAAGATTTTTCGATAATTTGACAAATTTTAAAAATGTGTTTTTTGTTTCTCTACCTGAGACGAATCCGCATTGTTCTTGGGAATTTGTGGTAAGGGAATTGATTTTAGTCTTTCATTGCTGATGGTTAGAACTACTTTGCTCGCGTGTGATATCAATGCTTACTTACTGTAATCCTCTTGCTTCCATTTGGAACATAATATGGTCTCTACAGTCACAGTTCCCCTCCATTCATCTCTATTTTTGGCTAGAGTTTTCACCTCTTTCCATGTTAACTTGTTATTTTCTAGCTCTTTGGTAATATTTCTTTTCCAAGATGTCATTTGTCTGTCTTGTTTTCTTTTTCCAGTTGGTTGGTAATCCAGAGCTTGTTTGGTTATATAATCTTCATTTTTTCTTAACGTGTGTCCAATAAACTTACATTTGCGTTTATTTATCGTTTGGGCTATCGGCTCTTGATTAGTTTTTCCGCAAAATTCCTTGTTACTTATCCGATTTGGGCAATATATTTTCAATATTCTTCTGAGGCATCTAAAGGTTCCCGATAGATTGCAGTAATTACCGTACAGTATCATTGATGTAGATGCCTCAGACGAGTACGGGAATAAACTTGAGTTTACCCCAGCCACTTGGCCACTTTCCGGTATTCCAGATCTCATTGCAAATTCTAATCTAAGCATTACTTTCGTCATTAATTCTCCCATTTCTTTGAATGTTTCAGCTGTTATTTCATCGTCCACTTCTACTTTTCGGAATTTTAGCTTTTTTATTAAACATATTTTTTGTAAATATGTATATGATTTATTGTTTCTTTTTTATCTTTAAAAAGCTATTGACAGTAATAAATACAAAAACACGTCATTGGAATGTTTTATTGACTAAAACAATAAAAATATTGAATCGAAGTTTTCTTTTAAACAGAGTAGGTATACTTTTTTTATATCTTACCTATCCTTCTCAGTTTTTGAGGCAACGTTATGTCACAATTAAATTGAAGAAAACACTGTATTTAATGGATTATTCGTAACAGGTCCAGGACCAGGAACAAGTGACAAAGTTAACATCACAAGAATTTACCGTGTAGGCATGAGATAAGTAAAATGCTTGCTTGAAAGTAACGGTTATTTACTTAAGAAGTAAAAAAACTTCCTTTGTAGATGGTATATAATTTTATTAAATTTTTTTTCTAAAAAAATCCAAATTGGGATCAAAGTACATTACACAACAGACAGCAGGAAACAGACTCAGTCTGTTTCCTGCTGTCTCCAAGCACATTAAACATAAAGTTTGAAGCTAAGATGAAGACACTTTTCTAATATAAAAATCTTAATCTTTAAACATCGACTTAGTGTCGCCTTTAATTTAGCCTGGATGGCTCAAATGTTAAGACGCAATTCCATTGAGGCAACATGAGGCATGCGTCATTGTCGCATGCTACACAAAGTCATTCCATTCAAGAGACAGAAAGCGACACGAATCAAGTCGCCTTATCGCATGCCACATGTTGACTGTTGTTGCTGGGCAATGCTGGGACGCATGCACAGAGACATGTAAAAGGATATACTTGGCTAGGGATATGCCACTCAATGCATCGGGATGTAACGTCGACATAGGATTGAGTGGTTTAGCCATCTTTGTCAGTCACATGCGCGGGATCGTTTGGTTAAAAGAGATAGATAGACCACCGATCAACTGTTTCCATGATGTTTCCGCATTACGCTTTTTTGGTGAGTATGCCGAGTCTACGCTTAATATATGTCAATGCGCATATATCACCGTTCGGAAAATTTCAACGTGTTGAACAGTGTCGCCGCTATCCAGCAGTCAATGGATCGGTGCGGCTTTTATCGTGCGACATGGAGTGGAATATTGAAAAAACAATATGAAAACAAATTTTTTAAGAAACGCTTTTATTTAGTTATGAGTGACTAAACGTTAAACTATAAAAAAATCAACTAAAAAGCAAAAAATAAAAAAAATTAAACTCGACGGATTATTCGAAAAAACGTTCGTTGAAAAAATGAAAAAATCTAACACATTTGTTAGAAAAGCTTGGGGAGAAAACCGTTTATTCAATGAAGACGCGCCCCACGATTTTCTTTAACGAATGTGTTAGATTTTTTCATTTTTTTAACGAACGTTTTTTTCGAATAATCCGTCGAGTTTGGTTTTTTTTATTTTTTGCTTTTTAGTTGATTTTTTTATAGTTTAACGTTTAGTCACTCATAACTAAATAAAAGCGTGTCTTAAAATTTTTTTTCATACCTATTGTTTTATTTTTTACTTTTTAGTCTTACACTTTTCAAACATTAAAATATATCGTCATGTTTAAAAAAAGGATGTAGGTATATGACAGATACCTTTTTTGCATTTATTTTAACTTTTGATACATACATTGTACATTTTCTGTAATTTCTTCATACATTTCTTAAATCAAAATCATTATTTACGACTATTACAGTTTTCGCAGTATTTCCATCTCTTGTAATACTTTACTATTGCACGGTGTAGACGCTGTTAATTTCTCGCAATGCAGTTCTTCGATGCGCAAGCCGTCTAAAGGTACGTATCCATACAAGGGTAAACCTCGCTCGGTGTAGTAGCTCCACATAGTGGATACGTCGCGCCTCGGTGATCGCCGCTTGGCGCGTACACTCTTCGTTTCAACTGGTTTGGGGTTTATATGTAAGGGAGCGCCTGCTGTATCCATTTGAGCAGCTACACTGAGCGGGGTTCACCCTTGTATGGATACGTACCTCTGCGCTGCCAACTTTTTTTCGCTGAAAACTGGATAGAAATCGGACAGAAACTGGATAAATTTGAAACTTTATTATTTATATATGAAGCATAACGTAAACAAATAACGTAAATAGTGAAATTATGTATAGTTCATATAATTAGCTACAATCTGTAAGAGTTTCCAAGTTTCTACATTGTAAAAAACAAGAGAATTTAAGCATTTTCCATTAAAATCGTTTTTATTTAAACAATTCATAAACATAAAAAAAAAATTTGATCGACTATTCATGTATTGTTCCCGCGAATCCATATGTCTGCAAAATGCTATAGCGGGATAAGATGGTCAAAATTGCACCAGGCTCGATTCAGTTTTGGGTTTAGCCATTCGGAAATATATAATTGAAAACTCACTCAGCCAAATTTTCAAGTCCCTAGGTGCTCCGGGGGGTCCGCTATGGAAAAAACGTGTTTTTTTGAAAACATTTTTTTCCAGACGATGTATTGCTGTAAAAAATCTGAAAAAATTAATGAATGCGTATCTTAACAACAAAAAGCTGCCTGATTTTTTTCAGATTTTTAGCTTTAAAATTGAGCGCAGGAAATTTTTTTGACAAAAAAATTTTAGATTATGTTGTAAATTTTTCGGCAACTTTAAAATATTGTTGTTTTGTGTATTTTTTTGCATTCTTTCGAATGGCATAGGCCATATTATCATTTTCGACGTGGAAAATACCTAAAAATCGAAAAAAACTGTTTTTTTTTTTGGCATTTTCTGAAGTTTTTGACTCATAAACTCAACAACATACAGCTAAATTAATCATCATTTACATTTTTATATGTATTGTTACATTTACAATCAAAATCAGCTATTAGAACTTATTTTTTTTTCCTACAGCATGTTCAAAAACCCCGTTTTTCAGCGTTTTTACTAAATTAGTATAGTATAGTTGATCCAAAAGATGGCATAACCCAGACATCCAAAGTGAAAGTTATCCTTTAACACCAAATTGTTCTATATGGTCCACACAATGTCCAGAAAAAGTCACACCATTTTGAGCGTCGGGTTTGGGGGGGAGAGGGGGGAGAAATCGGTAAATTCGTAATTTTTTAGGTTTTTCGTCAATATTTCTAAAACTATGCGGTTTAGCATGAACAACCTTTTATACAAAATTGTTCTACATTAAATTTAAAATAAAAAAGGCCCTATGCATAATCTTTCTAAAATGCATGGTTCCAAAGTTACAGATGTAGTATAGTATAACTGGTCCAAAAAAAGGCCTAACCAAAACATCAAAGTAAAAGTTTTCCTCCAACACCAAATTGTTCTGAATGGTCCACATATTGTTCAGTAAAAAGTTACACCATTTTGAGCGTCCGGTTTGGGGGGCAGATGGGGGAGAAGTCGGTAAATTAGTATTTTTTTTACGTTTTTCGTCAATATTTCTAAAACTATGCTTTAGCGTAAACAATGTTATATACAAAAATGTTCTACATGAAATTTAAATCAAAAAATCTTGTATACATAATTGTTATAACATCAACGGTTTCAGAGTTACGGAGGGTGAAAAATCGAGGTTTTCGATACTTTTTATATTTTTTGGGTAATGTATGGTATAACTATACCAAAAACCCAGACATCAAAAGTGAAAGTTATCCTCCAACACCAAATTGTTCTATATGGTTCACATAATCTTCAGAAAAAAGTCAAACCATTTTGAGCGTCGGGTTTTGGGGGGAGAGGGGGGAGAAATCGGTTAATATAAAAAGTATCAAAAACCTCCACTTTTCACCCTCAGTAACTCTGTAACCGTTAATTTTATATCAATTATGTATACAAGCTTTTTTGTTTTAAATTTTATGTAGAACATTTTTCTATAGAACATTCTTTACGCTAGAGCATAGTTTTAGAAGTACTGACGAAAAACGTAAAAAAACTACTAATTTACCGACTTCTCTCCCATCTCCCCCCCAAACCGGACGCTCAAAATGGTGTAACTTTTTACTAAACAATATGTGGATCATATAGAACAATTTGGTGTTGAAGGAAAACTTTTACTTTGGATGTCTGGGTTAGGCCTTTTTTTGGACCAATTATACTATACTACCTCCGTAACTTTGGAACCGTTCATTTTAGAAGGGTTATGCATAGGGCCTTTTTTATTTGAAATTTAATGTAAAACAATTTTGTATAGAAAGTTGTTCATGCTAAACCGCATAGTTTTAGAAATATTGACGAAAAACGTAAAAAACTACGAATTTACAGATTTCTCCCCCCTCTCCCCCCCCAAACCCGACGCTCAAATTGGTGTGACTTTTTTCTGAACATTATATGGACCATATAGAACAATTTGGTGTTGGAGGATAACTTTCACTTTGGATGTCTGGGTTTGGGTCTAACTATACCATACTAAATAGCCTCAGAAATCAGGAAAGAAAAAATAATTCTTTTAACGTTTAAAAAATTAAAATTTTGTTCTTCTCGATAGAATGTAATACAATTAATACTTAAATAAATTATTTTTTGTTTTGCACGATTGTTTGAATTTCATATATAATAATATCGTCCCATTAAGGGTACCCTGCCATAGGCTTATAAAAAAAATCAATAAATTAATTTTTTTAACGTTTTAACGTTTAAAAAATACTTTTGTAGTATTCGATAGAAAATGTTGCACCTTTATAAAAATGCTTGTTGAGGTTGTGATTTTCAAAACGCGCTAAGGTTCGCAAGGAAGCGCTTCTAGCCACGTTTTTGGAAAAAAACTCAGGATAAACCATAGAGTTATATATTAGCATAGAGGGAGTGTCATTCAGAGCGAAGTGATGACACCATCTTTTTTATTTGGATTAGTGCTGTTTCACTCTTACGCATAGTAAAGCTGCTACCGTTGTCCTCCCCTTCCGTGCCTATACTCACACTGAATGTCACCACAGATTCTCGATACAATGTGTTAGAAAGAGATGCCGCAAACCAGTCCATGAGATCTTGTCGTCAGGAAGCGCGGAAAGTAGGCTCACTCTATGTTAATATATACCTCTATGGCAGTGGTTCCCAACCTTTTATGTCTGGCGACCCACCTTCTGATGTTTTTTCATATTCGCGACCCACCCCGCACCCATGATGATCATAGGCGTAACCAGGATGATCCTAAGGGGGGGGGGGGTTACAACTACCTGAAAGGGGGGGTTACAACTACCTGAAAGGGGGGGGGTTACAACTACTGGAAGGTCTCTGAGGGCTATGGTGTTAAGCGTATAGAGCTCAAAGTACATCCCAATGGGGGGGTTACAACCCCCAAAATCCCCCCTGGTTACGCCTATGATGATGATAATTTAATAGATGTACGTTATTCAGCTACTGTAAGAGCCACGCCGCGACCCACCTGAAATCCGCCCGCGACCCACTAGTGGGTCGCGACCCACCGGTTGGGAAACGCTGCTCTATGGGATAAACCAGTCCTCAAGTACCCGCCGTCGAAGCCACTCTAACTACTTACGTAATAAAAATATTTTTAAAATAATAAAATAAGAAAATCTACGGTTTCGTTTTGATTAAAAAATAACAGGATCCCCAGGAGCTAGGTGCTTTGGAAAAAAACGTGTTTTTTGAAAAAAATTATTTTTAGACGCTGTATTGCTGCAAAAAATCTGAAAAAATTAATGAAGGTGTACCTTAACAATACAAAGCAGCCTGATTTTTTTTCAGATTTTTAGCTTCAAAATTGAGCACAGGAAAATTTTTTGAAATTTAAAAAAAACTGATAGGCTATGTTGGAAATTTTTCGCCAACTTTAAAATATTGTTATTTTGTGAATTTTTTTCCATTCTTTCGAATGGCATAGGCATCATTATCATTTTCGACGTGGAAAATACCTAAAAATCGAAAAAACTGTTTTTTTTTCTGAAGTTCTTGACTCATAACCTCAACAACATACAGCTAAATTAATCATAATTTACCTTTTTGTATGTATTTTTATCTTTACCATCGAAGTCAGCTAATAAAACTTATTTTTTTTTTACTAAATAACCTCAAAAATAAGTCAAAAATAATTTTTTCAACGTTTAAAAAATTAAAATTTTGGTGTTATCGATAGAATGTAATACAATTAATACTTAAATAAGTGATTTATTTGCACGATTTTCATATATAATAATATCGTCCCATTAAGGGTATCCTGCCATAGGCTCATAGAAAAATCAATAAATTAATTTTTTTAACGTTTAATAAATAAAATGTTTGTAGTGTTCGATACAAAAAAACCACTCCTCAAGTATTGCCGTCGAAGTCACTAACTACTTACGTAATAAAAATGGTGTTATTAAACTTTAATGAGGAAAATTTTTTAACGTTTAAAAAATAAAAATTTTGTAGTGTTCGATACAACAAAACCACTCCTCAAGTACTGCCGTCGAAATCACTAACTACGTACGTAATAAAAATCGTGTTATTAAACGTTAATGAGGAATTATTATATAAATAAATTACTAAATTATTTGAATTATTTAATTGCTTAAATAGTGCAACCTAAAGAGTGCAGTGTCTAAAGGGATTAATAAATTAATTATTAAAAAGTTACTACGTACTCATGAAATTACAAAATTCAAATTCAAATTAATATACAGTATGATGCAAAGGAAAGGAATAAATTCGTTATTTATTAAACTGTCGACTCTAAGGAAAAATCCCGAAAGAGGTCGATTTTTTAATTGTGATTTTTTGGCATATATATCATACTAGTAGTGACGTCATCCATCTGGACGCGATGACGTAATCGATGAATTTTTTAATGAGAATTACGGTTATTTGAAAAACCATAGTAGTAAAGAACTTTGGTTTCTATAATGGTATAAAATTTTATTAAAAAACTTTTAAAAAAGTCATCTAAGAACATCCAGAATGTTTTCGATCTAGTTAAATTATCTTCAGTGACATTCTGTGTAGTAATTGAAACTAGCCCACTAGTTGATATATAGTCTTTAAAATTACATAATTTTATTAAAATAAAATTTTTATTAAAATTATACTTTTGGAATGACAAGTCAAGACGAGTGACACAGACCGAATTCCGTCTTGACCTCGAACTCGTTGTGACAAGTACCCCTTCAGTTTTTCGAGCAGGGAAGCCATGCTGCTTTTGAGCTTTAGTAAAATCCATTAATATCGACATTGTGCCGCATTTCAAAAGTATAATTTTAATGTTGTTCTGAAGCTATTTCCTTTGCCATTTTTATGATTAACTATTTATATGGGAAGTTTTAATAAATAATTATGTAATTTTTAAGACTACATAATAATATATCAACTAGCGGGCTATAGTCTCAGTAACTAAACAGAATGTCACTGAAGATGATCTGACTAGAAAGAAAATGTTCTGATGTTTATCTATAATCTATTTGGATGACTTTTTTAAAAGTTTTTAATAGAATTTTATACCGTTATACAAACCGAAGTTTTTTATTTCTGTGTAAGTTTTTTAACTATGGTACACAGCCAATCACTGGGACTTTACTATAATTTGGTTATTCGAAAGGTTATTCAATTCTCTATTCAGTAGTATAAACATTACCATTATTAGAAAGGACTAAGTTTTCAATCTAATAGCACATAAAATAACATCAAAAATATTACCCTACATCCCACCAGATTGAAAACAATGGAAACATTACCCTTATTATTTATACAGAGGGACCAAATTTTTTTAAATAAATTAATTTACAAAAAAAAATAATGTATGTAATTTATTTAATTCAAAATATATTTTACTTTCAGAAAACGGAAAAAAATGTTTATTCGAAAAATAAACATTGCTTTTCGCTTAAATAAAATGTTCAAACTTCCAAGAGGCAGGTGGCTAGCAGGAGCTGGCTTGAACATTGAATTTAAGTGAAAAGCAATGTTTATATCTCAAACATTTTCTTCTGTTTTCTAACAGCAGTAAAATATATTTTGAAGTAAATGCATTAGTTAAATTCTTCTTTTTGTCAATTAATTTAATTCAATTTTTTTTTGGTCACCCTGTATAAATAATTGTGTTAGTGTTTATATTAATGAATAGAGAACTGAATATCCTTTGAAATGAGTTGCCACACGACCCATATTCTCATTTAAAAAATCATCGATTACGTCATCACGCCCAGATAGATGACGTCACTCGTATCACACTCGACCCGTTTCGGTATTTTTCCAAAAGTCGCCAGTTTACGAAATAACGAATTTATTCCTTTCTTTGCACCATGCTGTATATTAATTTGAATTTTGTAATTTCATGATTGCGTAGTAACTTTTTAATAATTAATTTATTAATCCCTTTAAACACTCTGCACTCTTTAGGTTGCACTATTTAATCAATTAAGTAATTCAAATAATTTAATAATTATTTATTTAAATAATAATTCCTCATTAACGTTTAATAAAAATATTTTTTTTATTTATTTTTTTAACTTTTTAATCAAAACGAAACCGTAGATTTTCTTATTTTATTATTTTAAAAATATTTTTATTACGTAAGTAGTTAGTAGCTTCGACGGCGGGTATTTAAGGACTGGTTTATCCTGAGTTTTTTTCCAAAAACGTGGCTAGAAACGCTTCCTTGCGTACGGCAAGTGCCGAGCTTTTTTTACCTTAGCGCGCTTTGAAAATCACAACCGCAACAAGCATTTTTATAAAGAGGCAACATTTTCTATCGAATACTACAAAAAGTTTATTTTTTAAATGTTAAAACGTTAAAAAAATTAATTTATTGATTTTTTTTTTATAAGCCTATGGCAGGGTACCCTTAATGGGACGATATTATTTTATATGAAATTCAAACAATCGTGCAAAACAAAAAAATAATTTATTTAAGTAATAATTGTATTACATTCTATCGAGAACAACAAAATTTTAATTTTTTAAACGTTAAAAGAATTATTTATTTTTTACTGATTTCTGAGGCTATTTAGTAAAAACGCCGAAAACGGGGTTTTTGAGCATGCTGTAGGAAAAAAAATAAGTTCTAATAGCTGATTTTGATTGTAAATGTAACAATACATCTAAAAATGTAAATGATGATTAATTTAGCTGTATGTTGTTGAGTTTATGAGTCAAAAACTTCAGAAAATGCCAAAAAAAAACAGTTTTTTCGATTTTTAGGTATTTTCCACGTTGAATATGATAATATGGCCTATGCCATTCGAAAGAATGCAAAAAAATACATAAAACAACAATATTTTAAAGTTGCCGAAAAATTTACAACATAATCTAAAAATTTTTTGAAAATTTCAAAAAAATTTACTGCGCTCAATTTTAAAGCTAAAAATCTGAAAAAAATCAGGCAGCTTTTTGTTATTAAGATACGCACTCATTAATTTTTTCAGATTTTTTACAGCACTATATCGTCTGGAAAAAAATGTTTTCAAAAAAACACGTTTTTTTTCATAGCGGACCCCCCGGTGCACCTAGGGACTTGAAAATTTGGCTGAGTGAGTTTTCAATTATATATTTTCGAATGGCTAAACCCAAAACTGAATCGAGCCTGGTGCAATTTTGACCATCTTATCCCGCTATAGCCTTTCATTCATTTCCATTGAAAAAAAGGTAGTCAAATTAACGTCTAAAGATTTGATGCAAATGATTGAACTAAATAAAAGCGTTTAATAAAAAAACAACGTTATTTATTGAAGACTCCTATAACTAACCTGAGTTATGAAATAAGAAAATTAGTTGTTATAAAGACAATAAGATAAAGATTGATAAGTTGAAGCAGTTATTAGATAAATATGCATGTATGTACTGTAAATGATATAAAAAAAAATCAATAATGTACGTTGTGAATTTCACCGTAAGAGGAAAAAAACTAAAATTAAAAAGCGGTTCATCTTCTAGTAAAAAAGGGAAAAAGTTACCTTAACTTAAGATGGTGGATCTTTGAACACTACCATGATTAAAAATTTTAATGTATTTTTGTGACAGCCCCATTTGCTGTTCTGATGTTTTTAACCTTTTTACAACTTTATTAAATTCAAAATTCACCCTCTGACAAGCTTGCAAAAAACAACTTAAGAAATTTTTTCAAAATTTTTTAACATAAAAGTGGGATCTCTTTCTTAATAGTGGTACTTAAACATTTGACTATAGCTCTGAAGATGGCTTTGTAAGCCGAAAGTGTTCATCGACGAATTAATAAATTTTACACAGTTCAAAAATACATTTATTTTACCAATCATTCACATATATAAGTGACTCACACGCGATGGTATTATTCGCAAAAGTTGGTATCATCTTTTTTTAAATTTGTTGTCACACTTTCTCAAGTACTACTCAAAATCGTCTTAACTCATTCCTGTGAAATTTCGAAATAAAGCTTCGTCGTCTGCAATCAATTTTATATAGAAATTATTCTGTCTCTTGACTACCAACATATTAAAGCTCTCTTTTCCACTACCGTGGTTTACTTCTTTTCTTTTTACCCATCAATGCAATTACTAAATATGATGCTGCCGCGACTGCTTGCAAAGACATATAGCATTCTAAACTGAAGTCGCCTGAATTTGCCTGAATGAAATCACTTCTAGGCAAGACGCATGCGATCTAGGGAGACAAATGACGCATGCGACGTTTTAAAATTGGTGGCTCAAAGTCGTAAACCTTGAAGCAGGCGTCAAATGGATACGTGTATCTTGCCTCATGTCGTTCAGTTTTGTCTCAATGGAATTGCGCCTTTATAATTTAGGGGTCAGACGTAAAAGGGTTTAAGTGCAGTTTTGATAGTTATGAGATAATCAGCTTCAAAGTTGTTTGAGTTTTATAAATTCTAGGAGTCATTAAACTAAAATATGTCTAGTGTACAATGTACTATAAAATGATAAAAATATAAGAGTATATTATTATTCTTACTATATCCTTCCTTTTTTTTCAATTATTAAAAAAATGTAATTGAATCGGTACATGGTGCTGATAAATGTTACTGGTAAAACGGTTCAAGTGCAGATGCTAACTACATATTACTAATCATTTTTGTCCCAGCTGTTATCCACAGTATAACTACAACTGGCACGTTGCATAGATAATACTTAATTAGTCTTCAAAATTGGTCACAAATCTAATATTTATTTACTTGAAATTAATCCTGTATTAACATGTGTTTACACATTACAGAATACTAAAAAATAGTTTTGTGGTACAACCGTTCAAGCGCACGGTTAAACCTGTTTACTACCAAAGTAAAGTGCAATTGTTTTCAGTGAACTAAATGTAATGGCGATTAATGACGACTGTAGGGCGAAATATGCTTAAATCGTTTTACCACCAAGTTCTAATACCATTTAAGTATGAGAATCTGTCCTTAGAGTAAAATTTTAAATAAGTGCACTTAAACCCTTTTACTTCTAACCCCCTCAATTAAAAGGTCATGCGACCTAACTCTGTAGCTAGTTTCAACTGTTTTGGATCTGGAGTTTAACGTGATGATGAACTGATAAGTCCGAAAACGTTTGTGTGATGTACCTTGTGATGTACATACTTTGATTCCAACTTGGATCTTTTTTAGAAACAAATAAAATTATATCCTATAATCTACAGATGAAGAATTTTTACTTCTTAAGTCAATTTGCCCTAAATATAAAAGACTGCGAGCACTTTTAAAAAATAGGATCAGGGAAGCGCATGAGTCATACATACATAATGACGAAAACAGTATCAATACTAGCCCTAACTTATTTTGGAATTTAGTAAATAGAAACAAGAAAGCGAGTATTGACACTGAATATATAATTAATGGAAACAATGAAATAATTTTTGACTGTAAAACAATTTCCCAAGAGTTTGCTGATTATTTTAAGTCTATACATGACCATAAATCTTCTACATACGATTTAAATTTTATTAATTCTAGTCACAATAATTCTCCTTTGCTCAGTTTCACTAAAGTTACAGTGCGTGATATACATAACGCATTTTCAAAATTAAAACCAAAGTTTTCTTCGGGAACTGATGGTATTCAGGGGTATATATTTAAAGCATGTCGCGACTATCTTACATATCCTCTAATAATTATCTTCCAAAAAATAGTAGATAATAATTATTTTCCGAAATTGTTTAAAATGACTAAGGTAACTCCTATCCATAAAAAAGGTTCACGAAATGATTGCAAAAATTACAGACCCATTGCAATTTTGAATTGTATAGCAAAAATTTTTGAACACATCTTACATGAAAAAATGTATGCACATGTACAGAAAATGATATGCCCACAACAATATGAATTTTGTAAAAATAAATCTATTGAAGCTAATTTATTATTATTTACTAATTATATTAATTATGTCATAGTCAACAAGAACCAGGTAGACGTGGTATACACTGATTTCGCCAAAGCCTTCGATAAGGTCAACCATGATATTCTATTAGAAAAATTATTGTACTTTGGGCTAAGCAATTCATTGCTAGAACTTTTTGTAACATACTTGACAGATAGATGGCAATTTGTATTATATAAAGGAGATAAATCGGAGGTTTTCCTGGTGGAATCAGGTATACCACAAGGTTCAAATTTAGGATCGCTATTATTTTTACTGCTTGTGAATGAATTACCTTCTTTAATTACATCTCGGTGCCTTTTATATGCGGATGATTTAAAAATATTTAGAGAAATTAAAGATTTGAATGATTATTTTCAATTACAGTACGATTTAAACGAGATTTATGATTGGTCAATACCTACGTAATAAACTGTATTTTAATTTGAACAAATGTACGATCATGACATATAGTCGTCAGGCAAACCCTAGTTATTTTATGTACAATATGGGAAATAATAACTTACATAGGGTCAATGAAGTGACGGATCTTGGTATTACGTTTGTAAATAATTTAAGTTTCAACTTACATGTGCAAAATATTATGTCTCAGTCATACAAAATGATGGGACTTATTAAACGTGTAACATATAAATTTCGTAATATCGACTCAATTAAACGGCTCTTTAATTCATTTGTTAGAAGCAAATTAGAATTTGGGAGTATTGTCTGGAGTACCTTATTAAATAGTGGTCAGTGGTTAAAAAGTTTATTAAATATTTATTTTACAGAAAGCATAAAATATCGCCAGAATATGATTCGTATCAACCATTAAGAAAAGAATTTAATATAAAAAAATTAGAGCAAAAAAGACTTCAACGTTGTTTAATTTTTCTCTATAAACTATGTAATCAATTAATAGACTCGCCTAATTTTTTGGGGCAAATACAATTTTATGTCCCGGATCACAGAACCCGTCCAAGAAACATATTATTTTTTGTAAATACTTCTAGCCTACTTAATAAAATGTTCCAAATTTACAACGATTTAACAACAACCACTTGTCTGGAATTATTTGGAATAAACTTGCAATTATTTAAACGTCTATTGCATGAATAATATAAAGAGAGGTTTTTTTTATTATTTTTAACGTTTTTTCTGGTAAACATCTGTCGTTTTTGTCTCTATTACCTCGAATTATTACATTATGTGCATGTTGTACTAAACTGTTGTCATTGTAGATACGGATACATGTAAGTAGGGAAACCTGTTTGTATCTGTTATTAATAAATAAATTTTATTATGGTACGCAGCCAATTAGAGGGATTCATATTCCTTTTTATGTTAATAGTTATTTGATCTGTCCAAAAAAAATGTTTACAAAAAAAATAGTTTTAATTTTAATTTGCTCCTTCCTTTTAAAACCGGGTAGTGAGAATAATAAAACTTACCAACGTAACAAACAAATGATATAAAATAAAATATACGGCAACTAGTGGCGCTAGCATAGATCTCGTCCTCAACATTGTTTCATCCATCACTTCGACCCAAGCCTCTTGCGTCAATATTTGAAACATAGACATGAATGCCTCGGCAAAGGTTTCAAATTTAGCAAAATCCAAAAAACAAAATAACTGCATCGAAATACTAGAAGAAATTATCAGCAAACACATAGTAAATATAATCAGGCTTCCCAATTTTTTTCCAGGACCAAAGATTTTATAAACAAAGTCTTCTAGTAATGGAGAAGCTTTAATTAGCCTTACAACTCGCAGCACTTGGAAGTACGTAAAACCCGTCATATAAAAGCCTGGAATAACATGGATAGTAGTGCCAATAGCTAACAACAGCTCGAATTTATGAATGGAGTGTTTCCAGTATCCTCTCCACGCCAAACACCAAATTTTAAAAATAGTTTCCAAATTCAGTAGAGCTGTAAATCCCAGTTCTATGTAGTAATATTTTTCGTAAAAGACATGTCTAGGTCTTTCGTCGTGCTCAAATCGCATTGTGGCTGTGACGATGCCATTTGCGAGTATTACGCACATGACTATGAGTCGGAAATGGGGAGATCTTAAAATTTTATGGCAAAATTCCGGTGCTGATCCGCTATGTTTGTTTTCGTCCAAGGTAACGAGTCTCCATCCCCTGTCGTCACCAATTAGTATCTAAAAATATAAGAAATAAATAAATTTTATTGAATCATAGACATGAAAATAGTTAAAACTAGAATTTCAGCGAAGTAAAAGATGTTTGAAAAGAAAGATACTTTTTTCTAAAGGCGGGTTCTCACTTGTCAGTTACGCTGACGCAGTCTAACTGATTCAGTGATACTGAACAAATAATGAACATGAGAACACATTTTCATTTTAAATGATTAGTACAATCATACTTTCAGTTAAAGTGAAAACCAGTTCTACTTTTTATCATTTTTTAATGATCATGATCGCATAATGAATAGAAATTGAAGCGCGAGAACACAAATTTTCGTGATTTGTTCAGTGTGGCAAGTTTTGAGAGCAATTTTTTACAGAATCTTCCAAAGCTAAACCTTTCAATATAGGTTTACTAGTAGGCCTACCCCATATAATTCTGCGAAATATCCAGGACTTGGCCCACCATTTACTACGTTTTCTTCTCTTTTGATTCACTAGGATATTCTGTAATTGATTTACTAATTATTGTAAACATACTTCGCGAACAGCTGGTCTCAATTTTTTTAACCATTTTCATTAAACCTAAAAACTAAACTAATTTACTGGACATTTTGTATTCCAGATTAGGACCCGTTTTCAAAGTATAAGTTTTAAGTATGTATTAACAAACTTAATTTTAGTGTTTATTTATTTGATTTTAAAGTTTGAAATTCAATATTTCAAACAGTTTTCGATGTTCAAATCTGGAATAGTACATTGTTTACCGGGTAGGAAAAGCTTAACATTCCTGGACGACTGTGAAGATTGCTAAGTCGAGGCGCAAGCCGAGACTTAGCAACACAGAGTCCAGGAATGTGGCTTTTCCTACGAGGTAAACATACTATTTTTCCGCAAATCGTTTAAAATTCGACAGATATTGATTGATTTAAAAAAAACGCGATAATTTTATTCCCAAATAAATGGTGCTTTGAAATTCCTAATAAAATTACTTGGGTTACTATGGAAACGTATTGAGGTTGAATTGTCAAACTTGACGCTTATAAATTTAATTGCTGGTGTTCTCGAAAGTAAAATGATAAGTGATGATGAAATTTCCATTCCTGGGACTCCTCCAGAGCTGGTTGAGGCAGTGAATACTGCTTCATTAGAATTATTGCCAAAGAAATCAAGAGAAAAGTACGAAAATGCATACAGACGTTTTATGGATTATCGCATGAGTAAAAATATGTATTATCATTTATGTAGAACACTAACAACTGTACGGAAATATCATTTCCTTACAGTAAGGAAATGACATTTCCTTACAGTAAGGAAGTCCTGACTTTTTCTTCAAGAAATTTTGACAGGAATGTCAAAATTTCCTGGCGATTTGCGGAAAATAATATTTTTCCCAATAGTCGAAGAAATGAAACTGAAAAAATGGCAAAACCTCGCAATTTTTTCGTCCAGCATCGATTTGTACAAAAATTTGGGATTAGGCTCATTTCACCCTCTAGTTCATTTTCTACATTGAGCCGTTGTACGCTTTTGGTTTTTTAAGGGTGAAAACTACCCCTAAAAAAACTACTTTTAAAAATTATAAAATAACATTTTAAACTTTAATATTGTCAACATTTGGTTCTTATTAGTTACGTAATGATTGTTTTATGCTTTAAGATATACTATCATAATATTTTAACCCTTAAAACCACCCTTGTTGGAGCTATATATAAAAAATATTAGTTACTTATCCTAAAAGAATAATTTCGGCTTGCATCGATTTACATAAAAATTTGGGATTAGGATCATCTCACCTTGTACTTCATATTCTATATCATGCTCAAGGGCATCGATTATTTTTAGGGGTGTAAACTACCCCTTATTGTCAAAAATTATATAAAAACATTGTAAACTTTAATATGGGTAAAATTTGGTTTTGATTGGTTAAAAATAATGATTGTTTTATGCTTTAGGATATAATATCATAATATTTCAACCCTTAAAACCCACCCTTAAGAACATCACAATTTTTATAAGTAGATAATCTATAGATCTATACAGAAAAAAAGTAGAATAATTAAAGAATTACAAAAACATTTATTTACACAAAAATACGAATTTACAAATATGTAGAATTACAAATACAAATAGTTTTTAAGTCATTTTCCAGTATACGAACCAGTTCTGTGGTATTATACATGCATTGAAAATGTTCCATAAGCGGACTATTCGAATATTTCGAAAGAAAAAATTCGTCTTATAAACATAGCTCCTTGATTTTTGGCGATAAAAAGTTTTTTTCAAAAATGATTTTGTAGGATTTTTGAAGAGCTATAAGACATTGTAAATTAAATTCCGTTAGATCCCTTAGTTTTTAATTGGTGTGTAATCGTAAATCGAGGTTTAAACAGCTGTATCTCGCTCAGGTACCGACTTTTTTTATCATAAGTCTCTCTATTTTTATGGCAAGAATTTTTTATTATTATTTTTTGAAAGGTTTAATTGTATACTAGAAAAAAGATAATATAAGTTTTCCTCGAAAAATGCAAAGTTTTTCCGTTATTTGGCTTTGAATATTTCAAATTATGCATTTGACGAGAAAAGCTAACCTTTAACATGCCGTATCTCGGTTTGTATTGATCTTAAAGATATTATAGAAAAAGAGTTTGGTTTGTGTTGCTAAATGATATAATTTTGTTATCTGCAGTTTTTTTGATTAAGTGCATATTTTTCGAGGTATTCTCAAAAAACCCTCTAAAAAAGTCAATTTTTTCGTCGAAAAACTGTTACTTTCAAGCGCGAATAACTCGAAAAATATTAGTTTTACGAAGAAAATGTAAAAAACATTTTTTTCTTAGAATTGCCTTTTACATCGATTTACATGGTTAAAATGTAATTAAAAATTCCCACCCCCGAGATGGGGTGGCAACCACCCCCAAGGTTTTAGCGTACAGCGGCATGATATAGAAAATGATCCTTGGACTTTTCCCTACCTTCTGTGAAAATTTCAAGTAAATCCATGCTGGACGAAAAAATTGCGAGCCAAAATGCTTCATTTCCTCGACAAGTAGTGTAGGTTTTCGCGAACATGTTTTGTAATGATACATTCTTTCGGCGTTTTCAGACCATGGTCGAAGACAAATCTCGAGGAACTATATATACAGACTCTATGGTATGGTATTGTATGGTAGGTCCCGCTTTTGTGAGCCCTTCAGACACTTAGACCTTCTACGGCGGGTCCATCACCCCTATCTTACGAACCAGGTCCATAAGAACCTGGAATTCGGCGTTTCTAAGACTCAGGCTGCACGGGGCTCCTATGTCTGTCAGAGTCAGCAGGGTCTGTAAATCTGAGCTCCACCTGCCGATGCCACCCCGAACGTCTAATCTTTCAGCAACCTTATGGCCTCACAGAAAGGCACAAGTCTCTTCAAAGGCAACTCCCCTATCTGGCTCGGCTGCATAGAGGCCGATCCCAGGATCTGCCACCTTTGATAGGCCAATGCCGGGCACTTCCAGACGACATGTGAGAAGATTTCCTCCTCCTCATTACATAGACGGAACCGTGGGCCATCCGCCAATCCAAGCATATGAAGGTGCCGTCTGAGTCTACAGTGGCCGGAGAGCATAATGACCACCAGGGAGCATCTTTTAAGATCTAGAAGAAGAAGTTTAAAGATGGCCCCACTATGTGGAGCCTAGCCTGTCTAAAGCTCATGATGGGTTGTAACGCCACGGAGTAAAGTAGAAAACAAAAGACGATCGTCTGGGATTAGTTGTTTTGACGTTTAAGGCTATTAATTAGTTCCGAAAAAAGAGGACTAAAACGAACTATAACGTTAAAGGGGTTTTATGATTTCATATGGTCAATGGACCCCAAATATGAAAAAACCGCAAAGTGCTACCATTTAAAGAGATGCGTTTTTGAGAAAGGGGTCAATTAGTCCATTTTAGTGATGGAGTGGTTGGAGGTTGGAGCATTTGTTTCTGCAACACGAGACCTTGGACGTTCATTCCTATGTGTCGGTCTGTTGTACTTACGTACGGACATGTGGCACAGTATCGGGCTACTTCGGTTTCATTTTTGTTGGCGAGTCACAAAATTATGAGGGTATATCGATAAGGACAGTTTCTGCATATAAGAAGATGTCCCATATTTTGTATTTCTCCACAGTCACAGTTAACATCCTCTTGGTTTGGTTCATTTTTCCCCAATTTTCATGCTTGATTTTAATGGAGCTACCCATGTTCTTGTCGCGTAACGTCGCAACTTGTGGCATATGCTGACGACATAACATTAATTAACAGAAACCTTTTAGAAAGGGGTTTAGAAATAAATCAAAACAAAACAAAATACCTAATATGCTCAAGAAAAAATTCAGTTAATGTGACAAGGTTAAATATTTGTGAATATGAATTTGAATAGGTAGAACACTTTAAATATCTCCGGGTCTCAGTTAATCGAACTAATGATAGAAGCATAGTAATTAATGAAAGAATCCAGGCAGGAACAGAACCTACTGAAAATATAATAACTTCCTCAAAGATAAGAAGCTTACTCACAATACTAAACTGAAAATTTACAAAGCAGCAATCAGACCAGTAATCACATATCGTGCTGAAGGTGCTTTTTGTCTGACACAGAAAGAGGAAGAACGATTGATGATCCTAGAGAGAAAAATAATTCGGAGGATAGCAGGCCCACTAAACTTATACAGGTAATAATGAATTTAGAAAACTCATGAACCACGAAGTAAGAGAACTTCTGAAATGAGAAGACATCGTCAGATTTTTCAAGGCACAGAGACTCAGATAGATGGGACATATAGAAAGGAGAAATCCAGAAGCCGTTATCAAGAAAATTACCAAATGGAGACCTGTATCAGTCAGACTACGAGGAAAACCCAAAACTAGATGGGAGAACCAGATAGCCGAGGACCTTAAGAAGATGGGAGTGAGAGAATGGGTAACCATAAGCAAAACCAGGAACGAAAGAAGAAAAATTGTAGAATATACCAAGTCACACAACCAATTGTAAAACCAAAATGTTAATGCGGATTGATTCGCCGCGACAAACGAATCGGAAGAGCCCAAAGAGGGCGGCAATCACTTCGCTAGGAGTGTAGATACCATGATGACCCTCGTTCTTATCCTATTCGTAGTTTTCCACATTTTAAAGACTATATTTTGGCCGCTCAATTGAATCTGGGGAAAAATATTCGGGCGGTTCATCCTGCACTATTCCAATGAAGCTTTTCCGGGATTTTAGTCACTTTCGTGGTGTTCGAGCTCTATATAGGTATAAAGCATGCCGCTCGTCCGCGATTTGTTTTATTTTCTCTATGTGCTCTGCTATACTTCTGCGTGATCTGCAAAACCTGCAGCTTTATAAAGATTTGAGGGTGTGGTCAGTTTTATGCATCGCGTTACTATCCTGCATATGTCATTTAGACATCTACTACAATTACTGTAGATATAATTGGAGAACAACACAGTTAGTAAAATCTATGAACGATTTTGAAAAGCCGCCGAACTACTTGACGCGCAGAAAATTACCGAAAATTATCTTAGTAAGAGTTCAAGAGAGAAAAAACGGAGTCCAGTAGAAGAACCAAGGTGACTGACGTCATTGAAAAGATAGTCAGACTAAAATGGAGATGGTCAGAATACATATCCAGAATGACAGATCGGCGATGAACAAAGAGGTTACTGGAATGAAGACCAAGGGAAGACAATAGAAGCGTCGATAGATCACCAAAAAGAGGGACCGATGATTTAATAAGGCTAAATAAAAACTGGATGAGAGCGGCGCAAGATAGACGGGGTTGGAAACACGACGAAGAGGCCTATGTTCAGCAGTGTACTTTTAAGGCTGGATGATAATCTTAGTAAGAGAAATAAACTCGAGCTGTAAGCTATGTTTAAAAATGAGGTAGACTAGTCCCGGTATTCATTGGCGTATCCAAGTGGGGTGTCACGGGGGTCATGACTCTCCTCCCAAACGAAAATAAATATCAATTCAATAATCAAAAAAAAAAAAAAACCGAGAGCTGTCAAACAAAAAAAAAATAGGTCCATCCAAAAAATAATTGAAAACCTACTTATCCTAGGGGTGGTAAGACTAAGTGACCTTGAATCAAAGAAAAGTAATTAAATCACCCTTAAGATTGATGAACCCCCCCCCCCCCCAAAAATTCTGGATCCTCCACTGTCTACTTTTTTCTCTATCTGGTATTTGTGCAGATGGGCAAAATTTTGCAAGTCGTTCCTAGTCTTGATGAATTACAATTGAATATTTAGATTACAATATTTTTTGTTTAAAAAAAAGTATACGAGTCCAAATAAATATTAGAAGAGATAACTATTTCTAAACAAATACCTGAGAAGCAGTGCTGTTTTGAATATGTCCCCGTATACCCCACATTTGCTGAAATTGTACTCGTATTTCGTTAAAAGTTTCAGTGATAACAGCTATGAAAACGTTCTTGACCAACCAAGCTAGGAAGAAAATCATCGTACTGAAGTATAGAACTGCTCTCCAGCCAGGTAATGAGTCGATCGCTCTGTACATTATAAAAACCCATCCTTCTTGTGACGCTGCTTGGTAGACGGTAAAGAAGCTGGTAACTGAAATAACAAATTAAAGCATAAAAGTATAGTACACCACAAAAGCAGATACAGAACTTTTAATTAATCCTTAAAATTGATATTTTCTTCAGATAACTTCTAAATATCCGCTTTTTAATTTGACTTTTATTTGACACTCGAACTTATTGTTTGTAAAAAAATTTTTATCAAAAATGTGTGTCATATAGTTAACGTCATATAGTTAACGTCAAATTGTGATCGCCAAAACTGTCAAACGACTACGCTAGGTGTCGCGTCAGTCATGGACGGAGCGAATAATGCAGTAAATATTCTGATAGTTTCGATTTTGTTCGTGCTATAAATTTCTTGTTTAGTTAGTGTATTGAACATATTGTTTTTTAGCATGGAGCGACGTCATTTAAATTTGGATTAGATGAGTAGGGCTGTAGACCTTCTTCAAGGTGACAAGCGGGAAACTAATGTAGCTGAACGCATGGAAGTCTTCCAAAGTGTTTTAAGTCGATTGTGGTGGCGTTTTTGTGACACTGAAAGTCCAGACGATTGTAATTCAGGACGGGAGCGCGTTACAACTGCAGCTTAATAACGATGTTTAGTGTTACCGCTAGAATACAACCAACAATTACAACACCTTTTTTTAATTGAATCTGAATTGATTAGCGATTTGTAGCAGGCACACCCTGTAACCATAAGCCGTGATATCCATCAAGGCTTCATAATATGCCAGATTATTTGATTTCATTTATGACCTACTTCATTTTACACTATATACTCAGATATATAGAAAAATATATAGGTATAAGTAGACAATATTTACCGAATTCATCAAATCCATTGAAGCCTATAATGTAACGAGAAACTCCCTCAAGCTTCATGCATTTCATTCCTTCAGGACATTGATAGCCAGATGAAGGGTCCAGAGAACAATATGTGTCGGGTATAGCTAAACTGTTGATTGTTATTTCCCTAAAAAAATTAAAGCATATAATATCATGATAAAATTATCCTTGAACATTTATGAAATATTAGAATCAAAGTTATAGGACTGGACCCCGCGTATGAAAAAAAAGTTTATTAATAGCAAGCTGAAAATTTGTTAATAGCTTAAGGGTGTCTAGTCGGATAAACTTTGATATATGAGAACACTGGAACAGGGGCAGTTTTAATTGTGGAACAGGTTGAAAATTTGGAACGATCACACCACGAAAACGGCACATTTATTTTGTTCGACAGAACAGACTTAAACTCTTCGAACAGAGATTAAACTCTCATGCAAAAATCAGACTACTATTTATCACCAAATGGGCGTTTTAATGAGTGGAACATGCAGAATATGTTAAATGACAGGAATTATGATAGGTGATAAATAGCAGTCTAATTTTTGCATGAGAGTTTAATCTCTGTTCGAAGAGTTTAAGTCTGTTCTGTCGGACAAAATAAATGTGCCGTTTTCGTGGTGTGACCGTTCCAAATTTTTAACCTGTTCCATAATTAAAATTGCCCCTGTTCCAGTGTTCCCATATATCAAAGTTTATCCGACTAGACACCCTTAAGCTATTAACAAATTTTCAGCTTGCTATTAATCACCTTTTTTTTCATACGCGGTATCCAGACCTATTAGGTAACCGATTTTTTATGTAATTATAATTTCTGTGACATCAATACTCAACGTTTTTAGTGACATTATTAGCGAAATATAAATACGAAATAAACAAATTAAGACACTTTGAATGTTACGACGAGGAGCACTCCCAACCCAAATCATAATTTACAATGTACAGTGGACTCTCTATATAACGAACACGGATATTACGAGGTTTCGCTTATAACGAAATACACTAGATATCCCATGAAATTTCTATTGAACTATAACACCTCTATAACGAGGCATATTTGGTTATAACGAGGAAAAATGAAATCGAAGAATATGTTTATTTACCTGTTTTTTGCGCAGTAATGGCTATAAATAAATACCCCAACTTCCTGTATATAGAAATGCCCAACATCTGTGTTATTATCGAGGCCAGTGCTGTAATAAACTCCACCGCCTGTAATAAACTTCTTTCTTTATCGGCCGATATTGAATATTGTAGGAAATTTACAATTTACGATGGCGAAGTCGAAGTCTTATTTTTCAAGTCAACCATCGACACCTAATAAATTACGTAAGAGACATCAAAACATTTCAATATTATTGTTGTCTGATATAACGAAAACCGCTTATAATGAGTTAATTAGTCCGTCTTTGCAGTTATCGTTATAGAGGAAGTCTACTGTATATACATTGTAAATGCCAAATCATGATTTCGAAGTGTAATGAGGCAAAATGTATATGATGCATTCATTTCCGAATAAAATACGAAAAATTATACATAAACAAACAAAAACAATCTTACTTTAAATTTAAAAATAAAGTGTATACTTTGGTTCGGCCGTATCAACTGTGACGCAATGGTTTTTCAACTCTCCAAAAAATTGCACTCCCAATAAACCATACAGTGACATGAAGAAAAGGAAAAATAATGTTACGTTGTAGATTTGCTGACTCGAACGCCTAAAAGGTAATAAAAATATTCAATTAAGTTTCAAAATTGTCTCTATCTATCTCTTTTAGTTTATGAACTATAAACCTTATAAACAATATGATACTTTTAGGCCAGGAACCGAAGCTTTTCACCTCGCAATTTTTACAGATTGGATCAATTTGCTTGAAGATTTGAGAATAAGTAGTGGATAGTCCAAGGATCAAAATCTATATGATTCCGAAAGGCGCTTTTACCATGGGGGTGGTTGCCACCCCATCTGGAGGTGGAAATTTTTTATTATATTTTGACCACAAAAGTTGATAAAAACGTTCATTCTAAGCAAAAAATGTTCTATACATTTTTTTGATAAAATTAATAGTTTTCGATTTATTTGCCATCGAAAGTGTCAGTTTTGTATAGAAAAAATCAATGTTTTTCGATATACTCATTTACGATTCACTCAATTTTTGTCGTAAAAAAATTTTTTTCAAACCATGTTCTTGAGAATTAAATAACCTACAATTTCATATTCAAACATTTTTTCGTATCTTATGCTAATCTTTCTATTCTGAAGAAAATGGCATTTTTTAGCAAACTACAAAAATTCGTTATTCGCTTTAACTCCAGTTTTTTAAAAACTAATCATTCTAAGCCAGTCAAACTTCTAGAATCTATTAATAAGACATAAATAAATAAGAATAAATAAGGCCAATGACTAAAAACACCGCTAACTTACATTATGCCTCCAATTGGATTTCTCCTTTTTAGTCCATTCTTTGACGGTTTTTGCGGTAAATTTTAAAGAACCGCTTGGATTGACTTGAAATTTGGCATACATATAGATAATATGTCAAAAAAAAAGTGATATTGTGCCGATATGGGCTTTTGCTCTGGGGGTGGTCACCACCCCTTCTCGGGGGTGGAAATATTTAACCTCAAAATAACCTCGGAAATTGATAGATACTTCAATTCTGAGTAAAAAATCTTATATACGACTTTTTCGGTGAATTGATATTTAGCAAGTTATTCACGATCGAAATTGATAATTTCCTACACGAAAAATGCATGTTTTTGAGTGGATTTTCAAAAATATCTCTAAAATTATGCATTTTTACGAAAAAGTCATTATAATCAAAAAGAAACCTATTAAATTAGTGAATGAAGTGGTGTTCTTTAAATTATTATAGCAATAACACAACCTAAGTTACAGCCTACTTAAAATCGGGGTTTTTTCGAATTAACCTTGAATCAAACATTTTATCCGTAAATAACGCTAGAAATAGAGCTTTTTAGAAATAATTATGCAAACATCTTTTAAATATTTAACTGATACCTTTAAAAGGTGCTATGATAAAAGTGATTTGGATAAAAAATGGCTGAGTTATTACAAAAACAAAACGATTATGTCGTTTTTCATTGTTTTTCATTAAATGTTTTCCATTTTTCCAAAATTACTTGAAAACTAAAAGAAATCTGAAAAATATATATTAATACTAAATGTACCTAGTATTTTTCATACTAAAACTTATTCAGTTTTTTTAATGTCTCTATGGTAAAAACTGAGTGAGATATTTATATTTTAAGTTTGCACGTAAGTGTGAGAAGCAGTTCTCTAAGCCCTTTGAATCGCATGCTTTAAAAATCAAAGACCTCCAGAAAGTCCGCTTCTGATTACTTTTATCACTTACAATTCCCCACAAAATAAGCTTTGAAGCAATGAAATATCTTGAAAATTACAGAAGTTATCGTTAAAAAACCATATTGAAACTTGTGTCGAATACATTTTAAGCGTTGATATAAGTATTTTATTTTTTTTTTTCATGAAAAAGGCGCAAAGTATGAAAAAAAGGGAAGATATATATTTTCTGTCATAAATTAAATAAGTAACTCAAAAATGTTTTTTAATTTGAAATACCTCAGTGGCGTACTATTTTTTTTTTAATTCAGACTAGTACCCGTATGCGCGCCAATCGTGAATATAAAATTCTTAATGGTAAGTCTGTCAATAAATGCGTAATAACTACCTCTTAAAAACCACTAAATTTCATTTGCATATCTCAACCGGTTTTAGAGCAATCAATAAATCTTCACTTTGTAAGAGAAATATCAACACTCCGTATCTTGGAACTTCATTAGGTACGACTCTGGTTCTACTAGGTCTCCAAACTTCATACTTACACAGATTTTTTCATTTTTTCATAATCTATATTTCTGATCGGAATATTTTTTCGATAAAATACTTACTTTTTGAGTTATTTGCGAAAAACCGTCTAACAACGTGGTTCTTTTGTTGAAAAATGAACATATTCACTCGCAAATAACTCGAAAAGTATTGACTTATTGAAAAAACTTTATAGAACAAAAGTTGATTAGAATTAGTCAGTTTATCCATTTCCAGACTTATTTTGGACCTATATTTTTTCACCCTCGAGAAGGGGTGAAACTCACCCCCAGAGCAAAAGTACACATCGGTACTATATCACTTTTTTCCTTAACTTATTAGCTATGTGAATGCCAAATTTCATGTCAACCCAAGCGGTTGTTTAAAATTCACAGGTTTTGCAATATTTTACCGTGAGTGAATCATCTAATAAATCTATTTGTAGGGGTAATTTATAAGGGTTGAAAATATTAAATACTTAAACTAAATTGCAAACATAAAATAAAATTTAGATCACTACAAAATATATCATTACCTAATTTAAAATTACAAAATAATTTTTATACAAATTCTTATTTAGAGGGTAGTTTTTATGGGTTTAAAAATAGTTATAAACTATAAAATACATTTCAATATGAGAAACAATCAAATTCCTATATTTAACATACTATTTAACGTACCTACATATAATTTAGATTTAAATAACGCTTATATTGGCTGTTTTTAATTTTTGGTAAAAAGGGGTAGTTTTTACCCCTTAAAAATAAAAAGCACACATTGTAGTTATATCACTTTTGAAGAGAAGGATAAGATGAGCTTATTTGCAAAATTTCTTCTAAATCGGAGCGGTTCTTTAGAATTTAGAGGTCTTGCAATATTTTACCGTTAACGAACGTACTATTTTTTCAAAAAAATATATTGATTTTTTAACCGTAACTTTTTTATTTTTTCTCTTAGAAAGTTTGGTAAAAAATAATTTTATAGGTTTTTACAAGATATATAAGCCTATTAATATTAAATCTTTTTAAAATCCTCAATTGTAAAAAGAGGTGACTTTGAAAGGGTTGGTAAAGGTGGTTTTTGCATGTTATTACAAGTTTTAATTGTCAATAGCTGACTTAATTTTTGCAGTAGAAAAAATTTTTGCAAACTACGTTCTTGGGAGTCAAATATGCTAAAATTTCATATTTAAATATTTTTTCGTATCTCTTATTTCTTTCCAAACTACAAAAATTTGTTATTCGCTTTTAACTCCATTTTTTAATAACTAATCATTCTAATTTTAAGCCGGTTAAACTTTTAGAACCTATTAATAATACATAAATAAAGAAGACTAAATAAGGTCAATGACTAATTTTAATTAGGATGGTGATTAGGGGGTTGCTTGCGATCACTTTTTCGCTGAAAAAAAAAATAGGGACTGACACTATTTTCATTATAAGTCACTTAATTTTTGAGCTACGGACTTTTTTTTATTTCTGGCGATAGATATTTCTAAACACTTTAAATTAGTTTTCCGTCGACCGTCCATTTATGATCAATTTTAACACCCTCAAAATCATTGATTAATGATCCCTATTAATGAATGATTTTCTATTAATGAACGATTTCATTATAGGCAACACAACATACATTGCTTGCATAAATTAATTAAACGCTCTGTGATTGGCAGTGACCTGTGGTGTAGGCAACCAAACATATACCTATTTATATATTCCCACTAAAAAATTTAAAATCAAGTAGCCGTTGTTAGTAAGTACTCTCTGTCATTGTATGTCATTATTTACTTTATTGTTTAAAATTCTGTGTTTAAATAAAAATTTAAACTGAGATATCTTTATTTCTGAAAAGTACGGTCGACGGAAAAGTTTTGTAACGAACTCGTGAATTAAAATGGCGATTAACAATCTCGAACATTAACGCGCTCGATCCGCTCACGCGTTAAAATATCTCAATTGTTAATCGCCCTTATTAATACACTTGTTGGTTAAATAACTATAAACAAGTTCTCCTCGAAAAATACATAGTTTACCCGTCTTTTGACTTTGAAACTACAATATTTAGCATTTGACGAAGAAGAGCCAACATGTAATAAAGTATAGCTTGATTACTATTGGTCTTAAAGGATATTTAAAAAAAAAACTGTTTTGTTTATTTGTTCACAAGGTACATTTTTGTTAAGTAAAGTTGTTTTGATAAAACGAAATCTTTTTGAGTTATTAGCAGAAAACTGATTGATTTTTTCGATATAAAACTAACACTTTCGATAGCGAATAAATCGAAAACTATCAATTTAAACAAAAAAATGTATAGAACGTTTTTTGCTTAGAATGAACGTTTTTACCAACTCTTGCGATTAAAATATAATAAAAAATTTCCACTTGGACTATCCACTACTTATTCTGAAATTTTCAAGCAAATCGATCCATTTTGTAAAAATAGCGAGGTTTTGTCCTATTTTAAGCTTCATTACTTGGACTATTTATAAATAATTTATAAACAATTAAATTGTTTATAACAATTTTTTGACCACTCGGATCGAAATCCACCCTCGAAATTCGTAATCAGTAGCCAAAACTCAATAAGAAACCGTTGAGTTTGCCCATCAGAATTGAAAGGTCCACGCTGACCTAGCTGGTGCTCAGACTATCCACAGAGAACGGCAGTTCTCACCAGTGGCGCACAACACCCCTACATGCGACACTATATATCCACGAAATTTTCGATTTTCTAAACCTGACTGAATTAAAAATTGGGCCAAATCCCATCTTAAAGTTTAGGAAAAGACTCGTTTATCCATATGTTACTTCTCCATTTTGGTCCAAGGGTGTGGATTTTACGGCCCTTCCCATTTAAAGCCTGTTTTTCGTTCTCGTCCCCAAAACTCCCAAAAATTTCACAAGTTTAAGCCCGACCTTTGCGGCTTCTCATAGCACAGATCATTACCTTTCCAACGCATGTTTAATTTTGAAAATCGGTTATACCATTCAAAAGTTATCGAGCTCAGAAATATGACTCAATTTTTATTTAAAAAATGGAAAATGTTTGTGGATATGTATGTATGTATGTATGTATGTATGTGTGTGGAAAAGTTAAACCGATCTGAATTTGTTTTTCTGTGTTTCAAGAGGGTGTGAGGGCCGATTCAGAACCGGTCTAATTTTTGACTTCTGACTACCCGTAAGTCAGCTAGAGGGCTAGATAGATACAAAATAGCATATTTTTTGGGCGTATATATCTAAGGTTCAACGAAAGACAGGAAAACCGCAAATACACTAAATCAATAGGGATGAGTTAAGCTTTCAAATGGCGCCTAAGCGATCAAGCTGAGACATACACACTGCTCACCATAGCCAAAAAACTGAAAAATTAAACTTTGAAAATTTTGGTTTTTCGACAATTACTCAAAATTTCAACCTACGAATTGCGCCAATAACTGAGCGTTTGTAGAAGGAATCAGGACGCGTCTAATGGTGTATACCTTATATCTGGGAAAATTCGAATTTTTAAGTTATAGGCTTTATAAGTATGATCAAATCTATTTCTTATGGGAAAAACGGTTTTTCAAGCTCAATAATTCCTCTAATACGTTCAGTTATCATACTCGATCTTGGACGCATCAGATACTACTTGTCAATACGTTTCAAATTCATGTTTAGTGATCAACATCAGGTAAGCCGTTCAGAAGTTATAGAGATCCAAAAGTATAATAATTAGTCCAGGAACTGAAATTTTTCACTTCGCAATTTTTACAGAATGGATAGATTTGCTTGAAAATTTGACAATAAGTAGTGGATAGTCCAAGGATCAAAATTTATATGATGCCGAAAGACGCTTTTACCATGGGGTGGTTGCCACCTCATCTCGAGGGTGGAATTTTTTTTATATTTTGACCGCAAATGCTGGTAAAAATATTAATTATAAGCAAAAAATGTTCATTATAAATTTTTTTGATAAAATTAATAGTTTTCGATTTATTAGTTATCGAAGCTGTTAGTTTTATATCGAAAAGATTACCAGATAACGGCAGTTCTCGCCAGTGGCGCAGAAATACGCCCCCCTAAACGTGACACTATTATATACACGAAATTTTCAATTTTCTAAATCTGACTGAATTGAAAATTGTGCCAACTCACATCTTCAAGTTCAGAAAAAGACTCACCCATTCATATGTCATTCATATGAATGGGTGCCATTCACACATTCATATGTCAACCATCCATTTTGGTCCAAGGGTGTAGATTTTAAGGCCCTTCATATTTAGAGTCTGTTTTTCGTTCTCGTCCCCAAAACTCCCAAAAAGTTTAAAAATTTAAGTCCAACCTTTATGGCTTCTAATAGAACTGATCATTACCTTTCCAACGCATGTCTAATTTTGAAAATCGGTTATACCATTCAAAAGTTATAGAGCTTAGAAATGTTACTCAATTTGTATTTAAAAAAGGGAAAATGTTTGTGGATATGTATGTATGTGTGTTTGAAAGTTAAACCGATTTGATATTTTTCTCTGTGTTTAAAGAGGGGGTCAGGGCCGATTTAGAACCGGTGTAGTTTGTGACTTTTGACCACCCATAAGCCAGCTATAAATAGGACTTGGTAGGTACAGAACGGCATATTTTTTGGGGGTATATATATTCGAATCAAGAAGAGGTAGGAGAACCGCAAATACATCAAATCAATAGTGTTGACTTAAGCTTTCAAATGGTGTTTAAGCCGTCAGGATCAGACATACACACGGCTCAGTATAGCCGAAAAACTGAAAAACTAAACTTTGGGTTTTTCGACAATTACTCAGCATTTCAACCTACGAATTGCGCCAATAACTTAGCGTTTGTAGAAGGACTCAAGACGAATCTAACGGTGTATACCTCATATCCGGGAAAATTCGAATTTTTAGGTTATAGGCTTCATAAATATGATAAAATCTATTTCTTGTAGGAAAAACGGTTTCTCAAGCTCAATAATTCCTGTAATAGCTTCAGTTATCATACTTGACCTTAGATCCATCAGATACTACTGGTCAATACGTTTCAAACTCATGTTTACTGATCAAAATCGGTTAAGCCGTTTAGAAGTTATTAAGATACAAAAGTATAATCCAATTAACGATTATTCCCCAAATGGTTTATGTAGTTGTAGTGGTTACGACGCTAAATTTGATCTGGCAACGGGCAATCCGACTTCATTTACCGGCCATCTCAATATATTTTTTTTCAATTTACAGTACAACCTGTCATATCCGGACCTGTCATATCCGGACCTCCCCATATCCGGACGGTTCTGCGCCGTCCGGATCTACCGAAATCTACCGAGAAAGGCAGTCCTGTTGTTGGACAACGCACTAAAAGAAGAACTAAAAGATGGCCAAATAATGTATTATAGGATCTATAAAACGTGTCTATCGACGAAAGTTACTGACGGCGCTGATTACTGGAATGTATGAAGGAGAAAACGTTTCATAGACTGTAAAAGAAGTAGTGGTCTTGATATCCGGATTTTTTCATATCCAGATCGGTCTGTCGCCACATTGATCCGGATATGGCAGGTTGTACTGTATTTCGAATAGAAAAAAATCTATTGGACATTCGATGGACACTAGATCATTTGGGAGATAATGCAACAAAGGTGACCATTTATAAAGCTTGACGTGTAATAGAGGAACATTGCATTCAACTTCATACATTTAATTTATAAATAACTTTGAAAAACTCATGATACAAGAATAAAAAACCGCTAAACGCCGTAAAAATGAGTGGCGCATAAAATATTCCATCTACAAAATATCTGATATGAATGTTACGTGGCGCGAAAATGGAGTTTCATTTGATGCAAAACAAAATTCTAATTTTATTTTAAAATATTTTTCCATAATATTTGCTAAATTTGAAGTAAACGCGCCACAAAAGAGTTTCAAAATTCAAACTGTATCAAAGTTACTCTTTTGTGGCGCGTTTACTTCAAATTTAGCAAATATTATGGAAAAATCTTTTAAAATAAAACTAGAATTTTGTTTTGCATCAAATGAAAATCCATTTTCGCGCCACGTAACATTCATATCAGATATTTTGTAGATGGAATATTTTATGCGCCACTCATTTTTACGGCGTTTAGCGGTTTTTTATTCTTGTATTATAGACTGCAACAATTTGAACATCATACGATTTTCGACTTCGATTACCTGGCAGCGATACTCTTCCAGTAACATAACGTACTACGAAACGCATGGGTTTGGTGAGAGGGCCTTATATACCAATATCGTTTTAAATATGTCTCTCTCTTCTTATCATTGAAATTACATACCTAAATTAAATTATTTCCTATACTGTATGTAACAAATATACCCAAAAATTTTCAAAACAACCTTCGTAATAAAAAAATAAAAATCTTACTTGAATATCTGATTTATCCGAGATTTAGGCATAGAAAACTTCAAAAATACTCTCAAAAATCTTATCATGATCAAAGGTCTCGGTGCTCTTAATATAGATAAGTAGCTGAATCTTGGAACTATGCTAAGCATTTCAAAAACTTGCAAAATAACTGATATCCAAAGGAAAAACACCATACTTGCATCAAATTGGCACCAATGGTCTTTTAGGTAAGGTCGATCGCCCTACAACAAGAAGATAATGATTAAATTATTTCTAAACTCATATCTAGAAAAAATAAAAATTTTATCTAACGTTTCAGTTTTTAGATCTGTATTCGCATTCAAAATACAATTACCAGCATACAACAGTTATAGTTCAATCTTCTTCTTGTTGTGCTCTATCCTTTAGTGGAGGTTAGCGACTACGCTGCCAAATCTGTCACTCTCCAAGGCAGCTCTAAACAAAGATATTTGGATCCCGGGACCCCGTTTTGCTTCATATCAATCTTCCCCTGCATGATCAGTTGTACGAGGCGGTACTTTTTCTGTGTACCAGATAACTAACTTTTCTAACTTTGATGATCTTTAGCAGCTCCTTATCTGTACCTATTCTCCTCAGGATATTTTCGTTGGTGGTGTGGGTTGTCCAAGGTATTTTCAAGATCCTTGTATAAAGCCAGAGTTCAAAGGCTTTTAACTTGTTCATCAGCGTTATGTTGAGGGTCCAGGCCTCCGTTCCATACAAAAGTATTGAACACACATAGCAATGCAGAAAACGACATCTAAGACATATTAATGCTACTGTTACAAAATAATAAGCTTTTCATTTTGATAAAGCCTTGTCGGGATACATCTATTCTCGCTCTTACTTCTTGTTTATAATCAAGTTGATTCTTGAACCAGCAGCCAAGATATTTGTGTTATTTTACGTATTCAAGCATTTCAAGCTGTTGGTGGTTCACATAAATATAAGGAAGGGGTAAAGGAGAGTCATAAAAATTTATAGGTTCCCTCACAGCTGATTTTTGCAGGACTGTTTGACAAAAAAACTTACAATTTACTAGTAATATTGTCCGACAAATTTTAACGGTGCTCCAGTTGTCGGGCGCAATAAAGTTTAGAAACCTCTATATTTACTAGACGCACCCCTCCTGTAAATTTTCTGTACTAGAACAGTACGGAAGTACCGAAAGTACGCGGCAGAAACACGACCCGACACAGAGAAGACAAATTGATTGCTCGAAACAGCGGAGATGAAAACCCTTCGAAAAATCAAGGGTCAGACACTATGGGACAGAGATAGAAGTACAGATATAGGACGGAGATGCAAGGTGGATAACATTAATAACTGGGTAAGAAACAGAAGAATAGAATAGAATGACCACATAAGCCGAATGACAACAAATAGGGTAGTCAGGACAGCGAGAGACGGTTCCCCAATAGGAAGACGATCAGTGGGAAGACCACGAAAACGATGGAACGACAACTTACTAGAGGCACATTGAAAAAACAGACAGAGTCTCATGTCTATACAAAAAAAAAGAAGAAGAAGAAGAAGAAAATTTGTAAGACTCGACATGAATAACTGAATAAACAAATTCTTATAAGGGGGGTAATCATGATTTTAAGTGTGGGCCCAAGGTCTATTAGGAATATTTAGCTTAAGAAAACGTACTCTAATAATATGTTGAGTGTAGATCTTAATGTAATATACAGGGTGTAACAAAAATACAGGTCATAAATCAAATCACATATTCTGGGACCAAAAATAGTTTGGATGAACCTAACTTACCTTAGTACAAATATGCACACAAAAAAAGTTACAGCCCTTTGAAGTTACACGATAAAAATCGATTTTTTCCGATACAGTCAAACCCGCTTATTAGAATACCTCTTAAAGGAATATCCCGGTTTAAGGAATAGAAACTTGAGGTACCGAAACGTTTCTACTAGCGACCAATGATCGGTTATTAGAATATCCCGGCTATAGGAATAATTTTGATTGGCACGAAGGCTATTCCAATAAGCGGGTTCGACTGTATATCGAAAAGTATTAGAGATTTTTTAATGAAAATGGACACGTGGTAGTCTTATGGCAGAAACATTTTAAACATAAATTATAGTTAAATTTGTGCACCCCTGTTTTGTTCCCTTAAACCCCCCCAAACTTTTTTGTACGTTCCAATTAAATTATTATTGTGGTACCCTTAGTTAAACACAATGTTTTTAAAACTTTTTTGCCTCTTAATATTTTTTCGATAAACCAGTTTTAATCGAGATGCTGCTTCTTTTTTAATATGTTTACATACAAATTTTATGTGGGTTCTGTGCATTTAAACCCCCCAAATGTTTGTGTACGTTCCAATTAATTTATTATTGCGGTACCATTAGTTGAACAGTATATTTTTAAAACTTTTTTGCCTCTTAGTATTTTTCCGATGAGGCACCTTTTATCGGGATGTGGCTTCTTTTCTAATATGGTTCAAAATATACCTCAAACTGTAATTTATAAAAAAAATTTCATATTATTACCAGGTCTCTACAATCGTACGTAACAGTATACAAATATGTGGTGGATTTGACAAATATTCAAAATATCTCGATAAAAACTAGCTTTTCCAAAAAGTACTAACAGGCAAAAAAGTTTTAAAAACATTGTGTTTAACTAATGGTACCACAATAATAATTTAATTGGAACGTACAAAAAAGTTTGGGGGGGTTTAAGGGAACAAAATCCCATAAAATTTTTATGGGGTGCACAAATTTAACTATAATTTCTTTTTAAAATGTTCCTGCCATAAGAATGCCACGTGTTTATTTTCATTAAAAAATCTCTAATAATTTTCGATATATCGGAAAAAATCGATTTTTATCTTGTAACTTCGAAGGGCTGTAACTTTTTTTGTATGCTCATTTGGACTAATAAGGTAAGTTAGGTTCAATTGAACTATTTTTGGTCCCAGAATATGTGATTTAATTTATGAGTTGTATTTTTGTTACACCCTGTATAATAAGTACAGTTTGATAGTCATATTGAAAAAAAAAAGAATAAAACTCAACTTACTTCGATAGTCTTGTATCCTTACCTTAATTTTAAATTAAGTATTTAAGTATAAAAGTTTTATTAACATTTGAACAAAATATATTGATTATCATTATTGTCTTCTGAAAACAATACTACCTATTCTTAAATAAAGAATAACCTTAATAATTATTATTCAGTACTTTTAATTACAGTAGTTTTAGATCCATTAATCCATCCAATAATTAATTAATATTTTAACAATAGGATGCACTAATATAATTACCGAAGAACTCATTGAGATTATACAGTGAGATTATACATAATACAAAGCGGGCCAAAGAAAACAGTCCACCTCGATATTTGGCAGTATTTATTAGATTTTAAGGAAATGAAGAAACAGGTCGATTTTTGATCTAAGGGGACACATTTTTACGGAACATACATCTGTCATTTGTCAACCCCCTCCCTTCCATTTCCCCCAATCCTTATTTTTAAATAGGGAATAGGGGTCGTGTGCTACCTCATTTGAAAGGTTATTAAATTCTCTATTCAGTAATATTAATATTGACATAATTATTTATACAGGGTGTCCAAGAAAAATTATTTTGAATTAAATTAATTGACAAAAAAAGAAGAATGTATGCAATTTTTAACTCAAAATAGATTCTAATACTGCCAGATAAAAGAGAAAAATGTTTATTTGACAAATAAATATTGTTTTTCGCTTAAATTCAATATTCAACCTACCAAGAGGCAGATGAGTGGCAGCTTGAACATTGAAATTAAGCGAAAAGCAATGTTTGTTTATCAAAAAACATTTTTTTTCTATTTTGTGACAGCAGTAAAATGTATTTTGAATTAAATAAATTATATTCATTTTTCTTTTTGTGTCAATTAATTTAATTAAAATATTTTTTCTTGGACACCCTGTATAAATAATTATGTTAATGTTTATATTACTGAACCTTGATATTACAACCATTTAAATGAGCTAGTACACGACCCCTATTCCCTATTTAAAAATAAGGAGTGGGGGAAATGGAAGGGAGGGGGTTGACAAATGACAGATATATGTACCGTAAAAATGTGTCCCCCTTAGATCAAAAATCGACCTGTTTCTTCATTTCCTTAAAATCTAATAAATATTGCCAAAAAACGAGGTGGACTGTTTTCTTTGGCCCACACTGTATACATAAGTAAGTAGTCAAATAGATCTATACTACTACATGGCTAGTTATACAGACTATTTAGTATTCAATTAGATATTCGCACTATAAATGGCAACACTGCTTCCCTGCTGCTCACCTAATGCAAATGATTCGCGGCTGATTCATTCAGTTATTCGTCATTCTACAGTAATAATAATATCGTATGGCATTTTTGCCGGGGAGATCCTTTTGGATAGTTCCGGCGCCATTTACATCTTTAACCCTGTTTTAAGTAACTAGTGCCGATGTACACTAGCCCAGATTCTATAACTAGATTCTACAGTGACAATGCAACTCATTATTTTAAGCAATGTTGCCGATTTTAACGATTCCTTCATTGGAGTATATCTAATCAAACATTAAACAGTCTGTATTACATGACTTTTACAGAGACAGTTTCTGTTGACATGGATTTAATGTAGCTATATCATCATCATCATTATCCGTAGTTCACCCCACAAATTCCTGTCTTGAGCAAATTATTTGCGGCTGATTCATTCAGTCATTCGTCGTTCTACAGTGACAATGCAACTCATTCTTTTAAGCAATGTTGCCGATTTTACCGATTCCTTCATTGGAGTATATCTAATCAAACATTAAACAGTCTGTATTACATGACTTTTCCAGAGACAATTCCTATTGACATGGATTTAACGTAGTTATATCATCATCATCATTCAGTCTATACTTGTCCACTGCTGAACCTAGGTCTCCCGTAGTTCACCCCACAAATTCCTGTTATGAGCCGCTTACATTCAATTTTGGCATATCCGCTTCAGGTCATCTGTCCATCTTGTCGGTGGTCGTCCTCTACTCCGAAAGGTGTCCTGTCTGGGTCTCCACTCGAGAATACGTTTCGTCCATCTCTCGCGACATGCCCTGTCCAGTTCCATTTCAAGGTCGATATTCTTCTGATTGCGTCGGGTACTCCCGATATACGGCGCAATTCTGTGTTGGTTATTTGGTATCTTGGGGTTAATCCCAAGCTATATAATGAAGCCCAATGTAATGAAATACGCAGATGATAGAGTAATTTTATTAGACAGTTTATTTTAATCTGATTCAGAATTAGGGGAGGCCTATGTTCCACTTTGGACGCAGAAGGCTGGATGATGATGATGGGATGCACTCAGTGGCGTGCTGGCCATATAAATGAATCGGTGCAATCACCAAGAGGCCGCGGCCGGTCAAATAAGTTTCCATTATAAATAATGAATAAAAAATTCTGATTATAGAAGGTAACATGAGGATGGGAGGCCGCTTTCCTATAAAATCACCGGGCCGCTTGAAAAGTTCCAGCACGCCACTGGATGTACTTGGTATCGGATATGTTCGAGATTTCATTATGTGTAGATAAAGACGTTTTAAACACATTTATTCTTACCTTCAGAATTCCCCTTATGTGCATTTTGGCTATCATTTCGGAGGTAAAAAGAATTGTGACAACAGCATCGACAGAAAAGGTGGTAGTCTGCATAAAATGGAATTTCTCGAAGGTTTTTGGAGTATTGCAACTTACAGAGGCCAGACTTAACAGAGCACATGTTCTCATCAAACGTCGTACCCATCTCTGAAAATAAAAATAATTATTGTAGCTATCTAAACTTAAACTTACGTACATTTGTACCTATTTTTAGAATGTTATAGAGTTTTTTTCCTTAGAATATATTTTGATAACTATAATTGACACTAGTTGACTTTGTGTTACTTTTACTATTTTTAGTGGGAATTAATAAAAATTTCTGTTTAAAATACGTCTATTTTGACGTTTCAATATTAAGTTCGGAAATATTTCTCAAAATACAAATTAAAGAATAAAGAATGACTAAGTTTTCAATCTAATAGCACATAAAACAACATTAAAAATATTACTCTACATCCCATCAGATTGAAAACAATGGGAACCTTCTCTGGTTACATCTCCGAGTCTTCTAAAATTTGCAAGCCATAACGGATACTGAGACTAAAGAAGATGAGGCAATTTTACAATTTATAATTCACGTCCCATCTGCTCAGCGCGGTAAAGTTCCAACGAGAATGGTTCCCTTCGTACTCCAATCAGAGCAAACATGTAAATCAAAAATTAATAACCATTTTCAATTTCGTTGCAACACGAAACTACAGCCGCATCATATTCTAGTTTAATCAGAGACCGCAGCAAGCACCTCTACAGGTTTCGAAACTTATTAGTCTCTCATCAGGAGGCACATATGCTGCTCTCCCTGACCCAATCAGGACAAACCCGGGCGTGCAGTCACGGATTGCAACGAACGAAATGACAGGGATGCCCTAGCGCCAACTGCTAGCAAAAGACTAAGTTTTCAATTTAATAGCACATAAAACAACATTAAAAATATTACTCTACATCCCACCAGATTGAAAAACAATGGGAACCTTCCCTGGTTACACCTCCGAGGCTTCTAAAATTTGCAAGCCAACTGATGCTGAGGGTACCCCGTCAAAATAGCCCCGTCAAAAAAGCTCCGACAAAATAGCCTCGACATAATATCCCGCACACAAAATAGCTCCGATAAAATAGCCTGCAGACAAAATAGCCGCGGAATAATAGCCCGCCGACAAAATAGCCCCGACAAAATAGCCCCGACAAAATAGCCCCGTCAAAAAAGCTCCCTTCAGAATTCATTATGAAATCATTCCTTAAAAATACATTTTTTCGGAAATGGTAATTATCCTCAATTCAAATGTTTATCTTAACCACATTAAATAAAAATGGTCTTTTCAGAGAACTCGAGTCCTGTCTTCCCTGCCTCTTGGAAGTTTAAACATTTAAGTTAATAGAAAATCAATGTTTATTTATGATATAAACATTTTTTTCTGTTTTCGGGCAACAGTAAAATGTATTTTAAATTAAATAAATTAAATACATTCTTCCTTTTTGTCAAATAATTTAAATTAAAAAAAAAGTTTTGGACGCCTTGTATAACTAATTATGTAATTGTTTATAAGAGGCTGTTTTAGCCGGGGCTATTTTAGCCGGGGCTGTTTTGACCGGGGCTATTTTGTGTGCGATCCATTTTGTCGGGGCTATTTTGTTTGCGGGCTATTTTGTCGAGGCTATTTTGTGTTCGGGCTATTTTGACGGGGCTGTTTTGACGGGGCTGTTTTGACCGGGCTATTTTGACGGGTCACGGATGCTGAGACTAAATAAGTTTCGAAACCGGTATATGTGCTTGCTCCACTCTCTGATTGAACTAGAATATGATACGGCTGTAGTTTCGTGTTGCAACAAAATTGAAAATGGTTATTCATTTTTGATTTACATGTTTACTCTGATTGGAGTAGGAAGGGGACCATTCTCGTTGGAACTTTACCGCACTTTACACTTTATAAATTGTAAATTCCCTCATCTTCTTTAGTTTCAGCATCCGTTATGGCTTGCAAATTTTAGAAGCCTCGGGGGTGTAACCAGAGAAGGTTCCCATTGTTTTCAATGTGGTGAGATGTGGAGTAATATTTTTGGTGTTGCTTTATGTGCTATTAGATTGAAAACTTAGTCTTTTGCTAGCAGTTGCCGCTAGGACATCCCTGCAAATTTACTTCGTTGCAATCCGTGACTGCACGCCGGGGTTTGTCCTGGTTGGGTCAGAGAGATGTGCCTCCTGATGAGAGACTAATAAGTTTCGAAACCGTTAGAGGTGCTTGCTGTACTCTCTGATTGAACTAGAATATGATGCGGATGTAGTTGCAACGAAATTGAAAATGGTTATTCATTTTTAATTTACAAATTAAAGAAATTATTTTGTTTTGTTACGTAGTAATACGAAAAGTTTTCAGTAGTAATTGCACAAGAGCTCTAAAATTATTGAATTTTTTACGAGTGACACTTTGACAATTGTAATTTCACGAGCCGAAGGCGAGTGAAATTATGTCAAAGTGTCACGAGGGCAAAAATTCTATATTAATTTTGGAGATCGAGTGCAATTTATTGCGATTATTTCATGAATAAAACTGTTCAAAACCAAAATTTTATTGTAATTTATTTATGTAAGTACAAAATTATTACAATTAAACACACAGTTGTTATAAATATTTCACGGTTGAAAGTCATCACTTTTATAATTTTTAAAACATTAATTGTCATTAATGTCACTGAATTTATTTTTTCTTAGCAACAAAGGGCATCTGACGTAATATACTTGACGACGGGAAATTATCAAAAATTATCAATTTAATTTAGATTTCTGTAGCTTTCTATTGGTCAAAATCTCCTATGAATGAAATAATCAGTAGTAATTGCACAAGAGCTCTAAAATTCTCTATTAATTTTAGAGATCGAGTGCAATTTGTTGCGATTATTTCATGAATAAAACTGTTCAAAACCAAAATTTTATTGTAATTTATTTATGTAAGTACAAAATTATTACAATTAAACACACAGTTGTTATAAATATTTCACGGTTGAAAGTCATCACTTTTATAATTTTTAAAACATTAATTGTCATTAATGTCACTGAATGTATTTTTTCGTAGCAACGAAGGGCATCTGACGTAATATACTTGACGATGGGAAATTATCAAAAATTATCGATTTAATTTAGATTTCTGTAGCTTTTTATTGGTCAGAATCTCCTATGAATGAAATAATCTTAATAATTTAATTTTATTTGTCTCTTTCATTCTGAAAATTTAGGCCGACTTTAAAATGATATTGTCAATATTTTAAAGGTGTAGAATTCCTGAGACCATTTTATTGGAAGATATATAGTTAGTTCATTTGATTACATATGAAATCAACTTTTACTTAAGAATGCCCGTCAGATAAATCATAACATGTGATTTGTTTTTAAAAAGACAACCACAATACCTACTCATGATAGTAAAATTCTCTCATTATTGATGCTATTGTAAATCATGAGTAAAAAATAGGAAAAAATGATAAATACTATCCCGACATGGTAAGTATTTGATCTTAAATTTAGTTTACTCTAATCTAGTTAATTATTAACGTGAAAGTCTAATTTTATATGTATTAGGTACCTACATATACATACAGGGTGAGGCAAATAAAGGGCCTATTAGAAATATCTCGAGAACTAAAGGCAACAGAATCATGAAAATTTGAATAAAGGGGTTTTGAAGGATGATCTATTAAATGAAAATATTTTCATCTCTTTGCAACTTCCGGTTATACCGGAAGTTGCTTATAACTTCGTTTTTTTAAATGGGACACCCTGTATATTTTTACATTTTTGGATTCTCTTCGATGTCTTCTTTCTTAAAATATGAGGTTTTGTAATATTATACAGGGTATTTTAAAAGATAATTACGTTTTTTTATTAATTTCGTAGCAAAATTAACACCCTGTAGAATTGTAGTAGTTTGACATCTAAAACTCTACTTACGTTCAAATGATTTTTAATATACTCTACTATTGTTATGAATCATAAGTAATGCTAAATTTTTAATTTTAGTATACAGGGTTGGTCGAAACTCGGAATGAGTATTTTCTGAGTTTTCTTAAATGGAACACCCTGTATTTTAGTATTGTAATGAAATGATATTGTATGGTACTTTTTTGTTTCTTAAGCATTCCCTATACCTAACTGCTTTAATTTGTGCTTAATTGTTGGTCGCACCAACAATCTTAACTACGTAGGTATTTTGATAGCTAAACAATTATTGGTAATTTTAAGGACCAGTCTGGATTAATATGTATTTATTTCTGAAAAATTATTTGGGATTGAGTTTTTTCACGGCCAACCTAATAAAATTTTACGTATTTTTTGTTGCAATTATTGTTTAGCTAGTTATTACCAATAACTCACAAATTAAAGCAGTTAGGTATAGGGAATGCTTAAGAAATAAAAAAGTACTATAAAATATCATTTCATTACAATACAAAAATACAGGGTGTTCTATTTAAGAAAGCTCAGAAAATACTCATTCCGAGTTTCGACCAAACCGGTATACTAAAATTAAAAATTTAGCTATACTAATGATTCTTAACAATAGTAGAGTATATTAAAAATCATTTGAACGTAAGTAGAGTTTTAGATGTCAAACTACTACAATTCTACAGGGTGTGAATGTTGCTATGAAATTAATAAAAAAACGTAATTATCTTTTAAAATACCCTGTATAATATTAAAAAACCTCATATTTTAAGAAAGAAGACATCGAAGAGAATCCAAAAATGTAAAAATATACACGGTGTCCCATTAAAAAAAAAACGAAGTTATAAGCAAGCGGTATAACCGGAAGTTGCAAAGAGATGAAAATATTTTCATTTAATAGATCATCTTTCAAAATCCCTTTATTCCAATTTTTATGATCCTGTTGCCTTTAGTTCTCGAGATATTTCTAATAGGCCAGTTATCTGCTTCACCCTATACAGGGTGTTTCATTAATAATTGTCCATATAGTAACTGGAGAAACCTTAGCACAAAATACGAAGATTTAACCTAAAACACTTAAATAAAATGTGGTTCCTTACTGAGTTACAGGGTGTTTTATCTAAAAATTTAAAAATTATTTTTGCTTAGCATTTTAAAACTATTCGACGTATCCTTTTCATACTTAACAGAAAGTGCGACTACTATACAGCCTACTAAATTACGATAAACAAGCGTTTCTAGCTACTACCAGAGGCGTACGACAGGGGATAGTGAATTGTTGACCCTTCTCAAATTCTACGCCACTGGTGGAATTACTATTTTAGTACCATTTTTAAATTCTCAAATATTTTCTACGTAAATAATATACTCCTCATTGGTAACGATAAAGTCATTAGTTTTCGAGATATTTCAAGTTAAATATGAAACGGCACGGTTATTTCGATTAATTTACGATATGATTCATATGATTAAAATTTAAAAATTATTTGTACCCAGTACTTTAAAACTATTTGACGTATCCTTATCATACTTGGTAGGAATTGTAGGTACTGTACACCCTAATAAATTAAGATAAATAAACGTTTCTAGCTACTACCAGAGGCGTACGACAGGGGATAGTGGCTGGTTGACCCTTCCCAAATTCTACGCCACTGACGAAATTGCTATTTTAGTGTAATTTTTTGATTTTCAATACTTTTTATGTAAATAATATACTGTTCATTCGTAACGATAAAATGATTAGTTTTCGAGATATTTGGAATTAAATACAATACATTAATCAAAATAACCGTGTCGTTTCATTTTTAACTTCAAAAATCTCGAAAACTAACGACTTTATCGTTACGAATGAGGAGTATATTATTTTCATAGAGAGTATTGGAGAATCCAAAAATTGAACCAAAATAGCAATTCCGCCAGTGGCGTAGAATTTGGAAAGGGTAAACCATTCACTTTCCCCCGTCGTACGCCTCTGGTAATATACAGAAACGTTTGTTTAACATAATTTAGTAGTTTGTACAGTACCTATACTTCCTGCCAAGTATGAAAAGGATACGTCGAATAGTTTTAAAATGCTGAACAAAAATAATTTTTAAATTTTTAGATAAAACACCCTGTAACTCAGTAAGGAACCACATTTTATTTAAGTGTTTTAGGTTAAATCTTTGTATTTTGTGCTAAGGTTTCTCCAGTTACTATATGGACAATTATTAATGAAACACCCTGTATATCGTCGATATGTTATGGATTTATTAATATGTACCTAGTGGCATTTTTTACTACTAATTTATTCTTTTAATATTGTAGGTAATCGTCAATTGTAACTAGATCTTACTACATTTTGCTGAAGAATTTGTGACGCAATTAGTTTCATTTTTAACATCATAGTAGCAGCTTCTTTGATTATTTTCTTTTTGTCATCTATTTCTTTTAGGTCTATACATGACACATTGAAGTGTATGTTCACTTTTCCATGCGTGTTTAAATATTTGAGATCTATCAAATTCTCTATTTTCATATAAGATCGATGTTCACTTATACTAACATTTAATGGTCAGAATGGTCTTAATGTTTCACCTAAATAAAAGTGTTTGCATTCACAAGATATTTTATAAATGCAATTCTTTATTCTTTGTTGTTCGTTATTAGGTTTGGGTGTGTTGTTATCGTTTTAGTAAATCTTAAAACTAACTTAAATTCTAAGTTCATACATCAAAACAAAACATAATTACCTTGTTCACCCATTCAATATCTGCGCTTTCGTTGAAAGCCTCATCAGGTCCATAATCAGCCAAAATTGGTTCCCCTTTTAAGCTCTGCTTCCTTCCTAGCATCATCTTGATTCTTTCCGGGATAAATTTCGAACGAATTTTACCTAAAAATAAACAACTTAATAACTTTTAACAAATAAAAATTCTCAAGTATTTTTATTACCGAATCCTATTTACAAAAACGTAATAAAAATTAAACCTCGATGGGAAGAAAGGGGGCCCAGAAGTTATGTACTACTGTAATTAAATAATAAGTACAAAGTAGGTAAATTGCAAAAAAAGTGAAAAAATGGGGTTTTTCATTCGAATTTTTTCGACCCCTTGAGAACATAACTTACAACCTTCATATTCCGCCTAGAAAAACCATAATATTATGACTGAAACGTGTGATAAATTTCGTTAGGATTAGTTTAATAGTTTTTGCATAACAATTTTGCCATCTAGTGTCTGCAAAACACATTTCAAATTTGTAAAACTATGCTGCGTCCAAAATAGTCGAACTCTAAATACTCGAACATTTTTATTATTAGTCCAAGCAATAAGCAATGAAGCTTAAAATAGGACAAAACCTCGCAATTTTTATAGAATACATCGATTTGCATGAAAATTTGGAATTAAGTTCACCTTACCCTCTACTTCAAAATCTATATTGTGCTGACGGCCGCTTTTTATTTTTTAAGCGTGGAAACTACCCCTTATTGCTAAAATCTATAAAAAAGCTTAAAAAGGATGAAATTTGTTCAGATGCATTACATAATGATTGTCTAATACTGCAACTATATTTATTGACTATTTCGGCCCTTTAAAAGTTCAGTTTTTAAGTGTGCAAACTCCCCCAAATTGCTCAAATTTGCTCAAAACTTCTCAAAAATGCTTAAGCAGGATAAACTTTGATTCGGATGATTTATGTGATAATGGTTTGATATTCTTAATATAATTTCTGAGTATTTCAACCCTTCAAAATTTATTTTTGAAGGGTGAAGACTACCCCTTATTGCCAAAACCTATAAAAAAGCTTAAAAAGAGTGAACTTATTTGTTCAGATGCATTACATCATGATTGTCTAATAAGTACTGGAACTTAATGCCCTTATGCTTAAATTTGCCCAAAATTGCTCAAAAAATGCTTAAGGAGGATAATATTTGATTCGGATGATTTATGTAATAATTATAGATATTCATTTATATTCGTCCCGCCTAAAATTTACGGATACACGTATACGCAAATTATGTATACGTATTCGTATGTTATATAGTTCCATGAGTTTAGTATAAATCAATGTATAAGTATATATAAGTTTCTAACGTACACCATACAAAAAACATCGCTAACTTATTACATTATTATGCTTCCAACAGGATTTCTCCATTTTTTTTAATATAGGCATTGGTTTTTTAACCCTCACTTTTTTATTTTTTATCCTAGAGAGTTTGGTAAAGAAGAATTTTGTAGGTTTTTACAATTTCTATAAGGCTATTAATATTAAATCCTTTTAAAACTCTCAGTCGCAAAAAGAGGCGACTTTGAAAGGGTTGGTAAAGGTGGTTTTTGAATGTTAGTACCTACTAGTTTTAATTGTCAATAGCTCACTTAATTTTTGCCGTAGAAAAATTTTTTGCTAAACCAAGTTCTTGGGAATTAAATAATAAACAATTTCATATTTAAACATTTTTTTCGTATCTCTGATAGTAATCTTTCTATTCTGAAGAAAAAGGCATTTTTTACTAAACTACAAATATATAACTACATTATATACTAAATTTACAATCAAGATGCAGTAGAAATAAACAAACAGACACGTTAAATGCTACTAGGAGCATTGCCGAATCATAATTTACAATGTATATGGGTCATTTCATTTCAAATCACTCAATTTTGGAGCAAAAAAATTTTGGACCTCCGATTTGTCTGAAAATTGGTATATAGGGGAGTGCAATTAGAACGAAAAGATACAATGTTTCGGAAAAAATCAAACAAGGTTATATTTTTCTAAAACTTTTTTTGTTAGTTTATAAATATGTTAAAGTAAAAAGTTCTACTCACAAATTTCGCCGCTATTTGTTTATTAATTGTTTAAACAATAACAATTGTTCTGTATAAATAATGTTAAGAATACGGGTGAATTCAACATTTTATTTTGATAAAAAATATTTTTATTTTAGTTTTGATTATGCTGAACCCGAATCTGACATTACAATTTGCAAATTCAAAATGGCGGATTCAAAACGGCGGATTTTTTCCTAAAAATCCTTAAAAAGTAGTTGTAAAATCCGAATTTTTTTTATAAAACGTGTTTGTTTACATATATGTGGATATTTTTGAGAGGTTGCTGAACCTGAATCAAATTTTGATAATTTAAATTATAAAATGGCAAATCCAAAATGGCGGATAACTTAAAAAATAGTTGTAAAATAATAGTTTCTTTACAAAATGTATTTATTTCTACATATATTTATTTTTGAGAGCCTGGATAAACCTAACTTAAATGTTAACATTAAAAACTATAAAATGGCGGATCCAAAATGCGGATTTTCTAAAAACAACATAAAAAAGAACATTTTTCAAAAACATTTATTGTTTTTATTTTTAGCAGGTTGTTGAATCTGAATTAAAGATTAAAAATTTAAATTTCAAAATGGCGAATCCAAAATAGCGGATATTTAAATGAAAAAGAAGTAGAATCCAATCAAACAAATTTCAGTTATGAGTAAAATACCTATATTTTTCATAATACTGAAAATTGTTATTATGGAAAGTTGTTCAGAATTAAAAACGATGTGTCAATATGCAATTACACTCTTCTAATCGAAATATTGTGAACTATAAAGGTACATATTTATTGCGCGAAATATAATTTTTTTACGTACCTCGTATAATATTGATAAAATATAATATTTTATATTTGCATATTAAGTGTTAGACCATGCACAGCTATTTATGACGAATAACTTTCTTCATAAAATTAATAATAAAACAGTTATCATAAATAATAAGTGAAAATTTAATGAAGAAGTTGGGTATAATTAATTTGAAACAATATTAAAAAAAAACAAATTTTCGATTAGAAGGATATAATTACATATTGGAACATAGTTTTAATTCCAAACAACTTTTCTTTATAAAAATTTTCGATATTGTGAAATATAAAGGTACTTTACTCTTGAGTGAAATTCATATTTTTTGACATACCTCGTACAAAATTAAGAAAATTTGATATTGGATGGTTGCATCTTATGTTATATACGATGCAGAGTATTTTGTAAAGAATAAGTTTTTTACTAAAACTGATAAAACTAAAAAAGTTATCAATAGGTTCCAAGTTACGCAGACATACTGTATAAGAGCTAAAAAAATTTTTTTTGTTGAACATTTATTATTGTTAAAGCTTATTATTAAATGTATTTTAGGCAAGTTATACAGAAAAAAGTTTTGATTACTCTGTATATACATTTTTTCAGCTGGTAATTTTCGGTTTTTGTATTACATTTTTGTTATCTTTCTTAGTTTTCTCAAAAAGAAATTGTTTATTTTACATTTAAACTAAAATAATTCAGTGTTTTTTTAAGACTACATCCTAAGCTTTAAAAAAATATATCAAAAAAATTGTATTAGATTTATTCCAACTTGAGTAATACCGTCTTAAATTGGTGGGAACTCTGTAAAACTACGAAGTTTTCAAAAATTACATTTTTTGAGATATCGTATTATTTGAATGAAATTTCTGAGATTTTTTTTGAATAGAAGATCGTTTAGTAAGATTATTGAGAGGTAAGTTGTGCAATTTTGAGAGTTTTATAAGTAAAATTTTATTAGTTACACATTTTTAAATCATTTTTAAGCAAAATTCATGTAAGACTCACTTTCCGCCCACACCGTACTTATGTCCATATATTTTATTTCTTTGTATTACAACCATAAGATAGCTTATTTCATCTTCTTTCATGTCCAATTTGTAAAATTTCTTTTGATCCATTAGTTAAAGAATTACATTAAAAAAACTCAACCGTGCACTTCTTCCAACGCTAGTTTACAGTGCGCCAATGTGTGTGAGAAGGGTGACTTTAGCGTTATAAATAAAAAATTACAGAAGCTAGAGATTTAACTCTAGAAAAATCTTTATATAAGTTTTTTTTGTAAAATTTTCTGAATTTTTCAATGGTCAAGTCAGTTTTTTTCTAAAAATTATATTTTCGGAGTTATTTAAAAAAACATCTAACTTCGCTGTTCATTTGTTTAATAAAAAATGAAGCACCCACTTCTCGAGTAGAACTTTTTGATATGTTGTATATTAAACATTTCTTGATGAAATTACAGAAAGTTTTATCTTGTTTGATTTTTTCCGAAGTGAAAATCTAAATGCACTCCCCTAATATAGCTTCTGCGGAACGTAAAAATAAGATATTTAAGGTCAAACAATCTTCTTCTTTTTTTCTCAAAATGTTATTTTATGCGATTTTACAGTGATTTGGTGTTTATTTATACAAATTTGCATTTTCTGTCGTAAAGTAGCAATGGAAAACATAATATTTTAATAGAAGGGACTCAAAAATGTTATTATATGGCATTATAACAAGTTACTTTGATTCAAAACAAGCTTTTGATCAAATTTTATAGTGCAGAAAACGTTAAAATACCGTTTTTTACATTTTTCTCCATTCCCAAAATACATCATAATCGATTTGGCTGAAAATTTTCCCACAGATAGACAAAACATAGGACTTTAAGTGGTGAGAAGGATTTGAATTATATTACAATACCAAAACAGTTACATGCAATATTATAGTCAAAAATATAGGCGTCTACTGTAAGTACAATTAACTCGAAAATATCGACCTCACGACAAAAATTGTTAAAAAGAAATTGTAATAATTGTAAATACGATTTATTTGGAACAATTTCAGTGCCTACCATTTTTGTCGAAAAGTTAAAAATGGCGGAGATATTGAGCAAAACAGGTTCTCCTTTAAAATCAAGATGGCGGCTAACGTAACGGAGGAATTCATTCGTGATTTTAAATTTAGGCTACTATTAACTCCCCTAAAGATCAGAAAAATAAAATTTTGGGCAGCTCGGCATTCAAGGTCAAATGCTATCCCGACTGGACTAATATATACTTTTGAGTCTGATATTACTGCATGTAACTTTTTTTGTATTGTAATATAATTCAAATCCTTCTAACCACTTGACTTAAAGTCCTATCTTTTGGCTATCTGTGGGCAAATTTTCAGCCAAATCGATTATGATGTATTTTGGGAATGGAGGAAAATGTAAAAAAACGGTATTTTAACGTTTTTTACACTATAAAATTTGATAAAAAACTTGTTTTGATTCAAAATAACTTGTTATAATGCCATAAAATGACATGTTTGAGTCTTTTCTATTAAAATATTATGTTTTTCATTGATACTTTACGACAGAAAATGCAAATTGGTTTAAATAAACACCAAATCACTGTAAAATCGCATAAAATAACATTTTGAGAAAAAAAGAAGAAGAAGAATTTTTGACCTTAAATATCTTATTTTTACGTCCCGCAGAACAAATATACCAATTTTCAGAAAAATCGGAGATCCAAAATTTTTTGCCTGAGTAATTTGACATGGAATGTACCATATACGCTGTGAGCTCGTACGTAGAGGGGATATTTACAAATTCGCGAGCGCCAGTAGTGGCAAGTCTGTAAACGTTTACCGGAAATTTGACATAAATGTCAAAGTGATTAATTTAAAATTAAAATTAAAAACATTAATTATAATAAATATTATAGTTGGTCAAAGCTGTGGTATACAGGGTGCGCCAAACCTCTGGTCTTCTTTGATTACGGCTAAACTATGAGATATACAAAAAAATGTTTATAACAAAACTAATGTGTATCAAAGAGATCTATAATTTTAAATTATTTTCAATTATACAGGGTGAGTCAGAAAGACGGTATGAACCAAAGTTGTATTTTTTTAAATGGAACACCCTGTATATTAAATCATTTTTGAATGTATTATTTAAAAATATGAAAAATTTGTATAAGGTCTTATAGGCCTAAAGTTAATAATTTTCGAAATATTTACATTTTTATTGAGAAAAATGGTAATATTTATAGGGTTGTGGATAATGTTTCCATGGAAATAAAAATTTAGGTGATAGGTCAAAGTTTTTAAAATATAGTTTTATTTTTAAATAATTTAATATTTTTTACTTTTAGCCATAAAATATACAGTGTGATCACTATTTGCAAATACAAAAATTTTTTCATTTTTTTTAAATGCGACACCCTGTATATTAGTTTTGCGTTTTGTAGTAAATATTACAACCTTTCTTTTGGTATAAGGTTGTATGTACCTAGCATGTTTCGTTTTGTAGATATTTTAAAAAAACTATAGATTTTACGTTTTTGCGGATTTTTTATTTAAAAATTTTTTTGCAAAAAAAATAATTATAATCTGGTTTTAGAAACATACACTAAAATATAAAATATGAAAATAAAAACGTAATTAAAGATTAAAATAAATCGTATGCTAGTACAATTCAATTGAATTTAATAACTTTAAATTATTTTACAAAAAATATTTTACCATATTAATGAATACATAAATTAGTTACTAAATTAAATAAACAACTAAATTTTAAATCAATCGTAGTAATTCTTCTACCGCAACTTTCCTGTACCAAATTAATTGTTAGTTATATTGTATTTACGAGTAAGATCAGTTAACAACTTTTTAATTTACCTACGTCTTGAGAACGTATAAAGTATGCTTTGAAACAAATGAACGTTATGGAAGTATATTAAGAAGTAAATAGTATCTATGTACCTACTCGTGTCACAATAGCTGGTAATAATTTCTAATGGTTTCGCCCAAAACAAATGTCATATCCAAAAAAATTTCGGTTAAAAAATTAAAACTTAAAATATATAAAAATTGTTACAAAAATTTCAACTACAAAAGTATTACCCGTTTTTGTGACACCAGTAAATACTATTTATATTAATAAATAATTTGGCTGATACATTTAACATTCATTTGTTTCAAAGCATACTTTATAATAATTTTTATATTCTCAAGATGTATGTAAGTAAAAAAAGGTAAATTAAAAGTTTAACTAAATACAATTTAACTAACAATTAATTTGGTACAGGAAAGTTGCTGTAGTAGAAAAATTACTACGGTTGATTTAAAATTTGGTTGTTTATTTAATTTAGTAACTAATTTATGCATTCATTAATATGGTAAAATATTTTTTGTAAAATAATTTAAAGTTATTAAATTCAATTGAATTGTACTAGCATACGATATATTTTAATCTTTAATTACGTTTTTATTTTCATATTTTATATTTTAGTGTATGTTTCTAAAACCAGATTATTATTATTTTTTTTGCAAAAAAATTTTTAAATAAAAAATCCGCAAAAACGTAAAATCTATAGTTTTTTTAAAATATCTACAAAACGAAACATGCTAGGTACATACAACCTTATACCAAAAGAAAGGTTGTAATATTTACTACAAAACGCAAAACTAATATACAGGGTGTCGCATTTAAAAAAAATGAGAAAATTTTGTATTTGCAAATAGTGATCACACTGTATATTTTATGGCTAAAAGTAAAAAATATTAAATTATTTAAAAATAAAACTATATTTTAAAAACTTTGACCTATCACCTAAATTTTTATTTCTTTGGAAACATAATCCACAACCCTATAAATATTACCATTTTTCTCAATAAAAATGTAAATATTTCGAAAATTATTAACTTTAGGCCTATAAGACCTTATACAAATTGTTCATATTTTTAAATAATATATTCAAAAATAATTTAATATACAGGGTGTTCCATTTAAAAAAATACAACTTTGGTTCATACCGTCGTTCTGACTCACCCTGTATAATTGAAAATAATTTTAAATTATAGATCTCTTTGATACACATTAGTTTTGTTATAAACATTTTTTTGTATATCTCATAGTTTAGCCGTAATCAAAGAAGACCAGAGGTTTGGCGCACCCTGTATATTTTTACCTTAAATATACTTACGTTTTAAATGCTGAATTTAAGTTTTTTTAATGTTCCGTAATATGTACTTATAAATTAATCTGCGCCATCTACACGATAATTGTGAAAGTATTCGAAGTAAGAAATTCATATTTTATCAATAGGGCTTTTCATTTACAGTCATTTGTTTCGAGCTTCTGTCATGTGTCACATAATATTAATATATCTACGTCATACGTTATTGGTATCTACAAATGATACAAACCAAAGACGTATGACGTAGCTATATTAATATTATGTGATACATGACAGAAGCTCGAAACAAATGACAATCGATGAAAAGCCCTATAGAACGTCAAAATGATTAGCAAAATCTTAAAAAAATCGATTACAATTTAATTACTATTTTGCGTTGTAAATATTAAGCGATAACAATTAAATAATAATTTAAAAATTACCAGTGAAAGTTGAATTAGTAATCCGTCAGGAGCGACACCAGCGAAGCTCAAAGCGTATACATACATTGTAAATCTCAAATCATGATTTCCAAAGTTTATAAATTGTAAATTATGATTCGGGAGTGCTCCTAGTAGCATTTAACGTGTCTTGATTTGTTTATTTCTACTGCATCTTGATTGTAAATTTAGTATAAGCTAGTCAAACTTCTAGAATATATTAATAATACATAAATAAAGAAGATTGAATAAGGCCAATGACTAAAAACACCGCTAACTTACATTATTATGCTTCCAATTGGATTTCTCTTTTTTTTTTTTCAAGAAAATATATTGGGTTTTTAACCGCAACTTTTTTATTTTTTATCCTAGAAAGTTTGGTTTTTGAGATACAAATCAATTGGAAGTTCTGTCCGACAAAATATATATATGGGACGTTTTCGTAGTCTGACGTTCCAAATTTTTAACCTGTTCCACAATTAAAACTTCCCCTGTTCCAGTGTTCCCATACATCAAAGTTTGTCCGACGAGACACCGTTAATAAGCTATTAACAAATTGTCAGCTTGCTTTTAATCACTTTTTTGGTACCTACATAATAAAATTCTATATTTATAAATTATACACAGTCTTACAGCCCGTAGAAGTTCATGGGATGGGCTAATACATAAATAAAAATTAATATCCCGAATCTGATACCCAAGAAAAGTGAAGTAAATATTTTAGTTGATGAAATTCATACTTACACTATTTAAATCGTCTCCCTTCAAATATAATTGATGGGGATTTATATTTCCGTTTTATCATGTTTTTAATTTGTGGAATTGTCTTCAGACTTTGTGCCTGGCTGTTTATAATTTCATAAGAAGGGAAGCTGGGGCGCGCATGGACCTAAAAGATCAATATTCCCTGACACATTTATTTCCTAATAATATAACAAATTTACATTGAGTTTACTTAAATTATTTTAAGAATTTTTCTGTTTAAATATACTTAAAAGATTAAGTTTTCATTTGCCCTTTGAATTTTGAATATTTTAAGTATGCCGAAAATTTATTCTGGGCCTTTTTAAAAGTATTTAAATAATCGATAGTTGGTAAACCTGTTAGAATCCGGTACAGTGTTGCCTAATGTCGAATATCTATTGGAAACTTTGTATTTTTTGTTGTGTAATAAAAACAATATACAATCAACATATACCGGGTGGTAAATCGTAAAACGGGCCATAGGAATAAACTCAATGTAAAATTCTAAACTGTTGAATTCCTGCTTTCCTAATTATTTTACTTCAAAATGTGTAGAGGATTAAAATCTGTATTAAAAACAAAAGTTAAAATTGTTTTACGATTTAAATACATTCAATGTAATACATTTGCACGCGATTTGCACAATAAGTAAGTAGATATTTTTGTGTAAAAGTTAGGCCACACGTTACTATTTAACTCATAACTGAATAAAACATATTTAGTATTAATACTTTCTCCTCAATTGAGAGTAGGTATAGGTATATCTTATCAACTTTATTGCTTTTTAAAAAAAGATATAATAAAAATATTGACAGTTAAAACATTGTTAAAATAAGTTCATTGTGACCGAACGCAACCGTTATACACAGTGTGGTCTAACTTTGGCGTGATACTCTGAAAAATGTATTATATTTTTAAAAAATTTTGGAATATGTTTAATTCGAACAACAATTTTAACAATGGTTTTCAATACCTACAGATTACAATCCTCTACAAATAGTTTCAGATGTCTTTTGATGTAAAATAATTAGGGAAGCAAGAATTCGACAGTTTCGAATTTTATATTGAGTTTACTATGGCTCCATCCGGTATAAGCTGTAGGTGTAGGTGTAGATGTAGATCTGCGTCTGCAATATCGGTTCAAAAGTATGTAGTATGTAATGTTAAAAATCGATTAGAGTTTTCAAATAAAATATTTTTCCACCTACCTCTACCGAAAGTATACTTTTCCGGACCTGATTGTAGGGAGCAAAGTTGTACTTTTCCTCCCTAGGGAGGAAAAGTAAAAGTGACGTCATGGTATTTCATTCATGAAATATAACTTATTGACGCCCTGTACAATATCTATTTTCTATTACGTAAGTATCTATAGATTTTAACGTTTATTTAAAAACACTCTGTATTTTGCAGAATAGTAAAAAACAGTAAATTGTTATTCTGATTTAACAATGTTTACATTAATAATTTGACTTATATTTGACAGTTGACAGTTATAATGTACCTACTTGTTGGTTTTAGTTCTAATAAATTTTGTTGGTTAGTCACATAAATATATTAAGTAAAAATAAAAAAAGGACTTGTTATTTGAGGAAGGTGGAAAAACCATATGTATAACATGGGAGTAAAGTGCCTTTTCCTCCCTTGAATGATTACTGCCCTCCGCTACGCGTCGGGCAGTAAACTTCATTCTCGGGAGGAAAAGTAGCACTTTCCTCCCTTGTTATACAAATAGCTATTGCAAACCACGTCCAAATCGGGCTTTTAAGAATACTTATAATAGTTATAATAAAGTTTATTTGGGATACGATTATATGGTAGGGGAGCCCAAGTGGGAATTTTTGCAGTTACTCAAGCGCGTCAGATTATCACATGGGGAGAAACCTGGTACCCTTCTTCATAGGAAGCCGAGAAAATACGTTTTTTTAACGTATACCGATTTTGAACTTTGAGATTCAATTTGTTCAACCTAGCTGTTGATTGTTATTTTGGTATTTTGGGTATTTTTCACGCGTAACAGCGATTCTTTTTAATATTATGATACATGTTATGAGTCTCTTGAAGATATGAAGAATAAAAAGGTAATGGTTTAAAAATTACCATCCTATTGTTTATAACTTCGTCGAAAACGCCGGTCAACTTTGACGGGTTGTATCTCATAGCAACCACTCGTCGCAATTAAACTTTTTTTGTTTTAAAAGAAGCGTCCTGTCACAAAAAATTGTTTATAATTTTTTAATATAGGTACTCCTGAGTCCACTCAAATAGTCCAATTTCAATTCTGTAAAGTATGTTAGATAGTGCCTTTTTATACGAAAATCGTAATTATTCTGGAATATCATAATTATTACGGTTATTATTACCACCGTCAATTAATTGTTAATTAACAAGAAACCTAATTTTTGCTAAATTATTCGTTCAATTTCCACCGGCTTTAAGCCCCAGAATTCTGGAAGTATATTGTATAATCTATAAATCTATACCAAAATTGCTTTAATGTAACCAAGTTATTTAATTATTTATAAATAATTACTTAAGTACCTAACATTTTAGTTGAAAATAAAAGAATTTGTTGGGAAAACCCGGATTTTCGAGGAAAATTTTCATCGAAGCAAATCGGGAAGAAAGTATCTCTATGCAGAATTAAATTAAGGTGAATTTTTATTTGGATGTTTTTGGTGTAAAGTTAAAATCTTAGTTTCAGTGCTCCGGGTTACAGAGCAATAGTAGGGGAGGAAATATGCTAAATTTGCAGTTACTCGAACGTTATTGGGACCTATTGGGTTGTGAAGGGTCCTAAAACCAAAAAAAGGTAAGTAAAAGTTTCCATTATTTAATTTAAGTTTCCATTTCTAACAATCGATTTTTTCAATTATAGCGCCATCTATCCATAATTCGAAAAAATGTCTCGAATAAAAGTTACTTATTTTTATGTAAGGAATCCAAAAAAAAAATGGGGGCTCCTATTTAAGATTTTACAGTAACTACCCCCCCACCCCCGTGGGGGTCGTGTTTGGTGTCATAAGCTCTATTTTTCAAAAATATTGAATACGTGTAGGTTTTGCAGTTTTTCGATCTGATGTTCATTTCGGGAAATATCGCAAGGTTCCTATTTAAAATTTTTAATTTACCCCCACCCCTTTCCGTGGGGGTCGTGCTTGGTCACGTTTGGTATCATTCGATAGATTTTTGAAAACTATTGAACACGTATTTTTTAGTTTTTCGATCTGACGTTTATTTCTCGAGATATTCGCTTTTTTCTTGTGAAACTTTGTGACACACCCATTTCCTTACGCCCCGCTCAAACCGTCAGATTTTTGAAATACACACTATTCTGCAGATATGTACATACCTCACCTACCTTATCTTAATCTGACGATTTCCAGTTTTTCTAAGGATATATTTTTTTAGGACCCCCTTATATAACGAATTCCCCTGTATTAATATCCAATAATATGGTAGGGATACATTTACAGGGTACAAGGTTTCTCCCCATGTGATAATCTGACGCGCTCGAGTAACTGCAAAAAATCCCCCTTGGGCTCCCCTACCACAATAATTGAACAAATCACGATTTCGCAGCGCTAATTTATATATATACTAGCTGACCCGGTGAACTTCGTTGCACCTTAGATAATGTGTCATAATTCGATAATGTGTCATAATTTTAATTCTAGATCAATTGGTCGAACGCAATTGCTAGAGATCAATAACTCAAAATCAACTGCTCGAAAATTAATTGCTCGATATAAAAATTGATCGAAATACAAATTGCTCGAATAAAAAAGAAAATTATATGTCCAAATATTTATTCACAATAATACAAAATTTGTAGGTATATAAGAGAGGTACATTTAATAGGACAAATTATGTAATATTCCACGTATATAATCACAGATATTAATTTGTGGTTCATAATATGTAATTGTTTATTAAACGCAATAACCTATCAACACTATCTCTATATCTTCTATGACCATTTTGAGGTTGTTTGCCACTTATGGATACTCGTTCTCAGAGGCATCTTTCAGTGCATCACAGTTTTTCGATTTCTTTCTAACGCATTAAGTTGGAAGTGACAGAAAAATGGTACGTCCGTGATCACAGTTTGTTATAACATTTATTCTAATTGTTGATAAATGGCGCTATAATCGAACAAAAAATGATTTAGGAATTATATATACGACTATAATCTGTACAATTTATAAGACTATATAAATCAAAGAAAATACCATTTTATAAATGCAATAAACACAATTGATTTGTTTTTATACCAAATTGCAAATTAAAGGGTTAAACTGCAATACCCTTTTCATATTTGGGTGATTACGATTCTGACAACTGTCACAATTAACTTAAATGTCAGATTATAATAAATGTTATAAATGTGTATTACCACGGACTTACCTTTTTTGCGGTTACTTGTGACGTACTGAAAAATGCCTCTGAGAAGGACCACACTGTTCAATTTTTAGTTCATTTAAACTTTGTTCTTGTTCTAGAGCGCAAATAAATTTCTGCGGTTATTTTTCATTTATTTCCAAAGCTCAAACATATTTAAGATTTATAATAAAGATGTTTTCAGCATAAATTAATATACGATTATATACGTGGAATATCATATAATTTGTTCTATTATACTTACTATCTTTCTTATATCTATATTTTGTACTATTGTGAATAAATATTTTAGATATACAATTTTCTTTTTTATTCGAGCAATTGACTTTGGGTAAATGTGACCTTTCGGCAGTTGCTTTTCCCTGTAATAAATGCATAAACTCTAACAAACGTAGGTGTTCTACAAAATATTTTATAGAAAAATTTTTTGATCAACAATAGCCTTTGATTTTATGCTTCTGTATTTTGGTAAAATTTTAAAAGCATTAAAAAGAGTAAACTGACGGACGGACCTATTGAGACAGAGAGCGAAGTGTTCTGGCGCTAGTTTTTTGGGGAAAAAATTATTATTGTAGCAGAGATACACGCCTTCGCCAAAATTTTGATTATTATACCAGAGATGCGCCACCATCAAAAGCATCTGCCAAAATTTTGATTATTATGCCAGAGAAATGGTCCTTCGGCAAAATTTTGAAATATTTTTTGTACATTAAGAATAGTAATCGAAAAATTAAAAACTTCATAATTTCACGGATGTTTGTACAATTTTCGCCCGTTCTTCTCATGTGCTTAATATCGTCTTTCGTGCTCTCGTGCTCTCGTGTTGTCCTACGGGCTCGTTTTGTTATCTCGGAAACTAATTGACCTAGAGAGACGATTTATATACCGTTGGATAGCGAACTCAGCAGGGAGTATAACTGCAAAATTTCATAAAAATTGGTCAAGTAGTTTCGGAGGAGTATGGCAACAAACACTGAGAAAGAGAATTTTATATACAGATGTTAAATATTTAAATGGCTATTAAAAAATAACGGTTAAAGATAAAAAGTGAAAATTTAGGATTATATGTATATTTTGGTTCTACATCGTATAAAATTAAGAAAAAAAAATATGGCCAAAAAAATTTAAAATAATTTCGGGGGGGCAAGCCCCCTTTTCACTTAGGTAGACCGTACCACTTCAGAAACCATCCCGGGTTCATGCACAACAACTTTCATTAAGGTCATCATACGATCAAATGCATAGTTTGCGAGTCTATACGGAACATACATACAAACATTCATTTTTATTTATATAGAAGAGGTAATATTTAGATGGCTATTAAAAATTAACGGTTGGAGATAAAAAAGTGAAAATTTAGGATTGTATGTATATTTTGGTTCTGCATCGTATAAAATTAAGAAAAAAAAATTTGGCCAAAAAAAATTTAAAATAATTTCGGGGGGGGCAAGCCCCCTTTTCACTTAGGTAGACCGTACCACTTCAGAAACCATCCCGGGTTCATGCACAACAACTTTCATTAAGGTCATCATACGATCAAATGCATAGTTTGCGAGTCTATACGGAACATACATACATACATACATACAAACATTCATTTTTATTTATATAGAAGAGGTAATATTTAGATGGCTATTAAAAATTAACGGTTTGAGATAAAAAAGTGAAAATTTAGGATTGTATGTATATTTTGGTTCTACATCGTATAAAATTAAGAAAAAAAAATTTGGCCAAAAAAATTTAAAATAATTTCGGGGGGGGGGGCAAGCCCCCTTTTCACTTAGGTAGACCGTACCATTTCAGAAACCATCCCGGGTTCATGCACAACAACTTTCATTAAGGTCATCATACGATCAAATGCATAGTTTGCGAGTCTATACGGAACATACATACAAACATTCATTTTTATTTATATAGAAGAGGTAATATTTAGATGGCTATTAAAAATTAACGGTTGGAGATAAAAAAGTGAAAATTTAGGATTGTATGTATATTTTGGTTCTACATCGTATAAAATTAAGAAAAAAAAATTTGGCCAAAAAAAATTTAAAATAATTTCGGGGGGGGGGCAAGCCCCCTTTTCACTTAGGTAGACCGTACCACTTCAGAAACCATCCCGGGTTCATGCACAACAACTTTTATTAAGGTCATCATACGATCAAATGCATAGTTTGCGAGTCTATACGGAACATACATACATACATACAAACATTCATTTTTATTTATATAGAAGAGGTAATATTTAGATGGCTATTAAAAATTAACGATTTGAGATAAAAAAGTGAAAATTTAGGATTGTATGTATATTTTGGTTCTACATCGTATAAAATTAAGAAAAAAAAATATGGCCAAAAAAATTTAAAATAATTTCGGGGGGGCAAGCCCCCTTTTCACTTAGGTAGACCGTACCACTTCAGAAACCATCCCGGGTTCATGCACAACAACTTTCATTAAGGTCATCATACGATCAAATGCATAGTTTGCGAGTCTATACGGAACATACATACAAACATTCATTTTTATTTATATAGAAGAGGTAATATTTAGATGGCTATTAAAAATTAACGGTTGGAGATAAAAAAGTGAAAATTTAGGATTGTATGTATATTTTGGTTCTACATCGTATAAAATTAAAAAAAAAAATTTGGCCAAAAAAAATTTAAAATAATTTCGGGGGGGCAAGCCCCCTTTTCACTTAGGTAGACCGTACCACTTCAGAAACCATCCCGGGTTCATGCACAACAACTTTTATTAAGGTCATCATACGATCAAATGCATAGTTTGCGAGTCTATACGGAACATACATACATACATACATACATACAAACATTCATTTTTATTTATATAGAAGAGGTAATATTTAGATGGCTATTAAAAATTAACGGTTTGAGATAAAAAAGTGAAAATTTAGGATTGTATGTATATTTTGGTTCTACATCGTATAAAATTAAGAAAAAAAATTTGGCCAAAAAAATTTAAAATAATTTCGGGGGGGCAAGCCCCCTTTTCACTTAGGTAGACCGTACCACTTCAGAAACCATCCCGGGTTCATGCACAACAACTTTCATTAAGGTCATCATACGATCAAATGCATAGTTTGCGAGTCTATACGGAACATACATACAAACATTCATTTTTATTTATATAGAAGAGGTAATATTTAGATGGCTATTAAAAATTAACGGTTGGAGATAAAAAAGTGAAAATTTAGGATTGTATGTATATTTTGGTTCTACATCGTATAAAATTAAAAAAAAAAAAATTTGGCCAAAAAAAATTTAAAATAATTTCGGGGGGCAAGCCCCCTTTTCACTTAGGTAGACCGTACCACTTCAGAAACCATCCCGGGTTCATGCACAACAACTTTTATTAAGGTCATCATACGATCAAATGCATAGTTTGCGAGTCTATACGGAACATACATACATACATACATACATACATACAAACATTCATTTTTATTTATATAGAAGAGGTAATATTTAGATGGCTATTAAAAATTAACGGTTTGAGATAAAAAAGTGAAAATTTAGGATTGTATGTATATTTTGGTTCTACATCGTATAAAATTAAGAAAAAAAATTTGGCCAAAAAAATTTAAAATAATTTCGGGGGGGGCAAGCCCCCTTTTCACTTAGGTAGACCGTACCACTTCAGAAACCATCCCGGGTTCATGCACAACAACTTTCATTAAGGTCATCATACGATCAAATGCATAGTTTGCGAGTCTATACGGAACATACATATTACATACATACATACAAACATTCATTTTTATTTATATAGATATAAAAAATAGCACCCTATCGTGATTTTGCTTATAAGACTCTATAGTATTACAGGACTATCTCAGGGGGAACACCATTGCAGGTTAGAAAAATCAGGATAGGGTCTTGGAATCTTGGTAGTCTTACAGGTAAGAGTCTGGAGTTAGTGGATGCGCTCAAACGAAGAAGAGTTCAAATTGCTTGTATTCAAGAAACTAGGTGGAAAGGACAAAGGGCGAAAGAACTAGGTGAAGGATACAAATTGTGGTATGTAGGGAGTAGTAACACTAGAAATGGAGTTGGTATAATGGCTGATAGTGAAATGAAAGATAACGTAGTAGAAGTTGTAAGAACGAGTGATAGAATGATGTCAGTGAAATTTGTAATTGATAAAGAGGTATTGAATGTTGTTTTGTGTGTATGCTCCCCAAACAGGTCTGGGTGAGAATGAAAGAAGAGCTTTCTATGATCAATTAGGAGACGTACTGAGTGATATTCCAGCAGAGGAGAAAGTTATAATAGGAGGTGATTTCAATGCACATGTGGGCCAAACCAAGACAGGATATGAAACAATACATGGGGGATTAGGCTTTGGAACTAGAAATGAAGCTGGAGATGACATGCTTGAATTAGCAACAGCATTGGATATGGCGATTGTTAACACATTCTTTAAAAAGAGAGAAACTCAACTTATTACCTACAAAAGTGGACAACATCAATCCCAAATAGACTACTTCATGATAAGGAAAGAAGACATACGTGAATGCAAGGACTGCAAGGTAATAGTGAGTGAGACAGTAAGCCAACAACATAAGCTGCTTGTTCTGGACATCGAAGTAAAAAGCGAAACGAAAAAAAAATATCGGAGAGGACCACAAAAAATCAAATGGTGGCTGCTGAAAGATGAGAAAGAAGGTCTATTCAGGAGAAGAATAGTAGAAAAAATATGTTGGAACATGAAAGGAAGCCCTAATACAATTTGGAGAAAAATGGCCAGTAGTATAAGAGAGACTGCTATTGAAATACTTGGGAAAACGTCAGGAAAAAAGTTTGAGGATAAAGAGACTTGGTGGTGGTCAAACGAAGTACAAGGAAAAATAAAAGAGAAGAGAAAATTATATAAAAAGTGGCAAGAAACCAGATCCGACACAGATCTTCAAAACTATATGGTGGCGAAAAAGGAAGCGAAAGGAGCAGTAGCAAAAGCCAAAGCAGAAGCGTATTCAAACCTATATGATCAACTTGATACCAGGGAAGGCGAAACGAAGATATATAAAATAGCCAAACAGAGAGCAAGGAAAGCAAAAGATTTTAATCAGATTAGATGTATCCGAGATGAAAATAATAAAATACTAGTTCACGAAAGGGAAGTCAAAAAGAGATGGAGAAAGTACTTTGACAGCTTATTAAATGAAGAATTTGACAGACAGCCTGTAGAGTCAACGGAGACAGTAGCAGCAATGGTCACCAAAATAACCAACGAGGAAGTGGCTCAAGCGCTTCAAAAAATAAAGAAAGGAAAAGCGGTAGGACCAGATGATATTCCTGGGGAAGTATGGAGAGCATTGGGAGAGACAGGAACAAGGTGGCTAGCAGGTCTATTTAATAGAATTATGGAAGTCGGACAAATGCCAGACGAATGGAGAAGCAGTATACTGGTACCTGTTTACAAAAACAAGGGAGATATACAACAATGTACAAACTACAGGGCTATAAAACTGCTTAGCCACACCATGAAAATATGGGAAAGAGTAATTGACAGACGGATACGTGAAGAGACCGAAATATCCGAGAATCAATTTGGCTTTATGCAGGGTAGATCAACAACAGATGCAATTTTCATTATAAGGCAGTTGATGGAAAAATACAGGAGTAAAGAAACAAACGCTCATATGGTATTCATTGATTTTGAGAAAGCATATGATAGAGTTCCTCGAGAGGTTCTGTGGTGGGCACTCAATAAGAAAGGAGTCCCTGGTGAATATGTAAAGATTGTGAGGGATATGTATGAGGGAGTAAAGACTAGTGTTAGGACAGGTGTGGGAGAGACTGATAAATTTCATGTGAAAGTAGGATTGCACCAAGGCTCTGTGCTTAGTCCGTATTTATTCTCATTAGTTTTGGACCAGATAACAGCGAAACTACAGGGTAACATTCCATGGTGCTTAATGTATGCTGATGATGTCGTGTTAGTAGGAAATAGTGAAAGAGACTTAGAACAAAAACTGGAACAGTGGAGACAAGCTCTGGAGGAAAAAGGTTTAAAACTTAGTAGGACAAAAACAGAGTATTTGGAATGTTCATTTAAAGATGGAGCTACTACAAATAAAATGGTATCTTTGGATGGTGAAATGATTGTGAAAAGCAATAGTTTTAAGTACCTAGGATCGGTATTACAGAGTAATGGAGAAATAGATGGAGATGCATGCAGTAGAATTAGGGCTGGATGGATGAAGTGGAAAGAAGCGAGTGGTGTGTTGTGTGACAGAAAAATTCCAATGAAGCTGAAGGGAAAATTCTATAAAACAGCCATAAGACCGGCTATGATGTACGGGACTGAATGTTGGGCAGTGAAAAAGAAAGAGGAACAACGAATGCATGTGGCGGAAATGAGAATGCTTAGATGGATGAGTGGAGTGACAAAGAAGGATAAAATTAGAAATGAGTATATTAGGGGAAGTCTAGGTGTGGCACCAATTGATGCCAAAATGAGAGAGCATAGGTTAAGATGGTTCGGTCATGTTCAACGTCGAGACGTTAATCACCCAATACGAAGAATAGCTGAAGTGCAGATTCCTGGAAGGAGTAGGAGAGGAAGACCAAAGAAGACCTGGGGGGAGGCGATAAGGCAGGACATGTTGGTAAAGGGGATTAACATTGATATGACCCAAGACAGAATTGTGTGGAGAAATGCAATTAGGGAAGCCGACCCCGCATAGGGATAAGGCAAAGAGAATGATGATGACTCTATAGTATTACACTTGCTCTATAAAAATAAATAAACAGTTTTATCTATTTTTATAAGTCCTGAGAACTTATTTAGAAGGAGCTAAAATGTTTAAAAAGTACAATAATTTTGGTTGAGCAAATCGGTATCGGTATTTTACTTCTATATACGTGGCAACAACGCTACGCCTGCTGTCAAGTCAAATTCAGTATGTCATATTCGCAGCTCGATAAAGGAAAGTTTTTGCTCAGGTTGTAGTCGAAATATTTGAGAAAATCTTGGAAGAAACTATAAACAATAATCTATATTGTTTATTAGGCGAAAAGTAATATTTCGTTCAAATAAAGTAAGTGAAATGTAGTGTTTAGATGGTGATACTTGTGTAATGTGTATTGATTTTCTGGTCTCGCTTGCAACCATATCGACGCGTCGTGTTCTTTCCAGGTAAATTTAGATATTTTCGGTATCGTCTTCGGGCAATCAATTGACGACGCGAAGTGTTCAAGTGTTCATTTTTAATCTCTTACAGACTTATAAAGTGTAGTGTATTTTGAGAAAATTCTCTTTACGTGCGGACTGATTTTTTCGTGACTCCCTCTCACCACCTTTGGTGACCTATTTATTTGTGCTTTCGCGACCGTGAACCGTGGGTGGCAATACGATTTGCTAGCTACTTTCGCTAATCCGAGCCAAACCAATATTCTAGTATTATTTTAAACTTGTACAGCATTCATTACAGGTCAAGTATTTTAGTAGAGTGTAGAGTTGATAGGGAGTGTGCTTGGTTTCAGAGCCGAATTCAGCCCATATTTTTTTCACCCTACATTTTTTATTTTCTATTATTCAAGCGGTATACTTAAAGAAACAATCAAAGTACGCATGTTTTTATAGTATCTAATATCTCTTTTTTATTATTCACATATTCTATTCCTTTTCAAAGGTCATTAACCTACCTCATTTACTGTAATTTCTTCTTTTTCATTATGATGTATAATGTGTGTTTATGTAATTACTAGTTTTTAATTAGCATTTTGGTAAAAAAGTCACCTTGAAGCTTAAAAACATTAAAAATTTTCTTTTCCTTTCTTTTTAATTTTATTTAATATTGGTAAAAGTTACCCAGCACAAAATATTGTGCTCATCATAGTTGATCTTCTGGTGAACAGATTAAGAGATTCCTCTATTTTTTTAATTATTTTAGATTTTTCTTTGGTATTTCCACTGTTGGACAAAGGTAACTTCTTTTTTAAGCTTATACCAGGTGGAAGAAAAGAAATGTTTTTGTTATTTTAAGTTTGAGACACCCTGTAGGGAGGACAAAGTACAAGGGTTAGTATAATATATATCATGCTGTAGTCTCATGTTTTGTGAACATTTTATTTTTTAATTTCCCTGATATCTTTAAAAACAAACACAATAGACAGTTTTACTCTTGAACATGTGTTTTACTGAAACAATACTAAATTAACAATAAAAAATAACAACAGTTAACAAAACTTTCATAACAGAAAGAAACATAAATCAATATCACATATTCTCTCTCTAATTCTAATAAAAGCTTAACATCGCTTAAGGCATACTGGATATTAAGCAGGCTATTTGATTTTGGTATATGGAGTTTCAGATAGTAGTAAGCATAGTTTCTATATCTTGCAGGGAAACAGAAAAGGGTTAACAAAGTCTTAATTGTCTACAGACAATATCCTATAAGTTGTCAATAGGATTCATGTTTATTAATGTAATTCTCTCTCTAGTTCCATCCCTCATTGTGGAGTATTATTGGGCGCTTATGCGTTTCTTGGCCAAATGTGTAAGATTGCTGTCCAGCCGGGACAGCGCATATTTTGTTTTTATTGTCTGGATACACTGTTACTAGTTGCTTCGTTTCTATTCTATTGTTTGCTCTGTTCTCGACTTCACCCCATCATAGTCCAATTTTTTCGTTGTTCTCTCATTGTTGTTCTTTTCCAGCTGTTGTCTGGTCTAACTCTCTTTATTTTCCCCTCTGGTTGGTATTCAAGTGCTTGTCTTGCTATGTTGCTTTGATGTTTCCTCAAAGTGTGGCCAATCCATTTCCAATTTTTTCCTTGATTGTAGTTGATATGTTAGTTTGCTTTGTTCTTTCCCACAGCTCTGTATTAATTACCTATTCTGTAATTAAGATGAAATTATTTCCTATATAAGGTGCTAAAGGAACAAAGTGTTCAGAATAAAGAAAATCTCTTTAAGGTATGTTTAACTATTTAAGGAGACCTCTGTAAAGAGACCAATTCTGTTATTCTTCTTCTTCTACGGCACTACAGCCCAAATTGAGCCTTGGCCTCCTATATTTTTTGCCTCCACCCTAGCTTGTCTGTGGCTGCTCTTCTCCATACACAGACTCCTAAAAGGGTTTGTGCGTCGCTGTTTACTGTGTCTTCCCAGCACTTTCTTGGCTTTCCAACCGGTCTCTTTCCCTGCATTCTAGCATTCAGTGCTCTTTTTGGTAGCCTATCCTCTCCCATTCTTATCACATGTCCGGCCCATTGCAATATTTGTACTTTAATGTAGTGTGACAGGGGTGTTTCCTTATAAAGTTGATAAAGCTCGTTGTTGTATCGACTTCTGAAGATTCCGTTTTTCCTCACAGGTCCTAGTATTCTCCTAAGTACTTTTCTTTCGAATGTGTCGAGTTTGTTTTTGGATGTTTCTTTCAGGACCCAGGCTTCACTGCCATATCATGTTATTGGTCGATTAAGATTTTATATATTCTCATCTTTGTATTTCGGTGGACACATTTAGACTGAAATATATGGAAGAGGGCAAAATAAGCTCTGTTTGCCTGCGTTATTCTCTTCCGTATTTCTTCATCTTTTGATCCATCAGCATATATTTCTACTCCCATGTATGTAAACTTTAAAACCATTTCAATTTCATCTTCATGTATAATATTTTGTGGGACTGTATTTCTTCTCGTCTGAGTCATTATTTTTGTTTTTTCTGTGTTAATTTCCAGACCTAGCATTTCTGTTTGTGTTTTTAACTCTGCATTATGTTTCCTGTGCTCCTGTTGATGTCTACTCATAATATTAATATCATCAGCATAAGCAGCCAGTTGAACCGTTCGGTTGGTCAGTAGGTTTCCTCATCCAGTTTGCATTTGCCTAACTCTAACCGTATACTCCAGTGCCAGGTTAAACCATGTTGGGGCCAGCCCATTTCCATGCTTAGGTCCCGGCGAAATTTTGAAAAAGTAAAATCTGTTCTTGCTGTCAAGAAAATTCCACTCCAAAACGTCACAGCCCCCATTTAAACAATCTCGTTTCTTGTATGTTGCACTGTGCATACAGCTCACCTGGTTGATGAATAACTTAAGCATCGATCAGAACCATTTCCTTTATGTGTCTTTCTGTTTTTAAAGTTTTGTTAACTGTTATTTTATATGGTTAATTTTTAGTATTATTTCAGTTAACCTGGGAGTAGTCGCGCTCACTTCTGTAACGTGAATAGTCACATGTTAGATTTTATCTCACAGTACGAATTTACAACCAATTTTTATTTTATAGTATTTTTATTTATTTGCTATGTTAGAAATATTATTTCTAACAATTATTAAAGCTAATTGGCTTTCCCCAAAGCCATAAATTCCACAAAAAGAAGAAGAAAAAAAATACCTACGCATTACTACACCCTTCCTCGAGGCACTTACAAAATTTCTTCAAAATTGCAAAATGTTTCATCAAGTTATCACGAAAAAGGATAAAATGTGAGATTCTATCTAACGGCGCGACTACTCGCGGGTTAAAACACATGTTACAGAATAAAACCGTATATTTTCTTGTTTTTAACTATATCAAGGAGATTCAAAAAACAAAAGGTTGTTGACACAACATAAGACTCTAACATGATTTCGATGTATACCCACCCTTGTACCTTGTCCTCCCTACAGGGTGTCTCAAACTTAACAAAATGAATTTATTTTCTTAGACCTGATAACCTTAAAAAATAAGTTTGAGAAAACTTTTGCCCTACAGGGTAATTACTACTTAAATACCTACCCAAAGAAAAATCTAAAATAATAAAAAAATTACTGCAATCCTTTATAGTCCTGTCGCCAGGGGGGGTACAACGGCCTCGTTAATTCAGATGGACTTACTCAAGTTTTTTTTATGTATTTTGACCCGTAGAACACGAATTTTTTGGGTAACAGTTGATCCGGATGTCGATAAGATTGTTATAGACCAAGAACTTGAGGAATCAAATAACAGCGATTTTTGGCAAAACAAAACAATATTTTGTATTTTTTGGGCCATTTTAAGTAAAAAATATTTCTACAAGTTTTTTCGTAGGATGCACAGTTTTCGAGATAAACGCGGTTGAACTTTAAAAAAATCGAAAAATTGCAATTTCTGAACCCGAATAACTTTTGATTAAAAAATAAAATAGCAAGTCTGCTTACCGCATTTGAAAGTTTAAGTCAAATTATATCGGTTTTGATTATTTGCATTGGTAAAAATTTATTTTTTTATTGTTTAACAAAGCTATAAACACGTAGGGTTTCCCGTGCTTTTACATGCGTTTTACCGCATGTAACGTAGAAATAGTCTTGATTGCACTAGTACCTATTCTACCTACTCGTTCGATTTTAAATGAGAAATCATAGAAACATCACTCACGCACTAGTTGTTTGTAGCTTTGTTTAACAATAACACAATAAATTTTTAGCAATGCAAATAATCAAAACCGACATAATTTGACTTGAACTTTCAAAGGCGCTAAGCAGAATTGCTATTTTATTTTTTAATCAAAAGTTATTCGGGTTTAAAAATTGCAGTTTTTCGATTTTTTGAAAGTTCAACCGCTTTTATCTCGAAAACTGTGCATCCTACTAAAAAACTTGTAGAAATATTTTTTGCTTAAAATGACCCAAAAAATACAAAATATTGTTTTGTTTTGCCAAAAATCGCTGTTATTTGATTCCTCAAGTTCTTGGTCTATAACAATCTTATCGACATCCGGATCAACTGTTACCCAAAAAATTCGTGTTCTACGGGTCAAAATACATAAAAAAAACTTGGGTAAGTCCATCTGAATTAACGAGGCCGTTGTACCCCCCCTGGCGACAGGACTATTATCTGTTCACAAGAAAATCAACTTTTAAAATGAGCATAATTTTTGGTGGCCTGCGGTTAAGTTTGTATGATTGAGGTCCTGATTTGTGTGAATGGTAGTAGCATTTAGTATGTTGGAGAGTAATTGAAAAGTTTTTTATACCTATATTAACCATAGTATTTTTAAGGTATTTAGGTACTAACATGATTTCGATCGTTTTTCGTCACGAAACGATAAGTCACATTACTTATGGTGTCGGTTTCTGTAATGTGATTTATAAATTCGTTGATATTAACGCGTGATTCGTGGTTTTAGCGTCGTAATAATGTAAAGCATGCGATTTCCAAGTGTTGCTTTTTATTGGAAAGAATTTCACTATTGAAGCTGTGGTCTCTATTTGAAAACAACATTTAGAAAATTAACAAAAAGTGAGTTATCCACACCTGTTTACAATTTTATTTAAATAAGCTGAGAATATAATAGACTAAATGCTTGTTGTAGACGTAAATATCTTCTCATTTTGCAGCATTCATTTACAAAATGATACAATTGAATTACAGTAAAACCTTCGTTAACCGAAACAATCAGGAGGAGACCGTTTCAGATAACAAGAATTTTGGTTAAAGATAACATTGTTTTTTGTATTCTTCTTGTATCAAATTACATAGTATTCTTGGTTAAAGTTGGTATTAAAAGATACTATAAGGTGATTTCGTAATGTTCGTCCTAAGGTTTAGCCTCATTCGATTCGATTGAGCAATGTTGACAAATTATCATCAAATTGTTTCTGTTTTGAGATAAAAATTTACTTTTTATTGACAAAATTATTGAAACTGTCAGCCATTTTGGTTAAATTTTTCAGTTAAAAAGTTTTCGGTTAACTGAGGTTTTACTGTATTAGAAAAATAATTAGGATGTAGTTTTTGATAATTGATTTTGATTTATATTGCAAATGTTTTGTAAATTCATTTCATAGCATGTGCCCATCTATATGGTCTCCCCCTATCACTGGTGGATCTAGATATTTGCCTAGAGGGGTGCCAATGAAACACCAACCAAAAGGCATAAACCAAAAAGGCTTATTGGGTTGAATTGGTCTTTCTGTAGTTTGTTTCATGTCAGCTAATATATTTGAGGTGTGCTCAGAGCAACAGTGGCCTAACCCACAATCCACAATTTTACTAAAATGTTTTTATTATGTGAAAGTTATCCCTTTTTTGTTGAATAGTCTCGAAGCTATTTCTGATTTCTGGTAATACTGTGAATATTAAAAAAAATTTACAGACACTTTAATCGCAGCACAAACTTTGGTTAGTTTTGTATCTCATATTATTTTAGATCATAGATCTTTACACATTAATACTTTTTATATTTGAATTGTAGAAAGGACATCCTTAATATTTCAAAGTGTATCCATATTTCACATATTTGTAGACATTTTAATTATTTGTTATATTTAGGTGTGTAATATAAATGGCCCTTTATATTTTTTATACATTAATATTATTCTGAAGCTGTTTCTTTGTGGCATATTATACAATTTACTATTTTATTAGAACATAAGACACAATTTTTTAAGTTGTTATCATATTTTGATAACGACCTCCAACGTAGAAGTTGAAACATGAATAAATTTCATTTTTAAATTAACTTGTGGCTTATTTCCCAATAAAATAGTAAATTTTATACATTATTTGGTTCACAAAAACTTTCATTTTGAAATATTTATAAACAAAATTGAATATAGACTGCAAAATGAGTAGATGTTTTAAGGGTTTAAGTCTATTAGATAATTATAAAAAAAAAATACATTTTGTATAAGTTTTATTACCAATATCTAATGGATATAGGACATTTTATAGAATGTCTTCAAGACGAAGAAGTAGAAGTAGAGATAGGAAAAATGTGCCAGCAAAACTTAGAATGGATACAAAACCCCAGGCAATTCGAATTACAGGTATACAAAAATAAAATATAAATTTATTTTATCAAAAATAAATTCACTTATATTAGAAAAAGAGGAACTTTAGGCATACAGTGGAACCTCGATTATCTGTCTCTCCATTAACCATCACCTCAGTTAACCGTCAGGGTCCATACATAAATTGTATTGACTACATAAGCAAAAATTGAGTCATCAATTTATTTTGTTTGAGCATTGCGATAAGCCAAATGAAATTCGCTGAAATTTTTACGTTTTGAACGAGTTCATCCCTAATTCATAACGTCTCTTATTGTTGTGTCTGCAATGATCATCAATTTTGTCTTTTTCATATATCTATAAAGTAAGTCCAGTCTTCACTAATATCATCATCATTCTTTTTGCCTTATCCCTATGCCGGATCGGCTTCCCTAATTGCATTTCTCCACACAATTCTATCTTGGGTCATATCAATGTTAATCCTCTTTACCAACATGTCCTGCCTTATAATCTCCCCCCAGGTCTTCTTTGGTCTTCCTCTCCTACTCCTTCCAGGAATCTGCACTTCAGCTATTCTTCGTATTGGGTGATTAACATCTCGACCTTGAACATGACCAAACCATCTTAACCTATGCTCTCTCATTTTGGCATCAATTGGTGCCACACCTAGATTTCCTCTAATATACTCATTTCTAATTTTATCCTTCTTTGTCACTCCACTCATCCATCTAAGCATTCTCATTTCCGCCACATGCATTTGTTGTTCCTCGTTCTTTTTCACTGCCCAACATTCAGTTCCGTACATCCTAGCCGGTCTTATGGCTGTTTTATAGAATTTTCCCTTCAGCTCCATTGGAATTTTTCTATCACACAACACACCACTCGCTTCTTTCCACTTCATCCATCCAGCCCTAATTCTACTGCATGCATCTCCATCTATTTCTCCATTACTCTGTAATACCGATTCCAGGTACTTAAAACTGTTGCTTTTTACAATCAGTTCACCATCCAAAGATACATTCCAAAAATGTACTCTATTTTTGTCCTACTAAGTTTTAAACCTTTTTCCTCCAGACCTTGCCTCCTTTGTTCCAGTTTTTGTTTTAAGTCTCTTTCACTATTTCCTACTAACACGACATCATCAGCATACATTAAGCACCATGGAATGTTACCCTGTAGTTTCGCTGTTATCTGGTCCAAAACTAATGAGAATAAATACGGACTAAGCACAAAGCCTTGGTGCAATCCTACTTTCACATGAAGTTTATTAGTCTCTCCCAAACCTGTCCTAACACTAGTCGTTACTCCCTTATACATATCCCTCACAATCTTTACATATTCACCAGGGACTCCTTTCTTATTGAGTGCCCACCACAGAATCTCTCGAGGAACTCTACCATATGCTTTCTCAAGATCAATGAATACCATATGAGCGTTTGTTTCTTTACTCCTGTATTTTTCCATCAACTGCCTTATAATGAAAATTGCAGTTGAAGGAGCTACCAAAACAGATAGAATGAGGAACACAGATATAAAGAACGAACTGAAAACACAATTTATATTCGAGTTTATAGAACGGAGACTGCTGAGTTGGTAGGGTCATTTACACCAAATGAAAGATACCATACCAGTGAGAAGAGTATGGGAAGCAAAAATATTGAAAACCAAAACAGGAGGAAGACCAAGAAAGGCATGGGATGAAGTAATCGGAAATGTATTGGAAGAAAGAAGAGTGACATGGATAGACGCAAAGATGATTTTTCCATCAACTGCCTTATAATGAAAATTGCATCTGTTGTTGATCTGCCCTGCATAAAGCCAAATTGATTCTCGGATATTTCGGTCTCTTCACGTATCCGTCTATCAATTACTCTTTCCCATATTTTCATGGTGTGGCTAAGCAGTTTTATAGTCCTGTAGTTTGTACATTGTTGGCTATCTCCCTTGCTTTTGTAAACAGGTACCAGTATACTGCTTCTCCATTCGTCTGGTATTTGTCCAACTTCCATAAATCTATTAAATAGACCTGCTAGCCACCTTGTTCCTGTCTCTCCCAATGCTCTCCATACTTCCCCAGGAATATCATCTGGTCCTACCGCTTTTCCTTTCTTTATTTTTTGAAGCGCTTGAGCCACTTCCTCGTTTGTTATTTTGGTGACCATTGCTGCTACTGTCTCCGTTGACTCTACAGGCAGTCTGTCAAATTCTTCATTTAATAAGCTGTCAAAGTACTTTCTCCATCTCTTTTTGACATCCCTTTCGTGAACTAGTATTTTATTATTTTCATTTCGGATACATCTAATCTGATTAAAATCTTTTGCTTTCTTTGCTCTCTGTTTGGCTATTTTATATATCTTCGTTTCGCCTTCCCTGGTATCAAGTTGATTGTATAGGTTTGAATACGCTTCTGCTTTGGCTTTTGCTACTGCTACTTTCGCTTCCTTTTTCGCCACCATATAGTTTTGAAGATCTGTGTCGGATCTGGTTTCTTGACACTTTTTATATACTTATCTCTTCTCTTTTATTTTTCTTTGTACTTAGTTTGACCACCACCAAGTCTCTTTATCCTCAAACTTTTTTCCTGACGTTTTCCCAAGTATTTCAATAGCAGTCTCTCTAATACAACTGGCCATTTTTCTCTAAATTGTATTAGGGCTTCTTTTCATGTTCCTGCATATTTTTTCTACTATTCTTCTCCTGAATAGACCTTCTTTCTCATCCACTTCTTGATTTTTTGTGGTCCTCTCCGATATTTTTGTTTAGTTTCGCTTTTTACTTCGTGTCCAGAACAAGCAGATTATGTTGTTGGCTTACTGCCTCACTAACTATTACCTTGCAGTCCTTGCATTCATGTATGTCTTCTTTCCTTATCATGAAGTAGTCTATTTGGGATTGATGTTGTCCACTTTTGTAGGTAATAAGTTGAGTTTCTCTCTTTTTAAAGAATGTGTTAACAATCGCCATATCCAATGCTGTTGCTAATTCAAGCATGTCATCTCCAGCTTCATTTGTAGTTCCAAAGCCTAATCCCCCATGTATTGCTTCGTATCCTGCCTTGGCTTGGCCCACATGTGCATTGAAATCACCTCCTATTATAAATTTCTCCTCTGACGGAATATCACTCAGGATGTCTCTTAATTGGTCATAGAAAGCTCTTCTTTCATTCTCACCCAGACCTATTTGGGGAGCATACACACACACACAACATTCAATACCTCTTTATCAATTACAAATTTCACTGACATTCTATCACTCGTTCTTACAACTTCCACTACGTTATCTTTCATTTCACTATCAGCAATTATACCAACTCCATTTCTAGTGTTACTACTCCCTGCATACCACAATTTGTAACCTTCACCTAGTTCTTTCGCCCTTTGACCTTTCCACCTAGTTTCTTGAATGCAAGCAATTTGAACTCTCCTTCGTTTGAGCGCATCCACTAACTCCAGACTCTTACCTGTAAGACTACCAAGATTCCACAACCCTATCCTGATTTTTCTAACCTGCAATGGTGTTCCCCCTGAGATAGTTCTCACCCGGAGATCCGAACGGGGGCTCATTTTACTTCTGGTATATTTTACCTCAGGAGATGCCATCATTTCAGTATAAGTTTTTATATCTTCGGAGAAGGTCTTTTCATTTTTATGGTCTGAAACGATTTTGTTTGGATATTTGATGCCTGAATGCCTTTTCTATCAGCACCATACCCTGCCCTGCACATTTAGCCAATACACCACCAATGCAACCAAAGTGCAGTATTACCCCACACCCGCCTGCATTTTTCTGTATAGGCCAGGATCCCTACTGTAAGGACTCCCCTATAAACCAATGTATTGTTGCCTGTATCCCGCCACTAGGAGGCACTTACTTTATTCGGGATACCAGTCTTCACTAATATCTACAATCTTATTCATCAGAACCTCAATTCTTCAGCCAACTCTGCAATTAGTAACATATTAGCTTGTCTGATGTTATTTATGGTTCTCCTTGACTTTAATTCCACTTGATATTTCCTATAGTCCTTTCTGAACTAGCTTGGCTGAATATAGGTTAAAGAGCAGCAGAGAAAGTATACATCCCTCATTGTATTTCTATTTCTTTTGATAATTTGTTACCATCCTTCATAGATGCAAATTCTGAATTTTTAAAGAAGTTCTTAAAACAATTCTTCTGGTAACACTATTGTGGTTTCTATTACTTGCAAACCAAGGGAATGCTGAAGACAAGGAGAGGTTAATAATTTTCACCTCACTTCCTGTCTATTCAGCTTGGCAAAATTCCAATGATATTTTTAAAAGTGAACAAAATATTTTCCCAGATAAAATATGTATTGGTATCAAGAGTGTCTGCTCATGTGCTCATTCATGAGCAAATATTAGTGATATTTAAAAAATGGGATGGATGAATTACCTATTGTTGGAATGAATAATACAAAAGAGATACAATGATATGAATAATAAACAACATTATGTTTAGGACCAAAGCAAAATCAATAACGGTATTTAAAAAAAAATTAATAAAGACAAGAATACTCTCATAAATTTTACCAATAGACTTTAAAAATGGCAAAGATGTAAAATAGTTTATTCCTAGATTATCAACCTCTTCAAAGGTAATAACTAAAAACTGTTGATATAAATGGAATTAAGCTATAAAATACGTTACAACGAATAATATGTCTTATCGAGCTATTTTAATCAGTCTATTGTTTCTTTTTTTCTAATATATGTACTAAAAGGGGTTTTAAACCAAATTAGTTTAAAAATTGCCTATAATTTACACTAGAAAGGAAACGAAAATTCCATAGTGTTTATGGAAAACTTTATTTTCAGACCCTAGTTTACCTGCTGGCAGAAGAAGAGAAATTGATAATGTTATGAAAAAAGCTAGGGCTCAAAAATCACCTAATTCTGGCGTATTTTGGGACAAAAAACTTTTGGAGGTCGAAGCTAAAGATCCAAACAGGTGAATAAATAATTTCAAATTTTTGAAGTGACTTTAGATAGTCATATTTGTGAGTTTTATTGTTAGTTTAAATCATTAGCATTTAAATACTAATTCGGGTAAGTTAAGGTGGATAATTTTTTACATAAAGTATTTTATATTCTAAAGTAGATTAAGTTTTATTCTATCTAAATTTACGGGTATTCTGTACTCTATACTATATAACCAAAATTATAACCATTGTGTTTATTATTCTAGTACCCAGTACATCAACTTCTTTGTAAATGATTACAAAAGTCTTAAAAATGGTTTTAATTGCTTCATTTGAGTGAGTTTACTACTTTCTGAAAATTTTCAGAGTGCAGGTTGAATGTGTTTCGGCACGCCCTACGCCTAAACCTGTAGCTCTAGCGCGGTTAGGTTTTGTTATTACAAAAGTATAATTTTTAATTTTAATCAAAAAGATTATACGTTAAAACAAAATAAATTATTTTTGTCAGGCAAAGGCAAAAAAGAGGAAGCAATCGTCCAGTCCGATACCCACCAGATGTCATTCTATAGTGTGGTACAGTTTTGTTATTCTTCTTCTTGTGTCACTCCTATCGGAGATTGGAAATTATCAAGGCTATCCTAACCTTGTTTACAGCTGACCTAAAGCCAAACCACTCTATCAAATTCCACAACCATGACATTCTTCTACAGCCTGGATTCTGTTTTCCTTCTGTTTTTCCTTGCATTATATTTTGAAGTAATGTGTCTTCAGTATTCGATGGTAGCACTACATCTCGAAACTTTCAATATTTTTTATGTTGTTCTCTTTGAAAGTCAAGGCCTCTACACCGTGTAATAGCGTGTTAAATACGTTGTCTCTTAGCATTCTTAATCATAGTACCAAATGAAAAAAGAGCAGCAGCGGGAGAACCCCAAACAAGAGCAATAGAAAAAAGATTGAGTTCGAAACAATTAAAAACTACAAGCTTAGAGACAAACAAGTAGCTCAAAAATATGAAGAACTGACAAACTTAAAAATAACAAACTTGATGAGACCAATACAGGACAGCAATCTGGAACAAAAATGGCAACTATGTACTTAAAAATATATTAACTGAATCGGCAAAAGAAACGTGTGGGGTATACAGGAAAAACAACAAAACTAAACAAACGAACTGGTGGAATGAAGAAATCAAAAACCATGTAAAAATGAAGAACAAACTGAGGAAAAATTATTTGGGGAACAAAAAAGAGGAAAATTACGATGCATACAAAGAAGAAAGGAAGAAAGTAAGAGACATGATAAAACTAGAAGAAGAAAAGACCTGGATACAATTCGGACAACAGATGGAATACAATAGTAAAGAAAACCAGAAACTTTTCTATAGAACAATGAAAAATATAAGAATAGACAAACCAACAAGAGATACAAGAATAAAAGACACAGATGGAAAAATAATAACAGATGATCAAGAAATAATGGAACAATGGAAGCAACACTTTCAAGAGTAATGAAGAGTAACTTTACTAGTAATGAAGTAAACAGAGACAGAAACAACGGAGAAAATGAAGAAAGAACAGAACAGGAAGAAAACACGGAAGAAATAACAAATGACAGTATAGAAACAGCAATAAAGAAACTTAAAAATGGGAAATCTCCTGGACATGATAAAATAACACCAGAAATACCAAAGTATATGGGACTGGAAAGTAGAAAACTACTCAGAGAAATATGCAATGAGGCATGGAATAAAGAAGAAATACCGTCCGACTGGGAGATGGGAGTAATACTGCCCATACGTAAGAAAGGAGATACCAAAGAATGTAACAATTATAGAGGAATTACTATGTACGGCGTTGAAAGTATATGAAACAGTATTAGAACAAAAGTTGAAGAATATAATAGAAATGACACTAGAAGAAGCTCAGAGTGAGTCAAATCTTAGATTTTTGTAGAATGGTCTGCGAAATGTTTACATTTTTGTCCGCTTATTTGCTTCCACCTAATGGACAACATGCGCAATAAACTTTAAAAAATTGTTATAAATAAATATTGTCCTCCAGTTCTACATCTGGTTTATTATGACTATGTCTATGGATCAAAGTACATAAGAGGCCCCTAGAACACCAGGGGTGTAAGCGACAATTTTTAGGAAATTGGGTTAAATACAAAAATGGACTCCCAACACACATAGAAAACATGGTGGCTTTTTAAACTTTCTACATAACTAGAAATAACATGATCAAAAATGACATGTCATTAAAAACATGCCAAGTAGTACCTACATAGATTTTTTAAATTTGTCTAACTTTGCACAAAGTTTTCTCAAAACTTTGCATGCACTTACACACCTTGTGTTCTAAGGGCCTCATATATACTTTTCACTTGTGGTCTAAGACGATTTTAGGGAGAATTATTATCTATAGTCTATTCCATGAATATACGACTGTTTTGGAATTTTTAATTATTAATTTTATTTTTAATAATACAATTTTTAAATATAATATACAGTCGTATATTCATGGAATAGACTGTAGAAATGATCTGTACCACTTTAGTTTAACACTTCTTTTAAATATAATTTTTAATTACAATAATATACAGTCGAATATTCGTGGAATAGACTGTATTATTAGTAAGCAGCGTTCTCATGGTTGATTTTGCGAAACTAATAAGTTTCGGTCTCCCTTAAAGAAAAGTATCTAAGATAAAGTGTCTAGCCGGTTCATCTAGTGAAAAACTCCCCGGCGATATTCCAAAAATAAAAATACCATGTTCTACCTCTAAAAGTACTCGCCCAAAAAAAATTTTTAGACCCCTACAACCAAACATAAGCTCAAAGAAAATCCATGGTATTTTTTACAAAACTTTTGTCGCAAAATTCAAATTTTTTAACGTTTTTAAATTTCTTTTTAAACTAAAGATTTTTTTGCTTCTTTTTTGGGATGTACTTGAAGAAAATCAAGGCAAAGATTTTAAAACTGAATCCGAGTCACAACGGTTAAAGAAAATACCGAAAAATGCATAAAAAATTATTTTTTGTTATTTTGACCATGATAAGCACCTATACAAATCTTGAAAAACTCCAAGAAGATAATTTGACAGCCAAAAAGTAATTTTTTTTTCGGCGTTCCCTTTGAGCCAATTTTTTTAAAGGAAATTTAAAAATTTGAAATTTTGCGCCAACTATTTTGTAAAAAATACCATTTTGCAGGTAATAAAAAACCCTACAAAATGAAAAAATAGAACTGATATTATGTTTGGGTATAAGGATCTAAAAATGTTTGTGTATTTTTATTTTTGGAATATCGCTGGGGTCATTTTTCACTATCCTAACCGGCCAGGCTAGACTCTATTATGGTAAACGTTTCAAGTCGAATTTATTAATTTTGGGAAAACGTTTGGCGAAAAAAATGCCTTGAAAATAATTTACCAATACCTACTTTAGACATTTAAGGCATAATTTTATTCATCAGTATAAATTACACACATGGACAAAAATATCGAATATTTTTAAATTATCATGTGAAGTGAAATTTTTTGTGCTGCTCTCCTTAGCTCTCCCAGTGCCATAGGAATAGGATTTCTATTCCGAATGCGATGTTTTAATGTGTATAAATGGTCGATCGGATTTAAATCTGATATGGGCTGTATGGTGGCAATATAATTTTTTAAATTTAATATCATCAAGGTAACTTCACTATGCATGGATCTGTCATATCCAATATGGTTGGCAAATGGCAAGACATGATGTTCTAAAGTGCTTTCAATGTACATGTGAGCTGTCATTCACCTATCATCTCCACAAGTTCAAGGAATACCGCTCCATAGCAATATGCCGCCACAACTGGTTACAATTGGCATACAGTTCACCATGTGGAGACGACATTGATGAAACTTTGTTTAAAGAAAAGTTGGGGAACAGTATATCAGTTGTAACCTCATACAAAGCGACATAGTGTTATGAAGCGATATTGCTTGGAAAGGATGTACCGAACTTGTGGAGGTGATTGGGTGAATGACAGCTCACATGTACATTAAAAACCTTTTAGATTGTGTTTTGCCATTTGCCAACCATATTGGATATTTATGACAGGTTCATCCTCATGCATGTCCTCATGTCGCTAGAATAGTGAATACTTACCTTGATGAGACATAATTTAAAAAATTATATTGGCCACCACAGCTCTTCTTCTTAACATGCCCTATCAAGTTCCATTGACATTAACGATTAACATGGCGAAATTGTCTCTGTCTCAAGCTAATCTAAATAGTTGCTCTGCTTTCTTTATTCCTGTCCACTCCCTGGTATTCCTCAACCAAGAGGCATGTTTTCTACCAATTCCCCTATGTCTTTAGATTTTACCCATCATAATAAATTGAAGAGTATTATATTGGTCTCCTCTTACTATGTGTCCAAAATAGGCCATCTTTCTACATTTGATGTTATAAAGCAGCTTGCGAGCAGCATTTGCTCTCTTAAGGACTGCCACATTTGTCAGCATAGCCGTCCATGGCATTTTTAGTGTACATCTGTGCAGCCACATTTCAAAGGCCTCCAACCGATTAATGGTGGATATTTTTAATGTCCATGCTTCGACACTGTATAAGAGGACTGACCTCATTTTTAAAAATGTTGTGTGGGCTATCTCCATTCTACATTTTTATTTCTTTATCTGGATCTAGTTGTTCAGTATTATGGCAATCAAGATATTTAAATCTGGGTACTCTAAATTATATGACAAGCAACATATAACCGTGAATCTTGATGTGCCAAACGGCTAAACACCATGTATTTTGTTTTTAGCTTATGTTTAGGCCAAATTCTCTTCCCACTGTGTCGGTGGCATTTAAAAAGCATTGTACATATTCCATTCATATCACGTAAAATAACTGTGTCGTCTGCATATTATCTGATTGTATTCATCATAATTCCATTAACTTTCACCATTGATTATAAACTTACCCATAGATAGCTCACCTCCTGGTAACCGAAAGACGTATCGGCAACTAGATGGCGCTACTCGAAAACCGTATCGAGATTTCTCAGTCGCTGTCTGACTTGCGAGTAGTTAACAGTGGCGTCAGAGCCGAACTTACCCTATATGTGTATTACCTTCTATTAGCTGCGTATTGTGCTGTGATAAGTTAAAGCGGAATTTAAGACAACAACCACAAATTTAGAAACGTGTGCTGATACATGTGCATGTTACTGGTTATATTTACTATAAAATTATAAAGAATTTCAATTGGATTAAATGCCATGAAGATTTGCAAGACACTAAAACTATTACAGAAATACGAATTAATTTTACTTCTTAGAGAATATGGTGCACATGAATAAAGATTCTTCAGAGATAATCAGATTTGTTTGTTATTATTACTACAATAATGTTAGAAAAAGTTTCACGGGGCCTTTAATTCATTTAAAGTAGGTAATGCAGTTTTTGACAATATTGAAACCTATTTGGCTAAGCATATTTTATTAACTAAAAATTGGCTTGAAAACTGTAAAGACCATAAAAGGAAAAATATAAAATTCTTAGTGAAATTCAAACTGTTAAAAGCTTGTCAGTGGTATAACATTAATGAAAGCAAACAAAAAACATAAAATTACTTATTTTCGATAAAAGTAAAGTTAACAAATATGAATATTCTTCTTCTTCTTTCTCATAATCCTTAGTGCCCTTCAGGGCGTCGGATAACAAATATGAATATAATACAATAAATAGTCAATTTAACAAGATCTGAATTATGCATTTTTTTGAGGTGTGTTACTTTTCTTCCGGGTGAGCGATTATTGAAAACTTTTTTTATAAAATTCTTGATAAAAACCTGCATATTTAAAACTCAAAATGAAAGAATTGGATGTCCTCGGCTATTTATATTTTGGAAATTCCCTGTCATTTTATCAATATTATTCATTTAAACGTTGACAACTTGTGGTGTTTTGTCAAGGAAAAATATAATCCATTGTATTTGGTACACATCACTATCTGCTTTCAAAATACCTCTTTGAAGTAATTCCATCAGAAAGGTCCTCAGAAATTGTTAAATGAAATAATAATAATATCGTAGGGCATTTTTGCCGGAGAGATCCTTTCGGATTGTTCCGGCGCCATTTACATCTTTAACCTATTTCAAGTAACTATTGTCGATGTACACTAGCCCAGGAGGACCGACGGCTTAACGTGCTCTCCCGAGGTACGGTGAAACGGCTCTTATCATTTTTAGAAATGAAAAATTGATTGTCGTTTGCAGGGCTTGAACCCGCGTGCTCTGACGTATGATGCCAGTGATCATGCCGTTCACCGGCCGTATAGGTCTGGATCCCACATATGAAAAAAAAAATTGGATAATAGCAAGCTGAAAATTTGTTAATAGCTTAAGGGTGTCTAGTTGGACAAACTTTGATATATGGGAACACTGGAACAAGGGAAGTTTTAATTGTGGAACTGGTTAAAAATTTGGAACGGTCAGACCACGAAAACGGCACATGTATTTTGTCCGACAGAACAGACTTAAACTCTCCGAACAGAGATTAAACTCTCATGCAAAAATCAGACTGCTATTTATCACCAAATGGGCGTTTTAATGAGTGGAACATGTAGAATTTGTCAAATGACAGGAATTATGACAGGTGATAAATAGCAGTCTGATTTTTGCATGAGAGTTTAATCTCTGATCGGAGAGTTTAAGTCTGTTCTGTCGGACAAAATAAATGTGCCGTTTTCGTTGTCTGACCGTTCCAAATTTTTAACCTGTTCCACAATTAAAACTGCCCCTGTTCCAGTGTTTCCATATATCAAAGTTTAACCGACTAGACACCCTTAAGCTATTAACAAATTTTCAGCTTGCTATTAATCAACTTTTTTTTCATACGCGGGATCCAGACCTAGTAGCTCTGTTCTGTTAAATGTAAAAAGTATGCCTTCGAACAGTAGATCCTATCGATTTCATTTCACCTCTATACTATTTCTTATTTTGTACAAAATATAATTGACTTCTATTTTACCATTTCTAGACAAATTGTCAATTTTTTGTAATACCTACAATGTTAGGTACTCTCAGAAAAAAATATATAGCTAATTTTTATTTCCGGTAAATTAAAAATGCAGGTATTTGAGTACCTCTAATATACCTAGTACATATTCTAGTATTATTGTTTAGTTTTATAACATAACTGAATTTTTTTCTGAACGATGACGTTACTTTTATGTGACATTTCGCGCCATCACTAAATATGTAGGAGTAATTATTCCATTTACTCACGGGTTTTGCCCCTAATTTATATAGGTTCAAAATAAGTCCGGTATTAAAATGAGTAATGCTAAGCACCTTTTGTTCTATAAAGTTTTTTCCACTAAGTCAAGAATTTTCGAATAATTTGCAAGTGAACATATTCATTTTTCAACAAAAAAAAAAACACCTTTTTACACGGTTTTTCGCAAATAACTCAAAATGTAGGTAAGTATTTGATCGAAAAATTAAATATTGTTAACAAAAATTTACCTATCTTATAAAAAAAGTGCAGAATGGTATGAAGTTGTATATAATAAACGTATGAAGTTTGTAGACCCAGTAGAAACAGAGTTGTAGTTCAGGAAGAGTGGGTTCTAATTCATCAAATTCCAAATCGAATATTTAAACGTGGAATAATTAAAAAAATTAAGCTGTTTCTATGATCTGTAAGTTTTGGAAAATTTTTAACAGCCATATTTTAACCTATTTTTGTCTTAAAAAAAACAAAAAATATAAAATATTCAGAAAAGCAAAACCCCCTTTATAGTCTAAAAAGTGCTTTTTTCAGAATTTCAAAAAATTCTTTTTTACTTTAAAACCAATTTTTTCAAAAATAGGCGCTTTAATTAGATGGAACTTACAGACAATATAAAAAATAAACAAGTTAAGTAAATTGTAAGGCCGTTTCTATTCATTTAATTTCGGATGCTAATTAGGGGGTGATTTTCACGACTTTTGTACCAAAAATAAAAATGGGGCCAAATTTATTTTGACCATATCTTGCTTACTTCGATGCTAGAAACTTAAACAAAAATAAAGATAAACTTTTTTTTTAACACTAAAAAAAGTTGTAGTTTTTCCCGAAAAGTTCTTCATTTCTTGGTTATTTCACGTTGAAATATTCGATTTGGAATTTGACGAATAAAGACACACTTTTCAATACCTACTACTCTGTTTCTGCTGGATCTACAGACTTCATACGTATACCACTTTTTTACTTTTTTAAAAACTATAGGTATTTCTGCTACATATACCTTTTTTTTTTTTTCGATTAAATACTTACTTATTGAGTAATTTGCGAAAATCATATTTACCCGAAAATAACTCGAAAAGTATTGACTTATTGAAAAAACTCTATGGACCAAAAGTTGTTAGTATTAATCAGTTTATCCAATTCTGGACTTATCTTGAACGTATATTTTTTCACTCCCGAGAAGGAGTGATACTTAACCCCAGTGCAAAAGCACACAGTGGCACAATATCACTTTTTTCTTTGATATTTTAGCTATGTGTATACCAAATTTCATGCCAATAAAATGGATTCTTTAAAATTCGGAGGTTTTGCAATATTTTACCTTGAGTGAACGGGTTAGATCTGGAAAGAAATTGAAAAAAATGCAAATTGCAAAAAATAATTTACATGTCAATTATCACTGCTAATTTTATTATGTATTTTCTATTTTGTTGTTTTTTTGTAGTGTATTAATAATTAAATCATTTTTAGGAAACATCTTCACTATTTTTATTAATCAATATTTAGCGTTTTATCTGAAGTAAAATAGGAATTCCAAAATAGAGATTACAAGCTACAAGCTCGTTAAAATTAGTTGTGAAAATGCTGAATACTACCCTGATATCGTTGTCTATTACGCTAGCCAAGCAACTCAAATTTATTTTTCAATCTTGGCAACAATTTCAATAAATGTCGCCACCGTCCAGTCAGGTAGTACTTAGACTTGAGGGGCAAAGAGGTGTAAGTGGGCGGAGTTTAACACTGAATTCGGTTTTACCTTAAGGTGAGGTATCTATGTGTTTATTAATCAATGCTTTCACGCACCATTCCAAATTATGTATCGCAGCATCACTTCTTTAAATGTTCTATCTGAATATAAATTGAACAACAGTGGGGACAGTATACAACCCTGCCTGACACCTCTTTGTATTTTACCAATTTCTGTTGATTTACCATTTATGCAAGCTGCAGCTGTTTGACACCAGTATCATTTTTTGTAGGATTCGTACGTCTTGACTATCAACTCCTTTATCCTTTAATATTTTAATTTTTGTGATGCTGTACTCGATCAAAGGCTTTTTCATAGTCAATAAATACAACAAAGACGTCTTTCCTTTGATCTCGGCATTTCTGCAATAATACATTTTAGTGCAAAGAGTGCATCCCGGGTTCTCAGTCCATTTCTGATAATATATGACCATAGCTCGATATCAGATAAATCCGTTTGAGCATTTATATATTTTTTTCTATTCTCATACTATAATATATCAATAATTATGATTTCACTACCTGTATCATAATGAACTTCATTATGATACATATTTTCATTATGATGCAGATTTTTAACCAATAGAATCGCGATGAAGATGGCACACCTGCAGTGACCAATGTCGAGTCAAATACATAGGCTTTGCCAGTTCTCAATATGTAAACAAACTGACAAACTACTTAATTTGTTTGCGTTACAAAATTAATAAATTTGAATATATTTTTTGTTGCGAATGATCATAGAAAAAATCGTGTATACAACTTGCATTTAATTATCATTATGAAACTCGTATTCAATATGAAACTCGCTGCTAAGCGGCTCGTTCCGTATCCCTCATACTCGCTTCATAATGACCATCATTAAATGTTCGTTGCATAATATACTATTTCGTACTTCCGGGCCTAAAGTGACAACTTCACTCCCTTGTGACAGGTACTAAAGTGTCACATTTAATCCCTCCGGGATTAAATATTGACGAAACTCCCGGAACGATTAAATCACAAACAAACGAATTTAAGGGATATTTTATTGAAAAATATAATTAATTAGAATGGTAATTAACGTTAATATTCAAATTAATATTGTGACAGTTCGTCATATTGACCAGTCTTTCCTTCACATGATACACCTTCTTCACTCATGATACCAATAATTATCAATAACAATGTTTCTTTACAATGACACTAGTAATGACAATGTTTCTAAATTATAACTGTCACAACGCAATGTTACTATGGTAACTTATTTTAAAGACAGTTTATTAAATGAGTTGAAGAGAGAAAAAACTGATTGAAATTATTGAAATAATTAATAAAATCATACCGGAAGTACGAAAAGTATCGTATATACCTTGCGACTGAAGTACATTTAATCCTTCAGGTAAATTATGGCCCTCCCTGCGGTCGGGCCATAAACTTTACCTTCAGGATTAAATGTACTACTTCAGTCCCGCGGTATATAATGTACTATTAAAATATGGCATTCGGAACAGAAATCCTATTATAGTCCAGGGCGCATCTGTTTTGTGATGGATGTTGAGAAGTGACTCATATTTTTTCGCAGAAATTGCTTGGAAATAACACATATAATAATAGAGTTATCCTCTCACTCAAAAAGATCCTGAACATTGTTTAAATAATCAGAATGTCAAAAAATGAAGGAAAAATTCGATTTTTTTCTTCGTTTTTTGATTGTAACTTTAAAAGTATTCATTTCCGAGAAAAGTTACACTGACATAAAAGTTGCGTAATTAAATTTCCTACAAGATAGGATTGGTTAAAATTTTTTAAAATTGTCACCCATGCAAAATAGCAATAATTGCGAAAAAAAAAACATAAAAAACCAGTATTAGCATTTTACTTTTTTCAACCATTTATGCTACACTTGGAACCTTCATATTTCACCCAGAAAAACTTTATGTTGTAATAAAACAATACTGTAAATTTCATTAAGATCGGTTTAATAAATTTTGCAAAATAAATTTGGCAATCCAGCTTTCGCAAAAAAATGCATTTTTTCAAAATATTGCTTGGACTGAAAATAAAGCAGATAGCAAGTTGAAATGTTTTTTACATATAGAAGAACACTGTACCTTTAATATACAATTTGCAAAATTAAAATCGGTTAATTACCACGCCGTCAGGATTTTTTTTAAATAAACATTAATTTTTGTTGCTACGCACAGGACAGCGGATACGTTTGCTCTGATTGGGCATTCCAATGACCAGTCAAAAATTATCGAATATTGCGGCTGTGGACAAAAAAATGTGTTGTTGTTAATAGTTGTTAAGTTGTTGTTTTAGTTTTTATTGTTTTGAGAACAGAGACAAAAGTTTATGCTTGTAGTGAATTTTTAAAGTTTTTAAAAGCAACTAAAAGTACTTAAAAAAACAAAAGTACTTAAGTGTAACTATTTTAGCATTGTAATGAAAAATTATATCTTCTATTTTTGGAAAATGTAAAATATTCGATTTACACAAGTTGATTTCCAACAATATTTCTACCAATCTTTATCTAATATCTAATAAGAAAATAATCTGACTCTATATTTTGTTTAATATTTTAATTCCACAAAAAGCAAACTAATTTGATTATTGTTTGTGAAATATTGTTTAAACAATTGCATATTTTTAAAAATAATAAACTTTTATTCTCTAACTTAAAATATATGAACAAAGAAAGGTTTTGCTAAAAAAAGTATTATTTCAAAGGACAGAAGTATGTGTTTTTATTTTGCAATAAACAAATTTATTTATGTCGAAATATACTAAAAATTAAAATTTATCAATATGTTATTTGTGATTTTCGCTTCGAGTTATATCAGTTTTAAAAAATGATAAAAATCGTTTCACTAGAACCCAAGATAATGCAATTTTTTTATTTTTCCATTTTGAAAGTTAGATTTCATTTTTTTTCTCAGCTCAATAAATTAGTATTTTTAGATCTTTCCAACGAGCTTTTATAAATTTAATTGCGTAGTTTGAAAGATATTTTCTTTGTTTATAAGCAAAAAAATTAATGTTTTTTTAAAAAAATTCCTGACGCCTTGCTAATTAACCGATTTTAATTTTGCAAATTGCAAATGAAAGGTACAGTGTTCTTCTATATGTAAAAAAATAAACTTGCTATCTGATTTATTTTCAGTCGTGCAACATTTTAAAAAAATACAATTTTGTTGCGAAAGCTGGATTGCAAAATCTATTGAACCTATCTTAATGAAATTTACAATATTGTTTTATTATATCAGAAAGTTTTTCTGGGTAAAATCGAATCTTTCCTTCATATTTGACATTTTGATTATTTAAACAATGTTCCGGACCTTTTTGACTGGGAGGATAACTCAATTATCATTATATGAGTTATTTTCAAACAATTTCTGCAAAAAAATATGAGTCACCCCTCAACATCCAAATGTACTAATATTTTAACAGATGCGCCCTGGACTATTACTATTATACTGAGAGGACTAATGATTGTAGCACAAACAAATTTCACTTCACGTGATTGTTTCAAAATATTCGATATTTTTGTCCATGAGAGTGTAATATACGTTACATTTTAAAGGTTGTTCTAAACGCATTCGTTTGTTTCAGGTGGCGCCACAGCGGCTATCAATCTCTCTATATCGACGGTTCGTCGTCTCCATCGTCCAACGGTAGACGAAGTCGCTCGCGGTCGTTTGGTCACGGCTCTTCACCCGCAACAGGTCGCCGCACTTCGCCGACCTCGATGCGTCGCACGTCGCCGGCAATGTACGGAGGACGCTCTGCGCGCTCGCCCCGCTCCCCGAGATCGCCGCCTCCGCGTAGCACCCGCTCTCGTTCTCGATCTTCCTCGCCTCATGCTCGTCGTAGATCGCCACCGCCTTCATATAGAAGACACGTGCCTGGAGGTGGCAGGCCGCGTTCTCCGCCATCACCGAGGGATCCACCATCATCGAGACATCTGAAGAGAAGATCCGTTTCGAACAGCTCTATCAGTAGCTGTTCTGATGATTCTTGTTCCGTTTGTTCTCCGAAGGCTCATAGAAATGCTAGAACGAGGTTTGTATAACAAATATTACTAGAAAATTACACTTTCTTACACTTCTCCAAGAAATTAACGCACGCAGAATAAAAAAGAAAGTTCCCCTGATTTATTCTACATTTTATTAGTAACTAGTGATTTTGCCCGTCGCCATGTGACGGGGAATACAATCAATAGGGAACTTGCATAAAATTTTAAATTCGAAAAAAATGCTATAAATTACAACAGAACAATTAGACATTATAAACGTCAGTAGAAAATACAGTTATGTGACGTCACAAGTGTTTTTGATCGTTTGAACTATTCATAGAAAGCTTGTACTTTTACAAAATGGTTTTATTTTCCATAGTAAACCTTCTTTCCTTTCCTTTAAAAACCGTATCAAACTCCAATCTCAACAAACTAGTATATATTATTACAATGACATACGATAAATGTCATTAGAATATAAATATTTTTCCCTTATTCCGCGACGACGATGAGCTGGCCAAATACCCAAGTAGGTGGAGGCCAATAATCTAAAGAAGGAGAAGTAGAATATACCTAAATATAACCATAAACATACCCATACAGTAAAACTATGTGACGTCACGGGCCGTCTGAACTATTTTAAATCACAGAAGATTTTAAACTTGTATTTCTAAGTTATTATGAGTTTTTGAAGCGTGAAATTTTGGAAATCTCATTTTTAAACAAAACTGAACATTATTATGTAATAAAAAAATGTGCAAGTTCCGTATTGCTTTCTACAGTTACTGCACTCAATTTTTGTGTATCGTATCTCCTTCCAATTTTTTCTGACATCCTCAATTTTTTCCTGACTTATTTTTTTATATATATATTTTTTTACTTTATACTTCGATATATATTACTTTTATAACTCGAGAAGGACTGGATTGATTTGGCTACTTTTGATTTTGAAATATTTGTAGAAGCCTAAGGAAGAAGGTCTTTACAATATCACATCAGATATTTTCAAATTTTATTAGTTGTATAGGAGGTGTGTAAAAAATGTGCTCCTTGCTCAAGGATATTTCTATTTTTGACAATATCGGAAATTAATATACAGAAAATATGTTTATAATTTAACAACAAATTTAAAACATTGTTTACTTACAATAATGAAAACTATTTTTCAACATTTTCTCTGCGATAAAGTTAAATTCAAGTGTGTGCATTAACGCAATACGTTTTAATAATAATTATAAATTTAATGAAATAATTATTCTAAATTCAAACAAAGGATTTGACGGGAAAGGTAAAAAACTAAATGGACCCGAAGTTAGCCGCAGGTTTAGTGACGTAAATCTAAAGGAATATAATAATTATTATAACTGTGTGTATATGACAGGGGTGGCCAAACTGTGGATCTCAATCAGCGTACCTACATTACTTTTAATTTCTGTGTTTCAAAATATCTTAAATTACTGACAACAAATATAAAAGACTAAGTGTAATATCAGAACAAGGACACCCCTTATCACCGTTGTTATTCAATTTGGCCTTAGAATATGTAGGTAATATAAGTAAAATATCATCTGACCTGATCGGGGGACTTGCGAATCAAGGATCAAAACTATTGTTGGCCTTTGCTGATGATCTAGTATAGGGGCATTCACTCATTCTACAAGAGACGTGAGAGAGGTGTCTTCACAACTCTAGGAAGAAACAGGTAGTCTGGTCCTTCGAATAAATAAAGAGAAGACGAAATACAATGCTAGTAACCAAAAATTCAATAGCAAGAGTTAGGCAGAACATACATATTAATGACCACAACTTCGAAGTAGTAAAAGAGTTTAAATAGCTATGGGCGGTAGTCACTCCTATCATCATTATTAAGATCTAAGTTGCTAAAGAGACAATTTAAATTAAAACTGTACATGCCAATTATTCGCCCAATGGTTACATATAGAAGTGAAACATGGACTAGAGGGAAATAAATAAGCTGCTGGTATTTGAAAGGAAAGTTCTCAGAATGATATTTGGCCCTCAAGGTGATAAATTGACAGGAGAGTGGAGAGGCTGTCGCAAAGCTGAATTGGTGACTGTATGTGGTACTGAAAACATCGTCAGACATAATATAAAAGCTAAGATTAGCTGGGCAGGTCATGTGGTAAGTTCAGAGGAAGACAGTTTGTTAAAGACAGTGTTTTTTGAGACAATAGAAGATCAGTAGGCCGTCCCAGAAAAAGATGGAAGGGTGATGAAGAATCGAAATATCCTGAATTAGTACCATCAGTATGTGAACCATTTTAATTCACTTTAAAATTCGTGAAATCCAAACAGTGAGAGAAAAATTTAATACCTTTTTTACACTTCTTAAATAATTATTGTTTAATTGGGGCTCGCGAAAAATTTCAAATTTTGAAAAATGGCTCGGATTATCAAGTAGCTTGGCCACCCCTGGTATATGACAATAACATTGTTGTTTTTATTACAGTGGTAATACCTCGATATACGAGCGCCCTAATATAGATATAGAGTGTTTTGAGATACGAGCCGCCGAGCAAGCGATGTTTTGCTTTGAGATGAGAGCAAAATTTGAGATACGATAAACCGCTTTTTAAAATACATGCCTCTTTTTTTTGACTACCTACTTCTAACTTGTATTATAAAATAAAAGGTAGTTTTACGGTAATAGATCTTTACGGCCCCGCCATAATAATTAAATAGACAAATTCGTATTCCGCGTTCCCATCCCAACCATATTGCACTATCGATTTTTGTGTAATTTACACTGTGTAAATTTTTAGTATACACCTAGACCTCAGTCTGTCGGTTTTGCTTGTTTTCGAAGTATTTTTGATAAAGTGAAGGGTATTACACAGAAAAAACCGGCTAAGTCACAGGTTAACAATTTTGAGTTATTGGATGTTTTAACCTTTAGTCCGTTGTATCTTTGTCGCTAGCTCGAGTCTTAGACTTCTAACAAAAAACCTATAAAAGAAGGTATATTTTTCACATTCTGCGAATAGTTTAACTTTGTACAATAGTTGCAGCCCTGGGAATCCAGCATTGTATTTTAAAGGGTAATGGCATGTGGCGTTGTTATGACTGACCGTCTGATTGATACAGAAATAAGGAAGCTGTTGCGTCTCGATGTTTTGGTCTTAGCTTGTTGATTTCCTGTACCACGTGGACTTAACTTATTTTTCTCGTGTATGGGCATATATTTATGGGCTTTTTCTCGTGACTTGTCTTGTTATTGTCTTGTTTAAAGGTTTCATAAGATGTAAACTGGAATTTACTATAAGATGGAGTAAAAAATGTAATTTCTACAAAAATGGACTTAGCCGGTTTTTCCCGTATACCCTTTAAGTTGTGTCACATTTAGTTTTATACCCATGGGTTCGAAGAAGCTTGTAAAGTTTCTTCTTGTAAAACCATTTTTTTATTTGAAAACAATTAACAAAAACAACTAAGGTGATTTTTTGGGGCTGGAACGGATTAATGACATTTCAGTTAATTTCAATGGGGAAAATTGCTTTGACATACGAGCAAGGTTACGGAACGAATTACCCTCGTATGTCGAGGTACCATTGTGTATTTTCTTTGCAATTTCATCACATTTTCTCACCTTTTAAACCTTCCTTGGACTTCTACAAATGTTTTAAAATCGAAATTAGCTAATTCGATTCAGTCATTCTGGAGCCGTTATAAAAAGATATAACAAAATAAAATGACGTTTATTAAACGTCATTCAAAGTTTTACATATCGACACCGTAGCGGACAGACTGCGTGACTTTTAGGATTTTATAATATTAGATTATAGCAAACTAATATCAAAACAGCAGTACTGACAGCAGCAGCGTCCACCCTGGGAAACAAGAAAAAGGAGAGAAGAGCAGCATGGTTTGATGACGAGTGCAGACAAGCAATAGAGGAAAGAAATGAAGCACACAAAATGTACATAACAAGAAGAACACGGGAAAGACGAACATTATTTGAAGTCGCAAGACGGACAGCAGACAAGACATGTAGAAATAAAAAGAGAGCCTATGAAAATGGACAAATAGAAAAAAATGGAAGAAAATTTCAAAAACAACGAAATTAGAGGGGCTTACGAATACCTAAAAAAGATAAAAAGTGGGTATAAACCTCAAACAAGTCTATGTAAAGATGAAAGTGGGCAAATAATCAGTGACCAACAGAAAGTCACAGAAACCTGGAAGCATTATTTTCAGACACTACTTGGAAGTCAAGTAGACATGGAAGATGAAATGGGTATGATCTACGTAGAAGAGAATGGAGTAGAAGCTCCAATCATAGAGAAAGTTCTCGAAGCCATTAAGGCCCAGAAAAACAATAAAGCTCCGGGAGTTGACGAAATACCAGCAGAACTATATAAGGTAGGTGGCGTCCATCTAGCAAGTCACATCCACGCGCTCATCAAAGACGTATGGCAAGAAGAGAAAATACCCGACGACTGGAAGAAAAGTATAGTATGCCCGATCTATTAAAAAGGAGACAAACTCCAGTGCAAAAACTACCGTGGAATCTCTCTACTATGTACAGCATATAAAGTCCTCAGGTATATTATAAACCAGCGGCTCCAACCACTAGCAGAAAATATTATTGGAGAGTATCAGACGGGCTTCCGACGGGGAAGATCGATACTGGATCAAATATTTACAGTCAAACAGATCTTGAGCAAAGCATGGGAACACGATGTTGATGTTCATAACGTGTTTGTAGACTTCAAACAGGCATACGACTCAGTCAAAAGGAACAAACTATACTATATATTGGCTGAATTGGCAATACCACACAAGCTAATAAGACTCATTAAAGCCACAATGGATGAAACTCAGGCATGTGTACGAATACAAAACCACCGGACAGACTTTTTCAACATTTCACAGGGACTAAAGCAGGGAGATGGGCTGGCCCCAACATTGTTTAACCTGGCACTGGAGTATGCGGTTAGGCAAATGCAAACTGGACGAGGAAATCTACTGACCAACCGAACGGTTCAACTGGCCGCTTATGCTGATCATATTAATCTTATGAGTAGAACATCAACAGGAGCACAGGAAACATATGTATGCAGAGTTAAAAACACAAACAAAAAGGCTAGGTCTGGAAATTAACACAGAGAAAACAAAAATAATGACTCAGACGAGAAGAAATATAGTCCCAGAAAGAAAACATTATACATGAAGATGACATTGAAACGGTTGAAAAGTTTACATACCTGGGAGTAGAAATATATGCCGACGGATCAGAAGATGGAGAAATGCGGAAGAGAATAACGCAGGCAAACAGCTTATTTTATCCTCTCCCATATATTTCGGTCCAAAAGTGTCCACCGAAATACAAAGATGAGAATCTATAAAACGTTAATTCGACCAATAACATGCTATGGCAGTGAAGCCTGGGTCCTGAGTCCTGAAAGAAACATACAAAAACAAACTCGACACATTCGAAAGGAAAGTACTTAGGAGAATACTAGGACCTGTGAGGGAAAACGGAATCTTCAGAAGTCGATACAACAACGAGCTTTATCAACTTTATAAGGAAACGCCCCTGTCAGAGTTCATTAGAATACAAAGATTGCAATGGGCCGGACATGTGATAAGAATGGAAGAGGATGGGCTATCAAAACGAGCACTGAATGCTAGAATGCAAGGAAAGAGACCGGTTGGGAAGCCACGAAAGCGCTGGGAAGACACAGTAAACAGCGACGCACAAGCCCTTTTAGGAGTCCGTGTATGGAGAAGAGCAGCCACAGACAGGCAAGGGTGGAGGCAAAAAATAAAGGAGGCTAAGGCTCAATTTGGGCTGTAGTGCCGTAGAAAAAGAAGAAGATTATAGCAAACTGTCAAGGTTGTTTAGGTTGAAGTACAACAGAGCAAAAATAAAACATTCTAAGAAAAATAATGGTAAGAAAAGTGAACTAAAATATGAAAAAAGTCTTGTTAACTAGTGTTTCTACCTCTATCAGGTATAAGTGAGCACCTACATTGGATCCGTATTTCTCCGATTCGATCCGATCTGACGTCGGATGAACACAAACTCAAGGTATTAAAGCGTAGTGCCTGCACTGCAGTGGGAAGCCCGATCCGATATCGCGCGATTTACGCTTTAATACTACGCACTACGCTACAGGTATTATACGCTTTAATACGCTTTTTAATACAGAGTTAACAAAAACCCTCAAGGTCACTTGCACCCCATAAACGAACATCTGTCGTCGCTTCTCCTCACGGTTGCAAACAAATTGGTTTTACTGTACCTTGAGTTTGTTTTCAATCCGACGTCGGATCGGATCCTAGAAATACGGATCCAATGTATGTGCAGCCTAAAAGTCTCACATCATCGGTCCATACTTAAAATGAATTGGCGTATTTCATTTTGGTCTAGTTCTCCCCAAATCTGGATCAGCCTCTCTCCCATTTCCTGTAAGTTGTTGGATTGGATCTGTGTCGCTCTTAATCGCCTACCAAGGATATCCCAGAGATTTTCGATCGGATTTAAGTCCGGGCTATCTGCTGGCAATTCTATAATGTTAATTTCTACCTCTTCTAGATAATTTCTGACTATTTGTGCAATGTGAGGTCCGGCATTATCTTGCATTAGTAAGAAATTTTCGCCGATATAAGGGACAAATGGTATTATATTTTGCTCCAGGATCTCCAATATGTACCTTTCAACTGTAACAGTCCATTTTGTATGAACAGTTGAAAGGCTGATAAATTTTGTACACACTTGAATGAATAAAGGAAGTGAAAAAAGTATATATTAAAGTGTGTAAAGATATTTTATTTTCCTTAGCTAATAGTACAATCATTCAAGCTTAAAATGGATCTAAACCTCACAATTCTGATTCCCTTCATCGATCTTCTTGAAAATTTGGAATTAAGGTCATTTTACCCTCCTCTTCATACCTGACTTGGTCGCAAAGTATGCTACTTATTTTTAAGGGGTGAAAACTACCCCTTACTCCAATAAATTGAAAACTAATTGAATTAAAGCGGTAATGGCTATAGTTATGTTCAAATATGTTAAATATTGATTGTTTTGAATCATGACCTTAATATTTTGATATTTTACAGCTCACCAACCCTTAAAGACAACCCCTCATACAAAGATTATTTAAAAAATATGGTCAAGAAACATGAATTTTTTTTATTTTTAATCGTAATATGAGATTTTCTTTCCTTCAAGTACAAGAAATCTGACACTTAATTTTAATAATAATGCAACTACCAAAAACCACCCCTAAGAATAAAACTTAGAAAAAAATTGAAAATTAATAAATGGAAGCAGTTATAGACATCAATATGTTTAAACATGTTAAATTTTTGTTGTTTTTTACAGTTACCAATAGTTCGATATTTTTATACAGGGTGTCCCGGAAAATAGTGCGTTCCTTTAAGGTATGGAGAGAATACACAATTTGGAACAAAAAAGTCCTATACCATTTTTTTCTAAAGTTAACCGTTTCCAAAAAAAAGTTAACATTGTTTTCCATATACCTGTATTTTAATGTTTGGAAATTTTAATAAACTGGCAACATCGTACGCACTACGGAATAATAACAGATAATAAGAACTCGTTTGTGATTGTGATTTACAGTATTTAAAATAATCCAACCTAATAGTAGGTAATACTTATGTATTTACTATTTGTCTACTAAAATTATTTTCTTTTAAAATGTATTGAAATACCTATTGCATAATTTTAAACAAATTACACATCTTTTAACATAAAAACACAGCTTTTAACTGAACTAATATTATGTATTTAGTAAAGTTTAAATGGGTTGAATGCTGAGTATTGCTGAGGGCTTTAACTGAATTACATAGTTTTAATAGTTTACAGTGGAACTTAAATACACCAGATAATGTCTCAGTAGTTTGTTTACTTGTGAACTGAAATAACTAAGTTGTACTTACTTGAAAATAATTATTATACCGAATAGTAACCTTTCACAAACACCATTCATAGGTAATAACATAATAGGTAATACACTCACTATTCGAAAACATTTTCGGCATTGACACTAAACAGGATTCTTTAAAACCTGTTTACTATCTATCTTCTATCTATTTATTTACATGGGACTGTCTATGCTTAAATTTGCATACCGCACATAGTTGTCAGATTTAAATTTGCCTACCAAAATACATTTTAATTTTTTGGTCAAACGGTTGCATTTAGAAAAAAATGTTATAAGAGTTTTTTGTTCTACATGGTGCCTTCTACCTATACCTTTAAGGAACGCACTATTTTCCGGGACACCCTGTATGTAACTACCCTTAAAAACTACCCCTCATACAGTTATTAAAAAAATTGCTGAGATTATGAAATTATTTTATTTTCGATCTTAAATTGGAAAAATTTATATTATTTAAATATAAAAAAAATTTATATATACAAGTTTTTAATTTGGTTCAACCCCTAAAAACTACCCCTTATAAAAATTAGGGAAAAAATCTTTTTGAAAGCTTGAAGTAATGGAATTCGTTAAGAAAATGAAAATTAATTGTTGCTTATGATATAATGATATATTTACAAAATTTGTACCCCATAAAAATATACGTTTGAGGGAAATTAAACTTTTTAAACTTCACATTTTGATGATAATGAAAAATATTTATTTTACAACATTAAAATAAGTATAAAATTATTATGATTTTTAAAGTATATAAGTATCAAGAATTTAACTTCAACTTCCAAATTCGCATATTTCTTCTGCATCAACTTCCTTTTCTTCTTGGTTGAAAGGAGGACAATTTTGGCAGCTGTCACCAGAGCAAGAACCGCAAGATTGATTGCAATATAATCCAAGTTTGCGACACCCACAAGTTGAACCACATCCTTTTTTGCAATTGCGAAATATCATTTTAAGTAGTTCTTCTGGTGCAGGAATATCCGTCATTTTGCTTGGTACCAAGGTGCCATTCACTTTTGTCCATTCCCAATCAGCAAAATTGAGAGTTTTGTTGCCCGATATTTAAATACAAAGCAGACACTGCATGTATAAAAGAATAAATATTCCAAAAACATCAAAATTTAGACGCTCCGTAATTTTCAAACATTATCTCTAGAAAAATGTATTTGTTTTTTAACAATAACTCGGCTTCCCTTTAAGCTTTTTAGATTCACTCTCACATCATTTTGTAGGGAATTTCATAATCTATAAGATCATGAGAGTTGAAATCTTTCTAGACCCTTTTGTTCAGAGAATTTTAATGTTAAAGGGCTAAAAAGACGCATCCTTTGCATTGAAATCAATCACTTTAAACGCTTATATCACGCTTAATTTATAAGCTACGTAAGTTATAAAAAAGCAAAATTTTCAGTGAAAAAAGGTCAATTTTTGACACAACGCTTTTTTTCATAAATCAAATAGTTTTTGCGACATTTTGAAAAAATTACGTGTTTTTTGAAAAACCGAAAAAAAAAAGAAATTTACTTAAAATAAGTTTTTTCAAAATGTAATTGTTCTACATAATTCAAACTTTTGGAACCTGTTATCGGAACATAAATAAAGTTAATTTTACATGGGCTACGATTATTGGGTATTAATTTTTCGCACATGGCATACATTTTACCGTCAATTTTTCTTTTATAAATTCGAGGTATTTGACTAATTTTCGTCATAACTTGCTTAGGGGGGGGGGGTATGGTTTGAAATATTAAATTTTTTTTATTTCAAATAAAAGTGCATACTTTCAAGAATACCCTCTGAAAATTTCAAAATAATCGGAGTAAAATTACCAGAGATACAGCGTGTTGAATATCCCTACTAGGCTATTGATTATGTATTTTAGAAAGGAACTACAACGTTAACGGGGTTTTATTATTTCATATAGTCAATGGACCTCTAAATATGAAAAAACCGCGGAGTGCTACCATTTACAGGGGTGCGTTTTTAAGAAAGGGGTGAATTAGTCCCTAGGCACAGGGCGAATTAGGGTGAGTTCTATGCACGTTTAGTACAAACACGTCTATAGGAAAAATTTTCCAGGTTAAATTTACTATCGAAATATCACATTTTAAAGTCAAAAATAATTTTTTTTACAAAATTATATTCAAAAGAAAAGCAAGAAAAAAACACGAAAGGTAGCATTTTTGTTTCTTGCCCTATAACTTTTTTCCACGAGGATATAGGTATAGGCATTGCATTGCAAAATATGATTTTTCAAATTTCGCCACTCACAACAAATTTTGGGCCATTTTCCTTGTTACTTCGCAAACATTGTTCTATAATTTTTTTTACGCAGCTTTAGGTATACCCTATTCCACGAACATACGCCTGTTTTGGATTACTTCGACAACGAATATTTTACTGTGCAAAATAAGAAGAACGAAAGTAAATTGCAAATTACATTGTTGTTTATTGGAATAATTATTAGCGCCATTTACTTTCGTACTTCTTAAGTTGCACAGTAAAATATTCGTGGTCGAAATAATCCAAAACAGGCGTATGTTCGTGGAATGGCCCATATATACAATGTTACATTAAGTAGGAAGAAAAGTCAATTACCTTTAAAACGGTCTATCATAGAAGGCTGTATGACTATTTTTAAGTAAGATATGGAATTTCAAAATTTTATACCTTTAATGATTTTTTATATATTTTACGATTATTTTTAAATTTCTCATTATAAATTTTTTATTGTGTATTTAGGTATATACATTGTGCAATAAAAAGGAAAGCTTATTTTCTTTACTTTAAAATGGTGTATTGCAATCACCTCTAGGTCTATTTTTAAACAAGATATGCTTTTTCAAAGTTTGACATATACACATGCAATAGGTCCCACTAAGTTGGAACCATATGGAAAACTTTTTATTATTAACTTTATGAAAAAAATTATTCTTTATAAAATGCTCTGCATAGTCTTAAACCTAAGATGTAATCATCAAATATAAAATTTTATCAATAGTGTACGAGGTATGTTAAAAAATATGAATTTCGCTCAAGAGTAAAGTACCTTTATATTTCACAATATCGAAAAGTGTTATTAAGAAAAGTTATTTGGAATTAAAAATTATGTTACAATATGCAATTATATTCTTCTAATTGAAAAAAATTAAAAATTTTAAAATTTTTCTCAAATTACGGATACCCTTTGATATCCTACGGATATCTTTTTTAAAAATAGTCCTAGAGGTGAATTCAATACACCATTTTAAAGTAAAGAAAATAAGCTTTTTTTATTCCAGAATGTATATACCTAAATGTACAAGAAAAAAAGTCATAATGAGAAATTTAAAAAATAATCATAAAAAATATCAAAAATCATTAAAAGTATAAAACCTTGAAAAAGCATAACTTGTTTAAAAATAGTCGTACGGCCTTACACAGTAGACCATTTTATAGATAATTGACTTCTCTATATGGGAAATAAGCCACAATTAAAATGAAAAAAATAATTTTATTAACGTTTCGACGCCCAAATTGAGTTGGGGTTGATTTCATGTAATCGAATGAACTATCTTTCAGTAAGTCGTCCCAGGAACGCAACTCATAAATATTGGCAATATCATTTTAAAGTCTTCTACTTTAAAATGTATAATATATGTCTGAATTGCCAATATAAATGAGTGAGATTAAATAAATTATTAGAAGAATTTTTTTTTTTGCTTAGCAACAACACTTTTGTTTATTTTAGTAATATTTTGTATTTTGACAACGGCACCCGATTTGGGCGTCGAAACGTTAATAAAATTATTTTTTTCATTTTAATTGTGGCTTATTTCCCATATAAATAATTTTTCATAAAAATGCCACAAGGAAATAGCTTCAGAACAAAATTGACTTCTCTTTCTACTAAATGTACCATTACATATACCTAGAAATGCGTAGAAAAAAGTTACAGAACAATGTTTGCGAAATAATGGGGAAAATGGCTCAAAAAGTCTGTGAGCGGCATACTTTGAAAAATCCTAATTTGGAAAATATACATCCTAGAGACTTCTACCGAACGCCATTTTAAAGAGGAAGGATGGAAGTTATTTTTCGCTGAAGCATTGTCTATACCTATATCGCTGTGGAAAAAAATTATGGGGCAAAAAACAAAATTTCGTTCTTTCGTGTTTTTTTCTTGCTTTTCTTTTGAATGTATTTTTGTAAAAAACAATACTTTTGACTTTAAAATATGATATTTCGATAGTAAATTTATCCTGGAACAATTTTCCTGCAGAAGTGTTTGTACCAAAAGTGAATGGAACTCACCTTAATTCACCGTGTGCCTAGGGACTAATTCACCCCTTTCTCAAAAACGCACCAATTTAAAAGGTAGCACTCCGCGGTTTTTTCAAATATAGAGGTCCATTGACCATATAAGACAATAAAATCCCGTTAACGTTGTAGTTCCTTTTAGCTTTCTTATTTTGAACATAATCAATAGCCTATACCATCGACTCGCTTTGCCGCGACTTCGCGCCAGCACGCTTGAGCGTAGTGAGAAACGTTAAACAACTGTTCGCCTTCTCTTTTGTAGATTACTCCTCGATTCAAAAAACATATTCCAATGTGCATCACTTTACGATTTGGCAGACAAATAAGAAGATGAAGATGCAGTTGTCAAAACTTTAAACGCATTTTTCTCAAAACTGCTTTTTCAAATGCGGTGGACATTGTAATTGAAAAACTACTCGGCCGATCTACCTGATATTGTGCACAGATTTTCTTTAGACATTTCACGAGGTAACAACGTCGAGATATTTTTCTTTTTTGCTCATTTTTTGTTCAACAATAATAAATCTCTTGATTTTCACAAAATGTTTACCAAAAATTTCATTTTTTTGATTTCTGAGTGATACCAAAAATTCAAAAATATTAAAAATAAAAAAACTCGACGTTGTGACCTCGTGAAACTCATAAGGTAATTAAATCTTTTTGAATTTTTTGTTTCGTATGATCTAGTGACGAGTTCTGATGTCCACCGCAAAATCCATTTTTTTTGTGAGCTGCCTGTCAAAATTTGTCACCAATTCAAAATTTGTCACAAATGGCTTATTTTTCAATATTTTGGACTGAATTGATTTCTAAATATTCTTTGAATTGTACTTAATATGTTTATTTAATTTAAAAATAAAATAATTGTACCGTAGCTTCGAAAAAATTCACAAAAATGTGCTTAATATGTTGATTTCAAACCATACCCCTCTTAATTTTCATGCTAGAGGCTTTTATCAAAGCTTGTTTTGAAGGTCTAAAAAAGTATTTTAAAAATGTTTATTAAGATTTTCTATGAAAAATTAATTATTTTTCCGTTATTTGAACTCAAATTTTTGCATAAATTTACGAAAAACAAAAAATTTGTTTTCAATTACTCAAGTTGCGTAATATTATCTAAAAAATTTAATTAAAACTGACTAGTTTATTTGTTTTTTTTATAAGCTTCCATTTTAAAAAGGATGATTTTTTTCCTAAAAATGCGTAATTTTCGAGTTATTCGCGAAGAACTATTGAAAAACTTGTTTTTTTTTATTCTTCAATCGCGAATAACTCAGAAATTAATAAGTTAAGTACCTAAACAATTTTATTCTACATTTTCTTCATAAAATTCAATTCTCTATCGATTCCTGGTGTCATTTTGAAATTTTAAATTTCCACCCCCGAGAAATGGTAGCATTCACCCCCGGAGTGGAAGCATATATTGGCACTAAGGCAGGTTTGTTATTTGCATCATCTTTTAGCTACTGTCAAAATTTCAAACAAATCCATAAATGCCTTTAGAATTGCGAGGTGAATTGCTTGAATGAATGTACTATAAGCACTTTCGTCAAAATTGTCATCTTCCTAGCTAATGCTACAATAAAAATTAATCTAATGAGAAAAAAGATGTGTAAATACAAAAGTTTTTTTAACTTACGTCAATCTATAAAAAAAGAAGTACCACTACTTAGAGTTGTGTGTGCATTATATTTAGATCTATTGTCTGCTGTGCAACTCTGGATGATGGAAAATTAATAAATACAGTAATAAAAAACAATAAAACAACCACTTAAATATTACAAACATATAAAATATCTTAAACATATTAAAAAGATGGGGGATGTGAATTGCATAGTGTAGAATTCCTTCCGTCTCGTCTTCACTGCAGCATCCATTTGACTTGCAAATTGTAGAAGTCTTGTAGGTGTCACCAGGAAAGTGTACCAATAAGTTTTCAATTTAAAAATCTTTTAGTAACATTTTTAATATTTTAAATATTAATAATTTACTATTAGGATTGAAAACTACTTCGTCTTTCAATGCCAGATGGCGCTAGCCACCTACTATCATCACTTCAGTTGCAATGGGTGGGAAAACCTCTCGATACGAATCAGTTAAAATATGGAGAACAGTGCCTACGTTCCTTCCGATGAAGGCTCCAATAAGAGCCGAAAATCGCGGTTCAAGGGACTGGACTGCACTCCGTATTCTAATTGAAAAGTAAGATTGTTTTGCCTTCGCATTGCAACTGAATAAAAATGGTATACATTTTTATTTTATAGTCGTATTACTCCGTAGAGTTACTAGGTGCATTTTTCCGTTGGAACTTTACCAGCTGCAGACGGGGGATGTGAATTGCATAGTGTAGAATTCCTTCCCTCTCGTCTTCACTGCAGCATCCATTTGAATTGCAAATTGTAGAAGTCTTGGAGGTGTCACCAGGAAAGTGTACCAATAAGCTTTCAATTTAAAAATCTTTTAGTAACATTTTTAATATTTTCAATATTAATAATTTACTATTAGGATTGAAAACTACTTCGTCTTTCAATGCCAGATGGCGCTAGCCACCTACTATCATCACTTCAGTTGCAATGGGTGGGAAAACCTCTCGATACGAATCAGTTAAAATATGGTGAACAGTGCCTACGTTCCTTCCGATGAAGGCTCCAATAAGAGCCGAAAATCGCGGTTCAAGGGACTGGACTGCACTCCGTATTCTAATTGAAAAGTAAGATTGTTTTGCCTTCGCATTGCAACTGAATAAAAATGGTATACATTTTTATTTTATAGTAGTATTACTCCGTAGAGTTACTAGGTGCATTTTTCCGTTGGAACTTTACCAGCTGCAGACGGGGGATGTGAATTGCATAGTGTAGAATTCCTTCCCTCTCGTCTTCACTGCAGCATCCATTTGACTTGCAAATTGTAGAAGTCTTGGAGGTGTCACCAGGAAAGTGTACCAATAAGTTTTCAATTTAAAAATCTTTTAGTAACATTTTTAATATTTTCAATATTAATAATTTACTATTAGGATTGAAAACTACTTCGTCTTTCAATGCCAGATGGCGCTAGCCACCTACTATCATCACTTCAGTTGCAATGGGTGGGAAAACCTCTCGATACGAATCAGTTAAAATATGGAGAACAGTGCCTACGTTCCTTCCGATGAAGGCTCCAATAAGAGCCGAAAATCGCGTTTCAAGGGACTGGACTGCACTCCGTATTCTAATTGAAAAGTAAGATTGTTTTGCCTTCGCATTGCAACTGAATAAAAATGGTATACATTTTTATTTTATTATATAAAATTTTGTTCATGGTATGGGTATCACCCCACCATTACAAGTGAAGAGGAGTAGTTGACTGACAATAGGGCTTTTCATCGATTGTCATTTGTTTCGAGCTTCTGTGAAATGTTGTATAATCCGTGTATAATATTAATATACACGGATTATACAACATATGACAGGAGCTCGAAACAAATGACTGTGAATGAAATGCACTATGATTGACACTTGGATGTTGGATTTTAAATGTTTCATCTGTCCGGTGTTGACATCTGACAGCTGGCATTACAAATGACATTTTGTATGACCACAACACTGCGTTTCAAACGTTAGAATCAGTATGGTTGTATGGTTGCAAGCGGGGTTGTCATTCTGTGAATTAGCATAAATAAATACTTCTTTTATTAAAAGCGGCAACGTTTTCAAGAATATTCTCATTTAGTTTGCATTGGCCCTCTCCTTCGTACACTGAATCACATGTCTGAAATACACTGTAGGTCCGTACGTTTGGTCAAAGATATACCACCAAACACTATATCGGATCCTCCACCAAATAATGTGGTGTGTTAGAAGTTACACTGAGCATATAGTTCGATATGCTTAGTGTCTCCCAACGTCCTACAGGGTGTGTCAAACTTAACATAAGAAAACTTTTCTTCCAGCCGGTATAAGTATAAAAAAGACGTTTAAGTAAACCTTTGCGCAATTGTGTAAATACTCTGTGATTGTTACACCTGGTATACAATGAAATTTACCTGACTGGCAACAACATTATTACAGCGATATTAAAGAATAAGACATTAAAAAAATCACTCAAATCGGACAACAGGTTTAGGAAATTTGAGACATCAAAAATGTCCCAACTGTTAGATGGTGCGTTAATTTCTTGGAGAATTGTAGTATGATTGAAAATCTAAGATATTATGTATTTAACATTGATTGTTTCAACAAAGTATTTGATGGAATATGGCGAAAAAAACTTTACTCAACTACAACTTAGAAAAAAGCAGTTTTAAATGTTCTTGTTTACTTATGGCGAAAAAAACTTTACTCAACTACAACTTAGAAAAAAGCAGTTTTAAATGTTCTTGTTTACTTTTCAGATCAAGATCATTTTCACCGAGACCACGCAAACAACCTCCCAAAGTTGTCTCACCTCCTCCAAAGTCACGAGTTCGTCAACGACCGCCGTCACCATCACCAGTGCCCAAACGTGTTCCTAGACCCACGACACCTCCACCAGTTCAAAGAAAAATTCCGAAGCCCAGTACCTCAGATAGACCTACTGATCCTAGGAGACAACCTCCGCCTCCAAGGCCAAGGGGAAGTACCGGCGAAATTATCAATGTTAGAGGTGTGAAACCTCCTGCTAAACCTGGAACCTTTAAAAAAATTGGAGAAAAACCTATGGTTAAACCGGTAAGTTAAAAACAAGACTTTTCTTAGAATTTAATTGTATCCATTAGTCTTAGTCATATTCATATCCATGTCTTACATCTCTCTTTTCCACATCACTTCATCTCATTTGCGGTCAACCTGTTAATCTTTTTTGGTATATGACTTCCAGCAATAATCACAACTGGTATACAATCACTAAACGAATCCGAAACGAAATGAATACTTTAGTCCAGTGATACTCAACCTGCGGGCCGTATGCGGCCCTCTAGCATTTTATATGCGGCCCGTAGGCTAACTAATGTGCCCTGTGATCAAATTATTTGTCTTTCACGTGTTTTTCAAATTATTTGATAGTGTGCCGATATGTTTGGGCGTGAGGCAGACAATTTAATGACTTTAGTTTTAAATTGTATTGAAATTTTTAAGAACTCTGATTAAAAAGCAAGCTATTATTAACTTTTAATAATAAATTACTAAAGTTAATGAACTCATACTCATTTTAAAAATAATCAATACTTATTTACTAGATTGCAACGACCCATTTAGTAATCACAAGAAAATATCAGGCCCGGATTAACAAAACAAAAAATTAAAGTAATTGTGACCTTGAAACAACACCCTGTACCTATATTAAAATTTTCAAAATTGGTCTGCACGTTTGAAAAGAGCACAAAAAACTAAGTTTAATTGCTCGCTTCAATTTTTTGCGCAGGTAATTTAATGACATTAATTATGAAATTATATCGAAATTTTTGTTTATAAAGTTCTAGTTCTTAAAAATTTCGACATAATTTCAAAATTAAAGTAATTTAATTATCTGCGCAAAAAATGAAAGCTCCATTAAAGCTCTTTTCAAATGTGCAAACGGGTTTTGAAAATTTCAATATACAGGATGTTGTTTCAAGGTCACAACGGATTTATAATTTTGTTTAATCCGGACCTGAATTTTTCTTGTGATTAGTAGTTGAGTGGTTTCGGTTCTAAATGTGACATATGTGTATTACCAGATATCAAAAAAATATACAAGGTGGTTCTAAAGTTGTGGGTCCAGAAAGAAATGGGTAAAATCGATAAAACACCCTGTAACTCTGTTAGACAGTTGGTGGAGCAATAAATTTAGTATGTCTAGAACCGCCTCATTTACCTCTATTCACCATTCCATTCAAGTATTTCCGTTTCCCAATGAAACACCCTGTATACTACTTCATCTTGATTGCGGCCCGCAAGCTGTGGCAATAGCTACTATGTGGCCCAGGAAAGAAAAAGGTTGAGTATCGCTGCTTTAGTCAGCCAAAATAAAAAGGAAAACTGGCAGCGCTTCGCAAAACAGGTGGAACACGACATCTATGGAACACAAAAAGAAATTTGGAGAATGATTACAAGACAAAGAAAAGAGATAAACGAACTGATAAAACGAAACACATTCAGAAGGAAACATGGGCAGACTATTTTTGAACCCTATTTGTTAAAAGTGACGATAATAAACCGACAATACCAGACGTGACGAGAATAAAGAAATAAACATTGAGAAGGGAGAGGTAACGAAAGCATTAAGGAAATTAAAAAATAGAAAATCACCAAGACGGGACAGAATATTGAATGAACTCTTAAAGTGCGGAAGACCAGATCTAGCCAAACAATTATTAAAACTAATCCGAAAAATAGTAGAACAAAACAGAATACCGCAAGAATGAAGATGAAGCATCCTAATACCTCTCTTCAAAAAGGGAGAGAAAATAGGACCCGGAGAATTACAGAGGAATTAATTGATTAAACACAACACTGAAATGAACAACCAAAGTCAACAAATAAACTGAATGAAATTATAGCACTAGCAGAAGAACAAGGTTTTAGGTCGGGAAGACCATGCCCCGGCGCTATATTTATAATAAAGCAAGTACAAGAGAATCATTAAAATACAAAAACTGGCCTATTTATGTTTCGTGGACTTTTAGAAGGCATTTGACAGGGTAAAATTACAGGAAGTTATTCACTTATTGTACGCAAGAATACTTCTAAATGTAAATTTATGTGATAATGTTATTATCTCTGGCTTAATTTTCTCTCGATGCATTGTACTGATAAGCATAATATTCTTGCCCTTTGGGATGTACGAAACAATAGTGGTTGCTTGTTTTTGGAAAGTAAATATAGGAATTTTGGTCACGCCTCTTCGCTCTTATCAATTCCGTAGGTAATTATTTTTTTGTTCTTTCGAATAGTTCCAACCATTGTTGTGCTACAATCTTTTAATAGGTCTGTAACCAAATTGTTACTAGTAAACCAGTTATCTCTGGTCACATTACGATTTGTGTTTTTGATTGGATCAATTAACCTTTTCACCACATCATATGGTGAATTGCTGAGGGAAAAAGTCTCATTGGGTTGCTTCCCAGTATATAGGGTGAGGCAGATAACTGGCCTATTAGAAATATCTCGAGAACTAAAGGCAACAGAATCATGAAAATTGGAATAAAGGGGTTTTGAGGGATGATCTATTAAATGAAAATAGTTTCATCTCTTTGCAACTTCCGGTTATACCTGCTTGTAACTTAGTTTTTTTAAATTGGACACCCTGTATATTTTTACATTTTTGGATTCTCCTCAATATCTTCTTTCTTAAAATATGAGATTTTGAAATATTATACATTTTAAAAGATATTTACGTTTTTTATTAATTTTGTAGCAACATTCACACCCTGTAGAATTGTAATAGTTTGACATTAAAAACTCTGCTTACGTTCAAGTGATTTTTAATATAGTCTATTATTGTTAAGAATCATTAGTATAGCTAATTTTGAAATTTTAGTATACAGGGTTGGTCGAAACTCAAAATGAATATTTTCTGAGTTTTCTTAAATAGAACACCCTGTATTTTAGTATTGTAATGAAATGATATTTCATAGTACTTTTTTATTTTATAAGTATTCCCTATACCTAGCTGCTTTAATTTGTGAGTTATTGGTGATTCAAGCTAAACATTAATTGCAACAAAAAATACGTAAAATTTTATTAGGTTGGCCGTGAAAATATTCAATTACAAATAATTTTTCAGAAATAAATACATATTAATCCAGACTGATCCTTAAAATTACCAATAATGGTTTAGCTATCAAAATACCTACGTAGTTAAGATTGTTGGTGCGACTAACAATTAAGCACAAATTAAAGCAGTTAGGTATAGGGAATGCTTAAGAAATAAAAAAGTACCATAAAATATCATTTCATTACAATACTAAAATACAGGGTGTTCCATTTAAGAAAACTCAGAAAATACTCATTCCGAGTTTCGACCAACCCTGTATACTAAAATTAAAAATTTAGCTATACTAATGATTCTTAACAATAGTAGACTATATTAAAAATCATTTGAACGTAAGTAGAGTTTTAGTTGTCAAACTACTACAATTCTACAGGGTGTGAATATTGCTACGAAATTAATAAAAAAACGTAATTATCTTTTAAAATACCCTGTATAACATTACAAATCCTCATATTTTAAGAAAGAAGATATTGAGGAGAATCCAAAAATGTAAAAATATACAGGGTGTCCCATTTATAAAAACGAAGTTATAAGCAACTTCCGGTATAACCGGAAGTTGCAAAGAGATGAAAATATTTTCATTTAATAGATCATCCTTCAAAACCCCTGTATTCCAATTTTCATGATTCTGTTGCCTTTAGTTCTCGAGATATTTCTAATAGGCCAGTTATCTGCCTCACCCTGTATAAATATGTATGTACCTCCATATTTATTGCAAAAAATGTTTTGGAATCAGCCAATGTAAAAATCTTTATTCCATACTTTGAAGGCTTATGAAGGTACGTATCCATATGTTGGTGCTCAGTGTAGTAGCTCTACATAGTGGATATTTATGTTTGTGGGAGCACCAACTCGGCGCTCTCCCTCTTCGATTCAACCGGTTTGCGGTTTATATGTAGGGGAGCGCATGCCGTATCCATTTGAGTAGCTACAAGGAGCACCAACGTATGGATACGTACCTTTAGGTATATACAGTCAAACCCGCTTATTGGAATAGCCTTTGTGCCAAGCAAAAGTATTCCTATAACCGGGATATTCTAATAACCGATCATTGGTTGCTACTATAAATGTTTCGGGACCTCAAATTTATATTCCTTAAACCGGGATATTCCTTTAAGAGGTATTCCTTAAGAGGTATTCTAATAAGCGGGTTCGACTGTATTACCTAAATCAAAATCTTGCTCGGAAAGCGGGCAACATTTCGTCCAAAGTCACAAACTCAGATGAAGTATAATTGTTTCTTCAATTCTTCACAAACACTTAAAAAAATTCTGTTCTTGGTTTATTGGCCTCCAAAAAAAAATTCTCTATTTGACACTAGTTTATCGGTGCCATTATAAAATGCGGTCTACCTCGAGACGATGCAGTCTACCTGTGCATATCTATTATAGTGTGCAGAATAAGCCAAGTTTATGGCTTATTCCTAAAATAGTAATTTATTTATTTATTTATACGGGCAAGCCCAATTCGGTAATACATTAATAAGATATTGATAATTACAGTGTTGAATACATAAGAATAAAATGAGAGAGTACAAAACATTTAAAAAGACATGACCAAGTAAAATAATTATAAAACGTTAATTACTAACAAATAACAAGGTTATGACATTGCTAAATATTTAATTTGGTTAAATGGTTCTTAAAAACATCAACAGAGTTACCAAAAAGTAAAAGGTCACCTAGGGAGTTAGCAAGTCTTAGTGTTCTAGGAACAAAAGTAAAATATGAGTAATTATATCTATGAAAAGAAACATGAAAGGTTTGAATTTGTCTTGTTGATCGTGGTGGAACAAACAACAATATTTTAGCAAGGAGTTCAGGGCAGTAATATATGCCATTGATAATATTAAACAATACTGTAAGATCTTTACGCTTCCTACGGACATCCAGAGAAGAGATATTCAAAAATCGTTCCATATCTGTATAATTATAATTGATGTGTTTTTTGAACCCAATATATCTAAGAAAATTATGTTGAACACTATCAAGTTTGTTCTTGAGGTGTAAATAATGTGGGGACCAAACTGGAGAACAGTAGTTAAGGTGCGTCCTGACTAAAGAACAATAGAGCATTTTAATAGCGAACACGTTCGTGAAATCACGAGTTGTCCTTTTAACAAAGCCAAGCATTTTCATGGATCTTTGAGTAATATTGTTGATGTGATGGTTAAAGCTCAGAGAGGAATCAAGAACAACACCTAAATCTTTAATTGAGTCTACCGTATCCAATAATTGATCATTTATGGTATAATTAAATACTGATAAATGATGATTCCGACAAAACCGGATAATGACATTCAAATCCATCCCATTATCAAGACACCAGTTGGCTAAATTATCTAAATCTGATTGCAATGATATTGCATCATCTTGATTATTAATGATTTGATAACATTTAAGATCATCAGCGAATAAGAGAGCAGAAGTGTTAGAGAAGCAGGTGACGATGTCGTTAATATACAGGTTAAACAAAAGTGGACCCAAATGAGAGCCCTGAGGTACACCAGAGGTTACTAGAAAAGTGTTGGAGTAATGATGATTAACCCTAACCTGCTGTGCTCTATTTGTTAGGTAACTGCCCAACCACTTCAACGCAGAACCTTCTATGCCATATAATTTGAGCTTATGTAACAAAAGATCATGGTTCACCCTATCAAAAGCCTTGTAGAAGTCAGTATACACTGAATCAATCTGCAACCCCCTCTCCAAAGCTTCAGACAAGGTATCAACATAAAGCAACAAACTAAGTTCTGCTGATTTACCACAAGAAAATCCGAACTGTTGAGAATTTAGTATCCAAGAGCAGTCATAATTAAGGTAAGCAGTAACAATACTCTCAAATACCTTGGGAATTGTGCCGAGAATAGAAATAGGACGATAATTCGTTATGTCAGCTTTATTACCTGCTTTGTAAATTGGAGTGACATAAGATAGTTTCCAAAAGTCAGGAAATTCCCCCAACTGAAGGGATTTATTAAAAATATGATAAAGCGGCCGAGACAGAATAAAAGAGAATCGTTTAAGAAAAATGGGAGAAATACCATCTGGCCCAGGTCCCTTATTGACATTAAGAGTTGAAAGTTTTTCGTATATTTTTGAAATTGGTATAATATAGGAAGATACACAGATCTTAGACTGTATTAAATTGTCATTATGCTTAAGAGTTTTATTACTAAAAACTGAAGAGAAATGGCTAGCAAATAAATTTGCAATATCGTTGCCATTAGAGGCTAGTGTATTGTTGAGTGACATTGAGACAGGCATACTATTATTTTCTTTCTTACTGTTTACAAATTTCCAAAAAAATTTTGGATTAGCTTGGATCGAAATCTCAGTTGAATGTATATAATTATCATAACAATTTTTTGATAAAATTTTGCACTGAGCTCTAAGTTGACTAAAACCTGCATAATTCTCAGGAGACCTGTTACTCTTGTAAATTAAATGGGCAGTCTTTTTGTCACGTATTAATTGTGTAAGTTCACTAGAATACCAACCAGGAAATTTCTTTGTACAAACTTTTTTCAATGGAACATACATATTAAGCACACAGTAAAGAATATCATAGAAAGTACCTATCATCTCGGAAAGTTATTTGATATGACAAAACAATTTGATATGACACAGTATTAATTTGTAAAATTAAAATAATAATTCTTCTGATTTATGCGTTTTTTTAACATAGTAAAGATTTTTTTGCCGTACTTAATCTCAGAAATAAAACGCATAAATAATAGACCTGGATCCCCCGTACCAAAAAAAAGTTGATTAATAACAAGCTGAAAATTTGTTAATAGCTTAATGGTGTCTAGTCGGACAAACTTTTGATGTATGATAACACTGGAACAGGGGAAGTTTTAATTGTGGAACAGGTTAAAAATTTGGAACGTCAGACTACGAAAACGTTCCATGTATTTTGTCGGACAGAACTTCCAATTTATTTGTTTATTTGTTACCATTTCATTAAACTTTCATGCAAAAATCAGACTGGTGTTTATCACATGTCAAATGACAGGAATTATATTGGTGATAAATAGCAGTCTAATTTTTGCATGAGAGTTTAATGAAACGGTAACAAATCAATTGAACATTCTGTCCGACAAAATACATGGGGCGTTTTCGTAATCTGACGTTCCAAATTTTTAAACTGTTCCACAATTAAAATTTCCCCTGTTCCAATGTTCCCGTACATCAAAGTTTGTCCAACTAAACACCGTTAAGCTATTAACACATTTTCAGCTTGCTATTAATCAACTTTTTTTGGTACGCGGGATCCAAACCTATAAGAATTTATTATTTTAATTTGACAAATGAATACTTTGTCATATCAATTTACTATTTTAGTTGGGAATAAGCCACAAAATTGGCTTATTGCTGGACAAGTGCCGCCCATATTCTGCTTATTTCCTAATTTTTTTTTGCTTACTTCTATCTGCACTGATAGCTTACCTTAAGTTATATTCTTGGATATGTTATATATTTGTTCCATCTATATTCATTTCTGACAATCAGCCCTATTCTGTAACTTTTAACAAATCGAATAGAAATGACCAAGTCGAATCGTAATTACCCGAAATCGGAATGTTTGATATCTATCGCGTCATTTTCGTGTTTGGATTGGTATTCTGTAACTCACATCGTAAGCAAGTTAAATCGAAATCGGCAATTTCTATTTCACGCGGTCAAGCGGGGGTGGCAATCCCGCATTGTCAAGCGAAATTAGTGTTCTGTGACCCGTTTGTTAATGGTCCTAAATTTGAAATACGACACCGTTGCCATATCTTCAATTTTTCATATTATCATATTACATACAGTTGCTTTTTTAAAAATAGTTTTGAAATAACAAAAAAGAAAAGTTTTGAAAAGTAAACAATAAAATGTTACGTGTAAATATTGGACACAAAAGCCTCAAAAGATGATAAATGGTTTTAAATCAAAGTTAATTAAAATTGTTATAAAAAAGAAGATAAACTAATAAATAAAAAAGATAAATGAAGCTAAGATGTATTGTAAGATATTACTAATATATACAATCTTAAGATTTGATTCTAGCTAAAATAACTGATAAACAACTTTTTCCAAAAACGGCGTCTTTTCTATAATTATTTTCTTTTCTTTTAGCGTTAATTAATACAAATACAAGTAAACTGGTATAATATATTTATCAATCAATGCTATAAGTCTATCTTTATATTTTAAACGTTCTTGTACAATTTATTCTTGTACATTATGCCATTGATTGAAATTGTACAAGAAATTAACAAAAAATGTTTGGCAACACTGTGGCTGGCAAACATTCAGAATCTGAATTTCGGATGCCAAATCACTTTTAAGGTTAGGTTTGATGCATACTCGTACATGTCTAAATTAAATATACAATTCCCTAAGTAAATACCACCACAGACTAAAAATTAAGCAGATACAAAAGGTAAAAATACTATAAATAATGATAAATAAGTAGTAATAAATTATTTTTGGTAGATATAAAATATAAACGTCAAAACAAAATACAATGCGCTTGCGTCAAACACAATTCCGATTATCGAAATCTAATTTCGGCAGGGTAAATGGTGTCGAAGTCATTTCTATTCACTATTCCGATTGTAGAGATTCCGAGGGAGTTATGGAATACCGATTTTGACTATTTCTATTCGACTTGGCCACTTCTATTCGATTTTCCTGACTTCTATCATCGAAATTAGTTACAGAATAGGCATGATTAATATAATACCATATGTATATTGAAACCTATTGGGACCGTGCAAGTTCGGCAAAGCGACACCTATTTCTACGCTCTGCAACTTTATTCGCACTTTTAATTATATTGGCCAATTATATTAGTCCTGGTTACTGGATAATTGTCAAGGCCATAGCCCAAAAAAATAATAAGAAAAATAAGATTCAGGTTATGTTATTAAAACGTAAACAGTTGTATGTAGTAAATAAAATTAGTTATTAAAATGCAGTACTGCAAGCAAAATACAATTAATTAAATTTACCTTTATATAATAATTGCATATCATATCAATATTGTGGAGCAACATATAATTTTTCTTCTTCAATGACAATAGGTATGAAATGTACGTCAATTTGACAATTTCAATTGACAATATGAATTATTTAAGAAAGTTGCAATATTTTTCCGCTATTCGCTCACGATCGTTTCACGTATCCCTTCCAAGTACTTGCACACCGCGAATAATATTCCTAAACGTTCTGTAAGCCAAGCCGCACACCAAAGAAACATGAAACGAAAAACATGAAACATGAAACGAAAAACATGTTTCATGAAAAGAAAACACTGCTAAACAAATCTCAAAGTCCGCCTACCAATGAAACGAGTGTGATTCATGCTTATGACACATTTTTATTTTCGGAGAGTTTCATAAATGGCCGGACATATATTTGTTTAGCAGTGGTTTATTTCCATGAAACTTAATTTACGTTTCATGTTTCTTTGATGTGCCTTATAGTCAAGTATATTGAAAGTCAAGTTCTGTAATAGTGAAGTATCTATATTGAAACGTCCAAATATAGTTCTTTCAATAGACATACATACAGGGTGAGTCATGAGGAACTGTACATACTCCTACCTCGTATAGAGGCTCCTATGGGGAATAAGAAATGACCATTAAAAAGTGTCTGCTCCCATTGTTTAATAATATACAGGGCAAGTTTCGCATTTTGACAAAAATTTGTATTCGTCATAATTTTTGAACGGTCAGATCGATGTGTCTCTTATTTTGGCCAATCGTTACACTACTACCACCTAATCAACTAATTTATTCAAACTAGAAAAAAATCAGGTCCGGCTTTAAAAAAATTAGTTCGTTTGGGTCTTAGAAAAAATTTCACCCTGTATACGCTTTTTGAAAACTCTAATATGAATTTTACAAATTAGACAAATAGGCAATTAAAATGGCATATTTATTTTTTTCCGCACACGATTACTTAATTTTTTATAAAAAAATCAAATTTCACTATGAATTAAAAGTTTGGTAAAGTGTATGTATTTAAAAAAAAATAACTTTTATTACAAAAATTTATTTTTTTTGCACAAATAAGTAATTTATGTTACCATCCAATCAACTGATTTATTCAAACTAGAGAAAAATCAGGTCCGGATTTAAAAAATTAGTTCGTTTTGGTCTTAGAAAAAATTTCACCCTGTATACGCTTTTTGAAAACTCTAATATGAATTTTACAAATAAGACAAATAGGCAATTAAACTGGCATATTTATTTTTTCCCCCACACGATTACTTAATTTTTTATTAAAAAATCAAATTTGTCAAAATCGGAATTTTAACCTAAAAATGAAAAAAAAAATGAACTCACGGTTTAACTCGCTACAACTCTGTTCCATTTTAATATTTTTTTTCTGAAATTTTTACAGCACATACCTCTTACCATTGTGAAGACTATGAAAATTGTTGTAGACTTTCAGTCTTCTTCTTGTAAAAGTTGCAAACTTGTAAATCGCAAAAATTAGGTGGAAAAATTTAAAATTTATCAATTTGATCACGTCTATGTTAAACTATAGAGTACAAAAGAAGTGTTATGGGAAGTTTTAGATGTAGACGTGTTATAGAAAAAAAAATGGTAAAACTTTTAATTTTAAGAGAAACGTTGTTTTTGTAAATTAATTTTTGGAAAAAAAGTTAATTTTTTTAAATCTATGCAAAAACTTTGCCAAACTTTTTATGCATAGTCAAATTTGATTTTTTAATAAAAAAATAAGTAATCGTGTGAAGAAAAAATAAATATGCCATTTTAATTGCCTATTTGTCTTATTTGTAAAATTCATATTAGAGTTTTCAAAAAACGTATACAAGGTGAAATTTTTCCTAAGACCCAAACAAACTAATTTTTTAAATCCGGGCCTGATTTTTTTCTAGTTTGAATAAATCAGTTGATTGGGTGATAACATAAATTAAATATTTGTTCAAAAAAAATTCATTTTTGTAATAAAAGTTATTTTTATTTTAATCTATGGTTCACTTTACCAAACTTTTAATTATTCATAGTCAAATTTGATTTTTTTTTTATAAAAAATTAAGTAATCGTGTAGGGAAAAAAATAAATATGCCATTTTAATTGCCTATTTGTCTAATTTGTAAAAATCATAATTAGAGTTTTCAAAAAGCGTATACAGGGTGAAATTTTTTCTAAGACCAAAACGAACTTATTTTTTAAATCCGGGCCTGATTTTTTTCTTGTTTGAATAAATCAGTTGATTGGTGGTAACATAAATTAAATATTTGTTAAAAAAAAATTAATTTTGGTAATAAAAGTTAATTTTGTTAAATCTATGGTTCACTTTACCAAACTTTTAATTCATAATCAAATTTGATTTTTTTATAAAAAATTAAGCAATCGTGTGCGGAAAAAAATAAATATGTTATTTTAATTGCCTATTTGTCTAATTTGTAAAATTCATATTAGAGTATTTTTTTTAAAGCCGGACCTGATTTTTTTCTAGTTTGAATAAATTAGTTAATTAGGTGGTAATAGTGTAACGATTGGCCAAAATAAGAGACACATCGATCTGACCGTTCAAAAATTATGACGAATAAAAATTTTTTTCAAAATGCGAAACTCGCCCTGTATATTATAAAACAATGGGAGCAGGCACTTTTTAATGGTCATTTCTTATTCCCCATAGGAGCCTCTATACGAGGTAGGAGTATGTACAGTTCCTCATGACTCACCCTGTATATTCGAACTTGTAAGTGTTTTGATTTTGGGATTTTAGATGGTGCTGAAAAGGATCAAAAAAGAACGGACAGGTAACAGACCAGGTTCTCCAGGCGGCGAATCGTCCGGTTCAGCTGACAGTGCACCCTCTGTATTACCTTCGCCAATAGTAGCTACTACAAATTTGACTTTGTCAGAAAGATTTGGAAAAATAGCCCAGTGGAGTGCAGATAGGGAGAGAAGGGAAATGGAGAACATGCGTATTACAAAAACAGGAGGCAGCATGAAAGTGTTGGTCGAAGAGGACTTCCTTTACGGCAGTCCCCCAAGAAGGTACAGGTTAGTTATAGTTTTATTTAAAAAATGTTGGAAAATTATTCAGTTGTTTAAAAAACAACAATTAAAAGCCATTTTACACTGCGTCTTACAATGCAGTTATTGTTTAGCAATATTTTTGGCTGTGTTGCCAATCCTTTTACATTAAGTCAATGAAAGCAATATAACTTACTATATACAGATTCGGAAAAATTTTGTGGTTGGTATTACAAAATTGGCGAGATATCTAACAAAGATACTAACATTTCGTTTTCATTGAATAGACAAAGGTCATAATCATATTTCCTCGTAGTCTCCCCTCCACATTGTGCATTAACGCCCATCAGAGCGTTACACCGAACGATAAAACTGGTTGTTTCTGATCCAATTATACTCTTCGAAGTAATATCTCTCGACTGATCTAATATTTTATTTCATTTTTAAAGAACTAAGTAATTTTATTTTCACATCTATTATGTACTTCCAAAAAATCTAAACAATAATATAGTTATACCCTATTCCACGAACATACGCCTGTTTTGGATTACTTCGACAACGAATATTTTACTGTGCAAAATGAGAAGAACGAAAGTAAATTGCAAATTACATTGTTGTTTATTGGAATAATTATTAGCGCCATTTACTTTTGTACTTCTTATGTTGCATAGTAAAATATTCGTTGTCGAAGTAATCCAAAACAGGCGTATGTTCGTGGAATGGCCCATATAAAGATACCATTAAAATTTGGAAAATACCAAATAAAATTTTATTTTTAATTAAAAGACGTCATTTTTCGCCCATTTTAATCATTTCAGTACATACATTCTCTCGTGAATGATCAGGTCTTCTTCTTAAGGTGCCTATCCGTTCCGGATGTTGGCGATCATCATAGCTATCTTGACTTCGTTTACCGCAGCACGGAACAGTTCAGTGGTAGTCATGTTATACCACTTTCGTAAATTTTGAAGCCAGGAAATGCGTCTTCTTCCCGGTTCTCTTTTACCATTTACCTTCCCTTGGAGAATCAGTCGGAGAAGGCCGCAACGTTCTTGATTTCTCATTACATGTTTTTGGTCTTTATTATGCTAAGAGCTAGTCCGTATCTGTTGCTGACTTCTGTTATACGATATGTTAATATCTGGAAATCATTCAGATTATCGGCAAAAACTAGTGGTATCATCTGCATATCTATTGTTATTCAACCATTTACCGTTTATTAATATTCCTTTCGCACAACCGTCTAAAGCTTCCTTAAATACTCATTCAGAATAAATATTGAATAGTAGTGGAGATAAAATACAGCCCTGTCGTACTCGTTCTATTACAATTTTATCAGTTAACTGGTCTTCTATTTTGATTTTGGCCGTTTGATTGTAATAAATGTTGCTGATAATTAAAAGAATTATTAATTTCTCATGTTCTACCCTGTCAAATGCTTTCTAGTAATCTATAAAGCATACGTATATCTCACAGTTTACATCCCTGCATCTCTGAAATAGCATGTGTACAGCAAAAAGGACCTCCCGTGCTCCCAGAGTATCACGAAATCCAAATTGTGTTTTTGTTAGTTCATCCTCGCACTTTGTATATTATATTCTTTTGTGAATGATCACAAAAGAATTTGTAATTTTGTGAATAATTCACAAAATAATGATCAGGTAATACTGAATTAACATTTAAAATTCACTTCAGGTAACAGAAGTGGTTCCATGACATCTCGTAACGCGACAGTTCGTAACCGGACAATTGGTAACGGACAATTCGTAACAGCGACAGTTCGTAACGGAGGCACTTCGTAACGGCGACAGTTGGTAACTATACAAGTTCTTAACGGACGATTCGTAACGTCCAAATTGTATTATGCTGTTTATTTTTGTTAACGTGGAAACTACTGTTATTACAGTTATAAATGAAATTATGTTTATCAATTTAACGAATCAGTATCAGGATAAACATTTTAAGGCATTTCATATTTTGTGTTTCAAAATATAATAAAAGTATTTAATAGCCCAATAAATGACCGTTTTGGAGTGTAATTTCCAGGGGCAACTCCGAATTGCATGAGAATTTTGATTTAGGTTCTACTTACCCTCCACTTCAAAGTTGAATTTGTGCCGTTGGTTGCTTTTACTTAAGGGGAGACATTTACCCCTTCTCGGGGGGGGGGGATTTTCGACAAAAAAACTACGTTTTCAGACCGTTTTTCCCAAATAACTCAAAAAATAAATATTTTATCGAAAAAAATATTTTTGGCAAAAGTGTAGCATATAAAAAAACGAAAAAAATGGTGTACCAGTAAAGTCTACAAATTGAGTAGAAGCAAAGTTGTAGCTCATGAAAAATACGTTCTTATTCGTCTAATTCCAAATCGAATAATTCAACGCGAAATCACCGAAGAAAGAAGCGTTTTTCGGGAAAACCTTATTAACATTTTTAAAGCATCGAAAAAAAGCTTATTATTTGTTTTTTACAAAAGTTTACAGCATCAAAAATAAACGAGTTACACTGAAAAAAAAGTTGGCCCCTTTTTTCTGGGGGGTGAACACCTCCCTCTATTTAGCACCCTAAATGAAATTAATCGTTTGGCTTTACCATCTGTTTTAACTGTATGTGTATTGCTTATATGATCTGTAAGTTTGATTGGTTTGAAGTGCTTATTTTTGAAAACATTTGGTTTTAAATTAAAAAAAAATTTCTAAAAATTTTTGAAAAATTTAATTTTTTCAAAATAACTTAAAAAGTATTGGTGATAAGAAAAATCTTAAAGAGTAAAAAAATGTAGGTTTTGCTATTAAAAATATGCTAGTTTATTCTGTTTCTCCATAAAACAAAAATTGGTTAAGATATGGCTGTTCAAAATTTGCATACACTCGTGATTAGTGACCCATTCAAGTTTTCTCAATTATAACCCTTTCAAAAATAAACACTTTAAACCGGTGAGACTGGCAGATCATATAAAAAATAGATAGGTAAGTAAATTGTTTGTAAAGCGGTAGCGATTAATTTCATTTGGGGAGCTAAACACGGCGAGATTTTCATGATTTTTTACAAAAAGAAAGAGGGCCAACTTTATTTTGAGCGTAACTCGCTTATTTTTAATGCTAAAACTTTTATTAACAATTAAAACAAAGCTTTTTATAAACACTTTAAGAAAGTTTAAATGGGTTTTTCCCGAAGTGCTTAATTTTTCGGTGATTTCCCCTTGAAATATTCGATTTGGAATTAGACGAATAGGAACGTATTTTTCATGAGCTACAACTTTGTTTTTATTTGATTGATAGACTTAACTGATACACCATTTTTTTGGATTTTTTATAAGCTAAACTTTTACTGAAGACATTTTTTTCGATAAAATATTTACTTCTTGAGTTATTTGCGAAAAACCGTTTGAAAACGTAGTTTTTTTGTCGAAAAATCAACATTTTCAATGGCAAATAACTCGAAAAGTATTGACTTACGTAAAAAACTCTATAGAACAAAAGTTGCTTAAAATTAGTCAATTTATCCATTTCCGGTCTTATCTTGAACGTATGTTTTTTCACCCCTCAGAAGGGGTGACTGTCACCCCCCAAGTAAAAGCAACCAACGGCACAATTTCAACTTTGAAGGGGAGGTTCTAAGTAGAACCTAAATCCAAATTTTCATGCAAATCGGAGTTGCCCGTGAAAATTATACGGTATCGCCGAATTTCGCGTTCATTTACTGGGCTATAAGCACGCAAATAAAAATTATTTAAATAATAGTTATTTGTGATATAAGTGTTAAAAGTACAATTTTAAGGCACGCACGTGAAAGTTTGCAGAATGAGAGAAGCAAATTCTGCAATTCACATGAGTGCCTTAAAAATGTACTTTTGAACACGTATATCATACAATATTTTTTCTACAAACGTCTTAATATATCAACAATTATAATTTATTCATTCTCAATTACAGGACAATACCTACAAAAACTTTTACTTGAACTTGACTGACATTCCATTTTTATATTTTTCTTGACATTACATCAAAACTGCCTATAATGTCAATACGTAAATCATAACAACTATAGAATAACATCTACCTTTATTGTTGTATATTCTAACAAATTTTAATAGTTTTTTTCTACAAACGTGTTAAAAATGCAATAATACAGTTTAAATTAAATTTTAAAAAACGTTTTAAACCACCTTTTTCAAATTGCGCATGTTGTACTATTAATATTAATGTTAATAAATGAAATATAAATGTTTTGACATTTCACAATTTGACAATTCACTTTTAACTGCAGTGCCTTAAACATTTTAAGGCACTAGTGCTTTAAAGTAACATTTTTAACGTTCTTATGGAGTGTTAAAAATTGCATTTTTAACACGGTTGTAGAAAATAGCTATTTGTATAACAAGGGAGGAAAGTGCTACTTTTTCTCCCGAGAATGAAGTTTACTGCCCGATGCGTAGCGGAGGGCAGTAATCATTTAAGGGAGGAAAAGGCACTTTACTCCCATGTTATACATATGGTTTTTCCACCTTCCTCAAATAACAAGACATTTTTTCATTTTTACTTAATTTATTTATGTAACTAACCAACAAAATTTATTAGAACTAAAACGAACAAGTAGGTACAACATAACTGTCAACTGTCAAATATAAGTCAAATTATTAATGTAAACATTGTTAAATCAAAATAACAATTTCCTGTTTTTTACCATTCTGGAAAATACAGGACGTTAAAATGTATAGATACTTACGTAATAGAAAATAGATATTGTACAGGGCGTCAATAAGTTATATTTCATTAATGAGTTATATTTCCTCCCCTAGGGAGGAAAAGTACAACTTTGCTTCCTACAATCAGGTCCGGAAAAGTATACTTTCGGTAGAGGTAGGTGGAAAAATACTTTACTTAGCAAAATGTTTACTTAGAAAGTTAGGAATGACTAAAGACGGTTGTCGGCTTAAAGATTTCACAAATTACTTCATTATTCCTTTGTCTAAGTAGGTATATGCAAATTTAAGGAACAATAAGAGAGATAAAATTTTAAAAATATTGTTATAAGTTTGTATGTATTTAAATATTTAAAGTTTGTATGTGTTTAAAGACTTTTAATATATTCTGTAACACGAAATATAAAATGTGTTAAACATGTTTATCCAGGTACCTACTATTTCGTTAAATTGATAAACATAATTTCAATTGTAACCGTAATAATAGTTAGTTTCGACGTTAATAAAAATAAACAGAATAATTCAAATAAACAGAATTGTCCGTTACGAATTTGTATAGTTACGAAGTGTCGCTGTTACGAGTTGTCCGTTACCAATTGTCCGGTTGCGGACTGTCGCATTACGAGATGTCTGGTCACGAACAGAAGTATAGGACCAGTGGCTCCGCCTCTCAAACCAAGCTTCGACGACGAGCTTGATGCAACGATGCTATTTAATATTTTTCTGTAGATTTTTCTTGTGGCATCGTAATTCAACGTACTATTTTTATTGAGAATAAGCCACAATTTGACAATAAAATAAGTTTACTTTTGTCGTTTCGGTTTTCATCTCATCAATCGTTCTCAAAACACAAAACATTAATAAATTTTATTTATTGAAAACAAAAAGTGAAAATTTTCAAAAACAATTCGTATTGATTTCTTCACTATATAACTTACTTTGTACCAAACCCTAATATAAGGGCCTCTTGGTGATATGCTGATCTAGAAAGTAGAAACGTGTTTCGAATGTCACTCCACAAAACACTTAACTCTAGATAAGTTGCACAGCGATTTTCCACTATAATGCTTGATTTATAGGTTTTGTGACGACCGAACCTTAGTTTTCTGTCTTCTTACTATATTTCTTACACTCTAGCGTATATCTAATAATGATTGAACAGATTTTCTCATCGGTATCTTTACCTCAGCTCATTTTAAAACTCACACATAACAATAAGCTTTACAATATCACAAAATGCATTTGACATTCGTTGACAATTATTGTTTTGATGTCATTTTTTCATAGCTACCTCTGGTTTTAATGTATGGTTTTTCACTGTTCCTTGGATAAAAGAAAATTTTAACGTCAAGCATAGTCACAAAAAGAACGAAAATATTGATATACAGAACTCAAGCTGAGACCACGCGTCAGAAACATGGACGATGACAAAAAGCGATGAAGAACGTTTAGGCGGTTTTGAACGTAACATCCTCAAGACATATTTATAAAGGCGCGCAGGAAAACGGATTATGGCGTAGGCCCTACAATTTTTATCTTTACTGCCTTTATAGTGAATCCAGTATTGGTAGGTTCATCAAAATAAACAGGCTGCGGTGGCTAGGCCGTCTAAACTTCTGCTGAAGTGAGGAGAGGAAGCCCAGAGTACGATTTAAGGATCAGGTAAAAGACGATTTATGAGTGTTAAGGTACGGAATTGAAAACCCAAGGAAATGGATAGCAAGGAATGAAAACTTATCGTAGAACAGGCGAAGGCCCACTAGGGGTTGTAGAGCCAATGCTGATCATAATGACGTCTAATCTTAAGATAATTATGCAAAAATCAACCTACGTTGATGTAAGTGGATGAAAATCGATGATGTAGCGAAACTTTTTCTCTTATTGTTGAAAATAGATAAAAAACGGAAGGGTAATGTTTATAATAAATGTTAATAAAAATGCTATATTAATTAATATGGGAATTTATAAAAACATGAAGATTATAATTTGTTTATGGTAATCGTCATAAAGTGCAAATCCCATAGGTGGCCCAACTGATAATGGGGCTCGTATTTCTAATAGATGGTCGGTTTGGATAGTATTTCTGATTATTCATGCCGTTACTTATCATTAGTTATAACAAATGTCTGTTAGTCCGATAAAAATTTGAATCTTTTCTTGGGCTTTAGATACACATCGGCGTTTTGTACCAGAACATCTTGAATGATATATTTCAGATAGTTTTTTGTTGTAGAAACATTGTTTTTTTTTTCTTCTAGTTCCATGCTGGTTATCCATCGTTGGATACCATATTCGCTACCGCTATCATAATCGATTTGACTATTTGAATGAGTGATTTGATGAGTTTGACTAAGCCACACCATAATGATGAATATATGTAATTATGAAACATTAATTAACGCAGCAAAAAACTTGCGATTGGATAAAAATCTCCATTTTATCCAATAAGTTGCTTTCAACATTGACATTAACGTAATATCTATTCAAGATAAATTTTTGCATTTGCTGGTTTATGAATAATTTTCCAATGCTTTTTTATTCAATTGATTATTCAATATTACTTTCGTAAATCTCAACCTATCAAGTATGAAACTGGCATTAGACAAGGAGATTCGCTGAGCCCGTTAAGATTTAATCTGATAATGGATGAAATCGTAAAGAAAGTTAAAAAAAAATAAGAGGATATAGAATGGGAAAAAAGGAAATAAAGATAATATGCTACGCCGACGACGCCATAATAACAGCCGAAAATGAAGATGACCTACAAAGATTAATTAAAGAATTCGAAGACACGGCGCTCATATATATTGAAGCGTAGCACTGGCCCTGTTACCTTCCTTGTATACCGTAGGCCCTATACCCTATTCCACGAACATACGCCTGTTTTGGATTACTTCGACAACGAATATTTTACTGTGCAAAATAAGAAGAACGAAAGTAAATTGCAAATGCTTTATAATATGGAGCAAAAACCGTGAGCAAATGGACTAATGGAATAATAATTATATATTTATTTGTTCTCTGATAATGTAATCATTGTTTTTTGTAAATACATATTTGTATTATTCATAATAACTTGTCAGTATATTACTTTCCTGCTGCTGAAAATGTAAGAGCAGAAAATAAGGGTTACCCAGAGGACCATGCTAAGAATCGCAAGGAGACAGAATACCAAATAATATCAGGCAAAGAACAAAAATCAAAGACATAGTAGAACATGCAGCAAAAAAGAAATGGATATGTGCAGGTCATGTGGCAAGAACACCGAACAACAGCTAGACTAACAGAAGATTATTGGAAAATGCGACCGCGGACGGACAATCGGATAAACGAAGCAGAGATTGACTACCAACGTGCTGGAGTGACGATATAAAGAGAACTGCCGGGAACTGGATAGCTGGTAGCTCAAGATACGGAGACATGGAGAAACTTACGAGGAGGCCTATGTTCAGCAGTGGACGACAACGGTGAGATTAGGATGATAATGATACTTTCTTAACACATAAAAAATATTTTGTAGGTATACCGTATAACGATTCACTAAGCTACAAAAAACTACTTACGAAGGAAGGAGGAAAGGGGCGCCAAAAATTACTTGTCCCGGGGCGCTTGAAAGCCTTGGCGCGGCCCTGCCCCTACCATATATGAATTCTTAATACAGGGGCGTGCGCTGCGGGCAGTCCGTAAAAAAATCTATCTTTAGGAAAGCTCGAAATCGTTAGATTAAGACAAGGTAACTTAAGTACATGAATAACAGTGTATATTTCAAAAATCTGGCGATTTCAGCGGGGCGTAAGGAAATGGGTGAGTCCCAAAGTTTCACAAGAAAAGCGAATATTTCGCAAAATGAACATCAGATCGAAAAACTTAAAAATACGTGTTCAATATTTTTCAAAAATCTATCACATGACACCGGACACGACCTCTTACGGAAGTGTTTTGTGACCAATTATTTTTTATTGTCGATTTGGATTCCTTACGTAAAAATGTGGATTCTTACGGGAAAATAAGTTAATTTTATTTCGAGACATTTTTCGAATCATGGATAGATGGCACTATAATCGGAAAAAACGATTTTGGGAAATGGAAAATTAAATTAGAATTGGAATTTTTTTGTTTTGTTTTAGGACCTAATCTTCACAACCCAATCGATCCCCATAACTAGGGATTGCAATCCAGTTGTATTTTTGCAAGATTTTGCAAGATCCAATTGGATCCAGCAAAATGTGGAATCCAAATAAAAACACAATTTTAATGTTTTTTGTCTGTATTCTAAATTGCGAAACAACAGAAACATGAATTATTTAGTTTTTTGGAAGTGAGACCTTAAAAAACATATTTTATCTATCACATTATTCACACCTACTTCGCTCAGAATTGCACATATAGCAGGTTGCAGAGAAAACCCTTTCGGCCTCTATGCTGGTCGGTTTTAAGGTCATCAAATAGTCATAGACCATGGACAAATGATCGCCTTTCACTCCTATCTCATAGAAGGTCATTTCCTTTTCCAAAATCTTTTCGTGATCTTTTAGAGAACCAGTTTATTTTGGTTATAAAAAATGTCTTTCTAGTTTCAATTCAATCTCAAGTTCTTCAAATTAAAATTCACGGGCTCCGGATTAGTTGGCCCATCTTCTTCCATTATAGCCTCTTGCACTGGTACCACAATCACTTGTTTATACGACTTAACAAATTTTCATCTCTTGTCGCATTGCATGATTTTTCGGCATGGGGAAATAACCAGGATTGTTTAGTCCTTCGTCATACTTTTTTGGATTTTGTAAGTACACTAATGTACCTGTAATTTCGCAGAGGCGCCGTTCCGCAATTATGTTGCGTAATGCTGCCGATGGATCGGCACTAAGGCTAAAGTTCTGGCTATTTAGTTTGTCTAAGACAAATTTCAAGGTTGTGTCGGCTGTTATCAAAGTGGACTCTCTTCTGCAAAGAGCGTCTACAGCCAGTTTCACCGGTTAAAGAGTGGCGATCAACTCATCGATTATTGGCCACTCACCAGCAGAAAATATTATCGCACAATCAATGTCTAACAACGCTTTATCAATGCAAACTTTTAGGCTGTAGAAACTTTCCAGCATACTAAGCTACTGCTAGCGCGATAGAATAGCAAGTTTCCGACTCGAGGCTTTGAATAAAGAGGCTAATAAAGACATTAAGTAACTTATTTCTAATTTGACACGTAAAAAAGCGCTTCCAGCAATTGCAATCTTAAAGCGTCGTTTTCACGCTACGTCTTATTGTACGTTTTGTGTGTCATGCAAAACGTACGACAAAACGTACTTTTTGTCCAGTGTGTAACAAGAAATGAAATGAATCGGAATGAAGTCCAAGGTCAGATCGAAGATATAATGGGAAAAGCATAAGCGCCGGACTCCACTTGCGATTTGTAGTCGCGCGATTGTTTTGTAGCGAAGATTGAACACATTGTTTGAAAAACGTTAATATGTATTGATGTGATCTTGATTATTGATATGAGATAATATTCTTATATGTCATTTAATTTAATCAATGCATTAATCATAATCTAATTAATTTACCAGATCACATATCAATATGTTTTCAATCTCAGGGCGAATTATAAAATTAATTACTTACTCTCGTGGCTTCTAAGTATTTCTCAATGGTTCCTAATCGGGATAGGAAAGAAAAGAGTAAAATAATACACACATATGGGTTACAATTATAATCAAAATATTGTTTATTTTATTTAAATGGCAATCACTGCTTAATATTTGCTAGATCTTATTATTCTTAAAAATACATTTACAAATGGGAATCTTATTTCCTTTTGGTTTCCAATTGAAAGTTTTTATTAACATTTAACTATTAGGATTTATTAGCAACAATTCTATTTAAGTTTGATGAAGCTTTTCTGATATTATTTATTATGTTCTTCAATTTATAATGTGGTATTTAATACGAAAAACCCATACATTCATGTCCAAACAAATGAGACTGACCTTTTTCTGGTGAACTGAGAATGTCTTCACACAAGACCCGTTTCCTGCTATCCTTGGCTGCGATCAAAACCTCGTCCTGGCTTTCAGTAATGTTCTCCTTTGAAAACTAGCTCGTATAGCTCTCGTTCCTGCTTCTGTCGTGATGCTGTATTCTACCTTTTTCGAAACTGCAATCAGCTACCGGGACACTCTTGGCTCAAGGAGGTTCTTTTACTCTCAACCTGGCCTACCTCTCGTTCCACGATAGATACTCCACACTCACGGAACTACACCGGCTTTCTCACTCTCCGTACACTACCGTCTACTACTGGACTTCACTTCTCGACAGCTCAAAACATTCTGATCTCTCTTTTCATTCATTCCCCTACTTTCTAAATATCCCTTCCAGATTCACAAATCAACCTTCCACCACCAACTCTCATTCGCAGTATTCCTCAAAACCAATTTTTAATCTTTCTAAATATGCTTAATGGATTTCCAAAAAAAATAGTTAATTCCCATTCTAAAATTACTTTCTACTATTTACAAAATTTAATGACCTATTATCTACTTCAACTGAGTCTTATTTAGCATAGGCTAATGATCGAACCTTCCGCGAACAACGATAATGACCTATTATCGATTTCACTTGAGTCTTATTTAGCATAGGCTAATGATCGAACCTTCCGCGAACAACTATAATGGTACGCGCCATTCACTTTGTTTATTCTAAGCGCATTGTCCCGAGTTTCGTTTAATCACTTCTTAAAATTAAATATAACAATTTGTTGTATACAGGTTGTTCTACATTTATATGCCCGTGGTTGAGAAAATTGAAAATATTTTATATTAAATTGAATTCTGCTTATAATTATCAAAATTTAATTTTCAGATCAAATAGAAATATAACAAATCCCCGCCTTGTATTCGATAAAATTTATCTGCATTTTTAAATAAATTTTTTCGAGGCAAAACCAACTCCCTCTATATTTCCTTACTTTAATCTACGTCTTATACCCCTTCTTCTTGTATTACTCTAATTAGTCCCACCTGTAGAGTACTTGTTTCCTTATTTTCAGTGTCCTCATCCTGTGTTAGAGTGTCGGCTATTATGTTGTCTTTCCCTTTTTCCCATATCAATCTTCTGTCTTTTTCCTCAGATTTTTCACATACTTTTACCGTGTATTCTGCATCCTCGTTTTCATATGCCTCCTCTTCAAATGCCACTGTTTCGATCATATCTTTTTCGCTTTCATTTGTTAGCTTTATTTCTTCTTCTCCTGAGCTCATCTCTTCTTTTGAGGAATCCCAGTTTTCTTTTGCTTTTGATACTCTCAATTTTTCTTCTTCTGGGCTCAACTCTTCTTTTGAGGAGCCACAGGTTTCATTTTCTTTTGTCTTTTTCTGACTTTTTCTCCCTTTTCTTCTTTGTCCTTGCTTCGTTGCCAAATTCATTTCCACTGTTTGTTCTTTACCTGATTTGTCCGTATTTTGTTTCTCCTGTTCCTTGTCCTGTTCTTCTTTACTATCGAACCATAGGCTTGCTTCATATTTGAGATGGTTTCTGATAGTTTCTTTTGCTGTTTCGAAATTTCCGATGTGTTGTATTTTCTTTTTCAGGCTATTTATGAACGGCACTGGGTGTAATCTTCTTACATCCCCGCCAAACCTTATCTTCACGTCATCTGTGCTATGTATAACCATTTCTCTTCTTTCTCCTACATTTTGTTGCGTCCGGTTTTCGGTGACTTGTTTTTCTATTTCTGTGATTCTTTTTTCCACTTCTTCTCTGTCTACTTGAATAGCATTTTCCAACTTATTTTCCAAATTTTCTATTTCCTTTTTCTGGCAATTCGTTATTTCCTTTATTTTGCTTTTGATTTCTTTTTGATTGTCATCCAGTTTTTGTTGTATTTCATCCATTTTCTGTTCCATTCTTTGTGACTGGAGTTGCATCATTTGTAATAATTTATCTATTCCTGATAATTCTTGCTGTTCTGATGCCATGATTGTCGTGTCTAAAATATCTTCTTGGTCTGAATTATTCTCTTGGTTTGAATGTTCTTTTTGTTTTTTGTTGTCTTTGCTTTGGCTTCTTGTCAACGACATTTGTTTTCAAGAAGTACTGTCCCCGCCAAATATGAAATTTTACTAGTATGTTACCAAGACGACTTTTTCTCACCCAAATATTATAAATTGTCAATAAATATATCAAATGTAAATATCGTAAAAATAAAATATTAAATCAGTTATGTAAAATTTGTACCTAAAGAGATCTAAAATTTTATGTTATCAAATGTAAGTATCTCACTTTTTACCACAGGCATATAAATTTTCAAATACCGGCTTTACTCTTTCTATCCTTCAAATTTGCCACTAGAAATACTTTACAATGCTTTCCACGTTGGACGACAGTTGATGTGATCTTTTTTATTGATATGAGATAATATTCTTATATGTCATTTAATTTAATCAATGCATTAATCATAATCTAATTAATTTACCAGATCACATATCAATATGTTTTCAATCTCAGGGCGAATTATAAAATTAATTACTTACTCTCGTGGCTTCTAAGTATTTCTCAATGGTTCCTAATCGGGATAGGAAAGAAAAGAGTAAAATAATACACACATATGGGTTACAATTATAATCAAAATATTGTTTATTTTATTTAAATGGCAATCACTGCTTAATATTTGCTAGATCTTATTATTCTTAAACATAACATTTACAAATGGGAATCTTATTTCCTTTTGGTTTCCAATTGAAAGTTTTTATTAACATTTAACTATTAGGATTTATTAGCAACAATTCTATTTAAGTTTGATGAAGCTTTTCTGATATTATTTATTATGTTCTTCAATTTATAATGTGGTATTTAATACGAAAAACCCATACATTCATGTCCAAACAAATGAGACTGACATTTTTCTGGTGAACTGAGAATGTCTTCACACAAGACCCGTTTCCTGCTATCCTTGGCTGCGATCAAAACCTCGTCCTGGCTTTCAGTAATGTTCTCCTTTGAAAACTAGCTCGTATAGCTCTCGTTCCTGCTTCTGTCGTGATGCTGTATTCTACCTTTTTCGAAACTGCAATCAGCTACCGGGACACTCTTGGCTCAAGGAGATTCTTTTACTCTCAACCTGGCCTACCTCTCGTTCCACGATAGATACTCCACACTCACGGAACTACACCGGCTTTCTCACTCTCCGTACACTACCGTCTACTACTGGACTTCACTTCTCGACAGCTCAAAACATTCTGATCTCTCTTTTCATTCATTCCCCTACTTTCTAAATATCCCTTCCAGATTCACAAATCAACCTTCCACCACCAACTCTCATTCGCAGTATTCCTCAAAACCAATTTTTAATCTTTCTAAATATGCTTAATGGATTTCCAAAAAAAATAGTTAATTCCCATTCTAAAATTACTTTCTACTATTTACAAAATTTAATGACCTATTATCTACTTCAACTGAGTCTTATTTAGCATAGGCTAATGATCGAACCTTCCGCGAACAACGATAATGACCTATTATCGATTTCACTTGAGTCTTATTTAGCATAGGCTAATGATCGAACCTTCCGCGAACAACGATAATGGTACGCGCCATTCACTTTGTTTATTCTAAGCGCATTGTCCCGAGTTTCGTTTAATCACTTCTTAAAATTAAATATAACAATTTGTTGTATACAGGTTGTTCTACATTTATATGCCCGTGGTTGAGAAAATTGAAAATATTTTATATTAAATTGAATTCTGCTTATAATTATCAAAATTTAATTTTCAGATCAAATAGAAATATAACAGTATACCGGGTGGTGAATCGGAAAACGGGCCATAGGAAACTCAATGTAAAATTCTAAACTGTTGAATTCCTGCTTCCCTAATTATGTTACATCAAAAGTCATGAGAAGTTATTTGTAGAGGATTGAAATCTGTATTAAAAACAGAACTTACAATTGTTCTACGATTTAAACACATTCCAAAATTTTGAAAAATATAATGTATTTACCGCAGTAGGTATGTGTGGGTATGTTAGGCCACACGTTACTATTTAACTGACAGTGAGCACATTATTGACTGAAGAAAATATCTTTATTATTAATATTTTCTCCTTAACTAAGGGTATCTTATCAACTTTATTGTGTTTTAAACAAAAAATGATAAAATAATTAAAAAAATTGACAGTTCTAATTGTTAATATAATAAATTCATTGTCAACAAATGCAATCTTATACACATTATTGTATTGTGTGTGGCCTAGCTTTGGCGTATTACTCTGAAAATTGTATTATATTTTTACAAAATTTTGAATAATTATTGTTCATAGAACAATATTAACAGTTGTTTTCAATAGAGAATTCAATTCTCTACAAATAGTTTCTGATGACTTTTGATGTAAAATAATTAGGGAAGCAGGAATTTAACAGCTTAGAATTTTACATTGAGTTTCCTATGGCCCGCTTTCCAATTCACCACCCGGTATATACACTTGACAAAACGTACGTTTTGTCGTACGTTTTGCACAGTGATGTGGGAGGGAGTGGATAGGACCCGAGCAATCCTGCCTGTATTTACTAATAGGCTATTGATTATATTCAAAATAAGATAGCTAAAAGGAACTACAACGTTAACGAGGTTTTATTATTTCATATGGTCAATGGACATCTATATATGAAAAAACCGCGGAGTGCTACCATTTAAAGGGGTGCGTTTTTGAGAAATGGGTGAATTAGTCCCTGGGCACAGGTTACATTAGGGTGAGTTCTATGCACTTTTGGCAAAAATATATCTACATAAAAATTGTTCCTGGTTAAATTTCCTATCTAAATATCACTTTTTAAAGTCAATGATACTTTTTTTTACAAAAATATATTCAAAAGAAAAAGCACAAAGGAACCCAAAAGAAAGAAATTTTGTTTTTTGTCCCACAACTTTTGTCCACGAGGATATAGGTATAGACATCGCTTTACAGAAAAAAAACCTACATATTTCTTCTTTAAAACGTTGTTCAGTAGAGGTAATTAGGATTTATAGTTTTCGAAATATGATTTTTCAAAATTCGCCACTCACAGCAATTTTGGGCAATTTTCCTTGTTATTTCGCAAATATTGTTCTGTAACTTTTTTCTACGTAACTTTAGGTATATACAATGGTACACGTAATAAGAATAGAAATCAATTACCTTTAAAATGGTCTACTGTATAACGTTGTAAGACTTTTTTTAAAGAGATTATGGTTGTTCAAGGTTTTATACTTTTAACGATTTTTTATAATATAATATAAAAATAAAATAATATTATAATATAATATATTATATAATACTATATTACATATAGTATATTTAATATATTATTATATTATATATTACATAATACCTAATATAAAAAAAAATATTATTTCTTACATATTTTACGATTATTTTTGAAAATTATCATTACAGTCAAACCCGCTTATTAGAATACCTCTTAAAGGAATATCCCGGTTTAAGGAATAGAAATTTGAGGTCCCGAAACGTTTCTACTAGCGACCAATGATCGGTTATTAGAATATCCCGGTTATAGGAATATATTTGATTGGCACGAAGGCTATTCCAATAAGCGGGTTCGACTGCATAACTTTTTTTCTTGTACATGAATATACTATATTATTGCTCAATAAAGAGGGCTTACTTTCTGTTCTTTAAAATGGTGTATCATCTATATTTAAATATGTTATGGAAACCGAGTGATTCTTTTGATATTTTTTACCTGTATTATTTAGAATTATTTCTTTTACAACAATTACGTAAACATTAGTCTTAGAAAACATCACTTAGCTAAAAAATTTTAAACGTTGACATTTAAAAAATTTTCAAAATCAAAGTCCATCTCTTCGTTAGCATTAGCTTCAATATCTTCCTCTGACACGTCAGTTATCTTAGAGTTCCCACAATTAGTACCCATGTACATGCACCCTTTGCAGAATATTGAACAACTAATTCCTATCTTCCTACAACCGCAGTTTTTTGTACATCCTTTGGTACATTTACATGATATTTTTTCAAGCAAAGCTTGTGGTGCAGGAGCTTTGACAGTAAATATTGGAATTAATCCATATTTTGAAGTTTGCCCGGCCGAGTTAAGTGAATCCAAAGTATTACCTATAAAAAATAAGATTCAATCATAAAACACTCACATAAAAAAGTTATGATGAGGAATTTAAAAAATAATCCTAAAATCAAAAATCCTTGCAAGTACTTATTACATTTTGAAAAACATATCTTATTCAAAAATAATCCTAGAATTTTTTATAATACACCATTTTAAAGTAAACAGAATGAGCTTTCTTTTTTATTATGTAATAAATAAATAAATGTAGAAAAAAAAAGTTATAATAGGAAATTAAAAAAAATCGAATAAAATATAAAAACTCCTTAAAAATATAAAGTCTTTAAAAAGGTAACCTCTTTAAAAGAAGCCGTACAACATTATACAGTAAAACATTTTAAAGGTACTTGATTTCTATTCCTCTTACGTGTACCATTACATATGCCTAAAGTTACGTAGAAAAAAATTACAGAACAATATTTGCGAAATAACAAGGAAAATTGCCCAAAATTGCTGTGAGTGGAGAAATTTGAAAAATCATATTTCGAAAACTGTAAATCCTAATGACCTCTATCAAACATCATTTTAAAGACAAAATATGTAAGTTTTTTTTCTGTGAAGCAATGTCTATACCTATATCCCCGTGGACAAAAGTTATGAGATAAAAAACAAAATTTCTTTCTTTTGGGTTTCTTTGTGCTTTTTCTTTTGAATATATTTTTGTAAAAAAAAAGTATCTTTGACTTTAAAAAGTTATATTTAGTTATATTTAGATAAAAAGTTATATTTAGATATGTAGACGTGTTTGTACCAAAAGTGCATAGAACTCACCCGAATGTAACCTGTGCCCAGGGACTAATTCACCTATTTCTCAAAAACGCACCCTTTTAAATGGTAGCACTCCGCGGTTTTTTCATATATAGAGATTCATTGACCATATGAAATAATAAAACCCCGTTAACGTTGTAATTCCTTTCTATAGTACATAATCAATAGCCTATAAATGGGACCACTTGGTGAGACGTACAATATGGCGACGGGCAGGTCCGGATTCAAATTAATTCAAGATGTATTTACGATTTTATTTGGGAATACGCATCGAGTTAGATTAATAACAGTTATTTGAATTAAAATTAGTTTAATTTTTAGTACTTTTCAAGTACACTTTTAATAATAAAAATAACATAATACAATTTATTAAACTAAAATAAAGAATATGTGAAATATAAGTTTTGATCAATCCAAACCCCTAAGCATTTGACATACTCAGAGAAGGGTATCAGATGTTCATTTAGTTAAATATTGTCAGGTGTACAATACGGCTTTAGTTTTTTCAAGGTTCAAAACTAGTCTTGAATTTAAGAACCAGTTTTCTACTTCCGACTTCAAAGAGGTTTTTTGAAGTTATACTTCTTTAGGTGCGATTGAGAGGGAATTTTTATTATGCCACGCGCATGCTCACACATACAGTATGGAGTTAGTTGTTAAATCTTTCAAGTTATTTCAAGGCTTCATCCAAATGATCACGATTTATTACAAAAATATAAAACATATAGAAATAAACTGCATTCACTTATCGACAAAACAAAACGGAATTTTTATAAAAATAAGATCCTAGAAAGTTCAAAAACAATAAAGAATTATGGAGTGTAGTGCAAGATTTAAGTGGACCAAAAAAAGGAAAAGTACCTATTGAGAGTCTTAATAACCAAATGGGAGATATGTTGACTGAGCCCTCTGATATTGCAAATGAATTTAATAAGACATTTTCAGAGATGGGCAAAAGTTTGGCTGAAAAAATTAGTACTAATCCCCGCCAAGTATATGAAAATACTGTCTTAACAAACTCAATGATTTTATTACCTACAAATACATTTGAATAAGAAACAATAATAAATGAACTGAAGTGTAAAAAGGCAACTGGTATTGACGACATTAATGCAGAATGTTTGAAAACAATTTCACCATACATACTCGAGCCATTGGTTCATATTATCAATATATGTATAGAAAAAGGAATATGGCCTAAAGCCTTCAAAACAACAGTAGTCATACCAATATACAAAAATGAAGACAAAACTCTTGCTGCAAACTATCGACCTATATCTCTTATTCCGCATATTTCTAAAATATTTGAATTATTATTGAAAAATAGGCTTATAGCATATATCAAAAAATATAATTTAATTTCCCCTCACCAATTTGGTTTTAAGCAAAATACTTCCGCCCAAGATGCCATTTTTAATTTAACATACAAAGCATATGAAGCACTTAACAACAAAAAAATTTTCTTATGCGTATTTCTTGATTTGGCCAAAGCTTTTGACACTGTTAGCCACAATAACCTCTTACAAACCTTAGAGAAAATTGGTATAAGAGACAACTGTTTACAATTATTTAGAAGTTACCTCTCTGAGAGACAACAGGTAGTAAGGGTCTCCGAAGTAATAAGCGGACAAAGAGATATAACATATGGAGTGCCACAGGGAACATTATTAGGTCCTGTCCTATTTAATCTATATATAAATGGATTATTTTCATTACAGAGTACAGGGCATATAATTGGGTTTGCCGATGATACTGCTATTATTTATGATGCTGAGAATTGGTATGAATTAAAAATAACAGCAGAATGTGATCTACAACTAATAAAAGAATGGTTTGACTACAAAATACTAACAATTCATTTTAAGAAAACTGTTTATCTACCAACATTTAACTCTAACTTGACCACTGATCTTTTCAAACTCCTTCAAATATCACATAATAAACAAAATTTTTATATTAAACCCGTAACAAATGTTAAATATCTAGGAGTTTTAAAAGCTACAGTTTATCCTGTATAAGTTTAAACATCTTAAAAAACACATACCTAATATATATCTTCGCACACTACATTACGGACTAGTAGAAAGTCATCTCCGTTATGGTATACTGGTTTGGGGAAGCGCCCTGAAAACACACATTCTCCCACTGGAAATCATACAAAGAAGATTTCTGAAAATTATTATGTCTAAACCATACACCTACTCTACAGATAGATTATATAAGGATAGTAATATATTTGACTTGAAACAGTTATACTTTCTTTGTGTGTCTTTAAAATATCACACCATGAAAACAGACAACAATTTACCATCATACGAGCATGATACAAGAGGCAAACACCTCTATATGGTTCCGAAAATGACAAAGTCCTGTCAAAGAAGTTTTCTATTTCTAGCCCCAAAAATATATAATCATATCCCCAGTGATATCAAAAATATTAAGAATGTTCTTCTATTTAAAAAGAAATTAAAATCATTTCTGATGGAACAAACAAGAAATTTTTGTGACATCATTTTAGTAGCTTAAATTTACATACGTTAAAAAACAAAAAAAAATAAATGAAACTCTAGAGTCACTACCAATTTTTATAACTATATTTCAAATTTTATATTGTTTTAAACTGATTTATTTTGCTTATTATTTTTATCATATTTAATAAAACATGCGTATATACACCATTCTTCAGAAATATTACAAACTAATTGAGCCATACATAATTGTTTTTAAAAAAAATTAATTATTCGTGCTTTTTTGTTAAACTAAGTATTTATTTTATTGTTTTCATTATACTATTTATTCAACGTATCATATTTATTAAAACATAACTGTGTATTTACAATTAAAATGTATTATTAAAAGTTATTTTTACATGCATTATCACTAAAATGGAAGTAATACCGCCCTGTCCACTGTTTATGCTTACATACTAACCAATGTAAGGAGATTTTGGTTGAGTTTTCTTTATTCATTCGAGCGTTATAGTTACACAACGGGAACGCACACGACGGCATACTATTGTCACTATAAAATCACTGCAAAAACACAACAAAAATAAGTTCAAAATAATTTATAAAATATATTTTTTAAATTCACAAATAAACCAAACAACAAGAACTGTCAATAGTGTCAATGAGACGTACAACATGGTCGAAGTGATCCCATCTACCTCACCACATGTCATATCCCCTCCCTCCCACATCACTGGTTTTGCATGACACACGAAACGTACAATAAGATGTAGCGTGAAAACGACCCTTTACCCATAACCTTTCTTCTTCTTCAGCCTGTGTTCGTCCACTGCTGGACATAGGCCTCTTCCATTTGCTTCCATCGATTTCTACTCTTGGCAATTCTCATCCACTGTTCGCCCGCGACTTGTTTGATATCATCTGCCCACCTCTTCTGCGCTCTGTCTACTCCTCGCCTGTTCTCTCTTGGTCTCCAGTTTGTTAGTCTCTGTGTCCATTTTTCGGGATTATCTCGGGCAACATGTCCGACCCATTGCCACTTGAGCCTTGCTATACGTTCTGCGACATCAGTAATCTTTGTTATTTCACGAATGTCGATATTTCGAATTTTGTCTCTCAAACTAATCCCTAGCATGGCCCTCTCCATCGCTCTTTGAGTTGTACTGAGCTGCTCTAAGGTTTTCTTTGTATAAAGGCCATGGTCTCCAGTCCATATGTAGTTACAGGCAAGATACATTTGTCATAAACTCTACGTTTTAGACACATTGGTATATCTCTATTCTTCAAGATAAAGCTTAACTTGCCGAAAGCTACCCAAGACAATTGTATGCGTCTTTTTATTTCGGCTATTTGGTTTTCTTTGCCGATTTTGATGGTATGTCCAAGATATATATAGTGGCCTACATTTTCAAGACTGACGTTGTCAATAACAAGATTAGTTTGTACATTACTCATTATTTTTGTTTTCTGAAGATTCATTTTGAGACCTATTTTATTTGACTGCTGGTTTAGTTCCTTCATCATTTGCTCGAGTTCCTTGATATCTGTACTGAATAATACTATGTCGTCCGCAAACCTCAAATGACTCAAACGTACACCATCAATGTTTAGACCTTTTTCCTCCCAGTCGAGCTGTTTGAATACATTTTCCAATGCTAAGGTAAAAAGTTTTTTTCGGCGTATTTTTTCGGTTTTTTGGTCTTCATTGATTTTGATGTGGAATGTGGCCTGTTCATAAATGTTTTTAATGAGTGTAGTGTACCGTGAGTCTATTCGAGCATCCCTGAGGGCTGACAAAAAGGACCAGGTTTCAATACAATCGAAAGCCTTGTGAAAGTCAATAAATGCCATATGTAAGGGTACATTATATTCTGTGGTTTTTTCTACCAGTGTTCTGATGGTTTGTAAGTGATCGTTAGTACCAAACCCTTTTCGAAATCCCGCCTGTTCAACCGGTTGATATAAATCAAGTTTTTGTGTTATGCGGTTGGTTATTATTCTTGTTACCATAACCTTTAGTAACTGCAAATTTAGCATCCTTGCCTCCCCTACTATTAACCTCTATTTGAACATTTGCATTTATAATGAGCTGCCAGTTGCAAACAAATAGACTTTTGGGGGGGGGGGGGCAGTTTTTATTTGATTCAGAGTTGGACCACCATGTCCAGATAGCTATTTCTGCCTCTCAGGCGTTATCAATGGAGCTATGCAGTCACAACTCTGTACCAAACATCAACAGACTGCCTTATTTAAGGGAAATTTCCGCGAATGCAATAATTCCACCTGTGAGACGCAAATCAGCGACATCTCTCGTAAAACGAGGAAGACGAAAAGTGTCAGATACAAAGTTGACTGCAATAAAACAACTAAAATAATTGAAATAAAATAATCCAAATAAACTTTAGTTAATGTTGCTTTAAAATCAGATGTATGCGAATTAGCTTTAAAGTCGGTGTCTATTCATTACCTAATATAATTAAAACGTTATTGTGCAATCATGTTTTAACTTTTTTTTCTCTTTTAGCATATCTCCAGTTCCAACAGGTCATTTTCCTGATAAGTTAATGTCATCCGGCCAATCAAGACTAGCTGCATGGGACGATGTGCGAGTCCGTTATCAATACTATAAAGATCTGGGCTATTTGCGTGACCTTACATTGGACGATTACGTAAAATGGGAGGAATGGTGGTACAAATACCAAGACTGGTTGGCCAATGAGCGACACTACGAACATTGGCTGGCGACTCAAGGTGGTAGTGGCAGGCGGAGAGGCAAGAAACGCTTACCTGCAACACAGCGGTTAAATTAAAAAAGACGACGGTTTATCGGTGTTTCAAATTCGGTATGAGATGCTTAGACTGCGTTGTTTAACGGTTTTAAAGTGTTGATTTTATTGTACATATAAAGTTGCTTATAAGTTTTATGCCACTAAATATGAATGCGATGGAAAACTAGCATTCGGCAAATTTTCTTTATACATATACGGTATGTGGCAAAATAAACAGTACTGAAATTTGTATGTGCCATGTGCCGAAACGTACTGAATGGTTTCCAGACGTCGTTGTAACTTATGTGAATGTCGTGATAATGGGAGGTGTTTCAGAATGGTTCTCAGTTTCGCAGAAAAAATTTTTATGGTGGAGTACTATTTTCGGTCATACGGAAAAGGTCACGAAAATGGTCTAAGATTAAAATCAACAACGGTTTCAGCAGGACGGGACAACCTGTCACACTGCCAGGGAGTCTCTTCGAATACTGCGCGATCATTTTGGGGGTTGCCACTCACCAGAACTAACGCCACCAGATGCGTACATATGGGGAATGCTGAAGGAGCCAGACAGATCCACCGTCAGCCATTTCGAAATTGAGGACTAAAATTAAAGATTTTTTTGTGCCAGAGGCAGTGGCGGATCTAGAAATTTGCCTTGGGAGGGAACATTTGCCTTAGGGGGAACTTCCAATCAAAAACCAACCAAAAGACGTAAAAAAGATGAACTCAGATTACATAGAAAACATAAATGATAACTTATAGGCATTAAGTTCCCTTAATTTTACTACCTAGCGTGTTTATTGGATTGAATTTGTCGTTCTGTGGTTTCGGATTTATGTCACCTATTAAATTTTTATGATTGGAATTTTTTTTCTTAATTTAAGATCTTGTTATGGGAAAAAATTTCGTCATTTTCCCTCCACGTAGATCTGCCAATGGTCAGAGGGCATCTTTAACATCTGTTTTATCGGGAACTTGCGTCGTCGTGAGAAATGGTTGCAAGGCTATATAATGTATACTAGATGTATAAATAATCATAAACGTTTCAATATTCATTTCAGTACTGGTTATTTTGCCGCATACTGTATTTTTTATCTGCCTATCCGTGCCAAAGTACGGACTTCGTGTGTATCTATGTAAAGTACATTTTGGATTCTGATTTTTCTTATCTCGTACCTAACCTGTTTTCATTTGGTCGTATATAAAAGATATTAGCGTTAAATTGTTAAAAAAAACTTAAGTAGAAATGAAACATACAAATATTCGATACGCTACTAATAAACCTTCTTCTTTGGGCACCGCGCCCAAATATTTAGGCGTGGGTAGCTTCCATGACAATTTGCCGACATCGTTTTCGATCTTGCGCGGCATGTAACAATTGATCTGCTGATAAGCTAGTCTATTGACTATTGAATATTTCTTTCGACCAATTCCTCTTTTTCCTCTATCTTTCCGTTGAGTATTAATTGCAGTATCCAGTATCTGCTACCTTTCATTGTATGCCCCAGATGTTCAAGTTTTCTCCTTTTTATCATCGTCAATTCACCTCCGCCTTGATATACACACACCCAAACTTATATGGAATCATCCGATATTTCTTATTATTCCGTGCGAATTTAAAAAGCGAAGACACGAAGTCAAACAATATTTATTTTAAAGCAATTTAATAACAAATACATAACAATTAAATAAAACAATAAAGTATTTAACAAACAAATTGAAAGTAGTTGTTTTAAAGTCAATAGCATACAAAATTTCAATGTAAAACGAATAATGTTTAAATTGTTTTTATTTTTTTTTGTATTTTGTGGTAGTCATTGTTATCACCTCTAGTCCTTATGCAAGCTTCAGTTTGCGTGAGCACGCTCCTAATCAAATTATCAACATTTTGTTGTGGTAGGTTGGTCCATCCTTTAAAAGCAGATTGTACTAGCCGTGCGGTGTTTTGTGGATTATCCCGGCGAGCTCTAATTTTTCTTTTAAGCATATCCCACAAATACTTTATAGGATTAAGCTCGGGTGAGCAAGCAGGCCACTCCAAACAAGGGATACCTTCTGCTTCAGTGATGTCTGTAGTCACTCTAATGGTATGAAGAGGTCCATTATCATAAAATAAAATTAAATTTTCTCCTGTTTCACATCTCCAGGCCCTGACTACAGGTTATCAACATACCTGTGAGCAGTTAAAGTTGATTGGATGAAAATTAAAGGAGTTCTTTTACGGATCACAATTCCTCTCCAGAACATTACACTTCCCCTTGTATATTTGTGAACAGATCTGACACTTTTCGTTCTTGCTTGTCTTCCTCGACCTCGTGAGTACACGATTTCGTGGATCATCTGATTTTCCATCTGATTACATTAAGTCCTGACCGTTTTTGAAAATAGCACATTTTGTCAATTCCCAATGTTCCAGTTTTCGTGGTGAAGACACCAATTTAGGCGATCAATCTTGTGCTGCCTGGATAACTCGGGAACTCATAACTGTCTCCGGCTGTATACTTCTTGACACGAACTCTTCTTCGTATCGTTTCAACTGAAAGTTACACCTGTAGCTTCCAAAAGCTGCCTTTGGAGCTGCAGGTGAGAAATGGTTGGGTGTCTTCCAGCTGATTGGACAATTAAACGATCGTGGAGAGCCGTTATTGGGTATAAATATTTTAAATACATCCCATATGCACGCCAATGGTGAATATAAAATTCTCAATTGTATGTCAAAAAATGCGCAATAACTCCCTCTTAAAACCTACCAAATTTCATTTGCATATCTCAACCTGATTTAGAGCCACGAATAAACTGTCAGTTTTTAAGAAAAAATTCAACATCCCGTATCTCGGAAACGAAGCATTTTAGACAAATCTTTATAAAGCAAACATTCATTATTTTTTCATGCAGAATTACCCCATAAAGTTTGTCGCACTTATTTAGAAACACCCTGTATTGATGAAGAACATGGCTAGTTGTTAAAATACCTAACTTTTTTATTATCCAACACATGCAAAAAGAAAATGTTAAGAAAGTCTAAGGCTACAATTGAGTTTTAATTTCAATATTTTATCTAGGCTATAATATACCACAGAGAGTTCCGAACTTTAAGGAAAAAACAGTATGATTGTTACACCCGGTATAAAATGACATTTACCTGTCTAGCAACGATTGACATTGAGATTCTTAAATAATAAAGCCATAAGATACTAAAAAAATCACTCAAATCGGACAACAGGTTTAGGAAATTCGAGGCATCAAACGTGTATAATTCATCTAGTGACCTAAATTTTTTGCTCGCCAGTGTATTATAATATAACGTTAGCTATCGAATAAACTTAAAAACAACCTGCTAGTTTTCACTATCATAAACTTGTCAGGATGACACGTTTATCACGTTCCACGATTAAAGCTTCCCCTGTTCCAGTGTTCCCGTACATCAAAGTTTGTCCGACTAGACACTTTTAAGCTGTAAACAAATTTTTAGCTTGCTCTTTATTTATATTGTAAATAAATGTGCACTTCTAAAATCCAAGCTTTTCACATCACATTGTATGCTTTTGCGCTTGTGCTAATATTAATTATATTAGCATAGTATAAATACTTGATTCAACACAGTCTAAGTATCTAAAGGCCATTCTGGTCGTTGGCAATAGAAACGAATACGTGCTGAGACTTTATGTTTATGTTGCTTATTTAAGAAAACAAATGAACTTCTTAAGTGAAAGAAGGTATTCGAAGGTAAGGTATAAAAATCATAAAGCGAATAGTTCAAAACGTATATAATTATTTACTTGAAATTAAACTAGTTTTTTTAGTGACCGAAAAAACACACATGAAGTTTTGCTGTAAATATAAATTAGTTCATACTCGGGGATATACTTAAAGTAATAATTAAGATATTGAAAGCTTAATCAAATTTTACTTTTCTAAATTTTAACACTAATGAAATATCCATGCTAAGACTATATAATTTGTTAAATAAAAACGTTATGTTATGCATAAAAAACGGATTATTAATCGTGATTACCAGTCACCATGTCTTGACATAAATATTTGGCAGTTTTTTGCGAATATTCTATATTCTGGGCTTCTTGTAACTAATTTCCTTCTATTTTCATATTAAAATTTCATTTGGTATGTTATTTGCCCCGAATAAACACAATATACAGGGTGTAACGAAAATACAGGTCATAAATTAAATCACATATTCTGAGATCAAAAATAGTTCGAATGATCCTAACTTACCTTAATACAAATATGCACATAAAAAAATACAGCCCTTTGAAGTTACAAAATGAAAATCGATTTTTTCAAATATATCGAAAACTATTAGAGATCTTTTATTGAAAATAGACATGTGGCATTCTTATGACAGGAACATCTTAAATAAGAATTATAGTGAAATTTGTGCACCCCATAAAAATTTTATGGGGGTTTTGTTCCCTTAAACGCCCCGAAACTTTTGTGTACGTTCCAATTAAATTATTATTGTGGTACCATTAGTTAAATATACAGCGGTGCAGAAGGCAAAGGGAAACCACTGCACTATTTTCCCAAGAGAATTTCTTCCCATAATGATGACAATTTCAGTAAGTGAAGATGGAATGTGTAGCGACCCGACTCACGCTCGGCGCCATCTCGGTTCCGGGTCGGATGGTGTGAAATTTGCTACCGGCTGCCAAGGTGTGAGGGACCAGGCACCTGGCAGAAATTGTGCGACTGAATCCAAATTTTCATTTAATTTAAGAAAATGTCAGCGAATTGGTACATGGAACGTCCAGGGACTGATCCAAAACCCTGGAAAGTTACACATAATTGAAAAAGAAATGGCAGACCACAATCTTTCGGTACTGGGACTCTCTGAAACTCGCTGGAGAGGTAAAGGGCATTTTAAAACAACTGCTGGCAACGTCGTCTATTTTTCAGGCCCAGATAACAAAAGTACAAATGGAGTCGCAATAATTGTACCCTCTAAACTTAACGACTGCGTAATTGGATATAATACTATTGATGACAGAATAATATCCCTTAAAATGAGAATATCCACCAATACCCTACACCTTGTCCAGGTATACGCTCCTACAACAGCTGCACAAGAAGAAGACATCAACAAGTTCTATGGTCGTCTAGAAGAAACTGTTCGCGCTATTCCGAATCGTGAACTCATCATAATTCTAGGAGATTCTAACGCTTTGGACTGGGACAGAGAAATGAGAATGGCGACCGTCTAGTGGAGTTCTGTGTAGAACAACATCTTACAATTACAAACACGTTATATCAACATCATCCACGGAGATTATACACATGGCGCAGCCCAGATGGACGAACAAGGAATGAAATAGACTACATCCTCATAAGATCAAGATGGAAGTCATCGGCCAACAACTGTAAAACATATCCTGGCGCAGACTGTGGAAGCGATCATCAACTCCTGGTATTGAACGTTCGACTTCGTTTTAAAGTTCCCAAAAGAAGACCCCAGAGAAAAGTCATGTCTCTAAATCCATCAAAAATCAATGACTTCCAACACAACCTAGAAGAAGCTCTCTCTTTAGACCAAGTAGATAGTGACCCTGAGAGCACTTGGGTTTATTTCAAAGATAAGGTAATCGAGGCTGCAAAAGACTGTGAGGCAGCGGTTTCCACTGGCCGTAAGCCTGGATATCCGATAATACGTGGACTGTGATTCAACGCAGAAAAGAACACAAAACTAGACACGGAACAAACGATGAATACAGAGCGTTATCGAAAGAAATAAAAAAACAGTGTCGCAAAGACAAAGTTGATTACATCTCTCAAATATGCAGAGAGATAGAGGAACATGGCTGTCGAAATGAACCGAGGGATTTATTCCAGAAGATCAAACTCCTTACCAGAGAATTTAAACCTCAAACGTGGTCTGTAATAGATAAGGAAGGTAATCTAAAGACCGATACTGACGAAATATTGAAAACATGGCGAAACTACTGTGACGAGCTATATAAAAATAACGAGGTATCAGCAGAACATCAGTGGCCCTCTGACTACCCTAGAGAACCTACTGTCTTACTCGCTGAAGTCAAATATGCAATTAAATCACTAAAGAGAAATAAATCCCCAGACATTGATTCAATACCATGTGAAATACTACAGTTACTAGGTGACAGAGGAATACATATCATCCATTCTATCTGTGTCGCTGTTTGGAATTCAGGAAAATGGCCATCTGATTGGTGCACCTCAATTTATATCCCGCTACACAAAAAAGGAACTACTACCAGATGTGAAAACTACCGCACACTGTCACTAATAACACATGCTAGTAAAATCTTGTTGCATATCATCAAAAACAGATTAAAAACCTTAAAAATATCTACATTACCAAATACCTCAGGAACAAGCGGGATTTGTAAAGGGTAAACGTACAAGGGAACAAATCCTGAACCTGAGACAACTTATTGAAAAGTCTAGAGAATTTCAAGTACCTATGATTATATGCTTCGTTGACTACCAAAAGGCATTTGATTGTGTAAGCTGGATAAATCTGTGGTCAATTTTAATAGAAATGGACGCACCAATGCACCTGGTGACACTTATTAAAAATTTGTACCAGTCTAATATAGCGACAGTACGACTAGATCAGAAGTTCTCAAACTAATTCAAGACCGAGAGAGGTGTTAGACAAGGATGCGTGTTGTCACCTGACTTATTTAACATTTATGGTGAACATGTCATGAGGATGGTTTTAGAAGGATGGGCCGGTGGAGTAACAGTAGCCGGTAGGAAAATCTCCAATTTGAGATTTGCTGATGACACTACACTTATAACAGCAAATGAGCAAGAAATGTTTGATCTTCTGCGAAGAGTTGAGCACGAAAGCAATAAAGTTGGTCTGAAAATCAATAAAGCTAAGACAAAAATAATGGTGGTCGACAGATTCGACACTATTCAACTGACTAACATGTTACAGGAATACCAGATAGTAAACACCTTTGTCTATCTCGGGTCTAGTATAACTAACGATGGCAACTGTGAAGCAGAAGTTCGGAGACGTATTGGTATGGCAAAAAACGCGATGAGTCGCCTAACTAAAGTTTGGAAAGACAGATCTATCTCTCAAAATATCAAGATGAGACTGGTGAATGCCCTTGTATTCTCAATATTTCTATACGGAGCAGAGACTTGGACTCCTCGCGCATGCGAGCGCCAAAAAATTGATGCCTTTGAGATGTGGTGCTGGAGAAGAATGCTGCGCATACCATGGACAGCTTATAGGACAAACGTTTCCATTCTAAACCAACTCAATATTAAAAAAAGGCTGTCCACAATATGTCTGCAACGAATTCTGCAATTCTTTGGTCACGTGGTTCGCAGAGGTGACGACAGTTTGGAGAGATTCGTTTCTGGAAACGTTCCGGGGAGAAGATCAATAAAAATAAAGAATTCAGCTGAAAATTCATTCTGCGAAGCTCTTAGAGCAGCTGAAGATAGAGACCAATGGAGAAACATTGTTAGGAATATTGGAAGAAATTACGATCCTCAGTAATGGGGAAACGACAAGAGAGAGAATTAGTTAAATTCAATATTTCTAAAACTTTTGCCTCTTAGTATTTTTTCGATGTCAGTTTTTATCGAGTTTCGGCTTCTTTTTTAATATGTTTACATAAAAATTTTATGGGGGTTTTGTTCCTTTAGACCCCCCAAATGTTTGTATGTTCCAATTAAACTATTACTGCGGTACCATTAGTTAAACACAGTGTTTTTAAAAGTTTTTTGCCTCTTTGTATTTTTTCGATAAAGCGCCTTTTATCGAGATCAGGGCCCGGATTACGAACACTCGATACGAATCGTATCCGCCATGTTTTCCCATAAGGCGCTACGGTAAAACATGGCGGATACGATGCGTATCGAGTGTACGTAATCCGGGCCCTGGTTTCTTTTTTAATATGGTTCAAAATATACCTAAAAATGTAAATTATAAATAAATTTTCATATTATTACCAAGTCTCCATAATCGTACTTAGCCATATACAAATATGTGGTGGATTTGACAAATATTCAAAATATCTCGATAAAAACTGACTTTTCGAAAAAGTACTGAGAGGCAAAAAAGTTTTTAAAATATTGTGTTTAACTAACGGTACTACAATAATAATTAAATTGGAACGTACACAAAAGTTTGGGGGGGTTTAAAGGAACAAAACCCCCATAAAATTCTTATGGGGTGTCCAAATTTCACTATAATTTTTTCTTAAGATACTACTACCATAAGAATGCCACATGTCTATTTTCACTAAAAGATCTCTAATAGTTTTCGATATATTGGAAAAAATCGATTTTCATTTTGTAACTTCAAAGGGCTGTAACTTTTTTTATGTGCACATTTGTACTAAGGTAAGTTAGGTTCAATCGAACTATTTTTGGTCCTAGAATATTTGATTAAATTTATGACCTGTATTTTTGTTACACCCTGTATAAAAAGTGACATATTCCGCACCAAAAGGCATGAATCCATTCTACAAGTGATTCGCCACTAAATGGTCTCATCCGATAGTAGTATGTTAAAGACAAACTTGAAGACAGGAGAAGAGGCATTTAAATAAATTTTATTTACTTTTTACTATTCATGCTTTATAGTGCACAATACGGAATTATATATCTATAATTTGTTTCTGTAAGATGAAGGTACGGTAGCCCAAGATCGCGAAGGTGCTATACAAAAGGGGTACAAGCTGGAGATGCCTATATTAAGCAAATTCAGAACATTGTTGATAATAAGTCTTGTCTGACAGTTTCTCGTGGACTTTTAACTTTCCATTTACAAAGTACGTTAAACCTTAAATCCTCATGGCCATATTGTCTTGCTATAGGATCAGGTCACGTATTTTACAAATCTGGACTTTGTATGGAGTCAGGTCTGAGCATGTTGTGAGCAAGGGAAATATTTTTATCTTCCAACCGTTTTGTTCATGTCTTCTTTTTTACTACTTCAAGTGGGAGCTTTGCCCGCCTGTTTACTATGATATGGTGCGTTGTCAACAGCGATAACACTATTAGGTGTTTCTATCAACCACTTCTGATAGTTTTGAGAATTCATTTCGTCGTGTAGTCTCCACTTTTTGTTTGTGATTTCCTCCTTAGATAGAAACTTTTCACAAAACCATTCTTATTGACAGCACCAACAATTATAAGCCTTTGTCTTTTAGAAACGGGTTTTCGAAGACCTTCTGAGCTTGCATCACTTCCTCACCGAAAAACCTTTCTCTGTCGGCTGCTGTGCGAAATAATTCTTGTACCGTGGAACCACTTCTTCTTCTTAAGGTGCCGAGACCGCTTGTCGATCGTTGGCTCTCATGTTGCGCAGCATATTAACAATCATTGTCTTATTTACAGCCGCACGAAATAGTTCAGTGCTAGTTTTCCCAAACCATTGGCGTAGGTTTTTAAGCCAAGAAGTTGTACGGCGGCCCACACTTCTTTTTCCCATTATTTTACCTTGCATGACAAGGTGAAGTATGTCATATTTTTCTGGGTGACGCATTATATGACCAAAGTATTCCAATTTGCGCCTTTTAACCGTGTTCACTACTTCGCAACTTTTATTCAAACGTTGCAAAACCCTTTCGTTTGTGACTCTTTCTACCCAACTGATATTCAGAATACGGCGGTAGACCCACATTTCAAATGCTTCTAGGTTTTTTAAAAGCGATTCTGTCATTGTCCATGCTTCAACCCCGTAAAGCAGTACTGGGAATATATAACATCGGATCATTCTTATGCGAAGTTCCAAATTTAGATCATGACTGCACAGGATTTTCTTAAATTTCATAAAACTTGTTCCTGCTTTGGCAATTCTACTTTTTATTTCTGTACTAGGGTTCCAGCTTTCATTAATATGAGTACCCAGATATACAAGATTACTTACTCGTTCAATTGAGTCATTACCGATTGTTACGTTATAGTTATTATTATTTACGGCTGCCTGTTTACTAATAACCATAAACTTTGTTTTTCTTGCGTTGAGTTTGAGTCCATATATCGCGCAGAATGCCACCATTCGATTTAATAACGCTTGAAGATGTTCAATTGATCCAGTCAGCAACAAGGTGTCATCTGCGTATCTGATATTGTTCATACCATTGTGGAACCACACCATTCCCTAATATTATACAGCCATGAAAGTTTGTTTTTTCAATAAATCTATATCTGTCCCTCCATCTTTCCTTGTATGGCAGGCGAAGTTGGTGGTATTTAGGTCCTCTAATTATATGGTCGAAGTATACTGTTTTTCTCTGCTTCACTGATTAGATTTAACTAATGTCTGGAGATCTGATTTTTCTGCAAAATAGCTTTATCGTCAGCTTATCGTTGATTACTTCTCCGCCTAGTCTTATTCCTTCTCGTTTGTGATCCAAAGCCTCCCTAAAGCTTTCTTTAGAGTATAGATTAAAAAACGGGGGCAAAACACAACCCCGTCGTACTCCACGTTTGATAGGTAGTTTTTCAGTATGACTAGGTCCAATTTCAAGAGAACCTATTTGATTGTAATATAAGTCTTTTACAGTCTTACATCGTAGTACTGCCCGCAGGCAATTGTAAAATATATCGTGTTGTACTTGGTCGAATGCCTTCTAGAAGTCAAACGCTCTTTCGGAACTCACAACTTTTTTGTAAGATGCTCACAACGCGCATACAAAACAGTTCCTCTGTAGTTCCTAGACTATTTTTAAATAGAAATTGCTTATTACCCATTCTACTTTCGCACAGAAATAACACTTTTGTATAATTCCTAAAAGTATCTTATGTACATGACTCATCAAACTGATTGGTCTAAAGTCACTGCATTTGGTATGCCTGCTTTTCTTTGGTAGTGTAGTAACATTGTCTGCAACCAATCATCTGGTATTTTTCCTTCGTTGTAAATTTTGTTTTAAAGAAAGTGGGTAGAAAGTAGGTAATATTTTCATCGTCCAAAAGATTAAGTAGCTCAGAAGTGATTTGATCTAGCCCGGCTGCTTTATTTTTTACTATGTATTATACTTTTTATTATACAGGAATTTTTCCTTGTGATATCTTTATTTTTTATTTTTTTACTTGTTGTATTGCTTTTCTGACTTCCGGTTCCAAAATACTGGGACCCCTGCTTAATTGATTATCACAAGTAGTGTGTGTGTATGTGTAGCATTTTTTCGAGAAGCATCGTCAAAAAGGTCACTGATGTATCTCTCCCATTCTTTAAGTACGTGGGCATTTTTGTTTTCTAATTCCGGAGGTATATTTAAATTTCTTGTGGAGGTTGAAGCTGTCATGCTTTTTTATCTTCTAGTTGTTTGCACGAGTTGTCGTGTCAAAATCTTTGGCTTGCTTAACTTTTCTTTTTACAAGTGTGTTGATTTCGCGGTATTGACATACGCCACATATTTAATGTTTCACAGGCTTTCACTATGTTTGCTGCATTAGCAGTGAACAAGTAAGTGAACGTCTCATTTGCCTTCCATTATTCCAGAATCCTGTAAATTTTTGTCTCCCGTTTAGTAGCTAGAGCTTCGAAGCAGTTATGTCTAAAAACTCAAGAAATACCAAAAAAATTTAAGACTACCTACAATTTGAACAATTGTGTGTAATCGTTTATTCTTTTTCTCTCATATTTTATGTTCCGTATTGTTTTTAGAAAATATACAAAGCCTTGTGGAATCTTATGTCTCAGTACTAACGAAACTTATTAGAATTTAACCAGTGTTTAATGGTTTGTCATTATGGGAAATTAATATATATTTTGTCTGAAAGTAACATCTTGATATATCGTAGTAGGTAAGAGTGAAAAATATAAAAATCAATCACTAATTAACACCCACAGAGGGCAGCTTTAAAATTAGATCTGACAGTGGGGGTACCTAAATAAAAATTATATTGTTAAAATAATTAATACATATGTGCAATACGATGATTGACTCCTTTGTTAATCTATGTAACATTATCTCCAAACGTAAAAAATCTTAAATTGTTCATTCGTAATATACTTGACTCAGATAACTCCAAAAACGCTAATATGACTAGGATTTTTTTTTTCAATTTATTTCATTATTGTTTGAAAATGGAATATATAGTAAAATCTAATGAAACGTTCGAAAAAGAATTAAGCTCTTTTTTGTATTTTTTTTGTGATAAATCGCAACAACTGTAATTTGATTTCTACTAGTGAACAAACACGCTATATAAATACACTAAGGTTAAAATGTATAATGATCTTATTTAGGTTTATTTATCAATAACGGTTTTTTAACTCGATTTTTTTTTAAATTATACAATATTACAACTAGCTTCATGTATTTATATTTAAGTAAATAAAATTATTTATTTGTTAAACTGTGTTTTCGTTACGATTATTATTCCCATGTTCCCTCTGTAAAAAATGTGGTTATGTGAAATAAAGAAATAAACAAGAAACGTCCAAGATTAAGTCAACTTAAACTGGTAAACTACTAATAGTCCAGGGCGCATCTGTTTTGAGATGGACGTTGAGAGGTGGCTCAAATTTTTTTGCAGAAATTGCTTGAAAATAAATCAAATAATAATATTTGAGTTATCCTCCCTCTCAAAAAGGTCCGGAACATTGTTTAAATAATCAAAATTGCAAAAAATGAAGGAAAAATTCGATTTTTTTATTGGTTTTTTGATTATAACTTTAAAACTATTCATTTCTGAGAAAAGTTGTACTGACATAAAAATTTGCGTAATTAAATTTCCTACAACATGGAATTGGTTAAAAAAATTTAAAAAATAGTCACCCTTGTTGCAAAATAGCAATAATTGCGAAAAAAAAAACATACAAAAACAAGTATTCGCATTTTACGTTTTTCAACCATTTACGCTACACTTAGGACATTGATATTTTACCCAGAAAAACTTTATGATATAGTAAAACAACACTGTAAATTTCATTAAGATCGGTTTAATGAATTTTGCAATCCAGCTTTCGCAAAAAAAAATTAATTTTTTTTTAAATTTGCTTGAATACCTTTCATTTGCAATTTGCAAAATTAAAATCGATTAATTACCACGGCGTCAGGAAATTTTTGAAATAAACATTAATTTTTGGTGCTACGCGCAGGACAGCGGTGTTCGATTAACACAAGTTGATTTCCACCAAAATTTCTTCCAATCTTTATCTAATATATTATTTTTTTACTCTATATTTTGTTGTATTTTAATATTTTAATTCCACAAAAATCAAACTAATTTTATTATTGTTTGTGAAATATTGTTTAAACAATTGCATATGTTTAAAAATAATAAACTTTTATTCTCTAAGTTAAAATATATGAACAAATTAAAGTTTTTGCTAAAAAAAGTGTTATTTCAAAAGATAGAGTATGGGTTTTTATTTTGCAATAGAACAAATGTATTTATTTATATCGAAATGTAATAAAAATTAAAATGTATCAATCATTATCAAAGGTCATTGGAATGCCCAATCAGAGCAAACTATCCGCAATCCTGCGTGTAGCACCAATAATTATTGTCTATTTAAAAAAATTCCTGACGCCGTGGTAGTTAATCGATTTTAATTTTGCAAATTGCAAATGAACAGTACACTTCTATACGTAAAAAAAATTTCAACCTGCTATCTGCTTTATTTTCAGTCTGCTTTATTGAACCGATCTTAATGAAATTTACAGTACTGTTTTACTGTATCAAAGTTTTTCTGGGTGAAATATGAAGGTCCTAAATGTAGCATAAATGGTTAAAAAACGTAAAATGCGAATACTTGTTTTTGTATGATCATCAATGGCGCTACAACTCTTCGTGAGTCTTTGCCGCGTTTACTATTGCCTTCCATGTTTGTCGGTCCTGCGCCACTAATTCCCATTGTCGCACCCCCATTTTCTATAGATCTTCTTTGACTGCATCTTTCCACCTTTTTCTAGGCCGCCCTACAGACCTTCTTCCATCTGGCCTTTCCCAGAACACATTGTCTATAAGGCGATTGTATTTGTATGGTTTTTTCGCAATTATTGTTATTTTGCAACAAGGGTGACTATTTTTTTAAATTTTTAACCAATTCTATATTATAGGAAATTTAATTACGCAACTTTTCTCGGAAATGAATACTTTTAAAGTTATAATCAAAAAACGAAGAAAAAAATTGAATGTATTTTTCGTTCTTTGACATTTTGATTATTTAAACAATGTTCCGGACCTTTTTGAGAGGGAGGATAACTCAAATATTATTATTTGAGTTATTTTCAAGCAATTTGTGCAAAAAAATGTGACTAACTTCTAAAGATCGCGTCTCGCCATCAAATAATTTGATCAAACTGGTTTGAGCAAACTGAAAGTGACAGTTAGTGACGTCACATCCTGAGTGTTCATTGTGGATAATAATGAAAAATTTTAATTTTAAATAGAGTACAAACAAGTTAGACAACTCAATACAAAAAATTTGATCAAACTAGACTGATAGTGAGAGCACAGATTTTTAGAATTTCAAAAAAACTGCAATTGTGACGTCACTTTGACGTACTTCCTCAAGTACGTCAAGTTTGCTCAAACTGTTTGATCAAATTATTTGATGGTGAGACGCGGCCTTTAACGTCCAAATGTACTAATATTTTTACAGATGCGCTCTGGTCTATAATAGGTGCGTTCGCGGGTACAGTTGACAAATTGTCGCCGACAATTTCTAACCTCACTAAATAATACTGTTAATATTCTTGTTCTCATGATCATTTTTCAGTGCGTCACAGTTTTTCGATTTCTCTCTAATGCATTAAGTTAGATGAGACGGAAAAAGCGGTAGCTCCGTGATTAAACACAAAAATAATGCAGCATTACAATGGTTATATACATAAGATGTCTATTCCTAACCTACGTTTGATTCGTTGATATTTAGAATGCGCGTTTTTTCTAGCCAATCAAATACACATATTACGAACATTTGACGAAAACTTCGTCCATTTTGGCCATTTTTTAGAAGTGTCAAAGAGTCAAGTGACGGTTATTATTCAGGTCAGTATTTTGTGTACCTGTCATTTTGAAATTTCGAATTCGACTTCACTTGTGTTTCACAACGTCTTTGTGCATTATTTTGTGTTTTGGTTTAGAATTTAGTTCGTTAAAAGTTAGTCATTGGCGTGAGGAGACTAGAGACATTCGAGATGTACCGAAGAGTGCTAAATATCTCATGAGTAGATAGAATAGCCAACGTGGAGGTAATGAGACTTACGCATAAGGAACGAGAACTAACAAATAAGAAGAAAACTGAGATATATGGGACATGTGATGAGAGATGTATATCTAATACTCCAGGTCATTCAAGGAGACGTAACTCATGGCTGAAGAACCTTAGGAACTGGTTTGGATGTAATAACAATGAATTATTTAGAGCCGCGGTTTCAGAAATAAAGATCGCTCTGATGATTACCGACTTTTGAAGCGGAGACAGCACCTAGAGAAGAAGATAAAAACACAGTTTATGGATAGTTTTGTGTCATTTTTTAATGTTTCCATATTTATAAAATTAATTAACAATATTGTTTACTTTTTAATTTTATTCCCCTTTATAAAAAATACCTACATGTTAACATATTGTGTAAAAATCAAATCTACTAAATTACTAATTAGTTTAATTCCACAAGTAATTTTCACCTATGGCTAAGTACGATTGTGGCATCTGTCAGATTCGTCAATAATTACATGAAATAAGTCTCGACACACCCAATACAGTATATGACGTCATAATTAATGACGCACTGAAAAATGATATGAGAACAAGTATAGATAAATATACAAGGTATATTTACTTTTAATTAACATTATTAAGTTATACTAGGTAAATATATCTTGTATATTTATCTATTAACGATATTATTTATATCATTTTAAAGTGCGCATGCGTTTTGCTGCTAATTTGTCGTCGACAGGCACCCGCGAACGCACTTAATAGAGCAGGAGGAATATGTTCTAAAACAGCGGTTCTCAACCTTTTTGAGTGATGTACCACCTACAGTTATTTTTTATTATTTTTGGTACCACCTATATTTTTAAATTGTATTATCAATACTTACTAAGTACTACTATTTTAATTTTTTATGTGTTTTGTGTACCACCGCCAATAATGATATGTACTACCAGTGGTACATGTACCACAGATTGAGAACCTCTGTTCTAAAACATTCTCATTTGGGTCTCATTTCGCTTCGAGATATTATTAGATATGATAATTTCACTATGCGGATACTTCAAAAGGAGAGTTAATAACACAATTAATTAATTAATTTTTAACACAATTTGTGAAAAAAAACTGGAAAATTCAATTTTATTTCTTCTTTTCGTTGCTATATCTCGGCAACTATGCATTTTAGCAAAAAAAATGTGATGACAAAAAACTATTGCAATTAAATTTCCTACAAGACGAATTGAATTTGACATTTACGAAATTTGACATTTACTCTAGAATTTTCTGTAGAAATGTCACCCCGACGTTTTTTTTCTAGATCCGCCACTGCCTAAATGTAGGGAAAGCGTTGGTATTGTTAGTTCAAAACCTCGTAAATACGCATGCCCGAAAAAATAAATGGAACCTAAAAACATTCACCATTTTAATTTCAAAGGAAAAAAGGAAATTAGGCGACAGGGTAGGATTTGCACGTGCATGATGTCGAGTATTTCCAATAAACATGACATATGTTTCTCTTATTTTAACCAAATTAGTTAGTCATCGCATTTTTATTTTATCTCACATTGAAAGATGTCATAAAAATTTACGACTTCCTGTCTTCACTGCCGATAAAAATTTCTGTATAAAAATGTAAAATATTTACATTGCATTAATTTGGCTTATAAATAAACCTTTTTTTTAATGGCTTTGGCAGAGCCAATTAGCCAGACTTGTTTGTGATTGATTGCAGATTCATAGTCATAAATTTCTTATTTCATGACATAAGTACATACTACAATATTATTTTTAGATACATAGGTACATTGTGTTGCTTTTTTTTATTTTATTTTTTTTTTAATTATTTTACTGTTTTTTTTTAATATATATTTTAATTTGTGCTAAACACTTTTTTTTGCTTCCTTTTTTTTATTTTTCTTTTTTATTTTTGTTTCATTTTTTTATTTTTTTTTTGTTATTATTATTTTACTATGTGTTTTTTATATATTTTTTTTCTTTTTTTTTTAATTTTTTCAAACCACATTAACAAATTATGCCTAGTTAGTAGGTATATATTACATTTACAACTTGTATTTACATAATTTAACATGTTTATAAATGAGATGAACAATTTCCATATCATTTGTAAATATTAAAGTATTAAGGTTTATTGGGAAAAAACATTTTAAATTTTTTAATTCCTAATAAACCTTTTAAGAACTGAAAAATATATAGAGGATAAATAAATAAATAACAAATCCATGTATGATAGAAAAATAATAGGATTTTGGTTTTAAATTCAGCAAAATATGTTTACAGGAGACGAAAACCTCGAATTCCTTGGGAAAAATATTCCCATGAAATTTTTTGCATAATAATCACTTTCATAAAATACCGCAGAATAATCAAGAGGTCGCCCATACAAAAAGTGGTCCTAATTTATTGAACAGTTTTGTATAAATCCATTTTTTAGGTTGTGATAAGGGCCTTAAACAGCTATAAACAATGTTTTAAAATCAAATAATAATTCATAATGTCGTGGACCTGACGTAATCATTTAGTGACGTCGATCTACGAACGAAACAATGATATTGCTAAAAACATGTAGTTCTTCAGTGCGTTATCGTAGCGAGACAGACGAACTAGTTTTTTCGTTAGTGAAATAGCTTTATTATTTTTATTTTTTTTTTGTGATTATTAATTGATAACTTTGTATTTAACTTATTTCGTCTTAAGGCCGGCCATTGGTAATGTTATGAGTATAGGCGATCCCATCACCTTTATAAAGTACACCACTCGTATAAGCATTGTTATGCAATTCTGATTATTTTGGTTATACAAATCAGTTTGCATGATTCGTTCGAGAAGTGATATGCCTAAAAAAGTATAAAATGCTCAAACTATTCATTATTACATATTATTTCGATGTTTCTGTGAGTTTGATTTGTTCGATTTTTAATAATCGTTTAAAATTAATTACTTCCAATATAAAGTAATATTTAACGGATAAAATTTAGTATTAATTATAATAAATTTTTAACAACACAACCGACTTTGGGAACGTTAAAGTGATATTTAAAAAGTAATTAACGTTCGGTGCCAACGTGAATATCAAATATAAAAACAACAAGAACCATTTTTTATTAGACTGCAAAAAACGCTTTATAGTCCAGGAATTTATTATCGAAAACAAGTGTGTTTAACAAAAATAAATGTAGTGCAGTCACTGAAGGTTTTCACCTCCGATTTCGTTGAACCTCCATCGATTTTCATGAAAATTGGTGAGTAATTAGAGGATACCTCAAGGAACAAAGGTGACATGATGCCAACTTGCGCTTTTACCCTGGGGTGGATGCCACCCCTTCTCGGGGGTGAAAATTATTTTGGTGAAAATAATACCATAAGTCGATAGAGATACAAATTATAAGCAAAATTTGTTATATAAAGTTATTAAAATAAATCAACACTTTTTGAGTTATTAAAGACCAAAGATTTTATTTTTTCGTAAAAATGCATGTTTTAAATCAGTTTCTCACGTATAAATCAAAAACTATAAGCTTCTACAAAAAAGTTATTATTACTGAAATTGAAGATAATAAAAAATTGAATTCATTTCTCACATAAAGAACTAAACTAATGTTAGTTCAAAGTGAGTTATTGGCAATTGAATGTGTATTTTTTTCGACGAGTACTCAAATCTAAGTATGCAAGCTTAAATAACGGGAAAACGATGCAATGTATTTTACATATAATATTCCTGCTAAACATTTGCCACAGTACTTCTGAATACCTATCAAATGAGCTTCAGAACAACGTAATAGCGTCAAAATTAAGCAAGTTATAATGAAAATAAAAGAACCGTTTCGAATTTATTAGGAAAAAGTGAAAAATAAAACATACGCCCTTTCCACAAAAATTAAAATTTATAGTAATCCTTAGAAGTTCTTTATATTAGCTTAAGTAATGTGTTCGATAATTTTGACCGGTTTAGAATGCATATTTTTGAAAAAAAGATATAATTTAAAAAAATCATAATTTTTAAAATTATTTTAATTCTCATATTCTTTTGATAATAACTCCAAAAATACTCAATATACGTAAAAAATTATGTATAACCAAATTTTAATTTTTTCTGTGCCAAATATTTTACCTGTTTTACTATTTTTATAGGGTAAAAAATAACCGAGATAGAAACGTTTAAATCTTAAATTTTACTGTGGGAACCATGCAACCAGGGTCATTTAACCTTTTATTTTAAAAAAAGTAAGGGGTTTAAAAGATTAGGTTCAACGTGCTTAAATAGCACTTGGAATTAACTTTCAAACTGTTTTTAGATGAACCTGATATCGCAAACACGAACGGAGTTATTAGAAAAAACAATAACATTTTTTGGAAAAATTTTTGAAAGATAAATTTTGAAAACATTTTGGAGCATAAATTTTAACGCTATTAACATGTTCGGGGGCTCATTTAATAGATATTTTTAAGTACTTTGACAAATGTTTAATAAGTTTATGTTATAAAATGCATCAATTTCCCGTTATTTCAGCTTGAATACTTAGAGTTTTTCACTCGCCGAAAAAAATATACATTGAATTACCTATAACTCACTTTTAGTTAACTTTAAAAGGTTTTTGTAGTAAGGGGTATATTTCATTTTTTATTAGCTTCAATTTTGATAATAATAACTTTTTTGTAAAAACTTACACTTTTTGAGTTATTGATGAAAAATTGGCTAAAAACATGCATTTTTCTCAATAAAAATTAAAATCTTTGATCTTTGATAACTCAAAAAGTTTTGATTTATTTTAATAACTTTATATAACAAATTTTGCTTGAAATTTGTCCCTCTATCGAATTATGGGGTTATTTTTAATAAAATAATTTTCACCCCCGAGAAGGGGTGGCATACACCCCCAGGGTAAAAGCGCAAGTTGGCACCATGTCACCTTTGTTACTTGAGATATCCTCTAACCACTCACCAATTTTCATGCAAATCGATCGAGGTTCAACGAAATCGGAGGTAATAACTCATATCCACCTTTAGTGACTCCACTAATGAGGGGATTAGATGCTAAGGGGTACAAGTGACAAAATATTGTAAAATAAGTTAAGTGCACAAAATAATACTAGACGGTACTAAAAATTTAGTGGCAAAGAGATACAGGCGAATTAAAGTACTGGTGGCGACATATTTCAAGTTCTAGTTTGACTACTTATGAAATATTTAAAAAGAGTTTGCGACGAACAGGTATAGCTACACTTGTATCCCTTTGCCTGTAAGGTGTTGGATATTATTTTTAGTGAATCGTTTATGATATTTGCAAATTATTGTCCTCTTAAAAATTATCCAAAAAAAAGTGAAATAATAACACAAAATATTATATATTTATAATATATGTATGTACATATATATACAAATATAATAATTATTGTACATATTATATTGAAAGTATAGCTCCCTTAACCGAGATAATGAACGACAAAGTGAAGGGCTTACAAAGAATGCAATGGTTTCATTTTGAAAAGCAGTCACCGTAGGCCAGGGAAATAAGCCAAAAATATACCCTGTTCGTGACACTCGAACAGCCAGGGTACATAGAGTTATATATTATCATAGAGAGAGTGTCATTCAGAGCGAAGTGATGACACCATCTTTTTTATTTGGATTAGTGCTGTTTTACTCATACGCATAGTAAAGCTGCGACAGTAGTAATCCCCTTCCGTGCCTATACTCGCACTTAATGTAACATTAGTTTGTCGATACAATGTGTTAGAAAGAGATGCCGAGAGTCAATGAGATCTTCAGGAAGCGTGGAAGGTAGGCTCACTCTATATTAATATATACCTCTAGCCGGGGTGCTGAATCGTTTTTTCGACAGGTAATACCTATGAGAACAAATTGTAACTATTTCCTGCGTAGGATCTGGGGGCCATTTTTATTTATAAACAATGTAATGTCAAAAAACGGCATTTTTTTCTTTTTCAGTGGACCTTGCGGTTACTTTAGTACAGACATCTTCGAGATCATGGAAAAAGCTTTAAAATGACGTAGGTATTACAAAGGTTGATATACAGGGTGTTTGGTAAAGAATGGGCCATAGCTTAACCTTAGATTCCTGAGCTTAAAATAGGTCGATTTAAGCTAACTTACCTTAGCACAAAAGTTGATAATAACCGAAATACAGGGTGTCAAAGTTAAACTTTTATTTGATTTACTTTTGAATATTTCCTGACAGGCATGGGACAACAAGACGAAATTTGGTAAGTGGTACTGGTATTGTACAATCTACTAAATTATGTTAAACAAACGTTTCTGGCTACTACCAGAGGCGTACGACGGGGGAACGTGAATGGTTGACCCTTCCCAAATTCTACGCCACTGGCGGAATTGATGTTTTAGTGCAATTTTTTGATTCTCCAGTAATTTCTATGTAAAAAACATACTCTTCATTCGTAACGATCAAGCCATTAGTTTTCGAGATATTTGAAGCTAAAAACGAAGGAGCATAATACATTAATCGAAATAAGTGTGCCTTTTCATTTTTAACTTCAAATATCTCGAAAACTCATGACTTTATCGTTACGAATAAAGAGTATATTATTTGCATAGAAAGTATTGAAGAATCTAAAAATTATGCTAAAATAGCAATTTTATCAGTGGCGTAGAATTTGGGAAGGGTCAACCATTTAGTAGGGTGTACAGTGCCTACACTTTCTGCCAAGTATCACACGGATATGTCAAATTATTTTAAAGTATTCTTTTTTTTTTAATAATTTATTCTTTATTTAAAACTTTAAGAAATATGTGTGCCTGATACTATAAAACTATTTGACATATCTTTATGGTACTTGGCAGAAAGTGTAGGTACTGTACATCCTACTAAGTTATGTTAAATAATCGTTTGTGGTTAATACCAGAGGCGTACGACAGGGTAAAGTGAATGGTTGACCCTTCCCACATTCTACGCCACTGATGAAACTGCTATTTTAGCATAATTTTTAAATTCTCCAATACTTTCTATGCAAATAATATACTCTTCATTCGTAACGATAAAGTCATGATTTTTCGAGATATTTGAAGTTAAAAATGAAAAGGCACACTTATTTTGATTAATGTATTATGCTCCTTCGTTTTTAGCTTCAAATATCTCGAAAAATAATAGCTTTATCGTTACGAATGAAGAGTATGTTTTTAACATAAAAAGTATTGGAGAATCAAAAAATTACACTAAAATATCAATTCCGCCAGTGGCGTAGAATTTGGGAAGGGTCAACCATTCACGTTCCCCCGTCGTACGCCTCTGGTAGTAGCCAGAAACGTTTGTTTAACATAATTTAGTAGATTGTACAATACCAGTACCACTTACCAAATTTCGTCTTGTTGTCCCATGTTTGTCAGACAATATTCAAAAATAAATAAAATAAAAGTTTAATTTTGACACCCTGTATTTAGGTTATTATCAACTTTTGTGCTAAGGTAAGTTAGTTTAAATCGACCCATTTTAATCTCAGGAATCTAAGGTTAAGCTATGGCCCATTCTTTACCAAACACCCTGTACTTATTTTTTGTTAATATAATTCAGAAGAAAGGTCTAAATTGCAAAAAAATTAATTTCGCAATAAATATCGTAAAAATTAGTGTACAACTTTGAAATTTTTGTCAAATGAGGGTTGTTTGGTGCGTAATATGTGACAATAATTTCGAAGCGATTCATTCAATTGTTTAAATTTTATTCGAATTGTTTATCCCAGAGAGCTTTTTTTGCAATAACATAAGTCAGAAAAACAGAATGTTGGAACCATTCTGCAGGTGTCAAATGAAAGATCATAAGCTAAACTTTCAAACTTGTTTAAAAAAAGTTAATAAAAATGCATTTATTAGTAATAAATAATTATGCAAGTCTCGTCAATTTTTCCTTATAAACAAATTAAATAACTTTCTTGTTATGGCGGTTCAAATTTTTTTACAGATTCTAAAAGATGGCCTTTTTACAAAGAACTTTAAAAAATAAGTTAGCCTAGGTCAATTAGGGCCAAAGTTAGCAACATTTTTTTAAAAATTCACAGCTAATTTGTTTATAATAAATAAGGATCGAAAATAGCGCTCTTTCGCTTCCAAAGACACGAAGTATTCATAAAAAAAATTTGGTTTTATTTGCTCTTCAAGGGAGTCGTCACTAAAGCTTCAAAAATGAAGTATATACAAACGCGACCCGCTTACAACCGACGAAGTAGAAGTATAAAATCCGTCCGACCTAAAATTGAAATATCAACTTCAAAATCATACAGTTTTTGTATCTTGGGAACCAACCAATGGATTTTAATGATTTTTTTTAAATTTTTATGTAGCGTACTTTACAAATATGGAGTCAGTTGATTCGTAAATTAATAAACAATTTAATTTGTTTAAACAAAAAAAAACATTTTATTTAATTTTTTATCATGTTTTAGGTGCACAATTATAAATGCAAAACACTGTACATACTTATTTGAAAATAAAAAAAAATTAAATTGAAATGTATGTTTTTATAATAATTTCATAACGTTTTCACATATATTTTTAATTTAAGGCATGTTTTTTTTATGTAGCCAATGCCTCGACAACTATATGGCCATTGGCATGGTAGGTACGGTGAACTTTTGCAGTTGGTACCTAGTGTCATGTGTAGTGTGTGTTGAGTAAGTGTCTTGTTACTTTGCAAAGTCGACGTCATTATCTTTGCAAAGAGACGCTAATTGTATCCGAACGTCTGCGGTACCTCCGGTGACTACTGATTCCACAAGGACATAAACTATTTTCATTTATTAATTTATAATAAACAAAAAATTTTTGACCTGGTGAGATTCGAACTCACGACCATTCGGACCTTTCGATCCAGAGGTAGGCGCTCTTACCACTGAGCCACAGAGGAGGGGGTTTTAATGCATGTTAATGATTTGTTAAATAGTCAATTAAAAAATTCAAATTACTGCAACTCTAAACAAATTTATAGAGTACAAGTTAAAATAAGTGGCACTTTTATTAAAATTTTTCTTTTTTATATATTAATTTATACAGAGTGAGTCTGTAATTTGGAATAAATTCAATAGCTCTAATACTAATTGTTTTTTTTTTGCATACAATAATAATGTATAGAGGGTGACCAATTTAGAGATATGACGTCATCGTTGATTTTCTTAAATAGCAACACTGTCATTTTGATAGCTACTTTAATAGGGTGTGTAAAGTTATACATAACTGCAAAATTTACAAGATAATAAAAAATAACCAAATATATGTCTGTAATTTGGAATAAATTCAATAGTTCAAATACTAATTGTTTTTTTGAAAAATGCTCAGAACTGTCCATTAGTATTTCAAATCGAAATTTTTCACATACAATAATAATGTATACAGGGTGTCCCAATTAAGAGATATGACGTTATCGTTTTTCTTCAATAGCAATACTGTTATTTTGATAGAGTGTGTAAAGCTATACATGACTGCCATATATCAATTTTTTATTCCCTACCATTTACAAGATAATAAAACATAATTTTAAATCTCTAAATTGGGACACCCTGTATACATTGTTATTGTATGTAAAAAAATTGGATTTGAAATACTAATCAGCAGGTCTGAGCATTTTTCAAAAAAAAAACAATTACTATTTTAACTATTAAATTAATTCCAAATTACATACATAACTTTATTTTTTATTATCTTATTTGATATTTTGCAGTTATGTATAACTTTACACGCCCTATCTAAATAGCTATCAAAATAACAGTGTTGCTATTTAAGAAAATCAACGATGACGTCATATCTCTAAATTGTGACACCCTGCATACATTATTATTGTATGTAAAAAATTTAGATTTAAAATAGGTACTCTCTCTCGTTCCATCCCTCCTTGTGGAGTATTGGGCGCTTATGCGTTTCTTGGCCAAAAGTGTAAGATTGCTGTCTGGCCGGGACAACGCATCTTCTTTTGTTTTTATTCTCTGGATAAATTGTGAACTAATTCCCTCCACTCTCTTCTATCTTTTGCTCTCTTTTTGACTTCGCCCCATCTTAGTCCAATTTTTTTGTGTTCTCTCGTTGTTGTTCTTTTCCAGCTGTTGTCTGGTCTGCCCCTCTTTCTTTTCCCCTCTGGTTGGTATTCAAGTGCTTGTCTTGCTATGCTGCTTTGGTCTTTCCTTAAAGTGTGGCCGATCCATTTCCATTTTTTTTCCTTGACTGTAGTAGATACGTTAGTTTGCTTTGTCCTTTCCCATAGTTCTGTATTAGTTATTTTATTTGGCCAGTATATTTTCAGGATTTTTCTTAGAGATTTATTTACAAATGTTTGTAGTTTTTTAGTTGTATTTTCGTCCTGTTTCCATGTTTCTGCTCCATAGAGTAGTATACTTTTAATGCAACTGTTAAAGATTTTAATTTTTGTTGTTTCCGATATTTCGTTTGTTTGCCAAATTTTATTTAAAGCGTTGAATGCGTGTTGCGCCTTTGTTATTCTCGTCTGTATATCCTTTTTACACCCCCCGCTCCTTTCCATGACAGATCCCAGATATGTGAACTTGTCTACCTCTTCTACTTCTTTAGCGTTTATCATTATTTTATTATTTGGATGGTTATTATTTTTTAGAAGTTTAGTTTTTTCTGTGTTTATTCGAAGTCCGATCGTGTCGGAGTACTGTGCCAATTTGTCAATTTTTGCTTGCATATGATTTCGGTGTTCAGTTATAAGGCAGATGTCATCTGCAAATTCGAGATCTTCTAGCTGTTTGAAAAGGTTCCACCTGATGCCTGTTCGATCGTCGATTACTTTCCTCATTACCCAATCTATCATAATAAGAAATAGGGTAGGGGATAGTACACAACCCTGTTTGACTCCACTTTCTATGGATATTTCTTCTGTTACTTCACCTGAATGTTCTAGTTTGGCTTTGTATCCTTCGTAGAAGAGTTTAATAAAGTTTATGATTTTTTGTGGTATCCCATATAATCTAAGGATTTTCCACATCTGTGCCCTATTTACACGGTCAAAGGCCTTTTCGAAGTCGATAAAACTCACATCTATATCTTTAAAATAGGTACTAATACATTTTATTTGTTTCTATTATAACCATAAGATAGCCTAATTATTCTTCTTTCATGTTCAATTTGTAAAATTTTATTTGACACATTAGTTAAAGAATTACATTAAAATAACTCGACCGTGCACTACGCCGTACGCTAGTTTACAGTGCGCCAATGTTTGTGAGAAGGGTGACTTTAGCGTTATAAATAAAAAATTATAGAAGATATAAATTTAATTTCAGAAAATTCTTTGTATAAGGTTTTTTTTGGAAAATTTTCTGAATTTTTCAATGGTCAAGTCAGTTTTTTTCTAAAATTTATATTTTCGGAGTTATTTTAAAAAACATCTAATTTCGTAGTTCATTTGTTTAATAAAAAATGAAGCACCCACTTCTTGAGTACCTAGAACTTTTTGATATGTCTATCTTGTTTGATTTTTTCCGAAGTGAAAATCTATATGCACTCACCTAAAGTTGATATTTCAATTTTAGGTCGCACGAATTTTATACTTCTACTTCGTCGCGTCGGTTGCAAGCGGGTCGCGTTTGTACTTCATTTTTGAAGCTTTATTGACGACTCCCTTGAAGACAAAATAAAACCAAATTTTTGTTTTACTTCGTGTCTTTGAAAGCGAAAGAGCGCTATTTTCGATCCTTATTTATTATAAACAAATGAGCTATGAATTTAAAAAAAATGTTGCTAACTTTGGCCCTAATTGACATAGACTAACTTATTTTTTTTTAAGTTCGTGTAAAAATGTCATCTTTTAGAATGTGTAAAAAAGTTTTGTACCGGCCATAACAAGATAGTTATTCAAATTGTTTATAAGGAAAAATTGACGAGACTTTTGCAGAATTATTTATTACTAATAAGTGCATTTTTTATTAACTTTTTTTTTAAACAAGTTTGAAAGTTTAGCTTATGCTCTTTCATTTGACACCTGCAGAATGGTTCTAACATTATGTTTTTCTGACTTATGTTATTGCAAAAAAAAGCTCTCTGGAAAAAACAATTTGAATAAAATATAAACAATTGAATGATTCGCTTCGAAATTTTTGTTCCATATTACTCACCAAAGAACCCTCATTTGACAAAAATTTCAAAGCTGTACACTAATTTTTACAATAGTTATTGCAAAATGAATTTTTTTGCAATTTCGACCTTTTTTCTCAATTATATTAACAATAAATAAGTTTTTCTACGACCGTTTTATAACATGCTCATTATTCGCTATTTTTCATAGATAATACCATTACTGTACCCGTGAGTAATAATTCATTACTCACGGGCTGAAGTTACTCACGGGTCATTACTCACGGGCTGAAGTTAAGATTCAAGTGGCGCATGCCACTTTTAATATTAATCGTATATAAACTGCAAATAAAATTACTTAAACTTGTTTATTTAATACAATATTTATTGTAATTTATACCAATAATTAACTTCGAAAAATGTTTAAAGGAATTTTAACTGTAACAATGTCAGTATATTTTTTACGTTTATATCTTGTTTACTAAAAATTTTGACGTTTATCATTTAATTTAGTGACAGTGACATTAGCGCATTTTGTTTATGTTAATTGGAATTTATAACTAATATTGTGTTTGTTTTTCAAGTTATATTGTGTTAAATATGTTATAACATATTATGTATAGTTATAAGTTATATTATTATATTATACAGTGCTAGTCAAAAGTCCGTACCCCCCTCGTATCTTTTGAACGGTTATACCTATAATAGTGAAATTTGGAGTGAGGAAATAAACGGACGTATGCTTCTTAACTAGTTATGACAGGTGACGTAATAGTGACAGATGACGTTACAGAGCCACTGTGACCGATAATTTTAAATGGGACCTTATAGCAAGTGATACCTCGTTTGAAAGGTATTTAAAATACCTATTCAGTCATACTAATTTTTTTGGGTTTAAGTTGATTTTGATTTTGGTGAATAAATTAAATAAATATAATATTGTAGTTTCGAATTTAATTAATAAAAATTCAAATGTCCGCCTCTGGATTTTTTGTCAAAAAAGTTGACGTTTTTTAATTCTCTAGTAGTTTTTACGTCAACGTCAACCTGTTTGACAAGTAATCATAGGCGGAATTTTGAATTTTTATTAATTAAATGCGAAACTACAATTTTATATTTATTTCATTTATTCATCAAAATTTGCTTAAACCCAAACAAAATTAGTATGACTGAATAGGTATTTTAAATACCTTTCATACGAGGTATCACTTGCCATAAGGTCCCATTTAAAATTATCGGTCACAGTGGCTCTGTAACGTCATCTGTCACTATGACGTCACCTGTCATAACTAGTTAAGAAGCTTACGTCCGTTTATTTTCTCCCTCCAAATTTCACTATTATAGGTATAACCGTTCAAAAGATACGAGGGGGGGGGGTACGGACTTTTGACTAGCATTGTATGTATATAGTTAAATGTAAATATACATATATGAAATACGTCCACCGACAACAGCCATTTCTTAGATTCACTGACAGTATAGGTACAAATTTAAGCTTATAATTTTTCGGAAACGAATAACTCTTATATTGACTATTTCTAGTTGTATTTTTACAATAAATAAGAATTTAGTAATAGTAGGCAACCAATTATTCAGCCACGTACTAGGGGTAAATAGCATTTAGGTATTTTTGTAAATTATTATAATTTAAATCTCGAGTAGATAATTAAATTTTTTACTAATTAAAATAAAAAAAGGTCGTAGAAAAAGTATAGTATTGTACTCGCATGTAATGGCTATTACATGCTCGTTGAATAATATACTAATATCAACCTTTGGAATACGTCATTTTAAAGCTTTTTCCATGCTCTCTAAGATGTTTGTTCTAAAGTAACCATAAGGTCCACTATTTTCCATTGATTTGAAAAAAAAAGGAAAAAAGGCCGTTTTTGACATTAAATTGTTTATAAATAAAAATGGCCGCCAGATCCTACGCAGGAAATAGTTACAATTTGTTCTCATAGGTATAACCTGTCGAAAAAACGCTTCAGTACCCTGGCTGCTCGAGTGTCATGGTAAAAACCTTATTACCCTGCACTACATTGCACATATTGTTTTATATGGATACACTATTATCAAATTTTCCCTTTAGCATTGTTGATTTGAGGAAAACTAAAAAGGGTGGAACGATATGCAGAAATTCCATCGGTCTTCGAACTTCCGCCTCTCCGCCAAGGTCGCATCAAAATAAAACTCCCAAAATACAAAAAATTGTTGTCACTTCTACTCTTTTTACATCCCATTCACCACTGTATTTTTACTGTAATTTAGCCACAATGAAGGTCGAAATCGCGAAACCTTTAATAAACCACAACGTGAAAGAAACTCCCAAGAATTGGAAGTGGTTATTCCTTTGAAATGGAATATGAAGAAAGCACTGAAGTGGATTTGGGCTTAGATTATGATGAATAAATTTGTTTTTTTAACCTTCCGATGACCAACCTTTTTTTGTTACACGGATGACCAAGGGGGGGAAAATGACCCCAGGTCAAAAATGACAATTAACAAAAAATGAAGTTTTTTTTTATTTTTTTGGGCATGGACTTTATGTCATTCAACCAGTTACAACATGAGTATTAGTGTCACGTGTAGTGTGTATCTTGAGTAAGTGTCTTGTTACTTGGCAAAGTCGACGTCATTAGCGTAAAACTACTTGTAATAACACATAATAGACGGTATTTTACTAAACATCAACTTCAGAATATATTTTTTATTCGTAAAATATAGGGAATTTTTTTATTTCAAAATATGAGGATATCTAGAATGATATTAAAGTCAAATAAAAAAATAATGAGTTAAAAATTGAAATTACTTTTGAATTTATTAAAGAAAAACATACGCTGGGCTCACAATTTCCCCCGCTTGGTCATCCGAAGGTTAAGAGTAAAATGTTACTAATTTTTCTTTTATTTTACTTTAAGAAATTTGGAAAGTAGTTAGGTGGCAAAAAGAAAGAAGTGGATAATTTGAAGCACAGTGGTACAAGTGCAAACGTTTTTCAAAATTTCAAATATTTTGAATGAAAACAAATAATAACTTTAAAAAAGCTTTTACAATTAGATAAATAAATTGTATAAAATTAATTCAAAATAAGTCCATAAGTGATTAATTCGCTGTAGAATTTACCATGTAAAATTAACTTTGACTTCGTTTTTCTCTACTAAACCATTTTATCACTTATACCTCTTCAAATCTATCCCCTCAAAGCATCTAATCCCCTCAGATAGTTTATTCCAAATAGTCCATTCACTCACGGTCAAATATTGCAAAAATTCCGAATAAGAAAGAACCGCTTGGATCGATATGAAATTTGGCATAGATATAGCTATACAGGGTGAGTGGGGAGGAACACACCAAACTTTAAGGCTGTATAATATACGTAAAAATAACTCGTATGTTGTTATTCGATTTTCATTTGTTTCCGAGATATGGAGTGTTAAAATTTTTCTTACAAACTGACGATTTATCTATTGCTCTATATCCGGTTGAGGTGTGCAAATGAAATTTGGTGGGTTTTAAGATATAGGTATTTCACATATTTTGACACACAATTAAGAATTTTGTATTCACCATTGGCGCGCGTACGGATAAGGGTCTGAAATTTTTTGAAGAAAAAAATAGTACGCCACTGAGATTATTCAAATTAAAAATTATTTTTGAATTCCCTGTTCAATTTCTGACAAACCATCTATCTTCATGTTTGTTCATACGACGCTTCGTTTTCATGCAAAAAATAAAATATCTTAACGCTTACAAAGTATTCGAAATAAGTTTCTACACATCCATATAGAAACGTCGTCAAAAACTTTGTAAGCGTTAAGATGTTTTATTTTTTGTATGAAAACTAAGCGTCGCATGAAAAAAGGGAAGATTTTGTCACAAATTGAACGAGAAATTCAAGAAAGGTTTTTAATTTGAAATATTTCAGTGGCTTACCATTTTTATCTTTAAAAAATTTAAGACTATTACTCGTACGCGCCAATGGTGAATATAAAATTCTTAATTGTGTGTCAAAACATGCGCAATAACTATGTCTTAAAACCCACCAAATTTCATTTGCACACCTAAACCGGTTTTAGAGCAATAAATAAATCGTCAGGTTGTAATAAAAATTTTAACAACCCGCATCTCGGAAACAAATGAAAATCGAATAACAACATAATATGAGTTATTTTTGATTATTTTCACGTATATTATACAAGAGTAAAAAACCGCTATACGCCGTAAAAATGAGTGGCGCACACAATATTCCAACTACAAAAGAGCTGATATGAATATTACGTGGCGCGATAATGTATTTTCATTTTGATGGAAAATAAAATTCTAGTTTTATTTTAAAAGATTTTTCCATAATATTTGCTAAATTTGAAGTAAATCGCGCCACAAAAAGATAACTTTGACACAATTTGCGTTTGAAGCTCTTTTGTTTCGCGTTTTACTTCGAATTTAGCAAATATTATGGAAAAATCTTTTAAAATAAAACTAAAATTTTATTTTTCATCAAAATGAAAATACATTATCGCGCCACGTAATATTCATATCAGCTCTTTTGTAGCTGGAATATTGTGTGCGCCACTCATTTTTACGGCGTATAGCGGTTTTTTACTCTTGTATCAGGAGTTTTTCAAAGCTATTTATAAAAAATTAAATGTATGAAGTTGAATGCAATGTTTATCGAATACACGTTAAGCTTTATAAATAGTGTCGCATGTAGGGATACTATGCGCCACTGACGAGAACTGCCGTTCTCTGGTAATAAGTTTTTAACGTACACCATACAAAAAAACACCGCTAACTTACATTATTATGCTTCCAATTGGATTTTTCCCTTTTTTTTTGCAAAAAAATTTATTGGTTTTTTTATCCCTAATTTTTTTATTATTTATATTAGAAAGTTTGTTAAAAAATTTTTTTGTAGGTTTTTATACGATCTATAAGACTATTAATATTAAATCCTTTTAAAATCCTCAGTCGCAAAAACAGGTGACTTTGAAAGGGTTGGTAAAGGTGGTTTTTTCATGTTATTATAAGTTCTAATTGTTTGTAGCTCACTCAATTTTTGACGTAGAAAATATTTTCGTAAACCAAGTTCTTAAGAATTAAACAAGCTACATTTTCATATGTAAACATTTTTTCGCTTCTCTGATGCTAATCTTTCTATTTTGAAGAAAAGGGCATGTTTTACCAAACTACAAAAATTCGTTATTCGTTTTAACTCCAGTTTTTAAAAACTAATTGTTTTAAGCCGGTCAAACTTCTGTAATCTATTAAAAATACATAAATAAAAATACGGAATAAGGTCGATGACTAATTTTAATTAGGGTAGTAATTAGGGGGTTGTTTCCGATAACTTTTTGACTGAAAAAATAGGGACTGACATTCTTTTCATTATAAGTCACTTAATTTTTAAGCTACAGACTTTATTTTTTATTCTTGAAGATAGATCTTTCTAAACATTTAAAATTAGTTTCTATAAGTTATCCTCGAAAAATGCATAGTTTTTCCGTCTTTTGACTTTGAAACTATAATATTTAGTATTTGACGAAGAAACGCTAACATATAATAAAGTACAGCTCGATTACTATTGGTCTTAAAGAAAATAAAAAACACTTTCTTTTTTAAAAGGTATATATTCGTTAAGTAAAGTTGTTTTGATAAAACAAAAACTTTTTGAATTATTAGCAGAAAACTGATTAATAACATTGATCTTCTCGATATAAAGCTAACACTTTCGATAACCAATAAATCGAAAACTATTAATTTTATAAAAAAAATGTATAATACATTTTTTGCTTACAATTAATGTGTTTACCAATATTTACGGTCAAAATATAATAAAAAATTTACACCTCCGAGATAGGGTGGCAACCACCCCATGGTAAAAGCGTCTTTCGGCATCATATAGATTTTGATCCTTGGACTATCCACTACTTATTGTCAAATTTTCAAACAAATCGATCCCTTCTGTAAAAATTGCGAAGTGAAAAGTTTCAGTTCCTGGACTAATTATACTTTCGGAGCCTGTATAACTTCTGAACGGCTAACTGATTTTGATCAATAAACGAGTTTGAAACGTATTGAAAAGTAGTATCTGATGCATCCAAGATCAAGTATGATAACTGAACGTATTACAGGAATTATTGAGCTTGAAAAACCGTTTTTCCCATAAGAAATAAATTTGATCATACTTATGAAGCCTATAACTTAAAAATCGAATTTTAGAACTTAACCGTTAGACGCGACTAGAGACCTCCTACAAACGCTGTTATTGGCGCAATTCGTAGGTTGAAATTTTGAGTAATTGTCGAAAAACCAAAATTTTCAAAGTTTAATTTTTCAGTTTTTCGACTATGGTGAGCAGTGTATATGTCTCAGCTTGATAGCTTAGGCACCATTTGTAAGTTAAACTCAACCCTACTGATTTGGTGTATTTGCAGTTTTTCTGTCTCTCCTTGAACTTAAGATATATTCGCCCAAAAAATATGCCTCTAGCTGGCTTACGGGTAGTCAGTAGTAGTAAAAAAAATTCAGATCGGTGTAACTTTTCCACACACATACATACATACAAACATATCCACAAACATTTTCCTCTTTTTAAATAAAAATTGAGTCATACCGTTGATTGAAATATTAAATACCTCAATCAACGGTCATACTTCTGAGCTTCGTAACTTTTGAATAGTATAACCGATTTTCAAAATTAGACATCCGTTGGAAAGGTAATGATCAGTATTATAAGAAGCCGTAAAGGTCGGACTTAAATTTTTTAAATTTTTGGGAGTTTTGGGGACGAGAACGAAAAACAGACCCTAAATGGGAAGGGCCGTAAAATCCACACCCTTGCACCAAAATGGAGAGTTCTGGTGGAGTGAGTCTTTTCCTAAACTTTAAGATGGGATTTGGTCCAATTTTCAATTCAGTCAGATATAGAATATCGAAAATTTGGTGTATATATAGTGTCGCTTGTAGGGGTATTGTTGTTGGGGTTGTGCGTCACTGACGAGAACTGCCGTTCTCTGGTAACAGTCTTATAAGTTTGGCGCGTTCCTCCCCACTCACCCTGTCTAGTCAAAGAAAAAAGTGATATTATGCCGATATGTGCTTTTGCACTGAGGGTGAGTACCACCGCTTCTCGGGGTGACAACACATACGTTTAAAATAAGTCTGGAACTGTTGTTCTGAAGCTATTTTCTTGTGGCATTTTGATATGTTTATATGTTATTTATTTATAGATAATGTCTATAAATGATTATAATATGTAGTGACTGCTAATAATACAAAATGAATAATTTTGGGGAATGCAGTCAATGTGTTTTGGGCTGATTAGAAGAGAAACACTTTGAACTTTTGTCGAGCTTTCGGACAATTTATTTCCTTTATCAAGACAATTGCTCGTGGTTTACAAAATAACTAACATACTTATAAAAAACATAAAAATTCTTTCTAAAAAATATAAATTGTAAACGTAAATTAATTTTGAAATATGTCAAAAGGACATTATCTATAAATATAAACATTCTAAATAGTTAAAAAAAGTCTGGAACTGGATAAACTGACTAATTCTAAGCAACTTTTGTTCTATAGAGTTTTCTCAGTAAGTCAATACTTTTTGAGTTATTTGTGAGTGAATATGTTCACTTTTCAACAAGAAAACCACGTTATTAGACGGGTTTTCGCAAATAACTTAAAAAATAAGTACTATGTATGAAGTCTGTAGACCAGTAGAAGCAGAGTTGTAACTAACGAAAAATCGATTCTTATTCATCAAATTCCAAATCGAATATTTCAACGTGAAATAACCAAAAAATAATGCACTTTTCAGGGAAACCTCATCAGAGTTTTTTTAATGTGTTTAAAAAAAGTTTTATTTTTGTTTTTTTTTTCTAGCCTCAAATTAATGTGATTAAGTTACGCTTAAAATTGGTTCCTTTTTTGGTAAAAAAATCGTGAAAATCACCCTTTAATTAGCATCCCAAATGTAATCGTTAGGATTATTTCATACTTTACGACTTCGGTCGTCACGACAAACGGTCGTACGACCGTTTGTCGTGCTCATCGGACTTTCACACTTTACGACAGTATTCAGTATTTTTACTACAAAAGCGATATTACGTAGATCAAAATTTTTGACGTAAGAGAACTGTCAAAACATTAGATTGTGACTTTTCATTATTGCCATGTTTATAATATAAATATATTTATAATAAAATAAACATGGCAATAATTAAAAGTCACATTCTAATGTTTTGACAGTTCTCTTACGTCAAAAATTTGGACCTACGTAATATCGCTTTTGTAGTAAAAATACTATATTCATCTTATTGTCGTAGAGAGCACAGGGAGTAGAATGAATAGGGCAAAAATTTTGATTTTATGGTTCATTTATCGCTGTAAAAAAAGACAGAGACGTAATCGCGTACATTGGGTGCATCCAATCAATGGAAGAAGAGAAGAAGTAGGTTTATATCATACACTTTTTGGAGATTTAAGAAATTACCAAAATATTTTTTTTTAATTATTTCCGCATATATGTGACAAATATTGAAGAAGAAACAGGCTTTAAAGCCTACATGCAAGAAGGAAGAAGATAGATTACTAAGCGGTAATGGTCGTAGAAGTCTCTTTTACTTGAGCATTTCAGCATAACTACTTTAATAGTATATTATGCTACGAGCATTTAATGATGGATGGTCATTATGAAGCGAGTATGAGGGATACGAAACGAGCCGCATACGGCGAGTACGAGCTTCATAATGATAATTAAATTCAAGTTGTATAGGTACACTATTTTTTCTATGATCATTCACAACAAAAAATATATTCAAATTTATCAATTTTGTAATAAAAACAAATTAAGTAGTTTTTCAGTTTGACAGTTTGTTTACATATTGAGAACTCTCACAATAAAACACTGAAAACTTTTGTTTTCTATACTTCCACAAAATTTATTATTTACAACTATGTGACTACACCTGTTTCGGCAGAGTGCCTTTCTCAAGTGATATAATTTACAATGTGTTTGCCTTTTTAAGTGTCTAACTGAAGAGGTTGAGGAGTGGGGAGCTGTTTATCTCGAGTTGGTCATTCAGAATTATATCTGTATTTTTCAGTTTATTAATTTCCATAGATTCTAAAAAAGATAGCTTAAGGCTTTTATTTTGGATATGCAGAATTTGAAACTCTTCATTGAAAGAATGATTATGATCTAGACGGTGAAGTGCGTATGTAGAAGTATCTGTTTTTCTATTGTTGAAAGCCCTTTTGTGTTCTGCTATCCGTTTGTCAAAAGTTCTGCCAGTTTGGCCGATGTACGTTTTCGGACTGTCACCACAAGTTAGTTTGTACACACCACTCTGTAGTTGCTTTTTCTTTCAGCTTTTATTGTTCTTAATATATTTGCTTAAGTTGTTGTTAGTTCTGAAAGCTGGTATTATTCCTTTCTTTTTTATGTATCTGGCTATTTTTGTTATCTTGCCAGTATATGTGAGAGAGCAGAAGGTACTGGGTTCTTTCTGTGGTGGTGGATACACTAATTTCAGGGCTTTCTTATGGAGTTTTTGATTTAAAATTTTGTTAACTGTTTGTTCGTTATAGCCGTTGTTTACTGCTATTTGTTTAATGATGTTTAGTTCTATCTCGAAGTTATTTTTTGTCATGGGAATTTCTGTCAGTCTATGTATCATGCTATGGTAGGCTGCTAATTTGTGTTGTGTAGGATGGGATGATGAATTGTGTATAGTTGTGTCAGTATGGGTAGATTTATGATATACGGAGAACTCATGTTTGTTGTGTAGTCTGGTAATCGTTACATCTAGAAAGTTTATGGAATTATTCTGTTCTGTTTCTATTGTAAACTCAATATTACTATGAAGTGAATTAATGTATGATAGAAATTGGTCAAGTTGTCTGTTAGTTCCTGTAAAGCATACTAGTATATCATCCACGTATCTCCACCAATATAAGAACTGTTTAAATACGGGATGTTTAGAAATTGTTGTTTCAAGTTGGTTCTTGACCAATTTCTATCATACATTAATTCACTTCATAGTAATATTGAGGCTACCGACGATGCAAGAGTGTCGGCGGTAGTACTGTGTTACTAAATGAACCTTTTAAGTACGTGGTACCAGCCAAGTGGGGTTTTTTCAAGATGGGCACCGAACGTGCCAAGACAAATGTACTCGCGCTTCGACAGATAGTCAATAAACAATACACCAGTCATGTACAAAGTTATACTGAAGCCAATTTGGATGTGCGCCATTCACCTTCTTTTCCAAGTAGAAAATTCCAGAATATTAGACCAGCAACAGAAGTGCTCCAGACGTTTTTAGCACTCGTATAATTTCATAGCAACTCTTGACATCCATGACCGCCTGAACTATCACCACTTGACTTTTTCTTTTGTCACTTGAAAGTGAAACCAACCATCTATCAAACCATCAAAAATCCATCGATGACTTGAAAACTACAATATCCAGGTTCACTACTTGTTTTAGAGAGAAAATGTTACAATGTGATGGGAAACATGATTAGACTAAGGAGTTTCATTGTATAAATATGTCACTATGGAACGACTTTTTGAACACACTGTATTAATACATTTATTAATATTTAGGTGTACTGTGACTGATAGTAACCAAGAATTATAACTAGGGAGCGGATTTCTTGCTAAATGCATATGGCATGCATATTTCGCATATTTGGGAATTTTACCAAATTTTGCATATTTTTAAAGAAACGTGTCTAAAAACATTTTTATCCAAACGAACAAGTTCTAAAATTTTTTAATTCGATATAAAATATTCCCCCGCACATGCTGTCATATCTTTTCGAGAACAACCTAAAGTCACCCGAAAATGGTGAGTTTAAGATTGCTTTCTTCATCTTTTTTCTTTAATAAATAATATTGGGCTGCTTACTCCACATTTTAAATTTAAACAGTTGGAAAAAATATGTGGACAAAACTACATATTATGTCAAAATCCAAGAAGATGAGCGAATCGAAAGTTGATCGTTGATCGGAAGTTACCCATAGGGCTTTTCATCGATTGTCATTTGTTTCGAGCTTCTGTCATGTGTCACATAATATTAATATATCTACGTCATACGTCTTTGGTTTGTATCATTGTAAAATACCAATAACGTATGACGTAGATATATTAATATTATGTGACACATGACAGAAGCTCGAAACAAATTACTGTGAATGAAAAGCCCTATTGACAGTAGACAATCGTTGATGACTAAATCAAATGAACAATATAAATTTAACTTTGATTTATGCGAGGCGATGCTTTGTGCAAACATCCCTTTTTAAAAACTGGAAAATCTTATGTTTAAAAGTTTTTTAGAAATATATTCCAAGAAAAGTGTTCCCGATGAAAGTACATTGACTGCGTTCACCAGATGCAAACACGTTCACAAATGTTTGCGCTTTGATTCTAAACTTGTTGACAGCGAGCTGAATGGTTGGTTGTTTAGGTTAAAATTTGACATTTTGCTTGCTTGGTTTGAATGTAACCTAAAATAAATTTTCTCAATAAATACGTTTTTGAATTTATTTTCTTTATTAAAGGAAAAAAGAAAATGTATTTAATAGATAATAACGTAGCAGAATGTCTTCAGTAGCCTTTATTTAATATATAAAACCCTTATCAATATATTCTACAATATATACAATTTAAATTCCCGCCATATTTTTTCAATATTCAACACGTTTGCAAAGTTCAACTTAAATATTTTATGTTTGCAAAAATGGCGACCGCTTTCCAAACATGTTTGACGTTAGCAAGTCGTTCAGAAGCATAAAGCGCAAACTGATTGCCAACGTTTGCATCTGATGAACGCGCCCAATGAGGAAAAATTACATACCTACCTCAAAATAACGGTACCGTAAAAAATATGTGGTTTCTCAAAATGTGCATTTTTTGAAATTATTGTGCATATCTTGCACATATTTCGTATTTTTTATATTTCATCAAAATTACTCGCATATAAATCCGCTCCCTAATTATAACTAACAGTATATCCCAAGACTACGAAAATAATTTATATATTTTTAGTTCAAACTTTTCCCAATATTATACAAGAGTCTTTGTCGGAAACGTAACACCAAAATTCAAACCACACCTTATTAATTCTATAATAAACTTACTGCTGCAGACTTCTTTAAGGCTATGGGTACATAATTCGCAAATATTTTACATGTATCCCTACTTTTTCTGTCTTTACACGGCCAATTACGTGTAGTAAAATTCACACTGGTATGGATATGTAAACATTACTAGAATGTCATTCTACTTGAAAATGTCATCATTAATTTAAAGAGATGGCTTTTGAATGTTCTTGGATAACTGTTATTTTTATAATTGCAAATTATTAATTCAGTTAATAATAAATGTGATAATTTTTTCACTAACTATGTATTTAGTGATTGTAATAATTTATTTGTACAACAAAAACTATTACTCAATCGAGAAAAGAGGAAAAGTGTTAAAGTGATTTTTCAATATGTAATATATTGTTATGGAACGCTTACAATTTTGGACATCTTTAACAACAAAATACTTGGATCACAGAATATTATCCTGATGTATTCTCTGCTTGGATCTTCCACAAATAATACACAATAAATAACTTTTTATTAAGTTCACGTCTTAAATCAATTATTTATCAAAAACACTATATATCAATAATATTTAATCAATAACTTAAAATATTCCCGATGCAATGTCAAATATTTAAAATTGTCACTGATTGTCAGTGTCTGACTGACAATATATGCTGACAATATTATATTCGGCTGAGTGCGTTGTAAGACAAAGATAGATTTGGAAAATATTACCACGGCATTGTGTTCATTTTTTTCGAATCCTGAAAAAACGAATAAATATTTTAAAAAAATTTAAACGCAGAATGAAAGATTAAATTATTACCGAGGGCCGAAAGTCCCTTAGAATAAATAAAAAGTTTATTTTGAATGAGATATTTGAAATTAAAAATCACACTAAATTTTCGCTTAGTTTTTCACCCCTGTAACTTATTAAAATAAATATTATAGAAGTTATCAGGGACTTTCGGCCCTCGCTAATAACATAATCTTTCATTCTGCGTTTAAATTTTTCAAAAATACTTATTAGTTTTCTCAGGATTCGAAAAAAATGAATCCCCATTTGAATAGCATTGCAGCCGAAAATACGTACCGATCCTCTTAATTGAAAAATGATGATGAAAAATGAAGTTTTTACTTCTGTATGACTTCTGTATGGTATACAGCCAGCTACTGGGATTTTGCCATTTTGTTTTATAAATAAATTAAGTTAATTCAGTATTTAAAAAACCTATTCAAAATAATTTCAGTCATGTTTAATCATAACAAAAATCATAACAAATATAAAAATTGAAACGACGAAGCGGTGAGTGGCAGTTCGCTGGTATAAATACTATGTATATTTTTTTGCATATTTCATAGGAACACATAAATAATCTGAAAAATTTTGCCGACAATTTACAACGAAAACCCTAAAAACATACTAGTTTGTACAGTTAAATAAATACACGGTGTCCAAACTCTCCTGATGAACGAAGATGGGAGATTCCTCAGATCATTTTAAGACAATTTAACCCAATTCACCCAGTTCGAAAATCCTTCCTGAGGGAGCTAGAGCTCTTTAAAGATGGCGCCTTGTAATAAGTTTTTTTAGATACCTCCAGAACTCTTCTATTTAGAAAACCGAAAACTGGTACACATTTCCCTGGTTAACATGCCAACAACAAGTCAAGTGGATACGATATACACTGACTTCTCCAAGGCATTCGACAGGGGCCACACAATATTTTGTTGCATAAGTTAAAACTGATTGGGATTGATGAGCCATTATTGTCATGGTTCCAAAGCTACTTATCTGATCGTAGACTGATTGTTAAAATTGGCACTTTTCTTTCTAAAATTATCCAAGTTCAATCAGGAGTACGTCAAGGCTCTCACCTTGGGCCACTCTTGTTTAATATTTTCATAAACGACATAAATGAATGCTTCGCAATCAGTTTATTGCTCTTTGCTGATGATCTAAAATTAAGCTGTGTGATTAAATGCCCAGAGAATTGTGAAAAACTACAGTACGATTTAAACAACTTGCTAGAGTGGTGTAAAAGAAATGACATGGAACTTACTCTCGAAAGAACTTCCCTTTCTAAAGACTTGGGGGGTCACCTTTGATACAAACTTACAGCTTTCTCATCATCTGGAGAATGTTGTTAAAAAGGCTTTCCAGATGCATGGTTTTATTAGAAGATGCACCCAGGACTTCACAAATATTACAGCTTTAAAAACCCTCTACTGTGCCTTGGTCCGTCCCCATCTTGAGTATGCCTCCTGTGTATGGTCTCCTTTTTATGGAGTGCATACTAATGCTCTTCAGTTAGTTGAACATAAATTTTTAAAGCAAATTGCATATAGAATTAATATTTTGGACAACTACAGTGATGCAGATATCTAACAATAAAACACCGAAAACGTTTGTTTTCTATACTTCCACAAAATTTATTACAACTAAGTGACTACAGTTGTTTCGGCAGAGTGCCTTTCTCAAGTGATATAATTTACAATGTGTTTGCCTTTTTAAGTCTCTAACTGAAGAGGTTGAGGAGTGGGGAGCTGTTTGTGTCGAGTTGGTCATTCAGAATTATATCTGTATTTTTCAGTTTATTCATTTCCATAGATTCTAAAAAAGATAGCTTAAGGCCTTTATTTTGGATATGCAGAATTTGAAACTCTTCATTGAAAGAATGATTATGATCTAGAAGGTGAAGTGCGTATGTAGAAGTGTCTGTTTTTCTATTGTTGAAAGCCCTTTTGTGTTCTGCTATCCGTTTGTCAAAAGTTCTGCCAGTTTGACCGATGTACGTTTTCGGACAGTCACCACAAGTTAGTTTGTACACACCACTCTGTAGTTGCTTTCTCTTTCGGCTTTTATTGTTCTTAATATATATAGCCTACTACATATTCTATAAAAGCCGAAAGAGAAAGCAACTACAGAGTGGTGTGTACAAACTAACTTGTGGTGACTGTCCGAAAACGTACATCGGTCAAACTGGCAGAACTTTTGACAAAAGGTTAGCACAACACAAAAGGGCTTTCAACAATAGAAAAACAGACACTTCTACATACGCACTTCACCTTCTAGATCATAATCATTCTTTCAATGAAGAGTTTCAAATTCTGCATATCCAAAATAAAGGCCTTAAGCTATCTTTTTTAGAATCTATGGAAATTAATAAACTGAAAAATACAGATATAATTCTGAATGACCAACTCGAGACAAGCAGCTCCCCACTCCTCAACCTCTTCAGTTAGAGACTTAAAAAGGCAAACACATTGTAAATTATATCACTTGAGAAAGTCACTCTGCCGAAACAGCTGTAGTCACTTAGTTGTAATAAATTTTGTGGAAGTATAGAAAACAAACGTTTTCGGTGTTTTATTGTTAGATAAAATGCTCGGTGTTTTATTGTTAAATCACTGCTCATCATGAGAGAAGGGATCTCATCACTTTCTACAACATCCTACATGGAAAAACTGGAACGCCAGAGCTTCTTCAAAAAATTAATATTCATGTCCCACTAAGAACAATCAGGGATACAGTTAGTTTCCATTACCCAATCCAACTATGGTCTTAACAACTTCCTCACTAGAACTGCCAGACTAGCAAACCAGTACCTAACATTGACCTTTTCCAAACTTATAGCAAGTTGCTGAGTCAGGTTTTAGTAAACATTAACTAAGACTTATTGTTCTGTAAAAATAATAATAATAATAAACTCAAAAAGTGACTTATCTGCTTTTGTCCGCAGACCACAGTAATTAATGTTCTGAGGTATGTAGGGCAGTCAATGAGGGTATTTGGCTCCGAATTCCATCCTACATCGATTAACTTGATATTTTTACAGTAATTAGGGAATAGCTCGAGAAACAAAGTCTACCCTATGCCGATGTGCGCTTTTATCTTGGGGGTGGTTCCCACCCCTTCTCGGGGGTGAAAAATGTTTTGGTTACAATAGCCACGGGAGAGGCTAGAGAACCTAATTTTAAGCAAAAACTGTTCTATAATTATTTTTTTGAAAACTCAATACTTTTTGAGTTATTCGTGGTTGAAAATTGGCCATTTTCATTGAAAAATGACACCTTTTCGGACGGATTTTTGCGAGTACCTTAAAAACCATGCATCTAACAAAAAAACTATATAAAATATTTCTGTAGGTTATAAAAAAACAAAGAGATTCGTTCCTTCATAAATCTTCTAGTTAAAATACAAAAAGGGATATGGTAGGTAAGAAGAGTTTGTTTTTTTGCTGCATGCCCAAATCGGTGTATTCAACTTGAAATAACAGAGAAACTGTCGATTTTAGGTGTATAATGATACTAATAAATTTTGTAGTGCTTGAAAAGACCTTTAAAATGAGTAATACAAAATGTCGATTACATTCAAACTAAGCGAGATATTCTGCAAAAAATTCATGACTAATGTATTTTAAGAAGAAATGAGAAGTATATTTAACCCCTCATCCATCAGAATTTAAATACATCGTTTTCCGTCTGCAATACGTTTTATTATAGTGTTATTTCTATGTTCAAAAAGTTGGACTGGATTAAAATGAATGGTTTTAAAAAAAAATAAGATCAAATTATAGAGCGCGTTTTTAAATTTTCTTAAAAATATTCCTTTTCCTCCATGTAACTCGAAAAGGATAAGAGATACGAAAAAAAGATACCACACAAAAATGTAGGGCTTTTTCAGATAAAAAGTTTCTTCTTATTTTTCATTACTGTATCTCTTATCATTTTCAAGTTACATGGAGAAAAAGGAAGATTTTTAAGAAAATTTAAAAATTCTCTCTATAATTAGATCTTTTTTTTTAAACCATTCATTTTAAACCCGTCCAACTTTTTAAACATAGAAATAACAAAATAATAGAAGATATTGTGGAAGCAAAACGATGCATTTACATTTTCGTGGATAGGGGTTAAATATACTTCTCATTTTTTCTTAAAATACATTAGCTATAAATTTTGTTGCAGCATATCTCGCTTAGTTTTAATGTAATGGGCCTTTAATATAGCTCATTTTAAAGGTCTTTTCAAGCACTACAAAAGGTATTAGTAGCATTATACACCTAAAATCGGCCCTTTCTCAGTTATTTCAAGTTGAATACACCAATTTGAGAATGTACCAAGAAACAAACTATTTTCACCTACCATATCTCTTTTTGTATTATAACTAGAAGATTTATAAAGGCAAGTGTCTCTTCGTTTTTTTATATCCTACAAAAATAGTTTTTTTTTTTAGTTAGATGAATTGTTTTTAAGGTATTCGCAAAAAACCGTTTGAAAAGGTATTGTGTTTCAATGAAAATGGCCAGTTTTCAACCACGAATATTTCAAAAAGTATTGAGTTTTCAAAAAAAAATTATAGAACAGTTTTTGCTTCGAATTAGGTCCACTAGCGAATTCCGTGGTAATTTTAACCAAAAAATTTTCCACCCCTAAGAAGGGGTGGGAACCACCCCCAAGATAAAAGCACACATCGGCATAGGGTAGACTTTGAATTAGGAAATAAGTAGAGGCTAGGCCCAAAATTTTATTACAATCCATGCAGTAGGATAGAATTCGGAGGTAATATCCTATTCTTTCTTCCATTGACTGGCGTAATGATTGTGTTATTTGTGTTGGTAACATATTTATATTGATAATTTGTATTTTTTGCTCTCTTATGTATGTATGTAATTTATATTTTAATCTATTGTTTTTTTACTATCTATTGTTTGGTTGTAACCGTATATAAATAATTAATAATAATAATATGTTACGAAATTCTAATACTAGTCATAGGCGTCTGTTTTGTGTAGGGCAACGGTTATTTTTTCGCAACCTTTTTTATCGTTAACTTAAGCATTTTTAACATTGGATTAATAAATTGTGAGGTATTCTAATACTAAAAGGTACTCTTGCAGTTAGTTAATAGAATGCACAGTTTTCTAAAAAAAATCGATTTGAATTTTGTTTATTTTTTGAATATGAAAAAAAAATTGTTTCCGACCTAAAGCAAAAGTAACTTTTAGTACTAGTATACCTCATAATTTAATAATCTAGTGTCGAAAATCCTTAAAAATTAAAGACAAAAAAGTTATGCGATAAAATAACTATACCCTATTCCACGAACATACGTCTGTTTTGGATTACTTCGACAACGAATATTTTACTGTGCAAAATAAGAAGAATGAAAGTAAATTGCAAATTACATTGTTGTTTATTGGAATAATTATTAGCGCCATTTACTTTCGTACTTCTTATGTTGCACAGTAAAATATTCGTTGTCGAAGTAATCCAAAACAGGCGTATGTTCGTGGAATGGCCCATATCGCTCTACCCAAAGTGGACACCTATGAGCGTTACTAGAAATTTGCAATTGATAGAATCGATTTATCTATGGAAGATGAATATGCGTACCAGTTTTCGTTTTTCTAAATAGACGCGTTCTGGAGGTATTTAAGAAAAACTAATTACAAGACGCCATATTCAAAGAGCTCTATCTCCCTTAGGAAGCATTTTCGGACTAGGTGAATTAGGTAAATTGTCTTAAAATTATCAGAGCAATCTCTGGTCTTCGTTTGTCAGGAGAGTTTCTGGACACCCTGCATATTTTTTTCTAATTTTTTCGGAACCTAACTATTGACGGATAACAGACAGCATCGATTTTTTAATTTTTTTTTCTTTCCGTTCAAAATTTTTCCGTGTGATTAATTTAACGAAAATGGCTCAAAATTTAAAAATGACTTATTACGTGGATTCAAATGTTGATTTAAAAGAACTACTTTTTATAACAACTTGTTATTATGACTTGAAAATTATACACATCTTTTTCACGCTGTGCATTTTTAAAAACAATACAGAAACAGTATAGATATATCGAGAAATATGAAAGAATTTCTCTGATTTTTTAGCAAATCAAAGCGGATTTAAGATGTTTTTATTGTTAGAATTTTTTTAACCTACCAATAATACTGAAGTTTTAAAATATCACAACAAAACAGAAATCGTACACATTAAAATTTGTTTTTTTAACTATATTTTTCAGGAATATTTCTTCATGTTCCGTAGAATGTTGGATTGTCATTTACTATTGTCTTAGTTTAATTCTAATACAGTAGAGCGTCGATAATCCAAACTAATTGGTACAGGGGTAGTTCGGATTATCAAATTGTTCGGATTATAGAACATATGTTCAAAATAAATACAAAGCTCATAAACATAGTACATATTATGTACCCACATACGTTTTAGTTACAAGGAATAAAACACCTGCATAATAAACAAAATTCGCAGAAATATGTATTTCTGCATAAACAAAACAAAATTCGCGGTCATATTTTGCCCATGTTGTCATATTAAATCCAAAAATTCGGTCCGTAATCATATTTTTTAATTTTATAATTTTTTTTGCGTTCGGATTAGCCATCGTTCGGATTACCAGGGTTCGGATTATCGACGCTCTACTGTACATACACAACTCAAAGAAATTAACGCAACACCTAAGAAATTGTCTTTAAATCTTTCGAATTTTCTAAACCAGTTGTCCGATTTAAGTGATTTTTTTAATATGTTATAGCTTTATTCTTTAACAATATCGCTGTAATAATATTGTTGCTAGACAGGTAAATTGTCATTGTATACCGGGTGCACCAACTGTGATTTTTTTCTCAAAGTTAACGTCACCCTGTGGAATATTCTAACGTATATAAAATACTGAAATTAAAATCCAACTATAACCTCATGTTTTTTAACATTTTGTTTTGTGATTCGTTCGCTTACATTAGACTGTAAAAAAGTTACGTACTTTAACAACTAGCCATGTTTTTCATCAATACAGGGAGTTTTTAAATAACTACGGCAAACTTTAAGGGGTACATGAAAAAATAATAACAGTTTGTTTTATAAACGTATGTCCGCATACGAGATAGGGGGTGTTGAAATGTTTCTTACAAACTGCAAACTTTAATAAACAACTACCACAAGACTGGAATACCGGAGTAATCATTTCACTACATAAAAAGGGAGATCAGCTTGAATGTAAAAACTACCGGGCAATAACGCTACTGACTGTGGCATATAAAATACTGTCAAATATTGTGTATGAGCGATTGAGACCATATGCGGAACAAATAGTTGGGGGATATCAATGTGGTTTCTACAGACAGAAGTCCACAATAGATCAGATCTTCGTTTTGAGACGAATCTTGGAAAAGACTAGTGAATTTAATATAGAAACACATCATCTCTTCATTGACTTTGAGAGTGCCTATGATAGTATCCATCGAGAATTTCTGATCAACGCCCTGAAAGAGTTTAATATTCCAACTCATTTAATTGATATAGTAAAAGAAATACTTAAAGTACAAAGCAGGGTTCGAATTCAAAACGCACTAACAGATACAATCCATGTTAGAACGGGCCTACGACAGGGAGATGCCCTATCCTGTATTCTATTCAACATCACATTAGAGAAAATTATTAGAGAATCAAAAGTCAACACCAGAGGAACAATAATAACAAAAAGTGTACAAATATTGGCATTTGCAGATGATGTTGATATAGCTAGAAGCAAAAGAGAAATGATAGAAGCATTTAATGCTATAGAAAGAGCGGCACAAAACAGTGGTCTAAATATTAATGAAATAAAAACCAAATACATGAAGGCCAGCAAATCGACAGGCCAAAGAAACCTACAGAATCTGACAATAGGAGACTATAACATCGAAAGTGTAAACATTTTTACATATCTAGGTTCACTAGTTACCGCAGATAACAATGTCAGCGAAGAAATTAAGAGAAGAATACATATTGCTAATAAAACATATAATGGACTCATTAAACATCTAAGATCTAACAACATCACTAGAAAAACCAAATGCAAAATATACAAAACCCTGATAAAACCGGTCCTTATATATGGATCAGAGACATGGACACTGTCGAAAAGCGATGAGAACTTATTAGGCACGTTTGAACAAAAAATCCTTAGACACATATATAAGGGGGTGAAAGAAAATGACGTATGGCGCAGAAGATATAATTTTGAACTATACGCAGCATACAACGAACCCGACGTCATAACATCCATAAAGATCGGACGTCTGCGCTGGATGGGCCATGTTGAACTAATGTTGGAGACCGAAACACCAAAACATATAATGAAGCAAACACCAGTAAGGAGAAGGTCAAAGGGAAGATCCAAACTTAGATACATGGAACAAGTGGAACAAGATCTAAAAACACTTGAGATTACCCACTGGAAGAACAAAGCAAGGAACAGAACAGAATGGCGGAAAATCATAGAACAAGCCAGGACCTAAAAAGGGTTGTCGAGCTACTGATGATGATGGTGGCAAACTTTAAGGGGTACATGAAAAATAATGACAGTTTGCTTTATAAACGTATCTCCGCAAATGCTTCGTTTCCGAGATAGGGGATGTTGAAATGTTTCTTACGAACTGATACTTACTTGATTTATGTATTGCTCTAAAACCGGTTAAGATATGCAAATGAAATTTGGTGGGCTTTAAGAGGTAATTATTGTGCATTTTTTGACATACAATTAGGAGTTTAATATTCACGATTGACGCGCATACGGATAATATGACTCTTATGTGCGCCAATCGTGAATATTAAATTCCTAATTGTATACATATAAAAAAATCTGCAATAACTACCTCTTAAAACCCGCCAAATTTCATTTGCATATCTTAACCGGTTTTAGAACAATAAATAAATCATTAGTTTGTAGGAAACATTTCAACATCCCCTATCTCGGAAACGAAGCATTGGCGTACATAGGTTTATAAAGCAAACTGTCATTATTTTTTTATGTGCCCCTTAAAGTTTGCCGTACTTATTTAAAAATACCCTGTATTGATGAAAAACAAGGCTAGTTGTTAATGTACCTAACTCTTTTATTGTCCAACATTAGCGAATGAATCAAAAAACAGAATGTTGAGGAAACATGAGGCTTAGGGCCGGTTGTTCGAAAGCTAATCAACAATGATCATTATCAAACATTTAATTACTGTCACCAACTGTCAATGTCAACTTTGTTTGGGTTGCTGAAAACATAATATGAAATTACTTAATCAATTATGTTAATAATTGTTATGTTAATTGATTAACTAATCGCATAATTTTAATAAATTATGTTTTCAGCAACCCAATAAAAGTTGACATTGACAGTTTTGGTGACAGTAATTAAATATTTGATAATGATCATTGTTGATTAGCGTTCGAACAACCGGCCCTTTGGGTTTTAATTTCAGTATTTTTTAAATGCTAGAATATTCTATAGGGTGACGCGAACTTAACGTAACGTAATGCGTAACAATATTATTACAGCGGTATTACTAAAGAATAAGGCTATGACATATTAAAAAAATCACCTAAATCGGAAAACGGGTTTAGGGAATTCTAGATATCAAAAATGAGCTATTTTTAAGGTGGTGCGTTAATGGACCATGATAGTGTGACGTCAAAACGTCAAAATTTTTCCAAACACGTTGTGTCTAGGGTATACGCTACCGTGTACGCAAATAAAAAAGTTAGGTAGAATTAGCCCTTTTAAACGTCATAACAAATATTTTTCTATCAAATAAACACTCATATCAAAATAGCGTGTATCAAAATATACAGTCACTGCCCACGCTAATTAGTCACTAGCTTGATGAAGTTTAACTTTTTTATTTGCGTACATTTTAGCGTGTACCTAGACACAACGTGTTTGGAAAACTTTTTTTGACGTTTTGACGTCACGACTATCACGGTCTATTTCTTGGAGAAGTATATTCAGGGCCGGTTGTTCGAAAGCTAATCAACAATGATCATTATCAAATATTTAATTACTGTCACCAACTGTCAATGTCAACTTTGTTTGGGTTGCTGAAAACATAATATGAAATTACTTAATCAATTATGTTAATAATTGTTATGTTAATTGATTAACTAATCTCATAATTATAATCAATTATGTTTTCAGCAACCCAGTAAAAGTTGACATTGACAGTTTTGGTGACAGTAATTAAATATTTGATAGTGATCATTGTTGATTAGCGTTCGAACAACCGGCACTAAGGGCCGGTTGTTCGAACGCTAATCAACATTGATCACTATCAAATACTTAATTACTGTCACAACTGTCAATGTCAACTTTGGTTGGGTTGCCGAAAACATAATTATTGATGACAATTATGAAATTAGTTAATCAATTATGTTAATAATTGTTATGTTAATTGACTAACTAATCTCATAATTATAATTAACTATGTTTTCAGCAACCCAACCAAAGTTGACATTGACAGTTGTGACAGTAATTAAATATTTAATAGTGATCAATGTTGATTAGCGTTCGAACAACCGGCCCTAAGTATATTACATAAATTATTTTTAGGAAAGTAATAACTAAGTCAACGTTCATTGATAAAAATAATATTTAAAAGATAACAGTTTTTCTCACTTAGACTAAAAACATATAATTTTTACAAATGCACAGTTTATTGATGATACTGGGTATCTATTTGGACGGCTCCAATACTTTGAGTGATTTTATTAACTGCAGCATCAGTCTTTCTAGGAACTGGAACTCCCCAGAAAGTGGATAGCGTATCACATAGATCCATGTATTTCAACCATTTTCTGTCCGTAGCCAAAACTTGCGCGCATCCGATGATTATTAATTTACTCATAGCTCTGGTAAGTGCAACATTGAATCTCTGAAAAATAAAGTTTGGTGAAAACATATTAAAAAACCGGTATGAAAAAGTAATAAAACTGCCCAGTAAAAAACCGTTTTGGAGTTAGTCTGGGCAGGTTATCGGAAAATACGCTATTTTTGGGAAAAGTTATTTAAAAGTAATTTTATTGCTGAAATCAAATATTATGATAGTATATTTTAATAATATTAGTGCAGTCACTGAAGGTGGATAAGCGCTATTACCTCTGATTTCGTTGAACCTCAATCGATTTGCATGAAAATTGGTGGGTGGTTAGAGGATATATCAAGGAACAAAGGTGACATGGTGCCAACTTGCGCTTTTATCCTGGGGGTGGATGCCACCCCTTCTCGGGGGTTAAAATTATTTTATTAAAAATAATCCCATAATTCGACAGAGGGACAAATTTCAAGCAAAATTTGTTATACAAAGTTATTAAAATAAATCAAAACTTTTTGAGTTATTAAAGATGAAAGATTTTAATTTTTCTTGAGAAAAATGCATGTTTTTAACCGATTTTTCATAAATAACTCAAAAGCTATAAGTTTTCAAAAAAAGGTATTATTATCAAAATTGAGGCTAATAAAAAATCAAATAAACTCCTTACTATAAAAACCTTTCAATGTTAACTAAAAGTGAGTTATAGATAATTGAATGTATATTTCTTTGGTCGAGTACCCAAATATAAGTTTTCAAGCTTAAATACCGGGAAAATGATTTGAGCATTTTATAACATAAACTTATTAAACATTTGTCAAAGTTCTTAGAAATATCTAATAAATAAGCCCTCGAACAAGTTGATAACATTAAAATTTATGTTATCATAAATTTATGCTATCATGGATGCACTAAAAATGTTTCAAAATTTATCTTTTAAAAATTTTTCCAAAAAATGTTATTTTTTTTTTGTAAATACCTCCGTTAATTTTTAAGATATCAGGTTCGCCTAAAAACTAATTAAAAGCTAATTCCAAGAGGTATTAAAAAACGTCGAATTTAGTCCTTTAAACCTCTTACTTTTTTAAAAATAGAAGGTTCAATGACCCCGGTTACATGGTTCTCGCAGCAAAATTGAAATTTTAAACGTTTCTATCTCGGTTATTTTTTACTTTACGGAAATAGTAAAATGGGTAAAGTATTTGGAACAGAAAAAACTAAAATTTAGTTATATATCATTTTTACGTATATTGAGTATTTTTGGAGTTATCATCAAAAGAAAATGAAAAGTACGATAATTTTAAAAATTCTGATTTTTAAAATTATTATCTTTTTTTTTTCAAATATATGCATTCTAAACCGGTCAAAATTGTTGAAATCATTAACTATGTTAACCTAAAGAAATTCTTGTGAGGATTATTACAAATTTTAATTTTTATGGAAATGGCGTATGTTTTATTTTTCACTTTTTCCTAAAAAAATCGAAAGGGTTCTCTTATTTTCATCATACTTGCTTAATTTTAATGCCATTAACTTCTACTGGAGCTCATTAGATAGGTATTCCGAAGTACTTTGACAAGTGCTTAACAAGTATATTCTACAAAATGCATCGTTTCCCCGTTATGTAAGCTTGAATACTTAGATTTGATTACTCGTCGAAAAAAATATACATTAAATTACCCATAACTCACTTTGAAATAACATTAATTTGGTTCTTTAAGTGGGGAGTGTATTAAATTTTTTATTATCTTCAATTTTGGTAATAATAACTTTTTTAGAAAAGCTTATAGTTTTTGAGTAATACGTGAAAAACAGCTGTAAAACATGCATTTTTTTAAGAAAAAATAAAATCTTTGATATTTAATAAGTATTGATTTATGTTAATAACTTTATATAACAAATTTTGCTTAGAAGTGGAACCTCTACCGATTTCTGGTATTATTTTTAATAAAAAAATTTCGCCCCCGAGAAGGGGTGGCATCCACTCCCAGGGTAAAAGCGCAAGTTGGCATGATGTCACCTTTGTTCCTTGAAGTATCTTCTAACTACTCACCAATTTTCATGAAAATCGATGAAGGTTCAACGAAATCAGAGGTGAAAACCCCCACTATAGGCTCCAATATAACCCCCACTCAGTGACTCCACTATACAGGGTGTCCCAGACTAATTTACCCACTCTATATCTCTAAAACGAATAGAGATTTTCGAATGAGACAAAAACTGATCTATTCTATTTGTAATACACTGTAATATGGCGTAGAAAAAATCATCCCCTAAATATTCATCCCTTAGTTACAACCCCCAACTTTAATTTTTTTAATAGCACCCTGTACATTTTTTTATAGTTTTGGATGTGGTCTTCGATCGTCTATTCAACACATTTTTTAAAAATAAAATCGGTTAGTAAGTAATCAAGAAAAATATCAGTTTATTTTTGATACATAATTATGTGTCCCAGACTAATTTATCCAGGCTATATTTCTTAAACGAATAAAGATTTTCGAATGGGACAAAAACTAATCTATTCCATTTGTAATACACTTTAATATGGCGTAAAATCATCCCCTAGTTACAACCCCTAACTTTAATTTTTAATAGCACCCTGTATAAGGGATGAATATGTAGGGGATGTTTTTTTTCTACACCATATTAAAGTGTATTACAAATGAAATAGATCAGTTTTTGTCCCATTCGAAAATCTTTATTCGTTTAAGAAATATAGCCTGGATAAATTAGTCTTTGACACATAATTAACAAAAATAAACTGATATTTTCTTGATTATTTACGAACCGATTTTATTTTTAAAAAATGTGTTGAATAGAAATAGACGATAGAAGACCACATCCAAAACTATAAAAAAATGTACACAATGCTATTAAAAAAATTAAAGTTAGGGGTTGTAACTAAGGGATGAATAGTTAGGGGATGATTTTTTCTACGCCATATTACAGTCTATTACTAATGGAATAGATCAGTTTTTGTCCCATTCGAAAATCTCTATTCGTTTAAGAGATATAGCATGGGTAAATTAGTCTGGGACACCCTTTATAGGCATTGTTTATATAGGGAGATAGTTGATCAGCCCAATAGGTAAATAAGTTTTATTTAAATTGAGACAGTCGCCAGATGTCCCCACAATTTCTGTCAGGGTCGCAACGTCAAAATGCATAGACACCAAGTTGGATACGATCCTATTCATAACACCCCAACTCGCATACATATTAAGAAAAATAAATATATAGAAGAGTATATTGAGAAATTGAATTATTAATGATGTCATGCTACTATACATTATAATATATATAATAGCATGACATCATTAATTCAATTTCTAAATATATTCTTCCATATATATAAACTGCAATTAGAAATGCTATTCATCGATTTCAAACAGGCATTTGATTCGATTAAGAGAAAACAACTAATGATTGCCCTGGAAAAATTAAAAATCCCACATAAACTCAGAAAATTAATAAATATGACAATGAGAACTACCAAAATTAGCATAAAGACGCAAAGAGGCGAGACAGATTAATTCATTATAAATAAAGGAGTGAAACAAGGGGATGCCTTATCCACGACACTGTTTAATCTAGCTTTAGAATATGTACTACGAAATATAAACAAAGGAAACCTAAGAACAAGAGGTGGACAAATAATCGCATATGCAGACGACATTGTTATTATTGCAAAAAATAGAAACATAATGAAAGAAATGCTAGAAGAAATAAAAGAGAAAGGGGAAACAATGGGACTCAGATTAAATGAAGAAAAGACGAAAATATTAAGACTAGGGAAACCAGCAATAAAAGGAAAAACCAAAATAGGGAAATTCAGAGTTTGAAGATGGTAGAACATTTCAAATACCTAGGAGTGACAATAAGCAAAACGGGGTGAAAGAATACCAGAAATAAAAGAAAAAATATTGGCAGCGAATAAAGCTTATTTTGCAAATAAAACACTACTTAAAAGCAAATACTGTCTATTAAAACCAAGATGAGAATGTATAACCCCATAATTAGACCAATATTATTATACGCAGCAGAAACAATGACGATGACTAAAAAAGATGAAGAAAACTTAAGAATAGTGGAGAGAAAGATCATGAGAACCATACTGGGACCAATCAGAACAGAGCAAAATGAATATCGAAGCCGAACAAATGCAGAGATTAAGAAAGTACTAAAAGAAGATATCGTGACCAAAATAAAGCAATGCAGAGTTAGAAGGTTAGGTCACATCTGGCGGGCAGGAGATGAAGCAGTGACATATGCTATGATAGAATGGAATCCAGGAGGAAGAAAGAAAAGAGGAAGACCAAGATCAAAGTGGTTGCAAGAAGTTGAAGAAGACTTAAAAAACGCAGGAGTCAGAGAATGGCGGGGAAAAACTAGAGATAGGAAAAAATGGAGAGAAAATCGTTAAGAAGATAACATAAGCAAAAGGGACTGATCCTCCTAAGAAATAGGATCTAGAAAGCTTTCGCGACTTAGCCCCATATCGGGGTGTACAGTCACTATATATATATATATATATATATATATAGTATATATATATATATATATATATATGTATATATATATATATATATATATATATGTATATATATATATATATATATATATATATATATATATATATATATATATATATATATATATATATATATGATTATTAATATGTAGTGACTGTTAATAATACAAAATGAATAATTTTGGGGAATGCAGTCAATGTGTTTTGGGCTGATTAGAAGAGAAACACTTTGAACTTTTGTCGAGCTTTCGGACAATTTATTTCCTTTATCAAGACAATCTAAAAATACAAATGTTTAAATTTAGATGAAAACTAGAAAAATAACAACTTACTGCTCGTGGTTTACAAAATAACTAACATACTTATAAAAAACATAAAAATTCTTTCTAAAAAATATAAATTGTAAACGTAAATTAATTTTGAAATATGTCAAAAGGACATTAATCAAATGTAGTTAGACTACTTTAATAACTCGATAGATTGGGAAAAAAGTTAGTTAACAGTGTATAAAATAATGATATAAAGATATAAGCAAATTCTTATTAATTTTTAAAATTTCACTAAATAGTATCAAAAGAAAAATATTTATAACATTCTAAATCAACTTGTTTTACATTACTATCAGTTTTTTTTTACTAATAATTATAACTTCAAATTTGCTTATATCTTTATATCATTATTTTATACACTGTTAACTAACTATTTTCCCAATCTATCGAGTTATTAAAGTAGTCTAACTACATTTGATTAATGTCCTTTTGACATATTTCAAAATTAATTTACGTTTACAATTTATATTTTTTAGAAAGAATTTTTATGTTTTTTATAAGTATGTTAGTTATTTTGTAAACCACGAGCAGTAAGTTGTTATTTTTCTAGTTTTCATCTAAATTTAAACATTTGTATTTTTAGATTGTCTTGATAAAGGAAATAAATTGTCCGAAAGCTCGACAAAAGTTCAAAGTGTTTCTCTTCTAATCAGCCCAAAACACATTGACTGCATTCCCCAAAATTATTCATTTTATATATATATATATATATATATATATATATATATATATATATATATATATATATATATATATATATAAATATATATATATGAAATAAACGAAAAGATTTCTCTGGTGTACAGAAGAAATCTTTTCCGTAGCGGCCGTGACCATGTGAATTCAAAGTCTTGATAAAAGACGATGAAACGACAAAAGATACCTCTTTGTATCACAGATTTGCCTACAAAGCCACGTTATTCGCTACGCATTCGTCAATAACGGAGAAACCGTGATAATATGAAAGAACACGGCGATTGCATTTTATTACACTTCGACCAACACCGGTATTCTACACGACGCGTTTCGCAGGTTATGTCAACCGCTCGTCAGGAACACCTAGGTGAGTGGTCGAAGCGGAATAAAATGCATGGGGCCTTCCTGGTAATAATAAAATAACCAGACTTCAATACACTAGGTACGACATCTATATGAAATAAACGAAAAGATTTCTCTGGTGTACAGAAGAAATCTTTTCCGTAGCGGCCGTGACCATGTGAATTCAAAGTCTTGATAAAAGACGATGAAACGACAAAAGATACCTCTTTGTATCACAGATTTGCCTACAAAGCCACGTTATTCGCTACGCATTCGTCAATAACGGAGAAACCGTGATAATATGAAAGAACACGGCGATTGCATTTTATTACACTTCGACCACCACCGGTATTCTACACGACGTGTTTCGCAGGTTATGTCAACCGCTCGTCAGGAACACCTAGGTGAGTGGTCGAAGCGGAATAAAATGCATGGGGCCTTCCTGGTAATAATAAAATAACCAGACTTCAGTACACTAGGTACGACATCTATATGAAATACCCCCAGTTATTGCGCATTTTTTGGCATACAATTAAGAATTTTATATTCACCATTGGCGTGCATACGGGTATAAATATTTTAGATATATCCCGTATGCACGCCAATGGTGAATATAAAATTCTCAATTGTATGCCAAAAAATGCGCAATAACTAGCTCTTAAAATCTACCAAATTTCATTTGCATATCACAAACCGTCTTAGAGCAATAAATAAATCGTCAGTTTGTAAGAACAATTTCAACACCCCCTATCTCAGAAACGAAGTATTTGCGGGCATAAGTTTATAAAGCAAACTGTCATTTTTATCATGCAGAATTACCCCTTAAAGCTTGCCGTACTTATTGAAAAACACCCTGTATTGACGAAAAACAGGGGTAGTTGTTAAAGTGCCTAACTTTTTTATTATCCAACATAAGCGAATGAATAAAAAAACAGAATGTTAAGAAAATCTGTGGCTATAGTTGGGTTTTAATTTTAGTATTTTATAAAAGCTAGAACATTCCACAGGGTATTCCAAAGTTTGAGAAAAAAACACAGTTTGATTCGTACACCCTGTATACAATGACAATGTACCTGTCTAGCAACAATATTATTACAGCGATATTGATAAAGAATAAGGCTATAACATATTAAAAAAATTACTTAAATCGGACATCAGGTTTAGGAAATACAAGACATTAAAAATGACCCATTTTTTGGGGTGCCCGTTTTCTCTGCCGGTGAGTGTATTTACCTATCGATGAGCTAACTTTAAGTTACATTTCATTCGTTTCGGTCAAAATTTGAAAAAATGGGCCCCAAATAACCCCCCTATTTTGGCCCCCCTTTGAGAGGTTTTTTTCAAAAGCTTAGTTTCTCGACAAAATTTTCTTAAACTTACTCATACCGAATTTCATCGAAATCGGTCCAGTAGTTTTTGCTGGGCGGTGGCGACATACGTACATACTTCCGAAATGTTTTTTTTTATTTGCTTTATAGACTCAGGGGGACTCGATACGTCAAAAAAAAGTGTTTTCTGAAAAAAAATTTTTTGCACGATCCTATAACTTTATCTATTATACTCATACTACGTATGTAGTACGATAAAGTAAAAATCACCTTTTATCGCTATATCACCCAACGGCGGACCATATCTTAAAAAATTTGGATGATTTTTACAATAATTCTTGATAAATGTATGTAATATTTGACTTTCTGTTAATTCCTCTATTATATTTCTCGCCGATATCTGCAATAGTTTAATATCATACAATCTAGTCGTATTTTCCAATATTTGATTTATTGTGCACGTCGATAGAGGGTTTCCGCGTTTATTCATAAAGATGCTAAAATTTTTTACTAAACATCGGATACGTACATGATCCGAATGTGATTCACATACGCATATATTCATAATAACTAGGTACTATTAGACTAAAAGAATTAAAACAAGTCAATTTATACAAATTTTATTGTTTTATAAGATATACATACATTTATTATATTATACAAGATAAAATCAATTATTATAATTATTTTTAGCGATCGGGTTCAGGTCTAACACGTATAGCAGGACCGTAATTTTCGCCTCGACAAACGACTAACGTAAATATATTCCAATTTTGTTTACAAAGTGGACATAGAGGTTCAATATTTTTTATACAGCGAAGACAAAAATGGTGACCACATGGTTGTAAATTACTCATTTTATATCCTAATTTATAATATGTACAAATTACACATTTAGATCGTCTGAAATATAACTTATTATGAATGTAAGATAGCATTTTTTTTACGATTTACATATAAAGGTTGTTGTATTGAAAGTGATTGTTGATCTTTTGTATCGCTATCGTCGGCGTCAGTACTACTTCGTGAAGTAAATGCATAATCATCGTCGGTTTCTGAATCGACATCTGAGTTAATAATATTATCATCATCGGTATAAACGAAATTTTCATTATTCATTGGATCTCTTGGTTCTGTTACATGTTGTTCGTGATATAATACTCGATCTCTTGGTTCTTCTACATTGTGGTCTTCGTCTTGTACATCCATGTTAATATTTCTATTTTCTATCGGTCTAGTTATTCGTCTTCTAAGTCGGATTCGTGATATTTTTGATTTTTTAGATCTAGACTAATTTTCCGACGTCGATGGTTCTGCGAACGGTGGTGATGGTTCTATCGCTGACGACGGTCTTGGCGACGACGGTGACGATTGATGATATTGAGCGATTGTGGACGATCGTCGTTGAACGGTATCGTAACCATCATCATCATCATCTGTATCAGAACCATCGTCGTTGTACGATAATAACATAGATCGTCGTATAATAACATAGATCGTGTGATGATCTGATAATTCATCAATGTTTGATATCGGGATAGTTGGAAAAGATGCAGGTAGAGTAGATTTGTGTAAGTCTTGAAATGCCAACAGTAACCTGTTTTTAGGTAGCTATTGTTGTATTTCGGTGAAAAATGTATCTGGAATTGTCGCCGATGCTGGTGATCAGATGGCATCGAATTTGATGGTGATATCATCGACGTCTGTTTTATATATTTTTTGTTACTTTCAACAAGATACAATGTTGTGATACTTCGCTTGTACGAAATCAACTCGTAAACTACAATTTTATTTTTATTAAATCTCGCTTTATATATAGAGTCGATAGAAATAGTGGGGATATCTTGAACGATAGGGATGAATGCGCATATTCGGGTATCTACAGTTGACTGCTTTATTACTAAATAGACCGCGATAGTTGTGACATTAAAACGTCAAAAAAGTTTCCCCAAAACACGTTGTGTATAGGTACACGATAAAATGTACGCAAATAAAAAAAAAAGTTAAACTTTATCAAGCTAGTGACTATTTAACGTAAGTATTTTAGCGTATACTTAGACATACACGTGTTTGAAAATCTTATGACGTTTTGATGTCACACCTATCAGGGGGGTCCCCACCTTTAATCTATTATTAATATACACACATAAACACCATAAACACATTAATAATTTTTATTTTTTATTTAACGCTTCATGTCTTTCTACTTCATTCATTCTAAACTGTTTTTAAAATTTTTATTTTTTGATACCGGAACAGGGGCGGCCCGTAGGGGTAGGCAAGGTAGGCGCCGCCTACCCTCTTCAAATGTAGTACAATAATATAAATTACTTATTTCAAAATTGTAATTTATAAATTTTGACACAATACCTACAATAAATAGCAAAAATTATCCAAATTATTTTTAAAAATATCCCAAAAAATTTCTCCGTAGTTATAATTATTGTACGCTCCTTGTAGTATCAGTAGTACTGTATAAGATTCCATATTCTTCCTTGGTCAGGCACTTGAAAACGTAGCCTGAAATAGAACGACGCCAACACCGAATTGACGTGCGATCTCTCTCTGTTTACGCGAACAGGCCTGCTGGTAGCGACCGTATTCTACGATTTTGAAACGGCGGATAGGCACAGAGTCTTATAGCCGGACCTACAAAATTTTATCAGTTGCTTCTCTTGTGTCTTGTGAAACTGTTTTAAATAATTGTTTTTTGATTTTGGCTGTTATTAGTAGGTTAAGTATTGAATAAAACTAGGTAGGACAATTTAAATTTGTTTATGAAATTTGAGATCGGTCTATTGAAGGGCATTTTAATTTTATATTAATTTAGTAATAATTCACTAACGACAAATAAATCTGTGAATAGTTATTTGTCAGTCGTCCATTATATTTTTATTGTGTGTCAATACAATTTGGATAATTTAAAGTTAAACTGACCAATTGTGTTATTAAATTATATAGATAATTAAAAATTTAAAGCGAGGTTAATTGTTAACTTATCAATTTATTCGAAGAGTAAATTATTATTTGATACATAAATAAAATAAGTAATATTTGACGTTGTTGAAACGTAGGTGTGTTAGTTTTATTGGTGGAAAAACTTTAGTCATCGAATATGAATATTTTAAACGATGTAATATGCAGTTTGATCGAGACGCCTTTTTCAAGGCGCCAAAATCAAGAAAGATCAGAAATTATTTCAATGGGCCGGCCTTTACCAAATTTAACAATTTTATCCACAGATAAGACAAAAGACAATCGACCATTTTCGAGATCGTTTAAAACAATATGGTATGAAAATCATAAATGGCTAAGCGGAAGTTATTTTAAAAATTCACTTTTCTGTTGGCCTTGTCTGTTGCTCTCAAATTTGAAGCAAAATGTTTGGGTGAGTCAGGGATATTCAGATTTGAAAAATTTATCAGCTAGTGTAAAAAAACATGAATCTTGAAACTCATGAAATATGAAACAAGAACATTTAAACAATTGCTTAGGTTTAAAACGGTTAGAAAAAATAAACAAACTATTGACAGTGCTTTAGCTGGACAAATTTCTCTATCTAATAAGATATATAATGAAGAAGTTGAAAAAGATTGAAGAAGTTGAAGAAATTGATGTTACAATTCTGTTAGTAAAACAAGAACTTGCATTTCGCGGTCGTGATGAGAGCCATAATTCTTCAAACATGGGTAATTTTAAAGAAATTTTTAATTTAGTAGTTAAACGCGATCAGGAAATCCAGGATCATGTTAAAAAATAGAAGGGGTGTTCACGGGTTTGTCAAAAACAATACAAAATGATTTAATAGATTGCCTTGCCGATTACGTAAAAAATGAAATTTCAACAGAAATTAATGAAAGTCAATTTTTTTCTATACTAGCGGACGATACTACTGATATAACCGAAAAATCACAGTGTACTTTAACAATCCGTTTTGTTAACAAAGTTGGTCAGGTAACAGAAAGATTTTTAGGGTTTTTTGATGTTAGCGAGAATAGATCTGCAGACGCTCTATATAGTTTAATTTCAAACGTGCTTGAGCCATATGATTACAAAAATAAATTAATTGCTCAATTTTACGATGGTGCAAGTGTAATGGCTCTGTAAAGTGTAATGTATACTGGCTCTTTAAACGGATTACAATAAAAAATTAAAGTAGATGCTGCAAAAGCAATTTTTACACATTGTTGCGCTCATAGATTACATTTAGTATTGCAAGACGGCTCAAAATGTATTACAAATTGTAGGATATTTTTTGTCGCCTACCCGAAGTATATGTGTAGCCTACCCGCATACTGAGGTCACGAGCCGCCACTGTACCGGAATCGTTAAGATGATATCTCGTTGTAAGTTAGGCACGTATGTCGGATGATACTCTTCGTTGTCCCAATTTTCATCTTCGGTCTCGTCGATGTTTACTTCTGGAAACTTGTTCTGCAACAAAAACATAAGTAAAAATCTTTGGTTAAAATCAACTAGAATTTTTGTGTGTTGTGGCATTAGCGGTAGTATTAACTTTAAAATCTATAGAGTGAGGTGTAGCTTATACAGTCCCTGGCCATATTATTATGACCGCCCATGAATTTTTACAAAAATCAACAATTCCACTAGGTACGTTTTGTTTAAAATATTATTTTTACATTTAATTTTGTTATGTAATGTTAGTGTTATACATTAACTATATTATATTTAATAATAAACACCAATAAAACATTTGAAAATATTATATGTTTGTATACTTTTAATAATTTGTTGAACTTCTGAGCTTAATTAGATGGAAAATATTTGGGAGCTTTTGAAACGAGAAAGTTCCGATGAAAAGGTCACTAACGAAATTTTTTTGATTAAAGGACTAACATATCATTGAAACCACAATGACACATTAAAGCAAAAAAAAATTTAACTGCATTTAAAGTATGCCAAGACGGATACAAGCGCTATTCAAAGTTAAAGATGACTCAACAAAATATTGAAAAAATAGAAAGATGTGATATTTTTAAATGTTAAAAGATATAATGTTAAAAAATAAAAATTTTATTTTATTTTTAAATGCTTTTTTAGTGTTTATTATTAAATATATTACATTTAATATTAAACAGCAATAAACCATTTGAAAATATCACATACAGTCGGAAAAATTAAAGAATACCCATGATCGAACATATAAAACACGCTGTATTCTCCTGTCACCGTGTCACAAAGAAAATTGCCCAGCGCAAGTACATGTAATAATAATTATTACATGTACTTGAGCTGGCCAATTTTTTGTGTGACACGGTGACAGGAAAATACAGCGTGTTTTATATGTTCGTTCATGGGTATTCTTTCATTTTTCCTACTGTATGTATTTGTATTTTTTTAAACATTTTGCTGAACCCCTCTAACTTTGATTGCCGCTAGGACCCGTCTTGGTATACTTTGAATGCAGTTAAATTTTTTTTGCTTCAATTTGCCATTGTGGTTTCAATGATATATTAGTTCTTTAATCAAAACAATTTCGTTAGTGACCTTTTCATCCGAAATTTGTCGTTTTAAAAGCTCCTAAATATTTTCCATCTAATTAAGCTCAGAAGGTCAACAAAATATTAAAAAAATATAAATTTGTAATATTTTCAAATATTTTATTGCTGTCTATTATTAAATATATTATAGTTAATGTTTAACATTAAGATTGCATAACAAAATTAAATTTAAAAATCATATTTTAAACAAAACGTACCTAGTAGAATAGTTCATTTTTGTAAAAATTCATAGGTGGTCATAATAATATGGCCAGGGACTGTATGTAAAAATAACGTCAAAAACTTACCTTTTGTTTTATATTAGCCATTTTTAGATTAAAATTATCACTACTATTCAAATAACTGTTAACTTGTATATTTGTCGAGATTATAATTAATTTATGTATTAAAATATACTGTGTTGATATTCGAATACATCTCTGTTATATACACCCAAAGAGGATAGTAGGTGCGTTCGCGGGCACAGTTGACAAATTGTCGCCGACAATTTCTAACCTCACTTAATATAAATAATACCGTTAATAGATAAATATACAAGATATATTTACTTTTAATTAATATTAATAGCTAATTATTAAATTATAATAGGTAAATATACCTTGTATATTTATCTATTAACGATATTATTTATAACATTTTAAAGTGCGCATGCGATTTGCTGCTAATTTGTCGCCGACTAGTCGCCGACAGGCACATCATCATCATTGTTTGATTTGCTTGTTTAGATATAATGCTAAGTAGAAATGCGTTCAATGATTGTCCCCGTTTAGGATTTAGTCCTCTTCAGGGTTAAGTCCTCTTCAGGCACCCGCGAACGCACTTTATATATGGTAGTGGTGGTGATAGAGAAGAAAAAGAGTGGGGGGTTATTGAGACAATAAAGTTTACAAAACAATAAAGTTTACTAATGAGGAAAATAACTTTCGTTTCACGAAATTACCTCAAAATAAAATAATAATTGCGCCTGTGGGTGTGGAATTGTCAGGCTGTAGCTTTTTAGTACGTTTAAACATGAACTTATGCAATTTGGGATTTAGACCGACGACAATATGTCTTTTATCAATACTACGATTTTTATCATTATTTTTAATAAAAATTCTTCGTAATAAAATAAACGAAATACACTAACATGAATTCGTCTAACGATTCTATTGAAAAAATGAAAATTCTTAAGTATCTACAATTATTTTCTTTCCACTCAATATAAAATAATAATTATTATAAACTACTACTGTATAATTATAATTATTTACATAATACAATGTAATAATCTATTAGTAAGTATAATACTACGGAAACGATTATCTAAAGACACTCGACCAGTGTTTATGAAAAGTTTCCGATTCACAAAGTCGATGCAACTTTGTCAGGAGTCCGGTCCTGAACATGGTAACACAAACTGTGTTTACATTTCAGTCCCAAAAAATCATCTTTTTCACAGTAGTTTATATCCAAATAAACTTGAAAATAAGCAAAAAGTAATAGTATATAGTGCAGTTACCTTACGGAATAAACCAGTGAGTTTTTATTATTTATTTATTCAAAACATTACAAAGCATACCGTTTGTAAGGTTAAGTGACGGCCGAAAGGACGAAGCGTTAAATACCGCTATGAATTCCAAGATTTCATTGGTTAGAACTACCCACGTCATATCTGTGTTCGTATTGGTCAAATGATTAAGAATGACAGACCGGGATATTTAAATACCAATATTGTATGCAGTGTCGTTTCAAGAAAACAAGTCAGCTGACTGAGAATGATGGATAAATAGGATAAATATTAATTTCTTGTTTATCTTACAATTGACAATTTTTATGATAGAAATAAAAGTGTGGTAGAAAATCAATATATATTGAAAAACGGTATTGATTAAAAAACACTATTTATTCGTTTCTACTAATCTTCTTTCTAGACTGTACCTAGTCTCATAAAATATTTCTTTTTATCTCATAAAAAATATAAACAATTATTGTATAGTTATAATATTCTTTTAATTTATTTCAGTTGTTCAATACAAACACGGCAGCACTAGTTAGAATAGATCTTATAAATTAAATTATAAATGCATGAAAATTAAAAAGAGATAATTTACATAAAAGTTAATATACTGGATATGGGGAAAAGTAATTTAGGGGAAATTATATGTTATATTATATAATAATTATGATTTTCTTCGGCATTTTGTGAAGTATAGGGCATGTTGTGTCGTGTGTCCTTTTAAGTCTGAAATTTCATTTACATTTGGATTTTTAAACGTATCACTTATTAATATGTTGCTACGATTTATGTTCCTTTGTGGAGAAAAACCGTTTATGTGATTCAATGTTTTTACATATTGAAACCTTTAAAACACTTCAATTTTTTTATGCAAATTTTTATTAAATTTTTTGTTGCATGTAGGTATATTTGACAAAACAATCTAAACATTGCTGTCACTTAAATTATCTAAATCGGGTGTATGTATTTACAAGCATCGTCAAATCTTCATGATCTTTTTTATTGCAAATTAAATTGATGTTACTTAAATCCCTTAAAGTCGTGGTTTCACTATCAAATAATTTGATCACAGTTTGAGCAAACTCAGGAAGTGACGTCACAACTGCAGTTTGTTCAAATTATAAAAATCTAGTCGTCACACTATCAGTTTGATCAAAGTTTGTATTGAGAGTTGTGGTAGTAGGTACATATATCAAAACCCACAAGCATTCCAACACTTTAGCGAATAATAAGCCCCAAACTCTCTATTGTAGAAGGGACTTAGTAAAAAACCAAAAAGAAATCAAGTCCTGATTAGGAAAAATCTAGAAAACAAACAAGAGTAACTATTGGCTACAAAAGCTGCTGTACAAAAATCAGTGTGCATGCTGAAGAAAGCAACGCAGGGAATGATAACGAAACAATTTTAATGTGTAGCTAGGCCATGACTGATAAACATATACAGGGGCTCACAGCTTAAATGATGCAGTCACTACTCAATAAAGCTAGCTTGTGTCAGTCGCTAAATATTTATTAGAAAAAACTTACATACTGAAAGTAGGTAAGTTAGTATGAGTCTTCTAAAATAGCATAAGCTATGTTTTGGGTTTCAAATATGCAATAATTAACACCCTCAGCGCCAGTGTATCCTTTTAGATATACACTGTCCTCAACACTGTGTACCGAAAAAGATACACATGGCTCGTTGTGTTCGATCTATTGTGTCACCTAAAAGGACACACTTTCCTAAGTTTTTATATGTAGAGAATAATGCTATGGCCTGAGCCAATTTCCTGGTATAACTGGGTTTGGCCTTATGACATAAAAAGATAGATTGTATGTAACTAGAAATTCGTATGAAAAATGTTGCCATGTATGGGCCAAAACAACTTGCTCCAACTCATTATGCAGGGAAAGATTCAAGGAAAAAGAAGCATAGGGAGATGCAGAATATCTTAGCTGCGCAACCTGAGAGAATGGTACGGATGAACATCAAACGAACTTTTCAGAGCAGTCGTCTGCAAAGTCCTAATAGCTAAGATGTATTGTCAGAGAAATAGCAAATAATCCCAAAAAAGTGCACCAAAATTGAGAGATGAGGTGGAAACATAGTTTGGAAAAAGATGTAACCCTAAAACAATTAGACGGATATTACAAAAGAATAATCTACATAGCTGAACTACAAGAAATAAATCTTATATCAACCAAAGAAATAAGCAACAAGGAGTTTTGTTTATTAATATTCTCCTTTAAAAGTTTACATCATTTTAGCTGATATCAAAATCGTACACAAAATAATTAAAGAACTATTGTTATTTAAGTATGGTATATTTGAAACCCAAAACATAGCGTATGCTATTTTAGAGGACTTATAGTTAGTAACTTACTTTCAGTATGTAATTTTTTTTCTAATATTGGGTCACTGACACAAGCTAGTTTTATTGAGTAACGACTGTATCATTTCAGAATTGAGGCTGTGAGTCACTGTAGGTGCAGTACAATAATTTTGCTTATACAAATTATCAGTAATAATATTTATTTACATCAAAATAAAAATTCCATCACATAATGATGTCTAACAGCTGATTGTCATTTGTCTTTATTGCTTAATTCTCTGACCAACACGAACACAGATATCACGTGGGTAGTTCTAACCAATAAAATCGTGGAATTCATAGCGGTTATTAACGGCTCGTACGAAAGGCCAGTTATCAGAACCAGTTCTGGTTCTACAACTGGTCCATAATTACCAGATCCGGCTTAACTAATTTGTCAACAATCATGACTGAAGATCAACAACCTCAAAACAAAACCTCATATTCTGCTGTGCTTAACAATGCTTCAATTCAGTTTCCTTCAAAGCTTCAAGCAATTTTATTTAATTCTTTACCTGATACTAAAATAGAAGAGTACTTAATAGCACTTGGTGAAGTTGTTCATCCATGGAATATTTTATTTTCGTCAAGGCTATCAAATAACAGAATATGTATTTATCTCTCCAGTGAATCCTTGGTGGAAAAATGTATGTCCGGTCCAGCAGAAATAACAATTAAAGGCGAAAATCTCAAAGCACGAAAATTGATAACTCCTAACGAAAGACTGTTACTATCGGGTGTTTCCCTTTCTATTCCACATAATCTAATAGAGAATGAGTTAACCAAATTAGGTCTTAAATTAATGTCACCTTTAACCTTCCTTAGAATCGGTAGTCAACTTCCAGAATTTCAACACGTCAGTTTTAGAAGACAAACTTATATTCAACCACTTGTAGATATAGACCTTCCTTCTTCTTTCTTAATTTCATATGATCAAACTTCGTATCGCATATTTTTAAGTTTAGATAAACCTTCATGTTTTATCTGTAAGAACACCGGTCACATTGCAGCAAATTGTCCAAATCATAATCAACAAAATGATTCCTCTCATATCCAACACCAACCACAACAACCAATACAACAACAACCACAAGAACCCCCCCAGTCTATTCCATCACCCCTAGAAATGGAACCAAATCATCCAGTCAGTAATTCTAGTGCCGAACCTTCACTTAACCAACAAACAGATACTAATTTAATGCCCCCCGTATTAATTATGGAAACTAATTGTATATCTAAGGATCAGTCAACCACCAATAAGAGAACAATTTCGGAAATTAATACTACTTCATCTCCCACTGAAGAATTAAATAAAGAATTTAAAGTACCAACACAAACCAAAAAGAAACAAAAAAAGCAAACTGAATCTACCAGATCAATTCAGGAAATAATGATGCCAACAAAAACAGTAATTCACGATACGTCAAATAATTTTAACTTAACATATGAACAAACACTTGACTTTTTTGAAAATTATACTAGCTCGACGGATCCCATTAGTTTATTACAAACATACACAACGGATATACCCAACTTTATTTACATGTTAACAACAATTAAGCTATATTTTACAGAAAAAAGCATGAAAACCAAATGCACTAAATTAATAAACAAAATCGAAAAAATGCTAGACGATCCCGCTTATCAAGATAGTGATTGTTCGACAAATTCAGCTCCATAAATAAACTAAAACCTTCGAACCGATACTACAATGGAATGTTAACGGGTTTTATCCCCGTTTAGAAATGCTTAAACATTTATGTTCAATAATCTCACCATCAATAATATGTTTACAAGAAACAAACTTTAAAGGACATCATAGTTATGGCATGAAGAATTATTCTTGTTTCTATAAGAACCGAGACAACGCAAACATCGCTAGTGGAGGAGTTGTTATGTATGTTAACAAAAAATATGAATCGGAAGCATTAGTAATCAATAGTAATTTAGAAGTAGTAGGAGTATCAGTGTCCTTTCCCCAAAAAATGAATATCTGTAATATTTATATTCCACCTGACTTACCTATCACAGAAGCAGATATTTCAGATGTATTAGACCAGATTCCCACTCCCAGGATAATCGTTGGTGATTTTAACAGCCATAATCCAATATGGGGATCTCTCGGAATAAATTCCAAGGGCAAAATTTTAGAAATCATAATTACCTCAAAAAACCTAAACTTGCTGAATGATGGACAACCAACAAGATATAAAATTCATACAGGTAGTTCATCAGCTATCGACCTGTCATTATGTGATCCTGTACTGTCAGCAAAGTTTGCATGGGACGTGATTCCGTTTTTATTTGGAAGTGATCATTATCCTATTAAAGTCTCTTTTAACAGTAATTATGAAGATACTAATACAACCCCAATACCAAAATGGAATCTAAAGAAAGCCGATTGGTATTTATTCAAAAATTATATTCAACAGAACTGCCATACCTTACAAGAAGTCACCGAAAATCATCATATAGATGAACTTTTGAATTCGTTTGTTTCATTAATCCATCTTGCCGGTGAAAATCATATAGGTAAAACACAAACTCTACATAAAAAAAAATTCATTACCATGGTGGAACGCAGAGTGCACTGACATAATAAAGAAATATAAAAAATCCTTTAACAAATTGAAACGTCACAAAACACTTGAAAATACTATAGAATATAAGAAATTACGGGCTCAAGCTAGATATATAACTAAAAAGAACAGAAAAAAATCTTGGCAAGAATTTATGTCTTCTATTAATTCCACTATGCCTATAGCACCGTATGGGAAAAAGTTAGAAAAATATCTGGAAGTAATACCTATAAAAAGATTCCATTTCTATGCAATAACAAACAGATAGTAACGTCTAATAACGAAATAGCAGATTTATTAGCAAAACAATTTGAAATGAACTCCAGCAATAACAACTTTTCTAAAGAATTTATCAATAATAAGATGATTTCCGAAAATAAATTAATAGATTTTAATTGCGTTGAAGATAATCCTCGTAATATAACATTTACCATGGAAGAGCTTAACTATTCTTTAAGTAACAGCAAAAAATCGGCGCCAGGACCAGACGATATTCCTGTTAGTTTTTTTACAAAATCTACCAGATAATGGAAAACAATATTTTCTTAACCTACACAACAGAATTTGGACCAATAATGAGTTTCCCACAAAATGGACGCAAGCGATAATAGTTCCATTACTAAAACCAAATAAACCACGAACTGATCCCGAATCATATAGGCCAATTTCGCTTACCAATACAATGTGTAAAATCTTAGAAAAAATGGTGAATAATAGACTAAGGTGGTTTTTGGAAAATAATAACTTAATAATCAATGAACTTTATAACTCATGGCTTTCGCAGGAACAGATCCACTATAGATAATTTAATTGACCTAGAATCCGAGATAAATGAATCTTTTGCAATTGGACAGGAATGTCTTGCGGTTTTTTTTTCGATATAACAAAGGCGTTTGACATGGCTTGGAGATACGACATTCTTAACACACTAAGTCATTGGGGCGTCAAGGGTAACATGTTATATTTCATTAAAAATTTTCTTAGTAAGACACAATTTAAGGTTAAGATAAATGGTACACTATCCAGCACTAAAGACCAAACAAATGGAACACCTCAAGGATCTGTTATTAGTTCAACACTATTCTTAGTAGCAATAAACAAAATCTTAGAAAACTTTCCAAAACTTGTTAAACCGAGATTATACGCTGACGATTTGGTTATATATTCAAGAGGAAAAAATATTCTTTCTATACAGAAAAACTTACAATGTGCATTAAATCACCTTGAAAACTGGTCGAAAGCTGTGGGATTGCAATTCTCTACAACCAAAACTAAATGTATTTTATTTTCAAAAAAACGGCAGTATACAACTCCAGATCTTCAGTTATATGGAAACAACTTAACTTATGTGGAACACTTAAAATTTCTAGGAATGATCTTTGATAAAAAACTATCTTGGAAGTACCACATTATGCACATTAAACAATCTTGTCAATCTGGTCTCAATTTAATGCGTACACTGTGCAATCGTAATTGGGGCTCAGATTGTAAAAGTTTGATTCTTATTTACAAATCTCTAGTACGATCCAAACTCGATTATGGATCAGTTGTATACTCATCTGCAAAGAAGACACTTCTTGCTCAACTAGAAGTCATACAAAATACAGCATTAAGAATAGCCACAGGAGCATTCTGTACTAGCCCCATTAATAGTTTACAATGTTTAACTGGAGAACCACCTTTAAATTTCCGAAGAATGTACTTGTCATTAACCTACGCATCATCCGTATATGCAATAAAATCGCATCCCACTTTCCATCACACTATTGCAGAACGTTTCAAAAAAACTTACGTAAATAAAAAAAGAACGAACCCTCCCTTTTACGAGAGAATCAGAAGATATCTCTCTCTCCATAATATTCAATTCCCAAAATTTTTTGATCAGACCAATACAGTAACTCCTCCCCCTGGACCTTTTCTCCTGCAATATGCGATTTAACTCTTTCTAAACACAATAAGTTTGACACCCCACATGCAATAATTATTCAATCTTTTCTCAACATACTTGCTTCTTTCCCAGATCATTGTCATATTTATACAGATTCATCTAAGACTGCTGATGGTGTGGGATCGGCAGTAGTAAATTCAAACACTATATTACAATTTAAATTATCTTCCACTTGCAGTATTTACTCTGGAGAACTATATTCAATTCTGCAAGCCCTCATTCATATTCGTACTCAAAAAATTCCAAAATCTGTCATAATCACTGATTCTCTCAGTGCATTACATACGATAGAACAGTTATATACAAGTAATCCTATAAGCATTTTAATAAAAGAACAATTACATTTACTAAAGAACACGATGCAGCAAGTAGGCTTTATATGGGTTCCATCACACATTGGACTTCAAGGAAACGAAAAAGCAGATTTTCATGCCAGAGAAGCAATACGCAGTGCGTCTTCAGTGTTAGTGAACTTAGTGCCTGTTTCCGATTACAAAGCATTCCTTAAAGGAAAAGTAATAAGCAAATGGGAAAACGAATGGAATCTTTCGCAATCAACTCTACGCACAATAAAGCCCTCAATTGAACCTTGGTGTGAGATAGACTTAAATCGCCAGCTGTTTGTGAAGCTAAATCGTTTACGCATAGGGCATAGCAGACTTACTAACAGCTACTTGATCTCTAAATCAAATCGCCCTATTTGTGACCTGTGTAATTGCGACATCAACGTAACACATATATTAATAGAGTGTCCTAAATACAATAGTGAAAGACAAAAACACTCAATACCTATCAGTATAAAAGCACTCTTAGGACCACACTGTAAGCTTACACATTTGTTTAATTATTTGAAAGACATTAATGTTTTAAACAAACTATAACCACTGTTAACATTTTGTAAACCCCATTCTTAATTTGTAAATTATGATACTGTTACCTAAATGTGAACTTATGTAATAATCAAAATACTATTAGATTTAAGTAACCATATGTATCAATGATAGTACAGCTAATAACCCAGAGTGGTTGATGCTGTTAACAATAAAATAAAAAAAAAATGTTTTGTCAGATTATCTAACTGCCACATTTATATACAAAAAATGGTATTTCAACTGCAAATTAATTTGTTAATATCTTTGTAACTGATATCAAAAAGTTTGTTAGTTGAAAAAATTGAACTTAACTGTACGTAATTGTTTTTACAAAGTTAAAAAGTTTAAAAAGTGATTTAAATAATTTGAAGTTTATTGCTCAAATTTTTTTTGAATTATTCTTTTTATCAAAATTTAAAATGCTTTTTCTTTTGAACACTTCATTTATATTCTGAAACTTACCTATCAGATGTTTAAATTTAGTTAATAAAAATATATGTAAATTAACTACAGACGACAGCCTGACTTTTATAAAATTAATGTTAATTTTTGTGAAATATTTTGTCTCAAAAATGCATTGTTTCGACAGAAAAACTTTCAAGATCCTCCTATTATTATCATCAGTATAATTTTCAGGTTAAAATAAAAACCAATAATAGGTAATACACAAATTTTATTTACACCGCAGGACACAACATACAAACGAATATAATCCATGCACGTTATAAATAACATAAAGACAAATCTTTATAAAAAGTCGTAACTTCGTTAAGCTCCCTTTTGAATTTTTTATCGAAACGATAACTCGATATAAATCCCGGTACGAAGCAAGTTCTTTTAGTGTAAGCTTTCTTGGCACTCATATTTAAATAATATTAACCACCAAAACCAGTAATTTTATATTAACTACGAATAATTAATTATTTTCAAAATTTTCACATTCACTCCAATGCAAAACTAGCATCTATCTCTACGCCACCGCCGCCTACTGGCAAACCAAGCAAACAGGCAAAATAGTGTACAGAAATTTCAAGGTCGTCCTGTCTCGATTCCTCTCCCCTGTGTTCGCACAATTAAATTCCAACAGAGGGTGCTCAAAATTTCAAAGATGGATGACAACTCTAGGAAAACAATAATAATTCATTTTGTCATTTGAATTCACAGTTCTAAAACGTTAAATTAAAATCACTTACAGGAGTGTTATGCCAAAGTAACCACTAAGTCTTGCAACTAAGACATCTTAGTTAAAGACGACTCAAAATAATTATGTTTAATCTGGATGCATGCATTAAAATTTGATGCTAACTACTGATTTGTTTTTACCTTTTTTTCATAAAAAACATAAAAAACGATAATCACACAGCATTCTAAAAATTATTAATCTATCTTAGGATTTCTAATTTTGTCTTTAATTTAATTAATAGGTGCACTACAGTTTATTTTAGACCAACAGATAACCTGGAAACTTGGAAACTAAGTAGGTGAATTTATTTTATAATAATCGTGTTCTGGAAATTACGAGGTGGTCGGGATATTTTGCATAACGATGTACATTCTATGTACAGAATATATACATTTTATTTATTTATTTAATTTTGCAGTCGTTTAAACATTAAAAAATACTACGTTTAATACAAACGTTAAATTAACAAAATGTGTGATTTGGCATTGGTTAATTTAGGTCATTACGTAGAGTATAATAGGAATGAATACTGAGGAGCACTGCAATAGTTTTTTTTAAGTCGAAATTATTGTTAATTACAACATAAACTGACCGCAAATATGTAGGTACACAAATTAATGGCAAAGTCAATGTTTTCCTTGAGTTGATGCTTTTCAAATTCGCCACCAGATTTATAAAAAAAGAGGTACTACTGTTTAGTCATTAAATACACCTTCATACATGCTCCAAACCCACATAGAAACTGTGAAACTATATACATACCTCATAATGAATTGGACCATACAGTAATAGAAAAATATATAGAATCTTTGAACTCATTCAATTGAGACAATATATAAATGAGTATCCGAAAAATAAAAGTAGCAGATACCCCCTTTTCGCTTAGTAGGGCAGAATAGTCTAAATTGACATGACGTTCACCCGAAAAATCTTAAGCAGTTTCAAAGCGCTGATGACATAGCGCACTGGTCTGGTAAACGCACCCATTGCATCCACCTGTTTAACGTAAGTAAGTAATTTTCAATAAATGTTTAATTCTTTTAAAGGGTAAAACTGGCAACACTGTCGAAGGTGACGAAAATTTGACTTCTTGGCACATGTCTGCCATAGATATTGTTTGAAATATTAAAAAACTTGATTATTTTAACCAATATTACGTATTTTTTCATAATTTAATTGTAAAAATCAGTTATACTTATTATGTTTTAGTTACTTTCTTTTTATTAAGACATATTTATATACTTTTGTAGCATTTTCACGTCAATTTTTTTGTTATTATTACATTTTTTAATTTTTTTAAAATTATTTCTTAATTTTTGGACACTTTTACTAGTTTCCCCCCAAAGAGACTAGTAAAATTTAAGCTTTTTGTCACTTTTTAGGCTAAGTTCGCAAAACAATCGGCAATTTCAAGGTCTACCCTTTCAGTAAATTTTTACCGTTATCTCTAATTATTATACACTTAATTGTGCCCTTATTTAATCAACCTTCACAACTCTGTATAGTAAGTTCATATTCTGACAGAATTTCTCTTTTTAGGAAATGTGACACTGGAAGGGCCTTAAGCTGACTAGGCCATGTTCATACGATCAAATTATAAGGATATAGCCTACCTTGATTAGTGGATTACTGCGTAGAATTAGTCCTACCACTAAGCTCGTAGTCTGTAGCCACCAAGTTTAATTGATTTTGAAGTGCGGTACTCCATTGGTGGTATCTGGGGCTTCTGCTGAGTGCAAATGAACCAACCAAGACCACAGATTCAGGTGTTCATCTGTTCGGAACCAACGATAAGCTGCTACTATATGCCCAAAACCCATTCCAGTCCAGTACAAATTGGAGACTAATGCCAAAACTTGAAATCGGACACAGCGAAAACCAACCAAGCGGAAAATTAACCAAACAAACCAACAAAGCAAACAAGGCCCAAAACAAACCAAGCATTATGACAATGGTTACAGCGTTAAAGTTAAGTATTATTTTTACTTCTAGAAAATAAATTAGTGAATTCTGCTAATAATGAACGTAAAATGTGTTCTACTAAGCTAGCTTAATTCACTAAAATAATTCTACCACTTTAATATGAATTAATAATATATTCCTCCTCACCCTGTGATGTAATGTGGCCAAAATTGTAGGTTTCACTTCGAAACTTTGTAAAATATCTAGGAAGCTATAAATCCCCGTCTTCCTGGTTCCTTATTTTCAAACCGATTTGAGAAATAAGTTCATACTTCCTAAGATTACTTCGGATAAAATTTGGGGTGTAAATCCTCTAACTAAGAGAAGAAGGACCTCCTATCATATCACCAGTCAAATTCCATCTGAAGGAAGGAAATGTGCAAATGTCAGTCAAATCTGACATTAGGAAAAATATAATTACCAACTCATGTTTTGAAATCTGCATTAAAGCTAGGTTCACCTAAATGTTTACTAAATTTTAGGGTACTTTGTGTACTAATTTACTTCTGGTACTACTGTAACCTTTGACACAATGACTTGACAAGACAAGGACGTGACCTTAACCTATGTTTACCAATCATGTAAACATTGTCTGTATACATTTATTTACTATAATTATTTTTAGATTCTTTAAACCAAAGAGGCTTCCTACCTCCAAAGGCTATAATAACCAGAACAGATCTAATCGAACCAACAGAAAGGTCAGTAGTTCTCTTCAAATCTTAAAGGAACACTCTAAGTAGGGTTACCATAATTTATTAAGGCCAAATCCGGACAGGGGCAGTCCAAGGGGTTGTAGAAAATGTAAAATGTGAATTTGGCTGTGTTGTTACCTCTATATACATTGTACATAATATATGCGAAATGCATATGGCACAATTAAAAATCTCTGCCAGTTAAAAAATTCTAAAAACGTAACAAAAAACTAAACGTAAATACACAGTAGTCATTACACTAACTCAACTACAACTAACTGTCAACCGAATATTGTCTGCTCATGCTCGTGGGCTGTTGACAAGTTGTGCGACCAACTTAACTAGGTGCTGCGCAGAATGAAATTTCCCTCCGTTGGGACAAGTGTTTTCCATTTTTTTTAGTAAAGAAAAAAATCCGGACATTTCTCATATCCGGACGCCAATCCGGACATGTCTTTCAAATCCGGACTGTCCGAACGAAATCCGGACGTATGGTAACCCTAACTCTAAGGTATGATATTTTATTTATTTCAGCTTTTACTACCAAAGTAATCGCTTTCTACATACTGGCAACCAGATAAAACTACATCCTCATCTGAAAAACTTTATCAAGATATATAAAATATAACATTATTAACCTGTTAATATATAAGCAAATAAAATCATTTTTAACTTTATATTTCTATTATTTACTATTGGAAAACAAAATCAATTATATACTACTACCTATATTTGAGCAATTACTATTCTGTGAGTGAATATTGTATTTACATGAATTTTCAATAATTAACAATACAACAATAGCAATTGTAGCATTTCAAGCGTAACACCATCAAAACAAAAAAATTAGAATATCTAGGACATGTAATGAGAAATCAAGAACGTTACGGCCTTCTCCAACTGATTCTCCAAGGGAAGGTAAATGGTAAAAGAGGACCGGGAAGAAGACGCATTTCCTGGCTTCAAAATTTACGTAAGTGGTATAACACGACTACCACTGAACTGTTCCGCTCTGCGGTAAACAAAGTCAAGATAGCCATGATAATCGCCAACATCCTGAACGTACAGGCACTTTAAGAAGAAGAAGTAAACTTTAAATAAAAACACCAGTTTGAAGGCTCAATAAAAAACCAGATGATTTAAACCAAGGTTTTAAGCATGTTGGTTTAAACCTGCCAACCCTGCCAAGCCGGGATAAAAGAGGAGGGGCCTCTAGGTTAGCTTAGCCCCTGCCTGGAGGAATACATATTTTTGGCTCACAGAATCGACACTGCCTCGGAACCAGAATGAAGAACTCGTTCCTGAAAAACTATGTACATTTATGAAAAAGTTGTATTTCATAAAAAACGTGGGAACTATGATAACTGGAAGAAGAAAAGCAACGCGCTTGCTCATAGTCTTGTAGGGGCAGTAAGGCCCAGATCATTCGTCTCAACAGTCTTTGTAGGATTGGCCGTGTTGCTCTACAAAAAGAGCGGCTCAAGAAAATTGGTTGATGTAGTTTCCTCTTTGGGGTTTTGTTCATCTTATACAGAAGCTGTTCCTCTGGAAGTGTCAGTGAATCGCAGGTGATTCGCAGAAAATTGACCAGCCGTGCTTTATACAGCAGGTGTACGATAACGCTGATTTTAACGTCGATGGATACCACCACAATTTTCACGTCAGGGGTGGCATTTCTTGTATTGCACCAAAACATGCTGTAGCTCCTAACCAATCCATTCCTCGGTTAAAACCGAAAACCGCACCTGAGGTTTATGAAAGTCAGGGAGCTGTTCAACATTTTATATTGTAATTTGTAAAATTAATAATCACGATATTTGACTCCCACCTTCGTAATACTGAATTTGTTCAATTTCGAACTTTTTTGAAGTTATCAAAGTGAATTTTTTATTCTGCGCGCATGCGCACACATACAGTATGGAATTTGTTGCTAAATGTTTTAAGTTATATATATGTATTAGTCCAAAAAAGGTGTGGAAAGAATATATTAGTGTTTTTAGTAAATATATTTATTATCATTTTTGTATCATTGGATTTGTCTACCTCGGGAATAAGATAATAAGTAATATTTAAAGTATTTTTATACTTCATTTGGTTTATTTGACACTATGTCTGATAAATCTTGTAACCCGCACAAACAAAAGGAGTAAAGCTCAGTGGTAGAGCGTTCGACTGGAGATCAAGAAGTCCCCGGTTCGAATTCGGGTGTTTTCTATTTTTTGAAGTGAAAACTTCTTTAGGGACGTTGTGCGATTTTTGGATAGGGGAAAAAGCATTGAATTCGCGACCGTCATCGCTTATGCTATATATTATTCGTATGTATATATAAATTGTATAGAAGTATTTAAATTTAAAATAAATGTAAAACCTATTTTACGATGGGGAAAAGGATTTATTTCGCGACCGTCATCTCTTCAGCGAAATAAATTTTGTACGTATCTATATTATGTATATGTATACATAAATTGTATAGAAGTATTTAAATTTAAAATAAATGTAAACCCTATTTTTGGATGGTAAAAAAGGACTTATTTCGCGACCATCATCGCGACCGTCATCTCTTCGACGAAATAAATGTACGTATATTTATTGAAGTGAAAACTTCTTTAAAGACGTTGTGCACTTTTTAGATGGAAAAAAACTATTGAAATAGCGACTATCATCGCGACCGTCATCGCTTTGGCTAAATAAATTTTTGAAGTGAAAACTTCTTTAGGGACGTTGTGCACTCTTTGGATGGTAAAAAGTAATAAATTAGCGACTGTCATCTCTTCGACGAAATAAATATTGGAAGTGAATACTTCTTTAGGGACGTTGTGTACTTTTTGGATGGAAAAAAGTATTAAATTAACGACCGTCATCGCATCGATGAAATTGATTTTTGAAGTGAAAACTTCTTGAAGGACGTTGAGCACTTTTTGGATGGGGAAAAATTATTAAACTAGCGACCGTCATCGCTTCGACGAAATAAATTTTTTAAGTGAAAACTTCTTTAGAGACGTTGTGCACTTTTTGGATGGGGGAAAAAGTATTAAATTAGCGACCGTCATCGTTTCGACGAAATAAATTTTTGAAGTAAAACTTTCGTTAGGGACGTTGGGCACTTTTTGGATGGGGGAAAATTATTGAATTAGGGACCGTCATCGCTTCGACGAAATAAAATTTTTAAGTGAAAACTTCTTTAGGGACGTTGTGCACTTTTTGGACAGGAAAAAGTATTAAATTAGCGACCATCATCGCTTCGACGAAATACATTTTTGAAGTGAAAACTTCTTTAGGGACGTTGTGTACTTTTTAGATGGGGAAAACGTATTGAATTAGCGACCGTCATTGCTTTGACGAAATAATGTTATGAAGTGAAAACTTCTTTAAGGACGTTTTGCTCTTTTTAGATGGGGAAAAAGTATTGAATTAGCGACTGTCATCGCTTCGACGAAATAAATTTTTGAAATTGAAAATTTCTTTAGGAACGTTGTGCACTTTTTGGATGGAAAAAATATTAAATTAGCGACCGTCATCGTTTCGACGAAATAAATTTTTGAAATAAAAATTTCGTTAGCGACGTTGTGCACTTTTTGGATGGGGGGAAATTATTGAATTAGGGACCGTCATCGCTTTGACGAAATAAATTTTTGAAGTGAAAACTTCTTTAGGGACGTTGTGCACTTTTTGGAAGGAAAAAGTATTAAATTAGCGACCGTCATTGCTTTGACGAAATAATGTTATGAAGTGAAAACTTCTTTAGGGAAGTTTTGCTCTTTTTAGATGGGGAAAAAGTATTGAATTAGCGACCGTCATTGCTTCGACGAAATACATTTTTGAAGTGAAAACTTCTTTAGGGACGTTGTGTACTTTTTAGATGGGAAAAAAGTATTGAATTAGCAACCGTCATCGCTTCGACGAAATAAATATTTGAAGTAAAATCTTTTTGAGGGACGTTGTGCACTTTTTGGATGGGGAAAAAGTATTAAATTAGCGACCGTCATCGCTTCGACGAAATAAATATTTGAAGTAAAATCTTTTTGAGGGACGTTGTGCACTTTTTGGATGGGGAAAAAGTATGAAATTAGCGACCGTCATCGCTTCGACAAAATAACTTTTTGAATTGAAAATTTCTTTAGGGACGTTGTGCACTTTTTGGATGGGAAAAAGGAGTATTAAATTAGCGACCGTTATCGAGACCATCTTCGCTTCGACGAAATAAATATTTGAAGTGAATACTTCTTTAGGGACGTTGTGTACTTTTTGGATGGAAAAAAGTATTCAATTAGCGACCGTCATCGCTTCGATGAAATTGATTTTTGAAGAGAAAACTTCTTGAAGGACGTTATGCACTTTTTGGATGGGGAAAAATTATTAAACTAGCGACCGTCATCGCTTCGACGAAATAAATTTTTGAAGTGAAAACTTCTTTAGGCGTTGTGCACTTTTTGGATAGGAAAAAGTATTAAATTAGCGACGGTCATCGCTTCGACGAAATAAATATTTGAAGTAAAATCTTCTTGAGGGACGTTGTGCACTTTTTGGATGGGAAAACAGTATTAAATTAGCGACCGTCATCGCTTCGACGAAATAAATTTTTGAAGTGAAAACTTCTTTAGGCGTTGTGCACTTTTTGGATAGGAAAAAGTATTAAATTAGCGACGGTCATCGCTTCGACGAAATAAATATTTGAAGTAAAATCTTCTTGAGGGACGTTGTGCACTTTTTGGATGGGAAAACAGTATTAAATTAGCGACCGTCATCGCTTCGACGAAATAACTTTTTGAATTGAAAATTTCTTTAGGTACGTTGTGCACTTTTTGGATGGGAAAAATATTAAATTAGCGACCGTCATCGTTTCGACGAAATAAATTTTTGAAATAAAAATTTCGTTAGCGACGTTGTGCACTTTTTGGATGGGGGAAAATTATTGAATTAGGGACCGTCATCGCTTTGACGAAATAAATTTTTGAAGTGAAAACTTCTTTAGGGACGTTGTGCATTTTTTGGATGGGAAAAAGTATTAAATTAGCGACCGTCATTGCTTTGACGAAATACATTTTTGAAGTGAAATCTTTTTTAGGGACGTTGTGTACTTTTTAGATGGGGAAAAAGTATTGAATTAGCGACCGTCATCGCTTCGACGAAATAAATATTTGAAGTAAAATCTTTTTGAGGGACGTTGTGCACTTTTTGGATGGGGAAAAAGTATTAAATTAGCGACCGTCATCGCTTCGACGAAATAAATATTTGAATTAAAATCTTTTTGAGGGACGTTGTGCACTTTTTGGATGGGAAAAAGTATTAAATTAGCGACCGTCATCGCTTCGACAAAATAACTTTTTGAATTGAAAATTTCTTTAGGGACGTTGTGCACTTTTTGGATGGGAAAAAGAAGTATTAAATTAGCGACCGTCATCGAGACCATCTTCGCTTCGACGAAATAAATATTTGAAGTAAAATCTTCTTGAGGGACGTTGTGCACTTTTTGGATGGGAAAACAGTATTAAATTAGCGACCGTCATCGCTTCGACGAAATAAATTTTTGAAGTGAAAACTTCTTTAGGCGTTGTGCACTTTTTGGATAGGAAAAAGTATTAAATTAGCGACGGTCATCGCTTCGACGAAATAAATATTTGAAGTAAAATCTTCTTGAGGGACGTTGTGCACTTTTTGGATGGGAAAACAGTATTAAATTAGCGACCGTCATCGCTTCGACGAAATAAATTTTTGAAGTGAAAACTTCTTTAGGGACGTTGTGCACTTTTTGGAAGGAAATAGCTATTTGTATAACAAGGGAGGAAAGTGTAACTTTTCCTCCCGAGAATGAAGTTTACTGCCCGACGCGTAGCGGAGGGCAGTAATCATTCAAGGGAGGAAAAGGCACTTTACTCCCATGTTATACATATGGTTTTTCCACCTTCCTCAAATAACAAGTAATTTTTTCATTTTTACTTAATTTATTTATGTAACTAACCAACAAAATTTATTAGAACTAAAACAACAAGTAGGTACAATGTAACTGTCAACTGTCAAATATAAGTCAAATTATTAATGTAAACATTGTTAAATCAAAATAACAATTTACTGTTTTTTACCATTCTGCAAAATAGAGGGTGTTTTATAAATAAACGTTAAAATGTATAGATACTTCGTAATAGAAAATAGATATTATACAGGGCGTCAATAAGTTATATTTCATGAATGAAATACTATGACGTCACTTTTACTTTTCCTCCCTAGGGAGGAAAAATATTTTCCTCCCTAGGGAGGAAAAGTACAACTTTGCTCCCTACAATCAGGTCCGGAAAAGTATACTTTCGGTAGAGGTAGGTGGAAAAAGTATTAAATTAGCGACCGTCATTGCTTTGACGAAATAATGTTATGAAGTGAAAACTTCTTTAGGGAAGTTTTGCTCTTTTTAGATGGGGAAAAAGTATTGAATTAGCGACCGTCATTGCTTCGACGAAATACATTTTTGAAGTGAAAACTTCTTTAGGGACGTTGTGCATTTTTTGGATGGGAAAAAGTATTAAATTAGCGACCGTCATTGCTTTGACGAAATACATTTTTGAAGTGAAAACTTTTTTAGGGACGTTGTGTACTTTTTAGATGGGGAAAAAGTATTGAATTAGCGACCGTCATCGCTTCGACGAAATAAATATTTGAAGTAAAATCTTTTTGAGGGACGTTGTGCACTTTTTGGATGGGGAAAAAGTATTAAATTAGCGACCGTCATCGCTTCGACGAAATAAATATTTGAATTAAAATCTTTTTGAGGGACGTTGTGCACTTTTTGGATGGGAAAAAGTATTAAATTAGCGACCGTCATCGCTTCGACAAAATAACTTTTTGAATTGAAAATTTCTTTAGGGACGTTGTGCACTTTTTGGATGGGAAAAAGAAGTATTAAATTAGCGACCGTCATCGAGACCATCTTCGCTTCGACGAAATAAATATTTGAAGTGAAAACTTCTTGAGGAACGTTGTGCACTTTTTGGATGGGGAAAAAGTATTAAATTAGCGACTGTCATCGCTTCGACGAAATAAATTTTTGAATTGAAAATTTCTTTAGGAACGTTGTGCACTTTTTGGATGGGAAAGAATATTAATTAGCGACCGTCATCGCGACTATCATCGCTTCGATGAAATAGATATTTGAAGTGAAAACTTCTTGAGGGACCTTGTGCACTTTTTAGATGGGGAAAAATATTAAATTAGGGAACTTCATCGCTTCCACGAAATAAATTTTTGAATTGAAAATTTCTTTATGGACGCATCGCGTATATGAAATAGGTATTGAGCTCGTAATTTATTTACTATAAGAAGTTTTCACTTCTGTCTGCACTTCCACGAGTGCCTGAATTTTTTTTTTAATTTTTGGTATTGTTTTAATAAAAATTTTTGGAAAGTACTAAGTAAAAATTAGTTTAATCTTTAAATAAAATATAGATAAACAGTTCGAAAGTATATGTATTTCGTTGAAATCATAATAGAAGTATGACTTCTTACGTGCGTACAAAGTACGCACACATTCTTTTTTTTTTCTTTAATTATTTGTGCAAAAAATTAAGGAGAAATTTATCAAATGACAGCATTCTAATAAAAAATAAAGTTTTGGAATGCAAAAAGTGGGTTTAGGAGAGACCCTTAAAAATTGCCAATTTTCAGCTCGCACTTTAGACCGAATGGTTCGCGTGAAAAAAACCAAATAGTGAGATTTGTAGAGAATTTTAAATACTTTAATGTATGTTAACAGACCATTTACTAAAAGTTAATAGTTTTCAAGAATTAAGCAAAAAAGCAGAAATGTTTCGCATTTTTCGCGATTTTTCCAATGTTGCGTCACGAAATTTTGTCCGCAAACCTCATAATCGGATTCAGTATCCCAAAATACCTGTAGAATGAAAGAAATCAGAACTACCCCAACATTTTCCCACTAGGGGGCACCTATAGTAATGGGCTAAAAATGATTAATGGGAACTTTTAATAACTTACCTTTTCATTTTTAACGAAGCCTAACTTATAAAGTTTATCGTACAGCAACAAATCTTTTTGGGCTCTTACAGTAGATATAATAATAATTCTTTTCTCCCGTCCCTGAAACGTTTCAGTTGTTCCGACATCGACACCTTCGATTTGATTTCCTTTAAGGAGGGCTTTCAATGTATACACCTAAAATACAATAAAAAAATACGGGTTTTTAAAATTGTTAAATTTAAATACATACTAATTACAGGTCTGGTTTATTTAAATTTTTTGACAATAGGTCTAATATTTAAATTGTATAAGAAATATCTTACCTGTCTGGCATACGGCGTAACAATACCGATATCGGAAGGTTTCACTTTGTCTTCCTCATCTAGAAATTCTAAAGCTTGCAGAGCTCTAATGTACTTTATTACCATTTGCGCCTCTTTCACGTTGAAATAACTAAAAACATATTTTAATATCATCATAAACCATAATTTAATTACCATAAATATGTATTATGGTGTATTCCACGAATTTACGACTGTTTTGGATTATCGCGACAACGAATATTTTAGTACGAAAGTATTTTGCTCTAATAATTACTCCAATAAACAACTATATAATTTGCAATTTACTTTCGTTCTTCATATTTTGCACAGTAAAATATTCGTTGTCGCCATAATCCAAGAGGGTCGTATATTCGCGGAATGGGGTATACTATTAAAAACACTGAAAATTATAGATATAGAATACCGATATAATCAATAGATATAATCACATAGTGGTAGAGAGCTGGTTCCTTTTTTATTATTTTACAATCCTTTTTTATAGTTCATAAACAAATTGTCTACATTCCTTTTTATCGCATGCTAGATTTATTGCTTCGGCCCATATTGTTCCTCTCGCCTGAAATACTTTTCTTACCATTTTGTTCCATGTCTGCCTTGATCTTCCCTTCTTTTTTCTATTATCCGCCTTTATTGTTTTGTATTATATTTGCCATACCTATTTTACTCTGGAATCATCCATTCTCTGTAGATGTCCTCACAAACTGATTTGTATTTGTTCTATGAATTTAAGAGTTGACTCTAATTCTAGTGCATCTCCCATCACAGTGTTCCTTATCTTGTTCATTCGTGTGACTCATTTGACTGTTATCTTAATCCATTGTGAGTCGAGAACAGTTGTAATATACTATTTTTATAAATGACAATTTATGTTATGTTGTACATATTTTTTAATATTCTTATTATTTTACTGCTAATGTCTCTTTTCCGCACTATATTTCCGTTTCCTTGTGCAGACATTATTAAAAGCCTTTTCCATATCTGTAAATCCAATACGATACATATTTTTCACCTGTTGTATACTCTTTTCAGTTATCTATTTCACTGTGAATACGACGTGGTCTTGCATACTTCTTCCCTTTTCCTAGGTCCACTTTATGATTCTTGCCAGCGTATTTTCTATATTGACATTTATTTGGTATAGCTATAAGTATTAGTACTATTACAAGAACAACATATGTAAAAATCGATACAAGTAAACTAAGAAACCCACTCCTAAAACAACGCCTGACAGATGAAATTAATAGCCGATTAATGAATGTTAAAGAACAAATTCTGCAAAATACTGAAACAAAAAGAAACAAAATAAAGACAGATGTAGACAAAAGAAAAAAAACAATGGATGATGGACGAAATCTTAGATTTAATGGAAGAAAGACGTCAGCATAAAAACAAAGATAATCAGATGTACAAAAATGCAAATAAATAAATAAAATCCAAAATTACACAGGCAAAGAACAATGATTAAAAGAACAACGCGCCAAAATAGAAGAACACCAGAAAAGACATGATAGTTTAGAAAAGACATGATAGTTTAGAAAAGACATGATTAGAACACCAGAAAAGAGATGAAAGAAATAAGAACACACATAAAAATATTACGGAATTAACTCAGAACAAAAAATGAAAAAGAAAACCGGGAATACTAAAAGATACAAATGGGAAACTTGTGTTGAGTACTAACGAAAAATTAAAGAGATGAACAGAATACATAAATGAATTGTTCAAAGACAATAGAACAGAGCAGATGGAAGTCGAAGTAGAAGATGATATGGCTTTAAAGATATTAAAAGAAGAAATTAAATCGGCATTAAAAAACAGCAAAAATGGTAAATCAGTAGGTCCAGACCAAATCCCAGTAGAAAGCTTAAATGCATAAATTATGAAACCTTAATGGAAAAAACCTTATTAATGGAATAGGAATAAAAATACTGAAATGGCTAAAAATGGCGAATTGGAATAAAAATGGCGAATTGGTGGCGCCATCTAGCGGGTAATAGCTGAACTATGACGGTAGACTCCTTCGCTGTGACGTCAGAATTTATCTCACTCTTACTCATTGGAAAGGTACTTCTCCCTCTAACACATTGATTTCCCCATCTTGGTAGTCGTGGTAACTTTGGTAATCTACTAATCATTAATAAGACACATTCTCAAATTATTCTTGAAAATAATGCATGGTCGTATAAAAGAAACTGAGAGGCGTTATTTGCTTTTAATGTGTTAGCTCAAAGATGCATGGACATGAATGTGGATGTGCATATTTGTTACGTTGATGTTGAGAAAGCATTTGACAAATGTAAAAAATGTATTAGTAAATGAAGACATGAAAAAAGATTCTAAAGACAAAAAAACATAAAGACAAAAAGACAAAAACAAAAGAGACTTACGAATAATAACAAACCTTTACTAGAATCAAAGAGCACAAATTGTAATAGATAACGAACCCAGTCCAGAAGTTGAAATCAGGAGAGGAGTTAGGCAGGAATGTATTATGTCTCCATTACTCTTTAATGCATATAGTGAAGGCATTTTTGAAGAAGCATTATTATCTTAAAGTAAAGGAATAATTTATTAACGGAAGATCTATTAACATAAGATATGCAGATGACACCGTGATTATGGCAAGCTCTGCTTAACAACTCCAATTACTACTAAACAAAACACATAGTTTCTGTGAAGAATATGGACTAAAAATAAATATAAAAGCAACCAAATACATGATAATAACTAAGAAAACAAACAAGCATACATTTGGGAAATATACCGATAGAAAGGGTTGATAAATACAAATACCTAGGAACATGGATTGAAAATGATTAATGAAAAAAGAAAAATGATCAAACAGAAATAAGGACCAGGATAGACATAGCAAGCTCTAAACATGAACGATACAAGGTAGAAGGACTCAAAGAAACAAATAAGAATAAAGAGTATAAAGAAAAGATAAGCATCAAACTAGAAAACAGACTATAACATGACAACCCAAATAAGGACTGGGAAGAGTGCTGAGAAATCATAAAAGAGACAGCTAAAGAAGTATTAGGCATAGAAGGTAAAGAAAGAAGAACAAGAACGAATGACTGGTTTGACGAAGATTGTCAGATTATAACAGACAGAAAAAACAGAGCATATTTACTGATGCAACAGGGGCACAGAACCCGACAAGCAGCGGAAGAATATAAACAACTACGCAAAGAAGAAAAGAAAACTCACCGAAGAAAAAAGAGAGAATATATGAACAAAGAACTTCAAGAACTGCAAGAACTAAGTAAATCAACAGAGACAAGAAAATTTTATCAGAAACTGAACAAAAGCAGAAAAGACTTCAAACCGAGAACAACGATGTGTAGAGATAAAGAAGGTAATATATATTGACAGAACAGCAAGAGATACTAAGAAGATGGACAGAACATTTTAAGGAAAAGCTTGAAGGATATGGGAGTGAGACGAACCCTGATATACCATTAGACCAAGCAGACAACAGAGAAAAGAGTCCACCAACAATAGCCGAGATTAGAACAGCAGTAGACAAATTAAAGAACAATAAATCACCGGGATCGGATCAAGTAGCCTCGGAATTACTGAAGGAAGGAGGAGACGCACTACAGAAAACAATACATGAATTGATAACAAAGATATGGTCAAATAAACAGCTACCAGCGGAGTGTAATAGCGGTATTATTGTACCATTACATAAAAAAGGAAATCAGTTAGAATGTGGAAACTACTATTGCCAATAAAAGTTACCATGGCTTAATCCGGCAACTAAGATCAGATAACGTCGCAAGAAAAACAAAATGCCAAATATACAAAACCGTAATAAGACCGGTACTCACATACGGCTCAGAAACCTGGACACTCACTAAAAGAGAGGAAACATTGCTAGCCACCTTTGAAAGAAAAATCTTGCGACACATATATAAGGGCACAAAAGAAAACGGAATTTGGCGAAGAAGGTTCAACTTTGAACTATACAAAATATACCAGGATCCGGATATCATAACATTCATTAAAATAGGACAGCTGCGTTGGATGGGACATGTAGAAAGAATGGAAGAAGGCGAAATACCAAACAAAATATTCAAACAGATGCCAGTAGGAAAAAGAACAAGAGGAAGACCGAAGCTGAGATATTTATAACAAATAGAAAATGATATAATAACCTTAAAAATAAAAAACTGGAGAAAAAAAGCACGAAGCAGATCAGAATGGAGAAGAATCCTGGAACAGGCCAAGACCCAGAAAGGGTTGTCGAGCCAGTGATGATGATGATGATAGACATAGCAATAAATGCGTTTGTAAAAATGAAAACAATTCTCTGCAACAAAGACCTTAGCTTAGAACTTAAAATAAGAGCTTTGAGATGCCACGTGTTCTCGATACTACAATATAACTTATAAGCTTCAGCAAGAACACATAAATAAGCTACAGTCATTTGAAATGTGGTGTTACAGAAGGATGCTTACAAAAGCATGGATACAGAAGAAAACGAACAGAAGTATTGCGAGAAATGGGTAAAGAATTCGAATCAAGAAGGAACGAATATTCGTTCCTTCTTGAAACTGACAAAAACTTACAAAAAGTATAATATCAATGATTTTAGTATACGTCTAGATTCTAATTCTAATACCTCACACTAATCTAACTCTTTTCTGTCAAAATATTGACAATATAGTGACATAATTGTCTCTGAAACCTTTCTGCGTGAATATTTTAAAATATCTCAGTAATTAGTGGTTTTTAGCATAGATATTTATATTTAAAGAGTTACATTTTTTGCATTTTTATATTTTTGCTTTAGTAATATTCATTGCAATTATCTTTTTGTCAATACTGCTTTTATATTATATGTATAGAACACCTCTGACAAAAATCTCGCTCTAGTGAGTTATTTTTTAATGCCTAATGTCACCATTTTACCTTTGATAATTTTTTTAGCGTCCCTGATGATGTTAGCGACTGCTAACGAAATATTAGATCCGTAGAAAAGAGTATACGTAGTCCTCAATTTCAGTTGTTTACCCAATAATTTAGTGACTTTTATAAGTTTTATATATACAGTGAGGACGTTTGAGTTGGAATAAATTCATTATCTCGAGAAGGGGCAAATTTGGAGACAAATGCTGAGACATGTCGATTTTTATTTTTAAATTATGACTTTTTGATATATAATATATATATATATATATATATATATATATATATATATATATATTTATATATATATATATATATCATACTAAAACTTTTTAGTAACGTCGGTCATCTGGGCGTGATGACGCAATCAATGATTTTTTTAAATGAGAGCAGGGGTCGAGTGATAGCGCATTTGAAAGGTTATTTAATTCTCTATTCAGTAATATAAACGTAAACGTTATTATTTATATAGGGTGCCCAAAAAAAAAATACTTTTGGATTAAATTAATTGAGACGAAAAGAAGAATGTATGTAATTCATTTATTTCAAAATACGTTTGAGTGATGTCAGAAAACAGAAAGAAATGTTTATTTGCCAAATAAACATTGTTTTTCGCTTTAATTAAATGTTAAAACTGCCACCTACCTGTCTCTTAGAAGTTTGAACATTAAATTTAAGCGAAAAGCACTGTTTATTTGTGAAATAATAGTTATTTATGATGTAAGCAAAGTGTTAAAGGTCACGTTTAAGGCACGCATTCACATGAGTGCCTTATGTACTTTTTAACACGCATATCATACAATATTTTTTCTACAAACGTAATTACAGGACAATATCTACAAAAACTTTTACTTGAACTTGACTGACATTCCATTTTTATATTTTTTTGACATTACATCAAAATTGCTTATACGCTGTGAGCTCGTACGTAGAAGGGATATTTACAAATTCGCGAGCGCCAGTAGTGACAAGTCTGTAAACGATTACTGGAAATTTGACATAAATGTCAAAGTGATTAATTTAAAATTAAAATTAAAAACATTAATTATAAAAAATATTAGTTTGTCAAAGCTGTGGTATATATTTTTACCTTAAATATACTTACGTTTTAAATACTGAATTTAAGTTTTTTTAATGTTCCGTAATATCTAATTATAAATTACTATATTAATCTTAGCGCCATCTACACGATAATGGTGAAAGTAGCCGAAGTAAGAAATTCATATTTTATCAATAGAACGTCAAAATGATTAGCAACATCTTAAAAAAATCGATTACAATTTAATTACTTTTTTGCGTTGTAAATATTAAGCGATAACAATTAAATAATAAATTTAAAAATTACCAGTGAAAGTTGATTAGTAATCCGCTAGGAGCGACACCAGCGAAGCTCAGAGCGTATACGCTCTGAGCTTCGCTGGTGTCGCTCCTGGCGGATTACTAGCGGATTACTAATTCAACTTTCACCGGTAATTTTTAAATTTATTATTTAATTGTTATCGCTTAATATTTACAACGCTAAAAAGTAATTAAATTATAACAGATTTTTTTAAGATTTTGCTAATCATTTTGACGTTGTATTGATGAAATATTAATTTCTTACTTCGGATACTTTCACAATTATCGTGTAGATGGCGCTAGATTAATTTATAATTACATATTACGGAACATTAAAAAAACGTAAATTCAGTATTTAAAACGTAAGTATATTTAAGACAAAAATATATACCACAGCTTTGACCAACTAATATTTTTTATAATTAATGTTTTTAATTTTAATTTTAAATTAATCACTTTGACATTTATGTCAAATTTCCGGTAAACGTTTACAGACTTGTCACTAATGGCGCTCGCGAATTTGTAAATATCCCCTCTACGTACGAGCTCACAGCGTATACGGTCAATAAAATCGGCAGTGCCATAAAATTTTTAAAGCACTAGCGCCTTAAAGTAGCATTTTTAACGCTTTTATGAACTGCTCAAAATTGCATTTTTAACATGGTTGTAGAAAAATATTATTACCTGTTTCTCTGATAGCAGTAAAATGTATTTTGTATAAAATAAATTGCTTACATTCTTCTTCTTGTGTAAATTAATTTAATAAAAAAAATGTGTACACTCTGTATAAATAATTATGTTAATGTTGATATTACTGAATAGAGAATTAAATAATCTTTCAGATAAGCTATTATTACACAACCCCTACTCTCATTTAAAAAATCATCGATTACATTATCACGCCCAGATGTATGACGTCACTAGTAAGATATATCTACCAAAAAGTCATAACTTAAAAATAAAAATCGACGTGTCTCAGGATTTCTCTCCAAATTCGCCGATTCTCGAGATAATGAATTTATTCCAACTCAAACGTCCTCACTGTATAATGTATTATACAGTGATGAGCGCGCTTATAACCGACACAATAGCTCAAAAGAAGGAAAACATAATACATTGCGAAACAAATAGAGATGAAACTAGTGGAGGTGGAAATTATTAGTAGTAATTGCACGAGAGCTCTAAAATTATCGAATTTTTCCCGAGTGACACTTTGACAGTTTTAATTTCACGACCCGAAGGAGAGTGAAATTATGTCAAAGTGGCACGAGGGAAGCAATTTGCTGCGATTATTTCATGAATAAAACTTTTCAAAACCAAAATTTTATTGTAATTTATTTATTTAAGTACAAATTACTACAGTTAAACACACAGTTGTTATAAATATTTGACGGTTGAAAGTCAATCACTTTTATAACTTTTAAAACAGTAATTATTATTAATGTCACTGAATGTATTTTTTCGTAGCAACGAAGGGCATCTGACGTATTTTACTTGACGACGGGATAATATCAAAAATTATCACTTTAATTTTTGTTTCTGTAACTTTCTATTGAAATCTATGAATGAAATAATCGTTATAAATGTATAAATTAACGCTATATTACATAGTTTCCCACCTTTAGACGTCTAAACATAGTTTCCCACCTTTAGACGTCTAAAGGTGGGAAACTATGTATAATGTAATGTTAATCTATACGTTTATAACGATAATTTCCACCTTCACTAGTTTCATCTGTTTTTCATCTTTTGAGCTATTTTGCCGGTTATTAGCGCAATCATCACTGTATTGTTTTTACATATGTACATAATAAGTGCAATAAAAAAATTACATTGAATTGCGTTAAAATTAAATTGAATGAAAAATTACCTAGGCGACTTTCCCTGCCTTTGCTCTTTGGATAATAAACTACAAAATTCAACAGCATCGCCTGTGAATTTTGGGTGTGAGTTCTTCTTTCCCGCAACACTGTACATTTCTTGTAGCTTTTGGAAGACGCAAGTTGTTGCTAAGGGGTCTAATAATGACCTTTGTGACTGGGCCTGAAAGAGTACAAAATTGCAATGCTTAGTTTATATGCAAAAGTTCTATATACAGGGTGTTTAATTATTAATTGGAAATATTTTAACTGATTCCTGGTCTCAAAGTGCACTCACCGGCACAAAATTCCGCCACCCAAAATTTTTGATTAAGTTTGACAATTTATAATTTTATTATTTGTAATCCGATTTTCAAGATTCTTACACCAGTTTGTAGGTACATGTATTCATATTGTTTGATATTATTCAGGTAACAAAAAATTTGCTTGCATGTCATTGTACAGGGATGAAAGGAAGCGTTGTATTTTCTCCTAATTTTAAAAAATTCTCTGGAAAAATGGATTAGCTGATTTTGTTTCATAGTCCTGTCATATTTTCCCGGAGGCATCACCAACATTTTGTTTTTTCAATTATCCGAATATCTTTTTTCTTGTAAAGCTGTACCATTTTTTGTAAATAAAAACACTGATTGACTCATACAATTGAGGTTGGATTGATAAGATTAGAATGGCCCGCATGCAGCCCAGATCTCAATCATATTAGCATTTATAGGATGAATAAAAAAAGCTATTTGCCGTCATCCTAGGCCTCCAGAAAATTTGGTACAGTTATGGCCCTGGTAGAGGAATATCGGGCTATTCCCCAGGCAAGGAAAACACATCTTTATTAGATGCTAAACAGATTGCGAGCAGTCGTTGCTGCAAGAGGTGGACATAACCACTATTGAATTGTTTTGTTTTGATGTTAAATTTGTTTTGTTTTGTTGTTAAATTTGTTTTGTTTTATTAATTTTAGTGCGTTTGATATTTTTAATTAAATAAACCTTCAAAGCAATGTTTTTAATTACAGCTCTTACAAGAAAAGAGATATTCAGATAGTTCAAAAAACAAGACCTTAGTGATACCTCCAGGATAATACAAAAGGAGTATGAAACAAAATCAGCCCTCCAATTTTTCCACAGAATTTTTTAAAGTTAGGAGAAAAAACAACGTTTACATTCACCCCTGTATAATGCCATCTAAGCAAAAATTTTTTGTTACCGGAATAATAGCAATTGACATCAATACATGTACCTACAAACTCGTGCAAGAATCTTTAAAATCGAAGTACAAATAATAAAGTTATAGATTGTCAAACTTAATCAAAAATTTTGGGTGGCGGAATTTTGTGCCGGTGAGTGTATTATGTTTTAACCCAAATCACTTGGCTCGGAAATGCTTCTTGTGGGAGCTAGAGCTCTTTGAAGATGGCGTTTTGTAATTAGTGTTTTTAAATACCCCCAGAACGCTTCTGTTTAGAAAAACGAAAACATAATTTTTGGTAGGTCAGCGGTTATTTTATCACATATGCATAACTTTTTGATCTTTAACTTTCAAGCATTTTTGAAATTGATTATTAAATTATTATAAAGGTATTCTAGTACTAAAATACCGTTTTTTAAATTCTTTTCCAATTCGAAAAACGAAAAATTTTCATATCATTTTTTCTAGAAAAGCTTGTATTCTATCGACTTAAACCAAGAGTACCTTTTACCTAAAGTTAAAAAGACAAAAAAGATATGCGATAAAATAACTGTTGCCCTACCCAAAACGGACGCCTGTGACCGGTACTAGAAATTTGCAAATTATGGAATCAATTTATCTCGTTGAAGATAAATAGGCGTACGAAGATATAAAAAACAAGACTCCATCTTTAAAGAGCTAGGAAAGAGTAATTAACTATTCTAATTGAGAAATAAGCCACAATTTAACTTAAAAAATAAAATCATTTTTTCATTTAAATTGTGGCTTATTTCCCAATTAGAATAGTTAATTTCTTCTTATCAGTCGTGATAGGCTCTTTTAAACGAATATTAAAAAATCTTGCATGATCAAAAATGGTACCTATTAAGTCAAAAATTAATATAAAAAATGATACCCTTTAAGGGGATCGGTACACAATTTAGGCTCCTATGCTATTTATATGCATTACTTTTTTTCGAATTCTGAGAAAACTAATATGTATTTTTGAAAAATTTAAACACAGAATGAAAGATTGCATTATTACCGAGGGCCGAAAGTCCATGAAAACTTCTATTTTATTTTAATTTGTTACAGGGGCGACAAAAAAGAAAAAAAAATAGTGTGATTTTTAATTTGAAACATCTCATTCAAAAGAAACTTTTTGTTTATTCTAAGGGACTTTCGGCCCTCGGTAATGATGTAATCTTTCATTCTGCGTTTAAATTGTTCAATAATATTTATTAGTTTTTTCAGGATTCGAAAGAAATAGACACCATTTCCGTGGTGATATTTTCCAAATCGAACATTCGCTTTTTCTGTCATACAACGCACTCAGTCGAACAGAAAGTGTTGACAAGACAGTGACAATTTTAAATATTTGACACGGCTTCAGGAATATTTTAAGTTGTTGATTAAATAATATTGATAGTAATAGAAATTAATATTAGTATTAGTTTTAGGATAAGATACGAAAAAATGACTAATAAAATAAAAAATAGTAAAATTGGCGAATTGATTTAGTGTCCGCAGTCATATAAACCCAAACAAACAACAACAATATTGATAGTGTATTTCATTAATAATTGATTTAAGACGTGAAATTAATAAAAAGTTATTTATTATTTATGGAAGAGCCCAGCAGAGAATGCACCAGGATATATTTTGTGATCCAAGTATTTTGTTGTTAAAGATTATCAAAATTTATATAAGCGTTCCATAGTAACAATATATTATTAAAAAAATCACTTTATTACTTTTCCTCTTTTCTCGATGAAGTATTAGTTTTTATGGTATAGTAAGTATATAACTTATACGGCAGAGAAATAAGGTAAAAACATACCATGTTCGGGACACTTGAGCAGCCAGGTTGTAAATATGTTTTTTCGGTACTATATACCTCTCTCGTTCCTCCCTCACTGTGGAGTATTGGGCGCTTATGCGTTTCTTGGCCAAAAGTGTAAGATTGCTGCCTGGCCGGGACAGTGCATCTTCTTTTGTTTTTATTCTCTGGATAAATTGTGAACTAATTCCCTCCACTCTCTTTTTGACTTCGCCCCATCTTAGTCCAATTTTTTCGTGTTCTCTCGTTGTTGTTCTTTTCCAGCTGTTGTCTGGTCTGCCCCTCTTTCTTTTTCCCTCTGGTTGGTATTCAAGTGCTTGTCTTGCTATGCTGCTTTGGTCTTTCCTTAAAGTGTGGCCGATCCATTTCCATTTTTTTCCTTGACTGTAGTAGATACGTTAGTTTGCTTTGTCCTTTCCCATAGTTCTGTATTAGTTATTTTGTTTGGCCAGTATATTTTCAGGATTTTTCTTCAGATTTGTTTACAAATGTTTCTAGTTTTTTAGTTGTATTTTCGTCCTGTTTCCATGTTTCTGCTCCATAGAGCAGTATACTTTTAATGCAACTGTTAAAGATTTTAATTTTTGTTGTTTCCGATATTTCGTTTGTTTGCCAAATTCTATTTAAAGCGTTGAATGCGTGTTGCGCCTTTGTTATTCTCGTCTGTATATCCTTTTTACACCCCCCGCTCCTTTCCATGACAGATCCCAGATATGTGAACTACCTCTTCTACTTCTTTACCGTTTATCATTATTTTATTATTTGGATGGTTATTATTTTTTAGAAGTTTAGTTTTTTCTGTGTTTATTCGAAGTCCGATCGTGTCGGAGTACTGTGCCAATTTGTCAATTTTTGCTTGCATATGATTTCGGTGTTCAGTTATCAGGCAGATGTCATCTGCAAATTCGAGATCTTCTAGCTGTTTGAAAAGGTTCCACCTGATGCCTGTTCGATCGTCGATTACTTTCCTCATTACCCAATCTGTCATAATAAGAAATAGGGTAGGGGATAGTATACAACCCTGTTTGACTCCACTATCTATGGATATTTCTTCTGTTACTTCACCTGAATGTTCTAGTTTGGCTTTGTATCCTTCGTAGAAGAGTTTAATAAAGTTTATGATTTTTTGTGGTATCCCATATAATCTAAGGATTTTCCACATCTGTGCCCTATTTACACGGTCAAAGGCCTTTTCGAAGTAGATAAAACTCACATCTATATCTTTATTTCATTCATTTGTTTGTTCCAGATAATTCTAAGGGTGCAAATGTGATCAATAGTGGAATGGTTGGAACGGAAGCCTGCTTGGTTGTTTCTCAGTTTTTTATCTAGTTCCGGCTTCAATCTTTCCAAAATGATTTTGGTCAGCACTTTGGATGTGGCACTTAGTAGTGTTATTGCACGCCAATTGTTGCATTTGCTCAGCTCCCTTTTTTGGGTATTTTTATAATCAATCCCTCTTTCCACTCCTTTGGCAATTCTTCGTCCGTCCATATTTTATTCAAAAGTGTATGTAGCATCTCTACTGACTGCTCGGTGTCTGCTTTTATTATGTCAATGGGTATATTGTCGATTCCTGCGGCTTTGCCATTTTTTAGTAGTTTTAGGGTGTTTCCAACTTCTTCCATTGTAATTTCTCCAATATTCACTTCTAGCTCTGGTGATTCTACTTCATCTTCTATGATTTGAGTTATTTCATGCTTAGCATATTTATATCTCTTCGAAGTATTCCTTCCATCTTTGTATTATTTCTTTCTCATTTTTTATTCTATTTTCTTGTTTATCCTTTACTTCTCGTATATTTCGTTGTGCTTTTCCTGTTAAGTTTCGTATGATTGTATATTGTGTTCGTAAGTCGTTTTCTTTCGCTGCTTCTTCTGATATATTTAGCATCTCATTTATATAGTTTCTTTTATCTTTTCTGGCTTGTTTTTTTACTTCTGCGTTTTTTGCCTTGTATTTCCTTTCAAGTGCCCTCTCTTCTTCCGATCCTTCCTTTTGTAGAATTTCTTCTTTGATTTTTTTTCTTCTATCAGTAGTAGAGTGTCTTTGGTAATCCATTTTTTATTTTGTCTTCTTTTTAATCCGATTGTTTCTTTTGCTGTATTCATCATCACTTCTTTAAAATATTTCCATGTTTCTTCGACTGACTCTCCAGTTTGTTGTGATACTGTTCGGTTAATTGCCAGTTTCTCACTGAATTTATTTCTTATACATTCTTGTTTTAGGGCATCAACGTTGTACTTGTTCCTTCTGCTGATTTTTTGGTTTTTATCTCTGGCTAATTTCATTTTTAGTCTCGCTTTGATTAGCATGTGGTCTGATCCCACATCAGCACCTCTTAAGCTCCTGACATCTTGCAGCCAGCTTCTCCATTTATATTCAATTATTATGTGGTCTATTTGATTCTGGTACCTCCCTCCCGGTGATTTCCATGTTTCCTTATGTATCCGCTTATGTTTAAAGATGCTTCCGCCTATTAAAAGTTCATTTTGCTCACAAAATTCGATTAATCGATTTCCATTGTCGTTTCTCTCTCCGATTCCCTCCTTTCCCATCACATGTTCATGTCCTTTATTATCATTTCCTATTTTTGCATTAAAGTCTCCGATTACTATTTTTATATCTCTTCTATATTTATTATTAATCCTATTAAACGTTGTTTGTAGTTGCTCGTAAAATTCTTCCTTCTCATTTTCGTCGTTTTTATTTGTGGGAGCATATACATTTATTACTATTATGTTATAATATCTTGCCTTCAGTCTCGCCCAAATAATCCTTTCTGACACTGGTTCCCACTCTACTAGAGCCTTTCTCCCCTTTTGGGCTAGCAGTATTGCCACTCCCTTTTCGTGTTTCGTCATTTACATCCGTGTTCCCAGAATATATCATTAGCTGTTGGTCACCTACTCGGGTTGATCCACTACCATTCCATCTTGTTTCGCTTAGTCCGACAATGTCTAATTTGTACTTATCAATCTCTTGGCTTACCTGCTCCAATTTGCCGGTTTCGTGTAGGGTTCTTACATTCCATGCACCTATAAATATGTTCTCTCTTATGTCTATTTCATGTTTATCTTTCGTTTTTGCTCTATACCTAATGCATTATAAATACAAAAATGCCCGTCATAGTTCGGACGAGAATTTTAGTTATTAACAAATAAGTGTCAAAAATTGCAGTTTTTTCGTTTAAATCGCCACAGGTAAAATACGGTAATTAAATATCTTATTTATAGTATCCTTCTTTTAGTAGATGAGCAACGGTTAAAAATGACAGTTTTGAATTTTGGTCCGATCATTTGTTGCTTCGGAAATTTCAAAATAAAACTAAAATTTCGCAAATAAAAAATTTGCTATAACTTTTGCGAAAATGGCCTTCAGACTTTCATATTGCATGAAAAGTTGAGTCAAGCTATCCATATAATGCACAAAAAAGTTTAAAACGATTCGTCAATTAGTTTAAATTTTATTCAATTTGTTTATCACAAAGAGCTTTTTTTTGCAATGTTATTGTTCAGAAAATAAGAATGATATAGCAGTTCTGAGGAAAGCACGTGAGAGAAGGATAGTTATTTTCAACGAATTTAAAAAAAATCGATAAAAAGTCATTTTTACCATTCCGAAAACATTTTACTAAAGTAGAGTCATTTTTGGCTAATAAACAATTTGAATAACTTTGTTAATATGGACCATATATGCTTTGGCGGGCTCCAGTTTTTGTTTTTTTTTTTCGTCATCTGTTCGTTTTATTGATAAAATACTTATGTAAAATAAAACAACACAGTGTAACCTACAAATTATGACCTATGCACATTTTACAATCTGTGCGCCCCAAAGCCACAGTGGTGGCCCAAAATCAATTTTGCATATTTTCGCCACCTACACGCATTTTATTGTATTAATGCTATATTAACCCTTAAACGCCCAAGGGTGGGTAAAAAATGTCCACTTAATGCGTATTCTCTTGTAACATATTTATTACGTGTTTAAATTTTTTTTTAAATTATTTATTGTTAAAAAGACAGCCCATTATCGAATGTTAATTTGGTTCTACCAATATTTTTGAAAATAAAAGCAGCATCTTGAGTTAAATATGGATGGGCATAAAAAGTACACCCTTGGCAAAACTTGTTACTAAAGGTTTCTATATAATTTCTCGTTGGTAGGAAGATAATCCATATAATTATCGATGTATAATTACATAATCTACATAATTATCCGCCAATGAGGAGGCTGAAAGAAAGAATATGGAGAAAATCGACAAATCTGAATTACTGGTATGTTAATTTTGATGACATTGTAATTTTGTTGTAAGGTTTGTAAATTGTTTATATTAATATTTTAGATGCTGTGTTTATTAAGCATAAGATTCTTAAGTTTAATCCATTTTCAACAACTCTCAATAAATATATTAGCTATTTTCGAGGTGGACATTTTTTACCCACCCTTGGGCGTACATGGAACCTAAAAAAGGTTGGGCGTTTAAGGGTTAATAGCACAATATTTACCCTTAAGTGGTCGCTAAGCAGTGGCGGATCCAGGGAGGGGTGATGGGGGTGATCACCTCCCCCCTCTCAAACCAAGTGATATTATATTAAAAGATTATAAAAATATTCATTAATTTTTATAGAAATACTTTCACCCCCATCACCCCTCCCTGGATCCGCCACTGCTTAGCGACCACCTAAGGGTAAATATTGTGCTATTAAAGTAGCAGTAATGCAATAAAATGCGTGTAAGTGGCGAAAATATGCAAAAATTGATTTTGGGCCACCACTGTGGCTTTGTGGCGCAAAGATTGTAAAATGTGCATAAGTCATAATTTGTAGGTTACACCGTATTGTTTTATTTTACCTAAGTACTTTATCAATAAAACGAACAGATGACGAAAAAAAAAACAAAAACTGGAGCCCGCCAAAGCATATATGAGGTTTACGGCGCCACTGTGCCGTAACGGTTGCATAAACGAAAAAAATGAATAGGACCTAATTTTTAGAGTAAATAGTGGTCTTTAACATTGTATAAGTTTTGTTTAAAAAGAATGCATAGGTAATGAGACAATCGTAAAAACATGCTCGCCAAGGGATACGGGTAGTTTCTGCAGTATATTTTCAAGGATAGGGGTGGTTTCCGCAGGGATGTTGCAATAACCATATATATTTTTGAAATGCACTTTTTTTTTTGGCTACAGGGGTTGCACTAGGAAATCGCTTTTGGTGTCCATGCATGGGTAATAATAACGTGCACAAAATGATATATGAAGCATATTAATAAAGAGCATTGTGCGTGAAGGATTCCAAGAAAATCTCTTTATTTATTAATTCTTCTTTTTTTGGGGTGGTTCCGGGGAAAAAATAGGGATGCATTATACAAATTTGTAAATAGCACCAGTACTTGGGTAATCTCTGAAAGTCTTTTTACTCTAGCATAAACGGTCCAGATGGTATAAAAAGGGGCTTTTTAAAATGTAACAACCTGTAATTAAAAAAATGGCAATTACCCTTAAGTGAAACCTATACCAAAAAATCAATCAATTAATTGTGAATAATTGCCGCAAGGATTTCTTCTTAATTTCCGTTACAGTTAGGGAAAAATATATACTTTTTAAAAACATCTTTTTTAAAAACTTGTCAACTTTGGGGCGCTACCCCCGCTAAAGGGTGGATGATAGACAGATGCTGTCGGGAAATAAATCGTAGAAAATATAGTCCTCTTCATATTTCTATAAAAGAAATTTTTTGTTTAAGGTACAGGAAGGGCTACGTTCCGCAAAAACCACAAATTACCCCCTTTAAAGGGGTGAAAAGGGGGTTCCGGGGCGAAATTTTTTCAGAAAAAGTTAGTCTTATAATAAGCACCCCTTGATATACCAGAAATAAAATAAAACCGGACTTGTGCCCATTTTGCAAGGTTCAACCTTTGTTTCCTACACTATAAACAAATTGAATATAATTTAAACTACATAATTGACGAATCGTCTTGAAATTTTTTGTGCATGATATGTACTTGTCTCAACTTTTCGTGCAATATTAAAGTCTTAAGTTCATTTTCTCAAAAGTTATAGCAAATTTTTTATTTTCAAAATTTTAGTCTTATTTTGCAATTTTCGAAGCAACAAATGATCGGACCAAAATTCAAAAACTGACATTTTGAATCTTTGCTCATCTGATTTTTATAAAATATGAGCAAAGAAAAATTTGATTTTTATAATTTGTTTAAATTTTTTTTAATGTAGCAATAACTCCGAAATTATGGCGGGCATTTAAGTATAGGGAATGTAACATGAAAAATAATCAGTATTTCTTAAGGATGTCAAAACGCAAATAATATACAGGGTGAGGCAAATAAAGGGCCTATTAGAAATATCTCGAGAACTAAAGGCAACAGAATCATGAAAATTTGAATTAAGGGGTTTTGAAGAGTCATCTATTTAATTAAAATATTTTCATCTATTTGCTACTTCCGGTTATACCGGAAGTTGCTTATAACTTCGTTTTTTTTAAATGGGACACCCTGTATATTTTTACATTTTTGGATTCTCTTCGATGTCATCTTTCTTAAAATATGAGGTTTTGTAATGTTATACAGGGTATTTTAAAAGATAATTACGTTTTTGTATTAATTTCGTAGCAATATTCACACCCTGTAGAATTGTAGTAGTTTGACATATAAAACTCTACTTACGTTCAAATGATTTTTAAAATAGTCTTATATTGTTAAGAATCATTAGTATAGCTAAATTTTTAATTTTAGTATACAGGGTTGGTCGAAACTCGGAATGAGTATTTTCTGAGTTTTATTAAATTGAACACCCGGTATTTTAGTATTGTAATGAAATGATATTTTATGGTACTTGTTTATTTCTTAAGCATTCCCTATACCTAACTGCTTTAATTTGTGCTTAATTGTTAATCGCACCCACAATCTTAACTACGTAGGTATTTTGATAGCTAAACTATTATTGGTCATTTTAAGGATTAGTCTGGATTAATAGGTATTTATTTCTGAAAAATTATTTGTGATTGAATTTTTTTCACGGCCAACCTAATAAAATTTTACGTATTTTTTGTTGCAATTAATGTTTAGCTTGAATCACCAATAACTCACAAATTAAAGCAATTAGGTATAGGGAATGCTTATAAAATAAAAAAGTACCATGAAATATCATTTCACTACAATACTAAAATACAGGGTGTTTCATTTAAGAAAGCTCAGAAAATATTCATTCCGAGTTTCGACCAACCCTGTATACTAAAATTTCAAAATTAGCTATACTAATAATTCTTAACAATAGTAGACTATATTAAAAATCACTTGAACGTTAGCAGAGTTTTGAATGTCAAACTGTTACAATTCTACAGGGTGTGAATATTGCTACGAAATCAATAAAAAAACGTAAATATATTTTAAAATACCCTGTATAATATTACAAAACCTTATATTTTAAGAAAGAAGATATTGAGGAGAATCCAAAAATGTAAAAATATACAGGGTGTCCCATTTAAAAAAAACGAAGTTATAAGATGAAAATATTTTCATTTAATAGATCATCCTTCAAAACCCCTACATTCCAATTTTCATGATTCTGTTGCCTTTAGTTCTCGAGATATTTCTAATAGGCCAGTTATCTGCCTCACCCTATATAGGGTATTCCATTTGAAATAAGAAAGTTCATTAGATTTCCAGAAAAACTGACGATTTGACAACACTGTAATTACCACTATAATATTGGCCGTATTAGAAAACCCTTATCCACCAAAATCTATAAAAATCTTTTCAGCGGTTTCCGAGATTTTGCCGTGTTTCCTTTCTTTCTCGCTACCCTGTATAGTTCCAAAAAACTCATTTGCAACCTGGCTGTCCAAGTGTCCCGACAAAAACCTTATTTCTCTGGACTATTATTGCAACAACTGAATACATAGTTAGTGAAAAAATAGTCCTATAATTTAAGCAATTACACACGTAACGGTTGTCCATAAACATTCAAAAACTGAACGAAAATCTCTATAAAGCTAATGACAATGGCATTGTCAACTCCTAATGTTTACATCTGCAGTTTCCATACCAGCGATAATTTTACTACACGTAATTTGCCATGTAAAAAAAAGAAAAAGTAGAGACAGCTCCGTAAAATATTTTCGCCTACACTCAAATAACTTTTACCTGCAACTGGTCTCCGTAGAACAGCTCGTTAGGCAACGTTAGAATCTTTGGATGGTTTCTAAAATTCTGTATCAACATGGTGATACACCGCTGGTTATGTTGGTGATACAATTCGGTTTGCATAATTCTCTCAAGGAGAGATATACCTAAAAAAAAGTATGAAATGCTCAAATTATCCAATATTACATACTATTTCTATGTTTCTGTGAGTTTAAATTGTTCGATTTTTAATAATCGTTGAAAGTTAATTACTTCTAATATAAAGTAATATTTAACGAATAAAAGGACCCCACCCCGCAACACTCCTTATGGAAAAGTGGTCCCGGTCAACTCGATTCGAATTCCATATAGGTCACCGTTTAGCACACACAGAGAAACTCACTTTCTGAAATGTTTAGCCCCCTAGGTGGTCACATGACCCACCTAGAGCCTAATTAGGCTTTTTGTTTTTATTATCTAGCCGCATCGAGGGCTAGCGAAAAACTTTAAATAAAAAAGTTGTAAGTTTCAAAAATTTCTGTCCGAATTTTTTTTTAATTTTTGGCTGAATTTTTTTTATCTTTGGCTAGAAATTTAAAGGTAGATAGGTAGACACTTCATCACACTTTTCCCTTTGGACCCTAGCGCCCTTCGAGGGTGAACCGAACGCGCAACTGGTTTGGCGCATATAGCACATAATATATTTTATTAATTTCAAATACTTTACGGAACAGGTTAGCAATTGTTATGAATAATAATAAATATAATGAATTGTTTTAAAAGTCTATAAGAAGTGAAATAATATAGATCATTCGTTTAATTGTAATAATAGGTGACTAAAAGGACAATAAATAAAATAACGTGGAAAAGTGTGTAAAATACCCCTTTTTTATATCTTTTAGGCCAAATGTTTTAGGGAAATCCGCTAGAGGGCCACTTACGAAATTAGAGCTATCGATTATTTTTAATTTAAGAGCCTCAACTTCCAGCAGCATGAGCTTTGAGCCACTATATATTCCTCGAGCTTCGAGGAATATCTCTACTGAGTACAACATATAAAATTCTAACAGCCCTCATCACACAAAAACTCCACACAACACAGAACTCCACATCCTGTTCGTAGACTTCAGACAAGCCTTTGATTTGTCTTTGATCAGACAAGATTTGAATTCTTTACGTAAAAATAATTAACTTTTACGTAAAATACATTGAGACATTTTTTCGAATTATGGACAGATGGCGCTCAAATCGGAAAACACGATTGTTGTAAATGGAAAATTAAATTAAAAAATGGAAAGTCCCCACTAAAATGGAAAACTTAACTTTTTTTGGTTTTTGGGCCTACTCTTCACAACCCAATAGGTCCCCATAACGCTCAATTGACTGCACATTTAGCATACTTGCCTCCCCTACTATAAACTAAATACATATAAACAACGCCAATAAGAAATGCCAAATAGGTAAACTTAAAGACAAAGATGGAAATCTTATTGTAGATCTAGAGAATAAAATAAAAACATGGACAGAATACCTGAATGAATTATTTGAAGACGATAGAAACAACTTAACTCAGATAATCAATGCAACTGGACCAGACATATTGAAAGAAGAAGTAGAATACGCAATAAGAAACGCTAAAAATGGAAAAGCAAACGGACCTGATGAAATCCCTACAGAACTGCTGAAGCTTTTGAATGATAAATCCGTAACCATAATATTGCATATATTCAATACAATATACAGTACTGGTATAATACTGCAAGAATGGTTGCTGTTTACGTTTGTTACCATACCGAAGAAAACTAAGGCAATGCAATGTTCAGATCATCGAACAATCTCCTTGATGAGTCACCTGCTTAAAATATTTTTTAGAGTCATCCACAACCGAATCTATCAAAAACTAGACATCGATATTAACGATACACAGATGGGATTCAGAAAAGGATTAGGTACAAGGGATGCTCTCTTTGCCTTGAACGTTCTAACACAGAGATGCCTAGATGTTAACCAAGAGGTACACGCCTGCTTTATAGACTTTGAAAAGGCCTTTGACAAAGTACGCCACAGTAAACTCAAAGAAATTCTGGAGAGTAAGAACATTGACACCAGAGACATACAAATAATATTAAATCTGTACTGGAATCAGCGAGCTAATATAAAAATAGAAGACCAAACATCGGACGAAATAGAAATACGTAGAGGGGTACGACAGGGTTGTATATTGTCACCGCCCTTGTTTAATATCTACAGCGAACAAATATGCCAAGAAGCTCTCTCATATGCAAACGAAGGGATAATAGTCAATGGAGAAGTTATCAATAACATTCGATATGCTGACGATACTGTGATAATGGCAAGAACAGCGGAAGATCTACAACATCTAGTTACAAATATGAATGAGATATGTAATAACTACGGCATAGTTCAAGGATGAACGTCAAAAAAACCAAATATATGACCTTCAGTAAGAATCAAATAAATGACACTAGTAACACAATAAACGGTACCCAACTTGAAAAAGTAAACGAATACAAATACTTGGGAACCTTTATCAATGAAACAGGTGACCAAAATCACGAGATAAAAAGACGTATTGAAATTGCCAGGTCTACTTTTATAAAAATGAAAAAATTATTTTGTAATCGTGATATTAGTATTCATCTACGAACTAGAATGTTAAAATGTATTCAGTACTTTGCTCTACGGTGTTGAGTCATGGCCTCTTAAGCAAAGGAATATTAAAAATCTTGAAAGCTTTGAGATGTGGTGCTACCGCCGTATACTAAGAATAAGTTGGGTGGATAAAATTACAAATGAAGAAGTAATACGCAGAATAAATAACGAGCCAGAAGTTCTACTGAATATAAAAAAGAGAAAACTTGAATACTTAGGCCACCTGATGAGAGGACAAAAGTACACATTCCTACAAAATATAATGCAAGGAAAAATCCAAGGACGAAGAAATCCAGGCCGTAGAAGAATGTCCTGGATGAGAAATTTGAGAGTGGTTTGGCTGTACCACTAACGAATTGTCCAAAACAGCAGTAAATAAAATTAGAATCCCCCTAATGATATCCAATCTCCGATAGGAGAGGCACTCAAAGAAGAAGAAGAAACAACGCCGAGTATACATTAGTACATGACCTGACACTAAAAGAGGTATAAATACAAAAAGAACTTAGGAACATAGCCGCAAACGAAAGAGAGGGAAAAATGACAAAAATCGGTTATGGATTCATAATTATAGAAGACTCAAAAGGGAATTCGAACCAAAACATCCAGAAGATAGAAAAAGCTACAAACAAAACAGAGGCAGCTAGTTAAAAAAAAATGGAAAAATACGTGGATGGAACGGAAAATGCAAAAAGTACAGAATAAGGACATGAATGAATATGAAGATAATAACACAGACAGAAACAAACTACATTTAAAGGACAACATAATGACAAACAAGGAGAAGGCCATTTTAAAAATAGCAACATGGAAGCATAAACGAGAGAGAAATAGAAGATAAAAAGATTGAAGGGGTAGCTATAACACAAACAAAAAGCTTCCATTTTTCAATGTGCCTCCAATAAGTTGTCATTCCATTTTTTCGTGGTCTTCCCACTGATCGTCTTCCTATACGCTGTGAGCTCGTACGTAGAGGGGATATTTATAAATTCGTGAGCGCCAGTAGTGACAAGTCTGTAAACGTTTACCGGAAATTTGACATAAATGTCAAAGTGATTAATTTTAAATTAAAATTAAAAACATTAATTATAAAAAATATTAGTTGATCAAAGCTGTGGTATATATTTTTACCTTAAATATACTTACGTTTTAAATACTGAATTTGCGTTTTTTAATGTTCTGTAATATGTAATTATAAATTAATCTTGGCGCCATCTACATGATAATTGTGAAAGTATCAGAAGTAAGAAATTAATATTTCATCAATAGAACGTCAAAATGATTAGCAAAATCTTTAAAAAAATATATTACAATTTAATTACTTTTTAGCGTTGTAAATATTAAGCGATAACAATTAAATAATAAATTTAAAAATTACCGGTGAAAGTTGAATTAGTAACCGCTAGGAGCGACACCAGCGGAGCTCAGAGCGTATAGGGCTTTTCATTTACAGTCATTTGTTTCGAACTTCTGTCATATGTCGTATAATCCGTGTATATTAATATTATACACAAATTATAAAACATATGACAGAAGCTCGAAACAAATGACAATCGATGAAAAGCCCTATTGGGGAACCGTCTCTCGCCGTCCTTATACTCTATTTGTTGTCATTCGGCTTGTGTGGTCGTTCCATTCTACTCTTCTGTTTTTCACCCAGTTATTAATGTTGTCCACCTTGCATCTCCATCGTAAATCTGCACTTCTAGCTCTATCCCACAGTGTCTTACCATTGATTTTTCGCAGTGTTTTCATCTCTGCTGTTTCTAGCATTCTTTTTGTCCTTTCTATATCAGGTCATGTTTCTACCGAGTATGTCATTATTGGTCTGATGACTGTTTTGTAAATTCTGCCTTTCACTTCTTTTCCGATGTTTTCATTTCTCCATATTGTTTCATTCAGGCAACCTGCCGCTCTGTTTGCTCTATTCACCTGATCTTCCACTTCTGATAAATACCACGATACATAAAAGTTAATAAAAGATAAAAATTACAAACCTAAGCCATATCGGATCGCAGAATCAGAAGTTAATGATGGTCCAAGCTGCTTGGGGTCTCCGGCCAATACTATCTGCTGTCCATGTTTAACCATACCTAAGGCTATGCAAACTTCAGGTTCACATGCTTGTGCAGCTTCATCAACGAATACCACGTCTGGTTTGTAGTAACCACCCATTATACCGACGTGAATTAAAGTAATCACGACTATTCTATAAGTTTTCAAGGATGCCGAATCCATTTTTTTATATTGCCACGATCCCTCATATTCTTCGTAGTTGGAATATCGTAATACCGGTTCATGAACATTTGACCTAAAACACAAAAATTGTAAGTGTATAGTTGTACTGGCAAACTAATAGAGTCACTAATACAGAGAGAGTCTGTAATTTGGAATAAATTCAATATCTCAAATACTAATTGTTTTTTTGAAAAATGCTCAGACCCGTCGATTAGTATTTCAAATTGTCCTTTTTGACATACAATAATAATGTATACAGGGTGTCCCAATTTAGAGATATGACGTCATCGTTGATTTTCTTAAATGGCAACACTGTCATTTTGATAGCTATTTTGATAGGGTATGTAAAGTTATACACAACTGCAAAATATCAAATTTTTATTCACTACCATTTACAAGATAATAGAAAATAACAAAGTTATGTCTGTAATTTGGAATAAATTCAATAACTAAAATACTAATTGTTTTTTTGAAAAATGCTCAGACCCGTCGATAAGTATTTCAAATTGTCATTTTTTACATAATATAGTAATGTATACAGGGTGTCCCAATTTAGAGACATGATGTCATCGTTGATTTTCTTAAATGGCAACATTGTCATTTTGATAGCTATTTTGATAGAATGTGTAAAGTTATACACAACTGCAAAATTTCAAATTTTTATTCCCTACTATTTACAAGATAATAAAAAATAACAAAGTTGTGAAAAACAAGTAACCAAATAATAATTGAATTTAATTATTTCAATTAAGCAAATGCTCATAACGTTGCCCATTGACAATTTGACAATAATTGAGAGCAATAACATTATGAGTATTTGCTTAATTGAAATAATTAAATTCAATTATTATTTGATTACTTGTTTTTCATAACTTTGTAATTTTTTATTATCTTGTAAATGGTACGGAATAAAAATTTGAAATTTTGCAGTTGTGTATAACTTTACACACCCTATCAAAATAGCTATCAAAATGACAGTGTTGCCATTTAAGAAAATCAACGATGACGTCATATCTCTAAATTGGGACACCCTATATACATTATTATTGTATGTCAAAAATGACAATTTGAAATACTAATCGACGGGTCTGAGCATTTTTCAAAAAAACACTTAGTATTTTAATTATTGAATTTATTCCAAATTACAGACATAACTTTGTTATTTTCTATTATCTTGTAAATGGTAGAGAATAAAAATTTGATATTCTGCAGTTGTGTATAACTTTACACACCCTTTCAAAATAGCTATCAAAATGTCAGTGTTGCCATTTAAGAAAATCAACGATGACGTCATATCTCTATTACGTCATATTACAATTAGTATTGAATTGAATATTGAATTTATTCCAAATTACAGACTCTCTCTGTATATAGCTCAGAAGGGCAGTGGCGGATCTACGGGAGGGAAAAGGGGAAATTTCCCCTCTTAACAAGGTCCAAAATTAAAGACAAAAATTTTAGAAACAAAAATATATTAGTTGACATGAAACTTAAACTACAGACAAATTCAACCCAATAAACACGCCTGTTAGGAACATTAAGGGAAGTTCCCCCTAAGGTAAATTTCCCCTCCCAACGCAAATTTCTAGACCCGCCACTGCAGCGGAGTACTGTTAATGGAGATGTGTACTTAAATAAACCAGAGATCATTCCATAAAACAGGTAGATCCTTTATTGATAGAATTTCACACCTTGAAGAATAGCACCACCCTGAGCTGAATATTCATTACTCTTTTATATACAGTTCTGCTGAGCGGGGTGCCATTGTCTGAGTTATGAAATTATATGAAACAAAGTTTCATATAATTCCATATAATTCCATATAATTCCATTGTTTATGGAATTTTTTAACTCTTGGTAATAACACCCCGCTCAGCTAAATATTAATGACTGATCTTAGATAGCCAGACTTTACATGTGAATATTGTAGCAATAGAGATATACAGGGTGTTTGGTAACGAATGGGCCATAGCTAAACCAAATGAGTCCTGAGGTTAAAATACGTCGATTTAAGCGAACTTACTTTATTACGAAAGTTGATAACCGAAATACAGGGTGTCCAAGTTAAACTTTTATTTTATTCTTGAATATTTCCTGTCAGTCATAAAATAACACGAAATTTGGTAAGCGGGCGTTTTTTGAGACGAGAAATCTAAATTCGCCACCAAAAATTACGTATTACCCAAAGGGCGCCACATACGTCTTTCACGCGCTCATTTAATAAGTTCAATTTTATAATTACTCACTGTACATAGTTTTTGAATCAAAACTTTAATGCCCCTGTTATTTTTACTTAAAAAAGATACACTACATTCATCTCGCTAAACTCCACCGTTTTCGATATAAACCAACTTTAAATCTGTGATGCAACATAATTTCTTGCATATCATTGTAGCTACACCCGAAAAATAAACTTATAACCATAATTATGTCCAAAAATGTATTAGATATTAGATATTGTCTAATTAATACATAATCTATTTGGTTTCTCACAATTCTCCCTTCTTGATCTGCTGGTGACTTCCAGGTATATAGTCTTCTCTTTGGCATTTTAAACTATGTATTAGTGATGACAAAATTATTGTTTTGGCAAAATTCGATAAGCCTGTCACCTCTTTCGTTTCTGTTGCCCAGACCATATCCTCCTGTACATTCCTCTACTTTTTCGTCCCCAACCTTTGCGTTAAAATCTCCTATTATAATTGTAACATCCTGTATTTTAATGGATTTTAAAATATTGTCTAGGTCTTCGTAGAAAGTTTCAATATCGCTCTCTGGTTTGTCCGCAGTCGGAGCATAAACTTGTATTATGTTTAATTTGGGTTTATTCTGATTTAATGGTAAGAGGATAATTCTGTTGGAGTATGGAATGTAATTTACTACAGCTTTATCAATGTGTTTGTCTAGTATTATCCCAAACACATATCTGTGTGAACCGTCTTGACTTCCTGAATAGTATATTGTTTTCTTGTTGATTTTCATCTTTCCCGAGTCGAGCCATTGGACATCGCTGATTACTAAAATGTCTATATTTAGCCTTTCCATTTCTTTAACGGCATTATGTCCTTTTTCAGCTTGATGTAGACTTCTAACATTTCAAGTCGCTACTTTGCAAGGTTTTCGCATGTTGACGACCGGGAAGGCCTTGCAGTCTTGTGAGTTTCCTCCTCTGCCGGATCTTGTTTTCCGAGTTTCATGAGCAGTAGAGTGTTTGGTTATGTTGTTTGTCATGATGATTAACTAGGGATACTCTATGAGCTTTTAATGCATTGGTTTCCCGTTTACTTCTAGTGCATCTTTATTGTGATTGTAGTATAAGCAGAAAATGAGGATTTATTGACGAGAAACATGGCTAGTTGTTAAGTACATAGTTAATAACGTAACGAATCCGAAATGAAACGAATACTTTAGTGGGAAATATAAAAAGCGAATACTGAGAGAACTTCACAAAACAGATGGAACAAACAAGACTTCTACGAAACACAAAGAGAAATATAGTGAATCATCAGATGACAAAGAAAAGTATGTGAAATAAATATGTCCCTTAACATATAAGTTTAGATCAATAACATTAAAATGGTTTAAGAAGGCTTAATTAACTTAAAAATTAATATACTTACAAGTCAACAGTAGATGACATAACTCTAATCAACTCATTCGTAGTGCAATGTTCCAGCAGCTTTTCGGTAATTAAATCACAAGCAGCATTTGAAGGGGCACAGACAAGAATATTGTGAGTGGTCTTAAATTTAAGCTGTAAAATAGCCTCTACGATCGTTACAGTCTTTCCTGTTCCCGGAGGCCCAAATACTATGTAAGGATATGGAACTGAAGTTGCATTTAAAATATTTCTAACTGCAGTCTTCTGCTCTTGATTTCTAGCAATCGTTTGATTAAGGAATCTGCAAATAATACACAAAAATAAATATTAATATACATACTTATATAATACTGACTGCCAACAAATACCAGTCTTCAAAAGTGTGTATGTAACATGTATAACGTATATTCCAAAAGTATTACAACTCTCTTCATAACTTCATGCCAAAATGTTCCAGTGATGACAAAAGTCATTTGCGATTGTTCGATCTGTCTCTGTCTAGTGCATTGAAACTCCCCACTAATAATAGGGGAGCCCAAGCGAGGATTTTTGCAGTTACTCGAGCGCGTCAGAAAATCACATGGCGAGAAAGCTTGTACCCTGCAAATGTACCCCTACCATATATTGGCTCTTAATACAGGTGAGTTCGTCTTAAAAAATCTAATAAAATCTATCCTTAGAAAAATTCGAAATCGTCAGATTAAGATAAGGTAAGTTAAGTACATGCAGAACAGTGTGTATTTTAAAAATTTCGAAAAATCGGAAGAACGATTGTTGGAAATGGAAAATTTAATTAAAAATGGAAAGTCCCCACTAAAATGGAACACTTACGTTTTTTGAAAAACTCTAACATGAAGTAAAAACCACTTCTATGTAATTGGTATATTTATTAAAAATTTTAAAAATCCCAATGGATTGAATAAAATGTGTCCAATGCAGAACGTTTTCGGACCTATCAGTCCATCATCAGTGAATTCAAATACTTGCTAAATAGCCCCAGAGCCAAACAATGGTTGAAATTATAATTAAACGCCGATGTTAAAAGATATAACCTCCGGGAACATGGTGAAACTCTACTCTACTGTTTCGAAGATGAAAACCAATCTTAAACAATTTACTGATTAAAAAAACTAGAGTTTCACCATGTTCCCGGAGGTTATATCTCTTAACATCGGCGTTTAGCCTGTTCAATATTACTACAACATAATGTAGATTGCATTATAATTTCAACCATTGTTTGGTTCTGGTGCTATTTAGCAAGTATTTGAATTCACTAATGATGGACTGATAGGTCCGAAAACGTTCTGATTTGGACACATTATATTCAATCCATTGTGATTTTTAAAATTTTTAATAAATATACCAATTACATAGAAGTGGTTTTTACTTCATGTTTTGAGTTTTTTAACTATATGGTATACAGCCAACCTAGGGAACTACCCTTTTTAGTTTACCTTTTTTGGTTTTAGGACCTAATCTTCACAACCCCATACGTCCTCATAACGCTTAGAAACTGCAAATTTAGCATCCTTATCTTTCCTACTATAAGAGACGCTGCTATACTTAATGGATATACAGCCGACCAACGAACAAAAAAGACGATATCACTTTACTCTAGAGATTGCAGTCATGTTAATATATTCGTGACAAGAAATCTCGTAACGCGACAGCTCGTAACTCCACAAATGATAACGGACAATTCATAACGTGGAAACCAATTTTCATTACAGTTTTAATTGAATTATGTTTATCAATTTAACGAACCAGCATCAGGATAAAAATTTTTACCACGTTTCATATTTCGTGAAGAAATATATTTTGAAAATTGTGTCTTGAAATAAATAAATCTACCTGTAACAGTAGTTTTACTACTTTAAAGTGATAATTCAGGATTCTTTAGTTGCCATATTTACAAAAATATATGCAAAAATATGAGTGAAATATATTTAAAACAAGTAGTCTTACAAAGAGTACTCTACTTTTAATGTAGGAAAGTCTGCAAAATGTATTGTACATATATATTATTGCTAAGACGGCGTTCATACTCGAGCGATAGACGATAAGTGACATTTTATTACCACGATATATTGCTGTTCCGAGGCATCGCGTTGGTTCTTTGAGCATTGCTTCATTTTACGATAGGTAGGTTGCTAACCTCGCCTATTAACCCTCGCCTATATAAAAGAGTACGAAATGAATTAAACTCAATAGTAAAAAGGAAGAAAACAGAACACTGGGAAGCATTTTTAAAAGACTTTCACGACTTTTATGGGATGCAAAAGGAAATGTGGAAAAATGATAAGAGGTCAAAGAGCAGAGATGAAGGAATTGATAGAAGTAAAACATATTGATGCAAATACATGGTCAACTTACCTAAAAAACCTCAAACAGCTAATCACGAAGAACTGAAAACACCAGGATTAGAATCGGATGAGAAAACAGAAATTAAAGAGGAAAATATAAAGAACGCCTTAAAAAAGATGAAAAATAGAAAAGCTCCTGGGAAAGATGGAATAGCTAATGAACTTTTAAAATACGGAGGAGATAGACTTCACAAAGAACTGAATATCCTTATAAGCAAAATATTAAATACAGGAAGAATTCCAGAAGAATGGAGAACCACTCAAATGATAGCGTTATTTAAGAAAGGTGATAGGGCAGACCCCAGTAACTATAGAGGGATAAATTTACTGAGCACTATACTCAAACTCACAACAAAAATACTTATGGAGAAAATAATGGCGTGCATAAATATATCGGATGAACAACAAGGATTTAGAAGTGGAAGATCATGTAACGATGCAGTTTTTGTGATAAGGCAAATAGCGGAGAAATCATTAGAATATAACAAACCAGCCTTTTTCTGTTTCATAGACCTAGAGAAAGCGTTTGATAGAATCCAATTAAAAGATGTGATACACCTACTATATGACAAATATTTACCACTGGATATCATAAAACTAATAGAAAACATATATCTAAGAAACAAAATAGAAATGAAAGTCAATGGAATAATAACAGAATCCATAGAAACAAACACAGGAATCAGGCAAGGAGATTCACTAAGCCCTCTACTGTTTAACATAATCTTGGATGCAATAATAAAACAAGTGAAGAAAAAAAGAGGGTACAAAATGGGCAATAGAGAGATAAAAATACTCTGTTACGCTGATGACACCGTGTTGTAGCAGAGTGCGAAGACGACCTACAAAGATTATTGCAAGAAATTAATATGAAAATATCAGCCCAAAAAACAAAAAGTTTAGTAATTGCCAAAGAACCAATAAGATGCAAATTGGAGTTAGACAATCAAATTATACAACAAATAATGACTTTCAAATATCTGGGAATTAATCTATCAGCCGATAACAATATCGAAGAAGAGGTAAAAGACCAAATAATTAAAGCCAGTAGAACGGCCGGATGCCTAAACGACACAATTTGGAAAAACAAACACTTAAGATTGGAAACAAAGGCCCGAATATATAAGTTAGTTATTAGGCCAATTATGACTTACACGGCCGAAACAAGACCAGATATACAAGCAAAACACGAAGACATCTGGAAACCAACGAAATGAAGATCTTAAGAAGGATTGCTGGAAAAGGACTACAGGATAGGGTAAGAAGTGAGGAAATCAGACGCATATGTGGGGTAGACAATATAAATACCTGGGTAAAGAACAGAAAAGAAGAGTGGAATGAGCACATAAGCAGGATGTCTGAATCAAGGATAGTAAGAATAGCCAGGGACAAGTCACCGTTAGGCAGGAGAAGTATAGGACGCCCAAGGAAAAGATGGAATGACAACTTAGGAGCAGAATGAAAGGCACCGTTGAAGAAAAACAGGCAGTACTGCCTATATAAAAGAAGAAGATATATTGCTAGGAAGGTTCATAGAGAACGGACGATAAATCGCCGCGACCATGCGATGACGATGGAAGCACAATTCATGCCAGTTAAAATTATGAGCTCAAGTGAGGAAGACGTTGCAGTGGCTTATTGGTTTGGGCGTAGAATGAAAAGAAAAAGAAAATACTGGGTACATAATACTGAGTTGTCAAATAAAATATTAGTTATAAATTCCAATTAACATAAACAAAATGCGCTAATGTCACTGTCACTAAATTAAATGATAAACGTCAAAACTTTTAGTAAACAAGATATAAACGTACAAAATATACTGACATTGTTACAGTTAAAATTCCTTTAAAAATTTTTCGAATTTAATTATTGGTATAAATTACAATAATTATTGTATTAAATAAACAAGTTTAAGTAATTTTATTGGCAGTTTATATACGATTAATATTAAAAGTGGCATGCGCCACTTGAATCTAACTTCAGCCCGTGAGTAATGACCCGTGAGTAACTTCAGCCCGTGAGTAATGAATTATTACTCACGGGTACAGTAATGGGTGCTATTATCTATGAAAAAATAGCGAATAATGAGCATGTTATTAAACGGTCATAGAAAAACATGTTTATTAGTTTTTCAAGTTATATTGTGTTAAATATGTTATAACATATTATGCATAGTTATATATTATTATATTATATATAGTTAAATGTAAATATACATTATAACTATATATTATGAAATACATCCACCGACAACAGCCATTTCCTATTTATTAGATTCACTGACAGTAGGTACAAATTTAAGCTTATAATTTTTCGGAAACGAATAGAACTTATATTGACTATTTCTAGTTGTATTTTTACAATAAATAAGAATTTAGTAATAGTAGGCAACCAATTATTCAGCCACGTACTAGGAGTAAATGGCATTTAGGTATTTCTGTAAATTATTATAATTTAAATCTCGAGTAGTTGATAATTAAATTTTTTATTAATTAAAATAAAAACAGTCGTAGAAAAAGTATAGTATTCTACTCGCATATAATGGCTATTACTCACTCTGATGAATTACGACATTCGCCTACGGCTCGTGTCGCAAACTTCATCATCGTGAGTAATAGCCATCATTACATGCTCGTTGAATAATATACTATTTTGTTGTATTTGTCCCATGCCAACTCAAAATTGCCAGTAAACTAAAAAAAGTAGAAAAATAAGATTGCGTAATGGTCGGCAGTTGTCCCTGAGAGAAAAAAAATTAGTGTCATTGAAAAAAAGTTTAGTTGTTGTATTTGTCCCATGGCAACTCAACATTTCTACTAAACCAAAGAAGAAAAAGAAGATTGTGTGTTGACAGGCAGTTGCCCCTAGCGTGAAATTTTTTTTATCTTGTTATGTTTGTCCCACACTAACCAAAATTGCCAGTTAACTAACGAAAAAGAAGAAGATGAAGCAAATTGTACCATGTACTAACTCCAAATTGTAAGTGAATAAGGGATTTTTTCCTTATTCCGCGACGATGAGCTGGCCAAATAATCAAGTAGGTGGAGGCCAATAAACTAAGAAGAAGATGTTTTTCGGTTTTCTGGCAGCAGTAAAATGTATTTTGAATTAAATAAGTTACCTACATTCTTTTTTTTTGTTAATTAATTTACCTTAACAAAAATTTTTTTGAATACCCTGTGCACATAATTATGATAATATTTATATTACTGAATACAGAATTGAATTCCCTTTCAAATGAGACATCACTCGACCCCTAGTCTCATTAAAAAAACACCTATTACGTCATCACGCCTATATGGATGATGATAATATGCCAAAATATCATAATTAAAAAAAATAGTATTTCGAATAAAGTACGTGCCTCCTAGTGGCGGGATACGGGCAACAATACATTGGCTTATGGGCAGTCCTTACAGTAGGGATCCTGGCCTATACAGAAAAATGCAGGCGGTTGTGGGGTAACACTGCACTCTGGTTGCATTGGTGGTGTATTGGCTAAACGTGGAGGGCAGGGTATGGTGCTGATAGATAAGGCATTCAGGCATCAAATATCCAAACAAAATCTTTTCAGGTCATAAAAATAAAAAGACCTTCTCCAAAGATATAAAAACTTATACTGAAATGATGGCATCTCCTGAGGTAAAATATACCGGAAGTAAAATGAGCCTCCGTTCGGATCTCCGGGTGAGGACTATCTCAGGGGGAACACCATTGCAGGTTAGAAAAATCAGGATAGGGTCGTGGAATCTTGGTAGTCTTACAGGTAAGAGTCTGGAGTTAGTGGATGCGCTCAAACGAAGGAGAGTTCAAATTGCTTGTATTCAAGAAACTAGGTGGAAATGACAAAGGGCAAAAGAACTGGGTGAAGGATACAAATTGTGATATGCAGAGAGTAGTAACTAGAAATGGAGTTGGTATAATTGCTGATAGTGAAATGAAACATAACGTAGTGGAAGTTGTAAGAACGAGTGATAGAATGATGTCAGTGAAATTTGTAATTGATAAAGAGGTATTGAATGTTGTGTGTGTGTGTATGCTCCTCAAACAGGTCTGGGTGAGAATGAAAGAAGAGCTTTCTATGACCAATTAGGAAACGTCCTGAGTTATATTCCGTCAGAGGGGAAAGTTATAATAGGAGGTGATTTCAATGCACATGTGGGCCAAGCCAAGGCAGGATACGAAGCAATACATGGGGAATTAGGCTTTGGAACTAGAAATGAAGCTGGAGATGACATGCTTGAATTAGCAACAGCGTTGGATGTGGCGATTGTTATGACATTCTTTAAAAAGAGAGAAACTCAACTTATTACCTACAAAAGTGGACAACATCAATCCCAAATAGACTACTTCATGATAAGGAAAGAAGACATACGTGAATGCAAGGACTGCAAGGTAATAGTTAGTGAGACAGTAAGCCAACAACATAAGCTGCTTGTTCTGGACATCGAAGTAAAAAGCGAAACTAAACAAAAATATCAGAGAAGACCACAAAAAATCAAGTGGTGGCTGCTAAAAGATGAGAAAGAACGTCTATTCAGGAGAAGAATAGTAGAAAAAGTATGTTGGAACATGAAAGGAAGCCCTAATACAATTTGGAGAAAAATGGCCAGTAGTATTAGAGACTAGAGAAGTTTGAGGATAAAGAGACTTGGTGGTGGTCAAACGAAGTACAAGGAAAAATAATAGAGAAGAGACAATTATATAAAAAGTGGCAAGAAAGCAGGTGCGACACATATCTTCAAAACTATATGGTGGCGAAAAAGAAAGCGAAAGTAGCAGTAGCAAAAGCCAAAGCAGAAGCGTATTCAAACCTATACGATCAACTTGATACCAGGGAAGGCGAAGCAAAGAAAGCAAGAGATTTTAATCAGATTAGATGTATCCGAGATGAAAATAACAAAATATTAATTCATGAAAAGCATGTCAAAAAGAGATGGAGAAAGTATTTTGACAGTTTATTAAATGAAGAATTTGACAGACTGCCTGTGGAGTTAACGGAGACAGTAACAGCAATGGTCACCAAAATAACAAACGAGGAAGTGGCTCAAGCGCTTCAAAAAATAAAGAAAGGAAAAGCGGTAGGACCGATGATATTCTTGGGGAAGTATGGAGAGCATTGGGAGAGACAGGAACAAGGTGGCTAGCAGGTCTATTTAATAGAATTATGGAAGTTGGACAAATGCCAGACGAATGGAGAAGCAGTATACTAGTACCTGATTACAAAATCAAGGGAGATATACAACAATGTACAAACTACAGGGCTATAAAACTGCTTAGCCACACCATGAAAATATGGGAAATAGTAATTGATAGACGGATACGTGAAGAGACCGAAATATCCGAGAATCAATTTGGCTTTATGCAGGGCAGATCAACAACAGATGCAATTTTCATTATAAGACAGTTGATGGAAAAATACAGGAGTAAAGAAACAAACGCTCATATGGTATTCATTGATCTTGAGAAAGCATATGATAGAGTTCCTCGAGAGATTCTGTGGTGGGCACTCAATAAGAAAGGAGTCCCTGGTGAATATGTAAAGATTGTGAGGGATATGTACGAGGGAGTATAACGACTAGTATTAGAACAGGTGTGGGAGAGACTAATAAATTTCATGTGAAAGTAGGATTGCACCAAGGCTCTGTGCTTAGTCCGTATTTATTCTCATTAGTTTTGGACCAGATAACAGCGAAACTACAGGGTAACATTCCATGGTGCTTAATGTATGCTGATGATGTGTTAGTAGGAAATAGTGAAAGAGACTTAGAACAAAAACTGGAACAGTGGAGGCAAGCTCTAGAGGAAAAAGGTTTAAAACTTAGTAGGACAAAAACAGAGTATTTGGAATGTTCATTTAAAGATGGAGTTACTACAAATAAAATGGTATCTTTGGATGGTGAATTGACTGTAAAAAGCAATAGTACCTGGGATCGGTATTACAGAGTAATGGAGAAATAGATGGAGATGCATGCAGTAGAATTAGGGCTGGATGGATGAAGTGGAAAGAAGCGAGTGGTGTGTTGTGTGACAGAAAAATTCCAATGAAGCTGAAGGGAAAATTCTATAACAGCCATAAGACCGGCTATGATGTACGGAACTGAATGTTGGGCAGTGAAGAAGAAAGAGGAACAACTAATACATGTGGCGGAAATGAGAATGCTTAGATGGATGAGTGGAGTGACAAAGAAGGATAAGACGGTTTGGTCATGTTCAACGTCGAGACGTTAATCACTCAATACGAAGAATAGCTGAAGTGCAGATTCCTAGAAGGAATAGGAGAGGAAGACTAAAGAAGACCTGGGGGGAGACGATAAGGCAGGACATGTTGGTAAAGGGGATTAACATTGATATGACCCAAGATAGAATTGTGTGGAGAAATGCAATTAGGGAAGCCAACCCCGCATAGGGATAAGGCAAAGAGAATGATGATGATCATAATTTAAAAATAAAAATTGACCTGTTTCGGGATTATTCCTTGGAACCTAATATATTACGTCTATAGAGCGTTTCACGTTAAGAACGGAACATTGCGTAGATAGGGCTACGTATTTCTTATGAACGATAGAAGCGCGTCGATGTCGCTTCTATTGTATCGAGAATGAATCTTATATCGGCAAACTATACTAAAAGCCACAGTTAGAATGCAGAGCAGGTAGCATTGACCAATGTATTTCTTATGGGAGAACGGCCGACCACGTTGCCGGTTTACCCCGAGAGACGCATCAGGACCGGTGATTTCTGTCTATCGCCAAACTACCACGCACTTACCACTCTGCCGACATGAGCGGCACAGCTGCCCGTCGTAAGACCAATACTGCATTCTGTGACCTGTGTGCCTGTTTACTTTAGTAGTAACACGTGCCTAATAGTTTTGGAAAAACTGATCTGAATAAGCCATACGTCCCGTTCTTAACGGGAAATAAGGTATATGAATATATATACATTGTTACAGATGAACTCGATTAATTATTTCCTTATTGTCTCTTAACATATCTTTTACCTGAGGCATTAAATAAATATTTACCAAAAATACTTACTCTCCATCGTTAATGATTCTTTCTGTTTGTCTACCTCTTAATGTTGCATCATGAGATGGAAATATACACGGAAGTAAACCATTTGCCGAAACTTGATCTACACCTTGATGTTGTCGTTCAAATGATAACCGACTTAACACAAATTTTACATCATAAATATCCCTCACTTCTGATTGGCTCTCAATGATCATTATCAACCTGAAACAAAACGAATATTATAACATATAATGTATTTGAATTATAATAGAGATACGATATACACATATATAGGGTGTCTCAAAAGTAGAGAGGTGGTCGAATATTTCGCAAAATGAACATTGGATCGAAAAATTGAAATGTTATTTTCCTAACTAGTGCGGGAAGTAATACTTTCCCGCAAGCGACTGCCGTTGACCCGAATCACGCGAAAGCGGATAGATAAAGGCAAAGGGAATGATGATAATCTGAAAATAAAATTAGTACATATACATTCTCCTGGCAGATCGAGTTTCTACTAATACAATAATAATTATCGGTTTATATATTTTAATAACAATCCCAGATATATATAATAAGAATCTTGATACTCACTCTCTATTCACGTTCCCAATCTCTACAGTCGAATCAGTAACTCTTCTTATAATTCCCGTGTAACCAGTATGGTCAATGTGAGCACGAATCTGTACCATATCTCCAACAATTAGCGAAGGACGTTTCTCAGCTAAACCTGGCACTTCTAGTTTTAGTAGCTCATTATCCAATAAGTCTAAAGACACCTGTAATCAAATCATAATAGTAACGGCTTTTATTTATTATTTGCTTTTCGTGTTAAGTGAATCAATATTTACTACTATTTACATTCATTAACCCGCGAGTAGTCGCGCCGTTAGATAGAATCTCACATTTTATCCTTTTTCGCGATAACGTGATGAAAAATTTTGCAATTTTGAAAAAATTTCGTAAGTGCCTCGAGGAAGGGTGTAATAATGCGTAGGTATTTTTTTTCTTCTTCTTTTTGTGGAATTTATGGCTTTGGGGAGAGCCAATTAGCTTTAATAATTGTTAGAAATAATATTTCTAACATAGCAAGTAAATAAAAATACTATAAAATAAAAATTTGTTGTAAATTATTTAAATTCGTTTTGTGAGATGAAATCTAACACGCGACCGTTCACGTTACAGAACTGAGCGCGACTACTCCCGGGCCCCGGGTTAGAGCAAGGACATACCAGGCGGCGCTGCGCGCGTCTTAAAACGCGCGGAGGCAGCTTAAAACACATGGCGCGGTGTAACAGCGGCGTAGCTATGCTACGATTTAAAGTATTTGTATTTCGTTGTTGCCAAATTGAGTCGCTTGTTGGCTGCTGTACGATACTATGTCTGAAAGTTATGACAATTTGTCTTTTATAATAAATGCAAGTTTATTTTATCTTAGATTAAAGAAAAAAACGCAGACATTGGATACATCCCATCATAAAGGAACGAAATTATAAGGGATTTTTTTATACATTATATAACGAAATTAGTATAGAGAAGGTTTCTAATTTTACAAGAATATCTAAAAAAATCTTTTCAGGAGTTATGAGTAAATATTAAGGAGCCGTGTTCAAGAAATAACACCGTTATGAGAGAAAGCATATCACCTAAGAAAAACTATTTATAACGCTAAGAGGCTGTCCATTCTATGGTACGCCACTGAGCAAATACGGGTGTTAAATTGATGCCCCTAAATTATACTCCATTTATTGGGAAATAGTGATGTTTCACAAATTAATATTAACAAAAAAATTATTCAAATTAAAGCCAAAGTACGTATCGAGGAAGACGAAAACCAGAATATACAAAACCGTAATAAGAGCAACAGTCACCTACGGATGTGAGACATGGGTGCCAAATAAAACAGAAGAAGAAATTATAGAGAGTTGAGAACGGAACATACTGAGCGCTACTTTCAGGGAAAAGAATACAGATACAGAAGACGGCTGGCATATAAGCACCAATCAAGATTTAAGGATGCTTTACAAGGAACCAAGTATTCTCTTAATACGCGAAACGATCGTGCGCGAATAGCGGAGAAATATTGCAACTTTCTTAAATAATTCATATTGTCAAATTGACGTACATTTCATACCTATTGTCATTTAAAAAGAAAAATTATATATTGCTTCACAATATTGATATGATATGCAATTATTATATAAAGGTAAATTTAATTAATTGTATTTTGCTTGCAGTACTGCATTTTAATAACTAATTTTATTTACTATATACTTTTAATAACATAACCTAAATCTTATTTTTTCTTCTTATTATTTTTTTTGGACTATGGCCTTGACAATTATCCAGTAACCAGGACCATATGATTGGCCAATATAATTAAAAGTGCGAATAAAAGTGCAGAGCGAAGAAACCAGGTGTCGCTTTTCCGAACTTGCACGGTCCCAATACCAAGATACACAAAGCCATAAAGAATCAGGTGGGCAGGTCATGTTGAGGGGATGGATAAGGAAATAATGCCAAAGATGGTACTGCTAAGAAGACGAGTTGGGACTAGGAGACCAAGTAGACCAAGAAAAAGACCGCAAGACAGTTTCAGGAATATAATAGTATCGATGGAAATTACACACTAGAAAGAGAAGGCGAATAATAGGATATAGTGGAGAACCATAGTTCAGCAATTTTTACATACCTAGATATCAAATAAAATTATATGTAAGTTATCAGTATAAACTGTATTATGTAAAATTGTAAATACAAGGCTTGTAGAGCATAATAAATAAAATAATACATAAGGTAAGATTATTATCTTTATTTTTATGGAGTCAATAATTTTATTTTTATTAAAGTCAATCCTTCTGACAAAGAACTCAAAACCAGTCAAACTGGTCAATGGTTACAGATTTGAAAATTCTGTTTGAATGTTTGTGAAATTAGTTTCAAAGAGTTTGAAAAATAATTTATTTAGTACCTAGATTACTTTTTTTCCAGATAGAAATGTACCTAATTAAGTTGCCCTTTAAGCTATAAGATAAAAAAATTAAAAATACAATGAGTCCCATATAAAAATAATTTGATATGGGAGTAAAAAATTCAGTCAAAATATAGTTTAGGTCTGTAATTTCCATCATTAAACAATCTTTGGCAACACTCAACAAAATTCGCTAGAAAACAGCTCAAACGTGTGTTGTACCACGATACACGCATTTATGATATGCCGTCGAAGTCGTAAAACCGATTGGCGACATTAGGGCGACATATGGTTTCTAGGATGTGTCGCGGGAACGCCGCTGCAACGAAAATTTTAGCGCCTGGTGTGTGTCACTGCAAAGTATAGTAAGGGATGAGTCGCTTTCGACATCTCAGCGGGGGTTCAGTCAACGTACGACGCCCCATCTGTGTTAGCGCTTAAACTTTAAATCAAATCAGACTGCTATTTACCATCAATATTATTCTTATCCTTTGACATGTTCTACGTGTCTGACTTATTAAAATGTCGGACAAATTAAAACATTTGTCGAACAAACATTTTTTTCATATATTATATAAAGTGTGCTGCAAGTATAAACTTGTGCGGATGACACGTTCCACAATAGGGAACTTGCAAAAATTTTTAAATGTTAAAATGATAATAAAAAACATAAGGTAACATGATCTTAAAACGCTTACATGCGAAAAAAACAAATATTTTTAACCCGTACGCTAATTACGGCGCTTTGAAAATGCTATAAAATTCAAATATCTTAGGAGGCTCTTGAACGTCCTTCTATTGGTACGACGTTACCAGCCACGGTCAACCGGCGGAAACAACGCGATTAGGGTAGGTATCACGGGTATATTACATTTTAATCGTCTTTAATGAAAAATTCCTAGGTATTATTTATGTTCATCTTATATATTGTAATAAGTAGTTCCCCAATCAGCTTAGTTTTAAACTGAAATTGATAAAGTTGAGTGCTACTTTGTAAAGAGTTTAAAACGCATAATATGACGGATGAGGGTTTTTCAAAAGGTCAATCTGACTAACTTACCTACCGTTGATGTCTTCATCGTGGCAACTTTTATAAAAAGTAGTAAAAGCTATTCTATTGGATAAATGCGAGGTGTCAAGGCAAATAAGTAAGAGTTATTAATAAGCATGTTTAAACCGTTTATAACAATAGTTTGGTACCATTATATTATAGTATACGGTTTACCCCGTGAATTTGATCTACCTACCTCTAATCGAAGGATTTCGTATATCCTGGAAAAGATTACGGTGTAATTTGCATTATAATAAAGATTATATTTTATTGTAATGTTTATTAGTACCTACTGGAGCCTTTCATTATTGTGTTCAAAGCCTTCTGAGAAAAGATTATGGTGATTAGCAGACGTACCGATAGAATGTGTACATAGCCAACAAAATCCTTCTTTACAAAGTTAATAATACGCATAAAAAAGAAGAATCATTATTGTAATTTTACAAGTTAATATCTTTATCATATCAGCTTATAATTACACCGCATCCCTCGGTATACCGCAAGCTATAGTAGAAACCCGACTGTAGACCGCATACTATAGTAGCACCAATACTTTTTAGTTACTCTTACTTTTATTACTAAAAGTTTTGTTTATTTTTAAGTTACTTGTTTCTTCTTTGTTCTTCAACACAAGAAACGAACAAAGTAATTTCATAAAAAAGAACTTTTTGATACATGTCAACAGAGATAAATTGTTAATATTTTTCCTGCAACAGAAAAAATCATTTTTGCCACAGAGTAAAACAAGATATTTCAACTATATTATTTATCTATGGGCCAACTGCATTAAATTCAATAGCCCACCCCGAACGGACAAACGATACGAGTGGCCTGTGACGTCAGACCCCAGGTCTCGCTTTTGAAGTTGTTTAAAACGGAAATTTTAGGCGCGGAACTTTCGATTAGATGTTGTACGTACACTATTCATTGTTAAGACGTAATATTTTGAATATAACATTTTAAAACATAAATTAACAATTTTATGCAAAAAATTTTTTAGTGCAAGTTCCGTATTAAAATCACGTTCCACAATTAAAACTTCCCCTGTTATATCATATATCAAAGTTTGTCCGACTAGACACCATTAAGCTGTCAACAAATTTTCAGCTTGGTATTAATCATATTTTTTGGTACGCGGGATCCAGGTCTATTCTTTAAAAATGGATTCACTATGTACATTAAATAGTAGTGGAGACATAATACATCCTTGCCTCACAATTTGTGTTCTTTGATTCCAGTACAGGTTTGTTATTGTTCTTAGGGCCAGTTGTTCGAACGCTAATCAAAAATGACCATTATCAAATATTTAATTACAATTATATTTGATTAAGCGTACTTCTGACAGATGTCACATTTTGAGGTTATGTTGATATTGTTGACTCTTTGTGATGTTAATTTCTTGTTTTTACTGACAAATAATAATAATAAGCAAGTTTTAATAATTTAACAGCTGCGGCTATATTTTAATTACTGCTTTACCTACAATCAATGAATGATTAGTGTTTTACAAGTATTTTTGATGTCTCGATTTGATTTCCATCAAGAAAATTAATTACAGTAAACTGACTGATTTTAATCAACTTCTTGATTAGCGTTCGAACAACCGGTCCTTAAAGAGGCACTAAAAGATATCAATGAAGGCATATTAATTAACGGAACACTAATGAATAAACTCAACAGACGATACAATACTCCTTAAGGACAGCAGAGGACAATTTTTTTTATTTACAATTTGATTCAACCACAAGGGTTATTAGCAATGAACTGTATTTACATCAAATTACAAAATTTAGGTACAGTATTTCTCATGATCATCTTTCAGTGCGTCACAGTTTTTCGATTTCTTTCTAACGCATTAAATTGTATGTGACAGAAAAAAAGGCACGTCGGTGATTACATTTCGTCGGTGACATTTTTATAACATTTATTCTAGTTATTCTAGTTGTCGATAGATGGCGCCATAATAAAAAAATATTTTTTTTTTAATTAGATAATAATATTACAAATATAATCTGTATAATTTATAAGACTATACAAATCAAAGAAAATACCATTTTATAAATGCAAGAAACACTTTTGATTTGTTTTTATTCCAAATTGAAAATAAAATGTGACAACTGTCAGATTTAACTAAAATGCCATGTTAGAATAAAAAATGTCATAAATGTGTATTATCACGGACTTACCCTTTTTCCTATCATTTGTTACGCACTGAAAAATGATCATGAGAAATACTGTATATTAAATTTGGTTAATGACTCCTATAGTACGTAAAAAATTAAGAGTCTTAGATGAATTATTTTCACTTAAACAATCTTTAATTGTAGTTGGTAACTGTTGATGTTGTCGTTCTATAACGTAGAGGGGACAGTCTATTATTATATGTTGCACTGTTAGTTCACTATCACACACATAACACATCGGAGGGGCTTCCTTCTTTAATATAAAGTCGTGGGTGATCTTCGTATGACCAAGTCGCAATCTAGACATGAGCACTTGGTCTCTTCTCTTTGTAGGATGTTTCGACGGTAATATACTTTGTTTGATTGTTCTTAACGTAGAGTTTGATTCGTTCCAATTTGTTTGCCATTTTGTCATGATCTTGTTATTAAAATATTGCTTTAGATCAGTATGAACGCAAGTAGTTATGATGTCTGTTAAGGGATTCTCACTCGCATTTTTTGCTAATGTGTCAGCTTTATCATTTCCACTTATCTCGCAATGTGATGGTACCCAGAGGAACTGAACTAACCTTTGATTTTGTTGGCATATCAAGAGTTCCGCCTTAATTAAGAGAAGGATAGGATGTTTGGGGTATACTTGCTTTAAGGCCGTTAATGCACTTAGGGAATCGCTAATGATTATTGAGAATTTGATGTCATGTGTGTTAACAAACTTTAATGACTGGAGGATAGCAAAGAGTTCAGCTGAGAATATGTAGGTTTGGGGAGGGAGCTGGTAGGAACTGTTATAGTTATCTGTTGTGAAAGCCGCTCCTACTCCATTTGCAGATCTGGATGCATCGGTATAAATATGGATGTGATCATTAAAACCATTTAATATCTCTAATAATCTCTGATTGAAGATTTTTGCTGGTGTGTCACCTTTCTTGAATGCAGATAGGTTTGTATTACAAGCAAGGAGAGCAATTGTCCATGGTAACATGTGTTGGCTGACTTTAAAAATATTGTAAGTGTGTGGAATTATTGTGTCTAAGCTCTGTAACGTTGCTCTCACTCGATGATAAAACGGAGGATCCAATCTTTTCCCACAATTAAATGTCGATGGAAATCTATCTGTAAATGTGTTTTTATAAACAGGTACATGTGGGTTAGTTGATACTCTTAAGGCATAAATGAGGCTAAGGTATTCTCTCCTGAGTTGAAGGGATGGTTCGCCTGATTCAACATACATACACTCAACTGAGCTTGTGTAGTGTGCTCCCAGTGCAATTCTAATTGCTGAATTATGAACTGTGTCTAGCACTTTCAATAGTGAACATTTGGCTGAGTTGTAGGCAACAGCAGCATAATCTAGTTTTGAACGAATTAGGGTTTTGTATACAGTCATAAGAGTTTGGAAATCGGCACCCCATTGTTTATGAGAGATACTTTTCATTAAGTTAAGGCCGTTTTGAACTGACAGACGGAGAGAGTGGATGTGGTCTTGCCAAGATAGTCGGCTATCCAGTTTTACTCCCAAGAAGTTGATCGATTCTGAATACTTTATTGGTAAATTTTTTAGGAAGAGTTTCGGTGGATTTATTTGTTTCTTTGGAGTTTTACTGAAGATCATTGCTTTAGTTTTAGTGGGTGAAAATTCTAGGCCAGTAGTATTCGACCAATTCTCTAGTTTGTAAATGGCTTGCTGTATATGGGTCGTCATTGTTGATATATTTATACCACGACAGAATATAACAAGATCATCAGCAAATAGACGGGCTTTGACTAATGGGCTAAGTGACTTAGCGATGTCATTGATGGCAATAAGGAAAAGTGCAACACTAAGAGTAGACCCTTGAGGAATACCGTTTAATTGGATTTTAGAGTCTGAAAGAAAGTTGTCTATTCGAACTTTGAAGTTTCGCCTATATAAAAAATTATTAATAAACTTGATAATATTTCCTTTAATCGACCAACTTGACAGGATTCTGATGATATCTGATCTCCAGATTGTATCATATGCACGCGTTATATCAAAAAATACAGCCAGACATTCTTGACCACATCCAAATGACTCATGAATTACAGATTCAATATCCACTATGTTGTCTAATGTAGATCTGGACTTTCTAAATCCACTTTGTATAGGGCTAAGTAGCTGTCGATCTTCTAGGTACCACATTAGTCGGTTGCTTACCATTTTTTCAAGTACTTTACACATATTAGATGTTAGGGAGATTGGTCGGTAAGACTCTGGTTCCGATTTATTCTTGCCCTGTTTAAGAACTGGTACAATAATGGAATCGTACCAATCAATTGGGAAAACATTATTTGTCCAAATGAAATTATAAAGAGCCAAAAGATATTGTTTGCCTTCCGTTGGCATAGCTTTTAAAAATGTCGTAGGGATGTTGTCAGGCCCTGGGCTAGTGTCTTTAACTTTGTTTAAAGTTTCTAACAGTTCATCCATCGTAAATATGACATTTAGAGGTAAATTATTGTGGTCATCAAGATTTATACAGGCATTATTAAATTTATTTTTATGGACTAGGAAACTTGTAGATAGATTTTCGTCACTGCTATGTTGTTGGTATACGTTTGCTAGTACGGAGGCTATTTCTTGCTTAGTTGAATAAATATGGTTATGATGTTCTAGGTAATGAATGGTGTTAAATGATTTTTTCCCGTACATTCTGCTTATCATTTGCCAAACCTCAGAAGTCGGGGTAGATGAATTTAAAGATGATACATATTTTTTCCAGGCTTCTCTCTTACTCTTCTTTAAGGTGTATCTACAATACGCCCTTAATCTTTTGAATTCTAGCTGGTTATTTAAAGTTGCCCTTCTTAATTTATAAAACGCCTTTTTTGACTCTTTAATTGCTGCTTCGCAGTGGGAATTCCACCACGGGACTGGAGCACGTTTTTTTGGAAATTTTGAATAACCTATGGACTCGTGAGCTATTGACGATAAAAACTGTACGAGATGGAGTACTTTGGAGTTAATATCTGTATCAAAGGGCTGAACCAACTGAGAAATTTTTTGTGAAATTAAAGAGGAATATAGAGACCAATCTGCATTTTTCAGACACCATTTATTGGATGGAATTGATGAGGAGATATGATTATTGTTCGTAATTAGGATAGGAAAATTATCGCTTCCATGCAAATGGGATGTCACATCCCACGACAGAGTTGGTTGTAAGATAGAGTCACAGAGGGATAAATCTATTGGGGATCCGTTGCCGGTGGAAATATTGAACCTTGCGATTCTTCCATCGTTAAGGATATTCATATTCGAATCGGTAACAATTTGTTCGATTTTACGTCCCAAGGAATCTGTTTTTTTGCCTCCCCAAAGTATATTGTGGGCATTAAAATCGCCTAATATAATACGCGGTTCTGGAATTTGATTGAAGAGTTCAGTTATTTCTTTTATGGACGGGTCTAAGTCCGGAGGAAAATAAATATTACATATATTGACTTTGTGGGGGCCTTTTATAGATACTGCTGTTGCCTCCAACTCAGTTCTTAAACGTATTACTTCGGTATTAAATGAGTTATGGACATATATTACTACTCCCCCACAGCATGGCTAGCAGTTATTCTGTTTTTATAATACGGAGTATAGTTTCTTAAATTATGACAGTTATCTTCTTTGAAGTGGGTTTCTTGTAGGCATATTACAGATGGTTTAAATTTAGGTATAATTAATTTAAGTTCTTCTAAATGGGTGTAATACCCATGTAGGTTCCATTGCAGTATACAGTTGAATGTTGTATTAAATGTTAGCAGAAGCGTCGCTGCTATAATCACTGTGATCGGTAGAGAAAGAGCATATATGCTGTTTATTAATTTTAGTTTTTAGAGGGTGTAGGAGGTTGATTTTGGCTGTGATTATTCATTTCAATATTATCTGGCTGGATAGGTGTTTGAATGGGATTTGAACCTAATAGAGAAGTATTGGTTGTTTCTTTTGATTGTGAACTGGTAGATTGTTGCGAAGATTGTGAAGGATGGATAGTTGGCTGAGCATCTGTTATGATGGGGTGGCAATTTTGGATATAATTTGGTTGAGAAGTAGGTGATGAATTTTCGATAGATGTTTGAGTGTTTGTATTTTTTTGCACTGAGAGGCTAGATGACCTTGTTCTTTACAAAAGTAACAAGACTGTTTTTCAAGTGAAAAATAAATTCGATAATTGATTTGTTCATAGTTAATTAATATAGACTCAGGAATATTTTCCAGATTTTTAGGAGAAATGTAAGTATAGCGTCGGAAACTAAAGATATGCTTAAATAAAGAGTTAGTTGTTCCTATTCTTAGAAAATCCAATGGAGTTATTTGATGAATTGCAAAATTTTGTAGTTGAGTCTCTATAATACTGTAAGGTATTGATGGGGGGACATTAGAAATCATCAGTTTTTCGCTTGGTGTGACTAACTTCCTGGCTTGGATACGTTCCTGATTGATTACTATTGTTCCATTATCTGTTCTTAAAAATTAGGTGACTGTTTCTTCAGTAGTAAAATATACGCAAATACGATCATTTACAATCCTGGAAATGGCGAGAATTTTATTGGGATCGACCTTAGTTACTATGGCATTTAAATAATCTTCAATTTTAGTATTTGGAAGTGAATTGAACAAAATGGCTTTTGGTTTTTGCTTGCGAATTTTTTGTTAGGTTGAGTCAGAGCGGTTGAATATAATTTTGATTGATTGGATGGATTAATGACATCTTGAGAATTTTGAAGTTCAGAAGATCTCTCCTCTGAAATTTCCTGCATATTGGGCCTATGTTGCCTGATTACGGCCCTGGTACTTGGACAGGTTTATTAGTAATTAATCTACTTAATTACCTCGGTACTGGTATTTATAACCGTTGTTTACTGTTTGTTGATTAAATAATAGTAAAAAACTGGTCTAACTTACAGTTTGATCCCAAAATTGGATTAAGCACTATATAATACACTACTATACCAACTTTGATAATTTTCTAACAAGTAAAACCACCTTAATTTTGATAAAAACTAAGAGCTAATCGGAAACACTGTTTACTAGTTAAGAAACCAGTTTCGAATCCCAGAGGACAAATTTTGCTTGATCGCTCTACGCAGTACTGGGAGAAAATTTTATGCTTTCGAAATGTGACTTTATCGTAGAATCCTGGAAAGCTTGAGTTTGAATCAGGGAGAAACTATTAACATCAGATATACAGATGACACCGCGAGCATGGCTCAACGTATCGAAGATCTTCAATTCCTTATGGATCGAGTCACTAGAGAATGCTCCATTAACGGACTTAGCATAAATACAACAAAGACAAAGTTACCTGTGGTTAGTAAACAAGACGTCGGTCGGCCCTATGCAACTAATTGTCAGTCATGAACCGATAACAAAAGTTAACCATTTTAAATACCTAGGATGTTGGATAAATGAGACACTAAATCCAGATGAAGAAATTCAAACTCGTATAGAAATTGCAAGAGGGGCATTTATGAAACTTAGATCTATTCTGAGCAATTCTCAGCTGAATTTACAACTAAGAATAAAGTTCCTAAAATGTTATGTGTATCCTGTATTACTTTATGGTTATTAAACCTGGATCATCAAGATTAACATTATGAAAAAATTAGAAGCCTAGAGATGTGATCATATCGTAGAATGCTCAGAATATCTTGGGTTCAACGCATTTCAAACAGAAAAGTCTTAAACAGAGTAGGTAAGATGATAAAAAAGAGAAAACTTGAATATCTGGGGATATGCCCCAGATATGAGAGGTAGCAGATACAGGATACTGCAGCTAATACTCAACGGAAAGATCGACGGAAAAAGAGTTGGTAGGAAGAAAAAATATTCGTGGCTCCGAAACCTTCGTCAATGGACTGGTTTATCAGCAGATGAATTATTACATGCCGCGAAAGATCGAGAAAGCAAATTGTCATTGATAGCTACCCACGCCTAAAAATTGGCCACGGTACTTAAAGAAGAAGAAAATAACTTGATGCGAACCTAATCTTCAACTGGCTTTGCAGCAGGTTCGCACCAGCGGGTTTGTGCGTAATGAGAAACGTTCAACAGCTGTTCCCATCCTGTTTTGTAAATAACTCCGCGATTAAAAAATACATTCCGGTGTGGATCACTTTACGGACAAAAAAGAAATTGACAATAAAAATTGACAAAACTTTAAACGCGCTTTTCTCAAAACTGCTTTTTTCAAAGGCGGTGGACTTTGTAACTCAAAAACTACTTGGCCGATCTACCTGAAATTTTGTATATGAAGAGTACAGGGGAAAAACAAGGAATGTCACTTTTACATGAATTTTGGCTTTTCTCGCCATGTAGTAGCAAAAACTGAGTACTATCTACTAGACTAACGATTTAGAACAATAACCAGAAAGATCAGTCTATATAAATTTTTTAAGAATTTGTATCCAGGCGAAGGACCAGGATTGTCCGCACGCCACTGGAGAAAAATAAGGAAAGTTAGCAGTTTTTTGGTGCATTATTAAATTAATAAGTTAATATAGATTAATATTATATCAAGATTATAGACTAATAATAATTGCTAGAATTCTGCTAAGAATCTCCTAAGTAGTTTTTAGATATCATAAGAATTAAACCTTTATTGGTGTTTATCTCAATATGTATAAAATGGCACATTCCTTGTTTTTCCCCTGTACTCTTCATATATTTTCTTTAGACATTTCGTGAGGTAACGCCGTTGAGACATTTTTTGTTTTATGCTTATATTTTGTTTAACAATAATAAATGTTGATTTTCACCTTTTTTTGTGTAAAAAATTTCGTTGTTTTGGCCTCTGAGTGATACGAAAAGTCAAAAATCGCTAAAACTAAAAAAACTTTAACTTTAACTTTTAACAGCGTTACCTCGAAAAAGCTAATAAAATATTTTTTATATTTTTTGTTTCACATGATCCAATGCTCAGTTCTAATGTCACCGTTGGCTTATTTTTCCACATTTTTCTTTGAATTTTTTTATAATCCTTTGAATTATACTGAATATACTTATTTGATTTAAAAATAAAATAATTCTATCATACTTCAAATTCACAAAAATGTGCTTGAAATGTTGATTTCAACCTCGTATGTATGAAATTTAATAAAAAAAAATGTTTCATCCGGAAAGCAGTTGGGTGCAGGCCGACCTATCCTCGGATCACGTTCTATTGGTAATAATTATGTAGTTGATGCAGGGTTATTTTTGTAAAAAAAAAAAATAATTAAACTATTATGTACTTACATTCTCCATATTGTACTGTTGAATACCAAGTGTTTGTCCGATTTCTTCAATCCAAAGGACATTATGCCAAAATTTTTTGAAATTCTCTCTAGTAACTTCTCCTGGTTGCATTTGTCTCCTAAATATTTATAAAATTATGTAAATAATAAAAAAAGAGCCAGTTAAAAACTAAAAAAAAAGTGGGTCACCAGAATATCAGTACCAAGTTTGTAGAACCGTAAGTGAATTATAAAACAAATTATCGAGATACAGGGTCAATTATTACAAAATTTTCATGAAAATATACAGAAGTAAATAGTATCCTTAGAAGAAAATGAAAATATCGCATATATTTACATTAATTCATTTAAATCACAACTATTAGTCCGTTCACTGATGCTAAAACATTGCAAAACCTATAAATTTTAAAGAACCGCTTAGATTAACATGAAAGGGTACCCCCCGTTAAGATAGGCAAAATGCCCTCACTCTCAGAATTCAATTTTTTTAATTTTTTTACGTTCTGTGCAATTAAAAAATGAGATAACGCGGATTTTTAGCTCGCCACCCCCCTTACCCCTCCCCCCACAGCCAAAAACGTAGATTTTTAGATTTAATTTTTTTTTAGTTGAGTTGCAATTGATTTAAAAATTTCAAAAAATTCACACGTGTAGCTGAGGCTTTTACAAAACAAGTCCATTTTTTATGGACCCTTAGGTCGAGTGTACATAACCTCAAATTTTTTCTTAACTTTCTTAAAACCTATAACTTTTTTTTGGAGGGGACTGCAGGTCCAATTTTTTTTGCATTTTGTGTATTTTGTCAAAAGCTATCTCTCTGATTTTTTTCAGATTTTTCTGTTATGTGCGCCATCTTGAAAAATCTCGAAAACTGTTTTTTATGGGGTTTTTAGGGATTTTCTCCATTTTATAGACTGCAACATAGATCAATTCAAGGTTTTTTTAATAGATTATGTATAATTTGAAATAAATGAGTATTTAAGGATTATCAAAACATTAATAGGAAACAGGAACATTAATTTGCCTACCGCGGTATTGCCTGGCACCTTGTGGATTTGTTATAAGGACCTGTTTTTGAGTAAGTTTGTGCAAGAAAATTAATCGGAATAATTTACCTAACGGGACAAGCATACAGCGGGGACTATTTGCATTATGAGCCAAACGTAGATAGTTTGTAAAATACACAAAACACAAAAAAATTAGCAGCCATCGCCAAAAAAGTTAGACGTACCTATTAGAAAACAAAAAAATGAGGTTATAATATGTACACTCGACCTTCGGATCCATAAAAATAGATGTTCTCTAAAAGCCTCAGCTGTACGTGTGAATTTTTTATAATTTATAATTTAATAATTACTAACTATTCTAAATGCGAAATAAGCCAAAATTTAACTAAAAAATGATTTAATTAACTTTTCGATGTCCGCCACGGAAACCGGTCCTGGCAAGAAGGTAACAAACACGGTGTGATAGCAGCTCCTGACAAAAGATAGTTTTTAATAATACAACTAAAAATTTTAAACTTGGAAACATTTTAATAGTGAAATCATAAGTGCAGTGCATCAGTGAACGAAAAGGCAGTAAAAACTGTAAGTCATTTGCATGCCTATTCTTATTATATTATAAATTACTAAAATCTAAAGCTAAACAAAGCTTGACTATCATTTTCCATAAACTTTTTGCTAATTAAATTAGGAGATAAGGAACTAGAAACAGATATTTAACAGAGCTCTTGGTAATTGAACAATTAAAACTTAATTATACGAGACAGAGGCGGCATCAGAAAATTTTAAAGAAAATAAAAACAAATATTTTCACTAAAGATAAGGAAATTTCCTAAACGAAGGGAGTAGATTAACGGGTATATAGAAGGGCAGCTTAGGTAACTGGTCGGGGGGTGGACTGAGTAGCTTCTCGGCGGGTTCTCTGAGACGCCCAATAATTGCCCAAGATCTGCAAGGAATTTCTCGAGAAAACCATGAGCTCAAACGACTATACAGATGAACAGAACAATAAAAGACCGGCTGAAAACTTCGAGATATTTCAAAACAGTAAGAAAACGCATCGAACATCCACCATTACAAGTGATGAAAAACTCGAGAAAATATTATATCTGATGCAAGAGATGAAAACAGAAATAAAAGATGAGATGAAATTAATAAGAGAAGACCAACAATCATATGCAATGGAAATGAAAAAGTTAAAAGAAGAGAACGAGGAACTCAGAAAAGAAAATAAAGATATAAAAGCAGAATTAACACAAATAAAACAGAATATGGAATGGATCGATAAAGAAAAAAGGAAAAATAATATTGTCATAACCGGCCTGAATATTGATACAAGAAACCAAGCAGACCTCAAAATAGCCATGCAGAACTTTTTAAAAACCAATCTACAGCTAGAAATAAACGTCAGAACTGTAATAAAAATAGGAGAATCTCACTATCTCATCCAATTATATAATGGTGAAGACAAGCGAACAGTCATGGAAAACAAATATAAACTAAAAAACATAAGAAATCAAAAAATCTTCCTAAACAATGACATGACGAAACAAGAGAGGAAAATACAAAAACAGCTCCGAGAATTTGCTAAAGACGAAAAAGAAAAGGGAAAAGAAGTAAAAATAGGATACAATAAAGTTACAATAAACGGGGAGGAGTGGAGATGGAATAGAGTAAACGAAAAAATTGAGAAATCTGCTCCAAAAAACTAAGGAAACAACAAACGAGGGGTAGTAAAGACGATGACGACAACGCAAAGACAACGGAATGGAATTCGGATAAAGAAAAAAAAGAAAAACATACAGAAGGAGAGGATAATCAACAAGAAAATGGACAAAAAAAAAGGTCATTGAAAAAACAGCTAGCATGATTGATGTGGAAATAAAACAAGACACAAAAACTAGAATAAACGAAAATAACAACTTGAAAATTGGTACATGGAATTTAACATCCCTTAGAGGAAAGGAATGCGAATTAGTGCAAGAAATGCAAGAATTTAAAATGCAAATAATAGGTATTAGCGAAACAAAGAAATGTGGAAGAGGAAAAGAAAAAATATCAGAAAATTACACCATATATTACTCCGGGGTAGACAAAGAACTTAGAGCGAAAGAAGGAGTAGGCATATTAGTCACAGAGACAATAGAAAAAAGAATCTCAGATTTCAAACCTATATCCTCGAGAATCATGTATATAAAAATAGAAATGGAAGAGGAATGGTACATAGTGCAAATATATGCACCAACAGAAGGAACGGAAGAAGAAAAAATGGAAGATTTCTACAATGAACTACAGAATACCCTAGATGAGATACGAGAAAAATGTGAAAGAATAGTGTTAATGGGAGATTGGAATGCAAGGATAGGAAAAGATGAAAACAAAGGACTTGGGTGCATGGGAAGACATGGTGAAGAGATCCTAAACAGAAATGGAATTAAAATGATCAGATTCTGCCAGACAAACGACCTATTAATAGGAAACTCGTTTACACAGCAATTACTACAAGATAAATATACATTTGTAGCAGAAGGCAGAGATGCAAAAAGCATAATAGATTACGTAGTCTACACCCAAGAAATGAAACAAAATATAAAACAAGTCTGGACAGAACAGAGAGCAGAGATCGGAACTGATCACAGACTGGTAATGGCAGAGATGACATGGCGAAAACCGGTACAACAAGAACAGATAGAATACAGCAGAATAGCAATAAAAAAGCTAAAAGATGAACAAAAGAAAAGGAGATACCAAGAAGAAACTGATAAGGAGTTCAAAATGGAGGAGAGAAAGAAAATAGAAATGGATATGGAGGAAAAATGGGAAAAATTTAAAGAAGTAATAATAAATAAGGCAGAAGAGATATGCGGAAATCTAACAGTCGGAAAGTTAAAGAAAAAGACGGAATGGTGGAATGCAGATATACAGGAAGGAGTGAGGAAAAAGAAAAAGGCATGGAAAAATACAATCGCACAAGAGAGGATCAAGATAAAAAAGAATACCAAAAACACAGAAACAGTGAAAGAACTAATAAGAAAGGGAAAAAAAGAGAGTTGGAAGAAGTTTGGTGAATCCCTAAACCAAAATTACAGAGACAACAACAGATGCTTCTGGAATAAAGTAAGGAGTCTAAGAGGAAAGAAAAGAAAAGAACTCAGAGGTGTAAAAGACAAACACAACAAACTAAAGACAAATACAACAGAAATACTAGAGGTGTGGAGAGAATATTATGAAGAGAAATATATGGGCGAGGAAAGTGAAGAAATAGAGACAGAGGGAACCATAGAACAGACAGCAGAGGACGAAAACCAAATGGAAGAAATAAGTACAGAAGAATTGGAAGAAGCGATAAGTAGAATAAAAATAGGAAAAGCGAGCGGAGCAGATAAAATTGATCCCGAAATGATAAAATGGATAGGGAAAGAAGGAAAGAAGTGGTTGCTGGAAATAATGAGAGAAGCATGGAGAACAAACAAAATGCCGAAAGAGTGGGAAGAAAACTTACTGATCCCAATTCACAAGAAAGGAGAAGAATCCAACTGTGGAAACTATAGAGATATATGCCTCTCATCAGCAGTGTTCAAGCTATATACGAGAATAATAGAAAGCAGATTAAGAACAGAGGTAGAAGAAAAACTTGAAGACGAACAAACAGCATTCAGAGCCCAAAGACAAACAGTTGACAACATAAACATACTACGAAATATAATAGAAAAAAATAATGATCGGGGAACAAACATATATATAACCTTCATAGACCTTAAAGCAGCGTTCGACTCAGTAGACCGGAAAGTATTGTGGAATACTATGGAGGAGCTGGGAATACCGAGGAAACTATTAGAGATAATTAAAAGTACGTACAGTAGAGTGGTGGGAAAAGTACAAATGGGAGGTAGCAGATCACTAGAATTTAGGATGAACAAGGGAATAAAACAGGGAGATAGCCTAAGCCGACTCCTATTCGTCATAATTATGGATCAATTATTTGAAAATGTGAAAATAAGGACTAATCAATTAAAAACAATAATAGGCTACACACACCTAACACCAGTTATGATAGAAGGATTACTGTATGCGGACGACGTCGTTCTCATAGCAGACAACCCGAGAAAGATGCAACGACTAATTGATGTATGGACTGAGGAAATAGAGAAAATGAAATTAGAAATAAACATCAGCAAATGCAAGACGATGAAAATAGGTCAGCAGGAGCACGAGATTGGAGGTGAAACACGAGTGTTCTGTAGAGGACAAGAATTGGAGAGGGTGACGGCCTACGAGTACCTGGGAACGATAATATCAAATGACGGAAAGCTAGACCTAGAAATTGCAAATAGGACAAAGAAAGCTACGAAAATATACTATGCGATTAATAATACGATACTGGGAAAACGGGAAATCAGCCAGGAAACAAAAATACATGTATATAATACAATCACAGCACCAACTCTTCTATATGCAAGCGAGACATGGGTCACAAATAAGAGACATGAAAGTGCCATAAATGCAGCAGAAATGAAGCATCTGAGAAAAATAGCTGGAAAGACGAAGATGGACAGGGAAAGGAACGAAAACATCAGAAACGTGCTAAGCCAGGAACCAATAGAAAAAAAAATTGAAAAAAGAAAACTGAATTGGTTTGGACATATAACTAGGATGAACGAGAACAGACTAGTAAAGAAGGTGACAGATGCCAAAAGACAGGGGAAAAGAAGAAGGGGCAGACCTAGAAAGGGGTGGATGGAGCAAATCGAGGAAATCGGGACAAAGAGAGGGAAAACAGTGCAACAGATGAAGGAAATGGCAGGAGACCGGAAGGCGTGGAAGAAATGGGTAAAAGATGGATAGGTGATACCAAAGTCCGACGCTCTTATAGGGCATAAGGACAACGAGAAGAAGAAGATGTCCGCCACAGACACCGTTGTCAAAATACAAAATATTAATAAATTAAACAAAAATGTTTGGTAAAAAAATCTTCTAATTTAATTCAATCTGACTTATTTATATAGATCGTCCCAAACCATTTTTTCAGTGCGTCACAGATTATCGAATTCTCTCTATCGCATTACATATGGAAAATAAAATCATTTTTTAGTTAAATTGTGGCTTATTTCCCATTTAGAATCGTTAATTACAAAAATGCCACAAAGAAATAGTTTCAGAACAACATTTATAATTTAATTGCAAACCAACTTGAAAAAAAAAAATAAAATCGAAAAATTGACATTTTTGGCCGTGGGGGAGGAGGAATAGGGGAAGTGAGCTAAAATTGCGTTGAGTCCTAATTTTTTAAAAACATATAGAACGTAAAAAAATTAAAAAAAATATTTAGGCTGTATCGACTTCAAAAAAATAATTAGACCCTCAAAAATCCTTACAAAACTTTAAACAGACATGGTTTTTGGGGGGTTTAAAAGTGTTTCGCCCAATTTTTAAATATCCTAATATATCAGTTATTTCAAATTATACATAATCTATTCACAAAACCTTGAGTTGATCTATGTTGCAGTCTATAAAATGGAGAAAATCCCAAAAAACCCCCTAAAAAAACAGTTTTCCGGATTTTTCAAGATGGCGCACCTGACGGAAAAATCTGATAAAAATCAGAGAGATAGCTTTTGATAAAATACACAAAATTCAAAAAAAATTGGACCTGCAGCCCCCTCCAAAAAAAAGTTATAGGTTTTAAAAAAGTTAAAAAAAAATTGAGGTTATGTACAATCGACCTAAGGGTCCATAAAAAATGGACATGTTTTGTTAAAGCCTCAGCTACACGTGTGAATTTTTTGAAATTTTTAAATCAATTTCAACTCAACTAAAAAAAATTAAATATAAAAATCTACGTTTTTGGCTCTGGGGGGAGGGGTAAGGGGGGTGGCGAGCTAAAAATCCGCGTTATCTCATTTTTTAATTGCACAGAACGTAAAAAAATTTAAAAAATTGAATTCTGAGGGTGAGGGCATTTTGCCTATCTTAACGGGGGGTACCCTTTAGCATACGCATAGGTAACATGTCAAAGAAGAAAAGTGATATTGTGCCGATGTGTTATTTTGCCAAGGGGTGAGTTACACCCCTTCTCGGAGGTGAAAAATATACGTTAAAAATATGTCCGGAAATGGATAAACTGACTAATTCTAAGCAACTTTTGTTCTATACCCCATTCCACAAATATACGACCCTCTTGGATTATCGCGACAACGAATATTTTACTGTGCAAAATATGAAGAACGAAAATAAATTGCAAATTATATTGCTGTTTATTGGAGTAATTATTATAGCAAAATACTTTCGTACTTCTTATGTTGCACACTAAAACATTCGTTGTCGCGATAATCCAAAACAGTCTTATATTCGTGGAATACACCATATAGCATTTTTCTTTAAGATAATACTTTTCAGTTATTTGCGAGTAAATATGTTTATTTTTCAAAAAAAAAACACGTTTTTAGGCGGCTTTTTGCAAACGACTCATAAATTAAACATTTCATCGAAAAAAATATTTTTAGCAAAAGTATAGCCCATAAAAAAGTGAAAATAATGGTGTATGTATGAGATCACTAGACCCAGTAAAAAAGAGTTGTAACTAATGAAAAATAGGTTCATATTCGCCAAATTCCAAATCGAATATTTCAACGTGAAATAACTTTTTGGGGAAAACTCGTTAAAACTTTTTTAAATTGTTTAAAAAAATATTTTCGTTTTTTAAAAAAGTTTCTAGCATCAAAAGTAAGCAAGTTACGCTCAAAATAAACTTGGTTCCTCTTTTTCTTTTTGTCAAAATCTCGAGAAAATCCCCCCCTAATTAGCATCCCAAATGAAATTAATCGTTACCACTTCATAAGTTGCTTTACTCGTATATGTATTGTTTATATGATCTGTAAGTTTCTTCGGTTCAAAGTGCTAATTTTTGGATTTGATTTAAGATGCTAATTAGGCGGTGATTTTCCCGAATTTTTTTGCTGGACCAAAAAAAAGGAACCAACTTTATTTTGAGCGTAACTAGCTTACTTTTGATATTAGAACGTTTTTAAAAAACGAAAATAAATATAAATATTTTTTTTAAGTTTTTGGGGTTTTCCCTAAAAAGTTCTTATTATTTTTCATTCTCATCTTCTCATGATTCATTAGCTACAACTTTGCTTCTGCTGGGTCTAGACAGTTCATACATACACCATGTTTTTTGTAGTTTTTCGCGAAACTCACCCTCGGGGCAGAAGCACACCTCGGCACAATCTCACTTTTCTTCTTTGGCATGTTACCTATGTGTATGTCATTTTTCATGTCAATTCAAATGGTTCTTTAAAATTTGAAGCAAAAACCGGTATTCAATGTACTATGTATACGAAATCTATATGTGAAAATAGAATAAATTAATGTATGATAAAATGACACGTATAAATGTTTAAATATTTGTTCAAAATAACCTGGTCCTAAATAAAATGCCCTTGATTGAGCTCATATTAGACAGATTAGATAGAATAAAATTAGAAAGTGATCAATACCATCATTAATAGATTTGAACATTGACCAGGCTTAAAAATGAACACCTACTACTTAATTGGGCATGCTCAAAATTTGCTTGCAATGTAATTTAAATGCATTCATTTCGAATCCTGAGAAAACTAATTAGTACCTATTATGAAAAATTTAAACGCAGTATGAAAGATTACATTATTACCGAGAGACGAAAATGCCTGAAAACCTCTACATGGGTGAAAAAAAAAAGAGAAAATTGAGTAACTTTTAATTTCAAATATCTTAGTCAAAAGAAATGTTTTGTTTATTCTAAGTGACTTTCGGCCCTCGGTAATAATGTAATCTTTCAATCTGCGTTTAAACTTTTCAAAAATATTTAGGTATTAGTTTTTTCAGGATTCGAAAAAAATGAATGCATTTAAAATCCATTACAAGCAAATTTTGCGCCTATGCTCTTAAAGTACAAGAAATAAACTTAAATGATAATCTCAGTGGAGCAAAATGCCAAATTCATCATACAGACAATATAGATGAACGGTTTAATTAAATATATCAATAAGAACAACGGGAAAGAAACACCTGACCAAGATTGCACAGAAGAACAAATGTGGATAACAACAGAAATATTAGAACTAATAAATAAAAGGCAAAATGAAGAATCATACAGAAAAATATAGAGAAATCGATAAAGCGATACAACAAAGAATAAAGAAAGCCGAAGAATCATAGATTAAAGAAAAATGTATAGAAATGGAAAACTATGATACATTAAAAAAAAACAATACATGATACTTGATACATGAAAAATATGATACATTTAATGTACAAAAAATAGTTAAAGAAATTCCAGGCAACCAAAAGAGATATCAAATAGAATTGCTTAAAACAAGAAAGGAAAGATTAAGATCTATCAAGAGTAAATGGAGTGATGTGAGTGAATATAAAGGGTGTCCAAAAATTCTGCTGACAAACAAGACTGGAGATTTCTCAGATAATTTTAAGTCAATTTAACCCAATTCACCTATTGTAATAGGAATAACTTCTTTTTAAGTTATATTTCTAAAATCTTTAGTTTTTCATGTTTTTTTTTCTCATTTAGTACAAAAAATTGAAGAAAAAGTAAATATGTAGAATGAAAGGTGATACGAGGTACTGTATGATGATTTAATTATAATAATTATATGATAAGAATGTATGAGGATCTTCAAAAATAAAAAATGAAGATGACGTATACATTATATAAATTATAATTTATATTACACGTGTTACACATGTTACATTAAACAAAATAAAACCTACGAACAATTCCCTAAGCTCAGAATGTTCTTTTTGAGTTCTTCTATCATCAGTGTTAATTAAAGTATAAATTAATGTTTATTGCTCAAATTTACTTAAAACCCTTATACACAAATTAATGTACACATTTTTTAAGAAACAACTTCAAACGGGTATAACTTAATATAAATAAAGATAAAGTAATAGTTATTTATCTACCAAGCCGGTAAAGTGACTCTTTATCGAACGAGTCTTGATATTACGAGAAGAGCGAGCGTAGCGAGCGGCGGGAGTAAAAGACGAGTTCGATAAAGAGTATTTATTGATGTGGTGCATACAAAATTTTATCGCCAACATAATTTGATTGGAAATCAACTTGGAATTCGAATTCCGATGATTCGCACCTTAAAGTTGACTATGTAAGAGTTTGGGCTCTGTAATTATTTAAAAATAATATAAAATTTAGAAAATAAATTCAATAAAAATCTGTCGTTTATTTAACTTCTTTAAAATTTCATTATAACACTACACATTTTTTTTAATTTGATTATCTTCATTATTTCATAAAATTAATCATCTTTGATTTTAATAATCCCTGAATGAAAAACTGGAAAATAAAGTACTTACTGAAAGCTTAGATAATGTCAAAATATATTTTAGGTATCTACAATTTCACTTTCTACAATAATTTGATATTGGTTTTAAGAGGAAACAGTAGCGATCAACAGGTAGCGAAAACGCGTTCCAAGATTGCGGCTGTAATTTTGAATATTTTTTCGAGATATTTGGCAGACGTATTCGTAATATAATAAAGAATGGCGGTACAGAGCCCAATTTGAAAAATATATTAATATGTGGAAATTACTCTGTAATTAAATACAATATTAAAAAAAAACGAGCCTGTACCGCCATTAAGAAGAACAAAAAAATACACTTTCTTCAAATAAACTTTTTTATCCGATGCCTAGATTTTCTGTCATTTTGGAACTACTACATTTTTTTTATTTCATTAGTAGTTCCAAAATGACACAAAATCTAGGCATCGGATAAAAAAGTTTATTTGAAGAAAGTGTATTTTTTTGTTCTTCTTAATGGCGGTACAGGCTCGTTTTTTAATATTGTATTTAATTACAGAGTAATTTCCACATATTAATATATTTTTCAAATTGGGCTCTGCACCGCCATTCTTTATTATATTACGAATACGTGTGCCAAATATCTCTAAAAAATATTCAAAATTACAGTCGCAATCTTGGAACGCGTTTTGGCTACCTGTTGATCACTACTGTATCACCTTAAGGAACTTTCTAAATTTTAGTTAGACGTCATAATAATTTCATGACAGTGATGACAGATAACTTTTGCAAGGTGGCCGCTTTCGATTTTTAATCGATAGTTATCAATATTGAATAAGTACTAAATCGGTAAAATTTTAGTTTATTTTATATGAATATAATTACAGAATACTACAGTTTTGACATAAATTTACTTGATAATAACGCAAATTGTGTACAATATTTTTAATAATTAAAGTAGATACATTTTAAGTTCACTCAAATTCTCACCATTCGATTACTGCCATCGACCACTGGCATTCAATCTGGGTTAATTTGATTAATCGCGGCAAGTAAAATTCTTCTTTCAGTACAATAAAGTGTTACTTTACTGCCGCAAATGAGGGCAAATGAGTACAATAATGAATGACTTTAGTGACGGTTGGCGATAAAATAACAAAACAAACTTTGTTTGTAAGTCTATGAATGAAGCTTTAAAATGAGACTTTATAAAGCTCATTTGCATGAGTAGAAGCCGAGTTACGATCGAAAAAGCTTTGGAAAATACTTATTTTGCAATTTGCAACCGTTGAGTTTGACCATCAGAATTGAAAAGGCCACGGTGAGCTCTATTTGGCGCCTAGACTATTACTTTCAAGTAAAACAATCTGTAATTAAGCTTTTTAAAAGTTTCAGCAAATATTAACATAAACTGCGCGTCATAGAAAACGGGCACCCTAAAAAATGGGTAATTTTTGAGGTTGCGTATCTCCTAAACCTGTTGTCCGATTTAAGTGATATTTTGAATATCCTATAGCCTTATTCTTTGTCAATAACCCTGTAATAATATTTTTACTAAACAGGTAAATTTTCATTGTATACCGGGTGTACGAATCAAACTGTGTTTTTTTCTCAAAGTTCGCAACACCCTGTGGAATATCCTAGCATTTATAAAATACTGAAGTTAAAACCCAACTATACCCTCAGGTTTTCTCAACATTCTGTTTTTTGATTCATTTGCTTATGTTAGATAATACAAAAGTTAGGTACTTTAACAATTAGCCATGTTCTTTTTCAGTACAGGGTGTTTCTAAACAAGTGCGACAAACTTTAAGGGTTAATTCTGCAGTAAAAAATAATGACAGTTTGCTTTATAATCGTATGTCCCCAAATGCTTCATTTGCGAGATACGGGATGTTGAATTTTTTCTTACAAACTGACGATTTATTTATTGATTTAAAACCGGTTGAGATATGCAAATGAAATTTGGTGGGTTTTAAGACGTAGTTATTGCACATTTTTTGACATATAATTAAGAATTTTATACTCACCATTCTCGTGCATACGGGTAATATAATTGGTCATATTACCCGTATGCACGCCAATAGTGAATATAAAATTCTTGATTGCAAGTCAAAAAATTCGCAATAACTATCTCTTAGAACCTTCCAAATTTCATTTGCATATCTCAACCGGTTTTAGGGCAATAAAATACATCGTCAGTTTGTAAAAAGAATCCAACATCCCTTATCTCGTAAACGAAGCATTTGCGGACATAAGTTTATAAAGCAAACGGTCATTATTTTTTCATGCAGAATTGCCCCTTAAAGTTTGTCGCACTAATTTACAAACAACCTATACTGATGAAGAACATGACTAGTTGTTAAAGTACATAACTCTTGTATTATCCAACATAAGAGAATGAATAAAAAAACAGAATGTTCAGAAAACCTGAGGCTATAGTCGGGATTTAATTTCAGTATTTTATAAAGGCTAGAATATTCCACAGGGTGTTGCAAACTTTGAGAAAAAAACACAGCTTTATTCGTACACCCGGTATACAATGAAAATTTACCTGTTTAGCAAAAATATTATTACAGGAATATTGACAAAGAATAAGGCTATAACATATTCAAAAATCACTTAAATCGGACAACAGGTTAAGGCCGGCCATTGGTAATGTTACAAGTATAGGCGATCCCATCACCTTTATAAAGTACACCACTCATAATCTAGAGCATATATGTATACCGAAAAATGCTTAACCTACTAACAATATATCTCGCTAATTACAGCCATATTTTTGCTACCCTACCTGTTGTGTATTGTTTATAAAAAAATGTGAAAGTTTTGCTTTTTTCTCAATAAATATAAGAGCGTTTATATCTAAATTACTCAAGTATTTAAATGAATTTCATGATAAAAGTCCGTTTAGCACTAGCCTACATGTAACGGAAGGATGTAACCTTAAAAAAATGTGAATTAATAAAGTACTTTTTGCGTGGTGTACTTTTAAAATAAATTTCTGGAATTAATAGAAATTGGCATGTGAAACGTAAATCTTGTACATATAATACACAAAAAGTATAGGAATCTGTAAGAATCTAAGCTCTGTTAATGTAGCAATTATGTATAAGATGGCGCTACGAAAAAAATTAAATAAACATAAAAAATTCAGGAGCGTAATGGCCCGTTTGAAACTTTCCTTAGGAAATTTCGGTACTTGACAAATATCGAGTTTATTAGGGGTCCGGACAAATAATCCCCGGACAAATAATCCCGGACAAAAAATCCCCACAAATTATCCCCGGACAAAAAATCCCCACAAATAATCCTCACAAATAATCCCCGGACAAATAATCCCCACAAAAAATCCCGGACAGATAATCCCCACAATTTTTTTTTGACAAAATATCCCCGCAAAAAATCCCGGACAAAAAATCCCCAAGAAATATTTTTGCCCAATAAAGTTGTCAAATGAATGCTTATAATCCAAGGATGGTACTAAAGATGAGAAATTTAGACTGTCTGTCCGTCGGTACGTCCGACCGCGCATATAACTACTCCGTCATTATGCCAGGTAGAATGACACATGAGGGGTCGAATGAACGGTTATAATCCAACAATGGTACTACAGATGAGCAATTTGGTCCGTCGGTCTGCTTGACCACGAATATAACTCCTCCATCACTGTACCAGGTAGAATGACAAATGAGGTGTCGAATGAAAGCTTATAATCCAAAGATGGTACTAAAGATGAGAAATTAGACCAAGGATGTCTGTCTATCGGTCCGTCCGACCGCGAATGTAACTACTCCGTCATTATGCCAGGTAGATTGACAAATGGGGTGTCGAATGAACGGTTATATTCCAACGATGGTACTAAAGATGAGCAATTTGGTCCGTTGGTCTGCCTGACCGCGAATATAAGTCTTCCGTCACTGTACCAGGTCGAATGACAAATAAGGTGTCGAATGAAAGCTTATAACCAAGGATGGTACTAAGGTTGAGAAATTTGACCAAGGCTGTCTGTCCATCGGTCCGTCCGACCGCGAATGTAACTACTCCGTCAATATGCCAGGTAGAATGACAAATGAGGTGTCGAATGAATGGTTATAATCCAACGATGGTACTAAAGATGAGAAATTTGATCCGTCGGTGTGCCTGACCGCGAATATAACTCCTCCGTTACTGTACCAGGTAGAATGACAAATGAGGTGTCAAATGAAAGCTTATAATCCAAGGATGGTACTAAAGATGAGAAATTAGACCAAGGCTGTCTGTCCATCGGTATGTCCGACCGCGAATGTAACTACTCCGTCATTATGCCAGGCAGAATGACAGATGAGGTGACGAGTGTATAGTGAACGGTTATAATCCAACCATGGTACTAAAGATTCACTCACGCATTTCGTTTCCGAAAGTTACACTTTCACGCACGACGTGCGGGAAAGTAAAATACCATGTAATATTGCATTATAATATATTATAATACATGCAATAAACTAATATTGAAAGTTTGTTTTTGACAACCTTGTCAAATAATTGATTTGTGTATTTTCACTTCTAAATAAAAATCGATATAACTCTATTTTTTGTGGCTTTTTCCAAACGTACGGCCCTAGAATAAATATTATTCCTAACTCGTGCGGAAAGTGTGTTCCTCGCCCGCTATCGCGTCGTTCGGGTCAACGGCAGTCTCGTGCGTGAAATTATCACTTTCCGCACTAGTTAGGAAAATAACTATTTTATGATGTCGATATTTTCCAAGTTATGGGGGGAAATAGTGACAATTAGAGGTTAGAGTTAGAGCATAACTATTGAATTGTCTCGTTAATTATGAGTTTTACGACAAAAATGTAGGTACCTATAATACAAAAATAGAACTTAGTAGATAGAATTAACTTTTACATAATTTTGAATTTTGATCTCTTTCATTTTTTTTACGAATATTTAAAATTGTTTCAAATATGATTTCCTACAATTATTTCTTTTTGACAATTTTTTTCGTGCGGTTGATATTTTCCGAGTTAGCGGGAATATATTAAAAAGGGGTGGGGGAGCATAAATATTGAATTGAATCTTGTTTCCGAGCTGCCCCAAATTTTATAATTCTAACCTTTAGGGGAGGTCAATAGTGGTGTAAATTTAAAATTGCGACTGAATTCCGCTGAAGGGTTAGCCGTCATATTGATTTTAAAGGAGAACCGTTGATGCTAAATACCTCCACCATTTTCAACTTTTTTGCTCTACTGCTCATTATTTATAATAGTTCCCAGGTAGCAAGACTGTTTAACGCGCTCTATCTGAATCTGCGTTCCATTAGTGTGCAGATGGGTTATAGGTATAGATAGGGCTATTATAGCAATCGCCATTAAACCGGTTTTTGGTACGAAAATAGTGATTAGCAATTAAATTTAAGCATGAATTGTAATTTCGATTACCAAATATCGAATTCCAATTGTGAGTTCTTTCAAAAATCGTGCATGCAGCACTCTGCTTTGAATAACCCTGTTCAAAACATCCTATTTGTGATGATAATTGCTTGTCCTGAAAACGATAATCTTGATTGTAATACAAAAAAACCTATTCATTTTTGTAATTTCAAAAGTATTTGGTCATCATCATCATCAATGGCGTTATAACTCTTCGAGACTCTGCCACATTTTTTATTATTTAAAATCAATACAGCTGCCCACGATGTGATATTTGATACCGTTCACGTTATCAACACCAGTAATAAAAATTTAATGTGTTTCTCGGTCGATGATCGAAATGCCACATCAGCGACTTGTTAATTATTGTGTTTTGACTGGAATAAGAATGTGAATTTTAACCGAATTTTTAACGTGCATACAAAAATTGCACATACAATTTTTTTTGTTTATGCTTATTTTTTATTATAATAAATATGTTGATTTTCACCCATTCGTGAGCAAAAATTTGGTTGTTTTGACTTCTGAGTAATACCAAAAAGTCAAAAATCGTTATAACTGAAAAAACTCGACAGATTTATGCTCGATAAACTCATAATACTCATAAAGCTAATAAAATATTTTTGATCTTTTCGTTTCACATGATTCACTGAGCGTTGGCTTATTTTTTAATATTTTTCCTTATTTTTTTTTAATTCATTGAATTATAGCGTTGATTGAGATATTAGAGGCCGTCCAATATATCAATCAACGATTATAGTGAATATGCTTATTTAATTTAAAAATAAAATAATTCTATCCTCTTCTTCTTGCTGTGCCTGTCCGTGACGAATGTTGGCGATCTCCATGACATGGCAATCTTTATTTTATCTGCAGCAATGCAGGAAAGCTTCACATATGTTGAGTTGAACCAGGTTCTGAGGTTCTTTAACCAGGATGTTCTTCTTCTTCCTGGACCTCGCTTTCCAAATATTTTTCCTTGGAGAATGGCTTGTAGGAGGGCATATCTGGATTCATTTCGCATAATGTGTCCAAAGTATTCCAACTTTTGAGATTTGATGGTCTCGGTTTTTCCCCATTCTTCTGTAAGGACCTCCTCATTTGTGACCCGATCAGTCAATGGGATTTTAAGAATTCTATTATAAGTTCAAAAAAAATTCAAAAAAATATGCTTGAAATATTTATTTCAAACTCTAAGCTCACCCCACCTTAAGGATAGCTATGACACGAATTTGATAGGCAAGCCATGCAAGTCGTTTTTGTCTATGTATGAAATTTAATAAAAAAATGTCTCATCCGGAAAGCAGATGGGTGCAGGTCGACCTATATTCGGATCTTAGACTATAACGTATATATAGTTTCGTAGAGTTTTGCTATCAGCCGTTGATGATTTGCTGATGAACGCTACTCGTGTTATTTCTTTCCGTTCATGTTCACAAGAGCATGTGTTAACAAGTAATTGGACTTCGTAAGTCCTAGGTTTTCATCCAAAGTAATCGAAAGTAGAACTGGAAGTCGATATTTTAACTCTTCGTGTAACTTTGCGTCGATTCATATACGATTTTACTAATTTTGGATCATATTCATTTACATTCATACCATACTTTGAGTCACTTTAAAACAGATACTTGCGGTTGCAACTCTAAAACTAAAGTCCGATGTTAAATTACTCATCTTTAATACCATCCTTGTGTTATAATCTTTTATTCGAAACCTCATTATTTGTCATTATATCTGTATTAATACGGAGGAGTTGTATGTAGGAGGACAGACGGAAAGACACTCATGAAACCGGAAGTATATATTTGTTCTCGCCTTGCGAAGGCTCGTCGAATAATATATCACTTTTACTATTCCGGTGACTTTAAAACAGTATTTCCGGTCCCATTTGTAAAACCGGAAGTACTTGGTCAAATTTCTCACCTTTAGTACCATCCTTGGATTATAAGCTTTCATTCGACACCTTTGTCATTCAACCTGGTATAGTGACGGAAGAGTTATATTCGCGGTCGGACGGACCGACGGACAGACAGCCTTGGTCAAATTGCTCATCTTTAGTACCATCCTTGGATTATAAGCTTTCATTCGACACCTCATTTGTCATTCTACCTGGTACAGTAACGGAGGAGTTATATTCGCGATCAGGCAGACCGACGGACCAAATTGCTCATCTTTAGTACCATCGTTAGATTATAATCGTTCATTCGAAACCTCATTTGTCATTTTCCCTGGCATGATGACGGAGAGAAGTTACATTTGCGGTCGGACGGACAGATGGACAGGCAGCCTTGGTCAAATTTCTCATCTTTAGTACCATCCTTGGTTATAAGCTTTCATTCGACACCTTATTGGTCATTCTACCTGGTACAGTGACGGAGGAGTTATATTCGCGGTCAGGCAGACCGACGGACCAAATTGCTCAACTTTAGTACCATCGTTGGATTATAATCGTTCATTTGAAACCTCATTTGTCATTTTCCCTGGCATAATGACGGAGAAGTTACATTCGCGGTCGGACGGACAAATGGACCGACAGCCTTGGTCAAATTTTTCATCTTTAGTACCATCCTCGGTTATAAGCTTTCATTCGAAACCTTATTTGTCATTCTACCTGGTACAGTGACGGAGGAGTTATATTCGCGGTCAGGCAGACCGACGGACCAAATTGCTTATCTTTAGTACCATCGTTGGATTATAACCATTCATTCGACACCTCATTTGTCATTCTACCTGGCATAATGACGGAGTAGTTACATTCGCGGTCGGACGGACAGATGGACAGACAGCCTTGGTCAAATTTATCAGCTTTAGTACCATCCTTGGATTATAGGCTTTCATTCGACACCTCATTCGCTATTCTACCTGGTACAGTGACGGAGGAGTTATATTCGCGGTCAGGCAGACCGACGGACCAAATTGCTCATCTTTAGTACCATCCTTGGTTATAAGCTTTCATTAAATGTTCTAAACATTAATTACATTTTCATTCTAAATTAGACAATTAGACAAATTTGAGTGATATAATTGTTCTTCCCTGGTATAATTTTATAATATTGGGACATGAGAAGTAGGTAACAAACTATGATGAACCAATATGCGAAATAGATTTTTCCAATACTTTTGGTTTAGATTTTACCACGAGATACGAGCACAGTATTTATCCGAGTAAAATTTTCAGCGAGAACCCGTCCTTAAACCTCCTAGAAAATGAAAAGTTCGCACCTCATATATAAAACGATTTCGAGTCATCTTAGCGAGACCGCACCTGCATACTTCTCTGTACTGAAACTAAACTATCAGCTGACTATAAAGTCTGGAGTCCGCCCTTCGCTTAGATATATATTGCGTTATTTCTCCGATAGAGGCAGCATCTCTCGGGAAAGAATCTTTTCTCTCTGTTGCACTGCGACTTGGGGACCTCTCTTTCATACAACGGCCGGCCTGCATGATTTGAGTTTCCACTAGACTTGTGTTATGGACGGATTTTACGGGCTGTGATTGGTCGTATTCAAATCAATGACATATTTGATGACATTTAAAAGAAATACGTAACCCTGTTTTCTCGTATGTTTTTGTTTATGCAGTATGTTTGTTATACAAAAGAAAAATATTGGTATTTTAGTTATTAATCTTGGATTTTGAGACTATTTTATACGTTTATACTTGTTTATTGTATTCATTTTTAAACAGCCATATTATTTCCAGCAAAAGTTATGGAACGTTTACAGATACATAGTAATATTTATAAAAAAAAAAAATACTTTCTGCTTGCTTCCTATATTTTGTAAATTTTTAAAGCTTCCTCCCAGACTCATTTGAGTATAAGGTGGTTCATTTTTCCGAAATAAATGGAAAGGATGGCGCATTTAATGCAGTGATTTGAGTTAATATAACAACACAAGAAGATGCTCAAAATTGTCAAAAAGAATATGAAAATGTTAATAAAGTAAATTTTAGAGTTCTAAGAACTTATCCAAATGATTCTATGAAGCTTGTTTTCAAGGTAAATATTGATGTTAATATATTCACTTTCTAACTTTATGGGTTTTATATTTTGTAGGGATGAATAATTAACATTGGAGAGAATTTTTAAGTATTTTGCTAAGCAACAAATTTTGTGTTCATTTTGATTTAAAGTTCAAAACATATATTCATATATTGTAAGATATTAAATAGATTTTTTTTATTACAGAAAGACTATCGATGCCATCGCAATACTCAGGCTAATTTGCCTTCATCAAAGACAAAAAATCCGTCATCTAAACATGTTAACTGTCAGGCATTCTTAAGAATTACAGTGAAACAATCAAGTATGAAAAGGTAAAGTCTATTTGCTAATCTGAGACACAACTACTGTCTAGTGACATTGGTAATTTTTTTGAGAAGTTAGGTTGCTAGATGTAACTGGAAAAGACTACACAACCAAACATAAACTCATAGCCAATATTATTATTAACAGTAAACAGGCATAAATAACATAACATACACCATACACCAATCAATAATTATTTATTTACACCTTTATAATGTATTGATAACAGATGAGAAAAGTATTTATTGTACAAAATAAAAATATTTTATAGAAATAAATTCCACAAAATTTTATGAGTTTAGTATACACTCCCATTATTTCCAACAATTATTTTTTTTTTGTGAAAGATTAAGTTGATTTGAGCAGTTAATATCTATTGTTGGGTAGGAATTTTTGTGTTGTAAAGACAACACTTATATATTACGATTATAGATATTAAAGCTGCTTTCGATTGTATAAATAGAGAAATAATATGGTCAGTAATGGAAGACCTGGAAAGCCCACAAAAGATAATAAGCCTGGCAAAAAGTACATATAAAAGTATATAGAAATGTACTGGCTAAAGTACAAATAAACGGAAACTGATCGCCAATAATAAATCTAAGAGGAATAAAACAAGGGGACAGTTTCATTCATATTAGTAATGGATCGAGTAATGAAGAGTGCTAAAAGAAGGTCAAGGCAAACAGTCAACAATAGGGTATAGGAATTTAGTACCAGTGAAAATGGAAGGATTACTATATGCAGATGACCTAGAAAAATTAATGAATATATGGGTGGAAGAAATAGAAAATTTGAAAATGGAGGTAAATGTAAAGAAAACGAAGACCATGATAGTAACCCAAAAGAAAAGGGAAGAAATAAACCAAACGTTATTTAGTCGCAAAAATGAAATAATGGAAACAATAATATCAGAGGATGGAAAGGTAGACAAAGAAATCTCATACAGGGCGAAAAACTACTATGCACTAAATAAAACAATATTTGGAAAGGAAGAAATAAAACTAAAGGTATACAATGCAATATATGTATCAACTTTAAAATTATGCAAGTGAAACATGGGTAAACAATGCAAAAATAGACAGTACAATAAGCGCAGCGGAGATGAAGCAGTTGAGAAAAATAGCAGGAAAAACAAAATTGGACAGAATAAGAAATGAGGATATTAGACAAAGGCTAAAACAGCAATCGATAATAACGAAGATCCAAAAAAGAAATTAAATTGGTATGGACACATTAACCGAATGAACCAGGGAAGACTACCAAAGCAGGTGATGGAATCAAAAAGGTATGGTAAAAGAAGGAAATGGAGGACAAGAAAAAGGTGGATCGATCATATTATAGAAATTGGGCAGGAAAAACACATAAACAAATGAAAGAGTTAGCAAAGGACCGCAAGAAATGGAAGAGATGGATAGAGGATGAAAAGATCTGACACCCCTGAGGGGCATAAGGAGTTTCGAGAAAGAAGAATTTTTATTAAGAAATTGTCACTCAGATAGGTTCTTCTAAACTGTGGTGGTAATTCAATGGCTTCTCCAAATAACGCTTCAACAGGAGTGGATCAGGATCTCATGGCACCTAGACAAACAATCAATTGAATTCAGCAATTGATCGTTACATTTATTTTCTTTAATAAATTGGTGCTAGCAGATGCATATAAGATGGTGGCATAGTCTATGATCGACCTTATGTATGATCTAAAGAACAGCTCACTAATAAACATTTTAAAAAACGTTCTATTTGTTTTTTTTTCTCTATACCTACCATTAATTCCATCATAAAGTTAGTATGACTATTTTATGGCAATTCATTTAATTAAATTAAATATGTATTGCAGTTTAGGCAGGGGAATGGCCACTCTCGTATTAAAATTTCCTTCTGAAGTTCTTACAACCCTTAAACTTTTATATATTAATACTTTGTTACAGTCTCGGAGCCAATTTAGTACATCAGATCAAATAAGTCTGAAAGTTAATCATACATTTTTAAGACACAAATAAATATAATATTATCTCTTTTATAAGTATAAATTATACTATTTAATTTTCTTATAACATTACTACCCCCTAGTTATAATAATTTTTGCTGAATGTAGATCGGAGAAAACTATAAGTACTTAATAAAAAAAACAGCATACAAAGTACGTAAATACTCTGAAAAATATTAACTTTACATTTATAAATTAATATATTCATTTGTATTATAATATTTATTGTAGAAGAACTATAACTTTACAAATTTAAAATGTAAATATGTATAAGTATTATAACCTTAAAACTAAAACTGCAACAAACGAGAGATTCCTAATCCTAAATGTCCTTGATTTGAATACGACCAATCACAGCCCGTGAAATCCGTCCATAACACAAGTCTAGTGGAAACTCAAATCATGCGGCCGGCCTTAAGGAGATACGCGAAATCAAAAATGACCCATTTTTTAGGGTGCCCGTTTTCTATGACGCGCAGTGTATTTTCCTAAAATTATTTATATTATTGACCCTACATACAGTGCACCCTAACGGACATATTTGGAGCCCAAAGATTTGTATTGGTTGAGTTAGTAACGAAATTACCAATTTATGACAGGAAGAGACTGTGCTGGTGTGCTGACTATAATTTTTAATAAAATATAATATACTATAATAATTTATAAAATACCATACTTACTGTAATTCTCTTAAATGGTTTAAGTCTTCTCTTCTCATGTCTTGAAATTCTTGTAAACCGTAAAAGTAAAATCGTTTTGAAGACTCTGGAATTGCATATCTGTCGGAGTACTTCCTATAAATAAAAATAGTAGCTAGAAATCAAATCAAATCAAAATTTATATTAAAACTAGAATATGCTATCCTATTCGTGAACATAAGTAAATTAAAAAAAAAACTTCACATAAGAAAGCTGATGACACGGTCATTCTGGCAGATAATGCTGAAGCACTGCAACGCCTAATGGGCTAAGTAGCGACAGCCTGTAGAGAATTTGGAATAAAATTGAATACAAAAACGTCATCAGCAAGCACCAAAACAGAAGGATGAAAATCAATGTCGACGGAACAGATCTGGAAAGAGTAAAAAGAATAACGTACCTTTGAAGTAATCTTGATGAAACGGGACCACTCACTAGAGATAAGAACCAGGGCCGTCGAGAGGGCGGTACAGCCGGTACATTTTACCGGGGCCTAGCGATGTAAGGGGCCCGCTGTCGACCAGACCAAAGACGTAGTTTTTCCCGTTTTTTTTGCTCTTCACTTTATGTCCATACTGCGTTTAATTAATACTCAGCTATATTTAATATTATGAGGTTTAATCGATTTGGTTTAAAATGTTAATAGCAATAAATCACAGGAGTCAAATACGACAGTGCAGTCAGATAAAACTATGGTATGGATATGAAGATTAAAAATATATCAGAGCTTTTAGAAGATTTACAAAAAAATCAGAAGAATCTATGTTGAAGAACCTAAATTAGTTACCAGCAATTATGGAATAAATCCAGAATTTAATCAAATAAAGAAAAACGGCGCAAAAAGCCTGTGATATTTTTTTATGATTTGCCTGGGCCTAGTATTTTTGAGGGAAAAATTCTTAGAAAGATTTTTGGGCCAGTAGCTATGGCGTCGAAGATACAACTTTGAACTGTATCAGTTATTGTGAAATTCGTTAAAGTGCAGAGACTAGATGGGCTGGACACATTGCTAGGATGTCAGATCACGAATACACTAAGAGATTAACATTTTCAAAACCAGAGGGAACAAGAAGTAGAGGACGACCACGAAGAAGATGGATTGATGATGTGGAAGAAGACCTAAAGATTCTAGGGGTCAGAAGATGGAGGGAAGTTGCCAGGAATCGACAGGAGTGGCGACTTCTTTGTGAGCAGGCCAAGATCCACAACGGATTGTCGAGCCACTTATGATGATATAATAATCAGAAGATTGAATGCGGAAAATAAAATTCATTCGCTATTTAACATTTTATGGATATTCCGAGATGAAGATGACGACAATATTAAAAAAAAATAATATAATATAATGTATTGCGCGAGTTTTATAAAGAAGATAGCAGTGAAGAATTGATAGATGAAATTTTTCATTTGAGAGCGATATAAATACAAGGATAATATTGGTGAATCTCAACTTTCTCCAATAGATTTGCTTATTAAAATTAAACATCTCAACTTTGAATCGTTATTGCGTTAAGAATATTTTGCACATACCGGTGACAGTCGCAGAAGCAGAAAGATCCTTTAGTTTTCTTTTTCGCTTAAAAAATACTATGAGGTAATGATGAAACAGGATCGGTTAGCTGCCTATCAACTTTGTGAATTGAGAATGATTTGGCAAAATCATGCGATTTTTCCAAAATTAGAGACATTTTTGCAAATCAGAAAACTCGAATAAATAAATATTTTCACTATTATAAATATAAACAAAATTTAATAAAATTTATATTTGAATTTTTTTATTATTTATTATTAATAATTTTATTTCTATAAACATTTATCTATCAACAATTTTTTCGCTCTTCACTTTTTACAGGGGGGCCGCCCTTTACTTTTTACCGGGACCCGCTCATCCCTCTCGGCGGCCCTGATAATAACACGTCTGGAAAAGGCACGTACAGTGTTTTACAAAATGCAAAAAGTTCTATGCAACCGCCAGCTGGGTATCTCATTGAGAACTAGAATACTTAAGAGCTGTTTTCTCCACCTTGCTCTATGGTGTTGAAGCCTGGACAATGACAGAAGCAACACAAAAAAGAATCACAGGCATTCGAACTCTGGTGTTACCGTAAAATGCTCAGAATATCCTACATGAGCCATACCACGAATGACGAAGTCTTGCAGAGGATGAACAAGGAAAGGGAGCTTATGCTTATAATAAAAGAACGGAAAACACAATACATATTTTGGTTTCATTGTACGTTCTTTAAAGGTAAAATATTGCAAAACCTCTAAATTTTAAAGAACCGCTTGGATTGACATGAAATTTGGCATACACATAGCCAACAAGTCAAAGAAAAAAAGTGATATTGTGCCGATGTGTGCTTTTGCCCGAGGGGTGAGTTTCACCCCCTTTTGGGGATGAAATATATGTTCGAAATAAGTCCAAAAATGGATAAAATGACTAATTCTAAGCAACTTTTGCTCTATAAAGTTTTTTCACCAAAATAACACTTTTCGAGTTATTTGCGAGTGAATATGTTAATTTTTCTACAAAATAACCACGTTTCAGACGGTTTTTGGCAAATAACTCAAAAAGTATTTGGTCGAAAAAAAAATCTTATCAAACATATAGCACGTAAAAAAGTGAAAAACATGGTGTATACATTAGGTCGCTATACCTAATAGAAGTAGTTATAGTTAATGAAAAATAGGTTCATATTCGTCAAATTCCACATCGAATATTTTAACGTGCCGTATCCAAAAAAGAAGCACTTTTTGGGGAAAACTCATTTAAACTTTTTTAAAGTGTTAAAAAAATTTTGGTTTTTAAAAAACTTTGTAGCATAAAAAGTAAACAAGTTACGCTCAAAATAAAGTTGGTCCCTTTTTTTGGTAAGAAATCGGGAAAATCACCCCCTAATTAGCATTTCAAATGAACGTAATTGTTACTACTTCACAAGTTTTTTACTCGCGTATGTATTGATCATATCGATACATCAGTATCAGACTGCACCAACTCAAAATTTTTCAATATTGAGATAAGTATGAGGAAATGGTTAAAATATGTTTATTTATCAGTTTCAAATTACACCATCTCAAAATTCCAACACCATCGTAAAAATTTTGACTTGTCAACATGCAGAATCGAATATTTTGTTTAGAACGTCGTGGTTTCATAACGCATCACTTTGAGTTAGTGCATAATGAAACTTGATCGGTAGAACTATTGTCAGCTACTAACTCAAAATGGTCTGTGAAAGCTGGTTGCACTGACCGTTGCTAAATTAAATGTTCGGAAAAATTTAGTGATACAGAAAGAGAAGAACTGTTAAATAACTACTGGGGTCTTGGTGATGTAAATAGGCAGCGAGATTTTATAGTTAACAGTTAATGCCAGTTAAGCCAAAATATCAATATAGTCGGTTCGCTAAACTCAGACACAACTGGCTAGTGATTTAAGTAGGTATTTTTTTGTTTTTGACCAATTTTGCCAAAATTGACAAAATTACTAACTATTTAGTAATTATTATTAACTATTTAGTAATTATTTTTTTGCCAATACATATTACCAAATTGGCAAAATTACTTACTAAAGTTACTAGCCAGTTGTGTCTGAGTTTAGCGAACCGACTATATAAGAAAGAAGGGAGTCTTAAAAGCGAAAATAGAGCTTATTAATTTGAGATAAGAAATGAAAAAATTAGAGTATGTAAAGTTTTCTTTATGAACACTTTGAACATTTCGAATAGGATAATAATGAAAAAGCATGCACAGCAATTAAAAAAAAACAGAGCTAGGGTTTGCACAGAATGACAATCGCGGAGGAAAAAAATGCTTGGCGACCAATGGTGCTAGATGATGAAAAAGAATTCGTGCGGTCCCACATCAAACCTTTTCCAGTAATTGACTCTCATTATTGCGGAGCAAGAAAAAACAAATCTGTAAACTTAGCCACCATGTACAGACTGTACCAAGAAAAATGTAGAGGAGAACTGAAAATTCCCGTAAAACTCCATTATTACACCAAGATTTTCAACAGGGAATTTAATATTGCCTTTTTTCAGACAAAAAAGACCAGTGTTGTAAAAAGTATTACAACAACTTAAGTATGATGCACATATCAGAGAAAAAAATCGGATTCGGTTAGAAAAGGAGTTGGATATCAGGGATTCAAAGAAAAATGACAGTACTGTAGTTTGTTGCTTTCATCTCCAAGTTGTATTATCACTACCAAATGGAGACCTGAGTGATTTTCTTTTTACATGAGACGCCTATCATGTTACAACTTCACTATATTTGATATTTCTCACAAACATGGCTATAGTTTTTTGTGGCACGAACGTATCGCAAGTAGAGGTTTTAATGAAATAAATATGTGTCTTTGACAGTATCTAAAGAAACATGGACCTCAATATGAGCACATATTTTACTCCGATAATTGCCTGGGCGAAAACAAAAACAAGTTCATTGCTTGCTTGTTTTTATATTGCTGTCAAAACTTAGCAATAAAAAGCATAGCCCACAAATGCTTAGTAGTTGGACATACTCAAAATGAAAAAAAAAAAGATACCTAAAAGGAAACCCGCTCTATATTTTATCGCAAATGCTACCAATAATAATTAGCCTGGCTAAAAAAACTTCCTATAAAAATATCGGAAAAGAAATGAAAGGCAGAATTTACAAAACAGTAATCAGACCAATAATAACATACACGGCAGAAACACGACCCGACACAGAGAGGACAAAAATATTGCTCGAAACAGCGGAGATGAAAACCCTTCGAAAAATCGATAGTAAGACTCTATGCGACAAGCTAGGTAAGAAACCGAGGAATAGAATGGAATGACCACATAGGCCGAATGACAACAAATATAATAGTAGTCAGGACAGCGAGAGACGGTTCTCCAATAGGAAGACGATCAGTGGGAAGACCACGAAAATGATGGAACGACAACTTACTAGAGGCACATTGTAAAAACAGACAGCGTCATGTCTATACAAAAAGAAGAAGAAGAGAAGAAGAAAGCTGGACGGCCTGGTACGCTACAGAAGAAATTGCCGAAGTGTATGAAATTTTTAATATAAATGAAGCCGGAGACAAAATAAAATGGAGCGAAATACAAATTCTAAGAGTTGAGAAAGACCAGCCACACAAAATAAGATAGTTATAATACTTAATAAGACAATTCAAAATTATTTTGATTTTATTACATTTTTTCATAACAAGGAAACAATAATGATTTTATAAGAAAAAAAAATAATTTGAATTGAATTCCATACAAATACCCTATACAAAATGCACTAACTGTTAAAAAAATCATGTGTCGACAGTTTCATAGTGCACTAACTCAAAAAAAAATCTGAATTCTTTAAAAAAAATGAAACAAAAATTATCATCTAAAAGAACCATAAAATAAACATCTAATTCCAAAATTTTGTTCTATTTGAAAAACAAATGGAGCATTTACAACAGATTAAAAATATTTGCTCCCAGAGAAAATAAGTTAAAGTTGATTTGTGAAGAACTATGTTTTTTGAGTTGGTGCACTCTGATACTGATGTATCGATATGATCTGTAAGATTCATCGGTTCAAAGTCCTTATTTTTGAAAGAGCTGTAGTTAAAAGGGCTTGAACGAGTCACTTATCACGAGTGTATGCAAATTTAGAAACACCGAATCTTAACCATTTTCTGTATTACAGAAAAACAAAAAAGTAAAAAATATTCAGAAAAGAAAAGCCGACTTTTTTATTTGTTTAAGATTTTTGGTATCTCTAACAATTTTTAAATTATTTAAATAAAACATTTTTTTCAAAATTAAAATTTTTAAAAATTTTACTTTAAAACCAATTTTTTTCAAAAATAAGCACTTTGAATCGATAAAACTTACAGATCATATAAACACAACATAAAACATAAGTAAAGTAACTTATGAAGCGGTAACGATTAATTTCATTTAAGTTGCTAATTGGGGGGGTGATCTTCCCTTTGGGTGGTGATTTTTTTATAAAAACAGAAATAAAGCTTTTTTTAAACACTTGTTGTAATGTGTTTTCGTCAAGAATGCTTCATTATTTGGATATTTCACATTGAATTATTCTATTTGGAAATTTTTTAATATGAACCTATTTTTCATTAGGTATAACTCTGCTTTTGCTAGGTATAGAGACCTAATATACATACCGTTTTTTCACTTTTTTATAAACTATAGTTTTGCTAAGAATATTTTTTTCGACAAAATGCTTACGTCTTGAGTTATTTGCGAAAAACCGTCTAAAAACGTGGTTATTTTGTTGAAAAATGAAATATTCATTTGCAAATTACTCGACAAGTATTGATTTGGTGAAAAAACTCTATAGAACAAAAGTTGCTTAAAATTAGTCAGTTTATCCATTTCGGGACTTATCTTGGACATATATTTTTTCACCTCCGAGATGAGGTGAAAGTCACCCCCAGGACAAAAGTACACATCGGCACCATAGCACTTTTTTTCTTTGACATTTTAGCTAAGTGTATGCCAAATTTTCATGTCAATCCAAGAGGTTCTTTAAAATTTACAGCAAAAACCGTGAAAGAATGTACTAGTAAGAAATCAAAAGTATGAACTGCTCCAACTTATAGTCCAAGGCAAAATCAATAGCAAAAGGGGACCAGGAAGAAGACGCAACTTTTGGCTTAAAACCCTTCGACAATTTACGAATATGACTTCCATAGAACTATTCAGGGCGGCTGCAAATAAGATTAAATGGCAAATGTAATGGATAAAGTTCTTAAGGATGAGACACCGTAAGAAGAAGCTTGAAAATGCTCGAAATAGCAAATGATTAAAATTCTTTTTTGATAAACTCAGTGACTGATCACAACATATTCTGTTGCCTTCCTATTTTGATAGCAATGTAATGATTATTTTTGCAACCAGTTTCTTCAGAAGAACTAACGATGACCAACAAATTTTTATGTGAGAAGCGAAAAAGGCCGCAAATTTGATTCAGGAAATGGAGACACTTAACACCTGTGTAATGGATAACTATACAATATACTACTCTGGAGATGAAGGCACACAAAATAAAAATGGCGTGGCAATAATTACATCTGACGAAATTGCAAAATTAGTTCCTAGATCTCTGCCAATATATCAAATAGAATAATGCTAAGAAGAATAGATAGCAAACCCGTTAGCATGAATATCAATACAGATATATGCTCCCACTAGTCAAAGCAGCCCACTAAACAAAACTCTATTGAAGACAAGGACGCATGTAACCAACATAATATTTAACGCCAAGATTGGAAAAGGAAGAGAAGGTGAAGGTGACACGGTGGTTGAGTTTGGCCTCGGAATAAGAAATGAGTGAGGAGATAGACTGCTTCAGTTCTGTAAAGAAAATCAGTACAGTATAATGAACAACTTCAGTTACTACTCAGACGACTCTACACGTGGAAATCTCCAGCAGATGGAATAGAAGGACGTATCACAAGACATTAAATCGATTGCCTTATTGTTAACAAAAGATACAAAAACGAAGTAAAAGCATGGAAGACATATCCCGGAGCTTACATCCCCACCGGCCATAATCTTCTAGCAACAAGAAGAACAGAATTTAAAAGAACAAAAATAAATAAGAAAATAATAGTTTTTATTAACCCAGAAGCTTAACGAAGAATCCATTAGCAATAAAATAAGGAAAGAAATACATAGACACTTGAGCAAAAGACCAGTACAGTCGACACAAACTTCTGAGGAAGACTGGCACTATATTGAGAAAATAATGAGTAATAGAAGACTACCTTAAACAAAAGACACGAAAAAAGAACAAACCATGGATGAAAGAGGTAAAAATTAACAAAGCAAATACACAAGAAGATCAGAATAAAAATCCAACAATCAAAAGAAACCTGGCTAAGTGAAAGATGCCAAGAAATGGAAGATTTGGAACAAAGGCATGATACTTTCAACCTACATAAAAAAGTAAAAGAAACCGCTAGAATATTGAAACAAACATCTACGTCTTTCATCGAAAAGTAGCATGAGAACCTGCTACTGAACATAGAAGATCAAATAAGTAGATGGAGAGAATACGTGGAAGAGATGTTTTAAGACCAAGAGAGGATGAACATTTGTATGCAAGAGGTGTCGACTGGACCTTATATCACAAAGAAAGAAATTATCAAAGCGGCAAAGTAAATAAAGAACGGAAAAGCTGTTGGGGAAGATAATATCGCAATTGAAATAATAAAGAAATTATTAGACGAACACATCGAAGTGACGGAAGATATATTTAACAAAATATAAGAAAAAAGGCACTAGTCAAACTTTTCAATGATGTTTATTCGACTGGTGTTATCCCTGAAGATTGGTTAAAGTCCGAATTCATAACCCTATCAAAAAAACAACGTCCGAAAAACTGTAGCGATTATAGAATGATAAGCCTTATGAGCCACACTTTGAAAATCTTTCTACGTATCATCCACAGTAGAATCAAAGATAAATGTGAAGAAGACCAGGATGAAACACAATTTGGCTTCAGAAATGGACTGGGAACCCGGGACGCATTCTTTGCACTAAATGTATTATTGCAGAAATGCCGAGATCAAAGGAAAGACGTCTTTGCTGTATTTATTGACTATGAAAAGGCCTTTGATCGAGTACAACATCACAAATTAATTAAAATATTAAGGGAGAAAGGAGTTGATAGTCAAGATGTACGAATCATAGAAAAATTATACTGACGTCAAACAGCGACAGCTTGCATAAATGGAAAATCAACAGAAATATGCAAAATACAAAGAGGTGACAGACAGGGTTGTATACTGTCCCCACTGTTATTCAATTTATATTCAGATAGAATATTTAAGGAAGCGCTGTATAATTTGGAATGGGGTGTGAAAGTTAATGGAATTTTGATAAATACAATCAGATATGTAGACGATACAGTTATTTTAAGTGATGATATGAATGGATTACAACACCTTTTAAATGCCATTGACACAGTGGGAAGAGAGTTTGGCCTAAATATAAACTGTTCAAAAACAAAATACATGGTATTTGGCCGTTTGGCCCATCAAGATTCACGGTTATATGTTGATGGTCATATAATTCAAAGAGTAAGCAGTTTTAAATATTTTGGTTGCCATATTACTGAACAACTAGATCCAGATAAAGAGATAAAATGTAGAATCGAGATATAGCCCGCACGACATTTTTAAAAATGAGGTCATTCTTCTGTAATGACAAGGGAGCGTTCAAGTATTACGTAACGCAGGTTGGGGGGCGGGTTAAAAATCTTCAAAAATTGCGTTACGTAATACGTGAACGCCCCATTAAGGTGCGTTACGTAGGGGGAAGGGGGGGTCAAAAAAAAATCTTCAAAAATCGCGTTACGTAATACTTGAACGCTCCCTAACTTGCAACTTTAACTTCGAAAGCGCATGATTAAATATTACATTTGGTCAGTCCTCTTGTATGCTGTCGAAGCATGGACATTAAAAATATCCACCATTAATCGTTTGGAGGCCTTTGAAATGTGGCTGCACAGACGTATACTGAAAATACCATGGACGGCTATGCTGACAAATGTGGCAGTCCTTAAGAGAGCAAATGCTGCCCGTGAGCTGCTTGATAACATCAAATATAGGAACATGGTCTATTTTGGACACGTAGTAAGCGGAGACCGGTATAATATTCTTCTAACTTATTGGGTAAAATCGAAGGACGCAGAGGAATTGGTAGAAAGCAGGCCTCTTGGTTGAAGAATATCCGGGAGTGGACAGGAATAAAGAAAGCAGAACACCTATTTAGAATAGCTCGAGACTCGTTTCGCCATGTTAAACGCCAACGTCAAGGGGACTTGATAGGGCACGTTAAGAAGAAGAAGAAGAAGAAAAAGAAAGGCATAATACCAAATGATTGGGTGACATCGGTGTTTATACCAATACTAAACAAGAGAAACAAGAAATGTGAAGATCATAGGATTATTAGCCTGATCAATCATATGCTGAAACTTTTCCTACGAATAATACACAATAGAGTATACAATAAACTAGACGAACACACTGGTCAAACTCAATTTGGTTTTAAGAATGACTTCGGAACAAGAGAAGCACTTTTTTCAATACGTGTGCTAGTTGAAAGATTTAGAGATGTCGATTCTGATATATGCTGGTGCTTTATACACTTTCAGAAGGCTTTTCACATGGTGAAACATGATAATATATATAATCTAAACCTGTCTACCTAACGGCACAGTATAAAGGGACAGTAGAACCACTCTCCGAAAAATTGGAAGTAAAATCTTTAGTCGGCATGGCGACCGCGCAATGTCCCTAGTCGCTTTTGCCTCACTCTCGCATTGCTAGTCGCATAGAAACGTACGGGTTTTAACAGGGAAAATCCGCATCCACCACTGGTGAATTATCAATTGTGTACTGCCGGTATTACTTCTTGAGATCAAAGTGCCGACATGGGAGAGGTTTTACTGTCCCTCTTTATACTGTGCTAACGGTGTAAGGTGCAACATGATAAACTAACAGATAAATATGCAAACGGATTTTAAAAATTTCAATATACAGGTTGTTTGAAGGTCACAATTCACAATGAATTTATATTTTTTAAGCTGAACCTGATTTTTTCTTGTGATTATAAGTTTAATGGTTTGGGTTTTAAATATCTGTATAACAAATATCAAAAAAAATCTACAAGGTGGTTCTAAAGTTATGGGTCCACAAAAAATAGACAAAATCGATCCTGTTATTACAATTACTAAACTAATACTTACGATTTGCCTGTAGGTGGGAGTATATGCTGTACGTCCCACCATGGATTTCCAGTAAATGGACTCGTCAGGTATTGCTCATTTTCTTCAATGGTTTCTTCCACTGAGATATTCTTAAAAATAAATAATTTTTCATTAAATTTCACGCTATTATAGGAACTCTAATATACAACCATATTAAACATTCATACTTTCAATAAACCAAAACTCGGATACTAAACTATTTGATTTTTTTTAATCTTAATAAGTAGGTAAGTAATCTTTTGTAATATAATAGTTACAAGAAAGACTCTCCTACCATAGATGATCCTGCAAATCACCACATCCTTCAAGAGACCCTTTCTTCAAATGTAGGGGAATTTCTATGTATATGTTATATGAAAAACACTATAAAGTATGTACCAAGAAGAAAAAACTTCTTGGTACATATACATTATTTTATAGTGTTTTTTCATATAACATATACATAGAAACTCCCCTAAATTTGAATAAAGGGTCTCTTAAAGGAGGTGGTGATTTGCAGGATCATCTATGGTAGCAGAGTCTTTCTATTAACTGACATGTAAGTTGTAATTCTGCTTTATAATAAGTTATTTTAGTTATTTTAATTTTACCAACCCTATATTAATCAATGACTGATTATATAGTACAGTTCTCATCAGATTGCACTACACCCCAATGACGCTAATGTGCATTAATATGAATGAAGCAAAAGAGCAAAATGAATGAAGCTAAATGAATAAAAATATGTAGCAAAACCCATTTTCAGAATGCAGCGTGCTTAGATTACCAATACTTAAAGAAGAAGTGAACAACGAGAATATACCAATAATAGCATACATAACACAATACAAACATTCCCATTCACATAACATCATAAAACAAAGAAATAATGCATAAACACACGGAATAATAAGAATTTTAATGTACCATAGGCATAAAACATCCACCCGATATTTTCAGCTAAAGGATGGCTGTTGCTTACAATACCATGGCCAAGTATGACAACCTCAATTTTGATAACACATAACCTCCTCAACAACTTAGCGGTTATACACTCTTTAAACAGCAGTTACATATCATATTAAACGTTTATTTCAACCTTTAATTACAAGACGCCATCTTCAGCGACTGTATTGATAACAAAATTTAGCAATTTAATTAAAATTATTACAATACGAAATTTAACACTAAATGTCAACTTTTTGTTAATATTATTTCTCCCCCGAGGATTTTTTTTTTTTTCGTTTGGTTAATTCGGTAATGTTAAATTTGGTTTATTATCTATATATCTATATACTTACAATTGATCGAATGATGGAGAAAGTTTGTCGATTGTTTGTCTGGAAATTGAAACAAACTGGAATGTTGTAACCTCCAACAATTGACTTGTCCGGAGAAAATCTAACCATAACTTGATGATTTGTATCTAAAAATAACAAACATTATGTTTACCCGTGTATCAGCAAACAATTAAAATATTTCTTCGTTTGGTGCCTATTCGTTTCTAATATTGGCGATCATTCTGGCTATAATTATTTTATTAAATGATGATTTAAATAGATTGGTTTTTGTGGAGAACCATTTCCTCAGTTTATTTAACCATGATATTCTTCTCCCAATTCCTCGCGTTGCGTATACTTTCTTATTATGTGTCCGAGACATTCTAACATTCTCCTTTTAAGCGTATACATCACCTCTCTTTCTTTCCCCATTCTTCGTATTACGGTCTCGTTGGTTATCTTGTCCGTCCATGATATCTTTAGGATTCGCCTGTATAGCCACATCTCGAAGGGTTTTTCTCCATCGGCTTAGTGAGTATCCAGGATTCAACTCCGCAGTATAATATTAATATTATAGCGATTATGACTTTTAAAATTCTTCTAGGAATCGTATATCGTATTATTCTTATTACATTCATTCATTGTTCTTTCATTTTGACTTGCTAAGATGTAGCATAATTTTTATTTAATTTTGATCTGTTTGTCCTTTGTACAGTGTGTGTTATATGTATTTGTCAGTTTCAAAAAATTTCTAAAATTTCTTGCCAATGTTGCACTTTGCTGGGATATCTTCCAATTTGACAAAATGCCCCTGATGATGCTAAGTTAGCGAAAGTATACTTGGGCCAGATTTAATAAACTAGATGCTCGAAACCTGTCTTTTATTCCTATAGATTCCATATATTTGAGCATTCAACCTACTTCTATTTTGATCTTATTACGTTGATTTTTCATCTGTTGCTTATTTGCTGATATATGTTGCAAAAGCACTAAACCAGTGGAAACGTAAATGCCACGGTATGGGTATAGACCTCGGAGAGATTTGTTTGTATACCTTACAATTTGCTGATGACTAAGTCATCATAGCTAATGATCCTACAGTATATGGCAAGAAAACTGAAGGAGGAATATGAACAGTGGGGCTTGGAAATTAATGTGGAAAAAACTAAATACCTACCCATAGGAGCTGAGTTATCCAATATCGAACTAGAGGATAATGAACAAATCACATTCTGTAGTGAATACACGTACCTGGGAGTAATCTTCGATAGAACGGGAAAAGACGATGAGGAAATAAAGAAAAGGGTAACACAAGCTAGAAGAACAATTGGATGCCTAAATGGAATACTTTGGAGCTCCGAAATAGGAATACAGCGAAAATACAACATCTATGAAACATCTCGAAGGCTTTAAGTTTTTTCTCCGCTTCAGTGAGTGTCTAGGATTCAACTCCGTAGTACAATATTAAGAAGATATAACACCGTAGGAGCCTTACTTTTATCTCCATATTAAGGTTGTGGCTTGAGTTTGGTCATGCATGCACTCATAGCCTTCTCTATTCTACATTTTACTTCTTGTCAGTAATCCCATTGGTCGTTTACTATTGTTCCAAGATATGTATACTGTTTTACTTGGTCCACTAATGAATTCTTGATAAGTAGTTGGGCATCTCTATTTTTTTTTGCTGACGACCATACATTTAGTGTCTCATATGTTTACTTGTAGTCCAAATCTTTAGCTTACTTCATTTACTTTGTTTATTAGTTGCTATAAACTGTTCAAACTGTCTGCAAAAATAACGGTGTCGTCTGCATAGCGGATGTTGTTTAGGCGTTCTCCATTTACGAGTATTCCATGTTCGCAATTTTCCAAGGCTTCACTTTCACTAAATATTTCCTCTGAATAAAGATTAAATAATATAGGTAAAAGTATACATAATAGCACATTGGAAGAATTATTTCGCGCAGCAGCCGATAGAGAGAGGTTTCAGGAAATTGTAAACATGATGACGGCCAACGACTGAATACAGACACGGCACCTAAAGAAGAAGAAAAATATACATCCTTGTCCAACGCCTCGCAGAATTTGGATCGCTTCCGTCGGTTCATCTCAAAGATTTTTTATACTAATTGTTGTAATTATTGTCATTATTATTATATTAGAGGATATATAAGTACAACTTTCAACCCTTTCCAACTATATTTAAATTTGCCTTTAAGAGTTTGGCTTAACCATGTCTAGGCTTCAAAACACTCATTTCTGATAGCAAGAGAGAGAACTAAAATAATAGGTTTCATAGAAAAGATTGCACAAGCCAAATAAGGATGAGATGGTCATACAGCATGTTTAAATGACAGTAAATTGACCTGAATAAACATGAGACATCGAAGTAGACCATCAACAAGATATATGTATGTCATTCAGATTCAGAAAGCACAGGATAGAGAATAGTAACGGAGGGTGGTGGAGACCTATATATCCAATAGTGGATGTAAGAGGTTAACAGATGATGATGATGGATGGCTGGGAAATAACAGATGAGTAACTAACTGCACAAAATAAGATTGATATAAATGTCTTTACTGAAAAGTTCATTTGCTGGCGGGTGAATGTCTTCGTATTATTATTGTCTGTTAATGTCCAAGGTGAAACTATAAAATATTGTTATCAGATTCTATATTATTTATAAAAATAGAAAAGCATCAGAACGGTCATGGAAGTTGTTTTATTAATCGTATGAGAAAACTTCATAGTGTGGTGACACAGCGGAAGGTTTTTATACAGGTTTTTTTATTCTTCTTCGTGGAACAAGGTACTCCCTCTTAAAAATTATACGCACGGGCAAGAAGAGGTCCGTAAAGAAAATTACATAGCTGGTTTAGACACACGAAACCGGTGTGATGTCGAACATTCTGGGTCCATGTTCCAGCTAACTAAGGAGGGTTGAGGAAACCTTAGAATAGTTGATTAAATAGGCAACTGAAACGCCTACACGCTCCTAACCATACTGTACAAGAAGAAGAAGAAGGTGGTACTAGTTGCATGATGATAATTCTCAGATATTGGTCTCCATTTGGTCTAGATTCTAGATGATTAATAAATTAAATGTAATATTTTTATATAAAACTGTTTTACTTACTTGGCATTAGCTGTACTACAGTATCTGGGGTAATATTCTCGTTAGTAGTAAAAATGGAAAAATATTCATATTCACATAATAGTAGTACTCTAGTAAGAAATATATCGTCTCTTCTTCTGTTTGTCGCCGTACATGTAAAATCAAGTACATTTCCTTGTTGCCTCAACGAATCCAACGTAATCTAAAATATGAAAAAAAGTTTGTAATTATGTAATGGATTAACCACGTCAACAAGGTTTTAGGTCGGGAAGATCATGCAGCGACGCTATATTTATAATGAGACAAGTTCAAGAGAAATCATTAGAATACAACAAATCGGTACATTTGTTTCCTGGGCCTTAAGAAGGCATTTGACAGAGTCAAATGAAAGGACGTTATCCATTTATTGTACGCAAAAGAGATACCACTAGGAATAATTGAAACCTAGGTGTCGTGTGCTCGCTCATTTGAAAGGTTATTAAATTCTCTATACAGCACTATAAACATTAAGATCATTATTTATTAATTTTTTTTTGAATTATTAATTACCTAATCAATTAATTTAATTTAAAAAAAATTTTTGGACACCCTGTATAAATAATGATCTTAATGTTTATAGTACTGTATAGAGAATTGAATAACCTTTCAAATGAGCTAGCACACGACCCCTATTCGCATTTAAAAAAAATAGACGATTATGTCATCACGCCCAGATGGATGACGTCACTAGTACGATATATGTCAAAAAAATATTCATTAAAAAATCGAATAACTTTTGTATTTTACATTTTTTTCTAATTCTGTAAATAAAGCAGTTTACAAGGGGGTCAAAATATAATGAATAACCCTGTACATTCATTGGGTCCGACCGACCGGCTCTGTCCCGTCATACAGCTGACCGACTATAATAACTTTTATTTATATTCAATTTAGAATGTGTGTACTGATTTTCAGCCTTAGTAAATGGAATTAATTACCTTCTGGGAAAGCAACTTTGATACCCTCTCAGTAACCCCTGTTCTACGTTTCGCTTGACCGACCGCAGTATGTTTCTCTACACAATCACAGTAATCAACTGTGAAAAATTTAGCTTTAGTAAATTCAAAGAGATTTTTCAGCGCTGCCTCTCCGTCTATAACGAACATTAAATAACTACAAATTAAAGGGAAAATCCCAGTAATTGGCTGTATAGCATAGTTAAAAAACTTACATAGAAGTAAAAAACTTCGGTTTGTAAAATGGTATATAATTTTATTAAAAAACTTTAAAAAAAGTCATCCAAATGGATTAAAACATCAGAACGTTTTCGATCTAGTTATTGTTTGTTTTTAACCCAGAGGAGTGATTCAAATTTACCGCGCTGTAATGCTTGTTTGTAATTGGTCCAATCTCAGGCAAGTTTACTCCACTGTTATAAAATTTTGACACTAATGGCATTAATCAAATTTTGACAGTATTGGCATTTCATAGGTTAATTAAGTTATATTGGTGATTTTTTGTGTTTTCTGTGTTATTCCTTTAATTTTTAGATTTCTAGTCTGCTTTTATATAAAAAGCAGTGATTTTTAGAACTCTTCTGCGACGTATAATATTTATCATCTACGATGATATAATATTTATGGATTACTGTTGAGGGCCGACATGATCAAGCAAAAAAGATGTATTTGGTGATATTTCTAATGACTTTCTTGGGTGTGAATCTGTCTTTTTAGTTTACTCCTCTTGGTTAAAAAATAAAAAATAAATTATCTTCAGTGGTCTTCTGAATAGTAATTGAAAGTAGCACACTAGTTGATATGTTATAGTCAAAGCCCGAAATTCAGGCACTCCTGGGTTTGACTAGGCAATCCTCAGGTCTGACTGACGGTCTTAGTCAAAGCCCGAAATAAATTACAGTTTCGGCCTTTGACTAGTCAAACCTAGGAGAGACTAAGTTGGTTAGGCAAAGGTCGAAATTTAATTTTATCAAATCGGGGTTTGCCTAGCCAAACCCCGATCAGCTATTAAAATGTCGTAATTTGTTAGATTATGTTTAATAAATCGTAATTTTTTAATTATATTGTTTACTATTTTTATATTGTCGTAATTAAAATAAAAAAAATAGTGTTTATTCTCACATCTTGAGGCATTATGACATTTAAAGTTACACAATAAGTTAGACCTTTTACACTTACATAATTTTGAAGAGCATTTCTTATTGCAGTAGTATTTTATAAAGTCTTGTCCTCAAAATTTAGAATCTTTTGTACTAATTTCTCTTAGAGACAGCTTAACGTCTGGAACATCTTCGAAATTAAGAAAATTCTCTTTGATTTCTTGAAAACCGTTTGTTTATTGTTCTGTATTTCGTACCAACTCTATATAAACCGTCAATTGTGTTATCTTATATATTATCCAAAATATTTCGAGCATCTCCTATTAGTCCATGTGGTGAGACCGCTCCCGTCTGGAAAAATTTCTGATTCGGTTTCTTTGTGGATTCCTATTCAAAAATGTCCCCTTTAAACAAATCTGAAGGGTGCCGGGCGGAATTTTTGGGCAGAAATAGGAATCCACAAAGAAACCGAATCAGAAATTTTTTTCAGACGGGAGCGGTCTCACCACATGGACTATATGGCTCTATCAAAACTGGAGATAGGTACTGTTACCAATTTTTTTCGATCGAAATTGGAGGAAATTTTTTTCTCTTAATTGTTTCATGGTATTAGCCTGGGCATGAAGACCTTCAATCGCCTTTCCTTTATTTATTTTAAAGTTTTCTGTCTGGCCACAACGCATGCATATAACTTTTCTTTCAAAACCTTCATAGTATGCACCAGTGTGCTGTCAGAACACAAAATAATGTACCACCTGATTTCAAACTATGCACGCATGTGCAATCTATTATCTCAATTCTGTGGAATCTATTACCTCAAAATATTTTTATTCTTGTAAAAAATTTAATAATATTTTTAAATATTTAATGTTAAATAATTTTCCCATTTGTTATGGTGTAAATAAATTATAATTATTTATTGGCGTCAAACTTACCTCCAATTTCGATCGGAAAAACTGTAAGAATTCCTATCCCCAGCTTTGATACAGTCAAAGGAGATGCTCGAAACATAGCATATAGAGTTGGTACGAAATACGGAACAATAAACACAGTTTTTTCAAGAAATCAAATAAGAGAATGCAAAGAGAATTTTCTTATTTTTGAATATGTTCCAGACGCGAAGCTGTCTCTAAGAGAAATTAATACAAAAGAATCTAAATTTTGAGGACAAGGCTTTATAAAATGCTACTGCAATGAGAAATGCTCTTCAAAATTATGTAAGTGTAAAAGGTCTAACGTATTGTGCAACTCTAAATGCCATAATGCCTCAACATGTGAGAATAAACACTATTTTTTTATTTTAATTAAAACAATATAAAAAATAATAAACAATAAAATTAAAAAATGACGTTTTATTAAATTTAATCTAACAAATTAAGACATTTTAATAGCTGATCGGGGTTTAACTAGTCAAACCCCGATTTCATAAAATAAAATTTCGACCTTTGACTGACCAACTTAGTCTCTCCTAGGTTTGACTAGTCAAAGGCCGAAACTGTAATTTATTTCGGGCTTTGACTAAGACCGTCAGTCAGACCTGAGGATTGCCTAGTCAAACCTAGGAGTGTCTGAAATTCGGGCTTTGACTATAACAGATACATGGTCTTCAAAATTACATATTTATTACTTTAATTGTATCATTATAGTACGACACAATGTCGATGATAGTAGATTATTAACGTAGTACTTGAATCTCTGCTTGGCTTCCCTGCTCGAAACAGCTGATTAGGTACTTGTCGAGGTGAATGACATTCGGTGTGTGTCATCTGTGACGGTACTAATTAAAGCAGCTATATCCATCCTAGCCACCTCTCCTCCTTCAAGCAATAATTGAGCAATAGTATGACAGTGTATACTACTGAAATCATTCCTTATATCGGCATCATGTAATTTACTTCTACCTGAGACCTGATGATGCTGTGTTAACTGTAGACAGCAAAACCGGTCGTCCTATGTAAATAAATTATTGTGGTTCTTTACCTACTGATATATAAATGTTTGACTTTTTTATCTTATAATTTGATATTTTTGTTTATCACCTATCGTAAAATCGTAAACGTAAAATCCTTCGAATGATATAATCAATGGCCCTTGCAGAGACAGCATGACAAACGAATGGAGCCGCAGATACAATAACGAGCTAGTCTCTATTCGGAAAGGAAGATCTAGTCAGATATATAAAGGCCAATACTCAGATGGGCAGGGCATGTGATACGCATTAACGACAATCGCCTTATAAATAATGTGTTCTGGGAAAGGCCAGATGGAAGAAGGTCTGTAGGGCGGCCTAGAAAAAGGTGGAAAGATGCAGTGAAAGAAGATCTAGAGAAAATGGGGGTGCTACAATGATGGGAATTAGTGGCACAGGACCGACAAACATGGAAGGCAATAACAGTAAACTCGGCAAATACTCATGAAGAGTTGTAACGCCATTGATGATGATGATGTTTATCACCTATCAGTTAATAAAAATATAATGCACATGATTTAAATTTTTAGCCACCTTCAGCTTCGGTAGAAGGTAACCTACAGGCCGAACTTCAGCATGGTTTTGGCAAAAAAATCACATTTCGGCCGGTCACTAGAATCGTATACAAACAAAATATGGGATGAAATATTTTCTAACACAATAATCTATTAGTGTCTCAATGATTTAAAGTTTTGATTGATTGATTGATTTAGCGATTTTTCGCAAAAACATTTCTTTGCATTTTTTGGGTGAGGAAAAAATGTTCTTACAAGTTTTTTCGTAAGATGCATAGTTTTTGAGATAATCGCGGTCGAACTTTCAAAAAATCGAAAAATTGCAATTTTTGAACCTGAATAACTTTTTATTAAGAAATAAAATAGCAATTCTGTTTAATGCATTGGAAAATTGAAGTCAAATTCTATCGGTTTGGATTATTTGCATTACTAAAAATTAATTTTTGTATTGTTAAACAAAGCTATAAACACATAGTGTTTCCCGTGCCGAATGCATGCGATTTAATGTACGTAATCTACGTAGAAATTGTGTGTATGCGCGCCTACTCGTTCGATTTCAAATGAGAAATGCATTGAAAACATCATTCAAACACTATGTGTTTATAGCTTTGTTTAACAATAAAAAAATTAATTTTTAGCAATGAAAATAATCAAAACCGATAGAATTTGACTGGAACTTTCAAATGCGGTAAGCAAAATTGCTATTTTATTTTTTAATCAAAAGTTATTCGGGTTCAAAAATTGTAATTTTTCGATTTTTTGAAAGTACAACCGCGTTTATGTCAAAAACTATGCATCCTACGAAAAACTTAGTAAAAACATTTTTTGCTTAAAATGACCCAAAAAATACAAAAAAAAAAGAATGTGTGTGTACTTTGTACGCACGTAAGAAGTTATACTTATATTATATGATTTAAACGAAATTAATATACTTTTTATTTATATTTTATTTAAATATTAAACTAATTTATACTTACTACTTCTCAAACATTTTTATTAAAACAGTGCCAAAAATTAAAATAATAAAAGAATAAAACACACACAAACACATTAAAAATGCCACAAATGATTTCTGAACATTAATTGTAGGAAAAATTTTTAACTAAATACGTATTTTCTGAAAATAAAATTATATAATAAATATACATCATAAAATGTATAAAAAAAAAATAAAAAAAATAAAAGTTTTTATTGGGATTCGAATCAGCTATCAGCGCGGTTGGTATATTGGGGTTCATTCGCCTTAAACGCTTCGCCACGGAGGCAATGTGTCATTATGTGCGAAGATCGACTAACTAAACGGATTAAGCTTTTGACATTTTTGAATTAAATTAAATTATTTTGATTTTGAATTGAAATTATTTAGAATTGAAAAAATACAACAAAACATAGAGTAAGAAAACAATACATTAGGTGAACATTGATAGAAATTTTGATGGTTATCAAATTATGTAAATAAAAGTATTACATACTATGTATTTTGGTAGGTTCAAATAGGTAGTACCTATGATACATTTACAATTATTACGTACCTGTTGCTTTTAAAAATTATTTAAATGTCACTACAATTATAAACTTTTTTGTTTCTGTCCTCACAACAATAAAACTAATATATTATACATTTGTTTACCTTCATATTGAACAATTATTTATTATTGACAGATTATTTCGACACCCAATCGGAGCCCGTATAACGACTAATAACATACTGTCGGTGTGCGCATGCGCGGAGATCAATATAAATTCACCCTCAATCTCAATCGCGCCTAAAGAAGTATAACTTCAAAAATGTACTGTTTTCGAAAAATCGCTGGTATGCAGTTCGTCAAGTTCTTTGTTTATAACAATCTTATCGACATCCGGATCAACTGTTACCCAAAAAATTCGTGTTCTATGGGTCAAAATACATAAAAAAAACTTGTGTGCCAAGTTTGGCACCGAAGTAATAATCCAGTAAGTCCATCTGAATAAAGGAAGCCGTTGTACCCCCCCTGGCGACAGGACTAGTGTTTGAACATTTGAACACTGACATAGTGTAGCGTGTATTTGTGTAATTACTTCTAATTACAATAAAACTAGCGGTTCGTAATTTATATACGACTTTATTTATATAAGTTACAGACGAATTTATCTTATACACTTTAGCTTAAGACTAAACTCTATTTACAAATATGTCCTATTTATATATGCGATACAGATATTCCAGAAATATCTATATATCTCCAGCTATGTCCATGTGACCGCTTGCACGTCATCGGCGCTGCATCGGCGTATCTCGAAACATCGATAGTGTTCTGTCTGTCCGGAGACGGGAGCTGGTATACGAGGGTAGGTCAATAATTATTTTGTTACACTGCTCCCCTCTTAAGATCTGAGCGTCCCGATCAGCAACTCTAGATGGCCCAGGATGGCGGAATCTACAGGATTCTCCAGCTCTGCATACACCCCTAGAAAAGAAGTAACAGTCTACTGTCTTTGAAGGGTATGACATCTTCGGGTTCATGCAACACACAGTAATCCGTACGCCAGTTTCTCTGAAGATCACTTCCAGCATGCTTCTCACAATCTTCCAATCCAGATTTTCTACTGCATGGCCAATTTTTGGTAAAGCCAAATCTTTGATGTCATAATTACAGACCATTTTCTTCAAATTAGTTAGAGCACGCCATATGTTCTCGTAGCTTGGCGTGTCCGTATAAGACTTCCTGGTCACTATATACAGCAAAGATCGAGGACCATCTTCCAATCGCAATACTCTTCCAATTTTAGGTTGTTGATTCCTTAACTCGTCCAGGTGGCCGAACTTTCTATTGAATACGGACGAGATTCCTTTAGTCATCTCGAGGTCTTGTGCAACACAGTGGGCTAGAGAGACGTTTTCTGGAACACCAAACAGATCTTGCTGAACTTCTGTGGTCACGCCGAATCTAGCACTCTTTCTTTCTGCGTAATTTGACATAAATTGATTAAAACTTGGCTGTGCGACATCTTTCGTCTCCTGTTGGAGGACTCGTGCTTCTTCTGTTTCATTTGAGCCAGCATATGGTGCAAGACGATTTATGTGAATAACTTTTGGTTTACCGTTTGGCAACTTCTTAATTCTATATATTACGTCATTTATTTTCTTCTTAACTTCATACGGACCTTCCCATTGTCTTTGCAGTTTAGGACACAAGCCTCGACGACGTTGCGGATTATAAAGCCAGACAAGATCACCTACTTCGAAGCTTTCATTCTTGCATCGAGAATCATATTGATCTTTCATTCTGTCACTGGCTATCTGGATGTGTTGTCGGGCAAGTTCATGAATGTTGTTCATTCGTAATTTCAGGCGGTCAACGTAGTCTTCGCCTGCAACATGTTCCTCGGAAGGTCCGCAGCCAAACTCTAGGTCGCAGGGCAACCGAACTTCACGACCCAACATCAGGCAGGTTGGTGTTTGACCTGTAGTTTCATTTACGGCCGAGCGGTAGGCCATCAGGAATAAATGAATGTGTTGGTCCCAATCTCGCTGATGTTCAGATACAACTTTGGACAAGTGTTTACCCATCGTTCGGTTCATCCTCTCGACCATCCCATCTGATTGAGGATGCAGGGGTGTTGTTCTGGTCTTATTGGCACCAATCAATTTACAAACGTTTTGGAAAAGAGCTGACTCAAAGTTTCGCCCTTGGTCGGAGTGGATCTCCAAGGGAACACCAAATCGGCTAAAGAATTCTTTAACAAGTACCTCTGCAACGGTAGCAGCTTCTTGATTTGGTAATGCATAGGCCTCAGTCCATTTTGTAAAATAATCCATGGCTACCAGGATGTATTTATTTCCAGCATCGGTTTCTGGAAATGGACCTGCAATGTCGATAGCTACTCTTTCCATAGGACTTCCAACATTGTACTGTCTCATGGGTGCTCTCTTTTTACCAACCGGACCATTACCGGATGCACACGGTTCACATTTTCGGCACCATCTTCTTACATCATCTTTACAGTTCACCCAATAGAACCGTTCTCGAACCTTTTGCAGAGTCTTCGTAATACCAAAGTGTCCACCTGATGTACCGTCATGCAACTGACGCAATACTTCTGACACTTTACTTTTAGGTACAATTAACTGAAGCTTAGATTCTGTACCATCATCGTTCTCAAAGGTTCTGTACAGAAGATCATCTTTTAGTACCAGGCAATTCCATTGGCTCCAGTAGGCCTTGACTTCTGGACTACATGCACTAATGTTCTGCCAACTAGGTCTCTCACCTTGCCGCATCCAATCCAATACTCTTTTTATACATGGATCATCTTCTTGGGCGTCTTGTAACTGTTGGGGCTGCCATTGCTCATTAATTACGGTGGTTCGTCTCACGGGGCAAAATCGTTCCTCTAATTTGGCACAGTGATTACAATTCGCACTGCATGGTCGTCTCGAAAGGGCATCAGCATTTGAGTGAACTCTTCCGGCCCTGTGTTCTATCTCGTAATCATATTCTTGTAATCGTTCTAACCATCTTGCCATCTGGCCCTCTGGATTACGGAATTGTATGAGCCATTTTAGAGCAGCGTGATCGGTGCGAAGAAGGAACTTTCTGCCATACAAGTATTTATGGAAATGTTCGCAAGCCTTCACTACACCCAGCAGTTCTCTTCTGGTAACGCAATAGTTTCTTTCCGGTTTCGACAGGACTTTGCTGAAATAAGCGATGACTTTTTCCTGTCCGTCCTGGATTTGGGAGAGAACAGCTCCTATAGCACTGTTGCTAGCATCGGTATCCAAAACAAATTTTCCTGCCTGTCCCGGGTAGCTTAATATCGGTGCACTGATCAGAGCCATTTGTAGTTGTTCGAAAGCTTTTTGGCACTCTTCACTCCATGTATATTCTTTGCCCTCCTCCGTCAACTTTGTTAGGGGCTTGGAGATATTGGCAAATCCTTTGACAAATCGTCGGTAATATGTACATAGGCCAAGGAAACTTCTAATTTCATGTTTATCTTTTGGTACTGGCCAATCTTTAATTGCTTCAATCTTTTCGGGATCAGCTGTTACACCATTACTCGATACAATATGTCCCAAATACTTAACTTCTCGTCGAAACATGTGACATTTCTTCGGACTTAACTTCAAGTTCGCTGCCCTCAATCGTTGAAAGACTTCTATTAGATTCTTGGCATGTTCATCAAAGGACCTTCCAACCACAATTACATCATCCAAGTAAACCAGGCATGTTTTCCATGTTAGACCTCTTAAAACTGCCTCCATTAATCTTTCAAATGTGGCAGGGGCATTACATAAACCAAACGGCATAGCCGTAAACTGCCAAAGCCCTGATCCTATCGAAAATGCGGTTTTCTCCCGATCGGCTGGCTCCATGTCTACTTGCCAATATCCACTTTTTAAATCGAGTGTGGAAAACCAACGAGAACCGGAGAGAGTATCCAATGTATCGTCTATTCTGGGCAAAGGATAACTATCTTTTTTTGTTACCGCATTGAGCTGGCGGTAGTCGATACAAAAACGCGTTGAACCATCTTTCTTCTTTACCAGAACTACTGGTGATGTCCATGGACTGTTCGATGGTTCAATTACCCCTTGTTTGTCCATATCCTTGATAATCTCTTCGGCTTCATCTCTTTTCGCAAATGGAAGTCGTCTAGGCCGTTGTCTGATTGGCTGAGCGTCTCCGGTATTTATTTTATGCGTTACTATGCTTGTTTTGCCCTTATCCTTCTTATCAATAGCAAAAACATCTTGATACTCTATCAGCATAGACCTTACTTTTTCCGTTCGTTCATAGTCAAGGTCTTGGCATCTTTCAATGATCATCTCGACAAGGTCTTTTGGATACTTTGACTTTGATGATTTCTCATTGGTATTCATAGAGCAAATTGAAGCCACGGGAACACACTGTCCGATCAAAGCTCCTCTACTTAACTTAATAGCAGTTTCCCTTAAATTCATAACTCTTACAGGGATGACATCTCGAACTTTTACCAAAGTTTTCGCCGTTAGGAACTCGACATTTTCTACATCTTCGACCATCCTTAAACTTCCCTCTCGGCAGTGTCCATCAAGCATGGTCATCAGAATTTTCTCACTATTACCGGGTATGGTTACGTCGCATGTAGTTAGTAAGCGGATGACATCTTCTTTGTCGTCGTGAAAGGGCAACTCTTCACCGTTGATCCTGAGAACTCCATTTTGAACATCCAATATTGCCCCCACTTTTCGTAGTACGTCCATCCCCAATATGAACTCGTCGGAGATCTCGGCAATTAATACTTGATGTTCAACTGTGGTCTGGCCAATGGATACTGACATATTAGCCTCGCCATATGTATTAATTAGCTCACCAGTCGCTGTTCTAAGCTTTACTGTTGCAGGTGATAATTTATTATGGTCTCGTACTACATCTGGACGTGCGATAGTTCTCGTTGCACCTGTATCCACCAAAAATGATCTACATCTATTACTGATACGACCTACGATGTATAAGTTGTGGATTCCACCGGAGGACGTAAGGTTGACAGTTACTATGGGGGCTCTAGTTCTCGAGGTCGGCAGTTGCCCCTTGGTGTCGACCCGCTCTAGTTTTCCGACGGCTGTACGATCTTCTTACAATTACGACGAATGTGGCCTACGTCTCCACAATTCCAACATCTAGGCTCGCGTCTCTTTGGCATCTGATTACTTAATACTCTCCGTATCATTTCCTCCAGACGTTCATCGTTGTGTTCGTCACTTTCTTCAATGGTTCTTACTCTATGGCCTCGTGAAGTTTGACTAGCCGTTTCGTGTTCCAATGCAATAGCAAGTGCTTCATCTAAAACTTTCGGTCTTGCTAGTCGTAAAGCTTTCTGTAGTTCATTATCTTTCAGCCCATTGACGAAGGTATCTACTGCAATTTCTTCTAAAACGCTGTCTGGCACCTCTGGATAAGCCAACCGCACCATACGAGCCACATCTGCTTCAAATTCTTGCAGATTCTCACTTGCTCGTTGACTTCTACTTCGCAGTTGTGCTTTGTATACTTGTTGTAGATGGGCATCTCCATAGCGTTTTTCTAGACGAGTGAACAAGGTCTGGTAACAATTTTCTTGACCCTTGGGAATTGACCTTAATATATCTGCAGCATCACCTCGTAAAGCAGCAGTCAAGGAAACAGCCTTTTCTTGTTCGGTCCAATGGTTGGCGGTCGCAATAGCTTCAAACTGTCTAAGATATATGGACCAAGAGGACTTTCCATCAAATGGTGGTAATTTGAATCTCATATTATGCGACGTTTCGTCTCTCGGTAGTTCATCTTTCACTAAAGGATCTAACGCTGCTGCATTAACTGATGGTTGTACTTTTGTATCGGTTATCCTGCTCTCTAGCTGTTTGATCTTTTCTTCTACGGTCTCTACACTTTTCTGCATCTTATCGAATGTTCTAGAAACTTCTTCAAATTTCTCGTCATTCTGTCTACAAACGTCTTTAATTATTTGAGAAACACTTTCAAATTTCTCGTTGTTCTGTCTACAAACGTCTTTAATTACTTGAGAAACACTTTCAAATTTCTCGTTGTTCTGTCTACAAACGTCTTTAATTACTTGAGAAACACTTTCAAATTTCTCGTCGCTCTGTCTACTAACTTCCTCAAGTTTCTCGTTGTTCTGTCTACTAACTTCTTCAAGTTTTTCGTTGTTCTTTCTAGAAGTTTCATCGATCGTTTCAGAAACAGTTTTTAATTTCGATAAGATTACTTGCTCTGCTGACTGGAAGTGGAACGTCTCTGGGTCATCTCCGTTCTTCGTGAGGACATCCTTGAGTCGTGCTTGTAGGACTATCTTGCACCCACTGCTGTCTAATTCGTACTCTTCTAATTGTTCACGGAGCTGTTTTATGGTCAGTTCTTGTAGCAACATCTTTGGTCGGCACACACGTACTTTTCAAAATGTCTAAGTCTTTCCGAATACCGAACAATCAACGCACTTCAATTATTAACGACGAATAAAGTTCAAAAGTCTTTTAAAAGTCTTTCCGAATACCGAACAATTAACGCACTCCGATTATTCTCGACGAATAAAGTTCAAAAGTCTTTTTTTCACTTTTCATTTATTTACACTCCACACCGTTAACACCACTGTAGCGTGTATTTGTGTAATTACTTCTAATTACAATAAAACTAGCGGTTCGTAATTTATATACGACTTTATTTATATAAGTTACAGACGAATTTATCTTATACACTTTAGCTTAAGACTAAACTCTATTTACAAATATGTCCTATTTATATATGCGATACAGATATTCCAGAAATATCTATATATCTCCAGCTATGTCCATGTGACCGCTTGCACGTCATCGGCGCTGCATCGGCGTATCTCGAAACATCGATAGTGTTCTGTCTGTCCGGAGACGGGAGCTGGTATACGAGGGTAGGTCAATAATTATTTTGTTACAATAGTTTGTCGAATAGGGCTTATTAACGTTTCTCATTTGTTTCGGGCTTTTGTCATGTCGTATAATATTAAAATATCTACGTCATACGTCTTTGGGTTGTTTCATTGGTATATTATACCCAAAGAAACCCAAAGACGTATGACATAGATATATTAATATTATACGACATGACAAAAGCCCGAAACAAATGAGAAGCGTTGATAAGTCCTATTCGCTCTATCGTGATTATTATACATAGAACTCAGAAAATTATGTATTCAATGACGGATAGTTGCATACTTTCATAATGTCTAGGGGTAAAATTACAACTGCCATTCTAGGTTAGTAGGTATATTTCGACATTTGATCATTGAAGCACTGAAAGAAGGGTTTGGTATAAACTGTACTACTTCTTGATATACGATGTGTATATGATACATATTAATTTTTTACAATGCACATCTCATAACTTACTTTATAATAATGTTTTCCATTATTAACATTGGCTACTAACGAAGCGTTTCCGAGTTTTATTGTAACTTCTGCACCATGACGATTTTTTACCAATGACTTCCTAAAAAGCGAAATATTAAATATTAAAATTATGATACAATACACTGGTCAATATTCATAAATATACACACAACCCAACTTATATGGAATCATCTGATATTTCGTGCGAATTTAAAAAAACGAACTCACGAAGTCAAAGAATATTTCTTTTAAAGAAATTTAATAACAAATACATAACAATTAAAAAAAACAATAAAGTATTCAACAAACAAATTGAGACGAGTTGTTTTAAACTCAATAGCATAAAAAATTTCAATATAAAACGAATGTTTAAATTTTTTAAAATTATTTTTTCGTTTTTTTTTGTAGTCAATGTTATCACCTCTACTCCTTATGCAAGCTTCAGTTTGCGTCGGCACGCTTCTAATAAAATTAACAACATTTTGTTGTGGTAGGTTGCTCCATTCTTCAAGAGCAGCTTGTACTAGCCGTGCCGTGTTTTGTGGATTATCCTGGCGAGCTATTTTTCTTTTAAGCATATATCCCACAAATATTCTATAGGGTTAAGCTGGGGTGAGCAAGCAGGCCACTCCAAACAAGGTATACCTTCTGCTTCAATGATGTCTCTAGTCACTTTAATGGTATGTGGAGGTCCATTATCATGCATGAAAATGAAATTTTCTCCTGTTGCACCTCTCCAGAGCATAATTACAGGTTATAAACATACCTGTGAGCAGTTAAAGTTTATTGGATGAAAATTAATGGAGTTTTTATACGGCTCACAATTCCTCTCCAGAACATTACACTTCCTCTTGTATATTTGTGAACAGATCTGACAGTTTTCATTCTTGCTTGTCTTACTCGACCTAAGTATAAGATTTTGTGGGTCATCTGATTTTACACAATTCCTGACTTTCTGAAAATAGCACATTTTGTCAATTCCCAATGTTCCAGTTTTGGTGGTGAAGACACCAATTTAAGCGTTCAATCTTATGCTGCCTGGATAACTCAGGAACCCATAACTGTCTCCTGCTGTATACTTCTTGACACTAACTCTTCTTCGTATCGTTTCAACTGAAACAGTTACACATGTAGCTTCCAAAAGCTGCCTTTGGAGCTGAGAGTGAGAAATGGGTATGTGTCTTCTAGCTGATTGGACAATTAAACGATCGTGACGAGCCGCTATTACTTTTTGGCGACTTTCCCTTGCTTTATTTTTGAGCTTTCCTAGTTCGTTACCTAGCATAGGTTTTGGATAGAACACCCTATGGTACGCATAGCTCTGTGCAGCTATGTCCCTATGAGAACATTACTTGCTCCACAAGACCAATAATCTTTCCCCGTTGTAAGTTCTATAACCCCACATGAGGCATATTTTCGTTTTTGGAGGCAAACGTTAGTTTAGTTATTTTCGTTCAATTTGCAACTCAAGCAAATAACCTATACCGCACCGAGTTGTACTATCTGATTGTCTTATAGATTTGTTTATTTTCAATAAAAAATCTTTATTCTTCGCAACAATAACAAGTTTTTTGAAAAGAAATAAATATTGCTTTGAAATACAAGGTGATTCCATAAAAGTTTGGTTGTGTGTATAGCCAAGACTAGTGGACCCAATGGCAGATCCAGGTAGGGGGCCATGGCCCCCTCCGAGAATTTAAAAAAATATAAATTTAAATATTTGCAGTTCAAATGTTTTTAGTTTCAAACACATGTACATGTACAAAACAGGAGGTAAATATGTTGTCTGGACTAGAATCGCACAAAAGCATTAACGAAATTCTTGAAGAATGACATAGGATGTTTTGCAAATCAAAATGTTGATAATTTTACAAAGTGCCAATTTTTAGAACGACCTTGGCAGCCATCAAAATCGTATTAATTTCCATATTGTGTACACACAAAGAATAGAAAAGAAGCATTACTTGGGTCACCAGCACTTACAACAGAGGAGTTGGTTGGTACTTTCGCACAGTCAAACTTGATTGTTTATCAAGTATTGAGTTTTATTTTTTTAACGAAAAATATGGTCACAATAAAGGGATGATAGCCCAAAGACTTGTCACAAAACATTTATGGTCAAAGACGGAGCCATACAAACCCATGAAAAAACATCATACCACAAGGAGTGCGTTCAGGTTGGGCTGAATTTTCTACAAAGTTATCGCAACCCGCAAAAGTCAGTCATTAACCAGATATACTCTCAGAGGTCTAAATAGATACAAGAAAATAGAGACGAACTACGAATAATAGTAGAATCTCTAGTGTTCTTAAGTCGACAAAATACCCTCTAAGAGGCCATCGTGATGATAGCCTTCTGCTCCTGGACGAAGATGCTGGACGTAACAATGAGGGGAATTGTTAATGTTTAAAATCGCATCAGGAAATAAGACTCAAGTGATTTAATCACATATTAAACAAGTCAAAATCAATTGATAACATGTTGTGCTGGAGACATAATTGAACAAATAATGAATCAGGTTTAAAGAGCAAATTATTACTCTTGTCATATTTGACGAAATGACCGACGTATCCCACGTGGAACAGCTTTCGCTAAATTTGAGATACATACACAATAACAACATTCGTGAAGACTTTGTCAAGGTCATTGACGCTTATGAGAACATAATAATTACTGAAAATCAGAAAGAGGGAAAGAACAAGGCCTGACAGGAGAAGCATTGGGAAAAATAGTATTAAATTTGTTGAAATAACTGCTATTGGATCCGAAGAAATATGTAGGAATCTTTACTGACTTAAATAATACTTTAATAACGGTAAGTTTTGAATGTCTTGATGGCATTCAAAAGTGTGTGAAAAGTGCCAAAAGTGCCCAAATTTTTTTTTAATTATCCCCAGACCCTCCGGTATAATTCTCGAAAAAAAGTTCAAAATCGCTTATATGTCAAAAACTATCAACTTTAGAGAAAAGTCACTAAAGACCTTTTCTGTTTGGAATGATCCAAAAAAACCTAAAAAAACTTTGTTCCATGCAAAAATAATAATTTTAGGAAAAAAACAAAAAACGTTTAAAAAATTTTTGACCCACTTTTGGTCCTGGCAACATGTAAATTTGTTAAAAGGGGTCCTTTTTGAGTAAGATTGTGCAAAAAATTCGAATCGGAATATTTTTCATAGCGGATGCGCAGTGGCTTTCTGGACTATATATTTTTGAAAAAGATAAAGGCAGTTTTCGTTTATATTCGATTCAGTATATATTTTTGATTACCAGACCATACTGTCATAAAATGACAATGTCTTAAAATGACATTAATTAACTACATATTTTGTTTTAAAATCGATTTACAGATCAAGAATTTAAATAATTGCAAATTATGCAAAAACTACCGAGACCTATGTAGGTATAGCACATCCATATACCATTCGAAAGAGGTAAATTTGTTTAGTATAATAATTTATTAATATAGATGGTGTTCCATTTAAAATAAGCATCGTATGATACATTGAATAATTCAATAATGAAACTGTAAATTTTGAACACTGTAAATTAATATGTAATAATCAATAATGAAATACATTCAACCAATATCGAGCTATTTAAATGTAAAAGTAATGTTTTTATAATTTCTTAAATAACTTGGGAATAAGCCTACTTTTAAAACTTTACATTTTAATAATAGTCAACCTAACTCAGAACACTCTGTACATAGGTATTGGAGGTGTGCAAGTACTTGGAAGGGGAAACGAGAAACGACCCTGCGCGAGTCGCGGAGAAATATTGCAACTATCTTAAATAATTCATATTGTCAATTGAAATTGTCAAATTGACGTATATTTCATACCTTCTGTCAATGAAGCAGAACAATTATATATTGCTCCACAATATTGATATGATATGCAATATTATATAAAGGTAAATTTAATTAATTTTATTTTGCTTGCAGTACTGCATTTTAATAACTAATTTTATTTACTACATACAATTGTTGACGTTTTCATAACATAACCTGAATCTTATTTTTTCTTCTTATTATTTTTTTGGACTATGGCCTTGACAATTATCCAGTAACCAGGACTAATATAATTGGCCAATATAATTAAAAGTGCGAATTTTAGTATAGAGCGTAGAAATAGATGTCGCTTTGACGAACTTGCACGGTCCCAATAGGGAAGCCTTATGAAACTCTAGCTTATTTTTGCGGACAATTAGAAAATGCAATAAAACACTGGATGTCCCATAAGAAAAGATATAACTTTGATACGTCGTCATTTATTGGGACACCCTGTAGATTTCAAGATAATTTTAAAATGTAGCTTTTATCAACTTACAATCTATTAATTTAAAATTGTTTTCAAATCATTTCGCTGTAATCTTCTGTCCCGTTAGTGGTGACTCACCCTGTATATACTTACCTATCAATATGCCATTGCTTTAACAAATAATTGAGCCTGTGTCTAATGGAGTTATTGTGCACACCATCATGTTCATCGTGCTCTACAGAGGCAGGACATACTGGACATCCCTAAAAAGAGAACAAGTCATAAATATACAGGGTGTCCCGAAAAGATTGGTCATAAATTATACCACACATTCTGGGGTCAAAAATAGTTCGATTGAACCTAACTTACCTTAGTACAAATGTGCTCATAAAAAAAGTTATAGCCCTTTGGAGTTACAAAATGAAAATCGATTTTTTTCAATATATCGAAAACTATTAGAGATTTTTTTTTGAAAATGGGCATGTATCATTGTTACGGCAGGAACATCTTAAAACAAAATTATAGTGAAATTTGTCCACCCCATAAAAATTTTATGGGAGTTTTGTTCCCTTAAACCCCCCCAAACTTTTGTGTACGTTCCAATTTAATTATTATTGTGGCACCATTAGTTAAACACACTATTTTTAAAACATTTTTGCCTCTTAGGACTTTTTCGAGAAGCCAGTGTTTATCGAGATATTTTGAATATTTATCGAGTCCACCACATATTTGTATATGGTTAAGTACGATTATAGGGACCTGTTAATAATCTGAAAATGTATTTATAATTTACATTTTTAGGTATATTTTGAAAAAGAAGCCACATCTCGATAAAAGGTGACTTATCAAAAAAAGACTAAGAGACAAAAAATTTTTAAAAACACTGTGTTTAACTAATAGTACCACAATAATAGTTTAATTGGAACGTACACAAACATTTGGGGGGTTTAAAGAACAAAACTCCCATACAAATTTTATGTAAATATATTAAAAAGGAAGCTGCATCTCGATAAAAACTCACTTATCGAAAAAATACTAAGAGGCAAAAAAGTTTTAAAAACGTTGTGTATAAGTAATGGTACCACAATAATGAATTAATTGGAACGTACACAAAAGTTTGGGGGGGTTTAAGGGATCAAAACCCCCATAAAATTTTTATGGGGTGGACAAATCTCACTATAATTTTGTTTTAAAATGATCCTGCCATAAGAATGATTCATGTCCATTTTCAATAAAAAATCTTTAATGGTTTTCGATCTATTGAAAAAAATCGATTTTCATTTTGTAACTTCAAAGGGCTATAACTTTTTTTGTGGGCACATTTGTACTAAGGTAAGTTATCTTCAATCGAACTATTTTTGACTCCAGAATGTGTGGTATAATTTATGACCAATCTTTTCGGGACACCCTGTATAATATGCACATAATATGTTAATAGTTTGGTTAATACCTAATTCCTATATAATAAGTCTTGGAAATTTCAAATAAAACCTTTGGTCCATTATTCTAATGTAAGTTTTTATAGTGCGTCCATAAAGTAACGCATAAATTCATTATTGCTAAATAAACAACATTATTAGAAATTCCCGAAACAGGTCGATTTTTGATTTTAATTTATATTTTTTGGCATATATATCATACTAGTGACGTCATCCGTCTGGACGTGATAACGTAATCAATAATTTTTTTTAATTAGAATAGGAGTCGTGTGCTAGCTCATTTGAAAGGTAATTCAATTCTCTATTAAGTAATAATAACATTGAACATAATCATTTATACAGGGGGTCCAAAAATTTTTTTTAATTAAATTAATTTTTATTAATTAATAATTAAAATTAATTTAAAAAATTTTTTAATTAAATTAATTGGCACAAAAAGAAGAATGTGGGTAATTTATTTAATTCAAAATACATTTTACTGTTGTAAGAAAACAGAAAAGATTACTATTTGACAATAAAACATTGCTTTTCGCTTAAACTCAATGTTCAAGCTGCCACCCACCTACCTCTTGGTAGTTTGAACATTTATTAAGCGAAAAGCAACGTTTATTTTTGTCAAATAAACATTTTATTTCTGTTTTCTGACAGCAGTAAAATGGATTTTGAATTGAATAAATTACGCACATTCTTCTTTTTGTGTCAATTAAGTAATTTCAATAACTTTTTTTGGACACCCTTTATAAATAATTATGTTAATGTCTTAATTACTGAATAGAGAATTGAATTACCTTTCAAATGAGCTAGTACACGAAACATATTTTCATTAAAAAAAATCATGATTACAGTTATCACGTCTAGATGGATGAGGTCACTAGTATATGTGCCAAAAAATCATAAATTAAGATCAAAAATCGACCTGTTTCGGGAATTTCTAATAATGTCTATTTAGCTAATAATGAATTTATGCGTCACTTTATGGACTCACTGTATAACTGAGAGTCCAGAAAAAACGTATAATAAACCAACAGAGGCGTATTGCTTATTGTAAATCTTCCATTTATTTATGATAACCACTCAAGAGTTTTGAAATCTTGTACCAGCTTACCCAGGCCTAGTGGATGGAGACCATAAATTTTGGAGCCACTTGGTAGTCCCCGAAAAGTGTTTGTCGCCTCCAATCTAGTGTCTTGGCCTTGCAGTAATGTAAAGTATGGTTAATGGTTTCGGGTTCTCTGCCACAAAGTCTCCATGAAACAATCTAATTTTATACAGGCCTGCTTGACAAGTGCATGTCAGGAAGCCTAATATGATTAAAAGTTGATTTGTGCTTGCTTTCTGAAGTATTTCTGCCATAGTAACGCATGTTCATCCAGGTGTCCTAGACGAATGGGTATACTTTCTGAGTGTGAGTCATATTGGGTTCAGATCTAGGGTACTTCCGGATATGGCAGTGCTCTTTGGCACTTCTACGATCAACTCTGGACCGAATCATTTTATTTCTAATTCTCTTTTAGCAAATGCATCAGCTTTTTGCTTCTCTGTATTTTTTAAAGACATGACACCTACTACTCTAGTACGACACTGGTATGTATTGACAGTCTATCTAATACTTCTCAGCATTCTACTAAAGACACTAAAGAATACATTAAGGTCTCTAAGAGCCTTCTTAACTGCTTGACTATCTGTATGTATGTATATGCATTCATTCATTCATTAAGTGTTGCAATGACTAGGGATTATAACAACGTCATGACATTCAAAATCCTATTCTTGGGTGATGTGGATTACTCTTCATGTCATTTATAGTTTGCTATGTGCCTTTGCTTTGTGGTTCTTTTCCATTTTTTCCTGCCTTGCACTGAAGATTCCAGTCTTTAACATTAATTGTTCTTATATCTTCTTTTACACCATTCAGCCATCTTCTTCTAAGACTTTCTCTACACCTGGACCATAGTGGTGTCCAGGTAGTTATCCTTCTCAGCATATTTATATTAAGTGTGGTTGTCTCTATACAAAATGTATAGAGAAAAAATATATTCTAAGAAAAGGGATTTTATGTATCTGGCAATATTTTCTTAATTTAATTCTTCTTCAATTTTGGAATTTTTTTCACTCTTCTTTCTCCCTCTCTTGTTACATTGAGGCCCAGTATTGTTCTCATTTTTCTTTTAAAATTCAGAAGGATATTTTCCTTGTTCTTCTTAATTGTAGTTGTTTTCATCTTGTTGTCTTATCAAGTTCATCTTTATTCTCTTAGAATTTTGCTTTTCAGCAGATTTCTATTCATTCCATATGTTTTTCTCCATTTCAGAATTTTTTCCTCTGTTCTCTATTTTCCAGTTTTTCCTATTATTACTCATAAGTAGCTAAAGGTGGATACAATTTCAAATTTATGGTTCTGTGTTATTAGATATTTCTGAGTTGTTGTGTTGTCCTTCTCTATCGTTATGCATTCTGTTTTGTGCTCTAGCTTTATTCTCGTTGGTTCCTTATCTAATTTTTCAATTGCTCTTATAAGAGTCATCTTCGTCTTTGCTATGATGACTTCTAAAATGCATTCTAATAAAGTTGTAATAACGTGGGAATCACTTAGATTTTATGGATAAGTACTGATTGTGAGTGTGTACTATCATTTTATGTATGGGTTTTACATGTTTAAATGGGGAATTCCTCATGGTAGTTGCAGGTATTAATTCCTATAAATTGTGGCTACTAAAATATCATAATTGAAAAAAGCACTCTGAGTAAGCATAAAATGTATATTTTGGCACTAGGCAAGGAACTTATGAAGGAATATGTTTTCAGGCTTTATAATAATAAGTACATTGAAAAGATTAAAAAGCATCATATGGCAGATGTATTCCCAGAACTTTTGGATATTACTGAGCTCAGAGTCAAACTAAAAATACATGGAGGCGGTGCCATTTGTTTTGTAGAGTCAATGACAGAAAAACAAACAAAGCATGCGTAAAGTGTACCTAGTAATTTTGTATGCCTAGAACACCTGAAATCAGAGACAGTTTGTGTACATTGTACAAACAGTATGTAGTAGCCTGTTGTATAAATCAGTAGAATATGGTAATGTATGCTTTAGTCATAATAAATGTTAATAACTTAAAAATAATGTGCTATTGTTACAGTTATTTTTGTATATTATTATGAATAGTTCACCATTTATAAGAATGGGATCTGTTCAGACCCCCTGTCTTTTGTGTAAAATTCTGATGAAGGTTAAGAAGTAATGGATTCTTGAGTAATAGTATGGTATAGTTAGACCCAAACCCAGACATCCAAAGTGAAAGTTATCCTCCAACACCAAATTGTTCTATATGGTCCATATAATGTTCAGAAAAAAGTCACACCATTTTGAGCGTCGGGTTTGGGTGGGGGGGGGGGGGGAGAAATCTGAAAATTCGTAGTTTTTTACATTTTTCGTCAATATTTCTAAAACCTTGCGGTTTAGCATGAACAACCCTCTATACAAAATTGTTCTACATTAAATTTGTAATAAAAAGGCCCTATGCATAACTCTTCTAAAATGAACGGTTCCAAAGTTACGGAGGTAGTATAGTATAATTGGTCCAAAAAAAGGCCTAACCCAGACATCCAAAGTAAAAGTTTTCCTTCAACACCAAATTGTTCTATATGGTCCACATATTGTTTAGTAAAAAGTTACACCATTTTGAGCGTCCGGTTTGGGGGGAAGTCGGTAAATTAGTAGTTTATCTACGTTTTTCGTCAATATTTCTAAAAATATGCTTTAGCGTAAAGAATGTTCTATAGAAAACTGTTCTACATGAAATTTAAAACAAAAAAGGTTCTATACATAATTGTTATAAAATCAACGGTTCCAGAGTTACGGAGGATGAAAAGTGCAGGTTTTCGATACCTTCTCCCCCCTACCCCCCCCCCCCAAACCCGATGCTCAAAAGGGTGTGACTTTTTTCTGAACATTATGTGGACCATATAGTACAATTTGGTGTTGGAGGATAACTTTCACTTTGGATGTCTGGGTTTTTGGTATAGTTATACCATACATTGCCCAAAAAATATAAAAAGTATCGAAAACCTTGCCTTTTCACCCTCCGTAACTCTGGAACTGTTGATGTTATAACAATTATGTAATATAACATTGTTTACGCTAAAGCATAGTTTTAGAAATACAGTGGAACCTCAATAAGTCGGATTATTCGGGACCGCGGCCGATCCGGGTTATCGAAAATCCGGGTTAGCCGGAGAATATGGTAAAAATTAATAAAATACATATTAATAATAAACAAATATAGTCCGTCCGCTATAACTTTTCCCATGCGGTACGATTCATTTTCAATCAAATTAAGTCAAAACATAAATTGAAACGAACGTCAATGTGTATATACATTTTGTATAGTGTATACTATATACTACACACATCGGCGTACGTTTCACTTTCTGTTTTGACTTAATTTGATTGAAAATGAATCGTACCGCATGGGAAAAGTTATAGCGGACAGACTATACACATTACAATTGCAAATACATGAAATACATAGGTATGCACATGCACAGTGCACAGTACTTCTAAATTACGTACAGTTGTATACAGTATTGTTTATTTCTTGGTAAACAAACACAGTCAAAGTGAAAAAATGTTTGTTTGATCTGATGAAAATCGGTCCAAGTTAGCCGGACTTCTGGGTTATCGGAGGCTGACTTATCGGGGTTCCACTGTATTGACGAAAAACGTAAAAATCCTACTAATTTACCGACTTCTCCCCCATCTGCCCCCCAAACCGGATGCTCAAAATGGTGTAACTTTTTACTGAACAATATGTGGACCATACAGAACAATTTGGTGTTGGAGGAAAACTTTTACTTTGGATGTTTGGGTTAGGCCTTTTTTTGGACCAGTCATACTATACTACCTCCGTAACTTTGGAACCATGCATTTTAGAAACATTATGCATAGGGCCTTTTTTATTTCAAATTTAATATTGAACAATTTTGTATAGAAGGTTGTTCATGCTAAACCGCATAGTTTTAGAAATATTGACGAAAAACGTAAAGAACTACGAATTTACTGATTTCTCCCCCCTCACCCCCAAACCCAAAGCTCAAAATGGTGTGACTTTTTCCTGGACATTGTGTGGACCATATAGAACAATTTGGTGTTGAAGGATAACTTTCACTTTGGATGTCTGGGTTATGCCATCTTTTGGATCAACTATCCTATACTATAATGGATTAAAAAGAAAGAATTTGACATATTCATAAATTACAGAAAATAATAGAAAAATATACAACTCCAGACTAAACCCATGAGTCATTTATAGAAAAATTCATATCAATAGAAATTGATAATACCACTATCTAAATCTACAAAAACAATATTAATATTACATTAAAGATAACCAATATTGGAAATATGAAGATAAGGAATGCAAATATCAAACCTTTATTGTTTTAATGACAAATGAATACACAATATTAAAGTAGATCTTATGCCTACATATTAAGAGACAAAAAAAAATTTTACTTAAAATAAATTTATGTCAATTATAAAAATACATAAGTAAATAATATATCTATTCATAAAAATTTTATTATATGTATAGCTGTATGCTGCAAGATAAAGTTAAAAATACATACAATAGATACATACATTCATAGATGGCTATACTAAAAATAACAAAATATGAATAACTAAATAAAAAAAATGTCACAGAGAGGCCCTTTAAACAAAATTTTTCATATTATTCCTTACTTTCCAAACTCAGGTAAAAAAAAAAGAAAAAAACCTATATTTTAAAGAATTGTAGTTTATTTGTAGGCCTCATGTTGTTTTATTTTACTATTATAAATTGTACCAAAACTTTATTACTAAAATTGCTGACCACATTTTTTATTTAATTATGTATTAGCAAATCAAAATTTTTGTTATTTCCGGTTATTATACTCAATAAATTTTATGAAAATATTCAAATATAAACCATTTATATAGTATTATACTATTTATAAACTAAAAACTATGTTAAAACTATACAGAATTTCGGGGACTTACCCGCTGATTCCTTGGCGCGGCCATGATGATGAATAATCACATAAATCTGATAAAGAACTGATTTATACTCCTACGGCAACGTTTATCAACCTGTAATTACGATAAAATGATTAACAAAGTTTTGACTCAACATTTTTATGAAAAAAATATTGCACTATTGCACTAAACCACTTGGAAAACAAAACTGCAATCTAGTAACCTTGAATTTTACTTGTAGTAGACGGAAATTTCACATAGATATAATGTTGGGAATATGAGTTGAGTGAGATTTTTTTATTTATAAGTTTGTAATAAATAATACAAATCACCTCCAGAATATTCATTAAAACCTAAAATTATCACATAACTACAGCTAAACTACTATAAACATAAACAAACAGAACTATAACCTTAACCTATCCTAATTATTATGATGCACACAAATTAACTACTCTATAAAAAAGGAGATTAAATGATAAAAACAAAGAACTGGCAACGGCGCTTGAACCAATGAGTAATTATATATCCGAAAACACATTGGCGGCGAAAAGAGTAGATTTACAGGATAAAAATGTAAAAACTATTGCAAAGAACGGTGGTTTAAAAAATGGGTTTCTTAGCGATTAGATCAATAAGTAAATGTGAATAAGCGAGAGAACGGTCTGGAAAGACGTGTTACGCGTGTAAGCCGAGAGTGGTTTTAGTTGGCACGCAGGGTATCATTGATGAATCCAGGGGCAAGCCCCCAAAAGGGGAATTATTCTTCGCGTCAAGATATAAGAAATTTGGCCTGGCGCTGGTGGGATGTCCCTACCGATTTAGTATCATAATAACAAACAACAAACCCTCCAGGAGCGGATTCGCTAAAATTAAGGGGAAAGGAACAAATGCAAAATTTTGACGCCTGTCAAAATTTTCAATGTGTTTTAAACGTAATCATTTTTTTCGAATCCTGAGAAAACTAATATGTAAGTATTTTTGAAAAATTTAAACGCAGAATGAAAAATTACTTTATTACCGAGGGCCGAAAGTCCCTTGGAATGAATTAAAAGTTTCTTTTGAATGAGATATTTGAAATTAAAAATCACAGTAAATTTTCTCTTAGTTTTTCACCCCTGTAACTAATTAAAATAAACATTATAGAAGTTTTCAGGGACTTTCGGCCCTCGGTAATAACGTAACGGCTTAAAGCCGAAAGTTCGTACCCATCTCCTTAACAAAAAAAATTCAAGTTTTCAAGTAGATATAATATTTTAATGGGGTTGGAATAATAAATATAAATTTAAATATCATATCATTATATTTATTACGTATTTATATCTATGTAGTTATAGGTATATTATTATGTACAATGAAATAAGAGAAATGAACAAATTAAAGAAATTAAGGAAATTAATGATAATAACAATAAAAGATTAAAAGAGTGGTAGCAAAAATCAGAATTAAGAAGATAACATAATAAAAAATAACATAGAAAAATAAAATTTGAAGTTTAGACGGAAAAAAATAAATACAAATTACAACTCTATGTCACTATCGCTGTCATCTTCACTAGAATCGTTATCTAATGTTATAATAATTATTGGTTTAATATGTGAGGTTAATGTTCTGTAATGATCTTCCGTTTTTATAACATGTGAAACACAATCTTGCCACAGTGTTGGGGAAATCTTTTTTATTTCTTCTGTTGGATATAGATAAATAAATTAAATATTTTTATAGCAGTGCCATCTACTGGCCGCTTTACTATTTACTGTATAGTGTGTTGCTTTCAACGTTTGTTTAACAAGTAGTCCTTAAAATACAGCCATTGGGTAAACAACGTTTTATTTGTTCCTTAAATCTCCCATTTTTGTTCCTCAACTCTACAATTTACGAACAGGTTATGGGCCCAGACGATTAAGTGGAAGATTTTCTGGTCGTTCAAATCAAAACAGTGTGTGTTCATTCGATAAAAAGTTAGTTAGTCGGTTTGTTGGTTAACAACGTGGTTATTAACAGTATCGAAAATGGCGGTGAATTATCTTACAAGTGTGCCGCGTTTAACCGGTAGAGATAACTATCAGGACTGGTCGTTCGCGGTTGAGAATGTCTTTGTTCTAGAAGGACTATCAAAGTGTATTCAGGGAACTGAACAAGACACAACGCTTGTTGCCAAAGCCAAAGCTAAGTTAATATTGACTTTGGATCCATCCATATATTTGCATGTGAAAGAAGCTGAAACGGCGAAAGATGTATGGGATAAGCTGAAAAAGTTATTCGAAGACTCAGGTTTTTCGAGGAAAATAGGATTGCTTCGAACACTCATATCACTAAGGTTGGAAAATTGCAGTTCCATGGAATCCTATGTGAATCAGGTGATCGAAACTGCACAGAAGTTGAATAGGACTGGTTTCCAAATTGATGACTTGTGGTTGGGATCGCTTCTCCTAGCGGGACTTCCGGAACAGTATTGGCTCCGAGCGTTAACAAAGTGTCAAGGCAAAATCGACCGACCTGCTCATGGTGGCGGTTTTTTGAAATTTTGTAAGGACGCTTTCTGTATGATTAAATGGAACATTTAAAAAAATACCGTGTCACGCTAGTGATATGATGTATTAATATAAACAGAAAATAAAAACGCTCTTAATCTGATATAAATTCTTCACTTTCCAACAGTTTGATTATGTATACATAACCTCACTATCGCAGTTTATGTCAATAAATCTTTATTAACGAAAAAGAAAATATTTTGTTGCACTATAAATTACACTATAAATTAATAACTAATGAATTCTAACAATTTTATTCGGTTATGATCACTACAAAATAAAATATTCAAGTTTAACAACATAATCCCATAAGACTCAATGTTAAAACGTCCTTACAAAATCTGACAGCGTGTCACGTGACTTTAAATAGAGGGGAGACGCACGGGGCGAATACTCCAATGTTATTGGCAATTGAACATTCGGGGATATCTATTACCACTGATGTAATCAAATCTAAATTGCTAGATATGCAGATAGACAGCACTAACAGTGAAAAGCAGACAGCTTTTATGTCAAAGTCGAGTGAAGTTAGCACTAAGCATGTCAAAAAAGTTAACAAGAAAAACATAACCTGCTTCCGGTGTAAACAAAAAGGTCATTATATGAATAAGTGCCCTAGTGCTAATAATAATGCGTTTAGTGCAACATTCTTAAGTGGAAACTTTAAATCTACAGATTTTTATGTCGATTCTGGATGCAGCACGCATCTTACAGCGAGAAAAGATTGGTTGACAAATATCCGAGATGCAAGTTCGTCCAATATAACTGTGGCTAACAGTGAAAGTTTGGAAGTGAAATGTGCTGGTGATATGATGGTAACCACAATTGTCGATAAAAAGAGATTAGAGGTAAGCATCAATAATATATTATATGTTCCTGATCTGACGACAAATCTTTTATCTGTTTCTCAATTGATTAAAAATGGAAATGAAGTTATATTTGAAAATGCAGGTTGCAAAATATACAATAAAAATGGAATTATTGCAACAGCTGAATTGATAGATGGTGTTTATAAATTGAATACTGAATGTATTTCAGATCGTAAAAATTGTTTATTTGTAACTGGGGATACCTGGCACAGACGTTTCGGTCATCTAAATAGCCTATATCTAAATAAAATGAAAGATGGAATAGTAGATGGACTGAATGTGACTGGGAAAATTGATATTAACAAGCAAAACTGTATAGTTTGTTGTGAGGGGAAACAAACGAGATTACCGTTTCCAGAAAAAGGTCACAGGGCCAGTAGTTTATTACAGCTTATTCACAGCGATGTATGCGGGCCCATGGAAAACAAATCATTAGGTGGCTCTAAATATTTTGTTACTTTCCAAGATGATTTTAGTAAAATGGTATTCATTTATTTTATTAAAACAAAAAGTGAAGTTTTTAATTGTTTTAAAAATTTTAAAAGTATGGCAGAAAACCAGAAGGGTGTCCATATAAAAACTTTGCGAAGTGACAATGGTGGAGAGTTTTGTTCAAAAGAATTTGAAGATTATTTAACTGTAAATGGTATTATACATCAAAAAACGAATCCCTACACTCCTGAACAAAATGGTGTAGCCGAACGTTTAAATCGGACAATCATAGAAAAGGCAAAATGTCTGTTGTTTGATGCTAATCTTGAAAAAATGTTTTGGGCTGAAGCTGTAAACACAGCTGTTTATCTAAAAAATAGATCGCTGGCTTCCGGCTTAAAGAAAACACCATTTGAAATGTGGACAGATAGCAAACCTGACGTTAGTGGTCTTAGAATATTTGGCAGCAAGGTGATGGTACATGTTCCAAAAGAAAAAAGATCAAAATGGGAGAAAAAGGCTATTCTGCACATTTTAGTAGGATACTCTGAGACTACGAAAGGATACAGGGTGTATAATCCGACCACTAAAGAAATAATAGTAAGTAGAGACGTACAAATTATGGAAGACACAAAAAGGTGTGAAGTGATTCATGTTGATTTAGAAGGTGAACATGGGGCAAAAGAAATGTTAGATTCAGTGGGAGATAATAATACATCATGTCAGGATCAGAATCATCAGGTTGAAGAGAACACATCGACTGATGAAATTGTTGAGAACAATGATCCCGATTATGTATGTGACTTGCCGAATTTGCCAGTGGATGAAATCAGGAGATCAACAAGAATACCTAAGCCAAAAAGGTTTGATGAGTTTGTGACTTATTTGTGCTCGGATAGTGACTCTGATCCGGTTAGTGTCGAGGATGCCATGTCTAGACCAGATAGTAACTTATGGTTAGGGGCTATGACAGAAGAACTGCAGTCTTTCGAGGATAACTCAGCATGGGAAGTGGTTGATGTTCCTGAAGATGGTTGTGTAGTGAAGTGTAAGTGGGTATACAAGAAAAAGGTTGATAACTCAGGTAAAGTGAAATATCGTGCAAGACTGGTAGCAAAAGGTTACACTCAAAAATTTGGTGTTGATTATAATGAAACCTTTTCTCCAGTCATAAGGCATTCTACATTAAGACTTTTATTTGCTTTGTCAGCAAATTTGAATTTGGATATTTTTCATCTTGATGTTGCGACGGCTTTTTTAAATGGTGATTTAAAAGAAAAAGTTTTTATGACAGTACCTGAAGGTTTAGAAATTGAAAATAATAAAGTATTAAGGCTAAAGAAAGCCATATATGGTTTAAAACAGTCAGCTCGGTCTTGGTATGAAAAAGTTGATAATTTCTTAATTAATCTAGGTTATAAGAAATCTGATTATGAGCCATGTCTATACACAAAGATGAAAAATAATCTAAAAACCATTATCTCTGTTTATGTTGATGATTTTTTTATTTTTTCTAATGATTCAGATGAATCAGATAATTTAAAGTTGAAATTAAATGAATGTTTCAGAATTAAAGATTTGGGAGAAATTAAGAATTGTTTAGGTATGAGAGTAACTCATAATAAAGAGAATGGTGTTATAACTTTAGATCAAAAATCCTATATTGAACAGTTGTTAAAAAGGTTCAATATGGAGGATTCGAAAGAGGTTTCTACCCCAATGGAAATTAGTTTAAATTTGAATAGAGACGATAATGCATCTGCTCAAGTGCCTTATCAGAATTTAATAGGTGGTCTTATGTATTTATCAGTTTTGACAAGACCAGACATTTCATATCCTGTAAGTTATCTCAGTCAATTTAATAATTATCATTCAGAAACGCATTGGAAGCATGTAAAACGAATATTAAAATATTTAAAGGCTACAAAAGACTATGGTTTAACTTTTTCAAAAAATGATAATTATTTGAAAGGCTATGTAGATGCCAGTTGGGGGAGTAATTCTCATGACAGAAAATCTTATACGGGCTTCTATTTTCAGTTTTCTGGTGGACCTATTGTCTGGGAAAGCAGAAAACAGAATAGTGTTTCTCTGTCAAGCACAGAAGCGGAATACATAGCAGTATCAGAAGCTGCTAAAGAGGCTATTTTTTTAAAAAATTTGTTGTATGAGATGTTGGGTATTGATGAAATCGTTATACTATATAATGATAATATGGGAGCTCATAAATTAGCAATAAATCCTGTATTGAATAGAAGGACGAAACACATTGATATCCGATATCATTTTGTCAAAGAAGCTGTAAACAAAGGTTTGATAAAGCTGGAATATTTGGACACAGCTAACATGCCAGCTGATCTCTTGACAAAAAGCTTGAGTTCTGTGAAACATAATAAGTTTTTGAAAGAGATTGGTTTAGTTAAGATAGTGTAATAAACATTTGATAAATGTTATTTTCTTAATTTGTTTATCTAGTGGGAGTGTTGGATATAGATAAATAAATTAAATATTTTTATAGCAGTGCCATCTACTGGCCGCTTTACTATTTACTGTATAGTGTGTTGCTTTCAACGTTTGTTTAACAAGTAGTCCTTAAAATACAGCCATTGGGTAAACAACGTTTTATTTGTTCCTTAAATCTCCCATTTTTGTTCCTCAACTCTACAATTTACGAACATCTTCTACAACATGTGACACCGATTCGCTACTAAATTTGGGACAGCAGTTGTTTCGCCGTAAACTTTCCTTAAGTTGGCTCCAGATTAATTCAATGGGGTTGAAGACACAGTAGTAAGGAGGTAATCGCAATACATTATGACCATCACGTTTGGCTAATTCGTCTATAACAAATTGTTTCTCAAACACTTTTGTGTGAAGAACTTCCAACATTTCTTTTTTTGTATATGTTTCTTCAAAGTACAAATCATTGTCATACAAAAAATCAGATATCTGTTTTTTTGTCGAACCTACACCGGGGATTTTTCTAATTTGTTCGCTGTGATACGTTGCGTTATCCATTACAATTACACTTTTTGGAGGCAAATTTGGCAACACCTTCTTTTCAAACCATTCCTTAAACAAGCTACTCGTCATATTTTCATGGTAGTCCAGCTTTGAATCTTTAATGTTTTTTGCCGATAGTAAAAAACTTTCCCCTCCAAGCCAGCCATTTTTGGATCCAATGTTCAGAATAATTATTCGCTGACCTCTATTAATTGGATAATTGGGTGCACATTTAATAGAATCGTCTGTCCAACCTTTTTGAGCAGTATCGTGGGTATCGAACCATGTTTCATCTAGATAAAATATCGGTCTTCCTTCATCTCTAAATTTAGATATAGCATCCAAGTATTCATTTCTCCATTTAATTAGACGAGGAGAATCCATTATTGATGATCGCTTATTAATTTTCTTGTATCGAAAACCAATGTGATTAAAAAATCTTGATAAAGTTGAAGGCGAATACGTAATGGAATAGTCTTTAACAAGTTGATCGTAGTTCATACTAAGCGTTGGAACTAGGTTCTTTGAATAGAAATTGTAAATTGTTCTTCTAATTACCTCAGCATCTTTTTCATTTACTGCTTTATGTGTAGAAAAGTCACTCCGCTTTTTACGAGGTTGAATTCTATTCGTAACAATTTTCCACACTGTTGTATATCGAGATATATATTTCCACCTTGTCAGTCGAGATGTTGTCTTGATGAGGAATTTACCGTCTGCTGGATTTGGATTATCTTCTTTCACAGTTTGATAAACATTCCTAATAATTTCTTTGGCATCATCAGATAAATGTACACGTGTTTTACACTTAGCACTAGCTTCACCGACTTCAGCCATTTTACTTGAATACTCGCGATCTAACCTTCTATCTAAATGCAAGAAAATAACTGCCTGAATGTGCAAATGTCAAACTTTAATATGTTTGCTCCCCTTTCATAATGTTCCATAATGTATGTTTTCTGGATAAATAAATGATACTTAATTTTACCTAAATACCTATAAGCACGAGAATTATGTGTAAAGCTATAGAATAATAATTAGAGGTATATCTTATCTTTAACTAATGCTCTTTCTAATGATTCTTTAATTTTTTTATTTAAAGATAGAAAGCTGCATTATTGGAAGTCCATTTTGTTTAAAGTGAAAACGATATAAAACACATTATAATCTAACTCCATAAAATTCACGTAATGAGCGCATTGGACATTAAAATTGTTTGTGATCGTTTGTAATTGATTCCAAGCAAGTTAATTTCAGATGACTAAACGAATTCGTCTACAGTAAACAAAATTTTTAATACATTGTCTAGAAATTTTAATTTTAATAATTTATTTGCATTGATAGGTAACGAGTCAGTTCTGTAAATAATATAAAGTACGGCCCTAGTAGCTGTTCCAAAACTATTGCCACCCGTCGCAAAGACAATTGAGGGATTAGTAACGTCAACTATTTATTATGATACTAAATCGGTAGGGACATCCCACCAGCCAGCGTCAGGTCAAATTTCTTATATCTTGACGAAAAGAATACGTTCGGATATACTCCGTTTACTCTAATCCAACTCCCACCAGATATGATTCACACCTTGTATGGTCTTTATAAGATTACCACTCTTACAATAAAAGAGGTAGGTATTGTTCAAGCAATCTATATAGTGTAATAGGTAAGATTTGTAGCTTTGGGTAGTTCTTTAAGCTAATTAGGCCGGCAGCTGGTTTTTTCTGGTAATTAAATATGTAGTTAAAAATATTTATTTATACTTAGGTAAATACCGTTAAATCAGGACATAACATCGTATGTGTTAAAATTAATTTTATCAATTTTTTAATTATATTTAACCTCACAGGGACCCTCCCTCTTACCGCATGCTTGCATTAACCTTCGGAGTACGGAGATTATTTGACTTACTTAGATTACGAAGATGGGTCAAGCGTGACCCATTCTCATTTTATTTATAAGGATGTTTTAAATAGTCAGTATTATTAAACAGTATCTTTAATTTAACAAAAAACAAAGAAACATAAAAATTATAATCCTAAATTTTTGTATTTAAATTTTTTAAAATGGTTCACTATCCTGGTCTTTTTGGCAGTAGTTGCATTTAATTTTGACAATATGGACTTCTTCGCGTCTTGAATGGGTATTACAAACAAATCTTTTACACATGTCACACCTTTTTGAATATTTATTGGCATTACCCCTACAAGAATAACAACGACCTCGTTTTGTTGGAGATTGCGGCACTTCGATTTGCTTTTTTACACTAACACTGGTGGTCTCTATTGCAGCGATTACGGATTTAGGGTATCCGGTGGGTTCTTCTTGTATTGCTTCCGCTCTTCAGTTTATATTGGGCGAGGTTAACTGTTTTCCAAGCTCCTCCAGAAATAGTTTTCTGCGATGTTTTATATTTACTTGGCTGTTTCATTCGGGATTTTTCGTATTCCAGAGAACGAAATCATTGTAGCACGCAATATCCAAAAAGTTGACAAATATTCGTAAGGGTCATCTTCTTGTTGCTCTTTTACATGTGTACTCTCTAATCAATTTATCTAAAATATCTACTCCACTTTTGGTTTGTTTGTAATCCAAAATAATCTTTGGTTTAAACTTTTGGTTTTCATCAGAAATTTCATGTTCATTATGTAAGGTCGATAATAATACAACAAACTTGTTAGGCTTGGTTACATATGAAACTAAGGTAATGTTTTTAGTGAACAACAATTTTAAAGAATATAGTGAGCGATCTGTCATTTCAAGCAATGATTTGGGTAAACTCTTCCTATTTTTTCTGATAGTACCCAAAAGAGTTAAATTTTTGGATAATAGTTCTTCAGATAAAAAAATGTCGGTAAAAAAATTATCAGTTGTAATATTTCGACCAGACCTATACCAATGTTCTGCAAGTGTTTTGACAACTCTTGGGCCTTGGTTACGTTCAGATTGATCACCAATCATTCCAGTATATATCTCAAAGTTACAGCAATAAAAATTTTCAGCGTCACAATGGGTCTAAGCCTTTATATCGTATTTCTTTGGTTTACTTGGTATATAAATCAGAAATGGACATGTGCCTATTAGACACTACATTTGCTCCCAAGGTTAACTATCCACTAATATTTCTACAAACATAATCATTTGCCCTTGAATACATTCACTGGTAAACAGAGACGGCTGCGTTTTACGTGTATCTACAAACACATTGAAAAATTTTTCGAAATCCGAAGACCGGGTCAGGAGTGACCCGTCATTATAGATTTTACGTAGAGGAAAAACTGCAATTTGCATGTTCACGAATTATATACGAAAAAATAGATTGAAACAAATAAGGAGAACTTACGATCAATCAGATTTGTAAAAAAATTATTTCATGAAATATTAAGAAATAAGTGAATTTCGGGTCACGCTTGACCCAGTCTTCGTACTCCGAAGGTTAATAACTGATGTAGAATAGCTTTTATAATTAATCTTGTTATTGTTAGAATTATTGATACTAAAAGAACTTTACAAAGAAACAGAATACAGAAATACAAAGCATTTTCCATTAAAACATTTTGCAGGTCAGCTTTCTTTGAAGATGTATTTGGTATTTTGGTGAGCTGTCGGGAATGATAGGAAGCGTTGTCAAGCACTATTACGCTGTTTTTCTCCAAGTTTGGGATCAGCGAGTTTTCAAACCAATCTTCAAAAATGTCAGCTTCCATATTCTTGTGGTAGTCAACGTTACAATCTTCCATTTTCTTCCCACATAATTTTAAAGCATTCGGAACCCATCCCTCACTTCCTCCACAATGTACAATACTTAGCCGCGAGCCTTTATTTGCAGGCATTTCTGGTATGCACATGCTTGAACCATCTGTCCATTCTTTCTTTACTGTATCGAGGGTATCATACCAAGTTTCATCTAAATAATAAATTCTCCTATTTTCTTGCCTATATTTAGTAATTTCTTCTAGGTACATATTACGTCTGTTGACTATTCTTTGGCTTTCCATAATTATTGCTTGACGTTTATTTATTTTTTTTTGGATTTAAAGCCCATTTTTTTATCCAGTTTTGAAGAGTTTTCTCACAGCAGTTCATATTTCGACCGGTTGTTTCCAATTTCTTTCTTATTATTTCTATTGTAGGTATTTCATTGCTTTTGTAGCAGTCGTATATTGTGGTTTTCAATAGTTTTACAAGTGAAGGATTTAAAGGTCTTGAAAATTTGTAGTCACATCGTTTCTTGCGATAATAGGGTTCATTTTTAACTATTTTATATAGAGTAGAAAGTGGTATTTCTGTTAAACCAGAGGTGGCTTGTGCCAATAGTGTTTCATCGAAGCCGAATTTCGTACGTAGATTTTTGTATACATTCAAACATACTTGCTGTGTTTCAGCATTTAAATGCATTCGAATCTTCTTTACGGGCACATTTTTTTAGTAATTACATTCACACTAACACTGGCAATTTCTACAATATCAGCGTTATCGTACGCGATATTTACATTATCCTACGGGCGCGACATCACTTCTCACATTAATTAAATTACAATAATCAACACTTTACACTCTCCAAACGAAATACTAAACCAATATTCAAAATAATTACAGCAAACAAAACACTCGAATCACTACACTGCTACCGAACTAAAACTACTATCGTTTTGCACGAAACTTGTGAATCGATGGGAGGTCTTGGCGTAAAAACACAGATGCGTTCAAAGGGCCGCTTCTTAAACGTTTGACCTGATATCTTTATTTGAAAAATACAAGGCTGCGTCCCACCATCAAATAATTTGATCAAACTGGTTTGAGCAAACTGAAAGTGACAGTTAGTGACGTCACATCCTGAGTGTTCATTGTGGATAATAATGAAAAATTTTAATTTTAAATAAAGTACAAACAAGTTAGACAACTCAATACAAAAAATTTGATCAAACTAGACTGATAGTGAGAGCACAGATTTTTAGAATTTCAAAAAAACTGCAATTGTGACGTCAGTTTGACGTACTTCCGGAGTTTGCTCAAACTGTTTGATCATATTATTTGATGGTGAGACGCGGCCTTCATATTTCACCGGCTTAAAGCTATTCCACAATATGTTTTACTTGGACAATAACAAATTATTACGTCCTACTATTTCTTGGTGGTTCTGGTGCTACGTACGTATTATACAAAATATAGTGATGATGATGTGATACACTAGGTGAAAAAATATCCAATATTTTTTTCCTGAATTAGTGAAGCTGTAAATATTTCGTCATCTTAGATCTTAAGGACTGCCTATAACTTTATTTGTAGATGAATTAATGTAGGCAGACCAGTGCCAAAGTGTGGTACCTAGTGCCACACTGTTGCAAACTATCGTAAAACTCTATAAAATAACCAAACGTTGCAAAAAAGTCAACAAATGTTTTCAGTACATATTTAAAAAAACAAAATGTTCAGATTTTAGTCCTAATCGAATCATCATCATCGCTCTGTTATGGAGCCATTATATTGACGATAATAATAATTACATTTATAGGGCTTTCAACGATTGTCATTTGTTTCGAGCTTCTGGCATATGTCGTATAATCCGTGTATGTTAATATTATACACAGATTATATAACATATATGACAGAAGCTCGAAACAAATGAGAAGCGTTGAAAAGCCCTTTTGTTTGATCATGAAATAATTTTACCGAATTACCCTCGATCTCTTAAAATTACCGATTTTTATTGCCCTCATGACAATTTAACATAATTTCCCTCTCCTTTGGGTGGAAAATTAAAACTGTCAAATTATCACTCGGGATACAAATATGTAGTACTTTTCATCGCTTCTCATTTGTTTCGAGCTTCTGTCATATGTCGTATATTAATCAATTAATTAATTACGGATTACACATACGACATTGTGAGAGAAGCTCAAAACAAATGAGGAGCGTTGAAAAATACTATTGTCAATTTTATAGCTCTTGTACTCTGTGTAATTGCAAGTGATTATTTCATTTAAAGAGATTGTGACCAATAGAAACCTGCAAAAATCAAAAATTCAGCGGTGATTATTTTTGATAATTACCCTGCGTCAAGTAACGCGGCAGATGTCCTTCGTTGTTACGCAAAGGACACCACACACATCTTATGGAAAATACAGTGATGAGCGGCTCTAATAAACAGCAAAATAGCGCAAGATGGAAAACATAATACATTGTGAAGCGAAAAGAGATGAAACTAGTAGAAGTGGAAATTATCGATATAAACGTATAAATTAACATTACATTACTTAGTTTCCCACATTTAGACGTTGTGACTGGAGTATTTTATGAAATTCTCCTGTCACAGTGACAGTTGTCATACTCCTCCGATACGTCTAAAGGCGGGAAATTATGTAATGGAATGTTAATTTATACGTTTATATCGATAATTTCCACCTCTACTAGCTTCATCTCTGTTCACTTCACAATGTATTGTGTATTGTTTTCCATCTTTTGCGCTATTTTTCCGGTTATTAGCGCTCTCATAACTGTATAACAGCACTCAAATAAAATAAAATTTACATAAATATATTGGTCTCGAAATTTCAATAATTTCATATCATTACGCCAACTCTGAATTTTAATTAATAATGGCGTTACTGGTAATTAAAGTAGATCGAACTCACATTTTTAAAGTCTATAAAACTGTCATTCATAAAAAAATTAGTCTAGCCTAGCGGCTATTGAAAACAGCCTTCCCATAGGAAGTACGACTGACGACTGACTAAATTATACCTACTTTATTATTAATAATAATAAGATAAGAGTAAGCCTCTGCCTTAATCCTTCAAAAAGATTTATGGAGTAGCAAATTACAAAATCTTTCTTTTCTTTTTGACGTACATTCCCATTAGATTTTACGATTTTAGATTTATTTGTGTCAATTTACGCTCTTATTCAAAATATAGAGTTGGCGCAATGATATGAAATTAGTGTAATTTCAAGACCAATATATCCATGTAAATTTTATTGAATTTTAGTGACATTATATTTTCCATAAGATGTGTGCGGTGTCCTTTAAAATTAAATAAATATTCAGTGACATTAATCACAATTAATGTTTTACAACTTGTTACACTGAACACCATGAGCAGATTTAGGAAATATTCAGACGAAGGTATCATAAGCTGATTAACCAAGTAATATCAATCAATACGAGTCGTATTTTCAAATGGACGAACAACATCACAAAAATTGTTTGTTAAATATGAGGGGGATGTGACAATTTTGTTCATGAAATAATCTTAATGTACAACTGTACACTCGAGCTCTTAAAATTACTGTTTTGTTTTGCCCTCGTGACAATTTAATCATAAAGCATCACTGAATCTGAGTGTATTTAGCAATATTTAAATAAACTATTTAGACATGTTTTGCGCATTCTAAGTATTCAATATGTTTATTTGTTATGAAATAACGACTTTCTGCGTTATTACATTGTTTTTTATTTTATTATAATACGGTGGTCATAGGTTCTTAGACTCTACCGAACTCTACCGAACCTCACGGTTCTTTAGACATTACTACGGTTGCCTAAATCGACTAACCAATGAACATTAAGGGTGAGATTACGTCACGAGAGTTTACTGTCATTTGAACCGTATTATGATTTTTTTCGAATCCTGAGAAAACCAAGTATTTTAGAAAAAATTAAAATTGATCTAAGTAATTAAACATATTCCAAAATTTTGTAAAAATGTAATACATTTTAGTTTTCAGCCCAAACTTAGGCCACACACAATGTAATAATGTTCACATTTTTGAACTGTCAATATTTTTATTTTATCATCTATTGTTTAAAAACAATACAGTTGATAAGATACCCTCAGTTGCGGAGAAAGGATTAATAATAAAGATTTTTTTATTCAGTCAATGGTGTGAGCACTGTCAGTAAAATAGTAACGTGTGGCCTTACTTTTACACGCATACCTATTGTGGCAAATGTATCATATTTTTCAAAGTAGATTTTCTAAATAAAATGTGGCAACGCTGTGCAGAAATGTCATTTTATTTTGTCTTGTCAATAGGAGCGGCTAAAGATACAGTGCGGCTCACGGTTATTAGACTTTATTAGGTCATACCATCATATTCTTGTTCTCATGATCATTTTTCAGTGCGTCACAGTTTTTCGATTTCTCTCTAATGCATTAAGTTAGATGAGACGGAAAAAGCGGTAGCTCCGTGATTAAACACAAAAATAATGCAGCATTACAATGGTTATATACATAAGATGTCTATTCCTAACCTACGTTTGATTTGTTGATATTTAGAATGGGCGTTTTTTCTAGCCAATCAAATACTCGTATTACGAACATTTGACGAAAACTTCGTCCATTTTGGCCATTTTTTAGAAGTGTCAAAGAGTCAAGTGACGGTTATTATTCAGGTCAGTATTTTGTGTACCTGTCATTTTGAAATTCGAATTCGACTTCCCTTGTGTTTCACAACGTTTTTGTGCATTATTTAGTGTTTTGGTTTATAATTTAGTTCGTTAAAAGTTAGTCATTGGCGTGAGGAGACTAGAGACATTCGAGATGTACCGAAGAGTGCTAAAAATCTCATGAGTAGATAGAATAGCCAACGTGGAGGTAATGAGACTTACGCATAGGGAACGAGAAGAACTAACAAATAAGAAGGAAACTGAGATATATCGGACATGTGATGAGAGATGTATATTTAATACCCCAGGTCATTATGCAAAAAAAAAGATCCATAGTAAGAAGACGTAAATCATGGCTGAAGAACCTTAGGAACTGGTTTGGATGTAATAACAATGAATTATTTAGAGCCGCGGTTTCAGAAATAAAGATCTCTCTGATGATTGCCAACTTTTGAAGCGGAGACAGCACCTAGAGAAGAAGATAATAACACAGTTTATGGATAGTTTTGTGTCATTTTTTAATGTTTCCATATTTATAAATTTAATTAACAATATTATTAACTTTTTAATTTTATTCCCCTTTATAAAAAATACCTACATGTTAACATATTGTGTAAAAATCAAATCTACTAAATTACTAATTAGTTTAATTCCACAAGCTTTTCACCTATGGCGAAGTACGATTCTGGCATCTGTCAGATTCGTCAATAATTACATGAAATAAGTCTCGACACACCCAATACAGTATGTGACGTCATAATTAATGACGCACTGAAAAATGATCATGAGAACAAGAATACCAGAAATATTATGAAAATTGAACATTATTCCCTACACGCTGTCACTGGAGAAATATCCCAATAAAAATAAGTGTCAGAATTCGAAGTGTCAAGTGTCAGTTTAAATTTATTTGAACCAATTACAAAAAACTCAAGATGTACCACAAGGTTATTTATTATTGTTAAAAAACATATAAAAGGACGCGTTTCGGCTTTACACAAGCCACTCGAATAGCCGAAAGCAGAGGGTCACTGCATCACACCCTCTCAAGAGTAGGCTACTAGAATACAAAAGCTATAGAAGATAGTCGAAGACAGCGAAAATAGCAATACCAAAAAGCCATCTAGCCAGAAGAGGCTAACAACACCTGAATAAACCAATAACGAATCCACCTACAAAAATACCACTAGAGGTGGCCGTTGCCTGGAACTGTTACATTGTAACTGTTGGAAGTAACGGTCGCTGACAAGTAAATAGGAGGCATTTCAAAGCAAACTGGTGAGTTCTGGGTGTACGTCTGGTCAGCTTCTTGGGTAGTGGTCTGGGGGCAGCTTGCTGCTTCTAGACGTCCCTCGAGGGTGTCCATAGATAGGTCGCGTGGGTCGTAGGCGCCTAGCGAGCGCTAAATCTCATCCTGCGAAGGACAAGACTTCTTCGAGCCTGACGAGGTTCTCTCGTCGCCGGTACTAGGTGAGTCTGCCACCGGCTAGCAGGAAAAGATAAAAAAATATCCGCTCTTCTTAACTATTCTCCCCCCATATAGGCGCAAGCCTCACGAGATAATCCAGGCCCCTGAGATGGAGACTCCATCGTCTCAGGGGGCTACCCCGTCTCAAGAGACCGTGCAATCAGAAAGCGAACCAGTCGACGAGGAGGAAAAATTCCTCCAAAACCTCTCACAAACTTTGTGTTCGGCATATGAAAAATATCCGAATGCACTACCACGCATTTTTAAAATGCTCCATGAAAAAGTTCCAACACCATCGGAGGTTGGAACCAGTTCACGCGCATCTTCTCCACTCATTGATCTAGATTTTGATTTCAAGTACAATGATGTGTTTCCTACTCTCCCTCCCATTCAAGAGGAATCTCCATCAGGAGATGCCGCAACCTCTAGGAGGAAATCCAAGGAAACAAAATCTCCTAAGAAGTCACCTTCTAAACCTTCTAGGCCCAGAACTCGTTCTGGGTCAAGAGCACCTACTAGTTTGCCTAAGCAAGCTAAACCCAAACCAAGTAAATCCTCCAAGAAAGCCAAGAAAAGCACTCGGACGCACTCTGGCGATTCTCAAATACCTTCAACTTCTTCTTCAACAAACCTTCCTGCCACTACTGTCAATGAGGTCCCTCAGACCTCGACAAATGCGAAGGAAGCCAGTCTGCCTGAAAAACGTTTTTACTACAAAATTATCAATATTCCAGTAACCTATGACACCCAGAGGAAGCTCTTTCTGCTGGTTAATACTCACGAGCTTCTGAGGGGTGTCATGGTCAACATTAGACTTGTCTTTAAAGACAAGATCGCGTACCTTGAGACCAACCAATCGGTTGACCTCAAGGAAGTAACCAGAAGGTTACAAGCACGCACTGGCGACCCAAGCATTGCTATAGAGTTGAAAAACTCACCTCCTACTCGGTCCCACAATACCAAACCAAATTCGTCCACCAAATTATTCGACTTTCAATTAGTCATCACAGACATCGACCTAGATATCACAGAAGAGGATTTAGGCCAAAGCCTCAAAGAAATTAATTTCCCTTTCAATAAACTTCGTCGAATTGTCTCCAGACAATTCGACAAACCTACGAGGCTAGTCCGGCTATTCCTCGATTCCGAGGTGCACTTCAAGAGTGCTCTGTCCAGTGGCATCGTCATCGACGGGCTGGTCAGACCTTGCGAGGCACCGAGGAATCCTAATTTCGTCCGCCCAGTAACCAAATATTGCAGCCGTTGCTGTAAAAGCGGCCATGAAATCGCGGAGTGCACCAAAAGACAAGTGACTTGCCCTTATTGCGGCAGTGGCGAGCACAAGTCCACCGAGTGCCCTACTCAGTCCAACCCGACATGCCCGAATTGCAAGGGCAAACACCCTGCCTGGCATCCGAGTTGCCCCAAAAGGCAGGAACCTGCTGCTTCATATAAGGAGCTAAAACCGATTGTTGCTGAGAGAAAGGTTCCCTCAGCCAACCTAACAGAGGATGCGAAAATGGTGATGGAAATCATCACCATGCTATTGCTCAATGTCCTTCCTGACAGAAGAGACTCCATTGGCAAGTTCGCATCTCAACTCTGTGAAACTTACTTTGGTCACCGTATGGTACCTCATCCTAAGAACAAAGGGTTAGAAATAACCTTTGTTCCCATCCGCTAAATAAAATAAGTCACATTCAACTGTGTATTGGATAGTCAACTGTCAGGGTATTGGTAGAAAGAGAGCTTTAATTAAGCAAATGCTCTTTGACAATAACATACAAATCCTATCCCTCACCGATACCCTGTCCAAAACCACGCCTAACTTTACAGGCTATACTTCATATCACCTACACAAAAGCCAGGTCAGCCGTGGAAACGGCTTGCTGATACATAACAGCATACCTACCTCCCCACACATCCTTCCCCCCCACATCCAATTTCCAGACCTGGATTTCCTGGCAGTTGACATATACGTACAAAATAACATCAAAATTACGATAATCTCCTATTACAAGCATCCAAATCAACCCCTTTCCAACCTGCTGTTAGAGTATTTTTCCACACTCAACTCAGCAGTGTTAATGGGCGATCTTAATTGCAGGCATACCCAATTCGGTGATAGTACAATAAATCCAGCTGGCAGAATGCTCTCAAACTTACTTCTTGATCTGCCAATATCCAGAATCACCAACTCCGAAGTCACGTTTTTTGGGCCGGCTGGAATGTCCATCGTCGACCATATCCTCTGCACAGATAATGTGCTGGGCATGTTCGATGATGAATGCTTCATTGCTGACTCAATAACCTCTGACCACCTTCCTTTGTTAGTTAAAACTAACTTCACAGAACCTCCGCAAATAAGACCTGTTATATATAGGGAAGATTATCGTAAAGCTAATTGGGAACTATTCCAAGACTATATCGATCATAACATTCCTCAGTTAGGTAATATGTCAACCATCAACGAAGTTGACACAGGAATCTCTAAAATCGAGAGCCTTCTACGGGAGGCCTCATCCTTAGCAATTCCAGTAACTCGATACAATCTTTTTACTCCAACTCTACCTCCCAGAATAATCGCTAACATCAAAACAAAGCGACGACTAATCAGAGAGTATAAAAGATATCGAGACCCCCTCATCAAAACAGAATACAACCGACTCTCAGCGTCCATCAGGCTGGAGGTCAACAGGCTGAAACAAGCTCAGTGGAGGCATGTTACTTCTCAGCTGGACTATAGAGAAGGGAGTAAATTCTGGAACAAGTTCAAAATCCTAACGAAACGAAAGTCTAAACATCATTCACATCTTGTAGTCAATAACGTCATCCTTAATAATCCACTAGATAAGGCCGAAGCTTTTAAAAGCTCTCTCCAAACAGCCTTCATCTCACCCAACAACCCAAACTTCAACGAGCGACACAGACGCAATGTCGAAAGGAGAGTGGAAGAAATACTCCAAAACCCCCAACACATGGCAGCCTACCCTCATCCGATAGTGGCTCCTGTGGAGGAGGAAACCGTCAGGCAGATGTGTAACATAGGAAAAAACACATCTCCTGGCCCAGATGGTATCCACAGAAGGTGCCTCAAAAAACTTCCAGAGAGTATTATACCCCTGCTTACAAACACAATCAATGCATGTCTCAGGTTGTGCTATTTTCCAACTTCATGGAAAGTAGCCAACACAGTCATGATTCCTAAACCTAGGAAACCACCTACCAGCACAGAATCCTACAGACCTATTTCTCTTCTTAACACTCTAGGTAAAGTCTACGAGAGAATCCTCAAGGAGAGACTCGTAGAATTCCTAGAGACAAACCACATTCTCCCCAGTTTTCAATTTGGATTCAGAGCTGAACATTCCACACGTAACGCATTGATTGAAGCAGCTACTTTCATCTCCCAAACCATTAATGAGCATAGAAAATATGCTATAGGCATCTTCCTAGACGTCCAAAAGGCCTTCGACCAGGTCTGGCACCCAGGCCTGATCGAAAAACTCCACCGATTTGGACTGCCTATAACATTTATCAAACTTATTCATTCCTACCTCTCAAATCGAACAATTCGCATCAAAGTCGCTAACCAATTATCCACCCCATTTACTCCTCAAGCAGGAGTGCCACAAGGATCCATATTAGCTCCTATACTATACACAGCGTACAACAGTGACATTACCCATCCCATTAATCGAACCGAGTCAATCCTACTTTACGCCGACGATACTGCACTGCTCACTGCAGGCACTGCGCGAGGCACGCTAGGACGGCCCTCTGCCTTCGATAGGGCCCAAACTCTATTAGACAAGGTAGTGAGGTGGTGCAATAAATGGAGAGTCACCCTCAACCCAGCCAAAACACAAATGATTGCCTTTAGACACCCTCGTAGTGCTAGGTACGAAACAACCAGAATAACCCTTCAAGGAGAAACTCTTGAATATCGTCCGTCGGTGGTCTACTTGGGAGTCCACTTCAGCAGGACACTCAATTGGAACATCGACATCCAACACACCCTATACAGGGTAAGAAACAGAGCTAAACTCCTTGGGGCGTTATCTGGAACGTTTGGAGGCACATCTAGCAAGACTCTCCTGCACACCTATAAAACCTTCATAAGGCCCATTATCGACTACAGAGCGCTCCTTTATGCTTCGCTAAATCAACAATATACTAATAAAATCCTCGGATGCGAGCGTAGAATTCTCAGAAAGTGCCTCAGGAAACACTGGAGATATCCGTCGGTATTGGTACATCCACTCGCTAAACTACCCCCCATAAATGAGAGAATCCGTTCTCTCAGCAACAAATATGTCATACGAACGATTAATGGTAACAACCAAAGGGCTAAAAATGTCCTAATTACCCCTTGCAATCGGCGAGGGTATATACTCACCGGGACTCCCAAAAACAAAGTTCCATTCCCTCCGGCCAATCTTCTACAATTGGCCAGAAACGAACTTCCCGATGAGTACTACGAAATACTTGAACAAACTCCCTTAATGTATCGCAGATAAACAACTGCATCCCCACACGCTGATCTAAGAGCCGTTCCTCTAAGGTGACAGATTTGGAACCCCCTCACTGACTGGTCGCTTGCTGAGCATGGCAATTTCTATCTTTCGCTTCTACAGCTTCTGCGCTAAAACCACCTTCTTAACCCAATCCACTAGCAATTCTGCTTCTCCACATACCATCGACGCAATCTCCCACACTCCTGAAAAGGAGGATCCTTCACCCTGAAGAGGCTTAAGCCTAAACGGGGTATAAACGACGAGTTTTCACTTCACTTTACACAAGCCATCATTAGCTTAAATACAGGACGAAAAACAACGGACTGACCAGAAAAACAGGAAGGAGGAAGAATCAGCTAGTTTACATTATAAAATATAGAGATGTACACATTTCTTCATTAATAATTAGCTATTAATAGCATTTTGTTATTATTGTATTGTAAAATCCTCAAGAACTTCCGCATGTAGAGGAACCATCATGTGAGCCGGTCAGGTGTAAAAAGGCTTTTTACACCTGACCGGCTCACATGATGGTTCCTCTACATGCGGAAGTTCTTGAGGATTTTACAATACAATAATAACAAAATGCTATTAATAGCTAATTATTAATGAAGAAATGTGTACATCTCTATATTTTATAATGTAAACTAGCTGATTCTTCCTCCTTCCTGTTTTTCTGGTCAGCCCGTTGTTTTTTGTCCTGTATTTAAGCTGATGATGGCTTGTGTAAAGCTGAAACGCGTCCTTTTATATGTTTTTTAACAATAATAAATAACCTTGTGGTACATCTTCGAGTTTTTTGTAATTGGTTTACCTCGAGACCACATTTGAGTAAGTATGGATACTTCTCTTCATAAATTTTTTTGTTTTGTATTCATTATTCATATTCATCTATCCATTTCATATTCATTTTTCATTCCATTATCCATTCATACTTTCCTCATAAACAACTTAAAAAGGACTAAAAATGAATAATACAGAAGTACATGATACAGTGCAAGCGGCCAATATATACTTAAGCGGATTAAAATGGTTAAATAGCGAACTAGACCATGCAATGAAACAAATTCTAAATACATTTGAAGAAACAGAGAGGCTAATGTTAGCAAAACTTTCTGTAACTTTAAGGAAGCTTTTATCGAAGCCCTTAATAAAAGAGAAAAGATCCTATTGGACAAAGCCAAAAAGGTATTTTAAATATTATTACTTATTTCATACATCATTATCATCATTCTTTTTGCCATTATCCCTATAGGGGATGGCCTCCCTAATTGCATTTCTAAAGTTAAATAAGTTTCTATCTTGGATCATATCAACATCAATCCCTTCTACTGACATGTCCTGCCTAAGCATCTCACCCCACAATCTTCCATAGTCTTCCTATCCTACTCCTTCCAGGAACCTGCAGTTCAGTAATTCTTTGTATTGGATGCTTAATGTCTCGACATTGAACATGACCAAACCATCTTAACCTATGCTCTCTAATTTTGACATCAATTAGACAATGCGTGCCACTCTTGGACTTCCCCTAATATACTTATTCCTAATTCCATCCTTTTTTGTTACACCACTACTCCATCTAAGCATTCTCATTTCTGCCACATGCAATCATTGTTCCTCTTTCTTTTTAACTGCCCAGCATTCAGTTCCATACATCATAGCCGGTCTTATGGCTGTTTTATTATACAGCTCCATTGAAATTTTTCTGTCACACAACACACCACTCACTTCCTTCCACTTCATCCATCCAACCCTAATAGGGAACTCTAACATTTTTTTATTACAGAATAATGTTCAGTTTTGTTTAAAAATGAGATTTACAAAATTTCACGCTTCAAAAAATCCTAATAACTTAGAAATACAAATAAGTCTTCTGAGGTATAAAATAGTTCAAACGACCCGTGACGTCACATAGTTTTATTATATAGTTATGATTATGGTTATACTTAGGTGTATTTTTCTTTTCCTTCTTTAGTTTATTGGCCTCCACCTACTTGGGTATTTGGCCAGCTCATCGGCACAGAATAAGGAAAAAAATTATATTCTAGTGACATTTATCATATGTCATTGTAATAATATATACCAGTTTGTTGAGATTGGAGTTTGATACAGTTTTTGAAGGAAAGGAAAGAGGGTTTACTATGAAAAATAAAACCATTTTGTAAAAAGTTTTCTATGAATAGTTCAAAAGATCAAAAACACTTGTGACGTCACAACTGTATTTTCTACTGACGATTATAAAGTCTAATTTAAAATTATATAACAATTTTGTTTACTTTTTTGGTACAGAATGTAAACATATAACTGGATGACGTCACAACGCGTTTTGGGCTAGCTGGTATAATTTGAATTTTTCATCGTCTTTAGAGGCCAAACAAAAGACAAACAAAACTTTTTTATCTTTGATACATGTTCTAAATTATGTTCTGTTGTGATTTATAACATTTTTTTCGAATTTAAAATTTTATGTAAGTTCCCTATTCTGTTGCATGCATTTCCATCTATTTCCGCATTACTCTGTAATACCGATCCTAGGTACTTAAAACTCTTAAAACTTACTTAAAACTTACTTAAAACTTTTCACAATCATTTCACTATCAAAAGATATATCATTTTATTTGTAGTATGTAATTCCATCTTTAAACGGACATTCCAAATCCTCTGTCTTTGTCCTACTAAGTTTTTTCCTCAAAACCCTGTCTCCACTGTTCCAGTTTTTGTTCTAAGTCACCTTCACTATTTCTCACCAACACCACATCATCATCAGTATACATTAAGCACCAGGGAATGTTACCATGTACTTAGTTTCACTGTTATCTGATCCAAAACTAATAAGGACTAAGCACAGAGCCTTGGTGCAATCCTACTTTCACATTCATTTATCAGTCTCCCACACCTGTCCCAACACTAGTTGTTACTCCCTCATACATTTTTTTTTTTTTTTTTTTGAGTGAATTTGATGGCCTTGGCCGAGCCAATTAGCCAGACATTTTGTTATTTTAAAAACAAACAAATTTGATTTTTCAATCAGAGGAATTTTTTCTGTATTTCTAACTCTAAATACATAACAAACTAACATTATTATCTACAATTATTATCTAAATAATACTCTGTTTTGGTTGTTCATTTTTTTTTGTAAATTTTTATTTTTTTTTGTATTTTTTTTTGCATTTTTTTTTATATTGTTAATTTGTTTTTTTTTATTAATTTTTTTATTGTTATTTTTTATAAATTGTTTTTTTTTACTACGCTAAGACGTAAACCCGATTCATCCTCGCGGAGGTTTACATCTTCTTAGTTTTTTTTTGCATTTTTTATTTTTTTTGTTTTTTTTTTGCATTTTTTCTTTTTTTTTTTGTTTTTTTTTTCTTTTCTTTTTCTCTTTTTTTTTGTTCTTTTTTTTTTTCAATTATAATATACAATAATTACTTAAATCTACAGGATTTAAAACAAAATAACAACAAAACAAACATGTTTGTTTTGTTTTAACAAACATGCCTGCTTTGTTTTAACAAAATTTCTTAAATACAGTGTAAATTTTATTGCTACAATCTATATTTACAATTTTTGATATGTTCGTAAATTGTTTTTAATATATTAATCTCTTCAGAAAAAATCAAATTGTTCAGGTAGACGGGAAGTGGAATTTTTAATATATTAAGATTATCATAAAATTTGTTTATATTTACTGATTGATGTGAACATTCGAGGAGAATATGTAGTAGATTACCTTCTTTTCCACACTCACAGTTAGGTGACTCTGTGAGACCCAGACTGTACATATGAAGGGGGGTAAGAGCATGATTACATCTCAATCTATTTATAACTCTTATGAAATGGCGATTTGATACAGAATGAAACCATCTTTTAATGGGAATTTCAGGTCGCATTTGTTTGTAATTACTACCAGTTCTCGTGTTTCGATAATACCTTTGCCAATTTTCTTTTTGGTGTCGTCTACTAATAATATCAATATCCGAAATGGGTAGTAAGTTCATGGGAAGTTCTTCGCCTATTTCTAGGGCGGATTTGGCTAGCCTGTCTACTATTTCGTTACCCCTAATGCCTGCGTGTCCCTTTATCCATGATATAATGATGTTTTTTCCTAAATTTGCAATTTTATTATAAAGAGTCATAATTTCCAGTTCTATATGATTGAGTTGTTGGTACTTATGTACGTTAGTTAGTCTATCAACGACACTCTTACTGTCTGTAAATATTATGCATCCCTCATACATCTCTCACAATCTTTACATATTCACCTTAGGGTGTCCTTTCTGATTGAGTGCCCACCACAGAATTTCTCGAGAATCATATGCTTTGTTGATCTGTTGTTGATCTGTCCTGCATAAAGCCAAATTGAATAAGATATTTTGATTATATCATAATATTATTATTTATATCATACCTAGTCAGAAAAATGAAAGAATACCCATGAACGATCATATCAAGCACATATTTTGGATTTGCTGCCTTTTTCTATAAATAACAAACGAGAGAGATAGATTATTAAGTGTTGTCTACTAAGCAAAAACGTTATCCAAGACATATGCAGTTACATATTTATAATTGACAGAGTGAGATGGCGATACAATTGTTCAATGTAGTTATATTAATTTGGTAAAAAATTTAAACTCAGACTTAACTATTTCTGTACTTCTAATGTCATTCTTAGAAAAACATTCAACATCAGTAGAGATAATGATTGTACAAACTACTATTCGAGTAATCGTGCTGCTCAACTATAATCTGACAGATTCAATTTCTGTCACTTTGACAGTGAACTGGGTTAGGTTCGGTAGAGTTTATAAATAAACTCAGTTTATAAATAAACTCAGTTCTTTTAAAAGATATTTGGATATTATATTGTAGGTATTTTTGGTTTGGTAAGTATTTATTTAATTAAAATAAGTCAATAAAATGTGTAAGTAATCATCTGTCAATATGGTTAACTTCTGTGTATGAGTTTGCCAAACGTGTACATATTACTCTGAGTTTTCAATCATAGTGTTTAAATTTACAGATTAGTATATTTTTACGAATGTACATTTATTTGCAGATACTGTCTTGAAAATTATCTGGATACCAAAATGATCTGAATTCAGTAAGTTTACTTTCATTTAAGTCACTTAATGCAGCTGACATAAACGACATTTTTTAAATTCCTATTACTATTTACGTCCATTAATAACATGGAGAAATTCATAATATGTACTATATTTGCTTACTCATTATTTTTGTATTATTAATCTATATCAAATAATTAATTACAGTAGTAAAAGTAACATTACCAATAAATATATACATAGGTATTATCAGAAAAAGAATAACATCACAAAAAATTTTTGTCACATTTACGTAGCGAAAAGTCGTATGGTGGGGTAGTAGTCACATCCGTTTTTTTACAGTATTAACTTAGTTCAGACGTTGTTTTGACTAGAAATTTTTGATTTGATTCGTATGCATATCATCGACGACGCATGGGTATTCTTTCATTTTTCCTACTGTATATGAAATTATTATCAACATCATTTCAGACAAAAATTGAAGCCCTGGCTCCTCTAAGAGAATGCCGCAGCATGATTTTAGCTCCGAATTTAAAAATATGGAAATATTTTTAAAAAATGCAAGCTTATTGGGAACTCTTCCGGAAGTTCCAGAGCTAAAAGAAGTGCCTTATATAAGTTTTAGTTATGAACCGTCTCTAGAAATTGAAATAGTTGATAACTTGTCTGAGCTAGGAGATATATAAGATTCCTCCAGTACAGGTATGTTTTCAAATTTAAAATTTCACAATAGACAAGGCGAAAACGGCGGGTTCTTTGGAGAAACTATTCCCATGAAATTTTTTTGCATAATCACATTCGTGAGATATTCCAGAATAAGATTCAAGAAGTCGCCCACACGAAAATTGGTCCAAATTTTTTTTAACAATTTTTTTTAATCAAATTGCAAAAATCAATTTTTTCGGCTTGGACAAATTTTTTTTACGTTTTTTGGACTATTCTGGATAAAAAAGGTCTCAAATAATTTTTCTATAAAGTTGATCGTTTTCGAGGTAAAAGCATTTTAAAATTGAAAAAAACGAAAAATGGCGATTTTTAAGGCTTAATAACTCGGTTAAAAGTTATTACTATGAAAGTCAGAAAGTGACTAAATCAAATTTTAAAGCCCCTCCTACAAGATCCTGTAGTAATAATAATGAGCGCCATGCACGTTTTAGGCGGCCGTCCATGATGAGTGCGAAAGAGATGCCATTCAGGCAGTCCAATGGCGAATCTCACTCGCACTCACATTTTCAGCCGCGTCAATACGATCTTACCGCTCATTATTAATAAATAAAAATAACAGCTTGGTAATAAATTAATGACACAAATTTCTTCAGGATCATGTAGGGGAGGCCATAAATTTGATTTAATCACTTTCTGACTTTTATAATAATAATTTTTAAGAGTTATTAACTCTTAAAAATGGCCATTTCCGCGTTTCTCAAATTTTAAATTGCTTATAAGTCGATCAACTTTAGAGAAAAATTACAAGAGACCTTTTTTGTCCGGAATGGTCCGATGAATCTAAAAAAAATTTGTCCGGGCCGAAAATATTGATTTTTGCAATTTGATTAAAAACAAGCTGAAAATGCGAGCATTGTCATAACGAAAACTTTGTATATTTACGTATTTTAATTCATAATATGGAAAATTGCTATTATAAAAAGTAGTTTAGAATTAATAATTATGTTTTAATGTGCAATTATATCATTCTAATTTAAATGTTATGAACTATAAAGGTAGTTTACTCTTGATCGAAATTCATATTTTTTATATACCTCGTATAAAATTAACACAATTTTATATATGATGGTTGCATCATAAATCTTAGAACACGAAGAGCTTTTTATGAAGAATAACTTTTCTTCGTCAAATTAAAAATAAAAGAATTATAAATGAAAATGTTGTTGGTATCCATAATTTGAGAAAAATCTTCAAATATTTAGAAGGATGTAATTGCACATTACTCTGGGCTAATTAGCAAAATTCATGGAAAAGTTATTTACCAGCAATTTTATTGCTGGAATCGAATTATAAGATCCTATATATTAATAAAATAGGTATGCAAAGTCCGCAAATAGTGTGCTACTTTTTTTATAAACAAAATGGCGCCGACAAATCGTATTTTTTCAATTATTGCTCTATAACTCCGAAGATTTTAACTTCATAACAAAAACACCCAAATAAAAATTCACCGCAATTAAATTCTGCATAGAGATATGTTTTTCCCGATTTGCCCCGACGAAAATTTTCCTCGGAAAATGCGGGTTTTCCCAACAAAATCTCTAATTTTCAAATAAAGTTTTAGGTAAGTAATTATTAATCAATAATTAAATAACTTAGTGACATCAAAGTTTTCTTGGTATAGATTGTAATTCCAGAAGCCGGTGAAAATTAAACGAATATTTTAGCAACAATTCAATTGTTAATTTTAACAATTTACGATCGCAATAATAACCAAAATAATCATGATACATGGATCATGTTTGAATTTGATTTGCACAACCAATTCGTATTTTCTCCTTTTTTACTCTTTCATCTAATCATCTAATAATCATCTAATAAAAAAAAAAAAAACTAAATCACATAAACAGTTAAAATCTAAAAAGAAATGTATCGATTTGCTATTGTTATTGAATGTTTTGATTTATATTTTACTTTAATTTATACATATTATAGACAGTGTATTTAATAAATTATATGTACATTGTATATTATATTGACTGACATCAGTGGGAGGTATCCGACAAACAGATGCCTTGTGTCTAGGTCTGCCTCCGGATGAATCAGTCAGTATAAGTATATTAATTAGGTCTGTTATATGTATATTGTATAATAACTAAGTGGTTGAATAAATTATTTGATCAAACTTATAAAGATTATAAAGATGAGATGCTTATTTAATATTTTATCAACAAATTATAAATTTTTCGTTTTTTTGCATAATCTTTAAATTTTGAAAAAAAAAATTATAATACGCTGGTCTAATTAGTAAAGTACAAAGAAAGGTTATTTATCAGCAATTTTATTGCTGGAGTCGAATATTATGATCATATATATTAATAATATAGGAATACAAAGTCCGCAGATAGTGTGCTACTTTTTTTATTAACAACATGGCGAACTCATATCGTGTTTTTTTCAATTATTGGTCTATAACTCATAAGATTTTAACTTTACACCAAAAACACTTAAATAAAAATTCACCCCAATTTAATTCTACATAGAGGCATGTTTTTCCCGATTTGCTCCGACGAAAATGTTCCTCGGAAAATGTGGGTTTTCGCAACAAAATCTCAAATTTTCAAATAAATTTTTTGGGCAAGTAATTATTTATCAATAATTAAATAACTTGGTGAAATAAAAGCTTTCTTGGTATAGATTATAACTGCAGAAGCCGGTGAAAATTAAACGAATATTTTAGCAACAATTTAATTGTTAATTAAGAATTTACAGTCGCAATAACAACCAAAATAATCATGAGACATTGATCAAACTTAGAAAGATTATAAAGATGTGATGCCTACTTCATATTTTGTCGACAAAATATAAATTTTTCATTTTTTTTGCATAATCTTTAAATGTTTAAAAAAATAGTTATAAACAAATTAACATTTCTCAGAAATTGTGTATTATATTATAATTTTAAAAAATACTTAAAATGCGTATTTCAAAGGTCCTGAAAATGAATGCTTTAAAAAATTTTCCAACGATTTGCAAAAAAGTTATGAAACAGAAAACTAAACATACGCTTACTTCGTTGTTTATAATTGGTTTTAATTGTTTCAAAGCTTAAAAGTGAGTTTATGGTACAAACTAATTACTCTCAAAAAATAACAAACATTAGTTCAATGGTTATATTTTAATCAAAGATTAAAAATGTTTTTTTTGTAATTTTTAGCGCGAAAGTAGGCTTGATACAGAACCGGAGATGTTCACTCGAAGCGACTGACACGCTTTAAACTCGCGCGAGTTGTGTATGTGGACGGGTATAATACATAATACATAGCTACGGTACTGTATTAGTCAACTTTCGCGCGTGTAAATTACAAAAAAAAATATTTATAATCTTTAATTAAAATATAACTATTAAACTAATAACCGATATTTTTATTTTTTGTAAGTAATTAGCTGGTACTTTAAACTCACTTCTACGCTTTGAAAGAATTAAAAAAAATTATAAACAACGTAGTAATCGTATGTTTACTTTGCTGTTTCATAACTTTTTTGCAAATGGTTGGAAAAAAGTTTTAACGCATTCATTTTCAAGATCTTTGAAATACGCATTTTACCTATTTTTTAAAATTAGAATATAATAAAAACTTTCTGAGAAACGTTAAGTTGTTTATAACTATTTTTTTAAACATTTAAAAGTTATTTAAAAAAATTAAAAATTTATATTTTGTCGACAAAATATTAAATAGGCATCCCATCTTTATAAGATTTCAAAGTTTGATCAGTGTATCCTAATTATTTTGGTTATTATTGCGACCCTAAATTATTAATTAACAATTGAATTGTTGCCAAAATATTCGTTTAATTTTCACTGGCTTCTGAAACTGTAATTTAAACCAAGAAAGCTTTTATGTCACCGAGTTATTTAATTATTCTTAGATAATTACTTATCTAAAACTTTATTTAAAATTTAAAGATTTTGTTGGGAAAACTCGCATTTTACGAGGAAAATTTTCATCGGAGCAGATCGGAAAAACATGACTTTATGCAGAATTTAATTTCGGTGAATTTTTATTAGGGTGTTTTTGGTGTAAAGTTAAAATGTTCGAAGTTATGGAACAAAAATCGAAAAAAACACGATTTGGGGGCGCCATTTTGTTAATAAAAAAGTAGCACACTATCTGCGGACTTTGCATACCTATATTATTAATATATACAGTGTGTCAATTTTAAAACTTACAATGGCTATATCTCACGAACAAAAACTGATATCGAAAAATGCTTGAAACCGTTTCTAGGATAGTAAGGGGGAACTAAAATGACATGAAAGAGAACTCACCCCCATCAACCCCCTAGGCTCCACCCATCACAACGAAAAAAGTTTAAATTGCAAACCCCTACTTGTGATACATCATTGAAAAGGCTATAAAAAATGCTATTCAATGGTATAAATAATAATTATACAGGGTGAATCAATAATTGTGAAACTTTGTCTTAAATGAAAAATTTAATAGGGTTTTGTTGAATTACAAATTTATTAAAAATGTCAATTAAGTAAATATTTAATGTGAATTCCGTTGTTTGGTAAACGATAATACAGCCTATTTTCAAATTCTACACGAAATTTAGCAAATGTTCTAGTAATAGGGCGACATGCTTGAGTAATTCTTTCTCGCAATCCCCCAAGTGAAGCAAGTTAAGTTTTATGAACAACTGATTTAGGGTAACCCCATAGAAAAAAGTAATATACTATCCTACTATAAAAAGTACTATCCAATGGTATAAATAATAATTATACAGGGTGTTAATATCAGCTGGCTTACTATGACTTTTGTATTTGTAATACTATCTCCCGGTCTATTATTTAAATGGTAAGTGTCCGCTCGTACTTTTTTTTTGTTAATTAAAACTTAATTTGCCATTTTTGTCTTAAATCAGTTGTTTATAAAACTTAACTTGCGTCACTTGGGAAATTGCGAGAAATAATTACTCAGGCATGTCGCCCTATTACCTACTAGAAAAACATTTGACAAATTTCGTGCAGAATTTGAAAATAGACTTTATTATTATTTACAAAACAACGGAACCCACTTTGAACATTTACTTAATTGACATTTTTATCAAATTTGTAGTTCAACAAAACCTCATTAAATTTTTCATTTAAGCCAAAGTTTCACGATTATTGCTTCACCCTGTATAATTATTATTTATTCCATTGGATAGCATTTTTTATAGACTTTTCAATGATGTATCACAAGTAGGGGTTTGCAATTTAAACTTTTTTGGTTGTGGTGGGTGGGGCCTAGGGGGTCGATGGGGGTGAGTTCTCTTTCATGTCATTTTAGTTCCCCCTTACTATCCTAGAAACAGTTTCAAGCATTTTTCGTTCTCAGCTTTTGTTCGTGAGATATAGCCATTGTAAATTTTAAAATTGACACACTGTATAATCATAAGCTTCGATTCCAGCAATAAAATTGCTGGTCAATAACTTTTCCCAAAAATGGCCTATTATCCGATAATCAGCCCAGACTACATATCAGACCATAATTTTTTATACCAAAATGCGTAGCTAGGAACCACATGAAAAACTTTTTTATTATCAATTTTACGAAAAAAAGTTATTCTTCATAAAATGCCCTGGATAGTCAAAAATCTAAAACTCAAACATCAGATATCAAATTTTATCAATTTTATACGAGTTATGTCAAAAATATGAATTTCGTTAAAGAGTAAAGTACCTTTATATTCCAGAATATCAAAAAATGCTATTATGAAAAGTTGTTTGAAATTAGAAAATATGTCATTATTGTATATAAATATACAATTACATCATTCTAATCGAAAAAAAATTTCAATTTTTTTCTCAAATTACGGATACTCATCATCATTTTATTACAATTATGATAACTATTTTATTATCACATTTACGAAAAAAAGTTATTCTTCATAAAATGCTCTCCCTGGTCTAAAATATAAGATACAACCATCAGATATCAAACTTTTTTAATTTTATACGAGGTATGTAAAAAATATGAATTTTTCTAAGTAAGTGCCTTTATTATTCACAATATTTTAATTAGAAGGATGTAATTGAACACTAAAACAAATTTTTGAATTCCAAACACCTTTCCAATAACAATTTTCGATATTGTGAAATGTAAAGGTACTTTACTCTTGAGTGAAATTCATATTTTTTGACATACCTCGTATAACATTAATTAAATTTGATATTTGATGATTGCATCTTAGATTATATATGATGCAGAGCATTTTATAAACAATAACTTTTTTCGTAAAACTGATAATAAACAAGCTGAAAATGCGAGCATTGTCATAACGAAAACTTTGTATATTTACGTATTGTAATTCATAATATGGAAAATTGCTATTATGAAAAGTAGTTTAGAATTAATAATTATGTTTTAATGTGCAATTATATCATTCTAATTTAAATGTTATGAACTATAAAGGTAGTTTACTCTTGATCGAAATTCATATTTTTTATATACCTCGTATAAAATTAATACAATTTTATATATGATGGTTGCATCATAAATCTTAGAACATGAAGAGCTTCTTATGAAGAATAACTTTTTTTCGTCAAATTAAAAATAAAAGAGTTATAAATGAAAATGTTGTTGGTATCCATAATTTGAGAAAAATCTTCAAATATTTTTTTCCATTAGAAGGATGTAATTGCACATATCAGACCATAATTTTTTATACCAAACAATATTATTTCATATACTGTCGGTTCGCTAAACTCAGACACAACTGGCTAGTAATTTTAGTCGATAATTTTGCCAATTCGACAAAAAAATAATTTCTAAATAGTTAATAATTACTAAATAAGTAGTAATTTTGCCAATTTCGGCAAAATTCTCAAAAAACAAAAAAATTACCTACTAAAATCATTAGCCAGTTGTGTCGAGTTTAGCGAACCGACTAGGTATATTTTAATTTCATAGCAAATGGGACAGTCCATTTATCATAAAGGGGAGGCCGTATACTAGTATAAACCTTATTAAAACTGTTAATAAATTATTGCTTTTAAAATATTATAGTCAAATTGTATTTTTGAACATCTTATTTATTTTATTGATGTTTTATTAATACTTCATTTAAAATTTAGTTTGACATTCACGAAGTGTCAAACTCAAATGTAAATAACCTATGCTTTGCTTAACAAATCGAGATTGAAAAAAACTAGCCTACTTAATAGCAACGATTTCACCTGGACGTGTAGTGTGTGGGTAGAAAATAAACCGATTGTGACGTCACATTTTAGACTTTGAGGTCGATTATCTCGAAGACGGTTAGAAATATCGAAATGCCGTTTTCAGATTTGGATTCAGAAGAAAAAACTACATAAGAATCCATCGATAAATCTGATCTGAATATTGCAGGAGTGGCAACGCAATAACACACACACTTTTGCAAATTTATAAACGAAATGATTTCGTTGAAAATTGTTAAAAAAATTGCACCACTTTTCGCGTAGGCGACTTCTTGTACCTTATTCTGGGGTGTCTCACGAATGTGATTATGCAAAAAAATTTCATGGGAATGTTTTTTCCAACGAACCCGCCGTTTTCGACTTGTCTATGTACAAGTGTTTAACAAGGGGGATATGGTTTTAAATTAAGCTTTCACAATTTTAGAAAAACATACACTTCGTGAGAAATTAATTTACTAAGAAATTGAAATAACTTAAAAATTAAAATTGTGATGTAACTAATTAACAGAAAATCTTATGACCAGGTTTAGATCTGTAAAGTTCTGCCCACAACAGTCTAGTGCAGCGTTTCCCAAACTTATTTTTTTCCGTGGCCCGGTTATTTTTGTGTTTATCCTTCGTGACCCACTATTTACATACTACATACTCACTACATACACTGGTGTGTGTGAGTGTGTGTGTGAATGAAATGAGAGGTGCGAGGTCCGAGGTGCGAGATGCGTGGTGCGAAGTGCGTGGTGCGAGGTGCAATATGCGAGGTGCAAGGTGCAAAGTGCGAGGGGCGATGTGCGAGGTGCGTGGTGCGATGTGCGATGTGCTTGGTGCGTGGTGCTTGGTGCATGGTGCGGGCTGCGTGTTGCTTGGTGCTTGGTGCATGGTGCTTGGTGCGTGGTGCTTGGTGCGTGGTGCTTTGTGCGTGGTGCTTGGTGCGTGGTGCGTGGTGCTTGGGGCGTGGTGCGTGTTGCTTGGTGGGTGGTGCGTGGTGCTTGGTGCGTGGTGCTTGGTGCGTGTTGCTTGGTGCGTGGTGCTTAGTTCGTGGTGCGTGGTGCTTGTTGCGTGGTGCTTGGTGCGTGGTGCTTGGTTCGTAGTGCTTGGTGCGTACTGCTTGGTGCGTGGTGCCTGGTGCTTGGTGCGTGGTGCTTGGTGCTTAGGGCGTGGTGCTTGGAGCGTGGTTTGTGGTGCTTGGTGCGTGGTGCGTGATGTGTGGTGCTTGGTGCGTGGTGGTTGGTGCGTGGTGCATAATGCTTGGTGCGTATAGCTTGGTGCGTGGTGCTTGGTGCGTAGTGCATGGGCACCTTCTCTTGTACTTTACTACCTTGTAATGTTATATTTAGATTGTTCGAGTAATAAAAAATACCACAAAGATAGGCTACCTTGATTAACCAATTGACATAATGAAAACTGTCTTTAAATTGAAATATTGCATCCATAGCCGTTGGTGGATGTTCTAAGAATAGTGAAATTTCTTCCATTAATTCAATAAGTCTTTTTAAAAAATTCTCTCTTGATAGCCAACGAACTTAGCAGTGTAAAAGATGTTCATGTTCACTTGAAGATCTGAAGCGACGAGGCGAGGCGGCATTTTGCTTTCATGGTCCGGTACTGGGTCGCGACCCACCGTTTGGGAAACGCTGGTCTAGTGACAAAGAAGAGATTTATGGGTCTGTATTTTTGTGAGGCGTAGATCAGACAGCCAAGCAGAACAGCGGCTGACTCACTAAAATGGTAAACATTTGATATCTTTTGATTAGAGTGTCCTATCTACAAAAATCAAAATGCGTTTTAAAGGTGAAAATGGCAGCTTTTGTATCCAATTTTTGCATTTTGTCGCAAATGAAGTTAGTTTCTATACAGCTGTTAAATAAATAAAAATTTTCCATTCTTTACGATTCTTATGAGTGGTTTTAGGGGAAGCCCGGAGGTAGGAGTGGCAAAATTTTTTTTGCATCTTTTTGGGGACCTAGAATTGGTGTTTTCAGCAAAATTCAGCTTGTTCATATGATTTTTAGAGGTTAAACCTCTCATGATTGAAGTAATACTACTATGGCAAATGTATTATATTTTTGCAAAATTTTGGAATGTGTTTAATCCATAAAACAAATCTAACATTTGTTTTTAAAAGAGATTTCAGTTCTTTACAAATAGTTTCTCATGACTTTTGATGTAGAATATTTACCCCGTTTTACGATTCACCACTGGTACAAGGCTTTTGACAAGGTGTGATGTAACAAACTGGTAGAAATATTGAAAATATGTAGCTACATTGGATGATAAAGATTTACGAATAATTACAAATCTATGCTGGCAGCAAGCGGCAAGAATAAAAGTTGAACAATAACTGTCAGATATAATAAATATAAAAAGAGGAGTGAGACAAGGCTGTCTGTACTATTGCCTGTACTCTTTAACTTGTATTCAGAGGAAATATTTAAGGGAGCCTTAATGGAGACAACAGAAGATATTATTGTTAATGGAGTAACTGTGAACAATATTAGATATGCTGATGTACACCTAAGTTTTGGCTAATTGTGGAGAAGACCTTCAAAGTCTACTAAACAAAGTAGAACGAACCTGTGATTGGTATGGATTAAAACTCAATGTTAAGAAAACTAAATTTATAATAGTTAGCAAACAAAATTATGTACAAGATGATGGTATAAAAGTCATGAGATACCACACTGGACAGAGTAGACAAACTCGTATATCTCTTCAGTTTTGTCAATGAGAGCTAGGATCCGACCACAGAACGTCGGCATACTGCCAAAAGTGACCATGTAATGTTTGAGTAGTTTCGAGAAAATGAAGTGTAAAGTTTTAGAAGGAACTATAAAATCGAAGATGATAACTACACAGTTTTGAAGGTTTTTAGTTCCTAGGCTTAGTCATCTAGAAGCAAATAATCTAGTTGATAATAAAATAGCTCTTATCATAAATTAACAAAAATGCAATAAATATGACTTGGTCACTTCCGATGTAAGGTAAAATTAATTAATATGATTTGGACATGACAAACTTTAGCAAAACGAACGTAACTGCCGATAAAAACATACCCGAAAAACTTGAAACTAGGTCTCTGAAGATCTATATTTAAATAAAATACATCCTTGGGCATTTCATACTTCATGCATCTCAGTTTAAGCCATTCAACATTATTGCCTCTTTTATCTTTGCTTTTATTTTTAACCAAGTTACTTGCTAGAGATTTGAAGTAAATGCAATCAGAATCTATGGTGCGGAGGTCTGGGCTCTGACAGAGACGCGCATGAAAAAGTAGAATCATTCGAACTTTGGGAAAATAGACAGTAAGCGCGGGCCAGGCAGGAGAAGACACCCGTGGCTCCAAAATCTGCGGAGGTGTTTCGGGCCACATCGATCGAACTATTCAGAAGGGCCATAAGCAAAATCAAAATTTCCATGTTAATAGCCAAGGTTCACAACGGACAGGGCACACAAAGAAGAGAAGAAATCAGAAAATCTTAAATCGTGAACGTTATCAACAACTTTTATTTTTATTGCATTTGGAACGTGCAAGTTGGAAAACATTTCAAAGGTCATTGTGTGTAAAGATGCAGAATACATCCAGTCTGGAGTATACCTCCATGTATTTGCGCCCTTTCTCCAAAAAGTTATGTTAGATAACATCAAACAGCATGTGCTGCAAAATATACAAAAAAGCGCCAAAATAAATTGATTTCGGTTCTGTCCACTTCAGCTATCAGAAAAACACTAATTTCTTTTATAGTAGTTTTAATACTTTTAATCCAGCAGAGTAAAGCAGTTTCCATTTCACCTTCCCCTTTGACCACTTAATTCTGTCCAAGAAAAGCAATAAGCATTATTGGATTTCGCAATTTCATGAGTAGTTAAATTGTATAGTCTAAGAGCTGGGAGCGGATTTGGTGCGTGATAAGTAATATGGAAAAACTATACGGGGATATGTTGAATTAAATGTGTACATGACATTCACCAACGGCCGGAAACCAGAGTTGGGGCCGAGGGTAGTTATAAAGGGTCAAAGTCGCGGATTTTATTATTTTTTTTATGACGCTCATGATCGAGATAGTGCACCAAAATTTGGGAATAAGTAGGTCATGACGTACCTAAGTAAAATCTCTAGGGGCTCAACGCTGCGTAGCCGACAAAGGAGTGGGGGTAGGGGTGAATATAAAAAATATAAGGGGCGTTTTTGCGACGTTCGTGATCGAGATAGTGCACCAAAATTTGGGTATAAGTAGACCATGACATAAGTAATTAAAATCCCCAGAGCCGGAAACCAGAGTGGGGAAGGAAGGTAGTTATAAGGGGTCAAAGTTCCGTTCTTTATTATTTTTTTTGTGACGCTCATGATGGAGATAGCGCGCCAAAATTTGGGACTAAGTAAGTCATGACGTAACTAAGTAAAATCTCCAGGAGTGGAACGCTGCGTGGCCGACAAAGGGGTGGGGCAGGGGTGAATATAAAAAAATGTAAGGGGTTTTTTGCGACGTTCGTGATTGAGATAGTGCACCAAAATTTGGGAATAAGTAGACCATGACATAAGTAAGTAATATCCCCAAAGGCGGAAACCAGAGTGGCGGACGAAGGTAGTTATAAGGGGTAAAAGCCGCGGTTTTTATTATTTTTTTTGTGGCGCTCATGATGGAGATAGTGCACCAAAATTTGGGAGTAAGTAGGTTATGACGTAACTAAGTAAAATCTTCAGGGGCGGAACGCTGCTTGGGTACAAAGGGGTGGTAGGCAGTGGTGAGTATAAAAATATATGGGAGTTTTTTTGCCGTTCGTGTTCGAGATAGTGCACCAAAATTTGGGAAAAAGTAGATCATGACATTACTAAGTAAAATCTCCAGGGGCGGAACGCTGCGTGGGGGACAAATGTTGTGCCGGGTCACAAAAAAAATAATACACACTGCGACTTTGACCCCTTAAAACTACCCTTATACCCAACTCTGGTTTCCGGCTCTGAGGATTTTACTTAGCTAAGTCATTGTCTACTTATTCACAAATTTTGGTGCACTATCACAATCTAGCACGTCGCAAAAAACCCCTTATATTTTTTATATTCACACCTACCCCCACCCCTTTATCGGCCACGCAGCGTTCCACCCCTGGAGATTGTATTTAGTTACCTCATGACCTACTTATTTCCAAATTTTGGCGCACTATCTCGATCATGAGCCTCATAAAAACAATAATAAAAACGGCGATTTTGACCCCTTATAACTACCCTCATGCCCAACTCTGGTTTCCGGATCTGAGGATTTTACTTAGCTACGTCATGGTCTACTTATTCCCAAATTTTGGTACACTCTCTCAATCACGAACGTCGCAAAAAACCCCTTATATTTTTTGTATTCACTCCTGCCCCACCCCTTTGTCGGCCACGCAGCGTGCCACCCCTGAAGATTTTACTTAGTTACGTCATGACCTACTTATTCCCAAATTTTGGTGCACTCTCTCGATCATGAGCGTCACAAAAAAAAATAATAAAAACGGCGACGTTGACCCCTTATAACTACCCTTATCCCCAACTCTGGTTTCCGGCTCTGGGGATTTTACTTAGTAATGTCATGATCTACTTATTCCCAAATTTTGGTCCACTATCTCAATCACGAACGTCGCAAAAAACCCTTTATATTTTTTATATTCACGCCTACCCCCACCCCTTTATCGGGCACGCAGCGTTCCGCCCCCAGAGATTTTACTTAGTTACGTCATGATCTACTTATTCCCAAATTTTGGTGCACTATCTCGATCATGAGCGTCATGAAAAAAATAATAAAATCCGCGACTTTGACCCCTTATAACTACCCTCGGCCCCAACTCTGGTTTCCGGTCGTTGGTGAAAGTCATGTACACAACTAATTCAGCATATCCCCGTATAGTTTTTCCATATTACTTATCATGCACAAAATCCGCTTCTATCTCTCCGACTAGTAGGTAGATAACTTTCTTGTATAATACATTTTGAGAAACGTCCGACATTGGAAGATTTAAAACCAAAAGATTGTAGATCAAAAGTTGCACTTATAAAATTAGTATCTGTATTTGTTCTAACCTTGTTTTTGAAATTTCTTTGCATTAGAACAATGATTTTGACACAAAATTAAGTATACTTATACGTAGCGTCTAAGTAAGTTAAATTATTGATCAGACAAATTCAATATCAAGTCTCTACCGAAAAAAGTGACCAAGTCGCAACGGCGGATCCAGCAACCTTGCAAGGAGGGGGCAATGAAATAAAAATTTTCTCGTCACTCGCGTACGCAGGATTATTTTTCGGTATGGGCTGTTACTTTATTTTTCTTCATGTACCATGGCCTTTCAGAACGTTGGTTACTATCATAGCTATCTTAATTTTATTCGCTGCCACCCTAAATCAACCTCGAAGTGCTTTTTCGTCCTGGACTGCGTTTGCCTTCTATTTTCACTTGCATAATATTTTGTAGCAACCTATATTTGAAACTTCTCATTACATGTCCAAAATACTCCACTTTTCTCTTCTTGATGCCTTCTATAATCTCAGTAGTCTTGCTGAGACGTTCTAGTATTGTGGAGTTTCGAATCTTCTTCACCCAAGATATACTTTTAAAATTCTTCCATAGAACCACATTTCGAAAGCCTCAAGGCGATTTAGGCAAGTAGATCGATTTTATTCACAGTCCAAGACTCGACACCACAGAGTAAAACCGAGACGAGAACAGGTACTTTCGAGAAGGAATTATGTTTTATGTTTCATTCCGTTATTCAGTTGTCAACAGGACACAAAACTCACTATTTATTTTCAATAGTAATTATCTCTTTCTTAAAAAAAGGCGACACCACGCGAAGTCTCAAGGAGGGGGCAATTGACCCCATTGAACGTCCCTTGGATCCGCGCCTGCCAAGTCGACTAAAGTCAGTTTTCGCAGTAGCGAATATCAGTATTTTCCATACTCTAAGGTATTATGCATTTTAAGAGGTACCTGAAATTAGACAACCATATTTGTATTGCGACTTGACATTTTTTTCTGAAAAGATATTATAATTTTAAGTTATTTGGTCAATAAACATCAAAATGAGATATTTTTGACTTGGTCACTTTTGGCAGTATGCCGACGAGAAATTAAAAGTCGAATACAACAAGCCTGAGCTACCTTTGTAAAAATGAGAAATATACTTTGCAGCCACAATCTTAGTATTGACCTTTGCTTTTGAATGACATATTGCTATATCTTTACAGTCCTACTTTATCAAGTGGAGCATGGACTCTAAGTGAGGCTATGTTATAAACACTTGGAAACCTTGAGATGTGAGTATACAGACGACTACTAAGAATAAGCCGGGTCGACAGAGTTAGAATAAATGAGGAGATTGGTATACCAATAGGAGACTTTGGGAGACTGAACCAAATAACACAACTGCTCATTATAATAAAGAGTCACAAGCTGGAATACTTCAGTCACATTATGAGACACCCTGGAAAATATGAACTTTGACATCTGATCATTCTGGGAAAGATCCAAGGTAAACAGAGCTGCTGTCAATAAAGTCACGATAGCCAACATAATATCCAACCATCGATAACGGAACTAGAAGATTCTTACTTCTATTAAAAGAATCATTCAGCAACTGTGAAATGAAATTGGAGAAAATGAAAAAGACAATAATGCTGCAACATAGCAGGTGAAAAAGACAGAAAGTTTGCTTGTGACAGAAATATCCAAATCTAACTGGCCACCAAATACGTCAGACATGAATCTCATTAAATATGTATGTGAACATCTTTCCGGATAAATATTCAATTCAGAAAAATAACCTGTAGTACTTTAGGACGATCAAAGAGCAATCCTTTAGAACTTCAATTGTCGCTATTCAAGAAAAATGGAGAAATTGTTGGGACAGGCGCTGGACCGTATCAGAAGACTAGTTTTTCAAAATCTGTTTGAATATTTTGCACCGATATTTTTTGGAAGGCTCATTTTAAGTCAGGTTATCCGAGTTTAATTTAGAAAACATATTACAGTAAAACCTCGATATAACGGACTAATTGAGGGGACGGGATGTCTGTCGAAGCTGAAAGTCTGTTGTATAAAAATAGGTTTAAAATCAATCAAAAAATTCTTTTTTGAAATTATGTAGGTACTGTACTTAGATACAGTATAGGTACACGACATGTGTAAGTTAAAAAATTAATAAAGTTTTGTTCGCTAGTTTTTTACTTTTTCTACTTCATCTAAAAAGTTTCTGCAATATACTCATTTGGTTGACAAAATTATTCAGTGATTCAGGAGTTGAATAAGCGATGTATTTTTTGGCAAAACATACAATTACAGTTGCCATGTTCTGCTTTTTCTAAAATCAATAAACATTTCACCTCTTTACGCGGTATTACCAGTTTCTTATCTTGAAATTTTCTCACTGTAGGTACAAATCCTTTAAAAACCAATTTTTGAAAATATCTGGTGAACCATACCCTATTAGAGCTATGATATGAAACGGGCAGATGATGCCTTTGATGATTATATCTTTGACAACACTAGATTTACGAGATTTACCTACAATTATAGTAGTCAATCCATGCGATCCATCGAAGTTAGCACAAATCAGTGCCGAGATAAAGTCGAGTCCATAGATATTTCGCCCGTCGGCAAATTCAAACAGATAACATTATTTGTATGTTATGAAATTCGAGTAAACCGATGTCCTTTTGTTAAGGCACATGCCGGTATTTTTACAACCGGGTTACTCATCGTAAATCAATCAGTTTAACACTTGAAAATGTATACTTGGGCATTAGTACAGTTAAAATTGATAGACGATTATATTTAGATGAAATATTAAGCAATAGAATTGAAACTTTTTTCTACTTTTAAGGACAAAAAAGCAAGTTCATTAGCGGAACGTGATTCAAAATTATTCTGCAGATTATAATTGAAGCAATATTTGATTAAAACATCTCATTTTTGGTGTTATAAATATATTAAATACATATATTAATTTGTCTGGACTAAAGGTGGTAAAAGATGGCCTGGAGTTATATTTTTGTTTGAATTTGCCGAACGGCCTTTCCTTCTAGAATTCGATTTTACATTTTTTTTGCATTAAAATTTTTTTTACATTTGATCTGATTTTTTGTCCTTTATATCCGAAGTCCGTTAAATAGAGTTCCGTTCTATCGAGGTTTTACTGTACTAAAATTCAAAATTTATTCTCCAACTTGTACACTCACCGGTACAAATTCCACCACTAAAAGTTTTTTTTATTAAGTTTGACAATTTATAACTTTATTATTTGTACTCCGATTTTCAAGAATTTTGCATCAGGTTGTAGTTACATGTATTGATATCGTTTATTATTCCGGTAACAAAATTTTTTGCTTAGATGGCATTATACGGGGGTGAATAGAAGCGTTGTATTTTCTCCTAACTTTAAAAAATTCTGTGGAAGAACTGTAGGGCTCATTTTGTTTCATACTCGTAGTATCTCGGAGGCATCCCTAAGATTTTGTTTTTTGAATTACCTATCCGAATACCTCTTTTCTTGTAAAAGTAAAACCTAAGTAAAACCACTGCTTTGAAGGTTTCTTTAATTAAAAATATCGAACATACTAAAATTAACAACAAAACAATTCAATAGCGGGTATGTCACCTCCCTCAGCAACGACTGCTCGCAATCTGTTTGGCACCGATTTAATAAGTGTGCTATCCTTGCCTGGAGAATAGCCCAATAGTCCTCTACCAGGGCCATAGCTGTACAAAATTTTCTGGAGGCCTAGGCTAGGATGAGCGAATAGCTATTTTCAATTCATCCCATTAAATTCTCGATAGGAATGAGATCTGGGCTGCATGTGGGCCATTCTAATCTTATTAATGCAACCTCTATTTAATATATTTATATTTATGAGTCAATAAGTGTTTGTCTACACAGTCTACAGTGTTTGTATTCAGTATTCAGTACTTTGCTCTACGGTGTTGAGGCATGGACTCTTAAACAGAGGAATATTAAAAATCTTGAAAGCTTTGAGATGTGGTGCTACCGCCGTATACTAAGAATAAGTTGGGTGGATAAAATTACAAATGAAGAAGTAATACGCAGAATAAATAACGAGCCAGAAGTTCTACTGAATATAAAAAAGAGAAAACTTGAATACTTAGGCCACCTGATGAGGGGACAAAAGTACACATTCCTACAAAATATAATGCAAGGAAAAATCCAAGGACGAAGAAATCCAGACCGTAGAAGAATGTCCTGGATGAGAAATTTGAGAGAGTGGTTTGGCTGTACCACTAACGAATTGTTCAAAACAGCAGTAAATAAAATTAGAATCACCCTAATGATATCCAATCTCCGATAGGAGAGGCACTGAAAGAAGAAGAAGAAGTGTTTGTCAAAAACACTTATGCAGCTCTTACAAGAAAAGAGATATTCGGATAATTCCAAAAACAAAATATTATTGATGCCTCCGGGATAATACGAAAGGACTGTGAAACAAAATCAACCCTTCAATTTTTCCACAGAATTTTTTAAAGTTAGGAGAAAACAGCTCTTCCATTCAGCCCCTTATAATGCCATCTAAGTAATTTTTTTATTACCGGAATAATAACAAACGATATCAATAATGTACCTACAAACTGACGTATGAATCTTGAAAATAAAGTTATAAATTGTCAAACTTAATCAAAAAATTTTAGTGGCGGAATTCTGTGCCGGTGAGTGTATATTATCTTCGATTTTTCCCTAAATATGGCGAAACATGTAAAAAACGTCTCCGAACATTGTTCTGAACGTTATTCCATGTACTTCATAAGGTCTACTAGACCGTAAGTTCCTTTTACTTATTTTACTTTAAAATTATTTTTATAATAAATCTGACCCATAATCCTGACTTTCATAAAACTTATTCCAAATAATTTTAATGAAATAATAAAAAGTTTATGAAAAAATGAGTCACACTAACAAAAGTAATATTTTTTGGAAAAGGAAGGTTGGGTATTTTTGCAATGTAATATTTAAATGCAATTTACAATAATTAACAATTGCTACTTCCGTGATAAACTATTCCAATTATGTACTGTATGATCGGAACAGGAAAAATCCACCTATTTTGTAGCTGGATTTTTTGTTTTTTTTTTAATATACCCAGAATCCCGGTTTACATAATAAATAGAAATACTTATATTTTTTGCATTCTTATCACTATTAAATGTAAATTGCAATCAGTAATAGCAGATAATTAGTTGAATCATATTAGTAATAATAGATAGAAGTCATGTAAGTCTAATTTTATGATATCTACATGGAATATGAAATGAGTGATTTTGAGGGAGTCCCGTTTATAGCTATAATAGCAAGAAACTGTAAATATTATTGATTGTAATAAACACGGTAAGAAAATCAACAGGATTGTTTAAAAATGGTATAATATACAGGGTGCTTCTAAATAGGGACACGCGCCAACTCGTAACTCTTAATGACAAACTTTTTTAAATCAAAATGTACACCGGCCAATTCGTAACTTTTCTCCCTGACCAACTCGCAACTTTATACAGGTGAATTCGAAACCATTGTTTAATAGTTGTTAGGTTAAAAGGTAAGAAATAAATTTGAACAGTAACGGATTAAGCCAACACGGGGCATATAGCATATTATGTAAGCGAATGGTTCTTGGTTTGCTTAAACACATGTTGTGTATTATATGTACCTACCTATAAAAAAATAATAATAATTGACTTATGCTCCTTCTCAAATATGCCCGGAACATTAATAAAAAAATTAAAATATTTAAAAATTTCGAAAAACATTATTTTTTTTCTACATTCTTTTCTTATAACTTTAAAACGATATATTTTGGAGCAAAGTCGTAGGAAATTAAAATAAAGATAATTGAATTTTTTATGATATACGACTAGTTAAAAATGTCTTAAATGATTACCCTTTCTGCAAAATTGCAATAAATACAAAATAAGGGGGCAAAATAAGCCTCTTTTTATTCAGTGTTTTTCATCAACTTTGGTTGCACTTAGAACCTTCGTAATTCGCATAGAAAATCCTTATAACATACTTAAATCGTCCACCAAATTTCATAAGAATCGACCTGATAAATTTTGCATAATAATTTTGCAATCTAAATTTTTTTAAAAAAGTTCAAATTTTTTAAAAACTTTCTGAACAGAAAGTAGACCATTTAGAGGTTTGCTAATTTTTTCACATATAAAGAGGCTCTCTGCCTATCTAATACACTTTACAGAATTAAAATCGGATTATCTAAGAGGCCTCAGGACTGTTTTAAAGTTATAAACAATTTTTTGGCTTATAAACAAATACAGTGAGGACGTTTGAGTTGGAATAAATTCATTTTCTCGAGAATGGGCGTCTCTGGAGATAAATCCCGAAATAAGTCGATTTTTATTTTTAAATTCTAATTTTTTGGTATACATATCATACCAGTGACGTCATCCATCTGGGCGTGATGACTCAATCGATGATTTTTTAAAATGAAAATAGGGGCCGTATGATAGCAGGCCGTATGATTCCGTCAGTATAACAGGTTGCCTTGCAACCAGATGCAGAACAGTACCATAAATGTTTTCCACTTTTTAGCACTTTCTTTAATTGAAATTTAAAATTATTTACCACCAATAACTTACACCCACGTGCACTCATTACGAAATCTGTTATCTGTTACAAGAATTTCAGTAATTTTCACAAAATGTATTTGGATTTTCTCTAGTAACTGTTCCAAGAGACAATACATAAATGATGAATACCTTTTACACCACCTTCAAAAAGAGTAAAGTCGACTTTACATTACATGATTTATCATGTGATTTGTCATATGATTTGGTCATGGATTGAAATTTACATGTTTACACTGTGTGATTTGTCATATGATTTTGCATTGTTTATACGGCTCGTTTTGTCATAAGCATTGTCATGCGGCTCGTCATGGGAAAAATCATATGACAAATCACATGATAAATCATGTAGTGTAAAGTCGACTTAAGTAATTTTTACAGGTACATACCTGGAATACCGGTATTCAATTATTAACATTACTTAAAAATGAAAGTTACTAATTCACCGGTAGTTAGTGGGTTATCCATGGACGTATAAATAAAGAATCTTTATTTATAGTACGTCCATGGGGTTATCGAAGAATTACCTGCGCGCCAGAGTTACGAGTTGACCTGTAATTAGGATGGGGGATTAAAATAGTTACGAATTCACCGAGACCCCTAAATAGGTGTGACAAACTTTAATTAAGGGGTAATTCTACATGAAAACATAATGACGAATTATTACTCTATAAACGTATGTCCGCAAATGTTTCGTTCCCATATACGGGGTGTTTAAATTTATCTTACAAACTGATGATTTAATTATTGTTCTTAAACCGGTTGAGATATGTAAATGAATATGTAAATGTGGTGGGTTTTAAGAGGTAGTTATTGCGCATTTTTGAACACAAAAGAATTTTATATTCACCATTGGTGCTCATACAGGCAGTGGTCTGATTTTTTTAAGAAAAAAAATAGTACTCCAATGAGATATTTCAAATTAAAATTATTTTTGAATTCCTCGTTCAATTTGCGACAAAAAATCTATTCTCCCTTGTATCCTACGACGCGCCGTTTTCATGCAAAAAATAAAACATTTTAACAAAAAGTATTTGAAATAATATGTAAGTTTCTATACAGGGTGTTTGGTGAAGAATGGGCCATAGCTTAACCTTAGGTTCCTGAGGTTAAAATAGGTCGATTAAGGCTAACTTACCTTAGTACGAAAGTTGATAGTAACCGAAATACAGGTCAAAGTTAAACTTTTATTTTATTTATTTTTGAATATTTTCTAACAGGCATGGGATAATAACACGAAATTTGGTAAGTGGGTTTTTCGGGACAAGAAATCTAAATTCACCACCAAAAATGATGTACTACCCAGAGGGCGCCACATACGCCTTTCAGCGCTCATTTAATAGGTTCAATTTTTTTTATTACCCACTCTACATACTTTTTGGATCAAAACTTTTATTCTCTTAATATTTTTACTTAAAAAAGGTATACTACATTCATCTCGCTAAACTCAACCGTTTTCGAGATAAACGCATTTTAGATCTGCGAGTCACCACAATTTTTTGCATAATATCTTTTCAAATGGAATTTGCGATGCAATGCCATAAATATGAGAACTGGCACAATTATTATGGTTTCAAGTTGATTTTCGGGTGTAACTACAATGCTATTATGCAAAAAATTATAATGAAGTATTTTTAATGGGAAATAAGCCACAATTTTACCAAAAAAATGAATTTATTAACGTTTCGACGCCCAAGTCGGGTATCGTTGTCAAAATACAAAATAATACTAAATAAACAAAAATGTTGTTGCTTAGTAAAAAATTCTTCTAATAATTTATTTAATCTGACTCATTTATATTGGCAATTCAGGCATGTTATACATTTTAAAGTAGAAGACTTTAAAATGATATTGCCAATATTGATGAGTTGCGTTCCTGGGACGACTTTACTAAAAGATAGTTCATTCGATTCCATGAAATCAACCCCAACTCAAGAATATTCGCCACAAAACATCATAGCATGTGATCTGTCTTTAAAAAGACAACCAAATGCAACGATGACAGTAAAATTCTCGCGCTAGAGATTCCATAGTACATCACGAGGGAAAACCAGGAAAAAACCTCGTGATACTATTCCGACATCGTAAGTATTTGGGCTTACATTCAGTTTACTTTCAAAACTAATACCAAATTCTGACTTTAATTCATGTAATCGAATGAACTATCTTTTAGTAAAGTCGTCCCAGGAACGCAACTCATCAATATTGGCAATATCATTTTAAAGTCTTCTACTTTAAAATGTATAATACATGCCTGAATTGCCAATATAAATGAGTCACATTAAATAAATTAGAAGAATTTTTACTAAGCAACAACATTTTTGTTTATTTAGTATTATTTTGTATTTTGACAACGACACCCGACTTGGGCGTCGAAACGTTAATAAATTCATTTTTTTTTTTTGGTAAAATTGTGGCTTATTTCCCATTAAAAATACTTCATTATAAAAATGCCACAAGGAAATAGCTTCAGAACAACATCAAAAAATTATGGTGCTTCGCAGATTTAAAATGTGTTTATCTCGAAAACGGTTGAGTTTAGCGAGACGAATGTAGTATATCTTTTGTAAGTAAACATATTAAGAGAATAAAAGTTTTGATCCAAAAAGTATGTAGAGCGGGTAATAAAAAAAATTGAACCTATTAAATGAGCGCTGAAAAGCTTATGTGCGCCCTCTGGGCAATACATCATTTTTGGTGGCGAATTTAGATTTCTCATCCCAAAAAACCCCCGCTTACCAAATTTCGTGTTATTATCCCATGTCTGTTAAAAAATATTCAAGAATAAATAAAATAAAAGTTTATCTTTGACACCCTGTATTTCGGTTATTATCAACTTTCGTACTAAGGTCAGTTAGCTTAAATCGACCTATTTTAAGCTCAGGAATCTAAGGTTAAGCTATGGCTCATTCTTTACCAAACACCCTGTATATGTCGAATACTGTGTAATAGCCACTTTACATGATGCAACTAATTGCGAAATTTATTGCACAAGTTCTTGCTGCAAGAACTTCTGTAATAAGTTGCAACTAGCTTTCTGCAATAAAGTGATTACACAGTGCAAATTGCATAAACTGACATGAAATCCATGAAATAGACAGAAACTTTGACATACCATAAATTTTAGGGTATGTTGTTTTTATAAATTAAAAATGTAATTTTTTGAGTAGAGTTATCAGATATTAGATTAAAAAAGTTAGATTATAATTTGAGAAAATTATAATATGTATTATGTATAACAAAATCAATTAATACCTAATGCAAGTACGTATACCTATAATACATTATTCATTTACAAAAGGAAACAAGTTGCTACAAAAGAAATAAAAATAGAATATAGTTTCTTTAATCCCTATGTTGCATAATTAAAGTTATCCACCAGAATAATGTTATCTGTGAAGCGTGAAATTGGTAAAACGTTCCTCTAGTTTTGTCAAAAATTCAAAAATTGTTTAGTTTGAAATTTAGGATGACAGAATGTCAAAGCAAACAGTGTAGCCTTAAAAGTTACTAAAAATATAACCAAATTGCAGAAAAAATTGCATGAAAAATAGGACATGTTCTATTTAGCTGCAACTTCTTGCAGCAAGAAGTTGCTGCAAGAAATTGCAGCTTTTCTGTGCAATTCTCGTGTGACACGATGCAATTTCTATTGCTGCAAGAAATTGCGCAATTAGTTGCATCGTGTAAAGTGGCTATAAGATGTTTTATATGTATACCACACCTACTTATACAAAGTCTCAAAACTTCTCAACGAAAATGTACACCTCCGACCAATTTGCAGTGACATGGATTCTCCTTACAGCAGATTGCCAAAGTTCTACCAACGAATATAGAATGGTTAGGCTGGTTCTACCTAGACATAATACAGTCCTTAGCATACAACACATTATACAGGGTGGGCTAAAGAAAAAGAGTCCACCTCGATATTTGGCAGTATAGTTATTAGATTTTAAGGAAATGCCGAAACAGGTAGATTTTTATTTTTAAATTACAATTGATATGTAGGTAGTTCATACTAGTGACGTCATTCTTCAGTGTTTAATTCTCTATTCAGTAATATAAACAATAATATCATTATTTATACATGGTGACCAAAAAAAAATTTTCGAATTAAATTAATTGACGCAAAAAAAAACATGTAAGTAATTTATTTAACTCAAAATACTGCTGTCAGAAAATAAAAAAATGTTTATCAAATAAACATCGCTTTTCGCTTAAATTAAATGTTCAAACTGTCAATTCGTGATTTAATTTAAGCGAAAAGAGATGTTTATTGGTGAAATAAACATTTTTTCTATTTTCTGACAGCAGTATTTTGAGTTAAATAACTTATAAACATTCTTCTGTTTGCGTCAATTAATTTAATTAAAAAAATATTTTTTTAAAAATATTATAAAGATTTACAAAAAATAAAATACATTGACAACCAAAACCAAATTGAATGTATCAGCTATCAGGAAGCAAAGACAACTGATTTACGGTGTTTCGATCAAAAAACACTTACTGATCTTGTTTGTGTGCTAGAATTGCTTCTTAGCTCATACACCAAAGAATTCTTTTACAATTTGAAAATTCGAAATTAAAAAGTAATTTACATTTTATAAAATTATATATCAAATCCTACTCATGCACCATATTTTTTGTAGCAAATAAAATATTATTTTAAAGGACATCGCACACATCTTATGGAAAATATAATGTCACTCAAATTCATTAAAATTTATACGAATAGATACGTTTTAAATTAACGGTCAAATCTTATCATTACGCCAACTCTATATTTTCAATAATAAGAGCAGAAATTGATATAAATAAATCTGAAATCAAATGGGTACGTACATAAGTTAGAGAGAGAAAAAATATTTTATAATACCCAAATTGTCGGTACTCCATAAATCAGCAGATTAGTTTCACTAATCCGCTTAGGCCCAGCGGGGTTTAAGCTCCTTTTGAATAGCACCCAGAGCAATAGTGACACTTTTACTGACTCCAAAAATGTGATTTCGATAAACTTTAATTGCAATTTGCGCCGTAATTAATCATAATTAAGAGTTGGCGCAATGATAAGATTTGACCGTTAATTTAAAACGAATCTATTCGTATAAATTTTATTGAATTTGAGTGACATTATATTTTCCATAAGATGTGTGCGATGTCCTTTTAATACTTTTTAATAACTGAATCTTTTTAGAACTATTAACAACATTGTGATTTAAATTTTCAAATTGTAAATTTAAAACAAATAAATGTTTATTCCAACTTACCGTTCTCGGGTTCTCGAATGGTTACGCGTGTGCACAACAACGTATAATTATGCGCAGTAACACATTTTTCGTTACTGCGCTACATTGTTTCATGACGGTTGGAACAAACAACAAACCACAAACCTAACATTTATGCAGTCGACATCTAAAGGAGTATTTTTGAAGTATACTGTATATTAATCAATACCGTTTCTACCGTTTGAAGTAATATTCGTTTATAACATTATTTTACATCTTAGATTATTTTAAACAATATTATGTATTTTAAATTTAATAGTAGAAATCATTGATATTATTTTTTAGTTGCGTGATTTAATTTTTTTGTATTTCTAGATTTTTGGACACTTTCTCCACCAAAGAATACCTACATTAAAATTGAGTTTTTTTATTTTAATAAATAATTACCATAATTTAAATTTCCTATTAAACATAGTTCCGTATTTTGTCGACACTTATTGCCAATTATCGATAGGCTGAACTAGAAATATCTACTAAGGAAATAACGCATACCAAAATTTTTTATGTGCTTTCATTTTCGGCAAGCCCTTCTTTTATATAAATACTTATTAATTTTACAGTTTAATGTTAAAAATTTGAAATATCATTCAATAACACTTTTAGCGCAGTAAGAACTTAATGTTTTCGTTCCCTCAATAACTTAATTGAATTTACTTACCAGTATTCACCGCTTTCACTCACTACTAGAAGAGAAGTTAAAGTTAACTGCTTAACTACAAGAACGCGCCGAAACTAATTTCTTCAGTTTGAGCAAAGCTATAGCACAGCTATGGCTAAACAGTCCTGTGCTATGATTGGTCGTATTAATCCCCACCCTCTCCTGTCTAGCTTGCGACGTGTGGTATGCGCATGACGTTGTTAAATACCTGTTTTGCCAAGCGCGGTTACAAACTAAACATGACGAATATAGTCTGTTCGCTAAACTCAGACGCAACTGGCTACATATTTTAGTCGATAACTTTTTTGTTTTTTGCCAATTTTGCAAAAATTGGCGAAATTACTAACTATTTAGTGATTATTAACTATTTAGTAATTTTTTTTGGCAAAATTACCGACTAAAATATCTAGAAAGTTGCGTCTGAGTTTAGCGAACAGACTATAAATAAAGTTATTATGACGAAATTTACATCAATTACTGGTGTTTTTCCATAATTACCTACATGACCTAACAAAATGGTAATTTTTGAAACCTATTTTCTGAAGAGGATAACTAAAAATAATTCTAAACAGGGACAATATCATGCCATGTTCTAACCCTATCTATGGTAAATAAGTTTCCTACCTAAATCTTTATAGAATATTTTTTTTATAAACTGACCTATTCCATCGATATTCCACATTAGCAATCCCTTGTACAGCTAGCTTATCAAACGTAGTACCTAAGTCTGAGATTTTATGAGAGGTATGTATAATTTGCATAAAAGAAAGAGCGGGAAAGTATTTGTAAGAACAAACGAACTATACACACGACCTTGCTATTATCTGATTAGTTGTAGCGTACATTCTGACCCAAAAATTTAACAAGTCGAAAACTATGCAATAAATAGTTCTTGTTACACATATTAATTATGGTTGATTACTTATTAATAGATATTTTTGCGATATACGTAAATGAATTTATTGCGTGGGCCTGAAAAAATTGCAGTTACATGAAATAAATAAATAAATAATCTGTATTATGAACACTACCACTGAACTGTTCCGCGCTGCGGTAAACAAAGTCAAGATAGCCATGATGATCGCCAACATCCAGCACGGATAGACACTTTAAGAAGATTATGAACAAGAAAGCAGTCATAAGAATAAATAATTTAAAAACTAATAAACTAAAAATCAAAAGAGGTGTTATACAGGGCTGTGTCTTGTCGCCATCACTGTTTAATGCATACTCAGAGGAAATATTCAAAAAATCATTAGAAGATGAAATGGCAGTCATAAAAATAAACGGTCTACCCATTTGTGAAATTAGATATGCCGATGATACAATACTAATAGCAGAAAATACTACAGATCTACAAAGAATTTTAGATTAGGTTGTTGCAACGAGTGAAGAATTTGGTCTGTCACTAAAGATAAAGAAAACAAAAGTCATGGTCATATCAATGAAAATACGGACCATATGCTAGTGATTGCAAAATAATGTAAAATAAAAACAACAAAGAATGAAAGACGAAAAACACAGGGAAGGTGAGACGTAGATAAATTGAAAGATAAAGGAGTAAAAAGAAGATTTGTAAAAGAAGTAAATGCAGAGATGCAGTTCAAGGAGGAACAAGAAATGGAGGAGCAGTGGAAAAAATCAAACAAGGAATAAACAAAGCAGCAGAGAAAGTGGTTGGAAAAATGCAAAAAGAAAGAAGAAACAATTGGTTTGACGAAGAGTGCAAACTAGCAGTGGACGAAAAGAATAAAACAAGATTGAAATGGCTAAGCACAGGTAAAGAAGAGGAACGAGAAAAATACCAAGATCAAAGGAAAATGACAAAGAAATTGTTTAAATCAAAGAAAAATAAAAATGTAGACGAAATTATGAACGAGATCGAAACAGAAAATAAGAGACACAATTCAAAACCACTGTACCAATACTTAAAGCTAGGTAGTAGAAAACGGACAGATAATGTAGCCATAGAAGCAGAAACATGGCAGAAGTATTTCGAAGAAATGTATCAAGAAATGGATATAGAAGAAGAAAGAGAAACAATAATGAACCCGGAACAAGGTGAAGAAGAAGAATTGACCTATACAGAAGACAGAAGTAAAAGATACAATATGCAAACTGAAAAACGGAAAAACAGCGGGAGACGACGGAATATGTGCTGAACTTATAAAATATGGGGGTGAGGCACTATACAGAAAGATTTATGAACTAATACAGAATATATGGAATAAGGAAACAATGCCCGAAGAATGGAAGAAAGGAATTATTGTGACAATCCCAAAACAAGGAGACCACAGGATATGTAAAAACTATCGAGCAATTAATTTACTGAATGTAACATATAAAGTAATGACTGGTATAGTTAGAGACAGACTAACAATATACACAGAACAAAGCCATAGGAGACTACCAGTACGGTTTCAGAAAAGGAAGATCCACGATAGATGCTATCCCTACACTAAAACAAGCGATAGAGAAAACATACGAGTACGACGGAGAAGCACATATACTTTTTCTAGACTTTAAACAGGCTTTTGACAAACTAAGTAGAAGAAAAATGATCCAAGACTTACAAGAGAGCAAAATACCAAATAAAATTATAAGAATGATAGAAATGACAATGCAAGATTCCCAAGCAACAATAGACACCGGAAGAGATAGAACAGAAATAATAAAAATAAAAAATGGAGTAATACAAGGAGATGCACTCTCAACGGTACTATTTATTCTATCATTAGACAAGATAATAAAAAGGTTGTCAAACGCAGGAACTATAAATAAAAATACAGTACAAATAATTGGATATGCGGACGATATAACCATAGTAGCAACAGATAAAAAGGCATTAAAGAAAACCTTTCAAGAAATAGAAAAAGAATCCAAACTGAGAGGACTGGAAATAAATGAAAATAAAACAAAATACATTAATGTAAGTAAAAAAAAGAAGACGCAACTGACAGAAATGACAATAGACGCACACAGCTTCAAAGAGGTTGAAACATTCAAATATTTGGGAGTATTAGTCAACAGAAGAAATGAAAGTGTAGATATGAAAAGAAGAATTCAAGCAGGAAACAAAGCATTCTACAGAAATAAAAAAATTTTCAAAGATAAGAAGATAAGCCGAAATACAAAAATGAAAATCTACAAAACGACCATAAGACCAATAGTGTGCTATATGCTTTGAAGACATTCACGTTAACAGCAAGAGAAGAAGAGCAGCTGAAAGTTTTTGACAGAAAAATTATGAGAAAAATTCTGGGGCCAAAGAGGGAAAACGAAGAGGATGCAAGGCAATGGATGAACCACGAAATACAAGAATGGATGGGTCAAGAGAACATAGTTAGAGCAATAAAAGCACAGAGAATTAGATGGTATGGACACATAATGAGAAGAGAGAAGAACAATCCGTTAAGAGTTATAACCGAATGGATACCACCAGGTACAAGAACCAGAGGCAGGCGTAAACTCAGATGGAGACAACAAGTGGAAGAAGACTTAAGAAGTATGGAAATTAGAAATATAGGAAGGAAAATCAGAGAGAGAGAAGAATGGATAAAGGTAGTGGAAACAGCGAAGTCACACCAGCAATTGTAAAACCAAACTCAGAATGGGATGATCTCCCACAAAAAGGATCTTCAAGTGAAAACAACTTCAGCTTCCTCGGGAGCTAATGAAAAGTATTAGAAAGATCAATCTACACGAAAATAATAAGACGATAGAACGAGTTCAGAATTATAACTATTTAGGGACAAACATTAATGAAACAATCGATTATACCAAATAATTTAGACTTAAAATAGAAAAGGCTAGAAGTGAATTAATAATATAATATGAAACAAATATGTATACATACAACAGATACCTCAGCCTAAATCTTAGAAAACGAGTACTAAAGTATTATGTTTTTTCTGTTCTTTTGTATGGTGTGAAGACATGAACTCTTAATAAACAATGTCTCAATAAGTTGGAAGCATTTGAAATGGGGACATATCGAAGAATGTTGAGAATCTCCTAGACAGACAGAAGTCCAATGAAGAAGTACTAAGAAGAATAGAGAACAGCAGGGAGATACTAGATCCCAACAAAATAAGAAAAAATTTGAGTCACATAATACGTGTGGCAGATATGAACCCCTAAAATTAATAATACAAGGAAAGATTCAAGGAATGCGCAGCATATTTTGTAGAAAAATGCCCTGGCTGAGTAACCTCAGAGAATGGTTTGGATGCAGCTCAACTGAACTCTTTCGGGCTGTAGTGTCAAAAGTTAGAATAGCAATGATGATTGCCAACCTTCGTCACAGAGATGGCACGTAAAGAAGAAAAAGAATAAAAAGGTTGTTAATATTTTTAATTTTAAAGTCGAATAAGGCCTAAAGATTTAAAAGAAATTGGTCAAATTGGACGTATAATCACAATCCGTTGATTAAAAGCTTTATTTTCGTTGGAAAACTAGTTTCGTTGTTTAAACTTTGTACATCATCAAGCAACTATAGAATACTTATCATTGCAAAGAATCCTTTACCTTTCGCTCTTCGTCCAATACAGTCGAACCCGCTTATTGGAATAGTCTTCGTGACAAGCAAAAGTATTCCTATAACCGCGATATTCTTATAACCGATCATTGGTGCCTAGTAGAAACGTTTCGGGACCTCAAATTTCTATTCCTTAAACCGGGATATTACCGGTATTTTAATAAGCGGGTTTGATTGTACTCAAATATTTAAAAATCCTCATTCCTTGAGCCCTTGTCAAAGCGTGATGATACTCTAAATAGTGTTAGCTTGCTGTCTCCTGTGCCAGCAAGGGCACATGTAGGCTTGTGGTTTCATGTAGGGATTTTCCATCTAGTCTTCATTTGGTCTGCCCATCGTGTTGGACATCTTTGGTCTTCGGCCTTCTACTCTTCCTTCTACTACAAATAGTTCCACGAAAAAAAATTTAATTTTTTCAAAATAACTTAAAAATAAAATTATTACTGACACCAAAAATCTCAAGTAGTAAAAAAAAGAATGTGTGTACTTTGTACGCACGTAAGAAGTTATACTTCTATTATATGATTTCTACGAAATCATGAAATCAATATACTTTAAACAGTTTATTTATATTTAATCTAACTATTAAACTAATTTTAATACTTACTACTTTCCAAAATTTTTATTAAAATCATACCAAAAATTAATAAAATAAAAGAATAAAACACACACTAACACATTGAAAAATGCCACAAAGAAATGATTTCTGAACAATGATTGTTGCCAAAAATTTTAACTACTATAAATACGTATTTTCTGAAAAAATTATATAATAATATACTTACAATCATAAAATGTATAAAAAAAATAGTAACTTGCATTGGGGATCGAACCCGCTTCCCGTCGATCCCGCCGATCGAAAATCGAAGTGCTTTCCCATTGCGCCAACTTCGCGTGTCTGTCATGTGGGAATATACACCAACTGAACGTTTACACCATAAACTTTTTGACAGTAGTTGTTTATTACTTATTTGAATTTAATCAAATCAGTTTGATTTTTGTGGAATTAAAGGAATATTTTGTGGAATAACAATATATTAGGTGAATATCGGTAGAAATTTTGATGGTAATCAAATTATGTATATGAAAGCATTACATACTATTTTGGTAGATTCGTTTTAAATTTTTCAAATAGGTAGGTACCTATGTAATTTTTTATTAGGATACTGAAACATTTACAATTATTACGTACCTGTCGCTTTTAAAAAACTATTTAAAAATTCACTACAAATATAAACTTGCTTTTTTCTCTGCCATCACAACAATAAAAACTAATATACTATTGTGTTTTCAATTTATCAATCAAAGGCAAAATGAAAATTTAATTAAATTTTTTTTAAATAACGCGGGCACATAAATTTAATACACCCTGTATATTGATCTGTAAATATTTATTAGAATTTAGTTTGGATGTAAGTGGATTTCTTTTTTAATGAGCTTTCCGATGAACCATTAAAGACTTTTGTGAATAATTAAAGTGAAAAGAACGATGTATTTAGGTTTAAAATGGAAAAAGATTGTTTATTACGGGAACTATAGAATCCACAGGTAGAGGTAATTATTTTCTAGAAAAATGGTTTAAAAGAAAGTTTGGAATTTTAATATCTTTGTTTCACCCCAAGTAAAATGTTGTAGAATTCACCGAAAGTAATTAGGATGATCGGAATAATTTAGAAAGAATGACTGTTTGTTTGTCGAATGGAAAAGAGAAATGATTCTGATTCTTGGCAATTTGGAAGGGGAAAAGTGGTTTGAATGATTGAGGGAGTTTGAAAAAGAAGGCATTATGTTATTGGCATCGCTGAGGAGCAGTTCGACGTTTTCGTGGATAGATAGTTAGCAAGTACCAGTGGCTTTTTGATAGTGGAGGATAGTGCTGAAAAGTGAAACGAGAGACAGATCAAATTGAGACGAAATACCTCTTTGATTCTGTATTATTGTGAGAAGGAGAGCAGAGAATTTTTGGAGTTTGTGTGAATCGAGTACTGGTCAAAAGAGGCTTTGGCTCGTTGGAGAATTGGTGCTGGTATGCTGATAGTTTTGAAGCTGGAGACCGGAGAGGGCTTTGATGAGTAGCCTTTAATAGTCATAGTCAACGAGAGAGAGAGCTGTTTTGGGTCACGAGAAGACATCAGAGTGAGTGAAGCAAAAGGTCAGTCAACTTATGTGAAAGATATTTTTATGTTCGGAAACTAAAATTTTGAGTAAAAAGCGTAGGAATTAAAATTCCAATATTTCAGAAAGTAAATAGGGAGTATAGCTAATCTTGCGAATACATAATTTGGTTTTGTTTATTTTGTTGTACCAAAGTCATCGGGAACAAACCGATAAAATGTTTTTTTTAACTAGAATAAATTTAAATGGTAGAAATTTCATTCGGACATCTGTGTCCACAGGTTTTAGATTTGATAGATTTTTAGAGTATCGATTTTGATAAATAAAAGACAATTCTGTATGTTTATTTTATATTTTGCTTTATTTCTTTTCCCTATTTTATCCCGATTAGGATCAACTAAGAGATACTGAAACCACGAGAGAAGATAAGTATAACGTAAGATAATTTAGACATTTTTTAATATTATAAAAAGGCACCCTGAGATTTTTTATTCATTTTTTATGTATGATTTGCGACAATTAAATAATTAATCAAATAAATAATAATTAATATAAAATTAATAAGAAGCAGATCATAACAATACACAACATTTTTTTATCCATAATCTCCATATTGAACAATTATTGACAGATGATTTTAACACTCAATCAGATCCCGTATAACGTTTGAGCGACTAATACAATACTGTGGGTGTGCGCATGCGCCAGGGAATGTAAAAATTCACCCTCGTGCCTAAAGAAGTATAACTTCAAAAAATGTAGGTTTCGCTTTTCTGAATATGTTGGATTTTTTTGTTTTACTGTAAGACAAAAATTGGTTACACAATTGGACATTGGTGTGCAAAAGTTAAATACACTCATCGTGATCAGTGATTTGTTCAAGCAAAGTAACTTATGAAGTGGTAACGATTAATTCCATTTGCGATACTAATCAGGAGGTGATTTTCACGATTATTTTACCAAAAAAAGTGTCATCATTTTTTTTTGAGCGTAACTTACTTTTGACGTTAGAAATTTTTTTTTAAACAAAAATAAAGCTTTTTTAAACAGTTGCGACACCCGATTTGGGCATCGAAACGTTAATAAAATCATTTTTTTAGTAAAATTGTGGCTTATTTCCCATTAAAACTAGTTAATTACTTACAAAAATGTTGTAATGAGGTTGTCCCCGAAAATTGCTTGATTTTTTTATTATTTGACATTGAAATATTCGATTTGGAATTTGACGATAAAGAACCTATTTTTCATTAGCTACTGGGTCTACAGATTTCATATATACACCTTTTTTTAAATTTTTTATAATAAGCTATATTTTTGCTAAGAATATTTTTTTGGAGAAAATACATACTTTTTTAAGTTATTTGCCAAAAACCGTCTAAAAACCTGTTTTTTTCTTGATTTCTTGAAAATTGCTTGATTTTTTGATTATTTGACATTGAAATATTCGATTTGGAATTTGACGATAAAGAACCTATTTTTCATTAGCTACTGGGTCTACAGATCTCATATACAGGGTGCGCCAAACCTCTGGTCTTCTTTGATTACGGCTAAACTATGAGATATACAAAAAAATGTTTATAACAAAACTAATGTGTATCAAATAGGTCTATAATTTAAAATTATTTTCAATTATACAGGGTGAGTCAGAACGACGGTATGTACCAAAGTTGTATTTTTTTAAATGGAACACCCTGTATATTAAATCATTTTTGAATATATTATTTAAAAATATGAAAAATTTGTATAAGGTCTTATAGGTCTAAAGTTAATAATTTTCGAAATATTTACATTTTTATTGAGAAAAATGGTAATATTTATAGGGTTGTGGATTATGTTTCCAAGGAAATAAAAATTTGGGTGATAGGTTAAAGTTTTTAAAATATAGTGTTATTTTTAAATAATTTAATATTTTTTACTTTTAGCCATAAAATATACAGTGTGATCACTATTTGCAAATACAAAATTTTCTCATTTTTTTTAAATGGGACACCCTGTATATTACTTTTGCGTTTTGTAGTAAATATTACAACCTTTCTTTTGGTATAAGGTTGTATGTACCTAGCATGTTTCGTTTTGTAGATATTTAAAAAAAACTATAGATTTTAAGTGTTTGCGGATTTTTTATTTAAAAATTTTTTTGCAAAAAAAATAATTATAATCTGGTTTTAGAAACATACACTAAAATATAAAATATGAAGATAAAAACGTAATTAAAGATTAAAATAAATCGTATGCTAGTACAATTCAATTGAATTTAATAACTTTAAATTATTTTACAAAAAATATTTTACCATATTAATGAATGCATAAATTAGTTACTAAATTAAATAAACAACCAAATTTTAAATCAACCGTAGTCATTTTTCTACTACAGCAACTTTCCTGTACCAAATTAATTATTAGTTAAATTGTATTTAGTTAAACTCTTAATTTACCTTTTAAATTTACTTACATACATCTTGAGAATATAAAAATTATTATAAAGTATGCTTTGAAACAAATGAATGTTAAATGTATCATCCAAATTATTTATTAATATAAATAGTATTTACTGGTGTCGCAAAAACTGGGAATACTTTTGTAGTTGAAATTTTTGTAACAATTTTTTTATTTTAAATTTTAATTTTTTAACCGAAACATTTTTGGATATGACATTTGTTTTGGGCGAAACCATTAGAAATTATTACCAGATTTTGTGACACGAGTAGGTACATAGATACTATTTACTTCTTAATATACTTCCATAACGTTCATTTGTTTCAAAGCATACTTTATACGTTCTCAAGGTGTAGGTAAATTAAAAAGTTATTAACTGATCTTACTCGTAAATACAATATAACTAACAATTAATTTGTTATAGGAAAGTTGCTGCGGTAGAAGAATTACTACGATTGATTTAAAATTTGGTTGTTTATTTAATTTAGTAACTAATTTATGTATTCATTAATATGGTAAAATATTTTTTGTAAAATAATTTAAATTTATTAAATTCAATTGAATTGTACTAGCATACGATTTATTTTAATCTTTAATTACGTTTTTATTTTAATATTTTATATTTTAGTGTATGTTTCTAAAACCAGATTATAATTATTTTTTTTGCAAAAAAATTTTTAAATAAAAAATCCGCAAAAACGTAAAATCTATAGTTTTTTTAAAATATCTACAAAAAGAAACATGCTAGGTACATACAACCTTATACCAAAAGAAAGGTTGTAATATTTACTACCAAACGCAAAACTAATATATAGGGTATCCCATTTAAAAAAAATGAGAAAATTTTGTATTTGCAAATAGTGATCACACTGTATATTTTATGGCTAAAAGTAAAAAATATTAAATTATTTAAAAATAACACTATATTTTAAAAACTTTGACCTATCACCTAAATTTTTATTTCCTTGGAAACATAATCCACAACCCTATAAATATTACCATTTTTCTCAATAAAAATGTAAATATTTCGAAAATTATTAACTTTAGGCCTATAAGACCTTATACAAATTTTTCATATTTTTAAATATTATATTCAAACATGATTTAATATACAGGGTGTTCCATTTAAAAAAATACAACTTTGGTTCATACCGTCATTCTGACTCACCCTGTATAATTGAAAATAATTTTAAATTATAGACCTCTTTGATACACATTAGTTTTGTTATAAACATTTTTTTGTATATCTCATAGTTTAGCCGTAATCAAAGAAGACCAGAGGTTTGGCGCACCCTGTATACACCTTTTTTTAAATTTATTATAATAAGCTATATTTTTGCTAAGAATATTTTTTTGGAGAAAATACATACTTTTTAAGTTATTTGCCAAAAACCGTCTAAAAACCTGTTTTTTTCTTGAAAAATGAACATATTCATTCACAAATAACTCGAAAAGTATTGACTTAGTGAAAATTGTGAAAAAACTCAACAAAAGTTGCTTAGAATTAGTTTATCCAATTCCGGGCTTATTTTGAACGTATATTTTTTCATCCCAAAGAAGGGGTGAAACTCACCCCCAGAGCAAAATCATATATCTGCACAATATCACTTTTTTTCTTTGGCATGTTAGCCATGTGTATGCCAAATTTCATGTCAATACAAGCAGTTTTTTTAAAATTCAGGGGTTTTGCAATATTTTACCGTGAGTTAATGGACTAAATGTTCAATCATTTCATGGAAATATTTAAATATACATAAATACCTGCCATTTACCTACTAAATAAATACCTTATGTTTTAATCTCTTTATTATTTACCCAAAGTTATTGCTTTATTGTTTTTCCTGGAAGTTCGGCTAAAATAATAAGGAACCGGCGCGCGGAGTGGACCCCCAATAGAGGTATTAATTTTCACCCGACTAATTCCAAAAGTCCTGCATTGTTACGTGACACCGGTTTTTCCTTTTAGTCGTTTGTACTATACAGTGCTAGTCAAAAGTCCGTACCCCCCTCGTATCTTTTGAACGGTTATACCTATAATAGTGAAATCTGGAGGGAAGAAATAAACGGACGTAAGCTTCTTAACTAGTCATGACAGGTGACGTAATAGTGACAGATGACTTTACAGCGCCACTGTGACAAATAATTTTAAATGGAACCTTATGGCAAGTGATACATCGTTTGAAAGGTATTGAAAATACCTATTCAGTCATACTAATTTTGTTTGAGTTTAAGCTAATTTTGATGAATAAATGAAATAAATATAAAAATGTAGTTTCGCATTTAATTAATAAAAATTCTAAATTCCGCCTATGATTACTTCTCAAAAAGGTTGACGTTGTCGTAAAAAGTACTAGAGAATTGAAAAACGTCAACTTTTTGGACAAAAAAACCATAGGCGGACATTTAAATTTTTATTAATTAAATGCGAAACTACAATATTATGTTTATTTAATTTATTCACCAAAATCAAAATTAACTTAAACCCAAAAAAATTAGTATGACTGAATAGGTATTTTGAATACCTTTCAAACGAGGTATCACTTGCCATCAGGTCCCATTTAAAATTATCGGTCACAGTGGCTCTGTAACGTCATCTGTCACTATTACGTCACCTGTCATGACTAATTAAGAAGCTTACTTCCGTTTATTTCCTCCCTCCAAATTTCACTATTATAGGTATAACCGTTCAAAAGATAAGAGGGGGGTACGGACTTTTGACTAGCACTGTATTTCGTATTTCGTATTGTTTCGCAGAAATAGTCAGTTTTATTTTACTATCCATTAAATACATAGTGTACCAAAAACACAAAATGTACACGTGGTAATAGACAATTTTTCAAAGACAAATTGATTTCAAATTCTTTGTAAAGACAAGGAAGTCGACTCTACTAAGTAACAAGACATTTACTCAACACAAACACTACACATTGCAATACATAATCTAAGTGCGAAATCAACAGTACCATTCCAATGGCCATTGTTGTCGAGACATTAACCTAAATAAAAAAAATTCATTCGAAAATAATATAATTACCTACACAAAAAGAATTGCTATTGCGTTAGAATACAACAAACCGGCATATTTATGTTTCGTGAACCTTAAGAAAGCAGTTGACAGGGTCAAATTAGAGGACGTTATCCATTTGTTATACTTAAGAGAGGTACCTCTAGGAATGATTAAAACGATCAAAAACATCTACCAAAACAATACAATAAAAGTAAATGTAGAAGATGAACTAACTGACCCAATTGAAGCTGGCAATGGAAAAATACAGGAGGATTTCTTGAGTCCTTTATTATTCAAGCTCATCGTGGTTTAAATAATAAAAACAGTAAGAACTAAGGATAAAATGGAATAAGAAGGATACCAAATGGAGTAATATCAAAACAGCAGTACTGACAGCAGCAGCGTCCACCCTGGGAAACAAGAAAAAGGAGAGAAGAGGAGCATGGTTTGATAACGAGTGCAGACAAGCAATAGAGGAAAGAAATGAAGCACACAAAATGTACATAACAAGAAGAACACGGGAAAGACGAACATTATTTGAAGTCGCAAGACGGAAAGCAGACAAGATATGTAGAAAGAAAAAGAGAGCATATGAAAATAGACAAATTTAAAAAAACGGAAGAAAATTTCAAAAACAACGAAATTACAGGGGCTTACGAATACCTAAAAAAGATAAGAAGTGGGTATAAACCTCAAACAGATCAACAGAAAGTCACACAAACCTGGAAGCATTATTTTCAGACACTACTTGGAACACAAGTAGACATGGAAGATGAAATGGGTATGAACTACGTAGAAGAGAATGACGTAGGTAATGGAGTAGAAGCTCCAGCTGTAGAGGAAGTTCTCGAATCTATTAAGGCCCAGAAAAACAATAAAGCTCCGGGAGTTGACGAAATATCAGCAGAACTGTATAAGGTAGGTGGCGACCACCTAGCAAGTCACATCCACGCGCTCATCAAAGACATATGGCAAGAAGAGAAAATACCCGACGACTGGAAGAAAAGTATAGTATGTCCGATCTATAAAAAAGGAGACAAATTCCAGTGCAAAAACTACCGTGGAATCTCTCTACTATGTTCAGCTTATAAAGTCCTCACGTATATTATAAACCAGCGGCTCCAACCACTAGCAGAAAATATTATTGGAGAGTATCAGACGGGCTTCCGACGGGGAAGATCGACACTGGATCAAATATTTACAGTCAAACAGATCTTGAGCATATCATGGGAACACGATATTGATGTTCACAACGTGTTAGTAGACTTCAAACAGGCATACGACTCAGTCAAAAGGAACAAACTATACTATATATTGGCTTAATTGGCAATACCACACAAGCTAATAAGACTCATTAAAGCCACAATGGATGAAACTCAGGCATGTGTACGAATACAAAACCACCGGACAGACTTTTTCAAAATTTCGCAGGGACTAAAGCAGGGAGATGGGCTGCCCCAACATTGTTTAACCTGGCACTGGAGTATGCGGTTAGGCAAATGCAAACTGGACGAGGAAACCTACTGACCAACCGAACGGTTCAACTGGTACAATACATATTAATGTATTATTATTATGAGTAGAACATCAACAGGAGCACAGGAAACATACGAAGAGTTAAAAACACAAACAAAAATGGTAGGTCTGGAAATTAACACAGAAAAACATAAATAATGATCAGACGAGAAGAAATATAGTCCCACAAAACATTATACATGAAGATGATATTGAAACGGTTGGAAAGTTTATATACCTAGAAGTAGAAATATATGCCGACTGATTAGAAGACGGAGAAATACGGAAGAGAATAACGCAGGCAAACAGAGCTTATTTCCATCTAAATCTATTCAATCAATTGCGAATTTATAGTATCGGTCATAGGCGTCCGTTTTGTGTAGGGCGACGGTTGTTGTAACGCATAACATTTTTGTCTTTAAGTTTTTTAACTTGAAAGTATTTTTAACACTGGCTTATTAAATTATGAAGTAGCTATTCTGGTACTAAAAAGTACTCTTGCTTCAAGTCGATAGGATACACCGTTTTCTAGAAAAATCAATTTGAAAATTTTTCGTTTTTTGAATTTGAAGAAAAAATAATATTTCACAATTTAAAATAATCCAGTATCAAAAATTCTTAAAGGTTAAAGACAAAAGAAATGCCATGAAATAACCGTTGCTCTACCCAACATGGACGCCGATAAAATACCGATGACCGGTAGTATAAATTCGCAATTGGTGGAATCGATTTATCTCTGGAAGATATATAAGCGTACCAGTTCTCGTTTTTCTAATACAAGGTGAGTCATGTAGAGGCTCCTATGGGGAATAACAAATGACCATTAAAAAGTGTCTGCTCCCATTGTTTAATAATATACAGGGCGAGTTTCGCATTTTGACAGAAATTTGTATTCGTCATAATTTTTGAACGGTCAGATCGATGTGTCTCTTATTTTGGTCAATCGTTACACTATTACCACCTAATCAACTAATTTATTCAAACTAAAAAAAAATCAGGTCCGGCTTTAAAAAAATTAGTTGGTTTGGGTCTTAGAAAAAATTTCACCCTGTATACGCTTTTTGAAAACTCTAATATGAATTTTACAAATTAGACAAATAGTCAATTAAAATGGCATATTTATTTTTTTCCGCACACGATTACTTAATTTTTTATAAAAAAATCAAATTTCACTATGAATTAAAAGTTTGGTAAAGTGAACCATAGATTTAAAAAAAAATAACTTTTATTACAAAAACTAATTTTTTTGCACAAATAAGTAATTTATGTTACCATCCAATCAACTGATTTATTCAAACTAGAGAAAAATCAGGTCCGGATTTAAAAAATTAGTTCGTTTTGGTCTTAGAAAAAATTTCACCCTGTATACGCTTTTTGAAAACTCTAATATGAATTTTACAAATAAGACAAATAGACAATTAAAATGGCATATTTATTTTTTTCCCCAAACGATTACTTAATTTTTTATTAAAAAATCAAATTTGTCAAAATCGGAATTTAAACCTAAAAATGAAAAAAAAATGAACTCACGGTTTAACTCGCTACAACTCTGTTCCATTTTAATATTTTTTTTCTGAAATTTTTACAGCACATACCTCTCACCATTGTGAAGACTATGAAAATTGTTGTAGACTTTAAGTCTTCTTCTTGTAAAAGTTGCAAACTTGTAAATCGCAAAAATTAGGTGGAAGAATTTAAAATTTATCAATTTGATCACGTCTATGTTAAACTATAGAGTTCAAAAGAAGTGTTATGGGAAGTTTTAGATCTAGACGTGTTATAGAAAAAAAAAATGGTAAAACTTTTATTTTTAAGAAAAACGTTGTTTTTGTAAATTAATTTTTGTAAAAAAAGTTAATTTTTTTAAATCTATGCAAAAACTTTGCCAAACTTTTTATGCATAGTCAAATTTGATTTTTTAATAAAAAAATAAGTATAGTCCAGGGCTCATCTGTTTTGAGATGGACGTTGAGAGGTGACTCAAATTTTTTTGCAGAAATTGCTTAAAAATAACTCAAATAATAATATTTGAGTTATCCTCCCACTCAAAATGGTCCGGAACATTGTTTAAATAATGAAAATGTCAAAATATGAAGGAAAAATTCGATTTTTTTATTGGTTTTTTGAATATAACTTTAAAACTGTTCATTTCTGAGAAAAGTTGTACTAACATAAAAGTTGCGTAATTAAATTTCCTACAATATAGAATTGGTTAAATATTTAAAAAATAGTCACCCTTGTTGCAAAATAGCAATACTTGCGAAAAAACCATACAAAAACAAGTATTCGCATTTTACGTTTTTCAACCATTTATGCTACACTTAGGACCTTCATATTTTACCCAGAAAAACTTCATAATATAGTAAAACAACGCTGTAAATTTCATTAAGATCGGTTTAATAGATTTTGCAAAATAAATTTTGCAATCCAGCTTTCGCAAGAAAAATTCATTTTTTAAAAATGTTGCAGGACTGAAAATAAAGCAGATAGTAAGTTGAATTTTTTTTGCTTATAGAAGTGTACTGTACCTTTCATTTGCAATTTGCAAAATTAAAATCGAATAATTACCACGGCGTCAGGAAATTTTTTAAATAAACATTAATTTTTGGTGCTACGCGCAGGACAGCGGTGTTCGATTCACACAAGTTGATTTCCACCAAAATTTCTTCTAATCTTTATCTAATATATTATTTTCTTACTCTATATTTTGTTTTATTTTAATATTTTAATTCCACAAAAATCAAACTAATTTTATTATTGTTTGTGAAATATTGTTTAAACAATTGCATATGTTTAAAAATAATAAACTTTTATTCTCTAAGTTAAAATATATGAACAAAGAAAGTTTTTGCTAAAAAAAGTGCTATTTCAAAGGATAGAGTATGTGTTTTTATTTTGCAATAAACAAATTTATTTATTTATATCGAAATGTAATAAAAATTCAAATGTATCAATCATTATCAAAGGTCATTGAAATGCCCAATCGGAGCAAACTATCCGCTGTCCTGCGCGTAGCACCAATAATTAATGTTTATTTAAAAAAATTCCTGACGCCGTGGCAGTTAATTGATTTTAATTTTGCAAATTGCAAATAAAAGGTACAGTACACTTCTATAAGAAAAAAAAATTCAACTTGCTATCTGCTTTATTTTCAGTCCTGTAACAATTTAAAAAACGAATTTTTTTTGCGAAAGCTGGATTGCAAAATTTATTTTGCAAAATCCATTGCACCGATCCTAATGAAATTTACAGTATTGTTTAACTGTATCATACAGTTTTTCTGGGTGAAATATGAAGGACCTAGGTGTAGCATAAATGGTTAAAAAATGTAAAATTCGAATACTTGTTTTTGTATAGTTTTTTCGCAATTATTGCTTTTTTGCAACAAGGGTGAATAATATTTAAATTTTTAACCAATTCTATATTGTAGGAAATTTAATTGTGCAACTTTTATGTCAGTACAACTTTTCTCGGAAATGAACACTTTTAAAGTTATAATCAAAAAACGAAGAAAAAAATCGAATTTTTCCTTCATTTTTTGACATTTTGATTATTTAAACAATGTTCCGGACCATTTTGAGTGGGAGGATAACGATAACTCAAATATTATTATTTGAGTTATTTTTAAGCAATTTCTGCAAAAAAATTTGAGTCACCTCTCAACGTCCAAATGTACTAATATTTTTACAGATCCGCCCTGGTCTAGTAATCGTGTGGGGAAAAAATAAATCTGCCATTTTAATTGACTATTTGTCTTATTTGTAAAATTCATATTAGAGTTTTCAAAAAACGTATACTAGGTGAAATTTTTTCGAAGACCCAAACAAACTAATTTTTTAAATCCGGGCCTGATTTTTTTCTAGTTTGAATAAATCAGTTGATTGGGTGATAACATAAATTAAGTATTTGTCAAAAAAAATTCATTTTTGTAATAAAAGTTATTTTTTTAAAATCTATGGTTCACTTTACCAAACTTTTAATTATTCATAGTCAAATTTGATTTTTTTTATAAAAAATTTAGTAATCGTGTGGGGAAAAATATAAATATGCCATTTTAATTGCCTATTTGTCTAATTTGTAAAAATCATATTAGAGTTTTCAAAAAGCGTATACAGGGTGAAATTTTTTCTAAGACCAAAACGAACTTATTTTTTAAATCCGAGCCTGATTTTTTTCTTGTTTGAATAAATCAGGTGATTGGTGGTAACATAAATTAAATATTTGTTCAAAAAAAATTAATTTTGGTAACAAAAGTTAATTTTGTTAAATCTATGGTTCACTTTACCAAACTTTTAATTCATAATCAAATTTGATTTTCTTATAAAAAATTAAGCAATCGTGTGCGGAAAAAAATAAATATGTTATTTTAATTGCCTATTTGTCTAATTTGTAAAATTCATATTAGAGTTTTCAAAAAGCTTATACAGGGTGAAATTTTTTCTAAGACCCAAACGAACTAATTTTTTTAAAGCCGGACCTGATTTATTTCTAGTTTGAATAAATCAGTTGATTAGGTGGCAATAGTGTAACGATTGACCAAAATAAGAGACACATCGATCTGACCGTTCAAAAATTATGACGAATACAAATTTCTGTCAAAATGCGAAACTCGCCCTGTATATTATTAAACAATGGGAGCAGACACTTTTTAATGGTCATTTGTTATTCCCCATAGGGGTCTCTATACGAGGTAGGAGTATGTACAGTTCCTCATGACTCACCCTGTATAAGCGTTCTGGAGGCATTAAAAAAAAGTAATTACAAGACGCCATATTCAAAGGGCTCTAGCTCCCTTACTCCCTTAGGAAGCATTTTCGAACAACGTTGGGTTAAATTGTTTGTTAGGAGAATTTGTAGCACTTAGAAATAAGGGGGAAGATAAAAGCTTGGAAAATTTAGATACTGCTTAAATACAAAAGGGTCGAGAAAACTAGGGGATATTTCTAAAAACTACTTTGCTACGGCGGCTCGTGTTTTGGTTGGAGAGCTAAGGTTGTGAGTTCGTTAAGAAGAAGTTAGGGATTAGGGAATATTTACTACTATCAAAAATTTAAACAAGGGTACTTACAGATATCCTGGGGTGTTAAATATAAATCCTGGCTATATTTTGTTAGGGCGCCTTACCAGGAGTTTTACTTTCTATGATCATCCAACATCTTAAAATTTGACTCTAAAAAGCTTTTAAAGTTTGTGGTTAAAATTTTGCCAATAGGTTAGCGGTAAATAAACAGGACAAAATACACAGTTATGGCATTTATTGAAAAATTATTCCTTGACATAACAAAACTTTCAGATTACATAAAAGATTACCTGTAAAAAAAATACATCTACTTTTCTGAACATAGGTTATGGTGCACCAAAAGATAAACAATAATATTATTGCATTGAGGATTTGATATTTGACTTAATTATGACTTGTATAACTGACTGACTGACCTAATTATGACATATATTATAGCATTTGCATTAAAACAAAAATTTATATTCATTCAGGGAACAATGTTTACATTAAAGAATTACTGACTACTCCTCGTAGTACTTAATTATTGAAAATAACAACAACTATGTCACCTGTCAAATATCATTCCGTAAATCTTTTATTTTTAACTATTTCAAAAGGTTTCAAAAAGGATTTTAACATTAACTTACAATTATGTCTTTACAATAATATTTTAATGATGGAAGCAAAATTATTCTTTGTTCTGTTCAACAATTTACTTTTTCATCTTTGTATTTTAAGTTCCAAAAAGATTTATTTTTTTTATGTTGAAAGAAATTAACGTTATTAGTTTGAGAATTTTATAATTATTAAAAGTCACTATACCTTAAAATTCAAAACTTCACCATTGTGAAACTTGACATGACACTTGACAGCACGTACGTAGTTCATACGTCACTCGAAGGGGAAAATGTCAATGGAAAATTACTGATTGCACCATATACCATTATACCATGAAAATACCATAAAACAAAAGAAATTTGCTTATTTACCTCGGGAAATAGGTTTTCTAATCCAGGAGACGGGAGGCTTGGGTTTAATTCATCACTACGATATTAGTACTATGCCGGCTTTCATAAATACATACGCAGTATTTTTACAAAGCGTATATTACACTTTTACCATCAAAAAAGGAACTGCTACACCATCAAACTGATGGTACACCTACTTAACAACAACACAGAAGAACTTTGATAGATCCCATTTACTTGGAAATTCTTTTTGCGTCGCCAAAAAGCCGGTTACTCACTATCGATGTTTACTGATTCACTACCATTGTAAGAATGCCTGCTTTCTTCTCCGTCTCCTGCCAAAATTCCTTGATCCTGTCACTACGCAATTTCCGGCTTCCGTTCTTCAGAGCCAATTACGAGCTTCGATCTTTGTACCAAATTCAAACAAACCAATCAAATTGATTTTCAACATTTATTCTAGAAAGTTCATCAACGCATTAGAACTGTACTTTTGTCAAAACTTCTTACAAATTCTGTTTTTGCGTCTCAAATAAACAGGAATCTTGTAACACATTGAAATGTTGCGGAATACTTCGTAGATGTATACAGGTGCGGTTTTAGAAAATTCCTTGCAATCTGAATTTAAGTAAAAAACTGAATAAAAAAATTTGGACTTCTTAGAGAGGGATTGTAAAATCTATACAAATCTAAAGATCATATTTTCACTGGTTTTTTAAACGCTACACAGCCTCCTCCGAAAAGAGAAAGCTCGGATAGCTATCCAGTTTTCGATAAACCAAACAAAAATCAACCATGACTCCTTGAGTGAGGCTAAACAATCACATCAAAAATTTTTTTAGATGATGGCTAGTGGGGATTAAATTAAACAAACAAACGTTAGGGATTGGGCTAGCGTACCATCGATCGCCAGACTCTTTAAAGTCGAGTAGACTTAAATGTGTAATGACTCTAAAATGAACTGTAGGTGACAAGAGTTTCTGTGCCTTGGGAAAGAAACTAAACTTGTGCCCTGTGTGGACCTTGCTGACATCCACAGCAGTAACACAAGTGACATACCAGGGCAGACACAGCCTTGTCACCTCGTTGCCTAACCGCGAGCGGTTCTCAAAAACTAAACAAATCATTTGAGCTCTAGGCTCAGCAGATAGGCATCTGCCTAAACTCCACTAAACGCCTAGCGAGTTTCAGGGAATTTTGTTGGCAACGGTTCAGCAAAAATGAGGATTTAGAATCTCCATTCTAAATACCTCAATGAGACAACGTAATCTTAACATTTGTCTCAAGTCGAGATCGGTAACTTTATGTTAAACGTCTCACAGGGAATATACTCACTTCAACAACTAGACTAAAATAAAAGAAGACTAACAAAGGGGGATACAACAACAACAAGGGCCAAATCACAACAAATTCATACAAGGGGGTATACGACAACAACAGGGACCAAAAGACGACATACCAAAATCAAAGAGAATATCAACTTCTTATCAAGACTAAGGGAACTGAAGAACAATACAGGGGGAACATGGAATAGGGGATCAGGACTAAGGGGATGACATATTATCTCCATCAGATACAAAAGGTTTTAAGTCTTTAACATGCCATTTACCAAGATCAGAACCATTTAAATCAGAGAGACGATACACCACTGGTGACAACTTTTCACGGACTGTAGCTTCAATGTACCTCGGTGCTAGTTTAGACATAAACTTGTTAGCAGCATTAGACAGGACTTTATTCCTTTTCCATACTCTATCTCCTACTTGGAATTGGACTTCTCTTCTTCGTAAGTTGTAACTTCTAGCGTTACGTTCATATCCTTTTCGAAGATTAGCCCTGACCTTTTCGAAGACTTGACTTAATCCTTTTACTTCTGAAGCATACATATCACGGTTACCAGGAATAATTTCTAGATCTTGCTTCCGTTGATCGTTTTGATCAACACCATAGTAGTTTCCACTCAGGGGAACATGACGGCCATAATTAAGGAAAGCTGGGGTGTATCCAGTTACTTCGTGCTTTGCGGTATTAATAGCTTGTCTGATCTTTGCTAAATTCTTGTCCCAGTCTACGTGGTCTTTTATATACATACGGATTGCTGTTCCAATGGTTTTATTATTTCTCTCCACAAAATTACATTGTGGTGCATACACGGGGCTAAACCATACTTTCTGAACATTATACCTACTACAGAGATTAATTAGAAGAGGGTTGTTCAGATTTGAGGCATTATCACAAATCACATACTGGGGAACACCAAACATCAGGAAGACATTATCTTCCAAAAATTCAGTAATACTCTTAGCCGTAGCCTTCCTCAAAGGATGGACTAAGGTATATTTACTAAACCAATCAGCAACCACTAATAACCATGTATAACCTTTTTTAGAACGAACAAAGGGACCTATCAGATCAATGGCAACTATTTGCCAGGGGAATTGGGCTTCTCTCTGCTTACCCATTTTACCTAAAGGAGCATGATTTGGTGTTTTCTGAGCACCACAAACTTTACATGATCTGACAAACTTAAGCACATCACAACGCATTTTGGGCCAATAGTACCTTTCTTGAATACGGGACAAAGTTTTATAGAATCCAAAGTGAGCACACGTAGGTGGCTCATGACAAGATTGCATTACTTCTAATCTTTGGGGTTTGGGAACTAAAATTTTCCATTCAATATCATTAGTCTTGAAAGAATTGGGGGATGGGGCATACTTGTAAATGAAATCATTTTCCACTTTCCATTGTGGAAAATCACCAGGGGAACGGAGTATCTTTGATCTTAAATCATCGAACCAAGGGTCTATTCTGTCAAGATCTATTTCTAGATAATCAACTTTTTGGGCATCTTTGGGTGTATCATTGGTATGAGCTCGAGATAAAGCATCAGGGACTAAATGGGATGTTCCTTTTCTATGAATCAAATCGAAAGTATGTTGTCTTAGGCGCATAGCCCACCTGGCTAATTTGCCTGTAGGATTGGACAGTTTATTCAACCAGAGAAGTGAATGGTGGTCAGTAATGACCGAAAACTTAACTCCTTCAATATAACCTCGAAATTTCTCGATAGCGAAGATCACTGCGAGACATTCTCGCTCTGTAACTGAATAATTTCTTTCAGCTCGGGAAAGGGACCTACTAGCATAAGCTATAACTTTTTCTTCACCATCAATAGTTTGAGTCAAGACACCACCAAGACCACTGTCAGATGCATCACATTGCACAACAAAGGGAAGTTCGAAATTGGGTTGGGCTAAGATAGGGGCAGAAATTAGGAGTTCTTTAATTTTCAAAAAAGCTTTTTCAGCTTCACTAGTCCAAACTACTGGTTGTTTTTTCTTTCTATGACCTTTAAGGAGGTCATTAATAGGGGAGGCTAAACTGGAAAAATCTCTAATGAAACGACGATACCAGGAACACATACCTATAAATCTTTTAATTTCAGTAGAATTAGATGGCCTGGGATAATTAACCATAGCTAAGATTTTTTCAGGATCTGCTTTAAGGGAATTGTTACCAACTACATAACCAAGATACTTCAATTCAGATTTAAAAAAATCACACTTATCGATGTTAATGGTCAAGTTTGCTTCTTTCAGTTTATCTCTTATAATTTTCAACAATCGGATATGTTCTTCAAAAGATGGGGTACACACTATGATGTCATCTAAATAACAGAATATATAGGGTTCAAATTCAGGGCCAAAGATAGCATCAACTAATCTTTGTTGAATCTGTGCACTATTACACAAACCAAAAGGAACAGAAGTGAATTGAAAGGAACCTCTACCAGAAACATTAAAGGCTGTCTTTTTCCTAGAGTCAGGATGCAGCGGGATTTGCCAAAAAGCTTTTCTTAAGTCAATGGAACTAATGCATTTAGCTCCTCTAAGTAACGAAAGAATTCTGTCTATTTGGGGCAAAGGATATGTATCATGAACAGTGACTTCATTTAATGAACGACCATCAAAACAGAACCTATATTCACCTGACTTTTTCTTGACTAATAATATGGGACTTGACCATGGGGATTGGGCTGGTTCGATTACTCCTAATCGTAACATATCGTCTAACTCTTCATGTAGTATTTTATTCATGTATGGGGATAAAGGATATTGTCTTTTCTTAAATGGCTTTGCATCACCAGTGTCAATAACCATTTCAATTTTACTGGTTCTTCCAATGTACTTGGAACTAGAAATTTCCTCAAAAGAAGCGACTGTGGAATCTACTAAATTTTTTTCAGTGGGGGAAAATGAGTCTACAGAATACAAAGTTTCTGTTTTCTCTTCCTTTTGGGAAGAATGCCATGTTCCATCTCTAAAATTCAAGAACACTGAAAATTTATGCATAAAGTTACTTCCCAAAATAAAACTATGGGGAACGGAGGGTACGACAAGAAATTTCACTACTTGGGAAACACCATCAGCCTCAATTGGAAGATCAATAGTACCAACAACTGATTTTTGAGAACCATCTGCTAAGCAGACGTGTTTACAGGGGGTAGAATTATATTTAATTCCTTGGGAATCCAAAAATTTAACTCCAGCGGCACCTACTACGGATGTGGTGCAACCACTGTCTAAGAGGGCGACAAAGTTTTTAGAAAAGATAGAAATACTAACATGAGGACGACTGTCACAACCTTTCTTTTCAAAAAGAGGGTTAAGTATGTTTTGGGGGAATTTGTCGGGCTTAACTCTATATGGAGTGCAACTGCCGACTGGCTGCACACTACCTAGTTTTTTTTGACACATACAGGAGGACGTTCTCACTCCTTTATTACCACAACGAGAACAAGACATTTCTCTGTTTGTACAATTGCGAGAAATGTGGTTGGGCTTACCACAAGTAAAACAAAAAATAATTTTTCTAGGGTTGTCATGTGTTTGGTAGGGTTGTGGAGGGGGTTGCATTGAATGAGGTTGATAAGAAGAAGACTGATTTCCATACGGTCGATAGGGAGGGGATTGCATCAATGGAGGTGGATAAGAAGACTGATTTCTGTGGGGTGGATAAGAAGAAGAAGACTGATGTCTTTCATCAGTATCTACTGGAGGATTGGGTCTCTCATTTCTCTGCGTAGACTTGGATTTCTTAAAGGGACGATCTTGCTTTTCTCGTTTGTCTCCTTTGGGGTTATCAGGCTTGTCTTGTTTATCAAGTACCTGAAGCTTCTCTTGGGGTTTTTCTGAATCCTCTAATGAAATACCAGCAAGACCTTTTGTAGTTTGAAGCAGGGGCAAAACATTTTGCTCCAAACGTTTAACAGTTATGACTAACATTTCGACAGTGGGAAAATCTTGAAGGGCTACGAGTGGAATATAATCCACCAAAATATTTTTTCTTAAAATCTTTACTCGTTGGGCTTCAGATGGGTACTCTTCTAAACGTTTAAAGAGATTCTCCATGATTGCGGAATAAATAGTGATTGACTCAGACTTTTTTTGTTTTCGACCTTTAATTTCATCAAGGAGATTATCATTATAATCTGGGGGTAGGAAAGCAGTTTTGAGAAGGGTTACCAACTCATTCCAACTGTTAACTGTATTTCCAACACTCCTATACCAAATAGCAGCGTTTCCGTCGAATAACTCAAAAGCTGATCTAAACAGGACATCATCAGAAATATTTCTGGATCTAGCAGAATCTCTTACTTTTTCTAAAAATGTGGGAAGGGCTTTACTCTCACCATTAAATTTGATATTTAAATCAGAAACTCTAACAGGAGTTGAAATTTGTATAATAGGGGCTGAAACTGAACTAATAGGGGCAACGGGGACTGAAGTTGTACCACTAGTCGATGGGACGGACACATTGTCAGATGTCTCTTCCTTTTCTAAGACATCTCCAGTCAACATCAATAAATCCATCTTATAGTTGTCAATAACTTCTTTTATAGCTTCTTCTACATTATCAGGGAAATTTTCCAATCTGAAATCCAGATGACTGGACCTTGTTTTGAAACGAGCAAAGTCAGCCTTTGATGACTGTGCACTCATTGCCCGCGCAATACTTTGCAAATCTGCTAATATTGACTGGATTGTAGGTAACTCTTGATCAGGATCGACTACATTTTTAGTCAAATTAATGGAAGATGAGATGGTCTCTTTACTTAACTGACCTCTCAACAACTTACGTTTTTCTTCAACAGTCCTATTTTGGACATTAAAACCTCTTATGAAAAGTTCATAAGATAACTCATCGGTTTTCAGATCATTAACTTGGGTAGACTTCATTTTTAAAACTGGGGTGAAAACAACACACAGGGGAAAGACCAAAGGGAATAGTAGAAAGTATGACTTTCGGACAAAAAACCGTTTCTATTTATCAAACGAACACAAACCTCACTTGCACTCTCACGCAGCCAGATCCTAACCTCACTGACTTTGTTGCAACTTCTGCTCTTGGTCTGCAATCACTCAATAAACAAAAGAGGGGTCAATAAACTATTGGTCAAAAAATTCACACTCCACCACTGACACGGACTAACAGGGAATAACACAAGGGTACACAAAACAAACAGGAAACAACAGACTCAAATATTTTCAGACAAAACAGGGATAGACAAACACAAACAATATTGAAACTTGCTTCTCGAATGAGCTTACACGGGATAACACCAACAACGGTTCTTGTTCCGATAACTAATGGGAGTGTTCCTAGACAACTAAGCACACTTCCTTTATCACGAGTATTACACTTGTGATCTATTCTGGTACAAGAAGGGAAAGACAAATAGTAATTGGACTGACTAACTACTTTACTTCACGGATACACTCAAACTACTTCACAGGCAGACTCCAACTAACCTTTGGTATCTTTATGACACTGACAAAACTAGATTAGTTGAGAAAAAAATAATGGGACAACTAGACAACATTGGGACTAAAAACTCAAACGGAAACTACACAGACTATACACATATACTCAAATGACGAACAAAAAAATCACAAAAACAAGTTATTCTGTAAAAAATTGTTAATCAATTATGAATAAATGCACAAATACAACTAAAATGTTATACTTTATCAATAGTTTCAATATTGGAATGTTCAACGCTACTTATATAGACTACTTGTCTATACAATCAATACTTTTTTAAAAAAAATTTAAATATTGCTTTCACCATGGGTACTGTATTAACATCTACTATAAGTACATACATAAAAACAATGTTAATACACTACTATGAGTACATATTTACACATCCTATTGAAAATTTTATACCACTTCGTAACGTTCTAAAAAAATGTAGGGGCTCTTGGGCTAAACTATGTTGCGATACTGGTTGTGATAGTAGAATCGGTCTCAAATCTGGGGCAAGGAGAGGAAATTAAGTTGAAAAACAGTTGGGACTAACTAAAAAAATGTAAACTGCTTGGGAACAACTTAACGATATGACTGGGGGGTGAAAAGAGACTGGCCTCACGTCTGAGGGTGCTATTTTGTAGCGCACAACTGGACACTGAAAGAGGCAGAAAAATGAATCGGCCCCACGTTCGAGGGCGACATTTTGTAGCACTTAGAAATAAGGGGGAAGATAAAAGCTTGGAAAATTTAGATACTGCTTAAATACAAAAGGGTCGAGAAAACTAGGGGATATTTCTAAAAACTACTTTGCTACGGCGGCTCGTGTTTTGGTTGGAGAGCTAAGGTTGTGAGTTCGTTAAGAAGAAGTTAGGGATTAGGGAATATTTACTACTATCAAAAATTTAAACAAGGGTACTTACAGATATCCTGGGGTGTTAAATATAAATCCTGGCTATATTTTGTTAGGGCGCCTTACCAGGAGTTTTACTTTCTATGATCATCCAACATCTTAAAATTTGACTCTAAAAAGCTTTTAAAGTTTGTGGTTAAAATTTTGCCAATAGGTTAGCGGTAAATAAACAGGACAAAATACACAGTTATGGCATTTATTGAAAAATTATTCCTTGACATAACAAAACTTTCAGATTACATAAAAGATTACCTGTAAAAAAAATACATCTACTTTTCTGAACATAGGTTATGGTGCACCAAAAGATAAACAATAATATTATTGCATTGAGGATTTGATATTTGACTTAATTATGACTTGTATAACTGACTGACTGACCTAATTATGACATATATTATAGCATTTGCATTAAAACAAAAATTTATATTCATTCAGGGAACAATGTTTACATTAAAGAATTACTGACTACTCCTCGTAGTACTTAATTATTGAAAATAACAACAACTATGTCACCTGTCAAATATCATTCCGTAAATCTTTTATTTTTAACTATTTCAAAAGGTTTCAAAAAGGATTTTAACATTAACTTACAATTATGTCTTTACAATAATATTTTAATGATGGAAGCAAAATTATTCTTTGTTCTGTTCAACAATTTACTTTTTCATCTTTGTATTTTAAGTTCCAAAAAGATTTATTTTTTTTATGTTGAAAGAAATTAACGTTATTAGTTTGAGAATTTTATAATTATTAAAAGTCACTATACCTTAAAATTCAAAACTTCACCATTGTGAAACTTGACATGACACTTGACAGCACGTACGTAGTTCATACGTCACTCGAAGGGGAAAATGTCAATGGAAAATTACTGATTGCACCATATACCATTATACCATGAAAATACCATAAAACAAAAGAAATTTGCTTATTTACCTCGGGAAATAGGTTTTCTAATCCAGGAGACGGGAGGCTTGGGTTTAATTCATCACTACGATATTAGTACTATGCCGGCTTTCATAAATACATACGCAGTATTTTTACAAAGCGTATATTACACTTTTACCATCAAAAAAGGAACTGCTACACCATCAAACTGATGGTACACCTACTTAACAACAACACAGAAGAACTTTGATAGATCCCATTTACTTGGAAATTCTTTTTGCGTCGCCAAAAAGCCGGTTACTCACTATCGATGTTTACTGATTCACTACCATTGTAAGAATGCCTGCTTTCTTCTCCGTCTCCTGCCAAAATTCCTTGATCCTGTCACTACGCAATTTCCGGCTTCCGTTCTTCAGAGCCAATTACGAGCTTCGATCTTTGTACCAAATTCAAACAAACCAATCAAATTGATTTTCAACATTTATTCTAGAAAGTTCATCAACGCATTAGAACTGTACTTTTGTCAAAACTTCTTACAAATTCTGTTTTTGCGTCTCAAATAAACAGGAATCTTGTAACACATTGAAATGTTGCGGAATACTTCGTAGATGTATACAGGTGCGGTTTTAGAAAATTCCTTGCAATCTGAATTTAAGTAAAAAACTGAATAAAAAAATTTGGACTTCTTAGAGAGGGATTGTAAAATCTATACAAATCTAAAGATCATATTTTCACTGGTTTTTTAAACGCTACAAATTTCTGGACACCCTGTCATCATTCTCTTTGCCTTATCCCTATGTGGGGTCGGCTTCCCTAATTGCATTTCTCCACACAATTCATCTTGGGTCATATCAATGTCAATCCCCTTTACCAACATGTCCTGCCTTATCGTCTCGCCCAGGTCTTCTTTGGTCTTCCTCTCCTACTCCTTCCAGGAATCTGCACTTCAGCTATTCTTCGTATTGGGTGATTAACGTCTCGACGTTGAACATGACCAAACCATCTTAACCTATGCTCTCTCATTTTGGCATCAATTGGTGCCACACCTAGACTTCCCCTAATATACTCATATCTAATTTTTTCCTTCTTTGTCACTTCACTCATCCATCTAAGCATTCTCATTTCCGCCACATGCATTCGTTGTTCCTCTTTCTTCTTACTGCCCAACATTCAGTTCCGTACATCATAGCCGGTCTTATGGCTGTTTTATAGAATTTTCCCTTCAGCTTCATTGGAATTTTTCTGTCACACAACACACCACTCGCTTCTTTCCACTTCATCCATCCAGCCCCAATTCTACTGCATGCATTTCCATCTATTTCTCCATTACTCTGTAATATCGATCCCAGGTACTTAAAACTATTACTTTTTACAATCAGTTCACCATCCAAAGAAACCATTTTATTTGTAGTAACTCCATCTTTAAATGAACATTCCAAATACTCTGTTTTTGTCCTACTAAGTTTTAAACCTTTTTCCTCCAGAGCTTGCCTCCACCGTTCCAGTTTTTGTTCTAAGTCTCTTTCACTATTTCCTACTAACACGACATCATCAGCATACATTAAGCACCATGGAATGTTCCCCTGTAGTTTCGCTGTTATCTGGTCCAAAACTAATGAGAATAAATACGGACTAAGCACAGAGCCTTGGTGCAATCCTACTTTCACATGAAATTTATCAGTCTCTCCCACACCTGTCCTAACACTAGTCGTTACTCCCTCATACATATACTTCACAATCTTTACATATTTACCAGGGACTCCTTTCTTATTGAATGCCCACCACTGAATCTCTCGAGGAACTCGTATCATATATGCTTTCTCAAGATCAATGAATACCATATGAGCGTTTGTTTCTTTACTCCTGTATTTTTCCATCAACTGCCTTATAATGAAAATTGCATCTGTTGTTGATCTGCCCTGCATAAAGCCAAATTGATTCTCGGATATTTCGGTCTCTTCACGTATCCGTCTATCAATTACTTTTTCCCATATTTTTATGGTGTGGCTAAGCAGTTTTATAGCCCTGTAGTTTGTACATTGTTGTATATATCCCTTGTTTTTGTAAACAGGTACCAGTATACTGCTTCTCCATTCGTCTGGCATTTGTCTAACTTCCATAATTCTATTAAATAGACCTGCTAGCCACCTTGTTCCTGTCTCTCCCAATGCTCTCCATACTTCCCCAGGAATATCATCTGGTCCTACCGCTTTTCCTTTCTTTATTTTTTGAAGCTCTTGAGCCACTTCCTCGGTTGTTATTTTGGTGACCATTGCTGCTACAGTCTCCGTTGACTCTACAGGCTGTCTGTCAAATTCTTCATTTAATAAGCTGTCAAAGTACTTTCTCCAACTCTTTTTGACATCCCTTTCGTGAACTAGTATTTTATTATTTTCATCTCGGATACATCTAATCTGATTAAAATCTTTTGCTTTCTTTGCTCTCTTTTTGGTTATTTTATATATCTTCGTTTCGCCTTACCTGGTATCAGGACACCCTGTATAATACATAATAAACAAATAAGTTTGTTGTGTATTCCTGAAAATGTTTATTATGACTTAGCAATAGCAATAAACATTTTGGTTTGCTGCCTTTCGTTATTGTGTGTAAACCCTTCTGCGAAGAGATTACGGTACACCGCAGTGGCATCGAAAGATTTTTTTGTCACAAATGAAACGAAGAGTTCAAAAATTATTTAATTTAAAATATCTCAGTGGCGTACAATTTTTTGCTTTAAAAATATTGAGACCATTGCACAAAATTGTATGGAAAAAAATTGTAACTTTGATTTCTGCGTCTTGGGGCAATGTGAACTTTTGATCAGTGTGACCAAAGCTACCTCTCTGTAAAGTTTTAGCCACTTTTACATGAGAAAAGTGGCGAGGTCCTTTATCCTAATAGGGTAGAATTATGGCATACAAGTTTTTAATTATCTCCTAGATATTACTAAAATCTGAATAAGATTCTACAAACAAAACATTTTTCTGTATTATCTATATTTTCTAATAATTTGTTTTTTTAGATAGCTGACCTAACAGAAAAACCTGGAGCAGTTTTAGTAGAATGGAAAGTTGTGGTTGATAATGAAGAAAAGGCAACTGATATAGAAGAATTTAGGCTTCAAAAGGCACTAGGAAATGTACACGAAGATAAACATTTAGTTGTCAATTTTCATGATGCTTACAAAGGTGAGTTAAAGGAATTTTAATTTCCTCGGCCACTGGCATCGATCCTAAAAAATTTTGTGATTTTAATATCATCATTATTCATCCAATCGCGTCCACTACTGGACATACGCCTTCCTCAGCCTCTTCCATTGTTCTTTACACTGGGCTGCTTGTAGCCAGTTTCCCACTATTCTTTTCACGTCGTTGATCCATCAGTTGGTAGGCGTCCTCGGCTTCTTTTGTAGATCTTTGGCCTCCATTCCATAGTTCGTTTTGTCCATCGTCCATCTTATTTTCTTGCTGTGCCCTGCCCAGTTTCACTTTAGCGTCATGATTCTTTCGATGCCGTCTTGAACGCCGGATCTTTATCTGATTTGTTGGTTTGTTATGTCGTTTCGAAAGCACATCACGTCTAGCATTGCACCTTCCATGACTCGTTGTGTAACTTGTGAATTTTTGTTTCCTAATTTTGTGCGGGCAAAACACATATTATAATGTGTTAATGCTACTAAAAGTTATAAACCTTTCGCTTGAGACACATGGGAATTCAACTTTTTAGAATATGGCTTAGTTTTCCAAGTGGCCATGTTGGGCCTACTCGTTTTTTGAAGTTATACTTCTTTGGGCGCGATTTCGTTGAGGGTGAAATTTTATTAATCTGCGCGCATGCGCACACCTACAGTATGGTATTAGTCGTTATACGGGCTCTGATTGGGTGTTGAAATGATCTGTCAATAATTGTTCAATATGGAGGTTATCGGTAAACAAAAATATTGTATATGTTAGTTTTTATTGTTGTGAGGACAGAAATAAAATCAAATTTATAATTATAGTGACTTTTTAAATAGTTTTGAAAAGCCGCAGGTACGTAATTCTAAATGTTTCAGTTGTATTCCAATAAAAAATTATCTTCATACCTATCTATTTGGAAAATGTAAAAAAAATAATGTAGTTACCTATTAGTAGGCAATGCTTTAATTTACATAATCTGATTACGAACAAACTTTCTACAAATCTTCATCTAATATATCGTTTTCTTACTCTATATTTTGTTGTATTTTAATTCGACAAAAATCAAACTAATAATTTGATTAAATTCATATAAATAAACAAAATGTCAAAAAGTTTATGGTGTAAACGTTTAGTTTGTGTATATTCCCACATGACGTATACGCGAATGTGGTGCAGTGGGAAATCGCTTCGACTTTCGTACGGCGCGATAGACGTGAAGTGGGTTCAAGCCCCAAGCAAGTTGTTATTTTTTTATTTTTTTTATAGATTTTATGATTGTAAGTATATTATTATATAATTTTTTTCAGAAAATACGTATTTAATTAAAATTTTTGGCAACAATTATTGTTCAGAAATCATTTGTGGCATTTTTCAATGTGTTTGTGTGTGTTTTATTCTTTTATTTTTTTTAATTTTTGCTATTGTTTTAATAAAATTTTTTGGAAAGTAGTAGAGAAACTGTTTAAAGTATATTGATTTCGTTGAAATCATATAATAGAAGTATAACTTCTTACATGCGTACAAAGTACACACATTCTTTTTTTTTTAATCCACAAAAAAAATAATTTCCTGTTGTCGGCTATATACCATAAATCACAAACAATTTATTAAAATTCCTTTATAACAGGTATATTTATATTAAAAAGACCCTTTCGAGACATATAACAGAACGTTTTCCGAATTACAATTTCATCATCAGTGCTGCCTACAAGGTATACATATTTGAGCCAGTAAAAATATCTGGGTGTAAATGGTGTAAAGTTACATTTTTGTCTAAAACGGGATAGTTCTCGGGAGTTGGCTGTATACCATGTAGTTAAAAAACTCCAACATCGAAGTAAAAAACTCCTTAGTAGTAGGTAGAATTTAATTAAAATTTCAAAAATCATCTGGATTACATAAATGCATCTAAAACGTTTTCGGACCTATCAGTCCATTATCAGTGAAACCTTGTACTCGTCTAATGTCTTGTATTAGCCCCAGAACCAAACAGTGGTTAAATTCAGACTTATTTACAGACAATTTTACAATTTACATTGTTAAATTGTAAAATTCAAAAGGCTTAAAGCCGATGTTAATGGATATCTTCTGGCACCAATTTGGCACTTAGCGTATAGGTTTCTGAAACATATGTCATTATTGGTCGTATTAAGACATCCTGCCAGTCTATTTGCTTTTTGTACTTGATCACTCACTTTTTTGTCCAGGTCTCCGTAGCTTGAGAATATAATTCCAAGGTATTTTATTTCCATTACTTGTTCAATACTGATACCGTCAATTTCTATTTTACTTCTGATTGGCTCTTTACTGATTACTTTTGTTTTAGTTTTCTGACATGAAATTGTCATATTGAATTCATTTACTTTTATGTTAAATGTGTGAACTAATCTTTGCAGACTATCAATACTATCTTCATCCTGGGCTATCAATATTGCGTCGTCTGCGAAACAGAGTATTTTTATTTCTTTGTTTCCAATTCTGTATCCTCTTCCTTTGATGACGCTTTTGAAATTAAAGAGAATAGGACCCAATTAATCTCCCTTACTTATTCCGCTGCCTACGTCTATAGGTTCTGTAAGTTGTCCATCTATTCTGACTTCCATTTTGTTGTTTTGGTACATGTTTTCAATGGTTTTTAAGATATCTAGGCCCTAGGGAGACTTCTCTATTATGCAGAAGATAGATTACAAAAAATAAAGTTGTAAAAATAAATCCTATTGTCGGAAAATTAACTCATATTTATAATAAACAAGATATAAGATAATGTTCCCAGTTTGTATACGATTTTTTTTAGGTCTAGATTGCCAGTTCCTCCAAAAAGATCTCAAAGTCAACAAACAGTATTCCTTTAGAGTTTGTTGTAAATTCGAAGGTACAAGCGAATGGTCTCCATGGTATTTGCCTCAAGTAGGTTCTACCAGTCTTAAACCCTTTTCCTAGCAATTTAGTCAAGATTATGAGTTAACAAATGAATTCAAAGTGGCAAAACCTAAAATAGATGATGTGGATATGCTGTATTCAGAAGGTGCTCAATTTTCCGCTGGGTATGTGATTGATTTTATCGTAATTTTTTGTTGCCTGCGATTATATCAGACTGTATAAGACTACAATGACTTCAGGTTTATATCAAACTTATACTACAATCAACGAGAAAAAGTATGTGTTAACCATCAGCTGTCAGAGGAAATTGAAAACAGACGTGGGGTTAGACAAGGATGCGTGTTGTCGCCAATTCTTTTTAATGTCTACTCGGAAGAGATCTTAAAAAAAGGTCTTGAGGGTGAAACAGCTGAATTAAAGGTAACTAGAGTTCCCATTAAGAACATTAGATCTATATTTAAAATATTGGGGATCTTTAGAGGCTGGTGACCAGAATAGCGCAGTTTGCACAAGAATACGGTCTGACAATGAACGTCAAGAAGACAAAATTTATGAGACTATCGAAAACTCAAAGAAATAACGAGAATCTCTTCATCAATGGATCCAATGTCGAACGAGTCGACCAATATGCATATCTTGGAAACAATGATCAACTCCACAGGTGATTACTTTCAGGAAATCAAAATCAGAATAGAAAAGGCTAGAGCAAATTTTAACACAATGATAAAAGTGCTCGGTACAAGAGATTTGAAGTTGGAGCTAAGAGTTAGGTTAGGATAGGTGCTACGTTTTCTCCATTTGTTTTATGGAAGGAAGCTTGGACCTTGAATGCGGTATCAATGAAAAACTAGAATCATTCGAGCTGTGGGTGTACAGAATAATTCTAAAAATATCGTTTACAGAACACGTCACAAACAAGGAGGTTCCGAGAAAGATGAATAAAGAAGTGGAAATCTTAAATACCATTAAAAAAAGAAAATTAGAATATCTCGGATATATTACACATGGGGAGAGATACAACTTACTCCCATTGCTTATTTGATTTTTTGATTTGATTGAAAGTTTCAAGGAACAAGAAGCATAGGAAGACTCAGAATGGTACGGATGTACCATTTTCTAAAGTCTCTAAAGTCCGAATAGCTATGATGATGGCCGACCTCCGTTACGGAGATGTCACTTAAAGAATTTTTTGTTCAATGATAACTAGTACGTTGAAAGATGATTTCATGTAATTAAATGGACTGCATTCTGTCTTCAGATTTATGATAGATTATGTTGTAACCAAAAGAGATATACATCCATCAAAAATAATCGACCCCGACGTAAGATGCCTCAACTCAGCAGATGTAGGTAGTGACCACACCACAGCCTATACTAAAATCACAATAAAGATGCACTAGAAATAAACAAACCAAGACACGTTGAATATTACGAGGAGCACTGCCAAATCATGATTTACAATCCATATACATTTTACCAAACCAAATCATGATTTAGAATGTTTATACATTGTAAATGATAATTAGGGAGTGCTCTTCGTAACATTCAAGCGTTTATTTCTAGAGCATATTGATTGTGATTTTAGTATGTATTATGTAAAATAAGAATCATTATAAACTAAAAGGGAGGTTCCCTAGGTTGGCTGTATACCATATAGTTAAAAAACTCTAACAAGAAGTAAAACCACTTCTATGTAAATTGGTATATTTATTAAAACTTAAAAATCCCAATGGATTGAATAAAAATGTCCAATTCAGAACGTTTTCAGACCTATCGGTCCATCATCAGTGAATCTACAATAAAATAAGTAATCCCACTATTAGAATTGAAAGATGGTTGAAATTTTTAAAAGCTAAAAATGTGGTTAGATTACTTACGTGCATACTTGCTAAATAGCCCCAGAACCAAACAATGGTTGAATTTAAAATTCAATTTACATTATTTAAAAATAATATTAAACAGGCTAAACGCCGATGTTACAGGATATTGCCTATGGGAACATGGTGAAACCCTACCAAAACCTCAATCAACCATCTTAGGCCAACTTTGACTATAAAGTGACACTAATGTCTAAGGAACTGTTTGAAGTGACATTGACAGTAGAGAAAAAGGTAGTCGATTTTCAATGATAATTAACCAAAAGGTCATGACCCACAACAAATGATAAAGATTTTAATATCTGAAAATGTCTAACATTTTAAATCTATTGGTTATTGAAAAGAAATTGTGATATACAAAATTAATTTAGAATATAAGATTATTTATATTGACTGTATACCATAACATTAGATTGATCAAATTGATAGAAAGAAAGTAAGCTGCTGTCAATAAAGATAAAAAGATAAAAATAGATGAAGGTGAGAAAAGAGAAAAATCAATATTAGTTGGAAAGTTATTGTACAAAATGAATAAATTGGTAGGTAAACCTTACCAATTTATTCATTTTGTACAATAACTTTCCAACTAATATTGATTTTTCTCTTTTCTCACCTTCATCTATTTTTATCTTTTTATCTTTATTGACAGCAGCTTACTTTCTTTCTATCAATTTGATCAATCTAATGTTATGGTATACAGTCAATATAAATAATCTTATATTCTAAATTAATTTTGTATATCACAATTTCTTTTCAATAACCAATAGATTTAAAATGTTAGACATTTTCAGATATTAAAATCTTTATCATTTGTTGTGGGTCATGACCTTTTGGTTAATTATCATTGAAAATCGACTACCTTTTTCTCTACTGTCAATGTCACTTCAAACAGTTCCTTAGACATTAGTGTCACTTTATAGTCAAAGTTGGCCTAAGATGGTTGATTGAGGTTTTGGTAGGGTTTCACCATGTTCCCATAGGCAATATCCTGTAACATCGGCGTTTAGCCTGTTTAATATTATTTTTAAATAATGTAAATTGAATTTTAAATTCAACCATTGTTTGGTTCTGGGGCTATTTAGCAAGTATGCACGTAAGTAATCTAACCACATTTTTAGCTTTTAAAAATTTCAACCATCTTTCAATTCTAATAGTGGGATTACTTATTTTATTGTAGATTCACTGATGATGGACCGATAGGTCTGAAAACGTTCTGAATTGGACATTTTTATTCAATCCATTGGGATTTTTAAGTTTTAATAAATATACCAATTTACATAGAAGTGGTTTTACTTCTTGTTAGAGTTTTTTAAGAATCATTATGAAATACTTTACACCTAAGGGAGTGGCACCAACACAAACAAAAATCAGAGTCGAAGGACTAAATACGGAATACATACTTATATAAAATAGAATGTCGGAGAAGATTGCTGAGAATGGAATATTAGAAAACGATAACATCGAGGAAAGCTGGGAAAAACTCAAAGGTGACATAATTAAGGGTGTTCAAAAATCATCAAAATTAAAGACGCCAATAATAAGGAAGAGAAGGACAAATATAAAATAACAAAAATAGTCGAAAGCTTCTACAAAACCTTGTACAGCTCGCAAAGCCAGCCTAATGAATCAACAAAGGAGAACGTCAAAAGAAAAATAAAAAACGTGGGATCAGAAGTACTACCAAATATAAAGGGATTCGAAATAGAAAGAGCTAATAGAAAGAACTAAAAAATAATAAAGCTCCAAGACACAACGGTATAATTACCGAGCTCTTGAAAACAAGCAAAAGAGTAACAATCCCTATACTAACACAGCTATTTAATAAATGTCTCCATAATAGCAAGATTCCTAAAGACTTCAAGTAAAGTCTAGTAAACTCTTACACAAAAAAGGGAACAAATGTTACCTACAGAATTATATACCTATATCGTTGACCTACAAAATGGACAGTTACCAACCGGTGGAACAGGCTGGCTTCCGCAAAGGATATAGTACATCAGACCATCTGTTGACAATGAGAACATTGATAGAGAAGGCAAATGAATACCAACTACCCGTATTTCTTGCCTTCGTAGACTATAAAAAGGCGTTTGATAGTATCGAGATGTGGGCCATAGAACAAACTATTAATAATTGTAGAATTGATTCGAGATATAGACAACTAATATATAATATATATGAAAATGCAACTATGATAGTACAACTAGACAGAAGACTAGTCCAGAAAGAGCAATGGAAAGAGCAATGTTAGGTATACGACTGTCAAATAAAAAGAAGAACGACTGGGTAAGATCAAAAACAACAGTCGAGGACATAACAACAAAAGTTGCCAAGCTTAAATGGAGCTTCGCAGGCCACACTGCTATACTAAAATCACAATCAAGATGCAGTAGAAGTAAACAAACCGAGACACGTTAACTGTTACAAGTAGCATTCGTGAAGCATGATTTACAGTCATCATTTGTGATTTACAATTACAATGTATATACATTATAAATCACGATTCAGGAGTGCTCCTTGTAACAGTTAACGTGTCTCGGCTTGTTTACTTCTACTGCGTCTTGATTGTGAATGTAGTATAGACAAAAAGACCAACGTTGGAATGCAACAATACAACAATGGAGACCTTACCAAAGTAAAAGACCGAGAAGAAGACCACATATGAAGTGGGTTGATGATATTAAAAGAGTAGCCGGAACAAATTGGAAATATGTTGCACAGGATAGAGACCGATGAAAGGAGTTGGGAGAGGCCTATGTCCAAACGTGGACGTTAGAAGGCTAAGAAGAAGAACATAATTAACGCAGCAACAGAATAACTTGGAAAGAGGAAAGTAACGAATATGTACTAACGTATTTAAAAAGAAAACCTCATGGTTTAGAGAGGAAGTGAAGAAAAAATGTAGAGAAAAGGAGAAAGCCTTTTTACAATACAGAACAAAACAAGCATAACAGGCATACAACCACTATAAATGAATAAGAAACTAAACGAATACTTTAGTCAGACAAATAAAAAAAATAAATGGCAGAGTTTCTCAAAACACATGGAACACCACTTCTTCGGACCACAAAACGAAATATGGAGAATGATCAGAGGAGAAAGAAAAGAGATGAACGAACTAATAAAAACGAAACACATTCAGAAGGAAACATAGGCAGACTATTTTCGATCTCTATTTGCTAAAGGTGACGATAATGAACGACCAACACCTGAAGTTACGACAAACTAAGAAATGAAGGACGCATTAAGGAAATTAAAAAATAACACCAGCAGAGAACAGAATATGAAACGAATTCCTAAAGTACGCAGGACAAGATCTGACTAAACAACTATTAAAACTAATACAAAAAATAATAGAATAAAACACAATACCACAAGAATGGATATCAAGCATCCTAATATCTCTCTTAAAAAAGGGAGAAAAATCGGACCCTGAGAATTACACGGGGATTAATTTATATAACACAACATTACAATTAACAACCAAAGTGATAACAAACAAACTGAATAAAATTATAACATTAGCAGAAAAACAAGGTTTTAGGTCGGGTTTTAGGTATCCAACTTGGTGTATATGCATTTTGGATTTATCGTAGTTACGCGTGACATTGCAACCCTGACAGAACTATTGGTGACATCTGGTGACTGTCTCAATTAGAATCAAACAAATTTATTCATAGCGTTGACCAACTGTTACTTTTTAAACAATGTTTGTATCGTATCTCAGTTGCCATTATAATTTTTAGTAATGTGTTTTATTTTCAATCTAAATTTAATAATAAAAATTGTATTTTGGAACAACTTTTGATGTGAAAGTTAAAAGGTCAAAAGAGCCATTTTCTTTACACTTGGTATTTATTAGATTAACTATTTATTACTAATGACAATATACAAATTGGTATACTGAAGAAATTCAATTGTGATTAGAAAATGGGTATAATTAACAGAAGCAAACAATTAAAAGATAATTGATAATTATTATTAACTGCAGGTATCCAAACAAAAATATGTACATTATTGTATAAACATAACATTACTAAATTGTTTAGTACCATTTTACACTGGACGTTCAAGGATATCTGTGAAAGTAGCTAGGGCCTGACTATGTATTTATTTTTTTTACATGTAGCTCATATAGTTAAAAAAATTGTTTAAATACAATGCCACTCAATTAGATTCTCAAAGAATTTTCATTTTTATCTTAGAAGCTGTCAGTTCCACACCGAGCGAAGTGTAGCCAATCGTAGTGTATATCTTCCTTTACCTATTATATAGGGTGTGTCAAAAGTAGCGGGACGGTCGAATATTTCGTGAAACGAACATCGGATCGAAACACTGAAACGTGTTCAATGATTTTCAAAAATCTATTAAATGACTCCAAACACGACCCCCAAACCCCCCATTCTGTGGTGTTTGGTGGGGGTAACTTCAAAATCTTAAATAGGAACCCCCATTTTTTAATGCAAATTTGGATTTCTTATGCAAAAATAAGTAACTTAAAAAGGTTTATCCTTATACACTAGAAAAATTATGCAAAACGGCCTAATATCTCGAGAAATTCACCTCTAAATGAAAAAATAAAAAAAAGTGTTCAATATTTTTCAAAAATCTAACTAATGGCAACAAATATGACCCGCGCCCTACTATACATTAAAGATAAAGATATTAAATTAATACGAACCACTATATTTATTGCAGGTTCTAATTCTACAAAACATTCTTATAAAACTGTATTCAGTACCATAAAAATTAGTTTGCGGACTTCGGAGCTGTATATGTTTTTCAGTGATTACAGCACCATCTATCACGATTCGATAAAAAGTTCAGATAAAAATTGGTTACTTTTTCACATAAAATCCTGATCTGAATAGCCACTTTACACGATGCAAGTAATTGCGAAATTTATTGCACAAGTTCTTGCAGCAAGAACTTCTGCAATAAGTTGCAACTAGCTTTCTGCAATAAAGTGATTACACGGTGCAAGTAATTGCATAAACTGACATGAAATGAACAGAAACTTTGACATACCATAAATTTTAGGTTATGTTGTTTTTATAAATTAAAAATGTATTTTTTTGAGTAGAGTTATCGATATATTAGATTAAAAATGTTAGATTATAATTTGAGAAAATTATAATATGTATTATGTATAACAAAATCAAATAATACCTAATGCAAGTATACCTATAATACATTATTCATTTACAAAAGGAAATAAGTTGTTAAACATTGTTAAATACAAAAGAAATAAAAATAGAATATAGTTTCTTTAATCCCTATGTTGCATAATTAAAGTTATCCACCAGAATAATGTTATCTGTGAAGCGTGAAATTGGTAAAAAGTTCCTCTAGTTTTGTCAAAAATTGTTTAATTTGAAATTTCGGATGATAGAATATCAAAACAAACAGTGTAGCCTTAAAAGTTACTAAAAACATACCCAAATTGCAGAAAAAATTGCATGAAAAATAGGACATGTTCTATTTAGCTGCAACTTCTTGCAGCAAGAAATTGCTGCAAGAAGTTGCAGCTTTTCTGTGCAATTTGCGTATGACACGATGCAATTTCTATTGCTGCAAGAAATTGTGCAATTAGTTGCATCGTGTAAAGTGGCTATAATGAAAAATCTGGTTTTCCATATGATTTCAAAGTTGTCCCCAGCCCCACCCTGAGGGCGTTGTCGTGTTTAATACCATTCGATAGATTTTAAAAAATATGCATCCCGTGTTTTTTGGTTTTTCCTTTGGAAGTGTATTTTTCGATATATTAGACTGTTCCTATAATTTTATCTATGGTGTTGCCGTTGATTGGTATTGCGATAAATCGTTTTTTCCGATTATAGCGCCATGTATGAACCATGAGAAAAAATGTTCATTATAAAAGTTACTTTACTTTACATTATTGAAGTTATACTTCTTTATGATCGAGAGTGAAATTTTATAATACCGGGCGCATGCGCACACAGACAGTATGTAGTTCGTTGCTAATCTTTCTAGATATGTATGTATCAGCGCTGTCAGCGCAAATAAGTCATTAAAAGGATATAATAGTGTTTTTAGTAAATGTATTATTTATTATAATTTTTGTGTCTTTGGATTTGTATTCCTCAGGAATAAGATATTTTATAATTATAGTAAGTATATTTAAAGTATTTTTGTATACTTACTTTACTTGTAAGTATGTATGAGAAATCTTGTAAGCTGTCAAAGCAATGGGAGTTTAGCTCGGTGGTAGCGCGTTCGACCGGAGATCGAGAGGTCGCCGGTTCCAATCCGTGTGTTATCTAACTTTTTTTTTATTTTTAGTATTGTTTTAATAAAAATTTTTGGAAAGTAGTAAGTAAATATTAGTTTAATCTTTAAATACAAATAACCTGTTGAAAGTATATTTATTTCGTTGAAATCATATAATAGAAGTATAACTTCTTACGTGCGTACAAAGTACACACACATTCTTATTCTTTATGAGAGGTCCAAATCTGCAACAAAAAATGGGGATTTTTATTTAAGACTTCAAAGTTGCCTCCCTCCACGCTCTAGAGGGGGTCGTGTTTGGTACCAGTCGATAGATTTTTGAAAAATATTGAACCCGTGTTTTTGCTGTCTTCCATTCCGAAGGCCTTCGCGCTTCTTTTGACACACCCTGTATAATATTAGGAACAGAACGATGACAACATTTTTGAAAAAATTTTGAAAAACCCAGCGACCGAGAGGTCGATTTTTGATTAAAGGGGGACACATGTATCCGGCATTTTCGTTTATTTTAGTTCTCAAAGATATCGGTTGAAAGCCCTTGCAGTTCTCTATACTCTAGTAGTCTTTAAATTTTAAATTCATATATGTATTTGATATTTCTAGTGATGACTTACAAAGACAATACTGACAAGACAAGACTTACAAGACTTTTCTTTCCACATCATGACTTATTTGTTTATTATTCGAAATTCAACTTTTAATACATATAATATCAAATGTTTACCCAACTTGATCTTGTTAATGGTCTTTACAAGTTAACACAATGATGTACGTCCCGTATTTATGGTATTATAAATATGTTAAACATTATAAAGCTACTTTTAATGCTTCAGTTTTAACTTTTTATATTTTTATACGTACTTCTTCCAAGATTCTGAAATAATTTTTGTAATGTAATGTAAGTGAGCATATATGTCGCTCATCGGCCATATCAGCACTGGAGAGGGAAACTGAATGTCACCGATGAGCGACATACGCGTCGAACGTGTAACAATTTTTTATTAATCAATGTTTTACAAAAAAAAATTATAGAAACACAAATTTAGAAATTATACAAACGCATTTCTGGCTATTTCTATCTTGGCTCTTATTTCTATCATTGTTGTCTGAGAACCAGGTTCCTATATATTTGTATTTGTCAACCCTTTCTATCGGTACATTTTCCAAATGTATGTTTGTTTGTATATTTGTATTATTTGTTATTATCATGTATTTGGTCTTTTTTATATTCATTTTTAGTCCATCTTTTTCAAAGAAACTGTTTGTTTTGTTTGGAGATAGGTAATTGAAGTTCTTCAACAGAGCTTGCCATCGCACGGTGTTATCTGCACATCTTATGTTGTTAATAGATCTTTCGTTAATTATTATTCCTTCACTTTGAGATAGATAACTGCTTCTTCAAATATAGATTCACTATCCATTAAATAGTAATGGAGACATAATATATCCCTGCCTAACTCCTCACCTGATTTCATTTTCTGGACTGGGTTCGTTATCTATTACGATTTGTGCTCTTTAATTCCAGTAAAGGTTTTTTATTATTCGTAAATCGCCTTTGTCTATGTCCTGGTCTTTAGAATTTGGACTAATTTTTCATGTCTTACCTTGTCAAATGCTTTCTCAAAATCAACGTAACACACATGCACATCCACATTCATATCCATGCATCTTTGAGCTAACACATTAAAAGCAAATAACGCCTCTCTGGTTCCTAGTCCGTTTTTGAACCCAAACTGACTAGCATTTATTCCTTCTTCCAGTTTTTTATTTATACGACCATGTATTATTTTCAAGAATAATTTGAGAATGTGACATATTAATGATATTGTTCTGTATTCACTGCAATATTTAGCGCTTGTATTTTTAGGGATAGCACAAAAGGTGGAGAGTAACCATTGTTTCGGTATTATAATATGTCCTGTTAATAGAAACGGATATTATATTGATCCTATCCAAACCCCAAATTCCTTCCCTAATATCCCCTCCCACCCACCAACCCGTCTGGCCAGCGTGGTGGGTTATGGCCAAAACCTCCAAAAATCAAAAATGTCGGTTTCAACAGATATACGGAAGATACCCCAGGTGGGTAGGAAGTTTATTCCACAGTCCCACACCGAAATAACGGTCTGCCTCGAGGATTCTGGGGGAGGCAAGTCGACATTGAAAAAGAAGAACAACAAACAACTCCATATAGCAACTTACAACATCCGTTCCATGGCAAAAGACGAAAAACTCTACGAACTAGAAGAGGACTTAGGGAATATGAATTGGGATATAATGGGACTATCAGAAGTTAAAAGAAGAGGTGAAGGGTATGTGGACTTACATTCAGGCAACAGGCTCTATTATAAAGGCAATGAAGACTATACATACGGTGGAGTAGGTTTCTTAATCAACAAGAAGAGAAAATTACAAATTCAAATAATTGACAGCATCTCAGACAGGGTTACATACATGATTTTAAAACTTAATCCAAAAACCAAATTAGAGATTGTGCAAGTTTATGCTCCAACTGAAAAGGCAACTGATGCAGAAATAAATACTTTTTACGAAGATCTTAAGAAAGCTATAGACACCAACAGAGAATCCAAAATAATAATAATGGGAGATTTTAACGCCAAAATTGGAAGTAAGATTGAAGACTCTGAAAGCAAGATTGTAAATTTTGGATTCGGCACAAGAAACACAAGGGGAGAAAAACTTATGGAATTCCTGGAACAAGAAAACTTGTATGTTATGAATACCTTCTACAAAAAGAAACCAAACAGAAAGTGGACATGGGTTGCACCTAACGGAACCACCAAAAATGAAATAGACTATTTTCTCTCAAACAACAAAAGAATATTTGAAGACGTAACAACAATCAACAACATAACAACGGGTAGTGACCATCGTATAGTTAGAGCAAAAATAAATATTAACATGAAAGAAGAGAGAATAAAAATAAAATAAAAATCTGTGGCTAACGGACCCGCATCCAAGCCGTTTTTTCACACACACACACACACACACACACACACACACACACACACACACACACACACACACACACACACACACACACACACACACACACACACACACACACACACACACACACACACACACACACACACACACACACACACACACACACACACACACACACACACACACACACACACACACACACACACACACACACACACACACACACACACACACACACACACACACACACACACACACACACACACACACACACACACACACACACACACACACACACACACACACACACACACACACACACACACACACACACACACACACACACACACACACACACACACACACACACACACACACACACACACACACACACACACACACACACACACACACACACACACACACACACACACACACACACACACACACACACACACACACACACACACACACACACACACACACACACACACACACACACACACACACACACACACACACACACACACACACACACACACACACACACACACACACACACACACACACACACACACACACACACACACACACACACACACACACACACACACACACACACACACACACACACACACACACACACACACACACACACACACACACACACACACACACACACACACACACACACACACACACACACACACACACACACACACACACACACACACACACACACACACACACACACACACACACACACACACACACACACACACACACACACACACACACACACACACACACACACACACACACACACACACACACACACACACACACACACACACACACACACACACACACACACACACACACACACACACACACACACACACACACACACACACACACACACACACACACACACACACACACACACACACACACACACACACACACACACACACACACACACACACACACACACACACACACACACACACACACACACACACACACACACACACACACACACACACACACACACACACACACACACACACACACACACACACACACACACACACACACACACACACACACACACACACACACACACACACACACACACACACACACACACACACACACACACACACACACACACACACACACACACACACACACACACACACACACACACACACACACACACACACACACACACACACACACACACACACACACACACACACACACACACACACACACACACACACACACACACACACACACACACACACACACACACACACACACACACACACACACACACACACACACACACACACACACACACACACACACACACACACACACACACACACACACACACACACACACACACACACACACACACACACACACACACACACACACACACACACACACACACACACACACACACACACACACACACACACACACACACACACACACACACACACACACACACACACACACACACACACACACACACACACACACACACACACACACACACACACACACACACACACACACACACACACACACACACACACACACACACACACACACACACACACACACACACACACACACACACACACACACACACACACACACACACACACACACACACACACACACACACACACACACACACACACACACACACACACACACACACACACACACACACACACACACACACACACACACACACACACACACACACACACACACACACACACACACACACACACACACACACACACACACACACACACACACACACACACACACACACACACACACACACACACACACACACACACACACACACACACACACACACACACACACACACACACACACACACACACACACACACACACACACACACACACACACACACACACACACACACACACACACACACACACACACACACACACACACACACACACACACACACACACACACACACACACACACACACACACACACACACACACACACACACACACACACACACACACACACACACACACACACACACACACACACACACACACACACACACACACACACACACACACACACACACACACACACACACACACACACACACACACACACACACACACACACACACACACACACACACACACACACACACACACACACACACACACACACACACACACACACACACACACACACACACACACACACACACACACACACACACACACACACACACACACACACACACACACACACACACACACACACACACACACACACACACACACACACACACACACACACACACACACACACACACACACACACACACACACACACACACACACACACACAAGAAGGGAGAAAAAGAATATTAAAAAAAACAACGCGAATAGATGCCTTTAAAGTAAAAACAAATGAAGAGCAATTCCGATGAGAGGTCTTAGCGGATAAGTTCGAGTATGATCCTTCACATAATCAAGATGAAATTGACGAAATCAACAAAAACATCAATAAGAACCTTCTCGAAGCCGGACTACAAGGTCGCAAAGAAAACACGTACTAAAGAAGACAAAATAAGCAACGAAACTAAACAACTAATGACGGAAAGAAGACAACTACTAACGCAAAACAAACGCCATACTCAAGAATACATAGAACTTAATAAAACAATTAGAAAAGAACTTAATAAAACCATTAGAAAAGAACTAAAACGCGACTTACAAAAATGGAATGAGAACTTAATAGAGCGAGTCATTGAAAACAACAGAGGCTTAAAATGTTTAAGACCCGCACTGGGTGTTCAAAAAATCATCAAAACTAAAGACGCCAATAGTAAGGAAGAGAAGGACAAATATAAAATAACAAAAATAGTCGAAGACTTCTACAAAAGCTTGTACAGCTCGCAAAGCCAGCCTAATGAATCAACAAAGGAGAACGTCAAAAGAAAAATAAAAAAGGTGGGATCAGAAGTACTACCAAATATAAAGGGATTCGAAATAGAAAGAGCTTTAAAAGAACTAAAAAATAATAAAGCTCCAGGACAGGACGGTATAATTGCCGAGCTCTTGAAAACAAGCAAAACAGTAACAATCCCTATACTAACAGAGCTATTTAATAAATGTCTCCATAATAGCAAGATCCCTAAAGACTGGAACGAAAGTCTAGTAATACTTTTACACAAAAAGGGGACAAATGTGACCTACAGAATTATAGACCGATATCGTTGCTCAGTCAAGTATACAAACTATTTATGAGAATTATTAACAACCGGTTGACCTACAAAATGGACAATTACCAACCAGTGGAACAGGCTGGTTTCCGCAAAGGATATAGTACATCAGACCATCTGCTGACAATGAGAACATTGATAGAGAAGGCAACTGAATACCAACTACCCGTATTTCTTGCCTTCGTAGACTATGAAAAGGCGTTTGATAGTATCGAGATGTGGGCCATAGAACAAGCTATTAATAATTGTAGAATAGATTCGAGATATAGACAACTAATACATAATATATATGAAAATGCAACTATGATAGTACAACTAGACGAAAATACAAATCCCATCCCTATTAAGAGAGGCGTGAGACAAGGAGACATAATATCGCCAAAGCTTTTCAACCTAGCACTAGAAGACGTCTTCAAAACGACAAATTGGTCAACCTATAACCTATGGCATTAACGTTAATGGCAAGAAGCGACGACATTGTGATTATAGCGAGCTCATTCGAGGAACTGCAAATTATGATAGAGGAACTCGCAGGCAGCTCCCAATACGTCGGCCTGAAAATGAACATGAAGAGAACAAAAATGATGACAAACACAGATGACCCCAGACGTATAACTATAAATGGAAGTGAGATAGAAACAGTCCAGGAATATATCTACCTAGGCCAAATCCTGAAACTTGACAAAGAAAACCAAAGTGCGGAAATTATTAGGAGAGCAAGACTAGCATGGGCAGGATTTGGAAAACTTGGTTGGATACTTAAGAACCGCAAAATACCTCAATATTTGAGGACCAAAGTATTCAACCAGTGCATCCTTCCTATCATGACATATGGATGTTAAACCTGGACCCTAACCAAGGCAAATATGAATAAACTAGCCACAACAGAAAGAGCTATGGAAAGAGCAATGTTAGGTATACGACTGTCAGATAAAAAGAGGAACGACTGGGTAAGATCAAAAACAAAAGTCGAGGACATAACAACAAAAGTTACCAAACTTAAATGGAGCTTCGCAGGCCACACTGCTAGACAAAAAGACCAACGTTGGAATGCAACGATACAACATTGGAGACCTTACCAAAGTAAACGACCGAGAGGAAGACCACAGATGATATGGGTTGATGATATTAAAAGAGTAGCCGGAACGAATTGGAAATATGTTGCTCAGGATAGAGACCGATGGAAGGAGTTGGGAGAGGCCTATGTCCAAACGTGGACGATAGAAGATAGAAGGCTAAGAAGAAGAAGAAGATTATATTGATTATATTACTTTTTTCGAAATGATTGGTTATGACAACTTTTAAAACATTAGTGAATTTTCAATAATCTATTGATTTCGAATTAAACTGTCAATGTAATAGTTTCATAAAAACAACGAAGAACCATTAAACATTTTTATTGCGAAAAAATTGATCTCATCTAATATAATTTTTTAAAACGTAGGTACTGTAATTTAGCGGCCCTGGCACGAGAATTTTGCTCTCCAGTGTTGCCAACATGGCTTGAGTTGCACACCGGGTTTGACGATAAATTTGATCGTTTGTGAGCCGTTTTAACGTTATTAAAAAATTTTAGCGCAAGTTTGCGGCGTCTCCAAGAAAATATATCATAAGTAGTGTTCGCGCTGTACAATATGAACGTATTCAGAGTAAGTTCGGGATTAGTTTTCAAGGCGCAGGCGTCAACGTAAACTTATCCTGGACATGTTCAGGATTTTTCGCTCCACGAACAATTTTCGGATTCGTAATGTAATGACGGGTTGCATACATTAACGTTAGAGAAGGAAGCCTTTTGTGTGCTTTTGTTGTCCCTTTTCATAGATAAGGTGTCCGGTGTCCCTTTCTTATTTCGAAATCAATGTCAACAAAAATTGCAATAAATGCAACAAATTCGTATGTCAACAAAGAAAGAGAATAACAGCAACAGGCAAAGGATTAACTTTCTATTCAATGCCTTTCTTAGAAGTTAGAAATTTGATTAGCGTCTCTATTATTTCGACAACATAATAATCATTTTCCAATTTTTCTTCTTCTTAAGGTGCCATCTCCGTTACGGAGGTTGGCAATCATCATAGCTATTTTAATTTTTGAGGCAGTAGCTCTAAATAGTTGTTTTGAGCTGCATCCAAACCATTCTCTGAGGTTCTTCAGCCATGAAAATTCGTCTTCTGCCGATGCTTCTTCTGCCATCTATCTTTTCCAATTTTTATATACTATAATGTATTGAATTTGATAGGTTGTGGCATTGTGTTGTGGTTTATTACACCACAAAAATAAGAAATATAACAAAACACAAAAAATAGTTTCAGAATAAGTTTGATGTGTTGTTTATGTTTCATTATATTCAATAAGAGACTAATTTAACTCATAAATTAAACTGAAAAATAAACCACAAGAATATGTAGGTACTTATAAGCTTATCTAGATAGAAGAAATTAAATAAAAACAGAGTACAATTTATTGTAATACTACCGTAATAGATAATTATCAAATATCGAATGAAAAGTAATAAGATAATAATACTAGAAAAGGTACCTACTTATTTATAAACATACTAAATGGAAACCATTGACAAAAGCTTTAATTAAAAAGCTTTGATTAAAAAGCTTTAATATAAAAAATATTAAAATTTGTTTGAAGCAGAATAATAGTCAGAATGTCAAGAAATTGTTCCCAAATATTTTGTGCGCCTGTGCGAACTTAAAATCCGAAACAAAATCCCCGAACGTCGAGAGCGTATCCCAGACACGTTCAGGATCTTTTTTCTGTACTGCGCGAACACCGAATTAAAAATCCGGAGGGTGTTCAGAGGGAAAGATTCGACCTCCGCGAACGCTCAATTTTGTAATGCGCAGGCGTTCTCCCTCTGGGTACACCCAGGATGTCCTGCGCGAACAAAGCTAATGTCAAGAAATTCTTCCTAAATATTTTGTGCGCCTGTGCGAACTTAAAATCCGAAACAAAATCCCCGAACGTCGAGAGCGTATCCCGGACACGTTCAGGATCTTTTATCTGTACTGCGTGAACACCGAATTAAAAATCCGGAGGGTGTTCAGAGGGAAAGATTCGACCTCCGCGAACGCTTAATTTTGTAATGCGCAGGCGTTCTCCCTCTGGGTACACCCAGGATGTCCTGCGCGAACAAAGCTAATGTCAAGAAATTCTTCCTAAATATTTTGTGCGCCTGTGCGAACTTAAAATCCGAAACAAAATCCCCGAACGTCGAGAGCGTATCCCGGACACGTTCAGGATCTTTTTTCTGTACTGCGTGAATACCGAATTAAAAATTCGAAGGGTGTTCAGAGGGAAAGATTCGACCTCCGCGAACGCTCAATTTTGTAATGCGCAGGCGTTCTCCCTCTGGGTACATCCAGGATGTTTTGCGCGAACAAAGCTCCTGTGAAGGGCCTTGCAAATAATCCAGAGCTATAAGGTATTCGATATATTCAGCAAGATGGTGCACCGCCTCATTACGGATTGCAAGTTTGTGAGTTTCTAAATGACCAGTTTAGTGATTGGATAGGTACAAGAGATACAATTGAATGGCCTGCGTGTTCGCCAGATTTGACGCCCTGGCCCGCCCGATTTTGCCTTGTGGGGAGTACTTAACCTTCCCAACCCCTCATCTATGTTAACCTTTTCACTGTGGGAACCGGATATATACGTAAAATAATTTCGGGCCGTACAACGGGAACCGGCTAAATACGCGTAGCCTTTTTCGGCATTCGCTGCGGCAACCGCATGCCTCAGATATTGTTTGCGTATTGCATGTTGCCCATAGAAGGGAGTTAGGCATGTTAGATCAAAATTTACAATACATTTAAAAATTCATACATTTCAAGAATCTAACACCAACAAATTAACAGTCATAACCGGGTTGATCAGCATAGGCATGAAACACCCGTACCAGAGACCATACTACTTTTATAACTAGCCGCAGTGAAAGGTTAAAAAAAGTTTTTGCCAATTTGAAGTTCTCCGTGTGAACTTGTAAGTCTGTAGAATGACTTGTTTCACTGTGTATAAGCGTTGCCAAAAATGTATTGATGAAGGTGGTTTACATTTTGATCATAAAATGTAAAGAATGCACGTTTTTGTGCCTACTTATTTACAATAAACAATAAACGTTTTTTTTACTTCAGTTATTTTTGCTTTTATTAATATACAAAACGGTTAACTGACTTTTGGTCCACCCGGTATAGCCGGGTGCGGAGAAAGCCCTTTCAGTCTCTATGCTGGTCGGTTTTAAGGTCATCAAATATTCATAGACCATGGACAAATGATTGCCTTTCACTACTTCTATCTCATAAAAGGCCATTTCCTTTTCCAAAATCTTTTCGTGATCTTTTAGAATTTAGAGAATCGGTTTATTTGGTTATAAAAGTTTTTTCTTTCTCGTTTCAATTCAATTTCAAGTTCTTGTTCCAAATTAAAATTCACGGCCTCCGGATTAGTTGGCCCATCTTCTTCCATTATATCCTCTTGCACTGGTTCCACAATCACTTGTTTATTTATACGATTCAACAAATTTTCATCTCTTGTCGCATTGCATGCTTTTTCGGCATGGGGAAGTAACCAGCATTGTTTAGTCCTTCGTCATACTTTTTTGGATTTTGTAAGTACACTAAATATATACCTGTAATTTCGGAGAGGCGCCGTTCCGCGATTCTGTTGCGTAATACTTCCGATGGATCGGCACTAAGGTGACTAAGGCTAAGGCTACACCACAGATCACCTACCTCCTAAGAGAGTTAAGTGATCTGTGGGCTACACTTCTGGCTATTTAGTTTGTCTTAAGACAAATTTCAAGGTTGTGTCGGCTGTTATCAAAGTGGACTCTCTTCTGCAAAGAGCGTCTACAGCCAGTTTCACCGCGGTTAAAGAGTGGCGATCAACTCATCGATTATTGGCCACTCGCCAGCAGAGAATATTTATTATCGCAGAATCAATGTCTATCAACGCTTTATCAATGCAAACTTTTAGGCTGTAGAAACTTTCCAGCATACTGAGCTATACTGCTAGCGCGATAGAATAGCAAGTTCCGACTCGAGGCTTTGAATAAAGAGGCTAATGAAGACATTAAGTAACTTATTTCGAATTTGAGACGTTTGCGGATCCGTGCTGCAAACCATGCTGGATGTAAAAATGGATCCAGCAATTGCAATCTTTACCCATAACGCTTTAGTAACTGCAAATTTAGCATCCTTGCCTCCCCTACTATTAACCTCTATTTGAAGATTTGCGTTTATAATGAGCTGCCAGTTGCAAACAAATAGACTTTAGGGGGAGGAAGGCAGTTTTCGTTTGTATTTGCTTCAGAGTTGGACCACCATCTCCAGATAGCTATTTCTGCCTCTCAGGCGTTATTAATGGAGCTATGCAGTAACAACTTTGAACCAAACATCAACAGACTGCCTTATTTAATGGAAATTACCGCGAATGCAAATAGTTCCACCTTTGAAACGCAAATCAGCGACATATCTCGTAAAACGAGGAAGTCGAAAAGTCTCAGATACAAAGTTTTCTACAATAAAACAATTAAAATAATTGAAATAAAATAAACAATATTTTACATCTAAGACTTTTCGTTAAAAGAAACTGCTTTCTGGCTGCATCCTGAATCTCCGGCTTTAACAATTTATAAGCACGGAGGCGACGAATATAGAAGGAAGCAGAAGGAAAAACGGTCACGTATCTACCTTCTTTTCGTCTAGGAAAAGGGTCGAAAGACAGTTTCAAGTAGATACTCAAAAATCTGAGTAAAGATGAAAAAGGGGAAAGGCTGTTTTTGTTTTTATTTGATTCAGAGTTGAACCACCATCTCCAGATAGCTATTTCTGTCTCTCAGGCATTATCAATGGAGCTATGCAGTCACAACTCTGAACCAAACATCATCAACACTGTCTTATTTAAAGGGAAATTACCGCGAATGCAATAGTTCCACCTTTGAGACGCAAATCAGCGACATCTCGCGTAAAACGAGGAAGACGAAAAGTCTCAGATACAAAGTTTACTACAATAAAACAATTAAAATAATTGAAATAAAATAATCCAAATAGACTTTGCTTTAAAATACGGATGTAGGCGAATTAGCTTAAAAGTCGTTCTCCATTCATTACACATATTAAAAATTTAATTGTGCAATCATGCTTTAGCTTTTTTTTCTCTTTTAGCATAGGTATCTCCAGTTCCAACAAGTCATTTTCCTGATAAGTTAATGTCATCCCGCCAATCAAGACCAGCTGCATGGGACGATGTGCAAGTCCGTTATCAATACTCAGGGGCCTGATTCTAATTCATTTCGACAGTCGCAATTTCATTTCGACACCGCCATGACAGCCGCAGTTTAGCGATTCTTATTCATTTCGATATTAGTTACAACTGGGGATATTAACCTTATCATGTTGAGACTGCTCAGAATTTGGGTTGGCGCTCCAGTTTATTGGAATTTGTTGATAGTCTGGGAAAATTATCAAAAAATGCCATTTTTGGGAAAAATTATTTACCAGCTATTTTATTGCTAAAATCGAATCTTAAGATTGCATATATTAGTAATATGGGGTATGACAAGTCCGCAGAAAGTGTGTTATTTTATTTATAAACACATTAACACTCCTAAATCTTCTTTTTTTTTTAATCTGTAACTCCTAAAATTTTTCCTTTGAGCCAAAAACACTCAAATAAAAATTCACCGTAATTTAGTTCTGCACAAAGTTATTTTTTTTTTCCGATTTCCTTCAACCAAATTTTTACTCAGAAAATCCGAGTTTTCCCAAAAAATCTGCAATTTTCAATTAAAATTTTAGGGAAGTACCTAATTATTTGTCAATAATTAAATAATTGATGACATGAAAGATTTATTATAGTAGATTATACAGAGGGGCTAAATTATGGAATAAATTCATTTCTTTAAAACGGACGATTTTGGAGCAAAATCCCGAAAGAGGTCGATTTTTATTTTTAAATTAGAATTTTTTGGCATATATTTCTTACTAGTGACGTCATCCATCTGAGCGTGATGACGTAATCGATAATTTTGTTAATGGGAATAGGGGTCGTGTGGTATGTCATTTGAAAGGGTGTTCAATTCTCTATTCAGTAATATAAACATTATTATCATTAGGTATTTATACAGGGTTGCCAAAAAAAATTTTTGAATTGAATTAATTGGCGCAAAAAGAAGAATGTATGTAATTTATTTAACTCAAAATACATTGTACTGCTGTCAGAAAATAGAAAAAAAGGTTTATTTCACAAATAAGCATTTCTTTTAGCTTAAATTAAATCACAAACAGCCTCCCTCCTACCTATTGGCAATTTGAACATTTAATTTAATAGTCCTGTCGCCAGGGGGGTACAACGGCCTCATTTATTCAGATGGACTTACCCAAGTTTTTTTCATGTATTTTGACTCGTAGAATACGAATTTTTTGGGTAACAGTTGATCCGGATGTCGATAAGATTGTTATTGACCAAGAACTTGAGGAATTACATAACAGAGATTTCTCGCAAAACAAAACATTTTTTTGTATTTTTTGGGTCATTCTAAGTAAAAAATGTTCTAACAAGTTTTCCCGTAGGATGCTCAGTTTTCGAGAGAAACGCGGTTGAACTTTCAAAAAATCGAAAAACTGCAATTTTTAAACCCGAATAACTTTTGATTAAAAAATAAAATAGCAATTCTGCTTAGCGCCTTTGAAAGTTCAAGTCAAATTATATCGGTTTTGATTATTTGCATTGCTAAAAATTTATTGTGTTATTGTTAAACAAAGCTACAAACACCTAGTGCGTGAGTGATGCTTTCTATGATTTCTCATTTAAAATCGAACGAGTAGGTAGAATAGGTACTAGTGCAATCGAGGCTATTTCTACGTAGCATGCGTTAAAACGCATGTAAAGGCACGGGAAACACTATGTGTTTATAGCTCTGTTAAACAATAAAAAAATACGTATTTTTTATGGGAAATAAGCCACAATTTTATTAAAAAATGAATTTATTAACGTTTCGAAGCCCAAATCGGGTTTCGTTGTCAAAATACAAAATACTATTAAAATAAAACAAACATGTTGTTGCTAAGTAAAAAAATTCTTCTAATAATTTATTTAATCTGACTCATTTATATTGGCAATTCAGACGTATATTATACATTTTAAAGTAGAAGACTTTAAAATGATATCGCCAATATTTATTTAGTATATACGTCTGAATTGCCAATATAAATGAGTCAGATTAAATAAATTATTAGAAGAATTTTTTTACTTAGCAACAACATGTTTGTTTTATTATAATAGTATTTTGTATTTTGACAACGAAACCCGATTTGGGCTTCGAAACGTTAATAAATTCATTTTTTAATAAAATTGTGGCTTATTTCCCATAAAAAATACGTAATTATAAAAATGCCACAAGGAAATAGCTTCAGAACAACAATAAAAAAATAAATTTTTAGCAATGCAAATATGTAATTAAAACCGATATAATTTGACTTAAACTTTCAAATGCGGTAAGCAGACTGGCTATTTTATTTTTTAATCAAAAGTTATTCGGGTTCAAAAGTTGCAATTTTTCGATTTCTTGAAAGTTCAACCGCGGTTATCTCGAAAACTAGCCATCCTACGAAAAAAATTGTAGAAACATGTTTTGCTTAGAATGACCCAAAAAATACCAAAAAATGTTTTGTTTTGCGAGAGATCGCGGTTATGTAATTCCTCAAGATCTTGGTCAATAACAATCTTGTCGACATGCGGATCAACTGTTACCCAAAAAATTAGTATTCTACGGATCAAAATACATGAAAAAAACTTGGGTAAGTCCATCTAAATAAAGGAGGCCGTTGTACCCCCCCTGGCGACCAGGGGCGGATTTATTCATTAGTGGGCCCGGTGCTAATTCTTGTAGAGGGCCCTACCCAACTCTTTTTTGACAAGGCACTTTAAAAATTAAAACAATATAAACTTCAGTACATTTAAAATTATGCGAAAGATACAAGGCTAAGACAAGGTAACGCTTTATTTCTTTGTTTATTTTCAACAAATGCTTCTTCTTCTTCTTCTTCAGTTTATTGGCCTCCACCTACTTGGGTATTTGGCCAGCTCATCGTCTCGGAACAAGGGAAAAATCCCTTATTCACTTACAATTTGGAGTTAGTACATTGTACAATTTGTTTCTTCTTCTTCTTCATCTTTTTCTTCTTCTTCTTTAGTTAACTAGAAATTTTGGTTGGTGTGGGACAAACATGACAAGATAAAAAAATTTCACGCTGCAACCTCTCTTTCCTTGTCTAAGGGGGCAACTGTCTATCAATACACAATGTTCTTTTTCTTCTTTGATTTAGGAGAAATTTTGAGTTGGCATGGGACAAATACAAAAACTTAACTTTTTTTTTTTTCCAACGACATTAAACTTTACTCTCTCAAGGGCAACTGCCGACTACTACACAATCTTATTCTTCTACTTCTTTTTTAGTTTACTGGCAATTTTGAGTTGGCATGGGACAAATTCAACAAAGACACAAACTTTGCTCTCAGGAGCAACTGCCGACCATTACACAATCTTATTCTTCTACTTCTTTTTTAGTTTACTGGCAATTTTGAGTTGGCATGGGACAAATTCAACAAAGACACAAACTTTGCTCTCAGGAGCAACTGCCGACCATTACACAATCTTATTCTTCTACTTTTTTTTTGAGTTTACTGGCAATTTTGAGTTGGCATGGGACAAATATAACAAGACACAAACTTTTTTCTCTCAGGGGTAACTGCCGATCATTACACAATCTTATTCTTCTATATCTTATTTACAGGCAATTTTGAGTTGGCATGGAATAAATACAACAAAGGCACAAACTTGTCTTATACAGGGCAACACCTGACCATTACACAATCCCATGTTGTTGCCTCAGATAGGTATAGTGAAAGACCCAGGTGATTACAGAATGTTTATATAGAAACAAAAGATTATATTATTCGGATATACGAATTATATTTTCACGTGTACTTTTGACATATTTTTCAAATTATTTATAATATATTCATTTATGTTATTAATTTATTTTCAATATTTTACTTTCCTCATAACTTAATTTTGTGTATATTCAAAAAATGTATTAAAAGTTTAATAAGAACCAACTGCGGTTTATAAAGAAGGGTTGTAAGGGATATAGGTGTTGGGCACCCATTTTTAGCTAATTCATTATATAAATCAAAATTTTGCACAGTATTAATAGGGCATTCAAGAATCACATGTTGTAAATCTGCTAATTGACCACATTCACAATAAGGATGTTCTACTATCCCCATTTTAAATAGGTGATTTGGAACCAAACAGTGACCTGTACGCATTCTGATAATAGTTGTTATATGTCTTCTATCTATGTAAGGAACATTAAGATACCAAGGACTATTTTTGAAAACTGGTTGTAGCTGTTGATACCAAATACCTTTATATTTAAAAGATTCCTTCCACTCTTTTTTAAATTCATCCCAGTACATTTTTTTAAAAAAGGGAAAATAGTCATCTTTCTCCACCTTTATGTTTACTGGACAATTGAGACAACGACCTACATTAGCAAGTGAATCAGCTTTAATATGTATTTCCTAATACTCCGGAATGCCCTGGGATCCATGCAATGATAATATCTAAATTAATATTTTTTGCTTCTAATATAAGTCTTTTTGTCATTCCTGAACAACCATTTACTACCTTTAAAGTTTTGTTATTAATTTTCTGGATAGCACTTTGAGAATCTGTAAAAATGATAGCTTTGTTAATATTTTTTTCTATGCAAATTGATACTGCTTTATTTATTGCGATTATTTCAGCATTACAAATTTGAATATGGCTAAATAACTTGGCAGAAAAATTATACTCTAAGGATGGGATATGTACACCCATACCTGAAGTATTTAATATGGGATCCACTGAACCATCAGTGTAAATCCATGTATATGTATGATATTTTTCACAAAATTCATTATAAAACTTTTGTTGACTATAAATTTCTGTTTTGGTAACTTTAGATGATATAATATTGACTGGTTCTACAAGATATTTTAATTCTATTTCATAAATAGGATTTATTTCTGATTGTTTAATATTTATAATTTCATTTTGGGAATTAATGTTTGCTTCTATTAAATATGGATATTGTCTATATTTCCAATAGCCAATATTTGATTTACAATAATTTGTAATATTATTAATTATTTCCTCCAATGGATTACCCTTTAGTTCTTTAATTTTAAGTAACATTTTCATAGAAAGAATTTTTCTTCTATATTCTAGAGACATTTCACCACATTCAGATAATAATGCATTTGTAGGAGTTGAACGCATACAACCAGTAACAATTCTTAAAGCTTGAAATTGTATGGAATCCAATTTTTTTAAAACCGTTTTGTTTCCAGGTGTTAAGATACTACCAGCATAGTCTAGATGTGATCTCACTAAACCTTTATAAATGGTTATTAGGGTCTTAGGATCCGATCCCCACCAGGTTCCACATAATGCTCTCATTATATTAAGCCCCTTCTCCGATTTATTGCAAGTATTCTGAATGAACTCTGACCAGTTTAAAGACCCAGTTAAATTAGCCCCTAAGTATTTAACTGATTCCGACCAGTGAATTATATTATTATTATACATAATATAAGGAATATATTTGTAACTTTTCCTTTTTCTGAACAATACAGCTGATGATTTATTAATAGAAATTTGTAAATTATGCTCAGTTACCCAAGCATGAATCTTTTTTAAATTATCATTTATCTCTGTTATTAGTTTATTTGGATCTTCACCTACTATTGTCATAACTATATCATCTGCATATTGAATTAATTGAGCCCTACCTAATGGAATTTTGTGAATATTTTTGGTATAGATGTTAAATAATGTGGGGCTTAGTGGGGATCCCTGCGCTAAACCTAAATTGGATACCTTTGGGCCAATTATATTATTCTTACAATCTTTAATAAAAATTTCCCTATTATTTCAAAATGCAAAAATAAGATTTACTAAATCGATCGGAATATTCATCTCTATTAGTTTTTCATACATCAAATATATATTAACATTATCATAAGCTGCTTTGATATCCAAAAATACTGCAATTAACTTTTTATTCTTACTAAAGGCTTCCAATACTTTATGTGTTAGTAGATTTACTGCCTCCATACTTCCTTTTCCTCTTCTAAAACCTATCTGTAATTTAGGCAGTAATCTATTGCCCTCTATAAACCACTCTAACCTATTTTTTATAAGATTTTCTATTATTTTTCCCACACATGATGACAATGCAATAGGTCTATAATTCTCCCACAATCCTATATTTTTCAGTGGTTTTAATATAGGTATTATTAATATTTGTTTCCACTGATATGGAATAGTCGCTGTTAATAAAAGTTTATTATAAAACTCTAAAAGTAATGTCAAAGCAATATTAGGAAGATTTTTGATCATTGAGTAGGAAATTTTATCTAAACCAGAGGCTTTATCCTTTTTTATGTTTAAAATGTTTTGTATCTCTGCCATAGAGAATGGTTCAGTAATTACTGTTGAAGGGAGAATATTAAAGCTAGGATCTATATTAGAGATTGACATATTATCTAATATTTGTAATGCTACAGTTGGATTTGGTAATTTATTTGTATTACTCGAATTTTGATTATTTTTAAATTTTTTAACGGTTTTCCAAACTTTACTAGTAGGAGTATCCCTGTTAATAGAAGAGCAGAATTCTCTAAAACTATCCTTTTTCTTGCGTTTTAAATTCCTTTTGACATATGCTTTTATTTTTTTATACTCTATATAATTCTCTATGGTTGAATTACTTTGATAATTCTTGATAGCATTCCTTCTTAAGCATATTAATTCATCACACTCTGCATCCCACCAGGGATTACTTTTTGTAGTAGATGTTCTAGTTTTATAAAAAGGAATAGTTTTAGAAGCCGCATCATTAATAATATTAATTAACTCTTTATAATCTACCTCATCCCTACAATTATTTACTAATGAGTTTTCTATATACTGATAATATTGACCCCAGTTAGCCCTTTTGTAATTTCTTTCATTAGAGATTTTTAGTTGGCTAACATTATTTAAATTTTGTTGATTTATATTAATTTTGCAAATCGTTGGAAAATGATCGCTACCTCCAGTATCCTCATATACTTCCCATACACTATTCATAGCCAATACAGCAGACGAAATGGTCAGATCCACTGCGGATGGATTTTGACCTGGTTGACCCAATCTTGTAGGTGTACCATCATTAAGCACTACTAAATTTTCCTCTTCAATAATTTTTATTAAAATTTTACCATTTATATCAGAATGATTACTTCCCCACAGTGGATGATGGCCATTCAGATCTCCCATGATTATGAATGGATGGTGAAGAGAATGTAGTACCTCTTTAAAACCATTTTCCTGTATCTTAATGCCAGATGGGTTATATACATTCAGAATCTGTATATCATATTCTTCTAAGAGAATACCAATGGCTTGAAAATTTTTATGAGACCTTGAATTATCTATGTTAGTTCTGCTATGTATAATTTTTGATTTTATTAAAGTTGCAATTCCCCCATAATTATCATTACGATCATCTCTATGTATTATATAGTTATTAATGGTAAAATAAAAATCTGGTTTCAGCCAGGTTTCATTTAATATAATTATGTCCGGGTCAATTTCTTTGATAAAAATTAACAAGCTATCTCTATTACTATTAACACTGTGCAAATTCCATTGTAAAATTGATAATTTACAGTTACTAATATTCTGAGTCATCGTCATCATTTATTTTATTTAAGGTATTTAAATTTGTAACATTATTTAGCCGGGTCATAAAACTTAAAACATGAGATCTATCAGAATCTTCTAGCTTTCTTGCTAGATTTATTATATCGTCTAACATATTAGAGTGGTCCCTATCAATCCGATATGAGTCCAGTCGCTGAGAAGTCATTCCCCTACTAGATCCTTCTATAGAATCAGAAACGTGATATGTATTATTTGTACTTGTTCCTATTATTGGAGATGTATTATATAATCTGCCGTTTGGACTTATTAAACATTCTTGATAGGATTTTTTATCATATGTTTGTTTTATATCTGTATTTTTTCTTTTTTTGTTATTACTTACTGTCTCCCTGTATGTACTTTTCTTATGACTCACGTCAATGTTATGTATGCCCCTTCTCTGATTAATAGTTACCTCATTATCTTCAGATCTAATATTTTTTAATGCAGGAAAATCCTGTTTGTATTTTACAAATTCTTGGTTTTTATTTATTTTAGGAAAGAATTCTGATGCTTCATAAAATGATAAATTATCTAGTGACATATATTCCCTAATATTTTTTTGTCTTTTATACTCTGGACAGCTCCTGTTTGTGCTATTATGCTCATTACTATCACAATGTATACATTTAGTGAAACAAATTATGGACCCCCTCTCATGTTCTGAAGAACCGCAATTTAAGCATTTACTTTTGTTACTTTTACAGATTTTTTTTACGTGACCATAATTTAAACAATTATAACATTGAACAACCGGTAATATATAAGGAAGAACCCTATGTTCTATGCCACAAATATATATACTTTTTGGTAAAGTAGTTCCCGAGAAGGTGATACTTATGGTACCTGTAGGTATATATTCAGCCTCCATATTTTTAGTAGTGATCGCATTATTTTCTAATGAACTTTCCTGGTTAAATGTGGTGATTCTATTGGAATTCTTTTTTTTCGTACTTAATCTTCTAGCTTCAATAATTTTACAATTATCAATTTTTGTTTCAGAATATTTGACAATCATTTCATCTGTAAAACTCTTATCGATAAATCTTACTACCCCCTTACAGGTAACATTTTTATATGGAATAAATAAATCATAACCCTTCTTTATAACCGCTTCATTCTTTAAAAATTTATTGGCTTCTGAACTAGTTATAAATTCCACACTAATTCGATTTTTACCTTTTTTATTAATTTTTTTAATAGAATTTAATTGAAGATCAAAAATTTCACGTGCAATAGCCAAATAGTTATAGTTTCCTATATTTTTGTCAGTATTGCTGGAAATGTATACTTCATACGGACCTTTATCTTTATAACTATATTCAGAAACCTTTTGTAAAGGTTTTTTAAGTGGTTTTTCAGTATTTATCTCACCACGTGAGGTTAAATTTTCAGATTCCATCTTTTCGCCTAGATTATAAGATATTTTTTTAATTTGATTTTCAAGTTTGTCTAACGGGGGAGGTCCCCCGCTAGTTTCTGCCATAATGGAAACCCCCTTAAACCCCTTAGTTAGTAGAAACTTTTACTTTTACGTACTTCAAATTCAATTAAGTAATTTATAATTTATTTAAGAGAAAGAATAAGTTAAATTTAGGATGTATTAATACTGAATATTTACCGTTTACACACTCTGTAATCACTTAACCCTCCACCAACCTTTTTTTTCCTTTCTCTGGTAGATGGACGTTGAACAACTCCAAAACTGACCTCCAAATAACTCCAGAAGTGTTAATATTACTGAAAAAGTATAAAAACTTTCTTCCGATAATGAAAACTTGGCAGTTCAATTTGAATTTTTTTGACAATCTGAACAAATGCTTTTATGACACTTTCAAAATCAATTTCCCCCAATACGTCATTCTCAATAGAGCAGATCGATAACGAAACTAATCTGTTCTCGTCCATTGGTGACCTTAATTTATTTTTAATAAAGCTTAATTTTGAAAATGATCTTTCGGATTCGCAGTTCGTGATAGGTATAGTTAAATATATTCTTAAAACAATATAGGTATTTGAAAACACTGAAACAAGGTCTTTTTCGATAATAATATCCAACATGTCTTTAGGCGTTACTACAGAATTCTCGGAGTTAGGAAGAGATAAAATAAAATTTTGAAAAAATATAATCTCTTCGATAAATGCCTGATCTATATCAAGCGGGTACGTTTCGATAAGATTTGCGAAATTTGCGAAAATTTCCAAAAAATGCAAAAAGATTAGATACATAACCGTATGCTTCACGTCGCTTGTCTAACTCTATCACTAATGTATCGATCGATAAATAAAATGTTTCGACTTTAAATTTGTTTGAACCTTCTAAATGTAAAGAGGGCCCGTCTGGAATTTTTTTAATCTGCTCGTTTTTTTGAATAATCAAATTTAACGTATAAACTCAATTTCACTCAATTTTCAGAGCGATTTAAAAGCATTGTATTGTAAGATTTCCGAAAAGGAGATGTAAAAGTATACCTGCTAATCTGTTGCCATTTATGTCATGTCATAAAAGGGTGGTTATCGGGTGTTCCTTTCCTTTTCTCTCAGAAAAAAGATTATATGAAATTGTTAGAGTTGCACAAGTTTGACTTGAATGTTTGAACTTGACTTGAGTTTGACTGAATTTCAAGTCAAACTCAAGTCAATCCTTCTGACAAATAATTCAAGTCAAGTCAAACTGGTCAATCGTACAGATTTGATAATTCAAACTGTTTGTCAAACTAGTTTGAAAGAGTTTGAAAAATAATTTATTTAGTAGATATACTCTTTTTAATAGGGTAAATTTTTTGAAAATTATTCCTGTATGCATAGAATTGCTTGCTGGCAAGTTTCGTTTTATCGATAAACTTTTTTATATTTGAATGTTACTAGATTATAACAAAGAATTCGTTGGATAGTTCTTTTATCGTACGAAGTGTAATTTAATCTACTTTGGAAGCTTTCAAGTATTACGTAACGTAAGTTGGGGGAGGGGGGCATGTAAAACGTTACGGCGCATTATACGGGGGGAGGAGGGGGTTCGAATAGCGCGTTACGTAACATTGTTTTTTAACTTGAATAAAAAAAACTACGGAATCACAATCTCCCAATTTTCAACTTTCGTTTATATTTTACATAGAACCCCTGGATTTTATTATATTGCCCCCTCACGCTCCGCTTATGTTACAATAGGACAATAGTATTCAAGTGAAAAAATCTTAAAATTTGTATTAACCAGATCAAGTACAGTAACACGTGTTTGCAATAAATAGCTGGACCTTTCTTCACAACAAAATATGAAAAGATACAGATGGAATAAAGAGGTTGTAAAAGCTTCAAAAATTGCGTTTCGTAATACTTGAACGGCCCTTTTAACAAAAATTTATGAAGGAACAACAAAATAATGAATATGAGTAGGTTTAATGAATTTTTTGCGATTTTGCAATGTCGTCGTAAAGAATTAGGTCAACATTTGTCATTTTATAACGCTGTTCTTTATTTTTACATAATACAAGTATGCAGATTTTTTTCTCTTAATTTTTGCACTGGGAATACCTTCAAAATCAGACTCAATTTGATCTGGTACTTATTCTGAGCCGAAAAATATTCTGGTTCAGATATTATTTCACAAAGCACACACTTCAAAACGAACGTAATAAACAAGCCAAGCATATACTTCTTAATATGAACTACAAACTAATTTGCGGAGTAGCAGATTCAGACCTATCCAAATAAGTCAAAACAAAAGTCGGTAGGTACGCTCTCAATTAGGATTGGAAATAAACACGTTGCGCAATATGATATTCAAACTTCAAACTGTTTGAAGAAGTTTGATTTCAAGTCAAACCTAAAGGTATTGAAATCAAGTCAAGTCAAACTTTTTTACAAAAAAAGTTTGGTTTTCAAGTCAAGTCAAGTTTGTTGAATCTAGAAATTGTCAATACAACAATAATTTCAAAGTAATTTTTACAATAAATAAGAGGAGTTTGGTAGGGTAAGTACGACGGCGCGCCAGAATGCCAAATACGTAATTTTAGACAAATGTGTAGGTCTTCTGGGGGCCCCTTCAACCTGGGGGCCCGGTGCTACAGCACCTCTAGCCCCCCCCTAAATCCACCACTGCTGGCGACAGGACTAGTTTATTTGCAAAATAAAAATTTTTTTCTATTTTCTGACAGCAATATAATGTATTTTGAGTTAAATAAATTACATGCATTCTTCTTCTTGCGTCAATTAATTTAATTCAAAAATTTTTTTGGCCTCCCTGTATAAATAATGATATTAATGTTTATAATACTGAATAGAGAATTGAACGCCTTTGTAAATGAGCTACAACACGAACCCCTATTCCTATTTAAAAAATAATCGATTACGTCATCACGCTCGGATGGATGACGTCACTAGTTTGAAATATATGCCAAGAAATTTAATTTAAAAATAAAAATCGACCTGTTTCGGGATTTTTCTCTAAAATCGTCCATTTTAGAGAAAATGAATTTATTCCATAATTTAGCCCCTCTCTGTATATCAGGAGACCGGCGACAATCTAACCAATAGTTTAGCAATAATTAAAATGTTAATTAAAAAATTTCGGTCGAAATAATAACCAGAAAGATTATGATACACCAGAATAACTATGATTTTCATATAAAAAGCACTAAGTATACCTATTCAACGTACCTTAAAGGATTGAAATTGGACCATTTGAGCGGTCTCAGGAATGTTATAAAGAAACAATTTTTTGGCTTATAAACAAATAGAACCCCTCAGAAAATATTAGATTAAATTAAATTAAGTTAACGCTGTTGAAAAGGGCACGGCTTCTGTATCCTTTTCGAAGAAAAACAAATTGAATTGCGAGGAGTGATTCCAGGTATAACCGGTCAAATTTGACCGGCATTTGCGACAGAGTTATAAACAACAGGATTTTAATCTTTGAACCATTAGATACCTTTTAATTCCGGTCCTATTTGTACATACAAATTTTCATATCTTCCCTCAAATAATTACTTCCCTCAAATTTTAGTTGAAAATTAAAGATTTTGTTTGGAAAACCCGAATTTTCCGAGGAAAATTTCCGTCGAAGGAAATTGGAATAAATTATCAATGTGCAGAATTAAATTACTGTCAATTTTTATGTGAGTGTTTTGAAGTTAAAATTTTCGGAGTTATAGAGCAATAATAAAAAAAAAGATTTAGGAGCGCTAATTTGTTTATAAACAAAATAGCACACTTTCTGTGGACTTTGCACAGCTATATTACTAATATAGGAAATCTTAAGATTTGATTTCAGCATGTCCAGCAATAAAATAGCTGGTAATTAATTTTCCTTTTTTTTACTAATTTTCCCAGATTATTACCTTACATCTTTCATTGAGTTGATGATTCATGTTGTTGACATTCTCAATTATTATATTTCTAATTTAATACTATTCTATCTAATTTCTCAAAACAAGCAAATTTCAATTAAACCCAGCTATATTATAATACCTTTTGCTTTAGTTTTCCTTGCAAGAAATAAACAAAACACATCTAAACTAAACCTAACTTCGCTTTTGGCCATTCATTCATCTCCGTGTCAAATAATTTCGACAGTCGAAATTACAATATCAACACCCTTTTTAAAGTCGCTATTAATTTCGATAGTCGCTATTTCGTGACGTCATTTCGTTAGTTCAACTAAAATCCACAAGGCTCGCACAGTCGCATTTCGACGTCACCAGATTCTAATTCATTTCGACAGTCGCAATTTCATTTCGACACCGCGCGATTCTTGGGGATATTAACCTTATTATGTTGAGACTGCTCAGAATTTGGGTTGGCGCTTCGGTTTCTTGGATTTTGTTGATAGTCTGGGAAAATTATCGAAAAAATACCATTTTTGGGAAAAATTATTTACCAGCTATTTTATTGCTAAAATCGAATCTTAAGATTGCATATATTAGTAATATGGGGTATGACAAGTCCGCAGAAAGTGTGTTATTTTATTTATAAACAAATTAGCACTCCTAAATCTTCTTTTTTTTTTTCAATTAGTGGTCTGTAACTCCTATATTTTTTCCTTTGAGCCAAAAACACTCAAATAAAAATTCACCGTAATTTAGTTCTGCACAAAGTTATTTTTTTTCCGATTTCCTTCAACAAAAATTTTACTCAGAAAATCCGAGTTTTCCCAAAAAATCTGCCATTTTCAATTAAAATTTTAGGGAAGTACCTAATTATTTATCAATAATTAAATAATTGAAGACATGAAAGATTTATTATAGTAGATTATACAGAGGGGCTAAATTATGGAATAAATTCATTTCTTTAAAACGGACAATTTTGGAGCAAAATCCCGAAAGAGGTCGATTTTTATTTTTAAATTACAATTTTTTGGCATATATTTCATACTAGTGACGTCATCCATCTGAGCGTGATGACGTAATCGATAATTTTGTTAATGGGAATAGGGGTCGTGTGGTAGGTCATTTGAAAGGGCGTTTAATTCTCTATTCAGTAATATAAACATTAATATCATTAGGTATTTATACATGGTTGCCAAAAAAAAATTTTGAATTAAATTAATTGGCGCAAAAAGAAGAATGTATGTAATTTATTTAACTCAAAATACATTGTACTGCTGTCAGAAAATAGAAAAAAAGGTTTATTTCACAAATAAACATTTCTTTTCGCTTAAATTAAATCACAAACAGACTCCCTCCTACCTATTGGCAGTTTGAACTTTTAATTTAAGCTAAAAGCAATGTTTATTTGCAAAATAAACATTTTTTTCTATTTTCTGACAGCAATACAATGTATTTTGAGTTAAATAAATTACATGCATTCTTCTTCTTGCGTCAATTAATTTAATTCAAAATTTTTCTTGGCCTCCCTGTATAAATAATGAAACTAATGTTTATAATACTGAATAGAGAATTGAACGCCTTTGTAAATGAGCTACAACACGAACCCATATTCCTATTTAAAAAAATAATTACGTCATCACGCTCGGATGGATGACGTCACTAGTTTGAAATATATGCCAAGAAATTTAATTTAAAAATAAAAATCGACCTGTTTCGGGATTTTTCTCTAAAATCGTCCATTTTAGAGAAAATGAATTTATTCCATAATTTAGCCCCTCTCTGTATATCAGGAGACCGGCGACAATCTAACCAATAGTTTAGCAATAATTAAAATGTTAATTAAAAAATTTCGGTCGAAATTATAACCAGAAAGATTATGATACACCAGAATAACTATGATTTTCATATAAAAAAGCACTATACCTATTCAACGTACCTTACAGGATTGAAATTGGACCATTTGAGCGGTCTCGGGAATGTTATAAAGAAACAATTTTTTGGCTTATAAACAAATAGAACCCCTCAGAAAATATTAGATTAAATTAAATTAAGTTAACGCTGTTGAAAAGAGCACGGCTTCTGTGTCCTTTTCGAAGAAAAACAAATTGAATTGCGAGGAGTGATTCCAGGTATAACCGGTCAAATTTGACCGGCATTTGCGACAGAGTTATAAACAACAGGATTTTAATCTTTGAACCATTAGATACCTTTTAATTCCGGTCTTCTTTGTACATACAAATTTTCATATCTTGAAAACACTCATAACAAAAAAGATTTATGTCACTGTCACCAAATTATTTAATTATTGATAAATAATTACTTCCCTCAAATTTTAGTTGAAAATTAAAGATTTTGTTTGGAAAACCCGAATTTTCCGAAGAAAATTTCCGTCGAAGGAAATTGGAATAAATTATTAATGTGCAGAATTAAATTACTGTCAATTTTTATGTGAGTGTTTTGGTTTAAAGTTAAAATTTTCGGAGTTTTAGAGCAATAATAAAAAAAAAAGATTTCGGAGCGCTAATTTGTTTATAAACAAAATAGCACACTTTCTGTGGACTTTGCACAGCTATATTACTAATATAGGAAATCTTGAAGATTTTATTTCAGCATGTCCAGCAATAAAATAGCTGGTAATTAATTTTCCTTGTTTTTTACTAATTTTCCCAGATTATTACCTCACATCTTTCATTGAGTTGATGATTCATGTTGTGGACATTCTCAATTATTATATTTCTAATTTAATACTATTCTATCTAATTCCTCAAAACAAGCAAATTTCAATTAAACCCAGCTATATTATAATACCTTTTGATTTAGTTTTCCTTGCAAGAAATAAACAAAACACATCTAAACTAAACCTAACCTCGCTTTTGGCCATTCATTCATTTCCGTGTCAAATAATTTCGACAGTCGCCATCGCCATATTGAAAGCGACTTGTTTAGTGTCGAAATTTGATTTAGAATCAGGCCCCAGGCCCTAGTGTCAATATATTTTAATTTTTAGTTTTAATTCAAATATTTTCTTGTTTTACTAAGTCTCACTTCAGCATCAATTAGAGTATAACCTAGCAAAACTAGAAAATAATTCAATTAAAGCTTTAATTCAAATATTTTTACGAAAATTGACATCGATAGAAAGCGACATGTAGATATCTACAGTGCACGGTATCCAGGCCCAGGGGCCTGATTCTAATTCATTTCGACAGTCGCAATTTCATTTCGACACCGCCATGACAGCCGCAGAATATAGCTATTCTTATTCATTTCGATATTAGTTACAACTGGGGATATTAATCTTATCATGTTGAGACTGCTCAGAATTTGGGTTGGCGCTCCCGTTTATTGGAACTTGTTGATAGTCTGGGAAAATTATCGAAAAAATGCCATTTTTGGGAAAAATTATTTACCAGCTATTTTATTGCTAAAATCGAATCTTAAGATTGCATATACAGTGCGTCCATAAAGTAACGCATAAATTCATTATTTCGTAAACCAGCGACATTAATGAAAAATCCTGAAACGGGTCGATTTTTATTTTAAGATTCAGATTTTTTGGCATATATATCATACTAGTGACGTCATCCATCTGGGCGCGATGACGTAATCGATGATTTTTTTAAATGAGAATGGTCATGTGATAGCTCATTTGAAAGGGTATTCAATTCTCTATTCACTAATATAAACATTTACCTAATTATTTATACAAGGTGTTCAAAAAACATTTTTTTAATTAAAATAATTGAAACAAAAAGAAGAATGTACGTAATTTATTTAATTCAAAATACGTTTTACTGTTGTCAGAAAACAGGAAAAAAATGTTTATTTGAGAAATAAATATTGTTTTTTGCTTAAATTCAATGTTAAAGCTGCCACCCACCTGTCGCTTGGCAGTTTGAACATTTCGTTTAAGCGAAAATCAATGTTTATTTGTCAAATAAATTTTTTTTCTGTTTACTGAAAGTAGTAAAATGTATTTTGAATTAAATAATTACATTATATTCTTCTTTTTGTCTCAGTTATTTTAATTAAAAAATGTTTTTTGAACACACTGTATAAATAATTATGTTAATGTTTATATTCTTGGATAGAGAATTGAATACCCTTTTAAATGAGCTATCATATGACCCCTATTCTCATTTAAAAAAATCATCGATTACGTCATCACGCCCAGATGGATGACTTCACTAGTATGATATATATGCCAAAAAACCGTAATTTAAAAATAAAAATCGACGTGTTTCGGGAATTTTCCTTAAAGTAACCACTTTACGAAATAACGAATTTATGCGTTACTTTATTAGTAATATGGGGTATGACAAGTCCGCAGAAAGTGTGTTATTTTATTTATAAACAAATTAGCACTTCTAAATCTTCTTTATTTTTCAATTAGTGGTCTGTAACTCCTAAAATTTTTCCTTTGAGCCAAAAACACTCAAATAAAAATTCACCGTAATTTAGTTCTGCACAAAGTTATTTTTTTTCCGATTTCCTTCAACAAAAATTTTACTCAGAAAATCCGAGTTTTCCCAAAAAATCTGCAATTTTCAATTAAAATTTTAGGGAAGTACCTAATTATTTATCAATAATTAAATAATTGATGACATGAAAGATTTATTATAGTAGATTATACAGAGGGGCTAAATTATGGAATAAATTCATTTCTTTAAAACGGACGATTTTGGAGCAAAATCCCGAAAGAGGTCGATTTTTATTTTTAAATTACAATTTTTTGGCATATATTTCTTACTAGTGACGTCATCCATCTGAGCGTGATGACGTAATCGATAATTTTGTTAATGGGAATAGGGGTCGTGTGGTAGGTCATTTGAAAGGGCGTTCAATTCTCTATTCAGTAATGTAAACATTATTATCATTAGGTATTTATACAGGGTTGCCAAAAAAAATTTTTGAATTAAATTAATTGGCGCAAAAAGAAGAATGTATGTAATTTATTTAACTCAAAATACATTGTACTGCTGTCAGAAAATAGAAGAAAAGGTTTATTTCACAAATAAGCATTTCTTTTCGCTTAAATTAAATCACAAACAGCCTCCCTCCTACCTATTGGCAGTTTGAACATTTAATTTAAGCTAAAAGCAATGTTTATTTGCAAAATAAACATTTTTTTCTATTTTCTGACAGCAATAGAATGTATTTTGAGTTAAATAAATTACATGCATTCTTCTTCTTGCGTCAATTAACTTAATTCAAAAATTTTTTTGGCCTCCCTGTATAAATAATGATATTAATGTTTATAATACTGAATAGATAATTGAACGCCTTTGTAAATGAGCTACAACACGAACCCCTATTCCTATTTAAAAAAAATAATCGATTACGTCATCACGCTCGGATGGATGACGTCACTAGTTTGAAATATATGCCAAGAAATTTAATTTAAAAATAAAAATCGACCTGTTTCGGGATTTTTCTCTAAAATCGTCCATTTTAGAGAAAATGAATTTATTCCATAATTTAGCCCCTCTCTGTATATCAGGAGACCGGCGACAATCTAACCAATAGTTTAGCAATAATTAAAATGTTAATTAAAAAATTTCGGTCGAAATAATAACCAGAAAGATTATGATACACCAGAATAACTATGATTTTCGTATAAAAAAGCACTATACCTATTCAACGTTCCTTACAGGATTGAAATTGGACCATTTGAGCGGTCTCAGGAATGTTATAAAGAAACAATTTTTTGGCTTATAAACAAATAGAACCCCTCAGAAAATATTAGATTTAATTAAATTAAGTTAACGCTGTTGAAAAGGGCACGGCTTCTGTGTCCTTTACGAAGAAAAACAAATTGAATTGCGAGGAGTGATTCCAGGTATAACCGGTCAAATTTGACCGGCATTTGCGACAGAGTTATAAACAACAGGATTTTAATCTTTGAACCATTAGATACCTTTTAATTCCGGTCCTCTTTGTACATACAAATTTTCATATCTTCAAGACACTTATAACAAAAAAGATTTATGTCACTGTCACCAAATTATTTAATTATTGATAAATAATTACTTCCCTCAAATTTTAGTTGAAAATTAAAGATTTTGTTTGGAAAACTCGAATTTTCCGAGGAAAATTTCCGTCGAAGGAAATTGGAATAAATTATCAATGTCAATTAGACTTAGAATTACTGTCAATTTTTATGTGAGTGTTTTGGTTTAAAGTTAAAATTTTCGGAGTTATAGAGCAATAATAAAAAAAGATTTCGGAGCACTAATTTGTTTATAAACAAAATAGCACACTTTCTGTGGACTTTGCACAGCTATATTACTAATATAGGAAGTCTTAAGATTTGATTTCAGCATGTCCAGCAATAAAATAGCTGGTAATTAATTTTTCTTGTTTTTTACTAATTTTCCCAGATTATTACCTTACATCTTTCATTGAGTTGATGATTCATGTTGTGGACATTCTCAATTATTATATTTCTAATTTAATACTATTCTATCTAATTCCTCAAAACAAGCAAATTTCAATTAAACCCAGCTATATTATAATACCTTTTGCTTTAGTTTTCCTTGCAAGAAATAAACAAAACACATCTAAACTAAACCTAACCTCGCTTTTGGCCAATCCAGGCCAATCATTCATCTCCGTGTCAAATAATTTCGACAGTCGAAATTATAATATCAACACCCTTTTTAAAGTCGCTATTAATTTCGATAGTCGCTATTTCATGACGTCACTTCGTTAGTTCAACTAAAATCCACAAGGCTCGCACAATCGCATTTCAACCGTCGCCATATTGAAAGCGACTTGTTTAGTGTCGAAATTTGATTAGAATCATAGAAAAAAGTGTTGTGTGATTTGGTAGAATGCGATCTTACTCTTTAAAAAATATGTCACGTATTTCAGCGCCATCTCAGCACCTGGTTAAATGGAAGGGTACTACAAATCTGGCCTCCACATAAGTGGTCTGTAGCTTCGACATGATAGGTGTGAAATTTTAAACGTTCTTGTTGTTGATTGGATAGGAAGAGTGGCGTAATCTAGCCTCCATGCTAGGTACATCATAGCCTCCATACGGTACTTCCAATATTTAATATTTTATTCAAGTGGACAATAAAGGTACAACACAAACAACTTTTGTTTCTTAATTATTTATTTATACAATAATGTGACATTTTACATAGAAATATGAGTATTTAATTTGGATTAAATGTATGTTTACTCGTTGAATTTTTCAACCGACTGCACACAACACCTGATGGGAGCCATTAGACCTAACAACAAAACGCGAAATAAAATGTGTATTTTAAAACTGTTGGATAAACAGTACCTACAATCAGAAAATCTCTACATTACAATCAGAAAAACTTACCTTTAAAAAGGTACTCATTACAAAATAACAAAAATATCAAAAAACACGACTGAATATCAGCTTTTTATGTGACACAAGGTTCGTTCCAAGACCACACATTTGTACGATCCCTTGAACCGCCACGAAATCGATTGGACTGTTTTAATGCGCAGAATCGCCCTTGAACGGTTTTCTTTCGATCTCGATCCGATTACCGGTACATAACCCTCTTGGAACGAATTCGTGTACCATTTCAAGTTCGAGTTGCGCCTGAGCCATTTTCAGTGCGAGTACCACTGTACCACTATAATAATAGTAGTTTGCTAGATGGTTAGAAATTAATATTTCTAATGTCCACTTTACATCAACAATAAATTGAATAAGAAATTGACAAAGTTATTCAATACCAAATTTGACGAGTACAAAATGTAAGGTTTGTAAAAGAAAGTGAAATAATTTGATGAAATAGAACAATTGGATATGTTTTATTTTGTCAATTTTCTTTTTATTCACGGCAAAATTGGATGTAGAATTGTGTTTTGTATAAGAAAAATTTGACCTTAAATAACTTTGTCAATTTCTTGTTAAATTTATTGTTGATGTAAAGTGGACTTATGTTCATTAAACATCACTTCAGCTTCAAAACCTTCCCCAGAATCGATATCTGACATTAAATCGTTGTCTTCTATGAAAAAAGAAAATAATAAATTATCCATTTTTATAAGATTAATTTGAAAAAAAAAGAATTAATAATTATTTAAACGGAAATCAAGATTCACAGGTACTAATAGCGTAAATTGTGGATTATTCTATTATTGAATCATCAGCTGATCTCATAGCAGTGACATGGCAGTGACCAGTAAAAATGAAAACAATCCTAACTGCGCAAGTCAGTACAAATAGTTTCTGCTTGAAGGCATGTATCAAAAGGGCCGTTCAGTTACCGATTTCGAAGCGGTACATGGATCGCTTGGAACAACACGGTGTACGATACCAATCATCGTTCATGTTCGCTTGGAACGCATTTTTTATAATGCGCATGACGAGGGCAGTACGAAGGACGGTTTCCATGTCACTTGGAACGCGCCTACAAACACATCACATAAACCGACCATATAAAATGACTGAACGACAACGAACGAACAAACACGAACACTGAACACAGATTCACAGATAGTGCAGGATTTGTCAAAAGTCATGTTCCACCAATCACAATGCCGACATCAGCGCCTCTGACAAAATGGAAGGAAAATAAATACGATTACATGTTTTTTATTAGAGTGCGCGGGGCATGATTAGAATCAGGGCCCAGGGCTATTTGCGTGACCTTACATTGGACGATTATGTAAAATGGGAGGAATTGGCTGGCGACTCAAGGTGATAATGGGAGGCGGAGAGGCAAGAAACATGTACCTGCAACACAGCGGGTGACAGCGGTTGAATTAAAAAAGACGACAGTTTATCGGTGTTTCAAATTCGGTATGAGATGCTAGACTGCGTTGTTGAACGGTTTTAAAGTGTTGATTTTATTGTACATATAAAGTTGCTTACCTATAAGTTTTATGCCACTAAATAGGAGTGCAATGGAAAACTAGCATTTGGCAAATTTTCATTATACATATAGTAAGGTAATAATTTGTATTGAATAAAGAGGTTTTCCGTTGAGACATCCAACTCCTTTTCAGAGTATTATCTATTTGTTTGGTTCTTCTTCGATGTGGATCTGCACCATAGCTGGCCATTGATTAAGAACAGGTCTCTTTTGTTAAACTTTTATTAGAACTAAATGTACCTACATACCTTATGTGTGACATGTAATGAACGTACGCGCTAATATTGCGCCCTCCACTTACACTTAAAACTGATTATTTTTAAACTCACTTTGAAAACTTTCTCATGACGACCAGGTCGTCCCGCTTCGTATTAGGTAATTATGAGTAATGAATAAAAAATGGTTTGTACGCAACTCACACCAAGCCGTTTTGGCGCGCGGCAAGAAACATGTATTTCAGTTTAAAAAGGGGAGAACAGTGGCGTAGCAGAAAAATAAAAAATAGAGTTTGAGCAAAATACTACATACTCCCCCTCCGTGGACAATCTCGGATTTCCACGATAATGGGTTAACGTAAAGTAACTAATTACAAAAGGGTAAAGGACACATTGAGCACCAGCGTACCTAGTCGGATGTGCTCTTGCTTCAATAGAAGGAAAACTACTGGGTGTTTAGGAGGAAGCAATATCGGATGCTTTTGGCTATAGCTAACATTTGCGTGATGTAAACGTCCACCAACACAAAGAAAGCCTTCATCGTTTATGAACGGATTCAGGGATAGGATGTGTTTTTCAGAAATAGTTTTGTTAGATCTTAACTCGTCTATCTCCTTTGAAAAGGTTTGTGATTGAATTTGTCGAAGGACCAGCGCTAGCGCAGAATTGGTTTCGTGGATAGGTATTGGGCCTGTACATTTGTTACCCAATCGTTTCGAATTAGAAATGAATCTTAGTATATACGCTAAAGTATGAAGTAACCTATTAATTTGGGAAAATTTGTTAAACAATTGTGTCCAAAACTCAGTTGAGGGACTTACCTCGGAAATCAGTACATTGAGAGTCACCTTTGTTCTGGTACGGTTTTAGGAAGAATAGGTTCAAAGTTGAAATCGGATAAGTTCAAGTTTACTTGGGAAAGGAAATTTGGACCATGCCACCATAACTCAGAGCTTATCAGTTGAGGTGCCAACACCCCTCTGGATAGGAGATCTGCGGGATTTTTTGAGGAAGTGACATGCCGCCACGATGCCTTATATGGACAACCTTGAATCGATGCAACTCTATTGGCTACGAAAGTCTGCCAACGAGATGGATGAAAATTTATCCAGTATAGGGCCACCTGAGAGTCAGTCCACAAGTTTATGGAATCGAAATTTATTTTATTTTGAAATATTTCAAGAACCCTTTGCGTGAGTTTCGCCAACAATACCATGGCGCAGAGTTCGAGTCTGGGAAGGGAGGTAGTTTTAAGAGGAGCCACTCTGGATTTGGAAGTTATTAAGTTACATGAAATTGTAGTATCTGAATAAGTGGCTCTTAAGTATATACAGGCGCCAAAAGCTTTTTGACTCTGTCTGCGAATCCGTGGAGTTGGACTGACGTGATTGTACCCTTTGAAAAAAGGAATCTAGGAACCCTTAACTCTCTAAGAGATGATATCGAATTAGCAAATGCTTTCCATTCCTTTGCTAGATCTGGAGTAAGTGGGTCGTCCCATGACAATTTGGATTGCCACAATTTTTGTAAAAATATTTTACCTATCACTACGAAAGGTCCAAGGAATCCCAAAGGATCATACATTTGAGCAATGGTACACAGCGCCTTGCGTTTAGAAATATTATCGTTGGAAGGAGATTTTGGTAACGATATTGAGAAGTTGTCGTTTGCTGGATTCCAAGAAAGGCCTAAGACCTTGTTAGGAATGTTTTCTAAGTCGATTTCAATGGAAGTCGGATGCTTTTGTTCGCAGAATAATTGTCTAAAATGGGAGGAGTTAGAGGACCACTTATGCAAGGGGAACCCAGCCGAGCTTAGAAGTTGTGTTAACTCATAATAGGAATTTTTTAACTCTGACAGCGTGGAGCAACCATACAGAATATCATCCACGTATGTTTGATATAATAGAGCATCGCTCGCGAGAGGATATTTCTCGTGGGAAGAGGAAGCTAATTCTTTCAGAACTCTGGTGGCGAGAAATGAAGAACAATTAACACCGTACGTCCCGGTGGAAAGCTGAATGCATTAAAGGGATTCTTCTGGAGAATTTCGCCTTCTTCTTAACGTGCCCTATCAAGTCCCCTTGATATTCTATATAAAGCTATTCTAAATAGGTGTTCTGCTTTCTTTATTCCTGTCCACTTCCGGATATTCTTCAACCAAGAGGCCTGCTTTCTACCAATTCCTCTGCGTCCTTCGATTTTACCCATCATAATAAGTTGAAGAATATTATACCGGTCTCCCCTTACTACGTGTCTAAAATAGGCCATCTTTCTATATTTGATGTTATCAGCAGCTCGCGGGTAGCATTTGCTCTCTTAAGGACTGTCACATTTGTCAGCATAGCCGTCCATGGTATTTTCAGTATACGTCTGTACAGCCACATTTGAAAGGCCTCCAAACGGTTAATGGTGGATATTTTTAATGTCCATGCTTCGACACCATACAAGGGGACTGACCAAATGTAGCATTTAATCATGCGCTTTCGAAGTTTAAGTTGCAAGGTATCATTACAGAAGAATGACCTCATTTTTAAAAATGTCGTGCGGGCTATCTCGATTCTACATTTTATCTCTTTATGTGGATCTAGTTGTTCACTAATATGGCAACCAAGATATTTAAAACTGGGTACTCTTTGAATTATATGACCATCAACATAACCGTGAATCTTGATGGGCCAAACGGCTAAATACCATGTATTTTGTTTTTGAACAGTTTATATTTAGGCCAAACTCTCTTCCCACTGTGTCAATGGCATTTAAAAGGTGTTGTAATCCATTCATATCATCACTTAAAATAACTGTATCGTCTGCATATCTGATTGTATTTATCAGAATTCCATTAACTTTCACACCCCATTCCAAATTATGCAGCGCTTCTTTAAATATTCTATCTGAATATAAATTGAATAACATTGGGGACAGTATACAACCCTGTCTGACACCTCTTTGTATTTTGTATATTTCTGTTGATTTTCCATTTATGCAAGCTGTCGCTGTTTGACGCCAGTATAATTTTTCTATGATTCGTACATCTTGACTATCAACTCCTTTATCCTTTAATATTTTAATTAATTTGTGATGTTGTACACGATCAAAGGCGTTCTCATAGTCAATAAATACAGCAAAGACGTCTTTCCTTTGATCTCGGCATTTCTGCAATAACACATTTAGTGCAAAGAGTGCGTCCCGGGTTCCCAGTCCATTTCTGAAGCCAAATTGTGTTTCATCCTGGTCTTCTTCACATTTATCTCTGATTCTACTGTGGATGATACGTAGAAAGATTTTCAAAGTGTGGCTCATAAGGCTTATCATTCTATAATCGCTACAGTTTTTCGGACGTTGTTTTTTTGGTAGGGTTATGAATTCGGATTTTACCAATCTTCAGGGATATCACCAGTCGAATAAACATCATTGAAAAGTTTGACTAGTATTCCAATGTTTTCCTCATTTATGAGATTTAACATTTATGTAGGTATGTTGTCGGGACCAACGGCTTTCTGGTTTTTTGCCAATTTTTGGTCCTTCACCTTCATCTAAAGTCTCCAGTTTTTCGGGTCTATCATCATTATACAGTTCATTTATATACAGTGAGCACGTAAAGGTTGGAATAAATTCATTTTCTTGAGAATGGACGATTTTGGAAAAAAATCCCAAAACAGGTCAATTTTTATTTTTAAATTGCGACTTTTTTTGCATATATATCATACTAGTGACGTCACCCATCTGGGCGTGATGACGTCATCGATGACTTTTTTAAATAGGAATAGGGGTCGTGTGATAGCTCACTTGAAAGGTAATTCAATTCTCTATTCAGTAATTTAACTATTAATATAATTATTTATACAGGGTGTCCAAAAAAAATTTTTTTAGATTAAATTTACTGACGTAAAAAGAAGAATACAAGTAATAATTTATTTAATTCAAATACATTTTACTGCTCTCAGAAAACAGAAAAAATGTTTATTTGAAAAATAATCATTGCTTTTCGCTTAAATTAAATGTTCAAACTGTCAAGAGGAAGGTGGGTGGCTGCTTTAATACTGAATTTAAGCAAAAGACAATATTTATTTGTCAAATAAACATTATTTCCTGTTTTCTGATAGGAGTAAAATGTATTTTGAATTAAATAAATTACACACATTCTTCTTTTTATGTCAATAAATTTAATTCAAAAAAATTTTTTTTGTGCACCCTGTATAAACAATTATGTTAATGTTTACATTACTGAATAGAGAATTGAATTACCTTTCAAATGAGCTATCACAAGACCCCTATTCTCATTTAAAAAAATCATAGATGACGCCATCACGCCCAGATGGGTGACGTCACTAGTATGATATATATGTCAAAAAGTCGCAATTTAAAAATAAAAATTGACCTGTTTCGGGATTTTTTTCCAAAATCGTCCACTCTCGAGAAAATGAATTTATTCCAACCTTTACGTGCTCACTGTATTATACCAGGTAGTTCGAATTTCGTGTTCGCCTATTATCATTTTTCCCGACGAATCGGTTATAGTATGTGGAGTTTTCTTATGATAAAGACCAGCTACTTCTCTAACTTTTTTAAACATATTAAACGTATCATGTTTTTCATTTAACTTTTCTAATTCCTTGCATTTATCCTCCATCCATTTTTCTTTAGCTACCTTTATTTTTTGTTTAATTAGTTTCTGTTTTTCTTTGTATTCTGTTTTGTTATCTTTCAGTTTTCTTCTCTGCTCCATCAATTCCAGGATTTCATCAGTCATCCATTGTTGTTTTTTGTGCCTCTGCATCGTTGTTGTATATTTTTCCATTACTTTCCAGGTAAGATCTTTAAACGTGTTCCATATTTCTGTATTGTTTTCATTTGTTGAATTCTTTAGCTGATTATTCAGGTCATTTTTTTTAGTGTTTTGTTGGATGCTGATATATGTAATTTTGGTGTTTTGGGGCTTTCTTCGACTTTTTTGAGCTTCACTTGGATGTCAGCTATTAGAGGGTTATGGTCTGAACCGATATCTGCACCAGGATATGTCGTTGATCTCTTGACACCATTCTTAAATGTCTTGTTTAGAATTTCTCCATAGAATGTTTTGAAGATACCTCTGATTGGGATTGATTTGAACCTGACGATACATTTTCTCGATACAAGTAAGAACATATGGATGCAACCGGAATCTACAAAGGATATCGTACAGGTCAGGTTGAATCTGATAACCCTTGTGAAGAATATCATTTAAGGAAGTATTAGTGGATGTTTTGCAGGAGTTATCGAACACTACTCTAAGCTTGGTAGTTTCACTGGATTCTTTTATCACACAGTGATGAGGAAGAAAATATTTAAAATCAGAATTAGGATTGTGCGAATTGAACGTGACAATTTAAGCATGGTTTAAGGACAAATATTCTTCTATGAACCTTCGGTAATCGGAAAACAACTTAAGATCGGAACACAATATTTTTTCTAGGTGTGGGAATCGTCTTTTAGCAACATGGAAAGAATCACCAAGTTCATTTTGACCGTGGGAGACTTTCAGTGGTAAGTCTACCTGAAAGACTCCATTTTCTAGGCGTTTGTGAGACTGTAGGAAATGATTTTCAGCTTGCTCTGCTTCTAAGGAAGGAATGGGATCTTCGGGAATATTTTCAATTTCCCAGAATTTTGGAAGGAAGCTCTGCAAGACATCGTCGGTAGTTTGATTTTGACAAAACAATGTAGTCCTTTCACTCGAAGTGACAGTAAAGTGCGAAGGCATGTGACCTCCGATGATCCAACCGAGCTGCGTCAATTGCAGCGTGGGAAGGTTTTTGCCTAACCGGTATATATTTGGAAGGATTATTTCATAAAATCCATCTGCACCAATAAGTAAATCGATTTCAGCTGGAATGTTTAATTCAGGATCGGCTAGGCTAAATTCAGAAGGAATATTTAAGTACTTTGGATTCACCGAAATTCTAGGTAAATTGGAGGTGATCGTAGGGAGGATAGCACAAGATAGCTTGAGCTGGAAACTTTGTTCAGTGTTGAAATTAATGACAACATCTACCATTTTATTGGACGTAACTGGGGTGCGTTCTATACCGGAAAATCTCAACGATTTTCGAAAAGGCTTTGCATTGAGGAATGATAGTAGACATTCAGAGATGCAGGATAACTGTGAACCATTATCTATCACAGCTCTAGCCTTTATAGATTGGCCAGAAGCGGAAATAATTGTAACGACCGCTGTCGACAACAACACTTCAGGGTTTCCTTTGCCTACAAATAGGGAGGATGCTAAGAAGTCGGAATCTGGAGTGGCCGTGGGAATATTTGTTTTATGATGGAAGGTTTGGCGATCATTGTTAGGATGTCTCCAGTTTTGATTAGAAGAAGAGTTATCTTGGTCAGAGTGATGACCTCGTGTCCCTGGGGGATTATGAGAAACTTTGGGTTTGGTGCCCGTAGCATTATGTACCGGGTGTCCCAATAAGAATGGCTCTCGGCCATATCTCAGGAACCGTTTATAGTAGAGCTTTGAAATAAAAAATTTTATAACAAAAGTTGCCTCAGGAAAAGCCTGGAAATTATTTTTATAATTGTGGGACCACCGCTAGAGGGCGTAATTGAATATCAAAAATTAAAAAATCTAAATTTTACAAAGTTTTCCTAATGAAGGGGCACTGGAAATTCAATCGTCGTATTCTTCATAAAATTCTACGCATATTTGATTTACAAGTTTAGGTCTACCTTTGGAAATAAGAGGTGGAGGTAAGTGGGAACCTTGTTATGAAAAACTGGCTGTGAGTCCGGTTCTGCTTAATCAAATTTTGCAAACTTGGTCTTGTTGAAGACAGATCTTTTTCGTCAATGTAAAAGTTATGATTTCGAACCAACTTACTGAGTAATATGCCAGCTAGAAGGCGTTATTTAATTTTTTTCAGAAATCTAGTGTTCCTTGGAAAATATTAAATACAAACATGCATTTTTAATACCATATTACAAAATTAGATAAAATTAGCAACAGAATAGCGAAAACCGCATGTTAATACCTTTTTTCTATCTCGAGATATCTTACAAAACGTGTAAATTTAAAACATAACTGTTACTGTCACCGGTAAACGAAATTCATTAAAAGTAGTGTGCTATGGAAACAACAAAGAAACATTTTCCAGCTGTCAACGTATATTAGGTCTTTTCAACGCTTCTCATTTGTTTCGAGCCTGGTTCATATCTCGTATATTAATATTATACACGGATTATACGGCATATGACAGAGGCTCGAAACAAATGAGAAGCGTTGAAAAGCCCTATTACAAAGAAATAAAAACAACTATTTAGTGATGACATAAACGTTCAAATTTTTGCCCATCATTTTCGTTGCAAACATTTACTCTTTCAAGAGTAGATTGAACAGCAGTCTCAATTTCTGCTCTCGATATGCTTTGAATGGCGTTTAGTATTCTCTGGATAATGTATTCTAGAGTAGTGTATGATGGGCAACAATTTGAATATTTAGGTCGTCACTAAGTAGTTCTTTTTTTCTGTGTTATATTTAATTTTAATAGTATTGTTTCTCTTTATATTGTTGTTTTAATTAATTATATTTTTATACGTTGACATCTGGAAAATGTTATTTTGTTTTTTTCCACAGCACACTACTTTTCATTAACTTAGTTTACCGGTGATAGTAACAGTTATGTTTAAAATTTACACGTTTCTCGAGATATCTTGAGATAGAAAAAAGGTATCGACATGCAGTTTTCGCTATTCTATTTCTAATTTAATCTAATTTTATAAAGTATGATTAAAAATGCATACTTGTATTTAATATTTTCCAAAGAAAACTAGATTTCTGAAAAAAATTAAATAACGTCTCCCAGCTGGCTTATTACTTATTAGGATGGTTCAAAATTATCACGCTTACATTGAAGAAAAAGATATGTCTTCAACAAGACCCAGTTTTCAAAATTTGATTTAGCAGAACCGGACTTACAGCCATTTTTTCATAACAAGGTTCCCACTCACCCCCACCTCTTATTTCCAAAGGTAGAGTTAAACTTGTTAAATCAAATATGCGCAGAATTTGATGAAGAATACAATAATCGGATTTCCAGTGCCCCTTCATTAGGAAAATTTTGTAAAATTTAGATTTTTTTATTTTTGATATTCAATTACGCCCTCTAGCGGTGGACCCACAATTATGAAAATAATTTCCAGGCTTTTCCTGAGGCAACTTTTGTTATAAAATTTTTTATTTCAAAGCTCTACTATAAACGGTTCCTGAGATATGGCCGAGAGCCATTCTTATTGGGACACCCGGTACATTAGAAGAGTAATTATTCACTTCAGAATTTTGAAATTGAGGACTTGTAGTATTTGTAGCGTTAGCTCCCCAACTATCAGGAGCTGTTGAAATATTTTCCCTGTTAGAATTGAAAGTATTTGGATATCTATGGAGAAGCGTGTGGTGTCTTTTCCCACACACAGAACAACCTTTGGACTTACATTCAGACGACGAATGCTTGCCACCAATGCAATTGTAACATAGTGTACGTGATTTTAAGAAATTGTATTTTTCATCAATTGACATTTTAGAAAATATATGACATCTGTAAATGTCATGCTCTGGAGTTCTGCAATACCAACATTGTCTAGTATTACCTTTGGTATTGTTTGGAGAATTACTTCTGACATGAAGGGATGTGTCGTTGTGCCTGTGACTAACTTTCTCCTTTTTAATCTCACCCACAGAAGTAGTGGGTGCATTCAAAGATTCCAAGGTGTTACATCTTAATTCAATTATTTTGTAAAACTCTCCCAAAGTAGGAGTTTGATCAATTTTTCTACTAACTTGGTATTCCTTTTTGGAACCATAATCTAATGTTCTTAAAAGAATATTTATAATGATTAAATCCCAATATTGGGTAGGACATTTGAGATTGTTTAATGACTCTAAATTCTTTTTGATATTGACTATGAAATCTCTGAGGGAGGTGGAAGTGCATTTTGTAATGTTTGGAATGTCCAGTATTGCGTTTAAGTGTGCATTGATGATGGCTAGATTGTTTTCGTATCTCTTTTCTAGTATAGTTATGGCGATCGAAAAATTCCCATGACTTATGTCTAGGGACTCTATGAGTGATAAGGGTTCTCCCTTTAAGTAGGATTTCAGATAAATTAATTTTTGGACATTGGTTAGTTCCGGATTATCTTTTATTAGGCCACTGAAGAGTCGATAGAAGGAAGTCCATTTTTGGTAGTCCCCAAAGAATGGAGAAATTGCGATTTGCGGAAGCTTAACTCCTGTTCTTGGAGTGACGGGAATAATTGAAGTATTTTGGTTTTCACCGTTATTTGGCAGAGAAGCGGGTAGCGGTGACGCGGAGAGCTGATGAATTTTCTTTTTGATTACGCCCACTAACTCGTGATAGTTATCCTCTACCTCACCCCTGTTCTCCTTATCCTTACCCTCTGAATCTAAAATCTCAATGTTATTCTGAAGGTCTGAATACGTATTAAATTTTTCAATCAGTGACTCTAATTGTGATTCAAGAATGAAAAAATTGGTTTCTATATCAATTTTACTAGTTACTGAATTGCGAATTCGCGTTATGGCCGCTTTAGCTTGTGTGCGCGATTTTTTTAAATCCTCCATATTGTTTGTGTGTATGTGGAGCACACAAATCTGTTAAAATCTTAAAATATCTAGAAATGATTTACAAGTATTTAAGGAAATATTTAAACAAATGCTTGAATGAAATATTACTAAACAAAACCCTATTAATATATTTAATATAAAATAAATATTTAAAAATGTTTAAACAAATGCCTGAATGAAATATTACTAAACAAAACCCTATTAATATATTTAATATAAAATAAATATTTAAAAATGTTTAAACAAATGCCTGAATGAAATATTACTAAACAAAAACCTATTAATATTGCGATAGTGCCTTGTTGTTCTTTAATTGTGATAGTGCTGCTTCTATTTCATAATTTTCTATTTTTGGTAATGTTTCTGAGGTTACATTCGTGATTTTTTTCTTAATATATTCTTGAGTGTTGATGTTTGTGTCTTTCTTTGAGGTGTATAGTTCTTTATAAAACCTTTTACTTCTTCTGATATCTTATCACGAAATTTTAACCCTTCCATCTTTGTATATTTTAGAAACTGTTTGCTTAATTCGTAAACACATGCATGTCTTTCCAGCAAGGCCTCATCATGACTACTCCACCAGAAATTCAACTTTTGATGTCTATTTACCGATCCCGTCTTCTGAGTTAGTAAAGAAATCTATACTATATTCCGCAAAAAAACTATACAACCATCTCCCTTTACAACTCAAATCTGCAACATCCTTTCTCAAGTTCCGTAAAATGACAAAAGCTCATTTATCTAAAAGACCATATTATTCAGTATAAGAGTTTCTTAATGACTAACTAAGAAATCACAGTAATGTACAAGTAACTAAAGTGTATTTATCTATATTTCGGTGTCACATACAGCAGCTTAAACTTATTAGTTCCTTTGTTTGTGTTTTATTATATTATGTTGTATGTTCAATTTTGCAATTTATAGTAATTTTGCAATATATTAGTTTTTGTTTTTTTACTTCACTTTTTTAACTTGTTTATATTTTTTTTATTGACGATTTATCTAATTTTATAAAATTGTATTTGTTATTGTTATGTATATCTTTTTCGTGACTCTTTAAGCTTTGTCCATAAAATTGTATAATTTCAGTGACAATAAAGCATATTTATATTCTATTCTATCATGAGAAGAATATTTATTGCTATTTTAGTATAATTACTAAGCATTTTTTTTATTTTGATATGCAGGTTTATAAATATATAATTATGTCTTGAAAACGGATTAGGGAGGGACATAGTTATATTATGCCTTTAAAAGAAAAACCCGACAAACAAGATTAGCGGGACTGTTAGCTACTTGCAAAAATAGAGATATTATTAAAAATATAACTTCAAAATGTCCCAAAAGCTATATAATTGATAACGGTGGGCAAGCAAATACTTCTGATGGGATATGTGAAATAATATCTAGTTCTAGTTCCCTACTAAATAATTCTTTAGAACTAAATAAAACCCAGCTTTTAACTCCTAATGAAAGTACTCAAAGAAATAACAGTACAGTATCAATCTCTCCTACATTGGGGTCTCCAGATAAAGCGGTTCAATTTTCTAATAAATTGTCGTCATGGGCTTTTGAAGAAAATATATCTCACTCCGCTTTAAAAAAGCTTTTAAAAATTCTAAAGGAAAATGTGCAAGAGAATGACTTGGTGAAATTGCCATTGGATCCAAGAACTCTTTTACAAACTCCCACTTCATCTAACCAAACTGAAGTCATGGGACAAGGGAAATATTTTTATTTTGGAATACAAAAAACCATTCAGAACATATGTGGGAAATTATCTATTAAACTTAATCATAATGACTTTGTTGATATTGCTTGATGGAGTACCATTATTTAAAAGTAGCAATGAAAGTTTTTGGCCAATTCTTTGCATGATTAAATCGATTGATATATTGGAGTCAGAGGTGTTTTGTGTTGCTTTGAATGAAGGTGTAGGCAAACCAGACTGTACCCAATTTTTTCTCAACTCGAGCCACCTCTTTGTCCATCTCCTATCTGTCAGACAGGCCACATGACCGACCCAGTTCCATTTAAGTTTATCCACCTGAAATACAACATCTGTGACTCCTGTTCTGAATCATAGTTCTTCGTACTCCTATTTGTACTCAGTCGAATGCCTTCTAGAAGTCAAACGTTCTTTCGGACCTCGCAACTTTTTTGTAAGATGTTCACAAGGTACATACAAAACAGTACCTCTAACTCCTAGACTATTTTTAAATCTAAATTGCCTGTTATGCTTCTTTTCATGAGCATTTTTCAGTGCGTCACAAATTATAAAAAAAAAAAAGGTAAGTCTGTGATAATATACATTTTAGTGACATGAGATTTTAGTTAAATCTGACAGTTGTCACATTTTATTTAGAATTTGGCCTAAAAACAAATCAATTCTGTTTATTGAATTTATAAAATGGTATTTTCTTTGATTTTTATAGTCTTATAAATTGTACAGATTATATTTTTTTCGTGCGTTTTTTCTGTCACATGCAATTTAATGCGTTAGAAAGAAATCGAAAAACTGTGACGCACTGAAAGATCCTCGTGAGAAAAAGCATAGCCATTCTACTATCACACAGAAGGAATACTCTGTTTTGTATAATTCCTAAAATATCGTAAATGTGTGGCTCATCAAACTAGTTGCATCAAAGTCGCTTCATTTGATATGCCTGCTTTTATTTGGTAATGTTATAAACAGTGTTTGCAACCAATCATCTGGTATTTTTCATTCGTTGTAAATTTTATTAAAGAAATAGTTAAGTAGGTAATGTTTTCCTCATCCAAAAGTTTAAGTAGTTCCAGTGCCGGTTTAACCTAACTTCGGGCCCTGGGCGCTGGAGGTTTAGGGGCCCCCTTCATTGCTATGCGTTGTCAGTTTTTTAACAAGAAAACACATGCATTAACTGTAAAGGTTTGTTGTAAAATTCATAAAGTAATTTTTTTAAACAAGCAAGAAGAATAGCAAACGTAAAAAATAATCCACAAAATACTTTTAAAAGCATAAATACAAAACAAAAAGTACATAAAGACAAAAATTAGATCATTTTTTTTTCTTGACTTGGCATTCGCAAACTGCCATGTAATATTATCACAATTCAGTTTCTCCAGTTCTTCATTCTCTATATACAATAGTGATAATGCCTCTAGGTTTTTTTGACCCAAATTTGACCTTAAATATGTTTTTATTCTTTTTAAAGGCGAAAAAGACCGCTCACCTGACGCGTCAAATAAATTTGCAGTAAAGTTAAGATATTGGGAAAAGTTGCCTTTACATCTTGGATGACATCAAATTTTTCATAAATTATATGTTTATTCAAATTTTGGCATACCCTTACAAAATGGGTAATTTTATTATGCAAGTTCTCTTTGGTTTCTTCAACATTGTTTCTCGCATAAAGTATTAATTGACGTCTTAACTTCTTCTTTATCTAGAGTAAAGAAACTTCTAAAAGCTGATGTCACACCCTTGTAGCATTCAATTCGCGATTCTGAAAACAGCGACTAATTTTCTAGACTCTAAATTTTCTGCGACAGCGATTTTTTGTCGCCGCGACTACAAATCGCAAGTGGAGTGCTAGCCTTAGAGGCCACTGTATAATGCCAAATTGCAATTTTTTAATCGCTTTACTTTTGAATGTTTGAAAGAGTGTGTACCTATTGTTTCTGTATTGGCATAAGAACTTATATTTTGTTCCTATTTTAAAAGAATTTATTTTAAAGCCGAAAAGTGAGATATGCCTATTATTATTTAATCCCCACAATTCAAAATGAAATTATTAGAAACTAAAAAAACTCCGTTTATGCGATTATTTTGGATACAACTCGAGACATAGCTAAATCTGACAACTTCCTGTAGTTTTTGAAAAAGGGCCCCGCCACAAACACTGACACGGGGCCCCTGTGGGGCTAGGCTACGCCACTGTGTATAGGCGTGAAGAGATTTAACAATAGAACAAGGCTTTTGCAGTGTATTGGCGTATCTGCGTATGAGATTTTTTTCGGAGAATATGTAGATTACTTGAACCTAGCGCTAACGGACATAGACGAGGGAATACTTGTAAACGGAGAAAGATTGAACAACATAAGATACGCTGATGATACTGTCATTTTTGCAGACAGTCTTGAAGGTCTGCAGACACTTTGGGCTTGATTTTAACATCAAAAAAACCAAATACATGGTTATAAGCAAAAATAGGATACCACCTGGTCAATTACTAGTTAACTAACAACCTATAACACAAATCACCAACTTTTGTTATTTGGGTGCAAACTTAAATGAACAGTGGGACCAATCGACGGAAATTAAGATAAGGATCGAGAAGGCAAGATCAGCTTTCGTCAAAATGAAAAAAATCTTTAACAGCCACGATATAAAATTGGAAATAAAAGTTCGTTTACTAAAATGGTACGTATTATCCGTTTTTTTATATGGCGTGGAGTCATGGACCTTAACTGAAGCATCACTGAAGAGACTCAAAGCATTTGAGATGTGGTGCTATAGACGCATGTTGGAGATTTCCTGGATAGACAGAGTTACCAACGAAGAAGTTCTACATAGAATGGGTAAAGAGCGCGAACTAGTCGTAACCATAAAACGTCGCAAACTGGAATACCTGGGCCATATAATGCGCAATGAACAACGATATGACCTACTTCGGACCATACTTCAAGGTAAAGTGCATGGGAAAAGAGGTCCAGGACGAAGAAGAATATCCTGGCTGCATAACCTGCGAAAATGGTTTAACTTAACCACTACCGGACTTTTAAGGGGCAGCAGTCAACAAAGTCAGAATAGCCATGTTAGTGTCACAACATCCGTAACGGATAGGCACCATAAAAAGAAGATGTAGATTATTTAGCGTCTTTATTTTTTTATAATTAAAAGGAACGGGCCCCTTCGGGCCCCGGGCCCCTGGGCGCCCGCCCCAAGCGCCCAGTGGATAAACCGGCACTGAGTAGTTCAGAAGTGATTTGATCTAGCCCGGGTGCTTTATTTTTTAATTTTTTTGCTTCCTCTATTGCTTTTCTGACTTTCGATTTAAATACACTGGACCCCTGTCAGGTAGTATGTGTATATGTAGCATTTTCTCGAGAAGCATCGTCAAAAAAGTAACTGATGTATTTCTCCCATTGTTTAATTAGTACGTGAGCATTTTTGTTTTCTAATTCCTGAGGTACTTATATTTAAGTTTCTTGTGGAGGTTGAAACTGTCGGTTTTTTTTGGAGGTCTTCTAGTTCTTTGCATGAATTCGTGCAAAATTCTTTGGCTTGCTTAATTTCTCTTTTTACGAGTTTGTTTATTTCGCGGTATTGACCTACGCCACATTTTTAATATTTCACAGGCGTTCACTCTGTTTGCTGCATTAGCACTGAACAGGCAAGTGAACGTCTCATTGGCCTTCCATTATTTCAGAATGCTGTAAATTTTTGTCTCCTGTTTATAAGCCAGAGCTTCAAAGCAGTTATGCCTAAAATCAAGAAATACTGTGGTCTCAAAATAATGTGGTATAATCGTTTATTCTTTTTCTCTCATAATTTTATGTTCTTAATTGTCTTTAGAAAATATAAAATGCCTTGTGGAATCTTATGCCTCAGTACTAATCAAACTATTAGAATGTAACCTGTGTTTAATGGTTTGTGATTATGTAAAATTAAAATATATTTTGTCTGAAAGTAACATCTTGATATATCATAATACGTAAGAGTGGGAAAAAATAGTTATTAAAAATCAATCAGTAGAATTACCACCCACAAAGGGCATCTTTAAAATTAGATCTGACAGTGGGGGGTAAATAAAAAGTATGTGTTAAAATAGTTAATATGTGCAATACGATGTTTGACTCTTTTGTGAATCGATATAACATTATCTCCAAACATAAAAAAATCGGAAATTTTTCATTCGTATTATACTTGACTCAGATAACTCCAAAAACGCTAATATGACTAGGAATATTTTCAATTTGTTCCTTAAAGATTAAGCTCATTTTTGTATTTTTTGTGATAAATCGCAACAACTGTCTTGTTAGGTTTATTTATTATTAACGGTCTTTTAACTCGATTTTTTTTTTAAATTATACAATATTACAACTAGCTTCATGTATTTATATTTAAGTAAATAAAATTATTTATTTGTTAAACAGTGTTTTCATTGCGATTATTGTTCCCACGATCCCATTGCAAAAGGCATATAATATGGTTATGTGAAGTACAAGAGCCAGCTGAAAATCAGAAGAAACATTCAACACAAAACGTCTAAGACAACTTAACCGGTAAACTACTTTAACAGATCAGGCGGTATCTGCCCTAAAACATCGCATCTCATTTGGGTTTCAATTCGGTTCGAAATATTATTAGAAAATGATAGTTTCACTATGCGGACATTTCAAAAGGTGTGCTAAATTTTTTATTAAACAATTTGTGAAAAAGGATTTTTTTTTCTTTTTCGTTGCTACGTCTCGACAGCTATGCAATTTAGAAAGATTGTGTGAAGGCAAGAAACTATTAATATTAATTTCATACTAGAATTGATTGCAAATTAAAAAAATAATCATTATTGCAAAATTAAAAATACTGTCCTGGAGGCAGCCAACTAAATAATACACAGAAAGAAAGCCGTAAACAAAGAAAACCATGGATGACAAACGAAATAATATAAATTATGGAGAGGAGACGAATGGTAAAAACCAAAAACCTCACAAGATACAAAGAACTCAACAAGGAAATTGAGAGAAAAATAAATGTAGCCAAGGAAGAGTGAATGAAAGAAAAATGTAAAGAGGTAGAAAATTTGCAAACGAAGCATAAATATAGAGAACTACACAAAAAGTTAAAAAGATAGTTGGAATATGGAAATCCAAACATTTATCTATTGTAACAAATAAGAAAAACCAAATGGAATTAGACCCTGAAAGACAGAAAGAAATATGGGAACAATATGTTAATGATTTGTTTGGTGACCAGACAGAAGAGCCCCACAAATAGATACAGATTTAAAACTAAATATTCTAACCGAAGAAGTTATACGGACAATAAAAGACGCAAAGAACAACAAGGCACCGGGCGAAGATCTAGCAACAGCCGAACATTTTAAAGCCACCCTAAGTCCCATTTAACGACAATGTTAACATTATGTCACATAGCTCTGTAATCAAAGCACTTAGAGACCTAATTTTTTGTTTATTTTGAAACTATATGCATTATTTAGTCCCGCATAAATTTATGTAAAGTTAAGATAGTACATTATATACCGCGGGACTGAAGTAGTACATTTAATCCTGAAGGTAAAGTTTATGGCCCGACCGCAGGGAGGGCCATAATTTACCTGAAGGATTAAATGTACTTCAGTCGCAAGGTATATACGATACTTTTCGTACTTCCGGTATGATTTTATTAATTATTTCAATAATTTCAATCAGTTTTTTCTCTCTTCAACTCATTTAATAAACTGTCTTTAAAATAAGTTACCATAGTAACATTGCGTTGTGACAGTTATAATTTAGAAACATTGTCATTACTAGTGTCATTGTAAAGAAACATTGTTTGTGATTTAATCGTTCCGGGAGTTTCGTCAATATTTAATCCCGGAGGGATTAAATGTGACACTTTAGTACCTGTCACAAGGGAGTGAAGTTGTCACTTTAGGCCCGGAAGTACGAAAAACATTTATTTCAAATTTTTTTTTAAATAGGTAATTCTTACAAAAAAAAAAACCCAAAAAAGTTTACATTTTTTGAAGTGAAAACTTCTTTAGGGACGTTGTGCACTTCTTGGATAGGGGAAAAAGCATTGAATTGGCGACCGTCATCGCGACCGTCATTGCGACCGTCATCGCTTATGCTATATATTATGTGTATGTATATATATAAATTGTGTAGAGGTATTTAAATTTAAAACAAATGTAAACCATATTTTAAGATGGGGAAAAAGGATTTATTTCGCGACCGTCATCTCTTCGGCTAAATAAATTTTGTACGTATATACATTATGTGTATGTATATATAAATTTTATAGAAATATTTAACTTTAAAATAAATGGAAAACCTATTTTTGGATGGGGAAAAAGGATTTTTTTGACGACCGTCATCGCGACCGTCATCTCTTCGGCGAAATAAATTTTGTACGTATATTTATTATGTGTATGTATATATAAATTGTGTAGAAGTATTTAAATTTAAAATAAATGTAGAATCTATTTTAGGATGGAGAGAAAGGATTGATTTCGCGACTGTCATCGCGACCGTCATCTCTTCGGCTAAATAAATTTTGTACGTATATACATTATGTGTATGTATATATAAATTCTATAGAAGCATTTAAATTTAAAATAAATGTAAAACCTATTTTTTGATGGGAACAAGGATTTATTTGGCGACCGTCATCGCGACCGTCATCTCTTCGGCGAAATAAATTTTGTACGTATGTATATTAATTATGTGTATGTATATATAAATTGTATAGAAATATTTAACTTTAAAATAAATGGAAAACCTATTTTTGGATGGGGAAAAGGAATTTTTTGGCGACCGTCATCGCGACCGTCATCTCTTCGGCGAAATAAATTTTGTACGTATATTTATTATGTGTATGTATATATAAATTGTATAGAAGTATTTAAATTTAAAATAATTGTAAAATCTATTTTAGGATGGAGAGAAACGATTGATTTCGCGACTGTCATCGCGACCGTCATTGCTTCGACGAAATAAATTTTGAACGTATATTATTATAATTTACGTATAATAATAGTAATATTATTGAAGTGAAATATCCGATGACGGTCGCGAATTCGCGACCGTCATCGGTTCGGCGAAATAAATTTTGTACGTAGACATCATATACTATTATGTGTATGTATAAATAAATAGTGTAGAAGGCACGCAACGCGTATATAATATTGGTATAACACCTATTTTTGGATGGGGATAAAGAATTGATTTCGCGACCGTCATCGTTTAGTCGAAATAAATTTTGTAAGTATATATATATATATATATATATATATATATATATATATATATATATAAAGTAATTAGGTAATATTGACTGATACTATGTAGATTATAGTTTTGTTTTGGGGTTGCAGTCATTTATTTTTTAGGGGCAGGATAAGTAAAACTCTGTGTTATTACCTAGCTTTCGCAAAATATATTTGCTTCTTCAGGGTAAGCTGAAATGAGTATATTATAAATACAATGAAATTAAGTTAAAATACATTGTATAAAAAATAACAAAAAAGACTTACAACTTGAGGTTATTCCTAAACATTTTCACAAAACATAGTATATATATAATTCTTATTCTAATGTTATCCAAATAGCAATGTTTTAATTTTCAAAAATTCAAGAACATTCAATTCCTCGACTAAATTTTATAAATTTAATCTTCAAATTTGGCAACACTTTAATTTATTAACAAAACCATAATTGACAAACTAAATATATGTTATATCCTCTATAATTTAAAATATATAATAGTTTTTAATTACTCACTAAATAATCTAATACTAACTTTTCAACTTAAAATAAAATAAACAGATTTTTGTGTCTTTTTGACATTATTCGAGTGTCTTTCTGGCATTAATCAAAATTAAAAACTAAATTATTAAATCGAATTTTTGAAAATTAAAACATTGCTATTTGGATAACATTAGAATAAGAATTATATATATACTATGTTTTGTGAAAATGTTTAGGAATAACCTCAAGTTGTAAGTCTTTTTTGTTATTTTTTATACAATATATTTTAACTTAATTTCATTGTATTTATAATATACTCATTTCAGCTTACCCTGAAGAAGCAAATATATTTTGCGAAAGCTAGGTAATAACACAGAGTTTTACTTATCCTGCCCCTAAAAAATAAATGACTGCAACCCCAAAACAAAACTATAATATAAATATATATATATATATATATATATATACGCGAGCAACGCACCATGCGAGTCCCGATATATCCAGCAGACCACCCGAGACCCACCAAAACCAAAGTGTATAATTAGATTTTTATTATAGAAAAATAAACAATATAATATGAACTTTTATGGGCCCCATAGAGGGGTAAGAAAAATCTTTTAGTTTAAAAAATCTATACGGAGCATACCGTGCGAGTCCCACTTACAAGTCAAAAGGACATGCGAGTCCCGCCAGTTATACATGGCACACTCAGCAAACAATATGAGACCCAGCGATGTTGCCACAACGCTGGGTCTCGTATTGTTTGCCGAATCTTTTAGGTACTTCCCCGGTTTTTATATTTCACCTCGAATTTAACGGTTTTGTTTCAGCGGTTGTTATTTTAATTCTTCTGAATAGTAAGGGCGGACGTAAAATAGTGATTTTAGGCGCAAGGATAAATATTAGGTACCTATGGAAAATAGATCGAAAAAAATTTTGGAACTCGCGTTGGACGAAAATAATAACAGTAAGTACCTCAAGCGTTTTTTTATTTATGCAAAAAGCAGTTATGTGACAAAGTAGTTAATATTACTTACACACGTCTAATTATTTAAAATTTTTACAAAATATTTTTATAAATGAATTATAAATTAAAAAATGCCATTTTATTATAAACTTCGGAGCGCTTTTATAAATTATGTTTTTTTTTGTTGGCAATCGTTGGTGGAATAAATTATTTTTTATTCTATTCTTATTTATTTCTTAAATTTTTAGAAAAAGATTATTCAAATGCAAATAAGATGGGGAAATCTTATTTTGGGCCGGCTAGCCAAACGAAACAAAATGCGAAGAACAAAACTGAGCTTTTAGAGCCCAATGTAAAGATCTTATCGAACGTTAACCTTAAAGAAAAAATTGGTAACTACTTGCAAACTATACCAACTCCCTTTTTTTTTTTTAATGTCAAGAAAATAAAATAGATGAATCAACATTATCTGAAAGTAAAAATAACGTAGAGGTAAGTCTTGATCTCATTTAGTGTAAATTAATGTATACACCAAGAAAACTATTTTAATTTTTAGACTCCATTTAATAAGTATGATAAAGAAAAAAAACAGGACCATTTAAAGCCCAAAGCAAATATTTTACTGGAACCAGATGTTAAACTTAATGATAATATTGATAACGACTCACAACCTTTAAACAAAACCTTGGATTTATATGAATTTCAAGAAAATGATTTAGAGGAAAAGCATCAAAATCTCCTGAATACGACAAGGTAAAAATTGTTTTAAACAAAATATTTAACAAAAGCTTGTTTATTTTCATACTACTTATTTGCTCTATTTTATAAAACATAATATCTTAAAAAAGTTTAATTTTGGTGTTAATTATTTATCTATTATTTAAATATTGCTTTAGCTGGAAGAAAAAACTTACACTTCATTAAAAGCTGTAAATTTTGATTGCTATCCAATTTTCACCAAAATTGACACGAATCCAAATACTGACCATAGAGACTATGAAGACAATGAAGACTTTAGCGAGTCACGTGACACATCCTCATATGTACCCGAAACGGAAATAGAGTCTGAGGGAGGGGAAGAGGAAACTATTTCCCCAATTTTTAAGGTAATTTTTTAATACGACATATTTTATCACTTCAAAAAATATTGGATAAATCCTTATTTTAAGTAAAATACAAAATGACAAGTAGATACTTATTTTAAAAGATAATGCTCAATGTAATTATTTATTTATTTATATACATTACTGATTTTTGTTATTAATTTTAGACCATAAACGTAACTTGTCCTGAATCAACTTTAACAAAGGACGAACCCTCGGAAAAGCCCCATATTTCTAACGTAAGTTAAAGAATTATTAGGTTAATAATTAGCAGTCATTGGGAATCCCTTCCTTGTAATTTTTTAATTAATTTAAATTGTTTAAATTTAGTTTTAAAATGTACTTTTTTACAGTCTTACTTTTAATTTTTTCAGATCGAAACTAATAATTCCATTGTTGCCCTTTCACATAGAAAAAACAGAGTTTGGGATAGAAACAATTTCTGTCCAATTTGTTTCGTAGAAGTGAGTCATTTTGCAAGACAATTGGAAAGAAAACATGCTGACGAAAGTCGAGTAAAAAAGATTTTATCTTTTCCAAAAGGATCTAATGAAAGGAAAACCTTATGGGATTATTTACGCAAGGAAGGAAATTTTCATTTGTTTAGAGAAGAAAAAAAGTGGTGGCTGTTCGAAGGCCCACGGAAGCCCAAGCATTAGACTTTGACGATTTTGTTGTTTGCGAAAACTGTTCTGGGGTGTACAAAAATTTTTTTTCTATAAGCATGCTAAAAAATGCCAAAAAAAAACACACTGGTACAAAGTGTAGGCGACTAAATGCCTTAACTCAATCCCAAACATTTTTAGCGGCTTCTCGCTGCCAAAACAGTTTTTTATCACAGTCAAGATTAAAGAAAGAGGTATTTTGCATTATGAAAGCAGATAAAATAAGCGCCACCGCAAAAAAATGATATTTTAATATGTTTATTCGGGGAAACCCATCTTAAAAACATAAAAGAAAGCAAATTGTAACAGAAGAGAATTGTAACAGAGAACAAAATGAGAGAATTAGCAAGACTTGATTGCTCTTAGAGAGTTCACACCTGTTCAGAACCTAATTGATGCTATGAAACCAGAATTATTTGACGATTTATTTACGGTCACAAAAGTAATTTCGGGATTTACCAATGCCGATAAAAGCTTTAAGTCTTCTTCATTAGCACTTCATATGGGTACCACTTTAAAACAAGTATGCGATATAATTAATCGAATGATTTTAAAAAAATCCCCATTCTTTACCTTTAAAAACCCTAATGAGGAGAAAAAAAGCATTCGAGATTTAAAAACATTATGTATTAGAGACCAGTTGGGCCAATGACATTTTTTCATTAGCCCTTAAAACAATGAAAGAACGGCAATGGGAAAAACCCCAAATACTGCCGGTGACAAGTGACGTAATTAAGTTTAAAAAGATCATTTGCGGACCCCAGTGTTCAAAAAGAAATTGCTGAAAGTTTAACTGTTTCAGAAAAACTATTGTGTAGAAACTTTAGAAGAATTATTACAGGTGGAAAAGGTAGCAAACCTGTAGCTATTTTAATTTCTCCTTTTTTAAACGAGAAAATTGAGCTGATGATTAAAATAAGGGAAAAAATAAAATTAATTCCAGAAGATAATAAATACATATTTGCAAATCCCAATTCGTCGAAAGGTTGGTTTCATGGAACAAGTGTAATTAAACAATTTGCAAAAAACTGTGGGGCAAGGGATCCCAACTCCCTAACTTCTACCAAATTTCGAAAACAGACTGCAACAATTTTACAGATTATGGACATTAATAATACTGACATGGAACAATTGGCCACTTTTATGGGTCATACAAAAAAACCCATGAAGAATGGTATAGGTAAGCCAATCTTGTTAAAATGGCTTATTATTATATTAGCATAATTTTAATAGTTGTAATATTTTTTTAGACTTCCTCAAGATCTATACCAGACTGCAAAAATAGTCAAACTAATGATCGCTTTAAATAAAGGTGACGTTAATATTTACAAAGGAAAGAGCTTAGACGATATCAATATAGAAGAAAATGACTACTTGGAAATTGAAAACATAGAAACAGAAGTAAATGAAATAAATGAAAAAGGTAGGATTAGTGTACTCGCATTGGTAATTGCCTAAAAGTTTAATAATCCATTTTTTAGAATTAACAGAGCCTACTCATTCTTGGAGTCCTAAAAGTAATTTTAGCGATGTAACTGACGAAAAGATTGAACAAGCTAATAAAAATGGTAGGTAAAAGATTATTATAAACGAAGTCTTAAAAAATCATTACAATAAATGTTATAAATGAAAAAAAAAAGATGAGTAGCTCCTAACTCTTAAAAGCAGTTTTATACTTAAAAGTAACAAATAAATAATTATTATTAATTTGCAGAAAAAGTTTCGTCGAAGGGTAAAAGAAAGTTATTTACCGATGAAATGACGCATCCAATGCAAAATAATAAAGGTAAAGAAGTTTTAATAAGAGTACATATATCGAAAAAATGCATGTATTATTTTATTTTTTTAGTTACAAAAAGAAAGGAGGTGCCTACTACTGAAAAAACCGAAAGCACTTCAAATGGTAATTTCTTTAGATAACTATTACTCTGCTACTCGTAATACAATTGTTTTAATTTAATAATATATTTATTACCTAATCGGATTTAAAAAATATTTATTCGTAAAAAACTCTAATATAATAATTTTATTTGTAAAAGAACAATTACCTGTTTTTGTTAAAATTAAAAATGCTTTTCAAATTATATAAATAATTTAGGGCATATTTTTTGTATTAATTTTTATGTATTATTTTTTTAGGTATTAGCTTTTTTTAGCGATTGCAAGGCACCGATGGACCGAAAAGGACAAACAAACTATGCTTAAATACTTTACAAGATTCATAAAAGAAAAAAGGGTTCCGAAAAAAGCAGACGTACAGGAATTTAAAAAAAATAAAGCTGGAGAAAACTTTAAATCAATTGATTGTAGTTTTTGTGAAGTTTTTTTTATTAAATAACGTGTTTCTAAACATTTGTGTTTTAATTCGATTTCGTTTGATATATATTTTTCGGTAAAAATTCATTTAATCTAGCAAATCAGATTTTTAACAAAACTATGATTAATAAAATAGTATCTTATATTATATAAAATTCTTGTGTCATAAAGAACGTTCCCAAACTCCTCTGAAACGGTTCGACCGATATTTATCCCCCTAGATGATAAGGGTTGTCCACCCCTAAAACTTTTTTTGGACTTATATTTTATTATCTTTTTATAATGTGGATTAAAAAATACATACAACTTTAAATTTTTTCATCGCACAAACGTTTTTTTTTTTCAACTTAGCGGTATTAAAGAATGGCGGGAGCCCTTCTTTAATCCAATACAAAATCCCACCGAATACAACCAATACGTAACCAATAATCTGGTGAAAAGTAGCCTGCTGACAAAATATAATCAGTCCCGCGATTCTCTTTCTCGGCTACACGATTTACGCCGTCTTTAAATATGGCGAAGGACAGTCGTTCTTTTGGAATCGCAGCCCTGGCTAAAATAAAGTTCAAATGAAATTTCTTTAGTAAATTATAACAAAGCAATGTTGCCGGGTTTTGGGTCTCGCATATAATGTTTGATCAATCTGGGTCTCGGATGGACATACAGCTTACATACAGTCTACCTGTGCGCCGCCTATGGTGCGTTTCTATGAACTAAATTTCATATATTTTGCGATAGCAAACAGACTTCCGAGTCCAAAAAAAAAAATTTTTGTTGATCAGTTTTTTTTGATAAGTTGGACCTTCTGCAACCGATATACACGATAAAACCATGCGAGTCCCGCTGAAGGGTCTCGCATGGTCAAAACGGGTCTCGGACGGTGCGCAGCATATGGCAAAATGGGACTCACATGGCCGGTGTGTATGTCTATATATATATGTATATATATATATATATATATATATATATATATATATATATATATATATAAAGTTCCATATTGCCCAATTAATATGAAGCCCGCATCGACAATACGAGGCCCGACTCCGGGCTTCCTAAAGATTAACCTGTATATGTTTGAGCCTAAACTGTACGCTGCACAACGCTATCAATAACACATTTTTTTTTTGGGCTTCGAATTGTCAGGGAGTATCTCCAAACATACGCCATTTAGTTCATCGATTTGATGGGTAGGGGGCGTCTCGAACATTAGGTGTATATTTATATACACATTTAATATATTTACAGCGTATTCGAAGCCCGAGTTGATTCACATACAGTACGAGTCCCGTTGAATTGGCAACATTGCTTCAAAGTATTGGCGATTGTTTTTAATACTCGAGACACCTTGTGCGGATTTAATGAGCCAGCTTTCTAAATTGTAATGGTGTTTTTTATAGAAGTATATCAAAAATATATACCGGGTGCTGCATCTCATTACGCACCATAGGAATTACAATGCAAAAATAAAGAAATACATATTCCTGCTTCCCTAATTGTTTTAGCTAAAAAGTCCATAAGACTTTTTTTGTAACAAATTACTTTTTATATCAGATGGCATTCTCAAAAAACGAATTATTTTAGTCGTGGAGTGAAAATTGTCGAAAATATCTTCCCCTTTCCATCACCTATTTGAGTTATTAAGGAACAAAATTTTATTTTACCGTACTATGATTCGTCCTATTTTCGATTACAGTTGTCATCTGTATGGAACTGCTGCAAACACACATTTGAATAAATTAGAAATACAAAAAAATAAATGTCTTCGACTTTGTCTTGGATATTTGAAGTCTACACCCGTTAATATAATGGAAGTTGAGGCGATAGAACCACCCCTGGAATTTCGACGACAGTTTTTAAGTGATAAATTTATTACTAGAACCATAGGAAAAATTACAAACTATCTGCAGGATATACATAAGTTATCAATTTTAGATCTAACTCATAAATATTGGACAAAGAAAAAATGTCACCTTCTTGTAGATAGTTACTTGAAAATATCTCAATACCGAATACTTTCTATACTTATGAAAATCAAGTTTCACCTATGTATTCCCATGTATTAGAAGAAATTTTCTCAAAACAAATTAATACTTTTTTTATGGATATTAATTTAAATCCAGCCGTTTTTCAATCATTTATACTTCATAAATGGCCACACTACCAGTTTTACTATACAGATGGATCCAAAGTACAAAACAAAGTAGGATGTGCAATAATCAATATTCAAAGTGGATTTAAAAAATTATTCAAATTGCCTTGTGAATCATCGATATACACCGCTGAAATGATAGCGATACTTTTTGCTTTAAGACACATATTTAGTAACGAACCCTATAGCTGCATAATATTTACAGACAGTAAGAGTGTCGTTGATAGACTAACTAACGTACATAAGTACCAACAACTCAATCATATAGAACTGGAAATTATGACTCTTTATAATAAAATTGCAAATTTAGGAAAAAACATCATTATTTCATGGATAAAGGGACACGCAGGTATTAGGGGTAACGAAATAGTAGACAGGCTAGCCAAATCCGCTCTAGAAATAGGCGAAGAACTTCCCATGAACTTATACTACCCATTTCGGATATTGATATTATTAGTAGACGACACCAAAAAGAAAATTGGCAAAGGTACTATCGAAACACGAGAACTGGTAGTAATTACAAACAAATGCAGCCTGAAATTCCCATTAAAAGATGGTTTCATTCTGTATCAAATCGCCATTTCATAAGAGTTATAAATAGATTGAGATGTAATCATGCTCTTACCCCCCTTATGTACAGTTTGGGTCTCACAGAGTCACCTAACTGTGAGTGTGGAAAAGAAGGTGATCTACTACATATTCTCCTCGAATGTTCACATCAATCAGTAAATATAAACAAATTTGATGATAATCTTAATATATTAAAAATTCCACTTCCCGTCTACCTGAACACTTTGATATTTTCTGAAGATATTAATATATTAAAAACAATTTACGAGCATATCAAAAACTGTAAATATAGATTGTAGCAATAAAATTTACCATGTATTTAAGAAATTTTGTTAAAACAAAGCAGGCATGTTTGTTAAAACAAAACAAACATGTTTGTTTTGTTGTTATTTTTTTTAAACCCTGTAGATTTAAGTAATTATTGTATATTATAATTGAAAAAAGAAAAGAACAAAAAAAGAGAAAAGAAAAGAAAAAAAAACCGAAAAAATAAAAAAAGCAAAAAGAAAAAAAAAAACCTAAGAAGATGTAAACCTCCGCGAGGATGAATCGGGTTTACGTCTTAGCGTAGTAAAAAAAACAATTTATAAAAAATAACAATAAAAAAAAATAATAAAAAAAACAAATTAACAATATAAAAAAAATGCAACAAAAAATACAAAAAAAAATAAAAATTTACAAAAAAAAAATGAACAACCAAAACAGAGTATTATTTAGATAATAATTGTAGATAATAATGTTAGTTTGTTATGTATTTAGAGTTAAAAATACAAAAAAAAATTCCTCTGATTGAAAAATCAAATTTGTTTGTTTTTAAAATAACAAAATGTCTGGCTAATTGGCTCGGCCAAGGCCATCAAATTCACTCAAAAAAAATACTATAATAATACTAATACTTAATACACTAATCATAAAATTTAACATACAACACAGTTTTAATATTTAATTAAAGCAAGTGCTCGAATGTTCCACCATTTTGAACTAAACAATACCCTAAGCTATTGTAAAATTCTCTACGAACGTTAGCCAATATTCGAGGAGAAGTTTTTCTACATTCTTCGAGTATACTATTTTTAAGTTCTTCTAGTAAATTTAACTTTTTTTCGGAATAAATCCTGGTTTTCAAATGCCCCCAAAGAAAAAAATCGTTTGGGGCAAGATCTCCAGACCTAGGGGGCCTTTTAATTTGGCAATTTGGTCCAATAATACAATCATTAAAACAATTGTTGAGAAATTCTTTTACAGTCTGGCTATTATGGGCAAGACATCCGTCCATTTGGAACCACACCTCGTGGTCTTCTCGGACAACCTCTGCCAAAGCAGGCAAAATGTCTTCCTCTAATAACATTATAAAACGTTCTGCAGTTAGATTTTCCTCGTAGAACAAGGGCCCAATTAAGTGATGACCTATTATTCCCAACCAGACATTTGTCTTCTTCGGGTACTGGGTGCGTGTTTCTAGAAAAAGCTGCGGTTTTTCAGTAGCCCATATCCTACAATTTTGTATATTGGGTTCATTGTTCAGAGTGAAAGTACATTCGTCCGTAAAACAGATATTTTTTAAAAACTCGCTATCACGATTGGCCCGCTCTTGCATCTCAAAACAGAACTCCGTACGTTTTTCAAAGTCTCCTTCTAATAGTTCTTGGTGACATTGGAACTTATACGATTTAAACTTTTGTTTATGCAAAATTCTCGAGATGGTCGAATTATTAGCTATAGTACGCAAACTACTTCGAGGGTTCTCAACTACAGCAGTTGTAACATCTTCTTCTTCTTAATATGCCGTACCCGATATCGGGCGTTGGCGACCTCTCGCGTCTATGTTGTGCATAATTCAAGTGATTACACAGATAGACGGGACCTACAGTTTAATGCCGGTTCCGAACGTTGTTGTAGCATACTCAGCATTAACAGGATCTTGATTCTGTCGGGGTTGCCATCTTGTACACTTGCAGTGTACCACAGTTCCGAAATCTTCAAATTTTTTGACTATCCTTCTGATCGTGGTATGATTTGGAATGGGACGATTTGAATATTTGGCACTAAATAATGCACTTATTTCCCGTGTACTAGTTCCAGAATAATACAATTTTATAATTTATACTTTTTCTTGTATGGAATAAATCATTTTGCAGTTATTTTAGTGTGATAAATTGATGATAATCTTGTGCCAACAAATATGACAGATCTTTGAAGTTTTTAAAAAAGGTGTTGATTGTTCCTTAATAATTCAAATAGGTGATGGAAAGGGGAAGATATTTTCGACGATTTTCACTCCACGACTAAAATAATTCGTTTTTTGAGAATGCCATCTGATATAAAAAGTAATTTGCTACAAAAAAAAGTCCTATGGACTTTTTAGCTAAAACAATTAGGGAAGCAGGAATATGTGTTTCTTTATTTTTGCATTGTAATTCCTATGGTGCGTAATGAGATGCAGCACCCGGTATATTTATAATATACTGTATTATACATAAATAAGTTATACACGACTTAAGTAACCAGTAGAGGAAACATTTTCACTGAGTAAACTAATTTACAGTCAAATTTCAATTCAAACGCATTACTATCAATTATTATTGTCAAATATTTTTGCTTTAGTCACACCCAAATTACTCTAAAAGCTGTTAATGTTGTTTCTCTTCCGTTTTTTTTCGTATTTAAGAACGGGAATAAAGTATGGGTAGGGTTATTAAAAGAACGATCTTACTCTTTCGATTGGTTGAAGAAAAAAAAATTACTGAATGGGCATAGTTGTTTCTAACTATCAAAACTACGTTATCACGGATATTGACTTTTTTTTGTTAAATTTAAATAATACTCTAAAAAACAATAGGGCAAATTATTGATTTTATAATTCTTGTATTTTCATTTTTTTAAGAAATTTATTCGTGGATACTACAATTAGGATTTTGAACAAATATTTGATTATTCAAAGGTGTTAGTAAGGAAGATAATTAAAAGAACTGAAATGCTAAAAGTGTCATAATTATAGATTCTCCGGACTGAAGGGGAGACCTGGATTGTCCTGAAGGGAGAATGATACCCTAATCTGTATGTACGGCGAAACTCTTCTCTTAAAACATAAAAGAAAACAAATAATTAATGTTATTTCGAATAAAATGAGAGAGTTGGGCCGTTTACTTATTTACATTAAAAAAATCATATGATATTAAAAATTTATTTGATGCCTTGAAACCAGAACTATTTAATTACCTAATACTTGCTACCAAAGAAATAAGTGGTTATAGTGTAGAGAGTAAAAGCTTCAAATCACCATCACTAGCGTTGCATATGGGGTCCAACTTGAAAACGGTTTGTGGTGTAGCATACAAACTAGTTCTAGAAAAAAAACGTCTTTCTGGTATAGAATGGATCGATCAGAAAATTAAAAAAACCGAAATTAAAGATCTAAGAAAGTTAATTGAGGGTCACTGGTGTAACGAACTGTCTAGTTTAGCTTTGAAAACCCTTAAAGAGAAACACTGGGAAAAGCCTTTGCAATTGCCACTAGGAAGTGATATAACAAGGGGAAAAAACCTGAAGACGAATTAGATACTGGAGATTCTGACAGATATGTGCATCAGTCAACGGAACGTGATCAACATAATGAAAACACATTATCAAGAAATTATTTTAAAAAGGCGACTAGTAGTCCGTTTCACGAATTTAACGAAGAAAATAGTGAAGAACCACCAACAAAAAAAAAACTAAAGGTATGAATAAGTAAAAGTGTCTACGATCATCACAAAACAAAATTTTTTGATATTCCGCCATATTTTGTTTAAAGTTACGTTATCAATGAATAAATATAAAAGTAAAAAGATAAAAGAAAGAAAAAACGGGAATACCTGAGATTTTGCCCTACTTTTGTTTTTTCAAAATTACCACCGTTATTACCAGGTTAACATAGAAAATATTTTTGGCGGTTAGAAATTTTAATATTAAAATAAAACTTTAAATGAATATAGGTCATAACTTTTTAAACGACCACTTTACTTTTCTGCGCTTAAAATTTGGATTATTCCTGTGGATCCGTCCCTGGAAAAAATATGAAATAATAATATTGGATATTAAAATATTTAGTTAAAATACATTCATACGTGATTTTTTTTGTATTTTTTAACGTTTTGACGTTTTTAGAATCATCCACGAAATCCATCCAGAGATTCAGAGCCAAATGGTCAGATAATGAAAAACAAGTTTTACTTCAGTACTTTGAAAAACATATTAAAAAAAAAATACCCCTCGGAAACATGAATGTGACGAACTACTGAAACTACATCCACACGTGTTCGAAAATAAGGACTGGGTCCGAATAAAAACATATGTGTATAATACACTCCGTGAAAGGAAGTGATTGCTTATTTTTATTTTTGCTGAACCACATACTCGTAATAGATTATTTTTAGTTCCAATAAATTACTTTTAAATAATATATATTTTATTTTCAAAAATGTTTAAACCTAAACAAATCCGATTTTTGTACGAACAGATCATTTTTAAATATGATCAGGTACGCAATATAAAATAGTGAAAGTTGAGAAATCTGACAACCCTGTCGGGCTTCATATAGTCTGGTAAATATAAACATTTTATACAATTGGCTTCGTATTACCTTCAAATGTTTGGGCTTCGAAAGACCTAAACCATATATCTACTATTTGTGTATTAAAATAACTTACCCCTCAAAGGTTGCCTTTACTAACTTTAGAATTTCCTATATAACTACATAAAATACACTCCTCTATCGGGCGTATTAAGGGTGGGCTTCCGGTTGTCTGACTAATATAGTGGGCTTGGTATTAATAGAGTAATGTGTATATATATATATATATACACATATATATATACAAATGGTATACATTTTTATTTTTATATTTATATATATATATATTATCTTCTTCTTAAGCCTATTTGCATCCACTCCGGGACAAAGGCCTCCCCATGAGTTCTCCATTCTTCTCTGTTTTGTGCTATTTGGTGCCAGTTTCTCCCCATTTTTGATTTGATGTCGTCTAGTCATCGTTTTTGCGGTATTTCTCTACTACGACTGTACTCGCGTGGTCTCCAATGTACAATGTTTCTCGTCCACGTTTCGATGTTTTGTCGTGCCACGTGTCCTACCCAGGTCCGTTTCATTTGCATTTCAATTCTTCCAATTACATATTCCACTTTCGTCCTGCTTCGCATGTCCTCATTTTGTATAAATATGTTTCCTCAGAGATCTGTGTCCTTCTCAATCTATTAACTGATACCTCTGTAAGTGTCATCGTCTCCATTCTATACGTCATAATTGGTAGAATACAATTGTTGAATGCCCTTTTCTTTAGATTTATTGGTATCTTTTTGTTCTTCAACACATCACTGAGTCTTGCTACTGCTGCCCAAGTCATTTGGATTCTTCTAGTTATTTCTGCCGTTTGATTCTAGTTTGCCTAGTTTGATCGTGTGACCTAGGTATACTTTTCGACACTTTCGATATCACTTCCTTCTAAGTCGATTGTGATATATTGATTTGTCATCACTTTTGTTTTATTTGTTTTTGTCCTATGTCTAACTTCTCTCTCCGTTCTTATTTTGCTTGTTGTTAGACCTTCTAAAACATTTATTTGCATAGTTGCATTGTCGTATATGTATTTGAGGAGTATTCTATATATAGAATCAATCCTTGCGTTTATTCCATTCCTTCTAATACGGCCCAAATTTTTATGGAATCGAATGCCTTATTGTAATCCACAAATAGCAAACGAAGAGGTTCATTGTATTCGTTGAACTTTTCGATAAGTGTCGTTATTGTCTGTAGGTGTTCTATGGTACAATGTCAACAGGCTGGTAACTATCGAATTTATTTGATAGCCTGTTAGTAATTATTTTGGTAAGCATTCTGTACGGATGTGACAACAGGCTTATTGGTTTGAAATTTTTGCGTTTGTGGTACCTACATATTAGATGTATGTATATATAAATAGTATAGGACGCACGCAACGCGTTTATAATATAGGTATAGAATTTCTTTTTGGATTGAGAAAAAGCATTGAATTCGCAAATGTCATCGCTACGGCGAGACATTATTACCTAAGTTATATACTATAGGTTGAATTGCGTATGTATAAGTTCAAACGAAGTTATAATGGTTGGAAGAGGGATAGAGTTTGTACCGGAAGGAGCTTGCGAAGCAAGCGCATAAGGGGCCACATGGTCCCTACTCCAATCATTATAAGTGATTAGAGTTTAAAGTATTTTTGAAGTGAAAACTTCTGTAGCGATTTTGTACACTTTCTGGATTCGTAACCGTTATAGCTTCGCCGAAATAAATTCTGTACGTTTATGTATTATGTGTATGTATATATAAATAGTATAGGATGCACCCAATGGGTATATAATATAGGTATATCACTTCTCTTTGGATGGGGAAATAGCATTGAACCCGAGATCGTTATCGACACGGCAGATATTAGTAACTTATATACTATAGGTTGAATTGCGTATTAGTTCGACCGAAGTTATAAAGGTTGGAGAAGGGATAGAGTGTGTACCCGAAGGGGCTTGCTTCGTAAGAAGTTTTCACTTCTGTCGGAACTCCCACGAGTGCCCTAATTTTTTTTTTATTTTACTTGTTTTTGTACATTTTTTAATAAAACTACGCGGGACTTGATATTATCTATCTACAACTACTGTAAAAATTTGGACCTTCTATCGTCTAAGGATCCAGAGATATTTGACATCAAAAGTTAAAAACCTAGTATTCGGGAAATCGCAAAAACATAAAACACTCTAGTAGGCTATAAAGTTACCGGTACACGTAAGTTGAGTGCAGACGTTCAAAAACAAATAATTTTGTAACCATGGATATTTTCTACTATAATGTGTTATATGTCGTTGGAAAGAGAAGATTTCAGAGAACCATTTTCAATCATAACCCAAAAAAATCCTAAAAAATTCAATTTTCGGACTTTGGCTGCCCTTAAACATTTAAGTGATAATGCTATCAAGAAATTAATCTATCTCTTTAACATTATATAAACATGGCACTCTACCACATGACTGGTTAACTCCACATAATATGTAGTAGCTCTTCCTAAAAAACAAAAAGGAAAGAAATGTGAAGACCATCGAACTGTATCCCTAATGAGTGATGCCGCTAAGATGTTTATGCGAATAATTTATAACCGAAGTCATTATTATACAGCGTGTCTACTTAAGTTGGAAACATATGGGAAACTTTTTTATTATTAACTTTACGGAAAAAAGTTATTCTTTATAAAAAGTTCTGCATGCCCCAAAACCTAAGAGTCAATCATCAGATATTAAATTTTCTCAATATTATACGAGGTATGTAAAAAAATATGATTTTCGGTCAAGGGTAAAGTACCTTTATTTCTCTCAATATCGAAAATTCTTATGATAAAAAGTTGTTTAGAATTAAAAACTAAGATCAAATATGCAATTACATGCTTCTAATTGAAAAAAAAAATAAAATTTTTTTCTCAAATTTATGGATACCTACCCAACATCGTTTTTAATTATTACAAATATGATAACTCGTTTATTATTCATTTTACGAAAAAAAGTTATTCTTCATAAAAAGCTTTGCATGGTCTAAAATCTAAGACACAACCATGATATATCAACTTTTATAAATTTTATACGAGGTGTGTCAAAAAATATGAAATTAGCTCAAGATTATAGTACCTTTATATTTCACAATATTTCAATTAGAAGGATGTAATTGCATATTGAAACATAGTTTTTAATTCTAAACAACTTTTTTAATACCCGTTTTCAATATTGTGAAAAATAAAGGTACTTTACTCTCGAGTGAAATTCATATTTTTTGACATAACTCGTATAAAATTAATAAAATGTGATATTTGATGGTTGCATCTTCAGTCTTAGGACATACAGAGCTTTTTATAAAGAATACCTTTTTTTCGTAAAAGTAATAATAAAAGAGTTATCGTATGTGTAATAAATAAAAACGAAGTTGTATCAATAAATTTGAGAAAAATTTGGAAAATATTTTTTTCCAATTAGAAGCATGTAATTGGATATTTGATCTTAGTTTTTATTTCCAAACAACTTTTTATAATAAGAATTTTCGATATTGAGAGAAATAAAGGTACTTTACTCTTGAACGAAGTTCATATTTTTTGACATACCTCGTATAATATTGACAAAATTTGCTATCTGATGATTGAATCTTAGGTTTTAGAGCATGCAGAACTTTTTAAAAAGAATAACTTTTTTTCGTAAAATGAATAACAAAAAAGTTTCCCATATGTTTCCAACTTAAGTAGACACGCTGTATATTATAAGTGTGAAGAATATCCGGGTCGCTTCAATATGGTTTAAGAAAAGGGTACAGGCATCAGAGAATCAATTATGGCGTTGACACTGATGGCAGAAAGGTATCTTGAGGTTCAAAAACGGCTGTGTGTGTGCTTTGTCAATTATAGAAAGGCCTTTGACCGCATAAAACACGGAAAATTAATCGAGGTGCTAAAAGAAGTAGTGTTGGACGGACACGACATAGCTATCGTAAGTAATACATACTGGAACCACACAGGGTGCGTTGAAACAGAGAACGGAAACGCCGATTACATCGAACGAGGAGTGCGTCACGGGTGCATTTTGTCCCCCCTATTATTTAATGTACATGCCTAACATATAATCAGAGTCAATGGAATCATCATTAACAATGTAAGGTATGCCGATGACGTAGTAGTCTTGGCGGAAACAGATGACCAACTGAAAATATTGATGAACATATTATCAGAAGAAAGTCACAGGCTGGGCTTGGACATTAACTTTTCCAAAACCAAAATTATGGTATTCCACAAGAGACCCCATGTACAAATTACACCCAACATACAAATAAATGATACCACCCTTAAAAGTTCCCAAAGCTTCATATAACAGGGCAGAGAGCTAAATAGTAAACTAAATCACTCAAAAGAAATTAGAAGACGCATTTAAATAGCAACGTCTGGTTTCATGATTCATGAACATGCGTAGAATGCCTTGTAGTCACAATAAAGGCGGGTTGACATTACTATGAAAGAAAAAAAAATAAATTCACATTATAGTGAATAGCGAACGTGGCTAACGCTTACGTAGTTGACCCTTGCTACACGACTTAAGGCGCTGGACATTATGGTAGGGGAGCCCAAGGGACCGTTCAAGTATTACGTAACGCAGGTTGGGGGGGGGGTCAAAAATCATCTTCAAAAATTGCGTTACGCAATAGTTAAACTCCTATAAGAGTGCGTTACGTAGGGTAGGGGAGGGGGGTTAAAAATCATCGCGTTACGTAATACTTGAACGCTCCCCAAGCGGGGATTTTTGCAGTAACTCGAGCGCGTCAGATTATCATATGGGGAGAAACCTGGTACCCGGTAGATGTACCTCTACCATATATTGGCTCTAAACATAGGGGAGTTCGTTAAGGGGGGGGGGCGAAAAAGAATCTATCTTTAGAAAAACTCGAAATCGTCAGATTAAGATAAGGTAAGTTAAGTACATGCAAAACAGTGTATATTTCAAAAATCTGACGATTTGGAAATGGGTGTGTCACAAAGTTTCACAAGGAAAAAGCGAATATTTCGCGAAACGAACAATATTTGTCAAAAATCTATCGAATGATACCAAACACGACTCCCCACGAAGAGGGGTGGGGGATAAATTTAAATTTTCCCACATCCCACGGTTGTGGGATGGGGGGTTACTTTAAAATCTTAAATAGGAGCCCCATTTTTTATTGCTGAATCGGATTCCTTACGTAAAAATAAGTAACTTTTATTTTAAACATTTTTTCGAATTATGGATGAATGGCGCTATAATCGGAAAAAACGATTGTTGGAAATGGAAAATTAAATTAAAAATGGGAAGTCCCCACTAAAATGGAAAACTTTACTAAAAACTTTTTTTGGTTTTAGAACCTACTCTTCACAACCCAATAGGTCCCCAAAGCGCTCGAGTGACTGCACATTTAGCATACTTTCCTCCCCTACTATAGTGAATAACGAACGTGGCTCACGCTTACGTATTTTGCCCGTGCTATTGTTAACTATTTTATTATCTATTTTCAAACTCGAGCAGTACTGCATTGCATAAATACAAGTACTGCTCGAGTTTGAAAATAGATAATAAAATATCTTATCTGTTAGATTCTAACAATAGCACGGGCAAAATACGTAAGCGTGAGCCACGTTCGTTATTCACTAGTAATATCAACCCGCCTTAATGTAAACAGATGTTCGTGCAGCACGATTGTCTCACGAATGGTCTACGCCACGCCACGATAGATATTAAATATGTTAAATATTTCACACTCTAAAGACAGTCATAGATAGTTTGTATTTGATTAAGCACGTGCTTTTACCTTCAAAGTGAGCGTCTGAATAAACGGGAGACCGTTAGATGTTAGATTTGTGGAATTGTACGGAAGTGATCCTGTACTCTGGAATGATTCTGACGCAAGGTATAAAAAAATGACGCACGAAACACAGCAATAGAAAGAAATGTTGCTCAGCTAGATATTGAAAGTTTTACAGCAAAACATGTACTAGGGAAATAAAGCTATTATTTCAGATTTTGTAATAGTTGCCTCTAATACAAATAATTATGATGCCATGTTCACTAATAACACATAAAACTCTCGTGCCCAGTGTAAACACAATAACGTTTCTCACGAAACGTATTGCACAGAAGCGTAGATAACGCTTGTTTTTTAGTGTGAACCACGTTCATTTTCACTAGTAATGTAAACCCGTCTTAAGATTGAGAACTCTAAAGTGTTATGTGCGGTCTCTAGTACTATATGACTGTGAGACCTGAACATTAAAACAGTATCTTCTTCTTTTTGTATAGACATAACACTGTCTGTTTTTTCAATGTGCTTCTAGTAAGTTGTTCCATCGCTTTCATTGTCTTCCCACTGATCGTCTTCCTATTGAGGAACCGTCTCTCACTGTCCTGACTACCCTATTTGTTGTCATTCGGCTTATGTGGTCATTCCATTCTATTCTTCTGTTTCTTATCCAGTTATTGTTATTATCCACCTTGCATATCTGCGTCGTATATCTGTACTTTCAGCTCTGTCCCATAGAGTTTTCATCTCCGTTGTTTCGAGCAATCTTTTTGTTCTCTCTGTGTCGGGTCGTGTTTCTGTCGAGTATGTCATTATTGGTGTAATGACTGTTTTGTAAATTCTGCATTAAAACAGTATGACGTCAACAAATTGAATTCATTCGAAATGTGGATGTACCGCCGAATGTCAAGAATAAGCTGTACCAGCAGAACTACAAATGAAGAAGTACCTACCGAAAAGAATGAACACACGTCCTTATCTGGTCAATAATATAAAAATTAGAAAGACAGTGGTATATTTACATTCTTCTTTTGCTACATATTCGGTTTGAATATTGGCGATCGTTCTGGCTATAATTATTTTATTAACTGAAGCTTTAAACAGATTAACTGTTGGGAAGAACGATTTCCTCAGGTTTTTTAACAATGATATTCTTGATCTCCCAATTCCTCGCTTTCCGAATACTTTGCCTTGAAGGATTACTTACAGTAATTTATTTAGTTCAGTTTCTCATTATGTGTCTTAGATAATATTTTAATTTTCTCCTTATAATCGTATACGTCACTTCTCTTTTCATCGTATATATCTCGTTGGTTATTTTGTCCGTAAATGATATCCTTAGGATTCGCCTGTATAGCCACATCTCGAAGGCTTCAAGTTTTTTTTCATCAGTTCAGTGAGTGTCCAGGATTTAACTCCGTAGTATAATATTGAGATTTAACATGGTAGGAGCCTTTACTTATATCTCAAGATTAAGGTTGTAGCTTTTAAAGAAGTACCAGTTATAATCTAGTGTCAAAATGCTTAAAAATTAAAGACAAAACAATTATGCGATAAAATAACCGTTGACCTACCCAAAACGGACGCATATGACCGGTACTAGAAATGCGCAATTGATGGAATCGATTCATCTCCGGAAAATAAATAATCGTATCAGTTTTCGCTTTCTAAATAGTTTTATTTTTTTCAAATTCAAAAAACGAAAAATTTTCAAATCGATTTTTCTAGAAAACGGTGTATCCTACCGAGTTTTACGGAGTTACCTAAAGCAACAGTACCTTTTAGTACTAGAATACCTCACAATTAAATACTGCAGTGTCAAAAAAGACAAAAAAAAGTTAAGCGATAAAATAACCGTTGCCCTATCCAAAATAGACGCCTATGATTGGTACTAAAAATTCGCAATTGATGGAATCCATTTATCACTGGAAAATAAATAGAAAGGTCAGTTTTTGTTTGTCTAAATACAAGCGTTCTGCAGGTATGTATTTAAAAATACTAATTATAATTATGTAATTTTTTTTAAATACCCCCAGAACGGTTCTATTAATTTAGAAATTACAAGACGTCATCTTCAAAGAGCTATAGCTTCCTTAGGAAGCATTTTCGGATTAGGCGAATTGGGTTAAATTATTTTAAAATTATCTCTGGTTTTCATTTGCCAGGAGAGTTTCTGGACACCCTGTATACAATTGAAAAAATCGGTTTACCTATTAGGCTTGGATCCCGCGTACCAAGGAAAAGTTGATTAATAGCAAGCTGAAAAGAAATAGTCGGGCAAACTTTGATGTACAGGAACACTGGAACAGGAGAAGTTTTAATTGTGAAACAGGTTACAGGTCCTAAACGTCAGACTACGAAAAGGTACCATGTTTTGGCGGACAGAACTTCCAATTGATTTGTTACCCTTTCATTAAACTCTCATGCAAAAATCAGACTGCTATTTACCACCAATATAATTCCTGTCATTTGACATGTTCTACGTGTCGGACTTATTAAAATCCTCAACATATTTGTCGGACAAACATTTTTCATATATTATATAAAGTTTGCTATTAAATAAACTAAAAAACAACCTGTTAGTTTTCACAATCATAAACTTGTCAGGATGACACGTTCCACAATTAAAATCACGCTCCACAATTAAAACTTCCCCTGTTCCAATGCTCCCGTACATTAAAGTTTGTCCGACTATACTAAATTTACAATCAAGATGCAGTAGAAATAAACAAACCAAGACACGTTAAATACTACTAGGAGCAATCTCGAATCATAATTTACACAATGTATATTATTGTAAATCCCAAATCATGGTTTCCAAAGTTTATACATTGTAAATTATGATTCAGGAGTGATCCTAGTAGCATTTAAAGTGTCTTGGTTTGTTTATTTCTACTGCATCTTGATTGTAAATTTAGTACCTATAGACACCGTTAAGCTATTAACATATTTCCAGCTTGCTATTAATCAACTTTTTTTGGTACGCGGAATCCAGGCCTATATGGGTTTAATTTGCAATAATGGCGCACACCAACACCCCCCTACACGCGACACTATATACACACGAAATTTTCGATTTTCTAAATCTGACTGATTTGAAAGATGGGCCAAGTCCCATCTTAAAGTTCAGGAAAAGACTCACCCATTCATATGTCAACCATCCATTTTGGTCCAAGGGTGTGGATTTTAGGGCCCTTTCTATTTAGGGTCATTTTCGTTCTCGTCCCCAAAACTCCCAAAAACTTCAAAAATTTAAGTCCGACCTTTGCGGCTTCTAATAGTACTGATCATTACCTTTCCAAGGCATGTCTAATTTTAAAAATCGGTTATACCATTCAAAAGTTACCGAGCTCAGAAGTATGGCTCAATTTTTATTTAAAAAAGGGAAAATGTTTGTGGATATGTATGTATGTGTGTTTGAAAGTTGAACGATTTGAATTTTTTTTCTGTTTGAAGAGGGGGTCAGGGCCGATTCAGAACCGGTGTATTTTGTGACTTTTGACCACCCATAAGCCAGCTAGAGGACTTGGTAGGTACAAAACGGCATATTTTTTGGGGGTATATATCTTCGGATCAAGAAGAGACAGGAGAATCGCAAATACACCAAATCAATAGTGTCGAGTTAAGCTTTCAAATGGTGTCTAAACCGTCAGGATCAGACATACACACGGCTCAGTATAGCCGAAAAACTGAAAAACTATACTTTGAAAATTTTGGTTTTTCGACAATTACTCAAAATTTCAACCTACGAATTGCGTCAATAACTGAGCGTTTGTAGAAGGACTCTAGACGAATCTAACGGTGTATACGTCATATCCAGGAACATTCGAATGTTTAAGTTATAGGCTTCATAAGTATGATCAAATCTATTTCCTACGGGAAAACAGTTTCTCAAGCTCAATAATTCCTGTAATAGCTTCAGTTATCATACTTGACCTTAGATCCATCAGATACTACTTGTAAATACGTTTCAAACTCATGTTTACTGATCAAAATCGGTTAAGCCTTTTAGAAGTTATTAAGCTACAAAAGTATAATCCAATTAACGATTATTCCCGAAATGGTTTATGTAGTTGTAGTGATTACGACGCTAAATTTGATCTGGCAACGGGCAATCAGACTTCATTTACCGGTCATCTCAATATTTTTTGTTTAATCTATTTCGAATAGAAAAAAATCTAGTGCACATTCGATGGACACTAGATCATTTGGGAGATAATGCAACAAAGGTGACCATTTATAAAGCTTAACGAGTAATAGAGGAACATTTCATTCAACTTCATACATTTAATTTATAAATAACTTTGAAAAACTACTGATACAAGAAAAAAACCGCTAAACGTCTTAAAAATGAGTGGCGCATACAATATTCCAGCTACAAAAGATCTGATATGAATATTACGTGGCGCGAAAATGTATTTTCATTTTGATGTAAAACAAAATTCTAGTTTTATTTTAAAAGATTTTTCCATAATATTTGCTAAATTTGAAGTAAACGCGCCACAAAAGAGTTTCAAAATTCAAACTGTATCAAAGTTACTCTTTTGTGACGCGTTTGCTTCAAATTTAGCAATTACGGAAAAATCTTTTAAAATAAAACTAGAATTTTGTTTTTACATCAAAATGAAAATACATTTTCGCGCCACGTAATATTCATATAAGATCTTTTGTAGCTGGAATATTGTATGCTCCACTCATTTTTAAGGCGTTCAGCGGTTTTTTATTCTTGTAACTTTTATACGATTATAAACATTTTTTAATTTAGAAAATCTCATGTTAAAGAGCAATTATTTTCAAGAAAGTCATCTATCGAATATTTTCATCTACAAGTGTAGTTTTTTCACAATATTGAAATGGCTGAAAATGTAGTAAAACGCAGTAAAAATGTCGATACCTACGAGATGGTGGATGATTTTTTATGGACTTCCCCTAGATATTAAAGTTAAAAAATAGCGGCCACTTTTTTCGGTTTCGTTCCCTGGGGTAATAATAATTTACACAACGAAATAGATATTTAACAGTTGTTTATTAAAATCTATAATAAAAAACTAATACAACACAAAAATATTGTTTCCAAAAATTGTGCTATTTTATGTGCGCAATAAAATGGTAAAGGCACTCAAATTTGATATTTTACAATTATAATATAAAATACTGTTTACATTTTACATACAATACTTATTGCACTCGATGAATTTAAGTAACACAGAACTTAACCTAATCTAATCGTAAAATATTTAAACTTAACACATATCGCAGGTCTTTCCTAAAAGTATCTGATTTTTTGTAAGTTAATAAATGTATGTAGAGGTGAACTTTAAAAAAAGAAGACAAGAAGTCTTTAAAACTTAACGGTAATTTCTTAAATACAACTATCACATCCTCGTTACTCTAAATGTGTATCCTGGTTAATACAATAATTGTACTTTTTAAGATTTTGTTACCGATGTCATATGTACAGTACGTAAATCGTTCAGCTGGACATAGGGAACATACATTGTACATATTTAGATTCATAAATACATACATTGTATTATATTGAGATAATTGTGGCAACTGAGCTCTCTCGATGACAATATGGTTGTTAGCATTAAGGGGCATTAACCTCAAAATTTACAACTCTGACATAAATAAACGTCCAAATATTACAATGTAGTAGCTAAATATTTTTGGTCTAGGGAATGGGAAAACTGTTTAGTTTTGAAATTAGTTTTTAAAAATAAATATTTCAAAAATTAAAGTAAAGTTATTAACTCATTAATAAGAAACTTTGTTTTCGATTTATTTATGGACAGCCTTGCTTCAAAATTCACTCATTCTATTCGTTCTAACAGCTCTATTGCACCAAAAACTCGTACTCGAACAGAAGCTTCAACTAACACAGGTTACGGCAGTTGCCACAATTCTCTCAATGTATAATCCCTATGTCCAGCCGAACGATTTATGTACTGTATAAGGCATTTATTGATTGTTGTTTATTTATGAGCTTTCAGTTTTTGTAATATTTAATGAGATCCAGATATTATATCAGCAGAGATGCTCAAAGACACAGAAGAAATCGGAATAAAATTGCTTCACATGCTCTGTAAAAAAATATGACATTCCAAGTAATGGCCTGACGACTGGACAAAATCAACAATAACGACAATACAAATTGTAAAAAAGGCAGCTTCCATAAATGCGACAACTATAGAACCATCTCCCTTATCTCACATGCCAGTTAAATAATAAAGTTAAAATCCAGCTAAATTTCAGATCATCGATGAGAGACAGAAATTTTTCATACAAAAAGAACCCCAAGGCCAAATTGTAATATATAACCCCAAGAGCAAATAATAGAAAAATGTAGGGAATTCAATATCTCACTATACATTTGTTTTATAGACTATCGCAAAGCGTTTGACAGTGTGAAATGGCAACACTTGTGGCAGATACTAAAAGAGGTAGAGGCGTACCATAACACTTAATTTCACTTATAACTGAACTATACGAACACAATACTGGAATAAATAAAGTTCTTGACACACTGTCAAATGAATTCCATCCAGAACAAGGTGTCAGACAAAGATGTATACTGCCTCCACAATTATTTAACACCAATGGGGCGCATATATTGACGCATAATGGGAAAAGGGTATCTCAATAAATGGCCAAAAAATAAACAATCTACGTTTTGCAATCTCCGTTCTTGTAAATAGTCAAAAATAGTTAATTTATCTCATACCACTGGTGGAAAGAAATAATGGAACCATGGAATAACTATGAATAAAAAAGAACATGGACAACTGAGATGAAGAATCTATAAAGAAGAATTTATAAAGTCAGTTTAAGACTATAGCCCGATCAGGGAACGCAAAATTTTACGAAAACCTCCCAAAAAATAAAGGAAGGATGAAAATTTGGGAATAGGTAGTTGAAATTGTCTATTATCATATAAGAAAAAGTTTACAATTCTACATCCCCTCCATTTTAAAAAAATTGGAAAATACGGAGTGAAAAATATTTTCTCGGGGGTGTTAAAATATACGTTCAAAATAAGTCCGGAATTGGATAAAATGACTAATTCTAAGTAACTTTTCTTCTATAGAGTTTTTTTACTAAGTCGATAATTTTCAAGTTATTTGCGAATGAATGTGTTCATTTCTAACCAAAAAAAAAAAATGTTTTTGGACGGCTTTTCTGAGATAACTCCAAAAGTAAGTATTTTAGCGAAAAAAATATTCTTAGTAAAAATATAGCTTAAAAAAAATTGAAAAAAATTGGTGTATGCGTGAGGTCTGCAGACACAGTAGAAGCAGAGTTGCAGCTAATGAAATGTAGGTTCTTCGTAAAATTCCAAATCGAATATTTCAATGCGAAATAACCAAAAAAACGGAGCACTTTTCAGGGAAAATTAATTACAACTTTTTTAAAGTGTTTAAGAAAAGGTTTATTTTTGTTTTAAAAAAAAATTTCTAACATTAAAAGTAAGTGAGTTACGCTCAAAATATTGTTGGTCCCTTTTATTTTTTGGTAAAAAAATGGCGAAAATCACCCCTTAATTAGCTTCTTAAATAAAATTAATCGTTACCGCTTTACAAGTTACTTTACTTATGTATTATTTATATTATCTATAAGTTTCATTGGTTAAAAGTGCGCAGTGAAAAAAATTGGGTTTAAAATAAAACATTTTTTTTATTTTGAAAAAAATCGTAATTGTTTATGGAATTAACTTAAAAACAACTAGGAATACCAAAAATCTCAAAGAGTCATAAAATGTACGTTTTGCTTTTCTGAATATTTTTGATTTTTTGTCTTCTTGTTAGACAAAACTCGTGATTAGTTACTCGTTCAAGCCATTTTAACTACAGCTTTTTCAAAACGAAGCGCTTTGAACCGATGAAACTTACAGATCATATAAATAATACATAGACAAAGTAACTTGTGAAGTGGTAATGTTAAAATTTATACGTGATGCTAATTAGGGGGTGATTTTCGCGATTTTTTACCAAAAAATAGAAGGTACCAACAATATTTTGAGCGTAATTCACTTACTTTTAATATTACAGGTTTTTTTAAAAAACAAAAATAAAAATTTTTTAAACATTTTCAAAAAGTTAAAATGAATTTTCCCCTAAAAGTGCTCCGTTTTTGGGTTATTCTACATTGAAATATTCGATTTGGAATTTGACGAAGAAGAACCTACTTTTAATTAGCTGCAACTCTGCTTCTACTATGTCTACAGACCTCACGTATACACCATTTTTTTCAATTTTTTATGGGCTATATTTTTGCTAAGAATATTTTTTTCGCTAAAATACTTACTTTTTGAGTTATCTCCGAAAAACCGTCCAAAAACAAGTTTTGTTTTGTTAAACATATATTTTGTTCAACATATACTTTTCGAGTTATTTAAATACATTTCAGGTTATATAAATAACTCGCAAAGTATTGACATAGTGAAAAAATTCTATAGAAGATAAGTTGTTTAGAATTAGTCATTTTATCCAATTCCGGTCTTATTTTGAATGTATTTTTTTCATCTTCGAGAGGGGGTACTCCCCTCCATTTTTGTAAAATTTTGTAAAGATTTTTGTAAAATGGGGGGATGTAGAATTGTAAACTTTTTTTTATTTTTTTGGGGTCAGATTGTTCTTTGATCGGGCTACTAACAATGACATATGCATCAGAAACAAGACCCGATACAGCCACAACACAAAGACTATTAGAATCGACAGAGATGAGAGTATTGAGAAGAATTACAGGAAATACGCTGAGAGATCTTAAAAAGGAATGAAGACATTAGAAGCCAATGTAACGTACAGTGTATAAACGAATGAAGACTAAACAGAAAAAAGAATGGAATAATCACATAAGGGGAGAACATGTGGTTAAAATAGCAAGAGATTAAATCACCAATCGATAGAAGAAGTATCGCGCAAAAGATGGAGGGGCAACCTTCCATAAAGATATTATCTAGATATCTATAGAGATTGTAAAGCATACGACCGTCAATTTAAATTTCAAGTATTCAACTGGTGAATGCAGAGGTTTAATCGGTCATGAAAGTTGGCACAAAAAAAACTAGAAGTCAGCTACTTCATTGATTTTTTGAATACGTTTCGCTTTATTGTTTTAAAGCATCATCAGTTCACTACAATAAAAAAGTTGACAATGTTTATATAAGTACATCTAACCTGTTATAATATACTTACAAGAACAATATGTAGTTTATTATTTGATGTTATAATATAAATTGTAGATTTACTCAACATAGAAATAAACTCAAACATTAATGAGAACCGTGCACTAATAATGTTCATAATAAACTCGATAATCCAGCCATTTAAATTTGACGGCTGGCTTCATTGAGATGTTTATTTACCAAAGTGAGAACAGTTACTGAACTTGATGCCTGTTTTTTTTCCACACCCCCTCAGAACACATGTGATTTGCATCCGCTGGGTGGTCGATTTGTGGAAATGCGATTTTAAACTTTTACAGGGGTCGTTGAATAGTTAGTCGGTCGGAAGATCTATATGACGGAAATATTTGATTTCTTTAAATGGGAATATGGGTTGAATATATTAATGATATTAATATATATGGTAATCTAACGCAATGTTAATGATGGATATTACATGATAAACCTCTAAATGGAATTATGGAGTACTGAAATAGGACAACATTGGGAATAATGACAATGGTAAAACACACTGATGTACGGATCTGAAATGTGGCGTCTTAAAGGATATCAATACGGATAATGGAAGCCACAGAAATGGATGCGTTAAGAAGATCGACTAGAAAAGAAACATGATAGGGTTCAAACCACACAATGAGGAAGAAATGGGTCTAAGGAACTGTGACTGGCTGCATAGAGAGAAACCATCTTACATGGTATGGGCATGTTCAAGGAATGCCAGAAGAACGACTACCAACAAAAGTAGCAAAATGGATACCTCTACACCACAGGGAACGAAGAGGAACAAAGAAATCTCGATGAGGAGTTAGAAGATCAATGCGCGAACAAGGATTAGGAGAAAAATTCTATGGTTGGAGCGGTGGCAATTGATATACAAATATACACATATATACACATATACCCATGTATACACATATACACACATATACCCACATACATATACATACTACATTCACACTTATATTATGTGATGTTATTTATTATGTATGATGAGAGAGTGGTATACCTGGCTCAAATTGTCGATGTCAGTTCGTTTATTGAGAGCAGAGGGGTGTCTGAGGATCTGACACATTTCAAGGAATGAGCGTTTATGATAATTTTGTTGTTTGGCAAGTATTTTGACTTTTGTGAAGTCTATCTGATGTTTTGTGGAAATGGCGTGTTGTGCTAGGGCACAGGAAGGCTTAGAAAGTCTAATATCGCTTTTATGCGAAGTTAACCGACCAAGAAGCGAACGGCTGGTCTGACCTATATAGCAGGAGTTACACTCTGCACAAGGTATGTGATAGACCACATTGGTGTGTTCTAACGGGGTCAGTGGAGATTTGGACTTAGAGAATAACTTTCCGACGGTTTTGGTGTTTTTTAGAGCTATTTTGACAGGTAAGTTTTTGAATAGTTTGGTAAGTTTGTTCGTAATTTGTGGAAAATAGGGGAGAGAAGCATATTTTGTGGCTCTTTCTGGGGTTATCGGGGAGCTGTTCATCTGAATGCTGTTAGAAATGGAGGCTAATATTTCACCGTTAGGTGCTTCAGAAATGGAATGGCCGTAGCTTTTAGAAAAAAGGTATTTGTTAATGATGGATATGGGATAGGAATTATTAATAAGAATGGACTTGAGTAGATCCAGAGATTCAGCTTTATACAGCGTATGTGTCAGCGTATGTACTCTAAGACTTAGAGCTTGTACAAGGTTATGTTTGTATCTCGTTGGGTGTGCAGAATGGTAATTTAAGAAACGGTTGCTTGCCATTTCTTTCCTGTACCATGTAGTACCCAAAGTGTTGTCCTGTGTGCGTATGATTCGCATATCTAAAAAAGGTATGCTATTATCCACCTCCAATTCACATGTAAATTGAAGGTGTGTATCGCAGCTATTGAAAACTGATAAGGTGCTCAAAATCTTATCAGGTGGTGTAGCAAGGATTAAGTCGTCGACATAACGCTTCACAAAGGGAACTTGGAAATCTAACTTAGTGATACTCTCCTTGATAAGGTCGTCGAGTACGAAATTGACTAAAATGGGGGAGATCGAGGATCCCATGGGAGTTCCAAAAATTTGACGATAGAATTTGTCATCGAATATTAAATAGTTGGTGTCAAATGTCAGTTTTAATAATTCAGCGAAAATTTCCCAAGATACTGGACTGTGGGGTTGGATTTCGTTCCAATGGTTCCGGAGTGAACTGACAACGCTGGAGAATGGAAGATTAGAAAACAAAGATACCACGTCAAAACTTACTAGTACATATTCTCCTGGTAACTGATAATTATTGATAAAATCACTGAACTGGAAAGAGTCAGTTATGTTGATGTCATTCTTGTAATTGTATGCTTTTGAGAGAATGTCCGTTAAGAATTGGGCTAGATTGGTATTAGGAGCATTTATTGAAGATAATATAGGACGCATACTTAGTTGGGGCTTGTGGATTTTAGGAAGACAATAGAATCTGGGGGCAGCGCCATTATAATTATGGAGGGTTTTGGCTAGTTTCTCATCAATGATTTTATTGTTTTTTAGTTCAGTGATGTGTTTATTTATTTTGTTCGTGTAGGTTGAAGTGGGATTGGGGGGGGGGGGGGGTTTGGCTGATAGTTACTTATATAAACATTGTCAACTTTTTTATTGTAATGCAAAAAATCAATGAAGTAGATGACTTCTAGTTTTTTTTGTGCCAACTTTCATGACCGATTAAACCTCTGCATTCACCAGTTGAATACTTGAGATATCTATAGAGATATATATCTATTGGCTATCCGTCAATGAACAAGTAGAATTGCTTGCAATTTTTTGCAAGAAAATATAGAGATCGTCACAGAATACGTAAATTTGTGTAAAAAAACCGGATGGAACCAAGAGCAAGATGGAGGAAAAACATTGCCAAAATTGCCCCAATTCAATGGAAGAGGGTAGAAGTCAAAACACGAAAATTATAAATATCTTAGGGAAGTATTAGTCTTAATATGCTGGCAAATGAGGAGGGAATGGGTAATTTCAAAACTCTAAACAACAATTCAGCCATTGATTTACGTGAGTCTAATCTCTTCAAACCAACTTTTACTTAAAAAAATTGTTTTACTCTTAACAGACCAAGAACACAAAGAGTTTTAAATAAATCATAAGGTAACATAACACCTCTATTTACATAAGTGTTTCTGTAGATCTTAAGTTAAGAATTCGCATAATCAATCTACTATTTTTATTGGGAATAAGCCACAATTTTACTTTAAAATAAGTTTATTTTGACGTTTCAATTTCCACTTCGGAAATCTTTCTCAAAATTTCCGAAGTAGAAATAAAAACGACAATATAAACTTATTTTAAAGTAGACGTATGGCTTATTCACAATAAAAATAGTAAATTGCATTAAGATACCACAAGAAATTAGCTTTAGAACAATTCCTACATTAATAATATTTACGAATAATGTATATCACCGCCTTAAAAACTTTGGTATTTCAGTTTTAAAATCTTCTGTGTAACATAAAATTGTTAATATTGTTTCGACTTCCACAATGGACATTGTATAATGTCTTGTAAAAAGTTATAAATAAAGCTTGAAAAATTATTATGCCTTATCATAAAAAATGCATGTAAAATCATGTAAACAACAAAAAAACAATCTCGATGCGTAGGAAGAGAAGGAATGGAGAACCTGAAGCTGGAACAGGAGACAATTATAAGCTGCAATGAATATATGTATATCTAATATCTGGGAATAAAACTAATGAGTACAGGAAGAAGAAAATATTGAAGAAATTATACTAACAGGAAGATAGGTGATAGGAGCCCTGAATTCAGTAACGTGACAAAACAATAAAAGAACAGAAATAAGAAACGAATTTACAACACAATATTAAAATCAGTTTTAACCTACAGAACTGAAGCCTGGCAATTAACCAAGAAGTACAACACTAAATAATTTTACTAGCCACTAACAGTCATTTTTGGCGGAAGTAATCAAGAAGATCTAGACTAGAACACATAAGAAACGACGGCATTAGACAACAAATGGGAATAGAAAGAACAGTCATAGATGCCACCGAAAGACAACAGCTAGTATGGTACGGGCACGTAAGATGAACGGAAGAAAGAAGAAGTGTTAAAATGGACCCCCACAGAAAAACGAAAACATTTTACAGGCAAGCGTCTCATCATAGTAGCTAATATAAACGAAGAATAGAGAGTTTGATAAATTTAAAACAGTGGATTGGTATCTTACTTTTTTATTCTCCTTGACGGATAACCTTATTGCAGGATGGATAACATGACCTTACTATAACTTATGTTAACAATTTGTTTTTGACAACATGTGTTTTGTCCATATCTGAAAGTCGAAAAGTCTGCAAAATTTTAGTTTTGCCCATTACCTGAGTGTAAATCACCTGGTTTAATAGGGAATAGATTCTAAAACTGATGGATACGAAGAGTAAAAACAGTCTTATATTCAATTTCTATACAAGTTACATTTACAATTTAGGTTATAATTGAGGCACCAATAATCACTAGTAGAAAAGGTGTTAGTCTAATCTAAAGATATATTTATGTCATTGTACCATTCTTTCCTACTTTGTATTATCACACAGAATAAACAGATGATGCTTCCGGACTTCTGCAGAATCCGAAGATTCTGCATTCAATTGTACGATGATAATGTTTTATATTTACGGTGTTTTGCGTTCAAAAAGTCGCTCGTTCACCTGCAAAAATCTTTCTTGTAGCAGTTTCCAAAGCCACAATTGCCATTTAGATCGCCAACCTCCGAAAGGTGACGGCGCAAAGAAGAATGTAATAAATTCTTTTCCAACTGGAAAATTCCAGAATATTAGACCAGCAACAGAAATGCTCCAGACGCTTTTAGCACTCACATAATTTAATAGTGACTCTTGACATCCGTGATCGCCTGAACTATCACCACTTGACCTTTTCTTCTGTGACTTGACAGTGAAAGCAACCATATATCAAACCATCAAAAATCCATCGATAACTTGAATATGCAATATCCAGGTTCACTACTTCTTTCAGAAAGAAAATGTTAGTGTGATGGGAAACATGATTAGACCAAGGAGTTTCATTGTATATATCACTATGGAACGACTTTTTGAACACACTGTATTATACATTTATTAATAAACTTACATAGAAGTAAAAAACTTCGGTTTGTAAAATGGTATATAATTTTTATTAAAAAACTTAAAAAAAAGTCATCCAAAATGGATTATAAAAACATTAGAACGTTTTAGATCTAGTCAGATGATCTTCAGTGACCTAGAATGAAGTATTTTCACGTTAAATGAATGCAAAAGGAACAAATGTGGCAAATAATTTGTTCTTTTTTATTGACAGTCTCAATTTAACCCTTTTGCATTCATTTAACGTGCAGATACTTCATTCTAGGTCACTGAAGATGATTTGACTAGATCAAAAACGTTCTGCTGTTTTTATAATCTATTTGGATGAGTTTTTTTAAAGCTTTTTAATAAAAGTTATATAGCATTTTAAAAACCGAAGTTCTTAACTATGGTATACAGCCAATCACTGGGATCTTCTCTTTAATTTGTATTTATTAATAATATATTACAATGTGTACCGTGACTGACAGCAACTAAGAAGCACAACAAACAGTATATCCTAAGACTATGAAAATATTTTATATATTTTTAGTTCAAACTTTTCCCAATATTACAATAATTATTACAATAATGCATAAACTAAATGTTACCAATATGAGAATCATCTTTTACCACACAACGATCACATAAACTTAAAAATACTTCATTATTGTCATGTTTGATTGTCAATCCTGATAGATACAATTTTTCCCACTAATTTTTATCACACGTGATCAAATACAAAATTATAGAAATTAACAAGTCATTTTTGTTCCAAAAAGTAGTTCTGTTCATACAACTTGTCAATATTCTGACAAGAGTCTTTGTCGGAAACGTAACACCAAAATTCGTACCACACCTTATTAATTATAAAATAAACTTACTGCTGCAGACTTCTTTAATTGAAAAATGATGAACACTGATGACTAACGGAAGTGAATATTTATTAATTTTGATTGAATTTGTAAATAAAAATTGTAAATAAACATTTGACTATACTAAGGTCTCTGAAAATGTTAAGCACGAAAAGCTACTGGAAATCTTACAAAAACCAAACATTGATTATCAAAATGTTCCAATATCACGATTATACAGGGGCCAAATGTACAAGAATAACACTCGAAGTCAGAGGACCGGAATTTCTATGATTGGAAGAATTAGAGTGGCTAGGTATTGTGTTTTACATAATACTATACGATGTGGAAATCTGCACACTAAATAAGGAACTCCTTAAAAAGATTTTTGACTCAGCGATTTTTGGACGGATAGTCACAAATAAGGCAGTGCTGGGTTTGTTTTTAAATCAGGAGTAAACTAAGAAGACAGATTCACACCCAAGAAGTCACTAGAAAAATCACCGAATATATCTTTTTTCATTGATCATATCGGCATTCGACGGTAATCCATACATATTATATTTTATGTACTAATACGTGGCTAAAGAGTTCTAAAAACAACCGTTTTTATATGAAAGTAGACTATATATTTGGTAGTACGTTCACTCTTGTTAGAGTATAGGTCGCTCAAATACTATGAGCTCTTTTAATCCATTTCACGCGATGGATTAGTCCGCAGTTTCCTATAGGTCATCGTTCATAGGTTGTGATGTTTTTTTGTCTGCTCTACTATCTTCTTCCACTCACTCCGGTCCTGAATCTTTTCTCTCCAGTTTGCAATTTCCATCTTTGATATATCGTCTAGCAGTTGACCTTCCCATCTTATTTTTGGTCTTCCTCTTGGTCTGTTTGTTACTGGTCTCCAGTTCATTATCTTCCTGATCAGTTCTTCTACCCCTCTTCTTTGTGTGTGCCCAAACCATCTGAGTCTTTGTGCTTCAATGAATTTTACTATATCTTCTCCTTCAGTTATACTTATTATTTCATGTTTCATCAGCTTTCTATATTCCCCTGTTTCTGTCTTCACTGGGCCATGTATTCTTCTCAAAATTTTTCTCTCAAATATTCTTAACTTTTCTTCGTCTTTTTTCGTAAGGCACATTACTTCTGCTCCATAGGTTATCACTGGTCTAATTGCTGCTGTATATATTTTTGATTTTGTTTTTTTGCTCAGGTTTTTGTCCTTGAGTAGTCGGTGATATTGCCAATATACTCTATTACCTGCTTTAATTCTTTCGTTTATCTCTATACTCCTTCCGTTTTTGCCGTCCACCATCACCCCCAGGTATTTGAAGTAATCTACTCTCTGGAATGTATGTTCACCTATCTTTATTTCTGTTATTCTGTTTACATTGTCTCTTGTGCTTATAAGGTATTTTGTTTTATTCTGATTGATTATATTAATCCTCTCGTCTTTGCTTCTCTTGCAAGGGTTAAAAGTGCCTCTTCTAGTCTTTTTTTATCTCGTGCTACCAGTATGAAAGTAGACTAAAAATCTAAAAATTAAAGGAATAACGCAGAAAACAACAAATCGCTGATATAACTTAATTAACCTATGAAATGCCAGTAGTATCAAAATTTCATAAATTCCATTAGTGTCAAAATTTCATAACAGTGGAGTAAGCTTGACTCAGGTTGGGTCAATTACAAACAAGCATTACGGGCGGTAAATTTGAATTACTTCTCTTGGTTTAAAAACATACCATAGAAACAATGAACATTGCACCTGAAATTGGATTTATTATAAAGAAGAGAAAATTTGAGTTTCTTGGCCACGTCTCTAGAGGACGAAGAAGCGTGTGATGCAGAAGAATTTCTTGGCTGCGAAACCTTCCTGAATGGTTAATCCGTGTATCAATTTCGAAATTGCAAATAGCCATGTTGATCACCAGCCTTAACAGAAAACACTGAATGTAAGAAGAATGCAATTTTATAAAAATTTTAAAATAAGTAACATTTATTTATTATTGAAATAAGTTTTCCAAACACATAATTTATGAATGAACGCACAGCAAAAATAATATAATACTAATTCTATTAGTCCAATCAACAGCCATTTTCTCGGGAATTTTGAGAATCAAGGTTGATTTCCTTGAACATTTGGATTTAGGTAGTAATTGCACCCTTTGTCAAGATCTACGCCGAACCGGGCTTTTGCCCTGGGGGTGAAAACAACCCCATCTAGGGGATGAAAATTTGTTCAATCAAAATAACTATGGAAGTCGATAGGCTGACCAATTCTGAGTAAATTTTATTCTATCAATTTTTTTTTGCAAAGTTGATACTTTCCAAGTTATTAGCGATTAAAACTATGCATTTTTTATTGAAAAAACTTACGTTTTTTAACTGTTTTTCATGAATAACTTTAAAAAAAATGTAATTTTATAGAAAAAATCAGTAAGATAAAATTGTAGCTAATAAAAAAAAACAAAGAGATTCCCGTCGGAAAGACCTCTGGGATGGTTATTTTTGGAGAACATTGGAATGGAGAACCGTCAATCTCAAATAACTCAAATGTGGTGCAATTTTTTGGAAAAACTTGCAAGACATCTTTTAAAGCGATAAACCTTTCAAATAAGGTCCGATAAAAGTTTTTTGCATACGAACTGACTGACTTATGACGAAAATAAAGTCGCTCTCTGCTTTTTTTTGAAATGTAAAAATTAAACCATAGCCATTGCAATCCTAATAGAAATAAATAACTTCCCACTTGAAGTTATTTAGGTATATTTGATACGATCCATGCAATTTGACCGGTTTGAAATGCTTAATTTAGAAAAAGTAGTTGATTAAAGCAAAAATGACATTTTTATAATTAAAAAAAGTGCATTTTCCTTAAATAAATCTAAAAGTATTTAGATTTATTGAAGTGTGATATGAAAAAAAATTTCAGATATTCAAATATAAAGAGCAATAACTCAGTCGTTATTAGGTTTACATATATATTACTCCATTGCAAATCTCTTTGTTTTTTTATTAGTCACAATTTTGTTTTTAATGATTTTTTCTATAAAATTAAAATTTATTTATTTTTCTATAAAAGTTATTCATGAAAAACGGTTATAAAAAGGAGTTTTCTCAATGACAAATGCATACTTTCATTCGATAATAACTTAGAGAGTATCAATTTTGCAAAAAAAAAATTATAGAACAAAATTGGTCACTCTATCGATTTCCATAGTTATATTGATTGAAAAATTTTCATCCCCTAAATGGGGTTGTTTTCACTCCCAGGGCAAAAGCCCGTTTCTTCATATGGTAGATGGGTCCCGGTGAATTCGTAACTATTTTAATCCCCCATCCTAATTACAGGCCAATTGGTAACTCTGACCCTCAGGTAATTTTTCGGTAACCGATCAACTACCGGTGAATTCGTAACTAAATAAAGGTATATGTAATCTTTTAGACTTGAAATAAACATATGGAAAATCTCTTTGCTTTTAAATTATCAGATGGATTTAAATAATTTATCACTGCTAAACATCTAGATATTACAGAAATTTACAATTACTTGATAAAAACCAAACTCGTGTTTGGCTATTAAGGCAAAAAGCTATACTTGATGGAAATAATAATAGGTTTGTTCTAGCGTCAGTTTCAAACGGTTTGAAACCATCAGGAACATGCGCATTTGTTTGATGGCGTTCAAGCAAACAGATTACTAGTTTGAAACTACTGGTCGGGCGTTCTAACGACAGTAAATTTTGATTTGGAAATTGGCGTCAAACGGTCAAAAGAGTTTGCGGATTTTGTCCGGATTTTAAGTTTGTGCGTTGCGCAGTGGAATTATTTGTTTGACGTTTACAAATTGTAAATGAAAGTAATAGGTTTTGACTATGTTACTTAACATTATTTACGTTTATAATAATAATTTTTAATATTCAGCATAAATCTTGAAAATTTGGATACTTATAAAAAAAAATGAATTTCTAATCTAACCTCAAAATTGTAAATAAAAACCAACAATTTGACGTTGGTATTTTACTCCGATAAAAAAGCGTTCTAGCAAAAAACAGTTTGTTAACAGTTTGTGGATGGAACATGCGCAATAAAGCAGTACAATAATTTAGTGTCAAACCATACAAAACTACATGCTAGAACAAACCTATTTATAACACGTGTTATAGTCGGTTCGCTAAACTCAGACGCAACTGGCTAGATATTTTAGTCGATAGTTTTTTTGTTTTTTGACTATTTTGCAAAAACTGGCAAAATTACTAACTATTTAGTGATTATTAACTATTTAGTAATTATTTTTTGCAAATTTTACTAAAATTGGCAAAATTACCGACTAAAATATCTAGAAAGTTGCGTCTGAGTTTAGCGAACAGACTATAATACTATAATATTGTTTCAATTATTTTATTAAGATATTTCAATTTTTGGTATTTTTTATAGGTACTAGATTTAATCAATGGTTTCGAATTCACCTGAAAAAAGTTTCGAGTTGGCAGGTCAGGTAATAGAAAAGTTACGAATTGGCCGGTGCACATTTTGATTTGAAAATTTTTGTCATTAAAAGTTACGAGTTGGCGCGTGTCCTGGTAGATTTTGAAGAAAGGGTCAACCGAGCTTAAACCCAAATTTTCATTAAAATCAGTGTTGATTCTCAAAATTCCACGGTTTTACAGTTTTTTACCGTTGATGAGTGGTCTATATAAATTTATTGTAATTTTTGGAAAAAGCAAATAGTAGATAATAATGGATGTAATTCTGATCTATGAACAGATATGGACAGAGTGTGGCATGAAGGACTGATATACAAAATGAGAGATTATGGATACAGCGGGGCCATGACGAAACTCATCTCCTCGTACCTAAGCGACCGGAAGTTCGGGGTCCGGATAGGACCAGTTCTATCAGAACACGGAATGCCGGAAGCTGGAGTACCACAGGGGGCAGTTTTATCACCCCTTCTGTATAGCATATATACAGCAGATGTTCCAAGAACACCCGGAACATTGATCAGCCTTTATGCAGACGACACTGCAATTGCTGCAAAACACGTGAACCTAGATATAACTGTAAGAAATCTACAGACGGCATTGGATACAATAGCAGAATGGAGTATCCAATGGAAAATAGCAATAAATCCAGATAAGATCCAAGCGGTTATCTTCAAAAACAGAAGAGATAACCCAGAAGAACAGCTAACATTGCAAGACAGACCTATCGAATGGCAAAACGAAGTTAAATATTTAGGTGTCACAATGGACCAAGGTCTAACATTCACATCACATGTCAACGCAACAGTCCAGAAAACAGCAGCGGCCAGAGCGGCAATAAGAGGACTCACAGGAAGAAGAAGCAAATTAGCTATGAAAACAAAATTAAAACTGATAAACAGCATTATACTGCCAATAATTACATACGCATCTCTTGCATGGGGTCACACAAGTCAAAGTAACAAAAAGAAGATACAAGCGGCACACAACAACTGCCTCAGAGAAGTTGCAAACGTGCCCAGATACGTCGCCGAACGGTTCTTATTTAGAGACCTAAAACAAATAAGAGTACTGGATATTATGGAGGAAAAAGCCAGAACAAAATTTGCCGAGTTAGAAGACCACCCAAACCGGATCCTGCAAGAGATATTAAGGTATGATGTGTACCATAGATGGAAACACAGGAGACCCAAACAGCAAATATTAGTAAATATATAATAAAGGCTAGATAATTGTAGCTCTATCAAAAGAAGACAACTTGCTCACCTTTGGCATCTCATTATATTTATTAATGTTGATTTTTATACGTTTCAGACATCCCTCAAAAAAAATATACAAAAAACTTAAAAACGGCTTCAGCCACTAAACAAATCAATAAAATATTAACAATAGGCGAAAGCCACAAAAAAAATATTAGGAACAAAACCCAACAAACGGGCACGAGGGGCCCACATCCTCGAGCGCCGAGTCACCGAAGTGGACATAGCCCAGAGCGGGGACTCGGCGCTCGAGCAAGCAAAACAGATCGAAGATAAGTCACTAGAGATAGCGGGAATAGAGCGCCTCACGCTGGCCTGCATTGATCGGGGTAGGATTTCATATGGGAGTCCGTGTACCCAAGACTCCCATATGATAAGCACTTTGCTGATTGAGAGCCCCTATAGCGCATCAGAGTGCTATCGGGGGGTAAGTGGATGGTCTGGAGCATTGAAGCGGGGTGGAGTGATTCCTGTTTACGGGAGTTAATCCTACTCGCCCCAATGAATTGTATCACCCGAATGTCATTCTCTAGGGGTGAGCAAGTCTCTCAGGCTGGGTTAAATCACTATGCTTGCTTGCTTGATCTATGAACAAGCCTGAAGGCAGTCTAATACAAAATGGTATTTGTTGTTTTTATATTTCATTCACGTTAATTACTTTTAAAATATCACTTTAACGATCACAAACCTGACTGTTTTGTGAAAAAAATTATTATAATTAATTTTATTCATTAAATACTACTTTATATTGGAAATAATTAATTTTAAACTATTAATAAAAAAAAAACAAATAAAACTCGTCGAAACATAGCAGTAATATTTAATAATGGATAGTTTGGCATTTCATATTTTTTTAGGTATATCGCTTTTAAAAAGAATGATGAAAACGGATCTATATATGCAAATTAATCAGAATTGCATAACTATGTTTATCCAAAATTACAGAAACCACCCGACTATCTTAAGTTTGCCTAATGATCTATTCTATGGAAACCAGTTGCAGGCAAGATCACAGAGATCCCAATTGGATCTATTATCAACGACTTGTGTTTTTCAAAAATTACAAGAAATTTTTAGTATTACCGCTAAGAAAAAAGTTCAACACAAGTTAAAAGGCCATCCGGTCGAGTTTTTTAGCTTGCTATCAAAAGAACAGCGGCAAGGAAAGTCGCCAAGTTATTTTTTAATTTAATTTAACGTAAACTAATGACTAAGGACACATAGAACAAGTCATGAAGATATGACAGCTGGACACTACCATCCCAAGAACCGACATGGTAGAATAAACTTCTTCTTGTAGGACCATTTCCTACAAGAAAAAGAAGAAGACATTGATCTAACCCTAATTGTTAATAGTTTGATGAATTCATTTAGTAAGTTCGTTTAAATAATTGTGTGTTTCACACTGAAATCCAGAAGTAATTTGGTAATTCTATATTATACTTCGTTATTTTGTAGTGACTACACTGAGATGATTCTTCATTTATTGTGTGATATAAATAAATAAAATTAATTAAGTATTTAAAAAACCTATCCATAATTTCAGTCAGGTTTAGTCATAACAAAAACCTTTAGAGGAGAGACCGGCCCTGGCAAGTTATGGTAAAGTTGTAGTGATATTGTACTCCTAGTTTTTACTAAAAACAAGTGGTATTATTAAATAGTTTTTTAAAACTAAAGTGTTTATCTACTAGATACTACTACGTAAGTCATCTATACGTAATTATTAGTTTATTATTGTGAAAAGAAAACGTCAAATAAGAAAAATACACCAACGTACAATCATTTTGTGAGGTTAGCTAGCATGCGGTTGGTTTGTCACTTACCAGAGTCGGACTTAAGCTTTCACCACCGCAGCTTAAAATGTCTTCACACAATGTAAACACACCTTCCGATCTAACCAGTCCAGTAAATCAACGTTCAAATATCACAAACAGTTATGCTTCAGCCGCTTCACAGTCTTTTCCGAGTAAGACCCAAGCAATTGTATTTAGTTGTATCGATAATGCTAAACTGCAGGATTATTTAATTCCTTTGGGCACAATCATCAACCCAAAAAATATTATATTTTCATCTAGATTATCTCATAATAGAATCTGCATGTATTTAGCAAACAAAACCGTAGTAGATAATTTCATGACACAACATGGCTCTATAAAAGTACTCGGCGAAGTTGTAACAGCACGGAGACTTGTCTCTCCAGCAGAAAGACTAGTCTTGTCTGGTGTATGCCCGTCAATTCCTCATCAAGTATTAGTTGAAGAATTACAGAATATCGGTTTAAAGCTTATTTCCCCAATAACATTTCTGAAAATTAGCTCCACTCTTCCCGAATATAGTCACATACTGAGTTTTCGGAGGCAAGTTTATGTAAGCCCTATAACATCAGCAATTCCAGATTCTATTCTAATAAATTTTGACCAAACACCTCACCGCATATTTTTGTCACAAGGTACACTCACCTGCTTTATTTGCAAAAATACAGGACACATATCATCCCAATGCAATAACAGTTCAGTAACGGAATCAACTCATATTGAGTTAAACAATGAAGTACCAAATCCAACAGATCCAACAAGTATATTACACAAGGTACCAAACACTCAGCAGTCATCAAGTTATCCATTATCATATCCGAGCATATCACCTACACCTACAAATCTTCACGACCAAAAAATTACTAATACTCCTACTCATAGCAACACTTTCAATCAACCTCATTCAGCGGCAATACCGTTTTCACAAACTTCGGAGGCAAGACCCTCCAATCTATCAGCACCTTTTCCATTAGATACAACTGCAGAAAACTCTAATAAAACTGATACATCACCACAATTTTCTGAAACAACCATTTCAACCAATCTTACAAATAAAACCTCAAGCTCGACTTCTGCCACTACCAATGAGTTTGCTCCAGTACCTCCAAATGTAATAAAGCCACAGCATCTAAGTGAAAACTCTAATAGCACTTGCGAAAACGCAAGTTCTTCCATAAAACGCAGTATTGGTGAGATCGATACGCCTCCTTCAGACTCAGCAATTTCATCACAAAATCTGTTTGCAAAACCCAAATCATCTAAACCAAAAAAACCGCGCTCATCTAAAGTCCCATCTACACGGGTAACTCTTGAAAATTTTATAGATAATCATACCCCACCATTCGTTTTAAATTACCACCAATTGTCTTTACTTATTGATAATGTCCAAGGCTCCCCCGACACTATTAGCGTCGTTAAAACATTTACAACTGATATGGCTGGTTTACTCTATCTTTTACAAAGCAGCTATCAATATGCAAATGATAGATCTACAAAAACCAAGTTTACAAAACTTCAAAAGAAACTACACAACTATTTAGGGAATGAGATTTCTGACTTAGACAGTGACTCTTCTGTAGACAATTGTTCAGTATCATCTAACTCCGAATCTGTTAACAACATTCAACGCGATACTTCAATGGAACATTGATAGATTTTTCCATCGTCTCCCTATGCTACAGCTTCTTTTATCTGAATATTCTCCAGATATTATTTGTCTACAGGAGACAAACTTAAAGACCAATCAGTTGTACAATTCAAAACATTTCACTTGTTTACCCCCAGCATGTAACACATATTCAGCTGAACTCTACGCCATATACCGCGCTGTGAAACTTCTTAACGAGTTTACACTCACAAAAGCCCTGATCATAACAGATTCCCTTAGCTCTCTAAACTCATTAATACATATTTTTCCGAAACATCCTTTTGAAAAGTTGCTACAATACCAGCTTTCCCAAGCTCATGAACATGGAAGAAGCGTCCAATTTTTATGGGTTCCCTCACACGTCGGAATAATAGGAAATGAAGAAGGTGACAGGACGGCACAAGAGGCAATTTTAAGTGATTTTTCAGGGCCGATAGACAAGTGTGTTTCCAGTGACTTAAAATCTTATTTTAAAAATAAAGTGTTGTTTTTGTGGCGAAATGAGTGGTTTCAAACTAATTCCAAGCTAAATAAAATTAAAAATAATGTGTCTCAGTGGCTCCCGTCGTCACGCAATAGACGGGAACAAATTGTGGTTACGCGTTTGTTTACGTCTGGGTCATATAAGATTAACGCACTCTTACCTATTCACAAAGAAAAATCCACCTATATGTGATCAGTGTAACGTCCGATTAACAGGCGAACACTTTTTAACAATATGTAGTAAATATGACCAAGAAAGACAGCGCTACAAGATCCCAAACGCTCTACCACAGGCTCTAGGTCAAAACTGTTCCTGTGACGATAATATAGTTAATTATCTCAGATCCAGAAACATTTTGTACAATCTGTAATTGTTTAATTTTGTTATTTATATTTTGTTCCGTCGCTAATAACCTTTTGGTGGATGCGACATATTTTTCTAATTAAAAAAAAAAAAAAAAAAAAAAACCTTTAGAAAATCCTACATAAAAATTGAAACGATGAAGCGGTGACTGGCAGTTCGCTGGCATAATACTATACTGCGGTGCAAAAAAATAGATCCACTAAAAATTTGGTGATTTTTGAAGTTTCGAATTTCCTAAACCTGTTGTTGGATTTAATTGATTTTTTTACCACATTATAGCCTTATTCATTGACAATATCGCTGTAATAATATTGTTGCTAGACAGTCAAACTATACCGGGTGTACGAATTAAACTGTGCCTTTTTCTCAAAGTTCGCATCACCCTGTGGACTATTCTAGCATTTATAAAATACTGAAATTAAAACCTATCTATAGCCCCAGGTTTTCTTAACATTTTGTCTTTCGATTAATTCGCTTATATTGGATAATGAAAAAGTTAGGTACTTTAACAACTGGCCATGTTCGTCATCAGTACAGGGTGTTTTTAAATAAGTGTGACAAACTTTAGGGGGTAATTTTACATGAGAAAATAATCACAATTTGCTGTATAATCATAATGTCCGCAAACACTTCGATTCCGAGATACGGGATGTTCAATATTTTTTTACAAACTGACGATTTATTTATTGCTTGAGATATTATTTGAGATTATGCAAATCAAATTTGGTGGGTTTTAAGACGTAGTTATTGCACATTTTTTGACATACAATTAAGAATTTTATATTCACCATTGGCGCGCAAACGGGTATTGTAATATTACCCGTACGCACGCCAATGGTGAATATAAAATTCTTAATTGTATGTCAAAAAATGTGCAATAACTACGTCTTAAAACCCAATAAATTTGATTTGCATATCTCAACTGGTTTTAAAGCAATAAATAAATTGTCAGTTTGTAAAAAAATATTGAATATCCCGTATCTCGGAAACGAAGCGTTTGCGGACATATGATTATTAAGCAAACTGTCATTATTTTCATGTGTAAAATTACCCCTTAAAGTTTGCCGCACTTATTCCAAAAAAACCCTGTACTGATGACGAACATGGCCAGTTGTTAAAGTACCTAACTTTTTTATTATTCAACATAAGCGAATGAATCGAACGACAAAATGTTAAGAAAACCTGAGGCTATAGTTAGGTTTTAATTTCAGTATTTTGTAAGTGCTAGAATAGTCCACAAGGGATGCGAACTTTGAGAAAAAAACACAGTTTGATTCGTACACTCAGTATACAATGACAGTTTGACTGTCTAGCAACAATATTATTACAGTGATATTGTCAATGAATAAGGCTATAACGTGGTAAAAAAATCGCTTAAATCGAACAACAGGTTTAGGAATTTAGAACTTCACAAATGACCAAATTTTTAGTGGATCGATTTTTTTGTATCGCAGTGTATATTATTGTTATCATATTTAGGAACACATTTATAAATAATAGTTAATAGGAACACATTTATAAATAATCTGAAGAATTATGCCGACAATTTACAACGAAAACCCTAAAAACATACTAGATTGTACAGTTTAGAAGTAAATACAGGGTGCCAAGAAACTCTCCTGACGAACGAAGATCATTTAAACCCAATTCTCCCAGTTCGAAAATCCTTCCGAAGAGAGCTAGAGCTCCTTGAAGATGGCGCCTTGTAATTAGTTTTTTTAAATACCTCCAGAACTCTTCTATTTAGAAAACCGAAAACTGGTACACATTTCCCTGGTTAACATGGTACGAATTTCTTATATTGGTCATAGGCGTCTGTTTTGTGTAGGACAACGGATATTTTTTCCCATACTTTTAAATCTTTAACTTTTAACCTTTTTTAACATTGGATTAATAAATTGTGAGATATTCTAATACCAAAAGGTACTCTTGCTTGAAGTTAATACGATGCACCGCTTTCTAAAAAAATCGATTTGAAATTTTTTTATTTTTTTAATAAAAAAAAAAATACAGAAAAAATGGTTTATTTTACCGACTAAGGTCCACTTGCTCATTCGGAGTTCAACTCTAGTTCATCGCGATAACCGAGTTCAAGGCATGAAGTGCATTGTACGGTGGTACGCACTTCATGCCTTGAACGCGGTAATGGCGCTGAACTAGAGTTGAACTCCGAATGAGCAAGCGGGCCTAAGTAGTAACTTTTAGTACTGGTGTACCTCATAATTTAATAATCTAGTGTCGAAAATGCTTAAAAATTAAAGACAAAAAAGTTATGCGATAAAATAACAGTCGCTCTACCCAAAATGGACGCCTATGAGCGGTACTAGAAATTTGCAATTGATAGAATCAATTTATCTCTGGAAGATAAATATGCGCACCAGTTTTCGTTTTTCTAAATAGAGAAGTTCTGAAAGTATTTACGAAAAACTAGTTACAAGACGCCATCTCTAAAGAGCTCTAGCTACCTTAGGAAGCATTTTCGGACTAGGTGAATAAGGTAAATTGTCTTAAAATTATCTGAGGAATCTCCGGTCGTTCTTTGTCAGGATAGTTTCTGGACACCCTTTATATTTTCTTCTTGTTTTTCGGAACCTAACTATTGACGAACAACAGACAAAAACATTGATTTTTCAATTTTTTTCTTTCCGATAAAATTTTTTCCGTGTGATTAATTTCACTGAAACGGCTTAAAATGACTTATTTCGTGGATCCAAATGTTGATTTAAAAGAAGTACTTTTTAGAACAACATTGACTTATACAAAAATTTTACAAATCTCTGTCACGCTGTGCACTTTTAAAAATAATATAGAAACAATATAGAAATATCGAGAAATATGAAAGAATTTCTCGGATTTTTAGTAAGTCAAAGTGGATTTAAGATAATGTATATATTGTTAGAATTTTTTTAAGCTACCAATAATACTGAAGTTTTAATATATCAACAAAACAAAAATCGTACACATTAAAATTTGTTTCTTTTAACTATATGTATTTTTCAGGAATCTTTCTTCATCTTTCGTAAAATGTTTGATTGTCATTTACTATTGTCTAAGTTTAATTCTAAAATACATACACTTCTCCAAGAAATTAACGCACCACCTTACAAAATTGTCCTTTTTAATCTCTCGAATTTTCTAAACCAGTTGTCCGATTTAAGTGATTTTTTAATATGTTATATAAAGTTTTAATATTTAAGTGATTGTTTAATATTGTTGCTAGACAGGTAAATTGTCATTGTATACCGGGTGTACCAATCAAACTGTGATTTTTTTCTAAAAGTTAACGTCACCCTGTGGAATATTCTAGCATTTATAAAACTCAAATTAAAACCCAACTATAGCCTCATGTTTTCCTAACATTATGTTTTTTTATTCATTCGCTTATTTTGGTTAATAAACAAGGTACTTTAACAACTAGCCACGTTTTTCATCAATACCGGGTGTTTTTAAAAAAGTATGGCAAACTTTAAGGGGTACATGAAAAAATAATGACAGTTTGCTTTATAAACGTATTTCCGCAAATGCTTCGTTTCCGAGATAGGGGGCGTTGAAATGTTTCTTACAAACTGATGATTTATTTATTGTTCTAAAACTTATTGTTCTATTGTTTTAAGAGGTAGTTATTGTGCATTTTTTGACATACAATTAGAAATTTAATATTCACGATTGGCGCGCATACTGGTAATATGACTCATGTGCGCCAATCGTGAATATTAAATTTCTAATTGTATATCAAAAAATCAGCAAACTACCTCTTAAAACCCGCCAAATTTAATTTGCATATCGACGGCGGAAAGGCAGGAACTCGTAACTGAAAAATTTGTATAAAATGAGTTACTTCCGTTTTCGCTTTAGAATAAGCGTATCGGCACCTATTAAACAGCGGTTACAGCTGGAAAAATTTCCGGAAAGCTTCCAGAAGGCTTTCCGAGCTGTAACCGCTGTTTAATAGGTGCCGATACACTTATTATAAAGCGAAAACCAAAGTAACTCATTTTATACAAATTTTTCAGTTATGAGGTCCTGCCTTTACGCCATCGATATCTCAACCGGTTTTAGAGTAATAAATTAATCATCAGTTTGCAAGAAACATTTCAACACCCCCTATTTCGGAAACGAAGCATTTGCGGATATACGTTTATAAAGCAAACTGTCATTATTTTTTCATCTACCCCTTAAAGTTTGCCATACTTATTGATGAAAAATAAGGCCAGTTGTTAAAGTACCCAACTTTTTTATTAACCAACATAAGCGAATGAATCAAAAAACAAATTGTTAAGGAAACATGAAGCTATAGTAGGGTTTTAATTTCAGTATTTTATAAATGCTAGAAAAATCACAGTTTGATTTCTACACCCGGTATACAATGACAATTTACTTGTCTAGCAACAATATTATTACAGCGATATTATTAAAGAATAAGGCTACATATTAAACAAATCACCTAAATCGGACAACGGGTTTAGGAAATTCGAGAGATCAAAAATAACCCTAGTTTTAAGATGGTGCGTTAATTTCTTGGAGAAGTATATTACATAAATTCTTTTTAGGAAAGTAATAGTTAAGTCAACGTTCATTGATAAAAATAATATTTGAACAACAGTTTTTCTCACTTAGACTAAAAAAATATAATTTTTACAAATGCACAATTTATTGATGATACTGGGTATCTATTTGGACGGCTCCAATACTTTGAGTGATTTGATTAACAGCAGCATCAGTCTTTCTAGGAACTGGAACTCCCCAGAAAGTGGATAGAGTATCACATAGATCCATGTATTTTAACCATTTTCTGTCCGTAGCCAAAACTTGTGCGCATCCGATGATTATTAATTTACTCATAGCTCTGGTAAGTGCAACATTGAATCTCTGAAAAATAAAGTTTGATTAAAATATACATTTAAAAAAACGTTATAAAAAACTAATAAATCCAAATAACCCAGTAAATAACCAAGTAAATGGTAAAGCCGTAACGATTAATTTCATTTGGGGTGCTAATAAGGGGAGATTTTCATGATTTTTTTTACCAAAAAAGAGTTGTCAACTTTATTTTGCGCGTAACTCGCTTAGTTTAAAAAAAGTTTTAATGAGATTTCTTTCCGAAAAGTATTAAATCTTTTGGTTATTTCACGTTGACATATTCGATTTGGAATTTGACGAATAAGAACATATTTTCATGAGCTCCAACTTTGCTTTTACTGAGTCTATAGACTTCATGAATATACCATTTTTTTCGTTTTTTATAAGCTACTTTTCTAAAATACTCACTTTTTGAGTTATTTGCGAAAACTCTCCTGAAAACGTGTTCTTTTTGTTGAAAAATAAACAGTTTTTTTTCACTCGCAAATAACTCAAATAAGTCAAAAAACGTCAAAATAAATAGAAAAGAAATGTACCGTGCTCTGAAACAACTACAAATCCCCAAAAAATTGATTAGCTTGATTGAAATGACGTTGGCAAAAACGAAAAGCGAAGCAGTGTGGAAAGACATCTCAGAGGACTTCGAAATCAAACAAGGACTCAGGCAGGGTGACCCGATGTCAACCACGTTGTTCAATCTTGTTCTTGAAGTAATAATGAGGAATTGTAGCATAAAAATGGAAGAAACCGTATTTAAAAACGAACATCAATGTATTGCTTTTGCGGATGATCTAACAATATTAGCAAAATCAAAGAAAAAATTGAAAATAATTGTGGAAAAAGATAGAAAAAGAAGCAAATAGGTTTGGTCTAAAGATAAATGAAAAGAAAACTAAATACATGATAATGGGTGATACACAGCAAGACAATGAAGAGTTTATAAAAATACAAGGGGAGAAAGATTACATATACAGTTTTGACAGAGTGGAAGAGTTTACTTACCGTGGTGTGAAAGTAAAGGAAAATGGACATGAAGATAAAGAAATAGAATCCAGAATTACAAAAGGCAACCAGAAATACGGAATGCCGAGATCCTTAATGAAGTCGAAGTTTGTTTCAAGAAAAACAAAAGAAAGAATTTACAAGACAGTGATTAGAGCTACGGTTGTATATGGAGCTGAATTATGGGTTTTAAGAAAGGCAGATGAAGAAAGATTAGAAAGATGGGAGAGGAAAATTCTCCGATCAATTTACGGCGGCATAAATACACAAATGGGATGGAGAAGAAGGACAAATAAAGAGTTGGAAGAGCTGTATACGGAACCAAGGTATTAGACAGAAAAGAATGGAGAGGAGTGGTAAGAAGAGCGCAAGAGAAATTGTAACAAAAGAATGTGCCATGAATTGTAAAATGAGAGCTATATATATATATATGTATACATTTATATGGTGTATTTTTTAAATAGACAAATTAATATTGTATATTGTAGATATGTATAGTAAAAAAAATATAATTGTGTTTTTCACGCCCAGGGCCTACATGGCCTGTTGAGCAAAATAAATAATAAGTCAAAAAACTCTACAAAATAAAAGTTGGTTAGAATTAGTCAAGTTGGACGACAAAAGGTGACTTTCACCCCCCAATTAAAAGCAACCAACGGCATAAGTTCAAAGCCAACTTTGAAGTGGAGGGTCGGTAGAACCTACACCCAAATTTTTATGTAATTCGGTGGTGACCCTAAAAATGATACGGTATCGCCGTATTTCACGTTCATTTACTGGGCTAAAAATGACTAATGAGAACTTTTAAGCGGCTACAGTAGCGCGTCAACAAAACGGAAAACGCGTTTCAGATTGCGGCTTTAATTTTGAATATGTATTTTGTCAAGATATTTGGAACTCATATTCGTAATATAGTAAAGAAATATGTTAGTATGTGGAAATTACTCTATAATTAAATACAATATTAAAAAACGAGCACGTACCGCCATTAAGAAGAATAAAAAAATACACTGTCTGCAAATAAACATTTTTATCTCATGCCTAGATTTTGTGTCACATTGGAACTACTAAAATTTTTTATTTCTAACAAGAAATCGAACATATAACTAATAACTGATTAGGCAACATAGATAAATAGTCACTGTCATTTTGACAAACCTGTTAGTCCAGAAAGCCACTGCGCATCCGCTAGGAAAAATATTCTGATTCGGATTTTTTGAACAATCTTACTCAAAAAGGACTCCTTTTAACAAATTTGCATGTTGCCAGGACCAAAAGTGGTTCAAAAATGTTTTAAACGTTTTTTTGTTTTTTTTTTATAAAATTATTTTTTTTGCATGGAAAAAAGTTTTTTTAGGTTTTTTGGAACATTCCAAACAGAAAAGGTCTTTAGTGACTTTTCTCTAAAAATGATAGTTTTTGACATATAAGCGATTAAAAACTATGTGAAAACTGAAAATTTGAATGTTGTCAAGGTAGGTGGATATTCTTTAAACATCGATTGATGAAATCCCGAAGAGTTTTTTGCAATACAATATTCAAAACTCCTTTGTTTTTTAATTGCTAATCAAGCGTGCGTGACACTATTTTCCACCGTTGCATGTGTATACAGTATGGTGCAAATGAAAGGAATAAATTCGTTTTTTCGTAAACCGGCGACTTTAAGTAAAAATCCCGAAACAGGTTGATTTTTTAAGTTATGATATTGTGCCATATATGGTATACTAGTGACGTCATCCATCTGCACGGGATGACGTAATCGATGATTTTTTTAAATGAGAATAGGGGTCGTGTACTAGCTCATTTGAAAGGTTCGTCAATTCTCTATTCAGTAATATAAACATTTACATAATTATTTATAAAGGGTGTCCAAAAAAAGTTTTTAATTAAATTATTTGAAAAAGAAGAAGAATATATGTAATTTATTTAATTCAAAATACATTTTACCCGAAAACTAAAAAATATTTATTTCACAAATAAACATTGCTTTTCGATTAAATTCAGTGTTCAAGCCAGCTCCCGCCAGCCACCTGCCTCTTGGAAGTTTGAACATTTAATTTAAGGGAAAAGCAATGTTTATTTGTGAAATTAACTTTGTTTTCTGTTGTCTTTTGTTTTGAATTAAATAAATTACATACATTCTTCTTTTTTCGTCAAATAATTTCATTTAATAAAATTTTTTTGGACACCCTGTATAAGTAATTAGGTATGTAAATGTTTATATTACTGAATAGAGAATTGAAGAACCTTTCAAATGAGCTAGCACACGACCCCTATTCTCATTTAAAAAAATCATCGATTACGTCATCCCGTCCAGATGGATGACGTCACTAGTCACTAGTATACCATATATGCCTCAATATCATAACTTAAAAATAAAAATCAACCCGTTTCGGGATTTTTCCTTGAAGTAGCCGTTTTACGAAAAAACGAATTTATTCCTTTCATTTGCACCATACTGTATACACATGCAACGGTGGAAAATAGTGTCGCGCACGCTTGATTAGCAATTAAAAAACAAAGCAGTTTTGAATATTGTACTGCAAAAAACTCTTCTGGATTTCATCAATTGATGTTTAAAGAATATCTACCTACCTTGGCAACATTCAAATTTTCAGTTTTTCACATAGTTTTTGAGAGTTAAAAATGGCCAATTTTTAATCGCTTATATGTCAAAAACTATCATTTTTAGAGAAAAGTCACTAAAAACCTTTTCTGTTTAGAATGATCCAAAATCCCTAAAAAAACTTTTTTCCATGAAAAAAAAAATAATTTTAGGAAAAAAACAAAAAAAAAATAACGTTTAAAAAATTTTTGACCACCTTTTGGTCCTGGCAACATGCAAATTTGTTAAAAGGAGTCCTTTTTGAGTAAGATTGTGCAAAAAATCCGAATGAGAATATTTTTCCTAGCGGATGCGCAGTGGCTTTCTGGACTATGTGTCAGATTTCTAAGTGTAATAGCACGATTTTCTTATCTGTTCTGTTATCTGTATCGATATCTGTTCAGTGCAGTAATGTATTATTTCAAGAATTCGTTAGTGTTGATCCATGGGGAAGTAGTGTTTATTTATAATTAATTTATTAAAAGAAAAGAAAAGATGGTTTAGATTTGATTACAATACAGCACCTCTACTATGTGCTTATACGTATTTCGGAATAGCCGTTTCCTCATCGGAGCACCTGGGTAGAGGCACTGTACTGAAATCAGATCCTTTCATCCTTTCCGGGTAATTATCAAAATAATTACCAAAGATGCTACTAGCACCATCTATGAATCGAAAGTTGAGTCAGGAAATAAAATTCGAAATTATTTATCCTCTGAGCTTTTTAAGTTGGAAAAAATAAAGCATAACAGAGTGGCGAAATACTCGACAAGGGAAATCTAAAAATGCATTTCACGTCCTGTCATTAACCGTGATAATAATTTTAGCGAATTATTTCCCTTTATATCCACAAAAGTGAATAAAGTATAAACTAAAAGAAAAGAAAAGATGGTTTAGATTTGATTACAGTACAGCACCTCTACTATGTGCTTATACGTATTTCGGAATAGCCGTTTCCTCATCGGAGCACCTGGGTAGAGGCACTGAACTGAAATCAAATCCTTTCATCCTTTCCGGGTAATTATCAAAATATCTTTGGTAATTATTTTGATAATTACCCGGAAAGGATGAAAGGATTTGATTTCAGTTCAGTGCCTCTACCCAGGTGCTCCGATGAGGAAACGGCTATTCCGAAATACGTATAAGCACATAGTAGAGGTGCTGTACTGTAATCAAATCTAAACCATCTTTTCTTTTCTTTTAATTTATACTTTATTCACTTTTGTGGATATAAAGGGAAATAATTCGCTAAAATTATTATCACGGTTAATGACAGGACGTGAAATGCATTTTTAGATTTCCATTGTCGAGTATTTCGCCACTCTGTTATGCTTTATTTTTTCCAACTTAAAAAGCTTAGAGGATAAATAATTTCGAATTTTATTTCCTGAAATTTATTATATTTTTGTGAATAGAACTACGTTGTTCGACTATTTGAAAAAATAAATTATTGTTAATTGTGAGTTTTACTGTAAGTATATTTTACGTAAAAATTTTTCGAATTCTAATGCGAGTATATAAGTTTCAGGAGGATTTTTTATTCTAGAAATATCATCGACAGTTTAAAATTTAAATTTTAAAATTAAAAAAAAAACAAAGTACACGCTTCGGTAAAATTTTCACCTATTTTGGTTTATTTTTATAAATATTTATTTACTAATAAAATTGTTTTCGATTACTTCCATTTAGCGCGCCTATGAGAATATTGTCAATAAATTGATTTTAGATAATGTCAAATATTGCCACAGTTGCCAAAGTTTCGCAGAACTTTCGAAAAAGTGTATGATGCTATCTTTCAGTGCGTCACAGTTTTTCGGTTTCTTTCTAACGCATTAAATTGTATGTGACAGAAAAAACCGCACGTCGGTGATTACATTTCGTCGGTGACATTTATAACATTTATTCTAGATGTCAATAGATTTATATATATAATCGAAAAAAAAATTATTTACTAATTATATAGAATAAATGTCATAAATGTGTATTATCACGGACTTACCTTTTTATTCTATCATTCGTGACGCACTGAAAAATGCTCATGAAAAGAAGCATATTAATGACGCGCTTGTGTATCCTCTTAATAACTTACCTTTTCGTTTTTAACGAAGCCTAACTTATAAAGTTTATCGTACAGCAACAAATCTTTTTGGGCTCTTACAGTAGATATAATAATAATTCTTTTCTCCCGTCCCTGAAACGTTTCAGTTGTTCCGACATCGACACCTTCGATTTGATTTCGTTCAAGGAGGGTTTTCAATTTGTGCACCTAAAATACGTCAAAAAATCATTAGGTACAAATTATACCATGCGCTGGAATAAGTGTTCCACCCCATACACCCCATTTTTAGAAGATAAGCAAAACGCTCGGACAGGTCGATTTTTAAAATAATCATAGTATATTATAGCATCAATGTTTCGACCTTTACGCGATACCTCTTCTATGTCGAACATAGCATTATGAGCTGCACTCATAGAAATCAATAACTCTTTTTCTAAATCAGATAAATTAAATTTATTTTGTCTCTTTGGTAATGCCTCTTTGAATAGCGGGATAGAATCACAAAATCCTAAAATAATTTCAGAAAACTCATCGAGTAAAGAAAGTTCTTTAGCTCCATATATAAAATGAGTGTAATCAAATTTACAATTAGGAGCAATTAAAATTACTTTTTTCTAATGACTTCAAGAATTCAATAGTTTTTAAAAAAGCAAGTTTTCGTGATACACTCGGTATTTCTGTACCATTAAGAAAAAGCTGTCGTCCGATTCGAGTTAGTCCAGTAACTAAAGAAGTCGAGGTATCTATTGCTTGTCTCGGTGCAATATAAATGTTAAAACATAAATTTTCATGTTTCATTGCAATTTGCAAAATATCTTTTCCTACCTTAAAACCTCCTGTTTCAAGGTCGAAAAAAACAAACGTGTTATTCGTGTTGTAAACAATTGCTTAAATCAACTTTTTTACATAATTGATGGATTCGACCGTTACTTGATGAAAGTTCATTTTATCTAACAATAAAACACTGAAAACGTTTGTTTTCTATACTTCCACAAAATTTATTACCACTATGTGACTACAGCTGTTTCGGCAGAGTGCCTTTCTCAAGGGATATAGTTTACAATGTGTTTGCCTTTTTAAGTCTTTAACTGAAGAGGTTGAGGAGTGGGGAGCTGTTTGTCTCGAGTTGGTCATTCAGAATTATATCTGTATTTTTCAATTTATTAATTTCCATAGATTCTAAAAAAGATAGCTTAAGGCCTTTATTTTGAATATGCAGAATTTGAAACTCTTCATTGAAAGGATGAGTATAATCTAGAAGGTGAAGTGCGTATGTAGAAGTGTCTGTTTTTCTATTGTTGAAAGCCCTTTTGTGTTCTGATATCCGTTTGTCAACGGTTCTGCCAGTTTGACCGATGTAAGTTTTCGGACAGTCACCACAAGTTAGTTTGTACACACCACTCTGTAGTTGCTTTCTCTTTCGGCTTTTATTGTTCTTAATATATTTGTTTAAGTTGTTGTTAGTTCTGAAAGCTGGTGTTATTCCTTTCTTTTTTATGTATCTGGCTATTTTTGTTGTTATCTTGCCAGTATATGTGAGAGAGCAGAAGGTACTGGGTTCTATCTGTGGTGGTGGATATACTAATTTCAGGGCTTTCTTATGGAGTTTTTGGTTTAAAATTTTGCTAACTGTTTGTTCGTTATAGCCATTGTTTACTGCTATTTGTTTAATGATGTTCAGTTCTATCTCGAAGTTGTTTTTTGTCATGGGAATTTCTGTCAATCTATGTATCATGCTATGGTAGGCTGCTAATTTGTGTTGTGTAGGGTGGGATAATGAATTGTGTATAGTTGTGTCAGTATGGGTAGGCTTATGATATACGGATAACTCATGTTTGTTGTGTAGTCTGGTAATCGTTACATCTAGAAAGTTTATGGAATTATTCTGTTATGTTTCTATTGTAAACTCAATATTACTATGAAGTGAATTAATGTATGATAGAAATTGGTCAAGTTGTCTGTTAGTTCCTGTAAAACATACTAGTATATCATCCACGTATCTCCACCAATATAAGAACTGTTTAAATACGGGATGTTTAGAAATTGTTGATTCAAGTTGGTTCATAAATATATCTGATAGCAATGGGCTTAGAGGATTACCCATAATAAGTCCTGTCTACATTTTACACCTTGTTGAAATTTGCATAAATCAAGACTATTTTGAATTCAATAATCAAATATACACAAACAACAGTGCAGGACTTATTATGGGTAATCGTCTAAGCCCATTGCTATCAGATATATTTATGAATCAACAATTTCTAAACATCCCGTATTTAAACAGTTCTTATATTGGTGGAGATACGTGGATGATATACTAGTATGCTTTACAGGAACTAACAGACAACTTGACCATTTTTTATCATACATTAATTCACTTCAAAGTAATATTGAGTTTACAATAGAAACAGAACAGAATAATTCCATAAACTTTCTAGGTGTAACGATTACGAGACTACACAACAAACATGAGTTATCCGTATATCATAAACCTACCCAAACTGACACAACTATACACAATTTATCATCCCACCCTACACAACACAAATTAGCAGCCTACCATAGCATGATACATAGACCGACAGAAATTCCCATGACAAAAAACAACTTCGAGATAGAACTAAACATCATTAAACAATGGCTATAACGAACAAACAGTTAGCAAAATTTTAAACCAAAAACTCCATAAGAAAGCCCTGAAATTAGTGTATCCACCACCACAGAAAGAACCCAGTACCTTCTGCTCTCTCACATATACTGGCAAGATAACAACAAAAATAGCCAGATACATAAAAAAGAAAGGAATAACACCAGCTTTCAGAACTAACAACAACTTAAGCAAATATATTAAGAACAATAAAAGCCGAAAGAGAAAGCAACTACAGGGTGGTGTGTACAAACTAACTTGTGGTGACTGTCCGAAAACTTCCATCGGCCAAACTGGCAGAACCTTTGACAAACGGATAGCAGAACACAAAAGGGCTTTCAATAATAGAAAAACAAACACTTCCACATACGCACTTCACCTTCTAGATTATAATCATTCTTTTAATGAAGAGTTTCAAATTCTGCATATTCAAAATAAAGGCCTTAAGCCATCTTTTTTAGAATCTATGGAAATTAATAAATTGAAAAATACAGATATAATTCTGAATGACCAACTCGAGACAAACATCTCCCCACTCCTCAACCTCTTCAGTTAAAGACTTAAAAAGGCAAACACATTGTAAACTATATCACTTGAGAAAGGCACTCTGTCGAAACAGCTATAGTCACATAGTTGTAATATAAATTTTGTGGAAGTATAGAAAACAAACATTTTCAGTGTTTTATTGTTAGACAAATTTTTTACTTCTATTATACTTATTAATTTTTTTAATTATTGTAAATCTGCCTGTAATGCTCGAACTAAGCTGATTCTTTTCCTTTTCCATTTTTTTAGGTTATGCATGCACGTTTCTATCTCTATATTGCCTACGCCAGCGAGCGGGCGAGCAGGCATGATTTGAGTATTCTGCTATAAATGCATTGTTACCAACTTTCGCTTGCATATAAGTTTCCCCCCTTTCCTCTGAGAGGTATACCCCGCAACGAAGGTGTAGAACGTCGTTAAATTATATTCTCTTGTGATTTATAGCATTTTTTTCGAATTTAAAATTTCATGCACGTTCCCTATTGCGGAGAAGATCTTCTAAATCTAATGAACCAAATAAACCAGACCTGTGATCAGTATGGATGGAAACTCAATATTAAGAAAACTATATAATAATATGATGGTTAGCAAACAGTATTATAAACAAGAGGATGGTATAAAAACCGGTGATGCCGTACTGAACTGAGTAGAGAAACTAAACTTCCGCAGTGGATTAATGAAAGCTGGGATCCAGCCATAGAAATTAAAAACCGAATAGAACAAGCTCGAAAAAATGAGGAACGTATTTTACAGCCACAATCTTAGTACATATTGACCTTTGCGTTCGAATGGCATACATATTATATATTTCCAGTGCTACTGTACGGAGTGGAAACATGGACTATAAGTGAGGCTGTGCTTAAGCGCTTGAAATGAACGCCTTTGAGGTGTGGGTATAAAGACGACTATTAAGAATAAGCTGGGTCGACAGATAGACCAATCAAGTTAGGTTTTTACTCGATATAACTGAAAGGACAGGGTTTGACAGTTGAAATGTGTAGTATGAGATATTACAAAAAGACTACCATCTTGGGATTCATAAATTTTTTAGTGGAACAATTTTTAAATTAACAACAAAAACGTCAAACTTAATGTTGTTAATTAACGTAACAGTGATTTTTTTTTAAAAGGGGCCATCTCATCCCCCCAGGGTGGTAGGACTTTTAATTTTTTTTTCTAAAGTTGTGTATTTTAATCAGCTTTCCCTATTTTTTATTGCCATTTAATCTGATCTAATTTCCACGGAGTTATTGTAATTGTTTATAAGGTTAAAAAGTGCTATTTATTAACAAATAATTTTGAGTACATAGATGTAACTTTTTTTTAAATTCTTTTCACAGACTGTTAGTATACATCTTAACGAAGAAATAAGTCCCAGATCATTGAAATCCAATTAGCCAAATTGACTGGACCAGCCTCAGAAATTAGCTCGTTTTTCAAAAAATTTTATAAACAAATTTAATTTCACAGAAACTATTTAACAGAATTGGACTATTTTTGGCACACCATTCAAACACCATAATACCCTCAAGTTTAGATACATTTATACAAATTTTAATCAACAATAAAATTGTTATTAACAATATCCAAAAACAGCTATTTTGTTGTCCGTTTTGTAATAACTTTTTTGTTTATTAACCGATTTTCATTTAGCGTATCTCATTCGATGTGTCTTTTTTGTCTGAAAAAGTTACCTGTGAACGTCAAATCTCTAAATAAACAAGTTTTTAAGTTATGAGCAAAAAACTAAGTTTGAGGTTTTTGTTGTTAATTTAAAAATTGTTCCACTAAAAAATGGATGAATCCCAAGATGGTAGTCTTTTTGTAATATCTCATACTACACATTTCAACTGTCAAACCCTGTCCTTTCAGGTACGTCGAAAAAAGGCTAATTTTTTACTAACTTGATTGACCTAAGAGTTAGAAATCAGGAGCCTTATACGGCTGAACTAAACAACACAACTGGTCAATGTAATAAAGAGATGCAAGCTGGAATATTTCGGTCACATTATGAGACATCCTGAAAAAAAAAAAATTAAATTTTGCATCTTATCATTCAAGAAAAGATCATCAAAGACAGAGAAAGAGTAATGGAAATATATGGACATAAGTGGGATACGACATAAATTAATAAATGTACATTTACAAAAATAGAGAGAATTAAATTTTATACAATTTTGATTTCTTTAATTTTTTGTGATACAATCAACATTAAGGAGCTACGTCTATGAAAAGCATAATGAGACACAATCGTTTAATGAAACCTGACGTCATCAGCAGCAAACGATAAATAAAAACGAATCTTAAGACTTTAAATATTGATTTTAGCAAAATAAATAGATCAAAATTGTCTAAAATATAATTCTCTCAATTTTCATCTATTTACAATTATGTCTTAAAGTTATTAATAAATGAGATAATTCAATAATAATTACGCTTCCCCACCCCTCCCATTATTTTCCCCCTTAACTCGGAATATGTTGACCGCACAAAAAACTTGTAGAAATAAATTCTAGGAAATCGCATTTGCAGCAATTTCAGTTCCTACCATTTTTGTTGTAAAGTTGAAAATGGCGGAGATATTGAGCAACAACGAGGTCCTCTGTTAAAATCAAGATGGCGGCTAACGCAACGGCGGAATTCAGTCACAATTTTAAATTTACACTAATATTGACCCCTCTAAAGATGAGAATAAAAAAATTTTGGACAGCTCACTACGCAAGGTCAAATGCTATCCTGATTGGACTAGTAAACCATTAGAAAATATATGTAGAACTTTTGCTACCACAGTATGGAAAGCCTTAAAGAATATTTTGCTGGTTTTCTAAATTCTAATTGGCTAGAAAAAATAAATAATTTTCAGAAGGAACACGGACGAAAATTGAAATAAACCGACAGATGAAGCACTTGGGCGAAACGAGAAAGTAACATATTAAAAGAACCCTTGATGGTTAAAAAACTGGCCCAAGCCATTGATTATAAATATTCCACAATAATAGTAGTTATTAATCAATGCCTAAGCTAAGAAAAATATTACAAAAATGGCTCAACACAAAAAGCGAGGGCATAAAAACTGACACCAAGTACAAAATAACGTTACAAAAAAAACAAAGTAAAAAAATCCAGTAGTATATACGGGGAAGAACAATGGAACAGTATTGATGAGTTCTTAGGTTATTCAAGATCAAAACAGGCCTGGAAAACATTATAATGTCAAACTGAAAAAGGGAGAAATGAAAAACCCAATGTTGGTGAATAAAAAAATAATAGCAGCTATTTTTATTTAATATTTAACTTTTATAAGAAATATCTTACCTGTCTGACATACGGCGTAACAACACCGATATCGGAAGGTTTCACATTGTCTTCCTCATCTAGAAATTCTAAAGCTTGCAGAGCTTGAATGTATTTTATTACCATTTGTAATTCTTTCTCGTTGAAATAACTAAAAACATATTTTAATATCATAAACCATAATTTAATTACGTCTATATTATTAAAATATAAAATAAACTATAATTTGATTATTAAAATATAGATATATAACCAATTCATCCTTTTTACCACATATGCTATAATTCCTCAAATGAGAAGAGTGATATCATCGTTTAAAGGCGGAATCACCTCAAATTTAAATGTACACAGAGGCCCACGAAAACTACCTGCTCAATTTGCGTTTTCTCGTAAGAAATCACGGAATGTATAATTACTACATTTATTTGTGCTTCTCTATAGCAGAATTGGTCTGCTATGGCCATAAAAACCCTGAATTTTGTCGACCCATCAATTATTACCGTCATAAAAATATCAAAAAATAAGGTTTTTTTTTCAATAGTAAAAATTACATAGTAAAAACTGAGGCAATAAATCACGAATCCATAGATGAAAGGGTTGGTTACAAAAAAAAAACAGTTATTCTTTACCTCGTTCCAATAAGAGTAGCAAGACACGTTCATCTACATAGGCGGTGCATAGCAGCACTGCATTTTCAGATTTAGACAGCGATTAATAGTTTCTATTAGTTTAGTAAGTTTGTAGTGCTTAGTGTTTGTAAAATAGGAAGTGGTTGAATGCTCAATTATATTAAATTTACGGAAATAAAAGGCAGATATCGAGAGTTTTATTAAATCTTACCCAAGTATCCTTTCGCTCCTAGAGCATCTTCAGGGGCATTTCGTTAAAAAAGGAAGGAATCCTCGAATGCTATTAACATTAGTTTGAATTATGGTGGCATCTTATAACATATACATAGGTACTTAACATACACTAGACCAGGGGTCGGCAACCTTTTTCAGATGTCGGGCCATGTTCAAAATATGTAAAAATGTTTATGCAGGCCGCATATTCAAATGTAGCTTAAATAGTCTTGTTCAGTCTGTTTGCATCCATCCCTGGATAAAGGTCTCCCCACAAGTTCTTCAGTATCTACCCATTTTTGCTTTGACGTCGTCTAGCCATCGTTTTTGTGGTTTTGCTTTAGTATGACCGGGCTCGTGTGGTCTCCAATGTATAATGTTTCGCGTCCACATTTCATTGCTTTGTCATGACCAGTTCCATTTTATTTGCGCAATTTTTCCAATTGCATCTTCCACCTTCGTCCTGCGTCACACGCCCTTATTTTCGTTTATGTCCTTTCAGCTTAGTCCTAACATAGCTTGTTCGATGGACCTCTGTGTTGATCTTAATCTATATATTTATCTTTCATTTATTTTAAGGCATTTATAACGTCATCGTTAGTAATTTTGGTAGTTCAGATTTTACATTTAATATTTCCATACCGCGGTTTTCTGGTTTTTCAATGTTGAACGAGTATAATTCTGTATAAATAGTAATATTCAATAATATTTATTAAATTATTTTTGTCATTTATAGTGATTCCATTGATATCTGTTATCAGGTGTATTTGTTGTCGGTCTCTCCTATTTAGAGTTTTTAACACTTTCATACTCTTGATTTTCCCCATAATATTTTCGATTTGTTCGGTATTTTAGTCCCTGATGTCTTGTCTTATCCTTTTTTTATTGCCTTATTAAGTTCCTTATATTTTAGTGAATTTCGGTCCATGCAACTGTTGTCCTTAAGCGTCTGTTGCCTTTCTGTCTTTAATTTATTATTTTTCATAAGTTTGTTGATTTTTTCTAAAATTACATTCATGCATTGACGGGCCGAGCAAAAAGTTTCAAAGGGCCGCATGCATTTTGGTCCATGCAACTGTTGTCCTTAAGCGTCTGTTGTCTTTCTGTCTTTAATTTATTATTTCTCATAAGTTTGTTGATTTTTCCTAAAATTACATTAGTGCATTGACGGGCCGCATGCGGCCCCCGGGCCGCATGTTGCCGACCCCTGCACTAGACGAAGGACCAACAGATAAAAATTGATTGCCGGTACTTCAATATGCAGACGTACCCAAGTATCGGCAATCAATTTTTATCTGTTTGTCCTTCGTCTAGTGTATGTTAAGTATATGTTATATGTTAAGTTAATTTCCCACCATAATTCAGACAAATGTTACAATATATTAATTTATTTACATGTTTAACTTACTGACGTTTCGATCTATACTCCAGAGACTGCTTTCAAAGTTAAAAAAAAATAGAAAATAAATAACATAAGAATATATAAATATATAATAAACAAATAAAATAAATATAACTATCATTTATATAATGAAATTAGTCTATCCATCATCACAGAAAAAACCCAGTACATTCTGCTCTATCACATAGGTATACAGGCAAAATATCAACAAAAATAGCCAGATACATAAAAAAGAAAGGAATAACACCAGCTTTCAGAACTAATAACAACTTAGGCAAATACATTAAGAACCATAAGAGCAGAAAGAGAAAGCAATTACAGAGTGGTGTTTACAAACTGGCATGTGGTGACTATCCAAAAACATCGGTCAAACTGGCAGAACCTTTGACAAACGAACAGCAGAACACAAAAGGGCTTTCAAACAATAGAAAAACAGACACTTCTACATACGCACTTCACCTTCTAGATCTTAATCATTCATTTAATGAACAGTTTCAAATTCTTCATACTCAAAATAAAGGCCTGATAAGCTATCTAGATATATTAGAATCTCTGGAAATTAATAAAATGAAAAATACAGATATAATTCTAAATGACCAACTTGAGACAAATAACTCCCCACTCCTCAGCCTATTCAGTTAGAGACTTTAAAATTCAAACACATCCTAAAATAAATCACTTGAGAAAGGCACTCTGCTGAAACAGCTGTAGTTACATAGTTTAAAAATAAATTTTGAGGAAGTAACTAAAACAAAAGTTGTCAGTGTTTTATTGTTAGATATCATTTATATCTTTGAAAACGGTCTTTGGATATAGAGATCGAAACGCCAGTAAAAACCTGTAAATAAAAAAATATTGTGACCAATTTTAACAAATAATATTTAAAAAATATAATATAATTAACGTTGAAATAAAAGTGAGTGTACGCCACTGGATCTTCATTCGTCTTTCCGCGCTTCCCCACCTTTAAAGGATGATGTCACTTTCCCCATATTCGTAACTTAAGCATTGTTGTATAGAGCTGATTACATTTTTTTATTTTACAATTATTTTTTATTGTTTATAAACACGTTTTCTACATTCCTTTTTATCGCCTGCTAGATTTTTTTCTCCAGCCCATGTTCCTCTAAATATTTTTCTTATCATTTTGTTCCATATTTGCGTTGATCTTTCGTTATTTTGATTTTTTAATTTCAATCGACCTATGCTAGGTCCGCCACTGGTAACGTCACTTTGACGTAAAAGGTGCGTTTAAACGAGGTAAAAATTAAAAAAATTGGCACTTTAGTTCACAAAGTGATGATGACAAAATGAAAATTGCATTACTGAACAAGGGAAATGCATTTCGACGTGTTGAAAAATGATAAATTTGTAATTCGGAAATAATTGACATAAATGAGTTCAATATTGGTATAGGTTTTTGAATATCATGACGACGATGGTCTCCAAGGCACCGTCGTCATGATAGTCGTGTTCAGCGATCCCAAAAAACTCCGAGTAGTAATATTGAACTTATTTATACAGGGTAATTGATAAGTAAGGTAAAGCTCAATAGCTCCGCTATGGTAACAGATAGCAATAAAAGTTAATAACAAAAATTTTAGCAACCTTTGAGCTTCACATTACAAAATAGTTAGAATGTTACAGGGTGTTCAATAACACAGTGGCAGACCAAACTTATGTTTTTTTAAATGGAACACCCTAAATTTTATTTTAAATTCGAAATCCTGTTAACTTCTCCATCACAAAAATATAAAGGTTTGTTATGTTATACAGGGTATTTACAAAGTTATAACCAATTTTATATGAAAATCGTAAGTTCAACTCCCTGTATAAATAAAAATAAGCAAAACAACAATGGTTTATTAATGCCATATTTTTTAACGTATTGTCAAAATTTTCAAGAATGGTCGATATTGCTAATTTTCTTTATATCAAATACAGGGTGAGTCAAAACGCAAGTACATTATTTTCTCAGTCATTTTAAATGTAACATCCTGTATTTTATATCACTATTGAAAAGTACCATTACCGTACTTTAATTTTAGATAACATTCCCTATGTCTAAATTTATGAGTTTTCGAGATATTTTCATTTTTCAATGGACCAGTAGCGTGTCCACCCAAATCACCAGAATTTAATAAACTGGACTGATTTTTTTGGGGTTACGTTAATAATGAAGTTTATAAAATACCTCCAACAACAAGGGATGAGACGAAAAATAGAATACAAAGTGTATTTCGACGTGTTAATTTACAAATGCTCCGTAGAGTAAGTAGCTCATTCAATGATCGTTTTTAGGCGTACATAAATGTGTTATGAGATAATTTTGAACACCTTATGTAATTAAATATTAAAAATATTTTATTAAAAGTAGCTTCTAATTTTTTCAAACATGTTTTTTTTGCAAAATGTAGTACTGATAAATTATGTTTCGTTCTTTATTTGTTACATTGTTACATTTACATACAAAAGTAGTGTTTAATTGTCTTCACAAAATATTGTATTTTGTGTTTGTGTGTTTTTTTGTAAAATTTATTACTAATTTTCTTTGTTTATTTGTTGCATTTACATAAAAAATAGTTTTTAATTGTTTCAAAAATGTTGCATGTAGTGGTTGTGTTTTTGTTTGTAAAATGTATTACTAATAAATTATTTTCAACGAAACTTTTCGTTTATAAATTTGCAAAAGTCTGTGTGTTATTGCGTTGCCGCTCCTGCGATACTTAGAGCAGATGTATCGATGGATTCTTATGTAGTTATGTCTTCTGAATTCAAATCTGAAAACGGCATTTCGATATTTCTAACCGTCTTCGAGATAATCGACCTCAAAATCTAAAATGTGACGTCACAATCCGGTTATTTCCTACCACGCACTAAACGTCAGCTGAAATCTTTGATTAGGAAGTAGGCTACTTTTTTTAATCTGAATTTGTTAAGCAAAGCAAATGTTATTATTTACATTTGAGTTTGATACTTCGTGAATGTCAAACTAAATTTTAAATTATTTAGCTATTAATAAAATATAAATGACATTTTATAGTGAATTTAATTATTATATAAAATAATATGTGTAATAAATGTATAAAAATACAATTTGAGTATATTTGGAAAGCAATAATGTATTAATAACTTTCAAAAGGTTTGTACGAGTAAGTATACGGCCTTCCCTTTAATGATAAATAGACTGTTCCATAAGTACTACTACAGTTCATCAGTAAAAAGTATCTTTATGTATTATGTATTTCGCAATATTTGAAAATTGTTCTTAAAATGTTGTTTGGAATAAAAAATTATATTTGACGAATTTTCTCAAATTATGGATACCAACATCATTTTCATTTATAAATCTTGTATTTTTAATTTGACGAAGAAAAGTTATTCTTCATAAAAAGCTCTTCTTGGTCTAAGATTTATGATGCAACTATCACGAATCAAATTTTATTAATTTTATACGAGGTATATAAAAAATATGAATTTCGAGTAAAGTATCTATTTACACTGCGCGAGTCATAGAAAACGGTCACCCCAAAAAATGGGTCATGTTTGATGTCAAGTGTCTCCTAAACCTGTCGTCCGATTTAAGTAATTTTTTCAATATCTTATAGCTTTATTCTTTAACAATATCGCTGTAATAATATTGTTGCTAAACACGTAAATTTTTATTGTATACCGGGTGAACGAATCAAACTGTGTTTTTTCCTCAAAGTTTGCAACACCCTGTGGCATATTCTAGCATTTATAAAATACTGAAATTAAAATACAACTATAGCCTCAGGTTCTCTTAACATTCTGTTTATTGATACATTCGCTTATATTGGATAATACAAAAGTTAGGTACTTTTAACAACAAGCCACGTTCTTCATCAGAACAGAGTGTTTCTAAATAAGTACGACAAACTTTAAGGGGTAATTCTGCATGAAAAAATAATGACCATTTGCTTTATAAACATATGTCCGCAAGTGCTTCGCCTCTGAGATACAGGATGTTGAATTTTTTCTTACAAACCGACTATTTATTTATTGCATTAAAACCGGTTGAGATATGCAAATGAAATTTGGTGGATTTTAAGAAATAGTTATTGCGTATTTTTTGACATGCAATTAAGAATTTTATATTCACGTATGCACGCCAATGGTGAATATAAAATTTTTAATTGTATGTCAAAAAATGTGCAATAACTACGTCACGAAACCCACCAAATTTTATTTGCATATCTCAACCAATTTTTAAGCAATAAATAAATCGTCAGTTTAAGAAAAAATTCAACATCCCGTATCTCGGCAACGAAGCATTTGAGGGCATACGATTGTAGAGCAAACTGTCATTATTTTTAATGCAGAATTACCCCTTAAAGTTTGTCGCACTGGTTCTTGCATTTAGAAACACCCTGTACTGATAAAGACCACGTCTAATTATTAAAGTAACTAATAACTTTTGTACTATCCAACATAAGCGAATGAATCATGAAACAGAATGTTAAGAAAACCTGGGGCTATTGTAGGGCTTTAATTTCAGTGTTTTATAAATACTAGAATATTTCACACGGTGTTGCAAACTTTAAGGAAAAAACACAGTTTGATTGGTACACCCGGTAGGTATACAATGAAAATTTACCTGTTTAGCAACAACATTATTACTATATACAGCGATATTGTTAAAGAATAAAACTATAAGATATTGAAAAAATTACTTAAAGCGGACCACAGGTTTACGAGATACGAGACATGCAAAATGACCTATTTTTTGGGGTGCCCGTTTTCTATGACGCGCAGTGTAGTTCACAACATTTAAATTAGAATGATATATTTGCACATTAAAATTTTTAATTCTAAACAACTTTTCGTAATAGCAATTTTCCATATTATGAATTTAAATACGTATATAAACAAAAAAAAATGATAAAGTCTAGAAAACTCGAGTATTTTGCGCATGTTTGTAGACATCCGGAAAAATATAGCATTCTACATCTAATTATGCAGGGTAAAATATTAGGCAGAAGAAGTCGAGGAAGAGGAAGAACATCTTGGTTAAGAAATTTGAGGCAATGGTTTGGTCATACTTCGGAATCGCTCTTCAGATCTGCTGCGAATAAAGTTATGATAGCCAACATGATCGCTAACGTTCGATAAACGGACATAGCACCCGAAGAAGAAGATATAAACAAAGTTTTCGTTATGATAATGCATTTTCAGCTTGTTATTTCTTTATTTGCTACATTGTTACATTGATTACCGGATTGATAATCGGTGTCAATTTAGTCATGGGTTACTTAAAATTTAGATAAATTTAAACACCTAAAATAATTTGCTCTGATAAATGAAAATATCTCGAAAACTAATAAATTTGGGCATAGGGAATGTTATAAAAATTAAAGTACGTTTACTTTTCAATAATGATATAAAATACAGGGTGTTCCACTTAACATTACTGAGAAATAAATGTACTTGCGTTTTGACTCACCCTGTATTTGATATAAAGAAAATTAGCAATATCAATAATTCTTAAAAATTTTGACAATAAATAAAAAAATATGGCATTCATACACCATTGCTGTTGTGCTTATTTTTATTTATACAGGGAGTTGAACTTGTTACGATTTTCATACAAAATTGGTTATAACTTTGTAAATATCCTGTATAACATTACAAACCTTTATATTTTTGTGATGGAGAAGTTAACAGGATTTCGAATATAAAATAAAATATAGGGTGTTCCATTTAAAAAAAAACATAAGTTAGGTCTGCCACTGTGTTATCGAACACCCTGTAACATTCTAACTAATTTTGTAATGTGAAGCTTAAAGGTGGCTAAAATTTTTGTTATTAACTTTTATTGCTATCTATTACTATAGCGGAGCTATTGAGCTTTACCCTACTAATCAATCACCCTGTATAAATTATTTCTGAATTACAAATTTATCATTTTTCAACACTTCGAAATGCATTTCGGAAAATACATGTTTACATGCAATTTTCATTTCGTCATCATCACTTTAGTTTGCAAAGTTTCCTAATGCTTTTACGAATCGTATGCAACAAGTTTCATCGAGATGAATGCTGCTAACAAAATTAAATTTTTGTAAAGTTTCGAGAATTTAGGCCACTAGGGTAAATACGAATATTGTGATATTTATACTGCAAGCTATCCTCTCGCGTCACGAGATTGAATGACGCTCTTGCATCATGATTTTGAATGACGCCCAATACGACTTTACACCCGCCAAAATTCCATACCGAACGATAAGAAGTATTCATTTCAAAATCGACCTGTTTCAGGATTTTTCTCCAAATCGCCCATTCTCGAGAAAATGAATTTATTCCAACCTTTACTTGCTCACTGTATATACAGGGTGAGTGGGGAGGAATGTGCCAAACTTCAAGGCTGTATAATATACGTAAAAATAATCAAAAATAACTCATATGTTCTTATTTGATTTTCATTTGTTTCCGAGATATGGGGTGTTAAATTTTTCTTGCAAACTGACGATTTATTTATTGCTCTAAAACCGGTTGAGGTATGCAAATGAAATTTGGTGGTTTTTAAGACATAGTTGTTGCGCATGTTTTGACATACAATTAAGAATTTTATATTCACCTTTGGCGCGCGTACGGATTGTCTGAAATGTTTTAAAGAAAAAAAATAGTACGCCACTGAGATATTTTAAATTGAAAATTATTTTTGAATTCCCTGTGTAACTTCTGACAAACAATCTATCTTTATATTTGTTCATACGATGCTTCGTTTTAATGAAAAAAATAAAATATCTTGACGCTTACAACGTATTCGGAATAAGTTTCTACACATTCATACAGAAATTTCGTCGAAAACTTTGTAAGCGTTAAGATGTTTTATTTTTTGCATGAAAAAGAAAGTGTTGCATGAAAAAAGGGAAGATACATTTTTTGTCAAAACTTGAACGAGGAATTCAAGAAATATTTTTAATTTGAAATATTTCAGTGGCGTACCATTTTTATCTTTAAAAATTACAGACTATTATCCGTATGCGCGCCAATGGTAAATATAAAATTCTTAATTATATGTCAAAACATGCGCAACAACTATGTCTTAAAACCCACCAAATTTCATTTGCATACCTCAACCGGTTTTAGAGCAATAAATAAATCGTCAGTTTGTAAGAAAAATTTTAACACCAAATATCTCGGAAACAAATGAAAATCGAATAACAACATGTGAGTTATTTTTGATTATTTTTACGTATATTATACAGTCTTGAAGTTTGGCACATTCCTCCCCACTCACCCTGTATACATAGATGTAAGGAAAAATTATGGAACAAATTAATTTTTTGGAGAATGGGAAATTTTGGAGAGAAATTCCGAAACAGGTCGATTTTTATTTTTAAATTATGATTTTTTGCCATATGTCATGCTAGTGATGTCATCCGTCTGAGCGTGATGGCCTAATCGATGATTTTTTTAAATGGGAAGAGGGGTCGTGTGACAGTTGATTTGAAAGGTCATTCAATTCTATGTTCAGTAATATAAACATTTCCATAATTATTTATACAGGGTGGTCAATTTTTTTTTAATTCAATTAATTCACACAAAAAGAAGAATGTTTGTATCTTATTTAATTCAAAATACATTTTACTACTGTCATAAAATAGAAAACATTATTTAACTCAAAACACATTTTACTACTGTCAGAAAATAAAAAAAAAATGGTTATTTCACAAAAAAACATCATTTTTCGCTTAAAGTCAAAAAGCTGCACCCACCTGCTTATTGGCAGTTTGATCTAGTTTAAGCGAAAAACAATGTTTATTTGTTAAATAAACATTTTTTATGTTTTCTGACAGCAGTAAAATGTATTTTGAATTAAATAAATTATATACATTCTTCTTTTTGTGTGAATTTTTAATTCAAAAATTAATTTTTTTGGCCACCGTATAAATAATTATGGTAATGTTTATATTACTGAAAATATAATTAAAAACCTCTCCAATGAACTATCAGGCGATCCCTATTCTCAATTCTCGATTACGTCATCACGCTCAGATGGATGACGTCACTAGTATGATATATATGCCAAAAAATCATAATTTAAAAATAAAAATCGACCTGTTTCGGAATTTCTCTCCAAAATTTCCCATTCTCCAAAAAATTAATTTGTTCCATAATTTTGCCCCTCACTATATAATACAAAAATGTAGTAGTGTTTTTACATACATAATAAGTGGAATAAAAAAATTACATTGAAATACGTTAAAATTAAATTGAATGAAAATTTACCTTGGAGATTTCCCTTGTCTCTGTTCTTTTGATAATAAGCTGCAAAATTCGACAGGATGGCCTCTGAACTTTTGTTGAACTTTCTTCTTAGCAGTAATACTAAAAATTTCTTGCAATTTTTGAAAAACGCAAGTTGTTGATAATGGGTCCAATTGGGACCTCTGTGATCTAGCCTGAAAGGGTATAAAATTGCATTACTTAGGCTTACAATCAAAAGTACCACACATATGGGGCAATATACACTGCTTTTCAGATAAAACTATCCACTTTAATTTTTTAACCACTTATCTTTAGGCAAAGGTTCAAAAAATAAGTCAAATAATATTTGAAGGGAGAGACATTATGCCATATTTAAGCTTGCCGGGAAAGGCATCCTCTCGCCCCCGTATCATCCCTCAATTTTTTTAAATTACTTCCACCTTCTATTAGAAGAAAAGAAAGTGTGTTCTACAATCTTTTTAGACGTAGCTAAGGCCTTCGACAAAGTAGGGCATGAAGGTTTAGTCTACAAACTTAAAATTCTTATGCCTAAACAATACTCAGAAATTTTACAATCATATATCTGACAGATATTTCAGAATTAAGCAAGAAGTCGTGTACACTGATCTAAAAGAAATCATAGCAGGAGTCCCCCAAGGAAGCGTATTAGGTCCTGTTCTCTACCTGTTATACACATACGATATACCTGAAATGGAAAATGATACTATAGCCACATTTGAAGATGACACCGCTATCTTAGCAGTAGGTGATACCAGCGAAGAAGCAGTAGAAAAATTACAGTTGGCAATAAATAAAATACACAACTGGACTAAAAAATGGAAAATTAAATTAAATGAATCTAAATCTATGCATGTCAATTTTACAAATAAAAAAATCGAAAACATTCCAATTAGAATAAATGATGCCCAAATACCATATGCATCTTCTGCAAAATATTTAGGTATCACACTTGATGCAAGGCTTCGCTGGAAAGTCCACATTAAAAAGAAAAGGGAAGAATTAGGTATCCGTTACAAAAAAATGTATTGGCTGATGGGAAGAAACTCCGCATTGTCCACATATAACAAAATACTTCTGTACAAACAAATACTTAGACCAGTATGGATGTATGGTTGCCAACTCTGGGGCTGTGCCAATTCAAGTAATATTCAGATTATCCAGAGATTCCAGAATAAAGTATAACGGAACATCGTTGATGCTCCTTGGTATATCCGAAATGTCGACCTCCACAAGGATGGAAGATATAGACAAAGTTATCAAGAAGATGGCAGGTAGTCACGAACAACGGCTCCATAGTCATGTAAACATCGAGGCCATCCAGCTCCTCGATAATACTGGGCTAGAAAAAAAAACTCAAACGAAGAAAACCATTTGAGTTAGTGTAAAGTGTTAGTGTAAAAGCAGAGCATAGTGTTGTATTGTGTGTTCGTTTTAGTTTTAAAATGCATACTTGTTAAAAAAATAAGAGGACACCATAGGGTTAATATCTTAGATTATGTATCATTTAGTAATATAAGTTAAATAAGAACTGATTATTGGTCAACTGATGACCAGATTTCAGTAGTCTAAACACAGCTTGTGTTTAATAAAAAAAAAAAAAGAAAAAACTTCCACCTTTTTTATTTGATATTTGGATTCTCCTCTTTGAACTGATTTCAAAAATGTATAACACATGATGCTTAAAGTGATTAGTTTATGAGAATGATAAATACAAAAGCAAGAAAACATTTAGAATGAACTACTAAAAAGTTTAACAATAATTATTCTAAATTTCAAAAGTCATTTTGAATAATTATTGCTAAAATTCTTTGCAATGAAATTCTAAATGATTGTAATAAAATTTTTAACAAAATAATTTTTTTTCAATCCAGTTTTTTTGCTTTTGTATTTATTTTTCTCATAAACTAATCACTTTAAGCATTATGTGTTTACATTTTTGGAATCGGCATAAAGAGTAGAATTCAAATATTATAAAATAGAAAAAGGCGGCAAGCTTAAATTTGGCATAATGTTTACCCCTTCAAATATTATTTGACGTGTTTTTGCGCTTTTCCTAAAAATCAGTGGTTCAAAAGTTATTTAATGTGGATAGTTTTATCCGAAAAGCACTGTATACAGGGTATAACAAAAATACAGGTCATAAATTAAATCGCATAGTCTGGGACCAAAAATAGTTCGATTGAACCTAACTTAACTTAGTACAAATCTGCACATAAAAAAGTTTTAGCCCCTTGAAGTTAAAAAATAAAAATCTTTTTATTGTAATATATTGAAAACTGTTAGATTTTTTATTGAAAATGGACATGTGGGACTCTTATGGCAGAAACATCTAAAAAAAGTGAAATTTGTGCACCCCACAAAAATCTTATAGGGGTTTTGTTCCCTTAAACCTCCCAAATATTTGTGTACGTTCCAATTAAATTATTTTTGTGGTACCATTAGTTAAACGAAATGTTTTTAAAACTTTTTTGTCTCTTTGTAATTTTTCGATAAGAAGTTTTTGTCGAGATATTTTGAACATTTGTAAAATCCATCACAAATTTTTACATGGTAAGTAAGATCTATTAATAATATGAAAATTTATTGTGAATTTACATTTTTTAGGTATTTATTGAAACATATTAATATCTCGATAAAAAATAGTATATCGAAAAAATACAAACGGGCAAAAACGTTTTAGAAACATTGTGTTTAACTAATAGTACCACAATAATAATTTAATAGCAACGTACACAAACATTTGGGGCGTTTAAGGGCACAAAACCCCCATAAACTTTTTATGGGTTGTAAAAATTTCACTGTTATTATTTTTTTGAGATGTTCCTACCATAAGAATACCACAAGTCAATTTTCAATAAAAAATATCTAATAGTTTTTGATATATTGGAAAAAATCGATTTTCATTTTGTAACTTCAAAGGGCTGTAACTTTTTTATGTGCACATTTGTACTAAGGTAAATTAGGTTAAATCAAACTATTTTTGGTCCCAGAATATGTGATTTAATTTATGACCTGCATTTTTGTTACACCCTGTATAGTACTAGCGTGATACGGTCTCCCAGTATGATCCAAAATTTTTGTGTGTTTCCTCTAATAAATTATGAAAAGCTCTTTAAATAAAGATTAAAAAATCTTGATAACTATTAAGTCTGAAATAACTCTTACCTCCAACTGGTTACCATAGAATAACTCGTTAGGTAAACTTAAAATGGTCGGGTGGTTTCTATAATTCTGTATAAGCATTGTTATACAATTCTGATTATTTTGGTTATATAAATCAGTTTTCATGATTCGTTCGAGAAGTGATATGCCTAAAAAAAGTATAAAATGCTATAACTATCCATTATTACATATTATTTCGATGTTTGTGAGTTTGAATTGTTCGATTTTTAATAATCGTTTAAAATTAATTACTTATAATACAAAGTAATATTTAACAGATAAAATTTAGTATTAATTATAATAAACTTTTAACAACACAACCGACTTTAGGAACGTTAAAGTGATATTTAAAAAGTAATTAACGTTCGGCGTTAACATGAACACAGTATATAGGTTTATACAACAATTCGTATAATCAAAAAACTGTGACATGAATATCAAATATAAAAACAACAAAAACCATGTTTTATTAGACTGCAAAAACGCTTTATAGTCCAGGAATTTATCATCAACAGGTGTGTTTAACAAAAATAAATGAGGGGATTAGATGCTAAGGGGTACACGTGACAAAATATTGTAAAATGAGTTAAGTGAACAAAATAATACTAGACGGTACTAAACATTTAGTGGCAAAGAGATACAAATGAATTAAAGTACTGGTGGCGACATAATGCAAGTTCTAGTTTGACTACTTATGAAATATTTAAAAAAAATTTGCGACAAACGGGTATAAGAACACTTGTATCCCTTTGCCTGTAAGGTGTTGGACACTATTTTTAGTGAATCGTTTAGGGTATTTGCAAATTATTGTCCTCTTAAAAAGTATTCAAAATGAGTGAAATAATAACACAAAATATTTATATAATATATGTACATAAATATACAAATATAATATATGTACATATTATATTGAAAGTCTCTCTTCAATCCTGACCCCCCGGAGGGAGTGTAGTGGTCGACGTGATGTCGTGTATTGTCCGTCTATAAAGTCTCTGGTCATTTCTTTTAACTCATGCATAGATCTTTTGCATATTCCTGTAATCTGATCGATCCATCTTGTTGGGGATCTTCCTCGTGATCTTCGGCCTTCCACCTTTCCTTGTATAATGAGTCTTTCCATGTTTTCTGTGTTGGCTCTCATAACATGTCCAAAGTATTTTAATTGTTGGAGATGGACTTTACTGGAGAGCCGTTGGCTAACTTTTAGCTCTCTTAAAATCGAATTATTTGTTCTATGGTCGGTCCAAGGAATTCGTAGCATTCGTCTCCAACAGAACATTTCAGTGGCGTCTATCTTTCTTCTTTCGGAATTTCTCAGGGTCCAAGATTCATATCCGTAAGTCAGTATTGGGAATATTAAGCAGTTGATCAACCTCATCTTTAACGCTCTTGAAATTTGACAGTCCTTCCATATTGTGGTCATTTTTGCTGTGGCGACTTTTGCTAGATCACATCTACGTTTTATTTCTTCTTGTAGTGACCCTGTGTTTGTGATTAATGATCCCAGATATAAGTATGAGTTCACAACCTCAAACCGATCAATTGTGGTTATATGTGGATGATTGTTATGTAGTCTATCCACTATCATGATCTTGATATGTTTAATTGCAGACCAAATATTTGACTTTCGTTTTCAACCAGTCGTATAAGATCAATCAGCTCTGCTTGACTATTTGCAAGAAGGGCTGTGTCATCTGCGAAACGTAGGTTGTTTATTTTATGACCATTTATTGAGATGCCTTTTTCCCATCCTTCAAGTACTCTTCTCATAATATGCTCTCCATATATATTGAATAATTGTGGCGATAGTATACATCCCTGTCTGACACCCCGTTCTGGGTGAAATTCGTTTGAAAGGTGTCAAGCACTTTAACTGATCCAGTAGTGTGTTCGTATAGTTGTTATAAGCGAAATAAGGTGTTGGGGTACGACCACTTCTTTTAGTATTTGCCATAAGTGTCTCCACTTGACCCTGTCGAACGCCTTACGATAATCTATAAAGCATATGTACAGTGGATTATTGAATTCCCTAGATTTTTCGATTATGTGTCTTATATTTAACAGGTGTTCTCTAGTACCCCTACCTTTGGTAAATCCAGTTTGTTCTTGTGGAATTTCTCTTTGTGTTTGTGATTAATGATCCCAGATATAAGTATGAGTTCACAACCTCAAACCGATCAATTGTGGTTATATGTGGATGATTGTTATGTAGTCTATCCACTATCATGATCTTGATATGTTTAATTGCAGACCAAATATTTGACTTTCGTTTTCAACCAGTCGTATAAGATCAATCAGCTCTGCTTGACTATTTGCAAGAAGGGCTGTGTCATCTGCGAAACGTAGGTTGTTTATTTTATGACCATTTATTGAGATGCCTTTTTCCCATCCTTCAAGTACTCTTCTCATAATATGCTCTCCATATATATTGAATAATTGTGGCGATAGTATACATCCCTGTCTGACACCCCGTTCTGGATGAAATTCGTTTGAAAGTGTGTCAAGCACTTTAACTGATCCAGTAGTGTGTTCGTATAGTTCAGTTATAAGCGAAATAAGGTGTTGGGGTACGCCCACTTCTTTTAGTATTTGCCATAAGTGTCTCCACTTGACCCTGTCAAACGCCTTACGATAATCTATAAAGCATATGTACAGTGGATTATTGAATTCCCTAGATTTTTCGATTATCTGTCTTATATTTAACAGGTGTTCTCTAGTACCCCTACCTTTGGTAAATCCAGTTTGCTCTTGTGGAATTTCTCTTTGAAGGAATGTTTTTAGTCTCTCGTTGATTATATGTAGCATTATTTTACTGGCATGTGATATTGAAAGTATAGCTCCCTTAACCGAGATATTGAATGACAAGGTGAAGGGCTTACAAACAATGCAATTGTTTCATTTGAAAAGCAGTCACCATGCACATATTGTTTTATAAGGATACACTATCAGCAGATTTTCTCTTTAGCATTGTTGATTTGAGGAAAAGGGTGGAACGACATGCAGAAATTCCATCGGTCTTCGAACTTCCGCCTCTCCGCCAAGGTCCCATCAAAATAAACCACCCAAAATACAAAAAAATGTAACTTCTACTCTTTATACCTCCCATTCACCACGATTTTTATCGTAATTTAGCCACAATGAACGTCAAAATCGCGAAACCTTTAATAAACCACAACATGAAATAAACTCCCAAGAATTGGAAGTGGATATTCTTTTGGAATATTAAGAAAGCACTGAAGTGGACGTGGTCTTACACTGTTACTAATAAACCAAGTTATACTGAGAATAAATCAGGTATAGGCAAAATCACTACCAATAAACATGGAATAACTTAGATATAGTAGGAAAAATGAAAGAATACCATGCGTCATCGATGATATGCATACGAATCAAATCAAAAATTTCTAGTCAAAACAACGTCTAAACTAAGTTAATACTGTAAAAAAACGGATGTGACTATTACCCCACCGTACGATTTTTCGCTACGTAAATGTGTCAACAATTTTTTTTGATGTTATTCTTTTTCTGATAATATGGTCGCTTCGCTAAACGCTTCGATAAACTATGGACACAACTGGCTAGTGATTTTAATAAGTAATTTTGCCAATTTGGTAAAATCGACAAAAAAATAATTACTAAATTGTTGATAATTACTAAATAGTTAGTAATTTTGCCAATCTTGGCAAAATTGGCCAAAAACAAGAAAATTACCTACTAAAATCACAAGCCAGTTGTGTCTGAGTTTAGCGAACCGACTACACCTATATATGTATTGGCATTGTTTATATAGGGATAGTTGGTCAGCCCAATAGGAAAATTTGTTTGATTCGAATTGAAACAGTCACCAGATGTCCCCACAATTTCTGTCAGGGTCGCAACGTCAAAATGCATAGACACCAAGTTGGATACGATCCTATTCATAACACCCCAACTCGCATACATATTAAGAAAAATAAATAATATATGGAAGAATATATTTAGAAATTGAATTAATGATGTCATGCTATTATATAATCTATAATGTATAGTAGCATGGCATCATTAATTCAATTTCTAAATATACTCTTCTATATAAATATTTATTTTTCTTTATATGTATGCGAGTTGGGTGTTATGAATAGGATCGTATCCAACTTGGTGTCTATGCATTTTGACGTTGCGACCCTGAGAGAAATTGTGGGGACATCTGGTGACTGTCTCAATTTGAATAAAACAAATTTTCCTATTGGGCTGACCAACTATCTCCCTATATAAACAATGGTATTGGTAATAAATGTTACTTTTACTACCGTAATTAATTATTTGATATAGATTAATAATACAAAAATAATGAGTAAGCAAATATAGTATTATGAATTTCTCCATGTTAAAGTTGCCGGATGTAAATAGTAACATGAATTTAAAAAATGTCGTTTATGTCAACTGCATTAAGTGACTTAAATGAGAGTAAACTTAATGAATTCAGATCATTTTGCTATCCAGATCATTTTCCAGACATTATCTGCAAATAAATGTACATTCGTAAAAATATACTACATAATCTGTATTTTATACACTATGATTGAAAAGTCAGAGTAATATGTACACATTTGGCAAACTCATAGACAGAAGTTAACCATATTGACCGATGATTACTTACAAATTTTATTGACTTATTTTAATTAAATAAATACTTACCAAACCAAAAATACAATATAATATCAAAATAGCTTTTAAAAGAACTGAGTTTATTCAAGTAAATACGACTGATTATTAAGAGGATGGGTACGTATTTTCGGCTGCAATGCTATTCAAATGGGGATTCATTTTTTTCGAATCCTGAGAAAACTAATAAGTATTTCTGACAAATTTAAACGCAGAATGAAAGATTACGTTATTAGCGAGGGCTGAAAGTCCCTGAGAACTTATATAATGTTTATTTTAATAAGTTACAGGGGTGAAAAACTAAGAGAAAATTTAGTGTGATTTTTAATTTCAAATATCTGATTCAAAATAAACTTTTTATTTATTCTAAGGGACTTTCGGCCCTCTGTAATAATTTAGTCTTTCATTCTGCGTTTAAACTTTTCAAAAATATTTATTGGTTTTTTCAGGATTCGAAAAAAATGAACACAATATCCGTGGTCAAATTTTCCAAATCTATCTCTGTCTTACAACGCACTCAGTCGAATAGAATATTGTCAGCATATTGTCAGTCAGGCAGCGACAATCAGTGACAATTTTAAATATTTGACATGGCATCGGGAATATTTTGAGTTGTTGATTAAATACTATTGATATATAGTGTATTTGATAAATAATCGATTTAAGACGTGAACTTAATAAAAAGTTATTTATTGTGTATTATTTGTGGAAGATCCAGGCAGAGAATACATCAGGATAATATATTCTGTGATCCAAGTATTTTGTTGTTAAAGATGTTCAATTCGCCGATTCACCAATTTTGCTCATTTATTTTACAATATATTTTCCTATACCTATCTACTTAACATTTTCTATCCTACTTATTCTACATACTTTATAAGGATTGACCACTGGTCAGTGAGAATACCACATCAGGCAAAAACACAGGTTTACTTATATATTATAATAGATTTTAATTTCGGTCTTTACGTTAGTTAGTTTATAATTTGATTTTTATATTTTTAATATGTTCTATAAATAATTGCATTAATTCTATATTATTAATTTGTGATAATATATGTTAAATTTATTGCGTGTGTTATATTTTTACAACTGTATAATTTACTTATAAACATATTTATATTTATTTGTATTAGAGGGCAATTTAAAATCATATGTTCAGCATCACCTATTTCTCCACATTGACAATATGGATTGTCTCTTAAATGAATTTTATGTAGATATGTTGGAATCAATGCATGGTTAAATCTTAAACTATTTTGTTGTTAAAGATGTTCAAAATTGTAAGCGTTCCATAGTAAGAATATATTATTAAAAAATTACTTTAACACTTTTCCTCTTTTCTTGATTGAGTAATAGTTTTTGTTGTACATATGAATTATGACAATCACTGAATACATAGTGAAAAAATTATCACATTTATTAACTGAATTAATAATTTGCAATTATAAAAATAACAGTTATCCAAGAACATTCAAAAGCCAAGTTAATGATGACATTTTCAAGTAGAATGACATTCTAGCAAATACTATTGACTGTAATACATCCAACTCCCATAGAAATCTGGAAGCACATTGCCACTAGCGCCACTGCCGGCTTGCGGTGAAACTACGTTGTGACAACGTAAAATTTGACTTAGACATTCAAATATAATTTTATAAATTTTTGAATAACAAGCTAATTTTGCTAAATTAAATTAAAATAAAAATAGTTCAAACACTTATACAAAAACAATAATAAAGCAATTTTATAAATGTAAGGTTAGATTGCTCTGGTTATCACCGTTGACCGCCTAGATGACGCTATTTTTTTGCTTCCTCAAATGTAATGGGAAATGTCAAGAGTTGTATGTATTAGTTTGATTCTAATAATGTTTACATATCCATACCAGTGTGAATTTTACTACACGTAATTTGCCGTGTAAAGACAGAAAAAGTAGGGATAGGCATAAAATATTTGCGAATTATGTACCCATGGCCTTAAAATTTATAAACTCTACCGAACCTAACCCAGTTCACTGTCAAAGTGACAGAAATTGAATCTCTCAGATTATAGTTGACCAGCACGATTACTCGAATAGTAGTTTGTACAATCATTATCTCTACTGATGTTGAATGTTTTTCTAAGAATGACATTAGAAGTACAGAAATAGTCAAGTGTGGGTTTAAATTTTCTACTAAATTAATATAACTACGTTGAACAATTGTATCGCCGTCTCACTCTGTCAATTATAAATATGTAACTGCGTATGTCTTGGATAACGTTTTTGCTTAGTAAACAACACTTAATAATCTATCTCTCTCGTTTGTTATTTATAGAAAAAGGCAGCAAATCCAAAATATGTGGTTGATATGATCGTTCATGCGTATTCTTTCAATTTTTCCGACTGTATATGTAGGTTATACGTGGTATAAGAATTTAGTCGAAGTTTATACCGACCCACACCCTTGTTTAAGTCTGGTATAACCTATTTTATGACTGTCAATGTCCAGGCCTTGACCAAATACCATCAGACTGGCTTAAACTTCTGGATGACAACAATGTCTCACAACTAACAAACATTTATAACCATATATACGAGACTGGAATGATGCCACAGATATGGTTAGAGTCTACATTTATTCCACTCCCAAAAAAACCTAATACATCTCATGTAAAGACTTTAGACTAATTAGTCTATGAGCCACTCTCTCAAGCTACTTCTTAAGATAATTCTTAATACAATCAAGCAGAAATGTGAAGAGACAATGGGAAACAAACAATTCGGTTTCAGAGAAGGATTGGGAACAAGGAAAGCTTTGTTCTCAATGTTAACATTACTTCAACGATCATGGGAAGTACAGAAACCAATTTACGTCTGCTTCATAGATTTTGAGAAGGCGTTTGATAGAGTTCAACATGCTAGGTGGTTTGAATATCTAGAAATGATTGGAATAGATGATAAAGATCTGAGACTTTTACAACATCTATATTGGAATCAAGAAGCTTCTATTCTGGTAGACGGCAAAGAAACAGACAAAATTTGCATTCAAAGAGGTGTCAGACAGGGTTGTGTGTTATCCCCAACTTTGTTTAACGTATACTCAGAAATAATTTTTAATGAAGCTTTGGAAGGACAATGTGGAGTTCGAATCGGGGGAGGAACTATTAACATCAGATATGCAGACGACACCGCGATCATGGCTGAAAATATCGAAGATCTTCAATTCCTTATAGATCGAGTCACTAGAGAGTGCTCCAATAACAGACTTAACATAAATGCAACAAAGACAAAGTTACTTGTGGTTAATAAACAAGACGTCGGCCCTATGCAACTAATTGTCAGTGATGAATCAATAACAAAAGTTAACCATTTTAAATACCTAGGATGTTGGATAAACGAGACACTAAATCCGGATGAAGAAATTAAAACTCGTATAGAAATTGCAAGAGGAGCATTTATGAAACTTAGATCTATTCTGAGCAACTCTCAGCTGAACTTACAACTAAGAATCAAGTTCCTAAAATGTTATGTGTATCCTGTACTAGTGATGTATCGAATGTCATTTTTTGAACATTCGCGAATACGAATGCGAATATCTGCTACCGACATTCGCGAATGCGGATGCGAATGCGAATATTCAGTTTTTTAAAATTTTGTTTGTATTTTTGTAATGTTTTCTAAAGTTCTAATGAGAAGTTAATTATTATTTAGTTTAAATCAATCTGAATCTTAAGCTTTATTACATAATAACAAATAATAAAATAAAGTGAAGGATGATAATGTGATTATATGAGGTTTATGCCTGGTTGCACCAACAGATCTTAAGCTCCAGCTTAGCTAAGCTCTACTTATAGATAGGGCCTCCTTGAGTATCACTTACGTTGCACCATAATTTTAGATTCTTACCTTATTATCAATTATATCTATTATTATATTATGGTATTCTGATTGTAATATATTATAATTATATTATATTAATTCTTATGATATTCTCGACTTAAGCTTAAGATCTGTTGGTGCAACCGGGCATAAGTTACCTTTTCTTAATAAAAAAAGATGTAAATAGATTTTGATTTTATTAACCTAATATTATCCTCTTTTTTTCTGATGTCCATATTCACAAAATATTCACACAAATCTCGCGAATACGAATGCGAATATGCAAAAATATGCGAATATTCGCGAATGCGAATACGAATATTCGTTACTATCCTGTACTACTATATGGATGTGAAACCTGGATCATGAAGGTTAACATGATGAACAAATTAGAAGCCTTTGAGATGTGGTCGTATCGTAGAATGCTCAGAATATCTTGGGTTCAACGCATTTCAAACAGAGAAGTCTTAAACAGAGTAGGTCAAGGCGAAGGTGACTTAATGAAGATGATAAAAAAGAGAAAACTTGAATATCTGGGGCATATAATGAGAGGTAGCAGATACAGTATACTGCAGTTAATACTCGATGGAAAGATCGACGGAAAAAGAGGAAGAAATATTCATGGCTCCGAAACCTTCGTCAATGGACTGGCTTATCAGCAGATGAATTATTACATGCCGCGCAAGATCGAGAATAATATCGGCAAATTGTCATGGAAGCTACCCACGCCTAAAAATTTGGGCACGGTACTTAAAGAAGAAGAATGCCATCAGAGGCAAAAATATATTATCTTTTGATTTGTTTTGTGAGTAATTATACAGGGTGTCCAGAAACTCTACCGATAAACGAAGACAGGAGATTCCTCAGATAATTTTAAGACAATTTAATCAAATTTACCTAGTCCGAAAATGCTTCCTAAGGGAGCTAGAGCTCTTTGAAGATGGCGTCTTGTAATTAGTTTTTCTTAACCCTCGTAAGGCGGTGCTTAGATTCTTACGTAAAGAACGGTGCGGGGTGCATTTGCACCCCATCTGTATATCCATTTTTTATATGTGAACGTCGGGGAAATTGATTTGAAAGATAATTAGGACTTGTTTTTTATACTATGAAACATAATTTTACAAACAAAGTACTCATTTCTTCTTAAAAAAAAATTATTATCGTTGCAAGACAAACACATGAAATTTTTCACAGAATGAGCAACACAAAGTTTTTACACACAATACAGTTTGGTATGCCGGGACTTTGGGTCTTTTTTCTCTGACTTAAGTAACACCGACCTTGTCCCGTAGCTCTGTTAGTTCCAGGTGGAACATCAGAAACGTCCAATTCAAGATATGAAATTTTCATCATTTGCACCCTACAGTCATTTTTCCAAAAAAAGCACGTAAACGCAAAAAGTTTTAAATGCTGTAATGAGTGGAATGCGTTTAGAATTGAATTTAATGCGTATAAAAAAATGGACAAAAATAAAAAAAATATATTAAAAAAGATACTTGAGAAAAACGAGGTATGGGGTGCAGCTGCACCCCGCACCGCCTTACGAGGGTTAAATATCCCCAGCACGCTTTTAGTTAGAAAAACGAAAATTGGTACGCTTATTTATCTTCCAGAGATAAACCGATTCCATCTATTGCGAATTTCTAGTACCGCTCATAGGCGTCCGTTTTGGGTAGGACAACGGTTATTTTATCGCATAACTTTTTTTTCTTTAAATTTTAAGCATTTTTTACTCTGGATTATTATATTCTGAGGTATACTAGTACTAAAAAGTACTCTTGCTTTAGGTCAGTAGGACACACCATTTCCTAGAAAAATCGATTTGAAAATTTTTCGTCTCTTTAATTCGAAAAAAAATAAAAAACTTTTCTTCAAAAAAAAAAACTGTGTATATTACCAACTTAAAGCAAGAGTTACTTTTAGTACTAGAATACCTCATAATTTAATTATCTAGTATCAAAAATGCTTAAATATTAAAGACAGAGTTATGCGATAAAATAACCGTTGACCTACCCAAAACCGACGCATATGACCGGTACTAGACATTCGCAATTAATAAAATCGATTCATATTTGGAATATAATTAAACGTACAAGTTTTCGTGTTCCTAAATAGTTTTTTTAAATTTTTTTTTAAATTCAAAAAAACCAAAAATTTTCAAATCGATTTTTCTAGAAAACGGTTTATCCTATCGACTTAAAGCAAAAGTACCTTTTAGTACTAGAATACCTCACAATTTAATAATCCAGAATCAAAAGTGCTTAAAAAATAAATACAAAAGAGTTATGCGATAAAGTTACCGTTGCCCTACCCAAAACGGACGCCTATGATCGGTACTAGAAATTCGCAATGGATGGAATCGATTTACCTCTGAAATATAAATAAGCATACCAATTTTTGTTGTTCTATATAGAAGCGTTCCAGAGGTATTTAAGAAAAACTAATTACCAGACGCCATCTTCAAATAGCTCTAGCTCACTTAGGAAGCATTTTCGGACTAGGTGAATTGGGTTAAATTATCTTAAAATTATCTGAGGAATCTCCTGTCTTTGTTTGTCGGTAGAGTTTCTGGTATAATAAAAAAATGTGTTCAAGGGGTGTTGCGGCTGTCGAAGAAGTTGATAATTTAATTAACACGATAGAAAATACACGAAACAGGAAACTTTTCAAAGATAGAATAAATCCCTTTTCACAATACACCGATAAGGAATTCAGAATTAAATATTGGTTTTCTAAAGATGGTGTAAGGTTTTTAGAAAACTTTAGGGTTTTTAGAAAGTTGAGTCAAACAGTCCATATAATGCACAAAAAATTTCAAGATGATTCGTCAAATAGTTTAAATTTTATTCAATTTGTTTACCCCTATGAACTTTTTTTGCAATGTTATTGTTCAGAAAATAATAATGATACAGCAATTCTATGGAAACCATATGAAAGAAGAATACTGGTATTTTAAACGTATTTAAAAAAAAATCAATAAAATAGTTATTTTTCTACGGCCGTGCTAAAAGAGCTACTTTCACGCACGCATTTCGCTTCCGAAAGTTGCACTTTCCCGCACGGCGTGCGTGAAAGTAAATTTTTCCACCTACCTCTACCGAAAGTATACTTTTCCGGACCTGATTGTAGGGAGCAAAGTTGTACAAATCCTGCCTAGGGAGGAAAATATTTTTCCTCCTAGGGAGGAAAAGTAAAAGTGACGTCATGGTATTTCATTCATGAAATATAACTTATTGACGCCCTGTACAATATCTATTTTCTATTACGTAAGTATCTATACATTTTAACGTTTATTTATAAAACACCCTGTATTTTGCAAAATGGTAAAAAACAGTAAATTGTTATTTTGATTTAACAATGTTTACATTAATAATTTGACTTATATTTGACAGTTGACAGATATATTGTACCTACTTGTTAGTTTTAGTTTTAATAAATTTTGTTGGTTAGTTATATAAATAAATTAAGTAAAAATGAAAAATGACTTGTTAATTTGAGGAAGGTGGAAAAACCATATGTATAACACGGGAGTAAAGTGCCTTTTCCTCCCTTGAATGATTACTGCCCTCCGCTACGCGTCGGGCAGTAAACTTCATTCTCGGGAGGAAAAGTAGCACTTTCCTTCCTTGTTATACAAATAGCTATTCCCGCACGGCGTGCGGGAAAGTAAAATACCTTGTAATATGGCATTATAATATATTATAATACATGCAATAAACTAATATTTAGATATGATTTACTAATTTATTTCAAATTTATCTTATCGTGTTCATGTTTTAATGAAATTAGCGCGATAATTCGATGAAATAAAATTATTTTGACATAATATTTAAAAGTCAGATCAGCAGATAATTACAATGGTTTTGAATCGTCGTCATGGAAACCAATATCTTCGTCGTGGTAACCCATTATATTGAAAGTTTGATTTTGACAACCTTGTCAAAGTATTAATTTGTGTATTTTCACTTCTAAAGAAAAATGTATATAACTCTATTTTTTGTGGCTTTTTTCCAAATGTACGGCCCTAGAAAAAATATTGTTCCTAACTCATGCGGAAAGTGTCTTCTCCGCACTCGACTGCTTGCCCGAACTCCGCTATCGCGTCGTTCGGATCAACGGCAGTCTCGTGCGTGAAAGTATCACTTTCCGCATGAGTTAGGAACAATATTTTTTCTAGGGCCGTACATTTGGAAAAAAGCCACAAAAAATAGAGTTATATACATTTTTCTTTAGAAGTGAAAATACACAAATTAATTCTTTGACAAGGTTGTCAAAATCAAACTTTCAATATAATGGGTTACCACGACGAAGATATTGGTTTCCATGACGACGATTCAAAACCATTGTAATTATCTGCTGATCTGACTTTTAAATATTATGTCAAAATAATTTTATTTCATCGAATTATCGCGCTAATTTCATTAAAACATGAACACAATCAGATAAATTTGAAGTAAATTAGTAAATAATATCTAAATATTAGTTTATTCCATGTATAATATATTATAATGCAAATTTTCCCGCACAATGCAAATATTTCCCGCACACCGTGCGGGAAAATTTACTTTCACGCACGGCGTGTGGGAAAGTGTAACTTTCGGAAACGAAATGCGTGGGTGAAAGTGGCTCTTTTAGCACGGCCGTAGAAAAACTCATTTTTATCATTCCGAAAACTTTTCGCCTAGGTTAATTTGGTTTGTCAGTTACAGAGAAAAATCAAAATTGACATTTGACACAATATATCGTTGTTCTATGTATTTGTGCAGAAGATTGCAACGTTGCCAAACTATTATTTCGGAATAAAGTGGGAATACTTATATCTAACTTATACCGAGTTTATTAGTTACTAATTATTTTCGTACTATATCTACCTTATACTTAGGATAACTATTCTAGATATAAATATGGAATAACCTTAGAATACGAGTGTTCTATTAGCGACAGTGTTAGATTATGATGAATAAATCGGTTTTAATAATTTGAGTAAAATGTTTAACATATTTTATTTCACTTCAAGAAATTCGGAAAGTAGTAAGTGCCAAAAAGAAACAAGTGGAAAATTTGAAGCACAGTGGTACAAGTGCAAAGGTTTTTTCAAAATTTCAAATATTTGGAATGAAAACAAATAATAGCTTTTACAATTAGATAAATAAATTGTATAAAATTAATTCAAAATAAGTCCATAAGTGATTAATTCGCTGTAGAATTTACCATGTAAAATTAACTTTCACTTCGTTTTTCTCTACTAAACCATTTTATCACTTGTATCTCTTCAAATCTATCCTCTCAAAGCATCTAATCCCCTCAGATAGTTTATTCCAAATAGTCATTCACTCACGGTCAAATATTGCAAAAATTCCGAATAAGAAATTAATTGCTTGGATTAAATGCTTGGATTGATATGAAATTTGGTGTAGCTATAGCTATATAGTCAAAGAAAAAAAGTGATATTATGCCGATATGTGCTTTTGCAGTTCTCGGGGTGACAAAACATACGTTCAAAATAATTCTAAGCAACTTTTGCTCTATAGAGTTCTCAGTAAGTCAATAATTTTTGAGTTATTTGCAAATGAATTCACGTTTCAACAAGAAAACCACGTTATTAGACGGGTTTTCGCAAATATCTGAAAAAATAAGTACTATGTATGAAGTCTGTAGACCAGTAGAAGCAGAGTTATTGCTAACGAAACATCGATCCTTATTAGTCAAATTCCAAATCGAATATTTCAACGAGAAATAACCAAAAAATAATACACTTTTTAGGGAAACCTCATCAGAGTTTTTTTAATGTGTATAAAAAAGCTTTATTTTTGTATTTTTTCTAAGTTTTAACAGTTCGTTGATTTAAAAACAGGTTAAGATTAGAGAAAAAAAGGTTAGATTTTGTTCGTGATTTCTTTTCGTTAGTGTTGTTTGTCTTGTTAATTTATTAACTAAATATGGAAGCAACCCAAAAACAATATTACAAATATTGTATTGTTCCCATGTCTGTGTTCCAATACCACGTATAAAACACCCTGAATACTATTTATTCGTGTACCTCACGATCAAAAACGTCGTTTAAAATGGTTAAAGGCACAGCCCACGTATGTGAGGATGATTTTAATGTGAGTATAAAAATCAGACTCTATTTTCATCTATTACATATCATTTTAAGTACTTATTTTATGTTTACTTCTTTGCTATACAATGCAATTATATAATAATATAATATATTATATTAATGCAATATACAATATAACAGGTATTTACTATATAGTCGAGTTAGTACATATTTTATAATTTAGTATTACTTATATATCCATGTATTATTGATATTATTTATAATTTAAACAAAATTATAGTAAAGTCAGAATTTGGTATTAATTTTGAGAGTAAATTAAATGTAAGACCAAATACTTACGATGTCGGGATAGTATCGCGAGGTTTTTTCTGGTTTTCCCTCGTGATTTACTATGAGATCTCTAACGCGAGAATTTTAATGTCACCGTTGCATGTGGTTGTCTTTTTAAAGACAGATCACATGCTATGATTTTTTTGTGACGAATATTCTTGAGTTGGGGTTGATTTCATGTAATCGAATGAACTATCTTTCAGTAAAGTCGTCCCAGGAACGCAACTCATAAATATTGGCAATATCATTTTAAAGTCTTCTACTTTAAAATGTATCATATGTATCTGAATTGCCGATATAAATGAGTCAAATTAAATAAATTATTAGAAGAATTTTTTTACTAAGCAACAACATTTTTGTTTATGTTAGTAGTATTTTGTATTTTGACAACGGCACCCGATTTGGGCGTCGAAACGTTAATAAAAATCATTTTTTAATAATATTGTGGCTTATTTCCCATTATAAATAGTTAAAATTGTAATACCAATATATTTTTTTCACACTTTATTTGCAGTGATTCATACACAACTTGAAATATTTAGCGATGGTTCATACTGTCGTTTTTATAAAAAATTACTCTCAACAATTTTCCCAATCACGCCTAAAGAAGTATAACTTCAAAAATATGATGGGAAAAATACTAGAGGAAATAAATGAGATCAGGAAGGAGAATAGTGAATATAAACAACACATTTATGAGTTAATAAAAGAATTTGAAAATTTGAAAAAGAAATGGTGATCATGAAACAAAAAATGAAGAAAGTAGAATTAACTATAAAAATATGCAAGAAATAAAAGAATAAAAACAATTTAATAATGAAAATCTTACCAATAGATACATCAAGTGAGGAGTGAATAAAAATTCAAATAGAAAACTTTATACATAAGCAACGAATTGGGGATAAAAAACAACAAAAATAAAAAGAGCAAAACAAAATAAATGATATGATCTGTGTCATTGAGTTAAAAAATTTGAAGAGAAATTAAAACTATTGAAAGACAAAGGTAAACTAAAAACACATAAACAACGCCGAGTATACATTAGTATGTGACCTGCCTAAAAGAGATATAAATACAAAGAGAACTTAAGGTGATACAGTAGCGATCAACAGGTAGCCAAAACGCGTTCCAAGATTGCGGCTGTAATTTTGAATATTTTTTCGAGATATTTGGCACACGTATTCGTAATATAATAAAGAATAGCGGTACAGAGCCCAATTTGAAAAATATGTTAATATGTGGAAATTACTCTGTAATTAAATACAATATTAAAAAAACGAGCCTGTACCGCCATTAAGAAGAACAAAAAAATACACTTTCTTCAAATAAACTTTTTTATCCGATGCCTAGATTTTGTGTCATTTTGGAACTACTAATGAAATAAAACATTTTAGTAGTTCCAAAATGACACAAAATCTAGGCATCGGATATAAAAGTTTATTTGAAGAAAGTGTATTTTTTTGTTCTTCTTAATGACGGTACAGGCTCGTTTTTTTAATATTGTATTTAATTACAGAGTAATTTCCACATATTAATATATTTTTCAAATTGGGCTCTGTACCGCCATTCTTTATTATATTACGAGTACGTGTGCCAAATATCTCGAAAAAATATTCAAAATTTCAGCCGCAATCTTGGAACGCGTTTTCGCTACCTGTTGATCGCTACTGTTTCCTCTTAAGGAACATAGTCGCAAACGAAAGAGCAAAGGGGAAAATGACAAAAATCGGTTGTGGAATTATAATTATAGAAGACTCGAGATGGAATTCGAACCAAAAAATCCACAAGATAGAAAAACCTACAAACAAAACAGAGGCAGCTAGTTAAAAAATCTAGTGGAAAAAAATACGTCGATGGAACGGAAAATGCAAAAAGTACAGAATAAGGACATGAATGAATATGAAGATGATAACACAGACAGAAACAAACTACATTTAAACGAAAACGTAATGACACATAAAAAGCAAGCAGAAGGCAATTTTAAAAATAGCAACATGGAATGTAAGAAGCATAAACGGGAGAGAAATAGAAGATAAAAATATTGAAGTGGTAGCTATAACACAAACAAAAAGAAAAGAAAGAGGAATCACGATAGTGGCAAATAGAAACTTATTAATATACAGTGGAGCAGAACAGAAAAAGAAACCAGAGGGACGGGTAGCATGCAGGGTAAAGAAAAATATTATCAATAAAGTAAGGAATTGGATATATTTCAATGAGCGTATACTATATTTCAATGAGAGTAGATATAGAGATCGGCACAAAGATCGGCAACTTTCTATTAAAATTTACATGTAATTTTGAAAAATTTTCAGTATATTCGCATGTGAAACTGTCACTTTATAAATAAAAGTTAATAAAAGATAAAAATTACAAACCTAAGCCATATCGGATCGCAGCATCAGAAGTTAATGATGGTCCAAGCTGCTTAGGGTCTCCGGCTAATACTATCTGCTGTCCATGTCTAACCATACCTAAAGCTATGCAAACTTCAGGTTCACATGCTTGTGCAGCTTCATCAACGAATACCACGTCTGGTTTGTAGTAACCACCCACTATACCGACGTGAATTAAAGTAGTCACGACTATTCTATAAGTTTTCAAGGATGCCGAATCCATTTTTTTATATTGCCACGATCCCTCATATTCTTCGTAGTTGGAGTATCGTAATACCGGTTCATGAACATTAGACCTAAAACACAAAAATTTTTAGTGTACAACGGAATATCTCAATCATATACAGATACAGTAACAAGTTTTGATTTATCATCAGACCATAGTCCCATAATTGCCACAATTAGCACAACGGTGCTAATAAAAAACCAACACCTCGACTGCATAGCTTCAAATCAAACTGGGACACATACTGGCTAATCATAGAACAGGAAGTAAATCGATTAGTGATATTGCAAACTCCCGAACAAATAGAAACAGAACCTAGTAATCTAATCAGCTTACTTCAAAATGCTGTCAAACAGTCTACCCCTCAACCTGGACAAAAAAGAATTTCAACCAACATTCCTCTTGAAATAAAAATACTGGTTGCAGAAAAACGAAAAGCCAGATCAATCTGACAAAAAACTCACAGACCCGTCGACAGGATAATTTATAATAAAAAAATATAATTAAAAACAGCACTAGAACAGATGCGAAACAATTCATTCGAAAACTATGTGTTAACACCAATCCAATCAAAAACAAAAATAAACCAATAACTAATTCACCCCCAATTCGGAAAAACTCAATACCACCAGGACCATGGGCAAAAAGCAACAAAGAAAAAACTGATTTATTTACTGAATATCTAACTGAAGTCTTCCAAACCACACGACAATGACCAAGTACAAGAAGTAGAGCAGGAACTAGCCTTGCCAATTAATCAACGAGAGCGACTAACTTTAATTACACCGAAGGAGATCACAGATGAAATTAATCATTTGAATGAAAAGAAGGCAGCAGGCACTGATCTCATAACAGCAACAATGCTAAAACAACTTCCTAAAAAAGGTATAATGAAGTTATTGAAAATATTAAATGCAATCTTAAGACAAAATGACTGGCCTAAATCACTAAAAACTGCCCAATTAATTATGATACCGAAACCTGGTAAAGCTTTAACGGATGTTTCATCATACCGTCTAATAAGTCTACTGCCAATAATGTCAAAACTTCTTGAAAAGCTGTGACTTAAAAGAGAATTATAAGTGACCTAGAATTCCAAAGAGAAATTTTCGAAACTAAAGTGGAGGATGAACTATCAAACCGTAACCAAATTTAGTCAGGAGTCCCACAAGGTAGTATACTGGGTCCACTTCTTTATGTACTGTACACATCCGATTTAACAACCTATCCACAAACCACCATTGGAACTTTCGCTGATGATGACACAGCAATATTTGCAACTGAAGGGGATCCAACAGCTGCAGTATTAAAGCTTCAAGAACACCTAGACCAAAGAGGACAGTGGTTAGAGAAATGGAAGATAAAAGCTAATGAAACTTTCACACTGAGGAAAGACCAATGCCCAAATATTAGCCTTAATCAAGTCAACATACCCCAACAGAATATCGTCAAATACCTGGGGCTTCATCTGGATTCTAAATTAAACTGGAAACAATACATTTTAAAGATGAAGAAACAAATTGAGTTGAGAGTGAAAGAAATTATAGGTCGAAAATCTCGACTCTCAATTGAGAACAAACTGCTCATTTATAAAACAGTCATCAGACCTATATGGACGTACGGAATCGAACTATGGAGTTGTGCCAGCAAATCAAATACAAAAATAATCCAAAGAACCCAATCAAAAATTCTACGCACCATCGCAAACACCCCGTGGTACATTTCCAACCAAACACTTCATAGAGACCTAAACATCCTGTTAGTCAGCACAGTGATTCAAGATAGAGCCAACAGACACCATGAGAAATTGGAAGGCCACCTCAACCAATTAATATTACCACTACTTCAGCCACTAAACAACAAAAGATTACGAAAATTATGGCCCATAGATCTTCGCTGAAACTGAGGTGAAACCGCTGGATGATGTACCTCATAACGTCATATTAGGGTACAACATTATGGTTTACACTTGAGTCCACGATTATTTACCCGTGCTTCATTAATACCTGGCGAGATAAAACACATCTTTTTATCTATAAGCATCATTCTCTTCCACGCATGAAACTAGACAAACCAGCTACCGCCTGGTATTAAGTAAAAACACATGTTATTTTTAGAACGCTCTAGACTCAGTACATCGAAAAGAGATAGGTATAAAAAAAGACGCTTGGGAATGTTTTCGGATTTTAAGTACAATTTGTGACGTTTCTGGTTTGTTTATTTTGTGACTGCCAATCTGTTGAATTTTTTGTTGTTTTTTTTGTCGAATTTGTTGCATTTTGAAGTTTTTTTATATCACACAAACAGCTGTTTTCACAATTAATTTTATATTGGAGTTTCAAATTTTATGGTAAGTGTATTTTATTTTGCAATTAATTTTTACAATATACAAAGTAAACCTCATTCACAGTTAACGAGTGGTTGTGTTTAAGTTATTGATATAAAATGTGTTATTGAATTTTTTAATAAATTGTTTATTTATAATTTACTAATCACTAATGATATTAAAATAATTTATTAAGCTACTTTAAATGTAGCTTTAATTCTGCATCAGAATTTTAAAGCAACACTTACATTTGACATTCTATTTATTTGATAACGTCAAATTTTATAATATACCAGTGATCGTAGCAGTACCCACTTTTTGTCACTTGCTGCAGTGGCGGCTCGTGACCTCAGTATACGGGTAGGCGACACATACAGTGTATAATATAATATGTACATACAGTCCATCTAATTTACTTACCGTTGCACGTCATTATCTACGTTAGAGATCTAAGTTGACGTTGTTGCCCAATTACAAAAATTTTTTGAATTCATTTTAAATCAAATACATCACACAATTTTTGCGGAAGTGGATTATACAGCAAAACAAATTAATAATCAATGTAAATAAATAAAAACTTTAGAAATAGAAAACAAGAATTAAGTTATAATCTTACGTTAAAGTACATAATAAAAACAGTAAATATAATGAAACAAATACTTATAGTAAAGAATATAAACAAATATGAAGTGTCATCACAGCAACTGTCAAATAAATGTTACCAATTTATGCCAAAATATCACCTGCGTTCGATTATAGTTACAGTGTATTCCGAACAAATGTGCTTCATAAAAACGCTTTATAATCCATTTATACAAATTAAATTAAACATATTATTGTGTATTTCTTTAAGTTGACATTAATAGAAATCTTTAAATATTATTTCTACGCGTATATAATAAAATATGTCTAGTGGCTGTAATGCCAGTGTACTCGGCAAAGTGATTCTAAAAAAGAACACTACCGCCTAAATATTTCGTGTTGGTATCATGTGACGTCACGGGCTATGACGCGGATGACGTGCAACGGTAAGTAAATTAGATGGAGTATACGTATATAGGTACAAGGGTGTTTTGTAAAGAATGGGCCATAGCTTAACCTTACATTCCTGAGCTTAAAATTGGTCGATTTAAGTCAACTTATCTTAGTACCAAAGTTGATAATAACCGAAATACAAAGTCAAAGTTAAACTTTTATTTTATTTATTCTTGAATATTTCCTGACAGACATGGGATAACAACACAAAATTTGGTAAGCGGGGGTTTTTTGGGATGAGAAATCTAAATTTGCCACCAAAAATGATGTATTACCCAGAGGGCGTTACATACGTCTTTCGGCGCTCATTTAATACGTTTAAGTATTTTCATCTCCCACTCCACGTACTTTTTGAATCAACATTTTTATTTTTTTAATATTTTTACTTAAAAAGGTATACTACATTCATCTCGTTAAGCTCAACTGTTTTCGAGATAAACGCATTTTAAGTCTGCGATACAACATAATTTTTGCATATCATTGTAGTTAGACCCGAAAAATAAACTTGAAACCATAATAATTGTTCCAGTTCTCATATTTGTATTATTGCATCGCAAATTGCATTTGAAGAAATTTGAGATACATTTTTGTAAATTTTTATGATTTTAAGTTATTTTTCGGGTGTAACTACAATGATATTATGCAAAAAAATTATGTTGCCTCGCAGATTTAAAATGCGTTTATCTCGAAAGCGGCTGAGTTTAGCGAGATGAATGTAGTATACCTTTTTTAAATAAAAATATTAACAGAATAAAATGTTTGATTTAAAAGGTATGTATGTAGAGTGGGTAATAAAAAGATTGAACCTATTAAATGAGCACTGAAAGGCGTATGTGGCGCCCTCTGGATAATACATCATTTTTAGTGGCGAATTTAGATTTCTCGTCCTAAAAAATCCCCTTTGTGTTATTATCCCGTGTCTGTTAGGAAATATTCAAGAATAAATAAAATAAAAGTTTTAACTTTGACATCCTTTCGGTTATTATCAACTTTCGTACTAAGGTAAGTTAGCTTAAATCGACATATTTTAACTTCAGGACTCTAGGATTAAGCTATGGCCTATTCTTTACCAAACACCCTGTATACAGTGTGTCGCATTTAAGATGAAGACACCCTTATTTATACTTCGGCTATCAAAATAAATACAGATTTGAAATTTTGCAGTCATTCATTTTGATGTTTTACATATTTTAAGATAGTCAACTGAAATTTAAATTTTAAACGCGGCCTACTGCGAATTCAAAAACAGGACGAATTTTCAATATTTTGTTTCGCGTTAGAGATATCGCAAAAAGTTATTTGGAAAAATTGTAAGAAATATTATTCTAACCCCACATACCAAATTTCATTACAAAATTCGAACTTTTCTATTTTTTCAGAATTGGTAGTCAGGATCCTAAAACATGCAATTGGCAGTCCCGAGATGCAGCTCGGCACAACCAATGTCAAAGGCGCAAAACAATCTAGCCTACCTATAGCCCGAAAATATTGGAAATGCTCGCCACACGGCTAAGCAAGCGACAATATGTAATAACAGCGCTCTGCTTAGCGTAAAGAGTGAGACAAAATGCGAATTCTGTTCGGCTACTTTTAAACGCTCCTGCCCTATGGTACATAGGGTAGAGCCATCGTTAGTAATACTACGCTACGGGGAGCGTACAATAATTATTACAACTTCGGAGATGAATTAAAAAGTAGCTTTGTTTTATTTTAGATTTTAGATACTTAGGTATTGTATCAAAATTTATAAATTACAGTTTTGAAATAAGTAATTTATATTAATAAATAATTTGTTATTGTACATTTGAAGAGGTTAGGCGGCGCCTACCTTGCCTACCCTGACTTGCTGTTGCGTTCAGGAAATTTCCGACTTATTTCATATACTTTAAATGATGACGCACGGGTAAAGAACCCTGGACTCAACTGTATATAAGTTATTGTGCTTGTTATCAAATTAACTTATAGAATGTGTAATTCTGATTGTTAATAAATGTTTATATAAAAAAAGTGAACATGTGAAAAATATAAAAGTTTATTTTATTTACACAAAACCGCATTAACCATGAAATAATATTAGTGAGTGTTAAAAGATTTTAATGCAACATAAGATTGTGTACAGTTAAAGTTATGCAAATTTATATTATATTAAAATCCACGAGGAAAATAAACTTCCTGTAGCTGGCTGTATACCATAAATCACAAAAATACCAAGTTTCTTGTAAAAGGTATATATTAAAATACCCTAAATAAGGGTCACAATACAAAACGTTTTCGGATTAAGGAATCCATCAGCAGTGTTTAAAAGCCCTAAAATTAAGTATACCCTAATTAAATGAGATAAAAGTTAAAATTGACAGAGGTTTTCAAGAACAAGAGGCCATACTTACAAAATTTGCATGCCTGAGCCACCAAAATGTATAGGGTAAAAACCCTTTAAATGTAAATAATAAAGATATTTTACATATTTATATAAAATTCATCGGATGTTATAGATAAACCTGGATGTTACCCAGGGCAACACAGGACTCTCCCCACGTGGTTGGAACTTTTTTTGGAGAAAACCTCACATATTGGATTTCAATGGCCAACTGACAAGTGAATTCAAGAGCAACCCAAAATGACATCAAGAACTATTCCTTTATCACCATCAAACTATGATAAAGAACTTAATATTCTTCGTCAAATAGCGTTCAACAACGGTTACGATCCTAATATTGTCTACAAACTTATTCAAAAGAGACACCTTAGAGTCTTGGGAGAGACTGCTTTCCCTAGAGACTTGACCTTCAAACCCTCATATGCTTCCTTACCATATCTTCATGAACGTCTTTCTGGAGACATTAGATATATTCTTAAAAGAGCAGTTGATAATACTCATATTTCTTTCAAAGTGCCCAACAATCTGGGACAGTGTCTTACCAATTCCAAAGACCCTATCAACTACATGGATCGTAGTGGTGTGTATAGATTACAATGTTCCGATTGTGACGCTACATATATAGGTAGGACCTGTAGATCCCTATCTTCACGCTCCTTAGAGCACACCAAAAGAGAAAACACTTCTACTTTCTCACAACATCTTGTAAAAAACAAACATACCCTTAATATCCCAGAAGATGTCTCGTTATTACATAATATTTCACAAAAAAACTTCCTAAAATTGGACCTGTATGAAGACTTAGAAATAGTTAAAGAGAAGCAGAGAAGTCCTAATTGTGTCAATCGCCATGTGTCATTTAACCGAGATTTTCAACCCCTACACCGTCAACTTTTTTCATAAACCACATCAGATACAATTTCCTCTTCTTTGCTACACCATTCATGACTACCACATACATCTATTTCACTCCCAATTGTCGATAAGCAACATCTTACTTTAACTCTCTAATATTCATTTGTACCTCATCCTCTTACATCCTCATTATTTCACACCAGCTTTAATTTTCCAAAATTTAGCTCCTACATCACATATACAACCACATCCATCAGAATTGAGTCTCACTCCAGCCACCTGTCTTCTTAGCCTCATCTCATAGCTTATAGATTAGATAACTCTTATTTCATAACAACACACTACACATCTTCCATGGTCCAATATCACAACATACTCTTTCAGACTTCTCATACCGTCCTACTCCCCCCCCCCCTTATATTTTACAATCATTTCATTTTTAACCAATTTGATGTCAGGTCTCTAGAGGACTCAGTTTCATCAAGTTACTTTAGTCTCATTTTCAATCAGATAAAAACAAAGCAGTATTTTTACAATTATCATATCACTTTTTCTATCATTATACAATAATTTATGTTGGGTCGACTACCAAGAAAGTTATCAGTCATTAAACAATTATCATTTCATCAATACTCTTAAAATCGTACACATATGTACACATTACATACTATTTTGTGTTCCTAGTATAAGGCCTTTACCACTATTTGTCTAATCGTATTGACAATTTCATACCACTAATACAACACCTATTGGTATTGTTGACTGCATAACTTCCTGTAGCATAAACATTTCATTTCCCTATTTTGAATACTTAATTAATGCATTATTTTAAGGAAAAAAATCTTTCATATTTTGTGAACATCTTTTATTCTTATTATTTGTAAATTTGATACTGTTTTTTATCTTAAAACATTTAAATTAATCTTTAACGTTGTGGCTGAAGTAATATTACAACTAGGTTACATTGACAGTTCTTGATGTCATTTTGGGTTGCTCTTGAATTCACTTGTCAGTTGGCCATTGAAATCCAATATGTGAGGTTTTCTCCAAAAAAAGTTCCAACCACGTGGGGAGAGTCCTGTGTTGCCCTGGGTAACATCCAGGTTTATCTATAACATCCGATGAATTTTATATAAATATGTAAAATATCTTTATTATTTACATTTAAAGGGTTTTTACCCTATACATTTTGGTGGCTCAGGCATGCAAATTTTGTAAGTATAGCCTCTTGTTCTTGAAAACCTCTGTCAATTTTAACTTTTATCTCATTTAATTAGGTTATACTTAATTTTAGGGCTTTTAAACACTGATGATGGATTCCTTAATCCGAAAACGTTTTGTATTGTGACCCTTATTTAGGGTATTTTAATATATACTTTTTACAAGAAACTTGGTATTTTTTTATATTATATTATTAAATTATAAATTATTACATTATAAAATTGATACATTTTTTGGAATCACTTTATATTTGTAACATATTTAATTTAATTCAAACAAATAGACATATGCGCTATACAGGAAACAAAGGAAAATTATAATCAAAATTAGGTGAATATATACTAATTTACAGTGCAGTACCAAAAGAAAACATGACCAAAGAAGGCTTAAAAGATAATACTAAGATACCAAATCAAATACCAGATCAAAAAGTGTCAATACGTATCAGAAAGGATTTAACAACAAAGATAAGAACGGAAAAGGAAGACCTGAACATCATCGGAGTATATGGCCCAGAAAATAACAAGCTGCAAACAACAAGGGAAACATTTTATGACGCATTACAAGTAGTTGACCAAGTCAGAGGGAATAGGGCTTTTCATTCACAGTCATTTGTTTCGAGCTTCTGTCAAATGTCGTATAATCCGTGTATATTAATATTACACACAGTTTATACAACATATGACAGAAGCTCGAAACAAATGACAATCACTGGGTGATTTTAATACTCAAATAGGTAACTAAGTAATACCCGGAACAGGGAACTTACTTAAAATTTTAAATTCGAAAAAAAATGTTATAAATCACAACAGAACATAATTTAAAACATGTATCAAAGATAAAAAAAGTTGTTGTTGTGTTCCGTTTGGCACCTAAAGACGATTCTAAAGAATTCAAGCTAGCCCAAAACGCGTCGTGACGTCATATGGTTGTGTATTTACATTCTGCAGCAACAAAGTAAACAAAATTGTATATAATTTTAAATTAGACAATATAAACGTCAGTAGAAAATACGTTTGATCGTTTGAACTATTTTAATAGAAAACTTGTACTTTTACAAAATGGCACTAAACAACACATAGTGTTTTCTTTTATTTTCCATGGTAAACCTTCTTTCCTTTCCTTCAAAAACTGTATCAAACTCCAATCTCAACAAACTGGTATATATTATTAAAAGACATAGGATATGTCATTAGAATATAAACATTTTCCCCTTATTCCGCGACGATGAGCTGGCCAAATACCCAAATAGGTGAAGACTAATAAACTAAAGAATAAGAGGAATTATACCTAAACATTAAACATAAACGTAAATATAAATATAACCATAAAGTTCAATTATGTGACGTCACAGGTCGTTTGAACTATTTTAAATCACGAAGACTTTAAATTTGTACTTATGTAAACTTATTATGAGTTTTTGAAGCGTGAAATTTTGGAAATCTCATTTTTGAACAAAACTGAACATTATCATGTAGGTAATAAAAAAAATGTGCAAGTTCCCAATTGAGCAAAATCATAAAATGTTAAACTAAAATGAAGAAAAGGTTGTGAATTGCAACTTAATTCCCTGTTGTCTTCATTGCAGCATCCATCTGGCTTGCAATTTTTAGAAGCCATGGAGGTGTCACAAGGAAAATGGTCCAATAAGTTTTTCAATTAAATATCTTTTTCTACAACCGTGTTAAAAATGCAATTTTTAGCACTCCATACGAGCGTTAAAAATGCTACTTTAAGGCACTAGTGCTTTAAAAATTTTATGGCACTGCAGTTCGTATTGACCGTATACGCTGTGAGCTCGTATGTAGAGGGGATATTTACAAATTCGCGAGCGCCATTAGTGACAAGTCTGTAAACGTTTACCGGAAATTTGACATAAATGTCAAAGTGATTAATTTAAAATTAAAATTAAAAACATTAATTATAAAAAATATTAGTTGGTCAAAGCTGTGGTATATACATATTTTTACCTTAAATATACTTACGTTTTAAATACTGAATTTAAGTTTTTTTAATGTTCCGTATGTAATTATAAATTAATCTATTAATCTTAGCGCCATCTACACGATAATTGTGAAAGTATCCGAAGTAAGAAATTCATATTTTATCAATAGAACGTCAAAATGGTTAGCAAAATCTTAAAAAAATCGATTACAATTTAATTACTTTTTTGCGTTGTAAATATTAAGCGACAACAATTAAATAATAAATTTAAAAATTACCGGTGAAAGTTGAATTAGTAGTCCGCTAGGAGCGACACCAGCGAAGCTCAGAGCGTATAGGCAATTTTGATGTAATGTCAAAAAAATATAAAAATGGAATGTCAGTCAAGTTTAAGTAAAAGTTTTTGTAGATATTGTCCTGTAATTACGTTTGTAGAAAAATATTGTATGATATGCGTGTTAAAAAGTACATTTTTAAGGCACTCATGTGAATTGCAAACTTTCACATGCGTGCCTTAAACGTGTACTTTTAACACTTATCATAAATAACTATTAAAAATATTTTTAAATATTTTAATTAGGTTGAAACACTTTTATTTAGCAGATGTCGCTAGGCATCCACTCAATAACGTCAGTTGCAGTGCGAGGAGTAGCTCTCGGAAGATCGTCACTTGGGGCAGAGAAAGCAAACCTAGGTCTCTAATAAGTGGCGAAAATCATTGATTTGCTGGTTTGCAGTCTCGGAACTAGGTGAAAATTAAGACAGTTTTGCCTCGCATTGCAACTGAATAAAAATGGTATACATTTTTATTTTTTTTTAATGAAGAACTTTTGCAGTAATAACAAACTTACAATAAACAACACATTTTTTTACCACAAAGGCTAACACAATTAAACTGCCAATCACACCTATGCACAAAGATATATGATAGATTATTATTTATAACCAATAAATATAAATATATCCATAAAAAAATAATCGACACAAGATGCCTCAACTCAGCAGATGTACATAAGTAGAGACCATAGCCTAAGAGTCATCATGTAAGACATCACACCCAAGAAAGCGACGCCAACACAAAAAAGGAGTCGAAATACTATAAATATTAGAGAAGATTGCTGAGAATGAAATATTAAAAAATGATAATATCTGGGAAAGCTGCCAAAAAGTCAAATATCTAATATCTAAATATCGTCAATAACCTAATTAACGCAGCAACAGAAGCACTTATAAGAACATACCAAAAAAGAAAAACCCGAGAGGAAATGAAGAAAAGAAGAAAGCCTTCAATACCGAACACAACAAACACAACGCGCATGCAACAACTATAAACGAATCCGAAATGAAACGAATACTTTAGTCAGAAATATAAAAAGGAAATACTGGAAGAACTTCTCAAAACAGATGGAACAAGACTTCTACGGAACACAAGGAGAAATATAGTGAATCATCAGACGACAAAGGAAAAAGATAAGTATGTGAAATAAATGTGTCCCTTAACAGTTAAAAACAGTTAAAAAGTTTAGAGAAATAACATTAAAAAGGTTTAATTAATTTAAAAATTATTATACTTACAAGTCAACAGTAGATGACATAACTCTAATTAACTCATTCGTAGTGCAATGTTCCAGCAGCTTTTCGGTAATTAAATCACAAGCAGCATTTGAAGGGGCACAGACAAGAATTTTGTGAGTGGTCTTAAATTTAAGCTGTAAAATAGCCTCTACGATCGTTACAGTCTTTCCTGTTCCCGGGGGCCCAAATACTATGTAAGGGTATGGAACTGAAGTTGCATTTAAAATATTTCTAACTGCCGTCTTCTGCTCTTGATTTCTAGCAATCGTTTGATTAAGGAACCTGTAAATAATACACAAAAATAAATGAGATTTGATTAAGGAATCTGGAAATAATACACATATGTACTTATATAATACTGACTGCCAACAAATACCAGTCTTCAGACGTAACATGTATAACGTATATCCCAGAAGTATTAGAATTTTCTTCATAGCTTCATGCTGATTTATCTAATTTTAATAAAATATATTGATATTGTTATTGTTTCTGACTGTATGTAAGCTATGTCCATAAAATTGTAAAATTTTCAGTGACAATCAAGTATATTTCTATCCATCTATCTAAAGCGTACCAGGGGTACCGGTGCTATAAACCGGGAGATATTAACAGAAGTTCAACCACGATTTTCTAAGTCCTGCCCTTTGCAATACTGGAAGGTTAGAGAAGGTACTTACAATTTGTGAAAAAATCCACGGGTTTCCTGTGACATTTTTCTGTGAAAATTAGATTTTCCATGAATAAAAAAATTGGGAGTTGCGATGAATTTTTAAGTCCTGCCATATCCATAGAATAACAGGATACTATCTATTTTATGAAGAAAATTTTTTGGGCAGGACGGTCGCAAAAGTACTTAGGGAGTATACATATATACAAATATGTAATGAAAATAATGAAATTTTCATGATTTTCTAAGTCCTGCCAACTTAATAAATTAATTATATTTATTTCAAAATGACCAAAAAAAATATTGGCATGACGTCACCTCATGGACGTATAAATAAAGATACACCTAATGTTTAACTGCACTTGTTTCTTGGAAAATTTTGTATAAAATTTTCACTCTGGTTCCGTGATTTTCTAAGTCATAAAATAAATTTTGTTACAAAATAAATAATTTCAGTATACATTATGCAAAATGGCAGGATGTTTAGTTACACCTTTTTTACTATATATAGTTAAAAAATTTGTAAGATAATTCGTGGAAAATTACACGATTTTCTAAGTCATGCCATTTCGCACATATCTCAAGAAGGTTAATATAAATCTATTTTCAAAGAGGCAGGATGGTTGTATAGTTATTTCGTATAAAAAAATTAAATTATCTGTCTGTAAAATTATTTCAGGGTGTTATACAAACATATTCATATCACCACATTTTTCTTGAGTCATACCATGTCGAGTATGCTTAAAAAACACTAATCTAAAACCGTTTACAACTTTACAAATGTCATCAGACCATCTGGTTGGCGGACGACCTCTACTTCGATATGCTTCGTCTAGAAGAAGCATATCGATGTCTTGTAATTAGTTTCTTTAAAATAGCTGCAGAACGCTTTTATTTGGAAAAACGAAAACTGGTACACTTATTTATCTTCCAGAGGTCAATTGTCAAATGTCAATTATCAATTGTCAATTTTTAGTACCGGTCATAGGGGTCCGTTTGGGTACGGAAACGGATATATTATCGAATAACTTTTCTGTCTAACTTTTAAGCATCTCTGACACTGGATTATTGAATTCTGGGATAGTTTTGTACTAAAAGGTACTTTTGCTTTAACTCAGAAGAATACGCAATGCAGTGTTCTAGAAAAATCGATGTGAAAAATTTTTCGCTTTTTGGTTTTTTGAGTTTAAAAGAATTTAGAAAAATTCTATTTAGAAAAACGAAAACTGCTACGTTTATTTCTCTTCCAGAGATGAATCGATTTTATCGATTGTGAATTTCTAGTACTGGTCATAGGCCTCCGTCTATTTAAAAGTACGCCCACCAATAAAACGAGTGTGATTCATGTGCCTGAAACTTTTTTATCTTCGAGAGGCCCCACACCAAAGAAACATAAAACATGACACGTTTCATGAAAATAAAACACAGTTAAACAAATTGAAGTCCGCACACACAAGAAGCGAGTGTGATTCATGCACATAAAACATTTTTATCTTGGTGAAATATGTTTCAGGAAAGAGATCGTGTTGTATTTTTCGGTTTCAGTTTCATTGTTTTGGACAGTTAATTACGTGCATAATATGAATTCCAACCAAGAATTTAATATTGCATTGGTTTCTGTTGTAAAGTAGAATGAAGAGTTGTACAATTATTATAACCTGGAGAGGTACTCGAATAGGTAATGATAAGAAAATATCAGTTTTCTTTAAACCAGGACCCACAATAAAACAATGTAGATGTTTGAATACTCAGTCTATAAAATTATTTAAATTTGGGAAGATGATTACTTAGTTCGTTTGCAACCAAATACGTACTATGATTATGATGTTGGGCAGTAATAAAAAGTTGCCGCAAGAGTAACAACCTCGTCATCATTACTTTCCATTGTTGGCTATACAAATTTTCATTTTGTTTCTTTGATTAGTATATAATATGAAACGGTTTCGTCCTTCACAATTCATTTTGTTTCATGTTTTACGTTTTATGTTTTACTTCACGTTTCTTTGATCTGCGGCCTCCCTTAGAAAGTAATAAAGGTTTGCCATGACAGCAACGACCTCGTCATAACTTTCCATTGTCGACTATACAAATTTTATTTTTGTTTCTTCGATTAGTATATCACATGAAATCAAATGTTTTTTCACAATTTATTTGTTTCTTATTTCAAGTTTCATGTTTCACGTCTCATCTTTCACGTTTTATGTTATTTTAATCTGCCTTAGGAAGCATTTTCAGATTAGTTGAATTGTGTTAAATTGCCGTAAAATTATCAAATTTATTAATTGCCTTTATTGCAATTATTAATTGCCTTAAAATCAATTTGTTGTTATTAATTTATTTTGTTGCATAGCAATTTTATCCCGCCTTCTTACTTGTTCGAACACAAAATACACACGCATGTAACAGGCGCTGAGTTGCCGCACTCAACTCGTTTTCCTAATATTGTAGGATTGTAGATATTATCCTGATATTGTTTCCTATATTTGATAGCAAAATTTACTAACACTAACAACACCAGAATAACGATTTTTAAATACAGCATCTATCTACTTGCAACTTTTTGCATTGTGTTCAGGATAACATCAGGAAAAGGTGTATAATATAAAAATGGGTAGAAATTGCATTTTAGTGCATAACATGCATCCAAAAGTGCATAAACCTGTCAAAATCGGTGTATGAAGGGCAAAATTTTGTTATTTTTGAGGTTTATGGAGTTACGAATACGCAAGCAGAACCGACCTCTGAATCACCTAGTGCCCAGAGTTGCTGCTAAGGCACGCCATCTGGAGTTTCGTGGGATATCGGCAATAAATTAAAAAAAAAAAACAGAATATTCGATGGTTTTTGGGATGGCCGAACACGAATATGACATTACAACCGACCCTCGGAGCACCTGGTGCAAAGGGTGACTGATCTCGAATTTAAGAGAGTTTTTGGAGGTCGATTCTGATGGCGTATTCATGTTCAGCAACCACAAAACTCTTCGAGAAATCTACTTGCATCACTTTAGTGTCTGAAAGCCTCGAAATTTAAGAATACGGCGTGTATATCAGTCACCCCGGGCACTAGGTAAAGATCTGTTCTAATGTGACATTCTTGTTCAGAAACCCCAAAAACCACCTGAGTAATCTGTCTGTATCAATTTACTGCCGAAATTAATATATAAATATGGTATAGAAAATGCTTAGCAAATAAAAAGGTACCATAAAATATCATTTTATTATAATACTAAAATACAGGGTGTCCCATTTAAGAAAACTCAAAAAATACTCATTCCGAGTTTCAAGTTTCAACCAACCCCGTATACTAAAATTAAACATTTTGGTATACTATTAATAACTGACAATAGTAGACTATATTAAAAATCGTTTAAACATAAATTAATAGAAGTTTGGATATCAAATCACTAACAATATGTATAGGGTGTGAATGTTCCTACAAAATAAAAAAAAAACGTAATTATATTTTAAACTACCTCGTATAATATTTCAAAACACTATATTTTATTAAAGAGAACATCGAGTAGAATCCAAAAATGTAAAAATATACAGGGTATTCCATTTAAAAAAACATAAATTTTTGTCACCCTGTGAAAACGGGTAGCCCTGTATATTAGAAAATACTGTTAAATTATAGTCCTATCTGTGGCACATGTTTTACCTAAATAACTTTTTTCGTATATCTTACGACAAACGAGTAATTGGACTAGCCCACACTAATGCCCCACCCTGTATACAAAATAACCATAAAACCATCCTGCCTCTTTGTATATAGACTTATATTAAGATTCTTGAAACTTGTGCAAAATGGCATGAATTAGAAAATCGTTGACTTTTTCACGAATTTTCTTACAAATCTAGGACTCCTGCCGTCTTAAGCGTCGTTTAAACACAACGATAAGTCACAGCAACTAGTTGTGATGACAAGTTGAAACGCTGTTTAGACGCTGCGATTCAATGCGATACCACCTTCAACCCAACTCCAACTTTGATAAGTTGTGCGATGCACCGTTTACACACAATGATAAGTTGCAACAACTCGATTGACCTTGATAAGTTGTTTGATTTATCGCTGTGTTTAAACGACCCTTTACAAGAACTGTTTAACCTTCCTGCCGAGTACCGAAAAGGTATTGATTGTATTTGAGTATTATAACTTTTTAAAGGCAGGACTTAGAAAATCACGGAATCAGGGTGAGAATTTTCGGCAGAATTTTCCAAGGGACAAGTATACTTAAACATTAGGAGACGTCATGCCAATATTTTTTTGATCATTTTGAAATAAATATGTTTAGTTTATTAAGTTGGCAGGACTTAGAAAATCATGAAAATTTCATTATTTTCATTACATATTTGTATATATGTATACTCCCTAAGTACTTTTGCGACCGTCCTGCCCAAAAAATTTTCTTCATAAAATCGATAGTATCCTGTCTATCTACGGATATGGCAGGACTTAGAAATTCATCGCAAAACCCTATTTTTATTTTTTGGGAAAATCTAATTTTTACAGGAAAATGTCACAGGAAATTTGTGGATGTTTCCACAGATTGTAATTACATCGTCTACCCTTCCAGTATTGCAAAAGGCAGGACTTAGAAAATCGTGGCTGAACTTCTGTATAATATCTCCCAGTCTACTAGGGTATTAGGTGCCCGTCTGCAAAACTAACATACGCGCTCTTCGGTTTTTTAAAATTAGTATTTTGTGTAAGACTACCAGAAAAAAAGCTCATTATGGCGCCCCCTAAACAACGGCGCCCGCCTACAGTGCATCCCTTCCAGGCCAGGTATCGCCGGCCATGCGTACCAGCGCCCAGTGACGAAGTCTTTTGCGATTGTTCGATCTGTCTCTCTAACACATTGAAACTCCTCACTTTCTCTCTTCCCAACCAGTAGGAGACGCTTATATAGGGTGTCTCAAAAGTACAGGTAAACAGAGTTAACAAAAACCCTCAAGGTCACTTGCACCGCATAAACGAACGTCTGTCATTTCTTCTCCTCACGGCTTGCAGACAAATTGGTTTTACTGTAACGGAACCGTCGAATATTTCGCGAAATGAACATAGGATCGAAAAACTGAAAAATACGTGTTCATTAATTTTCAAAAATCTACCCACTAGACACGACCAACACTCCACATCTGGAGGTGGGGTGGAGGGTAACTTTAAAATCTTAAATAGAAACTCCCAGTTTTTATGGCATATTTGGATTCCTTACTTAAAAGTAAGCAACTTTGAATTGAGACATATTTTCGAATTGTGGACAGATGCTATAATCGGAAAAAAACGATTTATCGTGAACCATAGGTAATTATAGAAACAGCCTAATTAATATCTCGAGAAATACACTTCGAAATGAAAAACCAAAAAACACGTGTTTAATATTTTTCAAAAACCTATCAAATGACACCAAACACGAACCCCCCTCCAACTTTACAGCCTGGATGTGGGTTGGGAAATAACTCTAGAATTTAAATATGAATGTTGTTCTGAAGCTATTTCCTTGTGGCATTTTTATAATCAACTATTTTCAATGGGAAATAAGCCACAATTTTACCAAAAAATTATTTTATTAACGTTTCGACGCCCAAGTCGGGTGTCGTTGTCAAAATAAAAAATAATACTAAATTAAACAAAAATGTTGTTGCTTAGTAAAAAATTCTTCTAAAAATAATTTATTTAATGTGACTAATTTATATCGGCATTTCAGACATTTTAAAGTACATAGAAGACTTTAAAATGATATTGCCAATATTGACGAGTGGCGTTCGTGGAACGACTTTACTAAAAGATGGTTTACTATCTTATTAGTTTATTTTCGAGAGCATAGGCCAACCGTCACTAAAGTCATTCATTATTGTACTCATTTGCCCTCATTTGCGGCAGTAAAGTAACACTTTATTGTACTGAAAGAAGGATTTTACTTTACCTGCCGCGATTAATCAAATTAACCGAGATTGAATGTAAGTGGTCGAGAAAGTACTTTGACAGCTTATTAAATGAAAAATTTGAGAGACAGCCTGTAGAGTCAACGGAGACAGTAGCAGCAATGGTCACCAAAATAACCAACGAGGAAGTGGCTCAAGCGCTTCAAAAAATAAAGAAAGGAAAAGCGGTAGGACCAGATGATATTCCTGGGGAAGTATGGAGAGCATTGGGAGAGCCAGGAACAAGGTGGCTAGCAGGTCTATTTAATAGAATTATGGAAGTCGGACAAATGCCAGACGAATGGAGTAGCAGTATACTGGTACCTGTTTACAAAAACAAGGGAGATATACAACAATGTACAAACTACAGGGCTATAAAACTGCTTAGCCACACCATGAAAATATGGGAAAGAGTAATTGACAGACGGATACGTGAAGAGACCGAAATATCCGAGAATCAATTTGGCTTTATGCAGGGTAGATCAACAACAGATGCAATTTTCATTATAAGACAGTTGATGGAAAAATACAGGAGTAAAGAAACAAACGCTCATATGGTATTCATTGATCTTGAGAAAGCATATGATAGAGTTCCTCGAGAGATTCTGTGGTGGGCACTCAATAAGAAAGGAGTCCCTGGTGAATATGTAAAGATTGTGAGGGATATGTATGAGGGAGTAACGACTAGTGTTAGGACAGGTGTGGGAGAGACTGATAAATTTCATGTGAAAGTAGGATTGCACCAAGGCTCTGTGCTTAGTCCGTATTTATTCTCATTAGTTTTGGACCAGATAACAGCGAAACTACAGGGTAACATTCCATGGTGCTTAATGTATGCTGATGATGTCGTGTTAGTAGGAAATAGTGAAAGAGACTTAGAACAAAAACTGGAACAGTGGAGAAAAGCTCTGGAGGAAAAAGGTTTAAAACTTAGTAGGACAAAAACAGAGTATTTGGAATGTTCATTTAAAGATGGAGCTACTACAAATAAAATGATATCTTTGGATGGTGAAATGATTGTGAAAAACAATAGTTTTAAGTACCTAGGATCGGTATTACAGAGTAATGCAGAAATAGATGGAGATGCATGCAGTAGAATTAGGGCTGGATGGATGAAGTGGAAAGAAGCGAGTGGTGTGTTGTGTGACAGAAAAATTCCAATGAAGCTGAAGGGAAAATTCTATAAAACAGCCATAAGACCGGCTATGATGTACGGAACTGAATGTTGGGCAGTGAAAAAGAAAGAGGAACAACGAATGCATAAATGAGAATGATTAGATGGATGAGTGGAGTGACAAAGAAGGATAAAATTAGAAATGAGTATATTAGGGGAAGTCTAGGTGTGGCACCAATTGATGCCAAAATGAGAGAGCGTAGGTTAAGATGGTTTGGTCATGTTCAACGTCGAGACGTTAATCACCCAATACGAAGAATAGCTGAAGTGCAGATTCCTGGAAGGAGTAGGAGAAGAAGACCAAAGAAGACCTAGGGGGAGGCGATAAGGCAGGATATGTTGGTAAAGGGGATTAACATTGATATGACCCAAGATAGAATTGTGTGGAGAAATGCAATTAGGGAAGCCGACCCCGCATAGGGATAAGGCAAAGAGAATGATGATGATGATGAATGTAAGTGGTCGATGGCAGTAATCGAATGGCGAGTATTTGAGTTGACTTAAAATTTATTTACTTTAATTATTAAAAATATTGTACGCAATTTGCTATATTATCAATTAAATTTATGTCAATGAAATTCTGTAGTATTTTGTAATTATATTCATATAAAATAAATTAAAACTTTACCGATTTAGTAATTATTCAATATTCGATGAAAAATCGAAAGCGGTCATCTTGCAAGTTATCTGTCATCACTGTCGCTTCTGTATGGTTAGCAGTGATGTGGGAGGGAGGGGATACGGCATAAGGTGAAGTAGATGGGCTCGGTTTCACTCGCAAAAACGCTCCATCCAATATGGCGGAACAACTCTTTAGTAGTATATTCTGCTTTATTTAAAATATATAATTAAAAAATTATATTATTTTATATAAATATATAAATAATTAATAATTTTAATAACTAATTAATAACATGTTCCATATATTATAACGTATAAAAACCTGCCCGTCACCATATTGGATGTAGCACAAAAGTGTCAAATCAAGTGGTTTCATTTAGTAAATACAAAATTATCCCTTATGTCGTATCCCCTCTCTCCTATATCACTGATGGTTAGTTAATCTATTTCACTGTCATGAAATTATTTATTATGACGTCTAAAATTTGAAAAGTTCTTAAATTGTAAATTGCAAGTAAGTGTTAAAACCAATATCAAATTATGTTGGCAAATATTATTTTATATCAATAAAACATATCTTAACCAATTGTCAAATATACCAGCAAACGAGAAGTAAACTCAACCTTCCCAGGGATATTGTCTGAGCTTCTTAGACACAATACAAACATCGACAATATTACAATACAGTTTTTAACGGAAATAGGAATAAAATACATCTAATTGCATCACAAATTTTTCAGGTATACTTTTTGTTAGTACATTATGTATTTACTTAATATTATAATCTCTTTTTATTTTTAATATGTATTTTCCATTGTTGTCGTTTATAACTCTAGCGGTTCGGACGACGTTAAATTAAAAAAATATATGTTGGCGATAAAATTTTGTATGCACCACGTCAGTAAAGACTCCTTATCGAACTCGTCTGTTACTCGCCTCGCTCGCTACGCTCGCTCTTCTCGTAATATCAGACTCGTTCGATAAAGAGTCACTTTACTGACTTGGTACATAAATAACTATTATCTTATCAATCTTTTAACTGATTCAATAATAAATATTATTTACCAAAAATACTTACTCTCCATCGTTAATGGTTCTTTGTGTTTGTCTACCTCTTAACGTTGCATCATGAGATGGAAATATACATGAAAGTAAACCATTTGTCGAAACTCGATTAATACCTTCATGTTGTCTTTCAAATGATAACCTACTTAACACAAATTTTACATCGTAAATATGCCTCTCGTCTCTTTGGCTCTCAACGATCATTATCAACCTGGAACAAAACGAATACATACGTATAATATTTGAATTATAATAGAGATACGATATACACATAGTAGTCTGGGCTGATTATCGGAGAATAGGCCATTTTTGGGAAAAGTTATTTACCAGCAATTTAATTGCTGGAATCGAAGCTTATAGTTGTATATATTAATAATATAGGTATGCAAAGTCCGCAGATAGTGTGCTACTTTTTTTATAAACAAAATGGCGCCCGAAAATCGTGTTTTTTTTTCAATTATTGCTCTATAACTCCGAAGATTTTAACTTTACAACAAAAACACTCAAATAAAAATTCACCGCAATTAAATTCTGCATAGAGATATGTTTTTCCCGATCTGCTCCGACGAAAATTTTCTTCGGAAAATGCGGGTTTTCAAAACAAAATCTTTAATTTTCAAATAAAGTTTTAGATAAGCAATTATCTACCAATAATTAAATAATTTGGTGACTTAAAAGCCTTCTTGGTTTAGATTATAGTTCCAGAAGCTGGTGAAAATTGAACGAATATTTTAGCAACAATTCAATTGTTAATTAATAATTTACGGTCGCAATAATAACCAAAATAATTATGATACACTGATCAAACTTTGAAATCTTATAAAGATAAGATGCCTATTTAACATTTTGTCGACAAAATATAAATTTTTATTTTTTTTGCATAATTTTTAAATGTTTAAAAAGAAATAGTTATAAACGAATTAACGTTTCTCAGAAAGTTTTTATTATATTCTAATTTTAAAAAATAGTTAAAATGCGTATTTCAAATATCTTGAAAATGAATGTTTTAAAACTTTTTTACAACCATTTGCAAAAAAGTTATGAAACAGCAAAGTAAACATACGATTACTGCGTTGTTTATAATTTTTTTTTATTCTTTCAAAGCGTAAAAGTGAGTTTTTTAAAGTACAAGCTAATTACTGACAAAAAATATCGATTATTAGTTTAATGGTTATATTTTAATTAAAGATTATAAATATTTTTTTTTGTAATTTACACGCGCGAAAGTATACTAATACAGTACCGTAGCTATGTATTATACCCGTCCACATACACAACTCGCGCGAGTTTAAAGCGTGTCAGTCGCTTCGAGTGAACATCTCCGGCTCTGTACCAAGCCTACTTTCGCGCTAAAAATTACAAAAAAAGTATTGTTAATCTTTGATTAAAATAGAACCATTGAACTAATATTTGATATTCTTTGTGAGTAATTAGAGTGTACCACAGACTCACTTTTAAGCTTTGAAACAATTAAAACAAATTATAAACAACGGAGCAATCGTATATTTACTTTGCTGTTTCATAACTTTTTTGCAAATGGTTGGAAATTTTTTTTGAAGCATTCATTTTCAAGACCTTTAAAATACGCATTTTAAGTATTTTTTAAAATTAGAATATAATAAACAATTTCTGAGAAATGTTAATTTGTTTGCAAAACTAATTGTAAGATCATGCAAAAAAAATTATATTTTGTCGACAAAATATTAAATAGGCATCACATCTTTATAATCTTTCTAAGTTTGATCAATGTCTCATGATTATTTTGGTTTTTATTGCGACTGTAAATTGTTAATTAACAATTGAACTCAACCATCAGATATCAAATTTTATCAATATTATACGAGTTATGTCAAAAATATGAATTCCGTTAAAGAGTAAAGTACCTTTATATTCCAGAATATCAAAAAATGCTATTAGGAAAAGTTGTTTGAAATTAAAAACTATGTTTTAATATACAATTACATAATTCTAATCGAAAAAAAAATCAGTTTTTTTTCTCAATTACGGATACCCATTATAATTTTATTATAATTAGGTATGATAACTACTTTATTATCAATTTTACGAAAAAAAAGTTATTCTTTATAAAATGCTCTACCTGGTCTAAAATCTAAGATGCAACCATCAGATATCAAACTTTTTCAATTTTATACGAGGTAGGTATGTAAAAAATATAATTTTTTCTTAAGAGTGAAGTGCATTTATTATTCACAATATTTTAATTAGAAACAACTTTTCTTAATAACAATTTTCGATATTGAGAAATATAAAGGTACTTCACTCTTGAGTGAAATTCATATTTTCTGACATACCTCGTATAAAATTAATAAAATTGGATATCTGATGGTTGCATCTTAGATTATATATGATGCAGAGTATTTTAAAAAGAATAACTTTTTTTCGTAAAACTGATAATAAAAAAGTTATCAATAGGTTCCAAGTTACGCAGACATACTGTATAAGAGCTAAAATTTTTTTTTCTGTTGAACATTTATTATTGTTGAAGCTTATTATTAAATGTATTTTAGTTATTATTGAATGTATTTTAGGTAAGTTTTACCGTTGATTGAAATATTGATATGGGTTCCAATACCTCAATCAACGGTTTTACAGAAAAAAAGTTTTGATCACTTTGTATAAACATTTTTTTAGCTGGTAATTTTCTGTTTTTGTATTACATTTTTGTTATCTTTCTTAATTTTCTTAAAAGGAAATAGTCTATTTTATTTCTAAAGTAAAACAATTTAGAGCATTTTAAAAATTACATCCTAAGCTTAAAAAAAGCACCTATAAAATTGTAATAGATCTGTTCAAATTTGAGTAATGCCGTCTTAAAGGCATTTAAATTACATTTTTTCAGACGTCGTATCATTTGAATTAAATTTTTGAGATTTTTTTTGAATGAAACATCGTTTAGTAAGATGTTTGAAAGGTAAGTTGTGCAAAATTGAGAGTTTTATAAGAAAAATTGTATTAGTTACACATTTTTAAATCATTTTTAAACAAAATTCATGTAAGTCTCACTTTCCGCCCACACCGTACTTATGCTCATACATTTTATTTCTTTTTATTATAACCATAAGATATCTTAATTATTCTTCTTTCAGGTCCAATTTGTAAAATATCATTTCATACATTAGTTAAAGAATTACATGAAAATAACTGGACTGTGCACTTCTCCGAACGCTAGTTTACAGTGCGCCAATGTTTGTGAGAAGGGTGACTTTAGCGTTATAAATAAAAAATTATAGACGCTACAGATTTAATTTTAGAAAAATCTTTATATAAGGTGTTTTTTTAACATTTTCTGAATTTTTTTAATGGTCAAGTCATTTTTTTTCTATAGTTTATATTTTCGGAGTTATTTAAAAAAACATCTAATTTCGCAGTTCATTTGTTTAATAAAAAATGAAGCACCACTTGTCGAGTAGAACTTTTTGATATATTGTTTATTAAACATTTCTTATGGCAATTACAAAAAGTTCTATCTTGTTTGATTTTTTCCGAAGTGAAAATCTATCTGCACTCCCCTAGTTATTAGTCATTGATGGTGATGTTCTATCTCTGTTTTGGATGTTTTGTCAACCAATCTTTTCAATATAGCTATGCTTTGAAGACATTTTTAAGGAAGCTTTAGATGATTAGACAGTTTGTAGGAATAATAATAGGTGAAAAAATAATTAAAAATATTATGATACCTTAACGATACAGCCATTCTCGAAGAGAATTTAGAAGACAAACTGGAACATGAAGTAAAACCACTTCTATGTAAAAGATATACTTACTAAATTTTTTAAAAATCCCAATGGATTGAATAACATGTGTTCATCAGAACGTTTTCGAACCTATCGGTCCATCATCAGTGAATCTAAAATCAAATAAGTAATCCCACTATTAAATTTTAGATTATTAGATTTTAGATTCACTGATGATGGACCGATAGGTTCGAAAACGTTCTGATGAACACATTTTATTCAATCCATTGGGATTTTTAAAAATTTTAGTAAATATACCTTTTACATAGAAGTGGTTTTACTTCATGTTCCAGTTTGTTTAACTATAAGGTATACAGCAAACCCAGGGAACTACCCCTTTTAATTTAGAAGACCTCTAACTAAACACTAGTAAGACATGTCAATGAAGCAAGTTGCCAAAGGGGCCTCAAAATTAATATGTAGTTCGCATACAAAGTGAATGACAGCTGGGAATTTGAATGCAGATCAGTGTCACCGTTTGTTGAATGTAGGGAAGATATAATTTGTACAGAATGTTAATTACATTGGCAATGTCTACCTCGTCTACATCAGACCATGGCAGCTAATGGAAAAAAAAGTAAAGAAACTTTTACATGTAGTTTAATTTTGTTGGACAAAAATACATATTTTGAATGTTCTTCTTAAGATTGTGTTATGTGCTCAGATGAAAAATAATAGTTTTAGGTATTTATGATCGTCACTACATGTATGGTCACGCATATAGTAAAAAACTAATATATGTTATAGATATGAAAATGTTATGCTAAACATCCAAAGGAAAAAGAAAGCCAGGTAGGATAAATAAAACCTATTGCAGCACAAAAACGAAAAGTCTATGAGGAGGATCATTATTGCTATGACCCATGATAGAAACTTATGGTGAAAAGTATTTAGTTAAGCAGACAAGCAGAACCATCATAGTATGGGGATAAAGGCAAATGGAATGATGATAATCTCAAAATGAAATTAGTACATATTACATTCTCCTGTCAGATTCTACTAATATTTATTTACTAATAATTATCGTATTATATATTTTAACAATATTTACTATAGTCCGTCCCACCTTGACTTTACAGTATAAGGAACATACAGTCCGTCTAATTTACTTACCGTTGCACATCATATCTACGTTAGAGATCTAAGTTGACATTGTTGCCCAATTTCAAAAAATTCTTGAATTCATTTTAAATCAAATACATCACACAATTTCTGCGGAAATGGATCATACAGCAAAACAAATTAATATTCAATGTAAATATATAAAAACTTTAGAAATAGAAAACAAGAATTAAGTTATAATCTTACGTTAAAGTACATAATAAAAACAGTAAATATAATGAAACAAATACTTATAGTAAAGAATATAAACAAATATGAAGTGTCATCACCGCAACTGTCAAATAAATGTTACCAATTTATGCCAAAATATCACCTTCGTTCGATTATAGTTACAGTGTATTCCGGACAAATGTGCTTCATAAAAACGCTTTATAATCCATTTATACAAATTAAATTAAACATATTATTGTGTATTTCTTTAAGTTACCATTAATCCTTAAACGCCCAAGGGTGGGTAAAAAATGTCCACCTAATGCGTATTCCCTTGTAACATATTTATTACGTGTTTAAAAATTTTTCAAAAATTATTTATTGTTAAAAAGACAGCCCTTTATCGAATGTTAATTTAATTCTACCGATATTTTTAAAAATAAAAGAAATATCTTCAGTTAAATATGGGTGGGCACGAAAAGTACACCCTTGGTAAAACTTACACCTTGTTACTAAAGGTTTCTATATTATTTCTCGTTGGTAGGAACATAATCCATATAATTATCGACGTATAATTACATAATCGACATAATTATCCGCCAATGAGGAGGCTGAAAGGACTAATGTGGAGAAAATCGACAAATCTGAATTACTGGCTTTTACTGGTATATTAATTTTGATGTACATTGTAATTTTGTTGTAAGGTTTGTAAAATGTTTATATTAATATTTTAGAAGATGCTGTGTTTATTAAGCATAAGATCCTTAAGTTTAATCCATTTCCAACAACTCTCAATAAATATATTAGCTATTTTCGAGGTGGACATTTTTTACCCGCCCTTGGTCATACATGGAACCTACAAAAGGTTGGGCGTTCAAGGGATAATAGAAATCTTTAAATATTATTTCTACGCGTATATAATAAAATATGTCTAGTGGCTGTAATGCCAGTGTACTCGGCAAAGTGATTCTAAAAAATACCTACCGCCTAAATATTTCGTGTTGGTATCATGTGACGTCACGGGCTATGACGCGGATGACGTGCAACGGTAAGTAAATTAGATGGAGTATAGGTAATGCAGTCCTTATGAGAGTTTTTAGCGCGGTGATGCCGAATTTATCAAAAATAATTTGTAATCGAACATTAGAGAGATTAAATGAATCGGTGAGTGAAAGAATAATATAAAGGCCAAAAATGACATTTTGAACTGAGATAGCAAAATACGTTTAATAGGTTAACGCATCACTGGGCAAAAGAACAGTATAAACACAACTCTCTGTGATTCAATATCGACAGGGCAATTTGGTAGATGAATGAAAGAACCGTATACGTGCAACGCTTATACTGTTCTTTCGCTGCTTAGAACTGTTCTTTCACTCAATGGCATTACGTCGTCGCGCGCCACTTGTAATCAGGATTCATTTAGTGATTGACAGTCAAACGTGAACAATCTTGAATTCCATGCATTGTTAATAAATATTTCTAAACAAAACCAATCAATGTAGTTTCAGAATTGTGTTTTTTTTTGTAATTGAGTGAAACAACAGTACATGTACACGATACATTTTTACAAATATCTTTTTTCTGGAGTTTGTTTTAATAAATTTTATTTGGCCACTTATAGACAAGGCGGAAACGGCGGGTTCGTTGGGAAAAATATTCCCATGAGATATTTTTGCATAATCACATTCGTGAGACATCCCAGAATAAGGTTCAAGAAGTCGCCCACGAGAAAAGTGGGCCAATTTTTTTTAACAATTTTTTTTTAACCAAATTGCAAAAATCAATATTTTGGCCCGGACTAATTTTTTTTTTGGGTTTTTTGGACCATTCTGGACAAAAAAGGTCTCCTATAATTTTTCTCTAAAGTTGATCTTTTTCGAGTTATAAGCAAGTTAAAATTTGAAAAACGCGAAAATGGCCATTTTTAAGGCTTAATAACTCGATCAAAAATTATTATTTTGAAAGTCAGGAAGTGACTAAAACAAAGTTTAAAGTCGCCGTTACATGATCCTGAAGAAATCTGTGTCATTAATTTACTACTAAGCTGTTATTTTTAATTAATAACAATGAGTGGTTGTATCGTATTGACGCTGCTGTAAATGTGAATGCGAGTAAGATGCACTATTGGACTGCTGGAAAAGCTTCTCTCTCGCACTCAGCATTTACAGCCCCGCACACGTGCATGGCGCTTATTATTATTACTTAAAAATAACAGCTTAGTAATAAAATAATGACAAAAATTTCTTCAGGATCTTGTAGGGGGGGCTTCAAACTTTGATTTAGTCATATATTGACTTTCATAATAATAACTTTGAACCAAGTTATTAAGCCTTGAAAATCGCCATTTTTCGTTTTTTTCAATTTTAAATTGCTTATAAGTCGAAAACGATCAACTTTAGAGAAAAATTATAAGAGACCTTTTTTGTTCAGAATGGTCCAAAAAATTAAAGAAAAAATTGTTCGGGCACAAAATATTGATTCTTGCAATTTGATTAAAAAAAATTGTTAAAAAAAAATTGGCCCATTTTTCACTTGGGCGACTTCTTGAACCTTATTCTGGGATGTCTCACGAATGTGATTATGCAAAAAAATCTCATGGGAATATTTTTCCCTTCGAACCCGCCGTTTTCGCCTTGTCTATTAATAAATAAGCACAAAAGCTACAACTTTACAATGTATGAAAATATCAAAAAACCACTAGATTTTTGTTTAAATGTTTTTTAATTTTCTTAAAATGACAGTTTTTCAATAAAAATTCAAATTAAAATTGTTTTAGAAAGGAAATCTACAATTTTAGGACTCGTATGCGTTTAAGTTTATTTGATATACTACAGTTATTACACATATGAATCCTAAAATTGTAGATTGACTTTCTAAAACAGTTTAATTTAATCTCTCTAATGTTCGATTACAAATTATTTTTGATAAAATCGGCATCACCGCTCTAAAAACTTCATAAGGACTGTATTGCCTATGTTCCTTATACTGTAAAGTCAAGGTGGGACGGACTATAGATATTATATATAAGAATCTTGATACTCACTCTCTATCCACGTTCCCAATTTCTACAGTCGAATCAGCAACTCTTCTTATGATTCCCGTGTAACCAGTATGGTCAATGTGAGCACGAATCTGTACCATATCTCCAACAATTAGCGAAGGACGTTTCTCAGCTAAACCTGGCACCTCTAGTTGTAATAGCTCATTATCCAATAAGTCTAAAGACACCTGTAATCAAATCATAGTGGTAACGACTTTATTTATTATTTGCTTTTCGTGTTAAGTGAATCAATATATTTATTACTATTTTTGAATACTCTACATTTTAGTTAAGTTCGGTAACGCAATATACAGGGTGATTGATTAGTAGGGTAAAGCTCAATAGCTCCGCTATTAGTAATAGATAGCAATAAAAGTTAATAACAAAAATTTTAGCCACCTTTGAGCTTCACATTACAAAATTAGTTAGAATGTTACAGGGTGTTCGATAACACAGTGGCAGACCAAACTTATGTTTTTTTAAATGGTACATCCTATATTTTATTTTAAATTCGAAATCCTGTTAACTTCTCCTTCACAAAAATATAAAGGTTTGTTATGTTATACAGGGTATTTACAAAGTTATAACCAATTTTATATGAAAATCGTAACAAGTTCAACTCCCTGTATAAATAAAAATAAGCAAAACAACAATGGTTTATTAATGCCATATTTTTTAACGTATTGTCAAAATTTTCAAGAATGGTCGATATTGCTAATTTTCTTTATATCAAATACTGGGTGAGTCAAAACGCAAGTACATTATTTTCTCAGTAATTTTAAATGGAACACCCTGTATTTTATATCACTATTGAAAAGTACCATTACCGTACTTTAATTTTTAGATAACATTCCCTATGTCTAAATTTATTATTTTTCGAGATATTTTCATTTTCCAATGGACCAGTAGCGTGGCCACCCAAATCATCAGAATTTAATAAACTGGACTGATTTTTTTGGGGTTACGTTAATAATGAAGTTTATAAAATACCTCCAACAACAAGGGAAGAGATGAAAAATAGAATACAAAGTGTATTTCGATGTGTTAATTTACAAATGCTCCGTAGAGTAAGTAGCTCATTCAATGATCGTTTTTAGGCGTAAATAAATGTGTTAGGAGATAATTTTGAACACCTTATGTAATTAAATATTAAAAATATTTTATTAAAAGTAGCTTCTAATTTTTTCAAACATGTTTTGTTGCAAAATGTATTACTGATAAATTATGTTTCGTTCTTTATTTGTTACATTGTTACATTTACATACAAAAGTAGTGTTTAATTGTCTTCACAAAAACTTGTATTTTGTGTTTGTGTGTTTTTTTGTAAAATTTATTACTAATTTTCTTTGTTTATTTGTTGCATTTACATAAAAAGATAGTTTTTAATTGTTTCAAAAATGTTGCATGTAGTGGTTGTGTTTTTGTTTGTAAAATGTATTACTAATAAATAATTTTTATTTCTTTATTTGCTACAGTGTTACATTGATTAACGGATTGATAATCGGTAATCTTCAATTGTCAATTCAGTCATGGCTTACTGAAAATTTAGATAAATTTAAAAACCTAAAATAATTTACTCTGAAAAATGAAAATATCTCGAAAATTAATAAATTTGGGCATAGGGAATGTTATATAAAAATTAAAGTACGTTAATGTTACTTTTCAATAATGATATAAAATACAGGGTGTTCCATTTAACATTACTGAGAAAATAATGTACTTGCGTTTTGACTCACCCTGTATTTGATATAAAGAAAATTAGCAATATCAATAATTCTTAAAAATTTTGACAACAAATAAAAAAATATGGCATTAATAAACCATTGCTGTTGTGCTTATTTTTATTTATACAGGGAGTTGAACTTGTTACGATTTTCATACAAAATTGGTTATAACTTTGTAAATACCCTGTATAACATTACAAACCTTTATATTTTTGTGATGGAGAAGTTAACAGGATTTCGAATATAAAATAAAATATAGGGTGTTCCATTTAAAAAAACTTAAGTTAGGTCTGCCACTGTGTTATCGAACACCCTGTAACACTCTAACTAATTTTGTAATGTGAAGCTCAAAGGTGGCTAAAATTTTTGTTATTAACTTTTATTGCTATCTATTACTATAGCGGAGCTATTGAGCTTTACCCTACTAATCAATCACCCTGTATAAAAAACATTACATATTAGATTTTGTAACGACGTCGCCGTCAGCTCTTCGCTGACAGTCAAGTCGCGTCGACGTCAATCAGCGGCCCACCACTACCATCGATGCACGCTGGAGATGAAACACCGCCAAAAATATAAAACGCCGTAAAGCCAGACAGAGAACCGAGTTCGATCCGGAATACTGATCTGGTAAGAGCTACTACTCCGGGTCTTTTGAGTATTGACCGAAAGCCACCGTCCTTTTAGTCGTTCCCAGGTTTTGGGGTATTGACCAAATATGGTTCGTCTTTTTTCGACCAAATTTACCAAATATGATTTTTATTGTACATATTATGTACATTATTGTATTTGTATTTTTCAACCATTTCTATCAGTACATCTTCCATTATTATGTATGTTTGTTTATACAGTACGTAAATCGTTCTGATGGACATAGGGATTATACATTGAGATCATTGTGGCAACTGCGCTAATCTGTGTTAGTTGAAACTTCTGTTCGAGTACGAGTATCTGGTGCAATAGAGCTGTTAGAACGAATATAATGAGTGATTTTGAATGCAAGGCAGTCCATAAATAAATCAAAAACAAAGATTTTGACTGTTAAATTATTAATTTTACTTTAATTTTTAAAATATCTTTTATTTAAAAATTAATTTCCAAATTAAACAGATTCAGTTTTCCCATTAGGTCAAAAATAGTTCTACTACAATGGTATATTTTGACGTTTATTTGTGTCACCCGAAATTAATTGTCAATTTTGAGGTTAATGCCCCTTAATGCTAACAACTATTATTGTCATTGAAAGAGCGAAGTTGCCACAATTATCTTAATATAATACAATGTATGTATTTATGTATCTAAATATATACAATGTATGTTCCCTATGTCCAGCTGAACGATTTACGCACTGTATATTAGTTTTCTTTGTTATTATTATATATAGTCTTTTTTATATTAATTTTTAATCAATAATTTTCGCAGAAACTGCTTGTCTTGTTGAATAGTAGTTGGAGTTGTCCAACAGAGCTTTTTATAATTACGGTGTCACCTGCTTATATTATGTTGTAAATAGTTCTTCCGTTAAATAATTATTCCTTCACTTGATTTGGACGTGATGACGTCTTCGATGATTTTTTTTAAATGGGAATAGGGGTCGTTTGTTAGCTCATTTCAAGTTATTTAATTCTCTATTAAGTAATATAAACATTAACATCATTATTTATACAGGGTGGTCAAAAATAATAATTTTTGAATTTAATTAACTGCAGCAAAAAGAAGAATATATGTAATTTATTTAACTCAAAATACGTTTTACTGCTATCAGAAAAGAGAAAAAATGTTTATTTCGCAAATAAACATTGCTTTTCGCTTAAATTAAATGTTCAAACTGCTAAGAGGCATGTGGGTGGCTGTTTGACATTTAATTTAAGCGAAAAGCATTGTTTATTTATGAAATAAACATTTTTTTATATTTTCTGGCACTGGTAAAATGTATTTTAAGTTAAATAAATTACCTTAGTTATATTAATTTTGGCCACCCTGAATAGAGAATTAAATCGCCTTTCAAATGAGCTACCACACGACCCCTATTCCCATTTGAAAAAACCATCGATGACGTCATCACGCCCAAATCGATGACGTCACTATTATGGGATATACGTCAAAAAATCAAAATTTAAAAATAAAAATCGACCTATCAGAGCTTTAACTCTGAAAATAATTAAGTCATGAGATAATAGACCGTTTCCACACTTTATGAATGTTACATTAATGTTATGTACATTAAATAGTAGTGGAAACATAATAGTGAATCATCTCAGATAAGCAGACGATACAATACTCCTTGCGGACAGGAGAGAAGGGCTACAAATTTTGCTTGATCGCACTGCGCAGTACTGCGAGGGGTATTAAATGACCCTGAACACAAAAAAAAACAAAAATCATGATTGTCAGTAAGAACACGATTGAAGACAAAACAATCTACGTTAAAGAAAAAGCTTTAGAGAAAGTATCCAGATAAAGTTATTTGGAATTTGAGCTAAATGAACAATTTATATTTATATATCCATACTATTGTGTATCATTTTATCAAAGATAGAATAAAAACTTTAGTTTTTTTAACATAACGCGGGCACATAAATTTGATACACCCTGTATATTGATTTGTAACTATTTATTAGAAGTTAGCTTTACGCAGTGGGTTTATCCTTAATGAGTTTTTCCCTGAAGAATTAAAGACATTTGTAAATACAGTGAAGTGAAAAGACAATTTATTTCGGATTATAATTTTAAAAAGATTGTTTTGTTACGGGAAAGGCAAATCCACAGGTAATTGTAATTATTAGTTTTTAGAAAAATAAGGTAGAGAAATTTGGAATTTTAAGTCCTTTTGTTTAAGCCCAAGAATATTTGTAGAATTCCCGAAAAGTAATTATGATGAGTAGAAGTATTAGTTGAAAGAATGCATGGGTTTTGTCGAATGAAAAAAGAGAAATGTTTCTGATTGGCTTGGCAATTTGGAATGGGGAGAGAGAAGTTTGAATGTTCAGACAGTTTGGAAAAGGAGATTATTATGTGACCGGCATCCGATAAGAGCAGTCAAAAGTTTTCGTGAGTAGTTCAGAAGCAAGTACTAGTGGTTGTTTGATAGTGAAGAATAGCTGAAAAGTGGAACGAGAGACAAATCAAATTGAGAAGAAATACCTCTTTGATTCTGTAAAGTCCAAGAGGGTAAGTTACAAGAACTATAGTTATTAAAATTATTTGTGACACCAAGTAAAAAAGATACTTGGGTCTCAGGAGATTATTATTGTGGGAAAGAGAGAAGAGAGTTTTGGAGTTTATTGAACGAGTACTGGTCAAAAGAGGCTTGGCTCGTGTTTTGGAGAGATACTTGCTGGTATGCTGCTGGATTGGTGCTGAGAACGGAGAGGGCTTTGATTGGTAGCCTAACATAATCAACAAGGAGGAGCTGTTTGGGTCAAGAGGAGACATCATTGTGTGTGCATCAAAAAGGTCAGTCAATAACTTATGTGATAGATTTTCTTTATGATCAGAAGTTAATTTCTTTTTGCGTAAAAGCATATGAATTAAGATTCCAACATTTCAAAAATTTAATAGGAAGTATAAGTAGTTTTGCGAATGCCTAAATTTGTTTGTTTAGCTTGTTTTATTAATGGTATCAAGAACAAAGCGATAAATATTTGTTTGAATTAGATTAATTTATATGGTAAAAGTTTCATTTGGACAGTTATGCCCACAGGATTTAATTGATAAATTTTCAGAGCATTGCTTTTGATAATAAAGGTATTTGTATGTGCTTATTTATGGTATTTCTATTTATTTCCTTTTCATATTTTATCCCGATAAGGATCAACTAAGAGATACTGAAGCCACGAGAAAAGATAAGTATAACCTAAGATAATTTAGTTATTTTTTTATGACAAAATGGCACCATGAGATTTTTCTTAATTTTTTTATGTATGATTTGCGACAATTGAATAATTAATTAAATAATTACTAATTAATATAAAAGTAAGAGAAAGCAGATTATAACAATAAATAAAATTATTAAAAAAAAAATTAAACGGACACTTTATGCGGAACGATTACTGTCCGTTCAAGGAAGAGGTCACAGTTCACTGTATTTGCAAATTTTGTTGTCCCCTTGGTAATAACTCGCAGTAGTTATGCGCAATTATTTTAGTCAAAAAAAAATTACATACGAATGAGATTTCAAGAAAAAATAATTAAATTGTTACTTACATTTTCCATATTGTATTGCTGAATACCAAGTGTTTGTCCGATTTCTTCAATCCAAAGGACATTATGCCAAAAATTTTTGAAATTATCTCTAGTGACTTCTCCTGGTTCCATTTGTCTCCTAAATATTCGAAAATATTTGTAAATAATAAAAAAAGAGCCAATTTAAAAAATTAAAAAAAGTGAATCACCAGAATATCAGTACCTCTACAAGTTTCAGTACCTCTACAATCAGCACCTCTACAAGTTTGTAGACTCTTAAGGGGATAGGCGCAAAATGTCGGCTACAATTTTTTTCGAATCCTGAGAAAACTAATAAGTACTTTTGAAAAATTTAAACGCAGAATGAAAGATTACGTTATTACCGATGGCCGAAAGTCCCTGAAAAATTCTATATTGTTTATAATGTATATAAGTTTATAATGTATAAGACTTTCTGCCCCCGGTAATAATGTCACTTGGGTGTTAGGTTAACGATTAGGTAGTGCATGGGGTACAGAAAAACGTTACGGTGGGCTACATGCGAAGGTGGGGCGGGGGAGGGTAAAAACCTCTACTTGAACGTCTCCTTGTATTCAAATAAAAATTTATAATTTTTAAAAATTACACCAAATATTGATATATTTTCCTAAAATTATTTATATTGTTGACTCTACATACAGTGCTTCCTAACGGGCACATTTCGAACCCGAAAATAATTTCTATAAATTTGTCTTAGTTGGTTGAGTAATCATGAAATTATCAATCTGTGACAAGGAGAGGCTGTTTTGGTGTGCCGACTATAGTTATACAGGGTGTAACAAAAATACAGGTCATAAATTTAATCACAGATTCTGGGACCAAAAATAGTTCGATTGAGAGTAACTTACCTTAGTACAAATGTGCACATAAAAAAAGTTACAGCCCTTTGAAGTTACAAAATGAGAATATATTTTTTCCAATATATCGAAAACTGTTAGAGATCTTTTATTGAAAATAAATATGTGGCATTCTTATGGTAGTAGTATCTTAAGAAAACATTATAGTGAAATTTGGACACCCCATAAAAATTATATGGGGGTTTTGTTCCTTTAAACCCCCCAAACTTTTGTGTACGTTCCAATTTAATTATTATTGTAGTACCATTAGTTAAACACACTATTTTAAAAACTTTTTTGCCTCTTAGTACTTTTTCGAAAAGTCAGTTTTTATCGAGATATTTTGAATATTTGTCAAATCCACCACATATTTGTATATGGCTAAGTACGATTATCGAGACTTGGTAATAATATAAAAATTTATTTATGATTTACATTTTTAGGCAGTCGTCGCTGGGCCATCGAGGTGTAAACATCGTTAAAGCGCTCCGAAAAACCGGTGATTAAGAATTCTAATTATCTTATCAACAACAATAAAAAAAAACCCATTAGCAATAAGTGAGAAAAACAAAACAATATGTTCCCTTCGGGGAATCTTATTGGGTTCAGAAATGGACAACCAGTTTATCAACAACAAAACATACAGAGTGATCCAATAAATTTACAAATACCACAAGCAACCAATAACCAACTACAGTGGCAGCCAACAATGATGAAGCAACCAGAAAATGCAATGAACATGAATATGCCAACTATGCAACAACAGTATCATACAACTCCTATACAGACAGTAAATACCAACCAGTTCAGCTCTCAACCAGTTCAGCAGCAAATGCCGACATCAAGTAAAAATAGTGCAAATATCGAAGACAGAGAAACTCACTATATGACATCAACCAGTGAAGATGAAGAAGAAAATCAGACAAACAGTAAAAACGCTTGGCAAGTCATGGGAAGCAATAAAAGAAAGAAAATACATAACAACAAACCAAATCCAAGCGAAATTGAAACAGGTAACCGATTCCAACCGCTGTCGAAAGAAACAGAAGAAAATATTGGAAACGTCGAAACCAACAAAATACCAAAACCTCCACCAATATTTGTACACGGGGTACAGGATTTCAAAGAGATGACAAAGCAATTAGAGGAAATAGCCAAAAAAGAAGAATACCAGACAAAAAGTTTAATAAACAACGTTGTCAAAATAAATTGTGAAACACCAGAAATATACCGAAAATTGGTTAAGGAGTTCAAGGAAAAAAATATATACCATCACACGTACCAACTAAAAGAAGAACGAGCCTACAGAATCGTGATCAGATACTTACATCACTCAACCAATACTGATGACATAAAAAGTGAGCTATCTCAGTTAGGGCACAAAGTGAGAAACATAGTTAATGTAAAACAACAAAAAACCAAAGAACCACTTAATCTCTTCTTTGTAGATTTAGAACCCGCGCAAAACAACAAAGATGTCTATAATATAACAGGCCTACAGAACAGAGTAGTACACACAGAACCTCCACGAACTCAAAAAAACAGTATAATACAGTGCATGAGATGCCAACAATATGGACATTCCAAATCATATTGTAATAAACCATACGTCTGTGTAAAATGCGGAGGCTCACACAATACCACCACGTGCAAAAAGTCAAAGGAGACGCCAGCCATATGTGCGTTATGCAATGGAGGCCACCCAGCCAATTACAAGGGATGTGATCACTATAAGAAACTTACCAAAGGAAGCAATAAAAACAATGGAGAGCATCAAAACCCATCAGCAATCTACACAAATGATATATACACAAGAAACACACAACAACTATCCAATCCACTGCCCCAGGGCATGAGCTATGCTGAAGTAACTAAACGCAACCAAACAGAAGATACAACCACTGTGTTAAACAAGTTTTTGGAAGAATTCAAGAATCTATTCAACCAACTAATCCAACAAAATAGCATGGTCCTCAACATGCTTACCATGCTTATGAACAAAATGAAATAAATGGCTAAGTTTCTTCGAATAGCCCAATGGAATGCCAACGGCCTTCCAAGCCATACAGAAGAAGTGAAAATATTTCTAGACATAAATAAAATTGACATATTTTTAATTAGTGAAACACACTTCACAAACAGAACTTATTTTAACATACCTAAATATAAACTATATCATACTGAGCATCCTGACGGCACAGCCCACGGAGGTACAGCAATACTCATCAAAGAAAATATTAAACATCATGAACTACTGAAGTACAAAGAAGAACACATACAAGCAACGACAGTAAGCGTTGAAGCACTTCCATATAATGTCAACGTAACAGCTGTGTACTGCCCTCCTCGCCATAATCTAAAACGAGAACACTATGAAGAATTTTTCCAAACTTTAGGACCAAAATTCATTGCTGGGGGAGATTACAACAGCAAGCATACCTTGTGGGGGTCACGACTTATAACAACAAAAGGCAGAGAACTGGCACATGTTATACAAAATAAGAATTACTCATTTATCTCAACGGGAACACCAACATACTGGCCGACCGATCCCAACAAAAAACCAGATTTATTGGACTTCTTCATAACAAACGGTATCGGTATAACTTATACAGATATAACACCAAGCTATGACCTAACTACTGACCATAGCCCAATAATAGCAACGGTAAGTACAACAGTTATCACTAAAAAACCAAAACTCCACCTGCACAACAATAAAACAAACTGGGACACTTACCGACAAATAATTCACGATACTATCGAAATAACAACGAGGCTGAAAAAACCGGAAGAAATAGAAGAGGACTATAACAAATTTATAAACATACTACAGTATGCAGCTAAATCAGCTACCCCACAAAGTAGTCCCAACAGAAACATAAGTAATATACCTTTAGAAATAAAAAAACTGGTAGCTGAAAAAAGAAAGGCCAGATCTGCATGGCAACGAACACACACACCAGACAGCAGAACAAGATACAATCGCATCAGCAACAAATTAAAATCAAAGCTGCAAGAAGTCAAAAATGAGTCATTTACGAATTATATCACCAATCTTTCAAGACAAGACAACTCTATATGGAAGCCCATAAAAAGTAAGAGAAAGCCAATAACAGCATTACCTCCAATACGTAAAAATTCAACACCACCAGGACCATGGGCAAAAAGTGATAAAGAAAAGGCTGACCTATTTGCCGAGTATTTAGCAGAAGTTTTTACTCCACTAAATGACGACCAAGTACCAGAAGCGAACCAAATATTAGAAGAACCACTACAGATACAGGACCGAATAAAACTATTTACTCCAAAAGAAATTAGAGACGTAATTGCCACCCTAAACCCAAAGAAGGCACCAGGCGAAGATCTGATAACCGCAAAAATGTTAAAAGAAATACCCAAAAAGGGCATAGTTAAACTACTGCACATATTCAATGCAATACTTAGATGTGACTACTGGCCCAAAGCACTCAAAATTGGACAAATAATTATGATACCAAAGCCTGGCAAAAACCCTCTAGATGTCTCATCATATAGGCCTATCAGCTTATTACCAACAATCTCCAAGTTGCTTGAAAGACTTATCCTAAACAGAATAAATGCAGAAATAAATCCACAAAATTGGATCCCAGATCATCAGTTCGGATTTCGACAAAGCCATTCAACGATACAACAATGCCATCGCATAGTCAACGCCATTAACCAGTCACTTGAAAATCAGCAGTACTGCACAGCAGCCTTTATAGACATCAGTCAGGCTTTTGACAAAGTCTGGCATCCAGGCTTGTTATGCAAAATAAAAAGAATTCTTCCAGCAAGTTACTACAACCTACTGAGAGCCTACCTACACGAACGGCAGTTTAAAGTAAAAGTTAATGAAGAAGTCTCGGAATACAAGCCTATTCACTCTGGCGTACCTCAAGGGAGCATACTAGGACCATTATTGTACATACTATATACATATGACTTGCCTACAAATGATAAAACAACCATCGGGACATTTGCAGACGACACTGCTATTTTTGCCAAGCATGACGATCCTATTGCAGCAACACAAAATCTCCAAGAGCATCTAAACTCACTTGAAATATGGCTGAAGAAGTGGAAGTTTAAGGTAAACGAAACAAAATCACCCCATATAACATTCACTCTCCGGACTGGAACCTGCCCACCAGTAACCATCAATCAAATAAAAATACCACAAAGTAATCAAGTCAAATATCTAGGGCTACACTTTGACAATAAACTCAACTGGAAACACCATATAACAAAGAAAAGAATGCAACTTGACCTAAAAACCAAAGAACTTTACTGGCTCATTGGAAGAAATTCCCATCTTTCAATAGAAAACAAATTGCTAATATATAAAGCAGTGATAAAGCCAATCTGGACTTATGGCATTGAACTGTGGGGCTGTGCTAGCAAATCCAATACTGTGATTATCCAGAGAGCGCAATCCAAGATACTTCGAGCAATAGTTAATGCACCATGGTATGTATCAAACCAAACTCTACACACAGATCTAAAAATTCCATATGTAACCGAAGTCATCCGAGAAAACAACAGAAAACACCACAACAAACTAGAAGACCATCCTAATCCACTACTTCATCCACTACTGCAACCTGTCCACAATAGAAGACTAAGAAGAAGCTGGCCCTCCGACCTAAGAGGTAACTGAGGAAACATCGCTGGATGTTTACCTCTCCACGTCACCACATTTACAATAATTTAATTTAATGTAAGACCAACAAATTGACTTATAGATGTTTGTTTTATATCTGATTGTCAATAAAGGGAGATAATAAAAAAAAAAAACATTTTTAGGTATATTTTGAACCATATTAAAAAAGAAGTAACATCTCGATAAAAAGTGCCTTCTCGAAAAAATACAAAGAGGCAAAAAAGTTTTAAAAACACTGTGTTTAACTAATGGTACCGCAGTTAAAGGTCAATTGGAACATACACAAACATTTGGGGGGTTTAAAGGAACAAAGCCCCCATAAAATTTTTATGTAAACATATTAAAAAAGAAGCCGCAACTCGATAAAAACTGCCCTGTCAAAAAAATACTAAGGGGCAAAAAAGTTTTAGAAATATTGAGTTTAACTAATGGTACCACAATAATAATTTAATTGGAACGTACACAAAAGTTTGGGGGGGTTTAAGGGAACAAAACCGCCATAAAATTTTTATGGGGTGCACAAATTTCACTATAATTTTTTTTAAGATTTTCCTGCCATAAGAATGCGACATGTCCATTTTCAATAAAAAAATCTCTAATGGTTTTCGATATATTCGAAAAAATCGATTTTTATTTTGTAACTTCAAAGGGCTGTAACTTTATTTATGTGCATATTTGTATTAAGGTAAATTAGGTTCATTCGAACTATTTTTGGTCTCAGAATATGTGATTTAATTTATGACCTGTATTTTCGTTACACCCTGTATAATATTTAATACTGATTTATAAATATACCATACTTACTGTAATTCTCTTAAACGGTAAAAATCTTCTCCCCTCATTTCTGGAAATTCTTGTAAACCGAAAAAATAAAATCGTTTTGAAGCCTCTGGAATTGGATATCTGTTGGAGTAATTCCTATAAATAAAAATAGTAGCTATAAATCAAACCAAATCAAAATTTATATTAAAACTAGAATATGATATCCTGATTCGTGAACATAAGAAAATTAACTTCAAATAGTCTAGTAGCAACATAGGGGGTAACATTTTAGGTTTTTTGGTCACCCAAATATGGTTCGTTTAATTGTTATTAACAAATTATAGTAAAATTAGGTATTTTTCAGGAATTATTAGAAGCCCTGTAAATAAATTGATAGTGTTAAGGTCTTCTCTGGTGTATTTTTGGTCGCTGAATCGAATGCGACTAGTCTCGATTACTCAAAATGTGTTCCTATTTTGTTATTAACAAAATAATTGTTGATTCGCCGAAAAGCTCGAAATAATGCGCCATCTACAGCAACTATATATTGCCACTAGTCGTGATAGCTTAAACCAAGTTCCGACTTTGTTATTAATAAATTATTGAAAATAACGGTTTATAGTACGTTTACTCATGGTTTTCTCTAAATTTTAAAAAACCACTTGGATTGACATGAAATTTGGCATCCACGTAGCTTACATGTCAAACAAAACAAGTGATATTGTGCCGATGTGTGCTTTTACCCTGGGGGTGAGGTTCACCCCTTTTTATGGGATGAAAAAAGAAACCTTTAAAACAAGTCCGGAAGTAGATAAACTGATTAATTCTATGCAGTTGTTCTATACAGTTTTGTTCTATTCTTGTTCTCATGATCATTTTTCAGTGCGTCACAGTTTTTCGATTTCTCTCTAATGCATTAAGTTAGATGAGACGGAAAAAGCGGTAGCTCCGTGATTAAACACAAAAATAATGCAGCATTACAATGGTTATACACATAAGATGTCTATTCCTAACCTACGTTTGATTCGTTGATATTTAGAATGCGCGTTTTTTCTAGCCAATCAAATACACGTATTACGAACATTTGACGAAAACTTCGTCCATTTTGGCCATTTTTTAGAAGTGTCAAAGAGTCAAGTGACGGTTATTATTCAGGTCAGTATTTTGTGTACCTGTCATTTTGAAATTTCGAATTCGACTTCCCTTGTGTTTCATAACGTTTTTGTGCATTATATTGTGTTTTGGTTTAGAATTTAGTTCGTTAAAAGTTAGTTTTGTATTTTGGTTTAGAATTTAGTTCGTTAGAATAAATATATTCTAATACTCCAAGTCATTTTGCAAGAAAAAGATCCATAGTAAGGAGACGTAACTCATGGCTGAAGAACCTTAGGAACTGGTTTGGATGTAATAACAATGAATTATTTAGAACCACGGTCTCAGAAATAAAGATCGCTCTGATGACTGCCAACTTTTGAAGCGGAGACAGCACCTAGAGAAGAAGATAAAAACACAGTTTATGGATAGTTTTGTGTCATTTTTTAATGTTTCCATATTTATAAATTTAATTAACAATATTGTTTACTTTTTAATTTTATTCCCCTTTATAAAAAATACCTACATGTTAACATATTGTGTAAAAATCAAATCTACTAAATTACTAATTAGTTTAATTCCACAAGCTTTTCACCTATGGCTAAGTATGATTCTGGCATCTGTCAGATTCGTCAATAATTACATGAAATAAGTCTCGACACACCCAATACAGTATATGTCGTCATAATTAATGACGCACTGAAAAATGATCATGAGAACAAGAATATACAGTAACTTTTGTTCTATACAGTTGTTTCACCAAGTCAATACTTTTCGAGTTATTTGCGAGTGAATATGTTCATTTTTCAACAAAAAAATCACGTTTTTGGTGGTTTTATAAACACTTTCGAACTGATGAAACTTACAGATCATAAAAATACAACATAAGTAAAGCAACTTGTGAAGCGGTGACGATTAATTTCCTTTGAGATGCTAATTAGAGGGTGATTTTCCCGTTTTTTTTATCAAAAAAAAAGGGACAACTTTATTATGAGCGTAACTTACCTATTTTTGATACTAGATACTTTTTCAAAAAACAAGAATAAAGTTTTTTTTTAAGCTTTAAAAAAGTTGTAATGAGTTTTCCTCAAAAATGCTTCATTTTTTGGTTATTTTATGTTGAAATATTCGATTTGGAATTTGACGAATATGACCCTGTTGTTCATTAGCTACAACTCCGCTTCTACTGGGTCTACAGACCTCACACATACACCTTTGTTTTTACTTTTTTATAGTTTAATTTTTGATAAGAAAATTTTTTTTGAATAAATATTTTACTTTTTTAAGATAAAGGCAGTTTTTGTTAATATTTGATTCAGAGTTGGACCACCATCTCCATATAGCTATTTCAGCATCCTCATGCATCCTCAGTGAAGCTATGCAGTCACAACTCTGAAAGAAATATCAACAATCTGCCTATTTAAGGGAAACCATCGCGATACAATGATTCCACCTTTTGAGACGCAATCTAGCGACATCTCTCGTATTACGAGGAAAACAACGAAAAGCCCTAGATACAAAGTTTACTACTTTTTAAACAATTAGAATAATTGAAATAAAAATATAATAAACAATATTTTAAATCTAAGACTTTTCGTTAATAAACTGCTTTCTGGCTGCATCCTGTATCTCCGGCTTTTACAATATATAATCACAGAGACGACGAAAATAGGAGAAAGCAAATAGAGGACACTTAGGCCACGCATTTACCTATTATTGTTATTAATTAAAACTGTTAAACATCACCCGGACTTTTATTACGATTGTCTTTAACGAATCCTACATACATATGTTAAGAGGTATACATGAAAAATGTGTTGAATATAACATACCAATTTACAAGTTGTATATGGATTTCAAACAGGCGTTTGATGGAGTAGATCGGCAGAAGGTGTTAAAGCAACATTATACCCAATAAGTATACAAATGACTTTGGAGGGAGGGCTCCAAAGCTATGGTGAGAATAGATATGACAGAGAAGTGACTTGGTAGTCAACGTTGGCCTAAGATGGTTGTTTAAGTTTCCTGGTAGGGTTTCACCATGTTCCCGGAGGTTATATCTTTTAACATCGGCGTTTAGCCTGTTCAATATTACTATGACATAATGTAGATTTAATTATAAATTCAACCATTGTTTGGTTATGGGGCTATTTAGCAAGTATTCGAATTTACTGATGATGGACTGATAGGTTCGAAAACGTTCTGAATTGGACACATTTTATTCAATCCATTGGGATTTTTAAATTTTTAATAAATATACCAATTACATAGAAGTGGTTTTTACTTCATGTTATAGTTGTTTTAACTATATGGTATACAGCCAACCTAGGGAACTTCCCTTTTTAGTTTATTATACATTTTTGTAATCAGCATTTCAAAAACTTTTAAATGAGGTGTCGCATGGTGTACTTTACTATTTAAAAAGTTGAAGTTATGCCTGTCACCTGAAGAGCGATCGCGTTAAGTACGAAACATTGATGCTATAATGATTATTTTAAAAATCGACATGTCCGAGCGTGTTGCTTATGTGCTAAAATTAAATAAGTTAATAAGGGGGGTAACACTTATTCCAGCGCACTGTATACAGGGTGTTTGGTAAAGAATGAGCCATAGCTTAACCTCAGGTTCCTGAGGTTAAAATAGGCCGATTTAAGCTAACTTACCTCAGTACAAAGTTTATAATAACCGAGATACAGGGTGTCAAAGTTAAACTTTTTTTTATTTATTATTGAATATTTCCTAACAGGCATGAGATATCAACACGAAATTTGGTATGTGAGGGTTTTTCGGGACGAGAAAACTAACTTCCCTACCAAAAGTTATGTGTTGCCCAGAGGGCGCCACATACGCCCTTCAGCACTCATTTAATACGTTCAATTTTTTTTATCCGTCACTCCGTATAATTTTGACATTAAAATTTTTATTCCCCTATTAGTTTTACTTAAAAAAGGTATACCTCTTTCATCTCCCTAAACTCAACCGTTTACGAGATAAACGCATTTTAAATCTGCGATGCAACATAATTTTTAGTAATATCATTGTAGTTACACCAGAAAAATAACTATAAAATTATCCAAAAATGTATCGCAAATTTCTTCAAATGGAATTTGCGATGTAATGACATAAATTTGAGAACTGGCACAATTATTATGGTTTTAAGTTATTTTTCGGGTGTAACTACAATGATATTATGCTAAAAATGATGGTGTATCGCAGATTTAAAATGCGTTTATCTCGAAAACGGTTGAATTTAGGGATATGAAAGAAGTATACCTTTTTTAAGTAAAACTAATAGGAGAATAAAAATTTTAATGTCAAAATTATACAGAGTGAGTGATAAAAAAAATTGAACGTAATAAATGAGTGCTGAAAGGCGTATGTGGCGCCCTCTGGGCAATACATAATTTTTGGTAGGAAATTTAGTTTTCTCGATCCAAAAAAACCCCACATACCAAAGCGCCTAGCCGAGTAAGATGATGAAAAGTGCCCCCAACTCGAATCGAATTACATATAGGTCACCGTTTAGCATATATAGTCAAACTAACTTTCTGAAATTTTTAGCCCCCTAGGTGGTCATGTAACCCACCTAGAGCCTAATTAGGGTTTTTATGTTTTATCTCAACCGCATCGAGAACTAGCGAAAAACTTGTAGATAAAAAAGTTGTAAGCTTTAAAAAGTTCTGTCCGAAATTTTGATATTTTTTTAATTTATGGCGGGAAGTTTTAATTTTTTAAAATTGGTGAAACACGCACCTTTAAGACCGCATTTTTTCGGATTTTTTTTTTCGTTTTTTGATACAATTTTATACATATTTTTCAAAAAAGGTAACACCGTCACTAGAATAGGTAAAAAACTGAAAAATAATTGGGGTTTGCTAAATAAAAATTTTTTGTAATGCCATCCATTTTCAATATACAGGACGTTGAAGAAAACAAAACTACTTTTGCCGAAACTACTGGCAACACTGTAATAAAATTTGGCGAGTTTTAAGAGGTAGTTATTGTGCATTTTTTGACATACAATTAAGAATTTTATATTTATCATTGGCGCGCATAAGGATAATGATCTGAACTTTTTAAAGAAAAAAGATAGCACGCCACTGACAAATTTCAAATTAACAATCGTTTTTGAATTCCTCGTTCAATTTGTGACAAAAAATCTATCTTTCTATTTCAACCGTTCAACTGAACGGTTTACTGTTTGACAGTTATTCTGATTTAAATCAAATTATGTAGTTTGATTTTTGTGGAAGAAAATATTAAAATATAACAAAACAGTAAGAAAACAATATATTAGATGAAAATTGGTAGAACTTTTGTTGGTAATCAAATTAAGCATGTAAATCAAAGCATTACATACCTACTAGATAAATAAATCTACGCCTAAAAATCATAATTTAAAAATAAAAATCGGACCTAATTTCGGATTTCTCTCTAAAATCCCCATTCTTGAGAAAATAAATTTATTCCAACCTAATCCAAATGTATAATTACAATATGATTATAATAAAAACTACTTACCAAATTAGAATGATTCCTTGTCCAAAATATTCCAAAAGTCCAAAAATATATATGAAAACTATTTAAAAAGGCAGTATAAGTATTAACTAACTTTTGTTTGTTGTTTCTTTTCACACAAATTTCAAAACGCAACAACCATAAATAATCAAACCACAGCTTTGCCACAGCCGACATATTGAATAATTTTTGACATGTCATTTGAACATCCAATCAGAACAAAGTTATAATGCGCATGGGCCGGGATCGTAGGTTTTAACATATAAAAATTCACCCTCATATCGAGCGTAAAGAAGTATAACTTCGAAAAAACCGAAAAAATGCGGTTTTTTTATTTTTAAAGGTTCGTTTCACCAATTTTAAACATTTGAAAAAATTCATGGTGAAACATTATGTTAAAATACACATTATATATTTTTTTCGTGAAAACGAATGTCTTAGTTATTTTTTATACTCATTTAAAATTTTAAAATCGTTCTAAAATTTAAACTTCCCGCCAAAAATTAAAAAAAAAAAAATTTCGGACAGAACTTTTAAAAGCTTACAACTTTTTTATTTAAAGTTTTTCGCTAGTTCTCGATGCGGCTGAGATAAAAAATAAAAACATAAAAACCCTAATTAGGCTCTAGGTGGGTCACATGACCATCTAGGGGGCTAAAAATTTCAGAAAGTTAGTTTCACTATATATGCTAAACGGTGACCTATATGGAATTCGAATCGAGTTGGGGGCACTTTTCATCATCTTACCCGGCTAAGCCCTTTCATGTTGTTATCTCATACCTGTCAGGAAATATTAAATAATAAATAAAAAAAAGTTTTAACTTTGACACCCTGTATCTCGGTTATTATAAACTTTGTACTAAGGTAAGTTAGCTTAAATCGGCCTATTTTAACCTCAGGAACCTGAGGTTAAGCTATGGCCCATTCTTTACCAAACGCCCTGTATATAATTACAATTACTAAATACTACAATTACTAAACTAATACTTACATTCTACCTGTAGGTGGGAGTATAAGCTGTACGTCCCGCCATGGATTTCCAGTAAATGGACTCGCCATGTATTGCTCATTTTCTTCAATGGTCTCTTCCAATGAGATATTCTTAAAAATAAATCATTTTTCATTACATTTCACGCTATTGTAGGAAGTCTAATAAACAACCATATTAAACATTCATACCTTCTTTAAACCAAAATTCGAATATGTACTAAGCTATTTTATTTTTTTTTTGTAATCTGAATAAAAGTAAGTATTCTTTTGTAACCTAATAGTTACAAGAAAAACTCTGCTACCATTCTGCAACACACAGAATAATCAAAATTTGATGTACCATACATACGGCATAAAACATCCACCCTCAGATCTTTTCAGCCAAAGCATGGCTGTTGTCTACATCAACATGGCCAAGTATGTCAACCTCACTTTTGATAACACATACGCTCCTTATCAACTGCGGTTATACACTCTTTAAACACCAGTTTTCTTATTAAATCTTTGTGTCAACTTTAGTCGCTTATCTTCATCGACTATAATAGGTTTGTTCGTAGAACGATCAACAACCGTTGCCAACCATCAGACGCATGCGGGTTCGTAGTCTACGAACTCAAACTGTTAACTGCGCATGCGTCTGTTGGTTGGCAACGGTTGCTGATCGTTTGGATGGTACTACGAACAAACCTATTGATAACAGAATTTAGCAATTCAATTAAAATATTATGATACGAAGTTTACGACTAATGTCAACTTTTTGTTAATATTATTTTACCCTTGGGGATTACAAAATCTGACCACGGTTATTTTTTTTTTGTTCGGTTAACACGTTACCTGCGGGAACAGTTTTTAAATAACTTCCTATTTGACAGAACGAGGTCTTAAAGACCTCGTCATAAAACTTTTTATTTGGCGGATAAATTTTTTTAAATCTTTCCCACCTAACATGTTTATTTTTGAACCATTTTTAATGTTATTGGTACCGTTTGAATCCTTATAGAGTAAAACAAATTATAAAACAAATGCACGAAGTTGATTTGACCCCTTACCTCCATGAAGTACGGTTTTTACCCATTTGACAACTACGAGGTCGAATAAGCCTCGTGTTTTCACGGCGTCACCACCTAATTGTCTTAACGGCATCCATGTATAGAAGTTTAATGAAAACTACATCATCACAACAATACAATGTTTAAACAAACATCCCAGAATAATAAATTATAAGAAAGTTATTTTAAAATGTCCTTCAGTTGTTTTTAAATAAACTAATTTTGAAGTCAAAACATTAAGGGGTTAATAATAATAATTCTTTCACACTAAAAAGCCTACTAATCCACGTTAATCTCACAAAAATGTCGCCAAAAGCTAAAAAAAATAACAGTAAAAAAAATAACTAGTCAACAGAAGACGGTGTGCTGATAGTGGCCAAAAATGAACAATACATAATTCATGAATTTCACTTTTTTTTAAATGTTTGTATTTTTGAGTTTTATTTCAATAAAATCTTATAAAATTTTCATGGAACTTATTTATGAATTTTTTATTACTATCTAGGAACTGTGAGAAAGGAATACAGTTTTTCAATGAAAAATATTCAGTTTTCATTTATTATAACAAAACAATTTTCAAAAATACATAACAACCTCTTCGGGGTCATATATGCCCCGACCCGCCAGATGAGAAAGTTTCTGACGAGGTCTATCAGACCTCGTACCGCCATAAGTGAAGTCTTATAAAAATGTATTCCGCCATATACGAAGAACTTTGACGGGGCCAAATAGACCTCGTCCCGCAGGTAACATGTTAATTTGATCATGTTTAATTTGGCTTATTATCACATAGTATGTATACTTACAATTGATCGAATGATGGAGAAAGTTTGTTGATTGTTTGTCTGGAAATTGAAACAAACTGGAATGTTGTACCCTCCAACAATTGACTTGTCCGGAGAAAATCTAACCATAACTTGATGATTTGTATCTAAAAACAACAAATATTATATGTTTATACATATTATATCAACATTTAAAAAAATTTGAAACCTTATTTTTTCTTATTTAACCCATTTACGGACACGACTGCATATACAGACACTTACATAGGGAAATGACTGTGCATATGCAGTTGTGTCCACGAATGGGTTAAATTGTATTTTAAATACTAAATTATTTTCATTACTGTACTTATAATTATAGCTGAAGATATCACAATATCTAACTATCTATTGTTTTAACCTATTTTGAAAAAATGTGAAAACCTTGATTGGGTTAAAAAAAAGTAATAGATATTGATGGTGAATACATAAGTCACATGCGTTTTGAAGATGATATTGTTATTACAGCCGAGAGTTCAAATGAAGCTTACAAAATGATGGAAAAACAGAGCACCGAAGAAATTTTTAGTGAAATCCGGAAGCTTTTCACAAAAAATATATACAGAGAGAGTCTGTAATTTGGAATAAATTCAATATCTCAAATACAGTGGAACCTTTATAACTCGGATTAATCGGGACCGCGGCCGATCCGGGTTATTGAAAATCCGGGTTAGCCGGAGAATATGGTAAAAATTAATAAAATACGGTATACTTACAGATAAACTCCGTTAGAATTGAAATAACATGATGAAATATATATATATATATATATATATATATATATATATATATATAAATATGCACAGTACCTACACATCTAAATTACTAAAAACACGCAAACACAAACCTAAGCAAACGGAAGCGAACAATACAATACTGTATTCATACAGTCACAATCGGAACGATGTTTTGTTATTATGTATTAAGAACAGTGAAAACTACGACCATTGATTAAAAAATAATTTTTTAAATAGTCTTTCTTAAACAATGCTAACACAGTTTGAAATAAAAAATAAAGGAATACTACAGACAGGTGCCTGTTGTTTCTGCCGGCTTGTGCCATGAGTCATTTTTACTATCGTATAGTTCAAATTACACAAATACACATTATCTCTCAAATATTATATTACATACATACATTGTTATTGTTGAAATGTTTATCTGATAATTAACTATTTTGATGGGAAATAAGCCACAATTAAATTGAAAAAATAATTTTATTAACATTTCGACGCCCAGACGGTTGTCATTGTCAAAATACAAAATATGTACTGAAAATCAAAATATTTATCTGATGAAAATCGGTCCGGATTAGCCGGACTTCCGGGTTATCGGGGGCCGACTTATCGGGGTTCCACTGTACTAACTGTTTTTTTTAAATGCTCAGACCCGTCGATTGGTCTTTTAAATTGTCCTTTTTGACATACAATAATAATGTATACAGGGTGTCCCAATTTAGAGATATGACGTCATCGTTGATTTTCTTAAATGGCAACACTGTCATTTTGATAACTATTTTGATAGGGTGTGTAAAGTTATACACAACTTCAAAATATCAAATTTTTATTCTCTACCACAGGGCTTCCCAAACTTATTCGTACTGTGACGCCCTTGGAACTGCAATTTTTTTTGCGACGCCCCTCAACCCTATCCACAATAATACCAATTTTAGTACTAGCCTAGTAACAGGTTATAGTTATAACAATAACACTATTTGAACATTTATAATTTTTATTAGAAATTAAGATATTTATTTATGTAACTGGCTGATTAATGTGAGGGATGTGCTCGCTTTTTTGAGCACAGCCTAGGAAACAAAGGCTCCAGTGTGGAAATTGCCACTCTTATTTCTTTTTCTAAGTTTATGTTTGACCTGTACTTGTTTTTAATTACTGCAACTGCAGAAAAGCCCGTTTCGCACAAGTACGAAGTCGCAAATGGTAATAAAATCTTTAACGCAGCAGTGCTGATGGCCTGATATTCATGAGAAACTAAGCCCCAAAAACAGTTTGTACTTGTCCTATTGAAGCTTTAGGCTGGAATCACAGGACAATTCGGTTAGTTGTTCTTCTTCTCCTGTTGAAAGAGTCGATGGTGTGGATGACTGGAAAGGGTTTCTGACCCTGCTTTGGGAAATTATTTCTCATATTTGGGAAATTGCTTCAGATCTTTGGGAAAATATTTCTCAAAGTGTTCGCTCAATGATAAAATGTGTTGTGTAAACATATATATTTTAAAGAGATATCGAGGATTTCTATCGATTTTTCTTGTAGAATACCTTGTAAAGCAGGGAAACAATCAATTTTTTGATCTTCTAATTTTCTCTTTCATAAGAGCAACTTCTGAAACCCAGTATGTAATTTTATCTGCCAATTGCAGGATATCCAGTTCTCCATACTCTCCGGATCCGGATATCGCTCGGCCACCATCCCACTCGACTTCAGTATTGCCAATGTCCGGATAATTATCCGATTTTTGGATAATTTCATGGACCATCTGATAATTTTCGGATTGCGCATTTTTTTGAATAATTTCGGATAATTCAAGGGTCTATCGACTTGATGTTGTATTTTTTATTTCATTTATTTATTAATACATATCTTTAAAATCAAATAAATATATTTTCTGTATTAAAAGTCTGCGCTGACAGGCGACGCCCCTGGAACAAGGCCGCGACGCCCCAGGGCGTCGCGACGCACAGTTTGGGAAGCCCTGCTCTACCATTTACAAGATAATAGAAAATAACAAAGTTATATCTGTAATTTGGAATAAATTCAATAATCAAAATACTAATTGTTTTTTTGAAAAATGTTCAGATCCGTCGATTAGTATTTCAAATTGTAATTTTTGACATACAATAATAATGTATACAGGGTGTCCCAATTTAGACATATGACGTCATCGTTGATTTTCTGAAATGGCAACACTGTCATTTTGATAGCTATTTTGATAGCGTGTGTAAAGTTATACACAACTGCAAAATATCAAATTTTTATTCTTTACCATTTACAAGATAATAGAAAATAACAAAGTTATGAAAAACAATTAATCAAATAATAATTGAATTTAATTATTTCAATTAAGCAAATGCTCATAACGTTGCCCATTGACAATTTGACAATAATTGAGGGCAACATTATGAGTATTTGCTTAATTGAAATAATTAAATTCAATTGTTAGTTGATTACTTGTTTTTCATAATCTTGTTATTTTTTATTATCTTGTAAATGGTAGGGAATAAAAATTTGAAATTTTGCAGTTGTGTATAACTTTACACACGCTATCAAAATAGCTATCAAAATGACAGTGTTGCCATTTAAGAAAATCAACGATGGCGTAATATCTCTAAATTGGGACACCCTGTATACACTATTATTGTATGTCAAAAATGACAATTTGAAATACTAATCGACGGGTCTGAGCATTTTTCAAAAAAACAATTATTATTTTAATTATTGAATTTAATCCGAATTACAGATACAACTTTGTTATTTTCTATTATATGTAAATGGTAGAGAATAAAAATTTGATATTTTGCAGTTGTGTATAACTTTACACACCCTATCAAAATAGCTATCAAAATGATAGTGTTGCCATTTAAGAAAATCAACGATGACGTCATATATCTAAATTGGGACACCCTGTATACATTATTATTGTATGTCTAAAAGGAAAATTTGAAATACTAATCGACGGGTCTAAGCATTTTTCAAAAAAACCATTAGTATTTGAGATATTGAATTTATTCCAAAGTACAGACTCTCTCTGTATAAAAATAAATTAAATTGTAGGGGTCAACCGATAAAATAAATTTGTACTGTAAACTAAATAAATTTTATAAATTAATTGTGTTTTTAGTGTTAGTGGACTGTATAATAATTAGAACCAGTATAAAAAAAACTGTAAACGCCGTAAAAATTAATGGCGCACACAATATTCCAGCCATAAAAAAGCTGATATGAACAATATGTGGCGCAAAAATGTATTTTCATTTTGATGGGCAATAAAATTTCAGTTTTATTTTAAAAGATTTTTCCATAATATTTGCTAAATTTGAAGTAAAACACGCCACAAAACAGTAGCTTTGATACAGTTTGCATTTTGAAGCTCTTTTGTGGTGCGTTTTACTTCAAATTTAGCAATTATGGAAAAATCTTTCCAAACTAGAATTTTATTTTCCATCAAAATGAAAATACATTTTGGCGCCACCTAATATTCATATTAGCTCTTTTGTATCTAGAATATTGTGTGCGCCACTCTTCTCCAAGGGTTTTTTCTTCTTGTATCAGGAGTTTTTAAAATTTTTATTATAAATTAAATGTATGAACTTGAACGTAATGTTTCTCGATTACACGTTAAGCGTTATAAATGGTCGCCTTGGTCGCATTATCGCCCAAAAGATCTCTAATGGTTACGAACCTAAACTTGTGATAGGACAATCCGAGTTCATATCCCAGCCATCCCAATATTTTTGTTTCAATATAATTATGTGTGTGTCCACCAAATATACACTAGATTTTTTTCTATTCGGACTAGATTGAAAAAAAAATATCAGGATGGCTGGCAAATGAACTCGGATTGCCCAATCAAATTTAGCATCGTAACCACTACAACTACATAGACCATTTCGGCGACAATGGTTAAATGGATTATACTTTTGGAGCTCGATAACTTCCAAACTTCTGGAGTTTGAAAGGTATTGATAAGTAGTATCTGATGTATTCAAGGTCAAATATGATAACTGAAAATATTATAGGATTTAGTGAGCTTGAAAAACCAATTTTTTCAAATTTCCCAGATATGAGGTATACATCTTTAGACGCATCTAGAGTCCCCCTACAAACGCTCAGTTATTGGCGCAATTCCCCCTGAAGAGGTCAGACAACTGATCAAGCGTACTAATGCCAAAAAAGCTCCAGGACCGGACCAGATTACGAACAGAGCTCTGAAAAATCTGCCAGGAAAAGCAATAGTGTACATAACAAATCTAATAAATAACATCTTAAGACTAAGACATTTTCCTGACAGATGGAAAGAGACTCACGTAATCATGATTGAAAAATCAGGCAAAAATGGCACATTTCCACAGAATTATAGACCGATAAGCTTATTACCAGCATTAAGCAAAATCGCAGAGCGGGTCATATTAGCTAGGCTAAAAGAAGAATCTGAAACAATCGGAACAATACCTGAAGCACAGTTCGGATTCAGATCCGAGCACTCGTGTGAACTTCAAGTGCTGAGGTTAACAGAATATATCACGAAAGGGTTCAACGAAAAGAAATATACAGCGGACGCCTTTCTAGACGTCAGTAAAGCATTCGACAGGGTCTGGCACGACGGCCTGCTGTATAAAATGAACCAATATGGTTATAGTGAGGCGATGACGTGTCTCCTCTCGTCATACCTAGCCAACAGGAGGTTCAGAGTTCGGATAGGGCCAACCCTGTCCGAAGTTGGGAACATGGAGGCTGGTGTACCACAGGGGGCAGTGTTGTCGCCATATCTATGAAGGCAGACACCCCAACTGAACCCAGATCGTTGCTAAGTCTATACGCAGATGATACAGCGATAGCTTTTAGTAGTACCCACCCAGATTTTGCAACAAGACATCTACAAAGAGCTCTTGATGAACTACAAGAATGGTGTGTGCAGTGGAAAATAGCTATCAATTCTGACAAAACACAGGCCGTCATGTACCAAAAAAGAAGAGGCAGTCCCAACGAGGTACTATCACTATTTGATACCCAAATTGAATGGTCAAATCAAGCCAAATACCTAGGCGTAATGTTGGATAAAAGGCTGACCTTTACAGAACACGTAAAACAAACAATCAACAAAGCTAAAGCCCTTAGGAGTCAACTCTCATCGCTAATAGGTCGAAAGAGTAAACTGAGATTTAACACAAAGATTAGGATGGCAAATTGTATAATTTTGCCAACACTAACATACGCCTCAGCCGCATGGGAACACACGTGTAATACCAACAAGAAAAAATACAAACCATCCAAAACCACATGATCAGGGAAGCTCTGAATATACCTAGATATGTCCCATTAAGATACGTATTTGGACATACGCAACAAAAGAAAGTCCTGAGAATGATAGACGAAAGAGCACATGAAATATTTAACAATATCAGGAACCATCCTAGCAGATTATTAAGAGAATTGACTAATTACGATGAAAACCAAAGAACGGTACATATACGGCCTAGACAGCAGTTAGCTGGATATAGAGGAAACCCTTAAGAATGAAAAATTGAGATAGCCACAGGATATCGAAACACAAATGTCGCCCTTCAGGCACTAAGTGCCCTTCAGGTAGGTCAAATGGACCATAGCCGCGGAATGTGAGCATCGAGGTCACGTACCGACAGACGTGGGCTTGATGGCCACACCTTTCGGGCGCTCAGCCGTCGAGGAGAACAAAATTTATTTTGCCAATTCACCGGCTGAGTGACCGAGCACACACGGTCTGGACAGCGAGACACCGATTTAGATCGGTGCCTTGATGTCCTGAACACATTTTTTTTAGGACACAAGTCCAAAGTAAAGTAAAAAATTAATTTAGTCATTAATAGGGAGAAAAGCTCTTCTAGCTACCCCTAAAACCAGGTGGCTTAACCACATGAAGTAATACAAAGGATGTCCCATTACCCAGGGCATCCAAAGTAACGTTAAGGTCAACGCCTCCCCATTCGGTATGTCCTTCGATGGGGAGGGGTGGAGGTATAGCTTGGGGGTCAGATAGGTACCACTCTATTACGGGGTGTGACCGGTTTGATCTTCGGACATGTGGGTTCCACTTTTCCATTGGAACACACATGTCCCCCGGGGCTGGGGTTGATACGAGCATGTGTGTGTGTGTGTATTGGCGCAATTCGTAGATTAAAATTTTGAGTAATTATCGAACAATCAAAATTTTCAATGTTCAGTTTTTCAGTTTGCTGCCGTTTGTATGCCTGATCCTGACACTTAGGCAACATTTGAAAGATTAACTCAACGCTATTGATTTGGTGTATTTGCTGTTTTCCTGTCTTTCCTTGAACCTAAGACACATGACCCCAAAAAATATGCTGTGTTGTACCTTCCCAGTCCTATAACTGGCTTATGGCCCTTATGGGTGGTCAAAAGTCACAAACTACATCGGTTCTGAATCGGCCCTGACCCCCTCATGAAACAGAAAAAAATTCAGATCGCTGTAACTTTTCCACACACATACATATATGTTATGGCGGCACGCCACTGTGTGCGTTTTTATTCCAATATCTAGTCTACATCGGAGATGAGAAACACCCACGCTGATAATTTCGAGGTGTCAATGATATGTGCCAGGACTATGAAAGATTTTAAGAAATATTTTGTATTTGTATTCATTAATTTAGTATCGTTTTGTACCCTAAGCTGTTAACATCTCAATAAACTTGTGCATTTCCTTCAGTAGTTTCGTTACTTAATTCTCCAACGAACACACATCATTTTATACAGAATAAAAGTTATACAGCCCACAAACATTTTCCCCTTTTAAAATAGAAATTAAGTTAAATTTCTGAGCTTAGTAACTTTTGAATGGTATAACCGATTTTCAAAATTAGACATGCATTGGAAAGGTAATGATCAATACTATCAGAAGCCGCAGAGATCCGACTACATTTTTCGAGATTTTTGGAAGTTTTGGGGACGAGAACGAAAAACAGATCCAAAATGGGGAGGGTCGTAAAACCCACAACCTTGCACCAAAATGGATAGTTGACATATCCATTTGCTGGTCTTTTCCTAAACTATCAGATGTCATTTGGCTCACTTTTCAATTCAGTCAGATTTAAAAAAAATCTGAAAATTTTTGTCGCATGTAGGGGGGTATGCGCCAAAATTGCACAAGAAATGGAGAGGGGTTCGTCACATAACACGTTTAAATGAAAATAGGTGGACCTAAAGAAAACAAGAGATACGGAGGTAGACCACCATCAAGATAGATGGGAACCAACCAGGAAATTGGATGCAAATAGCATAGCATAGAGAACAGTGAACAAAGATGGCGGACACCTATGTCCCCCAGTGGATGTAAGAGATTGAAAATGATTATGACAATGATGATTAATGAATGGGAAATAACAGAAAAGTAATTAATTGGACAAAAAGAAGATTGATATAAACGTCTTCACTGAAGCGTTTATTTGCTGAATTTGAATGTCTTCATATTATTATTGTGTCCGAGATCAAACGATAAAATCAAATTCTATATTTATAAAAATAGAAAAACATCAGAACGGTCAGGGAAGTTGTTGTACTATCTTATAAGAAAAATGTGGACATATCGAAGAATGCTGAGAATCTCCTGGACAGACAGAATAACCAATGAAGAATTACTAAGAAAAATAGAGAAGAGCAGGGAGATACTGGATTCCATCAAAATAAGAAAACTGCAATACTTGGGTCATATAACACGTGATGACAGATATGAACTCATAAAATTAATAATACAGGGAAAGATTCAAGGAAGGCGCAGCGTAAGTAGAAGAATAGATGCAGCTCAATTGAATCTTTCGGGATGTAGTGTCAAAAGTTAGAATAGCAATGATGATTGCCAACCTTCGTCGCGGAGATGACACGTAAAGAAAAAGAAGAAAACTTTATGGTGATACTAATTTTATTATCTTGAGAGTGGTGAGACAGCGCAAGGTTTCTTATTCAGATTTGCTATTTTTATTCGTAGAACAAGGTATTCCCTTTTAAAAATTATACTCAGGGGCAAGATTGAGAGTAGAAGAGGTCCATGAAGAAAATTACATTCCTGACTTAGAAACATACGAAACTGGTGTGATGTCGAAGATTCTGGGTCCATTGTTCAGCTAGCTGAAGAGAGTTGAGAAAACCGTAGAATAGTTGAAGTAGGCAACTAAAACGCCTACACGCTAAGCGTGTTGTACAATGAAAGTGTGCGTTTAGAGTGGAAGCGAAGAGCAGAGCGGCGATATTTTCCCGAGCAACGAGCAAAGAGCACGAGCAAAGAAGTGTCGAGCCAGAGAGGGAGCTGGGAGTCACGCGAGAATCTTTCAGTTCTTTCCCAGACAAGGGTCTGAGGCTCACCGAAATACCATTGGGAATATCATACAGGTCGAATAGACCAGGGGTCACCAATTGGCGGTCCAATTGGCAGGTTTCTTTGCGGATTCCCGTTCAAATATGTCCCTTTTAAATAAATCAGAAGGGTGCCGGGGGAAACAATTTTTTTAAACAAATTCAAAATTACATTTCTGTCTTTTTTGGGTAATTTTAAACAAAAAATGTCTCTTGTCATATTTCTAAAAAGTTGATAGTTTTCGAGTTATGCTTCTTTTCATGAGCATTTTTCAGTGCGTCACAAATGATAGAAAAAAGGTAAGTCCGTGATAATATACATTCTAGTGACATGACATTTTAGTTAAATCTGACAGTTATCACATTTTATTTTCAATTTGGCATAAAATCAAATCAATTGTGTTTATTGCATTTATAAAATGGTATTTTCTTTGATTTGTATAGTCTTACAAATTGTACAGATTATATTCGTAGATATATTATATAATTAGTAAATAATTTTTTTTTCGATTATAGCGCCATCTATTGACAACTAGAATAAATGTTATAAATGTCACCGACGAAATGTAATCACTGACGTGCGTTTTTTTTTCTGTCACATGCAATTTAATGCGTTAGAAAGAAATCGGAAAACTGACGCACTGAAAGATCCTCATGAGAAAAAGCATATCACATCAGCGACTAAAATCTGAAAAATGCGAAAATAAGCATTTTCGATACTTGAAAACTCATATGCAAATTATTAGTTTTCAGGTGGCCAAGTACCTAAATTAAAATTTATTTATTCAATTTCAAGATTCTAATGAGTAATCGGGGCTTATTTCGCGCGAATTATCGCGCATAATTAACAATTAAAAACAACGGTGTAATTGAAATAAGCCCCGATTACTCATCAGAATCTTGAAATTGAATGTTTAAAGTTCGATTTAAGCACTTGACAACCGCAAAAATAATAGTTTAAACATGAGTTTTCAAGCTTCAAAAATGCTTATTTTCGCATTATTTGTCAAATTTTAAATCGCTTAAAACCCGAAATCTGCCATATTTTGGGAAAATGACAGATCTTTTTGTTTAAGATTGCCCAAAAATGCTAAAAACATATTTTCGGGGCAAAAAAGGCGATGATTTGAATTTGTTAAAAAAAATTGTTAAACAATTTCTGCCCAAAAATTTCGCCCAGCACCCTTCGGATTTGTTTATAGGGGATATTTTTTAACAAGAATCTGTAAATAAACCGAACCAGAACAACCAGACACAGGTAGCATTAAATCCGGACCCCGGAAGTGTTCGAAACGGACCCTCAGGGAAACTAATTGGTGACCTCTGGAATAGACCTACACTTAGAATTATTTTTAACTATTGCTTTCACCAAATTAAAAAAAATGTGAAAACTGAATTATCCACGTCCGTCTGTCTGTCTGCCTGTCTGTGAACACAACTCCTCCGTCATTATACTAGTTAGAATGACAAATGAGGTGTCGAATGAAAGCTTACAATCCAAGGATGGTACTAAAGGTGAGAAATTTGACCTAGGCTGTCTGTCTGTCTATCCGTCCGACCGCGAATATAACTGCTCCGTCATTATACCAGGTAGAATCACAAATGAGGTGCCAAATGAAAGCTTATAATCCAAGGATGGTACCAAAGGTGAGAAATTTGACCTAGCTTGTCTGTCCGTCCGACCGCCATATAACTCCTTCCTCACTATACCAAGTAGAATGACAAATGAGGTGTCAAAATGAAAGCTTACAATCCAAGGATGGTACTAAAGGTGAGAAATTTAACCTAGGCTGTCTGTCCGTCCGACTCCGAATATAACTCCTCCGTCACTACAGGGAGCGTTCAAGTATTACGTAAAGATTTTTGACCCCCCTCCCCCCTACGTAACGAACTGTAATGGGCGTTTAACTATTACGTAACGCAATTTTTGAAGATTTTTGACCCCCCCCCCCCCCAACAAGCGTTACGTAATACTTGAACGGTCCCATACCAGGTAGAATGACAAATGAGGTGTCGAATGAAAGCTTATGCTAAGGATGGTACAACACCTAACCAATCACCTAATTAAAAGAATTATAGACCAGAACATCCCACTCCCTGTAAATATCCTCTTTATTCTGTCACTGAATAAAAAAAATTTTTTGACTGTTTGGTATCTTTCTTGTCGGATAGTAAAATATTATTGTAACTAGTTATCGGTAATATAAAAAAAAATTTAAAGAAAAAAAATCACTAAGAGTATTTAACCCTCCGAGGGGTTGAACCGGGTTGACATCTTATCGTAGTGACAAAAAAAAACAAAATAAAAAAACAAAAAAAATACAAAAAGAATGCATTTATTGTAAATATTAACATTAATAATTTTATTTGTAAAATGTATACACTATTTGTTCTTGATAAACATTAAGTATAATATATTTATAATATTTATTAACATAGTATGTACATTAGCTGTAATGAGTAGGTAAAATAAGAAGTAAAAAATTGTAATATTATTATAATAACCATGTTTCACTAATTGGCAATATCTTTAATACATTTACGTTTGATTGAGACTGGCTAAAATGGAGGATGGTACTAAAGGGTCAAATTCAAAGCATATTTCAGGATAAAATCATCGTCGTTATCTGAATAGCTACTAAAAAAGAACCCAATAGACTGAATAGACGATGGATTGGATACGTTTTGGCTTGAAGTAGAAGTTGATGGATTGGCTAAGGTTTCCCTTGAAGTAGAATTTGGTACCCGTGTTGAGCGTCCCCTCCCCCCCACTTGCAAAAATTTAAAAAAATAGCGCTGATTTATGAGCTATTTATGAGCTTTCATATTCCGCACATCAAAAATTTTGAGCTCGTTACACTGAGCAAGAATTTAATATTTTAGTGAGAGTCACAATATTTTAGTGGGGGCTGAGTCAGCTCCCCCATTACTTAAAAATGGGGATATTGAATCGATCATTGCGATATAATTACGAGCTATTTATGAGCTCTTGAAATGATATAGTTTCGATTTTTGAGCTCATCCCCTTCACCCCCAAACAACCCTTTAATTGATTTAAATTAGGAGAAACATGCTGAAAAAAATTAAAATATATCGTATCGCGGATATAATTCCTATAGCTTATATATTCTAAGAATAAACTCTTAATCGCGCGCATTTCGACTATTGAGCTACAACCCCTTCGCAAGAAAACCACCCCATCTTCCCGGCTTAAGAGAGAGTTGTACTTAGAATGCATTAAATTAATTATTTGGCGACTACATATCATATCACTTAATAATTTATGAGCTCCCAAAATACGCGCATTGAGATCATTAAATTGCAATTCCTTTGTAACATGGTGCTACCTTGCGCCTTTACCCTGAGGGTGGATACCGCCCCTTCTCGGGGGTGAAAATTATTTTATTAAAAATAACTCCACAAATCCATAGAAGGACAAATTATAAGCATAATTTGTTATATAAAGTTATTAAAATAAGTCAATACTTTTTGAGTTATTAAAGTTGAAAGATTTTAATTATTCGTGAAAAAAATGCATGTTTTAAAGCGTTTTTTCGTAAATCACTGAAAAACTGTAAGTTTTTCTAAAATAGTGAATAGTAGTTTAATTCGTGTAGCTTATCTTCTAAGAATAAACTCTTATATCACGCGCATTTCAATTATTAACCTGCAACCCCTTCGCAAGAAAATCATCCTATCTTCTCGGGTTAATAGAGAATTGTACTTAAAATGAATTAAATTAATTATTTGGCGACTACATATCGTTTAATAATTTATGAGCTCGCAAAATACACGCATTTCAATTATTGAATTGCAATTTTCTTTATATAGTGCAGTCACTGAAGGTAAAAATCAACTGCGACGTTCGATTTCGGTGAATCTCCATTAATTTTCACGAAAATTGGTGAGGGGGTAGAGGATACCTCAAGAAAGAAAAATAACATGGTACCAACTTGCAGTCTTTGCCTAGGGTATATGTCATCCCTTCTCGGGGGCGAAAATTACTTATTAGTTTTAATTAATTAAAAATAACTCCACAAATCGATAGTGGGACATATTCTAAGCAAAATTTGTTATTTAATGTTATTAAAATAAATCAATACTTTTTGAGTTATTAAAGATCAAATATTTTAATTTTTGTTAAAAAAATGCATGCTTTAAAGCGAGTTTTCATAAATAACTCAAAAACTGTAAGTTTTTACAAAAAAGTTTTCATCACTTAAATTGAAGCTAATAAAAACTATAATAAATTCCTTACTTGTAAAACCATTGAATGTTAATTTAAAGTAAGTTATAGGTAATTGAATATATATGTTACAGTTCAAGTTGATTCTCAGTTAGAGTTGACTATTCCTAGTTCGAGTCAACTCCAACTAAAACGAGCAGTAAAAGTTGATTTGAAAAACTTAATTCAACTTTTACTAGTTGGAGTTGACTATTTCTGGATCGATTCAGTAAATGTCGATTATACGATTTATATGAGTATAATCTCACGTGCTTTTTTGATGAGTGTGCGTCTCTTTGTTTTGACCGTTTTTTAACTACTTATCACGATTTAGTCCAGGCTGTATCGTCGCCACCGTTAGGTAAATTATTCCGATTCGATTTTTTTGCACCAACTTAGTCAAAAAGAGGTCCTTATAATAAATCCACAGGGTGCCAGGCGGTATTGTGGCTGAAAAAATGTTTAAACTATTTTTTTAAACAAATTCGCAAAAATGAGTTTTTCACTTTGGACAATTTTTTTTAGAATCTTTGGGACATTTTTTTTTCTAAAATTGATTGTTGTCGAGTTACATGTGATTTAAAATTTTAAAAAATCGAAAATAAACATGTTCAAGGCTTAATAACTTAATAAGGGTTGTTTGGTGTGAAGGGGATGAGCTCAAAAAGCGAAACTTTATCATTTCAAGAGCTCATAAATAGCTCGTAATTCTGTCGCAAATATAGATTCAATATTCCTATTTTTGAAGCTATACTTCTTTAGGCGCAATATGAGGGTGAATTTTAATATGATTAAAACCTTCAATCTGGGCGCAGTCGCATTATAACTTTGTTCTGATTGGATGTTCAAATGACATGTCAAAAATTATTCAATATGGCGGCTGTGGCACAGCTGTGGTTTGATTATTTATGGTTGTTGCGTTTTGAAATTTGTGGGAAAGAAACAACAAACAAAAGTTATTTAATAGTTATACTGCCTTTTTAAATAGTTTTCATATATATTTTTGGACTTTTGGACAAGGAAAACTCATTCTAATTTGGTAAGTACCTAGTTTTTATTATAATCATATTGTAATTATACATTTGGATTAGGTTGGAATAAATTTATTTTCTCAAGAATGGGGATTTTAGAGAGAAATCCGAGATTAGGTCCGATTTTTATTTTTAAATTATGATTTTTTGGCGTAGATTTATTTATCTAGTAGGTATGTAATGCTTTGATTTACATACTTAATTTGATTACCAACAAAAGTTCTACCAATCTTCATCTAATATATTGTTTTCTTACTGTTTTGTTATATTTTCATATTTTCTTCCACAAAAATCAAACTACATAATTTGATTAAATTCAGAACAACTGTCAAACAGTAAAACGTTCAGTTGCCCTATTTTTCCACGTGACAAATAATGTGTAATTGGATGAGTGAGTCTAGGCTTCGATTACGAATCAAAGCGCCTCCAAATTCGCGGGTTCGAATCCCGATGCAAGTTTTTATTTTTTTATGCACTTTATGATTGTAAGTATATTTGTTATATAATTTCTTTTTCAGAAAATGTGTTCGAAACTCTCACAAAATATTCACAAAATTCAAAGAAGTACGTTCCTTATTTATATTATTGTACATATGCGGCATTTCCCATCTCTAGTGACGTCAAAAATATGATTCTGTCACGTAAAGCAAAAACCCAAAAACGTCAAAGTGACAATATAGAAAAAATTCATCTCCCGTAATTAGCAGATCATCTCGTTCAAGAAAGAAATTTGAAAAATAACCCCAAAAGAGACAAATATTTGTGTTTCTCTCCACATAATAATATAAAGGATAATTAAATAGAAGATACAAATACCCAGAGTCTCTCCCGTTAAGTATTTAGTAATCGTAAATTTGGTCATCTGATTCGTAGCAAAATTTGAGTGGAAATTCTCGTCATACCTAGGCAAGTGGTATTAAGTTGGAGGTAAGGACATTATTTATATTTATGAGCTCATAATATAAAGACATATCGGTCAACGGACTATTTTAGTGCGCGGAACATTTATGTAAGTTTAGATACAATACCGTAGTTTTTCTCGTAGTTTTCGTTCGGACATTTTCATTAGATTTAGTTTATAAAATCTGTCATTTTTGTTTACTGTTCATAATTATTTATTTTTAGGTACATATTATTTTATTTATACGTATATATCTTCTTCTTCTTTTTCATACAGAGGAAGAATTATTAATATATGTATATATTTTTCACTTCTCTTTAATTTCATTGTTTGATTTAGAATAAATGTGTTAAATTCTTATCTTATCATAATTCATTGCTCTAAATTTATCCCTTTTGGAAGCAGTCTCGCTGGTACTTTTAGTGGTATCAGCTAATTACCTTTCTCAGCGAACCAGCACCTATAGAACCTGAGATTGGAACAATTTCATTAAAGTGGGGTCTATTTACCAGCCTCATAACAAGGTCCTTCGAGCCGGATCTGAATAGATATTGGTGATTTGCTTATTTTGCTATTAATTTAACTCATTAAAGATCATATTAATTTTTCTCTCTCATTTTATTAAGTTTCTTTGTTTCTCTTATTATAAATTAACACATTTATTCTAAAGAAGGTACTTCTCTGAACTTTAAGAATGGATATTAAAACGGCCAAGGAAAATTGCAAATCCGCGAAAGCGTCTATGACCAGAATTCAGAAATGGGTTAATAGTAAATTAAACTCGGAAACTAATTTATTCATTGTAGAAAATAAAATGTCACTGTTAAAAGATGCCTTTGATAAATTTTCGGTAAATCAAGATATAATAGATTTAGCTACACCTGACACACAAGAACCGAACCTGTGGACAGGTCCCTTCAGGAGGATTTGTTTTCTGAGTTATCAGCTCGTCTAGCTGAGAAGATGAATCCTCAGAAGCACAGAGCCGTAATAGATTCAACTCAAGTACTAGTCAATAATAAGACAAGTACGGCACCTAGTGTAAAGTTACCCAATATTTCTATTCAATATTTCTCTGGTGACCCTAGTCAATGGTCAAATTTTTTCGATTTATTTTCTGCCCTTATTATAAATAATAATGAAATTACCGATGTACAACGATTTATTTATTTAAAGTCATATCTTAAAGGTGAAGCTCTCAAAATGATTAATAATATAACAGTTTCGAATGATAACTTTCATATAGCTTTAAAAACTTTGAAAGATAGATATTCAAATAAATATAATATTATAAAAGCATTATTAAACGAATTACTCGATATTAAGTCTCTTAATAGTAATGCAAGCCATATTCATGTACGCGAATTTTATATTCAGATAAAAAATACGTTGCAAGCTATAAATAATTTAACTCTCTCTGACTCTGAATTATTGCAATTGATTTTGATTAATTTTATTGATAGACATTTAGACTTTGGTACACGTAGGTTTATAGAATTTGAAAGAAAAGGCGAAAAAATAGACTCTCTTGATGAATACCTTAACTTTATAGATGAAAGATGTTCTCACCTAGAGAATCTAAACATTAAAGAAAGGAATAAATTTCATTATAAAAAGGAGGAAACACAAGCCTCATTTCATACAACGCACAGTGGTCAAAAATTCAAATTTAGGAGGACATCTAACAAAAACCCAACTTCTGAGAAACATCTATTAATGATTATAATTGAAAAGTAAAATGCGTACCTTAGTCGGTTCCGAATAATTTATCTATTTCCTAGGAACCTTCTCAAGGTCTAGTAGTCGCAAGGGTACTGCAAGTACAAGTTTTGTTCAGTTACGCTTTATCGTCGTTTGCGAACGTTGTGTTCTCAAGTTGTTAAAAGTGTTAAAGAGTGTTTTTAAATTATTTTTTTTTATTTTATCATGTCTGCTGGTTCTTCAGGTTAGTATTATTTGTGATGCTCGTATATAAAAGTATTTTATTCATAGTAAAATTGGATTTATTAGAAGCAGAGAAAAACAATAGTTATCTTTTTAATTGTTGAAATTTGATAGTCAAAAGAAAAAAAAGTTTATTTAGTTTTATTCTAATTTTTAATTATATTGTTAATTCATCATTTATCTTTTTATACACAAAATCTGTAGGGTCGGAGTGCATCAGAAGTTGTTTAATAATTTTTTTGTGTGTTTCAGGTATTCACTGAGACGTGACGAGGTTGAATTTATTCGAACTTCTTTTAGATAATTCTTTGTTATCTCGGGCAACTACAGTTGCTTCAAGGAAAAATATGCTTGACTATGTAAATCATGGAATAGATAATAATAATAGATAAGATACACATGATATAATAATGCGAGAAAATAATTATGTCGAGGAACAAATAGCTTCGCTCTTACCAACAATTGTAAATGTTCGAGAAGAAATTGTTACTGTCCAGCATACGTTATTAAAAACTATGTTGGACGGAAAAGTGGCCAATGCTCTAGCAGAAAATCCTTCCACACAGAGTTGCTATATTTGCAAAACTAAACCAAAAGATATGAACAATTTAAGGGCAGTTTTAAAAAAACCTTGCAATTTCTCTACTTTTCAGTATGGTCTGTCGACGCTACATGCACATATTAGATTCTTTGAATGCATTTTGCATATTGCTTACCGACTAGATAGAAAAACATGGCGGGTTAGAGGTGTTCAAAATAAAGCCATTTGTGAAGCAAAAAAAAAGAAATAAAATCAAAATTTCGGCAAGAAACTGGACTTCTCATAGATACAATTAAGCAGGATAGTGGTAATACCAATGATGGTAACACTGCCAGAAAATTCTTTAAAGACCCTGAGAAATCCGCTCAAATTACAAATGTAGACGAAACTTTAATTAGGAGATTTGTAACAATTTTACAAGCCATATCATGTGGTTATCAATTAAATAGCGAAAATTTTAGAGAATGTACTCTGAAAACTGCCGAATATATTGTGAAATTATACGAATGGTATAAGATGCCAGCTAGTGTCCATAAAATATTAATACATGGAACTGACGTAATTGATACTCTTTTACTTCCTATTATGTCGAGCATATATCTTATTTCTTCTAAAGCTTCTTCGTGGCGAGGAGTGCCTTATTATCGACAACATAACACGCGCAAGATCGGAAGAAAAGACAATATAGAAGACCTTCTTCATGCGTTATTATTATCTTCAAATATGGTTATTTCACATTTAAGACCATTGCCTAAAAGAAAAGTAAATCATCTATCTTAAGAAGTTTTGGGCTTACTTCGTGCACCAGAAATTAGCCCTCAATCACCTTCAATGTCAGAAAAGAAGAAGATTCGGATACTTCATGCTACAGTTTTTGAGTAATGCAAATTTTTATTAATAATTTTATTTTTTTTTGACTCTAGATATGCACGCTTGGTAAACTATTTTAAATTTGTTTATAATTCGCTATTACATACTTTGGGTTTTTTAATAATTGTATTTTATTTATTTTTGTTAGAATTCTGTGATTTGTTTTAAGTGATTACTGAAAAAAAGTTCCTAAGAAAAATAAAGAACAAGTTGCTTTTTATTGTAAATTACCCTTATTGCAGCCGGCTAAATATAACAATAATTATGAAACACCCTGTATAATTGAACGACATTAATATTAACTATTTTCGTGATGCTATCTTAACAATTTGTGACCATTACTTGTTCTTAATAAATTGCCTTAAAAAAGATAACATACCGAATTCAACAAGTCCTCCTAAATTTGAATTTTCGACCACTGTGCAACGGTGGTAAATCGTAAAGCTAGTCCATTTTCGGGATATGTCAATAAATGCTCATTTTGCAATAACACGGGTCACAAAATTTACGCTTGTCACGCATATCAAGCACTCTCAATTCAAGATAGGTTGTCTTTTGTGAAACGATCGAAGCTTTGTATAAATTGTCTAGGACATTCTCATCTAATTGCTAATTGTACTTCGTCTCAGTTATGTGCTTTATGTCATAAAAAACACCACTCGTACCTGCACCATTCGTCCAACAGTGAAGGCAGCAGGAATATGGGAAGTAGACGAGGCTTCGCTGATGCATCCAGAGGACAATCTCCTACAGTTTCAGCCGACAGTCAGGTATAACGGAGTGCTCCTATTTTAAATGACAATAGAGAAAATGATATTTCTCGAGCAGCGCTAGCTGTTAGCAGACCTCTAGTACAAAAGGGCTCTATTCTATTGGCCACATGTAAAGTAAAAATAGCAGATGCATTTGGCAATTATATCTCGTGTAAAATGCTGATCGATACGGCTAACCAGCTATCCTTGATAAAGAGTAGCTTAGTAGAAAGACTAGGTTTTCAAACGTACGCAAACACAACTAGTGTTCTAGGAGTAGGGTCTCGGGTAGCTAAATCAACAGAAATGGTTGATCTCGTAGTTTATTCAAGTAATACAAAGAATAATTTAAATATTAATTGTGCAGTATTAGAAAATATCACTTATGAGTTACCTCAGGTAGAGATTGATATATCCAAGCTCAATATTCCTCTCGAGTATAGATTAGCTGATGATGAGTTTCACGTTAGGTCAGAAATTTCTATTCTCCTCGGCGCAGATTTCTGTTATAAACTTTTCTCGGATGGCATATTTCACCTAGGTAAAGGACTCCCGACTCTTCAAAATACCTTGTTCGGTTGGATTGTTGGTGGTTCTGTTGATAGAAAATATCATCGCCACAAGGATTCTACTAATTCTCGAAATTTGGGTCTAGTGAGTTATGCATCTTGTGAAGAACAGGACCGACATGTATCGTTGCTAGTGTCAGAGGGAAATGATGAAAGCCTTAACACTCTCGTGGAAAGATTTTGGAAGGTTGAAGAGATACCGATAATCCATACACCCGGGTCTGAAGCTGAAATGGCTGAGCGTATATTTAAAGAAACAACCAAGATATTGCCGGATGGCAGGTATCAAATCTCTATACCCTTTAGTTCTCAAAATGCGACGTCTAAACTAGGCGACTCTTATAGAATTGCGCAGAAAAGGTTTTTAAATGTTGAAAAAAGGCTGATTGCTAATCCCGAAGTATTTGCCCAATACCATTCTATTATAAATGATCATTTGAAGGTAGGAATTTCACAGATAGTCAAAGATCCTCATCCCGTGGTAGGTAAAGATCAACACTTCATTCCTCATTTTAATGTTTCGAAACAGAAAGCGGACGGTAGTATAGGTATTCGTGTGGTTTACGATGGTTCTTGTCCTACTTCTAACGGCATTGCTTTAAATGAAGTAATGTTAAATGGTGGCAATTTGCAGCCGTCATTGTTTTCAATTATATGTCGTTTCAGGATGTTTAAGTACGTTCTTACTGCCGATTTAAGTAACATGTATATGAACATTGCCATTGATCCCACACAACACGAATTATTGCGCATAATATGGCGCAATGATACCTCGGACCCATTGCAGATAATTGAGTATAAAAGGTTGTTATATGGGTTAAAATGCAGTTCATACATTAGTCAAAGAGTTTTAAAAGATATAGCGGACAATGCCCATGAAATGCCCTTTGCTACCAATGCGATTCTAAATCAGACATACATAGACGATATTTTAGCTGGTACCCAAACGTTAGGTGACTTGCAAGTGTTGTATGAACAATTGTCGTCTGTTCTGAATGCAGCTTGTTTTTCTCTTCATAAGTTTAACTCAAATTCATCAGAGTTCTTGATGTCTAACAATCTGGTAGCTCGCGATAATGTAGAAATTCACACTAACGAATCTCAAAATAGTAAAGTGTTAGGACTGCATTGGAATCCGCAAGAAGATAGTTTTTATTTTTCTAGTCCTCGTCATCTAATTGAAGGTAAGCTTACTAAACGTCGCATATTGTCAATAGTAAGTCAGTGTTTTGATCCAATAGGCATCATTAACCCATTCGTTTTAAAGGGAAAGCTGTTAATGCAAAAATTGTGGAAACTGAAAATTGGATGGGATGACGTCATTACGGACGATTCCATTATTAAGGAGTGGTTAAGGTTGGTCAATGGCTTTGAATCATTGAATATGTGTAGAATTCCGAGATGGTATTTTCATGAACAGTTAATACGAGAACAGGAGCTTCATATTTTCTCAGACGCCAGCAAGGATGCTTATAGTACATGTGCTTATATAAGGTCCCTTTATCTAGATGGATCAGTCTCGTCAAGTTTGGTCGCAGCAAAATCTCGGGTAGCTCCTTTAAAGGAAATTACAATTCCTCGATTGGAATTAGCAGGACTAGTGTTAGCTGCTAGGTTATTTGCAACTCTAAAACAGGTTTTTGAGAATGGTTTATCCTTTAGCTCATATCACATATATTCAGACAGCATGATAGTATTAAGTTGGTTAGCCAGTGATTCGTCTAAATGGAAACAGTATGTTGCGAATAGGGTAGCATTAATTAAGGAATTGACTCCAGAGGTACATTTTCATCATGTACCAGGCTCAGGCAATCCTGCGGATATAAATTCTCGAGGTTCCTTTCCTCAGGAACTCTCAAATAATTCTCTGTGGTTTTATGGTCCTTCTTTCTTACAAGAAAGAATTATTGACTATTCAAATTTAAAGTTAATCCTACTAGACTCGTTACCGGAAGAAAAAACGGAACATTCTCGTTCACATCACGTCGCAATAGACGATGTGCTAGACTGGGTTGAATTTTTCTCGCGATTTTCTGAATATGAAAGACTAGTTAAGGCCGTTAGCTATGTATTTCGGTTCGTTCATAATGCTCGTTTCAAGGGAAGTAATAGTCGCTTGCAGTCAGGCAAGGTAGTAACCGCGGATGAACGACTAAATGCAGAAAATTTTATCGTTAAAAGTCTCCAAAGAAAATATTTCAAAGCTGAATACAAGGTTCTTTTAGACAATAGCACAAGAAGCTCGTCACGTATTTGGTCTCTATCTCCCTTCATCGATAATTCACGTGGACTTATATTGGTAGGTGGTCGGTTAAGCTCGTCTGAGCTGTCCTTTAACCATAAACATCCAGTTTTGTTGCCAAAGGACGACCACACAGTCTCGCTTTTAATAAAGTCTGTGCATATATCACTCGGACACGCTGGAGTTCAAGCTACTCTAGCTAATATTCGGCAACGGTTTTGGGTAATAAACGGTTTAAATGAGGTCAAGAAGGTTATTCACCGATGTATTCTTTGTCATAGATTTCGAGCAAAATTTGCTACTCAAATGATGGCCGATATGCACAAGGACCGAGTTCAAATTTGTAGACCATTTTCTAAAGTTAGTGTCGACTATGCCGGTTACTTTTTGCTAAAAACCTCTAAGTTACGAAAGGCCGCTACTGAAAAGTGCTATATCGCCGTATTTGTTTGTATGGTGACAAAGGCTACACATCTCGAGGTTGTTACCAGCTTGTCAACCGATGCCTATCTAATGGCATTGAAAAGGTTTATAGCACGTAGGGGCAATCCTGCCCTTATATGGAGTGATAATGGTACAAATTTTTCTGGTGCAAGTAACAGATTCGTTGAATTGCACCACTTTTTTGCAAATAATGCAAACTCTAATTGCATCTTAGATTTCTGTGCAACAAATAGAATAGAATTTAAATTTATAGTACCTAAGGCACCACATTGGGCAGGTCTTCAAGAAGCCGCCGTAAAAAGCACGAAACGGCATTTATACCGAATAATGAAAAATCTCACAGTTACATATGAAGTTTTCTCTACAATCGTGACCCAAATAGAAGGAATTTTAAATTCGCGTCCTCTCTCCCCACTTTCTGAGGACCCAAATGATTATGGCTGCCTTACCCCTGGGCATTTTCTTATCGGAACTGCATTAACTGCTCATCCGGAAAAAGATCTCTCGCAACATAATTCGAATAGGTTGAATATATATCAGAAAATTTGTCAAGCTCGACAACTCTTTTGGAAAAGGTGGAAGTTAGAGTATCTTCATCAACTGCAACATCGACCTAAATGGTGTAAACCTGTTAAAAATATACAGATTAATGATCTAGTTATCTTACGCGACGACGATTCGCCTCCCCTTTGTTGGCCACTTGGACGTGTGATTGAGACATATCCCGGTAAGGATGGATTAGTCCGATCTATTAAAGTTAAAACTTCATCCGGGGAGTATGTTAGGCCCATTACACGTGTTTCACTTCTACCGATTGATGATTCCAAACTCATGGAAGTTGGAATGCCATAGCCCAGGACATGATAGTCCAGTCATATTAGTGATAGAGGTAATAAGATTCAATTTTAGATTTTAGCATTGTTACACAGTAGTATAAGATTTAGTTTACGGTTACATTCTGATCCATCTGGGATCTGGTCCTTCGAGATTTTTTTTGTTCTTGTTTTTTAGCTTATTAATTTATTTAGACATTTTGACAAGACATCGCCTTGTCAAGGCCGGCCAATATGTTCGAAACTCTCACAAAATATTCACAAAATTCAAAGAAGTACGTTCCTTATTTATATTATTGTACATATGCGGCATTTCCCATCTCTAGTGACGTCAAAAATATGATTCTGTCACGTAAAGCAAAAACCCAAAAACGTCAAAGTGACAATATAGAAAAAATTCATCTCCCGTAATTAGCAGATCATCTCGTTCAAGAAAGAAATTAGAAAAATAACCCCAAAAGAGACAAATATTTGTGTTTCTCTCCACATAATAATATAAAGGATAATTAAATAGAAGATACAAATACCCAGAGTCTCTCCCGTTAAGTATTTAGTAATCGTAAATTTGGTCATCTGATTCGTAGCAAAATTTGAGTGGAAATTCTCGTCATACCTAGGCAAGTGGTATTAAGTTGGAGGTAAGGACATTATTTATATTTATGAGCTCATAATATAAAGACATATCGGTCAACGGACTATTTTAGTGCGCGGAACATTTATGTAAGTTTAGATACAATACCGTAGTTTTTCTCGTAGTTTTCGTTCGGACATTTTCATTAGATTTAGTTTATAAAATCTGTCATTTTTGTTTACTGTTCATAATTATTTATTTTAAGGTACATATTATTTTATTTATACGTATATATCTTCTTCTTCTTTTTCATACAGAGGAAGAATTATTAATATATGTATATATTTTTCACTTCTCTTTAATTTCATTGTTTGATTTAGAATAAATGTGTTAAATTCTTATCTTATCATAATTCATTGCTCTAAATTTATCCCTTTTGGAAGCAGTCTCGCTGGTACTTTTAGTGGTATCAGCTAATTACCTTTCTCAGCGAACCAGCACCTATAGAACCTGAGATTGGAACAATTTCATTAAAGTGGGGTCTATTTACCAGCCTCATAACAAAATGCGTATTTAAAATTTTTGCCAACAATTATTATCGTTCAGAAATCATTTTTTCTTTGTGGCATTTTTCAATGTGTTTGTGTGCGTTTTATTCTTTTATTTTTTTAAATTTTTGGTATTGTCTTAATAAAAATTTTTGGAAAGTAGTAAGTATTAAAATTAGTTTAATATTTAAATAAAATATAAATCAACTGTTTAAAGTACATTATATCAATTTGTATATTGACCAAATACAAGTTGTTGTATACTCAAGCGAAGTACAAGCTTGTCTGCTTGTGAAAGGGGTCTGATATATGCTAGTAGAGTAAACTGTTGAAGAAAGACTCATCATCATCAACTTGTCGAGACTGCATTGCTCTATTTCTCACCATGTCAAGTTTTTTCTTTTCAAGGCGAATCAAAGCGTTTCCTTTTTCATCAGAAGATCGTTCACGTTTCTTTCTGATCCCACAACGGTTTCCTTTGGAACACTTCCGCTATCAAGACATCGAGATTCATTTTTCGAAATTGTACCAGCGCGTGCGAGTGGAGAAATCAAACTGGTTAGATTTCACCGCTATGCTCTTTGCTAGACATATTGCTGGACCTTCGGATCAAGCCCCAGTCTGTGTACCTCCGTTTTCAAGTAGTAGTTTCATTTCGCCACTTTACTCTTTGCTCTTGGCTCGCACTCTCTCTACGCTCCACTCTGAACTTACACTTAAGGTGGTACTAGTTGCATCACAATAATTTTCAGATATTGATCTCCAATTGGTTTAGTTAGATGATTAATAATTAAATGTAATATTTTCATATATAACTGCTTTACTTACTTGGCATTAGCTGTACTACAGTATCTGGGGTAATATTCTCGTTAGTAGTAAAAATAGAAAAATATTCATATTCGCATAATAGTAGTACTCTAGTAAGAAATATATCGTCTCTTCTTTTGTTTGTCGCCGTACATGTAAAATCAAGTACATTTCCTTGCTGCCTCAATGATTCCAATGTAATCTAAAATATGAAAAAATATTTATAGTTAGTGAATTAACCAAGTCAACAAGATTATAGGTCGGGAAGATCATGCATCGACGCTATATTTATAATGAGGTTCAAGAGAAATCGTTAGAATACAACAAATCGGAATATTTATGTTTCGTGAACCTTTAGAAGGCATTTGCAGGTTCTAATTAAAGGACGTTATCCATTTATTGTACGCAAGAGCCATACCTCTAGGAATAATTAAAACGATCGAAAATATCTACCAGAATACCCCAATAAAGGTAAAAGAAGAACTAACTATCCTCATTGAAGCTGGCAATGGGATAAGAGAGGGGATTCTTTGAGTCTTCTATTGTTCAACCTGAGTATGGATGAAATAATAAAAAAAAGTAAGAACTAAAACAGGATAACAAATGGGAGAAATACAACTTAAAATAATCTGCTATACAGACGGTGCAATACTAATCTCTCAAAGTGAAGATGATTTACATTATACATCATATGCTGCACCAATTTAATATAACTACCAGATAATTTAACCTATTAATTTTCTCAAAAAAGACAAAATCCATGGTTATAACAGCAAATCTACTAAGATATATTAGAGCTGGAGGGTCAGATAATAGAACAAGTTATGGAGTTTAAATATCTAGCCATCACACTATCTAGCTACGGAAAGCTTGAAACAGAAGTGGACAATCAAGTGAATAGAGCAAACAGAGCCGAAGGTTGAACACGACCTGACACACAGAGAACAAAAAGAATACTATTAGACCAGGGCGGATCTGTGAAAAAACGTCTATTTTTGGATGTGCGAGGTGGAATTCGGATTTTTGCAGACAAAGTTAGGTGACAATTTCAACACTAATAATTGACTTATGCTCCTTCTCAAATATGCCCGGAACATTTATAAAAAAATTAAAATATTTAAACATTTCGAAAAACATCGATTTTTTTCTACTTTCTTTGCTTATAACTTTAAAACAATTCATTTTGGAACAAAGTCGTACAGAAATAAAATTAAAATAATTAAATTTTGTATGATTAACGACTGGTTAAAAATGTCTTAAATTTCTGTCCCTTTCTGCAAAATAGCAATAAATACAAAATAAGGGGGCAAAATAAGCCTGTTTTTATCCAATGTTTTTTAACCACTTTGGTTGCACTTGGAACTTTCGTAATTCGCTTAGAAAATTCTTACAACATACTTAAATCGTTCACCAAATTTCATTAAAATCGACCTGATAGATTTTCCAGAAAAAATTTGCAATCCAATGTTTTTTAAAAAATTTCAAATTTTTTAAAAACTTTCTGTACAGAAAGTAGACCATTTAGAAGTTTGCTAATTTTTTTACATATAAAGAGGTTCTCTACCTATCTAATACACTTTACAGAATTAAAATCGGATTATTTAAGCGGCCTCAGCACTGTTTTAAAGGTATAAACAATTTTTTGGCTTATAAACAAATACAGCGAGGACGTTTGACTGGCATAAATCCATTTTCTCGAGAATAGGCGTCTCTGGAGATAAATCCCGAAACAGGTCGATTTTTATTTTTAAATTCAAATTTTTTGGTATAGGTATACATCATACTAGTGACGTCATCCATCTAGGCGTGATGACGTAATCGATGATTTTTTTAAATGAGAATAGGTGCCGTGTGATAGCTCAATGGAAAGGCTATTCAATTTTGTATTCACTAATAACTAATATAAACATTAACATAATTATTTATACACGGTTTGAATTAAAAAAAATTTGAATTAAATTAATTCCAATATTTAGATTACGTCATCACACTCAGATGGATGACGTCACTAGTATGATATTTATGCCAAAAAATTATAATTTAAAAATAAAAATCGATCTGTTTCGGGATTAATCTCCAGAGTCGCCATTCTCAAGAAAATGAATTTATTCCAACTCAAACGTCCTCACTGTATTTGTTTATAAGCCAAAACATTGTTTATAACTTTAAAACAGTGCTGAGGCCGCTTAAATAATCCGATTTTAATTCAGTAAAGTGTATTAGATAGGTAGATAACCTCTTTATATGTAAAAAAATTTCAATCTAATTTTTTTTAAAGTTAAAACTTTTTGTTGTTCTGAAGCTATTTCCTTGTGGCATTTTTATAATGAACTATTTTAAATGGGAAATAAGCTACAATTTTACCAAAAAAATGAATTTATTAACGTTTCGACGCCCAAGTCGGGTGTCGTTGTCAAAATACAAAATAATACTGTTATAAATAACGTTATATAAATATTAATAAATTAAAAATAACGTTAATAAATTCATTTTTTTTGGTAAAATTGTGGCTTATTTCCCATTTAAAATAGTTCATTTTAAAACTTTTTATAAACTTTCTAAACAAAGAGTAAACCATTTAGGAGTTTGCTAATTTTTTACATATAAATAGGCGCTCCACCTATCTAATAAACTTTACAGAATTAAAATCGGATTATTTAAGCAGCCTCAGCAATGTTTTAACGTTGTAAACAATTCTTTGGCTTATAAACAAATAGAAAAGCTCCGTTACTATTGTATTAAATTAAATTCACAAAATAAAACTAGAAAATACTCGGTACGACGCTTATTTTAACAGTAAAAAAGTTGAATTGTGAGGACTAGTTCCTGAGATACAGCCGGTTAAAATAAGCGTCGTACCGAGTATTTTCTAGTTCCGTTTTGTAAATTTAATAAAACGGAGATATTATAGTTGTTTATAAGCCAAAAAATTGTTAAATTTTAAAACATTGCTGAGGCTGCTTAGATAATCCGATTTTAATTCTGTAAAGTTTATTAGATAGGTAGCGTGCCTGTTTATATGTAAAAAATTAACTAACTTCTAAATGGTCTACTTTTTGTTCAGAAAATTTTCAAATTATTTGAACTTTTTAAAAAAAATTTAGATTGTAAAATTATTTTGCAAAATCTATTAAGTCAATTTTAATGAAATTTGGTGGACGGTTTAAGTATGTTGTAAGAATTTTCTAAGCGAATTATGAAGGTTTTAAGTGCAACCAAAGTGGTTGAAAAACATTGAATAAAAACAGTCTTTTTTCCCCCTTATTTTTTATTTATTGCTATTTTGCAGAAAGGGTAATAATTTAAGCCATTTTAAACCAGTCGTATATTATACAAAATTCAATTATCTTTATTTTCTTTCTCTACGACCTCTCCAAAATGAATCGTTTTAAAGTTATAAGCAATAAAATTAGAAAAAAAATCGATATTTTTCGAAATTTTTAAATATTTAATTTTTTTTATTAATGTTCCGGGCATATTTGAGAAGCAGCATAAGTCAATTATAATTATTGAAGTTGTCACCTAACTTTATCTCAACAATCCGAATACCACCCTCACATCCACCTCAAAACAGATCCGCACTGGTGTCTAGGTTTTAATTTTTTTAATTTTTAATTTTTTTAATCTCAAAACAGGGTGTCCAGAAAGTCTACCGACAAACGAAGACAGGAGATTGCTCAGATAATTTTAAGACAATTTAACCCAATTCATCTAGTCCAAAAAAAAGGAGCTAGAGCTATTTGAAAATGGCGTCTGGTAATTAGTTTTTCTTAAATATCTCCAGAACGCTTCTATTTAGAAGAACGAAAATTGGTACACATATTTATCTTCCAGGGATAAATCGATTACATTAATTGCAAATTTCTAGTACCGGTCATAGGCGTCCGTTTTGGATAGGGCATCAGTTATCTTATAGTATAACTTTTCTGTTTTCAATTTTTAAGCACTTTTGAGTCTGGATTATTAAAATGTAAGGTATTATAGCACTAAAAGGTACCGTTACTTTAAGTCGATAGGATACACCGTTTTCTAGAAAAATGGATTTGAAAATTTTTCGTTGTTTGAATATAAAAAAATTTCAATAAAAAAACTATTTAGAAAAACGAAAATTGGTACATTTATTTATATTCCAGAGATGAATCGATTTTATTAATTATGAATTTCTAGTACCGGTCATATGCGTCCGTTTTGGGTAGGTCAACGGTTATTTTATCGCATACCTTTTTTGTCTTTAATTTTTAAGAATTTTTGACACTAGATTATTAAATTATGAGGTATTCTAGTATTAAAAAGTTACTCTTGCTTGAAGTTGGTAAAATACACGGTTTTTTTTTAATTTTCAAATTCAGGAAACGAAACATTTTTAAATCGATTTTTCTAGAAAACGGTGTGCCCTACCGACTTAAAGCAAGAGTCCCTTTTAGTACTAGAATACCTCACAATTTAATAATCCAGTACCAAAAGTGCTTAAAAGTTAAAGACAAAAAAGTTATGCGATAAAATAACCGTTGCCCCACCCAAAACGGACGCCTATGACTGGTACTAGAAAGTCACCATGGATGGTGATTTATCTCTGGAAGATAAATGTGTACCAATTTTCGTTTTTCTAACTAAAAGCGTTCTGGAGATATTTAAGGAAAACTAATTACAAGACGCCATCTTCAAAGAGCTCTAGCTCTAGGAAGCATTTTCGGACTAGGTGAATTTCCTGTCTGAGGAATCTCCTGTCTTCGTTTGTCGGTAGAGTTTCTGGACATCATGTATAAAAAGCAGAGATGAAATCCCTTCGAAAAATCAATGGTACCATACTATGGGACAGAGCTTGAAGGACAGATATACGACAGAGATGCAAAGTGGATAACATTAAGAACTAGGTAAGAAATAGGAGAGTATGTAGAATGGAACTACCACATAAGACGAAAGACAACAAATAGAGTACCTAGTAAAGACGGTGAGAGACGGTTCCCCAATAGGAAGACAATCAGTGAGAAGACCACGAAAACAGTGGAACAACAAAAGAGGAAGAAGAATTAGCTAAGTGAATAAGACGTCAACTAATATTTTATTTGACAATAATGGGTGTAAGAGCGCTTATTTCTGATACTTAAATTAATACTGGGTGTTAAATTAAAAGTTAAATTTGCAAAAATACAATACATATTTTTATACATTTGCACATTCTTTTAGACATCTGCCTGAATATTGGGGTACTGATTACTGATCAATTTTTGAGTAAACTTATATAGATGGCGTCACATACTCCTTATTAGACATGTTTAATATTAGACAATTTACATGTTTAATAAAGAAGGAGACACTATGGGATAGAGCTAGAAGTGCAGATATACGACGAAGATGCAAGGTGGACAACATGTTCAGGTGGACGGCGAGAGACGGTTCCCCAATAGGAAGACGATCAGTGGGAAGACCCCAAAAAAGTGGAATGACAACCTACTGGAGGCACATTGAAAAACAGACAGAGTCATATCTACACAAAAAGAAGAAGAAGAAGAGAAGAATAAAGAAAGTCTTGCAATTATTATAAAAAATGCATAAGTGTTTGATTTTCAACAAACTACATATTAACAACTTTCGAGACAGGGATGCGTGTTTTCGCCAAGTCTTTTTAATGCCTACTCCGAAGAGATCTTGAAAAAAGCTCTTTAGGGTGAAACAGATGGAACAAAAGTAAATGGAGGTACCATTAACAGTAGATATGCGGATGACATTGTCATTTTAGCCGAAAATATTGAGGACCTTCAGAGGCTGGTGACCAGAATAGCGAAGTTTGGACAAGAATATGGTCTAGCAATGAACGTCAAGAAGGCAAAATTTATGAGAATATCTAAAACGCAAAGAAATAACGAGAATCTCTACATAAACGGCACAAAATAGCACAGTAAACCAAAGCGGCACATAAATGTCGAACGAGTAGACCAATATGCATATCTTGGAACAATAATTAACTCCATAGGTAATTACTTCCAGGAAATCAAAATCAGAATAGAAAAGGCTAGAGCAAATTTTAACAAAATGAGAAAAGTGCTCTGCACAAGAGATTTGAAGTTGGAGCTAAGAGTTAAGTTGGCTTGGAGCTAGGTTTTCTTGGCTCTATTATGGAATGGAAGCTTAGACCTTGAATGCGGCATCAATGAAAAAGCTAGAATCATTTGAGCTGTGTGTGTACAGAAGAATTCTGAAAATATCGTGGACACGTCACAAAGAGGTTCTGAGAAACATAAATAAAGAAATGGAAATCTTAAATACAGTCAAATCCAGAAAATTTAAATATCTCCGACATATTACACGTGGAGAGAGATACAACTTGCTCCAATTGATTAGGCAGGGAAAGATTAAAGGAAAAAGAATCATAGGGAGACGCAGAATATCGTGGCTGCGCAACCTCAGAGAATGGTACGGCTATAATACATAAAATGAACTTTTCAGAGCACCCGTCTCTAAAGACCGAATAGCTATGATGATTGAGGACCTCCATCGCGGAGATGGCACCTTAAGAAGAAGATTAACAACTTTCGAGATATTACAAAACCACTGAAATTAAAAAAAAATAAAACGGCTTCTTCTAAATTTAATTTATAAAAAACGTTTAAACAACTAATTGAATCGTATACAAACAAAATATGGGATGAAATATTTTTTAACACAATTATTTACTACTATACACGATGTGTATAAATGATACATAGTTTATTCCATGCCCTTATTTCAGTGCGTCGTAGTTTGTCGGATTCGCTCTAACGAATTAAGCTCGAAGTGACACAAAAACGTACGAATAAAATGACAATTGTAATTCTACGTTAGAATTTTGTCAACGACGTAAATTTAAATATTTTATGTCATTGGTATATTGGGACATTGTATAGTGAAATTGTATTACTTATATATTTATTTATTTTTTCATAAAATATTTTAAATATTAATATTCTGGCAAATATTTATTTGATATTTATATAAACATGAATATAAATATTCTGACAACTGTCAGATTTAACTAAAATGTCATGCAGTGATTGGCAACATTTTAAAAACCTTATATGACGTCAAAATTAATGACGCACAGAAAAAAGGGTTTGGCATAAACTATATTAAATTTTTACACTGCAATTTCATAACTTACTTTATAATAATGTTTTCCATTATTAACATTTGTTATTAAGGGGGTCCTTCCAAGTCCAATTGTGACTTCTACACCATGACGATTTCTTACCAATGACTTCCTAAAAATCGAAATAATAAATATTACAATGTGGTATTATTAATGTGATACAGTACAATTAGTCTGGGCAGATTATCGGAGAATAGGCCATTTTTGGGAAAAGTTATTTACCAGCAATTTTATTGCTGGAATCGAATGATCCTATAATATATTAATAATGTAAATTAATGTATTAATGTACATAATATGCCATCAGAATTGACCTCCGGAGCACGTGATGGTCAGGACCACTGCAAGGGACGTCATCTTCTAGAGTTTCGATGGTTTTCGGCATTTAATTGATGCAAATGAATTACTGGAGGGTTTTTTGATGTCGCTAAACACGAATGTGACCAGAACCGACTCCCGGAGCACCTAGTTTCCAAGGTCAATGAAAGGGGCCTCTGGAGGTTCGAGGCTCATCAGTACTACATTAATGCAAACGGATTAGTTATAGGTTCTTGGGGTTGCTGAACACGAATACGTGATCAGCACAGACACAGGAGCACCTGGTGCATAAGACAGGTCATCTTCTGGAGTTTCGATAGTTTTCGTCACTAAATGTGCAAATGGATTACTCTTAGGTTTTTGGGGTTGCTGAACATGCATACACTATCAGATCCGACCCACGAATCACATTGTACCTACAGCACGTCATCTTCTGGAGTTTCGAGGGTTTTCGGCATTAAATTGATAAAAACGGATTACTAATGGCTTTTTGGGGTCGCTGAACGCTAATACGCCATCAGATCCGACCCACGGAGCACCTGGTGCCTAAGGTTATTCATCTTCTCGAGTTTCGAGTTTTCGGCATTAAATTGATATGAATGGATTACTCATGCATGACTTCTTGGAGTTGCTGAACACGAATACGCCATCAGAACAGACACCGGAGCACCTGGCGCCTAAGGCACGTCATCTTCTTGAGTTTCGAGCGTTTCGGTACTAAATTGATGCAAACGGATTGGTACACACCGAGTACTCGGAGGTTTTCTGAGTTGCTGTTCAAAGAAAGCGTACGAAAGAAAGCGTGGTGAAATTTTTTTTTGCTAGAAGACCCTCGAAACTCCTGAAGACGACGCGATGTGCCGTAGGAACAAAGTGATTTGTGGGTCGGATCTGATAGTGTATGCATTTTCAGCAACCCCAAAAACCTAGAGTAATCCATTTGCATCAATTTGGTACCGAAAACTCTCGAAACTACAGAAGATAACCTGTCTTAGGCACCAGGTGCTCCTGTGTCTGTGCTGATCACGTATTCGTGTTCAGCAACTCCAAACACCTATAACTAATCCGTTTGCATTAATGTAGTACCACAGTATATAGAGGTTCCACAGTAAAATCACTCTTCTGTCGGCGCTTTGATCTCAGGAAGTAATACCGGCAGTACACAATTGGTAATTCACCAGTGGTGGATGCGGGTTTTCCCTGTTAAAAGCCGTACGTTTCTATGCGACTAGCAATGTGAGAGTAGGGCAAAAGCGACTGCCAACATTGCGCGGTCGCCATGCGCGACTACAGATTTTACTTCCAATTTTTCGGAGAGTGGTTCTACTGTTCTTTATACTGTGGTAGTACGAAGACCCTCGAAACTCCAGGAGCCCCTTTCATTGACCTTGGAAACCAGGTGTGTCGAGAGTCGGTTCTGGTGGCATATTCGTGTTTAGTGACCTCAAAAAACCCTCCAGTAACTCATTTGCATCAATTAAATGCCGAAAACCATCGAAACTCTAGAAGATGACATCCCTCCGACGCCGTGGCCCTGGCCACCACGTGCTCCTGAGGTCAATTCTGATGGCATATTCTTGTTTAGCGATCCCAAAAACCCATGAGTAATCTGTTTATATCAATTTAATGCCGAAAACTCTCGAAACTCTAAAAGATGACATCCGTTGAAGGTCAAGGTCAAAGTAAAGTTCGCCATTGGATAGCCAGGACAAAATCCTAGACTACTAGTACTTTTCTTTGATCCAAACTTCTACATGTTGCCAGATAACCAGTAACTCAGGGAATTGGAATACCAGGTAAATCTTATAATTTTCCGAGTTCGTGCCTCTATATCTTGAAAATCCTTCATACGATCGAGATGTGCCCATGAGAACTTTTTATTAGGATGCTTTAAAGAGTATTTTCCCCAAGTATGAACTAAATCCACTGGGACCTAATTTCCATAAGGTTTGTGTGGGGTACTTTTCAAATCGATTTTTCTAGAAAACGGTCAATCATACCGACTTAAAGCAAGAGTACCTTTTAGTACTAGAATACCTCAGAGTTTAATAATTCAGTATCAAAAATACTTAAAAGTTAAAGACAAAACAATTATGGAATAAAATAACTGTTGGCCTACCCAAAACGGACGCCTATGACCGGTACTAGAAATTCGCAATTGATGGAATTGATTTATCTCTGAAAGATAAATTGGTGTACTAAATAGAAGCGTTCTGGAGCTATTTAAAAAAAAACAATTTCAAGACGCCATCTTTAAAGAACTCATAGCTCCCTTAGGAAGTATTTTCGGACTAGATGAATTGGGTTAAATTATCTCCAAATTATCTAAGGAATCTCCGATCTTCGTTTGTCGGGAGAGTTTCTGGGCATCCTGAATATGCCAATCATAATTTAAAATAAAACTCGACCTTTTTCGAGATTTATTCATTAGGGAAATTTTTAGAGAATTTGTTCACACAAAAATTATAAAAAATATAGGTATATAAGTACATCCATTCCTTACCTATCATTATGCCATTGCTTTAACATAAAATTGAGCCTGTGCCTATTGGAGTTATTGTGCACACCATCATGTTCATCATGCTCTACAGCACATACAGGACATACCTAAAAAGAGAACAATTATTCATAAATACATACATACATACATGCATAATGAATACATGTATAATTATGTTAAGTTTGGTTAATCACTCTAAAGGCCGCGTCTCACCATCAAATAATTTGATCAAACAGTTTGAGCAAACTCCGGAAGTACGTCAAAGTGACGTCACAATTGCAGTTTTTTTGAAATTCTAAAAATCTGTGATCTCACTATCAGTCTAGTTTGATCAAATTTTTTGTATTGAGTTGTCTAACTTGTTTGTACCTTATTTAAAATTAAAATTTTTCATTATTATCCACAATGAACACTCAGGATGTGACGTCACTAACTGTCACTTTCAGTTTGCTCAAACCAGTTTGATCAAATTATTTGATGGTGGGACGCGGCCTTTATACAGGGTGTTTCATTAACAATTGTCCATATCGTAACTGGAGAAACCTTAGCACAAACTATGAAGATTTAACCCAAAACATTTAAATTAAATATTCTTCCTTGCCGAGATGCATAGTGTTTTATTTATTTATTTATTTACGGCATCTATTTACAAGTTTTACACACAACAAGACTTTTACAAGTTACACCTCAACAATAATAAATTATTAAAATAATAAACACATCAAAATAATACAAACAAACATATTGTAAGAACAATACAGAACTACAACAAACTTATTGTAAGATACCCCTTAGATGTTTTTTGAACAAACCAATTTTGGAGTCAAAAATATCCATTTGTCTTGGCAGGCTATTAGCACTCCGAACCAATCGTGTAGTCGGTTCATTTATACCAAAATTAGTGTGGTGAAATGGCACTGAAAAGATTTCTGATTGTCTGTTGCTTCTACTAGGAACTTTAAGACTAAAAAGTGATATCAATTGAGGACAATCTATGAAAGCATTAATAACTTTGTGTAGGAAGCATAAGTCTAACAATGTCCTCCTTGACTCAAGTGTTGGTAAATTTAGACTATCTCTTACCCACTGATAGTCATATTCCTCTCTCCTGTATCCACTCTTATAAGCTGCTACCCTCAAAAATTTATTTTGGACTCTTTCAATATGTTCAATGTAACAGTTGTATGATGGGGACCATACAACTGATCCAAACTCTAGAATGGGCCTAACGAGACCACAATAAAGTTTTCTAAATGTGAACAAAGACAGGTCTACAGATGTGCGTTGGATAAATCCCAGTACTTTCATCGCCCTGTTTGTTACTTGATTGATGTGGCATGAGAATGACAGTTTGGTGTCTAACCAGATTCCCAAATCCGATACTTCATTTTTAGAGGCTAATGGCAAGTTATTAATATAATAAACGAATGTAATTGGATTTCTTTTCCTCGAGAACATCATTTTATGACATTTGTTTATATTAAGTGACATTCTGTTTAAATTGCACCAATCATAAAAAGATTTAAGATCTTCCTGTAGTAAAACAGCATCATCCCAGGATTGAATTTTTCTAAACAGTTTTACATCGTCAGCAAACATAAGAACACTACAATTTTTAATTTTTTCTACTAAATCAACCAGAAACAAGCAAAACAAAACAGGGCCACAATGAGAGCCTTGCGGCACGCCCGATGGAACTGTTATTTCAATCGAAGTAACACCTCCTAAGTTAACTGCCTGCGTACGGCCGCTAATAAATTCTGAAATCCACTGAAGAAGGGGATCCACAATACCCAAAGCTCTTAGTTTTTGTAATAGGACCCCATGGTTAACCCGATCAAATGCCTTAGAAAAGTCAGTATAGATCGAGTCAACCTGGAATCCCTCTTCAAAGCTGTTATATATATGATTGACATACAAAACTAGGCTGGCATCTGCTGACCTCCCTTTCATAAAGCCAAATTGTTCAGGATTAAAAATGCCTCTAAAACACCATGTCAGTTTCTTACTAACCAAACAATCAAGCAACTTTGGGAGCTCTGACTGATTACAGACAGCTCGATAGTTTGATATGTCGTTCCTTGCACCTGATTTTTAAAAATCGGCTTTAAAAAGCTCTTCTTCCAGAGACTGGGAAAGCTACCAGTACCAAGTGATCTGTTAAAAATAAACAAAATTGGTTTTGTAAGTACACATATACATTTTTTCAGAAAATAGGCTGGGATTCCATCCGGCCCTGCACATAATCGGTTTTTACAACTTGCAATAGTATCATAGACCTCAGTTGCTGTAAGTATTATGGAACTCAAACAAATCGAACTTTCAAAACTAAAAAAAGGTAAAGTATCTTGTTGGTCATCTGAGTAGACAGATGAGAAATATTCTGCAAACATATTGGCAGAGTCCTTGACATTCAAGCCAACCCTGTCATTATAGACCATTGTAGTTGGTATGTTATACCCATTTCTTTTGCTTTTAATGTAAGACCAAAAATATTTTGGATTATCGAAAATGTTGTTTTGTATCCTATCTAAATACTGTTTCTGACAGTCTGCTCTTAAAATTTCACACTGATTTCTTAAAGCCACGAAACGGTCATAATCATCTTGCCTATTACTAATTTTATATTGTTTGTGGGCCTGTTTTTTACATACAATTAGGTTACGCAGCTCTGAGGAGAACCAAGAGGGAAAGGTAGAGATCTTATATTTCTTAAGTGGAACAAAGTGTTCTATCAATGAGTAAATTACATCATAAAAAATGACCACCATACTATCAGCTGTACCACTAAGAAACAGTCCCTCCCAATTTATACTTGCTAAATAATTATTTATTGAAAAGTAGTCACCATTTCTGAAATCATAAAAATATTCCTCATAATTCATAAAATCAAGATTTTCTTCACACACTAGTTCAAAACTGATAGCTGTGTGATTTAAGCTATTCTCAAAAATTTTATCTACTGCCGGAGTGACATTAATAGATTCCAAATTACTAAAAACCAGGTCCAATGAGACTCCGTTGTTGTTCAAAATCTCATTCTTTTGAAAAAAGTTATGGAAACTAAAGCAATTTGCTACAATACTTACAGACTCATTTTCAGTGCCAGTCACTGTCAAGCCCAGCTCATCATTTCCCCATTTAGCTTGTGGTAGGTTGTAATCACCTGCCAACACAAACTATCTGAAAAATTATTATAAACATATTCAACAGATTCACAATGCCTTAAATAAGACTGAGAAGGTGATGGAGAAGGTATATATACACAGCCAATAACAAAATTTTGAGTTTTGATTTTAAATGTTAGATATAACTGATATATATCAGAGTCAACAAGAGGAACTATGATTTTTTGGACAGAAAGGCTTTTTTTAGCTGCGATTAATACACCCCCTCCACGCGTCTTTAGAGTGTTTAACCCCACTTCACGATCACATCTATAAATGTCATACTCTGGAACTCCAACTTCAGCATCAGAATAATCTGAATTCAACCATGTCTCTGCAATCATTACTATATCATAGCAGGAACAACTCAGAGCTTGATGGAAACTCTGTATTTTTGTTCGCATACCACCAGTATTGAGATAGTAAACACATATGTTTGATTTTGATTTCCAGGAGTTGTTTTTAGTTATATCAAGGTCTGATCTCCTCGACCTTGACGAAAATTTTCAAACTGGCGTTTATTACTAATCCAAAACTTTCTTAAAATGATGCCTTTAGGCCAAATATCTGGCCTCGAAAAATCTTCCTTGTCATCTGGATGGATACTTATTTTGAAGGAGATATTTTCACCTTTCACTGGTAAGGCTTCAACCTTAAAATCCCTAATATTCGGGCATTGCTTCTTAATGTGTTATTCAATAAAGGTGGGTGTAATACCCACTTTTACACGACCAAGATAAAAATATGCTTTATGAGAAGAACTAGCAAAATTTTCATCTCCTTGGAAATTCGCTTTACCCAAAACGAAGTTTTGGTCATTTCTCCGGGCCTTTCTTCTCTGTACCAGGGTAAATTCTTGGTCATTATCAGCAGAATCTTTGTTTTTGTTTATGATTTCTTCTTTTTTTTGATGTTTGCTTTGGCCTGAGGTTATCCAAGGTTGGCCCAAGGTCTTCTGGTCTTTTGACAAGTTGGAATTAGAAGAGGAAGAACTGGCAACGCTGGCTTTGTCTGCCTGGCCAGCTGATTTCGATCCGTCATTGTCCTCTGTCAATGGAGGAGGGGAGGTTGGCGTTGCCACGATAACCCGTCTTTCTGTAGACCTCTGATTCGGTTTCGAAGCATCACTCGAAAGTTTCACTTGATTTTGTTTCGAACTATCACTCAAAAGTTTCACCAAGTCCTTGTTGCTTTCAATCACCATTTTAGACGTCATTACAAGCTTTTCTTGAAGATTTTGTTCCATAATCTTCATAACCTCACTAAGTTCACATTTTACAATTTCTTTTATGGCATCTGATAATTGCGGAATGGTTAGTTCAGCATTTTCGAGGTCTCTAATCGGGCCATCAATTTTAGCGCTAGAGAACTGATTTATGCAATCTTTGCACCATATTATAATGGTTCTGGTTTTAGCAATTGCACATCTTATTTCTTGAGAGGAAATCTTGCTACACTCTTTACATGATACTTTCTCGCAATTATCACAAGCACATCCAAACAATAGAGTTTTACTCTCTTTAAAATAACAATGTTTTATTACAAATATTCTAAAGTGATTTTAGCCCATTGTTTTAACACCTTCCAATATTTTTTGTTCAAACTTGATAAACAGTTTATACATGTTAGAATACTCTAATTAGTGTTAAAATATAGTTTTCCGCTGTTACCAGAGGCCTGCTGTAGGGATATATACTTAATTTTCGCACCTTTTTCCCCCTCACAATCGACGCCACTGTCATAATCATTTCAGCATGTTTTTTGATTCCTTGTTACTTTTTACATAAATATCATCCTTTTGTCTCATTGCGATAGAGTAAGTAGTTTTCAAGTTATTTGCGTTTAAAGATAATGGATTTCATAAGACTATGTATTTTAAAATACATTCAATAAGATCTATATGTTTAAAATACATAATTTATTGAATCCCTTACATTAAAAAGCAAATATCTAACTTGAAAACTACGTACTTCGGATACAATTAGCGTCTCTTTGCAAAGACAATGACGTCGACTTTGCAAAGTAACAAGACACTTACTCAACACACACTACACATTACTCCCCTGAGTTAGTGATAAGTTATAGTCTAAAAAATCATTATGAAATTGACTGGCCAGTTGGTTGTGAAAACCAGTGGCAATAAAATACAAAACACACGAAACTACTTACTCTATCGCATTGAGACAAAAGGATGATATTTATGTAAAAATTAACGAAGAATCAAAAACACATGCTGAAATGATTATTAGGACAGTGGTGTAGATTGTAATGGGGGGAAAATGGGCGAAAATGAAGTATATATCCCTACAGCACGCCTCTGGTTACAGTGGAAAACTATCTTTTAACACTAGTTAAAGTATCATAACATGTGTAAACTGTATGTAAAGTTTGAACAAAAAACATTAAAAGGTGCTTTCACAATGGGCTAAAATCATTTTAGAACATTTGTAATAAAACACTCTGTATCTCGGTAAGGAAGAATGTTTTATTTAAGTGTTTTGGGTTAAATCTTCGTATTTTGTGCTAATGTTTCTCCAGTTACTATATGGACAATTATTAATGAAACACCCTGTATAGTAAGTCTTGGTTTCAAATAAAACCTGTGGCCCTATCCCGATCAGGGAATGCAAAATTTTACGAAAACCTCCAAAAAAATAAAGGAAGGATGAAAATTTGAGAATAGGTAGTTGAAATTGTCTATTATTATATAAGAAAAAGTTTACAATTCTACATCCTCTCCATTTTACAAAAAACTTCTAACATTAAAAGTAAGTGAGTTATGCTCAAAATATTGTTGGTCCCTTTTATTTTTTGGTAAAAAAATGGCGAAAATCACCCCTTAATTAGCTTCTCAAATAAAATTAATCGTTACCGCTTTACAAGTTACTTTACAATGTATTGTTTATATTATCTATAAGTTTCATTCCTTCAAAGTGCTCAGTTTTGAAAAAAAAAACTGGGTTTAAAATAAAACATTTTTTTTAATTTTGAAAAAATCGTAATTGTTTATGTAAAAAATAAAAGGGACCAACAATATTTTGAGCGTAATTCACTTACTTTTAATATTACCAAGTTTTTTTAAAAAACAAAAATGAACCTTTTTTTAAACACTTTAAAAAAGTTAAAGTGACTTTCCCTAAAAGTGCTCCGTTTTTGGGTTATTTCACATCGAAATATTCGATTTGGAACTTGACGAAGAAGAACCTACTTTTCATTAGCTGCAACTCTGCTTCTACTGTGTCTACAGACCTCATGTATACACAATTTTTTTCAATTTTTTATGGGCTATATTTTTGCTAAGAATATATTTTTCGCTAAAATACTTACTTTTTGAGTTATCTCCGAAAAACCGTCCAAAAACATGTTTTAGGTATTTTGTTAAACATGAACATATTCACTCGCAAATAACTCAAAAAGTATTGACCTAGTGAAAAAACTCTATAGAAGAAAAGTTGTTTAGGATTACTCATTTTATCCAATTCCGGTCTTATTTTGAATGTATTTTTTTTATCTTCGAGAGAGGGGTATATTTTACAAAAATGGAGGGGATGTAGAATTGTAAACTTTTTCTTATATAGTAATAGACAATTTCAACTACCTATTCCCAAATTTTCATCCTTCCTTTATTTTTTTTTGGGGTCAGATTGTTCTTTGATCGGGCTATCCATTATTTTAATAGTTTTTATAGCTGATAGATTCCAGAAAAAAAGTACAGTAAAACCTGCGTTAACGGCCACCTGTCAAAACCGGCCACCTGAACTATCCGGCCACCTTTTTATATCGGCCAATAGTTCTGTCATTTTTAGTGATGGTTATTGGCAGGTTTTACTGTATAACAAACCAACACTGTTGTATTCATAGAGATAATAAGAATAGACAAGGTAAGGTATGGGTCGCTCTGTGAATCTAGGTGTAACGACAATATCAAAGACGTCATTGGTCAATTTTCACTTTGAGTGGTCTTGCCATCTTTTGTCTGTCACATAGTAGTCTGTCCGTATTAAAGAGAGAGATACATAGACCACCTACCGACTGCTCTGAGCTACACTATTTTGCCTACCATGCCTAGTCTATTATTATGTAATATGTCTATGGTTGTACTGCAGCCAATTGTGATCTTCCATTTATTTATGATAACCATTCCATAGTTCTGGAACCTTGCGCCAGCTTACACACACAGGTCTAGTGGATGGGGACCATAAATTTTGGAATCATTTGGTAGTCTCCAAAAAGTGTTTGTCTCCTCCAATCTAGTGTCTTTTTATTACGGTTAATCTGTTTCAGGTTCACTGCCACACAGTCTGCAGCTTGTTGACTCCATGAAACAGCCTAATTTTAGCTCTTCTTGACTAACGTTTGTTGGGAAGCCTAATATAATTATAAGGTGATTTGTGCCTGTTTTCCGAAGTATTTCAGCCCTAGTAATGTATGTTCTTTCAGTGATTTATATTATGTTCGGGCCTAGGGTTCTCCTGGACACGTCAGTGCTCTTTGACACGCCTACGGTCGACTCGAGACCCAAATATTTTATAAATGATCCTCTTTTAACAAATGGTATCAGTCAACAGATGAAATCAGTGGTGCTTGCTTGATTTTGAAAACAACTAACTATAAACCCAAAATAAAAGGTTTGGCAGAAAAACTTCAGCGCCCAAAAAGTCACTAATTTTATGTATAAATTTTATATTGTTTTTTATTACTTCTTCTTGAAGTGCCATATCATAATTATCCAACGTTGACTAGGACCATTGAAGAAACATGTTATCTCTTTACACTTCTACGGCCCTCTATCTTGCCTGCAAGGATAAGTTGTAGTATTCTATATCGATTTCCCCTCACTATATGTCCCAGATAAGACATTTTCTGGTGTTTTTTCCTCGTTAGTTTCCATGGTATCTTCCATGTTATCTATCCACATTTCCAATGCTTCAATTCTGTTCATGATCTCCATACTTTTAGTGTCCACACTTCTGCAAGATACAAAAGTATAGACCAAACATAGCACTTAATAATTCTTTGTGTTAGTTCTAAACTGAGATGATTGTTGCAAAGAAACGACTTCATTTTCATAAAAGAGTTTTAGTCATTGCTATTCTGAGTTTTATTTCTATATCTGGATCTAGTTGGTAACTTATGACAGTTCCCAAATATGTCATTTTGTGAACTTTTCAACTTGGAATCCATTTAATTGAAGCTATGTAGCTGGATGTGGGTTACGACTAAAAACTAAAAATTTGGTTTTGCTTGAGTTTATTGTAATACCCATTTCCTCTCCTACTTCTTGAATACGATCAAACAACATTTGGAGACCTTCAATAATATCTGACAGAATTACTGTATCATCTGGGGTCTAATTATATTAGGTTGATTTTTACTCCATATGGCTCTTTCAAGTGCCTTTTAAAAAAACTGGTCTGAGTAAACATTGAACAATGTTGGCGACAGAATTCAACCTTGTCTGACTCCCCGTATGAAAATTTTCCCCCACATTCCTACACATTACTCCCCTGAGTTGGTGATAAGTTATAGTCTAAAAAACAATTATGAAATTGACTGGCCAGTTGGTTATGAAAACCAGTGCCAATAAAACACAAAACACAAAAAAAAAAACCCCTAAAGTAAATTTTTTATGTTGTTTTTAATACAAAAGCTCAAAAGAGGCGTTTTAATTACAAAAAAAAGTAGATAAATACCTAAAGTATAATTCAATAAGCAATGCAGGGCGATGTAAATATTACCACGTGTAGGCCTCAACAGGGCCGCATTTAGGATTATCTTTTTGTTTAGTCAGAATATATATTGTCGTATAAAATACGAAATTTATATTTTAATTTTGCAAAAGTGCTCGACAAAGAACCTGATTGTTTTAGTTGATATCCGATAATACGAACCATTTATACAGGGCGAAAAACCCAAGAATTTATTTTTTTGCCAACAATTTTATGTACAGAGTGCCTACAAGAAATATAAGTTTTATTTTTAATTTTTGATATACTTAGTTGTGTGTACAATTCCAAAAAGTTTCATAAAAATAATAACAAAAAAATACTCATTACTCAATTATGTTGAAATAATATACAAGGTGTCCCAAAAGTAGCGGAACGGTCGAATATTTCGCGAACTAAACATCGGATCGAAAAACTGAAAAATACGTGTTCAATCATTTTCAAAAATCTATACAATGACATCAAACCCCCATTACACCCCCTGGAGGTGGGGTGGGGAGTAACTTTAAAATCTCAAATGGAAACCCCTAGTTTTTTTGCAGATTTGGATTCGTTACGTAAAAGTAAGCAACTTTTATTCAAGAGATTTTTTCGAACTGTGGATAGATGGCGCTATAATTGAGAAAAACGATTTATCCTGATACCATAGGTATATTATAGAAACGGTCTAATATCTCGACAAATACACTTCCAAATGAGAAAACAAACATAAAAGGTTTTTAATACTTTTCGAAAACCTATCGAATAACACCAAACATGACCCTCCAACTTACCCCCTGGAGGTGGGGTGGGGGTTAACTTTAAAATCTTAAATAGCAACCCCCACTTTTTATTACAGATTCGGATTCGTCATGAAAAATTAAGTAACATATTATTCGTAACATTTTTAGAATTGTTGATAGATGGCGCTTTAATTGGAAAAATACCATTTATTAGCGCCATCTATGCTATTTTAAAAAATTTTTTGAATAAATGTTGCTTAATTTTTCATGACGAATGCGAATCTGCAATAAAAAGTGGGGGTTGCTATTTAAAATTTTAAAGTAACCCCCCACCCCACATCCAGGGGGCGGGTTGAAGGGTCATGTTTGGTGTTTATCGATAAGTTTTAGAAAAATATTAAAAACCTGTTTTTTGGATTCTCATTTGGAAGTGTATTTCTCGAGATATTAGACCGTTTCTATAATTTACCTATGGTATCAGGATAAATCGTTTTTCCCAATTATAGCGCCATCTATCCACAGTTCGAAAAAATGTTTTGAATAAAAGTTGCTTACTTTTACGTAACGAATCCAAATCTGCAATAAAAACTGGGGGTTTCTCTTTGAGATTTTAAAGTTACCCCTTACCCCACCTCCAGGGGGTGTAGTGGGGGTTGGTGTTTGATGGCATTTGATAGATTTTTGAAAATTATTGAATACGTATTTTTCAGTTTTCGATCCGATGTTTATTTCGCAAAATATTCGACCGTTCCGCTAGTTTTGGGACACCCTATATATTATATATTCATAATTAATTATTAATATGTCGTGACTCGTGACTGTTAACTTATCTAAATTTGAAAATTTTGGGGAATGCATATTACTGTAAATGTCATCAGAACTAAACGTAAAGTCAAGCAATGAGGCATGCAAGTCATAGGTTTAATTCCTTGTTTAGATAGGGCGGTTTGCCAACGTAAACGTCGCGATTAACCTGTTTAAACGCTGGTAAACCGCGTAAAACTCGCGGTTGCATATGTACGATTTTGAGCGGTTGCATTTGTTTCTATGTTAACTTGAACCACGGCGGTTGGGTTTTTCAGGTAAACCGCGACGTCGACGTTGGCAAACCGCCTGCATATAAACAAGCCCCAAGGTTCAGCGAAGTGATGATTCGTTTTGTATTCCTTGATCAGCGTAAACACTTCTATCACAAACTTCAACTTTATTGGCCACTTTTTTCAAAATACATATCTTCAACCACTATCCCGGGATTTTCTTGTCTTTCACATTTAAAAACATTTAAAATTATTTCTTTAACTTCAACGCTAAGAGGGCTTCTTTTACTGCGTTTTCGAGGAGGATTCCATGTATTTTCAACCAATTCATCAGCAGAATTAGTGGATGACATTTTTGGTTTCAATATCTGTTTTCTGTTATTGAAATAATACGTGGTTACTACTGTTACGGTAATCACAATCACGTACAAATAGGGTCGTTATACAAATAAAAATATATACTTAAATAGTTTTAAATGGCACGACAAATAATTGCTAATTCAACATTAACAGCATAAATAAAATTTATTGTCGTTTAACCATCAAGACCACTAAAAATTTACTAACTAATCGATTCAAATTACAAAATTTTAATACCGAAATAATACCTACTTAAATCTTGTCCGAACCTGTATGAGCTGCCGACGACGTCGGCAGTAACGAAATAAAGATGGACATTTCGGTTAGTTTTTATATATTTTTGAAGAACTGTTACTTGCATGTATGCAAAAAATATTCATTGATTTTATAAATCGGATCATTTTTTCACATCCTATGTGTTCAGTGATAACAATAATTTATTTACTATGCAATAAACATTAATAGTTGGGAAAAGAAAAAAATTAATAAAGTGTCATAATTATACTGTTACTTATCGGAACGAGTAGACTCATTTGGAACATCTTTAACAATTATCTGCTAAATTTATTGTTGTTTATATGCCCTGCATCGCTTATTGAATTATACTGTAGATAAATCAAACAGATGATTATAATAAATTAAAAAAAGTTTTGAAACACCAATAAAGTAAAGTTTTATTAGTTGATCTTCTTCTTTATAACAATTTTAATTAACTTTGATTTAAAATGCATCTTTTGAGCTTTTTCTACTAAAAAACTTTGCTTTATTGGTGTTTCAAAACTATTTTTTAATTTATTATAATCATTCATATGTTTGATTTACCTATTTATCTACTTTTTTATAATTAAAATGCCTCTTTTGAGCTTTTGTACTAAAAAACAACATAAAAAACTTTACTTTAGTGGTGTTTCAAAACTATTTCTTAAATGCATGAAATGTGTTAGTATGAAAAAATTGAGGATATGGCAACGGTGTTACATGTCAAGCTATTGGGTGCACTAATATACAACCTGTCCAAAAATATCTTTGTCATATTTTCCTATATTTTTTAGCATCTGCATTAATTTTACATGCTGTACTTTTTCGATACCAAGAACCACTCCAGAGAGAGAGAGAGAGAGAGCAATTTGCTTGAGTTATAGTTAACCTTCAATAATGGAGAAGGCACCTTAAGAAGAAGCACATTTTCGAATGCCTTTTTGAAGTCCATTAAGCATGCAAATACATCTTTGGTCACAGCATTTTTGCAATAGGGTGTTTAGTGCACAAAAAGTGCCGCCATGGTTCCCACAGCATTTCTAAAACCAAATTGGGTATCTTCGAGATCTTTGCAATTGCGTCTAATTCTTTTGTAAAGTATTTTTAGGAAAATCTTAAAGAGTGTGGCACTAAATTGATATTCTGAACCTTTTATGGTATTGTTTTTTTAGGTATTGCTACAAAGATGGACTTCAGCTAGTCTGAATTTATGTAAATTAATTTTTTTGATTAATGTAAATGACTTAAAAAATTATAAATATTTCCTTTTTTAGTCTTTACTTTTGTGATATGAGACACTTGACACACCATGAAAAATATGTTTCAATTTTTCAAATTTTCACACACCGAGCTCAAAAGGTTCATCATCACTAGCCTATAATAATTAATTTTGTGGTAGAATGATTGTAACGTGTTATACTGTGACTATTTCTGTTATGCTAAAAGTCAAACACTTGATAATAATAATTAGTTGTCATTAGCCTCTCACTAGAACACAAGTACCTTGTGCAATTTTCGAGCAAGGATGAAATACATTCACATATGATCTTTAAAATCTTAAGACATCGACTTAATGTCGACTAATTTTTAATATAGAATGTAACAAAAATGTAATTTAGAGGTTTTTACACCTATTAAAGTGGCTAGTTACAATTACTTGTACACTGGACGTTTAGAATAGAATAGAATAGAATACTTTATTGGTATAGCTTTACAGCTGCCATCATAAAGATGGATATACACGTCAGATATACAACACAATATAGTCACAGACACATAATCAAATACCTATACATACACTTAAATTTTAGATTTAACATAATGTACATTGATAAATATGAAAATTATTAATATTAGACAGAACTCATAACAGCAATCTAGTTGCTAAGTATTCTTCTACACTGTAGAATGCAAGTGAAGTTTTTAAGTCCAAGAACAACGTTTTTAAAAAGAACTTTATTGACAAGGGACTACTTACTACAGTTAAATGCAAAATAAGAGTGACGCTATACAATGCAAAAGTTTATTTATAAGCTCGGTGACGCCGAGGTGTGGTCGAGGTGAAGCTTGCTGACGCTGTCCTTTTATTATTGGTGATTTAGCAGTTCTGGTTTCTTAACTCCTCCGGGGCTAGATGAGAACTATGGGGTGGCATAGTTCGAAGAAATGGAAAATTTTCTGGTACCTTCTTTTCTTGTTCTGTGGATTCTTTTGGTGATTCTGGATTCGTATTTTTCCTGTATATTTGCCAAATGGTGTAGACAAGGAAAATGATTGCTATGACATATAAAATTATGGTATAAAAACTGACATGTTGAAAATGAATGGGAACTGTGTCTAGATTGTCTATTTTGTTTTCTTGATCTGCTAAAGCACTTTGAACATTATTTAATTCGTCTAATTTTATCGAGTCTATTTTTATTGTTTTAAAGTTTAGATCACTGACCGGGGTTTTTAGTAACACTTCTAAATTTGGCAGTTCCATTTTAACAAAGTTTGGAGTTTTTAGTTCAAATGATTTTAAAACGTAATTGTCTATATAAATTTCGCACGCACTATTGAGTTCGATTAAGTAACTACCGTTTAATGGAATATTGTCCGAATTTTTGTCGCATTTTTGAATACTAATCACTTTGTTTAGAGTTATTACGATCCACTTATTGTTTTCAAGTTTTTGAATTTTTATATTGTTAATTTCTGTTGGCACTGATTGACATTGATTTACAAATTTTGAGTACTGTATTAGTTGAACTTCGCAAGGGGCTGTTGGTGTTACTTCAATGGACTGGACATCGTGGCATAAATATTCTTCTTCTAACAATTTTTGACACTGAACGTTGGCAAGTGCATATTGGTATCGATTGGAAAGTAGGAACTTGGATTTTGGAATAATTGTTCTAAAATGAGTTTGGTATCGGGTCGGAAAGGAATAAAGATGATAATAATCATGGTCATTGATCTCAACAATGGGTAATTCAAGTACAAAAATTATTTTATTTGCTTTACTATAACTTTTTATCTTTATTATTTTTTCGAACAACAAAATATTTTGCAAAGATAATTCAAAAGGGAATTTGTTATTTTTAAGGAATTTACTAACGTTTAATATTTCGAGAAATAGTTCATCTGGGTCGGCTATCGAATTATGAAATGTATTTAGTTTTGAAAAGCTGATAGCAACTTCGATTTTTTCTAGAAGATCATAAATAATTTGGAAACTAGTGTAAAATTGCGATACAAGTCTTTCTAGTGCAAAATAATGAAATGTCTCAACTTTTTCTACTTTTATATCTTTAATTAAGTTTTGAACTTCTGTTATGCGTGAACTTAAAATTAACTGGTTATGAGCTAAGATTTTTGTATTATTTTCAAAATTCTTTATTGAAGATCTTAATAAGGTGATTTGATTTTTAACTATAGTTTTAATATTATTTTGATTATTTGTTAGAGTTGATATAGCGTCGTCGTAGCGTTTTGCATCGTTTTGGTCTAGGTTTCCGGTTATAAATTTTATTGCGGAACCTACACCATCAAATAGAGATCTTTTAGATCTGGTATTCCAAAAGGGATTTAATTGTCTTAATTCGAGATAAATTTTGTTTTCTAAAATTTGGATTAAATGATAGGAGTCTTGAAATTCTTTATTAAAGCTTAGAATTTGGGAAGTATTTGAAAGGGTATTTATCATGGAATCATATTGATTTTGTAGAGTAAGGAAATTTGTAGAAATGTTTGTAATGTCATAGATATGTATAAAAGTCCAAACATCTGTCTGAATTCGGGCTGTGCCTAAATGAAGGGGTAAAAGTCCGGGATTGTCGTTTAAGTTATGGAATTTGGATGTGTCTCGTCTTGCGTCGACGTTTGTTGTCCAGAGGGTGAACCTGCAACGGGAGGTTTCTTTAGTTCTTTAATATGTATAATTTCTGTCTGGTTAATGTCTTTTTTATATTTAAGTCTTTGTCGTACAAGTTCTACTCGGTTTCTGTCAAGAATTTTGGTTATTTTGTAGGGACCTAAGTATGGTTGATGTTTTTTGTTACGTTTTTGGGTATTAACTTTATAAACTACTTGTCCAATTTTAAATTCTGAATTTATTTCTCCTTGATCATTTCTTTTATCAATTACTTTAGTTTTGTTTTGTGTTAGGTTTTCATGTACATTTTGGTAAACGTGTTTTAGTTTGTCTTTATGATTATTTATATATTCTGAATAGAAATTTTGAGAAAGAAATAGTTCGTTGGGGTTTCTAGAATCCGTATGTCCGAAAGTTAGTTCAAATGGGGTAAATTTTGTGGAACTATGAATAGAATTATTGTAAGCTATAAGAGCATAGTCCATTAGGTCATCTTCGTTAGGATACGTTTGTTTTAGAAGTCTTAAATGTTCGATTAATGTAGAGTGTATTCGTTCAGCTATTGAATTTGATTCATGGTGGCCAGGAGTAGTAAAATGAACTTTGATTTTGTGAATTGCTAATAAATCTTTTATTACTTCATTATTAAATTCTCTACCTTTGTCTGCTACTATTAATTGGGGAATGCCAAAAGAAGTGAAGTATTTTATTAAGGATTTCGTAATGTGAATTGCGTTTTTACCTGGAATAGAATAAGCTTGAGCAAATTTAGTAAATGCATCTGTGAGGGTCAAATATTTGTTACCGTCATATGTAAAAATATCTATATGAATAATTTGAAAAGGTTTGCTGGCGGTTTCCGTAAGCATTAGTGGGACATAAGGGGTGTGTCTACCATATTTATTTTTTTGGCAAATAGAACATTCGTTAATGTAATTAGTAATAGTTGTCTTCATATTTTTCCAGTAATAATTTTGACGTAATTTTTCAAATGTTTCGTTAATTCCTCTATGGTTAGTTTTTCCTTCGTGGTAGTTTTTTAATAAAATTATTTGTTCCTCTTCGTTTGCTACTGTATTAATTAATCTAGTGCATTTAATTAGTTTCGGACCATTTTCAGAAAAATGTTTTAGGTAATATTTATTAAAATCATTATACAGGTTGTCTTTACTGAAGTACAAATAAAATGTAGTGTTAAGGTCTGTGTATGCCATAAGAAATTCAAAAATATCTTTTTCATTATCAGTTTCAGGGATTTTTACTTTAATTATTTTATGGTTTTGATAAGTTTCATGAGTTATATCGGTTTTTGGGTAAACGTTAGGGTATACTAAGATTTGGTGAACTTTGTTATTTATTATTTCGTCTAAAATGGGTATTCCTTGATTCGTTGTTTCGTTTGCGGTTGTATGTTGTGTAGATTCGTCTGAGCTTTCGTCTTGTGTATTTATTTTGTCTGGAGGTATTCTTATATCAGAAATAATGTTAATTTTTCTTGAGTCGTTATTGTTACTTGTTGAAGGTTGTTGGTCTAATGGATTCTCTGCAAAATTTTGGAGGTACTTTAAAATATCTTCGTCTACGTCTCCAGGATTATTTATTATTGATTCATCTTCTAATGCGTTAATTGTAATGCGAGATAAACAGTCTGCGTTTGTATTATGTTTTCCTTTTTTATAAATAATTTTATAATCGTATTCTTCTAGTTTTAGACGCCAACGTATTAATTTTGAGTTTGGCTCCTTTAGACTAAAAAGCCAAGATAATGGTTTGTGATCCGTGTAAATGAAAAATTTTCTTCCGTAAAGGTATGGTCTAAAATGTTTACAGGCCCATACAATTGCTAATAGCTCCTTTTCTATAGTTGAATAATTTGTCTCTGATTTATTTAGTGTTCTTGAGGCGTATGCGATGGGTCGATCATTTGGTACATTTCCTTGTGATAATACGGCTCCAATTGCATAATTGCTAGCATCTGTCGTTAATATAAATGGTTCGCTAAAATTTGGGTATTGTAAAATAGGATCATTTGTTAATATTTGTTTGCAAGTTTCAAAACAGTCAATAAAATCTTTATCGTGGTTTACTTTAGAACCTTTTTTCAAACATTTGGTCATTGGTTTAGTAATTTTTGCAAAATCTTTTATAAATCGTCTATAGTAACCTAGTAATCCTAAAAAGCTTTTTATTTCAGTTTGGGTTTTTGGAATGGGAAATCTCTTTATAGCTGCGATTTTATCAGGGTTTGGTTTTACGCCTTGAGGGGTAATTACATGTCCTAAATACATAACTGTTTTTTGTAAAAATTCTGACTTGTCTAATTGTACCTTTAAATTACTTTTTCTAAGTCTTTCGAAAACTATTTTTAATTTTTCAAGGTGCTCTTGTAAAGATGTGCTATAAATTAAAATATCGTCTAAATATACTATACATGTTTCGTCTGTTAGTCCTCTTAAAACATTGTCTATTACTCTCTGAAAAGTTGAGGGTGCATTTTTCAAACCAAAAGGCATTCTTTTAAATTGAAAGTGACCTTGTGGGGTACTAAAGGCTGTTTTTTCAACATCTTGTGGGTCTACTTCTATTTGGTGGAAGCCACTTGCAAGATCTAGTGTCGAAAAATAATTTGCTCTTCCTAATTTATCTAAAATTTCTGTTATGTTTGGTAATGGGTATTTATCATCTACGGTTCTCTCGTTTAACTTTCTGTAATCTATTACTAGACGCCATTTTCTTTTTCCTGTAGCATCTTGTTTTTTCGGGACCACCCAAATGGGACTCGAAAACGCTGAATTGCTATCTTCTATTATACCTTCTGCTAACATCTTATTTATTTGGGATTTAACTTCTTCTCGGTGAACTTCCGGGAAACGATATGATTTTGTATATATTGCAGAATCATCAGTAACTTTAATTTTATGTTTAATACTATTAGTAAAACTTAAGGGTATGCCTTCACAATAAAATATGTCTCTATATTGGAAACAAAGATTTCTTAGTAATTCTTTTTCTTCTTTGTTGCAATGATTTATCCTTATATTTTTTAAATTCCTTTTTAACATATTATCATCATTAATAGACGTTTCTTCGTCAGTTTCCATCTTTCTTATAAAATTAGTATTTACTATATCTAATGGTTCTATATCTAAGGGTTCAATATCACTTAACGTTGTCTTATATTCGCTCATATTCGTAATAGTGGTTATAGCAAAATTATTTTTTACGTTAACTACTGCTTTGGGCATTTCGATTCCTTTACCGAAATTTTTATATTCTAGTATACCTAATCCTTCATTTAATTTTACCGGTATTTTGACTATTTGCTTAGTTCTAGGGGGAATAATTATTGTATGATTAAAAGTTGCTTTGGGATATAATATATTCTTTTTACTGGGTTCAAAAATTATGGGTATTGTTACATAAGGCGTTTTCATTTGTCTCGTGTTGACATTAATTGAAGCTTTTAATTTTTGTAATAAATCTATACCAATTAATCCATCAAAATTTTCGCTAAATTTAAAAACATAAAACTTATTATATTGGTTTACTTTAAAAATGTTAAAAGCTGGAATATTAATTATTTCATTGTGCGTAGAAATTCCGTGAGCCGTCTGTATATTAAAATTTTCGTAAGAAATAAAATTTTTATAATATTTATGCGCTAAGTGTGGGGAAATTAAACTTTTGGAAGACCCTGTATCTAATAAAAATCTGGCATTGAGTTCTGGTATAATAATATGTGGTAAATCTGCTATCGTTGTATTTAAGTATATTATGTCGGATTGTAATTTTCTTGGGTCATGCAAAAATTTACGTTTTCAACATTTTGAGTTGGATTGTGATATGATCTTTCATTTGTGTTGTCTTGAGTTTGATAAGGACTGGATTGAGTTTCATAATTGTTCTCGTAAGGCGGTAATGAATAGGGTAATGAACTTTGAGTCGGGTATTCGTAATCAGTGGGAATATTATTATTTTCAAAGGGATTTTCGAATTGTATTTGATCGTTATTAATTTGTTGATTAAATAATTGCGTGGAAGTAAAATGTGGTTTAGATCTTAAAGAAGTATTTCGTGAATTTGTATCCATCGGTTCTGGCTGGTATTGATTTTGATTTTGAGGTTGATTATTAACATTTCTTTGTTGAAAATTAGGATTATTATTATGGAAGTATCTTGGTCGAAAATTAGAATTATTATTGTCGAAATTTCTTGGGTTGAAGTTAGAATTATAATTATTGAAATTTCGGAAATGATTTTGGTGTGGTTGAAAAGTATTGTTAGGATTAAAATTATTATTCTGGTATTGCGGTCTGATATTTTGATATCGGTAAGGTGGAAATCTCATATTAGGGCGATTTTGTTGAAAATTATTTCTAGGAATAAAAGTTTGATTAGTATTATTGTTTCTCATAGGAGTATGTCTCGATGAGGGTCTAAAAGAATTTTGTGAGTTTAAATTATTTCCGCGTTGTAACGAATATAGAAAATTCTCTTCTTCGATAACGAAGCACATAGCTTTCTCTAAACTGTCTGGGTTTCTCAATCTAATATTTGTTTGTAACGATAAGGGTAAGCCTCTAATGTAAGTTTTTAAACATAAGTCATCGTAACTTTGTATTCTAATTAATTTTTCTGGTGCTTTAATATTAAGGGTATTTAATTTTTGTGCTACTAAACTACGTGTTTCTTGACAACGCATGCCAAAATTATAAGGGGTTTCATTTTTGAAAGGCCTCAACGTTATCAGGTCTTGGATAAGGCAATCGAGATCTCTCTGATCTCCAAAACTAAGATTTAGGGCATCTTTTACAAGTTGCCATGTATTTAATTCTGTCCTAGAGCCTATTAACATTTGAGCTCTTCCATTTAATTTACCTAATATAGCTCGAAGTAAAAATGTATTCAAGGTGCCATCTGTTTGGCTAGCAAAATTAGTTATTAAATTTTCACAATTTTCAATAAATATGGTTAAAGTATGTGGATTACCATCATATGCTGGAATAGAATCTAAGTATAGTTTTAACAATTGGTAGTTTGTTTGAGCCATTTCGTTATCTTTATTACTATTTGGTTCTAAAATTGAATTTAATTCTGCTACAAGGCTACTTAAATCTAAATTACTATCAGTTTCACTCATTAAATATTTATTCTTTTTGTTCAGATACTATATCAAATTGTAATAAAATATTAAATATATTTCACTTCAATATAATCAAATATTTTCAAAAATATAATAATATAATATAATAATAATATTCTTTTTCTTATTTAAAATAAAAATCTTTGTAAAATCATAAAATCTTAAAAAAAATCATTTACTGTCGTTAGCTCTCTGACTATAAGTATTCTCAAATATGCATAGGAAAATATAAAATGGAATAATAAAATGGAAAAAATAGGAAACACTTACATTAAAATGTAGAATTTCAACATTTCTGCCTATAGGATTCGACGATTTTGTTCTTCTCCCAGGTCTCGTTGAACTACTGTTTAAAATCTACTGCCTCTAGGGTTCGACGATTCTTGTTCTCTCCCCAGGTCTTGGTGATACCTTGTCTAAAGCTGATCTTGGACACTTTCACAAAAAGTTCGGTTTTCCGGTAAATCGTTAAAACGAAAAACTACTCGCGAAATCGTTCGATTTTTGTAACGTAATTTTGCGACGTAATTCCCGAAAAATCCTACTGACTGCGCCAGTGAAGTTTTTAAGTCCAAGAACAACGTTTTTAAAAAGAACTTTATTGACAAGGGACTACTTACTACAGTTAAATGCAAAATAAGAGTGACGCTATACAATGCAAAAGTTTATTTATAAGCTCGGTGACGCCGAGGTGTGGTCGAGGTGAAGCTTGCTGACGCTGTCCTTTTATTATTGGTGATTTAGCAGTTCTGGTTTCTTAACTTGCATGTTTACATAGTATACTTTTCACAATTCTTTTGAATTTCACCGGATGCAAAGATCTAACTTCATTTGGAAGATGATTATATAGCCTGACCCCCACATAATCTGTGGACTTCTCAAATTTGGATAGTTTGTGACCAACAGTAACAAACTGATTGGCATTCCTAGTTGAGTATGCATGTAAATCAGAATTTCTCTTGAATGAATGTAAATTATGCTTAATATACAATATGGATTTCAAGATATATATGGAAGGCAACGGTAAGATATTGTTATTAATGAAAACTTGCTTACAAGTATGCCCAAAAGGAATATTGAAGATAAGTCTAATAATTCTCTTCTGTTTAATAAACACTGTGTCTGATTTTGTGGAATTACCCCATAACGTAACATTATAAGTAAGGTGACAATAAACCAAAGAATAATATACATTAATGAGAGTTTTAATACTGAGTGTTCTCTTCAACTGTACTAAAGCATAGAATGAACAATTTAGTTTCTTATTAACATATTCAACGTGAACATCCCAACTCATAAACTGGTCCAAGAATACACCTAAAAATTTTATGTTTGGAATATTTACAATTTCAGGAATAGACACAACTGGCATATTTCGTTTGCATCTAAAATGTATATACGATGTTTTATCAATATTCAGTTGTAGCAAGTTTTGTGTACACCATGTTTGGAATAATCTGATAACCCTTGACACTCTATTTTGAAGCTCTACGTATGTATGTGCTGATACAATCACAGATGAGTCATCTGCGTACATTACAATGTGGTCATGAGTAATATGATCGGGTAGGTCATTGACAAAAATAAGAAATAGCAGTGGTCCCAACACAGATCCCTGCGGCACTCCTACATCTACACTGAAGATGTCTGACCTTTCCTTGTTTAATTCAACATAGAATTTCCTCTCCAGAAGATATGAGTTCAATAAATTTAACATGTTACCTCTTATTCCGTGGACATACAATTTGTTAAGGACAAATTCAAATTTAAGACTGTCGAATGCTCTGGAAAGATCAAAGAAGATACCCACTACAAGAAGACCATCATCAAGGTGCCTATAGACAGATTCCATAAATACTTCAGTAGCCCCCTCTGTTGATCTTCCGGATCGAAAGCCATGCTGTTCTGAACACAGTGCATTATTTTTGTCCAAAAACTGTATGATCCTAGTGTAGTAAGCTCGTTCAAAAATTTTTGAAATTACATTTAACAAAGAAATAGGTCTATAATTATCAATACAAGTGTGATCGGATTTTTTATATACTGGAACAATTTTACTTAATTTTAGGTTTTCAGGAAATTCACCTGTGTTGTATACTAGGTTAATTAAATATGCCAGCGGTTCTGATATAACATCCTTGATGTGTTTGATCATTCTTGTGTTTAATTCATCATTTCCAAAAGAATGTTTATTTTTAAGACCACAAATAATATCAAGAACCTCATCAGATGTTACTGGAAAATAAACAAAACTGTCTATAGTCCACCTATGTGATAAAGTACAGTTTTGAGGGTTATTGTCAAGCCTATTTTTTAGTGCATTATTTCTGTCATTGAAATGGCATGCAAAATATTGAGCTAAATTTTTATCATCAGATATTAGTTTGTCTTCAATTTTGAGTTTAATTTTATTAGTACTTTGCTTTCTCCCTATAGTTTTATTTACTATACTCCACATAGTTTTTTGTTTATTATTACTACTTACAATTTGAAGATAATTGAATTCCCTTTTCTTTTCAGCAATAAGATTATTGTATTCCTTCTTGGTAGCTTTATACTCATTCCAGATGTTACTATTATTAGAGTTTTTAGCTTCATTAAATAGGTTTTTTAATTGTTTACTCCTAGCATATATGTCATGATCAACCCAACCTTTACTTTTATGCACGTCCTTACCTATTTTACTTTTAAGGGGACAGTTTGAAGTAATAGCAAAGTTTAAAGTATCCATAAATTCGATAAAAGCGTTATTAGTATTACTTTCATTGTATACCTCGCAAAAACCAATCCTCATTAAGTCTTGTTTTAGGATGTCTAAATTATTATCATTTAAACACCTAAAACACTGCTGTTTTATATTAGATTCCATCCTATCCTGATTACGACCTACAACAATGTCAAAAATAATGGCAAGATGGTCACCCATATTGGGTTGATTGACTTGACAAGTATGATTCATAGTGATATTATTAGTAGCAATGTAGTCAATTTTTGTTTTTGTTACTTTATTGTTATTCATGAAAATACGTGTTGGTATATTTGGGATATTAAGAGACAAACCAAACGATTGAAAAAGATCATCTAATCGAAGTTTTTCATTGCTCTGAATTAAGTAGTTGATATTAAAGTCTCCACAGAGATAAATTTTATCAACACGGTTGTGAAAATGACCTAAAATATTAAAACAATTATTTATAAAAGAATCTAGATTGCTGTTAGGCGTTCTGTACACATTAATGACTAGAAATTTACAGTTACTGATTAAAATAGTCACAGCACAACATTCAAAGCTTTCTTCCTCAGAGAATTTACGGCAATCAACGACTGAGACTGCATACTTGTCTGTCCCAGATTTAGATAAAATAAGAGTTCCACCATGTATTTTATTTTTTCTAGTAAAATGGGTTACAAAAGTGTACCCTGGGATATAAATAAGATTAATATTATCCTCATTACACCAGTGCTCCTGAATACATAGAATGTCAGGTTTTTCAGCATTAGAAAAAAGCTCAAGATTTAAAAGTTTGTTTGTTAAACATTGTACATTAACCGAGATTAACTTCAATTTAAAGTCATTTACTATACGTGAAATAGTTGTATTGCTTGAGGACCCACCTAATGCGACAGCGTCCTCCTCATCTTGAAAAACGAGACTAATGCTCCGCTGGGCCAGATTTCTCGCTTCCATGCATTCTTAATTAAGTCTCGTCTAATGGTCACTTTCATGGATGCATATATGTCAGGTTTTTTGGACTGATGGATTTCGCATTTTACGCCATCTAAATGATTTTCCAGGAACTTTTCTAATTGCTCCGGTTTTGTATCAGGCTTTAGGCGAGTCACATGTAGGTTGATCATTTGTGGAACAGCCTCAATGTTGCAAGGTGACTCGGTACTTCCAACTAAGAACTTCCTCTTTTTTCTATGAGCTACCTGTGTCCACGCACCGTTGCTTGAAGACTCTGAAAGAACCGGAGCATTATTTTCAGTGTTCAACAGATTATGTAAAACAGTTTGAGTTTTGGCTTCTTGCATTGCGGCACTCATTTGTCTTGATGTAATGTATTTTTTTTTCATTTGGCACTTCATTTCCAAAGTTTGTCGATGTTGAGGATCGCGCTAGCGTTCCGTCTGCAGGAATTTTAGTCACTACTAATTCAGTTTGTTTACTATTAGTAAGGTCATTAACATTTTGTAGTTGTTTATCATCTTTACCAGGGGAAGTCCAGTTTTTTCTTTTGTCAACGTTAATTACCTTGAATTCAGGTTCTTTAGTTTTTTGTTTTACTTTTTCTTCAAGGAGCTCGTTAGTTCTTTTTAACAATTGATTATTATCAAATAAAATTTTATATTTTTCCTCTTTTTCACTTAAAATTGTTTTTAGAAAATCAATTTCCAACTGTAGGATATGTGCATTTACCTCTTGAGTATGACTTACTGAGTTTCCTTTGGGATTTTCAGATTGTTCACATGTCTCACATACAATTCTAGTATCACATAACTTTATACATTTCTGCTTTTTTCTTGATGAACAAGATAAATGAAAAATACTTCCACATTTTATGCACACTATAACGTTAGTAGTTTTCTGGCAACATTTGAATGCTTTTTCCTTAAAATTCTCATCATTTACAGAGAGGAGTAATTTCACGTGCGCATCGTTCGGCGCCATCTTGATATTTTTTTTTTTTTTTTTTTTTTTTTTTTTTTTTTTTTTTTTTTTTTTGATGATGATGGTTTACACTGATGATGGTCAGTTTGACCGAAAACGTTTTGTACTTCCACTCCCTTGTGGATAAATTTTAAGAATTTTAATAAATTCATATGCCTACATACAACAGAAGTGTTTACTTTATTCCACGTTGTTATATCGAAGATATATAGCCAACTACAGGGTTTACCCCTTTTTAAAGTTTTAATAATAATTAGTCTTGACTACTGCTTAAGTTATATTAACTTATATAGTAAAAATGAGAATAGGTAATGGTCCTTATAGTAAATGCTAAATTAAAAGCTTTTCAGTATTCTACACAAGAAGTTAATTTAAAAGATCCTTAAATTACATACAAGTAAATGCATGAAATAAAGAATTTACAAATTTAAGTAATGGATAATAGTACATTATATACCGCGGGACTGAAGTAGTACATTTAATCCTGAAGGTAAAGTTTATGGCCCGACCGCAGGGAGGGCCATAATTTACCTGAAGGATTAAATGTACTTCAGTCGCAAGGTATATACGATACTTTTCGTACTTCCGGTATGATTTTATTAATTATTTCAATAATTTCAATCAGTTTTTTCTCTCTTCAACTCATTTAATAAACTGTCTTTAAAATAAGTTACCATAGTAACATTGCGTTGTGACAGTTATAATTTAGAAACATTGTCATTACTAGTGTCATTGTAAAGAAACATTGTTATTGATAATTATTGGTATCATGAGTGAAGAAGGTGTATCTGATATTGATAAAAGAGCAGCCGAAGTAGGTGAAGAATTGTTACCACCGAAATCTAGAAAACTATACGAGCAGCAGTACGATGCTTTTAAAAAGTGGTGCCGCTTAAAAAATGTGAGACAACCTACTGAAAATGCGCTGTTAGTCTACTTCGATGATAAATCAAAAGCGGTTTGTGCCTCAACTCTCTGGGCACATTACTCAATGCTGAAATCGGTTATTAACATTAGAGAAGATATTGATATAAGTAAATTTCCAAAATTATTAGCTTTTTTGAAGAGAAGAAATGAGGGATTTAAGCCAAAGAAGTCAAGAATTCTCACGTCTGAGCAGGTAGATCAGTTCTTACGGGAGGCTCCGGATGATAAATATTTAATGCTTAAGGTAAATTTGGAAATTTGTTTATATTCAGAAATTTTAAGAAATCAATTTTTTTGTAGGTTGCACTTATTTTGGGCGTTGCGGGAGCTTGTCGTGGAAAAGAGTTGGTTGATTTAGAAATCGACGATGTGAGAGATTTGGGCGATTCCTTCCTAATTGCGATTAGAAACACCAAAAATAAAATTGACCGAAATTTTGTGATCAAAAATTCAGAAAACAGTGCCATCAGTTTTGTGGCGATATTTCGGAAATATGTGGCATTGCGAAAGGCAGGGACAACTCATTCAAAATTTTTTGTTCAATACATCAACAAAGAATGTACTACGCGAGTAGTAGGAAAAAACATGTTTGGTACAATTCCACGGCAAATAGCAGCTTTCTTGAAATTAGAAAATGCGACGTCTTATACGGGACATTGTTTTAGACGCACATCTGCGTCTTTGTTAGCTGATTCGGGAGCAACAATAGACGTGCTGAAGAGACATGGAGGATGGAAATCCTCCAACGTGGCCGAGGGATATATTGAATCGTCTATTAAAAATAAACAAAAAATTTCAGATAAAATATTTGGTCAAGTCGCCGATTCGTCCACTATAGTTATGCCACAGTCCTCATTCTCGCTTCCTGTTTCCGCAGGATCTTCGAAACAAACACCAGTTCAATATGAAAAGGACCTATCTGTTACTCGTCAGTTACCTGCTGCATTAACCCAGGAAAGACTGGTCAATATGACGAACTGTCACAATATTAATTTGAATATTAACGTTAATTACCATTCTAATTAATTATATTTTTCAATAAAATATCCCTTAAATTCGTTTGTTTGTGATTTAATCGTTCCGGGAGTTTCGTCAATATTTAATCCCGGAGGGATTAAATGTGACACTTTAGTACCTGTCACAAGGGAGTGAAGTTGTCACTTTAGGCCCGGAAGTACGAAAAAAGTTTTGAGAGAATTTGGCATATTCATAAATTACAGAAAATAATAGAAAAATATACAACTCCAGACTTGCCAGACTAAACCCATGAGTCATTTATACAAAAATTCATATCAACAGAAATTGATAATACCAGTATCTAAATCTACAAAAACAATATTAATAATACATAAAAGATAACCAATATTGGAAATATGAAGATAAGGAATGCAAATATCAAACCTTTATTGTTCTAATGACAAATGAATACACGATATTAAAGTAGATCTTATGCCTACATATTAGAGACAAAAAATTTTAGTAAGTACTTGTAGTACTAAAATTAGTTAGTAAACTTAGTTTAGTACATACTAATATCTATTCATAAAAAATTTGTTACCTATAGGTAGGTATAGCTGTATGCTGCAAGATAAAGGTTTAAATATAGAGATTGGCTATACTAAAAATAACAAAATATGGCATTTAAACAAAATTATTCATATTATTCCTTACTTTCCAAACTCAAGTAAAAAAAGAAAAAAAATATATTTTGAAGAATATTTATTTTAAAAATATATTTTGAGGCGTTTATTTATACGCCTCGCCTCATGTTGTTTTATTTTACTATTATAAATTATTGTACTAAACTTTTTTACTGAAATTGCTGACCACATTTTTTATTTAATTATTAGCAAATCAAAATTTTTGTTACTTCCCGTTTTTATAATCAATAAGTACATTTTATGAAAATATTCAAATATAAACGATTTATATTATAATATTATTATACTATTTATAAGCTGAAAACTATGTTAAAACTATACATAATTTCGGGGACTTACCCGCTGATTCCTTGGCGCGGCCATGATGATGAATAATCACTCAAGTCTGATAAAGAACTGATTTATACTCATACGGCAACGTTTATCAACCTGTAATTACGATAAAATGATTAACAAAGTTTAGACTCAACGTTTTTATGAAAAAAATATTGCACTATTGCACTAGACCACTTCCAAAACAAAACTGACTGCAATCTAGTAACCTTGAATTTGACTTGTAGTTGTATTACTCATAATAGATATGAGAAGTTCTTGGGAATATGAGTTGAGATTTTTTTATTTATAAGTTTGTAATAAATAATACAAAAATCACCTCCAGAATATTCATTAAAACCTAAAATTATCACTTAACTACAGCTACACTACTATAAACATTAAACTAAACAGAACTATAACCTATCCTAATTTTATGATACACACAAAAATGAACTACTCTATAAAAAAGGATAGTGTGATAAAAACAAAGAACTGGCAACGGCGCTTGAACCAATGAGTGATTTATACGCGAAAACACATTGGCGGCGAAAAGAGTAGATTTGACAGGATAAAAATGTAAAAACTATTACAAAGAACGTTGATTTAAAAAATGGGGTTCTTAGGGATTAGATCGTAAAGTAAATGTGAATAAGTGTCATACGACATATATGACAGCAGCTCGAAACAAATGAGAAGCGTTGAAAAGCCCTATTGTTTGATCATGAAATAATTTTACCGAATTACCCTCGATCTCTTAAGAATACCGATTTTTATTGCCCTCATGACAATTTAACATAATTTCTCTCTCCTTCGGGTGAAAAATTAAAACTGTCAAATTATCACTCGGGATACAAATAGTACTTTTCATCGCTTCTCATTTGTTTCGAGCTTCTGTCGTATGCCGTATATGTATTAATTAATTATATTGTCCTTTTCATGAGCATTTTTCAGTGCGTAACAAATGATAGGAAAAAGGGTAAGTCCGTGATAATACACATTTATGACATTTATTCTAACATGACATTTTAGTTAAATCTGACAGTTGTCACATTTTATTTTCAATTTGGAATAAAAACAAATCAAATGTGTTTCTTGCATTTATAAAATGGTATTTTCCTTGATTTGTATAGTCTTATAAATTATACAGATTATATTTGTAATATTATTATCTAATTAAAAAAAAATATTTTTTTTATTATGGCGCCATCTATCGGCAACTAGAATAACTAGAATAAATGTTATAAATGTCACCGATGGAATGTAATCACCGACGTGCGTTTTTTTCTGTCACATACAATTTAATGCGTTAGAAAGAAATCGAAAAACTGTGACGCACTGAAAGATGATCATGAGAAAAAGAATACACAGATTATAGGGCTTTTCATCGATTGTCATTTATTTCGAGCTTCTGTCATGTGTCACATAATATTAATATATCTACGTCATACGTCTTTGGTTTGTATCATTGGTTATACCAATAACGTATGTCGTAGATATATTAATACTATGTGACACATGACAGAAGCTCGAAACAAATGACTGTGAATGAGAAGCCCTATACATACGACATATTATGAGAGAAGCTCGAAACAAATGAGGAGCGTTGAAAAGTACTATTGTTAATTTTAGAGCTCTGTGTAATTGCAAGTGTTTATTTCATTTAAAGAGATTGTGACCAATAGAAACCTGCAAAAATCAAAAATTCAGCGGTAATAATTTTTGATAATTACCCTGCGTCAAGTAGCTTGGCAGATGTCCTTCGTTGTTACGCAAAGGACACCACACACATTTTATGGAAAATACAGTTATGAGCGCGCTAATAACCGGCAAAATAGCGCAAAAGATGGAAAACATGATACATATTGTGAATTGAAAATAGATGAAACTAGTAGAAGTGGAAATTATCGATATAAACGTATAAATTAACATTACATTACATAGTTTCCCACATTTAGACGTTGTGACAGAAGTATTTTATAAAAATTCTCCTGTCACAGTGACAATTGTCATACTCCTCCGATACGTCTAAAGGTGGGAAATTATGTAATGGAATGTTAATTTATACGTTTATATCGATAATTTCCACCTATACTAGCTTCATCTCTGTTCACTTCACAATGTATTGTGTATTGAGTTCCATCTTTTGCGCTATTTTGCCGGTTATTAGCGCTCTTATTACTGTATAACAGCACTCAAATAAAATAAAATTTACATCAATAGATTGGTCTCGAAATTTCAATAATTTCATATCGGTGCGCAAACTCTGAATTTTAATTAATAACGGCGTTACTGGTACTTAAAGTTGATCGAACTCACATTTTTAAAGTCTATAAAATTGTCATTCATAAATACTATTAGTCTAGCCTAGCGCCTATTGAAAACAGCCTTCCCATCGTGAGCTTAAGCCGATTAGAGGACGTACGACTGACCAAATTATACCTACTTTATTATTAATAATAATAAGATAAGCCTCTGCCTTAATCCCTCAAAAAGATTTATGGAGTAGCGAATTACAAAATCTTTCTTTTATTTATCCCATTAGATTTTAGATTTATTTATGTCAATTTACGCTCTTATTCAAAATACAGAGTTTGCGCAATGATATGAAATTAGTGTAATTTCAAGACCAATCTATCCATGTAAATTTTATTGAATTTGAGTGCCCATTATATTTTCCATAAGATGTGTGCGGTGTCCGTTAAAATTAAATAGACATTCAGTGACATTAATCACAATTAATGTTTTACAACTTGTTACACTGAACACCATGAGCAGATTTAGGAAATATTCAGACGAAGATATCATAAGCTGATTAACGAAGTAATATCAATCAATACAACGAGTCATATCTTCAAATAGACGAACAACATCACAAATATTGTTCGTTAAATATAAGGGGGATGTGACAGGTTTTATTCATGAAATAATCTTACCGAATTACACTCGAGCTCTTAAAATTACTGTTTTGTTTTGCCCTCGTGACAATTTGAGTCATTTAATCATAAAGCATCTGAGTGTATTTAGCAATATTTAAATAAACTATTTAGACACGTTTTGCGCATTCTAAATATTTAGGTAATATGTTTATTTTTTATGAAATCACGACTTCTGCGTTATTACATTGTTTTTTATTTTATGATAATACGTTGGTCATACTAGTAATGTCTAAGAACCGTGGGTCATACCATCATACCAGAAATATTATGAAAATTAAACATTCCCTATGATTCCCTACACGCTGTCACTGGAGAAACATGCCAATAAAAATTATATAAAAATAAGTGTCAGAATTCGAAGTGTCAAGTGTCAGTTTAAAATTTTTTGTTTTGTATTCATTCATCTATTCATTTCATTTTCATTTTTCATTTCATTATCAATTCATACTTTTCTCATAAACAACTTAAAAACGACTAAAAATGAATAATACAGAAGTACATGATACAGTGCAAGCGGCCAATATATACCTTAGCCGATTAAAATGGTTAAATAGTGAACTAGACCATGCAATGAAACAAATTCTAAGTACATTTGAAGAAACAGAGGCCAATGTTAGCAAAACTTTTTGTAATTTTAAGGAAGCCTTTATCGAAGCCCTTAATAAAAGAGAAAAGATACTATTGGACAAAGCCAAAAAGGTATTTTAACTATTCTTACTTATTTCATACATCATTATCATTCTTTTTGCCATTATCCCTGTAGGGGGTGGCCTCCATAATTGAATTTCTACATAAATTTCTATCTTGGATCATATCAACATCAATCCCCTCTACCGACATGTCCTGCCCCCACAATCTTCCGTGGTCTTCCTCTCCTACTCCTTCCAGGAACCTGCAGTTCAGTAATTCTATGTATTGGATGCTTAATGTCTCGACATTGAACATGACCAAACCATCTTAACCGATGCTCTCTAATTTTGGCATCAATTAGACAATGCGTGCCACTCTTGGACTTCCCCTAAAGGCTGATTCTCACTCTCATGCAAGGCAAGTGCTCGGCATGGGCAAGGCATCGGCTCGGCAAGATACATTTTACATAAAACCTTATGAACTTCACGGGATTAAATTCACACTATGCGTGCCAGGCACCGGCAAGCGACAGGCTTTGCATGCGACATTCTTTTCGAAACAATCTTTGCCTAGCATGTGCCGTGAAGATCACGACAGTGTGAATACCTTACCGGTAAGCAATCTGCAATATTGGTTGTTTAAAATCTGTTTTATAAAGACGATAGAGAAAAGAAGTATTTTGTTTTTGAAGAGGTCTCTCAATATGCGCCAATTTTTCTTCTTTTTTGGCATCATAACTTTGGATGGGTCTTTGCCTGTCTGGCTATGTCCTTCCATTCGGATTTCTCTTTTGTGCTTTTTCTCCATTGTCTTATGTTCATGGTTTTCATGTCGTCTTCCACGTCATCCATCCCTCTCGTTCTGGACCTTTATTTTTTTTTTCGCCTTCCTATCGGCTTCCATTGTAATATTTTTTTTGTTGTTTGTTCATTGTATTTTCTCTGCACATGTCCCAGCCATGACAGTCTTTGACTTTTCACAAATTGTACACTATCATAACCTTCATTAAATTCATAAACTCATTGTTTCTACTGATTCTCCATGTGCCGTCTTCCTCTTGCGCCGGGCCATATACTTTTCTCAGTATTTTTCTCTCGAATGTACTGAGTTGGCTTTTTCGTCATTGCTCAGGTTTCACAACCATACGGGTCTATTCAATGTTCTGTAGATAGTCATTTTGGTTCTTTTGTCTAATAAGTTCGGTGTCATCAATCTTTTAATAGCATACCCATCTGGAAATACGTGCATTAATTTCGATCCTTACAGAATTCTTCTGATTGATTTCTGTGCCCAGATATGTGAAGGCATCCACACGTTCAAGAGTATAGTTTTCTATTGTGATTTATGTAATTTTTATTGTCAGGTGTTCTTTTGACGGTCATGTAATTCATTTTTGCCTCGTTTATTTAAAGCTCCTTTTTTCGTGCTTCAGGATCAATGTTTTTGAACGCTTCAGTTAGTTGTGTCAAAGTGTAGAACTAGATCATCTGCATATGCAGTAATTTGTACTGTCTTGGTGTTTCATAGGGTTTTCTGATGAGTGACTCAAGAACTAGGTTAAATATTATCGTTCAATATGCAGCCATAAGTTGTTAAATTCATTCACTATCATTCGGTTATATTTAAAAAATTTTGTCTGATCGTCTAAAAGTTCGGAGTGTAAGATTGCAAATTCTCCTTCTTTTGTGCGTTTCTTTAGCATTTTAAGCACCCAACAACGTCTTTTTCTATTTCTGTAATATTTTTTTCCATTTTCTGTTTCTTCGTCTAATATTAGAGCAATTTTTATTAACGTTCAATTTCAACATTGTTAACTACACAAAGCAACCAACCCGCGGCAAGCCTTTCGCAGTGTGAATTGGCTCCGAAAACCTTGTCCGTGCCTTGCCGTTGCCGGTCCGGTTCCTTGCATGTCTAATGAGAATCAGGCATTATATACTTATTCCTAATTCCATCCTTTTTTGTTACACCACTCATCCATCTAAGCATTCTCATTTCTGCCACATGCAATCATTGTTCCTCTTTCTTTTTAACTGCCCAACATTCAGTTTCATACATAGGTGTAACCAGGGCGGGTTATAACCCCCCCCCCCCCCCATTTGGATGAACTTTGAGCTCTATACACTTATTAACACCATTACTGTTCCATACCCCTCAGAGACCATCAAGTAGTTGTAACCCCCCCCCCTCTTAGGGTCATCTTGGTTACACCTCTGATTCCATACATCATAGCAGGTCTTATGGCTGTTTTATACAGCTTCATTGAAATTTTTCTGTCACACAACACACCACTCACTTCCTTCCACTTCATCCATCCAACGCCAACCCTAATTCTGTTGCATGCATCTCCATCTATTTCCCCATTACTCTGTAATACCTATCCTAGGTACTTAAAACTCTCACTTTTCACAATCATTTCACTATTCAAAGATATCATTTTATTTGTAGTACAGTAGAACCCTGTAAATCCGAACCCCGCGAATCCGAACTTTCGGCAAATCCGAACCAACGGAAAGTGAAAAAATTTAAAAATTCAAGACAAAAACTTAAAAACATGTTTATTATACAGAGTAAAGCCAGAAAATTGGACAATGTAGGATTACTAGGACTTTGAAATTTAAAATTTCTTAAAAATAAATATTATACTTTTATATATATATATATATATATATATATATATATATATATATATATATATAAATATATATATATATATATATATATATATATATATATATATATATATATATATATATATATATATATATATATATAGGTTTATAAAGTGTTTATAAAGGTTAAACACAAACTTACTTTGGTTCTCTTGTAGTCAACTTGAGTCCAAAAATATTGTCCACACTCTTGTGAGAGCGTTTGGCTACTCAAAATCACAATGAAAGCTTGAACTACTAGTTAAGGCTAACTTTCGGATAATCCGAACTTTTCGGAATCCGAACAGGCTGTCCCCCCAATTAGTTCGGATTTGCGGGGTTCTACTGTACTTCCATCTTTAAACGAACATTCTAAATCCTCTTGTCTTTGTCCTACTAAGTTTTTTCCTCAAATCCCTGTCTCCACTATTCCAGTTTTTGTTCTAAGTCGCCTTCACTATTTCCCACATCAACAGTATACATTAAGCACCAGGGAATGTTACCCTCTACTTAGTTTCGCTGTTAACTGATCCAAATTTAATAAGTGCTGAGCACAGAGCCTTGGTGCAATTGTACTTACACATGCATTTATCAGTCTGTCCCACACCTGTCCTTTCACTAGTGTTACTCCCTCATACATATCTCACAATCTTTACATATTCACCTTAGGGTGTCCTTTCTGATTGAGTGTCCACCACAGAATTTCTCGAGGAACTCTATCATATGCTTTGTTGATCTGTTGTTGATCTGCCCTGCATACAGCCAAATTGAATAAGATATTTCGATTATTTATATCATATTATTATTTATACCATTATACATATATGAAATGGATAGAGTTATTTGAAAAGGAACCAAGCGCCTATTTAGTAGTTCGGAGAAAATTACGTTAGAAGGTTAGTTTAAAAAATAAATCGTTGGTGTTGGCGCTTGGTGTTCTTGTTAATAGATGTCGTTATAGACGTTCTGGGGCTTAGATATTTTTAGAATATTCAATATACTCCAGTAGAAATCGGTTGGTGGTAATTTCTTAATATTCTCGAATTTGTCGCTTGGTTCCTTTTCGAATAACTCTATCCAAATTATATATCAACATCATTTCAGACAAAAATTGAAGCCCTGGCTCCTCTAAGAGAATGCCGCAGCATGATTTTAGATAAAATTGAATCTACAGTTAAATTAATTAATACTGGGTCAGCAATAATTAGCTCCGAATTTAAAAATATGGAAATATTTTCAAAAAATGCAAGCTTATTGGGAACTCTTCCGGAAGTTCCAGAGCTCAAAGAAGTGCCTTATATAAGTTTTAGTTATGAACCATCTCTAGAAATTGAAATAGTGGATAAATTGTCTGAGTTAGGAGATATTTATAAGATTCCTCCAGTACAGGTATGTTTTCAAATTTAAAATTTCACAAGTGTTTAACAAGGGGGATAGAGTTTTAAATTAAGCTTTCACAATTTTATAAAAACATACACCTCATGAGAAATTAATTTAATAAGAAATTAATACTCAAAAATTAAAATTGTGATGTAACTAATTAACAGAAAATCGTACGACCACCTTTAGATCTGTAAAATTCTGCCCACAACAATCTTAGTCTAGGCGCCGGAGGGGTCACCGTGTCCTTTTAATTCTGATGGACAATCTCAACGCTTTCTTTCAAGGCTCTGGCTCATTAACTAAAAGAGTTACAAAAAAATGTTTCAAATAAAATTTGTTCCTTAATAAAAAACGAAGAAAATAACGTTTACTAAACTCAAATCCAATAATTAGAACTCAAGGTATTGTTAAATTAGTGCACAATGCAAATTTCAAATTGCAAAATACGTATTTTTCGAAGCTTTATCGATCGTAACTCGGCTTCTACGTATGCAAATGAGCATTAGAAGGTCTCATTGTAAATCTTAATTAATAGGTTTCTAAACATAGTTCGTTAAATTATTTTGTCTTCATTTGTTTTAAAGTTATACTTACCCGTTTAAATTTATAATTTTCTTAAAAAAATTGTACATTAATTTGTTTATAAGGGTTTCAAGCAAATTTGAGCCATAAACATTTATACTTTAATTAACAATAATGATAGAAGAACTCAAAAGGAACAATTTGAGCTTACGAAAATGTTCGTAAGTTTATTTTTGGCCAAGATATCGATATTTTAATGGCGCGCTATGAGGTGCAAGATCGGCTCACAGTCAAGTAATATCGCGGTAAAGACACCTTTCGACTGCTCTCGTGTTACATTATTTTGCTCAGGAGGCCTTGCCTATTCTTAAGAAATAATATCAGCTGACTTTTTAGTTATATTTCCGAAATATTAGTTTTTAATGTTTTTTTCTCGTTTAGTACAAAAAAATAGAAGACAAAGTAAATAGAATGAAAGGTTATACGAGGTACAGTATGATGATTTAATATAAGAAATATATAAAATTTTATTAGGATCTTCAAAAATGAAAAATGAAGATATCGTATATATACGTAGAAATTTTAATTTGCATGGAGAAGTTAGCACGTGAACCTTAACACTATGAGCATGAGCCGATCTTGCTCCTCATAGCGCGCCATTAAAATATCGACATCTTGGCCAAAAATAAACTTACGAACATTTTCATAAGCTCAAATTGTTCCTTTTAAGTTCTTCTATCATTATTGTTAATTAAAGTATTAATGTTTATGGCTCAAATTTGCTTGAAACCCTTATAAACAAATTAATGACCAATTTTTTTAAGAAAATTATAAATTCAAACTGGTATAACTTTAAAACAAATGAAGACAAAATAATTTAACAAACTTTGTTTGGAAGCCTATTAATTAAGCTTTAAAATGAGGCCTTCTAAGGCTCATTTGCATGCGTAGAAGCCGAGTTACGATCGATAAAGCTTCGAAAAATACTTATTTTGCAATTTCCAATTTGCATTGTGCACTAATATTCCAATATCTTGAGTTTTAATTCTTGGATTTGAGTTTAGTAAATGATTTTTTCTTCGTTTTTTATTTTTTCCAAACTACAAAAATTCGTTATTTGCTTTTAACTCCATTTTTTTTAAAAACTAATCATTGTAAGCCGGTCAAACTTCTAGAACCTATTAATAATACATAAGTAAAAAAGACCAAATAAGGTTAATGACTAATTTTAATTAGGGTGGTGATTAGAGGGTTGCTTGCGATCACTTTTCCACTGAAAAAAAAAATGGGGACTAACATTCTTTCCATAATAAGTCACTTAATTTTTGAGCTAGAGACTTTTTTTATTTCTGGTAATAGATATTTTTAAGTGCTTTAAATTACTTTGAACAAGTTTTCCTCGAAAAATGCATAGTTTTCCCGTCTTTTGACTTTGGAACTACAATATTTAGCATTTAACAAAGAAGAGCCAAGATATTTATAATAAAGTATAGCTCGATTACTATTTAAAATAGAAAAGAGAATTTAAAAAAATTGGTTATTTTTTCAAAAGTTACATTTTTGTTAAGTAAAGTTGTTTTGATAAAATGAAAACTTTTGGAGTTATTAGCAGAAAACTTATTAAAAAACATTGATTTTTTCGATATAAAACTAACACTTTCTATTGGGACCGTGCAAGTTCGGCAAAGCGACCTCTATTTCTACGCTCTGTACTTTTATTCGCACTTTTAATTATATTGGCCAATTATATTAGTCCTGGTTGCTGGATAAAATTGTCAAGACCATAGTCCAAAAAAATAATAAGAAAAAATAAGATGCAGGTTATGTTTAGCAAACGTAAACAATTGTATGTAGTAAATAAAATCAGTTATTAAAATGCAGTACTGCAAGCAAAATACAATTAATTAAATTTACCTTTATATAATAATTGCATATCATATCAATATTGTGGAGCAATATATAATTTTTCTGCGTCAATGACAGAAGGTATGAAATATACGTCAACTTGACAATTTCAATTGACAATATGAATTATTTAAGATAGTTGCAATATTTCTCCGCGACTCGCCCACGGTCGTTTCTCGTTTCCCTTTCCAAGTACTTGCACACCGCGAATAGCGAATAAATCGAAAACTATCAATTTTATCAAAAATATTTATAAAACATTTTTTGCTTTGAATTAACGTTTTTACAAACTTTTGCGGTTAAAATATAACAACAAATTTACACCCCCGAGATGGGGTGGCAACCACCCCCATGGTAAAAGCTCCTCTCGGCATGATATAGATTTTGATCCTTGGACTATTGACTACTTATTCTCCAATTTTCAAGCAAATCGATCCATTCTATAAAAATTGCGAGGTTTTGTGCTATTTTAAGCTTCATTACTTGGACTAATTGTGAACAATATTAGATAATATGCTGATGTACACCTTAGTTCTGGCTAATTGTGGAGAAGGCATTCAAAGTCTAATAAACAAAATAGAACGAACCTGTGATCGGTATGGATTAAAACTCAATGTTAAGAAAACTAAATTTATAATAGTTAGCAAACAAAATTATATACAGGATGATGGTATAAAAGTCAGAGATACCACACTGGACAGAGCAGACCAGAGCTGGGATCCGACCACAGAAATTAAAAGCCGAATAGAACAAGCCTGAGCTACCTTTGTAAAAATGAGAAACATACTTTGCAGCCACAATCTTAGTATTGACCTTTGCTTTTGAATGACATATTGCTATATCTTTACAGTCCTACTTTATCATATAGATAAAGTGGGTAAAACATCATCTACAAAATTGGACTACATACTGACAAATATCGAACCACATCTTTATAAATCAAATGTTTTCGAGGGGCACTTCAGTGGCCATAAAGCATTTTCACTTAGTGTAAATTTGCAAGCCAATCAAGTATCGAAAAAAGATAAAAAACCCATCAGTTACAGGGATATGTCAGATGAAAATATGATGATGTTTAAAGCAGGGATTTCTTCTACAGTTTTTGATGAAGTTTATTCCCAATTGAATGCTGAATATGCCACAAATTCATTTGTTAGCATTTTAGATTACAATCTAAATTTCTTCTTCTTCTTCTTTTTATATAGACATTACTCTGTCTGTTTTTCAATGTGCCTCCAGTAAGTTGTCATTCCATCGTTTTCGTGGTCTTCCCACTGATCGTCTTCCTATTGGGGAACCGTCTCTCGCCGTCCTTACTACTCTATTTGTTGTCATTCGGCTTATGTGGTCGTTCCATTCTACTCTTCTGCTTTTCACCCAGTTATTAATGTTGTCCACCTTGCATCTCCTTCGTATATCTGCACTTCTAGCTCTATCCCACAGCGTCTTACAACCATTTTTTGCAATGTTTTCATCTCTGCTGTTTCTAGCATTCTTTTTGTCCTTTCTGTATCAGGTCGTGTTTCTGCCGCGTATGTCATTATTGGTCTGATGACTGTTTTGTAAATTCTGCCTTTCACTTCTTTTCCGATGTTTTTATTTCTCCATATTGTTTCATTCAGGCAACCTGCGGCTCTGTTTGCTTTATTCACCTGATCTTCCACTTCTGTTTCGAGCTTTCCGTAACTGCATAGTGTGATGCCTAGATATTTAAACTCCATGACTTGTTCTATTATTTGACCCTCCAGCTCTAATTTACACCTTATCAGTGGCGTGCGGTGACATTTTCGGAAGAGGAAGCGATTCAATAAGGGTTTCACAAATATTTTCTTACGAGGGTCGAGATCAAAACATATACCTACTTAATAGGTGTATACCTAATGTATTACCTGTTAACTTATATCGACTAAAAACAAGAACTACAAAAAATTAGGTATAGTGTTTAACCCAGTCTGAGAGACATGCACACGCCTTGAGAATGAGATTCGGGTGATACAAATTCATTGAGGCAAGGAGGATTTACTCTTATAAGCGGGCGTCACTCCATCCCGCCCCAATGCTTCATACTATCCACTTCCCCTCCGATAGCACTCTGATGCGCTATATGGGCTCTCTATCAGCAAAGTGCTTATTATGTGGGAGTCCTGGATACAAGGACTCACAAACGAAATCCTACCCCGATCAATGCAGGTTAGTGACTCTAGCGACTTAGTATATCGTATATCTAGTGACTTATCATCGATCTGTACTGCTTGCTCAGGGTCGAGTCCCTGCTCCAGGCTTGGTTTCTTTAAACTTAAAAGAAGAGTTCTATTCAAAATTGTTTTTATATTCCGATTTCGAATCACCTTCCATAACACACAACTTTCAACAATATGACACTTATTTACTTATACTTAAGTCCTATTCTCTTATTAACCAATGCAAATTTTTTGTCGATAACATCGTCGTAAAATTTTGGATTTTCTGATAATTGTTTAATAAATGCACTCTTTTTCAATGGATAATAGGGCTAACTTGTAAAGTATGTCTTCACTTGTAAAATTTATTGTAAAACTTTTGATGCGTTTTAATACTGAAAAACTTCGTTCAACTGATGCACTTGTAGCTGGGATAGTTAGTACCTACTACTTAATTCACACAACTTGCCCAATTCACACAGAGACTGATTTAAACCAGTAGTATTCAAAAAATTCAACCGATTCCTAAGTATTTCTTTATCACTAATTTCATGTGTTTTATAAATGACATTTAACTGAGAATGCAAAGCTAGATTATAAAAAAAATCATAATTTAATCGTACTGAATTAAATAGGTACATACCTCTGTGGGAGATTTTAATGAATTATAATTAGACATATTAAAATTACATAATTCTACATATTTTATTTCTTTAAAATTTTCAAAGTGATAATTCATTTGTTGTAGAATATTATCAAAAATTTTGATGTATAATCGTTGATAGGTCTCTCTTTCGCCGACAATATCAATCATCATTATTTTTCTTTTAGGTTCGAAGCCCATATTTTCAGCTTTATCCCAAATATTTTTAAACAGCTCATTTTTTTAATCATCATAAGTCATCAAATTGTCTTATACAAAATGCAATGTCACTTGACTTCGTCTGTAAAATGTCGTAGGTACTATAAAATATCAGTAAAAGGAAAAATCTCAAAATGTCAAATAAAATATTAGTAAAAATATTAAGCAAAAAATTGAAATCGAGCCATTTGTACCTAAATACAGTCGGAAAAATGAAAGAATACCCATGACCGAACATATAAAACACGCTGTATTTTCCTGTCACCGTGTCACAAAGAAAATTGTTCAGTGCAAGTACATGTAACCATAATTATTACATGTACTTGCGCTGTCCAACTTTTTGTGTGCCACGGTGACAGGAAAATACAGCGTGTTTTATATGTTCGTTCATGGGTATTCTTTAATTTTTCCTACTGTACCTACCCCTTAAAGCAGCAGTAACAGACTCCGCATCTCGTTGTCGAATCGGAAGCGGTCGGACGAGCATTTCCAGGCGTATCAAAATTCGCGTGAAAGGAACATGACTAGCGAGTGAGGTTATTAAATCCTGACCAATTTTTGAACGGGACAAATGCATGACAAGCAGCGTTTTTGAGATGCGCTTCCGTCAGGACCGGACTGAATCGTTGAATTGTGTGCTTATTTGAGACCGTTCGTATGCGATCAAATTTTAATAATGTTTCAATGCCTATTAGTTACATAATAGATTACTTAGATTAGGGAAACATTGTTGATAATTAAATACTAATTAATAATATATGTATTTTCTTATACGGAAGTATAGGGAAGCTGTGCTTCCCCCGCTTCCATGGACCGCACGCATCTGCACCTTATTAGATCTGCTGTTATAACCATGCATTTAGTCTTTTTTGGGGAAATTAACATGTTAAATTTTCTAGCGGTTATATTAAATTCGTGCAGCATACGTTGTAAATCATCTTCACTTTGAGGTGATTAGTACTGCGTCGTCTGCATAGCAGATTATTTTAAGTTGTTTTTCTCCCATTTGGTATCCTTTTTTTGTTTTTACTTTTTTTATTATTTCGTCCATGATCAGGTTGAACAACAGAGGACTTAGGGAATCTCCCTGTCTTATCCCATTACCAGCTTCAATTGGGTCAGTTAGTTCTTCATCTACTTTTACTTTTATTGTGTTGTTCTGGTAGATATTTTCGATCGTTTTAATTATTCCTAGAGGTACCTCTCTTGCGTACAATAAATGGATAACGTCCTTTAATTTTACCCTGTCAAATGCCTTCTTAAGGTCCACGAAACATAAGTATGCCGGGCTGTTGTATTCTAATGATTTTTCTTGAATCTGCCTCATTATAAATATAGCGTCGGTGCATGATCTTCCCGACCTAAAACCTTGTTGTTCTTCTGCTAATGTTATAATTTTATTCAGTTTGTTTGTTATTACTTTGGTCGTTAATTTTAGTGTTGTGTTTAATAAATTAATTCCTCTGTAATTATCCGGGTCCGATTTTTCTCCCTTTTTGAAGAGAGGTATTAGGATGCTTGATCTCCATTCTTGTGGTATTCTGTTTTGTTCTATTATCTTTTGGATTAGTTTTAATAATTGTTTGGTCAGGCCTTGTCCTCCATACTTTAGGAGTTCATTCGATATTCGGTCCTCTCCTGGTGATTTTCTATTTTTTAATTTCATTAATGCTTCCGTTACTTCTGCTTCTTCAATATTTATTTCTTCGTTTGTTGTCACTTCAGGTGTTGGTGGTTCGTTATCGTTATCTTTAGCAAACAGAGATCGAAAATAGTCTGCCAATCTAAATTTGTATTGTCCAATAAAAACACGGTATAAAGCACACAAAACAAATAAGGCTAAGTACATGGGTAACAAATGAGGTAAGACACGCTAGTGAAAAACTAAAAAATCTACGCTGGATAGCAAAACATATAGGGAGTCTCGGGTCACAAGATACCTATAAACAGGCAAAACAAGAATATAATTCTCTATTAATAAATACTAAAAAAAACTTTCATAGTGACTTAATTAATCGATCTTACAATATACCAAAAACAATTTGGAATTTAGTAAACAGGGAAACTGGTAGGCAAAAGAACAGGTCTGATATTATTCTACATTATGATAATAAAATTATTACCAAGTCTTGTGATATTGCTAATTCGTTTGCCTCATATTTTGCTACAATTACAGAATACAATCTTCAAACTCATTTTGACACATCGTTATTGAAATAAAAAATACAATCGATCAATTAAAAAATAAGCCTAGTACTGGTATTGATAACATATCTGTAAAAATAATAAAACTGATAAGTGATCATACATCGAATCCTTTAACCCATTTAGTTAATCTCTCAATAACAACCAGCCAATTTCCATCCATATTTAAAATGGCAAAAGTTATTCCAATCTTCAAAAAGAATGACCCTCATGATATTTCAAACTATAGACCAGTATCTGTCCTTAGCATAATTTAAAAAGTAATAGAGAAGGTTGTATACAACAGAATGTTAAATTTTATAGAAGAATACAATTTATTAACTCCAAACCAACACGGATTTAGACCAAAAAAGTCGACACTCACGGCTGCATGCAGCTTGTTTGAGCGTATTTATGATGAATTAGATAGTAACAACCACGTGACAGGACTATTTTTTCACGAGCACGATCTATCACGAGCTTTTGACTGCTTAGACATAACATTTATTCGCAATAAATTATATAACGTTGGTTTTAAAGGGATATTTCTAGAATGGGTAATAAATTTCTTAAGTGACAGGAAGACTGTTGTTAAAATTAAAGAATCAAGCTCAGAACCATACACGACAAATAAAGGAGTACCACAGGGAACCGTGCTGGGACCATTATTATTCCTAATTTTTATTAACGACCTACCAGATCACATAAGGGCACTTATAATATCAATGTTTGCTGATGATACCTCGTTGATAGTCTCTGCACGTACACTCGAAGAATTAAAAATGACAATGAAGACTGTTGTTGACTGCTTTATACGCTGGTGTAATACCAACAGACTAATATTAAACATTGACAAGACAGAAATTATTTATTTTCATTCATACAACTCATCTACCAATGACTATATCTTAACCATCCATGATAGAAACAATATGTTATGGTTCTTTTCATGAGGATTTTTCAGTGCGTCACAAATGATAGAAAAAAAGGTAAGTGCGTGATAATATACATTTATAACATTTATTCTAATATGACATTTTAGTTAAATCTGACAGTTGTCAAATTTTATTTGCAATTGGGCATAAAAACAAATCAATTGTCTTTATTGCATTTATAAAATGGTATTTTCTTTGATTTGTATAGTCTTATAAATTGTACAGATTACATTCGTAGATATATTATATAATTAGTAAATAAATTTGTTTCTATTATGGCGCCATCTATCGACAACTAGAATAATTACCAAAGTAATCACCGACGTGATTACAACATATTGGCCGTCAGATAGTAATAAAATTCCAGACGCCATAGACTTTTGTATCACGAAAGGTATTGATACTAAGAAATGTAAAGCAGAATCTTGTTTTGATTTATCATCCGATCACTCTTTAGTAATAATAAAGGTTAATTTTCAGATTACAAATAAAGAAAAACAACCTTCTCTGTACAACAGTAGGACGAACTGGAACATATTCCGGGACAAACTAGATAATTTAATTTCCCTAGACATACCGTTAAAAACTGTACTAGACATCGAAACAGCAGTCGAAAACCTAACAAAGAATATACAAGAAGCATCTTGGTTAGCCACTACAAACTATGAAACACCTCTAGGCAAAAGTGAAACATCCCCTACAATTAAAGAAAAAATTGCTGTCAAAAGACAATTACGGAAACAATGGCAACAGGCAAGGACTGGTGAAAACAAGAAGAAACTTAATAAAGTAACCAAAGAATTGAAACAACTAATTCAAGAAGAGCTAAACCAAGGCATTCAAGACTATCTAGAAAGTCTTACACCTACAGAAGCAACGGAATATTCATTATGGAAAGCAACAAGAAAACTCAAATCAAGATAAAATAAACAAGAATATCAATGTTTGCTGATGATACCTCGTTGATAGTCTCTGCACGTACACTCGAAGAATTAAAAATGACAATGAAGACTGTTGTTGACTGCTTTATACGCTGGTGTAATACCAACAGACTAATATTTAACATTGACATGACAGAAATTATTTATTTTCATTCATACAACTCATCTACCAATGACTATATCTTAACCATCCATGATAGAAACAATATGTTATGGTTCTTTTCATGAGGATTTTTCAGTGCGTCACAAATGATAGAAAAAAAAGGCAAGTCCGTGATAATATACATTTATAAGGTGCGTTCGCGGGAGCCTGTCGACGACTAGTCGGCGACAAATTAGCAGCAAAACGCATGCGCACTTTAAAATGATATAATAAATATCGTTAATAGAAAAATATACAAGGTATATTTACCTTGTATAATTTAGTAATTAGTTATTAATAATAATTAAGAGTAAATAGACCTTGTTTATTTATCTTTTAACGGTATTATTTATATTAAGTGAGGTTAGAAATTGTCGGCGACAATTTGTCAACTGTACCCGCGAACGCACTTATAACATTTATTCTAACATGACATTTTAGTTAAATCTGACAGTTGTCAAATTTTATTTGCAATTGGGCATAAAAACAAATCAATTGTCTTTATTGCATTTATAAAATGGTATTTTCTTTGATTTGTATAGTCTTATAAATTGTGCAGATTATATTCGTAGATATATTATATAATTAGTAAATAAATTTGTTTCTATTATAGCGCCATCTATCGACAACTAGAATAATCACCGAACTAGAATAATTACCAAAATAATCACCGACGTGCCTTTTTTTCTGTCATATACAATTTAATGCGTTAGAAAGAAATCGAAAAACTGTGACGCACTGAAAAATGCTCATGAGAAAAAGCATATCTTCCACTCACTCTACAAAGTTTTTGGGTGTGTTCATTGATTGTAATCTCAAATGGTCAGAGCAAGTGAATGGGGAACTTGCACATTTTTTTTTATTACATAATAATGTTCAGTTTTGTATAAAAATGAGATTTCCAAAATTTCCCGCTTCAAAAACTCATAATAACTTAGAAATACAAATTTAAAGTCTTCTTTATTTTAAAGTAGTTCAGACGGCCCGTGACGTCACATAGTTTTACATTAGTTTTTTATATGGTTATATCAGTGATGTGGGAGGGTCACGGTTATTAGACTTTATTACGGTTGTCTTGTCCGACGGTGGTGGGGAGACTTATATTTTTGACCTTACGTCACAAGAGTTTACATTCCCATATTTTTAAATTATTTTCGATCATTGAATGTGTGTTATTGTGTATATATGTGTATTATTTGTGTTATTATGAAATAATAAGACAAATAGTACACCTTTTATCTTATACCGGGTGGTGAATCGTAAAAAGGGCCATAGGAAACTCAATGTAAAATTCTGAATTGTTGAATTCCTGCTTCCCTAATTATTCTACATCAAAAGTCATGAGATAATACTTGTAGAGAATTAAAATCTGTATTCAAATCAAAAGTTAAAATTGTTCTACGATTTAAATGCATTCCAAAATTTTGAAAAATATGATACATTTGCCACAATAGGTATGCGTGTAAAAGTAAGGCCACACGTTACTATTTAACTGACAGTGCTCACACCATTGACTGAATAAAAAAATCTTTATTATTAATCCTTTCTCCGCAACTGAGAGTATCTTATCAACTGTATTGTTTTTAAACAATAGATGATAAAATAAAAATATTGACAGTTCAAAAATGTGAAGATTATTGCATTGTGTGTGGCCTAAGTTTGGGCTGAAAACTAAAATGTATTACATTTTTACAAAATTTTGGAATAAGTTTAATTACGTAGACCAATTTTAACAGTTATTTCCAATACAGATTTCAATCCTCTTCAAATAGTTTCTAATGTCTTTTGATGTAAAATAATTATTAGGGAAGCTGGAATTCAACAGTTCAGAATTTTACATTGAGTTAATGCAAAACCTTGACGCATGTCAAAATTCCCAATGTGTTTTAATTGTATTCATTTTTTTCGAATCCTGAGAAAACTAATAAATATTTTTGAAAAATTTAAACTCAGAATGAAAGACTACATTATTACCGAGGGCTGAAAGTCCCTGAAAACTTCTATAATGTTTATTTTAATAAGTTACAGGGCTGAAAATAAAAGAGAAGTGTGATATTTAATTTCAAATATTTTATTCAATAGAATCTGCTTGTTTATTCTAAGGGGCTTTCCGCCCTCGGTAATAATGTAATCTTGCATCCTGCGTTTAAATTTTTCTAAAATACTTGGTTTCCTCAGGATTCGAAAAAAATCATATTACGATTCAAATGACAGTAAACTCTCGTGACGTAATCTCACCCTTAATGTTCATTGGTTAGTCGATTTAGGCTACCGTAGTAATGTCTAAGAACCGTGTGGGAGGGTTATATGTAAGTATATTCTTCTTCTTCTTCTTTAGTTTATTGGCCTCCACCTACTTGGGTATTTGGCCACAGCATCGTCGCGAAATATGGGAAAATATTTATATTGTAATGACATTTTTTTATCGTATGTCATTGTAATAATATAAAAAATATACCAGTTTGTTGGGATTGGAGTTTACAGTTTTTGAAGGAAAAAAGAGAAAGATTAATATGGAAAATAAAGAAAAACTTTATAAGTATTGTTTAGTGCCATTCTGTACAAGTACAAGCATTCAAAACCCCAATAAAATATTTATTAGATTACCAAGGGATAAAAAACGCCTTTAAAGTGGTTATTTGCATGTCGAAAAAATATATTTCAGATAATACACAAGGTCTTCATGTATGTCAAGATCATTTTATCGTAAGTAGTCTGTTGTCTGCTTAATAGTGTTAAATAAAACAAGTATATTTTTTCATATCTCTGTGTTTTATAATATTGCCACTATACTTTAAGTTTTATCGTTAAATACTTATGAGAATAATAATCAGAATAAAATCACAGTATAAAATTAGTAGGTATAATGGGAGTATAATATACATAATATATGTACTTACTTATCTGCTTTAACTCCCCGAACTTCTCTGACGGAAAAATTTTCACTTTTTTGAAAATATGTAGCCACCATACACATATCAACTATAGGTAAGTTATCAGACTGCCCTTTACAAAAACCCTCTTCGGTCATTTTAAAAAATATATCTTAAAAACACTCAAATATATCAGAAATAGAAATTATCAAATATATTTATAAAACTTAGAGTGTCAAAACGAATGCCAAACCTATGAGGGAACTTACACATTTTTTTATTACGTAATATTATTCAGTTTCCTTTAAAAATAATATTTCCAAACTTTCACGCGATAAAACCTCATAATAACTTAGAAGATAATTTAAAATCTATATATTTTTTCTGTTTTTTGGCCTTGGTTTAGAAGAACCCTTAGCCAATGTAAAATAGTTCAAACGATCAAAAACGCTTGTGACGTTACATAACTGTATTTTCTACTGACGTTTATAATGTCTAATTTAAAATTATATACAATTTTGTTTACTTTGTTGGTGCAGAATGTACATGCACAACTATATGACGTCACTATGCGTTTTGGACCACCTGTTTCAATTTGAATTTTTAATCGTCTTTAGGGGCCAAACGAAAGAGAAACAAAACTTTTTTTATCTTTGATACATGTTTTAAATTATGTTCTGTTGTGATTTATAACATTTTTTTCGAATTTAAAAATTTATGCAAGTTCCCTATTCAGTGAACATGAAATTGAATAAAGCTTTTTATGCTATATCTAGAATTAAAAACACACTACCCATCTCGGCATTAATGAACGTTTATTATAGCCTTGCTTACAGCCAGATGTGCTATAATGTAATTTTGTGGGGGAATTCAGTAGATAGTAACAAAGTATTCATTACCCAAAAAAAATTATCAGTAGTAATTGCACAAGAGCTCTAAAATTATCGAATTTTTCCAGAGTGACACTTTGAAGTTTTATTTTCACGACCCGAAGGGGAGTGAAATTATATCAAAGTGTCACGAGGGCAAAAATTTGATAATAATTTTAGAGATCGAGTGCAATTTGTTGCGATTATTTCATGAATAAAACTGTTCAAAACCAAAATTTTATTGTAATTTATTTATGTAAGTACAAATTAGTACAATTAAACACACAGTTGTTATAAATATTTGACGGTTGAAAGTCATCACTTTTATAATTTTTAAAACATTAATTGTCATTAATGTCACTGAATGTATTTTTTCGTAGCAACGAAGGGCATTTGAAGTAATATACTTGACGACGGGATATTATCAAAAATTATCAGTTTAATTTTTATTTCTGTAGCTTTTTATTGGTCAGAATCTCCTATGAATGAAATAATCCGTAAAATTTTTAATTTGGATTGTCAACAATCTTGTAAATCAATGTTTATTAAACATCAAATTTTAACTTTCTACTGCCTATATATCTATAAATGTTTACTTTATGTAAAAGAGTAAATCAATACATTTCCAGTAAATTCAGACAACCACTATTACAATACAAGAAGTGCTGAATCTTTACGAGTTCCTAAACACAGAACATCCAAATTTCAAAATTGCTTCAGATATATGGGACTGACCTTATACAACCATTTGCCAAAACTGTGAAAGAAATACCAGTTTCCACTAAATTAAAAAAAAATGTTAAAGATTTACTCTTAAGAAAAGCATATTATTCTATAAATGAATATCTTGAGAACAAACTGCAGTAGCTTCATATTTTACTTGTAAAAATGTTATTTTATATATTTTATGTTTTGTCAATTTTGTTACACTGTGAATATTGTATTATACACATTAATGTTTTTTATACTGAATTCTGTAGTGACGTATCCTATACATCCTATACATTTATTTTGAATGTCTTAAAGGATCAATAAAGTATGACTATGACTATCGAGTGGAGCATGGACTCTAAGTGAGGCTATGCTTAAACACTTAGAAGCCTTGAGATGTGAGTATACTGACGACTACTAAGAATAAGCCGGGTCGACAGAGTTAGAATAAATGAGGAGATTGGTATACCAATAGGAGACTTTGGGAGACTGAACCAAATGGCACAACTGCTCATTATAATAAAGAGTCACAGGCTGGAATACTTCAGTAACATTATGAGAGACCCTGAAAAATATGAACTTTGACATCTGTTCATTCTGGGAAAGATCCAAGGTAAACATGGTCCTGGAAAAAATGGCACGGAAAATCTACTAATCATTATTTAGAGCTGCTGTCAATGAAGTCACAATAGCCAACATAATCTCCAACCATCGATAGTGGAACTAGAAGATTCTTACTTCTATTCAAAGAATCATTCGACAATTGCGAAATGAAATTGGAGAAAATGAAAAAGACAATAATGCTGTACCATATCAGGTGAAAAAGACAGAAAGTTTTCTACCCAAACAAAAAAATACCCAAAATGAACTGGCCACCGAATATGTCAGACATGCATCTCATGGAATATGTATGTGAACATCTTTCCGGATAAATATTCAATTCAGAAAAATAACCTGTAGTACTTTAGGACGATCAAAGAGCAATCCTTTAGAACTTCAATTGTCGCTATTCAAGAAAAGTGGAGAAGTTGTTGGGTCAGGCGCTGGACCCTATCAGACGAATAGTTTTTCAAAATCTTAGTTTGAATATTTTTCACCGATCTTTTGGAAGGCTCATGTTAAGTCAGGTTATCCGATTTTAATTTAGAAAACATATTACTAAAATTCAAAATTTATTCTCCAACTTGTACACTCACCGGTACAAAATTCCACCACAAAAAGTTTTTTGACAATTTATAACTTTATTTACCTACATGTATTGATATCGTTTGTTATTATTCCGATAACAAAAATTTTTGGCTTAGATGGCATTATACGGGGTTGAATGGAAGCGTTGTATTTTTTCCTAACTTTAAAAAATTCTGTGGAAAAATTGTAGGGCTCATTTTGTTTCATACTCTGTAGTATCTCGGAGTAATCTCTTTTCTTGTAAAAGCTGTAAGTAAAAACACTGCTTTGAAGGTTCCTTTAATTAAAAATATCAAACGCACTAAAATTAACAACACAAAACAAAATTAACAACAAAACAATTCAATAGCGGGTATTATGTCACTTCTCTCAGCAACGACTGCTCGCAATCTGTTTGGCATCGAATTAATAAGATGTGTTATGCCTGGGGAATAGCCCGATAGTCCTCTACCAGGGCTATAACTGTATAAAATTTTCTGGGGTCCTAGGCTAGGATGACGGCGAATAGCTATTTTCGATTCATCCCATAAATTCTCGATAGGATTGAGATCTGGGCTGTATGTGGGCCATTCTAATCTTATCAATCTAACCTCTATTTAATATATTTATATTTATGAGTCAATCAGTGTTTGTATTTACAAAAACTTGTGCAGCTCTTACAAGAAAAGAGATATTTGGATAATTCCAAAAACAAAATCTTAGTGATGCCTCCGGGATAATTCGAAAGGAGTATGAAACAAAATCAGCTTTTCAATTTTTCCACAGAATTTTTTAAAGTTAGGAGAAAATACAGCGCTTCCATTCAGTCCCTTATAATGCCATCTAAGTAATTTTTTTTATTACCGGAATAATAACAAACGATATCCATAATGTACCTACAAACTGACGCATGAATCTAGAAAATAAAGTTATAAATTGTCAAACTTACCACGTTGACGGACAGAACGTCTATTAGACCGGGAGATATTATACAGAAGTTCAGCCAAGATTTTCTAAGTCCTGCCTTTTGCAATACTGGAAGGGTAGACGATGTACTTACAATCTGTGGAAACATCCACTTTCCTGTGACTTTTTCCTGTAAAAATTAGATTTTCCCAAAAAATAAAAATAAGGTTTTGCGATGAATTTCTAAGTCCTGCCATATCCGTAGATAGACAGGATACTATCGATTTTATGAAGAAAATTTTTTGGGCAGGAGGGTTGCAAACGTGGTAACGGAGTATATATGTATACAAACATGTAAGGAAAAAAAATGAAATTTTCATGATTTTCTAGGTCCTGCTAACTAAATAAACTAAACATATTTATTTCAAAATGATCAAGAAAAATATTGGCATGACGTCTCCTAGTGTTTAAGTATACTTGTCCCTTGGAAAATTCTGCGGAAAATTTTCACCCTGATTCCGTGATTTTCTTAGTCCTGCCTTTAAAAGTTATAATACTCAAATACAATCAATAACTTTTCGGTACTCGGCAGGAAGGTTAAACGGTTCTTGTAAGACGGCAGGAGTCCTAGATTTGTAAGAAAATTCGTGAAAAAGTCAACGATTTTCTGAGTCATGCCATTTTGCACATGTTTCAAGAATCTTAATATAAGTCTATTTACAAAGAGGCAGGATGGTTTTATGGTTATTTTGTATACAGGGTGGGGCATTAGTGTGACAAAGTCCAATTACTCGTTTGTCGTAAGATATACGAAGAAAGTTATTTAGGTGAAACATGGGCCACAGATAGGACTATGATTTAACAGTATTTTCTAATATACAGGGCTACCCGTTTTCACAGGGTGACACAAATTATGTTTTTTTTAATGGAATACCCTGTATACTTTTACATTTTTGGATTCTACTCGATGTTCTCTTTAATAAAATATAGTGTTTTGAAATATTATACGAGGTAGTTTAAAAAATAATTACGTTTTTTTGTTAATTTTGTAGGAACATTCACACCCTATACATATTGTTAGTGATTTGATATCCAAACTTCTATTAATTTATGTTTAAACGATTTTTAATATAGTCTACTATTGTCAGTTATTGATAGTATACCAAAATGTTTAATTTTGGTATACGGAGTTGGTTGAAACTCGGAATGAGTATTTTCTGAGTTTTCTTAAATGGGACACCCTGTATTTTAGTATTATAATAAAATGATATTTTATGGTACCTTTTTATTTGTTAAGCATTTTCTATACCATATTTATATATTAATTTCGGCAGTAAATTGATACAGACAGATTACTTAGGTGGTTTTTGGGGTTTCTGAACAAGAATGTCACATTAGAACAGATCTTTACCTAGTGCTCGGGGTGACTAATATACACGCCATATTCTTAAATTTCGAGGCTTTCAGACACTAAAGTGATGCAAGTAGATTACTCGAGGAGTTTTGTGGTTGCTGAACATGAATACGCCATCAAAATCGACCTCCAAAAACTCTCTAAATTCGAAATCAGTCACCCTGGGCACCAGGTGCTCCGAGGGTCGGTTGTAATGTCATATTCGTGTTCGGCCATCCCAAAAACCCTCGAATAATCTGTTTTCTTTAATTTATTGCCGATATCTCACGAAACTCCAGATGACGTGCCTTAGCAGCAACTCTGGGCACTAGGTGATTCGGAGGTCGGTTCTGCTTGCGTATTCGTAACTCCATAAACCTCCCAAATAACAAAATTTTGCCCTTAATACACTGATTTTGATAGGTTTATGCACTTCTGGATGCATGTTATGCACTAAAATACAATTTCTACCCATTTTTATATTGTACACCTTTTCCTGATGTTATCCTGAACACTATGCAAAAGTTGTAAGTAGCTAGATGCTGTATTTAAAAATACAGTACCGGTCATAGGAATCTTTTTGTCTTTCCCTTTTAGGTATTTTTGACACTAGATTATTAAATTGTGAGGTATTCTAGTACTAAAAGGTACTCTCCTGCTTTAAGTCAGTAGGATGCACGGTTTTCTGGAAAAATCCATTGTAAAATTTTTCGTTTGTTGAATTTGAAAAAAATTTAAAAAAAAAACGGTGTATTTGCCGACTTAAAGCAAAAGTAACTTTTAGTACTAGAATACCTCATAATTTAATACTCTACTCTCAAAAATGTCTAAAAATTTAAAGACCAATAAGTTAAGAGATAAAATATCCGTTGATCTATTCAAGACGGATGCCTATGACCAGTACTAGAAATTCACAATTGATAAAATCGATTCATCTCTGGAAGAGAAATAAACGTAGCAGTTTTCGTTTTCCTAAATAGAATTTTTCTAAATTCTTTTAAACTCAAAAACCAAAAAACGAAAAATTTTTCAAATCGATTTTTCTAGAAACAAAACTATCCTAGAATTTAATAATCCAGTGTCAGAAATGCTTAAAAGTTAGACAGAAAAGTTATTCAATAAAATATCCGTTTCCGTACCCAAAACGGACCCCTATGACCGGTACTAAAAATTGACAATTGATAATTGACATTTGACAATTGACCTCTGGAAGATAAATAAGTGTACCAGTTTTCGTTTTTCCAAATAAAAGCGTTCTGCAGCTATTTTAAAGAAACTAATTACAAGATTTCGATATGCTTCTTCTAGACGAAGCATATCGAAGTAGAGGTCGTCCGCCAACCAGATGGTCTGATGACATCAAACGGATCGACAGAAACTTGATGCAGACAGCACAGGACAGAAATGCATGGAGAAGACTGAGGGAGACCTATATCCAGCATTGGATAGATCCGGGTTGATGGATCTGGGATGATGAATTACAAGACGCCATCTATAAAGAGCTCTAGCTTTCCACGGAAGCATTTTTGAACTAGGTGAATTGAGTTAAATTTTCTTAAAATTATCTGACAGACATCCGGTTTTCGTTTGTTATGAGAGCTTCTGGACACCCTGTATAATAATATAATGGGTAGGTAAATTCCCTACTATAATCAATAAATTGTAAAAATTGTTTATTTACTTTTATTGCGTTTACTTAGATAAAAATGTGATCTAATCACTTAAAATAAAGATGTTACAGTTTGCTATTAGATTTGAAAAATGTGTAAAAATTCCGAGACATTATTCAGGAAAATAATATTTAATAGGATACGATTGTTTTAATGATATACAAATTAATTTTTTATATTATTCATCTTTGCGGTTATCCTGCCAAGTTGTAAACGGTTTTTGATTAGTGTTTTTTAAGCATACTCGACATGGTATGACTCAGAAAATTGTGGTGATATGAATATGTTTGTATAACACCCTGAAATAATTTTACAGACACACAATTTAATTTTTTTATACGAAATAACTATACAACCATCCTGCCTCTTTGAAAATAGATTTATATTAACCTTCTTGAGATATGTGCGAAATGGCATGACTTAGAAAATCGTGTAATTTTCCACGAATTTTCTTACAAATTTTTTAACTATATATAGTAAAAAAGGTGTAACTAAACATCCTGCCATTTTGAATAATGTCTACTGAAATTATTTATTTTTTAACAAAATTTATTTTATGACTTAAAAAATCACGGAACCAGAGTGAAAATTTTATACAGAATTTTCCAAGAAACAAGTGCAGTTAAACATTAGGTGACGTCATGCCAACATTTTTTTTTGGTCATTTTGAAATAAATATGATTAATTTATTAAGTTGGCAGGACTTAGAAAATTATGAAAATTTCATTATTTTCATTACATGTTTGTATATTCCCTTAGTCCTTTTGCAACCGCCCTGCCCAAAAAATTTTCTTCATAAAATAGATACAGTGGAACTTGGTTAAAACGTCATTGAAGGGTCCAGTAAAAAAATGACGCTATATCAGAGTGACGTTATAAAAGAGGTAGAAAAAAATGAAATTTTAACCAGGCAAAATTTTATTACACCATTATTCGCATTATTTTATTACAGCAGAAAATTTGATTTTTTATGATGGCACTGACAAATAATAAGAAATCATAAACTGCCAGGGTCACATAACTGTACACAAAAGGATAATGGGCCTTTTTCACATTCTTGGAAGGAGCAATGTCGCAAAGCTGGAAACGCATTGCACTTTATTCTTCATAAAGTGAAAAACAACACCCTACTGTAAAATTTCATGACGCTATAGACGAGGGTTACTTGATTTTTACCACTAAAATCGGGTTTTTAATAATGTTTTCGAATAGTTTTTGACCGGACCTATTAAAAATTGACGTTACAACCGAGGTGACGTAACTACCGAGGCCGTAATACCCAAGTTCCACTGTAGTATCCTGTTATTCTATGGATATGGCAGGACTTAAAAATTCATCGCAACTCCCAATTTTTTTTTTTTCATGGAAAATCTAATTTTCACAGGAAAATGTCACAGGAAACTCGTGGATTTTTCCACAAATTGTAAGTACCTTCTCTAACCTTCCAGTATTGCAAAGGGCAGGACTTAGAAAATCGTGGTTGAACTTCTGTTAATATCTCCCGGTTTATATAGACATTTTTAAAATAATGAGTTGTGACAAAAAATCGATCGATTTTTTGTCACATTACATCTGCAGATGTATATAAAATTTGACACTAAGTCCATCATGGTCGTCGTCCACATGTTTACAAATAATGTTAAAAAACTTATTTTTTCCATAAACTATAAGCGCTAAAATAAATTCAGCAATTTCCGTATTCTACTTTGCAGAATTCATATAAATAGTGTCACAATACTTGTTTATAAATTTGACGCACTGTCCGTCAACGTGTTAATCAAAAAATTTTAGTGGCGGAATTCTGTGCCGGTGAGTGTAGGTATATTATCTTCGATTTTTCTCTAAGTATGGCGAAACATGTAAAAAACGTCTCCGAACATTGTTCTGAAACGTACATTGTTCTGTACGTTTCTGTACATGAACGTTCTCCGTCCATGTACTTCATAAGGTCTAGTATACTAAGTTCCTTTTACTTATTTTACTTTAAAATTATTTTTATAATAAATCTGACCCATAATCCTGACTTTCATAAAACTTATTACAAATAATTTTAATGAAATATTAAAAAGTTTATGAAAAAATGAGTCACACTAACAAAAGTAATAATATTTTTTTGAAAAAGGAAGGTTGGGTATTTTTGCAATGTAATATTTAAATGCAATTTACAACAATAAACTATTTCTACTTCCGTTATAAACTATTCCAACTACTGTATGATCGGAACAGGAAAAATCCATCTATTTTGTAGCTGGATTTTTTGTTTATTTTAAATTTACCCAGAATCCCGGTTTACATAATAAATAGAAATAGTTAAGTTGTGATTTTTGCATTCTTATCACTATTAAATGTAAATTGCAATCAGTAATAGTAGATAATTAGTTGAATCATATTAGTAATAATAGATAGAAGGTCATGCAAGTCTAATTTTACGATATTTACATGGAATATAAAATGAGTGATTTTGAGTGAGTCCCGTATATAGCTATACTAACTAGAAAGTGTAAATATTATTGATTGTAATAAACACGGTAAGAAAATCAACAGGATTGTTTAAAAATGGCATATATACAGAGTGCTTCTAAATAGGTGTGACAAACTTTAAGGGGGAAATTATTTTACATGAAAACATAATGACAGTTTGCTCTATAAACGTATATGCCCACAAATGTTTCGTTTCCCATATACGGGGTGTTTAAATTTTTCATACAAACTGATGATTTAATTATTGCTCTAAAACCGGTTGAGATATGTAAATGAAATGTGGTGGCTTTTAAGAGGTAGTTATTGCGCATTTTTAACACACAAAAGAATTTTATATTCACAATTGGTGCTCATACAGGCAATGGTCTGATTTTTTTAAGAAAAAAAAAAATAGTACGCCAATGAGATATTTCAAATTAAAAATTATTTTTGGATTCCTCGTTCAATTTGCGACAAATAATCTATCTTCCCTTGTTTCCTACGACGCGCCGTTTTCATGCAAAGAATAAAATATTTTAATACTTAAAAACTATTCGAAATATGTAAGTTTCTATATACGTCGAATACTTTCTACAGCGATATATACTCAATACTCAACCTTTTTCTTTCTTGGGCCAAATAGTAGCTATTGCTATTGCTACAGCTTGCGGGCCGCAATCAAGATGAAATAGTATACAGGGTGTTTCATTGGGAAACGGAAATACTTGAATGGTGAATAGAGGTAAATAAGGCGGTTCTAGACATACTAAATTTATTACTCCACCGACTTTATAACCGAGTTATAGGGAGTTTTATCGATTTTACCCATTTCTTTCTGGACCCATAACTTTATAACCACCTTGTATATTTTTTTGATATTTGGTACACATTTAGAACCCAAACTACCCAACTACTAATCACAAGAAAAATTCAGGTCCGGATTAAACAAAATTATAAATCCATTGTGACCTTGAAATAACATGTATATTGAAATTTTCAAAACCCGTTTGCACATTTGAAAAGAGCTTCCATTTTTTGCGCAGACAATTCAATGACTTTAATTTTGAAATTATGTTGAAATTTTTAAGAACTCATAACTAAAACAAAAATTTCGATATAATTTCAAAATTAATGTCATTAAATTATCTGCGCAAAAAAGTGAAGCGAGCAATTAAACTTAGTTTTTTTGTGCTCTTTTCAAATGTGCAGACGAATTTTGAAAACTTTAATATACAGGGTGTTGTTTCAAGGTCACAATTATAATATTTTTTTTTTGTTAATCCGGACCTGAATTTTTTTTGTGTGATTACTAAATGGGTCGTTGCAATGTAGTAAATAAGTATTGACTATTTTTAAAATGAGTATTTGTTCATTAACTTTAATAATTTATTATTAAAAGTTAGTAATACCTTGTTTTTTAATCTTAGTTCTTAAAAATTTCAATATAATTTAAAATGAAAATCATTAAATTGTCTGCCTCACGCCCAAACACATCGGCATACTATCAAATAATTTGAAAAGCACGTGAAATTTGACAAATAATTTGATCAGAGGGCCCTTTAGTTAGTCTTCGGGCCGCATAAAAAACGCTAGAGGGCCGCATGCGGCCCGCAAGTTGAGTATAACTGTTCTAAGATGCTTTATATGTATACCACACCCAAGGTTCATAAATAGACAGGTTGCATGGTAACTTTCCACCAATCAGCATCAAGAATCTAATGGCGGGAGTGACGTCACCCAGAATGCTGCATTTAAATTCATTCACTTCACTCATTGAAATGAACTCGGAAAGTAGGAATGTATTGAAAATGTGTATATTTAAAAAAATATGTTTTGATTTTTAATGACTATTTATTTCATATATTCTTTAAAAAATGTGGTAGATACCTGTAAAGTTACAAAAATCATAGAATATAATTGCAATTAAATATATGCAGTAGATTAGCATTACTACTTAATTAAAGCAGAAGGAGATTCTTTCTTGTGTATATATGGGACTAAATCATTCAAATATTCTAGGTATATTAATAATGGGTTGAATACAATTTACTTTTTTAAATGATTTTGAGTAGGTATATAATAATTTTGAATTTCGGATAATGCATGTAGTACATTATTATAAATTCCTCCATGTAAAATTAACATGTAAACCATGGTGAAAAATAAATTCAACTAAAGATTTATGTATCAAAATTAGTAGTTTTCCCTTAAGTTTAACATAAGAGCATCTGATTACGTTAGGTACTGGATCATAATATCTAAAACCATCTAAAACTATTAAAACATTATGATTCCATTCAATAGGTACCTGTGAAGTTTTACATTAACAGTAAATTATAAAAAAATACAATTTCAGTGCAATAAAGGGAATTTTCCCCATTTTATATATTCATTTAGTTTATAATTGTTTATTCAAACGATCTTCAGATGGCTGCAATATTGGTTATAATTTTATATGAAACAATTACACATAATAGATCTATTATATCTATAGAATTAATTAGATATATTGTTCAATAAGTCTAAGCAGATTGTAACCTACACAGATGATGTAAACTTAATGTGAAGAACCGCAAGAGACATTACAGAACTGTAATGTCTCTATACAAGAATGAAGAATGTCCTTTATTATACAATACAGCAGAAAGAAAATCCAGTAAGTAAGTAGGTACTTATACAACCACATTAAAATGTATCTTAACACTTGTAAAAGAGTTTTGGGTTTAAGTTATTATACTAAAAACACTTAATGATATCTATAGATACATTAAATCTCAAGATATAAACACAAATTAAAACACTAACGATATTTAATAACAAAATATAGCCTCCAAACCAGTATCCTATTATGTTTACAAACAATTCGTAAAATTGATCGTCTGGGTGACGTCACGATGACAATATTTCATTTGTCAATGTCAAAGTTACCATACAACCTATGGTATAGGGACCTTGTACCACACCTATACAAAGTCTCAAAGCTTCTCAACAAAAATGTACACCTCCGACCAATAATTTGCAGCGACATGGATTCTCCTTGCAGCAGATTGTCAAAGTTCTACCAACGAATGGTTAGGTTTAGGTTGATTCTACCTAGACATAATACAGTCCTTAGCATACAACACATTATACAGGGTGGGCCAAAGGAAAAGAGTTCACCTTGATATTTGGCAGTAGTTATTAGATTTTAAGGAAATGCCGAAACAGGTAGATTTTTATTTTTAAATTGCAATTGATATATTTTTAATAATGATAATTTTTTAACTGGGAATAGGGGTCGTGTGGTAGATCATTTGAAAGGGTGTTCAATTCTCTATTCAGTAATATAAACAATAATATCATCATTACGTCATTTCCCATTAAAAGTAATTAAAATAATATCATCATTTATACTGGGTGAGCAAAAAAATAATTTTTGAATAAAATTAATTGACGCAAAAAGAAGAATATATGTAATTTATTTAACTCAAAATACATTCTATTGCTGTCAGAAAATAGAAAAAAAATGTTTATTTATCAAATAAACATTACTTTTCGCTTAAATTAAATGTTCAAACTGTCAAGAGGTAGGTGGTAGGCTGTTTGTGATTTAATTTAAGCGAAAAGAAATGTTTATTTGTGAAATAAACATTTTTTTTCTATTTTCTGACAGCAGTACAATGTATTTTGAGTTAAATAAATTACAAACATTATTCTTTTTGCGTCAATTAATTTAATTAAAAAATATTTTTTGGTCACCCTGTATAAATAGTGATATTATTGTTTATATTACTGAATAGCAGTGGCGTAACAAAATCCGTCGGGGCCCCTCCGCAGAATTGGAAATGGGGCCCCCTTTAAAAAATTACTAAGTGGGACATGTGTAACAAAAACTTATATGTGTTATAGCCCAGTAAACGAACGTAAAACGGTGATACCGTATAATTTTCAGTATCACCACCGAAGTGGTCAAGTCAATACTTTTTGAGTTATTTACGAGTGAACATGTTTATTGTTCAACAAAAAAAAAACACGTTTTAAGGCGGTTTTTCGCAAATAACTTAAAAAGTAAGTATTTGATCGAAAAAAATAGTCTTAGCAAAAATATAGCTTATATAAAATGAAAGTCTATCGACCTACTAAAAGCAAAGTTGTAGCTCTTGAAAAATTGTTCTTATTGGTCAAATTCCAAATCAAATATATCAACATGAAAAAACCAAAAAATGAAGCACTTTTCGAAGAAAACTTATTAAAACCTTTGTAAAGTGTTTAAAAAAGTGTTATTATTTTTTTTAAATTGGGAAGTGAGGAGGGGGGGGGGGGGCGGAAAGCATGAACTTTTTTTAGATTACCTCACACTTTACCTCGTTCAACACAACCTTTACTACCGTTCAGCACAAAGCTAAAAACATTTGAACTGTAAATATTTAAATTTATATATTTGTTGCGTTCCAGAGGAAGGGCTTGGCCCTATTTTTCCAAAATAAAAAAAACTTTTTTTATATATAGATCATATAGGAAAAGATTTTCTGTTTTTTTTTTTAGCAAAAAAAGTGCTTTAAAAAAGTGTTTTAAGTGCTTCATTTTTTGGTTATTTCACGTTGAAATATTCGATTTGGAATTGGACGAAGAACAAGTTTTCATGAGCTACAACATTGATTTTACTGTGTCGATAGACTTCATGAATACACCATTTTTTTTGTTTTTTTTTATAAGCTACATTTTTGCTAAAAATATTTTTCGATAATATTTAATTCGATAAAATACTTATTTTTTGAGTTATTTGCGATAAACTGCAACATTTTCACTAGCAAATAACTTGCGAAAAGTATTGACTTACATAAAGAAACTTTATAGAACAAAAGTTGCTTATAATGATTAGTCAATTTATCCATTTCCGGAATAATTTACTAATTTTAAAGGTATGTTTTTCACCCTCGATAAGGAGTGACTTTCACCCCGCAAGTAAAAGCAACCAACGACACAAATCCAACTTTGAAGGGTAGGATAAGTAGAACCTAAATCTAAATTGTCAAGCAAATACGTCCTGACGCCGCTGATAATTACACTCCAAAACGGTCATTTACTGGGCTATTACATGCACTGTTTATGACAACTTACATTTTTCGTTTGTATTGGTATAGAATAAAATTGAACGAAAATTAATCAACGATTACATTAAGTATTACATAGTACTATTCTATGAGATGCACAACTACAAGTTTAAATACATATCTATCTGATGGGCAACTTCATTTTCAATACTGCATTGCTTAAAAAACGTTGCGTATGTATTCGTAAAATAATATACCAATAACACATTTTTACATAAATATTAGACGACAAGATGGGGCCCCCCCGCAAGCTTCATGCTGCAGGGGTCTCTGTTACGCCCCTGCTGAATAGAGAATTTAACACCCTTTCAAATGAGCTACCGCACGACGCCCTACTCCCATTTAAAAAATCATCGATTACGTCATCACGCTCTGATGGTTAACGTCACTAGTATGAAATATGCCAAAAAAATGCAATATAAAAATAAAAATCGACTTGTTTCGGCATTTCCTTGAAATCTAATATCTTCTGCCAAATATCGAGGTGGATTTTTTCTTTGGCCCACCCTGTATATTAAAAACTAATAACCATTCTTGCAAAAACTAGCAGAAATACATTACAATTCCAACAATATGCTAGTCATTAGTCAGTTCCGATATGCCAGTCATTTCACACCATTCCATTCGAGAATACTTTAAAAATAATAAGATGTAAGTTAGGGACGGACGATAATGATAATAATGTTTATTTAGGAATAATTATAAAGCTTTACAAAAAATAAAATACATTGACAACCAAAACCAAATTGAATGTATCAGCTATCAGGGAGCAAAGACAACACTTTTCAAGTAGATAATGATTTTCGATCTCTGATTTACGGTGTTTGGATCAAAAAACAAATATTGATCTTGTTAGTGTGCTAGAATTGCTTCTTAGCTCATACCCCAAAGAATTCTTTATTTTAACTTATTTAACTTTTAATACTTTTTAATAACTGAATCTGTTTAGAACTATAAACAACATTGTTATTTAAATTTTCAAATTCTAAATTTAAATCTACAAATAAAGGTTTAAGGTTTATTCCAACTTACCGTTCTCGAATGGTTACGCGTATGCACAACAACGTATAATTATGCGCAGTAACACATTTTTCGTTTCGATACTCGAAACAATTCCGAGAACGGTATGACGGGTTGGAACAAAACAAACCTATATTAGGTGTTTTCGTGGTGCACATCCTGAACGTGTTCAGAGGAAGGACGCTTGCGCATTAGAATTTTGGCTGTTGGCGGTGTTGAAAAATCCTCCTCTGAATAAAAAGTTCTCTGTTCGCGGAGCGCAACAACTTGTCCTGAATGTATTCGGAATGCGTTCAACAAGTTCTGGGATTAAAGAGAGTATTTATTGTCCGCACTTGTGCAGAAGTTGATATGACGAATTTATTTATTTTGTTTATAGATTCAGATTCGAGATTCTGTTTCTAACCTAACAAATTTAAGATTTTAAATTGTGTTATCATAAAAATTTTGTAAAAGGTTTTTTTAAATTGTATTATGTATTTCAGTTTCTTATTTTTAAAACCTTTTTAGATGATGAACCTCAGTTCAAGTGATGAAGATTTGGAAGAGATTGTAGGACTTTTAAATGTTCCAAAAAATGCAATTTTTTTTAAATTATGTAAAATTACTTTTCCTGTCTCGGAGGTATCGATTGATGATGTTATGTCGTAGCGTAGGTAGATAAAGATAAAGAATTAGGCAATTGGCATAGGCAACCCAAAAAACATCCGAAAATTGTTCGCGCAGAAACAAATTCAGAATCTATTCGGAGACACGCTTGCGCATATATTTGTATCCGGGTTAAGTTCAGAGTACATTCAGGATGTGCACCGCGAAAGGATATTTATGCTGTCGACATCTACAGGAGTATTTTGAAGTATACTAACCAAGACCGTTTCTACCGTTTGAAATAAATATTCGTTGATAACATTATTTTACTTTGTGCGCATATTCGTGTTAAAATCGCATCAAGATTAAAATTCTTAGATTATTTTAAACAATATTATGTATTTTAAATTTAATAGTAGAAATCATTGATATTAATTATTTTTTAATTGCTTAATTTTATTTTTTTGTATTTCTAGATTTTTGGACGCTTTCTGTACCAAAGAATACATTAAAATTTTAGTTTTTTTTACTTTAATAAATAATTACCATAATTTAAATTTCGTATTAAACACAGTTCCGTATTTTGTCGTTACTTATTGCCAATTATAGATAGGCTGAACTAGAAATACCTACTGAAGAAATAACGTTTATCAAAATTTTTTATGTGCTTCTTTCATTTTCGGCAAGCCCTTATTTTATATAAATACTTATTAATTTTACAGTTTAATGTTAAAAATTTGAAATATCATTAGAAACACTTTTACCGCAGTAAGAACTTAATGTTTTCGTTCCCTCAATAATACTTAATTGAATTTACTTACCAGTATTCACTCACTACTAGAAGAAAAGTCCAAATTAGTAACTGCTTAACTACAAGAACGCGCCGAAACTAATTTCTTCAGAGTTTGAGCAAAGCTATAGCATATAGCATGGCTAAACAGTCCTGTGATATGATTGGTCGTATTAATCCCCACCCTCTCCTGTGTAGCTTGCGACTGTGGTGTGCGCATGACGTTGTTGTTGATCTGTTTTGCCAAGCCCGTTACAAACTAAACAATTAATGACGAAATTTACCTTAATTACTGGTGTTTTGCCATAATTACCTACATGACCTAACAAAACCATACCATTTTGTTTTATTTTTGAAAACTATTTTCTGAAGGAATAACTAAAAATTCTAAACAGGGACAATATCATGTCATGTTCTAACCCTATCTATGGTAAATAAGTTTCCTACCTGAATCTTTATAGAATATTGTTTATAAATGTTGTTCTGAAGCTATTTATTTGTGGCATTTTTATAATAAATTACCTTTAATGGGAAATAAGCCACAGTTTTACCAAAAAAAAAATGATTTTATTAACGTTTCGAAGCCCAAATCGGGTTTCGTTGTCAAAATATAAAATACTACTAAAATAAACAAAAATGTTGTTGCTAAGTAAAAAAATTCTTCCAATAATCTATTTAATCTGACTCATTTATATTGGCAATTCAGACGTATATTATACATTTTAAAGTAGAAGACTTTAAAATGATATCGCCAATATTTATGAGTTGCGTTCCAAATGACGAGTGGGACAACCACTATAAAAATCTACTGATAAAACAAAGACCAGAATTCAGCATTGATGAACACGGACAAAAAACAATGATCACATAGGAAAACAAAATAGTCATAACAGACAAAGAGATGAAACAAGCAGTAAATTTCATGAAGAACAATAAAGCTGAAAGACCAGGAGGAATTGTGGCGGAGCTACTCAAATACGGAACAGAGAAATTAAGAAGCATGATATGCCGAATCATGGGAAGAGCAATACATGGAGAGGACATTCCTAAACAATGGCAGGAAGCCTACATAACATCGATGCATAAAAAAGGAAATAGAAAATAATGCGAAAACTGCAGGGGATTAAGTGCGCTACAATGGGAAGACTGTATGTAAGGATCTTCAGGAACCAAATAGAGAAAAGTATAGAAGATAAAATCGGTGAAGAGCAAGCAGAATTCACAGCAGAGAAATCAGTTCTAGCTCATATCTATACAATAGACAATAAATAAGAAAAGAGCTAAGAACAGAGATGTACACATGGCGTTTATAGAACTTAGGAAAGCATACGACACCGTGCCAAGGAAAGAACTATACAGGGTGAGGCAGATAAAGGGCCTATTAGAAATATTTCGAGAACTAAAGGCAACAGACACATGAAAATTGGCATGAAGGGGTTTTGAAGAGTGATCTATTTAATGAAAATATTTTCATCTATTTGCTACTTCCGGTTATACCGGAAGTTGCTTATAACTTCATTTTTTTAAAATGGGACACCCTGTATATTTTTACATATTTGGATTCTACTCGAAATCTTCTTTCTTAAAATATCAGGTTTTGTATTGTTATACAGGGTAGTTTAAAAGATAATTACGTTTTTTTATTAATTTCGTAGCAACTTTAACACCCTGTAGAATTGGAGTAGTTTAACATCAAAAACTTTATTTATGTTCAAATGATTTTTAATATAGTCTACTATTGTCAGAAATTATTAGAATAGCTAATTGTTGAATTTTAGTATTGGGACCGTGCAAGTTCGGCAAAGCGACCTCTATTTCTACGCTCTGTACTTTTATTCGCACTTTTAATTATATTGGCCAATTATATTAGTCCTGGTTGCTGGATAATTATCAAGACCATAGTCCAAAAAAATAATAAGAAGAAAAAATAAGATGCAGGTTATGTTTAGCAAACGTAAACAATTGTATGTAGTAAATAAAATCAGTTATTAAAATGCAGTACTGCAAGCAAAATACAATTAATTAAATTTACCTTTATATAATAATTGCATATCATATCAATATTGTGGAGCAATATATAATTTTTCTGCGTCAATGACAGAAGGTATGAAATATACGTCAATTTGACAATTTCAATTGACAATATGAATTATTTAAGATAGTTGCAATATTTCTCCGCGACTCGCGCACGGTCGTTTCTCGTTTCCCTTTCCAAGTACTTGCACACCGCGAATACAGGGTTGGTCGAAACTCGGATTGAGTATTTTCTGAGTTTTCTTAAATGGAACACCCTGTATTTTAGTATCGTAATGAAATGATATTTATGTTACTTTTTTGATTTCTTAAGCATTCCCTATACCTAACTGCTTTAATTTGTGCTTAATTGTTAATCGCGCCAACAATCTTACCTACATAAGTATTTTGATAGCTCAACCATTATTGGGAATTTTAACTATCAGTCTAGATTAATATGTATTTATTTCCGAAAAATTATTTGTGACTGAATATTTTCAAGGCCAACCTAATAAAATTTCACGTATTTTTTGTTGCAATTAATATTTGGCTTGAATCACCAATAACTCACAAATTAAAGCAGTTAGGTATAGGGAATGTTTATAAAATAAAATAGTACCATAAAATATCATTTCATTAGAATACTAAAATACAGGGTGTGCTATTTAAGAAAACTCAGAAAATATTCAATCCGTGTTTTGACCAACATTGTATACTAAAATTCAATATATAGCTATATTAATAATGTTTAACAATAGTAGACTATATTAAAAATCATCTGAACGTAAATAGAGTTTTTGATGTCAAAGTACTATAATTCTACAGGGTGTGAAAGTTGCTACGAAATTAATAAAAACACGTAATTATCTTTTAAACTACCCTGTATAATAATATAAAACCTCATATTTTAAGAAAGGAGACGTCGAGGAGACTACAAAAATGTAAAAATATACAGGGTGTCCCATTTAAAAAAACGAAGGTATAAGCAACTTCCGGTATAACCGGAAGTAGAAAATAGATAAAAATATTTTCATTAAATAGATCACTCTTCAAAACCCCTTCATTCCAATTTTCATGATTCTGTTGCCTTTAGTTCTCGAGATATTTCTAATAGGCCCTTTATCTGCCTCACCCTATATAAATAAATGACAAAAATGGGGATACCAGCTAACCTAACACAAGCAATCATGAACATATACAGGAGAAATGAAATATATATAAAAATCGGAAACAAGATAGTTGCCCACTTTAAAACAACAAAAGGACTACTACAGGGATGCCCAACGTCACCATAGGCAGCAATCTGTATTGATTTGTTTGTTAGGAAATTAGCGTCTCCTATCTTCAACTGTCTTATCACAAATTTTCGAGAGTCAGATTGAATAGTGTCGGTGTCAGCATGTCTCCTTGCTTTAATCCTTGACTATTGAAAAGTTCTCCGTAAGCTCATTTTGTATCCTTACAGTTTCTGTTGACGAGTCCATTGTTGCTTTTATTAGTACTATGCAAAAATAAAGAAGTGCAGATAACCAGCCATCCAAAAGAAAGAAAATATGTCTGGAAAACCTATTTCCAAACTCTTTTAGGGACGCAAGAAAATGAAGGACATATGAACATGTATCACATTGAGGGAGACAGCGAAAATATGGAACCCGGACGATGGAAGAGGCAAAACAAGCAATAAAAAAAGATTTTGAATGATGAAAAGATCCTTACCGACTTGAAAACTGGGATTATATGCCCGATCTATAAAAAAAGGAATAAACTGAAATGCGAAAATTATCGCGGCTTAAACCTCTTGTGAACTAAGTTTTTGCATGCCTATTAAACATACGACTCCAACAATTATCTGAAAATATTATGGGTGAATATCAAATCGGTTTCCGACAAGGATGATCTAGAGCTGAGAGCTGACCAGATATCCACAGTGAAACAAATTCTAAACAAATCGTGGAAATAGGACATTGACGTCTAGAACCTATTCATAGATTTCAAACAGACATTCGACTCAATTAATAGACACAACTTATATCAAATATATAGTTTTAACATCTCCCAAAAATCCACCAGACTTTAATCTACAATATTATAAAATTCAGTGATACTGTAGTGTTTATGAAAAAGTGTATTGGTACAAAAGTACCTCGTCGTCGTTCCTATAAAGGACACCGCACACATCTTATGGAAAATATAATGTCACTCAAATTCAATAAAATTTATATGAATAGATTCGTTTTAAATTAACGGTCAGTTCTTATCATTGCGCCAACTCTTAATTATGTTTAATTACGGCGCAAATTGCAATTAAAGTTTATCAAAATCATATTTTCGAAGTTCATAAAAGTGTCAGTTACAATCACTATTACTCTGGGTGCTATTCAAAACAGCTTAAACCCCGCTGGGCCTAAGCGGATTAGTGAAACTAATCCGCTGATTTATGGAGTACCGATAATTTGGGTATTTTAAAATATTTTTTCTCTCTCTAACTTATGTACGTACCCATTTGATTTCAGATTTATTTATATCAATTTCTGCTCTTATTATTGAAAATACAGAGTTGGCGCAATGATAAGAATTGACCGTTAATTTGAAACGAATCTATTCATATAAATTTTATTGAATTTGAGTGACATTATATTTTCCATAAGATGTGTGCGGTGTCCTTTCATCCAATGTATCTTCTCTTCTTGCGGTGCCGTATCCTTAAGGACATTGGCCATTATATCTGCCCATTTAAGGCTGATTCTCATTAGACGTGCAAAGAACCGGCAAGGCACGGCAAAGATTGTTTCGAAAAGAACGTCGCATGCCTGGCACGCATAGTGTGAATTACATCCCGTGCAATGCATAAGATTTTATGTAAAATGTATCTTGCCGAGCCGATGCCTTGCCCATGCCGAGCATTTGCCTTGCGTTATAATGAGAATCAGCCTTTTTTTAATCTTACTTGCAGCTGCCATGAATAGTTCTATGGAGGTCACATTCGACCATTGTCGTAGGTTTTAAGCCAATAGTTAAGTCTTCTTCCTGGTCCCCTTTTACTATTTACTTTGCCTTCGATTACAAGTTGGAGCAGTTGATACTTTTGATTTTTTACGATGTGACCAAAATATTCCGTTCCTTTTTTATAAGCATAAGCTCTCTTTCCTTGTTCATCTTCCGCAAGACTTCCGCATTTGTCGTATGGCTCATGTAGGATATTCTGAGCATTTTACGGTAACACCAGAGTTCGAATGCTTGGATTCTTTTTTGTGTTGCCTCTGTCATTGTCCAGGCTTCAATACCTTAGAGAGCAAGGTGGAGAAAACATAGCACCTAAGTATTCTGGTTGTCAATGAAATATTCAGTGTATAATTACTTATAATTATTTTTCTAACTTTTTTTGTAACAAATATCCATATGTATCTTGAAGACGATTTCTAATTTTGATTTCGGTTATTTTTGGTTTAAGTTTTTAATCCCTATTGGTAGATTGATACCACGTACCACGGTAGACGGTAAACTCAACGTTATGACAACACTATTCAATCCTTAAAATATACCTGGTAGTTACCTACTATAATCTCTAACGTCTGATTTAATTGTCTTTATTATTTACCCAAAGTTATTGCTGTATTGTTTTTCCTGGAAGTCCAGCTAAAATAATAATCAACTGGCATGAACCCCCAATAGAGGTATTAATTGACATAAATTCCAAAAATTTAAGACCTGAATTGTATACGTGAAATCGGTTTTTTCTTTTAGTCATTTCTACTATCTTTCCTATTGTTTCTAAATTTGAAGAAATGGTCAGTTTTATTTTACTATCCATTAAATACATGGTGTACCAAAAATACAAAAGGTATGCTCTGTATATTTATCAATCAGTGGTACAACTGTTAATAACAGACAATTTTTTCCAAAGACAAACTGATCTCAAGTTCATTCGGAAACTATATAATTATACAAAAATGATTGCCAATATAATACGAGTGATCCCATTTCAAACCATTCAATTTTGGATCCAAAAAATTCTTGGGTCTCCAAATTGTCTGAAACTTGGTGCAAAAATACAGGACTTACCCTACCCAAAAACGGACGTCTATGACCTTTATCTGGAATCGATTTATCTCTGGAAGATAAATAAGCGTACCAGTTTTCGTTTTTCTAAATAGAAGCGTTCTAAAGGTATTAAAAAAAACTAATTACAAGATGCCATCTTCAAAGAGCTTAAGCTCCCTTAAAAAGCATTTTCAGACTAGGTGAATTGGGTTATATTATGGTCTTAAAATTATCTGAGAGGAATATCCGGTCTTCGTTTGTCAGAAGAGTTCCTGGACACCCTGTATAATACATAATAAACAAATAAGTTTATTATCAGAGGTTTAACAGAGGCCCCCGCGGCATGAAGGGGGCCCAATATGTCAGGGGCCCCATGTTGTCGTCTAATAGGTAAAAAATTTGCTATTGTTATATTATTTTACGCATACATAATATATAACGTTTTTTAAGCAGTGTAGTATTGAAAATGAAGTTGTCCATCAGGTAGATATGTATTATATACACTACATGGAATCACGGTTTTTGCTCCAAATTTTAAAGAACCGCTTGGATTGACATGAAATTTGGCATACACATAGGTAACATGCCAAAGAAGAAAAGTGATATTGTAAAAACACGTTTTTAGGCGATTTTGGAAATAACTGAAAAAGTAAGCAGTTTGTCGAAAAAACACAAAAAAAATATTCTTGGCAAAAATATAGTTTCTAAAAAAGTGAAAATATTGGTGTATGTATGAACTCTCTAGACTCTAGACCCAGTAGAAGCAAATTTATAGCTAATGAAATATAAGGTTCATATCCGTCAAATTTCAAAGCGAATATTTCAACGTGAAATTAAAACATTAAATTAAAATATATTACATTAAAAATTTTTTGAAATGTTTAAAAAAAGCTTTATTTTTATTTTTTTTTATAAAAGTTTCTAGCATCAAAACTAAGCGAGTTACGCTCAAAATAAAGTAGGCTCCTTTTTTTTGGTAAAAAATCCTGAAAATCTCCCCCTATTTAGCACTCAAATTAAAATTAATCGTTAGCGCTTTACCATTTACTTTATATACAGTGAGCACGTAAAGGTTGGAATAAATTCATTTTTTCATGAATGGGCAATTTTGGAAATAAATCCCGAAACAGGTCAATTTTTATTTTTAAATTACGACTTTTTGGCATATATGTCATACTAGTGACGTCATCTATCTGGACGTGATGACGTCATCGATGATTTCTTTAAATGATAATAGGGGTCATGTGATAGCTCATTTGAAAGGTAATTTAATTTTCTATTCAGTAATATAAACATTAACATAATTATTTGTACAAGATGTCCAAAAAAGGTTTTTTCAATTAAATTTATTGACATAAAAAGAAGAATATGTGTAATTTATTTAATTCAAAATACATTTTACTGCTATCTGAAAACAAGAAAAAATGTTTATTTGACAAATAAATATTGTTTTCTGCTTAAATTCAATATTAAAGTAGACACCCACCTGCCTTTTGACAGTTTGAACATTTAATTTAAGCGAAAAGCAATGATTATTTTTCAACTAAACATTTTTTTTTGTTTTCTGAGAGCAGTAAAATGTATTTTGAATTAAATAAATTACATACATTCTTCAAACACAATTTAATTAAAAAGAAATTTTTTGGACACCCTGTATAAATAAAGATGTTAATGTTTTTACTACTGAATAGAGAATTTTGTTTAGTCCTGTACAACGGCCTCCTTTATTCAGATGGAGTTACCCAAGTTTTTTTATGTATTTTGACCCGTAGAACACGAATTTTTTGAGTAAAATTTTTTAACCCGAATTAACTTTTGATTAAAAAATAAAATAGCAATTCTGCTTACCGCATTTGAAAGTTCAAGTCAAATTATACCGGTTTTGATTATTTGCATTGCTAAAAATTAATTTTTTTATTGTCAAACAAAGCTATAAACAAATAGTGTTTCCCGTGCCCAATACATGCGTTTTAATGCATGCTACGTAGAAATTGCTGTTTGTAGGCGCGCCTACTCGTTCGATTTTAAATGAGAGATGCATTGAAAACACCCCTTAAGCACCATGTGTTTGTAGCTTTGTTTAACAATAAAAAATTAGTTTTTAGCAATGTAAATAATCAAAACCGATAGAATTTGACTTGAACTTTCAAATGCAAGCAGAATTGCTATTTTATTTTTTAATCAAAAGTTATTCGGGTTCAAAAATTGCAATTTTTCGATTTTTTGAAAGTTCAACCGCGTTTATCTAGAAAACTATGCATCCTACGAAAAAACTTGTAAGAACATTTTTTGTATAGAATGACCCAAAAAATACAAAAACATTATTTAATTTGCGAAAAATCGCTGTTATGTAACTCCTCAAGTTCATTATTTATTACAATCTTATCCACATCCGGATCAACTGTTACCCAAAAAATTCGTGTTCTATGGGCCAAGATACATAAAAAAACTTGGGTAAGCATATCTGAATAAGGCCCGTATTCATAGTCGAGACTCAAGTCAGAGTCGATGCTCAAGGTCGACCTTGAAAAAATGTGTATACAAAAATTTGTATAAGAATTTGTTCAAGGTCGGACTTGAGTCTCGACTATGAATACGGGCATAAAGAAGGCCGTTGTACTCCCCCTGGCGACAGGACTAGTTGAACAATAAACATTTTCACTCACAAATAACTCGAAAAGCATTGACTTCAGAACTTCGGTGGTGACACTGAAAATTACATATCGTCGCATTTGACGTTCAATTACTGGGCTATGTATGACACATATAAGTTTTTGTTTTTAAAGGGGGCCCCATTTCCAATACCGCTGGGGCGCCCCGACGGAGTTTGTTACGTCACTCTTTATTATATATTCCTGAAAATGTTTATTACTAGTAGTTAGCAATAAACATTTTTCTTTCAATGGTTTGCTGCCTTTCGTTATCGTGTGTAAACCCTTCTGAGAAAAGATTACGGTATTGTATAGCTTTACAGCTAGACCGCGAGCACCGCGAGCTATAGCAGAGTCACGACGGAACACCGCAGTGGCATCCAAAGATTTTTTGTAACAAATGAAACGAAGAGTAAGAGTTCAAAAATGATTTTTAATTTAAAATATCTCAGTGGCGCACAATGTTTTTTCATTTCTGTTTTTTCCGGCTTTTTTCTTTAATCTCGAAAACTATCAACTTTTAGTAAATGGTCTGTTAACAGAAATTAAAGTAAGTACTTAAAATTCTCTAAAAATATCACTATTTACTTTTTTTTTCAGACGAACCGTTCGGTCTAAAGTGCAAGTTGAAAATTGCCAATTTTTAACGGTCTCTGCAAAACCCACTTTTTACATTCCAAAACTTTATTTTTTATTAGAATGCTGTCATTTGATAAATTTACATCCTCCATCCTGTGGAGGATGCTGATATTCTAATTATTACTTATTACCACAGCTCTTGAGAAGGCATCGTCAAGTGGACAAGTGACAGTGGTGGGGGAAGATATCGATCTCTGATCATTTTGATTGGCCTGTGTAGTCCTAACACAAAAAATATATTTTTTTCTGAAACCAGGAAAAGGAAAGGTTTCGCAAAGCTTCTACAACTCTCATCTGGCTGCTGAAAAAATCCTAATGGTCCATATCTTATTCCTACAATGTAATATCACATGTCATGCGATGAGTGGTTGTGATACTACTTCCGCGTTGTTTAATCAGGGGAAACTGAAATTCCTTAAAGTCCTGCAGAAGAACACAGACTTGCAACTAACCATGGAGGCTTTTAAAGACCCTAATGCACATCCGGATGCGGTTGCTACAGCAGGAAACATGTTTCTCATATGGCATAGCTCTATATGGAAGAAAAAAGAGACCAGTCTGAACGATTTGAGATACAGGCAATACGTATCTTCATCATACAAAAATAAGACCATTACCCCCTACCGAATCTGCTGCACGAGAACATTCACTTAGAGTTTACTAGCAATGGTTATCTATATATCAACAGTGGTGTCATCGTGTGGGAACGCGTGGGAACGCCGTTCCCGCACTGGTTAAGAAAAGAAAAAAAAAATAATAGAGAATTTAGGTTTTGTAAACAAAAATTAGCAGTGCGTTCCGGCACTGCGTTCCCGCACTGCTAATTTTGTCATGACACCACTGTATATCAAGCCACACTTGAAGAGCAACAAAAAGATCCAAGTAAGTGGGGTTGGAAAAAAACTACTAGTGGTCTCGTGCCAGTGCCAACCACTTTGGACCCTGCACCAAACTCACTACTACGGTATATTTCGGCTGCCAACGCAATTGTGGATGCAGGAAGGCGGGCATCCATTGTTCCCCAATTTGCACATCATGCGAAGGACTGTGCGACAACATTGAGCTCCCCGAAAATAGCTTTGATATAGACGTAGAAGAGACTGAAGAAAGAGACAAAAGTATGTAGAATCTCATAAGTTATTTCGTAATCATTCATCTCTTCTTGATATATTATGATCAGAAGTCAGCATCTCACTACCTGTTTTATTTTCCAGGAGAACGACCCCCTGGAGCTGAAGATGGAGCAATCAGACTCTGAGCCAGGACACGATGTCATCGAAGTGATTGTGAAGTTTTGTGATACTTTTGTGATATTTCGACCTTTTTTTTCTTTTTAATTATTTGTGCAGAAAACTAGGAGAAATTTATCAAATGACAGCATTTTAATAAAAAATAAAGTTTTGAAATGTAAAAAGAGGGTTTTGCAGAGACCGTTAAAAATTGTCAATTTTTAACTTGCACTTTAGACCGAAAAAAAAGTAGATAGTGATATTTGTAGAGAATTTTAAGTACTTTAATTTCTGTTAACAGACCATTTACTAAAAGTTAATAGTTTTCGAGATTTAAGCAAAAAAGCGGGAAAAAGCAGAAATTTTTGGCGATTTACTCGATGTTCCGTCACGAAATTTTGTCCGCAAACCTCATATTCGGATTCATCAGCCCAAAATACATATATAATGAAAGAAATCAGAACTACCCCAAAACTTTCCCACTAGGGGGCTCGTAGAGTACAAATTGACTGAATTATATGCGCGCCAATACAATGATTAATGTAAAATTCTTCACTGGATGGAAAAAATGTAACTCAGAAACAATTGATTTCTGCTTCTTGGGCAATGAAAATTTCTGATCAGTATGACCAAAGCTACCTCTCTGTAAAGTTTCAGCTGCTTGAAACTACTTTTACGTGAGAAAAGTGCCGGGGTCCTTTATCCTAGAGTATAATTATGGCATTCAAATTTTTAACTATCTTCTTCTTTAAGTGCTGTCTCCCAATCGGAGGTTGGATATCATCATCATATCTGCCGCTGCTCTGAAACGTTCTATAGAACTGAATTTAAACCAGTCCCTTAAATTCTTCAACCATGACATTCTACTTTTTCCTATACTCCTTCCCCCTCTTATCTTTCCCTGTATTATCAGTCTTAGCAGTTCATATTGATGTCCCCTCATTGTGTCCCAGATATCGTAACTTTCTTCTTTTTATCGTGTTCATTATTTCGTATTCTTTGCTTATTTCTCGCAATTCTTCCGTGTTAGTTTTCTTTTTTCGAGGACAAAGACTGCTTAATTTCTTACACCAGGAAAATTTATCCATGATGAACTCTTTTTTTCGATAAAAAGCCTCAGCGTAAATGGACATGGATAAGCCCAGATGGCAGTGTCAAAAATGAGATAAATTTTATTATAACAAGCAGAAAAGAAATAATTAAAGACATTGAAATACTTAACAAATTTTCGGTAGGAAGCGACCACAAATTAATCCAAGCAAAGATACGATTGAATGTCAATTTCGAAAGAACCTAGATGATCTTCAAAACATGAAAGACGAAATGGATTCCCCCAGAAAACAACAACCTCTATGATGATGTACTAACCAGACGTATACAAGACCTTGAAAACGACATAGAAGACATTGAACAAGCAAATAATGTCATAAGGAAAGCACTAAAAGAAATAGAAAGGGAGTGCTGCCCGACTGTCGTGACCCATAAAGAAAAATGAAACCAAAATACCAAAGAGTTAATAAGTAAAAGAAGACAGTTGACGGAAAACGACTCCAACACTGAAGAAATTAAATAAAGATATCCACCGATCGATCCGAAAAGACATAAGAGAAAACAACACAAGAGAAATAATTCACATAATTCAAGAAAACAAAGGTTTAAAAGTTTTGAGGCGAAATACGAATAACATCGGTAACAAAAATATGTACAAAATCAGAAACAAAGATGGCAACATTGCCACGGATAAAGCCGAAATCCTCAAGGTTGTCGAATCCTTTTATCGCGAAATGTATGAGAGCACCAACGAAAGGCAAGATCAGCCCCTGCCCAAAATCACAAACCAGGGATCAGAAGTAACACCACATGAAGTTAAAAATGCTTTTTCAGAAATGAAAAATAATAAATCCCCTGGCGATGAAGGAATGGTAATCGAGGCAATCAAACAAGGTGGAAATAAAATTATCCAGGCTTTGGCCAAACTTTTCACCGAATGCATTTACCAAGGAAAAACTCCTTCTCAATGGAACAATGCAGTCATTGTTTTATTACACAAGAAGGGTGACATAACAGATCTAAAAAACTACTGTCCTATCAGTTTGCTATCACACATATATAAACTTTTCACAAAAATTATCAAAAAAAGACTGGAGGCTAAGTTAGACTTCTATCAGCCTAGAGAACAAGCTGGCTTTAGATCTGGATATAGCACTAATGACCACTTACTGGTAATAAAAAACCTAATAGAGAAGTCTGCGGAATACAACAAACCATTGGCACTGATATTTGTGGACTACGAGAAAGCATTCGATACCAAAAGCCAAGAAAATGTTAAAAGCATTGACAGAATGCCGAATAGACCATCGCTACATTAACATGATCAAATATATCTACCAAAAGGCAACGGCTAGCGTAAGACTGTCTGAATAACAAACAAATACATTCTGTATACAGCGAGGAGTACGGCAGGGAGACACCGTCTCACCGAAGCTATTCACAACCCTTTTAGAACACACATTTAAGAAGGCAGATCTAAACGAATATGTATGGTATCAATATAAATTGAGAGAAGCTCAGTCATTTGAGATTCGCAGATGACATCGTCCTTATAGCCGATCGTATGGATGATGCAATAATAATGTTGAACAAATTATATTACGCTTCCTTAGAGGTCGGACTAAAGATTAACATCAACAAGACGCAAATAATGACTAATCTGGTGCTAAATCGTAATATTGTTGTTGATGGAATGGATATTGAGCAGACTGCATCTTATAAGTACTTGGGACATGAAATTCGGTTGGGACGAGATAACCAGACGTGCGAACTCCCACGTCGCATAGGATTAGCCTGCGCAGCGTTTGGTATACTGAACTAAGTATTTAAATCGGACTTGCCCATATGCTTCAAAAGGAAAATCTTTGATCAGTGTGTGTTGCCTGTACTCACTTATGGAACCGAAACATTAACACTAACAAAAAAGGTAGTGAACAAGATTCGCGTAACTCGAGAGGGCTATGGAGCGCCAGATGTTGGGTGTCTCTCTGAGAGACCGAATCCCAAACGAAGAAATACGCCGTAGAACAAAAACAACAGACGCTGTCGAAAAAATCGCGTCGCTTAGTGGAATTGGGCAGGACACGTCGCCAGATTGTGGAGGCCGCGAGAAGAAGCACTACGGAGCAGAGGACGCCCACTAACCAGATGGGCTGATGATTTGAAGCATGTTATCGGTAACTGGATGCAAGCCGCACAAAATATAGATAAATGGAAAGAGCTGAGGGAGACCTATGTCCAGCAGTGGACGCGTACGGGTTGATGATGATGAGTTTTCTTTTGTGTCCAGTGTTCATGCGATTCTCAGCATCCTCCCGTAACACCACATTTCAAAGAACTGTAGCTTATTTATCTATTCTTACTTCAATATCCAGCCAAGTCAATATTGCAGTATCGAAAGCACGTAGCATCTCAGAGCTCTTACTCTTAGTTCTAATCTAAGGTCTTTGTTGCAGAGAATTGTTTTCTATTTCTATCCTGGCCCTTATTTCTGCTGTTTGATCATTATTATATTGTCTAAAATCCAGGTTTCTAGGTATTTGTATTATTTATCAATTCTTTCTATCGTTACATTTTTCAAATGTATTGTTATGCTCTATATTTCTCTCTTTTATGAGATTGATGAGCAAATTCTTAATTTAATTAATTACTCAGTTATTTTAATTACTGCTTATGTAAAACAAAACCAAATTTAAATTAAATTTTTTAATAAACTTCATTCTCAGGGCTATTTTATTTTTGATGCTTTACCTTTGGTTTGTGGCTTCTGGTATCTTTAGTTGCTTACTCCATCCAGGACAAACAGGGAAATTAAACACACTCAATGTCATATAAATGTTAAAGAATATTATTTATTTATCCAACATACCATAAACATAGGATTTAAAAAATATGCTAAAATCTAAATTTGTTGCAACTATTTCTCATCTACTAAATTAAGCTTTAATTCTGAAATCTCCTCTGTTTTAACAAAAAAAAAATTATTTAAATAATTCGTTATAATATATTCTTACAAAATTTAATAAAATTTACTTTTCTCCTTTTGAATTGATTACTTATTTCTTCTTTAAAATTTTGAATGACTAATTATGTTATAGAACTGTTCAATACAAAAATTAAGCAAATATGGTGTGGATATAAACAAACTCTCTCCGTTTCACAAATAATTTGACTAACCTTTTTGTTTCTTCTCTACTTCTTTTCCCGGATTGCGTCGTTCGCGATTCTTCCACACGTACTCTTAGGGTGTTGCGAAAGGTCCCTCTTGTCCAAAATGCTTCACAAACAAACAAACAGGACTAGCTCGAATTCTCGACTCAGTTTTCTCTCTGCTCGATATCTTGTGCAAATAGACACCAATCGGCTACTCGTTCTAGACAGAAACAGGAATCTTTCTCGGACACAGGAAAATTATCTTCTCAAACCGGTCAATGATTTCATTTCAACTTGATTCTGCACGCAAATGCCAATTTCACCACTTTACACTGACTTCTCACTTTTCAAAAACTGGACTGCTGTCTCCAAATATTCATAACACAGTGCCTATTTTTTCTCTCGTCAAAATCAGACTCAACACTCTCATCCCTTCCATCCATCATTTTCCACCAATCACAAAACATCCTTTCTACCCACTACCCATATTATAATTTCTCAAGAACCAATTTAATTTGTATACAACTTTCCATTTTGTTAAATTCTCGGAGACATCAAATTACTTTCGTTGTTTCAAACTGCTAAACAAAAAACCTTACATTCTAAACTCAATAAATTTGTTTACCGCTTAACCTTCTTCGAATTTTTTATAAAATGTCTTATTGTCCATTGCAAAACGAAATAAACGGTATTGTCTAATCTGACCGCACCATTGTTTAAGTTCGTCCAAAAACTCATTAAGAAAAACCACCTTCTTAACGATTTCACTTTTCCGCGAAAACACTGATTACCAACTAAATTATCCTATTACAATTTTTGGTCATATACAGGGCGATGAAAATCTATAATTTCGTGGTCTCTGATATAAATTTGTTTACTAAATCCCACAAAAAAATTATACAACAGTATGTTTGCATATTTGTCTTTTTTTGTTATTTTCATGTATTTGGTCTTCTTTATATTCATTTTTAGTCCATATTTTTCACAGAAACTGTTTTGTTTAGGTGTAATCTAAACTAATATCTACCTATCTTCTAGATATTACCGTTGACTGAATACCCCAATTGGGGTATTTAATTAACGATATTACTAATATCTAAATAAGATTCTACAAACAAAACATTTTTCTATATGATCGATATTTTCTAATATGTTAGTTTTTTTTTAGGTAGCTGAATTAACAGAAAAACCTGGAGCAGTTTTAGTAGAATGGAAAGTTGTGGTTGATAATGAAGAAAAGGTAACTGATATAGAAGAATTTAGGCTTCAAAAGGCACTAGGAAATGTACACGAAGATAAACATTTAGTTGTCAATTTTCATGATGCTTACAAAGGTGAGTTAAATGAATTTAAATTTCCTCGGCCACTCGCATCGATCCTAAAAAATTTGTGATTTTAATACCGTCATTATTCATCCAATCGCGTCCACTACTGGACATACGCCTTCCTCGACCTCTTCCAATGTTTTCTACACTGGGCTGCTTGTAGCCAGTTTCCCACTATTCTTTTCACGTCGTTGGTCCATCTAGTTGGTAGGCGTCCTCGGCTTCTTTTGTAAATTTTTGGCCTCCATTCCATAGTTCGTTTTGTCCATCGTCCATCTTATTTTCTTGCTGTGCTCTGCCGTTTCACTTTAGCGTCATGATTCTTTCGATGCCGTCTTAAACGCCGGATCTTTATCTGATTTGTTGGTTTGTTATGTGGTTTCGAAGGCACATCACGTCTAGCATTGTACCTTCCATGACTCGTTGTGTAACTTGTGAATTTTTGTTTCCTAAATTTGTGCGGGCAAAACACATTAGTTGTACTTATAAACCTTTCGCTTGAAACACATGGGAATTCAACTTTTTAGATATGGCTTAGTTTTCCAAGTGACCATGTTGGGCCTAATCGTTTTTTTTAATCCACAAGAAAAATAAATTTCCTGTTGTCGGCTATATAATACCATAAATCACAAACAATTTATTAAAATTCCTTTATAAAAGGTATATTTATATTAAAAAGATCCTTTCGAGACATATCACAGAACGTTTTCCGAACTACAATTTCATCATCAGTGCTGCCTACAAGGTATACATATTTGAGCCAGTAAAAATATCTGGGTGAACACCCTTTAAATGGTGTAAAGTTACATTTTTGTCTAAAACGGGATAGTTCTCGGGAGTTGGCTGTATGTATACCATGTAGTTAAAAAACTCACAACATCGAAGTAAAAAACTCCTTATTAGTAGGTATAATTTAATTAAAATTTTAAAAATCATCTGGATTACATAAATGTGTTCAAAACGTTTTCGGATCTATCAGTCCATTATCAGTGAAACCTTGTAAATACTCGTCTAATGTCTTGTATTAGCCCCAGAACCAAACAGTGGTTAAATTCAGACTTATTTACAGACAATTTTGCAATTTACATTGTTAAATTGTAAAATTGAAAAAGCTTAAAGCCGATGTTAATGGATACCTTCCGGGAACATGAAGAATCCCTACACGAAAACTTAAACCATCTTGGTCTTCTGACGTCTGCCAATTTAACACTTGGCGTATAGGGTTTCTGATACAATATGTCATTATTGGTCGTATTAAGACATCCTGCCAGTCTATTTGCTTTTTGTACTTGATTTCTCACTTTTTGTCCAGGTCTCCGTAGCTTGAGAATATAATTCCAATGTATTTTATTTCCATTACTTGTTCAATACTGATACCGTCAATTTCTATTTTACTTCTGATTGGTTCTTTACAGTTTACTATTGTTTTAGTTTTCTGAGATGAAATTCTCATATTGAATTCATTTACTTTTATGTTAAATGTGTGAACTAATCTTTACAGACTATCAAGACTATCTTCATCTTGGGCTATCAATATTGTGTTGTATGCGAAACAGCCTCGATATAACGTACTAATTGGGGAACGGGATGTCCGTTAAAGCCGAAAGTCCGTTGTATAGAAATAGGTATCAAATCAATCAAAAAATTTTTTATCAAGTTTTGTTTGCAACTTTTTTACTTTTCTACTTCGTCTTAAAACTTTCTGCAATATACGGTGCGCTGGAATAAGTGTTACCCCCCTTATTAACTTAAAAAATGTATATTACTTTAACTGTTTTTTAGAGCGTAGGCGCAAAATTTCGGTTGAATTCTTTTTAAACGCATTTATTTTTTTCGAATCCTGAGAAAACTATTAAGTATTTTTGAAAAATTTAAACGCAGAATGAACGATTACATTATTACCAAAGGCAAAAAGTCCATTAGAATAAACAAAAAGTTGCTTTTGAATGATATATTTTAAATTGAAAATCAGACTAAATTTTCTCTTTTTTTCATCCCTGTGACTTATTAAAATAAACATTATAGAAGTTCTCAGGGACTTTCGACCATCGATAATACTGTAATATTTCATTCTGCGTTTATATTTTTCAAAAATACTTATTAGTATTCTCAGGATTCGAAAAAACTGAATGCCTTTAAAAATAATTCGACCGAAATTGTGCGCCTACTCTCTCGAAAAGGATTAAAGTAATATACATTTTTGTAATCAGTATTTCAAAAGCTTTTAAATGAGGTGTCACATTATGTACTTTTCCATTTAGAAAAATCAAAGTTATGCCTGTCGTCTGAAGAGGGATCGCGTAAATTTCGAAACATTGATGCTATAATATACTATAATTATTTTCAAAATCGACCTGTTCGAGCGTTTTGCTTATGTGCTAAAAATAAATAAGTTAATATGGGGGGTTGGGAGGGGGGTTAAAACTTATTCCAGTGCACTGTATGTACTCGTTTGGTTGCCAAAATTATTCACTGATCCATGGGTTGAGTAAGTGATACATTTTTGGCCAAAACATACAATTTAAAGTTGCCATCTTCTTGTATAATATTTTCAGGGGGATTAGCAGGAGCATTGTCTAAAATTAATAAACATTTCACCTCTTTCGGCGGTATTTTCAATTTCTTCATTTGAAATTTTCTCACTGCAGGTACAAATTTTTTAAAAAACCAATTTTTGAAAATATCTGTGGTGAACCATGATGCATTATATCTTTGACAAATAATAACAGTCAATCCATGCGATCCATCTGCGTTACAGGACAACAATTAAAGCAATCCATTTTTCATATTTTTTTACATTTGATCGGGTTTTTTGTCCGTTATATCCGAAGTCCGTTAAATAGAGGTCCCGTTCTATCGAGGTTTTACTCTATTTCTACTTCTTTGTTTCCCATTCTGTATCCTCTTCCTTTGTTGACGCTTTTGAAATTGAAGAGCATAGTACCCAATGAATCTCCCTGTCTTATTCCGCTGCCTATGTCTATAGGTTCTGTAAGTTGTCCATCTATTCTGACTTCCATTTTGTTGTTTTGGTAGAAGATTTCAATATCTAGGCCCTAGGGAGACTTCTGTATTACACAGAAGATGGATTACAAAAAATAAAGTTGTAAAAATAAATCCTTTTGTCGGAAAATTAACTCAGATTTTTAATAAACAACATATAAGATAATGTTCTCAGTTTGTATACGATTTTTTTTAGGTCTAGATTGCCAGTTCCTCCAAAAAGATCTTAAAGTCAACGAACAGTATTCCTTTAGAGTTTGTTGTAAATTCGAAGGTACAACCGAATGGTCTCCATGGTCTTTGCCTCAAGTAGGTTCTACCAGTCTTAAACCCTTTTCCTGGCAATTTAGTCAAGATTACGAGTTAACAAATGAATTCAAAGTGGCAAAACCTAAAAAAGATGATGTGGATATGCTGTATTCAGAAGGTGCTCAATTTTCCGCTGGGTATGCGATTGATTTTATGGTAAGTAATTTTTTGTTGCCTGGGCGTCAATCTAGATATATACGCGTGTTTTATTGAATATAATGCAGCTTTCGACAAAATACGACATGAACAATTAATGACCTCAGGATTATATCAGACTGTATAAGACTACAATGACTTCAGGTTTATATCGAACTTATACTATAATCAACGAGAAAAAGTATGTGTTAACCATCAGCTGTCAGAGGAAATTGAAATCAGACGTGGGGTTAGACAAGGATGCGTGTTGTCGCCAATTATTTTTTATGCCTACTCGGAAGAGATCTTAAAAAAAGGTCTTGAGGGTGAAACAGCTGAATTAAAGGTAACTGGAGTTCTCATTAACAACATATTACTTCTATATTTATAATATTGGCGATCTTTGGAGGCTGGTGACCAGAATAGCGCAGTTTGGACAAGAATACGATCTAACAATGAACGTCAAGAAGACAAAATTTATGAGAATATCGAAAACTCAAAGAAATAACGAGAATCTCTTCATCAATGGATCCAATGTCGAACGAGTCGACCAATATGCATATCTTGTAACAATGATCAACTCCACAGGTGATTACTTCCAGGAAATCAAAATCAGAATAGAAAAGGCTAGATCAAATTTTAACACAATGAGAAAGGTGCTAAGTTTTCTCGATTTGTTGTATGGAAGGAAGCTTGGACCTTGAATGCGGTATCAATGAAAAACTAGAATCATTCGAGCTGTGTGTGTATGTGTGTACAGAACAATTCTGAAAATATCGTGTACAGAACACGTCACAAACAAGGAGGTTCTAAGAAAGATGAATAAAGAAATGGAAATCTTAAATACCATCAAAAAAGAAAATTAGAATATCTCGGATATATTACACATGGAGAGAGATACAACTTACCCCAATTGATTATGCAGGGAAAGTTTCAAGGAACAAGAAGCATAGGAAGACTCAGAATGGTACGGATGTACCATTTTCTACAGCCTCTAAAGTCCGAATAGCTATGATGATGGCCGACCTCCGTAGCACGGAGATGGCACTTAAAGAAGAAAAAATTTTTGTTCAATGATAACTTGTACGTTGAAAGATGATTTCATGTAATTAAATGGACTGCATTCTGTCTTCAGATCTATGATAGATTATGTTGTAACTAAAAGAGATATACATCCATCAAAAATAATCGACGACGACGTAAGATGCCTCAACTCAGCAGATGTAGGTAGTGACCACACCACATCATCATCATCATCATCATCATCCAACCAATTCACGTCCACTGCTGGACATAGGTCTCCCCCAATTGTTTCCACACTTCACGGTTTTGTGCTGATTTTTGCCAGTTTTTACTAATCCGCCTGATATCATCTGTCCATCGTGTAGGCGGCCTTCCTCTACTTCGTTTATCTTCTCTTGGTCTCCACTCCATCAGCTTTCGTGCCCATCTTGAATCTTTCAGCCTGGCGACGTGTCCTGCCCAGTTCCATTTGAGCCTGGTGATACGTTCTACAACATCTGCGATACCGGTTGTTTGTCTGAGATCTTCATTTCTTATTTTATCCCGTAGAGTTACGCCCAGCATGGATCTTTCCATGCGCCTTTGAGCAACCTGCATTTTCGACGCTGTTGCCTTGGTTAGAGTCAGTGTCTCTGCTCCATATGTCATTACCGGTAGCACACATTGGTCAAACACTTGTCTTTTTAAACCGATCGGTATACTGCTCCTAAATATGTCTCTCAGAGCTCCGTAGGCTGCCCAAGCAAGAGTTAATCTTCTTTTTATTTCGCATGTTTGGTTATCTCTGCCAATTCTAATTTCATGACCCAAGTAAATGTACTTTTCCACTAGTTCTACTTCTTGTTCGCGTATAATCAGCTGCCCGCTAGGAATCAGATTAGTCATAAATTTAGTTTTAGAAAAGTTCATTTTCAGGCCTATTTTCCAGCAGATAGCGTCTAACTCATTTAGCATTTTCTTTACTCCTCCTAGGTCATCAGTTATAAGGACTATGTCATCTGCAAAACGAAGATGATTTAACTTTTCTCCATCTATTTTGATCCCTTTATTGTCCCAGTTGAGCATCTTAAAGGCATATTCCAGAACAGTTATGAATAGTTTTGGCGAGAGTGTGTCGCCTTGTCTTACGCCGCGTTCTATGCTTATTTGTTTGGTTTTATCATGTAACTTAACACTCATTGTTGCCTCTTTATAAATATTATAGATGAGTGTACTGTAACGGTAGTCAATGCGGCATTCATTTAGAGCTTCTAAAATGCTATCCAGCTCTATCGTGTCAAAGGCTTTATGAAAATCCACGAATGCTAGGACAAGGGGTTTATTATATTCTATTGACTTCTCAATTAGTAACTTGACTGCCTGCAGATGGTCGTTTGTCCCAAAGTTTGATCGAAATCCAGCTTGTTCTTTTGGCTGGTAAAAATCTAGCTTCTTTTCTACTCTTGATGTCACTACTTTTGTAAAGAGTTTGTATAAGTGGTTTAGCAGGCTAATGGGTCTATAATGTTCTAAGTCTGTCTTATCTCCCTTCTTATGCAAAAGTATTGTTACTGCGTTTTTCCATTTTTCAGGTATCGACTTTTGATGAAGGCATAAGTTGAAGAGATTTTTTATTTTACCTATAAGAATGTGGCCTCCGTTTTTAATGGCCTCTATTACGACTCCATCTTCACCTGGTGCTTTTCCATTTTTCATTTTTCTCAGTGCTTGATGGATTTCGCTAGTGGTTATCTCTGGTAGTATTTCGGAGCCTTGGTTTATTATTTTCTTTGAAACCGCTTCCCTCAGATTATTTTGATTCAGCCTTTGGCTCCTATATAGTTCCAAATAAAATTCTTCTACGATATTTAGTAAATCTTCTCTGTTTGATGTTATTTCGCTGTTTTTATTTTTTAATTTATGTATTTCGCATTTTCCGTTGGTCAATTTCCTTCGTAAAACTTTCAAACTTTTATTTTCTTCTATGGTTTTCTGGATGCTTTGAGTTTTATACTTCCTTAGATCTTTTCTGATTTCCTTTGACACTTTCTTGTTGATGTCTCTTAACGCACTTTTTTCAGTATTTTCGCTTCCTCTCATTTTACTTCGCGTTTTGATTAGTTCTCTAGTTTCTGGGCTTATTTTTTCATCTCTCTTCTTTTTTGGGCAGTTTTTTCGTTGACTTTCTTCAATGGCTCTAATTATGTTTTCATTTAAGCTATTTATACTTTCATCTGAAGTTGTATTTCTTTCCAAAGCAGCGTTTATATGGTGTTGGTATTTATCAATATTTAATGGGGGAGTCCAGGCTTGCAAGGTTTTCTTTTTTATCAAACGATTTCGTTCTTTTTTGAGGTCTATTTTTATTGTGGCTCTTACCATTCGATGGTCACTTCCTGTAGTAAATTTATTTAGGACGCTCACGTCTGTGATAATCTGTTTTTTGTCGCTGATAATGTAATCTATTTCATTTCTTGTTTTACCATCAGGACTTTCCCACGTCCACCTTCTATGTAGTTTTTTAACGAAAAAACTGTTCATTTGGAACAAGTTATTCTGTAGCAAAAAGCCTAAGAGTGTTTCTCCCCGCTCATTTCTACCTAGAGTTCCAAAATTTCCTAGTGATGTCTCTGCTTCGTCTTCTTTAAGGCCTAATTTTGCATTAAAATCCCCACACAGGATTGTAAAGTGGGTGGGTGTGTCTTTTAGAGCTACAGATATATCATCATAAAAATCTTCAACTTCTTCGTCTGGATGTTGTGTTGTTGGAGCGTATACCTGGATAATTTTCAGTTTATACCTGTTGTTGAGCTTTAGGGTTACATAGGCAACTCTTGTAGACACACTTTTTATATCAACTACGTTTTTCTTATGTTTTTTATGGATGAAGAAACCGACCCCTCCAACTGATTCGGTTTCGGAGCCAATGCTATAGAAGAGGTGTCCTGATTTCAGCGTCTTTAAGTTTTCACCACGGTGTCGTATTTCGCAGACTCCTATTACGTCCCATTTAATTTCTTTGATTGCATCTTCCATTTCGAAGAATTTTTCTTCTGACAATAGAGTTCTGGCATTATAGGTGGCAACGTAGAATGAAAAGGGTTTTCGTATTTCTCGTTTCGTCAGTTTTTTGTCCCCCCCAGAATCCTTGGGACAGACTGATAAATCAGTGTGAGACTCTGGATTTATCCTACTCACCTGGAGTCTTTTCGTCTTCGTTTTAAAATCTGACATTTCGATTTATTTGAGGGGATGTTGGCAACATAAAACACCACGCTTGCCGAACGGGTTGGTGAGTCGCAGTATAGAAGCCAATCAAACTGCTGCAGTCTTGCCTCCTACTATCCAATATTAGGCCGGTCCTGGATAAATTTCCATACGCCCCAACATGGTACTGGAAATGCTGCTTACCATTTTCAGGAATATTTATCGACCTTCCGGTCTAGATCCGTAATGTTCAGCGTTAACAGGGGCACCTCGTGTAGGATGTGGCTCTTCACCACGCATTACGGTCTTCACTAGAGAGAGGCTAAGGCTCCACTTGGAAGAGCTATATTCGCTTCATCTAGCCCTGTGAGCTTGTGAGGACCAGTGTTCAGTCAAACCGATACAAAGGTACTACCTCTCCAAGCTCACTAACCCCTATACTAAACCACACCACAGCCTATACTAAAATCACAATAAAGATGCACTAGAAATAAACAAACCAAGACACGTTGAATGTTACGAAGAGCACTCCCAAATCATGATTTACAATCTATATACATTTTACCAATCCAAATCATGATTTAGAATGTTTATACATTGTAAATCATGATTAGGGAGTGCTCTTCGTAACATTCAAGTGTCTTGTTTATTTCTAGAGCATATTTATTGTGATTTTATTATAGTATTATGTAAAATAAGAATCATTATGAAATACTTCACACCCAAAAGAGTGGCACCAACACAAACAAAAATCAGAGTCGAAGGACTAAATACGGAATACTTATATAAAATAGAATGTCAGAGAAGATTGCTGAGAATGGAATATTAGAAAAACTCAAAGGTAGCATAATTAAGGGTGTACAAAAATCATCAAAATTAAAGACGCCAATAATATGGAAGAGAAGGACAAATATAAAATAACAAAAGTAGTCGAAGACTTCTTCAAAACCTTTTACAGCTTGCAAAGCTAGCCTAATTAATCAACAAAGGAGAACGTCAAAAGAAAAATAAAAAAACGCGGGATCAGAAGTACTACCAAATATAAAGGGATTCGAAATAGAAAGAGCTTTAAAAGAACTAAAAAATAATAAAGCTAAAGACACAACGTTATAATTGCGGAGCTCTTGAAAACAAGCAAAATAGTAACAATCCGTAAGTATACTAACAGAGCTATTTAATAAATATCTCCATAATAGCAAGATCCCTAACGACTGGAACGAAAGTCTAGTAATACTCTTACGCAAAAAAGGGGACAAATGTGACCTACAGAATTATAGACCTATATCGTTGCTCAGTCAAGTATACAAACTATTTATGAGAATTATTAACAACCGGTTGACCTACAAAATGGAAAGTTACCAACCGGTGGAACAGGCTGGCTTCCGCAAAGGATATATAAAGTACATCAGACCATCTGCTGACAATGAGAACATTGATAGAGAAAGCAAATGAATACCAACTACCCGTATTTCTTGCCTTCGTAGACTATGAAAAGGCGTTTGATAGTATCGAAATGTGGGCCATAGAACAAACTATTAATAATTGTAGAATATATTCGAGATATAGACAACTAATACATAATATATATGAAATGCAACTATGATACAACCAGATAGTAGACTAGTCCAAAAAGAGCAATGGAAAGAGCAATGTTAGGTATACCACTGTCAGATAAAAAGAGGAACGACTGGGTAAGATCAAAAACAACAGTCGAGAACATAACAACAAAAGTTGCCAAACTTAAATGGAGCTTCGCATTCCACACTGCTAGACAAAAAGACCAACGTTGGAATGCAACAATACAACATTGGATACCTTACCAAAGTAAACGACCGAGAGGAAGACCACAGATGAGGTGGGTTGATGATATTAAAAGAGTAGCCGGAAGAAATTGGAAATATGTAGCTCAGGATAGAGACTTGTACGAAAATGTCCTGATGGGTCCCTGGACGAGAAGTGTGTGTCCCAGTTAATGTCCCTTTTGTTATATTTATTGATTTTTCTTTCGGATATCCGCTTAGGGTAGTTAGGATTATTTAGGTTAGTTAGGGCTAAAACATGTAACTTGTAACTGGCTGAATCTCTAATGGGTATGCCAAAAATAAAAGAATAGAGACCGATGGAAGGAGTTGGGAGAGGCCTATGTCCAAATGTGGACGATAGAAGGCTAAGAAGAAGAAAAACATAATTAACGCAGCAACAGAATCACTTCTAGAGAGGAAAGTAACGAATACTAACGTATCAAAAAAGAAAACTTCATGGTTTAGAGAGGAAGTGAAGAAAAAATGTGGAGAAAATGAGAAAGCCTTTTTACAATACAGAACAAAACAAACATAACAGGCATACAAACACTATAAACGAATAAGAAACTAAACGAATACTTTAGTCAGACAAACAAAAAAGGGAACAATTGGAGAGTTTCTCAAAACACGTGGAACACTACTTTTTCGGAACACAAAACGAAATATGAAAAGTGATCAGAGAAGAAAGAAAGGAGATGAACGAACTGATAAAAACGAAACACATTCAGAAGGAAACATAGGTAGACTATTTTCGATCTCTATTTGCTAAAGGTGACGATAATGAACGACCAACACCTGAAGTTACGACAAACGAAGAAATGAAGGAAGCATTAAGGAAATTAAAAAATAACACCAGCAAAGAACAGAATATCAAACGAACTCCTAAAGTACGGAGGACAAGATCTGACCAAACAACTATTAAAACTAATACAAAAAATAATAGAATACTACAAGAATGGATATCAAACATCCTAATATCTCTCTTAAAAAATTAATTTATATAACACAACATTAAAATTAACAACCAAAGTGATAACAAACAAACCGAATAAAATTATAACATTAGCAGAAAAACTTAGTGTCTATGCATTTTGGATTTATCGTAGATACGCGTGACATTGCAACCCTGACAGAACTAGTGGTGATATCCGCTGACTGTCTCAATTAGAATCAAACAAATTTATTCATAGCGTTGCCAACTGTTACTTTTTAAACAATGTCTGTATCGTGTCTCAGTTGCCATTATAATTTTTAGTAATGTGTTTTATTTTCAATCTAAATTTAATTATAAAAATTGTATTTTGGAACAACTTTTGATGTGAAAGTCCAAAGGTCAAAGGAACCATTTGCTTTACACTTAGTATTTATTACTAATGACAATATACAAATTGGTATACTGAAGAAATTCAATTGTGATTAGAAAGTGGCTATAATTAACAGAAGCAAACAATAATTAAAAGATAATTGATAATTATTCTTAACTGCAGGTATCCAAACAAAAATATGTACATTATTGTATAAACATATTTCATATTACTAAATTGTTTAGTGCCATTTTACACTGGACGTTCAAGGTTATCTGTGAAAGTAGCTAGGACCTGACTTTAGGGATTTATTTCTTTTTTACCTGCAGCTCATATAGTTTAATAAAACCGTCAAAATAGAATGCCATTCAATTAGATTTTCAAAGAATTTTCATTTTTCTCTGAGAAGCTGTCAGTTCTACACCGAGCGAAGTGTAGCCAATTGTAGTGTATATCTTTCTTTACCTATACGGTGTGTCAAAAGTAGCGGGACGGTCGAATATTTCGCGAAACGAACATCGGATCGAAAAACTGAAACCTGTTCAATGATTTTCAAAAATCTCTTAAATGACACCAAACACGACCCCCAAACCCCCCACTCTGAGGTGTTTGGTGGGGGTAACTTCAAAATCTTAAATAGGAACCCCCATTTTTATTGCAGATTTGACTACTTAAACAAAAAGGTTTATCTTTATTAGAGTTTCACGATATTCGATAAAAATATCTATATTGTATTGATATCGTATCGAAAATCAATAAGATACCGATACAATACATTTAGCAATATTAATGTCGATACGATCTTCATTATCTGAAATCAATACAATACTCTTGTATTGTCGATACGGAAGAGGTATTTAGATCATAATTATTTATTACATAAAAGTATAAGTGATCTGCAACCCAAGCATCAGCTGTTATAATATTTTACACTTGAGTGCATGAACTTGAAATTCTTGAGAGTGAGTAAATGTCTGTTATGATTACACTGTTTATATTATCATGTGGTATTTGTATGGCAATATTATGGAAGTACATATAAGTGATGATGACTCAAAAATAATTTTTAACAAATACTAAATTTCGATTTATTCCGAATCTCCGGGGATTTCCCTATATTTTCAAAAGTAGTTTTTAAACAATACAAATTAGTAAGTATTTGTCGACTTTTAAATAAGCATTCAGCCATATTCAATCTTTATAAGAATATACATTACATAAGCAATATTCGTAATATTTTTAGAATAATGTCCATTTGCCAAGCATGCAAAAGTGGGCATAAAGGGCCTACACAGCTCAGATGTATAATCCTTTTTATGTCGATATTTTATCGAGTATTGTATCGATATCGTATCGAAATCAATATCAATACGATATTTTTATAAGAAAGTATTGCCGATATCGATACTCGATACGATACTTCATTGGCATAATAACCGATACAATACTCAATACTTAAAAAGTATCCATATTGTATCGCATCGTGAAGCTCTAATCCTTATACACTAGACAAATTATGCAAATGGCCTAATATCTCTAGAAATTCACCTCTAAATAAAAAAAAAACAAAATACACGTGTTCAATATTTGTCAAAAATCTACCTAATGACAACAAACATGACCTCCGCCCTATTAGACGTTAAAGATAAAGATATTAAATTAATACGAACCCCTATTTTTTATTGCAGGTTCTAATTCTACAAAACGTTCTTATAAATAACTGTATTCAGTACCATAAAAATTAGTTTGCGGACTTCGGATCTATATATGTTTTTCAGTGATTACAGCACCATCTATCACGATTCGATAAAAAGTTCAGATAAATATTGTTTACTTTTTCACATAGTATCCTAACTTGTAATAAAAAATCTGGTTTTCCAAAAGATTTCAAAGTTGTCCCCAGCCCCACCTTGAGGGCGGTGTCGAGTTTGATAAATTTTTAAAAAATATTCATCCCGTGTTTTTTTTGGTTTTTCATTTGGAAGTGCGTTTCTCGATATATTAGACCGTTTCTATAATTTTATCTATGGTGTTGCCGTTGATTGGTATTGCGATATCGTTTTTTCCGAGGACTCCAAATCTGCAATAAAAATGTGGATTTCTATTTAATATTTCAAAGTTGCTTCCCTCCACGCTCTAGAAAGGGTCGTGTTTGGTACCAGTCGATAGATTTTTTTAAAATATTGAACCCGTGTTTTTGCTGTCTTCCGTTCCGAAGGCCGTCGCGCTTCTTTTGGCACACCCTGTATAATATTAGGAACAGAACGGTAACAACATTTTTGAAAAACCCAGCGACAGATCAATTTTTTATTAAAGGGGGCACATTTTCCGTCATTTTCGATTATTTTAGTTTTCAAAGATATCGTTTGAAAGCCCTTGCAGTTCTCTATACAGTAGTCTTTAAATTTTAAATTCATATATTTGATATTTCAAGTGATGACTTACAAAGACAATACTGACAAGACAAGACTTACAAGACTTTTCTTTCCACACCATGACTTATTTGTTTATTAATCGAAATTCAACTTTTCATATCAAATGTTTCTTCTTCTTAGAGTGCCTGTCCGTTCCGAATGTTGGCGATCATTCTGGCTATGATTACTTTGTTAGTTGCTATACGGAATAGTTGTGTTGAGGTCTTTCTATACCATGCTCTCAGGTTAGCAAGCCAGGATATTCTTCTTCGTCCTGGGGCCCTTTTTCCTTCAATTTTACCTTGTAAAATGCACTGGAGTAGCTCGTATCTGCCTTGATTTCTCATTATATGCCCTAAGTACTGCAGCTTACGGCCCTTCACGATGTTGACTAAATCTGCGGTTGTGTTCATCCTCCGTAGTACTTCTTCATTGGTGACTTTGTCTGTCCATGGTATCTTCAGGATCCTTCTGTACAACCATAGCTCAAAAGCTTGAAGTTTAGATAGAGTTTCCGCCTTCAAGGTCCACGTTTCTACTTCGTATAAAAGCACTGAGTACACGTAACATTTAAGGAGCCTTATCTTTGTTTTTAGAGTGATGTCATGGCTCTTGAACACAGAGCTCATAATCAAGAATGCACTTTTTGCCTTTCCGATGCGACAGATCAAATGTTTACCCAACTTTATCTTGTTACTGGTCTGTAGAAGTTAACACAATGATGTACGTCCCGTATTTATGGATTAAATTATATGTTAAACATATAAAGCTACTTTTAATGCTTCAGTTTTTAAAGAAATTGTTCTTCTTCATGTGCGTCATCCTTTAAGGACATTGGTGATCATCATGGCCCATTGTACTCTATCTGCAGCGATTCTGAAGAGTTCAATTGCTGTTTCTCCATTCCACTGCTTTAAATTTTTCAACCAGGACGTGCGTCGTCTACCCTGTCCTCTTTTTCCTTAAACTGTCCCTTGTACAACCAATCGCATCAACTCATATTTTTCATTTCTTAGTACAATCCGGCAAGCCAGAGCTGGCGCGTGACCTTGAGCGAAAATTCACAGCAAGAAATACACAATACGAGAAGGTCAGCCGATAGTTCTCGCTTGTCGGATTGTATGTGACCGGAGTAGCTCATTTTTCTTTCCTTCATAGTGTTGAGGATTTCCTTTTCTTTTTTCATCTTTCTTAATGTTTCCGTGTTCGTTATGTGTTGTGACCATGATAACATAACACCACATCTCAAAGCTGATAAGTCTTTTTTCAATTCCGTCCGTAATTGTCCACGTTTCAACTCCATATAAAAGCACAGAAAATATGTAACATCTCAATATTATAGTTCTGATTTCTATTCCTTGTTCTATAGCAAGGCATTGTTAAATACACTTGAGTCCAGGGTTCTTTACCCGTGCGTCATCATTTAAAGCATACGAAATAAGTCGGAAATCTATTCCACGCAACAGCATGTGACAGAAAGTGGGTACTGCTCCGATCACGGATTAAATTTATAAATTTGACGTTGTCAAACAAATAGAACCTACAGGTGCAGAATTACATCTACATTTGAAGTAGGCAACATAAATTCTTTTAATATCATTAGTGACACTAAATGATGCCATGAGAGCCAGTGTGGCCTAACTGATTTTAAGATTACTTTATACAGGGTGAGTCACCACTAACGGGACGGAAGATTACACCGAAACGGTAAAAGATTTGAAAAAAATTTAAATTGAATAGTTTGTAAGTTGATAAAAGCTACATTTTAAAATTATGTTGGTATATACAGGGTGTCCCAATAAATGGCGGCGTATCAAAATTATATTTTTTTCTTATGGAACACCCTGTATTTTATTGCACTTTTTAATTGTCCGCAAAAATAAGGTATAGTTTCATAAGGCTTCTCTATACCTATGTACAGAGTGTTCTGAGTTATGTTGACTTTTCTTAAAATGTAAAGCTTTAAAAGAAGGCTTATTCTCAAGTTATTTAAGAAATTATAAAAACATTACTGTTACATCTAAATAGTTGGATATTGGTTGAATGTATTCCATGATTAATTATTACACATTTGTCTACAGGGTGTTCAAAATTTACAGTTTCATTATTGGAGTATTCAATATGTGATATGATGCTTATTTTAAATGGAACACCATGTATATTAATAAATAATTATACTAACCAAATTTACCTCTTTCGAATGGTATATGAATGTCCTATACCTAGGTGTCATAGTTTTTGCGTAATTTACAATTATTTAAATTCTTAATCTGTAAATCGATTTTAAAACAAAATATTATTAATGTCATTGTATGACATTGTCAGTTTATGACAGTACGGTCTGGTAATTATCAAAACTATAAACATCCGTGTATGATATTCAATTTTTTTTTTACTTAAAATGGCTTTGGAAGAGCCAATTACATTCAAATTTAATTGTTCCTAAAAATGAATAATCACACTATCTTTGAAAGAGTAGATATGCTACTTTGCATTGGGGAATATTTTTAAAATTTTCTCTTAGCTTCTAAAGTTTACGCTTAAAAGTATCCTGATAGAAGACACCCAAAAAAGGACGTTTTTGAGAAATGTCTCGATAGATTCCGTGCTGCTGGTAATGTTGCATAGATAGGAAAAGTTAAATAAAAATAAACCATTTATTTTTGATGACGTCAACGAACTTGATATCCTGCTTTCTGTTACGGAAAACCCAAATACTAGTACCTACGTGAAAAATGTCGAGTCAATTGGAGATCAGTCAAACAAGTGTACGTAGAATACATAAGAAAAACCACTATCATCCATATAAAACTCAACTACACCAGCATTAGACAGAACAGGAACGTTTAACTTTTCGTTTATAGACTTTAGAATTTGGAGAAGATCCTAATTTTTTTTTAAGAATGTATTGTGTACAGACGAATCTACCTACTTTTAATAATAATCATCTAGTTAATAGACATAGCTTTCATTTTATTATGATACAGTAAACAAACATTTTACTGTTGATCGCCAACACCGATGAAGTGTTAATGTTTGGGGCAGTATTCTGAGCCAGTACGTTATCGACCCATATTTTTTTGACGAAAATCTGAATGGAGCAACTTTTTTAAATTTCCTAAAACAAGTTTTTTGAATCCTTCTTAAAACCTTCCACTTAGCGTGCGAACAAACATGTGGCTCCAATTGGACGGAGCTCCTGCTTATTTTTGACGTGATGTTACGAACAACCTCAACATAAAATTTAGAAATAAATGGATAGATAGATTCGGTCCATATATTTGGCCACCTAGGTCACCAGGATTGACCAAGATGAATTTTTTTAAATGAGGCTATATTAAAAATATTGTAAATGCTGCACTTCCTAACCCAGGAACCTGTGTTTAGTACAATCTTTGATTAATATACATGGTGTTCTAATAAAATACCCATCATATTATGCTACATTGAATAATCTAATAATGAAACTGTAAATTTTGAACACCCTGTAAATAAATGTGTAATAATCAATCATGGAATGCATTAATTATAAGATAATTAGAAGACCATATTATCATAAAATGACAATGTCATACAATGACATTAATTAACTTCACCTTTTGTTTTAAAATCGATTTAAAGAGTAAGAATTTAAATAATTGTAAATTATGCAAAAACTATGAGACCTAGGTATAGGACATCCATATACCATTCGAAAGAGGTAAATTTGTTAAGTATAATTATTTATTAATATACATTGTGTTCCATTTAAAATACGCATCATATGACACATTGAATACCCCACTAATGAAACTATTGATTTTGAACACCCTGTAGACAAATGTATAATAATTAATCATGGAATACATTCAACCAATATCCAATTATTTAGATGTAAAAGTAATGTTTTTATAATTTCTTAAATAACTTGAGAATAAGCCTCCTTTTAAAACTTTATATTTTAAGAAAAGTCAACATAACTCAGAACACTCTGTACATAGGTATAGGGAAGCCTTATGAAACTATACCTTATGTTTTGTGGAAAATTAAAAAATGCAATAAAATACAGGGTATTCCATAAGAAAAAATATAACTTTGATACGCCGCCATTTATTGGGACACCCTGTATATTTCAAAATAATTTTAAAATGTAGCTTTTATCAACTTACAAACTATTCAATTTAAATTTTTTTCAAATCTTTTACCGTTTCGGTGTAATCTTCCGTCCCGTTAGTGGTGACTCACCCTGTATAATCAAAGAAAATGATCAGAAGCTATCAATAGGGCTTTTCATTCACAGTCATTTGTTTCGAGCTTCTGTCATTTGTCGTATAATCCGTGTATATTAATATTATACACAGATTATACAACATATGACAGAAGCTCGAAACAAATGACAATCGATGAAAAGCCCTATGTCCGATTGTTTTAGTAATTGTATGTTGACCAATAATGATTCTTGATCAACATAAAACTACTAAAACAATCGGACATTGTTAGCTTCTGATCATTTTCTTTGATTGTGTAAAGTAATGTTAAAATCAGCTAGGCCACTCTGGCTCTCACGGCCTCAAATATTTGTTATAATTGTTATAATATAATTATTTGAAAATAAAATATTTTCATTTTCTTATTTACCTATTTCACTTTTACGTAAACTTAAACACAACCATTTCTTCTCTTGTAAATGAGGTTAATTTTGTATGTAAATTAACACAATTACCGTAAAATTTCAAACTCCAGTATAAAATTGGTTGTAAAAATGTTGTTCTGAAGGAAGCTATTTCTTGCTTGTAAAAACAACTGTTTGTTTAATATAAATAACTTCTAAATGCAAAAACAGGGCAATATAACAACAAAAAATCCAACCGTTGGCGAATGGATTTAGTGTCCGCAGTCATATAAACCCAAATAAACAACAACAAAAATCCAACCAACTGACAGTGACAAGTAAACAAACCAGAAACGTCACAAATAATTGTATGTACTTAAATTCTGAGAAGCGCCATTTTTGTACATATCTCTTTTCGATGTACTGATTCTAGAGCGTTTATAAAAATTACATGTGTCTTTACTTTAATAACATACTCTGGGCTAATTAGCAAAATACAAGGAAAAGTTATTTACCAGCAATTTTATTGCTGGAATCGAATCTTATTATTGTATGTATTAATAATACAGGTATGCAAAGTCCGCAGATAGTGTGCTACTTTTTTTTATAAACAAAATGGCGCCCGAAAATCGTGTTTTTTCAATTTTTGTTCTATTACTCCAAAGATTTTAACTTTACACCAAAAACACGCAAATAAAAATTTACCGCAATTAAATTCTGCATAGAGACGTGTTTTTCCAACAAAATCTTTAATTTTCAACTAAAATTTTAGATAAGTAATTGTTAATCAATAATTAAATATCTTGGTAATGTAAAAGTCCTTTTCGTATAGATTATAATTCCAGAAGCCGATGTAAACTGAATGAACAGTTTAGCAACAATTGAATTGTTAATTAAAAATTTACGGTCGCTATAATAACGACAATAATTATGATGCATAAGAATACCTATGATTTTTTCATAAAAAGATACTATACCTATCTAATGTATTTTACAGAATTGAAATTGGACTATTTAAGCGGCCTCTGGAATATTTTAAAATTATAAACAATTTTTTGGCTTATAAACAAATAGAATATCTCGAAAAATATTAAACTAAATTAAATTGTGAAAACGGTACTCGAAAAACAGCGGCAGAACGCTTCTTTCAAAAGAAAAAACGTTTAATTATGACGAGTGGTTCCTGAGATACAACCGGTCAAAGTTGACCGGAATTTACGGCAAAGATATAAACAAAAGAATCATAATTTTCAAACCATCACCTTTTTATTTTTGTCCTCTTTCTCCACACCAATTTTAATATCTTTAAAATATTCATGACATATATTATTATAATAAAAACTATCGATAATACGTGTGAAAATTGCCAAAAATAGCAAAATTCCAATCAAAAATTAGGTTGGAGAAAATGTAACCCTCAAAGTTCAAAATCGGTATACGTTAAAAAAATGCATTTTCTCGGCTTCCCATGGATCAATTTCCTTCATTCTTTTTTTGTTCCCTAATAACTCGAGTAGAGCCATCGAACTAACGTATTATTAAATGTCAAACTTGCTTTTGTTTTGTTATAATAGATTAATTTATTTATAAGAACAGAAAACTACATATTTTTCCAGTTGTAGGCTTTTTTTTTAGATAAACTTACTACAAGTGTACCTTTTAAAGTTAAAAACATAAATATTCTCATTTGAAAGCTGTATAATCATTTAAACAATTTTTATTTAAACAAATTAAAATTTTGTGTTATAATAAAAAAAATAAATTTATTATAGCAAAACAAAAGCAAGTTTGACATTTAATATTGCGTTAGTTCGATGGCTCTACTCGAGTTACTTGGGAACAAAAAAAGAATGAAGGAAATTGCCCCATGGGAAGCCGAGAAAATGCATTTTTTTAACGTATACCGATTTTGAACTTTGAGGGTTACATTTTCATCAACCTAATTTTTGATTGGAATTTTGCCATTTTTGGCAATTTTCACACGTATTATCGATAGTTTTTATTATAATAATATATGTTATGAGTATTTTAAGGATATGAAAATTGGTGTGGAGAAAGAGGACAAAAATAAAAAGGTGATGGTTTGAAAATTATGATTTTCTTGTTTATATCTTTGCCGTAAATTCCGGTCAACTTTGACCGGTTGTATCTCAGGAACTACTCATAATAATTAAACGTTTTTTCTTTTAAATGAAGCGTCCTAGCGCTGCTTTTCGAATACCATTTTTACAATTTAATTTAGTTTAATATTTCCCGAGATATTCTATTTGTTTATAAGCCAAAAAATTCTTTATAATTTTAAAATATTCCTGAGGCCGCCTAAATAGTCCAATTTCATTTCTGTAAAGTACATTAGATAGGTATAGTATTTTTTTATGAAAAAATCATAGTTATTCTTATGCATCATAATTATTGTGGTTATTATAGCAACCGTAAATTTTTAATTAACAATTCAATTGTTGCTAAATTGTTTATTCAATTTCCATCAGCTTCTGGAAGTATAATCTATACGAAAAGGGCTTTTACGTTACCAAGCTATTTAATTATTGATTAACAATTACTTATCTAAAAGTTTAGTTGAAAATTAAAGATTTTGTTGGAAAAACCCGCTTTTTCCGGAGAAAGTTTTCGTCTAACTAATCGGAAAAAACATGTCTCTATGCAGAATTTAATTGCGCTGAATTTATATTTGAGTGTTTTTGGTGTAAAGTTAAAATCTTTGTAGTTACAGAGCAAAAATTGAAAAAAACACGATTTTCGGGCGCCATTTTGTTTATAAAAAAAGTAGCACACTATCTGCGGACTTTGCATACCTATATTATTAATATATACAATCATAAGATTCGATTCCAGCAATAAAATTGCTGGTAAATAACTTTTCCCAAAAATGGCCTAATCTCCGATAAGCAGCCCAGACTAACAGGCGATATCTGGTTTGTCTTTATTTTTATAGTTTCATATTAGGCTATTGATTATGTTCAAAATAAAAGAACTAAAAGGAACTACAACGTTAACGGGATTTTATTGTCTCATGTGGTCAATGGACCTCTAGATTTGAAAAATTCGCGGAGTGCTACCATTTAAATGGGTGCGTTTTTGAGAAATGGCTGAATTAGTCCCTAGGCACGGGGTAAATTAGGGTGAGTTCTATGAACTTTTGGTACAAACACGTCTATAGGAAAATTGTTCCACATTAAATTTACTATCGAAATATCACATTTTAAAGTCAAAAGAAAAGCAAGAAAAAAACAAGAAAGAAAGCAATTTTGTTTTTTGTATCATTACTTTTTTCCACAGGGATATAGGTATAGGCATTGCTTCAGCGAAAAATAATTTCCATCCTTCTTCTTTAAACAGACGTTTGGTAGAAGCCTCTATGATTCATAGTTTCTTAAACAGGATTTTTCAAAGTTCGCCGCTCACAGCATTTTTGGGCAATTTTTCCGATTATTTCGCAAACATTGTTGTGTAACTTTTTTCTACGCATTTCTAGGTATATGCAATGTCACATTTAGTAGAAAGAGAAGTCAATTACCTTTAAAATGGTCTATTGTATAGGGTTGTACGACTATTTTTGAGCAAGTTATGCTTTTTCAAGGTTTTATACTTTTAATGATTTTTGATATTTTTATGATGATTTTTTAAATTTCTCATTATGACTTTTTTTCTTGTAAATTTAGGTATTCACATTGTGAAATAAAAAAGCTTATTTTCTTTACATTAAAATGGTGTATTGCAAAAAATTCTAGGACTATTTTTAAACAAGATTTTTTTTAAACAAGTGTATCCGTAATTTGAGAAAAATTTTAAAATTTCAATTAAAAAAATATAATTGCACATTATAACATACTTTTTAATTCCAAATAACTTTTCTTAATAACACTTTTCGATATTGTGACATATAAAGGTACTTTTGAGCAAAATTCATATTTTTAACATACCTCGTACACTATTGATACAATTTTATATCTGATGATTGCATCTTAGATTTTAGACTATGAAGATCATTTTATAAAGAATATTTTTTTCATAAAGTTAATAATAAAAAAGTTTTCCATATGGCTCCAACTTAGTGGGACCTATTAATTGCATGTGTATATGTCACATTTTGAAGAAGCATATCTTGTTTAAAGTTAGTTCTAGAATTTTTTACAATACACCATTTACAATACAGCAAAGAAAATAAGCTTGCTGTTTTATTACACAATATACCTAAATATACAATAAAAAAAGTTATAATGAGAAACTTAAAAATAATCGTGAAATATATAAAAAATCATTAAAAGTATAAAATTTTGAAAAATCATATCTTGCTTAAAACTAGTCATACAGCCTTCTACGATTGACAGTTTTAAAGGTAATGGACTTTTCTTCCTATTAAATATGACATTGCATACACCTAAAGCTGCGTAGAAAAAGGTTACAGAACAATGTTTCCAAAGTAACAAGGAAAATGGCCCAAAATCGCTGTGAGTGACGAACTTTGAAAAATCATATTTTGACAACTGTAAATCATGGAGACTTCTACTGAACGTCATTTTAAAGAGGAAAGGCTGAAGTTTTCTTTCTGTGAGATAATGCCTATACCTATATCCCCGTGGAAAAAAGTTAAGGGACAAAAAGCAAAATTGCTATCTTTCGTGTTTTTTTCTTGCTTTTCTTTTGAATATATTTTTGTACAAAAAAATATTTTTGATTTCATAATGTGATATTTCGATAGTAAAATTAACCTGGAACAATTTTCCTGTAGACGTGTTTGTACCAAATGTCTCGCCAAATAACTCACCTTAATTCGCCCTGTGCCTAGGGACTAATTCACCCCTTTCTCAAAAACGCACCCCTTTAAATGGTAGCACTTCGCGGTTTTCTCATATTTAAAGGTCCATTGACTGTATGAAACAATAAAACTTCGTTAACGTTGTAGTTCCTTTGTGGAAGACAATGATGCTAGATAAAAAGTATGTATTTTATCTCGCCAGGTATTAATGACGCACGCACTGGACTCAAGTGTATTAATATCAAGAATGAAATATTTGCCCAATATAATCTTGTTTATAGTTTTTAGAAGGTCACCCGAGCGATGCAGTAGTGGGTCTTGTATGTGAAGGATTGGATGAACTGCCAAAAAATGTAAAGCAATGCAAGGAAGGCACGTTTGTTATTAACAGAAATGGGAAGATTAGTGTCGATGGCGTGGAAAAGTCGACAGTTTTGCCAGAATTTCATAGAGGTTCTAAGGTAAGAACAGTCAATTAGATCGAGAGACAGCTTAACCCATTAACGTTTACGGGTACCATATGGAGCCAACAAATTGCGTGCGCATCCGAGTCTATTTACCATATTATTTGGTGAAATTTCGCAGAGAGATTCGGCCTATTTGTAGTTCAAGGTTTCCTCTTCTTGAATGAACAACTCAAATTTAGTTTTATAGTAATAAATTTTTGAATTTACGGTTGGTTTTGTTTGTACCAAAATATGAACATTTGTCTCGTGTAAGTGTTTCCTTTATTACTTTTTTTGTACTAGGATCCTCCTTTTTGTTTTCAAAAGATTTTCTAAAAAAAATACCAAGTTTCTTGTAAAAGGTATATATTAAAATACCCTAAATAAGGGTCACAATACAAAACGTTTTCGGATTAAGGAATCCATCATCAGTGTTTAAAAGCCCTAAATTAAGTATAACCTAATTAAATGAGATAAAAGTTAAAATTGACAGAGGTTTTCAAGAACAAGAGGTCATACTTACAAAATTTGCATGCCTGAGCCACCAAAATGTATAGGGTAAAAACCCTTTAAATGTAAATAATAAAGATATTTTACATATTTATATAAAATTCATCGGATGTTATAGATAAACCTGGATGTTACCCAGGGCAACACAGGACTCTCCCCACGTGGTTGGAACTTTTTTTGGAGAAAACCTCACATATTGGATTTCAATGGCCAACTGACAAGTGAATTCAAGAGCAACCCGAAATGACATCAAGAACTGTCAATGTAACCTAGTTGTAATATTACTTCAGCCACAACGTTAAAGATTAATTTAAATGTTTTAAGATAAAAAACAGTATCAAATTTACAAATAGTAAAAATAAAAGATGTTCACAAAATATGAAAGATTTTTTTTTCCTAGAAATAATGCATTAATTAAGTATTCAAAATAGGGAAATGAAATGTTTACGTTACAGGAAGTTATGCAGTCAACAATACCAATAGGTGTTGTATTAGTGGTATGAAATTGTCAATACGATTAGACAAATAATGGTAAAGGCCTTATACTAGGAACACAAAATAGTATGTAATGTGTACATATGTGTACGATTTTAAGAGTATTGATAAAATGATAATTGTTTAATGACTGATAACTTTCTTGGTAGTCGACCCAACATAAATTGTATAATGATAGAAAAAGTGATATGATAATTGTAAAAATACTGTTTTGTTTTTATCTGATATTTATCTGAAAATGAGACTAAAGTAACTTGATGAAACTGAGTCCTCCAGAGACCTGACATCAAATTGGTTAAAAATGAAATGGTTGTAAAATATGGGGGGGAGTAGGACAGTATGAGAAGTCTGACAGAGTATGTTGTGATATTGGACCATGGAAGATGTGTATTGTGTTGTTATGAAATAAGAGTTATCTAATCATAGCTTATAGATTAGATAACTCTTACTACTAACTCTTATCCTAACTAGGTTACATTGACAGTTCTTGATGTCATTTCGGGTTGCTCTTGAATTCACTTGTCAGTTGGCCATTGAAATCCAATATGTGAGGTTTTCTCCAAAAAAAGTTCCAACCACGTGGGGAGAGTCCTGTGTTGCCCTGGGTAACATCCAGGTTTATCTATAACATCCGATGAATTTTATATAAATATGTAAAATATCTTTATTATTTACATTTAAAGGGTTTTTACCCTATACATTTTGGTGGCTCAGGCATGCAAATTTTGTAAGTATGACCTCTTGTTCTTGAAAACCTCTGTCAATTTTAACTTTTATCTCATTTAATTAGGTTATACTTAATTTTAGGGCTTTTAAACACTGATGATGGATTCCTTAATCCGAAAACGTTTTGTATTGTGACCCTTATTTAGGGTATTTTAATATATACCTTTTACAAGAAACTTGGTATTTTTGTGATTTATGGTATACAGCCAGCTACAGGAAGTTTATTTTCCTCGTGGATTTTCTAAAAACTTTAATAAACAACTTGTACGGCTTTTCGTATTATTTTATCTTGTTTTTTCATAATTAAGCAAAAAATATTGGTGTTCCCAAACGGAACCGCTATTCTTTTTTACTTTTCTTATTTTTAGAGGAATTTCTTTGAAAGAAGATCTCGGTAAAGCTTGGGAGGAAAACGAAAGTAATAACGTTGTTTCTGCCGTTTACATAGAATCTTCATATACTAACATTTTGACAGACGAGAATTCAGCAGATGAAGATGACGTGGGTTTTATTGATAATTGAAATTGTAACCAGCTATCTTCAGGAGCGGAAATTGTATTTTCGAATAATACGGGAAAAATGGTATTGGCATATTTTTTCATACCTAGTGGAAGCGAACATTAAAAATGCGTGGAAGTTGTATAGAAAATCTGGCCGTAACATTAGCCAATTGGAATTTACACGGGATATCATCCAAATGTGTCTAATAAGACATAAAATCCCACCGAAAGCACTAGGAAGAGTGTCCGCAGCTGCAAGAAATGACTCTCGAATTGGAGATATTCGGTACGAAGGACTAAATCATTTTGTGGTTTCTGTGACCAAATCAGAAAACAAAAAATGAAGAAGCGCACGAATTGGATTTTTAAGCCTAGGGAGAACAGTGTGCTGCAAATATGCTGTTGTGCTTTGTATTGAGTGTTTTCGCAATTTTCATACCAAGTAACTCTTAACGAACATCTATCGGGTTCGCGCCTAGTGGTCCCATATGGGAACCGTTTTTTTCTCAATAATAATTATTTCATTTACAAACAATTTTCTTCTTACGTTTTGTACAGAATACTGTTACATTTAAATATTTTTAATAAATTTTGTTGAAAACAAATTTTTTTTTCTCAACGTTAATCGGTTAAGATTGAATTTGCTTCAGGGGCCACCACCATCAGTTGACATATGTTTCTTTCTTATAGAGTCGTCAGAACTGTCTGTGATGGTGGTGTACCCTGAAGCAAATTTAAATCCAGTTGTCTAGTAAACAAAATAATAAATAATTATTTGTTGTCGAAGGCATTCGCAACATCTGTTCAAATAAAAAGAAATCTAAAGGATTCTATAGGTCAGAAAACAGAATTTTTGGTTTTATTGGTATTTATATGGTATTATTATTCCAGATTTAGCCATACGGCTCACACTCCCTCTAAGGGGAAAATTGACTCATTCCAGATACTTACGGTATCAAAAGGATTGAGCTCTGGTGGGACTCTTTCCGTGTTATCGAGCCCTAAGTGACTTAGTATGCAGGTGTATCTCCCAAAAATTTTCGTACACATCTGGCCGTTGCGAGTAGTACAGCTTTCTGCATGGTCTTGTAAAAATGTTCATTTAGACCCAGCTTTTTTATACTTTCGAGGAGGTTCTTCGGAATGACTCCAGTAGTAGACATAGTAATAGGTATCGTCTGCGTACTTTGCATTCTCCATTGTCTTCGTATTTTAATTTCCAGATCTCTGTACTTGGCGATCTTTTCAGTAAATTTACTACGTAGATTATTGTTGTTAGGTATCGCCACATCAATTAGTGTTGTTTGTCTTATTAATTTATTAACTAGTACGAGATCTGGTCTATTATGTGCCACTGTTTGGTCTGTGAGCACAGTGCGGTCCCAGTATAGCTTGTAGTTGCCATCCTCAAGCATACTCTCAGGGACGTATTGATAATATGGGAGATGGTCCGTTTGGAGAAGTCCCAGCTTGATAGCTATCTCTTTATGAAGGATTTTTCCCACTGCGCGATGCCGTTCCTTGTATTCAGTTGCAGCAAATGCCTGGCAGCCCCCTGTAAGATGTTGGATGGTTTCTTGGGCTTAACATCCATATCGGCATCTGTCGTTTTGAACCTGAGGGTCTTTGACGATATATTTCAGGTAATTTCTGGTTGGTATAACCTGATCCTGAATTGCCAGTAATGAACTTTCCGTTTCAGGGAACATCTTTCTAGATGTCAACCAATAGTTCGACGCTGTATTGTCGATATAGTCTTGGCTGACCTCATTGGGATGTCGCCCGTGCAGAGGTTTACCCATCCAGGTGCGCATTTTTTCGTCTTTAGTGAGGTGGTTTATGCGCATTTCTGGTTCCCTCAGTTTGATCGGTGTTGTGTCATCTACGGCGCAAATAGCGCGATGTAGAGTAGATGTCTCAGCTTGCATCTGAAAATAAGTTCTTAAATTAGCAATTTGTTTATCTAATTGCTCACATATATCCATAAGTCCTCTTCCTCCTAGATTCCGTGGTAATCAGCCGTGTGATGGATGACCGAAGTTATCTTTAACGTTTGAGTTAAAGTTAAGATAACTTTCAGGAATAACGTGCCCATAACTATTTACGTAAATTCGGTGTGATGTATCTGTCGCCGTTATGAGATAGTTATTTCTTCAACGTTAAAAAAGAGAAATAACATTTGACTTACAAAGTTTGAAGTAACAAAGAGAACCTGATGTTGAAATAGTACAAGTTGGAGTGAGCGCGAGAGATTGATCGGAACCACGATCGGAACATGCCCCAGGCTTGAAAGGATGGGACGATGCCCATAAAAACAGCGTTGTCAAAGTTGGTACAATTGTACCAAGTTGATACAATTAACAACCAAACTTTTGATACTAAAGTGTCATTAAAGTAAAAACCTCCAATTTTGTGATATAAGAAATTTGCTTCAAATAACATTAAACGACGCTATTTTTAAGTTTTTGTACAAAATGTGTTGGTTTAGTACATTTTGTGTCACTATTTCAGTCATTCCAGTGCATTTATTCCATAATTTACAAAAATTTATCTGGCAACATTGCATATGTTTATAAATTTCAACTTATATTCAACAATTATCAGCCGTGTGATGAATTACAGAAGTTATTTTTAACGTTTGCGTTAAAGTTAACATAACTATCTCCATAAATATAAAACGTAAATTCGGTGTGATGGATCATCCACCGTTATGAGATGAATCATTGAGTTATTTCTTAGACGTTATAGGACGGAAGAAAATATTAAGTTGTCTAAAAAGAGAACCTTATGCAGAATCAGTACAAGTTGGAGCGAGAAAGAGAATCACGAGAAGTTGGTATCCTACATACCGGCTGCCGATGACAGAACAGCTTGCTGTTCGCTGTTCGGTATGGTTCGGTGGTGAATCGTAAAAGTAGATAGAAAGAAGTACTTATACTAAATTTACATTCAAGATGCAGTAGAAATAAATAAACCAAGACACGTTAAATGTTACTAGGAGCACTCTCGAATCATAATTTGCAATGTATAAACTTTGGAAATCATGATTTGGGAATTACAATGTATATAGGTACATTGTAAATTAAAATCCGGGAGTGGTCCTAGTAGCATTTAACGTGTCTTGGTTTGTTTATTTCTACTGCATCTTGATTGTAAATTTAGTATAAAACGCTTGGATTTGGATGTTTATAAATAGAAATTTCAATTTGTATCTCTCGATTTGATTTTTGTATAATTTTGTATAATTACCATTCTAGTTTTAAATTATTAGCTTTCTTTTTCATTTTTATTATTGTTTTAATTTTATTACCTACGTGTTTTTAATTGTTATCTTAGATCTATGTTTTTGATAATTTTGTGCTGCTTTATGTTTGATATTAAATTTGATTTATTAAAAATAAAATGAAACACAAGGTCCTGGGACAACCTGAAACAGCGTTTTACGTTAAATATTCACTTGATTTCTATCTAAAAACGAATTAAAATATAAACCTAACCTTACAATCCTTAACATAACTACAGAGTTATCTCATAAATTGAGGTTTAACGTCGCGTTATAAAGTGACAGTTGATATATCAGATAACTCAAGAACTGTCAAGAAATAACGCAAATAGTTAAGTTAAATATGATACATCACACCAATTCGAGGATTATACCTTAACTACAGGATAACTTTACGTTAACGATAACTTCGGTCATCCATCACACGGCTGATTACTCGTTACAGCATAAAACATTAAGGGCCGGTTGTTCGAACGCTAATCAACAATGATCACTATCAAATATTTAATTACTGTCACCAAAACTGTCAATGTCAACTTTTATTGGGTTGCTGAAAACATAATTGATTAAAATTATGAGATTAGTTAATCAATTAACATAACAATTATTAACATAATTGATTAAGTAATTTCATATTATGTTTTCAGGAACCCAAACAAAGTTGATATTGACAGTTGGTGACAGTAATTAAATATTTGATAATGATCATTGTTGATTAGCTTTCGAACAACCGGCCCTTAAAGTGCCTATTTCGGTTGTTACAGACTATTTGTCTAAGCAGACATTTAAGTGTGAATGACGTCTATGCTCATATTTTCATGTAGCTGTTTTGTTTAGTATCAATGAGTTCATATCTTTCATACAGCGTTTCTATCAAACTAACACGTTAATGAAGCGTACTATATTAAGTCACAGTCCACATTAGGCCAAACCAACCAACAATGTTGTAGTATTATTGTTCTCTCAGATTTTTTTTATTTTAGGTTACTTTCACATGCCAAGAAGTCAACGATAAACTCAGAATAAACATTGACTCGAAAGATCGAATAGTTACATATGATTGGTCCGTCAGTCCAGATATTAAAATGTATTTTGTTGCTCAATTTTCATCGGCCAACTGGAAGGTGATGGTTGAATAAGAATAAGCTAAGCAAGAACAAAACATTACTATGGATATTGGTTTAACTGCTTTAACTTTAACGGATGGATTATTAATTTTGGGAAATGACACCAGAAAAATATTTTAAATTATTTTTATTACATTAAATTAAATTTGAACCTAAAAAATACACTTAGGAAATTTTTGCTCAAGTGCTAAAAAAGTATAGAAAAAGTAATGAGATTATGTTTAAACATTAAAAAAATGTTTTAAAAAACTGTACAGTATTAAATTTCAACGATCTGTTAAGAAATATGCATATCATTCATTATATACATTGTTTCTATGAATTGTTTTATTTTCTCACCAATTCCATACAGTTAAGATACAGGGTGGGGCATTAGTGTGACAAAGTCTAATTACACGTTTGTCGTAAGAGATACGAAAAAAAGTTATTTACATAAAAGTTAGGGCCCGGACAGTACCATAATTTAAAAATATTTTCAGATATACAGGTCACCCGTATTGACAGGGTGACACAAACTTGTTTTTAAAATAGAACACCCTGTATATTTTTACATTTTTGGATTCTACTCGATGTCTTCTTTCTCAAAATATAGGGATTTGTAATATTATACGAGGTAGTTTAAAAGATAATTACGTTTTATTGTTAATTTCGTAGCAATATTCACACCCTGTAGAATTGTGGTGATTTATCATCAAAGTTTCTATTTATGGTCAAACGATTTCTAATGTAGTCTACTATTGTTAAACAATAATATAGCGAAAAGTTTAATATTAATATACAGGGTTGGTCAAAACTCGGATAAGTATTTTCTGAATTTTCTTAAATGGAACACCCTGTATTTTAGTATTCTAATGAAATGATATTTTATGGTACTTTTTTATTTCTTAAGCATTCCCTAGACGTAAGTGCTTTATTTTTGAGTTATCCGTGATTATTTAATCCAAACATTAATTGCAACAAAAATTACTTGAAATTTTATTAGGTGGCTGTGCAAATATTCAATCAAAAATAATTTTTCGAAAAAAGTGGATATTAATCTAGACTGGTCCTTAATTTATTAATTTTGGATGAGATATCTAAATACCTACGTAGTTAAGATTGTTGGTGCGTAAAATATTAATAAAAAAATTACACTTTTATAAAAAAAATACTTTTTAAAAAATAAACTGTTTTATAATAAAACGTTTTTATTATTTATAGGAGAGAATATAAAATAATTTGACGATATAAAATGCTTAAAATTCCAAAATTTACACTATAATAAAAAAGTCCTTTTCATAATAACACGGTTTTGTTATATACAGGACACAACATGTTTCGAAAGAATAAAATATGAATTTTTAGTAGGTGTATTAACTGTTAAAATTATAATTCCAAAAATTACACTAGTATAAAAAAGTACTTTTTATAATACCACGGTTGTTTAAAATGGTATATTATAATATTTATATATAATAATTAACTTATAAAATATGAATTTTAAGTATATCAACTTTTAATTAATTATTAAAAAAATTTAAAAAAGATACGCAAGAGCCGTGTTCGAACTAGGGAACTCTCGATCTGCACTCTAATGCCACTGACCCACCATCAATTTGTAGATCTCGATTTATTAACGTACTTTAAAATATCATTGCATTAGTCACATTTTTAAAATAGTTTAAAATAAAAAAATTGATTTATCCATACAGGGTGATTGATTAGTGGGGTAAAGCCCCGTAGATCCGTTATAGTAATAGTATAATAATAGTTAATAACAAAAATTGTAGCCAACTTTGATTCTTCTTCTTCTTCTACGGCACTACAGCCCAAATTGAGCCTTGGCCTCCTTTATTTTTTGCCTCCACCCTTGCCTGTCTGTGGCTGCTCTTCTCCATACACGGACTCCTAAAAGGGCTTGTGCGTCGCTGTTTACTGTGTCTTCCCAGCGCTTTCGTGGCTTCCCAACCGGTCTCTTTCCTTGCATTCTAGCATTCAGTGCTCGTTTTGGTAGCCTATCCTCTCCCATTCTTATCACATGTCCGGCCCATTGCAATCTTTGTAATCTAATGAAGTCTGACAGGGGCGTTTCCTTATAAAGTTGATAAAGCTCGTTGTTGTATCGACTTCTGAAGATTCCGTTTTCCCTCACAGGTCCTAGTATTCTCCTAAGTACTTTCCTTTCGAATGTGTCGAGTTTGTTTTTGGATGTTTCTTTCAGCACCCAGACTTCACTGCCATAGCATGTTATTGGTCGAATTAAGGTTTTATAGATTCTCATCTTTGTATTTCGGTGGACACTTTTTGACCGAAATATATGGGAGAGGGCAAAATAAGCTCTGTTTGCCTGCGTTATTCTCTTCCTTATTTCTCCATCTTCTGATCCGTCGGCATATATTTCTACTCCCAGGTATGTAAACTTTTCAACCGTTTCAATGTCATCTTCATGTATAATGTTTTCTGGGACTATATTTCTTCTCGTCTGAGTCATTATTTTTGTTTTTTCTGTGTTAATTTCCAGACCTAGCATTTTTGTTTGTGTTTTTAACTCTGCATATGTTTCCTGTGCTCCTGTTGATGTTCTACTCATAATATTAATATCATCAGCATAAGCGGCCAGTTGAACCGTTCGGTTGATCAGTAGATTTCCTCGTCCAGTTTGCATTTGCCTAACCGCATACTCCAGTGCCAGGTTAAACAATGTTGGGGCCAGCCCATCTCCCTGTTTTAGTCCCTGCGAAATGTTAAAAAAGTCTGTCCGGTGGTTTTGTATTCGTACACATGCCTGAGTTTCATCCATTGTGGCTTTAATGAGTCTTATTAACTTGTGTGGTATTGCCAATTCAGCCAATATATAGTATAGTTTGTTCCTTTTGACTGAGTCGTATGCCTGTTTGAAGTCTACAAACACGTTGTGAACATCAATATCGTGTTCCCATGCTTTGCTCAAGATCTGTTTTACTGTGAATATTTGATCCAGTGTCGATCTTCCCCGTCGGAAGCCCGTCTGATACTCTCCAATAATATTTTCTGCTAGTGGTTGGAGCCGCTGGTTTATAATATACGTGAGGACTTTATATGCTGTACATAGTAGAGAGATTCCACGGTAGTTTTTGCACTGGAGTTTGTCTCCTTTTTTATAGATCGGGCATACTATACTTTTCTTCCAGTCGTCGGGTATTTTCTCTTCTTGCCATACGTCTCTGATGAGCGCGTGGATGTGACTTGCTAGGTGGTCGCCACCTACCTTATATAGTTCTGCTGGTATTTCATCAACTCCCGGAGCTTTATTGTTTTTCTGGGCCTTAATGGCTTCGAAAACTTCCTCTATGGTTGGAGCTTCTACTCCATTCTCTTCTACGTAGATCATACCCATTTCATCTTCCATGTCTACTTGAGTTCCAAGTAGTGTCTGAAAATAATGCTTCCAGGTTTCTGTGACTTTCTGTTGGTCACTGATTATTTGCCCACTTTCATCTTTACATAGACTTGTTTGAGGTTTATACCCACTTTTTATCTTTTTTAGGTATTCGTAAGCCCCTCTAATTTCGTTATTTTTGAAATGTTCTTCCATTTTTTCTATTTGTCCATTTTCATAGGCTCTCTTTTTATTTCTACATGTCTTGTCTGCTTTCCGTCTTGCGACTTCAAATAATGTTCGTCTTTCCCGTGTTCTTCTTGTTATGTACATTTTGTGTGCTTCATTTCTTTCCTCGATTGCTTGTCTGCACTCGTCATCAAACCATGCTGCTCTTCTCTCCTTTTTCTTGTTTCCCAGGGTGGACGCTGCTGCTGTCAGTACTGCTGTTTTGATATTAGTCCATTTGCCCTCTATGGAGTGCAGTTCTAGCGTCCTTAACTCATTTGCGACTTCTTGTTCGAACTTCTCTTTACATTCCTGAATCTTCAGTTTTTCCAGGTCCAGTTTGTTTGTTCTTTGTTGTCTTTCGTTTCTTTTGCTGTTAACTCTGCATCTAAATTTGGTTTGTACTAAAAGATGGTCTGATCCACAGCATGCTCCTCGTCGTGTTCTCACATCGGAGATACTACTGGCTGCCCTTTTGTCTATCAACACATGGTCAATTTGATTGGTTGTGGTTCCATCTGGTGAAATCCATGTCATTTTGTGTATGCCTTTATGTGGGAAGCATGTGGAACTTATAACCATGTTTTTACTGGTGGCAAAATTTATCAAAAACTCCCCATTCTCGCTTGTTTCATTGTGCTGAGAGTGTTTTCCTATTGTGCCATAGAACTGCGGTTCCTTGCCTATTTTAGCATTCATATCACCCATTATAATCTTGATGTCATTTTTTGGCGCATTATCATATACTATCTCCAGCTGTTGGTAAAAGCTTTCCTTTGTTTACTTTGGCCAACTTTGATTACAGGTTGATAATCGGTAATCGTAAATTGTCAGTTTTAGAAAATGCAGTCATGGCTTACCTAAAATTTGGATAGATTTAGACCCGTAATTAATAATTTGCTCTGAAAAATGAAAATATCTCGAAAACTAATAAATTTAGACATAGGTAATGTTATATAAAAATTAAAGTACGGTAATAGTACTTTTCGATAGTGAAATAAAATATCGGGCGTTTCATTTAAAATTACTGAGAAAATAATGTACTTGCGTTTTGACTCACCTTGTATTCAATATAAAGAAAATTAACAATGCCGATCATTTATGAAAATTTTGACAATAAATAAAAAAATGCGGTGTCAATAAACCATTGCCGTTGTGCTTATTTTTATTTATACAGGGTGTTAAACTTGTTACGATTTTCATATAAAATTAGTTATAACTTTGTCAATACCCTGTATAACATACTAAACCTTTATATTTTGTAATGGCGAAGTTAAGATTTCGAATATAAAAAATATAGGGTGTTCCATTTAAAAAAACATAACTTTGATCTGCCACTATGTTATCGAACACCCTGTAATATTCTAACTAATTTTCTAATGCAAAGTTCAAAGTTGGATACAATTTTTGTTATTAACTTGTATCGCTATCCACGGGGATAACGGATCTACGGGGCTTTACCCCACTAATCAATCACCCTGTATAATAGCAGTTCGATATTGCATTGTTAGCTAGTTGTAAGCTATTCTGAAAATTTCAGTTATCTAGGTAACCTATAACTATTTTTAAAATGGATTACAAAATTTGCGGAGACCGTGAAAACAACCAAGCAAAGTATATAAAAACGTTTTAACATACAAAATTCTACCTAGTTGGCTATGACAATAAATTTGCTAAAACATTTGACATTACACTATTTTAATAGTTCCAGTTGCTTTGTTATCATTACTAATATGAATTTTCATCAGCAATTCCCTGATAGACGAAAGCCAAGAAAAGAAACTTTTGAAAGTACACTAAAACGATTTTAACAGTCTAGGTCTAGATAGTTAGATTATAAGAACGTTCTTCCTAATATGCAGATCCTCAGTTACACTAAGGATTACATTTAATTTATTTTATTCATTTACAATAGTTTTTATTCGATCAGGTTTATGGCAATTTAAGTATCCAGTCCGTTGAAACCGTTTTAGTATACTTTAAAAAGTTTCTCTTCTTGGTTTTTGTGTATCAGGGAATTTCTGATGAAAAATTTTTTAACATTTTAATCAGTTATTTATTAAAAAATTAATATTAGTAATGGTAACAAAGCAACTGGAACTATAAAAATAGTATAATGTCAAATGTTTTAGCCGATTTATTGTCATAGCCAACTAGGTGGAATCTTGTATGTTTTATTCATATTTTACGCACCAACAATCTTAATTACGTAGGTATCTTTGCGTTACAATATAAGAAATTTGGCCCGACGCTAGTGGGATGTCCCTACCGATTTAGTATCATAATAAACAACAAACCCTCCAGGAGCGGATTCGCTAAAATTAAAGGGAAAGGAAAAAATGCAAAATTTTGACGCATGTCAAAATTTTCAATGTGTTTTCGAATCCTGAGAAAACTAATATGTAAGTATTTTTGAAAAATTTAAACGCAGTATGAAAAATTACTTTATTACCGAGGGCCGAAAGTCCCTTGGAATGAATTAAAAGTTTCTTTTGAATGAGATATTTGAAATTAAAAATCACACTAAATTTTCTCTTAGTTTTTCATCCCTGTAACTTATTAAAATAAACATTATAGAAGTTTTCAGGGACTTTCGGCACTCGGTAATAACGTAACGGCTTAACCCTTAAACGCCCAACATTTTTTAGGTTCCATGTACGCCCAAGGGTGGGTAAAAAATGTCCACCTCGAAAATAGCTAATATATTTATTGAGAGTTGTTGGAAATGGATTAAACTTAAGAAGCTTATACTTAATAAACACAACCTCTTCTAAAATTTTAATATAAACAATTTACAAACCTTACAACAAAATTACAATGTACATCAAAATTAACATACCAGTAAAATCCAGTAATTCAGATTTGTCGATTTTCTCCACATTCTTCCTTTTAGCCTCTTCGTTGGTGGATAATTATGTGGATTATGTAATTATACGTCGATATTTATATGGATTATGTTCCTACCAACGAGAAATTAAGTAGAAACCTTTAGTAACAAGTTTTACAAAGTGTGTACTTTTTATGCCCCCCCCCCCCCATATTTAACTCAAGATATTACTTTTATTTTCAAAAATATCGGTAGAACCAATTTAACATTCGATAAAAGGCTGTCTTTTTAACAATAAATAATTTTTGGTAAATTTTTAAACACGTAATAAATATGTTACAAGGGAATGCGCATTAGGTGGACATTTTTTACCCACCCTTGGGCGTTTAAGGGTTAAAGCCAAAAGTTCGTACCCATCCCCTTCACAAAAAAGTTCAAGTCTTCAAGTATATATAATATTTTAATGGAATTGGCATAATAAATATAAATTTAAATATCATATCATTATATTTATTACTTATTTATATCTATGTAGTTATAGGTATATTATTATGTACAATGAAATAAGAGAAATGAACAAATTAAAGAAATTAAGGAAAATAATCAGTCTTATTCGTACCTTCGAATCGATCGCAGGCTATCATTTACAGTGAGAACCGGATTTATCAATTTTTGTTGAATTATTAAAAACTCGTTAAAAATTTAATACTCGTTAAAAATAAAATTTTATAGTCCAGTGAATTTTTAAATAAACAAATTAAATTGGTTCCCCCATTATGGGGGAACAAAGTTCATTAGGGACGTCCTCTCAGACGAAAGACATAGATAGTGTAATGGAAAATAATAGTTTTCAACCTAGTGCTACTTTGCCGATAGAAAAACAAAAGGATATCAAATATTTCAACTTGGTTTCAGATAAGTACAATTTAGATAATATTTGGGTTTATATTGAAAAAATTGGGAATGAAAGTGGTCTGTCCAGATTACATCCTATGTCGATAGGTCACCTACTATTTAAGACCCTGAAACTTACACATATTAAAGAGATAAAAAGCATTGGCCGTAATCGTATAAAAGTTTTGCTGTCATCACGTTTAGAAGCTAATAATCTTGTCAAAAATAAATTATTAGACGCTCAAAATTTAAGAGCTTACATTCCAAATCACTTGTTGGAGGTTAAAGGGCTTGTAAGGGATGTAGACACCCAATTTGACATTAATTATCTTATGGAAAACATTGAATCTACCTCCAAAGTTTTAAATATTTATAGGACAAAGCGTAGAATCCAAAAAGAAGAAAAAATTGAATACGTAGATAAAAAAACTATAGTTGTCACCTTTGAGGGTAATATTTTACCCAACTATATAGGTTTTAATAGAGTCTATTTTCCGGTAGAACAATTTATTGGTAGGGTCGTTCAATGCTATCGATGTTTGAAATTTGGTCACGTGTCAAAGCAGTGTAAAAGTTCCCAGGAATGTTGTATTCAATGTGGGCAAACTAAAACTACTAACCATACTTGCGATAAAGCTATGTATTGTATACATTGTAAAAGTAATGAGCATGTTACGATATCAAAAAGGTGTCCCTTTTATGAAAAACAAAAAAAGATTAAAAGTATAATGATCGAACAAAAGACTACTTTTTTAGAGGCAAAACATTTGTGTGAACAATCATTTTCTGGTGTTATGAATCAAAATTATTTTTCTTTGCTTGAAAATAATGAACAAGAATTTCCTTCGCTTCCAAAAATTAATAAAAATTCTGTCTCCACTCAGCTAGGCCCACAAACCAATAAAGCGCGCTCTCTAATATCTCCTCAATTGAACATGAATAATTCACATGCATCTGTAGGAAAGAAAAGGAAACCAAATTCTCCTATCATACAATCTCCTATTCATAAACCTATCTTTCCCTTTACATTTGGACCTGCCCAGCCTTTACCGGCTAATCCACATAAACCCAATTATAACAAAGTTGAAAATAAAAATCAGTTGACAAAAACTATAACAAATTTTATAATGAACCTCTTAGAACATATTCGTTCAATTGAAGATATAAAAACGTTAGACGATAAGACTATAATTAATGAATTAGAACAGGTTTTAAATACTGTAAACAATAATAGCTTCTAATGGCTGTACAAAATATTTTAAAAATTGGTCAATGGAATGCTAGATCTATTATGTCAAACAAAAACAGTTTAATGCAATACGTAAACAATAAAAAAATTGATATTTTGCTAATTAGCGAAACATGGTTTAAAAAAGATTCCCATTACAGTTTTAATGGTTATAACCTAATAAGAAGAGATAGGAAGGAAGACCGGTTTGGTGGCGTTGCGATTCTTATCCGTAACACAGTAACCTTCAGTGAACTAAAACTAAATTATAACTTTAATTCTGATATTGAAGTTTGTGGCATCAAAACAAACTTTAAAAATATTGAACTCAATATATTATCTATATACAAACCTCCTAAATGTAAAAGTACAGTATCTGATTGGGCAAATATATTTTCACAGGTCATTGGTTCAGTAGTTATAGGTGGAGATTTCAATGCACATCATACGATTTGGGGATCTAATTATAATGATGCAACTGGAATACAACTTATTAAAACTGCAGATGACTTAAATTTTACAGTAATTAATAATGGAGAACCTACCATTTTAACTAAATCAGATCAAAATAAATCAGCTATTGATGTTACTTTCGTTACAGCTGATCTAGTCAATAAAATTAATTGGTCTATACATACAGACACCTTGGGATCGAATCATTTTATGATCTATATGGAAATTACCGACATTCATTTACCTGAAGAAATTATTCCTAAAAGTAAATGGAATACAAGAAAGGCTAATTGGTCCATGTACGAAATTTCAGCAGAGCAATTTTTCAATAACTATTACCAAATGGAAAATACGTCGGACAAATATAATTTTTTAATTGATTGTATAAATTATGCAGCTCAACTATCAATTCCACAATATAAAGCTTATAAAAACAAAATCAGAAATTCTCCGCCGTGGTGGAATACAAATTGTGATAACATTATCAAGGAAAGAAAAGAAGCACTTTCAAATTATAAGCAAAACCGTAACTTTGAAAATTACTTAAAATGCCAAGAGAGCATGGCTAAAAGTAAAAAAAAATTAAAGGAAATAGCTAAAGAAAGTTGGAAAAACTTTGTCTCAAACTTAAACAAAAACACTCCTTCCTCAACATTATGGAATCAAGCTAGAAAGATCAATAGAAAACCAATTACTAATCCAACATGTCTTAATGATACATTAGTCGATGAAATTTTTGATCAAGTTGCTCCTCCATCAGTCCAATTACTAAAAAGCTACAGCTATGCTTCAAATGAACAAAACCATTTTTTGCTAGAACCGTTCAACATTACAGAATTAGAATATGCTCTCAAAAATCGGAATAACACAAGTCCAGGTTTGGATAATATTAAATATCCCATGATACAACACCTTCCAAAAATAGCTAAACTCTTGCTGCTGGAAATATTCAATGAGATGGTCAAAAATGGGAGTTTAGTTCCTCAATTTCAAGATGTCATCATAATACCAATACTGAAACCAGGTAAAAATCGCAACGTGGCACAATCATTTAGACCTATATCTCTTATGTCATGCCTTCTTAAAACAGTCGAACGAATGATAAAACAGAGATTGGAATGGTGGTTAGAAAAAAAGAAATTACTTCCCAACCTTCAATTTGGGTACAGAAAAGGAAGAAGTACTTTAGACGCCCTTTCAACATTAGTGGTAGATATACAAGATACATTTACAGACAACAATTATTTACCTGCAATATGTATGGACATAGAGGGTGCATATGATAGAGTCTGTCTAGATATTTTAGTTGAAAAATTAGTCAAAAATTTCCAAATACCAGCTCAACTAGCAGGAACAATATATAATTTTTACTCATGTAGAAAGATATATCTCAGAGCACATAACAGTAGTCTCATAGGTCCACGATACAATAACTTGGGGCTGCCCCAAGGATCAGTATTGAGCCCTTTGTTGTTTAATTTGTACACTGCTGATCTACATAATAGCCAAATTGAAAACTGCACTTTGAAGATTATACAATATGCTGACGATTTCCTTGTATACTCTTTTTCAAAAAAATTTGATAATTGTATACAAACATTAGGTAAAATGCACAACTTGTCAAACAATTGGTTCCAACAAAATGGATTTGAAATTTCCACAAACAAATCTAGTGTTTGCATTTTCACACGACACAACTTACCAAATATTGATAAATTACAATTAAGCAATCATGAGTATAGTTTTCAAACTTCTATCAAATATTTGGGGATGATACTTGACCGAAAACTAACATGGAAATCACATATTGAGTTTATGCTAAACAAATGTAATCAAGGAATAAATTTTTTAAAAGCAATTTCAAAAACGTGGTGGGGAGCAGATGTTGAAACATCATTACTTTTCTACAAAGCTTATATACGATCAATCATAGATTATGGTTGTGTACTCTATGGCTCTGCATCTGATCGGGTCCTAAGCAGAATCGACGTAACACAAAATACAGTTCTGAGGATTTGTTTAGGTGCTATGAAATCAACTCCAATTAATGCGTTACATGTCGAAGCTTTAGAGATGCCACTGAAATATAGAAGAGAATATCTAAGTAAAAAATTTATTATGAAATTACAACATAAAGATCCTTCCCTCCATATAAAAATAAGCAAATTGAATGAAGCTGATTTGACGAATAAATATTGGACACACAAGAATTCACCTCCACTTTGTGAAGCTTTTCGCAGTATGTCAAACTTTGATGTTACTTCTAATCCAGACGAAATCTTAGACTTTGAAGATTTTCCTTCTTTATTACATTTGCTAAAAGTAATTAAGCCAAGTTATCATGAAAATGCAGCTATCAGTCATAACATCTTAAGAAGTATCTTGGACGTTTTTTCGGAGTCTATAATTATCTACACAGATGCGTCGAAGTCAACGTTTGGCACTGGATGTGCCTTTTATGTCCCATCAAACAATACAGAAAAAATGTATAAAATAAATAATGCTTTCTCAATATTCAGCGCTGAAGCAATTGCAATTTATCAAGCTTTATTATATTTTATGAATACAGAAAATAAGTCTACAGTAATTGTTTCTGACTCACTTTCCGTACTGACAGCTATTCAGACAATAATATTTCCAAGTCATAATTTAAACAACTATATCTTCCAAATTAAAAAAATACTTTATGAAATCTATAAAAAACGAAGAGAAGTGCATTTCCTATGGGTTAAAGCACACATAGGTATCACCTGTAATGAACATGTTGATTTATTAGCAAAAAAAGCCATCACACATGGATCGTTAACCGGACATAAACCTTCTAATCCAGATATATGTGCAATTGTTAAAAATGAAGTTAACGAACAATGGAGACGAACATGGAACGAATCTAGCAAACATAGTTCCTCACAATATGCGATGATTCAACCTAAAGTGCCTACTGAGTACTGGTTTAAAAATTATTCGGTTCCCCGCAGATATATAACTTCCATTATTAGAATAAAATTTGGGCACGCCTGTTATCCTTTTCATTTGGCGAAAATTAACATTTTATCTTCAAATCTATGTCTAGACTGTCAAAAAGAGGGAGACTTAAATCATATATTTTTTGAGTGCTCAAAGTATACTCAACAAACTAATAAACTAATTGAAAATTTATTAAAATATAATATATTTCCACCTCATAATTTATGTTACCTACTTTCTCTAAATAAGAAAAAAATATATGACTGTTTAATGGAATTTATTTGTAAAAGTAAAATCAACCTTTAAGCATTATCCACACATGATTATTTACCTTTGTTTTATCCCATATGTATTTACCTCCTATCCGCGACCTAGTCTAGTTATGTCTAAACGAAATGTCTTGAAGGGTCCCTAGACGAGAAGAAGCAAGTGACCCTGTCTTATTCCTACCTTAACTCCTCAATACAATAATTACAATATTAACAACGACCTTTACGGTAACGTTTCTTTATCTTTCTTATTTTTGTGTTGTTTTATATTTTTGAAATGTTTTTAGTTTTTAAAATATACTTATTGTGACTGGCTGAGTGGCGACAGCCCATGCCAAAAAAAGAAAAAAAAAAAAAAAAAAAAAAAAAAGGAAAATAATGATAATAACAGTAAAAGATTAAAAGAGTGGTAGCAAAAATCAGAATTAAAAAAGATAACATAATAAAAAAATAACAGAAAATAACATAAAAAAATAAAATTTTAAGTTTAGACGGGAAAAAATAAATACAAATTACAGCTCTATGTCACTATCGCTGTCATCTTCACTGATCAAGTTTGCTGTCAGCAAACAAAATTTTTAATACGAAGCATTGTCTAGAAATTTTAATTTTAATAATTTATTTGCATTGGCAGGTAACGAGTCAGTTCTGTAAATAATATAAAGTCCGGCCCTAGTAAGCTGTTCCAAAACTATTGCCACCCGTCGCAAAGATAATTGAGGGATTAGTAACATCAACTATTTATTATGATACTAAATCGGTAGGGACATCCACCAGCGTCAGGCCAAATTGTTTCTTTATTGTGACGCAAAGATTTGGATATCTCAACCAATATTAATAAATTAAGGATTAGACTAGATTAATATCTACTTTTTTTCAAAAATTATTTTTGATTGAGTATTTGCACAGCCACCTAATAAAATTTCACGTAATTTTTGTTGCAATTAATGTTTGGATTAAATAAGCACGAATAACTCAAAAATTAAAGCACTTAGGTATAGGGAATGCTTAAGAAATAAAAAAGTACCATAAAATATCATTTCATTAGAATACTAAAATACAGGGTGTTCCATTTAAGAAATCTCAGAAAATACTCATTCCGAGTTTTGACCAACTCTGTATATTAATATTAAACTTTTCGCTATGTTATTAATGTTTAACAATAGTAGACTACATTAGAAATCGTTTGACCATAAATAGAAACTTTGATGTCAAATCACTACAATTCTACAGGGTGTTCAAGCCAAGTTGACGTCAGCCGTTTCGGCGTGTCGGAATTAATTGGTGACGTTACAGGTTACTTATGTCAGTTCAATAATTAAAAAGTTGACTTGAAGAAGTTAGCACAAAGAGTGTAAGGTACATTACATGTCAAATCACTCAGACAAAAACTTTTGGATCCCCTATATGACACTTAAGGTCAAACAGTGTTTTTCTTCTTCTTTTTTTTTCTCAAAATTTCATTTTAAGCAATTTTACAGTGTTTTGGTATTTATTTAAAAAATTTGCGTTATTTTATCGTAAAGTATCAATGGAAAAAATAATGTTTTAATAGAAGGGACTCAAAAACGTCATGATAAGCCGCAATAACAAGTTATTTTGATTCAAAACAAGTTTTTGATCAAATTTTAGTGTAGAAAACGTTAAAATACCGTTTTTTACATTTTCCTCCATTTCCAAAATACATATCCTTCGATTTGGCTGAAAATTTGCCAAATTGAATTTGTTTAGTTTTACAATACAAAAAAAATTAAAATATCAATAGGAGTCAAAAAGAGTCGATAAGAGTAAAAAATATAGGCGTCTACTGTAGGTCCAATTAACACGGAAAATATCGGCCGCACGAAAAAAATTGTTGAAAATAAATTATAATAATTGTAATAACGATTTATTTGAAATAATCTCAGTTCCTATCAGTTTTTGTCGAAGAATTGAAAATGGCTGAGATATTGAACAAAAACAACTGCTATAAAACCAATCAGGTTATACCCTCGCGTGTTTACCGGATACGTACTACCTAATATTGATTTTAGCAAAAAAATGAAATAGATCAAACGTGTATATATTTCAATTCTCTCTATTAGGTACATTTTTGTCGTTAAACGTAAAAGTAATAAACGAGATAATTCAATAAGTATGCACTAACTGTCACTATTTTCCGCCTTCATTCCGAAAATATCGACCGCACAAAACATTTTGTAATACAAAAAATTATAGCAAATTGCATTTTCAGCAATTTCAGTCCTCACACTTTTTGTCGAAAAGTTAAAAATGGCGGAGATATTCAGAAAAAACGGTTCTTCTTTAAAATGAAGATGGCAGCTAATGCAACGGCGGAATTCATTCGTGATTTTTAAATTTACACTACTATTGAAGATTAGAAAAATAAAATTTTGGACATGGAAGGTCAAAAATACTATCCCGACGGCAGGGGCGTAACAGAGGCCCCCGCAGCATGAAGCTTGCGGGGGGGCCCCAATCGATCTGGGGCCCCATCTTGTCGTCTGATATTATGTAATGATATTATGTAAAAATCTGTTATTGGTATATTATTTTACGTTGTGTGTTTAAATTTTGAGAACATAAATTTCTAATTAGGCATGTTCGGCAAGTGAATTGTGATGTAATTGTCTTTTTTACGCGATTGACTCTACTATTTTATTTATTTATATCTTTAGGCACTAAGTTTAATTTAAATAAAGGAAGACTTACTTATATTATTTTATTTACATCACTTATTTATTTTTAATAATTACAAATAACACCAACTAACACATCTAATTTATTTACAAACTCAAATTTATGATTTAATTAACTAAACATAATAATTCCGATAACTAATAAATACATTTCATATCTTCGATTCGAATACATTAAATTACGCGACGCGCTTCGATGAATGAATGACTGGCCTGTGCTCGAATCTCGGTTCTGTATATACTTCGGCAGCGGTCGTCTCGAAAGCCGTGGATAGGAATGGTATTGTCTCGTAACGCCGAGAAGCTTCGGGAAGAAATAGGCCAATTCGTGAGCGGACTAAATAGTGTCACATTGCCCCCTCCTTAAAAGATGGTTCCTCCTGGAACCTTGTCGGGACTGGAACTGGATGCTGGTATCTGCAACTGGACCCTCTTTTACAACTCCCAGTTGTATAAAAGTGGCAGGGGACGGTCTTCGCTCCGCACCAGTAACTATGCGGATTGCAACAGACTAACACCCGGACCTCGGTGTCTTTAAAAATTTCTTCTACCATATTTCGGATAACTCTCCAGTCTAATTGGCGGCATTCTAACTTTGGCATGGCTAACTTTTGCACGTCGGACTCCAACACGTGCTCTCTCAATTGAATTAATGCATCCCATACATCTTGGTAGGTAGGTTGGTCATGGACAGTGTCTTTTGTTACCAGATAGAATAGGTAACGTGATGCATCTTGGAGTTTCAATGCTTTGCCAGGAGCTGGCAGTTGGCATTGAAGTTCTGCAACTCGACCAAACTTCCTTCGGAAGGCGGATGCCAACCCTCGTGCGTCTTTGATACTGGCCGGGATGGTATGGGCCAGTGAATAGTCATCGGGAAGTGCGAGTAGATCTCGCTTTTCTTCATTGGTAACACCATGTCTCGCTTTACCGGTACCTCCATAGGCCCCCATGAACTCCTCAAACGTGAGGTCAGGCATCTCTCGAACTTGGTTTACTTCCACTTCTTCATCTACGTCGTGGTCTCCCTCGTACGGCGCCAACCGGTTATGGTGGACTATCATCGGCTTTCCCCTAGGAATCTTGCTTATTCGGTAGATAACGTCATTAATTTTCTTGACAATGAGATACGGACCTTCCCAGAACTGCTGCAACTTGGGAGAACAACCTGTTCGCTTCTTTGGATTATAAAGCCAGACTTTGTCGTTCTCCCTGAAACATCCCTTCTCGGCTTGGGTATCGTATCGTTTCTTCATTCGGTCTTCTTCTTCTTAATTCATTCACGTAATCCTCACCAGCAACATCTTCTCCAGGTCGACATCCAAACTCTAGATCACAGGGTAGACGCATCTCACGTCCAAATAGGACTTTTGCTGGTGTTTGGCCAGTTGATTCATTAACAGCAGATCTATAGGCCATTGCGAAGAATGGAAGGTACTGGTCCCAGTCTCGTTGATGATTGGACACCATCTTTGTCAAATACTTGCCGACTGTCCTATTCATACGCTCCACCATTCCATCCGATTGCGGGTGATAGGCCGTGATTCTTGTCTTCTTCATGCCTAGTTTATCACAGATTCCTTGAAATAGATCGCTCTCAAAGTTTCTTCCTTGGTCACTATGGATCTTCAGAGGTACTCCGAATCGGCTGATACAGTCTTTGATTAGCACATCTGGACTAGTGGCGGCCTTCTGGTCTGGAATTGCGTAGATCTCCACCCACTTCGTGAAGTAATCCATTACCACCAACATGTATTTGCATCCATTGTCACTTTCTGGAAATGGCCCGGCAATATCCAAAGCTATTCTTTCAAACGGACTTCCAACATTGTACTGTCTCATAGGAGCCTTTCTTTTCCGGTAGGGTCCGTTACTTGTAGCACAGGTAGTACATTTCTTACACCAGTCCTTCACATCGTCAGAACTATTCATCCAATAAAATCGTTCCCGAATTCTCGGAAGGGTCTTCTTTACACCAAAATGCCCTCCTGATGGACTGTCGTGTAACTGACGGAGTACTTCGGCTACTCTGCTCTTTGGAATCACCATCTGTGTTCTCCTCACTGAACCATCATCATTTTCTATTACTCGTTTAAGCAAGCTGTCTTCCAAGATAAATGAGTCCCACTGGGCCCAATACGTCTTAACTACTGAGCCTAGGCTTGATATTTCTTGCCAAGATGGTCGACGATTTTCTTCTTTCCATTTTCGAATCTTCTGTAAAACTGGATCTTTTTCTTGTTCTTCATTGATCTTGGTAGGCGTCCACTCGTCGTTGACCACTGTTGTTCTTAGTACTGCTGCTTCCTTTGACTCTGTTTTGTTGCAATGGGAACATTCTGCTGGACACGGTCTTCTAGATAGAGAATCAGCGTTCCTGTGGCTAACTCCGGCCCGATGCTCGATCTTGAAATCATATTCTTGAAATCGTTCAATCCATCTGGCTATCTGACCCTCTGGATTCTTAAACTGCATTAACCATTTAAGGGCGGCATGGTCGGTTCGGATTAGAAACTTCCTTCCGTAGAGGTATTGATAGAAGTGTTCCACTGATTTTACTACTGCTAGAAGTTCTCTTCTCGTGACGCAATAATTTCGTTCAGGTTTTGAAAGCACTTTACTAAAATATCCAAGGACTCGTTCCTGTCCTCCTTGAATCTGCGACAGCACTCCTCCAATTCCCACATTACTTGCATCCGTATCTAAGATGAACTCTCCTTCTGACAGTGGATACCCTAATATTGGCGCTGTAATTAAATGCCTCTTCAAAGTTTCAAAGGCCGTTTGGCAGTCTCCATCCCAGCAATAATCCCTTGCTTCCTCTGTAAGTCGCGTTAATGGCTTAGCAATATCTGCAAACTTCTTAATGAATCTCCGGTAGTAAGTACATAGTCCCAGAAAACTCCTCACTTGATGTTTATCAGTTGGTTCAGGTCATTCCTTAATGGAATCGATTTTTCCTTTATCCACGACCACTCCTTCTTTGCTGACTATATGACCTAAATAATTGACTTTACTTTGAAATAGCTGGCATTTCTTGGGGTTTAACATTAACTGGGCAGATTTAAGTCGATTAAAAACGTCTTCTAAATTCTTCAGGTGGTCTTCAAACGTCTCCCCCAAAACGATTATGTCGTCTAAATACACTAGGCACGCTTTCCAAGATAACCCTCTCAACACATTTTCCATAAGCCTCTCAAATGTCGCAGGAGCATTACAGAGTCCAAACGGCATAACGTTGAATTCCCATAATCCAGATCCTGTCGTAAAGGCAGTCTTCTCTTTGTCCACTGGATCCATTTCTACCTGCCAATATCCAGACTTTAAGTCCAACGTAGAAAACAATTTACTTCCAGCCAATGTGTCCAACGTGTCGTCGATCCGAGGCAGAGAATAACTATCTTTCTTGGTAACATTGTTCAACAAACGGTAGTCCACACAGAACCTCGTAGTTCCATCTTTCTTCTTGACCAGGACCACCGGAGAGACCCATGGGCTCGTAGAAGTTTCTATCACCCCGTCTTTCTTCATTTCTTGAACAATCCTTTCAGCTTCCTCTCTCTTCGCCTGTGGTAATCGTCGAGCTGATTGACGAATTGGCCTAGCGGTACCAGTGTCAATTTTATGTTTGACAACTGTCGTTCTTCCTGTCTTTCCTCCTTTCGGTACGAATATGTCACGATATTGCCTAAGAAATTCCCTTAATTTCCTTTTTTCCATTTGATTTAGAGATTGGCCTGCAACTGCAACCATTTGGTCGAACTTATCGTTGGAATTATCTGATGTTGTCGTCTGACGGATTATGGACGTCACGGGTACACAAGTTCCTACTTTTGTCTCCTTCTTGATGGTCACTGGGTAGTCATTAACATTAATCAATCTCACGGGAATTTCTTTAGCAGAAGTAACCAATTCCTTTCCAATTATGATTCCTCGGCCAACCTCCTCGTCGTGGTTCCATGGCTCCATCATAACAGGCGTTCCTTCTTCTACAGTTCCCTGTAGCCGCGCTACGATGATCGTTTCACTCCTCGCAGGCACAACTGTATCTTCTTTAATGGCTGCTAGCACAGTTCTGTCATCATGTGGAAATAGTGTCACAGAATCATCTCATATAAACTTAATCTTTTCCGGTCTCACGAATTTTTATGGTAACGGCAATAAACTATACCTACTTATTGCTTTGTACGTGACCATTAAAAGATTTTTGAATTGTAATTTGCCGAATTTCAGAACAATATTTCTAAATCTAGAAATGGGTTTTCTCTTTACATTTAGTATTTCGATACAATTATCGGCAGTAGTTTCCAGAGGCGCAACAGAGGCCCCCGTAGCGTGGGCTGTCAATATTGCGTCGTCTCCATAACAGAGTATTTTTACTTCTTTGTTTCCCACTCTGTATCGCCTTCCTTTGTTGATGCTATTGTCAATTTCATTCATGATTAAATTCAAAAAAATTTGGCTCAATGAGTCACCTGCCTTATTTCGTTGCCTATGTCTAGAGATTCTGTAAGTTGTCCATCTATTATACAGGAACTTCTCTATTATACAGAAGATGGATTACATGCTTGAGTCTTAAAGCTTGAGGAGGCCCCAATATGTCAGGGGCTCCATCTTGTCGTCTAAGATATGTAAAAATGTGTCATTTTTCATCATAAGATATATAAAAATGTGTCATTTTTACATATCTGAAAAATTTCAGAGTGCATGTTGGACGCGTTTCCGCGTCCTGCGACATTAACATATTTACGTTGTCGGGCTACGAAACACGGCTGTAAATTTGTCGGACAAGATATCGACAATTTTTATTATTTAAATATAAGTACTTTAAATTGAAACTTAAGGGTTTTGTAATCACAAAACCTTAAAGTCCGACACCCGCAAGATATCATTCTAGTGCGGTAGTTTTGTTATTACAAAACTCTCCATTTTCAGTTAAAGTACTTATACATATTAAATTATTAACGATTGTCGATCTCTTGTCCGACAAATTTACAGCGACGTTTTGTTAGTCCGACAACGTAAATTTGTTAATGAAGCGGGACGCGGAAACGCGTCCAACCTGCACTCTAAAATTTTTCAGAAAGTGATAGACTCGCTCAAACGAAGCCATTTTTAAGACTGTTCTAATCATCTTCCAAAAAGGACGGTGTACTGTGGATTACAACTTTTGTTGAATATTTTTCGATATTTATCGAGTTATTGCGAGTGAAATTGTTTATTTTTCAACAAAAAAAAAACACGTTTTTAGGCGGTGATTCGCAAATAACTCAAAAATTTTATCGAATAAAACATTATCAAAAAAATATTTTTAGCAAAAATATAGCTTATAAAAAACAAAAAAAATGGCTTATTGATGAAGTCAATTGACACAGTAAAAGCAAAGTTAAAGCTCATGAAAAATTATTCTTATTCGTCCAATTCCAAATCGAATATTTCAACGTAAAATAACCAAAATAAAGCACTTTTCGGGGAAAATTCAATAAATTTTTTTTAATGTTTAAAAAAAGCTTTATTTTTTATAAAAGTATCTAGGATCAAAACTAATCGAGTTAAGCTCAAAATAAAGTTGGCCCACTTTTTTGGTAAAAAAAATCGTGTAAATTTCCCCCAAATATAATTAACTGTTAGCGCTTTATCATTTACTTTATATGTATTGTTTATTATGATCTGTAAGTTTGACCGGTTCAAAGTTTTTATTTTTGAAAAAAATTGGTTTTTTAGTAGGAAAGGGTTTTTTTATTTTGGAAAAATTCCTTTTTCAAAATAACTTAAAAAGTATTAGTGATACAAAAAATCTCAAATAGTAAAGAAATGTAGGTTTTGCTTTTATAAATATTATGTTTTTATTTTGTTATTGTAATATTTTAATAATTTGTAATATGTATTTTAATATTATATACTGTTATATTTCTATTTGATCTGAAAATTAAATTTTGATAATTATAAGCAGAATTCAATTTAATATAAAATATTTTCAATTTTCTCAACCACGGGCATATAAATTTAGAACAACCTGTATACAACAAATTGTTATGTTTAATTTTAAGAAGTGATTAGACGAAGCTTACGAAACTCGGGACAATGCGCTTGGAATAAACAAAGTGAATGGCGCGTACCATTATCGTTGGTCGCGGAAGGTTCGATCATTAGCCGATGCTAAATAAGACTCAGTTGAAAAAGATAATAGGTCATTATCGTTGTTCGCGGAAGGTTCGATCATTAGCCTATGCTAAATAAGACTCAGTTGAAATAGAGAATAGGTCATTAAAATTTGTAAATAGTAGAAAGTAATTTTAGAATGGGAATTAACTATTTCTTTTTTGAAATCCATTAAGCATATTTAGAAAGATTAAAAATTGGTTTTGAGGGAGACTGCGAATGAGAGTTGATGGTGGAAGGTTGATTTGTGAATCTGGAAGGGATATTTAGAAAGTAGGGGAATGAATGACAAATATAGATCAGAATGTTTTGAGCTGTCGAGAAGTGAAGTCCAGTAGTAGACGGTAGTGTACGGAGAGTGAGAAAGCCGGTGTAGTTCCGTGAGTGTTGAGTATCTATCGTGGAACGAGAGGTAGGCCAGGTTGAGAGTAAAAGAACCTCCTTGAGCCAAGAGTGTCCCGGTAGCTGATTGCAGTTTCGAAAAAGGTAGAATACAGCATCACGACAGAAGCAGGAACGAGACCTATACGAGCTAGTTTTCAAAGGAGAACATTACTGAAAGCCAGGACGAGGTTTTGATCGCAGCCAAGGATAGCAGGAAATGGGTCTTGTGTGAAGACATTCTCAGTTCACCAGAAAAAGGTCAGTCTCATTTGTTTGGACATGAATGTATGGGTTTTTCGTATTAAATACCACATTATAAATTGAAGAACATAATCAATAATATCAGAAAAGCTTCATCAAACTTAAATAGAATTGTTGCTAATAAATCCTAATAGTTAAATGTTAATAAAAACTTTCAATTGGAAACCAAAAGGAAATAAGATTCCCATTTGTAAATGTTATGTTTAAGCATAATAAGATCTAGCAAATATTAAGCAGTGATTGCCATTTAAATAAAATAAACAATATTTGATTATAATTGTAACCCATATGTGTGTATTATTTTACTCTTTTCTTTCCTATCCCGATTAGGAACCATTGAGAAATACTTAGAAGCCACAAAAGTAAGTAATTAATTTTATAATTCGCCCTGAGATTGAAAACATATTGATATGTGATCTGGTTAATTAATTAGATTATTATTAATGCATTGATTAAATTAAATGACATATAAGAATATTATCTCATATCAATAATCAAGATCATATCAACTGTCGTCCAACGTGGAAAGCATTGAAAAGTATTTCTAGTGGCAAATTTGAAGGATAGAAAGAGTAAAGCCGGTATTTGAAAATTTATATGCCTGTGGTAAAAAGTGAGATACTTACATTTGATAACATAAAATTTTAGATCTCTTTAGGTACAAATTTTACATAACTGATTTAATATTTTATTTTTACGATATTTACATTTCATATATTTATTGACAATTTATAATATTTGGGTGAGAAAAAGTCGTCTTGGTAACATACTAGTAAAATTTCATATTTGGCGGGGACAGTACTTCTTGAAAACAAATGTCTGTGACAAGAAGCCAAAGCAAAGACAACAAAAAACAAAAAGAACATTCAAATCAAGAGAATAATTCAGACCAAGAAGATATTTTAAACACAACAATCATGGAAACAGGAAAAAAAGAATTGTCAGAATTAGAAAAGATATTACAACTTATGCAACTCCAGTCAAAAAAAATGGATGAAGCAAAACGAACAATGGATGACAATCAAAGAGAAACAAAACAAGCAATGGATGAAGCAAAAAGGACAATGGATAAAAATCAGGAGGAAACAAAACTAGCAATGGATGAAGCATCAAAGAAAATGGATAAAGTGGATCAAAAAATGGATGAAACACAACAAAAAATGGATGAAACACAACAAAAATTGGATCAAAAAATGGATGAAACACAACAAAAAATGAAACAAGCAATAGAAGAGAACAACAAGAAAATGGAGGAACGCATAGGAAAGTATGAAATGAAAATTAAAGATCACATGCAAGAACAAGAAATGAGAATGAAGGACCACATGAAAGAACAAGAAATGAAAATTCAAAATAAAATGAAGGAGTTAACGAATTGCCAGAAAAAAGAAATGGAAAATTTGGAAAATAAGTTGGAAAATGCTATTCAAGTAGACAGAGAAGAAGTGGAAAAAATAATCACAGAAATAGAAAAACAAGTCACCGAAAACCGGACGCAACAAAATGTCGGAGAAAGAAGAGAAATGGTTGTACATAGCACAGATGACGTGAAGATAAGGTTTGGCGGGGATGTAAGAAGATTACACCCAGTGCCGTTCATAAATAGCCTGAAAAAGAAAATACAGCACATCGGAAATTTCGAAACAGCAAAAGAAACTATCAGAAACCATCTAAAATATGAAGCAAGCCTATGGTTCGATTGCAAAGAAGAAGAATTTGACAGTTGGCAACAATTTGAACAAAAATTTTTGAATTATTTCTGGGGAAAAGTCCAACAATTGGAAATTAACAAGGAATTGCAAAATGGGAAATACAATGATAGGATGGGTATATCAGAAAGGACATATGCATTACAAATTTACTATAACGCAAAACATTTACAATATAATTACTCATCGGAACAATTAGTCGAACTGATTGCAAGACATTTCGAAGAAACGCTGGAAGACCATATCACATTGCAGAACTACAAAGACATAGATAGTTTATGCCAATTAATACAAATAAGAGAATCACGTTTAAGAGAAAGAAAATCAAGAAGGTCGCGAGAAGATTACAGGCCCCGAGAAACACAGGATTACAGAGATAGAAATCAAAATAGGAGGGACTATACAAGACGAGATTTTAATCCCAGAAGGGAAAACGAAAATAGAGACAACGGAAGAGGAAATTATGAACAAAGAAATAGGCAATGGAATGAGGACAGAAATCGAGAATACCAGAATAGAAACACCACACTCGCAAATCAAGAAAACAGAAATAATGGTAGACAAAATGAACAGGGATATCGAGAAAACCGAAACAGATCCGACAGACCAAGAGAAAATAGAAGAGAAGTAAATAATACCCAGACAGATGAATATGACGGAGAGAGACATTATGACGAAAATATAAACAACGATGAGCAACCGGCGTCTTTTCACGACGGCGCTCACTAAAAACCAAAAATCAAACAGGAATCTTTTGTAACCCCAAGGAGTTTATTAAATTGGCAAGAAACAACGAAAAGAAAAATGGAGTTAATTTAAAATTTGTGGATGGATTTATCAACGAGAAACCAATTAAAATTATGATAGACACTGGATCTGAAATAACATTGGTCAACAGAAAACTAATAGAAGAAGTTAACTTAACAAATTTAATTTACAAAATACCTAGGGTAGATTTAGTGGGCGCAAACAAACTGACATTGGCAACTATAAATGAAGGCATACGAGTAATGGTACGACTGGGTAAGAAGATGTATGCACTACAATGTGTAATAATGCCAAACATGTCACATGACATGATAGTAGGAGTTGACGAATTGGCAGAAAAACATGTAGTGATAGATTTTAAAAATAATACGATGAATCTAACAGAAGAAAAAGAAGAAGAACAGGACAAGGAACAGGAGAAACAAAATACGGACGAATCAGGTAAAGAACAAACAGTGGAAATGAATTTGGCAACGAAGCAAGGACAAAGAAGAAAAGGGAGAAAAAGTCAGAAAAAGACAAAAGAAAATGAAACCTGTGGCTCCTCAAAAGAAGAGTTGAGCCCAGAAGAAGAAAAATTGAGAGTATCAAAAGCAAAAGAAAACTGGGATTCCTCAAAAGAAGAGATGAGCTCAGGAGAAGAAGAAATAAAGCTAACAAATGAAAGCGAAAAAGATATGATCGAAACAGTGGCATTTGAAGAGGAGGCATATGAAAACGAGGATGCAGAATACACGGTAAAAGTATGTGAAAAATTTGAGGAAAAAGACAGAAGATTGATATGGGAAAAAGGGAAAGACAACATAATAGCCGACACTCTAACACAGGATGAGGACACTGAAAATAAGGAAACAATTACTCTACAGGTGGGACTAATTAGAGTAATACAAGAAGAAGGAGTATAAGACGTAGATTAAAGTAAGGAAATATACAGGGAGTTGCTTTTGCCTCGAGAAAATTTATTTAAAAATGCAGATAAATTTTATCGAATACAAGGCGGGGATTTGTTATATTTCTATTTGATCTGAAAATTAAATTTTGATAATTATAAGCAGAATTCAATTTAATATAAAATATTTTCAATTTTCTCAACCACGGGCATATAAATTTAGAACAACCTGTATACAACAAATTGTTATGTTTAATTTTAAGAAGTGATTAGACGAAGCTTACGAAACTCGGGACAATGCGCTTAGAATAAACAAAGTGAATGGCGCGTACCATTATCGTTGTTCGCGGAAGGTTCGATCATTAGCCGATGCTAAATAAGACTCAGTTGAAAAAGATAATAGGTCATTATCGTTGTTCGCGGAAGGTTCGATCATTAGCCTATGCTAAATAAGACTCAGTTGAAATAGAGAATAGGTCATTAAAATTTGTAAATAGTAGAAAGTAATTTTAGAATGGGAATTAACTATTTATTTTTTGAAATCCATTAAGCATATTTAGAAAGATTAAAAATTGGTTTTGAGGGAGACTGCGAATGAGAGTTGATGGTGGAAGGTTGATTTGTGAATCTGGAAGGGATATTTAGAAAGTAGGGGAATGAATGACAAATATAGATCAGAATGTTTTGAGCTGTCGAGAAGTGAAGTCCAGTAGTAGACGGTAGTGTACGGAGAGTGAGAAAGCCGGTGTAGTTCCGTGAGTGTTGAGTATCTATCGTGGAACGAGAGGTAGGCCAGGTTGAGAGTAAAAGAACCTCCTTGAGCCAAGAGTGTCCCGGTAGCTGATTGCAGTTTCGAAAAAGGTAGAATACAGCATCACGACAGAAGCAGGAACGAGAGCTATACGAGCTAGTTTTCAAAGGAGAACATTACTGAAAGCCAGGACGAGGTTTTGATCGCAGCCAAGGATAGCAGGAAATGGGTCTTGTGTGAAGACATTCTCAGTTCACTAGAAAAAGGTCAGTCTCATTTGTTTGGACATGAATGTATGGGTTTTTCGTATTAAATACCACATTATAAATTGAAGAACATAATCAATAATATCAGAAAAGCTTCATCAAATTTAAATAGAATTGTTGCTAATAAATCCTAATAGTTAAATGTTAATAAAAACTTTCAATTGGAAACCAACAGGAAATAAGATTCCCATTTGTAAATGTTATGTTTAAGAATAATAAGATCTAGCAAATATTAAGCAGTGATTGCCATTTAAATAAAATAAACAATATTTGATTATAATTGTAACCCATATGTGTGTATTATTTTACTCTTTTCTTTCCTATCCCGATTAGGAACCATTGAGAAATACTTAGAAGCCACAAAAGTAAGTAATTAATTTTATAATTCGCCCTGAGATTGAAAACATATTGATATGTGATCTGGTTAATTAATTAGATTATTATTAATGCATTGATTAAATTAAATGACATATAAGAATATTATCTCATATCAATAATCAAGATCACATCAATACATATTATAACACAAAAATTGGTTAAGATATGGCTGTTCAAAATATGCATACACTCGTGATTAGTGACTCGTTCAAAGATAAGGTCTTTGGACCAGTGAAACTTACAGATCATATAAAAAAACTTAAGTAATTTGTAAAGCGGTAATGATTAGTTTAATTTGAGGTGCTAAAGAGGAGGAGACTTTCACGATTTTTTACCAAAATAAGAAGTTAACTTTATTTTGAGTGTAACTCGCTTAGTTTTGATGCTAGAAACTTTTATAAAAAAATAAAGATAAAGCTTTTTTTTAAGTTTCAATGAGTTTTTCCCGAAAAGTGCTTAATTTTTTGGTTATTTCACGTTTAAATATTTGATTTGGAATTTAAAGAATAAGAAGAATTTTTCATAAGTCACAACTTTGTTTTTACTGGGTCGATAGCCATCATTTTTTTATAAGCTACATTTTTGCTAAGAATATTTTTCAGATCAAATTCTTTTTGAGTTATTTGCGAAAAACCGCTTGAAAACTTGGTTTTCTTGTTGAAAATAAACATTTTCACTCGCAAATAATTTAAAAAGTATTGACTTGATCACTTCGGTGGTGACACTGAAAATTACACGGAATCTCCGTATTTCACGGTAATTTACTAGGCTATTACATATACGTTTTTGTTACACAAGTCGTATTTAGTAACTTTTTAAAAAGGGCCCCATTTCCAATTCTGTGGGGGGGCCCCGACGGAGTTTGTTACTCCACTGCCCGACGGGACTATATATTTTTGACTCTGATATTATTCCATGTAACTTTTCTTGTATTGTAAAATTATACAAATTCTTTTAACTATCTTTGGGCAACTACTTTTCGCTATCTGTGGGCAAATTTTTAGCCAAATTGAAGGACACGTATTTTGGGAATGTAGGACAATGTAAAAAACGGTATTTTAAGTTTTCTACACTAAAATTTGATCAAAAACTTGTTTTGAATCAAAATAACTTATTATAATGCATTATACAGACATTTTTGATTCCCTTCTATTAAAGCATTATTTTCCAATGATACTTTACGATAAAAAAATGCAAATTTGTTTAAATAATCACCAAATCACTGGAAAATCGTTTAAAATTATATTTTGAGAGAAAAAAAGAAGAAGACTGTTCGACCTTAAATGCCTTATTTTTCGTTCCGCAGAATAGACCAGGGTATTTAGCACTAAAAACACCCGAATAAATAATTTTTTAAATACAGCACCTAGAGACTTGCAGTTTTTTGCATTATGTTCAGGATGACGCCAGGAAAAAAGTCTACTATAGTATTTTTACTACAAAAACGTTATTACGTAGGTCAAAATTTTTGACGTAAGAGAACTGTCAAAACATTTCTAATGTGACTTTTCATTATTGCTATGTTTATTATAAACACGGCAATAATGAAAAGTCACATTCTAATGTTTTGACATTTCTCTTACGTCAAAAATTTTGACCTACGTAATAACGTTTTTGTAGTAAAAATACTATATTCAAAAATGGGTGGAAATGCATAGTTGCACTGTAAAGTGCATAAAATGCATGCACAATTGCGTAAATATAAAAATAAAGTCAAAATCGGTATATTAAGGAACAATATTTATTATTTGGGGGGTTTTTGGGGTCACTGAATACGATTACGCCATCAGAACTGACCTCCGGATCACCTGGTGCCCAAGGTCACTGCAAGAGACGTCATCTTCCGGAGTTTCGATGGTTTTTGGCATTAAATCGATGCAAACGGGTTACTTGCGGGTTTTAGGGGTCACTAAGTACTAATATGCCATCAGAATTGACCTCCGGAGTACCTGGTGCCAAGGGTCGCTACTAAGGCACGTCATCTTCTGGAGTTTCAAGGGATTTCGGCACTAAATTGATGCAACTGGACTATTCGGGGGTTTTTGAGGTGGTTAAACACGAATATGCCATCAGAACAGACCACTGGATCACCTGGTGCCCAAGGTCACGGCAAGGAACGTCATCTTCTGGGGTTTCGAAGGTTTTCGGTATCAAATTGGTGCACACTGATTACTCGGTGGGTTTTTGAGATCGCTAAACATGAATATGCCATCAGAATAGGCCACCGGATTACCTGGTGCCCAATGTCACTGCAAGGGACGTCATCTTCTGGAGTTTTGAGGGCTTTCGGTATTAAATTGATGCAAATGGATTAGTTACGGGTTTTTGGGGTCGCCAAACACAAATATACCATCAGAATTGAATTCTTTAATACCTGGTGCCCAGCATCACTACTAAGGCACGTAATCTTCTGGAGTTGCGTGGGTTTTCGGTACCAAATTCATACAAACAAATTACTTTTGGATTTTTGGGGATGTTGAACACGAGTATGACTTAGATGAAGGATTCTGGAGAAACTACTGATTATGATGATAAATAATAACGCCAACGCATAATAACATTGTCATAATAGAATATAGTAAATCGATCGGGATATAAATAAAGGAAAAAATTTTATAAATACATAAGTAAGAAAATTTAATTGCACAGCATAGTTACTTTAATAAAAAGTCTACAAAAAGCAAAAAAAACCTTTTTTAGTGTAACCACTTAAATGAGTCAACAGTGTATCCAGTTTATCGTTCAATCAACGTTCGTATTGTTAGTTTCGTTTATATTGTTTATATATTCGTATTATAATAAAAAGATATTGTTTTACGGAGTACATTTGCAAATGTGTTTACAATAGTTTTGCTGTACACATTTATACATGTAATTGAAGGAAACTATGCCTACAATTTTTAAGTATTTATTTTGACATTTTAAGAAATAAGGATTCATAATAAGGTATGTTAATTCAGTTTTATTATTTTTTAACAATATTTAAGAGGAAAAAATATCGCTTCATTAAAATCTATATAATATTAAGATTACTCGTACAAATCTATTTAAGTAGGTATATATTTTCTTTTACTCTCATTGGGATAGGTACCTTAACTCCAGAAGATGACTTGCTCTAGGCGCCAGGTACACTGGTATCTGTTCTGATAGTGCATTCATATTCGACAACCCCCAAAACCCACAAGTAATCCGTTTGCATCAATTTTAACGCCGAAACCCCCCGAAACTCCAGAAGATCAGCTACCTTAGGCACCAGGTGCACGGTGGGTCAGATCTGATGGCGTATTCACGTTGAGCAATTCCAAAAACCCTCCAGTAATCCATTTGCATCAATTTAATGCCGAAAACCCTCGAAACTCCAAAAGATGACGTCCCTTGCAGTGACTCTGGTAACCAGGACCACAAAAACCAATGAGTAATCTATTTGCATCCATTTTATGCCGAAAACCCTCGAAACTCCAGAAGATGACGTGCCTTAGTAGCGATCCGGGGCACCAGGTACTCCGAAATTAAATTCTGATGACATATTCGTGATTAGCGACCTAAAAAAACAGCAAGTAATCCATGTGCATCAATTCAATACCGAAAGCCCTCGAAACTGCAGAAGATGACGTCCCTTGCAGTGACCTTGGGCAGCAGGTGCTCCGGTGGTCTATTCTGATGGCATATTCGTGTTTAACGACTTGAAAAACCCCCGAGTAATCCATTTTTTAAATCAATTTAATGCCCAAATCTATCAAACTCCAAAAGAAGACGCCCTTTGCAGTGAGCTTGGGTTCCAGGTACACAGGGAGTCGTTTTTGATGGCATATTCGTGTTTAGCGACCTCAAAATCCCGTAAGTAATCCGTTTGCATCAATTTGATACCGAAAGCCCTCGAAACTCTAGAAGATGACGTCCCTTACAGTGGCCTTGGGCACCAGGTGATCCTAAGGTCTGTCATGATGGCGTCTTCGTGTTTAACTACCTCAAAAACCCCCCGAGTAGTCCAGTTACATCAATTTAGTGCCGAAATCCCTCGAAACTCCAGAAGATGACGTACCTTTGTAGCGACTCTGGGCACCAGGTACTACGGAGGTCAATTCTGATGACACATTCGTGTCTAGGGACACCAAAATCTCGTGAGTAATCCATTTGCATCAATTAAATGCCGAAATCCCTCGAAACCCCAGAAGATGACGTAACTTAGTAGCGACCCTGGGCACCAGGTACCCCGGAGGCCAATTCAAATGGCATATTCGTGTTTAGCGACCACAAAAACCCGTGAGTAACCCATTTACATCAATTAAATGCCGAAAAGCCTCGAAGCCACAGAAGATGACGTGCCTTAGTACCCTGGGCACCAGGTACCCCGGAGGCTAATTCTGATGGCATATTCGTGTTTAACGACCTCAAAAACCCATAAGTAATCCGTTTGCATCAATTTGATACCGAAAGCCCTCGAAACTCCAGAAGATGAGGTCTCTTGCAGTGACCTTGGGCACCAGGTGATCCAGAGGTCTGTTCTGATGGCATATTCGTGTTTAACCACCTCAAAAACCCCCCGAATAGTCCAGTTGCATGAACTTAGTGCCGAAATCACTCGAAACTCCAGAAGATGACGTGCTTTAGTAACGACCATGGGCACCAGGTAGTGCGGAGGTCAATTGTGATGGCATATTCGTATTTAGGGACCCCCCCAAAAACCCGCGAGTAATCCATTTGCATCGATTTAATGCCGAAAACCATCGAAACTCCAGAAGATGACGTCTTTTGCCGTGACCTTGGGCACCAGGTGATCCGGAGGTCAGTTCCGATGGCGTAATAGTATTCAGTGACTCCAAAAACCCCCCAAATAATAAATTTTGTTCCTTAGTATACTGATTTTGACTTCATTTTTATATTTATGCAATTTTTGATGCATTTTATGCACTTTACAGTGCAGTTATGCGTTTCCACCCATTTTTGAATAGTAGACTTTTTCCTGACGTCATCCTGAACATAATGCAAAAAACTGCAAGTCTCTAGGTGCTGTATTTAAAAAATTATTTATTTTGTGCTAAATGTCCTGGTCTAGAAGCTATACACCAATTTTCAGACAAATCGGAAACCCAAAAGTTTTTTTGATCCAAAATCGAGTGGTTTGAAATGGAATCGCCCGTAAAAAATATACATAAAACAGATAAACGTACCTCCTAAAAAGACGTGTGTTACGAAAATATGTTTTGTGATTGTCATAGACCACAGCTTGCTAGTAGGTACAAGACAAGCGAAAAATGTGAATTTACCGGCAGTGATTAAAATGTAGACTATTTTTACGGAAAAAACGTTTTAAAACTATGTGAGTTGGTGTTAAACATTTAAAGTGTACAACGGCAAGGCAGAAATAGACAGTATAAATAAGGTAAGTTATTTTATAATTTATAGTAGAGTAACTACACAGCTATCTTAAATAATATGCCTATTTACACTGGTTATTTACGTTATTTACACAGTTTATACGTTATACTCTACAATTGCATCCATTTTGAATAGTTACAAACCAGACCAGGGCATTTAGCACAAGTCGATTTTTAATACATCACCTAGAGACTTGCAACTTTTTGCATTGTGTACAGGATGATGTTACAAAAAAAATTTAATATAGAAAAATGGGTGGAAATGCATAGTTGCATTTTAAAATGCATCCAAAAGTGCATAAACATGTCAGATTTTGTTACTCGGGTGTTTTTACGGTCGCTGAAGACGAATACGCCATCAAAACCGACCACCGGAGCACCTGGTGCCCAAGGTCATTGCTAAGGCACGTCATATGAAGTTAAGTGGGGTTCAGTGGCGTACTGATAGATCAGCGGGCCCTGGTTCCAGTTGGGATGCGGGCCCGTCCGCCCGCTCAATAAAAACACACATTGTACCTATATAAAAAGTTTTTAATAAACATTAAAATATAAATTATCATAATATATCATATATTTTTTATAAAAACTCAAGCTAATTGATAGTTCATTTACTCACAGTTTTTGCTACAAATTTTAAAGAACCGTTTGGATTGGCATGAAATTTGGCATACACACAGCTAACATGTCAAAGGAAAAAAGTGATATTGTGCCGATGTGTGCTTTTGCCCTGGGGGTGAGTTTTACCCCTTCTCGGAGGTAAAAAACACACGTTCAAGATAAGTCCGAAATTGGATAAACTAACTAATTTTAAGCAACTTTAGTTCCATAGATTGTTTTCACTAAGTCAATATTTTTCGAGTTATTTGCGAGTGAATATATTTTTCAACAAAAAAAAAAATTATGTTTTTAGACGGTTTTTTGCAAATAACTCGAAAAGTATTTTATCGAAAAAATATTAATAAAAATATAGCTTACAAAAAAGTGAAAAAAGTGATGTATACTGTTATGATCTGCTTTCTATTACTTTTATTTTAATTGAGTATTTATTTAATTAATTATTGAATTGACGCAAATCATACATAAACAATTAATAAAAAATCTCAGGGTGCCTTTTTGTCATAAAAATTTACTAAAATTATCTTAGGTTATACTTATCCTTTCTCGTGGCTTCAGTATTTCTTAGTTGATCCTTATCGGGATAAAATAGGAAAAGGAAATAAAACGAAAAATCATAAATAAGCACATACAAATACCTTTATTATCAAAAGCAATGCTCTGAAAATCTATCAATTAAATCCTGTGGGCATAATTGTCCAAATGAAACTCTTACCATATAATGAATCTAATTTAAACAAATATTTATCGCTTTGTTCCTGATACCATTTATAAAATAAGCTAAACAAACAAATTTAGGTATTTGCAAAATTACTTATACTTCCTATTAAATTATTGAAATGTTGGAACCTTAATTCATATGCTTTTACGCAAATATTTTAACTTCTGATTATAAACAACATCTATCACATAAGTTATTGACTGACCTTTTTGATTCACACACAATGATGTCTCCTCTTGACCCAAACAGCCCTCAATCAAAGCCCTCTCCGTTCTCAGCATCAATCCAGCAGCATACCAGCAACTATTTCTCCAAAACACAAGCCAGGCCGCTTTTGACCAGTGCTCGTTCAATAAACTCCAAAACTCTCTCCTCTCTTTCTCTCAATAATAATATCCTGAGACCAAGTATCTTTTTTACTTGGTGTCACAAATAATTTTAATAACGATAAATCTTGTAACTTACTCTCTCGGACTTTACAGAATCAAAGAGGTATTTCTTCTCGATTTGATTTGTCTCTCATTCCACTTTTCAGCTACTCTCCACTAACAAACAAAACCACTAGTACTTGCTTCTGAACTCTACGCGAAAACTTTCGACTGCCCTTCTCGGATGCCCGCAACACAATGATTTTTCTTTTCCAAAACTGTCTCAATATTCAAACTTCCCTTTCCCCATTCCAAATTGCCAAACCAATCAGAAACATTTCTCTTTTTCATTCTAAAAACCAGGCATTCTTTCAAACAATACTTCTACTCATCCTAATCACTTTCCGGAAATTATACAAATACTCTTGTGCTTAAAACAGACTTAAAAGTCCAAATCTCTCTACCTTTATTTTTCTAAAAACTAATAATTACAAATACCTGTGGATTTTACCTTCCCGTAACAAACAATCTTTTTAAATTATAATCCGAAATAAATTGTCATTTCATTTCACTGTATTTACAAATGTCTTTAAGTCTTCAAGGAAAAACTCATTAAGGAGAAACCTACTGCGTAAAAGCTACCTTCTACTAAATAGTTACAAATCAATATACAGGGTGTATCAAATTTAGGTGCCCGCGTTATAATTAAAAATTTAAATTTTTACTCTATCTTTGATTGATAAAGTGATACATAATAATACCTATACGCAGTCTGTAGACCCAGTAGGAGCAGAGTCGTAGGTAATAAAAAGTTGGTTTTTATTTTTCAAATTCCAAATCAAAATGAAATTAATCGTCATCGCTTCACAAGTTACTTCACTTATAATATATTGTTTAATATGATCTCTAAGTTTTATCAGTTCAAAGTGCTCATTTTTGTTGTTTTTTTAATTAAAATTTTTTTTTAAACAATTTAAAAATTATTAGTGATACCAAAAATAACAAGTAGTAAATAGTAGTACATATACAGTGATGAGCCCACTAATAACCGACAAAATAGCACAAAAGATGGAAAACATACTAAATTGTGAGATAAAAAGAAATGAAACTAGTGGAGCTGGGATATTTAGCTATATTAACCTATACATTTACATTATATTGATTGTTTCCCACCTTTACACGTATCAGAGGAGTATGTCAACTGAAACTCACTGTAACAGTGGCATTTCTCAAACTCGTCCGATACGTCTAAAGGTGGAAAAGAATCAATATAATGTCAATCTATATATAGGTTCGTCTCTTTTTATCTCACAACTTAAAATATGTTTTCCATCTTTTGCGCTATTTTGCTGGTTATTAGTGCGCTCATCACTGTATATAAGTTTTGCTATTTTAATTATTGTGGACATTTTGCTTTCCTGAAGACAAAAATTGATTAAGATATGTTCAAAATGCATACACTCGAATTAGTGACTCGTTTAAGTCTATTTAACTACAGTTTTCTCAAAATAAGCGCTCTGAACCAATGAATCTTACAGATCTTATAAAAAAATACATAAGTAAAGTAATTTGTGAAGCGGTAACGATTAATTTCATTTCGGATTCTAATACCAACAAAAAAAGGGACCAACATTATTTTGATCGTAACTTACTTTTCATGTAAGAAATTTTTAAAAAAAGAAAAATAAAGCTCTTTATAAATACTTTAAAAAAGTTGAAATCTGTCTTATCCGAAAAGGGCTTGATAAATTAGTTATTTCACGTTGAAATATTCGATTTGGAATTTGACGATTAAGAAACCACTTTGTATTAGCTGCAACTCTGCTTCTACGGAGTCTACAGACTTTATATTATATATGTTACTGTTCAAGTTGATTCTCAGTTAGAGTTGACTCCAACTAGTTGGAGTCAACTCCAACTGAAACGAGCAGTAAAAGTTGATTTAAAAATTGAAATCAACTTTTACTAGTTGGAGTTGACTCTTCCTGGATCGATTCAGTAAATGTTGATTATACGAGAATCTCAAGTGCATTTTTGATGAGTGTGCGTTTCTTTGTTTTGACCGTTTCAACTACTTATTAGTATAGTCTGTAACGTCGCCCCCGTTAGGTAAATTATTCTGATTCGATTTTTTGCACAAACTTACTCAAAGAAATACATCCGTATAACAATCCTTATAACAAATACACAGGGTGTCACGCGGTACCGCGGTCGAAAAATTGTTTAACCAATTTCAATAAAGTCAGTCAGTAAAGTGACTCTTTATCGAACGAGTCTGATATTACGAGCAGAGGAACAGACGCGTTCGATAAAGAGTATTGAGGTGGTGCGTACAAAATTGTATCGTCAATCATAAAAAACATTAACACTTACTTACAACTTTGAGGAAATTTTTTTAATTTTAGACGAAATAAAAAATTCGTATGACAGTAATGACAGATGACTTTTGCATGAGGGCCGGTTTTGGTGTTTAATCGATAGTTATCAATATTGTATACCTACCTAATTACTAAATCTGTAAAGTTTTGATTTATTTTGTATGATTATAATTGCGAAACACTACAGAATTTTACTTTTTGACATAAATTTTATTAATAATAAGATAAATTTTGTACAATATTGTTAATAATTAAAGTAAATAAATTTTAATTTCACTCAAATAAATAATCGATTGCTGCCATGACCACTTACATTCAATCTCGGTTAATTTGATTAATTATCGCGGTAGGTAAAGTAACATTCTTCTTTCAATACAACAAAGTGTTACTTTACTGCCGAAAATGAGGGCAAATGAGTACAATAATGAATGATTTTAGTGAAGTTTGGTGATAAACAATGATTTTAAACAAATTCGCAAAAATACATAATTTTTTCACTTCGTACAAATTTTTTTTAAAATCTGTTGGGCCTTTTTTTTTCTCTAAAATTGACTGTTGTCGAGTTATTAGCGACTTGAAATTTGAAAAACGCCAAAATAACCATTTTCAAGGTTTAATAACTCGGTTAAAGATAATTATTGTGAAAGTCGAGCGAGCGGCCGTGGAGTAACGGCATAATCGCTGGCCTCATACGCCAGTGCACGTGGGTTCGAGCCCTGCCAAAGACAAACCATTTTCATTTCCAATAATGACACGAGCTGTCTCACCGTGCCTCGGAGAGCACGTTAAGCCGCCGGTCCCCCTGGGCTAGTGTACATCGACACTAGTTACTTGAAACAGGGTTAAAGATGTAATTGGCGCCGGAACTGTCCGAAAGGCAAAAATGCCATACGATATTATATATTATGAAAGTCAGAAACTAAAAAAAATCAAAGATTAAAACTACCTCTATAAGATCCTGAAGAAATTTTTGTCATTATTTCATTAATAAGATATTATTTTTATTTATCAACAATGAGCACTAACCGTGTATTGAGGCGGCCGTCAATGTGAGTGCGAGTGAGATTCACCATTGGACGGCTGGAATGGTGCATCTCTTTAGCACTCACCATTGACGGCCGCCTAATACGCACTTAGCGCTCATTGTTAATAAATAAAGATAAAGCTTAGTAATAAAATAGTGACAAAAATTTCTGCTGGATCTTGTAGAGGGGGCTATAAACTTTGATTTGGTCACTTTCTGACTTTCATAATAATGGATTTTAAGTGAGTTATTAAGCCTTGAAAATGGCTATTTTCGCATTTTTCAAATTTTAAATCGCGTATAACTCGACAAAATACCTTTTTTTGCTCAGAATAACCCAAATGATCTAAAAAAAAATTGTTCGAAGTGAAAAAATTATTTTTGTGAATTTGTCTAAAAAAATTGTTTAAACAATTTATCGATCAAAGTACTGCCTGGCACCCAGTAGATTTGTTATAAGGACCTCTTTTTGAGTAAGTTTGTGCAAAAAATTCGAATCGGAGTAATTTACCTAACGGGGGCGACGATACAGCCTAGACTAATTTGAACATATTCAGTAACATTTAATTTCTAGAATCGGCTGTTTGTGTGAATCAGAATCAACTTTTACTAAATGGCATTGAGAAGAGTATACTTTTCCTAGTTGGAGTCTACTTTTACTAGTAAATGTTGAATATAAATCTTCATTTTATATTTATAATCAACTTTTACTGAAACCAGCCGTTAGAGTTGACTCCAACTAGTTGGAGTCAACTCCAACTGGATAATCAACTTGAACTGTAACATATACACCATTTGTTTACTTTTCTATAAGCTATATTTTTGCTAATATGTAGTATTTTTTTGTTAAAATATTTACTCTTTGAGTTATTTGCGAAAAAGCGCCTGAAAATGTGTTTTTTTGTACAAAAACAAACATTTTCACTCGCAAATAACTCAAAAACTATTGACTTAGTGAAAAAACAGTATAGAAAAGAAGTTGCTTAGAATTAGTTAATTCATAAAATTCAGGTACTTGTGTAGTTCCAAATGTCGCCATCAAATTAGAAACAAAAGAAGCAAAGGCGGGCCCCTGCGGGGCCCGGTCCCTGGTTCCGTGTAACCCGCGGAACCATGCTCAGTACGCCACTGGTGGGGTTTTGGCACTAAATTGATGCAAACAGATTACTCGGGGGGTTTTTGGAGTCTCTGAACAAGAACACGCCATCGCATCAGAAAAGACCCCCCGGTGCACCTGGTGCCCAAAACCCCTTAAACTCCAGAAGATAAAATGTATTAGCAGTGACCTTGTGCACCAGGTGGTCTGGGGGTCGGCTCTGATGGCGTATTCGTATTCAGCGACCCCAAAATCCGGTTATCTATTTGCATGTATTTAAGGCCGAAAACCTTCGAAACTCCAGAAACCTCGTGTGATCTGTTTGCATCAATTTACTGCCGAAATCTATCGAAACTATTTAGAGAATATGACGTGCTCCGAGACACCAGGTGCTCCGGGTGTCAGTTCTAATAGCGTATTCGTTTTTAGCAACCCCAAAAACCGCCCAAGTAATCTGGGCACCAGGTGCTCTGGGGCTTCTGATGGCGTACTGGTGTTCAGTGACTCCAAAAATCTTTAAGTAATCTGTTTGCATCAATTTAGTGCCGATAATCTTCGAACCTTCAGGTGACATGCTTTAGCAGTGACCCTGGGCACCAGGTGCTCCGGAGGTCGGGTCGGTTCTGAGGCGTAGTCGTGTTTAGCGATCCCGAAAACCCCAGAGCCCAGAGTAAATAAATCTGGCCATAAATGAGGCTATCAGCGCAAAAGTGGTGTAACCCCAGACTACTTACTTAGGAGATAATAAGGAATTAAAATTTGGGTAAACTGATTTTTAATTTAATTTTTTTTGTAAACATTATTTTATTTGTTTTGTTTTTGATTTATAAAAAATACTTTAGAATCTACACTAACTGTATAGTTTTGTGTTAATTAAGCTAATAATTAGAAAAAAAATGTGGGTTACACCACTTCTGCACGTATCATATTTTGGTTGTATGTGAAATAATAAACAGGTTACACCACATGAGTACAAGTTTTATTAGGAAACAATGCAAATAGTACATAGTTATGGTAATTCTTCGTCTGACTCATAATGAAACACTTCATCCTGGACTCTGTTGGAACTATTAAGGCTATTATAGAAAGTATGATGTACTGGCGGGATGAACTGTAACAATTCAAAAAGGTCTTTTTTAATTTTTTCAGCAATAGTTGGTTTTTCCAAAGCATCTAGTTGTACTACAGTTTCTGACTGCCTTTTCTTCACACTGACTTCTTCAAAGAGAACTTCTTCATTATTTGAGTATTTGTCGAAGATTGAAAATGGATGAAGTTTATGGAATTTTAAACACTGAATTTTCAACCACTCCACTTTGGTTTTACCAACTGAAATTCTTCGATTAGTTATATTTTTTTCTAGTGATTTGGAAAAGAAAAAATCACTTGCAGTCAGTTATATAACTTTAAATGTTTTTTTTTCGAGCCGTTTTAATTACTTCAATCCAGTTATATGGTACATATATTTCCTTAAAGAATTTTTTATTTTTTTCTATTAGGCCAAAATCTTGGTTACAGGGTAGGTATAAGTGTCCACTGACCAAAAATTTATGATCTATTTCTTCAATAGTGAACTCCGGATTAGAAACCACATACTGACAAATCAATGACAACTTAATATTTCTATTTTGCCCCCCACACTGATCGGAGTACATGATTACTTTAACGAGGTTACACCACTCTTGCTCTATAGTTTTGCTTAATATGGCCCGTGCAAAAACATATTTTTTTAGCGCCATCCGTTGATGGGTATTAAAAGGTGGCTTACACTACTGTTGTATTGAAGATTATAATGTAACGAATGTATTTTACACCAAAACAGTATTTTGCAAAAATGTGGGTTACACCACTTTTGCGCTGATATCCTTATTTTGACAAGTTTATGCACTTTTAAATGCATTTTAGGCACTTTAAAATGCAAATATGCATTTCAAACAATGCAAAAAGTGGCATAGTCTCTAAGTGCTGTATTTAAAAATCGATTTATTCCAGTGTTTTTATAGTTTATTTTTTAACCAGGAGTAGTAAACTAAAAAGACAGATTCACACCCAAGTCACTAGAATAATAACCAAATACATATTCTTTTTTGGTTGATCTAGTCGCCCCTCAACGGTAATCCATAAATATTATATTAAATTAATACGTTGCTAAAAAGTTCCAAAAACAACTGCTTTTTATATAAAAGCAGAAGGCCCGGTAATTTATGTCTCCGTTAACAGCCGGTTAGTTAACGGGGGTTTAATCGGGACCTCTTTAGGGTCTCTTGCGTTGTATTAAATGCAATTACAAGTATTATTATAATTATAAATAAGTATAATAATAATTATAATTGCATTTATTACAACGCAAGAGGTCCCGATTAAACCCCGGTTAACTAACCGGCTGTTAACGGAGACATAAATTATCGGGCCTAACAATCTAAAAATTAAAGGAATAACACAGAAAACACAAAAATCGCCGATATAACTTAATTAACCTATGAAATGCCACTAGTGTCAAAATTTGATAAATGTCATTAGTGTCAAAATTTAATAACAGTGGAGTAAACTTCCCTGCGGTTGGACCAATTACAAACAAGCAATACAGCTCGGTAAATTTGAATCACTCCTCTTGGTTAAAAAACAAACCATAGTGCTAAATGCCCTGGTCTGTACGCTATGAGCTTCGCTGGTCGCTCCTAGCGGATTACTAATGCAACTTTCACCGGTAATTTTTAAATTTATTATTTAATTGTTATCGCTTAATATTTACAAAGCCAAAAAGTAATTAAATTGTAATCGATTTTTTTAAGATTTTGCTAATAATGTTGACGTTCTATTGATGAAATATTAATTTCTTACTTCGGATACTCTCACAATTATCGTGTAGATGTCGCTAAGATTAATAGATTAATTTATAATTACATATTATAGTCCAGAAAGCCACTGCGCATCCGCTAGGAAAAATATTCTAATTCGGATTTTTTGCACAATCTTACTCAAAAAGGACTCCTTTTAACAAATTTGCATGTTGCCAGGACCAAAAGGTGGTCAAAAATTTTTTGAACGTTTTTTTTTTTGTTTTTATCCTAAAATTATTTTTTTTACATGGAAAAAAGTTTTTTTAGGTTTTTTGAATCATTCCAAACAGAAAAGATCTTTAGTGACTTTTCTCTAAAAGTGATAGTTTTTGACATATAAGCGATTAAAAATTGAAAAATTGCGAAATCGGCCATTTTTAACCCTCAAGAACTATGTGAAAAACTGAAAATTTGAATGTTGCCAAGGTAGGTAGATATTCTTTAAACATCGATTGATGAAATCCCGAAGAGTTTTTTGCAATACAATATTCAAAACTCCTTTGTTTTTTAATTGCTAATCAAGTGTGCGCGACACTATTTTCCACCGACAGTATGGTGCAAATGAAAGGAATAAATTCGTTATTTCGTAAACTGGCGACTTTAAGAAAAAATCCCGAAACTGGTCGATTTTTATTTTTAAGTTGTGATATTGTGGCATTTATGGTATACTAGTGACGTCATCCATCTGGACGTGATGACGTAATCGATGATTTTTTAAAATGAGAATAGGGGGTTTTTTCTGGACTATTACGGAACATTAAAAAAACTTAAATTCAGTATTTAAAACGTAAGTATATTTAAGGTAAAAATATATACCACAGCTTTGACCAACTAATATTTTTTATAATTAATTTTTTTAATTTTAATTTTAAATTAATCACTTTGACATTTATGTCAAATTTCCAGTAAATGTTTACAGACTTGTCACTACTGGCGCTCGCGAATTTTTAAATATCCCCTCTACGTACGAGCTCACAGCGTATACATAGACATTTAAAATGTCCCCACTAATAGCAAATTTAGACTACAAACAAAAAAAGAATGTGTGTACTTTGTACGCACGTAAGAAGTTATACTTCTATTATATGATTTAAACGAAATTAATATACTTTTTATTTATATTTTATTTAAATATTAAACTAATTTATACTTACTACTTCTCAAACATTTTTATTAAAACAGTGCCAAAAATTAAAATAATAAAAGAATAAAACACACACAAACACATTAAAAATGCCACAAATGATTTTTGAACATTAATTGTCGGAAATTTTTTTAACTAAATACGTATTTTCTGAAAATAAAATTATATAATAAATATACTTACAATCATAAAAGGTATAAAAAAAAATAAAAAAATAAAAGTTTTTATTGGGATTCGAACCAGCTATCAGTGCGGTTGGTATATTGGGGTTCATTCGCCTTAAACGCTTCGCCACGGAGGCAATGTGTCGTTATGTGCGAAGATCGACTAACTAAACGGATTAAGCTTTTGACATTTTTGAATTAAATTAAATTATTTTGATTTTGAATTGAAATGATTTAGAATTGAAAAAATACAACAAAACAGAGTAAGAAAACAATATATTAGGTGAACATTGATAGAAATTTTGATGGTAATCAAATTATGTAAATAAAAGTATTACATACTATGTATTTTGGTAGGATCAAATAGGTAGGTACCTATGATACATTTACAATTATTACGTACCTGTTGCTTTTAAAAACTATTTAAATGTCACTACAATTATAAACTTTTTTGCTTCTGTCCTCACAACAATAAAACTAATATATTATACATTTGTTTACATTCATATTGAACAATTATTTATTATTGAGAGATCATTTCAACACCCAATCAGAGCCGGTATAACGACTAATACCATACTGTCGGTGTGCGCATGCGCGCAGATCAATAAAAATTCACCCTCAATCTCAATCGCGCCTAAAGAAGCATAACTTCAAAAAAAAAATAAAAGAAAGTGTAACATTTTTACCAATATTGAACTTTCCTATTTTTACTAATTATTAAATGCTACTAATTCTGTGTTTGTTTCTATTTCGTAGCATTTTCGTGAGTTTTTATGAATATGAATACCTTTTGAAGTGTGTAATCCTAAAATTTCCTTTCACTACCCAATCATATTTAATTATTGGTTTAGGCACATTTTAGGCGGCTATGACCTTTTTTATTGGTTACAGAATGCAAATAATCTGTGATAATGCACACTTATTTTTCAACATATTTTTCTATCCAAATCCGCCACTGAGTCATATTGTTTACGTTTTCTCTAGTATTTATGTGTATCTAATAATTATTCTTCACCAAAAATATCCATGCTCTTTTTTGCTGTTTTACCTTGACTGCAGTTACAAAAAATTTAACAAAAACTGTCAGCGATTAGGTATTTGAAATGAATTGTGTCAGTTCACATCGTGTTTCTCGCGACTTAACCTGTGTCTAGATTGCAGATATTTATGTTAAACATTGAAAAATGTTCTTTTGGTAAGTACTAAATCATTTTTGTTGGTTTTTTGATCATTTTTATTGCAAAATTGGTAAAATTTAATAATGAAATGTTTGTCTTTAAAATTAAGGACAATAAAATATAGTAAATGCTTGAAGAAACAGGTATAATATAAAAGAAAAAATTAGCAAAACAAAATAATATAAAAAATAGTTTCAAAAGTTATGCATCACTTAAAATTATGCTAATTTTCATAGTAGATTTTTGCATGAACAGATTAACGGATTTAGCAAATTTTTTTATCATCTTAGATTTTTCTTTGGTGTTTACACACTTCGGCCAAGTTTTATTCAAACTTCTTTTTTGTACTTATACCGGGTGGAAAAAAGAAATGTTTTTCTTATGGTAAGTTAAAACATGTGTTTTAACTGAAACAAAAGTTTGATCCACTCTGAATCTGTATAGGGGAGCGTTCAAGTATTACGTAACGCGATTTTTGAAGATTTTTGACCCCCCCTCCCCCCTAGGTAACGCACTGAAATGGGCGTTTAACTATATTAGTAACGCAATTTTTGACCCCCCCCCCAAACCTGCATTACGTAATACTTGAACGGTCCCTAGGGAGGAAATGGAACAAAGGTGGGTACATCGAAATTATGTTGTAGCCTCATATCTTTGTGAACATTTTTTTATTGAAGTTATACTTCTTTAGGCGCGATTGAGAGTGAATTTTTATTATTCTGGGCGCATGCGCACACCGACAGTATGGTGGTATGGTGTTAGTCGCTAAATCTTTTAAGTAATGTAGCGCAAATAAGGTGTGTTTGAAAAGAATATATTAGTGTTTTTAGTAAATATATTTATTATAATTGTTGTGTCTTTGGATTTGTCTTCCTCGGGAGTAAGATAATAAGTATTATTGAAAATATTTATTCAATTGATCTATTTGTCACCGTGATCTTAATTATGTCCGAGAAATGATCGTACGTAAGTAGAACCGTAGTAGCTCGTCGGTAGAGCATTCGCCTACAGATCGAGAGGTCCAGCGTTCAAATCCGGACAATTCATATATCTTTTTTTAATTTTTGGTACTCTTTTAGTTTTGTTCTGAAGCTATTTCCTTGTGGCATTTTTATAATTAAGTATTTTCTATGGGAAATAAGCCACAATTTTACTATGAATTTATTAACGTTTCGAAGCCCAAATCGGGTTTCGTTGTCAAAATACAAAATACTATTGTATATTATATATATATTGTATATTATATATATAATGTAATACTATATACTCTTTTAGTTTTTTCTAAAATTAGTTTAATATTTAAACACAATACAAAAAACTGTTTAAAGTAGATACATTGATTTCGTTGAAATCATATATTAGAAGTATAACTTCTTACGTGCGTACAAATTACACACACACATTCTTTTCTTCATTTTTTTCTGATCTCTTGAGGTACATACAGGGTGGGGCATTAGTGTGACAAAGTCATATTATTCGTTTGTCGTAAGAGATATGAAAAAAAAGTTATTTAGTAAAGGTTGGCGCTCAGATAGGACCATAATTTAATAGCTATTTGTATAACAAGGGAGGAAAGTGCTACTTTTCCTCCCGAGAATGAAGTTTACTGCCCGATGCGTATCGGAGGGCAGTAATCATTTAAGGGAGGAAAAGGCACTTTACTCCCATGTCCTACATATGGTTTTTCCACCTTCCTCAAATTAATAATAAGTCATTTTTCATTTTTACTTAATTTATTTATGTAACTAATTAAAAAAATTTATTAAAACTAAAACTAATAAGTAGGTACAATATAATTGTCAACTGTCAACTATAAGTAAAATTATTAATGTAAACAATGTTAATCAAAATAACAATTTACTGATTTTTACCATCCTGCAATATACAGGGTGTTTTATAAATAAACGTTAAAATGTATAGATACTTACGTAATAGAAAATAGATATTGTACAGGGCGTCAATAAGTTATATTTCATGAATGAAATACCATGACGTCACTTTTACTTTTCCTCCCTCGGGAGGAAAAGTACAACGTTGCTCCCTACAATCAGGTCCGGAAAAGTATACTTTCGGTAAAGGTAGGTGGAAAAAGTATTTTCAAATATACAGGGCCACCCGTATTGACAGAGTGACACAAAATTAAGTTTTTTTTTAAATGAACCACCCTGCATATTTTTACATTTTTGGATTCTCCTCGAGATCCTCTTTCTTAAAATGTAGGGTTTTGTAATAGTATACGAGGTAGTTTAATATAATTAAAGATAATTACGTTTCATCGTTAATTTCGTAGCAACATTCACACCCTGTAGAATTGTAATGATTTGACATCAAAATTTCGATTTATGTTTAATTTTAATATACAGGGTTGGTCGAAATTTGCAGTGAGTATTTTCTGAGTTTTCTTAAATGGAACACCCTGCACTTCCGTAATGCAATAAAATGATATTTTATGGTACTTTTTTATTTCGTAAGTATTCCCTATACCTATGTGCTTTATTTTTTGAGTTATTCGTGATTCTTTAAGTCAAACCTTAATTGCAACAAAAATTACGTAAAATTTTATTAGGTGGCTTAATCTAGACTGATCCTCAATTTATTAATATTGGATGAGATATTCAAATATCTACGCAGTTAAGATTGTTCGTGCGTAAAATATTAATAAAAACATAAATATTCTACCTAGTTGGCTATGACACTAAATTTGCTTAAACATTTGACATTTTACTATTTTTATAGTGCGAGTTGCTTTCTTACCATTACTAATATTAATTTTTTAATAAATAACTAATTAAAATGGTAAAAAAAATTTTGTATATGATTTTTCTAATGAGGAACTTATTAAAATGGTTTCTTTGCTAGGAGAGCATAACAAAAATGTGCTACTATAGTCCGTCCCACCTTGACTTTACATTATAGGGAACATAGGGAATGCAGTCCTTATGAGAGTTTTTAGCGCGATGATGCCGCCGATGTTATTAAAAACAATTTGTAATCGAACATTAGAGATATTAAATTAAAACTGTTTTAGATGTGTTTAAGTTTATTTGATATACTATAGTTATTACGCATACGAATCCTAAAATTGTTGATTGCCTTTCTAAAACAGTTTTAATTTAATCTCTCTAATGTTCGATTACAAATTAATTTTGATAAAATCGGCATCACTTTTCTAAAAACTCTCATATATAGAACTGAATTGCCTATGTTCCCTATACTGTAAAGTCAAGATGGGACGGACTAGAGCAGGGGTTCCCAACCTTCTAGCAACTGCGTACCACCTGAAATATTTTGAAGATTTTGGCGTACCCACTAAACATCGGGGGGGGGGGGGAGTCATGAAACGGAAAGAAAGCCCCCACTCCGATTCTAATTTTTTAGAAATATGTCTACTAATTATTTCTAATTCAAATTATTCTCGATGTATGATAGAATGTCTACTTGGGCATTCAGGAGCAATTTTCTTTATTTTTGTTGCTAACCATGTCAATTTATCTGACATTATGAGTTTCTACTATATAGTGTTTGTTTCAAGTGGTTTGCAGAACAAAAACTCTTCTACAACTTCTTCATAAAAATCAAATCGTACAAATACGAGTATCTGTGCTAGGTTTGCTATATCGGTGCTTTCACCTACTTGAAGTACAAAATATGTGCATTCTTAAAGTTTTAAACAAAGTTGTTCTTCGATATTGGACGACATATCAGTAATTTCTCCTAACATGGTTTGGGCCACTTCCACAGCAGCCGGTAGTAAAAGGGTCGCACTTATTGTGTGAGGCTTTCCATCCTTTGCAAGTGTACATCTAGCAAGGTAGGATGCCTTTATTAAGTTAGTATCATATTTACAAAACTAGTCATGCAATTATTTTCTTTCGTAAAAAAAGGAGATTCTCTTCAAAAAAAATTCGATCAGCTTACCAACCACATCAGAGTGCTTTGTGTGTTGGTGACGTATCAGTATAGAAGGCTTCATGCTTTGAATCGAAAGCGTTTCGAAACAAGCAACACGTTAACGAATAGGATTGTTACTATTTTCTGTGCCAGAATTCACTATAAAATCACACTGTAAGTAGCTTTCGTGGTATTTCCGATTGGCTGGCGGTTTAGGTTTTTTAACACTATCTTTTGAAGTCCCAGAGATCATCAAAACTGCTTTATAGCTTAATATGGAAGCACAACAACTGCACTGGCACTTTCGCAGACAGGGGCCCATCGGAATCGCTTGTTTCACCCATAAGACGCGTACCACTTGAAATCTTCCCGCGTACCATCAGTGGTACGCGTACCACCGGTTGGGAACCCCTGGACTAGAGCAATAAAAATTTTTCATCAGCAATTCCCTGATAAACGACAACCAGGAAGAGAAACTTTTGAAAGTATACTAGAACGATTTCAACGGACTGGACACTTAAATTACTACAAATCTGATCGAACTAAACTATCTCAAATGAATAAAATGAATTAAATGTAATCGTTAGTGTCACTGAGGATCTGCATATTAGGACGACCGTTCTTATAATCTAAGTGTGTCTAGTTCAGCGGTTCTCAACCACCGTGTCGCGACACACTGGTGTGCCGGAAGAACCTATCAGGTGTGCCGCGAGATTTACGAATACGATATTTTTATTTATATTTTTTTACTTGTTATAATATACCAATCATGCATATTGTTCTTGTTATGTTCTTACGAAATAAAAAATTATATACTTAATATATTCATCTGTACTTACCTACCACTAGCAAAAATTTGTACATATAAGGGTGTCGCGAATCTGTAAGGAGTACGTTAGTGCGTCGGTGAGTAAAAAAGGTTGAGAACCGCTGGTCTAGTTTGTTGAAACCGTTTTAGTATACTTTCAAAAGTCTCTGTTCTTGGTTTTCGTCTATCAGGGAATTTCTGATGAAAAATTCTTATTGCTAGTAGCACATTTTTGTTATACTCTCCTAGCACAAAAACTATTTTAATCAGTTCTTCATTGGAAAAATTCATATTAGTAACGGTAACAAAGCAACTGGAACTATAAAAATATTATAACGTCAAATGTTTAAGCAAATTTAGTGTCATAGCCAACTAGGCAGAATATTGTGCCTATGGTTTTATTAATATTTTACGCACCAACAATCTTAACTACGTAGGTATTTAGATATCTCATCCAATATTAATAAATTAAGGATCAGTCTAGATTAATAGGTTTTTTTTTGAAAATTTATTTTTGATTTAATATTTTCACGGCTACTTATAATAATTATATTATATAATTAGGTATAATAATTATGTTAATAAAATTTCACGTAATTTTTGTTGCAATAATTAATACAGTGCCGGATTTAGGGTACTTGCGGCCCTAGGCCAAATCACCCCGAGCGGCCCCCGAAAACTTCACGATTATGTAATTAAAGCATAAAGCACATTTCATATTAATACATAACGTTTATTTTAATTTTACTTTTTAAAATTGGTACAACATACAAAGCATAACACAAATGAATAGAAATTAAATAATCTTGGTTTACAAATTTTGCTAAAACTCCAAAACAGCTCAAACAACAATTTCTATATATAGAAATCTCTAAAAAGAAAATGTATAGAAAGATTTCTATATTTATAGAAGCCTTTGAGATGTGGGTTTTTCGAAGGATGCTGAAGATCTCTTGGACAGAGCACGTGACCAACAACGAGGTCGAGGTGCTGAGAAGAATGGGGACTGAGAGAGAACTCCTAAGTATTGTAAAAAACAAAAAAACGAGTTATTTAGGACATATTTACAGAGGAGAAAGACATAACTTTTTACGACTCATAATGGAAGGGAAAGTGGAAGGAAAATGAGGTCCAGGAAGAAAAAAATGCTCCTAGCTGAAGAACGTAAGAGACTGGACAGGCATGGACACACATTCGATACTAAGAACAGCTCAAGATAGAGAGCAATTTGCTAAGAGGCTATTAGATCTTCCTAAATTTAGTGTCCGATATTTAGAACGTTCTGAATTCAGGATAGTGTAATCGCATAAAGTCAGTTAGCATCCTAATTAGGAAGGTTTTTCGACTTCCTAACTGGCTAAATCGTAGAGATGGAACACAATAGTATTTTTCGGTAATATTTTTTTTGTTATTGGCATACACATTAGTGATTCAGCTAGTTACAAGTTAATGTTTTAGCCCTATGCATCACATTCAAACGATCAACCTAGTTGGTAGGTACCAATAATTTCGTATTTTTAATCTAGAGCAGAGGTTCTCAACCAGTTGTAAGCGTACCACTGGTGGTACGTGGGACGATTTCAGGTGGTACGCGTCGCGTGGGTGAAACAAGCTGTTACGCTGGGCCTCTGTCTGCGGATGTGGCAGAATACAGTATTCCTCGAAATATCTTAAATACCAGATGTAGTGGTTGACATAATTCATAATTCTTCACTTGGAATCTCTTCAAGAAACTTTTAATAAATATTTCTCTGAAGATTATTCCAAACTTGACTGGATCAGAAATCCTTTTGCAGGAATCTCACCAAATGAGTTATAATTGCAGGAAACATTCATCGATCTAATAGAAAATAGTTCTGTAAAACACAGCTTTAAAGAGAAATCCTTAGTTGAGTTCTGGATTGAGTTAAAATCCGAGTATCCAATGCTCTTCTGACAAGCTATGCTGTTTTTGATGCCATTTGTCACTAATTACTCGTGTAAGACTGGTTTTAAGTACTGGACTATGGTATATATTTTAAAATTAAAATTAGACACCACAATTTTGTCTATAAAACAAGCCAATGGACATGTTTCTCATAGTAAACATGTTTCTAAAAACAATATGATCGGGGGGCATTCTTCCATTCCATGACCCCCTACCCCCAAATGTTTGGTGGTACGCCAAAATCTTCAAAATATTTCAAGTGGTACGCAGTTACTAAAAGGTTGGGAACCCGTGATCTAGAGGATGACATGTATTTAATTTGGTTTTTAAATATATTTATATTTATATTTCTTACCATGTTTTTCCTCCAATTCGTAAATCTATATCACAACTAAACAAATTTTTCTTACATGTACTTATTATGGGTTTTTAAATTACCTAAAGTCGAGACAAATGGAAATGAAGACACTAAGTTATTATAGAAGATAGCATCGATTAGATTATAGTCATATAAATAAAAACAAAATGCGAAAGAGGCAAAATTTTAACAGTTTTAAATGACAACTATATCTGCCATAAATTAGAAATCTGTTACAGCCGTATCGACCTGAAATTCTTTTGAACCCATCACATTAAACAGATGTGAGATGTTGGAATCGAAACATACGCCGCCGATGCGTTTCTCTATGGTACCTATTCCGTACCTATTTCATTTCAAATCTCTTGCCCGGTCGTTCCGAAAAGTGTACGACCGGCGCTGGAATCGAAACCGATGCCGTTAAAGTTTTGTCACGTGTAGTACGTGGAATAGTCGATTGAAACATATTCCGACGTACCCGGTACTAATGTGTGTACTGATGTGTTCCCTACTAACCCTATGGTGGCTCTTTCGATGTGGCTGTGCTAAAACCTATTCCGATACCGTCGAATTTTTGGTCACTGGTGCGTGGAATAGACGATTGGGACCTCTTCCGAGATACCTGCTCCAGTTCCATCATGCCATCTCTAGACCGTTTCATTCTTCTTTGGGGCACTCAAGTTTGGTTGTTTGGAAGCGCACATTAGTCGGACGTCTTCTTTTTCAGATAATTTGGCATGTTCCTCTTGAAGATGTCTGATAGAGCTCCGTATACGACCCATGCTGAGGTGATCCTTCTTTGTAGCTCGGCAGTTTGGTTGTCTGGCAATTTGGAGTTCATCCCTAAATATTTATATTTATGGACCAAATGCTATTTCATTGAAGTCGGCTTTTGGATTTTCGCTTGGTATTACCAGGTTTGTCATGTTTTGTGTCTTTCCAAAATTTATGTTTAAACAAACTTTCTTACAGGCGGCATCTAACGCAGTAAGCATACATAGTTCTAATCTCTCCAAAGTTGTGTGTTATAAGAGGTACCTGCTCCAGTTCCACCATGCCATCTCTAGTAAATCGGATGGATGTACATGTGTACAATCCTGTACCATTTTCTATGCACCCAAAATAATAAAAATGTCACTGGATGTACCCAAAACGATAAACATGTCACGATGCTGACTGAAAGGTAATCAATCATAATTACCTTTCGAGCCCTTCGAAGAGCGTACCTGTTTTACCTGCTTTTAAAAGTTTAACCTGGTTAAATTAGGGCAGTCAATGAGGGTATTGGACTCCGAATTCTATCCTACTATATCGATTTACTTGATATTTTCACAATAAGTAGGGAACAGCTCAAGAAACAAAGTCTACCCTATGCCGATGTGTGCTTTTGTCTTGGGAGCGGTTCCCACCCCTTCTCGGGGGTGGAACATTTTTTGGTTAAATAACTACGGAAGTTGCTAGAGAACCCAATTCTAAGCAAAAACTGTTCTATATTTTTTTTTTCGAAAACTCAATAGTTTTTGAGTTATTCGTGGTTGAAAATTGGTTATTTTCATTGAAACATAACACCTTTTCAAACGGTTTTTTGCGAATACCTTAAAAACTATGCATCTAACTAAAAAAACTATATAAAATATTTTTGTAGCTTATAAAATAACAGAGATTGTTTCCTTTATGAATCTTCTAGTTATAACACAAAAAGATATATAGTAAGTGAAAAGAGTTTGTTTTCTTAGTGCATGCTCAAATCAGTGTATTCAACTTGAACTAACAGAGAAACGGTCGATTTTAGGTGTCGACCAATAATTTTTGTTGTGCTTGAAAAGACCTTTAAAATAAGCAATATTAAATGTCGATTACATTCAAACTAAGCGAGATAAACTGCAAAAAATTTGATGACTTACGTATTTTAAGAAAAAAAAAGAGAAGAATATTTAACCCCTCATCCACAAGAAGTTAAATGCATCGTTTTCCTTCTACAATACATTTTACTATAGTGTTATTTTTATGTTCAAATAGTTGGGCGGGTTTAACATGAGTGGTTTTTGAAAAAAATAAGATCAAATTATTGAGCGCATTTTTAAATTTTCTTAAAAATCTTCCTGTTCCTCCATGTAACATGTAACTTAAATGCCATACAAAAATGTAGGTTTCTTTTAGATAAACATTTTAATTTTATTTTTCATAACCGTATCTCTTATCATTTTCAAGTTACATGGAGAAAAAGGAAGATTTTTAAGAAAATTTAAATATGCGCACTATAATTTGATTTTATTTTTTTCAAAAACCATTCATTTTAAAGCCGCTCAACTTTTTGAATATATAAATAATACTATAATAAAATGTATTGTAGAAGGAAAACGATGCATTTAAATTCTTGTGGATGAGGGGTTAAATATACTTCTCATTTTTTTCTTAAAATTCGTTAGTCATCAATTTTTTGCAGCATATCTCGCTTAGTTTGAATGTAATCGACATTTAATATTGCTTATTTGAAAGAATGTTTCAATCACAACAAAAGGTATTCGTAGCACTATACACCTAAAATCGACCGTTTCTTTGTTATTTCAAGTTGAATACACTGATTTGAGATTGCACCAAAAAACAAATTCTCTTACGTATCATATCTCTTTTTGTGTTATAACTAGAAGATTTATGAAGAAACGAATCCCTTTTTTATTTTATTCGCGGTGTGCAAGTACTTGGAAGGGGAAACGAGAAACGACCCTGCGCGAGTCGCGGAGAAATATTGCAACTATCTTAAATAATTCATATTGTCAATTGAAATTGTCAAATTGACGTATATTTCATACCTTCTGTCAATGAAGCAGAAAAATTATATATTGCTCCACAATATTGATATGATATGCAATTATTATATAAAGGTAAATTTAATTAATTTTATTTTGCTTGCAGTACTGCATTTTAATAACTAATTTTATTTACTACATACAATTGTTGACGTTTTCACAACATAACCTGAATCTTATTTTTTCTTCTTATTATTTTTTTGGACTATGGCCTTGACAATTATCCAGTAACCAGGACTAATATAATTGGCCAATATAATTAAAAGTGCGAATTTTAGTATAGAGCGTAGAAATAGGGGTCGCTTTGCCGAACTTGCACGGTCCCAATAGGCTACAAAAAAGTTTTATATAGTTTTTTTAGTTAGATGCATGGTTTTTAAGGTATTCGCAAAAAACCGTTTGAAAAGGTGTTATGTTTCAATGAAAATGGCCAATTTTCAACCACGAATAACTCAAAAAGTATCGAGTTTTCGAAAAAAATTATAGAGCAGTTTTTGCTTAGAATTAGGTTCTCTAGCAACTTCCGTAGTTATTTAAGCAAAAGTTTCCCACGCCCGAGAAGGGGTGGGAACCGCCCCCAAGACAAAAGCACACATCGGCATAGGGTAGACTTTGAAAAAGGAGATAAGTTGAGCCTATTCCTAAAATTTGATTAAAATCCATGCAGTAGGATAGAATTCGGAGATAATAACATAGTCTTGCTCTCAATGACTGCCCTAAACCGAACCCCTGTGGTTTTAACACTTCTTGGTTTTCAGACCCTGTCTTTGTGCTATTTAGCATCCTAAATTTAGGATGGTGTAATAGCGAGCTACAGTGACTGAATTTAGTGTCCTAAATCGTATCCTGAATATCGGTCCTGAATTTAGGAAGATGTAATTGCCAACATTCAGTAATGGAGAAGGAACCTTAAGAAGAAGATAGAAAATATTATATGTATAATTCAAAATGTTAGCAAACAGCAGTTATTTGTAAAATTATTAATATTGCTAAAATTATTATATTATAAAATTAATATTGCAATTAATTATTCAAATTAAATATCATTTATTTCATTCGAAGGGAAAAGTACAGATGACAACAAAAGACTAAAAAAAGCCGAGTTGAAAAGACATTATAAGTAAGAGAACAAGCAAAATAATATGAACTGTACTAGTAATAGGCTACGGCACTGAAAAATAAAAATATTAGAATACCACAAATAAACTTCTAGATCGTTCAATTTCCACATTATTCTCTTATACTGTCATGTTCTTAATTTGGATAAAGTTGGATTAGTGATTAACATTAACACTCACTCAATACTCATAAAAAAGAATGTGTGTGTACTTTGTACGTACGTAAGAAGTTATACTTCTATTATATCATTTCTTAAAAATAAATATACTTTAAACAGTTTGTTTTAATTTTTTTAAACACCAAACTAATTTTGTGCTTACCGCTTTCAAAAAAATAAAAGAAAAGTATAGGATTGCTCCGGACTCGAACTCAAGACCTCTCGATCTCTGGCCGAATGCTATACCAAATACGCTACGAGGACTGTGTCTGTATCGGTTCGGACGTACCTAATGACAATTTACTGTAACAAACAGGCAAGGTGAAGTATAATAAATATACAATAAAATGTTTTAATAATACTAATCTTACTCCTGAGGAAGACAAATCCAAAGACACAAAAATTATAATAAATATATTTACTAAAAACACTAATATATTCTTTTCACACCTTTTCTTGCACTGATATATTTATACATAACTTGAAAGATTCAGCAACTAAACGCTATACTGTATGTGTGCGCATTCGCGAATTATTATGAAATTTTACTCTCAATCGCGCCTAAAGAAGTACAACTTCAATAAATCTCATATCTAAATTCAACACTCACTTTTCTAGCTTTTTGGCTGCAAAATCTTTAATCAAATCGTTAAAGTCTAAGACTTGAAAAAGCTCAGCATTTGAAACAAAACTAGCCGAACTAGACAATCTAGAATCTTCGTCAGAAGTCAAGTTCCTCAAGTAATTTTTTATTCTTTTCAACATGCTGAATGATCTTTCTCCAGATGCATTAGATGTCATCATGCATAGTAGAATGCGCAAAGCCGTGTCCATATTCGGAAATAACGTTGTTAACTGTTTTTCATGAATGAGTTTCAGATACTCCAAAAGTGTATTCCTCGGAGGCTTGGTAATCTTGTTATCATGAGGTTCTCTTTCTTCATCAAATATACCTTCAACAACGCCTTTGAACTGTACACAATCTTCTCCAAAGTCACCATCTAGGTCGATTCGATACTTTTTAGCCAAAATAGAAACTTTTCGCCTGATTTCTTCATTGGAAATTGACGATAAGTTGTTTAAAAATCCAAATTCTTCATTAAGACTGAAATAAACTTCGGAACCTTCATTCAATTCTGAATAAAGCCTGTCAATTACAACATTAAATGTATTAATCTGTATATAAGTCTTGTTTGCCATTAAAGTGGGGTTCAGTGGGTTCATCTTCTTTGTCTTCGCCAGGGAGAGCTTTTCTTTTCGGGCGTCTTTTTATTTCAAGAATATAGGTTTCATTTTTAGACAACTCTTTTCTTCTTTTTCATAGGAATCAAAGTTGTCTCTCAGACTCAATGCGTACTCCTTTAGAGATTTGTATGTTGAAAGTCACATTCATGTCTGTAGCAGTTTTTTCAAATGTTTTACTACTCTTGTCAAAACGTTGTAAAATATCGTACAACGTGTTTAGCAGAATAGCATTCTCTAAATTGAAAAATTATTTACTGATTTCAATTCAATTAGTAAAAATTTTTTACCAAAAAAGTTTTTTTTAGAAAACGCTGCGGCCCCCTTTTGCTTGCGGCCCTAGGCCGAGGCCTAGTCGGCCTAGTGGTAAATCCGGCACTGAATTAATGTTTACCGTCAAATTTTTATTCTTTAAAGAATTACGAATAATTCAAAAATTAAAGCACATGAGGGAATGCTTAAGAAATAAAAAAGTTCCATAAAATATAATTTCATTACAATACTAAAGTACAGGGTGTTCCATTTAAGAAAACTCAGAAAATACTCATTCCGAGTTTCGACCAACCCTTTATCTATATTAAAATTTAAGCATTTCGCTTTATATAATAATGTTTAAGAAAGAAAACATCGAGGAGAATCTAAAAATGTAAAAAATAGTTTTTTTTAAACATAAGTTTGAGTCACCATGTCAATACGGGTGGCCCTGTATATTTATATTTGAAAATATTTTTAAATTACGATCCTATCTGCTGTGTCCCAACTTTTACCTCAATAACTTTTTTTCGTATCTCTTACGACAAATGAGTAATTGGACTTTGTCACACTAATGCTCCACCCTCTATGTGACCGGTATATTTCATACTTAACTAGAAATTCGCAATTAATGAAATCGATTTATCTCCGGAAGAGAAATAAACGTAACAGATTTCGTTTTCTAAATAGTTTTTTGATTGAAATATTTTTTTCAAATTCGAAAAACAGAAAATTTTAACGTTAAAAATGCACCGTTAATATAACAAAATGATTTTTACTGAATTTCTATTCACCTGCCTAGCAATCTCTTTATAGTAATTTCGAGTCGCCCCCAAAATCAATACACGCCTAATTTCACGAGCAACTTTAATACGAGAATTATAAAAAAAAATATGCATTGAAATCCAGATCCCGTAATTTTTTGAGCATTATAACTATTAAGGCATAATAATATTATGTATTATACCTACCTAAAAGTACATATTTTTTTCTTCCGAAACTAAAGACGAACATTGTGTAACGTCTTTGATTGAATACGTTGGTAACGCCCTCTCCCATATCACTGGTAACGCCTAATGGTTCTGAAAAAGCTACACTGAGATTCCTATACAAATACGTCGGTCTGAATTTAGAATTTTCGCCACTGTCTACAAGATGTCGCTGTAGTATAAATCCGATTTTGAACATTTAAATTTTCTTTTACCGTCTTTATTCCTTGCCGATGTTCACTCTTTATATTCCTTGGTATTATTATTTATCCTTATTTTGAATAAGACGAACAAATAAATACAAAATAAGAACAAAAGAAGAATGCAAAGAGTGTTAGATAGGGAGACACTATTTCTCCAAAATTATTTACTCTTGATGTGTTCAAGAAGTTTAATTGGGAAAAACGCAGAATTAAAATTGAAGGCAAATTTTTTAACTTACCTATCTAAGATTTGCCGATGACATAGTACCTACTGATGCTATGTGTACGATTACGATGACATAGTACACGGTTATTAGACCTTATTACGGTTGTCTTGTCCGACGGTGGTGGGGAGACTTATATTTTTGACTTTACGTCACAAGAGTTTACATTCCCATATTTTTAAATTATTTTCGATCATTGAATGTGTGTTATTGTGTATATATGTGTATTATTTGTGTTATTATGAAATAATAAGACAAATAGTACACATTTTATCTTATACCGGGTGGTGAATCGTAAAAAGGGCCATAGGAAACTCAATGTAAAATTCTGAATTGTTGAATTCCTGCTTCCCTAATTATTCTACATCAAAAGTCATGAGAGAATACTTGTAGAGAATTAAAATCTGTATTCAAATCAAAAGTTAAAATTGTTCTACGATTTAAATGCATTCCAAAATTTTGAAAAATATGATACATTTGCTACAATAGGTATGCGTGTAAAAGTAAGGCCACACGTTACTATTTAACTGACAGTGCTCACACCATTGACTGAATAAAAAAATCTTTATTATTAATCCTTTCTCCGCAACTGAGGGTATCTTATTTTTTTTTAAACAATAGATGATAAAATAAAAATATTGACAGTTCAAAAATGTGAACATTATTGCATTGTGTGTGGCCTAAGTTTGGACTGAAAACTAAAATGTATTACATTTTTACAAAATTTTGGAATATGTTTAATTACATAGACCAATTTTAACAGTTATTTCCAATACAGATTTCAATCCTCTTCAAATAGTTTCTAATGTCTTTTGATGTAAAATAATTATTAGGGAAGCTGGAATTCAACAGTTCAGAATTTTACATTGAGTTAATGCAAAACCTTGACGCATGTCAAAATTCCCAATGTGTTTTAATTGTATTCATTTTTTTCGAATCCTGAGAAAACTAATAAATATTTTTGAAAAATTTAAACTCAGAATGAAAGACTACATTATTACCGAGGGCTGAAAGTCCCTGAAAACTTCTATAATGTTTATTTTAATAAGTTACAGGGCTGAAAATAAAAGAGAAGTGTGATATTTAATTTCAAATATTTCATTCAATAGAATCTGCTTGTTTATTCTAAGGGGCTTTCCGCCCTCGGTAATAATGTAATCTTGCATCCTGCGTTTAAATTTTTCTAAAATACTTGGTTTCCTCAGGATTCGAAAAAAATCATATTACGATTCAAATGACAGTAAACTCTCGTGACGTAATCTCACCCTTAATGTTCATTGGTTAGTCGATTTAGGCTACCGTAGTAATGTCTAAGAACCGTGGACATAGTACATAAGAAACAATACAGAGGAACTAATTTTTAACGCTAACGGAGGAATTTAAATAACACAAGTTTGTTGCTAAGCAAACTGCAAAATAAGTGAAAATCGTTATTTGTTAACAACTTTTACTAAAACTACCTTAAAACTGTAGTGTTTCACCCAAAGTTGGGTATTGGGGTAGGTACTTAACAAACCCTCAAATTTTGAGACCGATCCATTCATTAGTTTAAAAGTTATTCTATTTGTTTGTCACAGAGAACCTTATTTTGCAATAACATAAGATAGAAAATAATGAAGATAGGGCAATTGTGCGTATGCCAAATGAAAGTTAACAACTGATACTATCAAAATGTACTAAAAGAAGATAAACAAATTATCTAATATAGTCAAAAATCCTAATGCCAAATTTGTGAAATTTTGTAGTTTATAAACATTTTGAATAACTTCAAAAATTAATACAATACGGAAAATATTGAAAAATATTGTCCGTAGAAAAAATCAGTTTACATATTCAAAATGCTGGTATTTTACAAAAATTTTTAAAAATGTAGTTCAATTGGTGACTAGTCGTGGTAAGTGAATAAGGGGGAGCTGGGAGCCGACAAATGCACGAGCTCAAAAACTAAAAAAGGCAACTTAAAACTACTATCATTTTCTATATCTCGGGATCTACTAAATATATTTGGATCTTTCTTTTTTAAATTGTATGTAATTTTCCTGTACAAATAGTGTACAAATTTCTATTACAAAAAATATTCAATTTGTCTAGACATTTATTAATTAATAAACAGTCTAATTTGTTTAAACAATTTTTAAAAAATATTTTTTTCCCAAAAATCCATGTTTTCAATCATACTATCATTATTAATCATAGAAAAAGTTAAGGTATACTTTTATAAATAAATTATCTTCAATAAATAATTATCTAATAAAAATAATTTATTTATTAAAGTATACTTTAACTTTTTCCATGATCATTCTTGATAGATACTATGATTAAAAAAATAGATTTTTGTAAAAAAATATTTTTTCTAGAATTGTTTAAACAAATTAGACTGTTTATTAATTAATAAATTTATAAACAAATTGCATATTTGTAATATACGTCAAATTACATGCAAATTAAAAAAGAAAGATCAAAAGCCATTGAGTTGATCCGGAGATACAGAAAATTGTATTAACTTGAAATTGCTTTTTCGGTATTTTAACTCGGTGGATTTGTAGGTTCCCCCTAGTAACCGTTTGAACTACATTTTTGAAAAATCGTAGAGGGTGCTGTGAAGGTACAATGTTTGTGCAAATTTTTTAACAAAAAATACAAACCCCATTCTTTAAAATGACATTAATGAGATTCCTTAATTATTATAAACAAATTAGCTGTGAATTAAAAAAAACACATGCTATCTTTGTCCCAAATGAACCCAGGCTTAATTTTTATTTGAAAATTCGTGTTAAAATACTAGCTTTTCGAATATATAAAAAGATTGTTTCTATAGATAATATTTTTAAAGTTACCTATTCTAAATGTTCATAAACTACAAAATTTCAAAAATTTGGCATTAGAATTTTTGGCTATATTAATTTATTTTTTATCTTTTTTTTAATACATTTTGATACTACCACTCTTCTACTTTCATATGACATACTCAGAATTGCCCTATGTTCATTATTTTCTTTCTTATGTTATTGCAAAATAAAGGTCTCTGGGATAAACAAATGCTTCATTTTACAATACACATCCAAATTTTAACCAGTTTATTCATGTTCTTTGAGATTTTCAATTAGATACTTCAAACTTCAAAGTATATACAGGGTGTTTGATAAAGAATGGGCCATAGCTTAGAACGGGCCTTAGATTTCTGATCTTAAAATAGGTCGATTTAAGCTAACTTACCTACCGATGTGAAGTTATCCATAGATTCCATCCATAGATTTTTTTTTCAAAATATGGCAAAAATACTGGGACAATAGTACTACCAAGCAAGTATATTATTAAATTAAAGAAAACAAATGGTAAAACTTATACTTAATATAAAATTTTATATTAAAACCAATTTTCCACACTTTGCAGTTCATATTCTCAAAAAGCGAAGAAATACACTTTTTATTTTGGATTTTAATTTTCTTTATGAAATAATGCTTATTAATAAACAACATATCCAAAAATTGAGGAGGAGTGTTTTCACTTAACAGAAAAAATAAATTTTAAAGATTGTACGTGTGTGATTCTTATAGACGAGACACATGTCGTAGTTAATCACCTCAAAAACGGAGAAATACACTTTTTATTTTGGATTTTAATTTTTTTTAAGAAAGTATGCTTATTAATAAACAACATATCCAAAAATTGAGGAGGAGTGTTTTCACTTAAGAAAAAAAATAATTTTTAAAGATTGTACGTTTGTGATTCTTATAGACGAGACACATGTCGTAGTTAATCACCTCAAAAACGGAGAAATACACTTTTTATTTTGGATTTTAATTTTTTTTAAGAAAGTATGCTTATTAATAAACAACATATCCAAAAATTGAGGAGGAGTGTTTTCACTTAAGAAAAAAAATAATTTTTAAAGATTGTACGTTTGTGATTCTTATGGACGAGACATGTCGTAGTTAATCACCTCAAAAACGGAGAATACACTTTTTATTTTGGATTTTAATTTTTTTAAGAAAGTATGCTTATTAATAAATAACATATCCAAAAATTGAGGAGGAGTGTTTTCACTTAACAGAAAAAATAAATTTTAAAGATTGTATGTGTGCGATTCTTATGGAGGAAACATGTCTTAGTTAATCACCGCAAAAACGGAGAATACACTTTTTATTTTGGATTTTAATTTTTTTTAAGAAAGTATGCTTATTAATAAACAACATATCCAAAAATTGAGGAGGAGTGTTTTCACTTAAGAAAAAAAATAATTTTTAAAGTTTGTACGTGTGTGATTCTTATAGACGAGACACATGTCGTAGTTAATCACCTCAAAAACGGAGAAATACACTTTTTATTTTGGATTTTAATTTTTTTTAAGAAAGTATGCTTATTAGTAAACAACATATCCAAAACTTGAGGAGGAGTGTTTTCACTTAAGAAAAAAAATAATTTTTAAAGATTGTACGTTTGTGATTCTTATGGACGAGACATGTCGTAGTTAATCACCTCAAAAACGGAGAATACACTTTTTATTTTGGATTTTAATTTTTTTTAAGAAAGTATGCTTATTAATAAATAACATATCCAAAAATTGAGGAGGAGTGTTTTCACTTAACAGAAAAAATAAATTTTAAAGATTGTATGTGTGCGATTCTTATGGAGGAAACATGTCTTTGTTAAACACCGCAGAAACGGAGAATACACTTTTTATTTTGGATTTTAATTTTTTTTAAGAAAGTATGCTTATTAGTAAACAATATATCCAAAAATTGAGGAGGAGTGTTTTCACTTAAGAAAAAAAATAATTTTTAAAGTTTGTACGTGTGTGATTCTTATAGACGAGACACATGTCGTAGTTAATCACCTCAAAAACGGAGAAATACACTTTTTATTTTGGATTTTAATTTTTTTTTAAGAAAGTATGCTTATTAATAAACAACATATCCAAAAATTATTGTTTTAATTAGTGTTAAGGGTTTCCTGTTTAAACGGGGCTGCCAGACGTGAACTGAACCCTTAGTCGCACCCCATTCGATTTTTTAGGAAAAACGAAATTTCAAAGCAAAAACCCAGACCTGTTTTATTTGTAATTTTATACATAGGAGCATGACGATGTTATTTTATTTTGTTGTATACACTGACGGTGAGAAAATCGCTTACATTTTTTGCACTCTTTTTCGCAATTACTTTTTCCACATTTTGTAGTTATATTTTCGGTTGTTGTAATAATAAGGTACTCTAAATATTTTCTGTATGGTTTCGGATTAAAATTTTTATCAACTAAAATTTTTTTTATATTAGTTTCGCAATAATACAGTGTGAACACACCACAATTCCAAGAATCTGTTTGAACTGGATGCATGTTATTAAAACTAAAAGTGATCTAAATCTATCTGATTTAAAAAAAATCTGCAGCAACATTATCGCCCGTATTTGTACACATTGACATTATTCTATAAAAGTAATATTTTCCTTTTTTACTGTTATTACCACGTGGATCATAAAACTCTGCAGATTTGTTGCAAGTATCGATTTTCATCACCATCCAATGGTTTAGTACAAGTATTGGAAAGAACAAAATCTGACTATTTATTGACCATTTTTCCAGTCCTCTTAGTATTTTCTCAACCGTGTAACTGAAGAAAATTTTTATGTGATGTTTGCTATTTCGAAAAATGTTTAAAACATAATCCACGAGAAAATTGTCCAACCACATGTCTGTACAGTTTTGTTTACTTGCCGCTAGGTAAGAAAAACTGGTATAGAACAATAACTCGTCGTTAAACTTTGTTATTGCGTAATCGCCATTTGCATAACAGGGGTAAATAAAATCATGTGTTTTTATATAGTATTCGTGGTCTGTTTCTTTGATATTTGGAGTTTTTTGACTGTTTACATTTTCTATTATTGCCTTGGTGTTCTCAAAATATTTGTTTCTTCTATTTTATTTTGCTTCTCATTTCCTTTTTTTAAAATTTTAGTACGTAACTTGGAAGCGCATCTAATTCTTTTTATTTTATATTTATGTTCTCTATATTGGCTTAAAACGTAGTGACGTACCTTCCGTACAAAACGTGAACATTTTAAATGTAAATTATTATTTAATATATTATTTTTTAATAACCCAAAGTAGTTTTCTACGGGAGCGTTGCTTGTTCTGCCATGAAAAATTCCACTCCACAATGGTAAGAATGGAATATAGTGCTGGATAAAGTAAGACCCAAATTCTGGGTTATAAAACGGATTTTCTGTTTCAGTATTATTTAAGTTCTCATGTCCTTCTAGAACCGCGTCAAACATATTTTTAAAGTATATATAAAATAAGTTTGAATAAAAGGCAGAACTTGAAGGCAGCGTATTATTGTTGTAAAAATATGATAAATTGTCATCACTGATTTTACTCTCAGCAATAATTTCTGAGTTAGTAATTTTGTATGATGTTAGTACTGATAGTAATTTATTTGTTATCATCTTAGTTTCTTGGGTAATTTGAGGACTTGCCAAAAGATAGAAAAAACAGTTTAGCACTGTTTCAATGTCATTAAAGGAAATTATATTAAATAAAGTGGCAATAATTTCTTTTATTAAAGATTTTGTATCGGAAGCAGATTTTAAAAAGTATGTGTTGATGTCACGAGAGACTAGTTTTATCATGTGTGCACAGCAGAGTTTAATAATTATTATTTTACTTAAATCGACTGTTTTATCTGTAACTGACCTATACAATAGTTTACAGTAGTCTTGTAACGTTAATAAATTCCAAGCTTCGCAAATTGAATTTAAAATTGCCACACTAAAATCACTGGTTGCTACTTTAAATGCAGGCCAGTGTGCATTATTTCTTAAACAATAATGTCTATATTCATTTAACCATGATGAAATGTTTCCAATATCATGGCTATTAGTTACCATTTCCAAAAGAGGTACAATTTTTTTGTATTTAACTGAGCAACACCGGCATAATATAGTATTCTCTTTGAATCTGCAAAAGGTTTTCTAACGACTGAACCAGTTGCGTCTATATGTATTGAAGATACATTAAACCTATTATTATTTTTAACAAAATATAACTGTTCCCTACTTAATGTGCACACCCTAAATGTATAAGGAATATAATTTTTATTTTCTTTTTTCATTTGAATTATGTCGGTAAGATCATCCCTTAATCTATCATTTCTGGCATTAGCCTCAGATTTAACTTTCCTGTATACTACATCACTCTTAATCATATTTAAATTTTTAGAGTGTTCTACTCCATAGCAGCAGTTATTAATATCATCATTTCTGATGTTGAAAGCTGTGTTTGGCAGTAATCGGTCACCAAGTAATATTCTTTCAACTCCTCGAACTTGGGATGTCAATTGACTACCGTGAAAAAAATTAATAGAATTACTGTATACATGGGCATTTAGGCTTGAACTTATTTTACAAATGATTTTAAATTTTTTACAATCGGGTTGTGAGCAATAACCGTAAATAATAATTTTACCTTTTAGATAATTGCAACCCTTGATGCATAAAATACAAATATTATTTACTTTCTTAAAGTTTTCTCTTATTGTAAAACTGTATAATTTTGGCTTAAATTTTTTTGATTTTTTATCATATATTGTAGAAAACTCTTGCTTATTTAACAAAAATGTTCCTTCAAACACTGAACAAGTAGAGTTAACTATTAATGTGTTGGGATGTATATTTCGTGAACTTACGGGAATTAATAATGCTTCGCGTTGTGTTTGGTGTATGTTATAAAATTTCTTGATCTCTGGATCGATAATATTGTTATCATGAGAAATATTTAAATTTAAAGTTTTATCCATAGTAACAGATTTATCCAAACAAGAAATGTCTGCTATATCAAAATTTGCCAATGGTGTTTGTGACAAATTGTTTGTGTTTGTCTCGGAGGGGGCATTAACGGTAGTTTCAAAAAAGGACATATTGTTAAATACTTCAGGATGTACATCAAACGAATTATTTAAATCGACATTATTAATTAGATCCTCACTAGAAAAAGTTATATTATTATTATTATAAATATCCACTACTTCGTTTTTTTGTTGTTGTATAAGACACGAATATGTTTTGTAAAAGTTTGAATTCGTGTTGGAACATTTTTTAAATATTTTTAGTCTATTCAGAGGGGAGTCTGCACCACACAAATTTAAAGCTGCCTCGGCTATTAGACTGTCTGACGTTCTACACCTTAAAAGTTTATGCAAAGAAACGTTTTTTGAGTAAAAATATTCACTTAAGGCAATATCAAAACTGTTATTCATTTTTACAACCCTTGCTTTTAACACACAAGACAATAAAATAAACTTTGCTCTACCAAGCGATAGAAAACACAACTACAATGTTTAAAAAATTTAAAAAAAAACAGTATATTCACTACAAACTTTGTCCGATAAAATGTTCACTACTAAAAAATTAGAATGCCTATGTCTACCAGAATTTATAAATTTACTGACAAACACATATTTTGAAGAAACTCAGTCCCCACTAAACAAAATAAAGGCTTATGCACTTTCTCTTTTTGGGTTTTTCTAAAGTTGATTATTAGTAATTTCATGTACCCTATATACCGGCCTTGAGTTTTCCAAATTTTCCGTTTTTACCTGCCCCGATAATAACGACCCAGTCCCAGAAGCATACTTTTGTCTATTGAATCATAGAGTAATTGTCTATTGTATCGTAAAGTAATATTTTAAAAAAGTTTGCTCTTCATAGGTAATTTTAAATCAATTAGTACCTTCATCATTCCTGTCATCTAAGTTTAAAATAATAATAGTAGATATGGGCATTACAATTTTTTATATATCATATAGCATACCTTACCTAAAAAAATGTGCAGGAAAATTTAAAAAGGAATTTGTTTTAATATCAAATTAATGGTAAATAAAGACATTCCAATTTCTTTATTTATCCTATAGCATTTCTTTATCTAAACAAATGTGCAAAAAGATGTTAAAAATAATTTATTTTAATATCAACATATTGTTCTGAATGTTTTTCTTTGTTATTATTTTTTTATTTATTAATTTTATTATTATCTTTATTATTTTTCTGAATGTACTCGCTTCGGCGGTACGTATACAAATAAAGAATATTTTTCAATTTTATGTGGTATTATTCCCAAAAAACTTTGTATTAATATCAAAACTTAAAAAAAACCTGTCTGCCCGTAATCGGACTTTCGAGCATCTTCAATATATTAAATATAAAAAGAACGGTAGATGTAGGCATTTCAATTTTTTTATGTATGATACCTATAGCATACCTTTATCTAAACAAATGTGGACGAACAGTCATTAAAAATGCAACATTAAACTCGTTCAATCCGTAGTTTTTTTTAAATGTTGATCTGAAAGGTAGTTTTAAGGGTCGAAAATTTTAAATGTATCCCAAATCTATATTCGATAAGATAAACAAATAATTATTACACATATTTAAACATGATGTACATCTTTAATAAATAATGCATAAATCTGTAGTTTTTAATCTTCTGTCAGAGAGGGTAGTTGTTCTTACCCCTTAAAAGCAAAAAGCACATATATAAGATAATAATTTATAACTTTTGAAGAAGAAAGTCAAATAAGCTCCTTGTCGAATTTCATAAAAATCAATGCGGTACTTTAGAAGGCTGCAGTTATAAAAATTTTTACCCTAAAACACTGGACTGACTGGGATGTGAGGTTCAGAGCCAAGTGGAGTATTACCATAGGAAGGAGATCCTAATTCTTTTGATTGGTGTGATCTAGGACGACTTGAACTTTATTTTTCTATAATAAGTCACTTTACACTACACATAAACTAACGTAAATACTAAGTACAGACACTACAGTGACAAAACTGATTATAAAAAAATTGCGAAAGTAAAGAAATAAATTTAATAAGATGGACTAAACGCCCGAGAAAAGCACCTGACTGTCGCGAAGATTCCGTACAACAACAGAGTTTAAAACTAAATAAAAGTATTCTATCAGAGATTTTATAGGTTTTCGAACAATTATTGTTATTAGCAGAAACATGTTAAATCCCTTAATCCTATGGGTTGGAAAGTTACAAAAGTACTGTTCAAAAACTAATCTCTTAAAATAAAGGGTGATTAATAACAAACTACCTGGACGGTTAAAGCTAGGTGTAGGAATATATTTAATCAGCTACAATATGAATACAATGCCCCTCTAAAAGTAGGATTAGACTATGGCATTTGTCATTTATTTAAATTCATTTCAAAAATGCAGAAAACTAAAATTTGAATAAGTAATAAATAACCAAGATTTTCTTTAAGCTGATCAATTTTTTCAAAAGAAATCGGTTTTGTCATTTCTCAAAAATGGTATTATACGGGCAGATTGCATACAAGCTTAGGTACTTACAATGGTTGGGTAAATCATAATTCACAAGAATACTAGTCAAATAAAAATAAAGGGAGTGTTTCCCACACTAAAAATATTATTAATCATCACATTAATATCCAAAAAACCAATAAATAAGTTTTATAAGCTTAAATAGTTTAAAAAAAATTCAAAAAAAGTTTTATAAAACAATTAAAAAAGTTACTTAGTAATGAGTTAACTCCATTACGACGTCTGTGAAAATTTCAATAAAATCCGTTGAAATCAGAGGTGTTGCACTTTTTATTCAAAGTACTTAGTATATATGCCAACATGCAAATTTTTTAACTATAAACGCTCTTCAATTTTTGAATATCTAATAAATAAAAAAAATAAAACAATCTTTCTCAATTTTTGGATATGTTATTTATTAATGGTTTAATTTCTTTCATAAGAAAAATTAAAATCAAAAATAAAAAGTGTATTCTCCGTTTTTGAGGTGATTAACTACGACATGTGTCTCGTCTATAAGAATCACACACGTACAAAATTTAAAAATTATTTTTTTTCTTAAGTGAAAACACTCCTCCTCAATTTTTGGATATGTTGTTTATTAATAAGCATACTTTCTTAAAAAAAATTAAAATCCAAAATAAAAAGTGTATTCTCCGTTTTTGCGGTGTTTAACAAAGACATGTTTCCTCCATAAGAATCGCACACATACAATCTTTAAAATTTATTTTTTCTGTTAAGTGAAAACACTCCTCCTCAATTTTTGGATATGTTGTTTATTAATAAGCATACTTTCTTAAAAAAAATTAAAATCCAAAATAAAAAGTGTATTCTCCGTTTTTGAGGTGATTAACTACGACATGTCTCGTCCACAAGAATCACAAACGTACAATCTTTAAAAATTATTTTTTTTCTTAAGTGAAAACACTCCTCCTCAATTTTTGGATATGTTGTTTATTAATAAGCATACTTTCTTAAAAAAAATTAAAATTCAAAATAAAAAGTGTATTTCTCCGTTTTTGAGGTGATTAACTACGACATGTGTCTCGTCTATAAGAATCACACACGTACAATCTTTAAAAATTATTTTTTTTCTTACTTAAGTGAAAACACTCCTCCTCAATTTTTGGATATGTTGTTTATTAATAAGCATGCTTTATGAAAAAAAATTAAAATCCAAAATAAAAAGTGTATTTCTCCGTTTTTGAGGTGATTAACTACGACATGTCTCGTCCATAAGAATCACAAACGTACAATTTTTAAAAATTATTTTTTTTCTTAAGTGAAAACACTCCTCCTCAATTTTTGGATATGTTGTTTATTAATAAGTATACTTTCTTAAAAAAAATTAAAATCCAAAATAAAAAGTGTATTCTCCGTTTTTGCGGTGTTTAACAAAGACGTTTCCTCCATAAGAATCGCACACATAGAATCTTTAAAATTTATTTTTTCTGTTAAGTGAAAACACTCCTCCTCAATTTTTGGATATGTTGTTTATTAATAAGCATACTTTCTTAAAAAAAATTAAAATCCAAAATAAAAAGTGTATTTCTCCGTTTTTGAGGTGATTAACTACGACATGTGTCTCGTCTATAAGAATCACACACGTACAATCTTTAAAAATTATTTTTTTTCTTAAGTGAAAACACTCCTCCTCAATTTTTGGATATGTTGTTTATTAATAAGCATACTTTCTTAAAAAAAATTAAAATCCAAAATAAAAAGTGTATTCTCCGTTTTTGAGGTGATTAACTACGACATGTCTCGTCCATAAGAATCACAAACGTACAATCTTTAAAAATTATTTTTTTTCTTAAGTGAAAACACTCCTCCTCAATTTTTGGATATGTTGTTTATTAATAAGCATACTTTCTTAAAAAAAATTAAAATTCAAAATAAAAAGTGTATTTCTCCGTTTTTGAGGTGATTAACTACGACATGTGTCTCGTCTATAAGAATCACACACGTACAATCTTTAAAAATTATTTTTTTTCTTAAGTGAAAACACTCCTCCTCAATTTTTGGATATGTTGTTTATTAATAAGCATACTTTCTTAAAAAAAATTAAAATCCAAAATAAAAAGTGTATTCTCCGTTTTTGAGGTGATTAACTACGACATGTCTCGTCCATAAGAATCACAAACGTACAATCTTTAAAAATTATTTTTTTTCTTAAGTGAAAACACTCCTCCTCAATTTTTGGATATGTTGTTTATTAATAAGCATACTTTCTTAAAAAAAATTAAAATTCAAAATAAAAAGTGTATTTCTCCGTTTTTGAGGTGATTAACTACGACATGTGTCTCGTCTATAAGAATCACACACGTACAATCTTTAAAAATTATTTTTTTTCTTAAGTGAAAACACTCCTCCTCAATTTTTGGATATGTTGTTTATTAATAAGCATACTTTCTTAAAAAAAATTAAAATTCAAAATAAAAAGTGTATTTCTCCGTTTTTGAGGTGATTAACTACGACATGTGTCTCGTCTATAAGAATCACACACGTACAATCTTTAAAAATTATTTTTTTTTCTTAAGTTAAAACACTCCTCCTCAATTTTTGGATATGTTGTTTATTAATAAGCATGCTTTATGAAAAAAAAATTAAAATCCAAAATAAAAAGTGTATTTCTCCGTTTTTGAGGTGATTAACTACGACATGTCTCGTCCATAAGAATCACAAACGTACAATCTTTAAAAATTATTTTTTTTCTTAAGTGAAAACACTCCTCCTCAATTTTTGGATATGTTGTTTATTAATAAGCATACTTTCTTAAAAAAAATTAAAATCCAAAATAAAAAGTGTATTCTCCGTTTTTGCGGTGATTAACTAAGACATGTTTCCTCCATAAGAATCGCACACATACAATCTTTAAAATTTATTTTTTCTGTTAAGTGAAAACACTCCTCCTCAATTTTTGGATATGTTGTTTATTAATAAGCATTATTTCATAAAGAAAATTAAAATCCAAAATAAAAAGTGTATTTCTTCGCTTTTTGAGAATATGAACTGCAAAGTGTGGAAAATTGGTTTTAATATAAAATTTTATATTAAGTATAAGTTTTACTATTGGTTTCCTTTAATTTAATAATATACTTGCTTGGTAGTACTATTGTCCCAGTATTTTTGCGATATTTTGAAAAAAAAATCTATGGATGGAATCTATGGATAACTTCACATCGGTAACTTACCTTGTATAGTACGAAAGTTGATAATAACCGAAATACTAAAGTTAAACTTTTATTTTATTTATTCTTGAATATTTCCTGACAGACATGGGATAACTACACGAAATTTCGAAATTTGGTAAGCGGGGGTTCTTTGGGATGAAAAATCTAAATTCGCCACCAAAAATAAGGTATTACCACATACGTCTTTCAGCGCTCATTTAATAAGTTTAATTTTTTATCCCTCACTCTATATACTTTTTGAATAAAAACTTTTATTCTCTTAATATTTTTACTTAAAAAAGGTATACTACAATCATCTCTCTAAACTCAACTGTTTTCGAGATAAACGCATTTTAAATCTGCGATACAACATAATTTTTTGCATAATATCATTGTAGTTACACCCAAAAAATCAACTTGAAACCATAATAATTGTACCAGTTCTCATATTTATGTCATTGCATCGCAAATTTCATTTTAAGAAATTTGCGATACATTTTTGGAGATTTTTATGGTTTTAAGTTATTTTTCGGGTGTAACTACATGATATTATTATACCAAAAATTATGTTGCCTCGCAGAATTAAAATGCGTTTATCTCGAAAACGGTTGAGTTTATCGAGATGAATGTAGTATACCTTTTTTAAGTAAAAATATTAAGAGAATAAAAGCTTTGATTCAAAAAGTACGTAGAGTGGGTAATAAAAAAATTCAACCTATTAAATGAACGCTGAAAGGCGTATGTGGCGCCCTCTGTACACTATATCGTCTTTGGTAGCGAATTTAGATTTTTTTCCCAAAAAACCCCCGCTTACCAAATTTATTGTTATTATCCCATGCCTGTTAGAAAATATTCAAGAATAAATAAAATAAAAATTTAACTTTGACACCCTGTATTTTGGTTATTATCAACTTTCGTACAAAGGTCTTCTTCTTTTAGTGCCTATTCGTTTCGAATATTGGCGATCATTCTGACTATAATTATTTTATTAACTGATGCTTTAAATAGATTAGTTGTTGTTGTGGAGAACCATTTCCTCAGGTTCTTTAATCACACAAAGTTAAACCACTCAGGTACAAAGGTAAGTTAGCTTAAATCGACCTATTTTAACCTCAGGAATCTAAGGTTAAGCTATGGCCCATTCTTTACCAAACACCCTGTATACCGTTGTGAAAGTGTATAATAGAAAAGTGATATTGAGAAAAAACTTTATATGGATAAATTTGAAAGAAGTATAAAATAATATCAAATATGTTGTAAAAAAAGTAAGCGGGGCAGTTATAGCAATTTCATATTTACTCTAATGCTAATGTATGTATTCAATGAAACTTAGTGACCAAATATTAACAAAAACATAACAATGAAACTTTGTTTCCTTGAATTATCACAAAGTTGCATTTTTAAAAATCATCCCAATTAGATGTAGATCTGCAAGAACGCTCAATAAGAAATATACTTTAAAACGAATGATTTGTCAACAGTGTCCAGATTTTAAGGTATAATAATTACTTATGACTTATACTAATGACGGCTTAAAATCGGCTGGGAGTGAATTCAATCATTACCTTTTACGGAATCAGGTAATATTGATATTTTGGGAGTGAACTCAACTCGTCCCCGTTTGTTAAGTACCAAAATACCCAACTTTGGGCGAAACCCTAAAATTCTAAAGTTTTTAGTAAAAGTTATTAACAAAAATCGATTTTCATTTATTTTGCAACTTGCGAAACAACAAATTGACTTTTTAACAAAATCAAATCAATTTTATGTCAAATATTTAGCTTTTTACTGAGGTGCAAAAAATCGAAAAAATCGCGTTTTTTGCACTAAATCATTATTAATTAAAAAACGGACGCGAACTCTAGGCAGGAAACAGGTAGGTTTTCTTCCCATAGGTCTACAATAACTAAAAAAGTAGTCAGCTACGTGGATCTTTGCAAACTACAAACTAGGCAAACGGCAGAGACAACTAGTAGACCAGAAATCCACTGCGCATCCGCTAGGAAAAATATTCTGATTCGGATTTTTTGCACAATCTTACTCAAAAAGGGCCAGTTTAAACAAATTTGCATGTTGCCAGGTCCAAAAGTGGCTCAAAAATTTTTGAAACGTTTTTTTTTGTTTTCTTTTTCGTAAAATTATTTTTTTTTTGCATCGAACAAAGTTTTTTTTAGGTTTTTTGGATCATTCCAAATAGAAAAGGTCTTTAGTGACTTTTCTCTCAAGTTGACAGTTTTTGACATATAAGCGATTAAAAATTTAAAAATTGCGAAATCGGCCATTTTTAACCCTCAAAAACTGTGTGAAAAACTGAAAATTTGAATGTTGCCAAGGTAGGTAGATATTCTTTAAACATCGATTGATGAAATCCCGAAGAGTTTTTTGCAATACAATATCGAAAACCTCTTTGTTTTTTAATTGCTAATCAAGCGGGCGCGACACTATTTTCAACCGCTGTTGTATGTACATGTAATATGCGTAAATATTTGTGCTGAAAAATATTCTGATTCAATAATGTTTTACCATATTGCTTGAAAAGGTCCCCTTTTAACAAATTTGCATGTTGCCAGGATCAAAAAGCAGTCAAAAAATTTTTTAAGCGTTTTTTTGTTTTCTCCGTTAACTAACTTTTTTGCATCGGATTTTTTTTTTTAATTTTTTGGATCATTCCAAATAGAAAAGTGACTATTCTGTGTCATTTTAAGTGACTTTTCTCTAAATGTGATAATTTTCGAGATATAAGCGATTGAAAATTTAAAAATTACAAAATCGGCCATTTTTAGCCTCAAAAACTATGTGAAGAACCGAAAATTTCACTGTTACCAAGATACGTAAATACTCTATGAAAATCGATTGATAAAATCCTTAAGAGGAAACAGTAGCGATCAACACAGAGGCGGATTTGAAGATTTGCCGCCCCTGGGCTATCTACAAATTGCCGCCCCCCCCCCCGGGAACCATGTAGGATTACCTCGGTACCGTGATGGGCCGACGCGACGTTGCGTCGGCGGCGGCGAGGCGGCCACGCTAAGCTTGTAATAAGCTCAAATAACATAGGTTGAACTGTCAACATTGAAGTTACGCTTCTTATAGTTGCAGTTATTGTTTTTACCATAAAGTATGATAACTTATGTTCCAACATTTTTATCAACTGGCAAATTATTAAAAAGATCATGAATTAATCGAAAAATTCCTGTTGGATTTAATCAATAGATTTAAGAAGATGTATTTAGGAATTTCAATACAATTACTTGCCTAGGATTTTAATAATACTGTAGGCGTACTTAGATTTAGAATTAAGGTCATCTAAAATTTATTATTTTGTAATTTGCACGTATTAAATTAAAAATTAAAATACTAAAAAGGAAACGGGAGAAAATGAAATTCTGGACAATAATTAATTGAGTTGTAATTCTTATAGTGTATTAAATAAAAATCACATTCATTACAAGGTCATACATCAAAAAGTCAGCCTAACAAATAAAAGAGACGTGTTTTCCTAATTTTCCTACCAAATACGTCATTCAGAAAGTTGCCTATTTGCTAAGAATTAAATCGTATCAAAAAAACAAATATTCATTTCAAATAGTATACAAAAGAGATACATATATTCCTACCAGATACGACCTAACCGATTACTGTAACAATTTCCCCTAAACATCACATTATAAAAGTAACTCCTTATTTTGCACAACGTTGCATGGACGAAGTTCACATGAAACAATTTACTTCAAAACTTTTTCCTTCTTGACTGATTAGCTGCAAACAAATCGATGATGTCATCATAATTTATTTTTTTTGTCATATCGGATTCGATTGACAAAACTGCCGACCAATTCAAACGATCATGTGACATTGTTGACCTCAAGTAGTTCTTTATCCTACGGAGTACGGAAAAAGATCTTTCAGCCGAGCAGTTAGATGCTGGCATTGTAGAAAATATCCTTAGGGCAATGTCAACGTATGGATACAAATCTTGCAGATCGTTATCATAAAGGAGCTCGCAAAAAGTGGGGAGTGTCTTTGGGCGATCTTCTTTGTCGATGGTTTTAATGAATCCAAAGAAATGTAGACATTCATTGCCGAATTCTTCCGCATCTGGCAAATCATTAGGATATTCTTTGCTCAACCTCGCTGCATTATCTTTTATGTCATTACTGTTCATAGTTGCTCCACTGATTAAAAAATCAAATCTTGCGCTAAGCAAACTGTACACTTCCTTTCTTCTGGTCAATTCGGATATGAGCCTGTCAACGATGACGAGATAAGTGTTGGTTTTAAATGCAATTCCACCACTGAGCTCAGTTTCATTATCTCTGGTTTCGCCCGCTAAAAGCTTTCGTTTCTTTTTTCTTCTGGTCTGGTCTTCGTACTCAGCAATACCAGCCTTCTCAAGGGCTCCATTTTCATAGATTTCAAACTCATCTCGAATACTGTTAACATATTCTATTAATGACTCATAGAGTTTTGCGACAGTTGATAGGTCGACGTATGTTGACTGTAGCTTTTTACTTGTCAGGTTGAACCTAGATAACAAGTCTCCCCACAAAATAGAGAGAATCGCTGTTTCTAGCCGTTGTATTTGCTGAAGGTATCCAGAAGCTTCACATCTTGTTTTAGGTTTCTCATTCTCATCATTTGATATGACGGTGAGTGCCTCAATTACTTCATTCCAGTCTCTGTTAAGGCTTTGACAAGCATCATCACGTGCGGACCAACGAGTGTCTGATAATTTCTTTAAACTAACATTCTCTTTTTTCACCAATAATTCTTTCAATATTTCCCATCGCTTGGTAGAGCTTGTGAAAAAAACGTAAAGGTTTTGAAGAAGTAAGAAGAAATTAGTACTTTCTGTACAACAGCTGGCAGCGTTGTCTCCAACTAAATTAAGAGAGTGTGCAGAGCATGGAGTATACATGGCAGAAGGGCTAACCTCACGAATCCTGGCTTGTAAGCCAGTATACATACCGGACATATTCGATGCATTATCGAATGACTGACCCCTACAGTTTTCAATATCAATTTCATTTTCGGCCAGAACTTTAATAACTGCATCAAACAGAGCTTCTGATCTGTGGCCAACTGATGGAAGAAAACAAAGAAATCTTTCAACGGACTTTCCGTTAGGTAACACATACCGAAGTACTATTGCGAGTTGGTCTGTATGCGTAATATCTGGGCTAGAATCTACAATAATAGAAAAATATTTCGCTACTTTAACTTCTTCTACTATTTCTTTTACGACTTTATGGGCCATTAGTTTTACAAACTCTTCATAAGTAGTCGAGGATAAATATGAAGTATGACCCTGTCCGGGATTTCCATATTTAGCGATGTGCTCAGCTATGAATGGGTCAAATTCGGCAATCAATTCTAGACACAAGATGAAATTGCCACTGTTTGACAATGACCCGAATTTCTCATCGTGCCCTCTTAAAGGAAGACCTGCAGCTGCTAGGGATTTAACTACTGCAACCACTCTCTTCAGTACATTGCGCCAGTAGTTTTGCTCGTCTTCAATTAGACTGGTGAGCAGTGATTGTATTCCCTTTGATGACATCCTGGTTTTCATTGCCAATACACATGTTTTGTGGTCAGAGGAATTTTCATGCGATTTCAAAATGTCATTGCCATGCTTCCAGTCATCACAACCTTCTTTCGCAAGTTTTGTTGTGCCACCAAATAATAGGCAGGGAACACAATACAATTTGCCACTGCTCTCGGAATACATCAAGTAGGATCTTTTCATCTCTTTGCCGTTTATCAGCTTTGTTTTCAGAAGGGACTTAGATAAATATCGATTTTGCCCTCCAATTAATCTTTTTGACCGTGATAAATCCATTTCATCTATGTTTTGGTTGATTCCTCTCGTAACCACATATTCACGAGTACGGTCATTTATCTCCCACAAAGCTGGGTCATCCACAATTTTAACATCCAAAGGATACGGTATCACCTTATCTTCATTTGAAGACCGTGATGAGGATGGACGCTCTGGTTCCTTAATCGATGCTTCAGCGTCATTAAGAGCATCATCACCTTCTTTTACGTGAGTCTGACCATAATTAGGCCTACCACTACCGCACGGAGTGACATTGTCGTCGGTAGGAGTACATTTTAAGTTTTCATCTTGAGAGTTGCTTTTCTTAAAAAAATTTGATATCTTTGCGGTTTTTTCTACTACTTCTCTTTGTTTTTCCAGTTTTTTCTGAGCTTCTTTTCGGTAGCCAGAACCACTCAATCGTTTCCGCCCATCACTCATCGTTAATATTTTCTGAAAATAAAATATTTCTGTAGTATAAAGTATTTCTGTAGTAGAAAAAGTATAAATAGTTTAGGATGTTATGTCTACAAAAATAATTGATTAATTACATAACACAAAACTAAGAACTTCAATTTTAACTGTTAAAAACAAATGTAAAGAAAAAATGGAAACTATTCTGAAGGACTACTTTAAGCACTATGTAGTAACGTATGTTTTACAAGGTCTATTAATTATTATCCAAGAGCGGGACTCTACTGTAGGCCTACTGCCTGGGTTTTATAAAGGTTTTATACGAGCACTGTTGTTACTGGATCACGTACAGTTCGCCCAAAGTATCTGTGCACTTGACTGTAACAGCTGTAATAACATTAGTTAAATGGAGAGTGGGCTCTTTTCTAAAAACATTAGTTATTGGTTCCTTCTGCTGTCATCACAACACGACCTTAAAGTTTTAGGCAGCCGATGAAAAACATGTCTACTGAGGACGATAGAGAGAAAAAACTGTTTATTTCCATTATTATTTGGCTTACACAGTTCTGTGTTGTTGTATGGAAATATTTTGAATGGCTAGTCATGTGCACAGATACTTTGGGCGAACTGTAATATATGAGCAAAAAAATCTTTTCATATAAATAAATTACTGTATAAATAAAAGACTTTACAAAAAAATATTTATACAAGTGGCCTGAAAATATGTGGTTAGGGTTAGAAGTTAAGCAGTTAGGACGACTTGATAAATTTCCCTTATAAGCTAATCAGAATAACGGGATAGCGCTTTTTGGTGTTTAAATCAAAAATGAAATAAAATGATTGTATACTAAACTCTTTGACTTACCTGTCTTACCTTCAATTAAAAGTATTTCAGAAAACAATACACTCATAAACTGTCACACATAACCTATAAAGTCAGAGTAAACCACCAACACAAACTGAACTGACTGATATCGGAAGCGCGGAGCGGCGGCGCGTGGCGTACGGTGGTTGCCAACCACTGTAGGGGGGGGGGGGGCAGTGATAGTAAGGGAGGGGAGCGGCGACCTAGCCTGACGGCGCCGACGGGCGCGGTAAATTCTAATTTACAAATTGTTATTTTACAAATTATTACAAGTATTTTTTCACATATTTTTAACTTTTTGAATAATTTTTTTTTATTTTTATCTAATTTTGCCGCCCCCTGAAATCTGCCGCCCTGGGCTATAGCCCATTCAGCCCTTATGTAAATCCAGCCCTGGATCAACAGGTAGCCAAAACGCGTTCCAAGATTGCGGCTATAATTTTGAATATTTTTTCGAGATATTTGGCACACGTATTCGTAATATAATAAAGAATGGCGGTACAGAGCCCAATTTGAAAAATATATTAATATGTGGAAATGACTCCGTAACTAAATACAATATTAAAAAAATGAGCCTGTACCGCCATTAAGAAGAACAGTAAAATACACTTTCTTCAAATAAACTTTTTTATCCGATGCCTAGATTTTGTGTCATTTTGGAACTACTCAATTTTTTTATTTCATTAGTAGTTCCAAAATGACACAAAATCTAGGCATCGGATAAACAAGTTTATTTGAAGAAAGTGTATTTTTTTGTTCTTCTTAATGGCGGTACAGGCTCGTTTTTTTAATATTGTATTTAATTACAGAGTAATTTCCACATATTAATATATTTTTCAAATTAGGCTCTGTACCGCCATTCTTTATTATATTACGAATACCTGTGCCAAATATCTCGAAAAAATATTCAAAATTATAGCCGCAATCTTGGAACGCGTTTTGGCTACCTGTTGATCGCTACTGTATCACCTTAAGAGCATTTTGCAATACAATATCTAAAACCCCTTTGTTTTTAATTGTGAATCAAGCGGACGCGGACGCGACACTATTTTCAACCGTTGCATGTTGTAGGTATATAATCGGAATACAGTTTAAATTAAAAACAAATTGTTTAAAAAAATTTTTGACCCATTTTTGACCCTGGCAAGATGCAAATTTGTTAATAAGGAACCTTTTCAAGCAAGATAGTGAAAAAAAATTGAATCCGAATATTTTTCAGCAAATATATTTACGCATACTATACATACAATGTTGTATATATGCAACGGTTGAAAATAGGGTAGCGGCCGGTTGATTATCAATTAAAAAACAAAGGGCTTTTCGATATTATATTGCAAAACACTCTTCGGGATGTCATCAATTAGATAAGGCGAAAACGGCGGGTTCGTTGGGGAAAATATTCCCATGAGATTTTTTGCATAATTACATTCGTGAGACATCCCAGAATAAGGTTCAAGAAGTCGCCCACGTGAAAAGTGGGCCAAATTTTTCTTAACAATTTTTTTTAATCAAATTGCAAAAATCAATATTTTTGACCCGGACAATTTTTTTTTAGGTTTTTTGGACCATTCTCGATAAAAAAGGTCTCTTATAATTTTTCTCTAAAGTTGATGGTTTTCGAGTTATAAGCAATTTAAAATTGAAAAAAAAAAACGAAAAATGGCGATTTTCAAGGCTTAATAACACGGTTAAAAGTTATTATTATGAAAGTCAGAAAGTGACTAAATCAAAGCTTAATGCCCCCCCTACAAGATTCCGAAGAAATTTTTGTCATTATTTTATTACTAAGCTGTTATTTTTAAGTAATAATATTGAGCGCCATGCACGTGGTAGGTCGCCGTAAATGTGAGTGCAAGTAAGATGCACAATTGGACTGCCGGAGTGGCATCTCTCTTGCACTCAGCATTTACAGCCGGCTACCACGTGCATAGCGCTCAATATTATTACTTAAAAATAACAGCTTAGTAATAAAATAATGACAAAAATTTCTTCGGGATCTTGTAGGGGGGCATTAAACTTTGATTTAGTCACTTTCTGACTTTCATAATAACTTTTAACCGAGTTATTAAGCCTTGAAAATCGCCATTTTTCGTTTTTACAATTTTAAATTGCATATAACTCGAAAACGATCAACTTGGGTGACTTCTTGAACCTTATTCTGGGATGTCTCACGAATCTAATTATGCAAAAAAATCTTATGGGAATATTTTCCCCAACGAACCCGCCGTTTTCGCCTTGTCTAAATCGATGTTTAAAGAATATCTACCTACTTTCGCAACATTGAAATTTTCAGTTTTCCACATAGTTTTTGAGGGTTAAAAATGGCCGATTTCGCAATTTTTAAATTTTTAATGTCCGACTGGTATATTATTTGACAAATAATGACATGATTTTGAAGTCAGTTAAATATGATATAATGGCCTAGGGCGTTATTTTGAAAAATAACGCCCTTGGGCATTAAATTTAAATAACTAGTTAAATACTGTCAAGTTGACAAATAAAAACCTAAGTAAAACTATGGTTACCACAATAACGTTACGACTATTGCTGCTAAATGTACTTATTTGAAAACTAATTAATTCAAAATTCATTGAAATTTTTTGCATATAAAGAAGAATTTAGTCGGACATTAAACGTTAAAAAGGCACCACGGGTATTATAGATAATAACGCTTTCGGTCAACGTATATACCTCGGGCCATAGACCCTCGGTACATACACCATTGACCTCAAGCGTTATTATCCCTATAATACCCTTGGTACCTTAATAAATATAATCGCTTATATGTCAAAAACTGTCAACTTTAGAGAAAAGCCACTAAAGGCATTTTCTGTTTAGAATGATCCAAAAATGGATAGCTACAAATAGCTTGTAGTACTGCCTGAGACTCTGAGACTATTTATTACAACGTTCTCGCAATAATTAGAAACACACCAAGTTAGTGCTTTCTGTATGGCAGCAGCCTCGGTTGTAAAAATATAACAACAATCAGGAATTCGATATTTTTCTGCATAATTGTTGTTTGAAACAAAAAATGCGAAACCAGTACTTTCATCTGTTTTTGATCCATCTGTATAAATTATTGTTAAATTTTTCCCTAATTTTCTTAGTATGGATTTAAATATAAGATTTGTTAAAGTTGGCAAGCCTGTATAAGATGGCATTATAATGGTTGGTTTATCTATCAGAACTATGTTCGTAAAAATGAAATTTTGGTAGCTGTAAAATATAAGGTTGGTAATAATTCGTATCGATAAAAGGTTCTGTAAGAGGAGGCGAATTTTTTATCCTCCAGTAAGAATTTGTTAAATTTTCTGTCAAAAGTAGACCTATTTTGTGAACCATAGTTGTATTAAACGTTCTGTATTGTATTAGACATTTGTTTGCTAACATTGGCCTACGTATGTATAAAGATGGTTCTTGAGCTTCTCCTAGAACTGCATGGCTTGGTGAGGACATCATATGTAGCTCCTAGACAGATTTTTATAGATTTATATTGTACTCTGTCCAGTGTTAAAAGATTTGTTTTGCAAGTAGAACCATAAAGATTACAGCCAAAATCTAGAATGGATCGTATGTAGGATCTATAAAACATTAAGGAAATAAATTGGTCTGCACCCCAACTTTTTTTGGAAACGAAACGCAGAAGGTTAATTCCACGCTCTGACTTTTGTTTCATAAATGGCTAGACCACAAGAGTATTTTATCTAGGTTCATGCCCAGATACTTATACTCTTCTGCTAAGGGAAAAGCATAATCACCTATATGGCATTTGCCTCTGATTTTTTGTCTACGTCTTATAAAACATACAATCGAAGACTTCTCTTGTGATATGCTAAATCCATGTTTTTAACCCACCTATCTATATCCCTAAAGTTACGTTTTAGATTAAGCATACAATCATCGTAGGATTTATGGCTGGTATATAAACATACATCCGCATACTGTATTATTTTACATTTGTCATCTATCAGGCCATGAAGATCTGCAGTGTAAACATTAAATAAAAAAGGGCTTAGAATTGAGCCTTGTGGAAGACCGTTATATAATATTCTCAAACCGTGTAATACATTATTATGGTCACGTAAATATATTTTTCTGTTCACATACAAATTTAATATAAGAAGAAATTTAATACACATACAAATCACATACAAATTTAATATATGTACAGATAATCTTTTATCGATACCACATGCCACCATTTTTGAATATAATATATCCAAATCAACCACGTCATACGCCCCCTTTAAATCCATAAACAAACATAACATAAATTCGTTTCTTGAGAAGCAGAGTTGAATATCCGAAAATAAATGTATGAGAGCATCAATTAAGCCTCGACCTCTACGAAATTCTTGTGGAAGACCGTTATATAATATTCTTGGACCATGTAATACATTATTATGGTCACGTAAATATATTTTTCTGTTCACATACAAATTTAATATAAGAAGAAATTTAATACACATACAAATCACATACAAATCACATACTAATCACATACAAATTTAATACATGTACAGATAATCTTTTATCGATACCACATGCCACCATTTTTGAATATAATATATCCAAATCAACCACGTCATATGCCCCCTTTAAATCTATAAACAAACATAACATAATTCGTTTTTTGAGAAGCAGAGTTGAATATCCGAAACTAAATGTATGAGAGCATCAATTGTGCCTCGACCTCTACGAAATCCATACTGTGAATAGGGAAAAACTGATTTATTTTCTAAAAGATGTTCTACTCTCAATTTTATTATAAACCAATGCTGATCTGTGAAAAACGTCTATTTTTGGATGTGAGAGGTGGCATTCAGATTTTTGCAGATAAAGTTAGGTGACACCTTCAATAATAATAATTGACTTTGCTCCTTCTCAAAAATGCCCGGAACATTAATAAAAAATTAAAATATTAAAAAATTTCGAAAAACATCGATTTTTTTAAATTTTTTTGCTTATAACTTTAAAACAATTCGTTTTGGTACAAAGTCGTTTAGCAATAAAATAAAGATAATTGAATTTTGTATGATATACGACTGGTTAAAAATGTCTTAAAGTATTACCCTTTCCGCAATTTAGCAATAAATACAAAATCAGGAGGCAAAATAAGCCTGTTGTTATTCAATGTTTTTTAACCATTTTGGTGGCACTTAGAACCTTAGTAATTCGCTTAGAAAATTTTTATAGCATATTTAAACAGTCTACCAAATTTCATTAAAATCGACCTAATAGATTTTGCATAATAAATTTGCAATCTAATAGTTATTTATGATACAAGTGTTAAAAGTACACGTTTAAGGCACGCATGTGAAAGTTTGCAGAATGAGCGATAGCGAGTTCTGCAATTCACATGAGTGCCTTAAAAATGTGCTTTTTAACACGCATATCATACAATATTTTTTCTACAAACGTAATTACAGGACAATATCTACAAAAACTTTTACTTGAACGTGACTGACATTCCATTTTTATATTTTTTTGACATTACATCAAAATTGCCTATACGGTCAATACGAACTGCAATGCCTTAAAAATTTTTTAAAGCACTAGTGCCTTAAAGTAGCATATTTAACGCTCATATGGAGTGCTAAAAATTGCATTTTTAACAAGGTTGTTGAAATTTTTTTTAGAAAGTTCAAATTTTTTAAAAATTTTCTGAACAAAAAGTAGACCCTTTGGAAATTGGCTAATTTTTTTACATATATAGAAGCGCTCTACCTATCTAAAACACTTTACAGAATTAAAATCGGATTATTTAAGGGGCCTCGGCAATGTTTTAAAATTATAAAGAATTTTTTGGCTTATAAACAAATAGCTTTGTTTAAAAATAAAAAAAATTAGTTTTTAGCAATGCAAACAATTAAAACCGCTATAATTTGACTTCAACTTTCAAATGCTGGCAGCAGAAATGCTTTTTTATTTTTTAATCAAAAGTAATTCAGATTCAAAAATTGCAATTTTTCGATTTTTTGAAAGCTCAACCGCGTTTATATCGAAAACTATGCATCCTACGAAAAAACTTGTAAGAACATTTTTTGCTTAGAATTACCCAAGAAATACAAAAAAATGTTTTATTTTGCGAAAAATCGCTATTATGTAATGCCTCGAGTTTTTTATTTATAACAATCTTATCGACATCCGGATCAACTGTTATCCAAGAAATTCGTGGGCAACGGGTCAAAATACATAAAAAAAACTTGGGTAAGTCCATCTAAATACAGGGGGCCGTTGCATCCCCTCCTTGCGACAGCACTAATTTGTTTATAAGCCAAAAAATTGTTTATCAATTTAAAACATTGCTGAGGCTGCCTAAATAATCTGATTTTAATTCTGTAAGGTGTATTAGATAGGTAGAGCGCCTGTTTATATGTAAAAAAATTAGCCCACTTTTAAATTGTATACTTTTTGTTCAGAAAGTTATTAAAGAATTTGAACTTTTTTAAAAACATTTAGATTGCAAAATTATTATGCAAAATCTATTAAGTCGATTTTAATGAAATTTGGTAGACGTTTAACTAAGTTATAAGAATTTTTTAAGCGAATTACGAAGGTTCTAAGTGCAACCAAAGTGGTTGAAAAACATTGAATAAAAACAGTCTTTTTGCCCCCTTATTTTCTATTTTGCAAAAAGGGTAATAATTTAAGGCATTTTAAACGTCGTATATTATACAAAATTCAATTATCTTTATTTTCTTTCTCTACAACTTTGTTCCAAAATGAATCGTTTTAAAGTTATAAGCAAAGAAAGTAGAAAAAATTCGATGTTTATCGAAATTTTTAAATATTTTAATTTTTTTACTAATGTTCCGGGCATATTTGAGAAGGAGCATATTATAGTGTAGGAAACAGAGGTTGAACCTTGCAAAATGGACACAAGTCCGGTTTAATTTTTTTTCTGGTGTATTAAAGGGTGCTTATTATAGGACTAACTTTTTCTGAAAAAATTTCGCCCCGGAATCCCCCTTTTCTCCCCTTTAAAGGGGGTAATTTGTGGTTTTTGCGAAACGTAGCCCTTCCTGTACCTTTTACAAAAAATTTCTTTTATAGAAATATAAAGAGGACTATATTTTCTACGATTTTTTTTCAACAGCATATGTCTATCATCCACCGTTTAGCGGGGGTAGCGCCCCAAATTTGACGAGTTTTTAAAAAAGATGTTTTAAAAAAAATATATTTTTCCCTAACTGTAACGGAAATTAAGAAGAAATCTACCCGCAATCATTCGCAAATAATTGATTGATTTTTTGGTATAGGTTTCACTTAAGGGTAATTGCCCTTTTTTTAATTACAGGGTGTTACATTTTAAAAAACCCCTTTTTATACCATCTGAACCGTTTATGCTAAAGTTTAAAGACTTTCAACGATTACCCATATACTGGTGCTATTTACAAATTTGTATAATGCACCCCCATTTTTTCCCCGGAACCACCCAAAAAAAAAGAAGAATTAATAGATAAAGTGATTTTCTTGGAATCCTTCACACACAATGCCCTTTATTAATATGCTTCATATATCATTTTGTGCACGTTATTATTACCCATGCATGGACACCAAAAGCGATTTCCTACTGCAACCCCTGCAGCCAAAAAAAAATAAATAAAATGGGGGGGGTTGAAATTTTTTTTTGTTTTTTGCTTTTTGATCCATATGGGCATATGCTTCATCAATAGTGCTTTTCAAAAATATATATGGTTATTGCAACATCCCTGCGGAAACCACCCCTATCCTTGAAAATATACTGCAAAAACTACCCCTATCCCTTGGCGAGGATGTTTTTACGATTTTCTCATTACCTATGCATTCCTTTTAAACAAAAGTTATACAAGAATAAAGACCACTATTTACTCTAAAAATTAGGTGCTATTCATTTTTTTCGTATAAGCAACCGTTACGGCACAGTGGCGCCGTAAACCTCATATATGCTTTGGCAGGCTCCAGTTTTTGTTTTATTTTTCGTCATCTGTTTGTTTTATTGATAAAGTACTTATGTAAAATAAAACAACACAGTGTAACCTATAAATTATGACCTATGCACATTTTACTGTCTTTGCGCCCCAAAGCCACAGTGGTGGCCCAAAATCAATTTTTGCATATTTTCGCCACCTACACGTATTTTATTGCATTAATGCTACCTTAATAGCACAATATTCACCCTTAAGTGGTCGCTAAGTACTGGCGGATCCAGGAAGGGGTGATGGGGTGATCACCCCTCCCCCTCTCAAACCAAGTGATTTAAAGATTATAAAAATATTCATTTATTTTTATAGAAATACTTAAATTATATTATTATTTTTATAAAAATGGCGTACTTTTTATGCTTTAGCGACAGTGGCGGATCCAGCAACGTTAAGAGGGGGGTGCCAATTTGTTAAATTTCTATAAAAATAAATGAATATTTTTATAATCTTTAAATATAATATCACTTGGTTTGAGAGGGTGGGGGGTGATCGCCCCCATCATCCCTCCCTGGATCCGCCACTGCTTAGCGACCACTTAAGGGTGAATATTGTGCTATTAAGGTAGCATTAATGTAATAAAATGCGTGGAGGTTGCGAAAATATGCAAAAATTGAATTTGGGCCACCACTGTGGCTTTGGGGCGCAAAGATTGTAAAATGTGGATAGGTCATAATTTGTAGGTTACACTGTGTTGTTTTATTTTACATAAGTACTTTATCAATAAAACGAACAGATGACGAAAAAAAAAAACAAAAACTGGAGCCCGCCAAAGCATATATGAGGTTTACAGCGCCACTGTGCCGTAACGGTGGCTTATACGAAAAAAATGAATAGGACCTAATTTTTAGAGTAAATAGTGGTCTTTAACATTGTATAAGTTTTGTTTAAAAATAATGCATAGGTAATGAGAAAATCGTAAAAACATGCTCGCCAAGGGATAGGGGTAGTTTCTGCAGTATATTTTCAAGGATAGGGGTGGTTTCCGCATAGAGGTTGCAATAACCATATATATTTTTGAAAAGCACTATTGATGAAGCATATGCCCATATGGATCAAAAGGCAAAAAACAAAAAAAAAATTTCAACCCCCCACTTTATTTATTTTTTTTGGCTACAGGGGTTGCACTAGGAAATCGCTTTTAGTGTCCATGTATGGGTAATAATAACGTGCACAAAAGGATGTATGAAGCATATTAATAAAGGGCATTGTGTGTGAAGGATTCCAAGAAAATCACTTTATTTATTAATTTTTCTTTTTTTTTTGGGTGGTTCCGGGGAAAAAATGGGGGTGCATTATACAAATTTGTAAATAGCACCAGTACATGGGTAATCGCTGAAAATCTTTTTACTCTAGCATAAATGGTTCAGATGGTATAAAGAGGGGTTTTTTAAAATGTAGCACCCTGTAATTAAAAAATCAGCAGTTACCCTTAAGTGAAACCTATACTAAAAAATCAATCAATTATTTGTGAATAATTGCGGTAGGATTTCTTCTTAATTTCCGTTACAGTTAGGGAAAAATATATATTTTTTTAAAATATCTTTTTTTAAAACTTCTCAACTTTGGGGTGCCACCCTTGCTAAACGGTGGATGATAGACATATGCTGTTGGAAATAAATCGTAGAAAATATAGTCTTCTTCATATTTCTATAAAAGAAATTTTTTGTAAAAGGTACAGGAAGGGCTACGTTCAGCAAAATCCACAAATTACCCCCTTTAAAGGGGTGAAAAGGAGGGTTCCGGGGCGAAATTTTTTCAGAAAAAGTTAGTCTTATAATAAGCACCCCTTGATATACCAGAAAAAAAATAAAACCGGACTTGTGTCCATTTTGCAAGGTTCAACCTTTGTTTCCTACACTATTAAGCCAATTATAATTATAGTTGTCACCTAACTTTATCTGCAACAATCCGAATGCCACCTCTCACATCCACCTCAAAACAGATCCGTCCTGGTATATTAGTCTTTCAAAAGATTTTGTTACACATGATAATAAGAGATGTAGTCCAGTCGGGTTAGACGAATAACAGGCCTTACCTTGCATTAGGAGCTGCCCCAAATTTTATTTTTTAATCTTTAGGGGGGTCAATAGTAGTGTAAATTTAAAATCTCGACTGAATTCCGCTATTGCCTTAGCCGCCATCTTGATTTTAAACGAGAACCGTTTTTGCTTAATATCTCCGCCATTTTCAACTTTTCGACAAAAAGTACAACAACCAAAATTGTTGAAAATGTAATTTTCTACCATTTCTATTTTTACAATTTTTTCATGCCATCGATATTTTCCGAGTTATAGCGGAAAATAGTGACAGTTATATATAAATAGAGCATAATTGTTGAATTATCTCGTTTATTGTTAGTTTTACGACAAAAATGTTCCTATACAAAAATAGAGAGAATTGAATTCTAAATAATTTTAGTTTATTTCATTTTTTTGCTTAAGTTAATATTTAAGGTAGTAAGTATGCGATAATCGCGCGAGCGTAAGACCTGATTGATTTTGTAGCAATTGTTTTTGTTTAATATCTACGCCATTTTCAACTTAAATTGTTCCAAATATGATTTCCTACAATTTCTTTTTAACATTTTTTTTCATGCGGTTGATATTTTCCGAGTTAAGTGGGAAAATAGTAAAAAGTGGTGGGGGAGCATAATTACTGAATTGAATCTTTTTTCCGAGCTGCCCCAAATTTTATAATTCTATCCTTTAGGGGAGATCAATAGTAGTGTAAATTTAAAATCTCGACTGAATTCCTCGGTTGCATTAGCCGCCATATTGATTTTAAAGGAGAACCGTTGTTGCTTAATATCTCAGCCATTTTCAACTTTTCGACAAAACCGGTTAGAAATAAAATTGTTGGAAACGCAATTTCCTACAATTTCTTTTCCACAATTGTTTTATGTGATCAATATTCTCCGAGTTAAAGAGGAAAATAGTGGAAGCAGAGGGGAAGCATAATTATTGAATTGTCTCATTTATTATTAACTTTACGACATAATTGCACATAAACAAAAATAAAGAGAATTATATTTTATACAATTTTTGAAACTTCCAATGAAACACCAACCAAAATAAGCACATAAAAGACATAAATAATAACTTATATGCATTAAGTTCACCTAATTTTATTAGCTAGCGGGTTTTATTGGTTGAATTTGTCTATCGATAATTAAGTTTCATGTCAGCTAACATATTTAAATATTTCAACATTTTTTTTTTAATTTTGAACCCCGTTGGGGGAAATTTTCCCACCCCCGTCTTAGACCCGCCACTAGTTCTCTCGAAAAATTGTAGTAAATCGTAATTGCAACAATTTCAGTCCTTATACTTTTTGTCGAAAAGTTGAAAATGGGGAAGATATTGAACAAAAACAATTGCCTTAAAATCAATCGGGTCTTACGCTCGCGCCTCTACCGTATACGTACTACCTTAAATATTGATTTTATCAAAAAAATGAAAGAAATCAAAATTGTACAAATTTAATTCTCTTCATTTTTGTATAGGTTAAAATTTGTTGTAAAAGTAATAATAAACGAGATAATTCAATAAATCAATAATTATGCTTTAACTGTCACAGTTTTTCCCCATAACTCGGAAAATATGGACCGCACGATAAAAATTATAATAAACGAAATTATAGAAAATCGCATTTTCAACAATTTCAATTTTTATATTTTTTGTTGAAAAGTTGAAAATGGCAGAGATATTGAGCAGAAACAGTTCTCGTTTAAATTCAAGATGGCGGCTAATGCAACGGTCAAATTCAGTCGAGATTTTAAATTTATACTACTATTGACCCCCCTAAAGATTACAAAAATAAAATTTGGGGCAGCTCCTAATGCAAGGTCAAATGGTATCCCGACTGGGTTAATGGGCCTATAAGATGATGGAAGTTCTGGATTTTTGTTGAATTTAAGTAAATGAATATGACAATATTTTTTAAAGTATCGATCGCAATATTCTTGTTTCAACCACCAATTATTAAAGATTTGTAACAGAATGTGTTTAGCATTTGATGGCAATTTGTCCAATATTTTATAGGTAAAACCGTCTAAACCAAGTGCTGTATTTCTGCATTTTTTAAGGGCAAACTCTAGTTCTGAAAAAGTAAAAGGTTTTGACATGGAATCTATATTAGTATTAAAACGAAAAATGTCTATGTTATTGTCAGCAATATTACCTGGGGCAGATGAAGGTGCAAGTTGATCTAGTAACTTTTTAATGACATCTTCAGGAAGTTGTGGTTTTTTGTTGTACTGATGATTATTAGAAATTTATCTTACAGTTCTCCAAATTTTTGAGAGAGGAGTACTTTTGCTCAAACTATTTAAAAAATTTATCCAGCTACATTTTTTCTTCATTTTAAATAACCGTCTGGTTTGGGCTGCAATGTTCTTATAAATTATGTAATTGTTATGGTTACTTTGCATTCGGTATGATTTCAAAGCTTCTGGTCGATTTTTTATTATATGTGTACATTCCTCATCCCACCAATAAGGCCTTGGGGTTGAAGGAGTAAAGGGTTTCTTTATGGGCATGCATAGATTTTGAGGCGACAATGGAGATAGTTTGAAAAAGTTGAGCTGTCTGCTCATCGTTTGAAAGATCATCGGTTGTTGAAAAGGTAGAAAGTTGATTCTCTAAATTTGTATGGAACAGTTTCCAGTCAGCGCGGGAATCATTCCATTTGGTTGATGGATTAATTAGAAAAGAAAAAGGATTAATTTTAAGTTCTATTTTAATAAGAAAATGATCGGATCCCAATGTGTCACAGTATACTGACCAGTTTATACGGTTTGTTAATGAAGCTGATGTGATCAGTGGCGTACTGATAGATCAGCGGGCCCTGGTTCCAGTTGGGATGCGGGACCGCCTGCCCAATAAAACCACACATTGTATACCTATCAAAAGTTTTTAATAAACATTGAATATAGATCGTCAAATATCATAAAATGTATCATACAATTTTTATAAAAACTCAAGCTAATTTATAGTTTATTTTACTCACGGTTTTTGCTCCAAGTTTTAAAGAACCGTTTGGATTGACATGAAATTTCGCATAAACATAGCTAAAATGTCAAAAGAAAAAGTGATATTGTGCCGATGTGTGATTTTGTCACACGTTCAAGACAAGTCCGGAATTGGATAAACTAACTAATTTTAATCAACTTTAGTTCCAAGATTGATTTCACTAAGTCAATATTTTTTGAGTTATTTGCGAGTGAATATTTTCATTTTTCAACAAAAAAACTACGTTTCTAGACGGTTTTCGGAAATATCTCAAAAAGTCCTCTGTAGACCCAGTAGGAACAGAGTCGCAGGTAATGAAAAGTAGGTTCTTTTTCGTCAAATTCCAAATAGAATATTTTAACTCATCACACCCTATTTGAAGTGTTTTGAAAAGCTACATTTCTGTTTTTTTTTAGTTTTTAGCATCAAAAGTAAACAAGGTACGCTCAGAACAAAGTTGGTCCCTTTTCTTGGAAAAAAAAGTAGTAAAAATCACCACCTAATTAGCATCTGAAATGAAACTAATCGTTACCGCTTCACAAGTTACTTGACTTACCTATGTAGTGTTTAATATACTTACATCTGTAAGTTTTATCGGTTCTCATTTTTGAAAAAAATTGGTTGAGTAAAGATTGTTTTTTTTATTATAATTTTTTTTTAAAATTATTTTTGATACCAAAAATCTCAAGTAGTAAAAAAATATATAGGTTTTGCTATTGTAAATATTTTGGACATTTTGTTATCCTGAAGACAAAAATTGGTTAAGGTATGACTATTCAAAATTTGTATACACTCGTGATTAGTGACTCGTTTAGCCCATTTAACTACAGCCTTTTCAAAATAAGCACTATGAACCAATGAATCTTACAGATCTTATAAAAAATACATAAGTAAAAAAGGATCAACATTATTTTGATCGTAACTTACTGACATTTTCACTCGCAAATAACTCGAAAAGTAATGACTTAGTGAAAAGTATAGAAACAGTATAGAAAAAAAGTTGCCTAGAATTAGTTAGTTTATCTAATTCAGGACTTATTTTAAACGTATATTTTTTCACCCCGAGAAGGGGCGAAAGTCACCCCCTGGGCAAAAGCACACATCGGCACAATATCACTTTTTTCTTTGACATATTAGCTATGTGTATCCAAATTTCATGTCTATCCAAGCTGTTCTTTAAATATTGTTGGTTTGAAGGTTTTGCAATATTTTACCGTAAGTGAATGGACTATTAAAGCAGTAAATTAATATTAATCCTACCACTATAATTGTCTATATTTATGCAGTGTTATGAGGGTGCTATAAATACGAACCAAAGGAGCATCGAGCGTCTTGGAATTATTTTTATGACCCAGCGTATAAAACTTGCATTGAATATATGTTTCCGAATTACTGTAACTTTGCAGTTTACAACTCTTACTTATAGATCGTGCTAATATAGAAAATACAAAAGTGTTTGTGTTAGCACGTATTTAGGCAGGTACCGGCGGTTATTTTAAACAAGTGTTGAGACAAGAGCTTTGTTTAGCAGGTAAAACGAAGGAACCTTACAATCGCGTTCTCTGTAATCGCGTTCTCCGGTTTTCAAATTTTTTGATTAATAGATATTTTTTGTTTTTATTTATAAATATCTACACAAAAATTATAATTTATTAAGCAATTTCGTAGTGTGTACTTCTGTAGTTCAACATATCCCAAACAAATTAGAAACAAAAGAAGCAAACAGCGCGTTAGAAGGGGCCCCTGCGGGGCCCGGACCCTGGTTCTGCGAAACCCGCGGAACCATGCTCAGTACGCCACTGGATGTGATAGTCAAATCAACGGCAGAGTGATTCCCACTTGGCCCGATTCTAATAGGTGTTCCGTCATTTTGAAAGACTAGTTCGAGAAAATCCATACTTTCGACTAAAGTTCTACCATTACAGTCATCCGGGATCGGACCCCACATGCAATGGTGGGCATTAAAATCACCACAAAAAACTGTTTTATTAAAATCGAATTGTTTGAATAAATGTATCCAATCTGTTTTTGAAGTTATACTTCTTTACGGGCGTAATGACGGTGAAATTTTATATGGGAAAACCTAGCGACCGGGCGCATGCGCATTATAACTTTGTTCTGATTGGATGTTCAAATGACATGACAAAAATTATCCAATATGGCAGCTGTGGCACAGCTGTGGGACTGTGCATGGTTTGGTTATAATGTATGCTTGTTGCGTTTTAAAATTTGTAGGAAGAGAAACAATAAACAAAAAGTTAGTTAATGGTTATACTGCCTTTTTAAATAGTTTTCATATTATATTTTTGGACTTATTTACATAGAAGAGATGATTGTTGCATGCCAATGTGAAAGCTCATCAAACTGTGCCTAGTATGAGTGCCGCAGATCTCGCTTATTCAAAGCTAAATAATCTTTCACTGGTAAGTGTTTTATAAATAGTTGATCAAATTTTGTTATGATATTTGAACATAGCCACTTTGCACGACGCAAGTGATTGCGAAATTTATTAGTCGTTATACGGGCTCCGATACCTACCTTGAACCTACCAAAATACATAAGTAGTATGTAATACTTTTATTTACATAATTTGATTATCATCAAAATTTCTATCAATATTCACCTAATATATTGTCCTCTTACTCTATGTTTTGTTGTATTTTTTCAATTCTAAATCATTTCAATTCAAAATCAAAATAATTTGATTTAAATAAGTTAAAAATGTCAAAAGGTTAATCTGTTTAGTTAGACGATCTTCGCACATAATGACAAGCTGTCTCTGTGGCGAAGTTTTAATGCGGGTGAATCCCAATACAACGCAAATACCAGCCGCGTGGTAAGTTGGTTCGAATCCCAATAGAAACTTTTATTTTTTTATTTTTTTTTATACATTTTATGATTGTAAGTATATTTATTATATAATTTTATTTTCACAAAATACGTATTTAGTTAAAAATTTTTCCGACAATTAATGTTCAGAAATCATTTGTGGCATTTTTAATGTGTTTTTTGGCACTGTTTTAATAAAAATGTTTGAGAAGTAGTACCTAAGTATAAATTAATTTAATATTTAAATAAAATATAAATAAAAAGTATATTAATTTCGTTTATAATCATATAATAGAAGTATAACTTCTTACGTGCGTACAAAGTACACACACATTCTTTTTTTCTACTCTGTCAGGTGGTCTATACAGGGTGTCCAGAAACTCTACCGACAAACGAAGACAGAACATTCTTCAGATAATTCTAAGACAATTTAACCCTATTCACTTAGTCCGAAAATGCTTCCTAAGGGAGCTAGAGCTCTTTGAAGATGGCGTCTTGTAATGAGTTTTTCTAAAATACCTCCAGAACGCTTCTATTTAGAAAAACAAAAATTGGTACGCGTATTTATCTTTTAGAAATAAATCTACTCCATCTATTGCGAATTTTTAGTACCGATCATAGGCGTCCGTTTTGGGCAGGGCAACGGTTATTTTATCGCATAACTTTTTTGTCTTTACTGTTTAAGCATTTTTGATACTGTATTATTAAATTTTGCGGTATTATAGTGCTAAAAGGTACTCTTGTTTTAAGCCGGTAGGACACACCGTTTTCTAGAAAAATCGATTTGTAAATTTTTTGTTCTTTGAATTTCAAAAAAAAATTTCAAAAAAAACCCATTCAGAAAGATGAAAACTGGTTCATTAATTTATATTCCAGAGATTCATCGATTTCATTAATTGCGAATTTCTAGTCCGTCATAGGCGTCCGTTCTGAAAACCGGTCATAGGCGTCCGTTTTGGGTAGGTCAACAGTTATTTTATGGCGTAACTTTTTGTCCTTAATTTTTAAGCATTTTCGACACTAGATTATTAAATTATGAGGTATTCGAGTACTAAAAGTTACTCTTGCTTTAAGTTAGTAAAATATATCGTTTTTTTTTAATTTTTAAAATTTTTTTCAAATTTCAAAAACGAAAAACTTTCAAATCGATTTTTCTAGAAAACGGTGTGTACTACCGACTTAAAGTAAGAGTACCTTTTAGTACTAGAATACCTCACAATTTAATAATCCAGTGTCAAAAATGCTTAAAAGTTCAAGATAAAAAAGTTATGCGATAAAATAACCGTTCCCCTACTCAAAGCGGACGCCTTTGACCGGTACTAGAAATTCACAATGGATGGAATCGATTCATTTCTGGAAAGTACATATGCATACCAATTTTCGTTTTTCTAAATAGAAGCGTTCTGGAGTTATTTAAGAAAAACTAATTACATGACGCCATCTTCAAAGAGCTCTAGCTCCCTTAGGAAGCATTTTCGGACTAGGTGAATTGGGTTAAATTATTTTAAAATTAGCTGAAAAATCTCCTGTCTTCGTTTGTCGGTAGAGTTTCTGGATACCCTGTATAGAGACACAAAAGATATATTAATTTTATTAAGTAAGACTGCACACACTTCTATTCCACTATTACCATTATAGTTAACGTTTATTATTTGATAATCAATGCTCTTTAGTATGAAAATACATAAGCCACCGTATCCGCTATCACATTTTGAAATAAAATTATATCCTTTTAATTTAAAATCCATTTGGCTTTTCAACCAAGTTTCGGATAAAATAAAAATATCTACATGAAAATTATTAATATAATTTACAAGATTATCCCTATTACTAACTAAAGATCTACAATTCCATTGTAAAATATTTAACAAAGATTGACTAGGCTGATTGTGTTTATGCATTTGGAAGTTAGTGACTGCTGTCATTGACACTAGTCCCTATATTATCCGTTTCTGTGTTAGTATCTGTATCTTCTAGTCTAGATTATTAGAAATAAGTTTTCTTAATTCATTTTCTAAATTGCATATGGGTTGAGATTGATTAGTGGTATCTATGAGTTTAGTGGTGGTTTATATGAGATGTCCCAAGTCACAAGTAATATAAGTTTCTCTTTATAATCAATAAATTCGTCCCTGTAAGGATTAGGGATTGTCGGATTAGATTTAGGGGTAGGTCTTTTGCTCGTTGAGGTTGAGGTATGGGGTAGAATTGGAGGAGAAGTTGCTTTACGTTTATTAGTTGTAGTTGTTGTGTTACTAAATCTTTTTGCCGGTTTATTTAATGTGAAATTAGAGATATTGTTAATTGGGTTAGGTAAGCTTGGAAAATTAGTAATGTTTTTAAAATAGCAAATCCATTATTAGTGGTTATTTTTGCGTAGTTTGGGTTGTTATCGTTAGAATACAACAAACCGGCATACTTATGTTTCGTGGACCTTAAGAAGGCATTTGACAGGGTCAAATTAAAGGACGTTATCCATTTATTTTACGCAAAAGAGGTACCTCTAGGATTAATTAAAACGATCGAAAATATCTACCAGAACAACACAATAAAAGTAAAAGTAGATGAAGAACTAACTGACCCAATTGAAGCTGGCAATCGGATAAGACAGGGAGATTCCCTGAGTCCTCTGTTGTTCAACCTAATCATGGACGAAATAATAAAAAACGTAAGAACAAAAAAAGGATACCAAATGGGAGAAAAACAACTTAAAATAATCTGCTATGCACACGACGTAATACTAATCTCTCAAAGTGAAGATGATTTACAACGTATGCTGCACGAATTTAATATAACCGCTAAAAAATTTAACATGTTAATTTCCCCAAAAAAGACTAAATGCATGGTTATAAGAGCAGATCTATTAAGGTGTAAATTAGAGCTGAAGGGTCAAATAATAGAACAAGTCATGGAGTTTAAATATCTAGGCATCACACTATGCAGCTACGGAAAGCTCGAAACAGAAGTGGAAGATCAGGTGAATAAAGCAAACAGAGCCGCAGGTTGCCTGAATGAAACGTAAAGAAATAAAAACATCGGAAAAGAAGTGAAAGGCAGAATTTACAAAACAGTCATCAGACCAATAATGACATACGCAGCAGAAATACGACCTGATACAGAAAGGACAAAAAGAATGCTAGAAACAGCAGAGATGAAAACATTGCGAAAAATCGATGGTAAGACGCTGTGGGATAGAGCTAGAAGTGCAAATATACGAAATAGATGCAAGGTGGACAACATTAATAACTGGGTGAAAAGCGGAAGAGTAGAATGGGACGACCACATAAGCCGGATGACAACAAATAGAGTAGTAAGGACGGCGAGAGACGGTTCCCCAATAGGAAGACGATCAGTGGGAAGACCACGAAAAAGATGGAATGACAACTTACTGGAGGCACATTAAAAAACAGACAGAGTAATGTCTATATAAAAAGAAGAAGAAGAAGGGTTGTTATGTAGTTGCTCTGCTTCTTTGAAAGTTATATTTTCTGTTGCCATTATTGCCTTGATTTTTCTCTGTTTCTCGTATATTGGACATTTTCTTGACAACGAGGTGTGCTCATTAGTTTTACAATATATGCATTGATTATTTTCACTACAAGTTTCTCCTGTATGGGTCGTGTCTGTACAATTTTTACATCTACTCTCCTTGGATTTACATAGTTTTGAGGAGTGTCCGTATCTAAGACATTTGTAGCATTGCACTATTGGATATACGTATCGATCAACTACGAAATTACATAAGTTAATTATTATGTTTTGGGGAACTTCATTGCCCAAAAATTCTACAATAATTGTTTGTCTTGTACTAATTGAGCAGTACCGTCGCTGTTGGTTATTTTTCTTTTAATTTTTTGCACATTCACCACCTGTTTCTCAGAAATTATTGCGTCTTTCAGGTAATCCTCCGAAAAGAACGTGTCAACCATCCGGACCACCCCCTTCCTGTGCGTATAAAATTTAGGGATATAAGCTATTAGATCGTTTTTAATTATCAATTCATGATTAATTAATTAATTTGCTGCAGAATGATTTTTAATATGACTTTTACCCTATTAATACCTACTGTTTTATGTCTACTACGTCATTTTTATTAAAGGATCTTTTAATAAAAAAGATCCGACCCTGATTGGAAATATTCTTCCGATACTAGAATTTTTATGTTCAATATAAACAAATAATGGTGCCTTATCGTCAGTATCAAAATCAATTAAACTATTTACAGACCTGTTGTTATCCGTATGAGTTTTTTTAGAGTTGTTTTCGTCAGGAGGGTCATCACCACCTATTGACGCTGCTTCCATAATTACCTAGATTTTTTTGAAAAAATTTATGGCTCTAATGAACACTTTATTTGCACTAAATAAAACAAATTCACAAAATATCACAATAGCAATTATTTTGAATCACACACCGAAGACAATAATATTGGAGCGACCTTCCTCTATGATTGTCGAAACAATACTGTACAAGCCAAACTAAACACCTAATCTTTAAGAAGATGATGGAAAGCTGCTCCGTGTATGGTGCAAAAACTGCGTGATAAATAAAAGAGTAAAAAACAGAATAAATAAAAGAATAAATAAATTTTATTACGAACTTTCATAAAACTCCAGGAGATGATGTAGATACCGGGCACCAGGTACCTCGTACAGCATCGCCGAAGCAATATTCGTGTTCAGCGACCTCAAAAACTTCGGGATCACAAGTTTCAACGATTTTCATAATGAATTTCCATAAAACTCCAGGAGACGACGTGCGTACCGGGATACCGCGCACCAGGTACCGCTTACAACAACTTCGCCGACCAAATATTCCTGTTCAGCGATCTCAAAAACCCCAAGTGTTAACATTGAAATCATTTCCATTATTATTTTCCGAGTTGTGAATTTTTATTGTTTGAACACTGTGAGGTGCACTTTGAAAAATACATTTTCCGCCTTCTTCTTCTTCTTCCCAGTATCGATTTAGCATTCGAAGCGAACAGTTCGTTTTTGCGTGTGTGATCGGTGAAAATTAGTTTTGGTGAGTCGATAATTAATAAAATGGAAGTCAATACCATTGGCAAAGGACATCCACCCGATCGGGGAGGGACGATAAATATTAATAATATGGAACTGGATCAGGAGGAAAAACAAACACAAATAAGTCAAAATGCAAGTTCACAGGTACAAAAGGTAGCAAAAACACAATCAAATAACTTTTTCCAGTTTATCAGGTAAGCGATAACAATAATTCTAATGAAAACCAGTTGTTAATTAAACCTATTAAAAATAAATATACACAAGGAGACCAAGGACCGTATTTTGTCTATTTACAAAACCGAAACGGGCACATTGGCCGTCTACATCGAATCGCCACCGCGCGTCTTGTGCTTTCTGCAGAACCTACGGTAAGAGATAATATAGTTCACATCAGCGTTATTGGTAGAAATAAAGTTAGAATTGAATGTAATTCATATAAAAGCGCAAATATTTTAATTGATAGTAAAAATTTATTAGAAAAAGATTATGACATATACATTCCTAATTTTATGGTACAAAAAAGTGGAGTAATTAAAGGGGTCGATAAAGGTATCTCAGAAAACGAATTAAAGGACATTATTGTTTGTAAATATGGTAATTTTAAGGTATTAAGTGTAAAAAGAATGAAAAGAAAATCAAACAACGAGCTGATAGAGACGGGTACGATAGTGGTGACTTTTAGAGGACAAATGATACCAAAAGAAGTTATCATTGAGAGAATGATATATCAAGTCGAAACCTATATACCGAGAGTAATACAATGCCTAAATTGTTTAAGGTATGGCCACGTCACGGGTCAATGTAGAGGGAAAAAAAGATGCGGACAATGTGGACAGGAGCATGAATCTGAAGCATGTGAGTTAACAGAGCCTACTTGTTTATTCTGTTTTGGAAAACACTCAGCACTGGACCGAGCAAAATGTCCTGAGTTTGAGAAACAAAAGGCTATCAAATATCTTATGGTAAACGAAAATATGGCATTTGAAGAAGCAAAATTAAAATACAGTAATAGTTATACCTCAGCCTTAAAAACATCAAATGCAGGAAATAGATATACAATAACAACAAAAAGAAAATGGAGCGAAGCCACTCAAAATAAATCGGTTTACCCATATTCGGAAGAACATGAAAATATTTTAAACAATCCTAGCACCTCTGCGTACCCGCCTCTACCAATTCCTAAGAATATTCCAATGTATCACAAACAGGTAACACAAAATAACCAAACAACAAACAAAAACCTTAGTGAAAATATATTAACAATATTTAAAAATATATTAGGTAAAAAACTTTTGCCAACAGAAAATAAACAAATTATGGAAGAATTTAAAGATAGTCTAGAAAAAATTTTAAATGGATCTAACAAGTAAAAAAATCTTACAGTGGAATTCACGATCGATAATACACAATAAGGGACATTTCGAAAAATATATATTTGAAAATAAATTTTTGGCTATATTATTGAGTGAAACTTGGTTGAAACCAAACACAAACATAAATTTTTCTCGATATAATATATTTCGCGAAGATAGACCGCACGGTTTTGGAGGGGTCTCAATATTATTAAATAAAAACATAAATTTTCAGAATAGATTTTTAGATTTTTATAAAATAAATAATGTAATGTGTGTTGCAGTACAAGTCATTTTAAATCAAAATATTTTAAATCTATATTCTCTATATGCAAAACCTAAACTAGGTATATCGAAAAATGAGTGGGTCAGGTTCTTTAATAGTTTAAACAAACCATTTTTAGTGGGTGGAGACTTCAATTGCCATAATAAAATATGGGGATGTGATGAAACTGATCGCGAAGGGATAAATCTTTTTGAAGCTATGGAAGAATGTGGACTTAATTTCTTAAATGACGGTTCGGAAACATTAATTCGGAAGTCCATGAATAAAAATAAGTCAGCTATAGATCTAACAATTTGCTCAAGAGATATCTATTATAAATGCTCTTGGCACACAGAAAATATGAGTCTGGGTTCAGACCACTATCCAGTAGTTATCGAATTTGCACATGATAGTAATGTAAATACCTGTTTTGATAATAATGATATAATTAGAAATAGAATTAAATGGGATATTAAAAAAGCGGATTGGACAGTTTTCTCTTACTTGTTAAGCAATAAACAAAAAGACAATATAGGACAAAATACAGAACAAGAATATCAAATGTTTTATGATTCTATAAATGATGCTAGTAAAATTAGCATTCCAGAGAAGAGAAAAGTGACCAATGCAAAATTTAATAAACCATGGTGGAATAATGAATGTAGGGAGGCTATTAGACTACAAAAAGAGGCCTTTTTACAATTTAAAAGAATATCTAATCACGAAAATTACTTAAAATATCAGCAAGCAGAAGCATATAAAAAAAGAATTATTTTAAATAGTAAAAGAGCCTCATGGAAAAATGTATGTAATAGTTTGAACAAAAATACACCGATAGGTAAAATATGGAGTGAGATTAGAAAATTAAAAAACGCCTATAATCCACCTAAAAATCCAATAGTTGAAAATGAATGGATCGAACTATTCTTTAACAAAATTGCCAGACCTTGGGTCCTAGAGGAAGAAATTACATGTACAACGAACAGTACAATCACTGAAGACAGTAAATTTCTAACAGAATTATTTAATTTGGAAGAGCTTAAAAATTGTTTAAAAAACAATAACAACTCAGCTCCAGGAAAGGACAGTATTCACTATAGTATGCTATATAATTTGCCTATCCAAAGAAAAATACAACTACTAAATATAATAAACCGCATATGGACAAGCATGGAAGTTCCAAACTCATGGAAAGAATATATTATAGTCCCAATTCTCAAGCAATACAAACCTGCAAATTGTCCTGATTCATACAGAGGCATTTCGCTATCGTCATGTATCTTGAAAACATTGGAGAGAATGATTAAACAAAGATTAGAATTTTGGCTGGAGAAAAATTCTCGACTCTCTCCAACACAATTTGGATTCCGAAAATCATGTTCAACAATGGAAAACTTATCACACTTGGTACTAGATGTTTACAACTCATTTTCTACTAATAAGTCAGTTGTAGCTACATTTATAGACGTCGAAAATGCATATGACAATGTTAATCTGGTAAGCCTGTATCACCAAATGAAGAAAATGGGAATCCCAGATATACTATGCTGGAGAATTTATAAACTTTACAGTAATAGAATCTTGTATATCCAAATTGGCAATAAACTATTAGGTCCCAGAATATCAAACATTGGGATACCTCAAGGAAGTATTCTAAGCCCAATATTATATGCTACTTATACTTCGGATATAGGTAAAAGCATATCAAATAGTACCCAAGGTAAAATATTACAGTTTGCAGATGACATATGTATTTACGTAGACCAAAACGAGATAGAAAAGGGCTGCAAAATAATAAATGAAGTATACAGTTGTTTACTTGAAGACTTGTATCACTTAAATTTAACAATATCTTTAAATAAAACACAAATGTGCATATTCTCCAGAAAGTAAAAACTTCCCGAACTAGTAAAAATACAAAACGTCCAGTTCAAAGTTCAACCTAAAATTAAGTATTTGGGGATGATATTAGATAGAAAACTGAGCTGGAAAGACCATATTGAATACATTGTGACAAGAGCTGAAAAAGGTTATAATGCATTACGAGCAGTAAGTCACATAACTTGGGGAGCAGATGCCAATATTTCATTAATAATGTACAGATCATACATAAGATCTATTTTAGATTATGGATGCATATTTTATAATCAGGCAGCCAAAACTCATCTTAAAAAAGTAGACGTGTTATCAAATAAATGCCTTCGATTATCTATAGGAGCTCTCATAAGCACCCCATTGTCAAATTTAAGTATAGAGTGTAATGAACCACCACTATACCTAAGAAGAAAAACTCTATGCGAAAAGTTTATACTTAAAAGTATTGCTAAAGAGAGTTTAATAGGGGATAAGTGTCAAAAACTTTTTATACATGACCTAACGAGTGAATACTGGAAGAAAAAACCTTCTTTACTACTTGCTGAAACATATAACAACTTGCGCCAATTTAAAAATAAATTATACACATCAAAAATATCACCCACATTTCAAATATATCTAAATAGCACTCCTAATATACAGCCAATTTACATGAAAGATTATTCGAACTTTCCAGCGAATTTAAGGAACTCTATGTTTAATGCAGATATAGAAACACTATGCCCACAGTATTACCAAATTTATACAGATGCCTCAAAGATTAACTCTAAAGTTGCTGCTGCCATATGGGACCCTAAAACACAGTACAAAGAAGGAATAGGACTGGATGAAGATACCACGGTATTTACAGGCGAACTAATAGCAATATTGAAAGCAATGCAATACATAGCCACGATCAACAATAACAACAATAGATTCGTAATACTGTCAGATAGCAAAAGTGCTCTAAGTAAATTGGAAAAGTGGACAGGACATAACAATCATATCATTATAGAAATAATAAGAAACTTTATTGAACTCAAAGCCAAAGGCAAAGAAATATCTTTCTGCTGGATAAAAGCTCATTGCAATTTAAAACACAATGAAATTGTAGACAAACTAGCAAAGAGTGCTACAGAACTAGAAACTAACTGTGAATATAAGCTAACACTAAATGACGCATATGCTTATATTAATAACAACAAAATGAATAACTGGAAAGAATGGCATACCAACTCCAAAAAGGGACTGTATTATAAAAGTATTCAAACAGATATTCCATCTAAAGGCTGGTTTAGTGATTATCAAGGCAACAAGGTCCTCATATCATATATATGTAGACTTAGGTTTGGTCACTCCTTAGTTCCAGAACATAAGTATAAAATAGGATTGTCTGACACAAACTGTTGTGAATGTGGAGAATTAGGATCCGCAGAACATATTATATTAGATTGCAAACTAAAAGAAAAAGAAGTAGAACATTTTATAAATCAAATTCATACTAAACAACACATAAGAAAACCTTTTAGTTTACAAACACTGATTGCTACAAAAGATAAAAGTATCTACGAGATCCTAATTAAACACATTAATAATATAAAACTAAAATTGTGAAAGTATATATATAAGTTACCTTTGTTTACCCCATTTGTTGACCCTCCTTTCCGTGGTCTGGTCTTGTTTGATTTTGCTCTGAAAGACCCCTGAGCACTTATGTATCCCAGTTAATAATCCTTAGGTTAGGAAAAAAAGAAAAAAAAAACACATAATAAATAAATAAAAAAAAATAAAAAAAAATAAAAAAAAAATATATAAATAAATAAAAAAAAAAATTAAAATAAAAAAAAAGAAAAAAGAAAAAAAGAAAAAAAAAATAATAAAAAAAATATGTGTCTATATATATATAAAATAAAAAAAAATGAAAGAAGCTATCATTAAAATAATAAGTACTTATATTTGTAAATCATTATTATCAAATAGGTCATTCATATTCAAAAATATAATGAGAGTATAACAGATATCTCATAAGATTTTAGTTAGTAAACAAATTTGGTTCGGCTAATGGATTAAGTCCACAGTCAAGAAATCCGATAGCACACACACATTCTTCTTCTTCTACGGCACTTTATTTCTTGCCTCCAACCTTGTGTGTCTGTGGATGCTCTTCTCCATACACGGACTCCTAAAAGGGCTTGTGCGTCGCTGTTTACTGTGTCTTCCCAGCGCTTTCTTGGCTTTCCAACCGGTCTCTTTCCCTGCATTCTAGCATTCAGTGCTCTTTTTGGTAGCCTATCCTCTCCCATTCTTATCACATGGTTGAATCACATGGTGAACCACAGTCATACAGGTTGAATGTTCACATTTTTTTAGATAGAAGATACGCAGCTGAATTTAAATTTTAAACGCAGCCTACTGCGACTCCACAAACCGGGTAAATTTTCGATATTTTGCTTTGAGTTAGAGATATCTAAAAAAAGTTATTTGAAAAAGATGTTCTTTTGATGCTCTTTTGAAATAAAGAGATTTTATTTGAAAAAAAATTTGCACTTTTAGTTTTTTTCATTATTTGCAGTCAGGATTCTAAACTTAAAATTGGCTTGTTCGAGATGCAACTCGGGATAGACGAATTTTAGGGTCCTGACTACAAATACTGTAAAAACTAAAAGTGCGACTTTCGTCAAGCAATTTGGTATGTGGGATTAGAATAAGATTTGGAAGTACTTTTTCAAATAACTTTTTCCGATAACGCGAAGTAAAATATAGAAAATTCACCCTGTTTGTGGATTCGCATTAGGCTGCAATAAATATTTATATTTCAGTTGAGTGTCTTAAAAAATGTGAACCTTCAACCTGTATGGCTGTGCAAAACTTCAAATCAATATTTATTTTGATAGCCGAAAAATAGAGCTGTCTTCATCTTAAATACGACACACAGTAATTAAACCATGTTTAATTGTTTAAATAAAAATTACGGCGTGTCGAGAGATGTAAATACAGTGTTTTGATCGTTATTGTGGCTAGATGAACTACAAATTTGGAACCAGGTCCATTCGCTTGCAACACGATGCCGAAGATGGGCCCGTTCGATGTTGCTGCGCGATATTTTACAGCTCAATCTGGCCATCCACTACACTCACCGTGGGACCCATTTTCGCGCTTAATTTTACTGCTCTTACGTCGCCGTAAATTGTTGCTTGTCTGGCCGTAGCCTAAGAACACGAACCGATGTTATATGAACATGAACCATCACACCAGTGATGTGGGATACTGGGACACACCGAGCTTGTGCTGGAATTCCGAAAGTTCTCGCTGTCGCGCTTTCAGTTTTCATGCTGGTGGAGAAGCTTATGGAAAATGTGTTAAGAGGGGGTTATCTTGGAAAACGTGCCTAGTGGATTTAGACATTTAGACGACATAATCGTCCTGGGGGGAGACTTTCGAAGAACATCTAAAGAATTTAGAAAACGTTTTTAACCGACTTAATGCTACCCAATTGATGCTATACCCAAACCCCAAGAAGTGTACCTATTTCAAAGTAAAGTCAATTATCTAGATCAAATAGTCAGCAAATAAGGAGTAGCCGTGCGTAAGGGCCATCTGATTGGTGTACCTCAATTTATATCCTACTACACAAAAAAGTAACTACTACCAGATGTGAAAACTACCGCACATTGTCACTAATAACACATGCTAGTAAAATATTGTTGCATATCATCAAAAACAGATTAAAAACATATCTACATTACCAAATACCTCAGGAACAAGCGGGTTTTGTAAAGGGTAAAGGTACAAGGGAACAAATCTTGAACCTGTGACAACTCATTGAAAAGTCTAGAGTCAAGTACTTATGATTATTTGCTTCGTTGACTACCAAAAGGCATTTGGTTGTGTAAGCTGGATAAATCTGTGGTCAATTTTAATAGAAATGGGCGCACCAATGCACCTGGTGACACTTATTAAAAATCTGTACCAGTCTAATATAGCGACAGTACGACTAGATCAGAAGTTCTCAAACCAATTCAAGATCGAGAGAGGTGTTAGACAAGGATGCGTGTTGTCACCTGACTTATTTAAAATTTATGGTGAACATGTTATGAGGATGGTTTTAGAAGGATGGGCCGGTGGAGTAACAGTAGCTGGTAGGAAAATCTCCAATTTAAGATTTGCTGATGACACTACACTCATAGCAGCAAATGAGCAAGAAATGTTTGATCTTCTGCGAAGAGTTGAGTACGAAAGCAATAAAGTTGGTCTGAAAATCAATAAAGCTAAGACAAAAATAATGGTGGTCGACAGATTCGACACTATTCAACTGACTAACATGTTACAGGAGTACCAGATAGTAAACACCTTTGTCTATCTCAGGTCTAGTATAACTAACGATGGTAACTGTGAAGCAGAAGTTCGGAGACGTATTGGTATGGCAAAAATGCGATGGGTCGCCTAACTAAAGTTTGGAAAGACAGATCTATCTCTCAAAATATCAAGATGAGAATGGTGAATGCCCTTGTATTCTCAATATTTCTATATGGAGCAGAAACTTGAAATCTTCGCGCATGCAAGCGTAAAAAAATTGAGTCCTTTGAGATGTGGTACTGAAAAAGAATTCTGCGCATACCTTGGACAGCTCATAGGACAAAAAATTTCCATTCTAAACCAACTCAATATTAAAAAAAGGCTGTCCACAATATGTCTGCAAGGAATTCTGAAATTCTTTGGTCACGTGGTTCGCAGAGGTGACGACAGTTTGGAGAGATTAATTGTTTCTGGAAACGTTCCGGGGAGAAGATCAAGAGGACGATCACCAACTAGATGGTCTGACCAAATAAAACATTCAGCTGGAAACTCATTCTGCGAAGCTCTTAGAGCAGCTGAAGATAGAGACCAATGGAGAAACATTGATAGGAATATTGGAAGAAATCACGATCCTCAGTAATGGGGAAACGATAAGAGAGAGAGAGAGTGGATAAAGAAAAAATCGATTCCATTAAGGAATGGCCAGAATCGACTGACAAACATCAAGTGAGAAGTTTTCTGGGGCTATGTTCTTACTAACGGGGCGGGGACTCATTAAGAAGTTTGTAGATATCGCTAAGCCATTGACGCCATTTACAGAGGAAACAAGAGATTATTGCTGGGATGGAGACTGCAAAACTCCCTTTGAAACCTTGAAGAGGCATTTAATCATATCGCCAATTACTAGGGTATCCACTGCCAGAAGGAGAGATCATCTTAGATACGGATACAAGTAATTTGGGGATTGGAGGATTGCTATCTCAGATTCAAGGAGAACAGGAGTCCTTGGATATTTTAATAAAGTGCTTTCGAAACCTGAACGAAATTATTACGCCACGAGAAGAGAACTTCTAGCAGTAGTGAAATCAGTGGAATACTTCTATCAATATCTCTATGGAAGGAAATTTCTAATCCGAACTGACTATGCCGCCCTTAAGTGGTTAATGCAGTTTAAGAATCTAGATGGTCAGAAAGCCCGATGGATTGAACAACTCCAGGAATACGATTTCAAAATTTAACATCGGACCTGAGTTAGCCACAGGAACGATGATTCTCTTTCTAGGAGGCCGTGCCAAGAGGAGTGTTCGCATTGCAACAAAACAAAATCAAAGGAAGCAACAGTGCTAAGAACAACGGTGGTCAACGACGAGTGGACGTCTACTAAGATCAGGGAAGAACAAGAGAAAATCCCAGTTTTAAAGAAGATTCGAAAATGGAAAGAAGAAAATCGTCGACCATCTTGTCAAGAAATATAAAGCCTATGTTCAGTAATTGAGACGAGTTCGGTAATAGGTATTGGGCCCAGTTAGACTCCGTTGTTTACCATAGAAGACAGCTTTCTTAAACGATTACTGGAAAATTATGATGGTTCAGTGAAGAGAACACATTTGGTGATTCCAAAGAAAGTTAAAGTCGGGTCCATCGATATTTCGCCCGTCGGCAAATTCAAAGAGATAATATTTGTATGTTATGAAATTCGAGTAAACCGATGTCCCTTTATCTAGGCACATGCCGGTATTTTTACAACCCGGTTACTCATCGTAAATCAATCAGTTTAGCACTTAAAAATTTATACTTGGGAATTAGTACAGTTAAAATTGTTAGACAATTATACTATTAAGCAATATAATTGAAACTTTTTTCTACTTTGAAGGACAAAAAAGCGAGTTCATTAGCGGAACGTAATTCAAAATTATTCTGCGAATTACATTTGATACAATATTTGATTAAAATATCTCATTTTTGATGGTAAAAAATATATTAAATACATATATTAATTTGTCTGGTCTAAAGGTGGTAAAAGATGGTCTGGAGTTATATTTTTGTTTGAATTTGCCGACGGGCGATAGATAGATGGTGTCAACTTTGCCTACTTTGTAATTTTTTCATTTCACAGATTTGTTTTCACATCTCTTAATCCTTTCAGCGCTGAATTCTTTTTTTTTTTCAAAGGTAAAATTTTTCTGTTGATATTTTCTTCAATTGGACACCTAATTAATACTGAAAATATTTTTTATACAATTTTTGCCCCCCCCCCCACTTTTCATTTTACAAATTGGTGGCAACTGCCGCCAAGAGGTTCTTAGGGCATAAATAAATAAAAGTATATATAATATTTTATTACAGAAAAAGCACGTATAAAAATATATTATGTTTTATGGGTGCCTTGTATGATAATTTTTGAAACAATTTCTGTCTTTTATATTATTCCTGATTCACCACAAAAATTAGAGACTTTTATGCCCCAAGGATTTGGTTTGCATCTAATATACTGTTATAGAGACAATTGTCCCTTGAAGGGTATAATTGTCTCATCTATGCAGTTATTTTCTTCCAAGTATTAATTATTCGCAACGTTTTTCAAAGCTGGTAATTATTTTCCTTACTTTCCAAAGCTTTATCGTTGGTATTCTTGTCGGTGTTGACATCTGAGATATGTAAATGATTACGTAAACTTTCAAATCAGTTTCGGGACATACCAATATCTTTAATCAAACGGAATTGTGTACGGTGAGGCCAATAAAAACTTAGTATTAGAAAATTAATAATTCAGAACACTCATTACATATGTAGGGCAACCTGTGGCTCTTCTGAACTGTCACCTTCATCATAACTAAAATTACTTTCACTTGATCGATCGAAAGTACCATTTGGAGGTACAAGTTTCCCATTCTTACAAATATTTTGTTGCTTTTTCACTTTTTTAGTCTTTTGAGGAATTTCTTCTTTTTTTTAATGCTACTTCATTCTCATCTGATCTGGAGATGGAGAAGTGCAATAACGTTACAATTTATTCTTAAATGAACTTTTCATAATATTAGTAGTAAATACCAACAGCTACATGAAGATTTTTTCAACACAATAGCGATATTAGAATAAAGAAACAAATACTTACCAAGACAAAAAGCATCACGTTCACCCGCCATTACTTCAAGTAGAACAACAAAACCTGTTTACACTCCAAATGCCTTAAATACATATAAATAATCTTATATACGAATTGTAGCCACCCTCTATTAGGGCAGTCAATGAGGGTATTTGGCTCCGAATTCCATCCTACTACATCGATTTAAGGCAAGCGTCCACAGACCCGCATCGTATGCATCGGACACATCGTACGCAACGGATTTTAGTTTGCCTTGTACAGAAACTTATGTAACCGCGTCCACTGATCCGCATCGTACGGATCGCATTATCGATTGTCAAACTAAAATCCGTTGCGTACGATGCGTACGATGCGGGTCTGTGGACGCTTGACTTTACTTGATATTTTCACAGTAAGTAGGGAATAGCTTAGGAAACAAAGTCTACCCTATGACGATGTGCGCTTTTATCTTGGGGGTGGTTTTCACCCCTTTTCGGGGGTGAAAAATTTGTTGGTTAAAATAGCCACGGAAGAGGCTAGAGAACCTAATTCTAAGCAAAAACTGTTCTATAATTATAAAACGGGATAATACCCGAAGGTTGGCTGTATACCATCTAGTTAAATAAAATTAACATGAAGTAAAACTCCCTAGTGTAGTTGGTATATTTAATAAAAATTCTAAAAATTTTTTAAAAATCCAAACGGATTACGTTCATAACGTTTTCGGACCTATCGGTCCATCATCAGTGAACCTAAAAGTAAGTAATCTCACTTAATAAAATTGAAAAGGGTGAAATTTTGAATGTTAAAAAATTTAAAAGTGTGGTTAAGATTACTTACTCTCTGTCCTTGCTAAATAGCCACAATGCCAAATACTGCTTAAGATGTCTGTTCTAACTACATATTAAAATTTGTGAAATAATTTGGCTTACATTGGATGCCAACGGATAACTATTAGCAACATGATGCTCTACTCCATTAATTAAGAGAGCATTAATTAATGAGAGAGCATCTTAATTAATGGAGTAGAGCATCATGTTGCTAATAGTTATCCGTTTTCATCCAATGTAAGCCAAATTATTTCACAAATTTCAATACGTAGTTAGAACAGACATCTTAAGCAGTGTTTGGCATTGTGGCTATTTAGCAAGGACAGAGAGTAAGTAATCTTAACCACACTTTTCAATTTTTTAACATTCAAAATTTCACCCTTTTCAATTTTATTAAGTGAGATTACTTACTTTTAGGTTCACTGATGATGGACCGATAGGTCCGAAAACGTTAGGATTTTGGATTCTCCAATCCGTTTGGATTTTTAAAAAATTTTTAGAATTTTTATTAAATATACCAACTACACTAGGGAGTTTTACTTCATGTTAATTTTATGTTCTATAATTATTTTTTGAAAACTCAATACTTTTTGAGTTATTCGTGGTTGAAAATTGGCAATTTTCATTGAAAAATGACACCTTTTCGGACGGATTTTTGCGAATACCTTAAAAACTATGCATCTAACAAAAAAACTATACAAAATATTTTTGTACCTTATAAAAAAACAAAGATATTATTTCTTTCATAAATCTTCTAGTTATAATACAAAAAGAGATATGGTAGGTGAAAAGAGTTTGTTTTTTTGGTGCATGCTCAAATCGGTGTATTCAACTTGAATTAACAGAGAAACGGTCGATTTTATGTGTATAATGATACTAATAACTTTTGTAGTGCTTGAAAAGGCATTTAAAATGAGCAATATTAATTCAAACTAAGCGAGATATGCTACAAAAAAATTGATGACTAATGTATTTTAAGAAGAAATGAGAAGTATATTTAACCCCTCATCCATCAGAATTAAAATACATCGTTTTGCTTTTACAATATTTTTTATTATAATGTTATGTTATTTCTATGTCCAAAAATTTGGACTGGTTTAAAATGAACGATATTTGAAAAAATAAGATCAAATTATACAGCGTATTTTTAAATTTTCTTGAAAATCTTCCTTTTTCTCCATGTAACTCGAAAATGATAAGAGATACGAAAAAAAGATACCACACAAGTTCTTTTAGATAAAAATTTCACTTTTATTTTTCATTACTGTATCTCTTATCATTTTCAAGTTACATGGAGAAAAAGGAATATTTTTAAGAAAATTTAAAAATGCGCTCTATAATTTGATCTTATTTTTTAACCATTCATTTTAAACCCGTCCAACTTTTTGAAGATATAAATAACACTATAATAAAATGTATTGTAGAAGGAAAACGATGCATTTACATTCTGGTGGATGGGGATTAAAATTACTTCTCATTTTTTCTTAAAATACATTAATTCTCAATTTTGTTTGCAGCATATCTCGCTTAGTTTGAATGAAATGGATCTTTAATATTGCTCATTTTAAAGGTCTTTTCAAGCAGTACAAAAGGTATTGATAGCATATACACCGAAAATCGACCGTTTCTCTGTTATTTCAAGTTGAATACACCAATTTGGACATGTACCAAAAAACAAACTCTTTTCACCTTCCATATCTCTTTTGTATTGTAAGTGGAACATTCGTGAAAGCAAGCGTCTCTTTGTTTTTTTTATAACCTACAAAAATGTTTTATATAGTTTTTTAGTTAGATGGTGTTCGAAAAGGTGTTATGTTATTTTAATATTTTTTGTGAATTCCGTGGTTATTTTAACCAAAAAAATTTTCACACCTGAGAAGGCGTGGGAACCACCTCCAAGTGCAGTAGGATAGAATTCGGAGGTAATATCCTATTCTTGCTCCCATTGACTGGCGTATATTAGATTTACATTAAAATTAAATAAGTCGTATCACAGATATCTGTGCAGAATTATAGGCTTCGCAATTGCCACCGTCAGGACCGAAAGGGTTAACACCGTATTAAGTATCTCTTTGGTATATCCTGTATTAATTGTTTCGAACTCTCGTAAAATATTTTTTTGTCTTCCTCATTCTCTGTTGTTGAAATTTAATTAAATGAACCTTTTTGAATAATAATTTACACTGCTCTATCGATGGCTTAGAGTGAAAACCTCGGATCTCATTTTACAGAAAATTTTACAGGAGAGACTTTAAACCTTTAAACTTAATTTCTGCATACTCTAACTTAAAACAAAAAACTTTCTTTACACATTTTTGATTCTAATTACATTTAGATCATTACACATAAATTTTTCATGTTATATTTTAGGTTAAAATATGCAGAAATTCAGTTTAAAGTCACTCATGTAAAATTTTCTGTAAAATGAGATACAGTGTGTCCACTGTCCACGGATGGGGTGCCCAAGAGGAAAAACTTTTTTATTTTCAATTTTAGCGAAAAATGTCATTCTTGATAAAAAGTTTTGCTTGTTCTAAAACCCCATAAAACGAAGTAAAATTCAAGTTTTTCAAAACCTGCTTAATTTTGTAGCCAATTTTATGTACCTACACCCTATAAATTTTTGCACTAAGTTCGAAATCGTAACAATAAGCTAGTGTTGCTAAGCTACAATGTAGCTTAGTAGCTGTCAACACTAATAAATTAATTGCGAATTGTCATTCTTTTTCGAGAAGACAATGTTAAGCATCCAACAAAGAATTTATCTTGTAAATATTGAAGATTTGAAACAAACAGTCGCAATCATTAATGCCCTCAGAGGAATTAACCCCAGACATGCTAATGAACGCTTATAACGAATTTAAAAATAGGGTGGAGAGATGTTTTGAAGTTGGTGGATGCTACATCGAATAGTTGTTGTTTTATTTACTGTTAGTTTTCCTATTTTCCTTTATTATTGTTTTGTTATGATATTAAAATTTACTGTTTCCTTTGTATAGGGTTTTAGAACAAGCAAAATATTTATCAACAATGACAGTCCACAAGATAAATTCTTTGTTGAACGCTTCACATTGTCGAAAAAAATGACAATTCTCTTGTTACGATTTCGAACTTTGTGCAAAAATTTAGATTTATTTAAATAAAATTGGCTACAAAATTAAGCAGGTTTTGAAAAACTTGAATTTTAGTTCGTTTTATCGGGTTTTAGAACAAGCAAAACTTTTTATCAAGAATGAAATTTTTCACTAAAATTAAAAATTAAAAAGTTTTTCCTTTTGGCCACTCCAACCGTGGACACAATGTATGAGGTTTTCACACTAAGCTATATTTGCTATATTTTTTAAACAAATACAGTTTTAATTTTCCAAAATAAATTATAGATTGTCCCATAATGTATAATTTTTATCCCTAAATAAATTAAAATATAGAACTAAATAGTTTGTAAAAGCACAAAAGAAGTGATTAATTGTGAGCCCTGCGATCTAACAGCCTCTAAGAACACGGACCGACAGTAGGGACACACGGAGCTTGTGCTAGGATTTCAAAGCTCCTCGCTGTCGCGCTTTCAGTTTTCAGCCGGTTTCAATTCGGCCTTCTCTTCAGTCGAAGTTTAGCAATCGAGAGAGAAGGTTGTTACTCGTGCTCCTTCCAGTTGAAGTTTGGAAACACGCGCGAGTATTTTCGAACAACAATCGAGTGCATTTTCCGGGATTTGTGACAAGTTCATTCTGAGTGAGACAGTGAGGAAAATTTTGTGACAAGGATTTTGTGAATTGTGTGATTTGTTTGTTTCGAAATGGGTTTCAATAATACATAAGGTTGGTATTATGAAAGTTTTGTTTCGAACTTTGAAGTTTTATCTGTTGCATTAGGTATCAAATCAATCTATATCTATAAATCAAAATGTTTTCAAGAAAACAGCATTAGTATGATGATTTGTAGTATTTTATAGGAATGCCGTCACATAATTTAAAAAAGATCTGAATTTCTTGCTATAGCATTCAGTTGCAAACTATTAAAAAACTAAATAATAAAAATTTTATGTATTTCTTATTTTATTATTTATGAAAAACAATAAATATATCATTTAATAAACTGTCAATATTTTGGAATGCTGGCATTTAAAATAAATGTTTTTTAAGTATGTATCAAACTTTTAAATGATTTTTGGAAAGGTTTGAAAATGCAGTAACCTCAGAAGAAAACGTTTCTGAGACTAATTACATTGTGAATCGCCAGAAAAATTAAATATACTATTGTGAGCACATGTAATTATCGTTATAAATTATTTTTTCCTTCATAACATTTAATTGAATTGCAATAGATACATTATTATGTAGAAAATTAGGAATCCCACGTATAAGTACTTGATATGTTTCTTTTGTGCTACGACTACCAAAGTTAATATTTTTGACAAGTTCTGTTGATATTGTTGCCCAACTGTTTTCCCTTAATTTGATAAAACAGTCATTACTACTTGCTTCTATTTTACTGATATAATCTATGGTTTTGACCATGTATTTGTATTTATATGTGGAAAATTTAGGGATTAAAACAAGGTAATATCAGTCGCTCAATACTTTTATTAAAAAGAAATTATAATCGTGAGTTAACAGTGAGGAAAATTTTGTGACAGTGACAAGGATTTTGTGAATTGTGTGATTTGTTTTTTTTTCGAAATGGGTTTCAATAATACAAAAGGTTCGCATTATGAAAGTTTTATTTCGAACTCTGATGTTTTATCTGCTGCATTAAATGTTTTCAAGGAAACCGACATTAGATACTATGCTGATTTGTAGCATTTTCAGTAGTAATTACACGAGAGCTCTAAAATTATTGATTTGTATCCCGAGTGACACTTTGACAGTTTTAATTTGTATCGAATTATGTCAAAAGTATCACGAGGGTAAAACAAGTCGGTAATTTTTAATAGTTCGAGTGTAATTCGATAAGATTATTTCATGAATAAAACTGTTTTTGAAATCATTTTAACTAATATTTTATTGATATCTTCGCCTGAATATTTGCTAAACCTGTTCCTGGTGTTCTCTTTGACAAGTTGTAAAACAATATTGTCATTAATGTTACTGAATGTTCATTTTTTCGTAGCAACGAAAGGCATCTGACGTAATACTTGACGACGGGAAATTATCAAAAATTTTCGGGTATAATATCACAAGAGAGTGAGACTAAATTGAAAATAATGCGATAGTTTTTCGAAAATTTGTTGTCTGGCAATAAACACGGACACGAGAGCCCGCAGGGCTCGAGTGGCTATTGCCCAATGACAACAAATTTGAGTAAAAATTAAGCATTATTTTCTTATTTATTCTTACTGTCGTATGATATTCGTAAGATTATTTTTTAATACGTATATTATGGATATTTTCTTAAATGTGACAGTTGTCGAAACTGGTTGCCATTAAACAGAAACAATCTACTTAAAAAAATTCTATCGGTAATTTTCTACAGTAGACAATTCTCAGTATAATTTTAATCTGATTGGACAAAATTAAACACGTGATCAAATATCTTACTATACGATTGGAAGTTAAAATCATCAAAAAATAATCGCTGTAATTTTTATTCTTGTATTAGTCAAAATCTCTATGAATGAAAAAATAATCCACGTAATTTTCCAGAAAAACATGATTAAAAAAAAGATCTGTATTCTAATGTGTACCATTCAGATCCAAAGTTGCTATACAAAAAACTGAATAATAAAAGCTATGTGTAATTATTATTTATCATATCAATAACAATATAACATTTTATATATATATATATATATATATATATATATATATATATATATATATATATATATATATATATATATATATATAATCGGTTTAAAACGTCCTCCGACGTCTTCCGATGCCCAATCTCCATGCATCTCTATCTTCCCAAAGGTCTTCGTCTAAACCTCTCTCTCGGATCTCTCTGTCTATTCCTTCTCTCCAGCTCTTTCTGGGTCGGCCTCTTTTTCTCTTACCATGTGGTGACCAATCTAGAATCTGTTTTGGCAGACGGTGTTCTGGCATTCTCTGCACATGTCCATACCACTTTAGTTGTTGTACTCTTATATCTTCGACAATCGTATGTGTGACTCCCATAATCTCTCGTATACGTTCGTTATTAATTCTTTCGAGTTTTGATTTTCCTGCGGCACGTCTCCAGTAGTCCATCTCCGTGGCTTGTAGTGTTCTTTCAGTAGTTGTCTTTAACTGCCACACGTCACTTCCATACATTACTATGCTCTTTATAATAGTGTTGTATATTCGATGTTTATTTTTTTTGGATATATGTTGATCCCAAATAATACTATTTAGTTGAGATATGGCCCTTCTACCTTGAGTGTTTCGTTTTTTTATAGCCTGATCTGATTTGCCGTCGTCCGTGATTTCTACTCCTAAATAAGAATATTTATTGTTGTACTTAATGTGTTGTCCGTCGTTTAAAACTAGATTCTGTTCGTTGCCACCGATGTTCATGTACATTGTTTTCTCTATGTTAACTTCTAATCCCCATTTTTTGTACTCTTCGATTAATTTCCGAGTCATGTATTCCAGATCGTCATAATCGTTGGCAATCACAATTTGATCATCAGCAAAACATAAAGTGTACAGGTTGTTATTATTTAATTGTATACCCATGCCGCTGCACTTCCGCTTCCAAAGTTTTAATGCTTGTTCCAGATATATTTTGAAAAGTGTCGGCGATAGGCAGCATCCCTGCTTCAGTCCTTTGTCTACTACAAAACCTTTGGAAACATTCGTTCCTATTTTAACTTTGGCGTTGGCATTATCATATAGTTTTTCCACTGCTGTTATGAGATTTGAGTTGATGTTCGTTTGTCTTAGAGTGTTCCATAACTTGTTTTGGGGGATGCTATCGTAGGCCTTTTTTAGATCAACAAACAAAAAGTGGACTTCTTGATCTACAGCAACCTTTTTTTCTATAAGTTGAGTGATACAAAAAAGGTGGTCTATGGTCGATCTACCAGCTCTAAAACCCGCCTGTTCTTCTGCCTCCATATCAGTGTATTCTCTTTCTATTCTATTTTTGATCATTTTCCCATAGATTTTACTAATGGTACTAGTAACTGCTATTCCACGGTAATTGTCGCAGTTTTGTTTGTTTCCTTTTTTATGTAAAGTTGAAATGGTAGAGGTTTTAAATTCAGCAGGAACCTCTACTTTGTTTATGCAGTTTTGAAAGAGCATTGTCAGGTGTTCATATAGTTTTTCAGTTCCATATTTTATTAGTTCTGAGGGTATATTGCCAGGTCCGGGTGCTTTTTTGTTTTTGAGTGAAGTACAGATATCCTTTACTTCCTTTTTCGTGATTCTTATAGGAGATGCTTCGACGCGTATGTTTTGGTTATTTTATTTTATTTTAAATTCTCTTCGATCTTCTTGCAACAGTTTACTGAAGTACATGTCCCATGTTTCTAACGAAATTGGTGAGATTAAATCTTTTTTCTTGTCGTTGGTCCTAAGAGATTTAATAAGTTTCCAGCTTTCTGTACTTCTGGTTCCTCCTATATACGTATTTATTTTTTAACAGTTTTGATCCCAGGATTCATTTTTTTTCTGTCTTATCATTTGTCTTACATTTGCTTGATGGTTTTTGTAATTAGACCAATTGGTATCTGTTTTTGCACTTAAATAGTGTTCATACTTTTGTTTCTTTTGTTTTATCGCTGTGTCTATTTCTTCATCCCACCAGTATGGAGTATTTTTGTTTTTCTTTTCGTAATATCCAAGGGCTTCTTTTGCTGCAGAGTGAATACTTTCTTTAATGTAATTGTAGTGGTCTTCGATGTTATTGAAATTTATGTTTTCAAGCTTCTCGTTCAGTCTGTTTTGATACAATATTTTTACACTATCTTGTTCGAGGCTTATAAGATTATATCTTACATCTTCTGCCATCTCTGAGCGAACTACTGGTTGTTCCTTCTGGCATCTTCTTAAAAACATTATTTTTGCTTTTAAGAAGTGGTGATCGCTTCCACAAACTGCACCTCTATAAGCTCTTACGTCGTAGATTTTAAGATTTGATCTTTGGCGTACAATCAAGTAATCTATTATAGATTTTAGATTCCTTGTTCTCTGTCCCCAGGTGTATTTATGTACTTCTCGATGTTGATAGAATCCATTTGTAATACGGAGCTGGTTCTGTTCGCATATTGTGATGAGTCTGGTCCCATTGTCATTTGTTATGTTTTCTCCGTAAGGACCAACTATTTTACAGTGTTGTTTGTTTCCGACCCTGCCATTAAAATCTCCAAGCAAGATTAATTCCCTCGTATATCCTATCGATGTTATTTCTCGGTTTAGTTTTTCGTAGAATTCTTCTTTCTTGTTAACCAGTGCATCGTCGTTAACTGCATATACACCTATTATTGTTAGTTTATGACCATGTATATTCAGGTTTATTTTAATTAGTCTTTCATCTATGGCTTCCCAAGTGGTGATATATCTTCTTAAGCTTTTACGAATAATTATTGAGACTCCTTGTTGTGCTCTTTTTTCTTTTGATATGCCGCTATAGAAATGGTCGTAATGTCCTAAGTTTTCTGACCCTGTACCTTTTTTCTTGGTTTCTGTTAACACCACTATGTCCATATTGAGCTTCTTTGTTTCATGCATTACTTCATTGATTTTTGTAGAGAGACCCTGTACGTTCCATGTTCCTATATTCTTGATCCATTTTCGTAGCTTAAGTCGTCGTGTTTTATTCCATCCGTTCCGAGGCTGTAGATTTGGCTTTTTAACATTTCTACATTTTTCTGAGTATTGAGGAGTTAGCCCAATGCCTCAACCCCCAACCTGGAGGACCGGGTGATTTGTTGTCAAGGTTTTCTTCCTCTAGCCTTTGATGGTTCAGCATCTAACTACAAGGCAGCAGCTTCGCCTGTACCCTAGGCAGGGGCCCCTACAGGGTGCTATCATCCGGGCCAGATGAACCCTGGTTTTTTTAACGAGGTTGTTACTCCTCCCCCTTCCTCCTTTATCCGGGCTTGGGACCGGCAACATAACAGCTAAACTACTCAATTCGCCCAGCCGTCATGCAGGCGGAGTTATAACATTTTAATGCATGGATAATATTGTGGAATACTGGCGTTTTGAATAAATGCTTTTTAAGTATCTGATTTTAATATTTTAAATTGATTTTTAAGACCGCCTGTTGAAGAGATTTCCTGAAAAAAGGATTGTTTGTTTGATGAGTCGGATACAATAATTATACGGTATCCTTCAGAAGAAACTTTTCTGAGACTAAATTACATTGTAAATCACCTGAAAGATGATAGCATTCTGAGTAATGTGTAATTACATAATAGTACATTATATACCGCGGGACTGAAGTAGTACATTTAATCCTGAAGGTAAAGTTTATGGCCCGACCGCAGGGAGGGCCATAATTTACCTGAAGGATTAAATGTACTTCAGTCGCAAGGTATATACGATACTTTTCGTACTTCCGGTATGATTTTATTAATTATTTCAATAATTTCAATCAGTTTTTTCTCTCTTCAACTCATTTAATAAACTGTCTTTAAAATAAGTTACCATAGTAACATTGCGTTGTGACAGTTATAATTTAGAAACATTGTCATTACTAGTGTCATTGTAAAGAAACATTGTTATTGATAATTATTGGTATCATGAGTGAAGAAGGTGTATCTGATATTGATAAAAGAGCAGCCGAAGTAGGTGAAGAATTGTTACCACCGAAATCTAGAAAACTATACGAGCAGCAGTACGATGCTTTTAAAAAGTGGTGCCGCTTAAAAAATGTGAGACAACCTACTGAAAATGCGCTGTTAGTCTACTTCGATGATAAATCAAAAGCGGTTTGTGCCTCAACTCTCTGGGCACATTACTCAATGCTGAAATCGGTTATTAACATTAGAGAAGATATTGATATAAGTAAATTTCCAAAATTATTAGCTTTTTTGAAGAGAAGAAATGAGGGATTTAAGCCAAAGAAGTCAAGAATTCTCACGTCTGAGCAGGTAGATCAGTTCTTACGGGAGGCTCCGGATGATAAATATTTAATGCTTAAGGTAAATTTGGAAATTTGTTTATATTCAGAAATTTTAAGAAATCAATTTTTTTGTAGGTTGCACTTATTTTGGGCGTTGCGGGAGCTTGTCGTGGAAAAGAGTTGGTTGATTTAGAAATCGACGATGTGAGAGATTTGGGCGATTCCTTCCTAATTGCGATTAGAAACACCAAAAATAAAATTGACCGAAATTTTGTGATCAAAAATTCAGAAAACAGTGCCATCAGTTTTGTGGCGATATTTCGGAAATATGTGGCATTGCGAAAGACAGGGACAACTCATTCAAAATTTTTTGTTCAATACATCAACAAAGAATGTACTACGCGAGTAGTAGGAAAAAACATGTTTGGTACAATTCCACGGCAAATAGCAGCTTTCTTGAAATTAGAAAATGCGACGTCTTATACGGGACATTGTTTTAGACGCACATCTGCGTCTTTGTTAGCTGATTCGGGAGCAACAATAGACGTGCTGAAGAGACATGGAGGATGGAAATCCTCCAACGTGGCCGAGGGATATATTGAATCGTCTATTAAAAATAAACAAAAAATTTCAGATAAAATATTTGGTCAAGTCGCCGATTCGTCCACTATAGTTATGCCACAGTCCTCATTCTCGCTTCCTGTTTCCGCAGGATCTTCGAAACAAACACCAGTTCAATATGAAAAGGACCTATCTGTTACTCGTCAGTTACCTGCTGCATTAACCCAGGAAAGACTGGTCAATATGACGAACTGTCACAATATTAATTTGAATATTAACGTTAATTACCATTCTAATTAATTATATTTTTCAATAAAATATCCCTTAAATTCGTTTGTTTGTGATTTAATCGTTCCGGGAGTTTCGTCAATATTTAATCCCGGAGGGATTAAATGTGACACTTTAGTACCTGTCACAAGGGAGTGAAGTTGTCACTTTAGGCCCGGAAGTACGAAAAATACATTATTTCATATTTAGCAAATTAGGAATCCCAATAATGGTTGTTGGTTCTTTTGTTCTACGACTATCAAAGTTAGTATTTTATTTCTGACAAGTCCTGCTGATATTGTTGCCTAATTGTTTTCCCTTAGCGCCGGACTCCACTTGCGATTTTGTAGTCGTGCGATTGTTTTGTCGCGAAAATTGAACACATTGTTTCAAATACAAGTCAATACACGATTATTTAGTCGCAAATGGATTGACTTGTATTTGAAACAATGTGTTCAATTTTCGCGACAAAACAATCGCACGACTACAAATCGCAAGTGGAGTCTGGCGCTTAATGCATAATTTCAATGCAGATTTTGCTTTCTTTACTAAATCAGTCTTTATTATTTGCTTTTTGGTATATTATATGATTTTGATCTAAGTATTTACATTTAATAAATATTATTCAAGTTTAATGGTCTAGAACTTCTTGTCCAGTAAAATTTTGCATTCGCATGAATTGTCAAAAATAAAATTTTAGTTGTTGTTTCTTGATTAATATAATTTATTATGTGTTTTATAAGATACCAATGTACTAATAATTGTTTAAAATGTATTGTGAAATAATTTCCGACCTGAAGACAAAACGTCAGTAAAATATCTCCAATTTTACGTTTTATTTCCCATATTTCACACTGGTTTCATGTTTGTTTTGTTTTGTTTTTGATATCTACAAAAGTTTATTTTATCTAGTTAATCTTCTTAAATTAATTTATTTAGTTTATTAGTATATCTACAAAAGTTTATTTTATATAGGTAGTTAATCTTCTTAGTTTAGTCTATCTAAGGTTTAAACGAAAAATTAGTTTAAATAAAGAATGAACGAATCAAATCAATATAACGAAGACTTCTTAAAATAGGAAATTAAAAATAAGGTAGAGATTGGAATGCGGTTTTCTTATAACATTGGCGATCCTCACGGCATAATTGTGCTTTTTTCATATCTAGATAGGTATTTAAAAAAAATCTATGTAATAGAACTTTTGGGATTACTCTCATGCATTCTGTTACATACAATTCGTATCTTTCTTACGCTACGTTTACCGTTGATGTAGATTTGAATAACTGAATGATTTATTAGCTAATCCTGCTTCTAATTTTTCCAAATACTATAACTCTGGGATCTTTGTTTCTTTATACTCAGTTGTATATATTTTGATAGTTTTTGTTCATGATTCTGAGGATGATAGATGTTTTTGATATACAGTTTTTCGACACATTTTCTCTATTGACCTTATAGGCCTGGATCCCGCGTACCAAAAAAAGTTTGTTAATAGCACGCTGAAAATTTATTAATAGCTTAACGGTGTCTAGTCGGACACACTTTGATGCACGGGAGCACTGGAACAGAGGAAGTTTTAATTGTGGAATAAGTTAAAAGTTTCGAACGTCATACTACGAAAACGTCCCATGTATTTTGTCGGACAGAACTTCCAATTGATTTGTTACCCATTCGTTAAACTCTCATGCAAAAATCAGACTGCTATTTACCACCAACATAATTCCTGCCATTTGACATGTTCTACGTGTCGGACTTATTAAAATGCCCAACATATCTGTCGGACAAACATTTTTTCATATATTATATAAAGTTTGCTATTGAATAAACTTAAAAACAACCTGCTAGTTTTCACAATCATAAACTTGTAAGACAGGCCCGGCCCTGGGGATTTTGCCGCCCTGGGCAAGATTTGCGAGCGCCGCCCCACCCCCCTTGGTAGACCAATTAATCACCACCTTTCTTCAGCGATCGCCAATTTAAACCACGATTGTATTTTTATTGTTGTGTGCTTTGTGCTAAATTATTTAGTACCCCATTTTCCAATTTATTTCAACGGTACACGCTTAAAAACACGCTTTAAGTAAGCTAGCACTCTTCTTGCCACTTTGACGGGAAAAGTCTTTTAATAATTCTCCAATATCCAGGGACTCAACTATTTCGTGTTCAATAGGGATTGTCGCTAGAGCACTCAAACGTTCGTGGGACATAGTTGATCTTAAGTAATTTTTTATTAGCTTTACCTTTGAAAAGCTTCTCTCCCCAGAGGCCACTGTCACTGGTAGGGTTAATAAAATCCTCAAAGCAACACTAACGTTGGTTGCGAAATTAAGTTCATACTCTCTAATCATTTTTAGTGTCTCTAGAGTGTACTCTTGGGCTTCAAATTCTCTAAAAAGAGTGCATCTTTTAGATCAGCATAATTTAGACCTTTTGACTCATCAAAAGTTGAAGCATCACATAGCTTAAAACATTTATCTGATAAATCACTAGCAGTCAGCAGCCATATCCTTAATTTGGTTAATGTCGTAAAAAACTCAAAAATTTCCCCATGGCTCTTAATTTGCTGAAATTTATCGCTTAATGAATTAACAGTTGTGTATATATAATGTTTAAATAGATATATCGTGTCTCTGGATCCTTATATCGTGTCTCTGGATCTAGGTCCATATTTTCATCTTCAGTCTCATAGCCAAATTGTCTTTTCACTTTCCTGTTTCTTGCTATTACTGTACCTCCGATTTTCGGGTTCTCAATTTCTAAATTTGACTAGCTCTTTTGCGTCAGTCAAATAGCCCTGGAATTTTAAATCACTTCTGAGAGACTTAAAAATGGATTTCCGTTTTTTCTAATAAACTGACAGATTGATACATTCCCAATATCAATACTCTGCAGTGATTTGCTGACTACGCTGATGTGAGGTAAAATGTCATGCCATATTACCACAGAGCAAAGAACAGTAAAATCACGGATTTGATTTACTAAACAGTTTGCCTCAAGAGCAACCATTTTATCGTTTTTTTTATTGACAGTGATTTCTACAAGAGCATCGTAGATTTCTTCAATTTGGTATTTGATCGGAGTAATTGCATCAATTCTACTTTCCCATCTAGTTTCGGAAAAAGGTTTAAATGTTGTATAGCCTGTATAGCCCAGCGATGAATATATGCTAAAAAAGTTGTAAATTTTTGTCATTAAGGAAAAGAAAGAAACTGCAAACTGTGAGGCTTTAGCAGCATCGTTCACGACTAAGTTGAGCGAATGGCTAGAACGTGGGACAAAAAATGCTCTTGGATTCATTTTCAAAATTCTGTTTTGAACTCCCAAGTTCTTTCCTTTTATGTTTGCCCCATTATCATACCCTTGTCCTCTTATATCTTCCAAAGGTATACCCAGTTCATTCTGTTTTTGCAAAATACCTTATGTATGTCTTAAGCCAGTGGTTTTCAGTACAGGCACAAATCCAAGTTCGGATCCCACTATTCTTATGCGATGAAGAACGAGGCAGTGTTGTCGATTTCCCGTCTAATGAACCTTGCAATAATTATTGTTATTGTTTCACTGATTTAATTCTCATTTTTACAGTTGCATTTTGCCGCTCTTGTTCATAATATTGATTTTTTTTATAATATTAAAAACATAATTTATTATTTCTTCAATTTCACAAATTGGCTGTCTTCTAAAATTTGCCGCCCCTAAATTTTTCCGCCCTAGGCGGCCACCCAGTTCGCCCACCCCTGGGGCCGGGCCTGTTGTAAGGACACGTTTATGATGGGCACCTACCAAACCAAGAGGCAGATGGGTGGCAGCTTGAACATTGGAATTAAGCGAAAAGCAATGCCTATTTATCAAAAAACATTTTTTTCTGTTTTGTGACAGAAGTAGAATATATTTTGAATTAAATAAATTTCATACATTCTTCTTTTTGTGTCAATTAATTTAATTAAAATATTTTTTTCTTGGACACCCTATATAAATAATTATGTTAATGTTGATATTACTGAATAGAGAATTGAATAACCTTTCAAATGAGCTAGCACACGACCCCTATTCCCTATTTAAAAATAAGGGGTGGGGGAAGTGGAAGGATTGACAAATGACAGATGTATGTACCGTAAAAATGTGTCCCCTTAGATCAAAAATTGACCTGTTTTTTTATTTCCTTAAAATCTAATAAATACTGCCAAATATCGAGATGGTCTCTTTTGTTTGGCCCACTCTGTATTTGTTCCATTTGCTAAAAATAAAAACCTTAGCATTACAAACATTAAGAATACAAAGACTCGAAGGAATAACAATTTAGTAAACACAACAGGACGAATCATTAAAAATTTGCTATACTGCTGAATAAAATACTTTTAAATTCCATCTTCTCAAAGAAAATAAATTAATAATTTCGAATACTTTTCCACCCCATAAATCTGTCTATCGCTTCTCAACTCAACTCAACCCATAAAACCAGAAATCAATAGTCCTTTAATACCCCTGTCGCCAAAAATAATGTTTGAAAAAAGGACTTTTCAGAATGTATTTTCAGCTTGTAAACAGACCACAAATCTTTCCAAATTCGAATATACATTCCGATTTCAACTGTTCTGACAAAAACCGGCAACCCAGTGGTCCCAAATCACCGACAAAATTTGTGTACGTCAACGGGGTTGTAAAGGAGCTGTATAAAAACGGTTCGGTCCCTAGATAGACGTCTAAATACAGGCGAAGCACAAAATGCGGTGTACGAAAATTTATTTTTATCGGCTGCGAATACATTCGATAGAACATATTTTCTTCTTATTTTATATAAATTATTTGGGAAACTAGACCAACATTTTAGTTTAATTCGGAAATTATAGCAGACTTTTAGTATCTATACTAAAATCACAATAAAGATGCACTAGAAATAAACAAACCAAGACATCTTGAATGTTACAAGGAGCACTCAGAATGATTTACAATGTATATACATTGTAAATCCCAAATCATGATTTACTAAGTTTATACATTGTAAAACATGATTCGGTAGTGCTCCTCGTAATATTAAACTTGTCTTGGTTGGTTTATGTCTACTGCATCTTTATTGTTATTTTAGTATAGTAATATATTGTTATATTGTTATTTTAAGGTAATAACTTTAACTAATCAACTACGTATATCGAGGGTGTAACAAAAAGGTAGCTCATAAACTAAATCACATATTTTGGGACCAAAAATAAATTGATTGAACCTAACTTATCTTAGTACAAATGTGCACATAAAAAAAGGTTCAGCCCTTTGAAGTTACAAAATGAAAATCGATTATTTCCTATATATCGTTGAATATTTGTAAAATCCACCACATGTTTGTAAATGGTTAATATTATAGAATATTATTTTCATATTCATATTTCATAGGCAACACAGAAAGAGAACCTGAAGATATGCTAAAGTTAACAGCGTTCGATAGAAACGAATATAAATTTAAAGGAGTAAAGAAAGCACTTTACATATCTAGGTGCCATAATAGATGAAAAAGGACACGAGCAAAATAAACTAAAACACAGGATAGCTAAAGATAACCGAAAGGTCGGCAGTTTAAAAAAAATTATTAAAATCAAATTATGTATCAAGAAAGACGAAAATCAGAATATACCAAACTGTAATAAGAGCAACAGTCACCTACGAATGTGAGACATGGGTACTAAACAAAACAGAAGAAGAAATGCTAGAGAGGTGGGAACGCAAGGTACTGAGGACTATTTTCGGGGGGAAAATACGGCAGACGGTTGGCAATGAAGAACTAATCAAGAATTAAGGATGCTTTACAAGGAACCAACTATAACAAGATACACAAAGGCACAAAGAATCAGGTGGGCAGGTCATGTGGAGAGGATGGATAGGTCAAGAATGCCAAAGAAGGTACTGTAGACCAAGAAAAAGATGGCACGAAAAGTTTCAAGAAGATATAGGATCGATGGAAATTACAGACTGGAAAGAGAAAGCAAAAAATAGGATACAGTGGAGAAAAATAGTGCAGCAATTTTTACATAGACATTAAATCAAATTATATAATATGTATAAGACATTAGTATATATTGTCATTATTTGTATTATGTAAAATTGTAATTGTTAAGTTGTAAAGCCCCAGGCCTACAAGGCCTGTAGAGTGTAGAGCATATTAAAAAAATTATTTTCATGATATTATTACCAGGTTTCATTTACAAATATGTGGTGGATTTTACAAATGTTCAAAGTATCTCGATAAAACTGGCTAAACTAGTAAACTAAAAGAAAATAAAAAAAAATTAAAAATAGGGAACACCGCCCGGGTTTGAACCGGGAACCTCTCGATCTGCAGTCGAATACTCTACCTCTGAACTATATTCGCTATGTTTATAGTGGATTACAAGATTTCCCGGACGTAGTGACAAAGACCAAGTGAAGTATATAAAAACGTTTTAAAATCACACCAATCTTACTCTAAATACGAACTCAGTACTCAATGGTTTCCACTTTTGAAAACCATTGCGCCAAATCCATCCATTTTGGAAATCTTTTTCTTATAGTTCCATGAATGATCTTGAACGGTGGATATCATGTTGGCTACCATATTCACCATAATTCTCGAATAGCAACCAAGGGCAATTAAGAGAAGTAGAGGCAGACCTCAAACCAGATGGACTGATGACATCAAGCGAATGGCTGGCCACAAAAGGATGCAAAAAACAGCGAATAGTAATGAATGGACACACCTAAGGCCCCAAAAGGTAAGAACAGAACAAGTGGGTCGAGGTGGAGGTGTAGGTCGCGGTGGATGCTACTAGTTAAGTCGCGGTCGATGTCGACAGCACATAGCAAGGAGGTCACCTGCGCTGTCAGTCGAGCTAGAACCACTATCAAGTGAAGTAGTTTAATGAAATTTGAATGACAAAAAGATTGTGCTTTTGCGATGTTGTGTCAGTCAAGTGATGATAGTGTAAAAAAATGTTAGCTGTAAATAATCAGATCCTCCTTCATATTTCAAAAATTTACTGAATTTAATTACTTTAGAAATTCAAAAATAAACTGAATACAAAAAAGTGATTATATAAAAAGTATCAACTCAAATAGCGCAGGTAATGACAACTTGGCTTCGAACGGACCAATCACAGGGAAGCATCCTTGTAGGCAGCGCAGTAGACATCCATGTAAAACAAACTCATTTTTTCTATGGATGCTATACAATGTGCAACTTCTCTCACTACTTACATACATTCAAAACGAACAATTTCTCAGGCTGTGAGAAAAGTCGGCCATTGCAGTGAGAAATATTTTTTCTCACGGGTTCCATACGTAGAATCGCTGTTTCCATGGTAACATGCACAATACAAACACAAATATTTTTGTCAAATAAAATGTGTCAAATCAAAACTTACCAGGAATTACCTTTCAAAACTGTTCAAATATAACTGGTAACTATAATTTTAAATAAATAAAAGAATATAAATATTAAGAATATTAAATACCTACATATTTGTATAATATGTATTTTATTTCAATTTCGGCATATAATCTACATAAAAGCACCTAAATTATTTAATTTTGTAGTTTGAACTCTTGGCAAAAACGCATCCATAGAAAAAGTACAGTGTACAACACGTGAGAAAACGACATATTTCTCCCTCGCTTGATTTGCGGCACTCGCCTCGTACCTCGGCTCGTGCCAACAAACTTCTGCGCTCGTGAGAAATATGTTTTGTTTCTCTCTTGTTGTACAATATACTAATTTTCTACGACCGTTTAATAACATGCTCATTATTCGCTATTTTTTCATAGATAATAGCACCCATTACTGAACCCGTGAGTAATAATTCATTACTCACGGGCTGAAGTTACTGACGGGTCATTACTCACGGGCTGAAGTTAGATTCAAGTGGCGCATGCCACTTTTAATATTAATCGTATATAAACTGCAAATAAAATTACTTAAACTTGTTTATTTAATACAATAATTATTGTAATTTATACCAATAAATAACTTCGAAAAAATTTTAAAGGAATTTTAACTATAACAATGTCAGTATATTTTGTACGTTTATACCTTGTTTACTAAAAATTTTGACGTTTATCATTTAATTTAGTGACAGTGACATTAGCGCATTTTGTTTATGTTAATTGGAATTTATAACTAATATTGTGTTTGTTTTTCAAGTTATATTGTGTTAAATATGTTATAACATATTATGTATAGTTATATAATATATTATTATATTATATATAGTTAAATGTAAATATACATTATAAGTAACTATATATTATGAAATACGTCCACCGACAACAGCCATTTCCTATTTATTAGATTCACTGACAGTAGGTACAAATTTAAGCTTATAATTTTTCGGAAACGACTAGAACTTATATTATTGACTATTTCTAGTTGTATTTTTACAACAAATAAGAATTTAGTAATAGTAGGCAACCAATTATTCAGCCACGTACTAGGGGTAAATAGCATTTAGGCATTTCTGTAAATTATTATAATTTAAATCTCGAGTAGTTGATAATTAAATTTATTACTAATTAAAATAAAACAAGTCGTAGAAAAAGTATAGTATTCTACTCGCATGTAATGGCTATTACTCACTCTGATGAATTACGACACTCGCCTACGGCTCCTGTCGCAAACTTCATCATCGTGAGTAATAGCCATCATTACATGCTCGTTGAATAATATACTATTATTTTACGCTCAACCTCCAACGCGACTTACCTGCTCTGTTCTCTTCCATTCACTACAATGTGTTTGTTTTACATGGATATCGACATCGACCGCGAGCTCCACCTCCACCGAGACCCACTTGTTCTGTTCTTACCCGAAGGGAGGTTTAGATCCCATGATGGATGTAATAGCTGTTGATGATTATAATTATGACCATATTCGCCATCGTGACTTTATTGACAGCATTTATTGATGTAGTCGATTTTCCGTACCATTGTTTTCTTCTTCTACTAGGACCACGTTTCACTTGGATTTTTTCCTGAACGATCAAATGCAAAAGTTCATATTTCTCGGGGTGTCTGTGTCTCATAATGTGACCGAAACATTCTAGCTTGCTTCTCTTTATTTTATTGACCAAGATGTTGTTTCGTTTAGTCATCTAAGGACCCCCCTCATTTCTACCTCTTTCGACCTAGCTTATTCTTAGTAGTTGTCTGTATACCCACATCTCAAAGGCTTTCACGCGTGTAAGCAGAGCCTCATCCACTCTTCCACTCCATACAGTAGCACTGGAAAGATATAGCAGTATGTCATTCGAACGCGAAGGTCAATACCCGACAGCCAATATCCCGACACGCCAGAATCCCGACATGCCAGAATCCCGACACGCTGTATATACAAGCTATACGCTCTCGAGGTAGTTGAAGCTGTTTTCACTTGAAGATCCTTTTTGTGGGGATCATCCCATTCTGAGTTAGGTTTTACAGTTGCTGGTGTGACTTCGCTGTTTTCAGTACCTTTCTCCATTCTTCTCTCTCTTTGATTTTCCTTCCTATATTTCTAATTTCAATACTTCTTAGGTCTTCTTCCACTTGTTGTCTCCATGTGAGTTTAGGTCTGCCTCTGGTTCTTGTACCTGGTGATATCCATTCGGTTATAACTCTTAACGGGTTGTTCTTCTCTCTTCTCATTATGTGTCCATACCATCTAATTTTTTGTGCTTTTATTGCTCTAACTATGTTCTCTTGACCCATCCATTCTTGTATTTCGTGGTTCATCCATTGTCTTGCATCCTCTTCGTTTTCCCTCTTTGGTCCCAGAATTTTTCTCTCAAAAATTTTCAGCTGCTCTTCTTCTCTTGCTGTTGATGTGAATGTCTCCAAAGCATATAGCACTATTGGATTATGGTCTTTTTGTAGATTTTCATTTTTATATTTTGGCTTATCTTCTTATCTCTGATTTTTTTTTATTTCTGTAGAATGCTTTGTTTCCCGCTTGAATTCTTCTTTTCATATCTACACTTTCATTTCTTCTGTTGACTAATACTCCCAAATATTTGAACGGGTCAACCTCTTCGAATCTGTGTGCGTCTATTGTCATTTCTGTCAGTTGCGTCTTCTTTTTCTTGCTTACATTCATCTATTTTGTTTTATTTTCATTTATTTCCAGTCTTCTCAGTTTGGATTCGTTTTCTATTTTTTGGAAGGTTTTCTTTAATGCCCTTTTATATGTTGCTACTATGGTTATATCGTCCGCATATCCAATTATTTGTACTGAATTTTTATTTATAGTTCCTGCGTTTGACAACTTTTTTATTATCGTGTCTAATGATAGAATAAATAGTACCGTTGAGAGCGCATCTCCTTGTCTTACTGAATTTTTTATTTTTATTATTTCTGTTCTCTCTCTTCCGGTGTCTATTTTTGCTTGGGAATCTCGCATCGTCATTTCTATCATTCTTATAATTTTATTTGGTATTTGGCTCTCTTGTAAGTCTCGGATCATTCTTCTTCTACTTAGTTTGTCAAAGGCCTTTTTAAAGTCTAGGAAAAGTATATGTGCTTCTCCGTTGTATGTACTCGTATGTTTTCTCTATCGCTTGTTTTAGTGTATTGATAGCATCTATCGTAGATCTTGCTTTTCTGAAACCGTACTGGTAGTCTCCTATGCTTTGTTCTGTGTATATTGTTAGTCTGTCTCTAATTATACCAGTCATTACTTTATATGTTACATTGAGTAAATTAATTGCTCGGTAGTTTTTACATATCCTGTGGTCTCCTTGTTTTGCGATTGTCACAATAATTCCTTTCTTCCATTCTTCGGGCATTGTTTCCTTACTCCATATATTCTGTATTAGTTCATAAATAAAAATTAATTCTTATAATAATAATTAAAAGCCACAATAAACATTTTAAAACCAGTACAAACTGATTAAGAAAATTGAGTTTTAACATGTGTGTAAATAATCATGTAATTAAGGCCTTGTTCATATAGGGCGGTTTGCCGACGTCGCGGTTTACCTGTTTTCCCCCTGTCTATCTTGGTGACTTCAAAGGCGACATTAGGGTAAGATCAAGTAAAACAGGGGGAAAACAGGTAAACCGTGACGCCGACGTTAGCAAACCGTCTGCATATAAACAAGGCCCTAAACAAGATTACAAATGAAGGAACCAGTTCTATTCGTTTCAAACTGCTTATTATTTATAGTTACTATAAATAATACATAATTCATATTTGGCAATTATTCTCAAATAATTTCTCTAACATTTCCTTGGGCCCTGTAGATGAAGGACAAACTACATTCGCGTGGGGAAACAAATATTTGTTTATGGATTTATCTGCATATATCCAAATTAGAACAAATAACCGTAACAGCAATAATGTAATAAACAATGGAATATGTCATATCTCATCAGAGTTAAAAGAGAAATACAATAAGACGACAGCTTTATTTGAAATTCCCTTTATTATATCTCCCGGAAGTGTGACATTCTCGCTATCACAATATACATAAAATATCTCAAAGGACAACGCTATGTGAGCCATAATTGCATCTATACTACACATTCAACAATAATAAACGCGTAAAAAACCTTTTATAAATTACTCCATTGAAATGTCGCTCGCTTGGCGAGTTGTTGAAGTTACCAACATTTGCCGGTTGATAACCATAAAATCCAAATGATCGTCATCATTATCTGTTTCCGAATAGATGCCATTTAAAATTATTGTCATTTATTTGTACTTTTGTATGCTTTTGTAAAATATATTTTAGTGTAGACTTTAGTAAATTTTTTTATCGCCAACCGTCACTAAAGTCATTCATTATTGTACTCATTTGACGCCATTTGCGGCAGTAAAGTAACACTTTATTGTACTGAAAGAAGAATTTTACTTTACCTGCCGCGATTAATCAAATTAACTGAGATTGAATGTAAGCGGTCGATGGCAGTAATCGATTATTTATTTGAGTGAACTTAAAATTTATTTACTTTATTATTAAAAATATTGTACAAAATTTACGTTATTATTAATTAAATTTATGTCAGAAAGTGAAATTCTGTAGTATTTTGCAATTATATTCATAAAACATAAATCGAAACTTTACAGACTTAGTAATTAGGTACTTATTCAATATTGATTACTTGAACAACTATCGATTAAACATCGTAATCGGCCATCATGCAAAAGCATTCTGTCATCGTCACTACTGTCACTTTCATACGAAATTTTTATTTCGTCTAAAATTAATAAAATTCTTAAATCTTTTAATATATAGCAGATATTAATGATAATTTGTTAGCAAATATATTTATTTAGATTTTCTACTATTCATTTATTCATCAAGGGAAAAGCAACTGCGCTACGGAAGGCTACACTTCATAAACAGTAACGTAACTATTAACGGTATTTATAATTTTTTTTATTTTATTTTAAGTGATAAAATTGGTTTAATATTTAAATAAAAATACGATTAAACTGTTTAAAATATATTTATTTCGTTGAAATTATAATAATAGAAGTATAACGTCTTACGTGCGTACCAAGTGCACTCTTTTTTCATTAGGATGTAATTAAATAAGTGTTAATGATTTTTTTGCACGATTGATCATTTTTGACTGTTTACCGTGACAGATTTTACGTCAGTAGGTGACATTTACTAGCAACTCGACGGTAAGTAATCCAACTCGACGGTAAGTACTCCAACTCGACGGTAAGAAATTCACTTACCGTCGAGTTAAAAAATCTCTTAATTTTAATTTATTTTTTGAAAGAATAAAGAAAACTAACGAATTATTTATTAATATTGAAACTTATGGTACAATTTGTTAAATTATTTAATGAAATCCCACTTGTTTGGGCTGTGGTTTCACTTCTAACAGAAACTCCTGCAGAATCGCATACATTAGTAGTATTACTAGTATTGCACAACATTTTTTCTCTTCAAATACGCGATCAAAGTTGAAAACTTGGAAATATCAATGCCATCATAAAGAAAAACGGTGGATTTAATCATTGAATATTCTGCCCAGAGGCTTCCAGGAGCTTTCAACTGCATATGTCTTTGAACGAAATATGCCAATAGAGTCTTTTCTTCGATTCTTAAATTCTTGCCTTCGCACCATTTTTTAAAACTTTGGTAGGTATTTTTATAACGGATTTTGGATTTTTCGGGAATAATTGCGGAACACCCTTCTTCCCAAGCCCGTCCAATTTCTTCAAATTCACTTTCGCTCATATTTTAATTTATAATAATCAAAATTGTACTTAAAATTATTGACAACTAAATAAAAACTCAATTCTCCATTGTTGTTATGCACCCTAGTTACTACCTAACAACCAAAGTATCTATCTTGATAAAATGAATGAAACTAGTCAATGTGACGAAAATGTTTAATTTTATAATTTATAATGTAGTCCTGTCTCCAGGGGGGTACAACGGCCTCCTGTATTCAGATGGACTTACCCAAGTTTTTTTTTATGTATTTTGACCCGTAGAACACGAATTTTTTGGGTAACAGTTGATCCGGATGTCGATAAGATTGTTATAAACAAAGAAGTTGAGGAATTACATAACAGCGATTTCTGGCAAAACAAAACATGTTTTTGTATTTTTTGGGCCATTCTAACCAAAAAGTGTTCCTACAAATTTTTTCGTAGGATGCATAGTTTTCGAGATAAACGCGGTGGAACTTTCAAAAAATCGAAAAATTGCAATTTTTGTACCCGAATAACTTTTGACTAAAAAATAAAATAGCAATTCTGCTTACCGCATTTGAAAGTTCTTATAACTCACACAGAGTAAGGATATGCCTCTATAGTTTTTGTAGTTGAGTTTGTTCCCCTTGTGGATTGGGCATATAATTGCGTTTTTCCAGTCTCCTGGAATTTCTTCTGTATTCCACGTCTGTTATTAGTTTATGTAATCCATCTATCACTGTGTCCTCCAGTTTTGAGAATTTCAACTAGTATGTTGTCAATCCTAGGACCTTATTATTCTTCAGTGCTTTAATGGCATCTATTATCTTGTCTTGAGAGTGCGCCTGTTAATTCATGATTCTGGTTCTGGTCTTTTGTTATCTTGATATCAGGTACTGCATGGGCTTTATTTGTTTGTACATGCTTATTAGCAGACCCTCTAAATAGTTTTTTCATCCTACTTTTATTGCTGCGTCGTCACTGATAATTTGTCCTTATTTCTAAAAAGATTAGTGTGTGGGTTATTTGCCTATCTGAGTTGTTTAAGGAATTTATGTGCTCCTCTAATGTTACCCTGATTGAAATCTTCGTAGTGTACTGCACGCATTGAGCAGTCTTGAGCACAAAAGTGCAAGCTAGTGTTCCTAACAGGATTAGAATTTCATACGTACATATTAGATATAGTGTTTGTGGGAATTGTGGACCCCTTATTTTATTGTTTTTACTCTTATTGTAGGCTGTATTATATGTTTTGACCATATCGAATTTATAAAAAATACGGTAAATAAATATGGATTAGTTTTCTAGATATGTAAAGGTTTATTGAATTCATACTAATTATACATGTATTATAAAAAGAGAGAGTTAAAATGCAAACGCTCTTACTTTTTATTGACTGGTAAAGACTCAAATACACAGCGCATTTTCGGATCTTTACCATCTCCATTATCCTTAGTAATGGAGAAGAGAGCACATAGCTCGAGGGCAGGAGGATCACGGCCCCACTAAAAAGAGGGTGCCCCAAAATTCCTTCATTCACTGTCAACTATATATTCTTTTGAAAGTCGCCTTGGGCTATACTTACAACAGTCATCACGACGACACGAACGACCGAAGACGGTAGAACACATTGCTGTACAATGGGATTTTTAAAAGGTCTTCTCTTTGCTAAATTTTATATATATCACGAAAAATATATCAAGAAACAAAAGAGGTATGCACTCAGTTCTGAAGTTCAATAAGTGACATTACCTAAATGTACCTTAAAATATAATTTTCTCTTTCAATCTTTTAGTTCCATTATCGATCATTCCGTTATCGATCTTTAGATATCCTGTTGGCTACCATATTCGCTATAGTGACTTTATTGACAGCAACTCTGAATAATGATGTAGTCAATTTTCCTTCTCTTTCAATACCATCTTATAATCTAATTAAATCATAACCTTGGATGGGTCCTTGCCTGTGTGGCTATGTCTTTCCAATCAGACCTCACTTGTGCCCTTCTACTCAATTGTCTTACATGTATAGTTTTCGGTTTCTACTTCCACGTCATCCAACAATCTCGTTTTGGGTCTTCCTTTTTTCGTCTTCCTCTCGGCTTCCATTGTAATATTTTCTTCGTTCACTTTGTATCTTCTTGTCTTTGGACATGTCCCAGTCATGATAGTCTCTGACTTTTAACAACTCTTACAATATTGTCCCTTCATTGACTTCGTTAATCTCGTCGTTTCTCCTGACTCTCCATTTACTGTCCCCCTCTTGCACTGGGTCATATACTTTTCTCAGTATCTTTCTCTCGAATGTCTTGAGTTGCGCTTCATCTTTTTTATCATTACCGAGGTCTCACAACCATAGGTTACCACAGGTTAAGTACTGTTCTGAAAATAGTCATTTTTTTTCTTTCGTCTTATAATTTCGATGTTATCAATCTTTTATTAGAATAGTATGTATAATTCTTATTGGAAAAATATATATATTTTCAAAAAACTTTTTTACCACATAGTGGTGTAAGGTGACAATACAGTACATTATGTCACATTGTACAATAAAAAAACAACTTTATCTTAAATTTAACTAATAACTGCTATACATTTATATTATGTACAGATTTGACCCATTCCTTCTTATTTCTAGCCAGCGTCAGCGTCCTTGCTTCTATCCACGTTGTTCCCCTTCTATCCATGTTTGTCGTGGTCTACTTTTCTTCTTTCTTCTTTGCGTTTTTGCCTGCCAAATTTCTTTCACCGGTTTTGTCTGATCCATTCTCTGAAGATTACCTCACCAACTGAGTTGCCTTCTCTCTATAAATTCGAACATTGACTCTATTTCCAAATCTTCTCTTATTTGAGTGTTCCGTAGTCTATCTCTTTTGGTAACTCCTCGAACTCGTCTAAGGTATTTCATTTCTACTGCCTGTATTTTACTCTTTTGTCGTTCTGTTAGTACCCATGACTCGCAACCAAAGGTTAATACAGGTCTATATATTCAGCCCTGTGATGGATGACCGAAGTTATCGTTAACGTAAAGTTATCCTGTAGTTATGTTATAACCATCGAATTGGTGTGATGTATCATACTTAACTTAACTATTTGCGTTATTTCTTGACAGTTCTTGATCTTATTATCTGGTCACTTTATAACGCGACGTTAAACCTCAAGTTATGAGATAACTCTATAGTTATGCAAGGTTAGGTTCATCTTTTGACTTGTTTTTAGACAGAAATCAAGTGAATTTAGAAGCTAGTAATTTAATAATTAAGAATAGAAGGGTAATACAATTTTAAAAATTATACAAAAATCAAATCGAGCGATAAAGTTGAAATTTTATTTTAAGTACCTACTGAGCTTTCTATCCAGAGTGGCCAGATGATATTTTATAAATCCCCCACTTAGAAACTGAAATTCCCTGAAATTGAAGTTTAAATACCCCAAAGTCCCCAAATTTAAATTGTTGCCGCATTTTAATAAATTATTAGTCAAATGAAGAGAACAGTAAAGCAAAATTCATACTACAATATCAACGAGGGCCATGGGAATAATTCATAGTTCCTATCGTCTTCGATTATATGAGAGTATAATATACAGTTCTATGTACATTCGCAAATTTAATTTACCATGACCCCTTAAAATCATCCATAATTTTTCGCCCCCAAAAAATCCCACTACAATTTCTGCTTAGAAAAATTTCAATAGACGGTTTCAAATTAACCCAAAATTTTGGGAAAATACACCAATCTGGCAACCCTGTTTCTATCTACCGTTTGAAAGCAACTTAGAAACACCAAGGAACCCAAACAGCTGTTTGCTGTTCGGTCATCGGCGGTAGCCGACGACGGGTATGTTCGGAACAATCTGTCGCGCTCACTCCAATTTGTACTATTTGTACATAAGGTTCTCTCTGCTACTTCAAAATTTGTTCCTCAAAACTTCTTTCTAATATAACGTTGATGATATAACTATCTCATAACTGCGAGCGATACATCACACCAAATTTTACCTATATAGTTATGGGCACGTTATTCCTGAGAGTTATCTTAACTTTAACTCAAACGTTAAACTTAACTTTGGTCATCCATCACACGACTGATTGACTTGAACACATTAATTTTTGTTTTTTGTGTTATTTCTTTTTTATTTATGAATTTATTGCTCATTGCATGGTATAGGTTCATGGTTTTTTGAATTCTATTATTAATTTCTGCTTCCTGTTTTCCGTTGTCTGCTAATTCTACTCCTAAGTATTAAAATGTTCGTGCTTGTTCTATATTTACTTCTTCTATTTTTATGTTTATCTTTTCTTCTTCGTCCTTTTCCCTCATGACCATAACTTTTGTTTTATTTTTATTACTTGTCATTCCACATTTTTTAATGTTTCATTCCAGATTTCTTTGTAGTTGTTTCTCATTTCCGGCCAATATGACGACGTCATCGGCGAATGCTCCTTCTGAAATGTCTACTCTTCTTAAAGTTCTACAACCCACATGCATTTTTTTCATTTTTACTTTACATTCTTTAATTATCTCATCCATGTAAATTATAAACAGTGTTGGACTTAATCCTCCTCCTTGTCTCAGTCCCTCGTTCGTAGTAAATGGTTTTGATGTTCTGTTTTGGCTGATGATATAATTATATAATTCACATTGTTGTTGTAAATGTTCTTAATTACCCTTATCATTTTGTTACTTATACCTCTTTTCTCTAATATTTCCCATAATTTTTGCCTTGGTACCGTGTCAAAAGCCTTTTCAAGATCTATGTAAGCCATATAAGCCTATTATTTGCTCGATTGTAAATATATGATCCTGGGTGCTTCTGCCTTTTCTGAAACCGCTTTGTGATTCCTCTAGTGTGCTGTCAATTTTTCCGATTATTTTTTTGTTCAGTATTTTTTCGTATATTTTCATGGCAGTGCTTAACAGTGTTATTCCTCTGTAATTGTTGCAATCTGTTCCATCGCCCTTTTTATAAATCGGCACTATCTGTGCCTTCTGCCAGTCCATCGGAATCTGTTCTTCTCTCCAAACTGCATTAAATATTTTTAATAATAGCTCTGTTGCATTTTGTCCCATTTTTTTTATCATTTCACTGGCTATTCTGTCATACCCTGGTGCTTTTCCGTTTTTCATTTCTACAATAGCATTTATGCTTATAGGGTGTACATTGTCTACTTCTATTCTTTGGTTCGCTACATTGTTTTCTTCTTGATAGCAGTGAGTTTGTAGCATCTCTTGGAAATATTCTGTACATCTGTACATTATTTCATTTTCTTCTGTAAGAATTTCGCCAGTTTTATTCTTTATGTATTCTATTTCTTGATTTTTTTCTTTTCTCATTAATCTTAATACTCCATAGAACAGTTTTTGATTCTCTTTACTCTTTACTTTTTGTTTCTATATTTTCTCCAAATTCTGTCCATTTGTCCTTCTTTGCCTTTGTAACCAGTTCTTTTACTAGTCTCCTGTACATTAATTTCGCTACTTACGGAATTTTGTTGAGATTTCTGTGTCCAGATTTGTGAAGGCATCCACACATTCGATGGTATAGTTCTGTTGTTTCTTGTGATAATATTTTTATTGTCAGGTATTCTGTTGACGGTCAGCTACTGGGTTTTTGTGCCGCTTATTTTAAGCCTTTATTTTCGTGCGTGCTTCAGGAACAATTTCCTTCGCTTTCATTAGGCGTTGCGTGCTTCTTAATGATAGTTACATCGTCTGAATATGCAGAAATTTGTACTGACTTGGTATTTTTTGGTCCCAATATCTTAACAAGATTTGAGGCACTACATTTAACATATTATTCACTCCAAGGAACACCCAGAACAAGGTGATTGGATGACGTAGAACACAACCTGAAAACTATGAATGCTAGACAATGAATGAAAGGACATAGGCAGACAGCTACATACCCATCCAGAGTTATGATGCCAAAAGAATAAGAAGAAGAAGTTTAGATTTATAAATTTAACTATCCCGTATCAAACCTAATTTCAACCATATTATACATAGAGTGTGTCAAAGCCAAATGGAATAAATTCATTACTACGTAAATGAACGATTTTTCAAATAAATCTCGTAACAGGTCGATTTTTATTTTTGAATTATGATTTTTTGTATATATATCATACTAGTGACGTCATCCGCCGGGCCTGATGACGTAATCGATGATTTTTTAAATGAGAATAGGGCTCGTATGCTAGTTCATTTGAAAGGTAATTCAATTATGTAGTCAGTAATATAAACGTTAATATTAATATTTATACAGGGTGTCCAAATATTTTTTAAATTAAATTAATTGATACAAAAAGAAGAATATGCGTAATTTATTTTATTTAAAATACATTTTACTTCTCTCAGAAAACAAATAAAATGTTTATTGGACAAATAAACATAGCTGTTCGCTTAAATTAAATGTTAAAACTGCCAAGAGGCAGGCGGGTGGCAGATGATTGAACATTTAATTTAGGCGAAAAGCAATGTTTATTTGTCAAATAAACATTTTATTTCTGTTTTCTGACAGCAGTAAAATTTATTTTGAATCAAATAAATTACACACATTCTTCTTTTTGTGTCAATTAATTTAATTCAAAAAACTTTTTTTCACACCCAACATAAATAATTATATTAATGTTTATATTACTGAATAGAGAATTGAATTACCTTGCAAATGAGCTAGGACATGACCCCTATTCTCATTTAAAAAAATCACCGATTACGTCATCACCCCCAAACAGATGACGTCACTAGTATGATGTATATGCCAAAAAATAATAATTTAAAAATAAAAATCGATCTCTTCCGAGATTGATTTCCAAAATCTCTCATTCACGAAATAAAGAATTTATTTTATTTGGCTTTGACACACTGTAAGTGTAAAGTAACAAAACAGTGAAAATCTTTCAGTTTTCATATTAAATATTTTCAAAATCAAGTTTTTTTTCATGAATTATTTCACTTATTTTGTCAATTTAATATTTCACTTAAAAAAAGCTCATCTTATTGTTGAGTTAAAACCCAAAACTTAAGGCAGAAGGATCATCTGAACAACCTTCAATTTACCAAGTGCGCCAAAAGGAGGTTTGATCATTAGAGTTTCCATTGTAGGAAAAATTTTCAAATCGGCCTAGAGAATAAGGCAATAGACGACTTTGTACAAGTCGAGTCAACCTGGGATCTTTGATAACTTATTAGAACGCCTGGAATTATACCGTTATACCTTTTAATTATCTTTCTACTCAAACATACATATTACTTTTTCCAAATTCAGAGGTATTTTATTAAAGTTGTCCTTTTATCTACCCCATTGATTCGCTAGTGACATAGTCACAAGGTTCATATTTAAATCCTTGTATATTTTCCTTTTATCGCCATTCACTTTCCTTTAATGTACACTCTGTCCCTTTTCAAAGTTTTATTTGAGTTTTATTCACAAACGGCATATTTGTAAAATCGACTTTTTTGCGAAAAAGTGTTACGATAAAAGGTCTTTATTGACAATACCGAGGATATGAAAGAGCTTTGAGAAATAATTTAAATATTTTTCGACAAACACAGACTCAATGGAGACTACAAAGAATATCAATTTTCAGAATACATTTTAAAAACAAGAATAATAATTTTCTGTTACTGCTCCTTATTTCAAAAGAAACTTATTTCAAACTTATTTCAAAAGAAACAATTATAATTGAAAAAGGAAATGTTCTTGTTAGTAGAACTAAGTAAATATCTTAAATATAGTTTTGAAAATGAATAAATCGATATTAAAAATATTTAATACTAAAAATATAAATTAAAAATAACAGTCCAACAACTTAACAAATTAAAATTGTAAATAAAACAGATTATTTCATTCATAGAAATTTTGACCAATAAAAACGTACAAAATTTAAATCAGCGATTATTTTTTAATAATTTTAATGTCTAATCGTGTAATAAGATCACGTGTTTAATTATGTTTAATCAGATTATTATTATAGTGGGAATTTTCTACCTAGATTATTACAGTGGGAATATTTTTAGGTAGATTGTTTCTGTTTATTTACAACGAATTTCCTAGTTTTGACAACTGTCACAGTTAAGGAGATGAACCATAATATAGTTTTAGTTCTACATAATAGGCGAGTATAGGAGTTATAGGCGATTTAAAATCTGAAAAATGCGAAAATACTCATTTTCAAGGCTTAAAAACACATATTTAGATTAGTATTTTTGAGGTTACCAGACACTTAAATTGAAGTTTAAACATTCAGTTTCAAAATTCTGAAGAGTGATCGGGTCTAACCTTAATTTAGACAGTTGTTTTTTAATTGTTAAATATGCGTGTCTGTCCGGTTTTTTGCCGGAGCGGGGGCTGTATTTCAACAATCTATTTTTCCCCAAAAAAGATTTTTCTTAGGTTCTATGGGACATTCTGAATAAAATAAGTTTCTTGTCATTTTTCACAAAAGTTAATAGCTTTAAAGTTATAAGCGATTTAAAATTAAAAAATGCGTATTTTTGCATTTTTCGGATTTTAAATCGCTTATAACTTTAAAACTATTAACTTTTGAGAAAAATGACAAGAAACCTATTTTATTTAGAATGTCTCAAATAATCTAAAAAATATATTTTTCGGAGGAAAATAGGATATTTTTTAAATAGAGTGCGCCGCACCGGCAAAAAAATCGGATGAACACGCATAATTAACAATTAAATAATAATTGTGTAAATTGAAGTTAGGCTCGATCACTCTGGAGAAATGAAAAAATGAATGTTTAAACTACAATTTAAGTAATTGGCAACCTCAAAAATACTGATTTATATATGAGTTTTTAAGCCTCAAAAATGCGTATTTTCGCATTTTTCAGATTTTAAATCGCTTATAATTCAAAAACTATCAATTTTTGAGAAAAATCACAGGATATCTTTCTTGTTTAAAATAACCCAAAAAACCTAAAAAAATATGCACCAGAGCAAAAAAGAAGATCTTTTCTATTTGTTTAAAAAAATTGTTTAAACAATTTCTGCCCAAAAATTCCGCTCGACACCCTTCAGATTTGTTTAAAGGGGACATTTTTGAATAGGAATCCACAAAGAAACCGAATCAGAATTTTTTTCAGACGGGAGCGTCTCACCACATGGACTATTAGAAATATCTATCAAATGAACTTCCGGACGAGTCAATAGCATTAAAATTTATGCTCCAAGAATTGTTCAAAATTTATCTTTTAAAATTTTTTCCAAAAATGTTATTGTGTTTTTTAAATAACTCCGTTAGTTTTTATATCAGATTCACCTAAACACCATTTGAAAGTTAATTCCAAGGGCTATAAGCCATGTTGAATTTAATCTCTTAAACCCCTTACTTTTTTAAAAATAAAAGGTAGAATGGACCCGGTTACACGGTTCTCGCAGCAAAATTTGAGCTTTAAACGTTTCTATCTCAGTTAATTTTTACTCACAGAAATAGTAAAGAAGGTAAAATATTTGTTACAGAAAATACTAAAATTTGTTTATATATCATTATTTACGTATATTGAGTATTTTTGCAGTTATTATAAAAACAATGAAATCAACTATTTTTAATGGGAATAAGCCACCAAGAATAAGTTTACCAAAAAAATGATTTTATTAACGTTTCTATTATTTTTTTATTATTTTTGACAACGAAACCCGATTTGGGCTTCGAAACGTTAATAAAATCATTTTTTTGGTAAACTTATGGCTTATTCTCATTAAAAATAGTTGATTATAAAAATTCCACAAGGACCTAGCTTCCGAACAACATTAAAAAAAATGAAAATTACGATAATTTTAAATATTCCGATTGTTTTAAGTTTTATCTTTTTGTCAAAAGTATGCATTCTAAACCGGCCAAAATTGTTGAAATGATTACTTATGCTAATATAAAGAAATTCTTGTAAGGAGTACAATAAATTATAATTTTTGCGGAAATGGCATATGTTGTATTTTTCATTTCTTACTAAATAATTCGAAAGGGTTCTCTTATTTTCATCATAACTTGCTTAATTTTGAAGCTAGTAACTTCTTCTGGTGCTCATTTGATAGGTACTCTGTAGTGTTTTGACAAGTGTTTAGCAGGTATATTTTATAAAATGCATCGTTTTCCCGTTATTTAAGCTTGAATACTTAGATTTGAGTACCCGTCGAAAAAAATATACATTCAATTACCCATAACTCACTTTGAATTAACATTATTTTAGTTCTTTTAGTGAGTATTGTATTCAATTTTTTATTGTCTTCAATTTTGGTAATAATAAGTTTTTTGAAAAAGCTTATAGTTATTTAGCTATACGTGAAAAATAGCTTTAAAATATGATTTTTTTTGCGAAAAAACAAAATCTTTGATCTTTAACATCCCAAAAAGTATTGATTTATTTTAATAACTTTATATAACAAATTTTGCTTAGAATTTGTCCCTCTATCGACTTATGGTATTATTTTTAATAAAATAATTTTCACCCCGAGATGGGGTGGCATCCACCCCCAGGGTAAAAGCGCAAGTTGGCATCATGTCACCTTTGTTCCTTGAGGTATCATCTAACTACTCACCAATTTTCATGAAAATTGATGAAGGTTCAACGAAATCGGAGGTGAAAACCTTCAGTGACTGCACTAATATTTATATAAATTATATAAATACAGTATAAAGCTTTTTTTGTATTTTTTTATCGTTAATAAAGAAATGTCAAAGTAATCATTTTGCAATGAAAGCGTATTCAATTTATTTTAGCTACTCATCTTAAAACATGTGCTGGTAGGTTCGAAGCATTTGAAATGTTTTTGTACATACATAACTCAATAAAAAGCTTTCAAATAAAATACATATGCTACAATTTCGATATTCACCCCCGACATAATATAATGAAACTCTGAATGCAAACAAATTTTGAAATCTCCCTTGAAGGCAGAACGCCTCGTCCTCTTATTGTGTATGCCAAAAGGACTCTGAAAGAAATTATATAAACATAAAACAGCAATGTATTGAACAGTCAATCGATTCCAATATACCTTCCAGTACGGCGAGTTGGCTTCTTACGAAGTCCCTTGAGAGTCGTCCTAGACGCCCCAAAATGGATCGGAGCGAGGGGGTTTATTTGACGACGATGCACCGAATGAGAAAAAGATGCGCCCATGTGAAAGTTATTACTAAATAGGTTGTCGAGGGAAATGGAAATAGTAAAAGTTTCAAGGTAGAATTCTAGAAGAATTCGGTTTGAGTATTTTAAAGGGATGTTACTGGAAAACCGCAACAAGGAACTGTGTTATTTTTATATTGCTTCATATCTGTTAGTTATTGTGCACGTTGTAAGCTGTTAAATATAATATATTTTTTGAAGTGAATACTTCTTATCCTTATCCGGTATGGAATTTTGTCGGGACTAAAATCGCATTGACTGGGTTTGGTGTGGTTGCTACCAGTGGAGGCTGGTCAGAGGCTTAGCTTCCCCATAAACTTTTTACACGTGCTACACTGTTTTGTTTACTTTGCTATTTTGCTTCGCGTTAGAGATATCGGAAAAAGTTATTTGAACAAGTTATTCCAAATAATATTCTAACTCCACATACCAAATTTCATCACAAAATTCGCACTTTTAGTTTTTTCATTATTTGTAGTCAGAATCCTAAAATCGCAGAGGAGGCTGCTGGCCGGAAAATCTCACTTGCTAATGCTCCGCGCAGTCCAGCAGCGTGTAGCATGGTAGTTTAAGGAGACCCAGTCGCGAATTTACAAAACCTATACCATTTCAGTCACGGCAGCGTCTGAATTCGAGTAGGGTTTGTATGCAGAATATTAGTTACATATCCTATGCTATTTCGGTCCAGAAATTAACTGTATTGGTGTAGCATTTGCAAACGAAATTTTTGGTTATTATTGAGCAAATGTCTATACTGTTTCAGTCATGTAAGTCAAATATTTACTAAGTGGATTTATTATTATGTATATCATAAAATTTAGATATGTTTTGAAAATTATAATGAATAATGCATATTTGGATAATATTAAAAATTAAAAACAAATGAATAATTACTAAATGTAAGAATATATACAGTATGTCCCTGTAAGTTGGCACCATATGGAAAAATTTTTTATTATTGATTTTACGCAAAAAAGATATTCTTCATAAAAAGTTCTGAATGGTCTAAAACCGAAGATGCAATCATCTGATATTAAGTTTTATTAATAGTATATGAGAGATGTCAAAAAATATGAATTTCTGTTAAGAGTAAAGTAGGTATCTTTATACAGAGAGGGGCTAAATTTAGGAATAAATTCATTTTCTCTAAAATGGACGATTTGGGAGAAAAATCCCGAAATAGGTCGATTTTTATTTTTAAATTACAATTTTTTGGCATATATTTCATACTAGTGACGTCATCCATCTAAGCGTGATGACGTAATCGATGATTTTGTTAAATGGGAATAGGGGTCATGTGGCACCTCATTTGAAAGGGTGTTCAATTCTATATTCAGTAATATAAACAATATCATTATTTATACAGGGTGGCCAAAAAAATAATTTTTAATTAAATTAATTGACGCAAAAAGAAGAAAGTATGTAATTTATTTAACTCAAAATACATGTTATTGCAATCAATAAATAGAAAAAATGTTTATTTCACAAATAAACATTTCTCCTTGCTTAAATTAAATCACAAACAGCCTCCCACGTACATACCTCTTGGCAGTTTGAACATTTAATTTAAGCCAACATCCAATGTTTATTTGCCAAATAAACAGTTTTTTATATTTTCTGACAGCGATAGAAAGTATTTTGATTTAAATAAATTGCATGCATTCTTCGTTTTTCGTCAATTATTATAATTCAAAAATTATTTTTTTGGTCACCCTATATAAATAATGATATTTGTGTTTATATTACTGAATAGAGAATTGACCACCCTTTCAAATGAGGTGCCATATGCCCATTTAAAAAAATCATCGATTACGTCATCACGCTAGATGGACAACGTCACTATTATGAAATAATGCCAAAAAATTATAATCTAAAAATAAAAATCGACCTGTTTCGGTATTTTTTTCCCAAGTCGTCCATTTTAGAGAAAATGAATTTATTCCATAATTTAGCCCCTCTCTGTATAAAGATATGTTACTCTTGAAAGAAATTCATATTTTTTGACATATCTCATATACTATTAATAAAACTTAATATCAGATGATTGAATCTTCGGTTTTAGACCATGCAGAACTTTTTATGAAGAATATCTTTTTTTCGTAAAGTCAATAATAAAAAAGTTTTCCATATGGTTCCAACTTACAGGGACATACTGTATATATTCGTACATTAGTAATTATTCATTTGTTTTTAATTTTTAATATTATCCAAATATGTATTATTCATTTTAATTTTCAAAACATATCTAAATTTTATGATATTATAATAATAAATCCACTTAGTAAATATTTGCTAAATAATAACCAAAAATTTCGTTTGCAAATCCTACACCAATACAGTTAATTTCTGGACCGAAATAGCATAGGATATGTAACTAATATTCTGCATACAAACCCTACTCGAATTCAGTCGCTGCCGTGACTGAAATGGTATAGGTTTTGTAAGTTCGCGACCCGGTCTCCTTAGAGCTGCATTATCGCTTAGCGCACACGCTGCCCGGAGATTGGGCAAGGGCGGCTAATCGGCCAGCAGCCTCCTCTGCGATTTTAGGATCCTGACTACAAATAATGAAAAAACTAAAAGTGCGAATTTTGTGATGAAATTTGGTATGTGGGATTACAATAATATTTGGAACAACTTGTTCAAATAACTTTTTCCGATATCTGTAATGCAAAGCAAAATATCGGTAATTTACCGTGTTTTTGGATTCGCAGTAGGCCGCTTTTAGAATTAAAAAATTCAGTTGAGTATCTTAAAAAATGTGAACCTTTAACTTGAATGGACTGCAAAACTTAAAATCTGTATTTATTTTGATATGCATATCTACTTACAGAGCTAGAATTGTTAACAAATAAACACACAAACTTTGGTAATACACTTTTACAATTAGACTAACTATTTTTAAAATGATATGATATTATGAAATTGTGAATTATGATGATATTATAAAATGTAAATAAAAATGGTCAAAAAAATGGGACCTGAAATTAGTTTTTGTTGCGGATTTTTTTGCTATTGCAAATTTATCTAGATATTTTACAGTTAGGTTAGGTATAGCCTCCCCTATTGTAAAAATCACGAGCCGCCACTGGTTGCTACCCTATGAGGGTTTATTTGTTCAGTTTTTCGAAAAAAAAAATACAACGTCACATGTTTTATACTAAAACTAAATACAGATTTCGAATTTTCAGGTCTTGACGAGCTTCGGGGTGGTTTTAACCCTCTAGAGGGGTTGAATTGTTCAGTTTTTTTGTAAAAAAATATAGTAGGATACATTTTTCTATGAATTAGACATAATGTAGATTCAGAATTTTCTATTATTGACTGGGTTCGAGGTGGTTTCAACCCTATAGGTGTTGATTAAATAAAATTATATTAAATTAAATCAAACTCAGAACAATTAAATATAATAAAATTTAAATAAAATTAAATAAAACTATATTAAATTACAAAACTTTTTATAAAATTATATAAAATTAAAATAAAATTACATAAAATAAATAAGATTAAATAAAATTAAATGTACAATTAAAAAAAATTAATAAAATAAAATAAAATTCAATAAAATTAAATAAAATAATTAAATAAAATTAACTAAAATTCAATAAGATTAAATAAAATTGGGTAAAATTAAAAAAACTATATAAAATAAAATCTAATTGAACAAAATTAAATACAGTTAAGTAAAATTAAATAAAATATGTTTATTGTGTATGCCAAAAGGACTATGAAGGAAATTATATAAACATAAAACAGCAATGTATTGAATAGTCAATCGATTCCAATATACCTTCCAGTACGGCGAGTTGGCCTCTTACGAAGTCCCTTGAGAGTCGTCGTAGAAGCCCCAAAATGGATCAGGGCGAGGGGGTTTATTTGACGACGATGCACCGAATGAGAAAAAGATGCGCCCATGTGAAAGTTATTACTAAATAGGTTGTCGAGGGAAATGGAAATAGTAAAAGTTTCAAGGTAGAATTCTAGAAAAATTCGGTTTGAGTATTTTAAAGGGTTGCTACTGGAAAACCGCAACAAGGAACTCTGCTATTTTTATATTGCTTCATGTCTGTTGGTTATTGTGTAGATTATAAGCTGTTAAATATATATTTTTTGAAGAGACTACTTCTTATCCTTCGGTATGGAATTTTGTTGGGACTAAAATCGTATTGACTGGGTTTTGGGTGGATTCTACACTATGAGGGTTTATTTGTTCAGTTTTTCGAAAAAAATACAGCGTCACATGTTTTATACTAAAACTAAATACAGATTTCGAATTTTCAGTTCTTGGCGGCCTTCGGGGTGGTTTTAACCCTCTAGGGGTTGACTTGTTCAGTTTTTTTGCAAAATATATAGTAGGATACATTTTTCTATGAATTAGATATAATGTAGATTAAGAACTTTCTATTATTGCCTGGGTTCGGGATGGTTTCAACCCTATATGTGTTGATTAAATAAAATTATATTAAATTAAAATTATATAAAATTAAAATAAAATTACATAAAATTAAACAAAATAAAAAAAAATAAAATATAATTACATAAAATTAAATGGAATTAAAAAAAATTAAATTACATAAAATTAAATAAAATAAATAAAATTAAATACAATTAAATAAAATTATTACATAAAATCAAATAAAATTAAATGTAAAATTGAAAAAAAATATTAAAATAAAATAAAATTAAATAAAATTCAATAAAATTAAATAAATTGAAGTAAATTTAAATAAAATTATATAAGATAAAATCTAATTGAACCATATTAAATACAGTTAAGTAAAATTAAATAAAATATGTTTATTGTGTATGCCAAAAGGACTGAGAAAGAAATTATATAAACATAAAACAGCAATATATTGAACAATCAATCGATTAAAATATACCTTCCAGTACGGAGAGTTGGCTTCTTACGAAGTCCCTCGAGAGTCGTCCTAGACGCCCCAAAATGGATCGGGGCGAGGGGGTTTATTTGACGACGATGCACCGAATGAGAAAAAGATGCGCCCATGTGAAAGTTATTACTAAATAGGTTGTCGAGGGAAATGGAAATAGTAAAAGTTTCAAGGTAGAATTCTAGAAGAATTCGGTTTGACTATTTTAAAGGGATGTTACTGGAAAACCGCAACAAGGAACTGTGCTATTTTTATATTGCTTCATATCTGTTAGTTATTGTGCACGTTGTAAGCTGTTAAATATATTTTTTGAAGTGAATACTTCTTATCACTCAGTATGGAATTTTGTCGGGAAAATCGTATTTGGCGTTATTCAAAAATCGTGACGAGAGTGGTAGGTAATCTTGCAGTATACCATGACCATAATATACATATTTATGTATACATCTTATTATCTTATTTTAACTTTTTTAGTAAACTAAGTACAGATCCCCAATTATATATTGTTTGACTAGTTTCGGGTGGTTTCAAGAATAAATACCGAATTTTAAATTATTTATTTTCTGAAAAAATATTGCGGCACATGTTTTTATGGTAAAACTAAGTATGGATCCCGAATTTGAAATTATTGACTAGGTTCGGAGTGGTTTCAACCCTATAGGGATATATTTCTACAGTTTTTCGAAAAAACAATAGAACGGCACATGTTTTAATACTAAAACTAAATATAGATTCCGAATTTTTAATTCTTGACTGACTTCGGGGTGATTTTAGCCCTGTACGAGTTGATTTGTTCAGTTTTTCCGAAAAATATAGTGCGACATTTTTGGGATACGGACGTTTCGCCCCCGCCGTTTCGGCCCCGACCGTTTCGCCCCGGACCGTTTCGCCCCCGCCGTTTCGTCCCCAGCCGTTTCGCCCCCGAACCGTTTCGCCCCCGGGATTTTACCTAACATTTTTAACTAGTTGCATTGAGTTATAAATACAATATTAGTAATACATTTACCTATTGATCATTTTTTGTTCTTAGTTTAGGTTAGGTTAGGTCCGTAAATTGTAAGTAAGGCAAAATTAGTTTTCTGAGAACAAAATCCTTTGTGTAACAAAATATGTAAAATTATTTCTGAGAACAATTATGTATTAATCCTGTCTATCTACTATAAATATGTGTAACAAAGCACTTCTAAGAAAAACAAACAAAAAAATGAGCAATAGGTAAATGTATTACTAACATTGTATTTGTAACTCAATGCAACTAGTTAAAAATGTTAGGTAAAATCCCGGGGGCGAAACGGTTCGGGGGCGAAATTGCTGGGGACGAAACGGCGGGGGCGAAACGGTCGGGGGCGAAACGGCGGGGGCGAAACGCCCGTAAACCGACATTTTTATATGAATTAGATATAGATTCAGAATTTTCTATTATTGACCGGGTTCAGGGTGGTTTAAACCCTCTAGGTGTTGATTAAATAGAATTATATTAAATTAAAATTAGATAAAATTAAATCAATATAAATAAAAAAACTAAAATTAAATAAAACTAAATAAAATTAAACAAATTTAAATAAAATCTGAAAATAAAATAATTAAAATTAGAAAAAATTAAATAAAATTGAATGAAATTTAATAAAATTGAAAAAAATTAAATCAAATTATGTAACATTAAATAAAATTAAATAAAAAATTAAATAAAATTAGCATTTAATGCTAGTCAACGAGCATTTAATGATAGTCATTATGATGCTAGTATGACGGATACGAAACGAGCTACGTAGCTGCTAGTTCCGTATAAAATACGAGCATCATAATAATAATTAAATGTAAGTTGTATACATGATTTTTGCTATGATCATTCACAACAAAAAGATATAGGTATTCAAATTTATTTATTTTATAATACACACAAATTCAGTAGTTATATGATTAAATTAATTATTCTGTTGATACATTATTTCTATTTTGAATATTACAATTATTAAAATGAATTTCAAGTTAAATTTTCAATATCCCTATATATCAAAGCCACAATTATTAGTTTGAGATTAAACTTTCAATATAGGTACCTATGCATTTGATTTGACATTACTCATTGCGCAGTTGCCACAGCCAGTGTGGTCAGACAGAACGTCAACTCGCGATTCTATTGGTTAAAAATCTATATCGTAATGAAAATCTGTATTATAATGGCCTATTACGTATGATACAGGTATTGAAATCATAATTGATGTATTAAAGTATGAGAATAAAATTATTGATATATGTAGTAAAGTATGAGAATAGAAAAAGTTACTATTGTTACTAAGAGGTCTTAATTTGTGGCTATTAGGTCCAGTTTGTGTAGCCTTCGAGAGTTGGTGTATAGTCTGGCACTCAACTTAGTATATGTTTGACAGTGACACGTAGGTATTGAGGATTGCTTTGACTCATTAACCACATTGTGTAAGACGGCAATGTCCAATTCTTAGTCTTCTTATGACAACTTTGTCCCTTCTACTAAATTGCTCGTATTTTTAAGATAGCTCTTAGCCACTTGATCTGCATTTTCGCTTCCTGTAATATCTACGTACGATGGAATCTAAATAATTCTTATCTTTTGTAAGATATTTTTTTAATTATAGAATAGACGTATTAGAACGATCACAATTCTTTCTTCAATGTTTTTTTGATTATTTCATTCATAGGAGATTCTGACCAATAGAAAGCTACAGAAATCTGAATTAAATCGATAATTTTTGATAATTTCCCGTCGTTAAGTATATTACGTCAGATGCCCTTCGTTGCTACGAAAAAATACATTCAGTGACATTAATGACAATTAATGTTTTAAAAATTATAAAAGTGATGACTTTCAATCGTCAAATATTTATAAAAACTGTGTGTTTAATGGTACTTACATAAATAAATTACAATAAAATTTTGGTTTTGAACAGTTTTATTCATGAAATAATCGCAACAAATTGCACTCGACCTCTGAAATTAATATAGAATTTTTGCTCTCGTGACACTTTGACATAATTTCAGTCGCCTTCGGCTCGTGAAATTACAACTGTCAAAGTGTCACTCGGGAAAAATTCAATAATTTCAGAGCTCTTGTGCAATTACTACTAAAAATTTTATTTTGCCTTTGTATTATATTTTAACAACAGAATATATTTAAACAAAAAAGATTGGGAAAAACATTTCACGAACCTATACAAAAACAACAACAAGGCCGATTCAGAGGATGAGGATATAAGAGATAACAGAGATGAAAAGGAAGGTGCACCTACTTATCAGGAATTCATGGAGGTACTAAAACAACTAAAAGTAAACAAAACGCCAGGGCCAGATGAAATCAACAACGAACTGATCGTCAACGAAGGAGACCAGCTCACGAAGCGAATGCACAAGTTAATGGTTACAATTTGGAAGGACGAAAGCATGCCCATAGAATGGAAAAATGGGCATATCGCACCAATCTTTAAGAAAGGAGATCCAACTAAGTGCTGCAACTACAGAGCAATTATGCTACTAAATACAACGTATAAGATATTGACCACAATTATAAGAAACCGACTAAATCAATACACAGAAAAAATTATAGGACCATACCAACAGGGCTTTAGAAAAGGAAGATCAACAATATATGCAATACACGTCCTACCACAAACAATTGAAAAAAGCTATGAACATGACATAGAATTACACATACTATTCATCGATTTCCAACAGGCCTTCGACAGCATATACAGACAACAATTATTAAAAGAAATGAAAAAAATGGAGATACCGGCAAAATTAATAAGACTAACTAGAATGACAATGAAAGACTCAACAGCAAAAGTTAAAACAAATGAGGGAGATACAAACGCCATCAAAATGGAACTTGGGGTAAGACAAGGAGATAGTCTGTCAACGACACTATTCAATATCGCTATAGAGGGAGTAATTAGGGACACAGGCCTGAAAAAGACAATTATTCAAAGCTCAACACAGATCATAGGATATGCGGATGACCTAGGACTGATAGCACGAGATAGAAAAAGACTAGAAGAGGCACTTTAACCCTTGTAAGAGAAGCAAAGACGAGAGGATTAATAATCAATCAGAATAAAACAAAATACCTTATAAGCACAAGAGACAATGTAAACAGAATAACAGAAATAAAGATAGGTGAAAATACATTCCAGAGAGTAGATTGCTTCAAATACCTGGGGGTGATGGTGGACGGCAAAAACGGAAGGAGTATAGAGATAAACGAAAGAATTAAAGCAGGTAATAGAGTATATTGGAAATACCACCGATTACTCAAGGACAAAAACCTGAGCAAAAAAACAAAATCAAAAATATATACAGCAGCAATTAGACCAGTGATAACCTATGGAGCAGAAGTAATGTGCCTTACGAAAAAAGACGAAGAAAAGTTAAGAATAATTGAGAGAAAAATTTTGAGAAGAATACATGGCCCAGTGATGACAGAAACAGGGGAATATAGAAGGCTGATGAACCATGAAATAATAAATATAATTGAAGGAGAAGATATAGTAAAATTCATTAAAGCACAAATACTCAGATGGTTTGGACACACACAAAGAAGAGGGGTAGAAGAACTGATCAGGAAGATAGTGAACTGGAGACCAGTAACAAATAGACCAAGAGGAAGACCAAAAATAAGATGGGAAGATCAACTGCTAGACGATATATCAAAGATGGAAATTGCAAACTGGAGAGAAAAGATTCAGAACCGGAGTGAGTGGAAGAAGATAGTAGAGAAGGCAAAAAAAATCACAACCTATGAACGATGACCTAAAGGAAACCGCGGACTAATCCACCGCGTGAAATGGATTAAAAGAGCTCATAGTATTTGAGCGACCTATACTCTAACAAGAGTGAACGGTCCATATAATAATTATATTTTAATAATTATTCATGTTACCTATATATGTTTATAATATCAAGTATCAGAAAACAACAATTTTAACAAAAAGGTGTTGAAAAATTCACCCATTATCTTCTTCTATCTATCAGAAAGCATGTTAATTTCTGAGATGCATTTTTTGACAAGCACTTGAATAACTGATCTAAACAAAATAATAACGCTGATACTATCAATAACCCAGTCAGCAATGACTAATATTAAGCATTGCTCTATTTATATTTCTTTGAAAGCAACGTCAGATTTCACCTCCCTTTGTTTAGCGATCAAACAAATAAACGTTATCATAATGGATTAAAAAATAAAGATAACATTCCTACATTTCAATTATTGGTTAGTCAAAACATGTTTATGTTTGGGCTCTCCATGCTTATGAAAATATTACATAGGTTGTCACGGACATGGCATGAAATATTATTATTTATTATTTGCTAAATACAAGGATAGATCGAACAAATCTTGACAACATTTTAGTTATTTCAAGGTAAAATTAAGTTAATCTTAGAATCAAATTTTTTCAAATCAGCAAGGTAAATTTGGAAAGCTACTTTAAGTACTTATACCTGTTTTCTTCTAGTTTAAAGTTCTAAACATAACTATTGGAAAGAGAACGATCAAAAATGCATCTCTGAAATTGTGTGTGTGTTTGTTTTATTGGCACTAGTTTAAGCAACCAACTGGCCAGTCAATGTGATTTCAGTTCTCTCTTTTACAAAATATATGCTTAGTATCTAAATTTAAAACTATTATTACTACTACTAAGTTTTTTACTGTTTTTTTATTATTTTTTTATTATATTTTTAATTATATTTTTTATTTATTTTTTTTTAGTGTTTTGTTTTTTATGTATTTTTTTTTTATTTTTTTTACTACGCTAAGACCTAAGCCCGATTTAATACCTCGGAGGTTTAGATCTTCTTAGTAACTTTTTATTTTATTTTATTTTATTATTTTTTTTTATAATTTTTTTTATCAGAGCTTTAATTTTAAACAATTAACATGGTTGTATAAAATTTTATAAACATCTAGATTGTTTGATTGTAAAAGGTATAATATAAGATTAAAAGGAAATTGTACATTAACTTGAACTAGATTGGTATAGAAATTTGATATTTTAATAAAATGTAAAGGGCATTCTAACAGCATATGTTGTAGATCAGCTAGCTCTCCAATAAACATTCATCATTATCTACAAGTCCTATTTCTCTTTTGTAGACTGGAGTCAGACAGTGATTGGCTCTTATTCGCTAAATCGTTTTGATAAAGCCTCTGTTGGAAACTTGATTAAACCATGTCTTGATGGGAAGTGTAGGCTGGATTTTTTTGTAATACTTTCCTTTGTCTGAATTGTTGTATTGTTCCTGCCATTTCGTCCGTTTGATAGACCTGATAATAGAAATTATGTCTCCCATAGGAAATTGATAGGTTTGCAGAGCGGATTCCTTCATTCTTGCTTTTTTAGCCAGATTATCTACTATTTCGTTGTTTTTTATACCAATGTGTGCTTTTATCCAGCACAATATTATATTTTTGCACGATTTCAAAGCAGCACTGTTCATTGCTATGATGTCACTGATGATATAATTTTCTTCAAAATTATGTACATTATATTTCAGTTTCTTTACAATGCTTTGGCAGACCGTAAATATAACATAATTGAGTTCTTTTTGATTAATACATATTTTATATGCTTCTTTGATTGCAATGAGTTCAGCTGTGAAAATTGTCATTTTATCAGGTAATCTGTTGTTTATTTTGATACTTTTTTGTGGGTAATATATAGCATATCCAACATCCAACTTTTCCTTCCATTTTTGAACCATCCGTATATAATTTCTGATAACTCCCCCAGTTGTTTTGTACACACTGAAGGTGGTCTATTTTAGTAAGGAAGTCTGTCGCACGAATATTACTTAAATGACAGTTAACTGGAGATAAATAATCTTCATAATTTAATTTTCGAGACGAGCTTTGTTCTATTTGATTATCTTTATATAACAGCACATATGTATGTAACTTCCATAAATGTGGCGACTATAGAACCATCTCCTTTATCTCACATGCCAGTAAAATAATGCTACACGCAATCAATGAGATACTGAAAACTTTCCTACAAAGAAAAATACCTCAAGAACAAACTGGATTTATCAAAGGTAGAGGTACTCGAGAATATCTTCTGAGCATAAGACAAATAGAGAAATCTAGTGAATTCAATATCCCACTTATGGCAGATATTAAAGGAGGTAGGTGTACCACAACACTTAATTTCACTTATAACTGGACCATTTTACGAACACACTACTAGAAGAATTAAAGTACTTAAACCACTCTCGACCGAACTCTATCCAGAACAAGGTGTCAGACAAGGATGTATACTGACTCCACTATTCTTTATATATGTGTGGAGCATATTATGAGAAGAGCGCTTGAAGAGTGGGAACAGGTCATCTCAATAAATTGCCGAAAAATAAATAAAAATTAAAACGAAAGCCAGTTGTTCCGTCTGCAGTTAAACATCTCAAAGATAAAGATCATAATAGTGAGTAGACCAGTGAGCTCATACTTATATCTGGGATCATTGATCACAAACACAGTCACTATAGGAAAAAATAAAGCACATGTGATCTAGCAAAAGTCGCCTTATGATAGATGTCCAAAATATGGAAGGACTCTCAAATTTCATCATCATCATCATCATCATCATCATCAGTAGCTCGACAACCCTTTTTGGGTCCTGGCTTGTTCTAGATTTTCCGCCATTCTGTTCTGTTCCTTGCTTTGTTCTTAAAGTTGGTAATCTCAAGTGTTTTCAGATCTTGTTCCACTTGTTCCATGTATCAAGTTTGTGTCTTCCCTTTGACCTTCTCCCTACTGGTGTCTGCCTCATTATATGTTTTGGTGTTTCAGTCTCCAACATCCGTTCAACATGGCCCATCCAGCGCAGAAGTACGATCTATATGGATGTTATGACGTCGGGTTCGTTGTATGCTGCATTTAGTTCAAAATTATATCTTCTGCGCCATACGTCATTTTCTTTCACCCCCTTATATATCTGTTTAAGGATTTTTCGTTCAAACTCTCTCAAATTTCACGAACTCTAAAAATGAGATTGATCAACTGCTTAATATTCCCAATATATACTAACATACGGATGTGGATCTTGGACCCTAAGACAAGCGGAAAAAAGAAAGATAGGTGTCACTGAAATGTTCTGTTGGAGAAAAATATTACGAATTTCATGATCAGACCACAGGATAAATAATTCAATTGTAAATGAGCTAAAAATCAGCAAACAGCTCTCCTGCAAAGTCCATCTCCAACAATTAAAATACTTTGGACATGCTATGACAACATACACCGAAAACATGGAAATACTTATCCAAGGAAAGTTAAAAGGCCGAAGATCATGAGGAAGATCCCAACAAGATTCTTCTTCTTGATGTGCCTATCCGTGACGAATGTTGGTGATCATCATAGCAATCTTCACTTTATCTGCAGCAACGCGGAAAAGCTGGACAGATGTTGTGTTGAATCAGATTCTGAGGTTCTTTAACCAGGATGTTCTTCTTCTTCCTGGACCTCGCTTTCCAAATATTCTTCCTTGCAGGATGGCTTGTCGGAGGGCATATCTGGATTCATTTCGCATAATGTGTTCAAAGTATTCCAACTATCGAATATTTGATGGTGGTTAGTACTAGTGTTGCCCAAATGCAAGACCAAGACGAGACTTAGACATTCTTGGTCTTGGTCTTGCGCCAGTACACCTGGTCTTGGTCTTGGTCTTGGTATTGCGCTCCCGGTCTTGGTCTTGGTCTTGGTATTGCGCTCCCGGTCTTGGTCTTGGTCTTGCAGCAAGAGTCTTGCAAGTCTCGCAGTTGCCTATTAGCCTATTGCATATCTTTGAACAACGTGACAGAGATGTACATTTTAAGCTAGAATATCATAGCCTTAGTAAAGACCAGCCAAATTAATAAATATCTAGACGAGCGGTTCTCAATTTGGGTGCATGTACCACTGGTGGTACATATCATTATTTGCGGTGGTACACAAAACGCAAACACAGCTAAAATCAGCACCACAATTATTATTATTATACTTAATTAGATTACCTAGCTAGATACCTATTTCAGTTAGCTGGTAACAAAAATAATAAAAAGTATTTTGTGGTTCATGACTTAAAAAGATTAAGAATTACTGATCTAGACAACTGATACCGGGTGGAGTTTAAACCCATGATTTAAGTGATCCGTGCCTATGTTCTAACTAACTAAAGTTTATTAGAAACTTATATATTTTATTATATTAATACAGGGTAGCAAAGCCATATCCATGATGAACGGCATTCTGTGAGACCAGACAATATCTAAAGCGAACAAACAGCTCATATACAATAGCATACTTAAAAGTATAATCACATATGGCAGTGAAGTTTGGCCACTGAAACAAAGAACGGAGAAAATGCTACTAGTAACAGAAATGGACTTCTGGAGAAGAGCAGCAGGCAAATCAAGAAGAGATCGATACCAAATGAGAGAATACGATAAATGATGGGAGTCACACATACAATAATTGATGACATAAAAACAAAACAACGAGTATGGTACGGCCATGTACAGAGAATGCCAGATGACAGGATCCCTAAGCAGATTTTGGCATAGACACCACAAGGGAGAAGAAAAAGATGAAGGCCGAGAAGAAGCTGGAGGGAGGGAATTGAAAAAGAACTAGAGGAAAGAGAAATCCCTCCAGGTCTATGGTTAAACAGAGAAGAATGGCGGTTAGGAGTCGGAAGGCGTCGAAGAACGCTGTAAACCGATAGTAATAGTAGTAGTAGTGTATTTTATTATCCAATATAAGCAAATGTAATGTCCAATATAAGCGAAAATATGAGGTTATCGTTGTAATTTCAGTATTTTATTAATGCTAGAATATTCCACAGAGTGATGCTAGCTCTGTGAAAAAACACACTTTTATTGGTACACCCGGTCGACAGTGACAATAATAATTGACCTGATCTAGACAACTGATACCGGGTGGAGTTTAAACCCATGATTTAAGTGATCCGTGCCTATGTTCTAACTAACTAAAGTTTATTAGAAACTTATATATTTTATTATATTAATACAGGGTAGCAAAGCCATATCCATGATGAACGGCATTCTGTGAGACCAGACAATATCTAAAGCGAACAAACAGCTCGTATACAATAGCATACTTAAAAGTATAATCACATATGGCAGTGAAGTTTGGCCACTGAAACAAAGAACGGAGAAAATGCTACTAGTAACAGAAATGGATTTCTGGAGAAGAGCAGCAGGCAAATCAAGAAGAGATCGATACCAAATGAGAGAATACGATAAATGATGGGAGTCACACATACAATAATTGATGACATAAAAACAAAACAACTAGTATGGTACGGCCATGTACAGAGAATGCCAGATGACAGGATCCCTAAGCAGATTTTGGCATAGACACCACAAGGGAGAAGAAAAAGATGAAGGCCGAGAAGAAGCTGGAGGGAGGGAATTGAAAAAGAACTAGAGGAAAGAGAAATCCCTCCAGGTCTATGGTTAAACAGAGAAGAATGGCGGTTAGGAGTCGGAAGGCGTCGAAGAACGCTGTAAACCGATAGTAATAGTAGTAGTAGTGTATTTTATTATCCAATATAAGCAAATGTAATGTCCAATATAAGCGAAAATATGAGGTTATCGTTGTAATTTCAGTATTTTATTAATGCTAGAATATTCCACAGAGTGATGCTAGCTCTGTGAAAAAACACACTTTTATTGGTACACCCGGTCGACAGTGACAATAATAATTGACCTGTCTAGCAACAATAATATTACAGCGATATTTATAAAAATAAGACAACATATTGAAAAAATCACTTACATCGGACAACAGGCTTAGGAAATTCAAGACATTAACAATGACCTGTTTTTAAGGTGGTGAGTAAATTTTTTGGAGAAGTGTATATCGTTAATAATTTCGGTATTTTATTTACACTGTTCCTTTGTCTCGTTATCATATTATTCATACTTTTAGTGTGATCATTCAGTGATCTCATAGCATAGGTCATAGCACATTAAGCAAAAACAATACATAATAGTCTTACTATTCTATATACCGTTTAAATTCCTAGAAAACTAATAATGACAAAAATGAATTACTTATTAGGTATATTTTTTATCAGCAAGGTGACATATTTTTAAAAAGTTTGGATACGATATTTGATATTACTATCGGCGTCGCAAAGCAAGAATGTTATGTTATGATTAGAAGGCGACTATTCTCATAATAGGTCTGGATCCCGCGTATGAAAAAAAAGTTGATTAATAGCAAGCTGAAAATTTGTTAAGAGCTTAAGGGTGTCTAGTCGGACAAAGTTTGATATATGGGAACACTGGAACAGCGGAAGTTTTAATTGTGGAACAGGTTAAAAATTTGGAACGGTCAGACCACGAAAACGTCACATGTATTTTGTCCGACAGAACTTCCAATTGATTTGTTACCCTTTCATTAAACTCTCATGCAAAAATTAGACTGCTATTTATCACCTGTCATAATAGGTCTGGATCCCGCGTATGAAAAAAAGTTAATTAATAGCAAGCTGAAAATTTGTTAATAGCTTAAGGGTGTCTAGTCGGGCAAAATTTGATATATGAGAACACTGGAACAGGGGAAGTTTTAATTGTGGAACAGCTTCAAAATTTGGAACGGTGAGACCACGAAAACGGCACATGTATTTTGTCCGACAGAACAGACTTAAACTCTTCGAACAGAGATTAAACTCTCATGCAAAAATCAGACTGCTATTTATCACCAAATGGGAGTTTTAATGAGTGGAACATGTAGAATATGTCAAATGACAGGAATTATGACAGGTGATAAATAGCAGTCTGATTTTTGCATGAGAGTTTAATCTCTGTTCGGAGAGTTTAAGTCTGTTCTATCGGACAAAATAAATGTGCCGTTTTCGTGGTGTGACCATAGAGGTATATATTAACATAGAGGGAGCCTACCTTCCGCGCTTCCTGACGACAAGATCTCATGGACTGGTTTACTGCATCTCTTTCTAACACATTGTATCGAAAATCTATGATGACATTCAGTGTGAATATAGGCACGGAAGAGGAGGACAACTGTAGCAGCTTTACTGTGGCTTTACTATGCGTAAGAGTGAAACAGCACTAATCCAAATAAAAAAGATGGTGTCGTCACTTCGCTCTGAAAGACACTCTCTCTATGCTAATATATAACTCTATGGGTGTGACCGTTATAAATTTTTAACCTGTTCCACAATTAAAACTGCCCCTGTTCCAGTGTTCCCATATATCAGAGTTTATCCGACTAGACACCCTTAAGCTATTAACAAATTTTCAGCTTGCTATTAATAAAATTTTTTTTATACGCGGGATCCATACCTATAATTCCTGTCATTTGACATTAGTGTTCTACTCATTACATACAGTGTTCCACTCATTATCATGCCCATTTGGTGATAACTCGTGGTCTGACCGTTCCAAATTTCTAAACTGTTCCACAATTAAAACTTCCCCTGTTCCAGTGTTCCCATATATCAAAGTTTGTCCGACTAGACACCTTTAAGCTATTAACAAATTTTCAGCTTCTTATTATTCAACTTTTTTTTCATACGCGGGATCCAGACCTATAACCCGGACAACTAATTTCAGAGAAGTCGTCTGATGGGAAGGAAAATACAAAATATCTTATTTTTACATTGTAATAATGACCTGAGTACGTGTCAAATGTGTCAAGTGTTCTTTAAATGGATATTTTGACTCGTTATGTATGTTTATGGTATTGTTCGTAGTGAACATAAGTCCAATTTTACAATTTTTGTTAAAATTTTTTTTTGTTTCTCATAAAATATGTAAGAATATAGCCGAACTAATATACATACTCCCTAAAACGACCCTCAGTTCTATTTGCTAGACGCAAGAGTCTCGCAGGCTGTCTTGTTCTTGCTCAAGTCTTGCACGGTAAGTCTTGGTCTTGGTCTTGCTAAAATTAGGCGGTCTTGGTCTTGGTCTTGGTCTTGCGAAAACGCAAGAACAAGACCAAGACTGCAAGACCAAGACCGATTTTGGGCAACACTAGTTAGTACTTCTAGGTTCTTCCCCATTCTTCTAAGAATTTCCTCATTTGTGACCCGATCAGTCCATGGGATCCCAACAAGATGGATCGACCAAATTACAAGAATATGCAAAAGACCTATGCATGAGTTAAAAGAAGTCACCACAGACAGATAGAGATCTTCGAAAACAGAGATCTGAAATCTTTCAATTTGCTGCGCAATTTTCTTTGCGTAATAATCTTCTACAAGGTATTATAAAGTTTATTATTATTAGAAAAAATTAAGAAAAAAAAGATGAATGAAATCGGTAGTCTATTGACAGTTTCCGAAGAAATTATTATATTTTTTCAATACAGAATCATAGAAGGATTTCGAAACTAATATCATTTGTAAACAAAATTTAAAACCCACAGTATGGTGGAGATATGTAGATGATGTGTTTTCAATATGGCCTCATAGATGAGAATTGTTGGATACATTCCTAAATATTATAAACGATCAAGAAGAGACAATAGAATTTACAATGGAAAAGGAATATAATAACACCATACCTTTCCTCGATGTTTTAGTCTCAAAGAAGGATACTGAATATAGTGTATAGAAAACCAACATACATCAACAGATATCTTAATTACAAATCAAATCACAACATCAACGTTAAAAAGGGAATCATTAAATCCCTATATGATAGAGCCAAAATTACTTGTTCTAACGAAAATTCATTCTTAGAAGAAAAACATTGTTAGCATCTGTTTTATTAAAGAATGATTATCATTTATCGTTTATAAATAAGCAATTGTCAAAATTGGATCGGATGGAACAGAATAACTTAGAACGGGATCCTATAGCATTCACAAGAAATAATACGAGGAAAATATCAATACCATATATAAAAGGACTATCCAAGAAACTTACAACGATAGGAAATAAATTCAACATTTCAACAACATTCAAAACAACAAACACATTGAGATCTATTCTATCTAAAACTAAACCTAACAATGAACAAGAAAGAACAAAGAATTGTATTTATAAAATGCCTTGTGAATGCGAACAATTTTATTTAGGTGAAACATCAAGACCATTAAACGTTAGAATAAATGAACATCAGTCTTATATTAAAAATAGAGAATTTGATACATCTCAAATATGTCAACACGCATGGGATAATGAACATAGAGTTCAGTGGAGAGACTCAAGTATAGTCCTGAATGAAACAGATAGTAAAAAGAGGAAAATCAAAGAAGCGGCTCTAATTATGTTAAATGAAACTAATTGTGTCGCAAATCATCCCTCGGTAGAATGCAGTAGGATGTGCTTACCCATAGTAAAAGAGGAAGTCAATAGAAAGAAAATACCACAGTTAGTATTCAATAATTAGTAAGTCAATAACATATCGAATTAAGTAGTACATAATATGTTGTATTTTAGTATTATTTATATATCTATGTATTATTAATATTATTTATAATTTAAAATAACATATGTACATATTAAGGTCAGAATTTGGTATTAGAGAGTATGGTTTTGAGAGTAAACTAAAGTATACTTTCGATGTCGGGATAGTATCACGAGGTTTTTGGCTGGTTTTCCCTCGTGATTTACTATGGAATCTCTAACGCGAGAATTTTACTGTCACCGTTGCATATGGTTGTCTTTTTAAAGACAGATCACATGCTATGATTTTTTTGTGACGGATATTCTTGAGTTAGGCTGATTTCATGTAATCGAATGAACTATCTTTCAGTAAAGTCGTCCTAGGAACGCAACTCATAAATATTGGCAATATCATTTTAAAATCTTCTACTTTAAAATGTATAATATATGTCTGATTTGCCGATATAAACAAGTCAGATTTAAATAAATTATTACAAGAATTTTTTACTAAGCAACAACATTTTTGTTTAATATATTAATATTTTGTATTTTGACAACGACGTCCGATTTGGACGTCGAATCGTTAATAAAATCATTTTTTAGTTAAATTGTGGCTTATTTCCCATTAAAAATAGTTAATTACAAAAATGAAACAAGAAAATAGCTTCAGAACAACATTAAGAATCATAGAAGGCTGCACATACAACTAAACGTAGCTATATGAGAAAATAAAAAAAAATATGTGCCAGTCAAGGTGTAACAACTAGCTGATGATTTTCTGTTGGAGTGAATGAAAAGGGAGTGGTAAACTCCAACAGAAGTAGTAAAGAAGAAGATCTACTTAATGTAGCCAAAGGACAAAAATGTGTGGCTTCTCCGTTGAAGAAGCTGGAGTAACTAAAATACAACTTTGTAGTAGTATTTGTATGGAAGGATGCCAAGACAAAGAATATCGAATTGATACAGGACTAGAGATGAGAAATCATTAATAGATAGATATAACTTGAATGGCTAGCTAAATATGTATGAGAAGGGCCACTTGACACTCAAGGAAGGATTCGGCCAATTTGCACGGCTATTTTTGGCCAGACAATAGATTAAAGGAAGTGACAATGATGGCTCGAAAAGAAGATATGAAGATAATGTTCAGAAAATAGATAGAGTAAATATAATAATATACTGAAAATAGAATGAATTTTTGGGCGCCAGAAGAAGGATAACTAGGTTAACGCTCTTCCAGGTATTCTACGCTGCTATAGAGTATGTTAAATTTGTAGTACAAGTATGTGAAAAGTTATTAAAGATTATTAAATTATAAAATATACTACTAAAAATAAAGGAGTAATAAGAAAAAAAAATCACAATAAATGTATATTTATTGAATGTAACTACTAGATCTTTTTAACAATCTCTGAGTTAGGACAAGTAACTAGTGTGTAACTCTAACATGACAGGAAAAAGTGATACTAGTGAAAGTCAATTACAAAATCATCATACAACTATGATCTAAGAATACTCTTTATAAGGTTAGAAAAACTGACTACGGGTACCTCTAATACAGGAAGTACAACTTACAACTAGGTTAGTAGAACCCTCACCAAATAATAATTGTACGTTTATAATACGTACACCTTAATTAAATACTACCTGATACTATATATAACATATAAATACCTCACTGTGAGTGGGACAGGCACAAGCCTTATTGAATAAATAAACTTACGAGTGGATACACAGATCCTTTTCCTAACTCGTGGTTTATAATAGTAATAATAACAAGTGAAACCAAAAACTAATCTGAGGGATTAGAATCCAGAAGTTCATATGAATTTAATAAATTAAAGTTAAAGTTAAATAAAGTTAATAAGTTAAAGTTAAGTAAAGTTAATAAGTTCAAGTTAAATAAAGTTAATAATTACAATTTTGACTAATATGTGAAGTTAATTTTTAAAAATTTAATTAAACATATACTAAAATAATGGAATGAGTTTAAATAATTATACAAAAGTGGAACACAGCCTAAAAATAATCAAGATAAGAGTACCGACTACTATTATCAGGGAAAATATCTGAGCTCAGAAATTTATACCTTTATAGATTGCAGAGTGTTGGGGAACGCTATCAATTAAATATTATGTTGTAAAGAAAAAAAAACCTATAAAAAATATAAAGCAGGAAAAATGTGTGTGCAATTGAACTATAAAAAAAAATGTACTAAATATCACAAAACCAGTCTGTCTTTAATAAGAGCACAGTAAATGTTCCCAAACAAACCACTCTTTCCTAATCTTGAAGTTGATGTAATGAGCACCCAAGGGTGCTAACTCTCGCTAGCAGCTGTCCTGCTGGAGGTACAGGAGAGGAAGACTGGTAGAAAGCAGCTGAAGGTACTCAAAACTGTTGGAAAGCAGCTGGAGGTACTCAAAAAAAGAAAATGTGGAAATAATCCAGGCTGGTCGCCTATTGATTGTTTCTCTCTGTGTGGTCTGGCCTTGGTGTTGTTGTAGGGTGGCTTTAAGATTTCATGGTAGGTGCTAAAAAAAACACAGTGTGGTGTTACTACCAATCTACCAATGTCAAAAAAAAGAAGCAAGAGGTACGAGGAGGTGTTTTTATTCCTATGGGAATAAGAAGAAATAGGTCATTAAGTCCAAAAACTTGAATGACTAGACAGCTTGACCTTTTATCAGGTTGCTATCAGATGACCTTGGTCAAATAACACAAGTAATTTCCAATTGAAATACAAAATATAATTACTGTGAAAGAATATTTTATTATAATATATACACCGGTATATAGATATATTATACAAGGATGAAATATAGTAAGACTAAGCGATGGATACTTATTTGATCATCGTTCAAAAGATAGGAGTTCTGTAGACTTGAAAGGAATATAAAAAATGGAGTTTAAATTAGCTCTATTTTCCAACTGGAAGCACAAATTAACAACGAATATTGAATTATCTCTAGATGAGTTTGATCCATGAAAATAAAACATAAAAACCATGAAAATAGACTATGTGAAACTTAGTTAGCAAATGTCAAGGACTTCCAAAATGGCTGAATAAAATACTTAATAAAATGTGTATTTACCGGGGTAGAACTCATTGGATATAGTATGCTCTAAAATTCTTCAAATCCACTGCTGCTGGATAACTTCACTATACTTTTATTGTAATATTTAATCAATTTGGAACTGAGAATTAGAGGTGAATAATTGAGTCTAATGACCCCGCACACTACGATTCAGACCGAACACTCGAGAAACAATGGCAATCCAAGGCTCACGTTCACAGCTGAATCCTTCGTACCCCTCGACTAAGCATTGGCTGTCAAAGTGGGGAAACCAATGTTGCCACGTTTTAAATGTGACGTCATCAAGCATTTAAAAATTCTGAGATGGGTTTAAGTTCTATTTGAATAAACATTGAAAGAAAATAATTCTGAAAATAATTAAATAATATTTTGGATAGTTAAATAATATCTTCCCATCAATAATCGATTCTATAAGGGGCGGAACGTCACATTCCCTTTCAACCACCAGAAAAAAAAATTTTATTTAAAAAAAATTTTTTTTTTTTTTTTTTTTTTTTTTTTTTTTTTCAAAATATTAAACTAGAGTAGTAGTGCTTAGTGTATCATTCCCCGTTGATTCGCAAGATTACAAATAATCACCACTAATAATCAAGGGAAAGTAGGATGGTCACTGCAGCAAATAACGGAAATTGCAAAATATGACCCGAAGTCCTAGTAAAAGTGCTAAAGATGAGACATAATTTATAATGACAAATAAGTGTCGAATTGGCAGTAAATCCAAAGTTGAACTATCCATGGACATCAGATTTATAAGGAGTATATCCAAGGACGAACAACCAGGCAAAGGTGAGAGCCAATTCATACCATAACGCAAGTACATATACTAAAGTCACCAATGAAATCAATAACTATAATAAGTGAAGAATCAAACACTCAATCCTAAATTGGACTAGCAATGGACACCAGATTCGTAATAGCATATCCAGAGAAGAACAACTAGGAATATTTATAGAATAATTTTCACCAATACCAACTAATATAAATAGTGAACATACCAAAGGAATGCAAACACATTAACCAAAATAAATGTGGAATCAGACACTCAATCCAAAGTCAGACTATCAATGGACAACAGATTCACAAAAGCATATCCAATGAAGAACGACCAGGAAGATTTATGGACCAATTCACATCCATACTAAATCATATAAATAAATTAGGTCTACGTACACCCACATCCGGTAATACGAACCTATACAACCAAATAAACAAAATAAGTGAAGAATCGGACACTTAATCCAAAATCGGACTAGCAATGGACACCAGATTTATAGGAGCATATCCAAAGAAGAACGATCAGGAAGATTTATGGACCAATTCTCACTAATACTAAATAACTAACTAAATTAGCTCTAGATCTACCCTCATCCGGTAATATGAGCCTATCGAAACTAAATAGTAAAAATAAAGGATGAACTTATAAGTTCTATGACTCCATGGTAAATACAAAATATGACGGGAACGAGCTCCCAATCTTTCATAAGACTGTATATTCATGTGAACATACATAGGATTATCCAGGAGATATTCCTGAATCTAAGCAACAATTAATGCCTAAGGAAAGAAGAGGGAATCTACTAAAAAGAAAATCAATAATTTGTCCCAGTGGGTTAATCACTAACATTACGACTCTACGTCTATGGAAAGTCAAGCATCTATATACTATGAACTAAGAGACATAAAATAAGCAAACTAGACTTCCCTATTATCGTGTGAAAATGTGCCTGGAATATTTGGAACAATTGCACAAGAATGGTTAGGAAGTGTTGTACACCATTTCCCAACCAGAAATATTATCATGGATAAACATCTGCCTACTCTGACAAGAAAGACATGGATTACGAAATCGGATAGCAGTGATCAGTTGCTGAACTTCGAACCCACGTATTCACCAACTTTGAGCATTAACAGACTAGTTCATAAGAAGAAATATGAAGGACTCAAGAATTCATTTATAAATCAAAATTCCAAATTCATTCCAGAATCATCCTGTGGAGGAAGTAAGAATCCGAATTAATATAAAGTATTTAAGGTACCTGTGACAAATATCAATAAAGTAACCCAATAACAAATTAACAACCACAACTTCTTTCCAATATGGCAAATCCAATGACATGATATAAAAACAATAAAAAAAATAATAGGTATGTAATCAAATATCCAAGATATAACACATAATCTAAGATATGGTAGTGTAACATAGCTCCATCTATATTAAGCAAGAATACTTGTATGAGCCCACACATCCAAATATCTTAATATATAATAATCAACAGCCCTTTTATTCTGAGAGGTTGAGTACAAAACTAAGAGTACAAGTGGAGGTTATTAACTTGGTAATACTACTGGCTGGATTAGTATTTGAGAATATTTGTCGATAATGACTCAAATGCAATCTATAATACAAAACAATAATAATAAACTCATACAAGCGGTATTACACAAGAATTCGGTACCTAATAACTAATACGTGAGAAATCATCAAGCCATGCCGAAGGATAAAAATTGCTATGGTCAGGCATTATCTGGTGATTAACAATTTAAACTAAAATACTATACCATAATAAAACTAATTAAAGGCAAACACAGGAAGATATTAGCTTAAACAACCCTGTTAAGCTAATCTTCTTCCGATGAAGTTGAAGAATCCACATCGTCCATGGTGTTGTCAGGCAGTAAATCCTTTACATGAAATTGACCAATTCGCTTATTAGTCGAATTGTCCTTTAATTCATAAATCAAAGGAGATATTACCCTTGAGACAGTACATGGGACATATTTCTGGCAAAACTTTGCAGAAATGGCATCACCCTTATTGGATTTGACAAAATTGCGCTTTAAGACTCGATCACCAACAAAGAATCGCAGATCTCGTTTCCTCAAATTATAGTGCTGCTGGTTCCTTAGGTAAGAAGTTTTTAACTTCTTCCTAATGTCTGCGAAAATATGAGGTAACGTCTGGAGATCATCTAAGCGATGAAGTTTCTCAGATATTTGAGGAAGATTTTCGGAATTGTCTGAAATTACACCAAAATAATCACCTGATAAAGCCACATTCCTACCAAAATTCAAATATGCTGGAGAGCACTGGGTAACTTCATGGACAGAAGTCCTTATGGCTTGAGCTATGGAATGAATATATTGATCCCAAGCTCTGTGATCAGGGTAAGTATAGGACCTTAGAGCTGTGACAATACTGCGATTTACTCTCTCAGTATGATTTGCTTGTGGATGGTAGGCAGCATTATAAAAGGTCTTTTGAACCTTATATTTAGCTAGAAGATCTTTAAAGGCCTTCGATACAAACTGAGGACCGTTGTCACATGACACAATTTGAGGAACACCATACACCAAAAAGACTTGTTCCTCCAAATATTTTAAAATTGCTGGAGTTGTGGCCTGGCGAAGGGGACAAACTAAAGGAAATTTAGTGAAATAATCCACAACTACCAGGCAATAGGTATTACCCTTGTAACTCCGAGGATAAGGTCCAATGAGATCCATTGAGATCATCTGCCAAGGAAAATTTATGTTCCTGAAGGAACCCATAAGTCCAGCCTGTGGTAGGTTACTTGGTTTACAAGTAGCACAAACCATGCATTTAGAAATGTACCTTTTTATAGACTTCCGCATACCAGGCCAATAATATAATTCGGCAATACGGTGATAAGTCTTATAAAAACCAAAATGACCCGCCGTAACTTCATCATGAAACATATGCAGAATATTTTCCCTATTTGGCGTAGGTACAACTATTTTCCACTCCGACATATTGGATAAGGACTCTATCGGACTTAAGATGTGTTTGTACAGAATATTATTCTCTACCTTAAAATCAGGATATTTTTGTGGGTCTTGAGTGACCCTATCAATCATATTCTGATACCACATATCAGGACTTAAAGAGGACAGATCTAGGACATTAATATCATGGACACGTGAAAGAGCATCTGCGACCACTACCCCGTTTGCCTTTCTATGGACAATCTTATATGAATAGGCAGCCAGTTTGCATATCCATCGAGAAAGCCTCTGTGAAGGGTTTTTCATACTATGAAGCCATACTAAGGAACTATGATCAGTAATTATAGTGAAATTACGACCTTCCAGATAATAACGAAAAGCTTCTAACCCATGGATGATAGCTAAGAGTTCTTTCTCCGTAGTTGAATAGTTTTTCTGGGCCTTGTTCAACTTCTTACTAGTGTACGCTATGGGGTGTTCGGAGCCATCTTTCAACTGAAATAATACGCCTCCAGAAGCTGTATTAGAGCAATCTGTCATTAGATAAAAATGCTCATCAAAATTAGGTGACATCATAACCGGAGCGCTCGTTAAAGCATTTTTAACGCGCCTAAAAGCTTCGTCAGCCTCAGGAGTCCAAGTAATGGTCTGTCCCTTTTTCCTGTTCTTCAAAAGATCAGTAAGAGGTGACAACAAAGTGGAGTAGGACGGTACAAATCGCCGATAATAGCCACACATTCCCAATATCCTACGGACTTGGGTGGTGGTCTTTGGTATAGGAAAATTTTTGATAGCAACTATTTTCTCAGGATCAGTCCTCAGCCCCTGGTTATCCACAACATAACCCAAGAACTTAAGACTAGGGCGACAAAACTGACATTTATCCAGATTGACCGTTAGATTAGCTTCCTTAAGACGTAAAAATAACTTATCTAAAATTTCCATATGAAGGGAAAAATCAGGAGTGACAACCAAAATATCGTCTAAATAATAGAAAACATAGGGCTCTAACGGTGGACCAATGACTAAATCCATCAGACGACACATTGTCTGAGGAGCAGAAACAAGACCGAAAGGCATGGTGACAAACTGGAATAATCCTTTACCACTGACAGCAAAAGCAGTATACTTCTTGCTCTCTTCACTCAGTGGGATCTGTAGGAAGGCCTTAGACAAATCAATAGAAGAGATGTATTTGGCATTCTGAAGTTTGCTCAAAATCACATCTATTCTGGGGATAGGATAAGCATCCCTGTTAGTTGTGATACTGTTTAGTTTTCGACCGTCAAAGCAGATCCTGAAGGATCCATCCTTCTTCTTCGTTAACCAGAGCGGAGAACAGTAGGACGATGTTGAAGGTTCTATGATATTTAAAGCAAGCATCGAATCTACTTCCTTTTCTAAATCTGCCTGCCAGGCTTGAGGTATGGGGTACTGATATAATCTGAAAGGAGTGGGATTTCCCACTTCGATAGTGTGAGAGATTAACGACGTACGACCTAGTTTGTCTTTTGAAGAAAGAGTAGTAAATTTAGAGATCATACTCTCTAATTGCCTTTGTTCAGAGCTTGATAAACTAGCAAAATCGTGAATAGCACTAAGGGTAGATAAATTAAATTCAGATATGGAAAAAGAAAAATCAGAACAACTTAAGGTACTATTGAAAGCATTGAAAAAGTCCATACCTAAAATTATAGAATTCTGCACGGAAGGAATAACATAAAATGTAATTTCCCTACATAAATCTGCCACTGTGATTTTAATTTGGAGTTTGCCCGTAATGGACTGAACTGTACCATCTGCAGTAGATACTTGCAAAGATGAAATGGGCATAATGGGAATACTAGAATTTTTCAATAAATTTAACGAATGTGCCCCTATCAATGAAATATTAGAGCCACTATCTAACAAAGCTAAACACGATTGTCCTAAAATTTGAATAGGAAGATATGGCCTATTATCATTTTGTTTCCTAACTAATAACGAATTAATATCTAGATCTAAAGTATTTGGTTGTCTACAACCGTTATATGGAACTAACCCAGACGTATCATCATCATTAACAAAACTAGAATCTAATATAGATAATGGAACCACATTACTATCACAATTATTATTGTTACGTTGAACACTACCAATCAAAGAAGCGTTTGTAAATGACCATCTGTGATCATTTGAATCAAGCGAATCTAACGTATTATCTATAGAAATAAATTTCTGGTTTAATTTTGTTTTGTGGTGTGTGCTGCTTTCTTGAACGACACCCCTTTCCCTTTTCGTGAAGATGGGTTTGGGTTGCTGGATGTGCTTGGTCCAGCAGTTTCGTTTGACGATGGGGTTTGATTCCCTGATTGGATGTTGGACGGAGAAACGTTCAGGGGACGGACCTCCGACGTGTCGTTTCCCGAACACTTAGAACAGTTTCTTTTAAGGGTGTTCTCTCGGCCACAACCATGGCAGAAAATACGATTTTGAGGAATCCCACAATTGTAAAATGGGTGACCAGGCTGATCACAATTCCAGCAGACAAGAGAACTAACAACCGAAACATTATGTTCATGACCCTTATTTAGCCAAGAACGTTGCCTAAAGGAAGTTGGCTGAGAAGAAGAGTTAGAAGAGGATCGAGATGTGGATGGAGGTTGAGAAGACCAGGATAACGTTTCCTCCAAACGTTTGCATTTTATAGTAAGGTCATCAATGTTCTGAATGTCCATAAGAGCTAATTGTTGATGATAAAAGGGCAATAGACATTTAAGGATGATTTTAATTTTAGCTAAATCTGACAAAGGAGTGTCTAAACGACTACACATACCTAATATAGTATTAATAAACATAGTAACAGATTCCCCAGGTTTCTGCTTATGATTCTTAATTTGATCTAATAAATCATCCTGGAATGAATACGGAAGAAAATCCGACTTCAACTTTTTAATCAGATCAGACCAACAAGAAAAATTACCCCTGTTATTCATAAACCATGTAAAAGCGGTCCCGGTGAACAACTCAGCAGAAGCAGCAAACAAATCCTCTTCAGAAACACCTCTAGATATTCGAAGACATTCAACCCTTTCTAAAAATGACATCACATCAGTGTGCTGTTTTTCACCTGAAAATGAAATACCCCATTTGTGTACTTGAACAGGTTTGGAGTACGTAAAGCTAGGTACATTGACTGAAGCATTAGGAGTAGAGGTAGCAATGGGATTAACTCTAGAATCAAGTTCACCCTCTAGTGTTAATATTTTAAGAGAAACAGACCTCTTGAACGGTTCCTGTTCTTCAGAAGGACAGTGTAGCAAGTGTACACGGGCAGAAATATGGCCTAGACGAGATGTTAATCGCGCATACTCTGTATCCTTTACAGTTCCCCTAAACTTTTCGATTTTTTTAGACAAGCTGTCCAATGTTTCAGTGATTCCTTTTTGTTGTTCCTCAAAAGGAAGGGATACAGCTGAAATTTGGAGAAAACTTCTATTGCCAGCTTCTTGTTTCAAAGCACCTCTCAAAAGATTGCGTTTTTTATCGACAGTTGTCGACTCCTCTGGCATTATGTCCCGAATCTTTAATTCATAATCCAATTCATCCACCAGAAGATGTTCAGCTTTAAAAGCACACATGATGAGAGCAAAGTTATTGACAAATAGTCCAAAGAACAGAAATATGAAAAATATGAAAATATGAAAGTTTGCACGCAAAATATATATAATATAAACCGAGAAAATATCAGCAACACACCAACAAAATCAAAATAGCCAGCAAAAAAAAAAAAATATATATATAATGCAGTATATAATCTAATAAATAAGATCAAATAAATATATAAGATCAAATAAATGGATAAATAATCCAATAAATATTGTATACTCAAGTAAACCTACTACCTAAATACTGGAAGTAAATTTTTTTATTTATATGTAACTTACCACCACTCTAGAAAAAATATATATCTATAATAATAATAATAATAATCAACACTTAGTTGTACCTCCAACTATACCACTATTGACTGAAGAAATAAAATTGTTATATGAATTATATTATTAATAGCAATATTAAATATAAGTTCCCAATAAAAATTCAAAATCTAACCCAGAATGTAAGCTGCACAAACATATACTATAATGAGGTCCCAAAATATAAACAAAAATCAAAACAGCGTTTAAGAATACCTGATATGTATCAGAAATTAAAAATAAAATAAATAAGTAACAATATGTGTATAGGATACCAAACGGAAATAACAAAGAGATTTCAGATAAAAGAGAAGAATTGACCTAAATGAATACTGTCTCAGACCAAAAATAAAGCCACCACGTTGGAAAGCCGATGTAACAACTAGCTGATGATTTTCTGTTGGAGTGAATGAAAAGGGAGTGGTAAACTCCAACAGAAGTAGTAAAGAAGAAGATCTACTTAATGTAGCCAAAGGACAAAAATGTGTGGCTTCTCCGTTGAAGAAGCTGGAGTAACTAAAATACAACTTTGTAGTAGTATTTGTATGGAAGGATGCCAAGACAAAGAATATCGAATTGATACAGGACTAGAGATGAGAAATCATTAATAGATAGATATAACTTGAATGGCTAGCTAAATATGTATGAGAAGGGCCACTTGACACTCAAGGAAGGATTCGGCCAATTTGCACGGCTATTTTTGGCCAGACAATAGATTAAAGGAAGTGACAATGATGGCTCGAAAAGAAGATATGAAGATAATGTTCAGAAAATAGATAGAGTAAATATAATAATATACTGAAAATAGAATGAATTTTTGGGCGCCAGAAGAAGGATAACTAGGTTAACGCTCTTCCAGGTATTCTACGCTGCTATAGAGTATGTTAAATTTGTAGTACAAGTATGTGAAAAGTTATTAAAGATTATTAAATTATAAAATATACTACTAAAAATAAAGGAGTAATAAGAAAAAAAAATCACAATAAATGTATATTTATTGAATGTAACTACTAGATCTTTTTAACAATCTCTGAGTTAGGACAAGTAACTAGTGTGTAACTCTAACATGACAGGAAAAAGTGATACTAGTGAAAGTCAATTACAAAATCATCATACAACTATGATCTAAGAATACTCTTTATAAGGTTAGAAAAACTGACTACGGGTACCTCTAATACAGGAAGTACAACTTACAACTAGGTTAGTAGAACCCTCACCAAATAATAATTGTACGTTTATAATACGTACACCTTAATTAAATACTACCTGATACTATATATAACATATAAATACCTCACTGTGAGTGGGACAGGCACAAGCCTTATTGAATAAATAAACTTACGAGTGGATACACAGATCCTTTTCCTAACTCGTGGTTTATAATAGTAATAATAACAAGTGAAACCAAAAACTAATCTGAGGGATTAGAATCCAGAAGTTCATATGAATTTAATAAATTAAAGTTAAAGTTAAATAAAGTTAATAAGTTAAAGTTAAGTAAAGTTAATAAGTTCAAGTTAAATAAAGTTAATAATTACAATTTTGACTAATATGTGAAGTTAATTTTTAAAAATTTAATTAAACATATACTAAAATAATGGAATGAGTTTAAATAATTATACAAAAGTGGAACACAGCCTAAAAATAATCAAGATAAGAGTACCGACTACTATTATCAGGGAAAATATCTGAGCTCAGAAATTTATACCTTTATAGATTGCAGAGTGTTGGGGAACGCTATCAATTAAATATTATGTTGTAAAGAAAAAAAAACCTATAAAAAATATAAAGCAGGAAAAATGTGTGTGCAATTGAACTATAAAAAAAAATGTACTAAATATCACAAAACCAGTCTGTCTTTAATAAGAGCACAGTAAATGTTCCCAAACAAACCACTCTTTCCTAATCTTGAAGTTGATGTAATGAGCACCCAAGGGTGCTAACTCTCGCTAGCAGCTGTCCTGCTGGAGGTACAGGAGAGGAAGACTGGTAGAAAGCAGCTGAAGGTACTCAAAACTGTTGGAAAGCAGCTGGAGGTACTCAAAAAAAGAAAATGTGGAAATAATCCAGGCTGGTCGCCTATTGATTGTTTCTCTCTGTGTGGTCTGGCCTTGGTGTTGTTGTAGGGTGGCTTTAAGATTTCATGGTAGGTGCTAAAAAAAACACAGTGTGGTGTTACTACCAATCTACCAATGTCAAAAAAAAGAAGCAAGAGGTACGAGGAGGTGTTTTTATTCCTATGGGAATAAGAAGAAATAGGTCATTAAGTCCAAAAACTTGAATGACTAGACAGCTTGACCTTTTATCAGGTTGCTATCAGATGACCTTGGTCAAATAACACAAGTAATTTCCAATTGAAATACAAAATATAATTACTGTGAAAGAATATTTTATTATAATATATACACCGGTATATAGATATATTATACAAGGATGAAATATAGTAAGACTAAGCGATGGATACTTATTTGATCATCGTTCAAAAGATAGGAGTTCTGTAGACTTGAAAGGAATATAAAAAATGGAGTTTAAATTAGCTCTATTTTCCAACTGGAAGCACAAATTAACAACGAATATTGAATTATCTCTAGATGAGTTTGATCCATGAAAATAAAACATAAAAACCATGAAAATAGACTATGTGAAACTTAGTTAGCAAATGTCAAGGACTTCCAAAATGGCTGAATAAAATACTTAATAAAATGTGTATTTACCGGGGTAGAACTCATTGGATATAGTATGCTCTAAAATTCTTCAAATCCACTGCTGCTGGATAACTTCACTATACTTTTATTGTAATATTTAATCAATTTGGAACTGAGAATTAGAGGTGAATAATTGAGTCTAATGACCCCGCACACTACGATTCAGACCGAACACTCGAGAAACAATGGCAATCCAAGGCTCACGTTCACAGCTGAATCCTTCGTACCCCTCGACTAAGCATTGGCTGTCAAAGTGGGGAAACCAATGTTGCCACGTTTTAAATGTGACGTCATCAAGCATTTAAAAATTCTGAGATGGGTTTAAGTTCTATTTGAATAAACATTGAAAGAAAATAATTCTGAAAATAATTAAATAATATTTTGGATAGTTAAATAATATCTTCCCATCAATAATCGATTCTATAAGGGGCGGAACGTCACAAAGGCTAGATTGTAATAATGAGCATTATTAATATCAGATATTACCTAACATATTGTTTTCTCTAGCTAGGTCTTTTGGATATACAGGAAAATTCTTTTTTTAAAAAAGGAAGTTGTTTTTGAGATTTTTCTTTTGAATTAAATTGCGTCACGTTTCCAATTCAACGTCCCAGATGAAAGCTTTGTAGAAATGTTTAATTTATTAAAATTTAATTTTTCTCTTTTTGCTTGAAGATCTTTTGTTTTAATCCGTGTTATTTACTCGGGTTTCAAATAAGATGGAACTTTGGTTGAAATCTCCTGGAAATCCGTGAAAAAATGTAAATAATTAAAATGCTTTTAGGTTTTGTTGTTTCCGACTGGAAAAGTCGATTAAAAATTTAAGTGATCCTTAACTGAGTACACAAAGGTATTAAAGCTTAGTTGTGTGCAATTGAATATTCTGTAACAATGGAAAAGTTAATTTCATGTGATTATTACTGTTGTAGTCTAAAATAATATCTGCCCGGAACGAAAAATTTTGTTTAAAATTTATAAAAAAAAGTAATTATTAATTAATTATAATCAGAACAAAATTATATCGGGCACCCCTTGTTTTTTATGATTTTAAACATATTAAATTTCATATCAAATAATTTTTATTCATTTAACAGATCGGTGCTAGCAGACCTTATATCGTGTCTTAGACTATTAAGTCAATTTACAAAACATACATACTAAATTACATACTTACTTACTTACTTAAGCCATAACTCATCTACCTTTCGGTGTGAGTTATTAAGGAGTTAGGTTCTCCGTCGTTTTCTTCCACATTTCCTTCCATTTCCTTCTATCTATGGCCAATGATTTTGTTTCCTCCCATTTTATTTCTCTTTTGTCGGCCGCTTCTTCTGTTCACGTCTTTCTTGGTTTTCCTCTCTTCTTTCTTTCCATATCTCTTGCTTCATATATCTGTCTTACTATTTTTTCTTCTCCTCTTCTCAGTACATGTCCGATCCATCTAAGTTGTCCTTGTTCGATTGCTTTGTAACTGGGTGTATTTTCAGATTTTCTCTAAAGGTTTGATTTCTAATTTTATCTTTTCTTGTTTTTACCTCTATTGTTCCCAAAAATCATATTTCTGTGCTTATTAGTCTATTCTTTTGCCTTTTTGTTAATGCCCAAGATTCACAGGCATAGGTTAGAGTGGGTTTCACAATATTTTTTACTATTACCGTTTTTATAATCTTAGGTATTTCTTTCTTTTTTAAAAAGTTACTCTTAATATTATTGTACAGCTTACCAGTGTTTGCAATTCTTTCATTTATCTCATCTTTTAATTTTCCATCCCAGCTTATGATTACCCCCAAATACTTATATCTGTCTACCTGTTCAAGTTGCTTGCCATCTTCTTCTATTTTATGTTTTCGTTTTTGTCTTCCAATTATCATTGTTTTTGATTTTTCTTTGTTTATTTTCATGTTTCTGATTTTTAACTCTTCATATAATATGTTTATTGTTTATATTTTCTTGTAATTGTTTTTCTGACTCCCCAATGATCACCAGGTCGTCTCCGTAGCATAGCTCTGTTATTTGTATCATTCTTAACTTCCAATATCCTACATTATCTACTACATTATAATAGTAGATACTTAATTACATATCAAATCATTTTTATTCATTACAGGTCGGTGTAGTTCGACTTTATATCAGATCCTCTACTACTAAGTTAGTTTAACTGAAATAACTGCAATAGTTGATTAATGATTCATGTTTATAACACCTTTATTACAAATTATCAGGTTACAAAATATTCAATGAGCAATTGTAAATATTTACTGGATGATACGATTTTACATCGCTATTAATGCGTCAGATTTAATAAATAGAAAGATTACGAGCAAATTACAATATGGTGGTGATACTTGACTGCACTTTTTGGACATCATTCATAATATTGCAGGGTGAAGATAGCATCAAATGAAGCTTCACAGAATGAAATATTGGTGTTTGGTAGTATTGCCATATCTTTATAAGAAATCGGGAAAGAGCATGCGATACCTATATATTAATTAATTTATAAATAGGGAAAACAATAACATAAAATGATAAAATATCGACCAAAATTATTACTTAGACACATTAACATAATTCAGCACATATTATCCAATTAAATAAACCAGATACAACAACATAAACATATAGGTTACAAACAAAAGCAATAAGAGATATAAAAATTAATAGTTTAGAATTACCAAAAAAGAAAAAAATTAAAAATAGTTTTAAAACAGTTTTTAAAAAGTAAGTAGTAAAATTTCTATTAAAAATTTTACTATTTTAGTAAAAATATTAAAACTAAAAACATCTGTGGCAACTGGCGCTTTGAAGGTTCTGACTTCATTGCCAAATATATCCGCTAATCTTCAAAGGGCAATTGGCAAAAGTATTTGTATTAAAAATTAATATCGACAGAACAAATAATTACTCGTTCGTGTTTTATATAAGTTTAAAAAATTCAGAATCCATTAAATAATATAATAAAAATGTACTTTATAAATGCTTTTTCTCTTTGTATTTGAAGCATGCAACATTTGCATTATCTATAAGAAGGACATGGCAACACTGCCCAACACCAATATTTCTGTGAAGCTTCATTTGAGGCTATCTTCACCCTGCCCTATTATGATTGATGTCATAGTTTTTTTAATGAGATTAAACTTCCAAACTTTTTTCTCCAAAGAAATTCACGTTTGTATCAAATTTGATCACTTTTTGCGCCCTTCTTCAAATTTTTGAAACATTTTGTCACAATTTATTACAGAACGACTAATATATGATTTTTCTGTAGCAGTGACACAATGATATTTTAGTTCAAATCGAACCCTTCTTTCAGTGTGTCATAATTTATCGAATTCTCTCAAATGCATTAAGTTGGAAGCGACAGAAAAAACGGTACGTCCCTGATTATTATACATAGAACTTAGAAAATTATGCATTCATTGACGGGTGCATATTAAAGCGACTTCTACTTATGGAGTATAATTGGTTGACGTGTACAATACGCTAAATAGACAACCAATTAATGATACGAATACAGATAATTTGACGCAAAAGTACTAGATCGTGACAGTACTTTCACAATGCCAATTGGTAAAAAAAATCACAGTTGTCATTCTAGGTTAGTATTTTCTAACATTGTATAGTGAACATTTTATTTTATATTTATTTCCTTTTTCATTAAAGCTGGATTTATAGTTTGACGTAGCGTAGACGTAGACGCAACGTAGGCGCACTGGAAAAGACCAACACCGAATTTTATGTAATACTCTTGTTTATAAATGAACGCAAACGCATGACGGAACGTAAGAAAAACGTAACGGAACGGAAGAGTTGGCCAACTTTCATCTTTTACAGTGCGTTTCTTACGTCTCGCCAATCAAACGGAAGAATTTTGTTCTGTCACCCATAGTGGACCCGCCCTCATCCATTTTATAAAGTTGTTTATCATCATATTCGAATTTTGTTAATTATTTGTTACAATTTTACAATGGACGTTAAGTTATTAATTTAATAAAAATATATCATAGTGTAATTTCAATATTTCAGATAAATATGGGTTGTTTGTTAGCCTAACTCGGGTTTATCCACACATATATACGATAGGTGAATCCAATAAACATTTTTAAGACCAGAAAATGAAACAAAATAGTTGGAAATCCCACGGTACCAAGGAGCATACCTTCGTGTATTTCCCAATCCATTGTGTTATAAATTGAGTTAGGTGAACTGACTAAATGACCAACGATTATAATTCACTCAATTACAGGACAATAGGAAAACATTTTACTTGAATATGACTGACATTGTATTTTCTATTTCTTGACATTACATTACAACTTCTAAACTGTCGATACTGTCAATACATAGAGTATGTACAACTATAGAATAATATCTACTTTTAATATTGTATATTCTAACACTCTCCCTCAATATGAACAGTAGATAAGCCAAACAATTTTGGTTTCTTTCTAACTCGCATATTGTAACGCTTAGATTCTTGAACACCATCATCGCTTCTTTCTTCTCTATTCACTTCTTAATTTTCACTCGTACTTTCTGCACTTTCCATATTCTTAGATTTCACAATTTCATTGATACCATTTTTCACTTCTTCGGAGTTTTCATTTACCTACACTAAAACATTCCGACTGATTCTGGTTCACTGATTCGGCTTTATCTTCAAAAATTTGCAAATTGCATGTAACCTCAGGTTTAAATCGTACGTCGTGGCTCGATACGATTCTTCTTTCAGATGGACTCCATATTCTAAAACCATCCCTGTCATTCACGTAACCAACCAAATAACCATGTATCGCCTTATCATCAAATTTACTGCGAAAATTCTTGTTTACGTGAACATAACATTCAGTGCCAAATATTCTTAAATGTTTCAAACTCCCAACTGGCTTTCCATACCACAATTCGTAGGGACTTTTATTCTCGATTGATGACTTTCCTGTGCGATTCAGAAGATACACTTCAGTATTGCATGCTTCTGCCCACAATTCTTTGGACAACTTGCATGGGTTTAACATGGAACGAGCACACTCTACAATGGTACGGTTTTCCCTTTCAGCAACACCATTCTGCTGAGGTGTATAGGGTGGAGTGATACAATGCTCTATACCTCTACTCGCAAGAAGTTCAGATACCTTTCTATTGTCAAACTCTCTCCCTCCATCACATTTCAGTTGCTTTACAACATGCCCATTTGTATTTGCTTCATTTAAAAATTTTTCTAAGAAGGTACATACCTCACTTTTGTATTTTATAAAGAAAACTTTCCGAAACTTACTAAAGTCATCTTTAAAACATACGTAATAACGTGCTCTTCCCAGTGATTCTATAGACATGGGTCCATTCACATCTGCATGAATCTGCGCACCAGTGACTTGTGGCCGATTGATCCTAGTTTTAAATGGCAATCTATGCATTTTTCCAATTGCACATCCATCGCAAAAGCTTTCTTTGCACCCATCAATGTCTATATTCATTTTCTTCAAGACCTTCTTTACGTGTTGCTTATGCTGATGACCAAATCTTTCATGATACACTTGTAACATATCTGTTGACTCTACTAAGTTTGCTTGAATGGGATTGGTCGGTTTCATAACACGTATATCAAGTGCATACAGGCCATTACTGAAGTACCCAGTCATTACAGATTCAAGAGTATTTTTATCATGTAGATTTACACCTTTTTCGTCGAGTACTGTAATGAACCCCCTTTGCGCAGCAGCTTTCACAGAAAACAAATGAGAGTTTGCTTCAGGAACATAAAAAACATTCTTCAATTCAGCATCTTTCCATTTATTATTCAGACGCGTTTGAATTTTCACCGTTCCTTGTCCTTGGGCTAACATACATACACTTTTCTTACCAAGTAATATCTTTTCGGGTTCAGCAAATTCTGTATAAGATGAGAAATATTGCTTATCTGTAGTGATATGATTTGTGGCTCCACTATCACAATACCATTTTCCAGCTTCAACACAATTGTTAGATGAGGCACTTAAAACAACGGACAAAAAAAACAGTATCTATACTTTTATTCTTATCTAAATTCTCAGCAGATTTTTTCAGTGGACACTCTCTCGCCCAATATCCTAATTTCTTGCATTTGTGACATGGAAATTTCTCTATTGCACGATGTAGATTTCTCTTTGACTTCGTAGTAGTTGTACTTTGGCTCTGTTTGTATTTTTCTGTCGGGCTATTGCGTGCAACAAACGCAAAAGATTCTGTGGTACTTTGGTCACGTAATTCAATGGCACACAATTTCTCAATCAATAAGTTCAAAGTTTGATTCTTTGATGGTATCGTGTCCCACAAATCTTTGAAATTATCAAAGTCCTTACCCAAAGTTGATAAGATCCGACCATTTAACATTGTTTCGGATAAAACATTTTCATCATGCTTCTGCAATTCATCATTCAAATCTACAAACAGTTTCTGCAACTTCGCAACATGTGTACTAATATCTTCTTTTTATCACGCTGGACTCTAAAGAAGGCTTCAATTAACATGTTTAACCGTTGCGTACTACTACGTTCAAATCGCACACGTAATTTGTCCCATATTTCACTAGCGTGAGTACATGTCAACACGAGCTCGGCAACAGTTTTTCCTAGCGTACCTGCTAACAAACTTGCCGCTTTTGCATCGTCTTTTAACCATTGTTGATGCTTCTCTACTTCCAATGAAGTTGAATTTTCAGTAACCTCGGGACACGCAGAACTCACGCAGTTCAACCATTTGCCCTTCCAGACCCGGAAAATCTAAACGAATATTTCGTTAATGTGAGTAAAAATATAACTTCTACTATTTTGCCACAAAAAGATCCCATTTCCTATCTCCCCAATTCAGGAGTGTTCTGGAATTCATTCTTTTTAAGACCAATCGATATATCTGAACTGATCCAAACTATCAATAGTATCAAAAGCAAATCATCCTGTAGTACTGATGGACTATCCATAAAAATCTTCTCAAATCTCACAGAAAATGTGTTGGAAAACCTCGTCTCACTAATTAATGATTCCTTTGAAAGAGGCAAATTCCCAGAGTGCCTAAAGATAGCCATTATTATTCCCCTTCATAAGGGTGGTGAAAAATCTAATGCTTGCAACTATAGACCTATTGCCTTACTACCGGTACTTTCAAAAATTATTGAGAGACTCATAAAAACCCGTCTTATGTCCTTTCTCATTGATAACAACATCTTATCCCAAAATCAGTTCGGCTTTTTAACTAATAAATGTACCACTGATGCCTTGTTTTCTGTGTTTCATGAGGTTTACCAAGCACTAAACAATAATCTTTATACTGCCACTGTTTTCTGTGACTATGCCAAAGCTTTTGATTGTGTAAATCACGACATTTTGATTAAAAAACTAAATTTCTATGGGATTCGAGGTATTTCTTTGAATTGGTTCCAATCTTACTTGAATAATAGGAAACAACTAGTTAGAGCAAATGATACTGACTCTAGTTTCAAAAACATTGTATGTGGAGTACCACAAGGTTCAGTATTGGGTCCTCTACTGTTCCTCATCTTTATAAATGACATCACTAACTTAAAAATCGATGGAAAAATTTTTCTTTTTGCTGATGATACCAGTATCACTTGGAGCAACTCAACTATTGCATCTCTTCATGCAACTATAACTTCTGATTTGCTTACGATAAAAACCTGGTCTGACTCTAATTTACTCTCTTTTAACGTGGATAAGACAGTAGCATTATCCTATAAAAGTGCTCTTCAACCCCTGCTTGTTAATAACAGCCAGATATCTACCGTTGATTCTGTAAAATTTCTTGGTATTTTTTTAGACAGCAACCTCAAATGGTCCCTTCATATCGATGTGTTAAGTAAGAAACTCGCCTCAGCCTGCTATGCTATAAGATCTGTTTCGAAAGAACTCAATTTATCATCTTCTAAACTAACATATTTTTCTTTGTTCGAGTCTCATCTTCGATATGGTCTTCCTTTTTGGGGTTCTAGTACAGCTGCCCAGTTAGATGTTATTTTTAAATTACAAAAAAGAACAATAAGGTATCTGTTTGGCCTCAGAAGAACAACACATTGCAGAAGTTACTTCAAAGATCACGGCATTTTAACCCTTACATCTTTATATATTTTAGAAACTGTTTGCTTAATTCGTAAACACATGCATGTCTTTCCAGCAAGGCCTCGTCATGACTACTCCACCAGAAATTCAAATTTTGATGTCTATTTACCGATCCCGTCCTCTGAGTTAGTAAAGAAATCTATATTATATTCCGCAAAAAAACTATACAACCATCTTCCTTTACAACTCAAATCTGCAACATCTTTCCCCAAGTTCCGTAAAATGACAAAAGCTCATCTATCTACAAGACCATATTATTCAGTAGAAGAGTTTCTTAATGACTAACTAAGAAATTACAGTAATGTACAAGTAACCAAACTTATCTATACTTGGGTCTCACATGCAGCAGCTTAAACTTATTAGTTCCTATGTCTATAAATAGTTTACTTTATTGTATATTCACTTTGCAATTTCTATAAATTGTTGCAATATATCGATTTTGTTTTTTTTTCTTTACTTTATTAACTTATATTTTGTATTTATAAATATTTTTTTTATATTGACGATTTATCAAATTTCAGAAAATTGTATTTGTTATTGTTATTGTTAGATATTATTTATTTATTTTTTTCTGACTTTAATTAAGCTTTGTCCATAAAATTTGTATTTTCAGTGACAATAAAGCATATTTCTATTCTATGACACTTACGCATACCGTTCACAATGTCTTCAAGTGCATACGCTCGTAATAACATCGAAACGTGCCATTTCTATTTTGCCCAGTCTTCAGGAGCCTCAAGTTTGTCGACTTGAATTTTATAATCGTTATTGCTGGTCGCCATATTTTTTCACCTGTTCAGTTCCCACGTGAGTTGGGCCCGTAACCTGTTATAAATTGAGTTAGGTGAACTGACTAAATGACCAACAACGATTATAGTTCACTCAATTACAGGACAATAGGAAAACATTTTACTTGAATGTGACTGACATTATATTTTCTATTTCTTGACATTACATTACAACTTCTAAACTGTCGATACTGTCAATACATAGAGTATGTACAACTACAGAATAATATCTACTTTTAATATTGTATATTCTAACACATTGTAACACACAAAACGGATAAACATTATAATAAATAATAGTATAAATAAATAAACACAAAGTTTGTTTACGGTTTGTATAATTTTTAGGCTATGTTGTTGAATTAAGTCACTGTTTCTACTCATGCGCAAAATTCCATTCCGTCGATTTATAAATTGACATAATATTTTCTTACGCCTCCAGTCCGTTTCTTACGTCTACGTCTACGCTACGTCAAACTATAAATCCAACTTAAAATGTTTAAATATTTATAGAAATATAAATATATCTATATAATATATTCTGGCAAGTGTCAGATTTAACTAAAATGTCATGCAATGATTCGCGATATTCTTAAAATCCTACATGACATCAAAATTAATGACTCACTGAAAGAAGAGTTTGGTTTGAACTTTATGTAAACACCACTTGTTAACTTCTAAATCAAATCTACTTGTTACAGATACCAAGGGCAGTAGATCCCTTCGTTCAACTTCTTTGAGAGCCCGTTCGAAATTAAAAAACTTCAGACCTTTAAAATCTTAATAAACACCAAAAGCATGCGGGCGTCAGTGCCGTTCGTGTTGTGCTTGTTCCTAGCGATGGTGGTTGTCGCTAGTTCTGATGAGATGGCGCATCTGTCATTCGGAGGATCGAGATGTCCTCGGATGTGTTCGTGTGTTGGTACAACTGTAGATTGCTCCAGACGAGGACTCACTACCGTGCCCAGAAACATTCCATTGGATACCGAAAGACTGTAAGTAAAAATATGATATTATTTTATTAATTTGGTGGTTGTAAAGGAGTTGACGCTAACATTGTTTTATTATTATTAAATATTTAAAACCTTTAACCAATTAAAATTATTTTTTATTTTGGATTTAATCTTAGCAAATAATATACATAGTGAACCAAAAGTCGCGAAACGCCTAATTGTCTCTTAAATAGATGGTCCAAATTATTTGCAATATGAATATTTGAGATCTGATGTTTGTAACGTTGCTATATCTACCATTTTCTGATGTCATTAATCACTTGGTTTTTTAAATACAACTCTCTGTATATTGCACCTTTAATAAAATCATCACTTCAGTACCAGTTCAACCGTATACAATACTTTCGATTTTATGGATTCAGGAACATCTTAAAAAGATAAAACAAGTAAGTCTAAAAATGCCTAATCGTCTCAATAAGTTTTTGTATCCAAACTATGTACAACCAAATTTGAACATAATAATTAAAAATTTAAATAATATCTACCTAATCAATTATCCTCCTTTGTTAATTCACAGTATCCTAAACGACAGTATTTTCAATTCAATTAAAAATTATTTTTTTGGCCACCATGTATAATTGTATAAATTGTGATATTCATGTTTATAGTACTAAATAGAGAATAAACTCTTAATGAGCTACCACACGACCCTTATTCCCATTTAAAAAATCATCGATTACGTCATCACGCTCAGATGGATTGCAATATAAAAATTGCAATATAAAAATTAAAATCGACCTATTTCAGCATTTCCTTAAAATCTAATAACTACTGCCAAATATCGAGGTTGACTGTTTTCTTTGGCTCACCCTATATAAAATAAATAAGATGTTTAAAAATAAAATTTGAGTATAATTTGAAAGGAATTTATTAATAACTAAGTAACGTTAAAAAGTTGGTACAACTACACCAAGCATCAAAATTAACGCACCACCTTAAAAATGGGACATATTTGATGTCTCGTATTTCCTAAACCTGTTGTCCGATTTTAGTGATTTTTTTAATATGCTATATTAATATTAATATATGCTATATATATATATATATATATATATATATATATATATATATATATATATATATATATATATATATATATTAATAGAAAACAGAGCGCTGAGAAAAGAAAATGCGGAACTAAAACAAGAGAATATAGAAATCAAGGAGGAACTCAGAGAAATAACAAACCACATGGAAGTTATGGAAAAACACCGACGAATAAATAACGTAGTCATGAACGGTCTAAGGATAGACACATATGAACAAGCAGGGTTAAAAGAAACAACTAACAATTTCATCAAACAACACTTAGGAGTAGAGGTTAAAATAAGGAATGCTCACAAGCTAGGAGAAAAAACATGCCTCATTGAATTAGAAAACCAGGAAGAAAAAAGAAAAATAATGGAAAAAAAGTATAAGTTAAAAGAAATAAGAGGGCTGAAGGTATATATTAACGAAGATGCAACCATAAGAGAACGAGAAATACAGAAAACAATTAGAAACATTGCTCAGGAAGAAAGAAACAAAGGAAATGAAGTCAAGATTGGAGTAAAAAAAATATGGGTAAACAACAACGAATGGAAGTGGAACGACAAAGAAGGAAAAATGATCAAAACAACATAAAAAAACTAGCAGACAATTGTACCATGGGAATAACGATGACGACACAAGTACAGAAAAAGGATAACGATAATTCAAAAAAAGGACAAAAGAGAAAAAAAATGAAAACCGGACAAAAACACAAGAGAACATGTCGAAAAGAACACTTACTTTTAGGAACATGGAATGTAAGAGGCACATATAGAGAAGGTAAACTTAAACATCTAGCGAGAGAAATCGAAAAGTTCCAATTTGACATAGTAGCCTTGCAGGAAACGAAACAGCTGGGAAATGATATATTAGAAATAGAAGATACAGTGTTTTTTAATAGCGGCGGAAAGAATAGAACACTAGGCACAGGTTTTATGCTACGAAAAGAACTAAAGGAAGCAATAGTAGAATTCAAACCAATATCAGATCGAATATGTAGTATCAGGATCAAGGGAAAATACCAAAAAATCACTCTCATAAATATTCACGCACCATCTGAAGAAAAAGATAATGATGTCAAAGAATCTTTTTACAGTGAACTAAATAGAACAATCGAAAGTATACCCAGATACGACATGAAAATTATTTTAGGCGACGCAAATGCCAAAATAGGGAAGGAAGAAGTATTTAGACCGACAATAGGAAAACATAGTAAACACAATGAAACTAATGAAAACGGACAGTTCCTCATAGATTTTGCAAGAGAAAAAAATATGATCATAATGAGCACATATTTCGAAAGAAAACAAATACACAAGGAAACATGGATATCGCCAGATAGAAAGACCAAAAACCAAATAGATCACGTGCTGATCGAAAAAGAAGAGCAGCAATGTATAAAGAAGATTAGAACATACAGAGGACCAGATGCCGACTCCGACCATTACATGGTGGGTATCAAAATGAAGCAACTGATACCTGAAAACAAAAACAAAATAAAAGAAAAGAAATGTATAAATAAACCAATTCGGTTTGCAACAAAAAAAGAGCAAGAAACATACAGAGAAACAATGGAAAGGGAACTAAAAAAGATACAAATAGAAGAACAAACGGAGAACAACTGGGAAATCATAAAGCAAGTAATGAACAAAGCAGCAAAAGAATGTAATAAACAAGAGATTAAAAAGAGGAAGGAGTGGTTCGACATAGAGTGCCAAAAAGAAATAGAACTAAGACAATCATTAAGGATGGAAATGATCAAGAAAGAAACAACAGAGACGCATGATAGATATATAGAACAAAGACAAAAAGTAAAGAGGTTGTTGAGAGAAAAGAAGAGAAAACACTTAGATAATAAGCTAAAAGAAATAGAAGAGAACTACAGAAATAAAGAAATAAAAAACCTGTATCAAGGTGCCAGAAACGAGAAAAGAGGATACCAGCAAAAACCCATATTCGTTAAAAACAAAGCTGGAGATAATATAAGCGGCGAAGCAGAAATAGTAGAGAGATGGAAAGAGTATTTTGACGAATTACTAAATGGCAAGAATAAGCCAAACCAAAATGAATCCATAGAAGAAGAGACAGAAAATGAACAGTTAGAAGACATAGAAGATAATCCACCGAGCAAAGAACAAATCGAGGAAATAATTAGAAATCTTAAAAACAACAAATGCCCTGGAAGCGATAACATAACAGCAGAGATGATGAAATATGGTGGAAAATTGCTGAATGATTGGATACACAAAATCATAAAAGATATATGGTTAAAAGAACGAATACCAGAGGACTGGAAGGAAGCAATTATCTGCCCATTACATAAAAAAGGCGACAAAACAGAATGCAGTAATTACAGAGGAATAGCTTTACTAAATACCGTATACAAAATCCTAGGAAAATCAATAAAAGACAAACTTGAAAAAGAAGCTGAAAATATAATAGGCGAATATCAGTGCGGATTTAGAAGAGGGAGAAGCACAACGGACCAAGTATTCGTAATCAGAGAATTACAAGCAGAAAGCTATGAACACAACCTACCAACGATAGCACTATTCATCGACTTCCAACAAGCATACGATAGAATAAAGAGGAAGAAATTAAAAGAGGCGCTTGAGGAATTGGGAGTTAGCAGAAAGCTACGTAACATGATACACCTCACTCTGAAGAATACAGAAAACAGAGTCAAAATAAACAATCAATCATCAGAAAAATTTATAGTAAACGAAGGATTAAGACAGGGCGATCCTCTGTCATCTTTACTCTTCAACTTATGCCTAGAAAAAATAATGCGAGAAGCAAAAATCAATAGAGAAGGACTCATATATCAAAGAAGACACCAAGTTTTGGCGTTTGCGGATGATGTGGTGTTACTGGCAAGAGGAAAAAAAGAGCTACAGGAGATGGTACAGAGAATAGTAAAAGCAGCGAAGAAAATGGGACTATATATAAATTCAACTAAAACAAAATGTATGGAGTGGACAGATGGTCAGTTTAGGAATGGTCAAAAGTTTAAAGTAGAAGTAGAAGAAGGAACATCATACGAATTCGAAATGGTAGAAAGATTTACATACCTAGGGGCAATAATATCACGTAAACCTATCATTAAAGAAGAAATACAAGCTAGAATAATGGCAGGCAATAGAAGTGTACATGCGCTTAATGTAATGTTAAAAAGCAAGTTTCTATCAAGAAGGGCAAAAGTACAGCTATACAAAACAACTATACAGCCAATAGTAACATACTGCAGTGAGACATGGACAATGACAAAAAATGAACAAAATTTACTGGAGATCTGGGAAAGGCAAATACTAAGGAAGATATATGGAGGAAAAATAAGGGACGGTTTATGGATAAGAAGATCAAATGATGAGTTAAAGCAATTATACAACCAACCTAATATAATAGGAGTGATAAAGGCTCAGAGACTTAGATGGCGAGGTCACATTGAAAGGATGCCAAACACGAGGACTCCAAAAAAGGTACTAAACTACACTATAACTTCAAGAAAGAGAAGAGGAAGGCCGAAAAATAGATGGAAGCAAGACGTCGAAAAAGATTTGGAAAGAATGGGGCTAGAGGGCCAAAAAAGAAAAATGAGTGACAGGAAGGAATGGAGGAAAATCACATATCAAGCCAGTGAAGAGCTCAGCACATAAAGAAACGTGAAAATGAAGAAAGAAAAAAAACAAACTTTTCAAGCCATGGGCCTCTAAGGCCTTTAGTGCTATTGTATATATATATATATATATATATAAATAATATTGTTGCCAAACAGATACCTAAGTGTCAGAGTATTCCGGGTGTAATAATGATAGTGTGTTTTTTCCTCAAAGTTTGGAACACCCTGTGGAATATTTTAGCTTATATAAAATATTGAAATTAAAACTCAACTGTAGCCTTAGGCTTTCTTAACGGGTAATATGACCCATATGCACGCCAATGGTGAATATAAAATTCTTAATTGTATGTCAAAAAATGCGCAATAACTACCTCTTAAAACCTACTAAATTTCATTTGCATACATCTCAACCGGTTTTAGAGCAATAAATAAATCGTCAGTTTGTAAGAAAAAATTCAACATCTCGTATCTTGGAAACGAAGCATTTGCGGACATATGTTTATAAAGCAAATGGTCATTATTTTTTCAGGCAGAATTACCTCTTAAAGTTTATCGCACTTATTTAGAAACACCCTGTATTGATCAAGAACGTTGCTAGTTGTTAAAGTACCTAACTTTTTTATTATCCAACATCAGCGAATGAATCAAAAAGCAAAATGTTAATAAAGCCTAAGGCTACAGTTGAGTTTTAATTTCAATATTTTATATACGCTAGAATATTCCACAGGGTGTTCCAAACTTTGAGAAAAAACACACTATCATTGTTACACCCGGTATGCAATGACACATCTGTTTAGCAACAATATTATTACATCGATATTCTTGAAGAATAAAGCTATAAAATATTAAAAAAGTCACTAAAATCGGACAACAGGTTTTAGACAAGGCGAAAACGGCGAGTTCTTTGGAGAAAATACTCCCATGAGATTTTTTTGCATAATCACATTCGTGAGACATTCCAGAATAAGATTCAAGAAGTCGCCCACGCGAAAAGTGGTTCAAATTTTTTTTAACAATTTTTTTTAATCGAATTGCAAAAATCAATATTTTTGGCCCGGACAATTTTTTTTAGGTTTTTTGGACTATTCTGGATAAAAAAGGTCTCTTATAATTTTTCTCTAAAGTTGATAGTTTTCGAGGTAAAAGCATTTTAAAATTGAAAAAAACGAAAAATGGCGATTTTCAAGGCTTAATAACTCGGTTAAAAGTTATTACTATGAAAGTCAAAAAGTGACTAAATCAAAGTAAAGCCCCCTTACAAGATCCTGAAGAAATTTTTGTCATTACTTGATTACTAAGCTGTTATTTTTAAGTAAAAATAATGAGCGCCATGCACGTATTAGGCGGCCGTCCATGATGAGTGCGAAAGAGATGCCATTCAGGCAGTCCAATGGCGAATCTCACTCGCACTCATATTTACAGCCGAGTTAATACGATCTTACCGCTCAATAATAATAAATAAAAATAACAGCTCAGTAATAAATAAATGACACAAATTTCTTCAGGATCATGAAGGGGGGCTTTAAATTTGATTTAGTCACTTTCTGACTTTCATAATAATAATCTTTAACCGAGTTATTAAGTCTTAAAAATGGCCAGTTGCGCGTTTTTCAAATTTTAAATTGCTTATAACTCGAACACGATCAACTTTAGAGAAAAATTACGAGACCTTTTCTGTCCAGAATGGTCCGAAGAATTTAAAAAAAAAATTGCCCGGGCCGAAAATATTGATTTTTGCAATTTGATGAAAAAAATTGTTAAAAAAAACTGGACCACTTTTCGCGTGGGCGACTTCTTGAACCTTATTCTGGGCTGTCTCACGAATGTGATTATGCAAAAAAATCTCATGGGAATATTTCTTCCAACGAACCCGCCGTTTTCGCCTTGTCTATTTAGAAAATACGAGACATCAAAAATGTCCCATTTTTAAGGTGGTGCGTTAATCTTGATGCTTAGTGTATATTGCGTTTATATTTACTACTTCATCAGTACCTACTTAATTAAATTTTTCGCAATATTGACAAACATATTGGTTACTTTATTAAGAACAATAATGTAAAGCTTTATGTAATTTTATATTATTTACTTGGTTTACATGCAAGACTTTTATTATTTTAAAAATGTAATTTTTAATTTTTTTTTAAAGTTTGTTGATTCTAAAATTTTGAAAAAATTGGGTGGAGTGACTGTAGATGGTCAATTGATTGGATCACCAGTCGCATGGCGACGGGTAAAATTACTAGTTTGATTATAATGTTCAATGTATGGTTCAATTTCTGTCTCTTTATTGAAATTCCCCGAAAATTTATTGTTTGCGGAAATAAATTGTTCAAAATCAAACATTTGAAGTAATCCTGCCGTTTTAAGTAGTACTGTAAATTAATAATATTTTTGTAGAAGGGTACTTCCTTCAATTACTCCTCTTTCAGAATATTATTATTAAAATTATCGTCCGTAAGCCATTTAAAAGGTTAATGTTTCTGTAAGTGGATCCGAATAGAATAAATTAACACTATTGTTCCAAGAATCCATTGACTCTACTTTTTAAGAGTGTTTTAAGACGAGAAACTGCATAATTGGGTACTAATAGTAATTTCAAATAATATTGTTTTCCGATGTAGTAATAATCTAAACAAACAAGTAAATTAGTAGCAGGGGGACATTGCTTTTTGAAATGTAAACATGTCTGCCTGCTTTTTAAAACACTCATCCAGTCAGGTCACTTAAGGAACTTAAAATATCGCTTAGCACCAATACCACTTTATTAGTCTCATTATTTTACAACATCCTGTTGCATAGAATTTGTTTACCAACTTCTTAGGGAGGACATTGTACATTGTACATAAATATTTTATGATTGTTTGTTTCGAGTCTTAATATACAAAAAAACATTGTATCGATTTATTAATTGAAGTATTAGACAAGGACACAAGGACATTTAGCAGTAAAACCACCGTAATAAATCGATTTTTAAATATAGCACCTAAAGACTTGTAAGTTTTTGCATTGTGTTCAGAATGACGTCAGGAAAAAGTCTACTTTACAAAAATGGGTGAAAATGCAGAATTGCACTTTAAAGTGCATAAAATGCATCCAAAAGTGCATAATCATGTCAAAATATGTATATTAATAGTCCAAGAGGCAGCGCTGAAAAATCTCTTTGAATTTACTAAAGCTAGATTTTTCACAGTTGATTATTGTGATTGTGTAGAGAAACATACTGTGGTCGGTGAAGCGAAACGTAGAACAGGGGTTACTGAGAGGGTATCAAAGTTGCTTTCCTACGAAGGTAATTAAATCCATTTACTAAGGCTGAAAATCGGTACACACATTCTAAATTAAATATAAATAAAAGTTATAGTCGGTCAGCTCTATGACGGGACAGAGCCGGTCGGTCGGCCCCAGTGAATGTACAGGGTTATTCACTATATTCTGATTCCCTTGTAAACTGCTTTATTTACAGAATTAGAAAAAAATGTAAAGTACAAAAGTTATTCTATTTTTAAATTATGATTTTTTGACATATATATGGTACTAGTGACGTCATTCATTTGGGCGTGATGACGTATTCGACTATTTTTTAAATGGGGATAGGGGTCGAGAGCTAGCTTATTTGAAAGGATATTCAATTCCTCATTCAGTAATATAAACATTAACATGATTAATTATACAGGGTGTCCAAAAATGAAGCAGTTTATAAGGGGGTCAAAATATAGTGAATAACCTTGTACATTCATTGGGGCCGACCGACCGCCTCTGTCCTTTCAAACAGCTGACCGACTATAATAACTTTTATTTATATTCAATTTAGAATGTGTATACTGATTTTCAGCCTTAGTAAATGGATTTAATTACCTTCGTAGGAAAGCAACTTTAATACCCTCTCAGTAACCCCTGTTCTACGTTTCGCTTGACCGACTGCAGTATGTTTCTCTACCTACACAATCACAGTAATGAACTGTGAAAAATTAAGCTTTAGTAAATTCAAGAGATTTTTCAGCGCTGCCTCTCCGTCTATAAGGGCCAGATTTTGTTACCACGTCGTCTGGAGTTTCGTGGGTTTTCCTCGCTAAATTGATACAAACGGATTACTCGGGGAGTTTTCGGGGTGGCTGAACACGAATTTGACATCAAAACCGACCATCGGAGCATCAATTTGCATCACTTGCATAAATTTAATGTCGGAAAGCATCGAAATTCCAGAAGATGGCATGCATATCAGTCACCCTGAGTACTAGATGCCCGGAGAGTCGGTTCTGATACCATATTCGTGTTCAGCAACCCCGAAAATCCCCAAGTAATCTGTTTATCGTTTCTAAATTGTTTAATATATTTTCATTACAGTAATCGTAGGTGTCTTGTATCATGTTTTTTCATCAAGAGTTTTCGATTAGTTTCCATTTTTTTCCAACAGAATCAGATATTCCTAATTTCCAATCGCATACTTTTTGTCTCCTTTATTATCAAATTCTTGAACAGATCATTTTGAATTTTATGTACAGTGGGTACTTGTTTTTCAGTTATATGAAAATTAGTAATCTGTCGACGAAACAGACTTTGCTTAACTGTGTAATTTCATTTTTGAAGATATTTTGCCTCTTACTGCTTCAATTTAGCGGCTCTCCTTGCAATATTTTGATGCTACACAGAAACTTCTGAAAATGCAATCAAAAAGTCTCAGATCATTTACTATTATATGTATTAGATTACTTATCCAATTACCTGTCATACTTGTCACACTCTTTTTTAAGTCAGTAATAGGTTTTTCAGCAGCTGAGTGTATTATTACAGGAGCTTGACCATTCAAAATATTTCGCTTCAATTTATACCGTTGATCCGTCTTTAGATTAAATGAACAATTAAAAGATTTAAATCATAATTTTAAAAATTATTAAAAATTGAGATTTTACACAAAATTTGTCAACGTTGCGAATATCTTCTACAGTGAAACTATCCGCTGATCTCAACTAGCGCGCAAGTAGTATGTTCACGTCTATTTGTATTCTGGTTCACCTGTAAATACCTAAAATTCAAACCCTGAGACTGGCAAGAGGATGTCAAAACATTTATGTTCTGGGAGATACGCTGCCTTTTATAATCCAAACTACAGAAGATTATTTTGGAAAATTCATTGCGTAGATGTTTACCGGTATAGCAACCGAGAAAAAATACGAATCAATGAATTATTTTAATTTATAGTTATATGTAGTTCCTCCATTGAATCTTTGCATATGCATGAAATAATTCACGAATTACTTTTTATACGCTCTGAGCTTCGCTGGTATCGCTCCTAGCGGATTAATAATTCAACTTTCACCGGTAATTTTTAAATGTATTATTTAATTATTGTTATCGCTTAATATTTACAACGCTAAAAAGTAATTAAATTGTAATAGATTTTTTTAAGATTTTGCTAATCATTTTGACGTTCTATTGATGAAATATTAATTTATTACTTCGGATACTTTCACAATTATCGTGTAGATGGCGCTAAGATTAATAGATTAATTTATAATTACATATTACGGAAAATAAGTATATTTAAGGTAAAAATATATACCACAGCTTTGACCAACTAATATTTTTTATAATTAATGTTTTTAATTTTAATTTTAAATTAATCACTGACATTTATGTCAAATTTCCGGTAATCGTTTACATACTTGTCACTACTGGCGCTCGCGAATTTATAAATATCCCCTCTACGTACGAGCTCACAGCGTATACCAGGTCTTTTTTTACTCATAGAAACTAGTATCGCAAAATTTAGTTGATTGTTCATTGAAACCACAATAAGTTAAACAAGGATAAACAATACGGTCTTTGATAGCTTGTTTACTATGAATTTTGACGTTTATCATTTTCAGTGACAGCGACATTAGCACATTTGTTGTGTTGATTGATTTATTTCTATTTGTTGTTTATTTGGTTTACGCTCTGAGCTTCGCTGGTGTCGCTCCTAGCGGATTACATATGCAACTTTCACCGCTAATTTTTAAATTTATTATTTAATTGTTATCGCTTAATATTTACAACGCAAAAAAGTAATTAAATTGTAATCGATTTTTTGTTAATCATTTTAACGTTCTATTAATGAAATATTAATTTCTTACTTCGGATACTTTCACAATTATCGTGTAGATGGAGCTTAGATTAATTTATAATTACATATTACGAAGTATTAAAAAAACTTAAATTCAGTAATTCAAACGTAAGTATTTTTAGGGTAAAAATATACACCACAGCTTTGACCAACTAATATTATTTCCTATTAATGTTTTTAATTTCAATGTTTTACATTAATCACTTTGACATTAATGTCAAATTCCCAGTAAAAGCTTACAGACAATGGCAGTATGGCACTTCTGGCACTCGCGAATTTTTAATTATCCCCCCTATCTACGAGCTCATAGCGCAGGAGCGTCATTTGAAATTTTGATTGGGGGGGCCAAGCATTATATATACAATATATTATATATGATGTAATGATGAAAATTGATGTATTTTTTGTAAATATCAGTCATTTTCAGAGCCAGGGGAGGGGGCAAATGCCCCCTATCAAATGACGCCCCTGTCATAGCGTATACCCATAAAAAATAAATATAATATTTCAGTTTTAAATAAAGGATGAGTTGCAATTCTGAATTTTGGGTCTCCAGACAAAGACGAGTACTAGCAATATCGTAGTGTTGATAACTCAATTTTTGTAAAAAATTTGCACTTGTCTCACTTTTTCCACAAAGGTGCGATATATTAAACATTTTAATTCCTTTTTATGCAATTCACTCGAGAGTTTTGTATTTCTCAACCGTATTAAATCTTCTTAACAATATTTTTTGTGTAAACTTTTGTGTAAACAATAAACTTTTTTGTTGTGACTTTTTTTTTAAATTTATTTATTACTGTTCTAAATTTATCTTTATACTAGTAATAGTCGGTATGATGTTCAAGCTGTTTAATTTTGAGTCCATCAATCTCCTAGAGAAGTAAATAGTAAAAAAAGATCAAACACTTCAATAAAGTAAGGTTATAAAATACGTCCACCGGGATAATAGACATTTCCTAATATGTAATTACATTGACAGTACATATCAATGATATTACATAACGACGTACGTTTCACTTAATGTTTTGATTTAACTTGTTTGCAAATGAATTATGTCGGTTGTGCAAAGATAAAACGGAACAGCTATATTAGAGTAAATTGGGTCTTTGTAAGCGTTTCAATTTGTAGGTACCTGCCCATGTGGGAGGATAAGCAGGTAACATTGAAATCTTAGATTTTAATAGAGATAGACAAAGTGTTATGCTGCTGAGCCATTTAACCTACAGACAGATGTCTAACATACATAAAGTTTTTTGTAAGAATACATTTGCATAAGTGTATGCATGTATATTATCAATACTTACTTTAAATTTCTTGATTCATTTACTCACCTATGCTATAATGTAGCCCTAGTTTAGTCAGTTAAACACTTTCAGTTTTGCCCCGTTTTTCCTTCTTTTAAGTAAAAATGAGATCGTGTAAAAGTCTCTTGTGATGTTTAATTTTGAAGTTGTTTAAGACCATGGGCAACTCCTACTCTGATTTTTAAGAATTCTATTTTCGTGAAATTTATTCTGTCAATATTTGAGTTCTAGTTAGAGAAAATAATGAGATAGTGGATACTTCAGCATTTCATTCGGAAGATAATTTTACAAAGTAAGCAAGGAACGAAGCAGATATATATCTTCCGAAAATTGTTTGTCTTTACTTTAATTAGATGCGTTTTAGGAGAGAGAAAAGTTTTCGAGGGAGGTTTTATTTATGGTTGCGTTTCGAAGCAGTAAACTTTTCAACTGGTCTTAGCCGTACTTGAATTTTCAAAATGATATAATTTTGATATAATCTTCTGGTAGGTCTTATCAACTATCTAATTTAGTAGAGAAATTTGATTAATTTTAACATGCAGAATAAATAACGGACACTACTTCAGGTATTAAAGGACTTTTAATCTCTTTATATTGATCCTTTCATTTGAATCTGTACATCTTAACATCTATGGGAATTATGAATAATTCGGTGTATAGAGATATTATTGATCTTTTCACACTGTCTCCACATCTATTGCTATTTTGGATTTCACGTAACGCATTAAAAAGGTAGTGCTTATAGTCGGTTCGCTAAATTCAGACACAACTGGCTAGTGATTTTAGTAGGTAATTTTTTTGTTTTGGCCAATTTTGCCAAAATTGGCAAAATTACTAACTGTTTAGTAATTATTAACTATTTAGTAATTCTTTTTTTTGCCAATTTGGTAAAATTACTAACTATTTAGTAATTATTAACTATTTAGTAATTATTTTTTTGCCAATTTTACCAAATTGGCAAAATTACTTACTAAAATCACTAGCCAGTCGTGTCTGAGTGTAGCGAACCGACAATAGTAACTTTTCAATTGTATTCGTCCATCTGGTTAGTGATCGAGTTTGACTTCTTTTTCTCTCCAATTTTCCTCGACTATTCTCAATATCCAATTGTTCGAAAAATATTTATATTTTGGAAAATACGAAACTGGAGAGAGGTTGTGGATTGTTCACCTCAAGAACATATGTATTTATTTTTCTGGTTGTCTAAGAATGTCAAACCTTCTTCTTCTTCTTGAGCCACTCCTATAGGAGATTGGAAATCATCAAGGCTACCCTGACCTTGTTTACAGCTGACCTAAAAAGTTCATTAGTGGTGCAGCCAAACCACTCTCTCAAATTCCGCAACCATGACATTCTTCTACGGCCTGGATTCTGTTTTCCTTCTATTTTTCCTTGCATTATATTTTGAAGTAATGCGTATTTATGACCTCTCATCAGGTTACCCAAATACTCGAGTTTTCTTCGTTTTATCGTTAACAAAATTTCTGGGTCTCTTCCTATCCTTCGTATTACTTCAAGATTTGTGATTCTTTCAACCCAACTTCTAGCACCACATCTCGAAACTTTCAATATTTTTTATGTTGTTCTGTTTGAGAGTCCAGGCCTCTACACCGTATAATAGCGTGTTAAATACGTAGCCTCTTAGCATTCTTAATCGTAGAGGGATGCTTATATCTCTGTTGCAGAAGAATTTTCTCATCTTTATGAAGGTGGCCCTGGCAATTTCCATACGTCTTTTTATTTCATTGTTTTGGTCTCCAGTTTAAAGTTCCCAAGTATTTGTAACTTGATACTTTTTCAATTTGAATGCCGTTTATACTAATATGTGCTGGTTGTGTCATGATTTTACTGAAGACCATATACTTGGTTTTTTTGATATTAATGTTTATGTCATAATTGTTGCAAGCAATATTTATGTTTGTAAGTAATCGTTGTAATTCTTCTACGGTTCTTGCAACTAGTACAGTGTTGTCCGCGTATCGAATATTATTTACAACCACTCCATTGACTACGATTCCTTCATTTGCTTGCAAAAGGGCTTCCTGGCAGATGCTTTCACTATATACATTAAACAACAGTGGTGACAAAATGCATCCCTGTCGTACTCCTCAACGTATTTCTATTGCTTTTGATATCTCATTTTCAATTTTGATGTTAGCTTTTTGATTCCAATATAAGTCGAGAATTATTCGCAGATCTTTATTATCTATTTCTTTTCTTTCAAGAATGTCTCTTAGCCTATCGTGGCGTACTCTGTCAAACGCTTTTTCAAAATCGATAAAACATGCATGTACTTTTTGATTAACGTCTAGGCATCATTGTGTAAGAACATTCAAACCGAAGGGAGCTTCTCGAGTACCTAGTCCTTTTCTGAACCCCATCTGTGTATTACTAATATCGGACTCCAACTTTTGATAAACTCAGTTGGGGATGATTTTTAGAAATATTTTTAGTAGATGGCTCATTAAAGATATTGATATCTTTAATTTCAAAGATATCTTTAATGTCAAACCATTCTGTTCCAACACCACATCACCAATGTTGGTTCTATGGACAATTATTACTTTTTTCTTATTTTATTAATTCATGTAGTTCATATTCCTTGCTAACTCTTGTTAGTTTGTCGAGCCTCAACGCAAGCAATTAAAAGGCTCAGAGTGGAACGAAAAGGAGGACTGGAGAGACGACGCGACGCACGTCCTGGTTGAAAAATTTAAAGCAGTGCAGTGGAAAAACCACACAAAACTCTTCAGAACCACTGCAGACAGTAGAATGGGCCACAGTGATGATCGCCAATGTACAAAGGATGAGGCACACGAAAAAGAAGGTCATCGGCACAGCGAAGATATACCCTGACTCCACCTACTAAAATGCCACCTTCCCACTAATCTACAACAAGTCGCATTATGTGTTCAATATAAAGATACAACCTTGGGGATAATATGCAGCCCTGTCTTGTGTCTTTTCTAATTTTGCACCTCCAGGGACATATTTTTTTTTCAAATATTACGTTTGTTTCTGTTTATGTACAAACTGTGTAGTAGGTTTGCACCGAGGCCGAAAACCTATATAAACTCGGCGGCAGCTTCAATCTTCACAAGAAAATTAGGAAAATCGCTGGTATCTTCATGAAAAAACAAGTCATTGGTATAAAAAATGACTAAAAAGAACTAATAACGGACCCTAGCAATATACTTAATACTTGGAAAATGTACACAGCCAATTTGTTCAATGATCACAGATCACAAAAGCTACCACGACTGGGAGACCATTTGTATTGTCCAATTAATTTGAAAGCTAAGGTTGTATACCCTATAAAACTATTAAAAAGTAACAAAACCCCAGGACCAGATGATATGTATGCAGAAACAATCAAGTTACTTAATGAAGAGAACCTAGACATTATTGTGAAGCTCTTTAACGACATCTGTATACGATACGGGCCAGATTCCAAAAGATTGGCTTCGTTCTACATTTATCGCTCTACCCAAAACACCAGGTGCGAACTTCTGCAAGGACCACCGACTAATAAGCCTAATTAGTTACTTTTAAAACTTTTCTTGAGAATACTACACACTAGATTATAAATGTGATGAGGTCAGTGGCTGGAGTCAGTTTGGTTTCAAAAATGGACTTCGCACGAGAGAAGCGATCTTTAGTATGCAAACGTTAATACAGAATTGTTTAGACCAAAGAAAAGATGTTTTTATCTGTTTCATCGATTATGAGAAAACATTCGACAATGTAAAACACGAACTGATGATAAAATACCTACAAGAGTTGGGATTGGAATAAGAATAATCGCCATTCTAATAAGAATTATTCAGCATTGGAACCAGACAGCAAAGAACAGATGTGTTTTTATTCTCCTGGTTGTCTAAGAATGTCAAATCATTCTTTTCCAATACCACATCATCAATGTTGGTTCTATGGACAATTATTACTTTTGTCTTATTTTAATTAGTTCATGTAATGTAGACCATATTCCTCGCTAACTCCTGTTAGTTTGTCGAGTCTCAACGCAAGCAATTGGAGGGCTTAAAGTGGGACGAAAAGGACAACCGGATGACGACGCACGTCCTGGTCGAAAATTTTAAAACAGCGCAGTGGAAAGCCACTTTAGAACTCTTCAGAACCACTGCAAACAGTACAATGGGCCGTGATGATCGCCAATGTACAAAGTACGTCTTCAAAATTTCAACGAAACAGAAGATTTCCCAATTAAGAAAGAAGTAAGTCAAGGTTGCAGTCTTCAATGTTGTTCAATTTATACGTCGAAAAAGCCTAAACAGAAGCAGTGGTAGACTCTAATGAGGGTATTAAAGTAAATGACATATTTATTAATAACATCAGGCATGCCGACGACACAGCAATAGTGGCAGATAACATCGAAGATCTTCAATGCATTTTAAATGATCTAACTCTTGCAAGTGAAGCTCGGGGTCTGAAAATAAATATCAAGAAGACAAATACAATGGTTATAAGTAGAAATAAATACCCCAACGCAAAGATATGTGTCTCTGGAGAAGAAATCGATAAATCTAGAATTGTGTGATGAACGATGCTTGGGACTCTGAATAAAGAGAACAGTATAACAAGACAGAAATGCTTTTTTGAGGCTTCGTAAATTTCTGACTGATCACAAGTTGGATCTCAACCTCCGATACAAGATGCTAAAGTTACGTTTGGGCTGTGCTCTTGTATGGAATGGAAGCTAGGAGGTTAAAGGCAAATTCCATTAACAAACTTTAAGTGTTTGAAATGTGATGCCTGCGTCGAATGCTTAGATTATCATGGACGGATAGAATCAGAAATAAGGAAGTACTAAGAAGAGCTAGCTTGCAGGATAGGGAACTTTTTAATTATGATAAAATTATGAAGACTGTATACTTGGGCACATATTACGAGGAGAACGTTACACTTTTCAGCAACTGATACTCGAAGGAATGATAGAGGGTAAGAGGGGTCTGGGAAGTAAAAAGATGTCATGGCTGCGTAATATTCGCCAATGGACAGGAATTCAGAGTTACGGCATGCTACCGTATCCCTGCGTAAATATTGTTGATGTACCTATTATGATCTTATTTACAACTTTGAATATAGTCCAGAGGCCAGGGCTGTTTCGTGGCCGATCAAAATCCACGGTGTTTTCAGAGTGTATTCGTATGTTGAAGCAAAAATGTATGTAATAATGTTCTAAAAGTGAACGTTATTTGATACACTCCAGCAACAATGTAATTTTGCAATAAGTAATGAGTTTACCCAAACCTTGAATCCCACATAGGGATGCGGGATGATGATGATGATAGCGGCTACTATCGAGTAGCGAAAGACACCACTGTCTTCTCAACAGGCCAGGTACAAAGTGATGAGTTGAAATTATTCTCGATAGATCATCTCAAGATGATTGCACACCGGATATCCAAGTGGGTGCGAACATCAGCGCCGAAACTATAGATGAGAGCGCTAATCATGCTTTTCTTAAGCAATTGTGATGTGCCATTCTAATGTGATTCGTACTACCCGCAAATCAGATGGGGTTGTAAATACGACATAGAAATAATTTCCATTTAATATTTATTTCATAATTATAAATAATTTCGAAACTGCAATAAAATCTGTTGAATAGATATTTGAATGGCACCTATAAATATGCGAAATCAAGTTTGTTAGGTATTTATCTATATTGATATGTAGGCCAGGGTAATAAGACAAAAATATACCCTGTTCGTGACACTTCAGCAGCCAGGGTACTGAAGCGTTTTTTCGACAGGTAATACCTATAGGAACAAATTATAACTATTTCCTGCGTAGGATCTGGCGGCCATTTTTATTTATAAACAATTAACTGTCAAAAAATGGCATTTTCCCTTTTTTTTCAAATCAACGGAAAACAGTGAAACTTATGATTTTTTTAGTACAAATATCTTCGAGATTATGGAAAAAGCTTTAAAATGACGTATTACAAAGTTTGATATACTCATTTATTGTTAATATAATTGCGAAAGAAGGTCGGAATTGCAAAAAAATATTTTCTCAATAATTGTTGTAAAAATTAGTGTACAGCTTTGAAATTTTTGTCAAATGAGGGTTCTTTGGTGCTTAATATGTGATAAAAATTTCAAAGCGATTCATTCAATTGTTTAAATTTTATTCAAATTTTTTATCCCAGAGAGCATTTTTTTGCAATAACATAAGTAAAAAAATGACCTTAGAACCATTCCACAGGTGTCAAATGAAAGAGCATGAGCTACATGTTCAACATAGTTTAAAAAAGTGAACAAAAAATGCATTTATTAGTAATAAATAATTATATGCAAAGTATCGTCAATTTTTCTTTATTAACTTTTTGAACAACTTTTTCCAAAAAAATAACTTTTTGACCTTTTTCTAAGTGCACAACTACCAAGTAAATATATCATAATTGGTAAAAAATTGTAATAAATATGTATCATTTCTTATATAACAAAATAAAAAGTTTATAAGGAAAGATTTACGATACTTTTGCATAATTATTTATTACTAATAAATTTCATTTTTTATTCACTTTTTTTAAACCAAGTTGAAAATATAGCTCATGCTCTTTCATTTGACACCTGTGGAATGGTTCTAACGTCATTTTCTTCTGACTTATGTTATTGCAAAAAAAAATGCTCTCTGGGATAAACAATTTGAATAGAATTTAAACAATTGAATTAATCGCTTTAAAATTTTTATCACATATTAAGCACCAAAGAACCCTTATTTGATAAAAATTTCAAAGCTGTACACTAATTTTTACAACAGTTATTGCGAAAATAATTTTTTTTGTAATTACTACCTTTTTTCGCAATTATATTAACAATAAATGACTATATCAAACTTTGTAATACGTCATTTTAAAGCTTTTTCCATAATCTCAAACATATTTGCACTAAAAAAACCATAAGTTTGCCTGTTTTCCATTGATTTGAAAAAAAAGTAAAAAATGCCATTTTTTGACACTTAATTGTTTTTAAATAAAAATGGCCGCCAGATCCTACGCAGGAAATAGTTACAATTTGCTCTTATAGGTATTACCTGTCGAAAAAACCCTTCAGTACCCTGGCTGTTCAAGTGTCATGGAAAAAACCTTATTACCCTGGACTAATGGTTATTCATATCCTTACAGCACTTAATCTGGACTATAATAACTTCAACAAAAGCTGTTGAATAGATATTTTAATGGCACCTATAAATATGCGAAATCAAGTCTGTTAGGAATTTATCTATATTGATATGGTTATTCATATCCTTACAGCACTGAATCTGGACTATAATAATTCTATCCTCTTACCGTATTACCTCTTACTTTGCATATTATTGCAACTTTTTTCGATTCATTCAACTTTTTGTCAGCTATTCAATAATCTGATGATGGTCCTTATATATTTTTTCTGTGTGTACCTTTTATGGCTTTTTTCAGTTCTTCAGTTTTTCAGTTCTGCATCCTAATCTGCATTTTTTATTTTTATGAAGGCTAATATTCTATTAATACGTATATCTATGCATAAGGGTTAAAGGTTTGGGTTTCATATAATACATAATCTTTTATATGACCAACACTGATTTTTTCCGTGGCAATACTGCTCGTTCCTAGAAGGAAACCACATTAACATACGCGCAACTGAGCGATACGGCCTTACATGCATAATCTTAGTGTGTTCTCTGTAGTCCTTTGCATATTATTTATTCAAAATATGGATATTAAAACGAATGACTACTTCATTTGAGTCGAGCACCTCTTAGGTTAATGTTATTAGACAAGGTGTGGTTGTGTATAGGGTGTGTTTTAGCACACCAACACATCCTCTTTAAAATCGTTGCGTTGCCGCGGCGATATACTTTATTGAAGTAGCCGAGCAGTGGCGGCGATTCAAAAATATTTGAGATGGGGGTTTTGATATCGATAATCGAGTGCAGTAACTTTCATTTCTGCAATCTCACAAGAGATATACACAATTAAATCGAGATGTAAAAAGAGAAGTAGTGAAAAGTAAAAATAAGATGTGGGATCGAAGATGCGCAGAAGTGGATAGGTATATGGGTAGAACAAGAATTGGGCACGCGTGGAAGGAGAGAAGGAAAGGAAAAATCTAACATAAAGTTAATATGTAGATCTGAAACAGTGGAAACACCATTATGAGGTCTTACTGACAGAAGATAGGTGTAAATACCAAGAGATGGAAGAATTATCTGAAAATACACAAATAATTAAGATAACAACCGGAGAGTTAAGCGACCACAAAAGATCGAAAAACGGTAAAGCAGCAGGACCTGGAGACATCCCAATTGAGTTGGTAAAGTACGGACCAAAAATATTGCATGAGATGTTGGTTCAACTATATAATAAATGCTTAAAAGGACAAAATATCCCTGATGATTGGAATGTTGGATACATCAGCTCAATTTACAAGAAAGGGGATAAACGCATATGCTCTAATTATAGGGAATAAACCTGTTACCAGCTCAGTGGGGAGGTTGTACGATCGAATAATAAAAGAAATAATATAATCAGAAAACGAAGACATGGAAGAACAAAACGGATTTCTTGCGGGAAGATCGTGCACTGATAATATATTCGTTCTGTAGCAGGTACATAATAGCAAAACGGAAGGCAAGGAATCTATCTACCCACCTATTATTTGTAGATTTAGAGAAGACATACAATACGGTACCTTTGAAAAAACTTTTTCAAACATTGACGAAAGTAGGTCTCAGTAGAGAGTATGTGGATGCTAGCGCAAATATATACAAAAATGCAAGAAGTATCGTTAAAGTAGGAAACTTTATATCAGAATCATTTCCAATAACAAAGGGGCTTAAACAAGGATGTCTGTCTCCGACCTTATTTAAAATTCAATCATTGCTAGAGCAATGGAGGAAACAAGTATCCGGAATGGAAATAGACATAGGCGGTGGTAAATGTCTAACAACTTTGTTTTTCGCAGATGATCAGGTAGTCGTAGCAAATGATGAGGAAGACATGGACTACATGTTTAGAAAACTAAAGAAAGAATATAAAAAATGGGGCCACAATATGAATATGTCAAAGACAGAGTATCTTAAACTAGGGGATGATGAAGAAGATCCAGAGTTAGAAATTAGAACCACAACAACATGTAAAGAATATAAATATCACGGATCTATAATATCTAAAGAAGGCACTACCAAAAGAGACATCGAAAATATAACGCAGCAGGCCAAAAAAGCGGTAAACATTCGAAGCTTTCTATTATGGTCTAAATAGGGGAGTGTAATTAGAAAGAAAACATGCATTGTTTCGGAAAACTTCAAACAAGCTTATATTTTTCTAAAACTTTTTTGTTAGTTTATATACTTGTTAAAGTAAAAAGTTCTACTGGCGGATTTGGCCGCTAATTGTTTATTAATTGTTTAAACAATAACAATTGTTTTGTATTAATAATTTTAAAAATATCGTTGAATTCATCATTTTACTTTGATCAAATATGTTTCTATTTTGTTTTTGATTATACTGAATCCGAATATGGCATTGACATTTGAAAATGCTTATACAGAAGCTCTTATACATTATGTTTGCGTAGCTAGGAACCACATGGAAAACTTTTTTATTATCAATGTTACGAAAAAAAGTTATTCTTCATAAAATGCTGTGGATAGTTAAAAATCTAAAAGTCAACCATCAGATATCAAATTTTATCAATTTTATACGAGTTATGTCAAAAATATGAATCTCGTTAAAGAGTAAAGTACCTTTTTATTTCAGAATATCAAAAAATGCTATTATAAAAAGTTGTTTGAAATTAAAAACTATGTTTAAATATACAATTACATTATTCTAATCAAAAAATTTTTTTCAATTTTTTCTCAAATTACGGATACTTATCATCATTTTATTACAATTATGATAACTATTTTATTATCACTTTTACGAAAAAAAGTTATTCTTCATAAAATGCTCTCTTTGGTCTAAAATCAAAGATACAATTATCAGACATTAAACTTTTTTAATTTTATACGAGGTATGTAAAAAATATGAATTTCTCTTAAGAGTTAAGTGCCTTTATTATTCACAATATTTTAATTAGAAGGATGTAATTAAACACTAAAACAAATTTTTTAATTCCAAACAACTTTTCTTAATATCAATTTTCGATATTGTGAAATTTAACGATACTTTACTCTTGAGTGAAATTCATATTTTTTGACATACCTCGTATAAAATTCATTAAATTTGATATTTGATGATTGCATCTTAGATTATATGCGATGCAGAGTATTTTATAAAGAATAACTTTTTTTCGTAAAACTGATAATAAATAAGTTATCAGTAGGTTCCGAGTGACGCAGACATACTGTATAAGAGTTAAAAAAATTGTTTTTTGCTAAACATTTATTATTGTTGAAGTTTATTATTAAATGTATTTTAGGTAAGTTTTACAGAAAAAAGTTTTGATCACTTTATATAAACATTTTTTTAGCTGGTAATTTTTGGTTTTTGTATTACATTTTTGTTATCTTTCTTAATTTTCTCAAAAAGAAATAGTCTGTTTCATTTCTAAATTAAAATAATTTAGTGAATTTTAAAGACTACATCCTAAGCTTTAAAAAAGCACTTATAAAGCTGTAATACATCTGTTCAAACTTGAGTAATACCGTCTTAAAGTGGTGGTAATTCTATAAAACTACGAAGATTTCAAAAAACCATTTTTTAAGACGTCATATCATTTGAATTAAATTTTTGAGATTTTTTTTGAATGAAACATCATTTAGTACAATGCTTTAAAGGTAAGTTGTGCAAAATTGAGGGTTTTATAAGAAAAATTGTATTAGTTACACATTTTTAAATCATTTTTAAACATAATTCATGTAAGGCTCACTTTCCGCCCACACCGTACTTATGCCCATACATTTTATTTTTTTTGATTGTAACCATTAGATAGCTTAATTATTCTTCTTTTAGGTTCAATTTGTAAAATTTCATTTGATCCATTAGTTAAAGAATTACCTTAAAATAACTCAACCGTGCACTTCGCCGTACGTTAGTTTACAGTGCGCCAATGTTTGCGAGAAGGGTGACTTTAGCGTTATAAATAAAAAATTATAGAAGATCCAGATTTAATGTTAGAAAATTCTTTATATAAGGTTTTTTATTAAAATTTTCTGAATTTTTCAATGGTCAAGTCAGTTTTGTTCTTAAATTTATATTTTCGGAGTTATTTAAAAAAACATCAAACTTCGTAGTTCATTTGTTTAATAAAAAATGAAGCACCCACTACTCTAGTAGAACTTTTTAATATGTTGTTTATTAAACATTTCTTAATGAAATTACAAAAAGTTCTATCTTGTTTGATTTTTTCCGAAGTGAAAATCTATATGCACTCCCCTAAAAGATATAAGACAAAAAACGAAATTGTCAATCTTTCGAACCTTGGTAGAGAGCCAATCATGACTTATGGATCAGAAGTTTGGCAGGTCACGATGAAAGATCGAAAAGATGGAAATGGATTATATAAGGAGAGCGTGTTATAGGTATATCCAAAAAAGATCACATCAGGAATGAAGATATTAGAAGGAGGACAAATACTGTATATTTTACTGAATACTGGAACAGGGGAAGTTTTAATTGTGCAACGTGATTTTAATTGTGGAACGTGTCATCCAGACAAGTTTATGATTTTATATAATATATGAAAAAAATGTTTGTCCGACAAACATGTTGGGCATTTTAATAAGTCCGACACGTAGAACATGTCAAATGGCAGGAATTATATTGGTGGTAAATAGCAGTCTGGTTTTTGCATGAGAGTTTAATGAAAGGGTAACAAATCAATTGGAAGTTCTGTCCGACAAAATACATGGGACGTTTTCGTAGCCTGACGTTCGAAACCTCTTTCCTGGAAACTTCCCTGTTCCAGTGTTCCCGTACATCTAAATTTATCCGACTAGACACCGTTAAGCTATTAACAAATTTTCAGCTTGCTATTAATAAACTTTTTTTTGGTACGCGGGATCCAGGTCTATATGGTCACGTGAAACGAATGAATGAAGATGGATGGCCAAAGAAAGCTTTAAATTACAAACCACAACAAAGAAGAAGAAGGGGAAGGCCTTCGGTTGCCTGGGAGGAAAATGTACGGCACAGAATGAGAGACAGAGCCATCAAAGAAGACGAATGGATGGACAGAAATCAATTGCGGTCGAAATGCGAGAAGCGGCAGAGGCTGTAGGAATCTCGCCTATAGATAGATAGATGAAATAAATAAACACAACAAGCAAGCTATTGGCATCTTTCTTGATATCCAAAAAGCATTCGATCAGGTCTGGCATGCTGGACTGATCGAAAAATTATACCAAGCCGCAGTGCCCATTCCATTACTGAGAATTATTTGCTCATAGTTAACTGCTTGGACTATTCGGGCTAAAGTCGCTAATTAACTATCCGAACCTTTCACTCCTCTAGCAGGAGTACCACAGGGTTCAATAATTGCGCCAATAGTCTACAATAGTGACCTCCACCACCTCAGCATTGCTTCTGAAAGTATCTTGCTATATGCCGATGACACAGCCCTAATCTCTGCCGGCCCTCCTAACTGAATGCGTTGAGAACGCTCTGTATTCGAAAAAGCTTAAACACAACTTAACACAATACACAATATAGTCTAAGAGCTAGAGCCGAAAAATCATCGTCATAAGTAATATGGAGTTTGGCATGTGAAATCTGTCTATTGTATATTGATAATTATGACCCCTTTCAGGCTGACACCTCAGTGGATACAGGAAGTAGCAATAAGGGATGAAAGGGGAAAGTTAGTGTAGTCTTTAAAGGTTTTCACCTCCTATTTTGTTAAACCGTAATCGATTTGCATGAAAATTGGTGACTAGTTAGAGCATACCTCAAGAAATAAAACTGATTTGGTGCCAACTTGCACTTTTACCCTGGCGGTGGATACCACCCCTTCTCGGGGGTGAAAACTATTGTATTAAAAATAACCCGACAAATCGATAGAGGGACAAATTATACGTAAAATTGGTTATATCATGTTATTAAAATAAATCAATACTTTTTGAGTTATTGAAGATCAAAGATTTGTCTGTTTAAGAGCACATGCGTGAAGTTCATCATCATCATCATCATCATCAGTGGCGTTACAGCTCTTTATGAGCCAAAGCCTTCTTCAGAACAATCCTCCATTCGCCTCTGTCTCTGGCAACTCTTCTCCATGCTCTAATTCCAATAGATTTCAAATCATTTTCTAGGTTGTCTTGGTACCTAAGTCTCGGTCTTCCTCTTGTTCGTTGTCCTTTCGGCCCTCTTCGATCAAAAACTTTTCTGACTATGGCATCTTCCTCTCGCCTGATTACATGACCTATCCATCTAAGGCATGCTACCTTAATGAATTGTACAACGTCAGGTTCTCCAAAATTTCTATACAACTCAAAGTTGTAACGCCTGCGCCACAAACCTTGTTCTTTTATGCCACCATATATTCGTCTTAAAATTTTTCGCTCAAAACGTTTGAGCAGTGCTTGGTCATTCTGAGTAAGTGACCAAGTTTCTGAGCCATATGTTAGCACTGGTCTTATTAGTGTTTTGTAGACAGTCAATTTAATTTTTCTAGGTATTTTTGAGGCCACACTCAAAAAAATTTAGTTCGTAATATTGATTAACAGTGATTATTGAATAGTATTTCGTTGTAACAACAATTTAATTTGTTGGTTCAACGAACTTTTAGACATTGACGAATGTATTTGGTTATTATCACAATGATTGAATAATAATTGTGAAAATAACTAGAGTACATTAATTAATAACACTCAGTTTATTCAGCCAATAACTTAGTTTCGTATATTTAATAAATAATGTTAATTGTGCCAGCAACTCACTTTCTTGATTTCGTACATGACAAGCAATTACCTTGGTTTATTGTGACAACGTACAGATTTCATTAAAACAATGTACAAATGTTGTTAATATAGAGTAATATATGATTATTGTATAGATGTAAGCTGATTGTTGTGACAACGAATGCATTAATCAATCTACTATTGCGTTTAATACCCACAATCAATGCGTTCATTGTGACAATAATCGTAGTTGTTGAGACAATAAATGTTTTGCTCGACTATTTGAAATGTAACGGCTTTTCATTATCGTGATACCCCTAGCTTCTCTGAGTTACCATTGTTTAAGAAAGAATTCTTTGTTAAACAATGCTGTTACCTCTACCGAAGTGCCGAATAATAATTTAATTTCTTTTCCAAGTGTAGTCCGTAGTAGAAGGAAGTTTTCGCGTGTCTCTTATCGTGAGAAAACTAATTAGTATTTTTGAAAATTTAAACGCAGAATAAAATATTACAGTATTATCGAGGATCTGAAGTCCCTGAGAACTTCTATAATGATTATTTTAATAAGTCACAGGGGTGAAAAAAAAATTAGTATGATTTTTAATTTCAAATATACCATTCAAAAGAAACTTTTTGTTTATTCTAAGGGACTTTTTGCCCTCGGTAATAATGTAATCTTTTATTCTGCGTTTAAATTTTTCAAAAATACTTATTAGTTTTCTCAGGATTCCAAAAAAAATGAATGCGTTTAAAAATATTTCGATTGAAATTTTGCACCTGCCCTCTCAGAAAGGATTAAAGTGTTATACATTTTTGGAATCAATCTTTCAAACGCTTTTAAATGAGCTATCACATGACGTACTTTCCTGTTTAAAAAAATCAAAGTTACGCCTGTCACCTGAAGAGGGATCGTGTAAAGTTCGAAACATTGATGTTATAATATACTTTGATTATTTTAAAAATCGACCTGTCCGAGCGTTTTTCTTATGTGCTAAAAATAAATAAGTTAATAAGGGGGTGGGGGGAGTGTAGCACTTATTCCAGTGCACTGTATAAGTGAAATCATATGAGAAATCACACAGTGTAAAGTCTATTAGGTTAAGGAAAAAAAAAGGGGGATTTAAAAAATTATTATTAATCAATTAATATCATATAGTGGGCTAATGTATTCAGTAATTATAAAATACGTTCATAGTAGGAATGAACGAAACTGATTGTAAAAATGAATAGAATTGCTTATAAGAAAAACCGTATTTATTGTGAGAATGAACGGATTTAATTGTAACAACAAACGGAAATAATTGTAGAAATAAACGAAATACGTTAGGAGAAATATCACTGTTATTGACACAACGAATAGTCTTCGTCGGTCAATTAACGACGTTGTTGTTTCAATAAATAGTGTTCGTTGACTCAGTGAACAGAGTTCGTAATACCAATAAAGTGATATTATGGTATACATAATGAATGTTCATCCATTAAATAAACGTAATACATTGGCTCAACTAACGAAAATAATGAATTGATGAACATCGCTTTGTTGTTTCAATAAAACCAAGAATTGGACAAATTTTAAGTATTGCGTTTGTTGTCTGAATTAACATTTTTATTGATATTACGTACCTTTTTCGTTGAGTGCATCTGTCTTCTTAAGCCATAGTAGCACTTATTGGCGAGCACTATTCTTCTTTTAATTTCTTCACTGACATTGTTATCTTTAGTTAGCAGCGAGCCTAAGTATATGAAGGTGTCGACACCTTCCAGTTCTAGGTCGTCAATTATTATTCTTGTAGGTGTCGGGTTGCTTGACTTAGTGCAACACATATATTTGGTCTTTCGAACATTTATATTTAGCCACATTCTCTGTGCAGATGCTCTTAACGACCGAAATGCTTCAGTCAGAGATTCTTTAGATCTACCTATGATGTCTATGTCATCTGCGTATCCGACAATTTGTACTGATTTGTTAAAGATAGTACCATTCGTATTAATTTGGGACTCTCGAATTATTATAAATTATTATAAATTTAGCAAAAGTGTATTCGAATATGTCAAATATACCCATTATCGGACACCCCCAGTTTCTGGACATATTCATTTTATATTGATAGAAAAAATTCAATTAAATATCGAAATAATATAAAAATAATAGAAAAAGATTAAGTTTTCACTCTAATGGCATACAGAACAACATAATGCTACTCTACATCCCACCAGACTGAAAACAATGGGAACCTTCTCTGGTTACACCTCCGAGGCTTCTACAATTTGCAACCCATACGGATGCTGAGGCTAAGGAAGATGAGGGAATTCTACAATTTACAATTCACGTCCCATCTGCTCAGCGCGGTAAAGTTCCAACGAGAATGGTTCCCTTCATACTCCACACAGAGTAAATGTAAATCAAAAATGAATAACCATTTTCAATTTCGTTGCAAAACGAAAATACAGCCGTACCATATTCTAGTCCAATCAGAGAGTGCTGCAAGCACCTCTACCGGCCTCGAAACTTATTAGTCTCTCATCAGGAGGCACATATGCTGCTCTCCCTGATCCAACCAAAACAAACCCCAGCGTGCAGTCCCGGATTGCAACGAACGAAAGGTAGTCTTTTTGGTAGCAGTTGCCGCTAGGGCATCTATGCCATTTCGTTCGTTGCAATCCGGGACTGCACGCTGGGGTTTGTTTTGGTTGGATCAGGGAGAGCAGCATATGTGCCTCCTGATGAGAGACTAATAAGTTTCGAGGCCGGTAGAGGTGCTTGCAGCACTCTCTGATTGGACTAGAATATGGTTCGGCTGTATTTTCGTTTTGCAACGAAATTGAAAATGGTTATTCATTTTTGATAAAAATAATATTTTACTAACATACAATTAATTAATATGTTCTTTTTATCGTCCGTAACTTCACGCAAATGCTCTTAAATAGACAAATCTTTGATCTTTAATAACTCAAAAAGTATTGATTTATTTTAATAACATGATATAACAAATTTTACTTATAATTTGTCCCTCTATCGATTTGTGGGGTTATTTTTAATAAAATTGTTTTCACCCGTGGGAAGGGGTGGTATTCACCACCAGGGTAAAAGTACAAGTTGGCACCAAATCAGTTTTATTTCTTGAGGTATGCTCTAACTAGTCACCAATTTTCATGTAAATCGATGAATGTTTAACAAAATAGGAGGTGAAAACCTTTAATGACTGCACTAACTTTCCCCTTTCATCCCTTATTGCTACTTCCTGTATCCACTGAGGTGTCAGCCTGAAAGGGGTCTTAATTGTCAATATACAATGGACACATTTCACAGGAAAAACTCCATATTACTTATGACGATGATTTTTCGGCTCTAGCTCTCCGTCTAATAGTTGAGTGGTGTAACACATCAAGCTAATGATGCGCTAATCGCCGCATTCTCTTGCGTTCTTTTTCTGTCTATACATATTAACTTTCTGTTCATATTTCTGTCTATATTAACCCTTATTCCATATTATTAATTTAGGTTTATAAATGTGTAATAATAATTAAATGTAAAATTTCCCTATGAAAAACCCAAACATTTTTAGTGTGCCGCCTTTATATTATGGCGTAAAGTGTTTCTGTCCGAGATATTAATGGTGTGCATGAAAGGCATGAAGCTCAAAAAGTTTTATGATGTCTCGTAACTTATCTAAATTATTCTAAAAGTTGAAAATTGTTCAGACTTGCTTAGAATACTTTAAGTTCATTGCTTTGCAATAAATTACACCTATAATATAAGCCGATCTAAGAAAGGCGCCAATTATATGTTTTCTAGAAAGTTAAATGTTAGAAAGAGACTTATGTAGATCTTTATTATCCAAAAATGACGTTGAAGTCGACGACATTGTTTTTTGTTTTTGTATTGCTTAACATTCAGAGTATCTAGATTACTTAGTGTGGTGAAGTTATCGGAAACTTCTACTAGACCGTCGGATTTCAATACGAAGTTCACCCCCTCTGTGGCTCAGTGGTAAGAGAGCCTACCTTTGGATTCAAGGGTTGTGAGTTCGAACCTCATCTGGGTAGGAAATTTTTCATTTATTAAAAATTGATAAATGAAAATAGTTTTTATCCTTGTGGGATCGGTACTCACCGGAGGAACCACAGACGTTCGGATACAATTAGCGTCTTTATAAAGTCACATGTTAGCATGTGAACAGTCTCGAGTAAAAAGTATGTAGTTGTAATAGCGCGTTATCGAAACGCGCGTTAAGCGCTTGTCATGAAAACGGGCCCTTAGGGTAAGAACAGAACAAGTGGGTCGAGGTAGAGGTGTAGGTTGCGGTCGATGTCGACAGCACATAGCAAGGAGGTCACCTGCGCTGTCAGTCGAGCTAGAACCACTATCAAGTGAAGTAGTTTAATGAAATTTGAATGACAAAGAGACTGTGCTTTTGCGATGTTGTGTCATCAAGTGATGATAGTGATGAAATGTCAGCTGTAAATAAACAGATGCTCCTTAATATTTCAATAATTTACTGAATTTAATTTCTTTAGAAATTCAAAAATAAACTGAATACAAAAACGGGATTATATAAAAAGTATCAACTCAGATAGCGCAGGTAATGACAACTTGGCTTCGAACGGATAAATCACAGGGAAGAATCCTTGTAGGCCGCGCAGTAGACATCCATGTAAAACAGACTCATTTTATTTTCAAAAGCATCGATATAAACCTGGCTGGCGTCGCGCTAAACCTCCACCTCGACTTACCTGCTCTGTTCTCTTCCATTCACTACAATGTGTTTGTTTTACATGGATATCTTGAACATAGTGAATGAAAGAGAACAGAGCAGGTAAGTCGCGGTGGAGGTTTAGCGCGATGCCATCCTGGAGGTTTACATCGATGCTTTTGAAAATCAAATGAATTTGTCTTTACCTCCCTGTGATAGGTGTGTTTAAGGCCATATTGTCATTTCCCTGCCATTTTGTGCGCTACGGTGCTTGAGTTGATACCTATAATCTCTTTTGCGTATTAAGTTCATTTTTGAATTTGCAATGCTAAATATGAAGGAGGAGCTGATATATAGCAATTGTGCAGCTTACTTCCGTATTGTGGGACAAGACCCGAATGCACTGACTACTACTGGGCACTAATGTGTTGGGTAGACTACCTATCAGCCACCACTTGCAGGAGAATCTGATAGGAATTGTGCAGTTCACTTCCGTATTGTGAGACAAGACCCTGATGCACTGTTGGTTACATTACCTATCAGCGTTGATTGAATACCCTACACTTGATTGAATACCGATTGAATACCACTTGATGACAGCTGACATTTCATCACTATCATCACTTGACTGACACAACATCGCAAAACCACAATCCTTTTGTCATTCAAATTTTATCATACTACTTCACTTAATAGTGGTCCTAACTCGATTGAGCAGCGCAGGTAACCTCCTTGCTATGTGCTGTCGATATCGACCGCGACTTAACTATCTAGTAGCATTCACCGCGACCTCCACCTCCACCGCGACCCACTTGTTCTGTTCGTACGCTTACTCTTAGGTATGTATGGGGAATTGCAAGGCTTTCAAACTATATCTTATTTCACCCCATTGTTATTAAAAAATGATAGGGGATTATTAGACTGGCTTGGGGATGAAAGTAAAATATTAGAAAATATCGGAAAAATGTGTTCCTCTTAATCAAAAATTGACCTGTCACTGGGTTTTTCAAAAATCATCCGTGTGATGGGTGACCGAAGTTATATTTAACGTTTGAGTTAAAGTTAAGATTACTCTCAAGTATAACTATGCCCATAACTATTTAGGTAAAATTTGGTGTGATATATTCTTCACATTTATGAGATAGTTATTTTTTCAACGTTATATTAGAAATAACATTTGAGGAACAAAGTTTGACGTAACACAGAGAACCTTTTGTAGAAATAATACAAGTAGGAGTGAGCGCGAGAGATTGTTCGGAACATCCTACAGGATGGGTAGATGACCGTAAAAGTAAATACCCATCGTCGGCCACCGTCGATGACCGAACAGCAAACAGCTGTTCGGGTTCGGTGGTGTTTCAAACGGTAGATAGAAACAGGGTTGCCAGATTGGTGTATTTTCCCACAATTTTGGGGTAATTTGAAAGCGTCTAGGGAAATTTTTCTAAACAGAAATTGTAGTGGGATTTTTTGGTGACGGAAAATTATGGAGGATTTTAAGGGGTCATGGTAAATTAAATTTGCGAATGTACATAGAACTGTATATTATATTCCCATATGATCGAAGACGATAGGAACTATTAATTATTTCCAGGGCCCTCGTTGATAAGTTGTATAATTTTGGTTTACTGTTCTCTTCATTTGACTACTAATTTATTAAAATGCGGCAAAAATTTAAATTTGGGGTATTTGAGCTTCAATTTGAGGGAATTTCAGTTTCTAAGTGGGGGATTTATAAAATATCATCTGCCTAATCCTGGATAGAAAGCTCAGTTGCTACTTAAAATAAAATTTCAACTTATATCTGTCGATTTGATTTTTGTATAATTTTTAAAATTGTATTACCCTTCTATTCTTAATTAAGAAATTATTAGCTTCTAAATTCACTTGATTTCTGTCTAAAAACAAGTCAAAAGATGTACCTAACCTTTACATATCCTTACATAACTACAAAGTTATCTCATAACTTGAGGTTTAACGTCGCGTTATAAAGTGACAGTTGATATATCAGATAACTCAAGAACTGCCAAGAAATAACGCAAGTAGTTAAGTTAAATATGATACATCACACAAATTCGAGGATTATAACGTAAAGTTATCCTGTAACTTTACGTTAAAGATAACTTCGGTCATCCATCACACGGCTGAATGTCGTAGTTCATGATAATGCATCTGTTTCGTATTAGTTTGTCCACCTTGTATGTGTCTTCTTAATACTTTTAATAAGCAGTAATAAATTGTATGTACCTCATATCGATGAAAATATTTTGAACGGCTTAACAGTTTAACATATTCGTACCTACTGGAATAAATATTCAACGAATAAAACAACTCATAATTTGTTAACTTGGTGCAGTGACCTATACCCACCATTGGTTAGTTTCTGTCCTTTCACCGATCTCAAATATCTATTTTCGAGTTACCTCAATATATCTATATCTATAACGAGTCTTGTCAGATTAGGTGAGAAACTACATTGTGTACAAGGCCCTAACGTCATCCGACTATCGGCAGGCGAGTTAATTAAACTGGTCCTTAATTATTAGCTTATCGAATTTGGTTAACATTCGAAGGTGTTGTCGCATTTAATAGCTTTCGTCTAATCAGATCGTTCAGATCATGCTCGTCCTTCGACCGAGGACGACTTGAAACATTAAACGTCAACTTCTTCTTAGTTTACGGCCCATTGGGCTTTCTTGTCAATACCAACGTTAATCATCTTTTATATACCGGGATATTTCGTGAAACAATAATAATAATAACTTTCCCAATTTGACGCTCGAATGTTTCCGACAAGTATTTATTTAATATGCTCTACCGGCCTTGCAGGCGTAGGGCTTTACAATTTTACATAATACACATGACAGTCTGTATGGCAGAATGTCTGTATTAAAATTGCAGCACTGTGGTTCTCTACTGTATCCTATTTTTCGCCTTCTCTTTCCAGTCTGTAATTCGTATAGATCCTATATCTTTCTGAAACTTTTCGTGCCATCTTTTTCTTGGTCTACCTCCTCTTCTTTTACCAAGGTTTCCTTAGCAGTACCTTCTTTGGCATTCTTGCCCTATCCATTCTCTCAACATGACCTACCCACCTGATTCTTTGTACCTTTGTGTATCTTGTTATACTTGGTTCGTTGTAAAGTATACTTAATTCTTGATTGATTCTTCTTTGCCAACCGTCTATTGTGTTTCCTCCCGAAAATAGCTCTCAGTACCTTCTGTTCCCACCTCTTTATCATTTCTTCTTTTGTTTTATTTAGCACCCAGGTCTCACACCCATAGGTGCTGTTGTTCTTATTACGGTTTTGTATATTTGATTTTCGTCTTTTTTGATAAGTAATTTGACTTTACTAATTTTCTTAAACTGCCTACCTTTCGGTTACCTTTTGCTATCCTGTGATTTAGTTCATTTTGCTCATGCCCTTTTTCGTCTATTATGACACCTACATAGATATGTAAAGTGCTTTACTCTTTTAAATTTGTACTCTTTTCTATCGAACGCTGTTCACTAACATATCTTCAGGTTCTCTTTCTGTGTTTCCTAGCACCATCTATTTCGCTTTGTCTTCATTTATTTCTGGCCGAATTTTTTGCTTCTCTCGTTTGTCTTCTTTTTCTTCTCATGATTCTCTTAATTCGTTATGCGTTGATACTCGTACGGTGGATCGTTTCTTGCGTTTCTATTGTGCTGTTCCTTACAATTATTTCTAAAACCAGATTAAGTAACAATGTCGATAGAGGGTCGCCTTGTCTAAGTCCTTTTTCAACTACAAACTCTTCCGATTTGTGACTTCCACACTATTTCGTTGCGATGACTTGAAACATTAAACGTCAACTTCTTCTTAGTTTAAGGCTCATTGGGCTTTCCTGTCAATACCAACGTTAATCATCTTTTATATACCGGGATATTTCGTGAGACGATAATATAACTTTCTTAATTTGCCGCTTGAACGTTTCCGACTAAGTATAGCATACAAATAATAATAAATTTTAGATGTTTTGGTTTAAAGTGAATACTGTAGTTTATTAATAGAAAGAAATCCTAATTATGTTCTATAACGTGAGCTTTAATGGTTTTCAAAATATTTTCGTCAAGTACTTCTTTCTGATAAGTATGACAATGATATTTTGAATAGTTTTAAAGTATTGAGTACAAAAATAGTTTTTAAATTTTTAAATAAAACACCCTGTAACTTGTAAGGAGTCACATTTATTATTTAAGTGATTTTGGTTAACCCATGTCCATAATGGTCCAATCTGTTAGTTGTAGATTCTTAATGAATCACCCTGTATATTGACAATTTAATGAAACCTAAAAATATTTTTAATGAGTTTTAATTTTTCGAATGTTTCTGAAAAACTATCAAATTTTACAAGCACATCAACTTTTACTATTAACAAATTCTTTGAATGGAAAACAATATAGGAATACAATAGGAATATGATAACAATATACAGGAAGAAATAACATACGGAAATATAATATGTTTGTTCTTACTGCACTTACCATTTAGATGTACAATTTTCTTTTGAACAAGAATATAATATGTTTACCACAACCATTGTATTGACAACGACTAATCATAAATGTCATGTACTTTTATTTATGGTCTTTGAAATATACAAATTAGTCTTTTAAATATAAATTCCATACTTTTTCTAAGATTGGGTATTTACATTTAACGTGTATTTGTTTTCAAGCTTTATTTATAATTATTTAAATAAATTAAAGGTCCAATTTAATTTAGCAAGTCGTAAATGATAGATTTTCTCTTCAACTTAGTACAAAAAAATCGTAAAAACCTTCATTAAAACATGAATTACGGCAGCAGTTAAAAAAGTAAACTGTATGCAAAAATTACTTATTTTTCATTATTTTAACTATGAATCGGTTATATAAATCAAATACTTTCTTCAAAATATCATTTGTTTCACCTAAACTTTGATATAAAGTTTGTTCCAACCTGTACCGAATATGGATCTTTCACATTTTTGTTTTATTACATAATAATGTTCAGTTTTATTTAAAGATTTATAAAATTTGACGCCTCAAAAACTCATAGAACTTATAATAACTAAGCAATACAAATTTAAAATCTTCTGTGTATTTAAATCACTTTAAACGATCGAAAAAGCGCGCAAACGCTTGTGACGTCCCCAAGTTATATTCTGTAATGACAGATCTATCTCGTTTAAAACATAAAATTTTTTGCATTTACTATATTCCTCAACATTCGATATCACAACCCCTATTCACTTGTCTCATCATTATTCAGCCTTTTTTATCAACCATCATTTGTGTTGGTTCACAAATATTAATTATCTAATTTTAACACAAACCACAAAACACGCCTCCTGTATTTTGGTTTGCCTATCTTTACTTCTCCTCACCTCATTGATGATTTTGGAATTTCAAATTCGCCCATTATTTTATAAATCTTAGATAATTTATTCTCACTTTTTGTAATTTTATAATTCCAACACACTGATGTTAGCTGTTATCATTGCTTGTACCATAAATAATTTTAATTTTAGTAGCTGCGTAACCAACATTTCATAAAACTTCAATCATTGACAATTGTCGTCCTGACATCAGACAGATTCGCTTTTAAAGTCTCATCTCTTAGTTGCCTGCCACCTCTTATAACATAATGATCTAGTTACCTTTTGACCCACTTACCACGTGTGGGAGTCATATGTTCCCCTAGGGCCGTATACTTAGGAATTTTATCCATCCTTTGGATTTTTCGATGTATTCATTTATATAAGACTTTTGTCTGTTTTTTGAAAGGCTTGGACCTTGTATTTTTTGGTTGGCTCACCATGTTCTTGTAAGTATAACCAAACTTTGCTTTTACCTTGGTCATCATTTTAACTTTAACATTTTGCTTTAATTAATATGGTTATACTTATTTTAGGTAACACTGATGATGCTCTTGTTACAGAGCGTAAACGTTTTGTTTATATGTTTGTAGCCCTTTAGGGTTTTTTAAACTAATATACCTTTTACCAAGAGGAAAATTTTTTATTAAATTTCACTTGTAATTAATGGTATACAGCCAACTACAGGAAGTTCTTCCTTGTGGATTTTTAAAACATAAAATGTCTCTATTACATTTTGATTTTACTTTATTTGACCAGGCTACTTCACCAGATGTATCAATCTGTCCTTGTAATGATCCTTTGTTATGTCCCCAATATAAATCTTTTTTGTTTATCAAGCCACCATATACCATACCACATACCACCATAACACAAACGTTTCGAACTTTTTAAGCATGGTACGATGGTACTATATTGTAGCCCGTACCTACTACTTTTAGGAAAGAAGTTAAAAATTTATATTACTCTAGGTATTCTTATTTTCAGTTTCAGATGTACATAATAATAAACAAATATCCAAAATCCACAACAAAGTCCAAATAAACAAATCTTGTTGTTGCTGTTCTTATTTTTCAAATGATACATCTAATTGATAAAGAAAGTGGTCCCAACTTTTATGTTGCCTATACCTTTACATAATTGATCATCATCGTGTATGCTGCCAACAATATCTTTTCTATACATATCAAAACATATACAATACAGAAATGCCATTTGTGGCGAGGTGCAAAAAATTACATGTTTTCTGTCTAGTTACCGGATTCCTGCGACCAGCGAAATGATCGAAAGCTCGGCATTCTTTCAGTTGCGTTATTGCTAAGTATTAAATATTGCTAATAATTCAATTGTAATTAAAAAATACTAGATTTGTTGTAAAAGGCATATTTTAAAATACCCTAAATAATAGTCACTAGACACAACCTTTTCGGATTAGGAAATCCATCATCAGTGTTCTAAAAGCCAAAAAATAGCATGCCTGAGCCACCAAAATGTGTTAAGTAAAAACCCTTTAAATGTAAATGATTATGTTATGTTACATATTTATATAAAATGCAAATGATGTTCTAGATATGCCTGGATGTTACCCAGGGCAACACAGGTCTCGTCCCACGTGGTTGGAATTTTTTTTGGAGAAAACCTCACATATTGGATTTCAATGGCCAACTCTGAATTTGTTGGCCATTGAAATCCAATATGTGAGGTTTTCTAAAAAAATCCAACCACGTGGGAAGAGCCCTCCTGTGTTGCCCTGGGTAACATCCAGGCATATCTAGAACATCATTTGCATTTTATATAAATATGTAACATAACATAATCATTATTTACATTTAAAGGGTTTTTACCCAACACATTTTGGTGGCTCAGGCATGCTATTTTTTGGCTTTTAGAACACTGATGATGGATTTCTTAATCCGAAAACGTTTTATCTTGTGACCCTTATTTGGGGTATTTTAAAATATACCTTTTACAACAAATCTAGTATTTTTGTGATTTATGGTATACAGCCAGCTATAGGAAGTTTATTTTCCTCGTGGATTCAATTGTAATTATTAAATAAGTATTAGATAGCGTTATTTTTTATTCAGACTTAGGCCCTTGTTCCACTAAAGCTACGCGACATCGACGCGATGGCGGTATGATGCTGTCACGATGTATCTTTATTGAACGAACGAACGAACAAATGTACATTTAGGAATTTGGTAAGGATTCTTTATTTCGTGAGGATTTGTACTTTGTGTGTCCCTGTTTAGGATTGTGGTCCTCTTCAGGGTTTGCGGGCGGTTGAATGTGATTTTGTTGGTCGCAAAAGCAAACAGACCGGAAAAGCGCTGGGGCAAAGTGTTGTGTGTGTTGATCTTTTGTTGGCTTTCAGGAAGCTGGACTATCAGGAAGCTGGACTATCGGGAAGCTGGCTATCTTTATTGTTTATCCTATGGTTTATATACACCGTACTCCCACCAAAGCTCCGGCAAAGAGACATTCAAGCTAAGTGTCGGTATCTTGTTGCCGAGCGACTGGACAGGTCAGTAGCAACATGCAAGCTGTGTGTGCGGTAGTATGGTTTAAATATAGAGTGATCTTCACTTGATGATGATGACATTGTTCACTGAACTGAATGTAGTAGAGATGTAGAAAACACGTTGCTTTGATGGGACAACTCCACGTCGTCTGCTTGTGCCATATCGAAATCGTGTCGCCGTCGCGTCGCTGTTGCGCAGCTTTGGCGGGACAAGGCCCTTACTTACAAAATGAGTCCTTTTAAAATCTACTGAAAAACTTCACTATAATTGGCAATTGTTATATTTGATTTTCTTGATGAAACTTTAGGATATATTCGTCACACGTTGTCATGACTCGGTATTATTTGCATGTTGCAGGTTGTTAAGATAAATACCATTGATTTCGATCTAAAATAGATGTCATGTACCTATTGGCTGTTCAAGATTTTTTTGAGCTTCGGTTTTAACCTTAATAGAATCAAAAAGTCAAGAACATGGTCATTGATAATGTAAATAACAGTGGTAAAACGTTTACCAACATAATTTGTAGATTATTTTTTGCATAGCAAAACTCCGTCTCTGCGTTTTATTATCTTATAGCGGAGTGTGCTCTATCAAAAGAAACATCATTATGTACTAGTTGGTCGAAGAATGATGGCTCCAGGCTAGTATTCTGACTTATCGACCGAGTCACACGTAGTCAACAACGAAGCACACCTTCAAGAGGACGGTTCTTAACTCCGCTTTGCTTTACTCCATTCGAAAAACCAATTGGAATCATGATCAAAGGATAATTGCATTCTGGGTATTATTCTCTCATAGATACCAAATATATTTTTGTTAAAATTAAGGTACTTACAGCGGCGTACGTACGATAAGACGTTTTCTTGTTACACTATAACTTTATATACTAAAGCTTTTTTCGAAAGGTAAAAGCTTTTTTTCAAAAGATATAAGTTTTTTCATAAAAGCTCAAATATTTCGAAGTTTTGGATTACCTATGTCAAAAAAAAAAAAAAAGAATTAATAAAAAATCGTTATAGCACAGAAGTGGCGTGGTTTATTTCTTTTAAACCATATTGGTAAAGCATGGTATCCTTACTCTTCTGTAATTATTAAGCTGATGGTATGGTTAACGAAAACTCTTGTTTCTCATAACTATCTTTTCATTTATACCTATCTATATTTGTATAGCAGGGAGTGCGAGTCAAGTCCCACAGCACTTAGGCCACAATTGACCCACTGTGCATCCTCCCAGGGGGTTGTCGTCCTTAGTTCATTATCCATCCTGCCATTTCCAGGAAGGCGGACAAATCACCAGGGGATATCTTCCCAATGTCGGCAAGGGTAGGCCAAGGCTCACCGAACGTATACTCTCGTTCTCTCGTATTGACAATAACTGCGGTCATTCACATAGGACATGCTCGACAGTTTCGTCGTCTCGTTTACAGTTCCTGCATAGAGGTGTGTCTACTAGGCCCAGTGTGTGGAGGTACTTGCTCAGTTGACAATGGCCAGTTAAAAAATGCAACTGTTAAGAGTAGGTTTTTTCTGGTCATTCTTAAGTACTTTTCTTGATGCTGACTTCGCAAAGTTTCTTAGTGTTACCTTGACAAGTCTACATCCTGACCCTTCTTCCCATCTTCTCACGGTTTGCGTGTGGGAGTGACATTTGGCAATTTCCGCGATTGTTGGAGTTGACCAGCCAAAAAGATCATTAGGCCCTAAGAGTCTTAGGCCTGCTGCCTTACTAGCTAGCTGGTCAGAAATGCGGTTACCTTTACTTCCATTGTGTCCTTTAACCCACCTCAGGATGATGTTGTTACCATTTCGAAGCTTGGGCTTATAACTCTTCCATTATAGCTCTATAACATTCCATTACTAGCCCTGTTCTGATGTAGCACGTGGTCTATTCAGGGTTAGTAGCGCTTTTCTGCTGTCTGCGCAGATTATTATGGTGTTACCGGCTATACCTTTTCGGGTTATCTCTTTTGCGGCTAGGGAGTTACCAGCCAGTTCAGTCTGAACTACGCTGGCATTTTTGCCCATAGCCCATTTTATACTAAGGTTCAGTAATCTAAAGTATGTCCTGAGCCTTGTTGTCTGAGCATCCTATGTTGTCTTGTTTCGATTTTGTAGGGTTTGTCGAAGACATAACTTTATAACGTTTTTTTAACGGGACACCCTATATACACTCACAGGCACAAAATCCCTCCACTAAAAATTTTTTGGTTAAGTTTGACAATTTATAACTTTATTATTTGTACTCCGATATTCAAGATTCTTGCATCCGCTTGTAGGTACAGCTGGTTCCTAAAAAAACTGATACGACTCTTAAAGCCTATTTTGTAGAAAATTGAGCAGTGCATTTTGAAGGATAAATACTTATTATTTACATACTGTGACTTTCACTGCCAAATCTTAAAATTTGTCAGATAACTTATTCTGTTCAACCTCAGGAAATGGCTCCACATGCTAGCAAAGAACTAAAAGCAAGAATTGTAAGGAAATTAGAAGATGGTTGGTCACTATCTGCCGTAAAGAACCATTTTAACGTAAGCAGAACAGTTTTTAATAATAATAAAAGATGGAGAGAACAAGAAACTCTCGAAAGAAAGCAAGGTTCTGGAAGACCAAAAATATCTACCGCTCATGAAGATCGTACTCTTTTGGAGAGATTAGAAGAGAAGAGAATTCTTTTGAAGATGCGAAAACGGCAAGAATTCAAAATAATATGAAAATTCAGACCTTAATAATTATTACAATTTATGAATTAACATTATGTAATTAGTTGTTTGTTGTATGTTTGTTTATTTTATTATTTGTCTGTCATAATAAATATAATATAATGTCAAACCAATCAAATACACTGCTCAAAATGATCAAATCTTACTAAGAGTCGTATCAGTTTTTTTAGGAACCAGCTGTACATGTATTGATATCGTTTGTTATTATTCCGGCAACAAAAATTTTTTGCTTGGATGGCATTATACGGGGGTGAATGGAAGCGTTGTATTTTCTCCTAACTTAAATTCTATCGACAAATTGAAGGGCTGATTTTATTTCATACTCCTTTCGTATGATCTCGGAGGCATCTCTATGATTTTGTTATTTGAATTATCCGAATATCTCTATTATTGTAAAAGCTATAAATAAAAACACGAATTTGAAGGTTTATTTGATTAAAAATATCAAACGTACTAAAATTAACAACGAAAAACAAAATTAACAACAAAACAAAACAATTCAATAGCGGGTATGTCCACCTCTCGTAGCACCGACTGCTCACAATCTGTTTGGCATCTAATAAATAAATAAGATGTGTTATAATTGCCTGGGGAATAGCTCGATATTCCTCTACCACTTCCATAACTGTACAAAATTTTCTGAAGGCCTAGGATGATGGCGAATAGCTATTTTTAATTCATCCAATAAATGCTCTATAGGATTGAGATCTGGGCTGCATGCGGGCCATTCTAATCTTATCAATCTAACCTCTGTTCAAAATATTCAAGTGTTTTTATTTAGAAAAAATTGCGAAGCTCTTACAAGAAAAGAGATATTCGGATAATTCCAAAAACAGAATCTTAGTGATGCCTCCGGGATAATACTAAAGAACTATGAAACGAAATCAGCTCTTCAATTTTTTCCAAAGAATTTTTTAAAGTTAGGATTAAATGCAAAGTTTCCATTCAGCCCCGTATAATGCCATCTAAGCAAAATTTTTTTGTTACCGGAATAATAAAGCTATAAAAGTTGTCAAACTTAATAAAAAATTTTGATTGGCGGAATTTTGTGCCGATGAGTGTATTTTTACATTTTTGGATTCTCCTCGATGTCTTCTTTCTAAAGATATGAGATTTTGTAATAATACGGGATAGTTTAAAAGATAATTACGTTTTATTATTAATTTCGTAGCAACATTCACACCCGCATTCGCAGAATTGTAGTGATTCGACATCAAAAACTCCTCTCGTTATGCTCAAATAATTCTTAATAGAGTTTAATATTGTTAAAAATTATTAATATAGCAAAATGTTTAATTTTAGTATACAGGCTTGGTCGAAACTCGGAATGAGTATTTTCTGAATTTTGTTAAATTGAACACCCTGTATTTTAGTACTGTAATGAAATGATATTTTATGGTATTTTTTTTATTCCTTAAGCATTTCCTATACCTAACTGCTTTAATTTGTGAGTTAGCTGGCACCAGGTGATCCGGTGGTCGGTTCTGATATCGTATTCGTCTTCAGGGACCCCAAAAACTCGCCGAGTAACAAAATCTGGCACTTATTACATTTATTTTGATATGTTTATGCATTTTTGGATGCATTTTATGCACTTTTGGATAGGACTATGTATTTTTCACCCATTTTTCTATTATACACTTTTTTCCTGACATCATCCTGAACATAATGCAAAAAGTTGCAAGTCTCTAGATGATGTATTTACAAATCGATAGTCTTTGTGCTAAATGCACAAGGGCTAAATGCACCTGGTCTTAGTAATGTCATCGACTCAAAGAAATACTGTACATATATCCTTACCACACATTAATATATTCTCCGAATAAATGTCGAAAATTTATAAATCGATACTATTTTAAAAACAACACCATAACAAGAGTTACAAAAATAAATGCCGAAGTTATTGTACTAAACAATTGTACAGTAAGGGAAAAAAACTCCTTACTGTATAATATAATATGTATCAAAAGATGTATATAATTTTAAATCATTTCAGTTGTTACAAAAGATATTGTTTCTAAATATGCAAACAAAACGAAGGTTGATTAAGGCAGTTTTGTTTGTGTAACCTCGTAGACACTCACGTATAGTTTTACTTTTCAAAGTTCAAATTATAAGGAGATATAAATAGCCCACAGAGGGATTGAGATTATTATCATTGCAGTATTGTTATTATTCAGATCGTTACTATGCTAGTGAGCCGTCCTACGAGAAGGGTGTTCTAAAGGACCACCCCGCGAAACAACATCTTAGTAACCTTATGTTGATCGATGTTTGTAAATCGTAAATAAAGTTATAAAGTTAGAGTCAGTGTTTCAACTCGACATTTCAACCCCGCAAGATTATCATGGCAATCTACCAACGTAACAATACCAACATAACACAATAATTGTAATTGTAGGAGAGTTTTCCTAACTTTATGTATGTCTTATAAAATGTTATAAGTTGAAAAAACACAATAAATGACAAATACTTAATGAATCAATCTTTTTGCACCTGACTACCTGATATCCATAAAATTATTTGTTTTCCTAAGGTGATAAAGAGGTAATATTTTACTTTAACATATGTAAAACATACAGTTTTTTCAAAATTCATTTGTTTTTTATGTCTAACGTAAACATAATATTTCATTCATGTTCTTTAGCCACCCGAGTCGACAAAGCAAAGCTACGGCCCAATAAAAATTCCTAGCGCTATATTAAAAAGCCAAGGCAACCTGTAAAACGTTCCGAAGAAATAAAAAACAGCCCAAAGAGATGATACACGCCGTGATACCAGATGTGTCAAAACTGTTAAGTGGCACTAAATCCATCAAGTGCGGTAAATCGGTTGTGTTTACATAAACAAAAAACTAAAAGCAAAACGCGAAAGGATGCGCAAGGTAGAGGCAGGGCAGGATTGCAGAGTGAAAAGTAACGTTTTCCAAAAATAGAACCTGTCATTAATTATTGAGGAATGAATAAAATAAGACGAAAAAAAAATGGAATGTAATATTTAAACTTACATATTTATCGTCGCTGTGAAATTAAACCGGCATATCTGCACTGCACAATTAGTATGGTATAGTTAGACCCAAACCCAGACATCCAAAGTGAAAGTTATCCTCCAACACCAAATTATTCTATATGGTCCACATAATGTTCAGAAAAAAGTCACACCATTTTGAGCGTCCGGTTGGGGGGGGGGGGGGGGGATAGGGAGAAGTCGGTAAATTAGTAGTTTTTTTACGTTTTTCGTCAATATTTCTAAAACTATGCCTTAACGTAAGGAAGGTTCTATAGAAAAATGTTGCACAAAAAATTTAAAACAAAAAAGGTTCTATACATAATTGTTATAAAATCAACGGTTCCAGAGCAACACCCATTAACAGAGTTAACGGAGGGTGAAAAGTGGAGGTTTTCGATACTTTTTATATTTACCGATTTCTCCCCCTCTCCCCCCCAAACCCGACTCTTCAAATGGTGTGACTTTTTTCTGAACATTATGTGGACCATATAGAACAATTTGGTGTTGGAGGATAACTTTCACTTTGGATCTGGGTTTTTGGTATAGTTACATCATAAATATTGCCCAAAAAATATAAAAAGTATCGAAAACCTCGACTTTTCACCCTCCGTGACTCTGGAACCGTTGATTTTATAACAATTATGTATAGAATATTTTTTGTTTTAAATTTCATGTAGAATATTTTTGTATATAACACTGTTTACGCTAAAGCATAGTTTTAGAAATATTGACGAAAAACCTAAAAAAACTACTAATTTACCGGCTTCTCTCCCATCTCCCTCCCAAACCGGACGCTCAAAATGGTGTAACTTTTTACTGAACAATATGTGGACAATATAGAATATTTTGGTGTTGGAGGAAAACTTTTACTTTGGATGTTTGGGTTAGGCCTTTTTTGGACCAGATATACTATACTACCTCCGTATCTTTGGAACCCTTCATTTTAGAAAGATCATGCATAGGACTTTTTTTATTTCAAATTTAATGTAGAACAATTTTGTATAGAGGGTTGTTCATGCTAAACCGCATAGTTTTAGAAATATTGGCGAAAAACTTAAAAAACTACGAATTTACCGATTTCTCCCCCCTCTCCCCCCAAACCCGACGCTCAAAATGGTGTGACTTTTTTCTGAACATTGTGTGGACCATATAGAACAATTTGGTGTTGAAGGATAACTTTCACTTTGGATGTCTGGGTTATGCCATCTTTTGGATCAACTATACTATACTAAATGTATATTTTTGACCAGAGCATTTAAAGTTTTCACGTGCAATATTTTCGATTTAACGTCAGTTTGGTTCATGTCAACGGCACCTTATGCATGAATAAAATTTAGAAAATAACTGCTTATTGAAGTAGTAGTTTCAAATAAATCAAAAATTGATTAAAATAAGAGAAATATGCAGATATGCCAGTATGACTTAAAATTCAGTATAATTTTTGCTTTTATGTGACCGTAGCGTCTTCTATTATTATCAGATAATTCAGTTTTACTTACATGATGGACGTCTTTACTCCATTAAGGTTTTGAAGCCACTGGCGTAGTGCGCACGTGCGCACTAGATCTGTCTTCTGATAAACAAAGTGGCATAGCCACCTTTACTTTACAAGCCATGAAGAGAAAAAGTCAACGTCGCAATTGATGACGTCGGTAGTCTGACTTTCGGACTACCGCTTTCGAAACTACGATTTTAAAGTACAAATTCTGGTAAAATTAGAGTATTTTTGAGTCGAACAAGAAAATATTATTAATTAGAAGTTTGTACAAAATAATATTAAAAGTTATTCCTTGTAAGTAACGTTTATTATACAAAAAAAAAAACCAATAACAAAAATATAAACGGGATTCATTTTTTTCGAATCCTAAGAAAACTAATAATTATTTTTCAAAAATTTAAACGCAGAATGAAATATTACGTTAGGACCGAGGGCCGAAAGTCCTTGAAAACTTCTATGTTTATTTTAATAAGTTACAGGGGTGAAAAACTAAGAAAATTTAGTGTGATTTTTAGTTTCAAATATGCCATTAAAAAAACTTTTTATTCATTCTAAGAGACTTTTGGCCATCGATAATAAAGTAATCTTTCATTCTGCGTTTAAATTTTTCAAAAATACTTATTAGTTTTCTCAGGATTCGAAAAAAATGATTACATTTAAAATACAGGCGTCAAAATTTTGCATTTTGTTTCCTTCCACTTAAAGTTTGTCGCACTTATTTAAAAACACCCTGAATTGATAAAGAACAAATCTAGTTGTTAAACATAAGCGAATTAATAAAAAAAAACAGAATGTTAAGAAAACCGGAGTCTATAGTTGGGTTTTAATTTCAGTATTTTATAAATTCCCGGTACACCATAAAAATTTAACTGGTTAGCAACAATATTATTACAGCGGTATTGTAAAAGAATTAGGCTATAACATATTAAAAAAATCACTTAAATCTGCCAACTGGTTTAGAAAATATAACACATTAAAAATGACATAATTTTTAAGTGGACGGATTTCTACATGCACGCAAGTTTATATAAAAATATATTATATTGAACCAAAATCATGTTAATAACATACCTTTTAATGTTCTTTGTAATTTGGAGCACGAAATATTGTAAAATATATCAGTTTCTCTGTAAATATAATGAAAATTATTTAAAAACAAATAAGAACTGTCAGAATTAATCGGTCTACCAATAGATGTTGCCAAATTTCAACTTCATGGCTTGTTAAGTAAAGGTGGCTATGAAAGTGGTCATTTCCACGTAAATGCGTACCGGCCCAACGCCATCTGACGGATTTTTATTTGACTACATATATGATATGACGGTTTGATATAAAAATAGAAGGGGAAAAAGAGAAATTTTTTGATACCAAGAACTCGAAAACTCAATTTTTGCAGATATGCCGGTTTAATTTCACAGCGACGATATACAGGGTGTTTCTAAATAAGTATGACAAACTTTAAGACGTAATTGTACATAAAAAATAGTGACAGTTTGCTTTATAAACTATGTCCGCAAATGCTTCGCGTCCTAGATACGGGGTGTTGAATTTTTTCTTACAAACTGACTATTTATTTATCTATTGCTCTAAAAGCGGTTGAGATATGCAAATGGAATTTAGTGGGATATAAGAGGGAGTTATTGTGCATTTTAAAATAAACGACTAAGAATTTTTTTATTCACCATTGGCGCGCATGCGGGTAATGGTCTGAAATATTCCGAAGAAAAAATGCTACGCCACTGAGATATTTCAAATTAAAAATAATTTTTGAATGAATCGTTCAGTTTGTGACAAAAAATATATATTTCCATTTTTTCATACGACGCGACGCGCAGTTTCTATGCAAAAAATATCTTAACGCTTACAAAGTATACATTGTGTTCAACATGTTCAAGTGTTCTATTACATTCATATTAGTCTAATAAAATAAAAAAAAAATCAAAATGTAATTCCGTACAGGTTGGAACAAATTTTATATTAAAGTTTAGGTGATTACAAAATATATTTTCAAAAAAGTATCCAAATCATGTAAGGGGATCATTGTTTAAATAATTAAAAAGAGGTCATTTTTACACAATATTTATTTTTTAACTGCTGAGGTAATTTACATTTCAATGAAGGCCTTTTGGATTTTTTTTGCAAAGTTGAAAAACTTACTAAACTCTTTCACCTAAAACTTACTAAATTCAATTTGACCCCAATTGAAAATCAAATTTGCAAAAAATTATTTTTTGCGTTTTAAATAGGCACTATAAATTATTTTATTTAATAGGGAAGGTTGGGCTATGTTACCAGAAGGCATGTGGCAGGTCTCTTTTTTGATTTGTCCCGTGCCTTTGATTGTCTGGATTTTAACTTTATTAAAAATAAATTTTACAACCTAGGTTTCAGAGGAGATTTCTTGGACTGGATAGTAGACTATTTGAGCAATAGAAAAATGTTAGTTTCATATCAGAATTCTGCTTTGACAGTTTTCAATATTGATAAAGGAGTCCCTCAAGGATCTGTTTTAGGACCGCTTATATTTATTCTTTTTATGAATGATCTTCCTGATTACATTAAATCTCGAGTTATTACTATTTACGCAGGTGATACTGCACTAGCGATCTCTGCGCCTAGTAAAGAGGAACTTATATTATTATCCAACGGTGTTTTTGGGTCATTTGTAGATTGGTCCAAAGCAAATGGATTAATAGTAAACGTTGATAAAACTCAATTTTTATATTTTCATTCCCAAAATGTTCTTGGCAATGTATACTCATTATCATTTAAATTTGACGATATACTTATTTCGTCAGTTACAACAACAAAATTTTTAGGTTTAAATATAGATTGCCGTTTGAGATGGACTGAACAAGTCAATGCAATAAATACAAAATTAAATAAATCGTTTTATGCTATTTCTAGAATAAAAGATACTATGCCGATATCAGCATTGATCAATATCTATTACGGCCTTGTTTACAGTCATATGAGTTACAACATACTACTATGGGGAAATTCTATTGACAGCTCTAAAATTTTTGTAACTCAGAAAAAAATTATTCGAAAAATATTCGGGCTAAAATTTCGGGAAACTTGTAAAAGAAACGTTTATAAAATACAAAATCATGTCATTCTATAGTCTGTACATTTACCACACTCTTCTGTTTGTCAAAGAAAATTTCAATCAATTTGAAACTAATGCTCATCGACATGATTACCATACAAGAAATTGTAATAAGCTCCGAATACCCCAGTTTAAAACATCAAGATTAGAAAATAGTTTTAAATTTATGGGAATGAAATTGTACAATAAACTTCCCGATGAAATGCAGGAGATTGCTAGTTTTAATAGTTACAAAAATAAAATCAAAAATTTATTATTAGCCAAATGCTACTATTCAGTCAAAGAATTCCTTGACGATAGTCTATAAACTATTTTAAACTATTTTATTTTTTTTTGTATAAATTGTTTTGTATATACAAAGTCTAAAATGTCTAAAAATGTTAGTCTAAATATGTTATTTTATAATATGTTAGGTGTTAGGTACCTATAAAAAATTGTGTAGCTGAACAATGTTAGCTTGTAACAGTTATATTACTGTATATGACCTGTCCTATACATTTGTAAAAATGTCTTGAAAGGATGAATAAATATTTCTATTCTATTTCTATTTCTATTAAGTAAAAAAAAATGGTTAAAAAATATGTAATAATTAATGAGATATTTAATTTGTTTAGTAAACGTTACTATATTTTCAATTGAAAAAACGCGGTTGTTGCCAAAAGAATATAAATCTGTGAGGTCTCATTACTTTTATTTTTTTGTATGTTTTCGATAAATCTATTGATAAATTCAATTTTTAATTTAACTCCTCTCTAAAATGGCATTTGAAAATTGTTCTAATTTGTTTTTTTAATAACGTCGCGGAATAACATTTTGAAATGCCGTTTCGATATTCGGGTTCTTGGGAATTTTTTCACATGAGCTTCCACATCTGTTAATAAGCGTAAATAAGTTGCCTTGGTTGTTGGTGTACGGTTTGGTAGTTGGTGTATAAGTATGTCGTATAGAATCGGCACGAGGACACTTCCCCGTGGGAGCCCATTTTTTTGGTCCCTCTACCGACTTTTCTTGGACTGGAGCGTTACGTAGAAGCATCTATTTTTGAGGAGACATTTCACTAACCTTGTTAGTAGTTCATGGTTAGCTATGTCATCCTGCAGCTTACAATGGCCTAAACTGTGAAGGCTTGCTCATTTACATTTTATATTATATTATATTCGAATGTTGTCGGGATGGTCACAATATTTTTTAAATTCTTGTACAAAACTAAGACAAGAAGACACAGATAAATCTAAAGAAACCATTTTAAAATACTGTTATGAAAAATCCTCGCCCTACTTAAGAGAATTTCTTTGTCTAAACGTGCTGAAAGTATGTTCTTTTTGTAAAAACTTAGAGACCCGACCTGCATTCAGCGACCTTTCTGTAACAGGACAAATCATCGAAACAAAAGCCAGTCATCAGGCTCCGTCTAAATAACAATAGACGATCGGGCAGCTTGAAAAGGCCGTGTGAAGATTTTGATATAGAGGGCTAGCCATATCAAGCCTGCTTTCTTTCTTTTTCACAGTTAGTAGGATGGATTTATTGAGAAGGGCGTACTTCGACAGGATTTGGAAGGGTATGTTTGAACATTTACAAATGTAAAAAAGAAATGTAGAAAAAAAAAGAATGTGTGTGTACTTTGTACGCACGTAAGAAGTTATACTTCTATTATATGATTTCTTAAAAATAAATTTACTTTAAACAGTTTGTTTTAATTTTTTTTAAACACCAAACTAATTTTGTGCTTACCGCTTTCAAAAAAATAAAAAAAAGTATAGGATTGCACTGGATTCGAACTCACGACCTCTCGATCTCTGGCCGAATTAGTCGAGGCATTGAAGCACAAAAAAGGCCTTACTCTCGATCTTTGGCGTAGTAAGACGGATTTTAATGCAGTTTGGTGCGTTGGATTCGTGAGAATGTCAGGAAATTTTGTGAACTATTGTAATGAATAAGAAATCTGAAATTGCATTTGTGCATAAGAAAAATTCATTTCAAAAGTGCATTTTGAAATAGGCAATTATTATAGATTTGCAACCCGGTAAATAGTTGGGCAACAACCCGATTAATTATTTTAATTATTTTTAATTATTTTTAATCATTTATAAGTCCATATAATAATAGTCTAAGATGTCAATAACCATTAATAATAAACAAAAAAAATTTCCTTATGTGGGAATCGAACCAAGTACTAACAGGTCCGTAGCTAAATACACATACCACTAATCTACGCAGACACTTGCTAGACAACGGCGATATTAGGTATAAACAAAACAAATTGGTAAGTAAACATTGTAAAGAAAATTACTACATATTTAAATGTATTATAAAATTAATATATTCCTAAATTTTAGAAGAAACATTCGTAAATAGGTATTATTAATATCTATTAATGTTACTAAATGAAATATAAATATTTTGACGTTTCACAATTTGACAATTCACTTTTAACTGCAGTGCCTTAAAATTTTTAAAGCACCGGTGCTTTAAAGTAGCATTTTTAACGCTCCTATGGAGTGCTATAAATTGCATTTTTAACACGTTTCTAGAAAAATATATTTAAAAACACTAATATATTCTTTCCACACCTTTTCTGGACTGATAAATACATAAATTAAAACATTTAGTAACGAACTCCATATTGCCTGTGTGCGCAGATTTTTAAAATTTCACCCTCAATGAAATCGCGCCTAAAGAAGTATAACTTCAAAAAGGCAGTATAACTATTAACTAACCTTTGTTTGTTGTTTCTCTTCCCACAAATTTTAAAACGCAACAACCATACATAACCAAACCGTCAACCGTCCACACCACAGCTGTGCTACAGCTGCCATATTGGATAATTTTTGACATGTCATTTGAACATCCAATCAGAACAAAGTTATAATGCGCATGCGCCCGGATCGTAGGTTTTAACATATGAAGAGCTCAAGAATAAAAGGATGAGGGTCCAAAAAGACAAGTTTTGAGATATTAAGTTTTTAAGTTTTAAAACTAGTATAAAAATAATTAACAGAAAGGGCACTTGATTTTGGTTACTAAATCATTCAATAACTTACAGGGAACGTATAGGTTATGTTTTTGTGTTATCAATTCACAAATTACTATAAATATAAATTTATTTATCTTTTGATACCATAAAACCTCAAGCTAAATGGTCCATTAACGTGTCTTAAAATGAAACTAAAAATACAGATAAAGTAGCTATATTACAAATAGTTTATATTGCAAATAGTTATAGATAATATACAATGAAAAATAAACGCTTTAAGCATGTGGCAGTGCGTCAAAATATGATTGAGACTTTCTTCTTCTTCTTCTCTAAGTACCGTGCCCAAATGTTTAGGCGTGGGTAGCTTCCATAACAATTTGCCGATATCGTTCTCGATCTTGTGCGGCATGTAATAATTGATCTGCTGATAAGCCAGTCCATTGACGAAGGTTTCGGAGCCATGAATATTTCTTTCGACCAATTCCTCTTTTTCCGTCGATCTTTCCATTGAGTATTAACTGCAGCATCCTGTATCTGCTACCTCTCATTATATGCCCCAGATATTCAAGTTTTCTCTTTTTTATCATCTTCATTAAGTCACCTTCGCCTTGACCTACTCTGTTTAAGATTCCTCTGTTAGAAATGCGTTGAACCCAAGATATTCTGAGCATTCTACGATACGACCACATCTCAAAGGCTTCTAATTTGTTTATCATGTTACCCTTCATGATCCAGGTTTCACATCCATATAGTAATACAGGATACACACAACATTTTAGGAATTTGATTCTTAGTTGTAAGTTCAGCTGAGAGTTGCTCAGAATAGATCTAAGTTTCATAAATGCTTCTCTTGCAATATCTATACGAGTTTTAATTTCTTCATCCGGATTTAGTGTCTCGTTTATCTAACATCCTAGGTATTTAAAATGGTTAACTTTTGTTATTGATTCATCACTGACAATTAGTTGCATAGGGCCGACGTCTTGTTTACTAACCACAAGTAACTTTGTCTTTGTTGCGTTTATGTTAAGTCCGTTATTGGAGCATTCTCTAGTGACTCGATCTATAAGAAATTGAAGATCTTCCATATTTTCAGCTATGATCGCGGTGTCGTCTGCATATCTGATGTTGTTAATAGTTTCACCCCCGATTCGAACTCCACACTGTCCTTCCAAGGCTTCATTAAAAACTATTTCTGAGTATACGTTAAACAAAGTTGGGGATAACACACAACCCTGTCTGACACCTCTGTGGATGCAAATTTTGTCTGTTTCTTTGCCGTCTACCAGAATAGAAGCTTCTTGATTCCAATATAGATGTTGTAAAAGTCTCAGATCTTTATCATCTATTCCAATCATTTCTAGATATTAACACAACCTATCATGTTGAACTCTATCAAACGCCTTCTCAAAATCTATAAAGCAGACGTAAATTGGTTTCTGTACTTCCCATGATCGTTGAAGTAATGTTAACATTGAGAACAAAGCTTCCCTTGTTCCCTTGAGACTTTACAGAGCAAAATTTTTTCAAATGTTGAATATCGTCGAATTTTGCTTTATTTAAAGGTAAAAGTCCACAATATGCTAGCTCTGGTAGGTGAAAACAGCCTTCAGGTAGTGAAATTTGTTTCCTCTTAGGCTTAGTAACAATACTTTCTTCATTTAGAACAATTTTCAATTGCTGCAGAATATTCGTTGTCAGATATTTTAAACAGCACAGGACTTCAAAAATGTAATAACATCAATCTACACCAAAATAACAGAAAGCTATAAACACAGGTATGTACGTTTACAAACCTCTGGGCAACAAACAACTCTAACAGCAGAGACCTCTGTGGTCAGAAATCTGAAATAGGCGGACTGTCATCCTTTTAGCCTGCGTTTGTAGCACCTTCATTCTTTTAGCCTAGAAGACCTATTTTTCAAAGCTGAATGTCTTGTACACCGTCATCTTTATTGCTTAGTTAGATACAATACAATATTTTACATGGGATAAACTACAAGAAATTAGTATTATCTCCATAATGACAAATAATGGACCCTCATCCTTTTATTCTTGAGCTCTTCATATAAAAATTCACCCTCATATCGCGCGTAAAGAAGTATAACTTCAAAAATTTATTGTGATTTATTTATGATATCTTTGTCCGAATATTTGCTTAACATACTCATGGTATTCACTTTGACAAGTTATAAAACATTAATTGTGGTTAATGTCACTAAATGTTTTTTTTTTTAATTTTAAATTTGCGTAACAACGAAGGACACCTGCCGCGTTGTTTGACAACAACTAATTATCAAAAATTATTATCGGTATTAAATCACAATACTATTGCAGAATGGCAACAAGCTTGAGAAAAAACTGGAGCAATATTATTTTATTATTTATTCTTACTATCGTGTGATATTTGAAACATTATTTTTTAAAGCTCACATACAAAATTCAAGCCTTTGTAAATAAACATTCAGTAACATTTATCACAATTACAATGTTATACAACTTATCAAAGTTAATAACATGAGCTGGTTTAGTAAATATTTAGACGAAGAGATCAATAAAAAAATATTAGTTAAAATTATTTATAAACACAATTTTATTCATGAAATAATCTTACCGAATTACACTCGAGCGTTTTAAATTCGAGCAGTGCCGATGGTATGTTAGTGGTAAGCCCTTGAAGAAACGTCAACCTCACCACCCAAAATCATCATCAATTAATTGTCCAAATAATATAAAAAGTATCGAAAACCTCCACTTTTCACTCTCCGTAACTCTGGAACCGTTTATTTTATAACAATTATGTATAGGACCTTTTTTGTTTTAAATTTTATGTGGACTATTTTTGTATAGAACATTGTTTACGCTAAAGCATAGTTTTAGAACTATTGTTATTACCGACTTCTTCCCCATCCCCCCCCCCCCCCCCCAAACCGAGCGCTCAAAATGATGTAACTTTTTACTGAACAATATGTGGACCATATAGAACAATTTGGTGTTGGAGCAAAACTTTTACTTTGGATGTCTGGGTTAGACGTCTTTTTTGACCAATTACAGTATACTACCTCCGTAACTTTGGAACCGTTCATTTTAGAAGGATTATGTATAGGAAGGACCTTTTTAATTTCAAATTTACTGTAGAACATTTTTGTATAGAAGGTTGTTCATGCTAAACCGCATAGTTTTAGAAATATTGACGAAAAACGTAAAAAACTACGAGTTTATAAAGTTCTCCCCCTCCCCCTTCCCAAACCCGACGCTCAAAATGGTGTGACTTTCTGAACATTATGTGGACTATATCGAACAATTTGGTGTTGGAGGATAACTTTCATTTTGGATGTCTGGGTTTTGCCATTATTTGGATCAATTTTATCATACTATTGCTTAGATTTTGATCTTTGTAGGTATTTATTGGTCAAAATCTTTATAAATAAAATAAACAAAATAATTCCTAACCCTGAATGTGTAAGGCTGATTTATGACTACTGATGCAATCGCGAAAATCATGTATATACATTTTATAACGAAATTAAATACGAATTTTAATCTGACTTAATGTTCTCTTTTATGATTTATTCTGGCCCATGATTTAGACAGGATTATTCCTCTCAAAAAAGATCTGGGCGCGACATTGGCCCTTTCTTTTCATGGTTAGTGGGATCAAGCGTTGTGAGACGCTTCCGTTCAGTGATGACTTTAAAAAACTCTTATCAAAAGAAATTTAATAAGTTGTTACACTGCCGGACTTGAATAGCCTTGTGTCAGGATTAATCATTCTAAACTGTATTTGTAAGAGAAGAGGTGCCTTTTAGCCTTTTGGAATTGAAAGTTGAAAAGGGCGTGTCGATCGTTGAAAAGGCAGATATGACTGTATAAGAACTGTATTCAGTGAGCATAGATGTTTGATGATACAATAAAAGGTGTCAGCAAGAAAAATAAAAGTATTTCTATATATTTATACTTACAGGCTATACGAATTATAATATGAAATCATTCACAATTAAATCTATAAGTAATTACTTAATTATGTCCATGTGATTTAAGAAGTTGGCAACTAGTATTGCAATCATTACTTACTTACTTAATCCTCTTGGTTCGTTCGGAATATAGGGCTTCTATGGTTCTCTTCCGCTTGTTTCTATCTTTTGCATCTATTTTTATTTCTGTCTGTTTTATTTATGTTTTCTAATTCTTTCTCTGTACTTTTCTTCCAGGTTTCTGATGGTCTTCTACTTCTTCTGTTTCCTTGAATATAAGCCTGTCTGCCTGTCGGCTTATATTCAAGGACTTCCTTTGTTATGTATTTTCCTTTTCTTAGTGTATGGCCGATCCACTTCCAATTAAAATCTTTTAATTGTCAAACTAACTGTTTCGTCCTCCATAATTCCTCATTGGATTCAAATTTAGAAAATTGCAAAATAAGTCATACATTTTGAGATTTTATAAATGTTCATAACTTATGTAAAAATTAAGTTAGAACCTTCTCATTACACGGAATGCTGATACTTCTTGTACTTAAATTATATTTTAAATTTCAAAGCATTTGGTCAAATAGTTTAAAAGTTATTTAATTGTTTATCCCAAATTCATTTTTTTGCAACACTATAAGTCAGAAAATTATGAGGTTACAGTAATACTTCGGACAGTTTATAAAAGAAGAACATTAAGGGTCGGTTGTTCGAAAGCTAATCAACAATGATCATTATCAAATATTTAATTACTGTCCCCAACTGTCAATGTCAACTTTGTTTGGGTTGCTGAAAACATAATATGAAATTATTTAATCAATTATGTTAATAATTGTTATGTTAATTGAGTAACTAATCTCATAATTTTAATCAATTATGTTTTCAGCAACCCAATAAAAGTTGACATTGACAGTTTTGGTGACAGTAATTAAATATTTGATAGTGATCATTGTTAATTAGCGTTCGAACAACCGGCCCTTATACTATTAACTTAATAAAAAAAAATGACAAAAAGTAATTTTAAACAGTGTAAAATTATTTTGCAAAAACATGTCGATTTTCTGCTTACTTATAAACAATTAGAATAACTTTTTAACTGTTACTCGTAGAAAAACTATTTTTACATATTTAAAAAGACTGAATTTTTATACACATTTAGAAAGAAAGACAATTATCCTAAGGACGAAGTTAGCCCCCCCTTATTTTAATTCACATGTTCTTGCAAAATAATTTTGCAATATTTAGAATTACTTCTTGTAATTTTTTTAATTAAATTAATAGTGTGCCTCTTCTTCTTTCATAAACTGTCCAAAGTATTAGTGGAACTTCATCATTTTCTGACTTATAATGTTGCAAAAAAAACTTAATTTGGGATAAACAAATTAAATAACTTTTAAACAATTTGACCATTTGCTTTGAAATTTAGGGTACATATAATTTAAGCACCAGAAGGCTCAGCATTCCGTGTAATTAGAAGATTCTAAGTTAATTTTTACATAAGTTATGAATATTTATAGAAACTCAAAATTTAAGATTTATTTTGCAATTTTCTAAGCAACCAATAAGGATAGACATATTGAGCAAACGCCATATTGAAGTTTTTTAAATGATTTCTTACTCTCAAATTTGTTTAAAATGCTTAAATTTTTGGCAGTTGTTTATAACTATGTATATCATCAAAATCGGCTGCAGGAAACATGTAGGTTATTATTATAGATGTCCATACTACTCAAAACATTTGGTTTCGGCCTGGAGGGGGTTGTGTCACCAACAGGATATTTTTTTTCCTTATTTCTCTGAACTATTATTTTAATAAGCTACAGGGGTGAAAATAAAAAAAATAGTGTGATCTTTAATTGCAAACATTTCATTCAAAAGAAACTTTTTATTTATTCTAAGGGACTTTTCGACCCTCCGTAACAAAGTAGTCTTTCATTTTGCGTTTAAATTTTTCAAAAATACTTATTAGTTTTCTAAAGATTAAAAAAAAATGAATACATTTAAAACACATTGAAAATTTTGACATGTGTCAAAATTTTGCATTTTGCTCAGATCCCCTTAAATGTAGAAAATAATTCAATTTACCAATTGTACTAAGTACCTTTATCACATTTTATTATTAAGATTTCTTCATTAATCTATTTTTTTTTATTTTTAGGTAAGTAAAACAATATTATCTATAATTGGTAAGTGTTTTTATTAAAAAATTTGATAAAATACAAAATAGACTTAAAAATCACAAGGAAAATGGTCAGGGAGAACTTTTACCTAGGGATAAGCCACAATAGACCTCTTACTTCGAGTGGAAGGGTTGGAAGCGTGGTTGTGCCCACTCATACTATAGACATATAATACTTAGACTGTGCGCTACCATCTAAAACTAAGTGACGATTTAGACAGAGAAAACTGAGGCTATTAGGTGGGAAGTCTCTTTCTAATCGACGGGGTTTATCCAATGCCGTTGGATTTATCAATCACGTCACTTTCCCACTGACGCCGATTTGATGAATTAGAAAGAGACTTCCAACTTAATAGTCTCAGTTTTCTCTGTCGCAATCGTCACTTAGTTTTAGATGGCAGCGCGCAGTCTAGGTATTATATGTCTATGACTTATACTAAACCTAACCTAACCTAACGACAATTTATCACAAAGAACAGCAATCTCAACATTTACATTTGTTTCTAAGAAAATAACCACGTAAAATCTCAGACCTTCTAGTAAAAATAAAATAGAATTAGAATATGCATGGCTATTAAATCTCTGCTACTGATGAAGCACATTTTTAGCGAGGCATGTTAAAATTGACAAATTAAAATTCGGTAGAAGCTAACAACAGTTAAAGGGAAAATTCCCGTAGCTGGCTGCAAACCATAGTTATAAAGCTTAACATAAAAAAAGTGCCGTCCAAATGGAGTAAAACAACAGAACGATTTCGACCTGATTCAGATCATCCTCAGTGCATTCCGTATCGTCAATTAAACTAGCACACTATTGTAATGGTGACATCAAAATACAGTGATGAGCGCCCTAATAACCTGTAAAAGATGGAAAACATAATACATTGTGGAGTAAAAAGAGATGGAACTAGTAGAAGTGTAAATTTTTCTTCTATGCAAGTTCTAACAACAGTATTTATTGCTTTATGTTCGTGATCTTTATTAATATCGCTTTCTTTCAATCTTAGATATATTTGTATGTCTATTGTGGTCTTAATATACCTGTGGTACCTTAATATGCAACGATTGAAGAACTACTGATATTTAAACCACATATGTATATAGTCTAATAAAAAATAGCCCGCAACTTTTGCCGTATTGTCCAGTACCCTCGACCTATCATTCAAAACTTTTTTAATCCTCTACACAAAACGCTAAAGATGGGGAGTAATACTGTAGACAAAAGATATCTGAGCTTTTGAAAATCGCTGCATACCGGGCAGCCATCTATTAAACTTGTTCAACGTAGTTACAGGAGTAAAAAATCATAAACCGAAAGGATTCGTGCAGGGGTGATATTTGGATGAGAGGGTTCAAATGTTTTTCCTGTATTTTATGTAGTCGAATATACCTACGCAGTTTCACCACGTTTAAAAATATGAAACATCAAACAAGCTTTGTATTTTTTTAAAAGGCTAAAGACGGAATCCCATGGAATGTGCCGTGGCACTCTTCGCCATTTCACGTCGGCAAAGAGAAATAGATAATAGCGAAAAGAAAAGAGAGCACATTTGGTGCCCAACGTTACTCTGAAATTAAAAAATAGTTATTTTTGGATAAATTCGGTCGGACCGTTTAGATACAACGTGTCCACTCGAGTATCGAAGGTACATCACAACTGATGGCGGTAGAAATTTTAGGACGTTGGTTAATACACACAATGATAACAATTCCAACACAACATCGGCGTCGTTAGACTACCCCAGAGTAAAATTACCACAGCACCGACCGCAGGAGTCCCTACCCAAAACGGACGCTTATGACCAGTATGTACTAGAAATTCGCAATTAATGGAATCGATTTTAGTCCATTCGCTGATGGGAAAATATTACAAAACCTGTCAATTTTAAAGAACCGCTTGGATTGACATTCAATTTGGCACACACCTAGCTAACATGTCAAAAAAAGTGATATTGTGCCGATGTGTGTTTTTGCCTTGGGGGTGAGTTTCACTCACACAAAAATATACATTGAAAATAAGTCCGGAAATGCATAAACTGACTAAAGCTAACCAAATGTTGTTCTACATAGTTTATTCACCAAGTCAATACAAATCGAGTTATGTATTTGCGAGTGAATATGTTCATTTTTGAACAAAAAAAAAACACGTTTTTAGACGGTTTTTCGCAAATAACTCAAAAAGTAAGTATTAAAAAAACATTCATAGAAAAAATATAACGTATAAAAAATGAAAACAATAGTGTATGTATGAGGTCTATGGACCCAGTACAAGCAGAGTTATAGCTAATAAAAAATAGGTTCATATTCCTCTAATTCCAAAATCGAACACTTCAACGTGAAATAAAAAAAAATGAAGCAATTTTTGGGGAAAACTCATTACAACTTTTTTTAAGTGTTTAAAAAAAGCTTTATTTGTGTCGTAAAATAGTTTCTAGCATCAAAAATAAGCAAGTTACGCTCAAAGTTAACTTGGTCCCTTTTTTTTGGTAACAAAATCCTCCCCTACTAAGCATCTTGACTGAAATTAATCGTTACCGCTTCACAAGTTGCTTTACTCGTGCATGTATTGTTTATTATGATCTGTAAGTTTCATTGGTTCAAAGTGCTTATTTTTGAAAGAGCTGTAGTTGAAAGGGCTTGAACCAGTGTATGTAAATTTAGAAAAACCCATTCTTTACCAAATTTTTGTCTTACAGAAAAACAAAGAAATCCAGAATATTCAAAAAATCAAAGCCTACATTTTTTTACTCTTTGAGATTTTTGGTATTACTAACAATGTTTAAGTTAGGTATTTTGAAAAAACGCATTTTTTTCACAATTAAAAATTTAAAAAAAATTTACTTTAAAACCAAATATTTTCAAAAATAAGCATTTTGAACCGGTGAAACTTACAGATCATATAAATACAGTGCTAGTCAAAAGTCCGTACCCCCTCGTATCTTTTGAACGGTTATACTTATAATAGTGAAATTTGGAGGGAGGAAATAAACGGACATAGGCTTCTTAACTAGTTATCACAGGTGACGTAATAGTGACAGATGACTTTACAGCGCCACTGAGACAGATAATTTTAAATGGGATCTTATGGCAAGTAATACCTCGTTTGAAAGATATTCAAAATACCTATTCAGTCATACTAAGTTTTTTGGATATAAATTGATTTTGATTTTGGTGAATACATGAAATAAATATAAAATTGTAGTCTCGCATTTAATTAATAAAAATTCAAATGTCCGCCTATGGTTGTTTTGTCAAAAAAGTTCACGTTTTTCACATAGAGTTATATATTAGCATAGAGAGAGTGTCATTCAGAGCGAAGTGACGACACCATCTTTTTTCTTTGGATTAGTGCTGTTTCACTCTTACGCATAGTAAAGCTGCTACAGTTGTCCTCCTCTTCCGTGCCTATATTCAGACTGAATGTCATCAAAGATTTTCGATACAATGTGTTAGAAAGAGATGCAGCAAACCAGTCCATGAGATCTTGTCGTCAGGAAGCGCGGAAGGCAGGCTCCCTCTATGTTAATATATACCTCTATGGTTTTTCAGTTCTCTAATAGTTCTTACGTCAACGTCAACCTTTTTGACAAGTAATCATAGGCGGAGGTTTGAATTTTTATTAATTAAATGCGAAACAACAATTTTATATTATTTCATTTATTCATCAAAATTAGCTTAAACTCAAACAAAATTAGTATGACTGAATAGGTATTTTCAATACCTTTCAAACGAGGTATCACTTGCCATAAGGTCCCATTTAAAATTATCTGTCATGGTGGCGCTGCAACGTCACCTGTCACTATTACGTCACCTGTCATAACTAGATAAGACGCCTACATCCGTTTATTTCTTCCCTCCAAATTTCATTATTATAAGTATAACCGTTCAAAAGATACGAGGGGGGGTACGGACTTTTGACTAGCACTGTATAACATAAGTAAAGCAACTTGTGAAGTGGTAACAATTAATTTCATTTGCAATGCTAATTAGGGGGTGATTTTCCCGATTTTTTTACCAAAAAAAGAGTCCAATTTTATTTTTAGCGTAACTTATGAAGCTAGAAACTTTTTAAAAAAACAAAAATAAAGTTTTTTTAAAAATTTAAAAAAGCTGTAATGAGTTTTCCTCAAAAGTGCTTCATTTGTTGGTTATTTTTTGTTAAAATATTCGATTTTGAATTTGATCAATATGAACCTGTTGTTCATTAGCTACAACTCCTTCTACTTGGTCTAGAGACCTCACACGTACTCCATATTTTTCACTTTTTTATAGTATATATTTTTGCTAAGAATTTTTTTTTGAAAAAATATTTACTTTTTGAGTTTTTGCGAAAAACCGTCTAAAACGTGTTTTTTTTATTGAAAAATGAACATCTTCACTCGCAAATAACTCGAAAAGTATTGACTTAATAAAAAAACTATATAGAACAAAAGTTGCTTAGAATTCAGCTTATCCACTTCCGGACATATTTTAAAGGTATATGTTTTCACCGCCGAGAAGGGGCGATCCACAGGGTAAAAGCACACTTCGGTACACGGAATGGGACGTTTCGATGCCGCCGGTTCATCGCCGGCCGTTTCGATGCCGCCGGTTCATCGCCAGTCCATTTCATCGCTGTCATATCTCGCATTTCCTAGAATTCCTAATTAATACTAAAAATAACTAATAATTGTAACTGTCGAAAATTCGGAAATATATCAGATAGCGATTAATTGACTGGCGATGAATCGGCCGGCATCGGCATCGAACTGGCGGCATCGAAACGGCGGCGATGAAACGTCCTAGACCCTTCGGTACAATATCACTTTTTTTCTTTGACATGTTAGCTATGTGTATGCCAAATTCGATGTCAATCCAAGCGGTTTTTAAAATTTTGAGCAAAAACCGTGAGAAAACGTACTATTTATCTCTGGAAGAAATAGGCGTAAAAGTTTTCGTTCTTCTAAGTACATATAAGCGTTCTGGAGGTATTTAAAAAATAATTACAAGACGCCATCTTCAAAGAGCTCTAGCTTCCTAAAGAATTTTAGTACTAGGTGAATTGGGTTAAATTGTCTTAAAATTATCTCAGCAATCTCTGGTCTTCGTTTGTCAGGAGAATTTCTGGACACCTGTTATTTTCAAGAACTAGATAAATCATTATTTTCACTAATTAACAAACACAGTTTTACTTTTATAATTTTTTTTATACTTTTTGTTCCATCCTACGTATACAGACAAATTCTTATGAATTTTTATCTACCCACTCGAAATAGGAAACAAAGAATAACTGTGTACTTACCATTGTCTATACCAATAACCATACTGTCATTCAGAAAATTCAATACCCATTGTATTGCTTAGTTATATCCTCCTGTGGGAGCTAATACATTAGATCTACGGATGACAAGTGGCACCTAAAGTATCGAGATTTATACCGTACAGAGTGTCTCATAAAAAAATAATGCATAATTTCTCGAAGATGTTCTTTTCGAAATTCTATTTTAAAGTTAAATTTTGAAAGTCACTGTATAAAGTGTAGAATATCGATTGCGCAGGTTCAGGTGTTAAGAAGAATGTAGTCAGATTTTATAGGCATTATGTTTAAAACCACATTAAAGTTGATATACTGCCTATAAATTTATACCGACTTCTCTATAGAAAAGCAAGTACAAAATACTTGACCGTTTTGTATAACATACGTTACTTAACATTTTTGTGTAAGTAGATTGTATACATTGTAATAGAAAAAACCAAACAAGAAGTATTATATTTAGTCGACAAAATGAAAAACAGTATTTTATGGACATATTTCTTCTTCTTCTTCTTGATGTGCCTATCCGTGACGAATGTTGGCGATCATCATGGCAATCTTCACTTTATCTGCAGCAACGCGGAAAAGCTGCACAGATGTTGTGTTGAACCAGGTTCTGAGGTTCTTTCCAGGACGTTCTTCTTCTTCCTGGACCTCGCTTTCCAAATATTTTTCCTTGCAGGATGGCTTGTAGGAGGGCATATCTGGATTCATTTCGCATAATGTGTCCAAAGTATTCCAACTTTCGAGATGTGATGGTGGTTAGTACTTCTCGGTTCTTCCCCATTCTTCTAAGAACCTCCTCATTTGTGACCCGATCAGTCCATGGGATTTTAAGAATTCTCCGATATAGCCACATCTCAAATGCTTCCAATTTTCGGCACATATCCTCGTTCAAGGTCCATGATTCAACACCATAAAAAAGGAACAGAGAAGACGTAACATCTCAGCATTCTTACTTTTGTACCAAGAGAAAGGTTGTGGCTCTTGAAAAACGCCCCCATACGGTTGAAGATTGATCTAGCTTTTCCGATGCGCGCTCTTATTTCTTGGTTATTGGTCCATTCTTCATTTATTATGATGCCGAGGTAGTTGCAGTGCCTCACTCTTTCTACAGGGGTTTGGTTGATATAGAGTTGACCTTCTGTCATCTTTTTCTTGCTAACGATCATAAGCTTTGTTTTCTTTACGTTTATATTGAGTCCATATTGTTGACTGTAATACGTGATTTTGTCTATGAGGACTTGTAGGTCTTCTAGGTTGTCCGTAAATACTATGGTGTCATCTGCATACCTGATATTATTTAGCCGGTACCCGTTTAGTAGAATACCTTTTTCAGTTTCCTGCAAAGCTTCGATAAATATTTTTTCAGAGTAAAGATTTAAAATTAGGAGAAACAAAATGCAGCCTTGCCTCACTCCACGCATGATTTTGACATATTCGGTGAGTTCACCGTCAACTCTGAGGTTTGCAGTCTGATTCCAGTAAAGGTTTCTAATTATTTTCAGATCTTGGTTGTTATTTCCTGCTTCTTTTAGTATTTGCATCATCTTGGCGTGTTGTACTCGATCAAACGCCTTCTCGTAATCAACCAGACATGCGTATACGTCGCAATTTACGTCTCTGCATCTCTGGAATAAGACTTGTATTGAAAACAAAGCCTCTCTCGTACCAACAGCATTTATGAACCCGAACTGACATATTTCGCATTTCCTTTATCTTTTCCAGATTTGCGTGGTTCTGTTATTTTTTCTTTTTTCCCATTACAAATTTTAAAATTAGTACTAAAGAGGTTTCTTAGCATGCCGTTAATTCAAACGTTTCTAAATCTTCATTACACAGGATGTAACAACAGCAGGTCATAAATTAAATCACAATTCTGGGACCAAAAATAGTTCGATTGAACCTAACTTACCTTAGTGAAAAAATATGCACTTAAAAAAGTTACAGCCCTTTGAAATTACAAAATAAAATTTGATTTTTTCCAATACATATATCGAAAATTATTAGAGATTTTATATTTAAAATGGACATGTGACCCGTGTTGAGCTGGCCCCCCCCACTTGCAAAAATTAAAAAACAAATAGCCCTGATTTATGAGCTATTTATGAGCTCTCATATTCCGCAAACTAAAAATTTTGAGCTCGTTCCACTGAGCAGGAATTTAATACCCTAGTGGGGGGGGCTGAGTCAGCCCCCCCCCCACTACTTAAAAATAGGAATATTGAATCGGTTTTTGCGGCAGAATTACGAGCTATTTATGAGCTCTTGAAATTATATAGTTTCGATTTTTGAGCTCATCCCCTTCACCCCCAAACAACCCTTTAATTGATTTAACTTAAGAGAAAGATGCTGAGAAAACTTAAAATATATCGTATTGCGGATATAATTCATATAGCTTATATACTCTAAGAATAAACTATTAAATCAAGAGCATTTCGATTATTGAGCTACAACCCCTTCGCAAGAAAACCACCCTATCTTCCCGGCTTAAGAGAAAGTTGTACTTAAAATGCATTAAACTAATTATTTGGCGACTACATATCATTTAATAATTTATAAGCTTCCAAATTACGCGCATTTAGATCAGTAAATTGCAATTTATTTTGTATAGTGCAGTCACTGAAGGTAAAAATCAACGATTACCTTCAATTTCGGTGAACCTTCATCGATTTTCACGAAAATTGGTCAGTAGTTAGAGGATACGTCAATAAACAAAGGTCACATGGTACCACCTTGCTCCTTTACCCTGAGGGTGGATACCGCCCCTTCTCGGGGGTAAAAATTATTTTATAAAAAATAAATGCACAAATCAATAAAAGAACAAATTAAAAGCAAAATTTATTATATAAAGTTAATAAAATAAGTCAATACTTTTTAAGTTATTAAAGATCAAAGATTTTAATTATTTGTTAAAAAAAATGCATGTTTTGAAAAGGTTTTGAATCACTGAAAAACTTTAAGTTTTTACAAAAAAGTTAATAGTAGTTTAATTCGTATAGCTTATATTCTAAGAATAAACTCTTAAATCACGCGTCTTTCGATTATAGAGCTACAACCCCTTCGCAAGAAAACGACCCCATATTCCCGGCTTAAGAGAGAGTTGTTCTTAAAATAATTTAAATTAATTATTTGGCGACTACATATCGTTTAATAATTTATGAGCTTGCAAAATATACGCATCTCAATTATTGAATTGCCATTTTCTTTCTATAGTGCAGTCACTGAAGTTAAAAATCAACTAGTACCTTCGATTTCGGTAAATCTCCATTTATTTTCACGAATTGACAATAACAACTTGGGGTTTTAGCCTGGGGTATATGTCACCCCTTCTCGGGAGTGAAAATTACTTTATTAAAAATAACCCCACAAATCGAGAGAGGGACAAATTGTAAGCAAAATTTGTTATATAATGTGATTAAAATAAATCAATACTTTTTGAGTTATTAAAGATCAAATATTTTAATTTTTGGAAAGAAAATGCATGCTTTAGAGCGATTTTTCATAAATGACTCAAAAACTGTAAGTTTTTACAAAAAAGTTTTCATCACTAAAATTGAAGCTAATAAAAAATATAATAAATTGCTTACTTGAAAAACCCTTTAATGTTAATTTAAAGTAAGTTATTGGTAATTAAATGTATATTTTTTTCCGCGACTGTTAAAATCTAAGGGTTCAAGCTTAAATAACGGGAAAGAAATGCATTTTATAACACTTAGGTACTAAATACTTGTCAAAGTACTTAGAAATACCTATGAAAAATAAGATGCAGAAAAAGTTGATAGTATCAAAATCCGCTCACCAATTTTCGTGAAAATGAATGGAGATTTACCGAAATCGAAGGTACTAGTTGATTATTACCTTCAGTGACTGCACTATAGAAAGACAATGGCAATTAAATAATTGAGATGCGTATATTTTGCAAGCTCATAAATTATTAAACGATATGTAGTCGCCAAATAATTAATTTAAATTATTTTAAGAACAACTCTCCCTTAAGCCGGGAATATGGGGTCGTTTTCTTGCGAAGGGGTTGTAGCTCTATAATCGAAAGACGCGTGATTTAAGAGTTTATTCTTAGAATATAAGCTATACGAATTAAACTACTATTAACTTTTTTGTAAAAACTTAAAGTTTTTCAGTGATTTACAAAAAACCTTTTCAAAACATGCATTTTTTTCACAAATAATTAAAATCTTTGATCTTTAATAACTTAAAAAGTATTGACTTATTTTATTAACTTTATATAATAAATTTTGCTTTTAATTTGTTCTTTTATTGATTTGTGCATTTATTTTTTATAAAATAATTTTCACCCCCGAGAAGGGGCGGTATCCACCCTCAGGGTAAAGGCGCAAGGTGGTACCATGTCACCTTTGTTTCTTGACGTATCCTCTAACCACTGACCAATTTTCGTGAAAATCGATGAAGGTTCACCGAAATTGAAGGTAATCGTTGATTTTTACCTTCAGTGACTGCACTATACAAAATAAATTGCAATTTACTGATCTAAATGCGCGTAATTTGGAAGCTTATAAATTATTAAATGATATGTAGTCGCCAAATAATTAGTTTAACGCATTTTAAATACAACTTTCTCTTAAGCCGGGAAGATAGGGTGGTTTTCTGGCGAAGGGGTTGTAGCTCAATAATCGAAATGCTCTTGATTTAATAGTTTATTCTTAGAGTATATAAGCTATAGGAATTATATTCGCAATACGATATATTTTAAGTTTTCTCAGCATCTTTCTCTTAAGTTAAATCAATTAAAGGGTTGTTTGGGGGTGAAGGGGGTGAGCTCAAAAATCGAAACTATATAATTTCAAGAGCTCATAAATAGCTCGTAATTCTGCCGCAAAAACCGATTCAATATTCCTATTTTTAAGTAGTGGGGGGGGGCTGACTCAGCCCCCCCCCACTAGGGTATTAAATTCCTGCTCAGTGGAACGAGCTCAAAATTTTTAGTTTGCGGAATATGAGAGCTCATAAATAGCTCATAAATCAGGGCTATTTGTTTTTTAATTTTTGCAAGTGGGGGGGGGGCAGCTCAACACGGGTGGACATGTGGCATTCTATGGTAGGGAATCTTCAAAAAATAACAGTGAAGTTTGTGCACCCCATAAAAATTTTATGGGTGTTTTGTTTCATTAAGCACCCAAATATGTATCTTTGTACGTTCCAATTAAATTATTATTGTGATACCATTAGTCAAATTCAATATTTTTTGTGACCTGCGCCTTTTGTTAGTGTTTTGTTAATTTTTTTGTAGCCGAAGCCGTTTTATTTGTGTTTTTCTTAGGGCTGTCTGAAACATATAAATCAACATTAGTAAATACGCTGCGATTTCAACGGTTATCTCCTTCTGATAGAGCTACGATTATCTAGAATCTAGACTATATTATATGTTTTGCTAATATTTGCTGTTTGAGTCTTCTGTACTTCCATCTATGGTACACATTATACCTTAATATCTCTCGCATTATCCGGTTTGGGTGGTCTTCCAGATTCCAGCAAGATTTTTTCTTGAGCTTTAGGCTTTGTTTTAGGTCTCTGAATTGGTGGTGCATCTGGGCATGTGTGCAGCTTCTCTAAGACAGTTATTGTGTGCTGCTTCACTCTTCTTTGTTCTGCTATGCCTTGTGTGTCCCCATGCAAAAAATACATATGTAATAATCGGTAGTATGATGCTGTTTATCAGTCTTATTTTTTTCATAATAACTATATTAACTGTTAATCTGCTTCTTCCTTCTCTGTGAGTCCTCTTATTGTGGCTCTGTCCGTCCACACTCTGTCGAAGACTTTACTTACATCCTGGAAGACTGTTCTTACCTCGTGTTCCTGTATATTGCTTGTCGTTAAATAATTTATGATATTTAAATCAATGAATGTGTATTTTTTAAAAAATACAGAATGTATTACAGAAAAATAAAAAAAAATATATAGGGAATAATCAGACTTTTTTGACATGTCATGTCTGTTGCAGAGAGCATTTCATTGGCTAGAGTTAGTGACGAGTTTCTATGACGTCATTGTTACATTTGGTAAGATTGAAAATGGTAACTGACGTCTGTCATATTATTCTTCTTCTTCTTCTTCTTCTTTTTGTATAGACATGACTTTGTTTATTTTTTTATAATGCCGAACGAACGAAACTCGTGATTTATACCCCGTTTAGACCTGACCCTCTTCAGGGTGCTGGAAACTCCTTTTCAGGAGTGTAAGGACGATGAAACTTGTTTGTGAGTGTTAGGTTGATGTGAGTGGAGGAGAAAAATTGCTAGTGAAACAGGGGTTTAGAAGGTGGGGGTTGTTTTAGCACAAAAGCTATAGATATGAAGGAGAAGAAGTTGCCGTGAACTTGCCCAAACCAGCCAGGGAGGACTCAACTCTGCCACTAATGAGGAACGACTCTTGGATTCAGCATGTAGGGATGCAGTTTAAGTTATCAGCGATACATTAGGGGGATTTGTACTAGGATATCATAATATTCATCAGGAAGTTCGTTTCTGGCCAATTGTAGAAGATTGTCTGGAGGGAATGGAACTTTATTTTTGGGAACTCTGGTGAGTATGTGACCTTGCCGATTTCAAGGGGTTATTAGAACATATTTTGCCCTATGATTGATACCGTTAATCGTGCGCGAGACGTACTTGTTGCTGAGAGAACGGATTCTCTCATTGATAGCGAGTATTTTTGCGAGTGGATGTACTAACACCGACGGATATCTCTAGTGCTTCCTGAGGCACTTTCTGAGTATCTTTCGCTCACAAGCCAGGATGGTGTTATTATGTGGACGACGGTTGATTAAGGCATAGAGAACAGCTCTGTAGTCGATAAGGGCCTTATTTGTTTTATATTATGTGTGAATGAGAGTCTTTTTTGATGTACCTATACTTATAATAACTATCATTGTGCCTCTAGTAAATTGTCGTTCCATAGTTTTCGTGGTCTTCCCACTGATCGTCATCCTATTGGGGAACCGTTTCTCGCTGTAACTGACGTCTGTTATAATATTGGAGATTAAACATAATGTCAAAATATTGTTTTCAAATTATAATCGGGGAGGACGAAATACTGATATATTATTGTTTTAATACAATTCAACTAAAATATCCAACAGGTTACATCAAAATCAAATAGAGAAATTAAAGTAACAGAATTTAGTGTGCAGACATCAGTTTCATAGGACAGTTTATATTTTAACCAACTTCACATTTATAAACAAAAATCTTACATAACCTTCTATATGATAACATGAATTTGACAATTATAGTATAGATAATTATCTTTAAATCTTGAATGGGTTTTAAAGAGCGAAACCGGTCGTCGGAAGTTATAATAAAGATTTAGAGTAAGTCTGACTTTTACTTCATTCATAGTTATCTTTGTTTCGCACTCTTAAAAACAAAGAAAAAAGTGTAGCCGGTAGCTGCTGTGGTACATAAATATATGTTTTTTATTTGGCAACAGAGCTTTCCTGCTTAACTTGACAGTAGCGAAAAAACTAATATATGAGAAAAAATGTATTGAATTTGTTTGCCGTTAAGTTTGTACCATTGGTTATGATGTCTTTAATTATATGACGTGCACGCCTAATTGTTTGAATTACTGCCTAAGTACTAATTTAAATTTTTTTAATGCTCCACCCGGAGTAATATTACAATCTGTTCACTATTGGAACAATGAGTAACTTAATTCTAACCTAACCTAAATACATTTTTCTAAGCTAAAGTCTTACTCATCAGTATTTCTTTAGGTTATATTAGCATATCGCCTATTTACACTGCAATTAATGTGTACACTACCGCACTATGTGCACAACACTAGCTCATATGGTTTAGTACCGCACTATGCGCACTACCCTAGCTCATATGGTTTGGTTCTTTTGAGTCGTCTGGTCTGGTTCGTGTTGTCAAGTAGCTGGAGGGTCTCAACATTCACGTGACGATGGAGCCTATCTTCGTGGTTCCGGGCAAGTTTAGATATAGTCTGTATAACGGTGTCGATCCCCAGATCATTGTGGATGATACTGTTTCTAATGTACCAGGGGACATCTACGATGTTTCTTAGTACCTTGTTTTGAGAGCGTTAAATTATTTGTATATTACTTTCGCTGGCACACCCCCATAGTTGTGTCATAACTCCAGAGAGGCTTGAGGATTTGATTGTAGAGTAGCAACTTATTATTGACTGATAATTTGGAGTCACGTCCAAGCAGCCAATACATTTTTTTATATCTGATTCCAAGCTCTTGTCTTTTCTTTTCTTTTTAATATGTGCTTTCCACCTGAGTCTTGCATCAAGAGTGATACCCAGATATTTTGCAGTATTCTCATATGGAATCTGGATATCATTTATTCTGATTGGTATGTATTGCCTCCTCATATTTATCAAAATCAATATGTATGGATTTGGTTTTATTCAACATGATTCTTCATGAATTTATATATCTGATCTATGGAGTTCTGTATGTTATGTACCGCTTCTTCATGATGATAATTGCTGTGTCATCTGCAAATGTAGCAATAGTATCTTGACGTCGTTGAGGGATATCTCTGGTGTATAAAATGTACAGAACTGGCCCAAGGACACCCTTGTGAAACACCAGCTCTAATCTGTCTCAAATCAGAGTATGCTTCCTCCTGCTTTACTCTGAAGCATCTGTCTGATATGTATGATTCTAAGAGTTGGACGTACTGTTCTGGTAGGTGATAGCGCAGTTTATGTACAACAATCTGAGTATTTATTATTAGGCCCTATTTATAAACTCCATATTGCCCTATTTAAGTAATAAACCTTTCTTAATTATTAATGTTTTCAATAGTTTCGACGCTGCACTACACATCTGTGGGACGTCCCGCGACGGTTTATTTATTTTTTTTAGTATATTTAAAATGTCAAGCACAGTTTTTTAAAGTTTTTATTTACTTTCTGCGTTAATTTCCTTTAAATTAAGAAAACATCAACAGTAATAGCTAGGGGGTTCTCGTTTCGACTCTTTTGAAGTGTCTGGATTTATGGCGCGCTAAATTGAGATAATTTGAATAAGGAAAATAAAGTGTGCCTCCGAAAAGAGCGAGTAAGTTGTTTTGAAGAGGCCGCATGACTTTCATTTTGGGTAGTTTGACTACCGTTAAAGCCAAGAAAAACGATTTCTAAGGGCGCAAAAGGTGGAGATAGAAATCGGGGCGTAAGACATATTGCTTGTATCTAAAACTCCCTAAAATAAATTTTAAGATTTTTCAGGTTTTAATTTTAATTATTACTCTGTAACGAAATAATTTCGGAAATTAAATTTTTATGATATTTTCGAATATGTATATACATATTCGAAAAACAAAAGAGTATTTTTTTATTTAGCTAATGACTCGACAACTAATGGCCATTGGCATGGTGATGGTACAGTGGATTTTTCCAATTGGTATCTAGTGTAATATATAGTGTGTGTGTTGAGTAAGTGTCTTGTTACTATGTAAAGTCGACGTCATTGTCTTTGCAAAGAGACGCTAATTGTATCTGAATGTCTGCGGTCCCTCCGCTGAGAACCGATCCCACAAGGATAGAAACTATTTTCATTTATTAATTTATAATAAACGAAAAATTCTCTACCCTGGTGAGATTCGAACTCACGACCATTCGGACCTTTCGATCCAAAGGTAGGCGCTCTTATCACTGAGCCACAGAGGGGGTTCAAAAAAAAGTATTTGTATGCATAGATATTTATTATTGGTGATATTATACTAATATACAGTATGTCCCTGTGAGTTGTATCCATATGAAAAACTTTTTTATTATTAATTTTACGAAAAAAAGTCATTCTTCATAAAAAGCTCTGCATGGTCCAAAACCTACGATTTAACCATCAAATATCAAATTTTTTGAATAATATACGAGGTATATCAAAGAGTTTGAATTTCACTCAAGAATAAAGTAGCTATTATGAAAAGTTGTTTGGAATTAAAAACTATATTCTAGTATGCAATTACATCTTTCTAATTGAAATTTTTTTTTGAAAAATTATGGATAACAACATTATTTTCAGTTATTTCAATTCAGATAACTCTTTTATTATTAATTTTACGAAAAAAAGTGATACTTAATAAAAAGTTCGGCATGGTCTAAAACCTATGCATCTTTTGTCGAATTTTATCAATTTTATACGAGGTATGTCAAAAAATATGAATTTCGCTCAAGAGTAAAATACATACAGTGGAACCCCGATAAGTCGGCCCCGATAACCCAGAAGTCCGGCTAACCCGGACCGATTTTCATCAGATAAACATTTTGATTTTCAGTACATATTTTCTATTTTGACAATGACACCCGTTCTGGGCGTCGAAATGTTAATAAAATTATTTTTTCAATTTAATTGTGGCTTATTTCCCATCAAAATAGTTAATTATCAGATAAATATTTCAACAATAAAAATGTATATATGTAATATAATATTTGAGAGATAATGTGTATTTGTGTAATTTGAACTATACGATAGTAAAAATGACTCATGGCACAAGCCGGCAGAAACAACAGGCACCTGTTTGTAGTATTTCTTTATTTTTTATTTCAAACTGTGTTAGCATTGTTTAAGAAAGACTATTTAAAAAATTCTTTTTTAATCAATGGTCTTAGTTTTCACTGTTCTTAATACATAATAACAAAACATCGTTCAGATTGTGACTGTATGAATACAGTATTGTATTGTTCGCTTCCGTTTGCTTAGGTTTGTGTTTGCGTGTTTTTAGTAATTTAGATGTGTAGGTACTGTGCATATTTATATATATTTCATGTTATTTCAATTCTAACGGAGTTTATCTGTAAGTATACCGTATTTTATTAATTTTTACCATATTCTTCGGCTAACCCGGATTTTCGATAACCCGGATCGGCCGCGGTCCCGATTAATCCGAGTTATCGAGGTTCCACTGTAGTTCAATTTAGATACATGTCCGATTTAGATACATAGTTGAATTTAATAAACGCTGCCCAGGCTAAAACTATCCGAAACGTAGAAGCTCACATGCCTGGTTATCTCTGTCCAACCGAATTTTATGTCCCAAGTACTTAAGATGCAGTCTGCTCAATATCCGTTCCATCAACAACATTACGATTTAGCACCAGATTTGTCATTATTTGCGTCTTGTTCGTGCCAATCTTTAGTCCGACCTCTAAAGGCGCATTTAAATCAAAGCGAACACGAACGAACGAACAAATTCGTTCATTAACTTTATTGTATTTGTACAGCGAATCGAGCACGACCGAACGAATTCGTTCGCATTCGCACATGTTCCAACCGATGTCGGTAAGTTAGCGAATCATCAAAGGAAATCGTTGTTCAATGTGGACAGTGGATAGACGGTAGCGAACGAATTCGTTTAAAGTATTTACTGATTTAATTTATTTAGAAATATTAGTTTGAGATAGTTGTTTATTGTGAACAGCGTATAATACCTGCTACCTGGCTGCTGAAACAGATTGCGTTCATTAGTTCTAAGCACATTACAGGCACCTACCTAAATATATTGAATTCAAAATTATTTTAAGAAGATAATTCTTTTTGTCATTACTTTTGTCATTATTAGAAATATGAATAGGTACAAATATTTTGTCAGTAATTTATATGCTAATAAATGTTACGTTTGACCTGTGCTCTTGTGCGGAATGGAATCATGGACGTTAAAGGCCAGTTACATTAACAAATTTTAAGTGTTTGAAATGTGGTGCCTGTCGAATGCTTAGAATATCATGGACGGACAGAGTCAGAAATGATTAAGTACTAAGAAGAGCGGGTTTACAGGATAGGGAAATTTTTAATTATGTTAAAAGTAAAAAGACTGCAAACTTGGGGCACATATTACGAGGGGAACGATACACTTTTCAGCAACTGACATTCGACAGAAAGATAGAGGGTATAATTTTTGAATTAAATTAATTGACACAAAAAGAAGAATGTATATAAATAATTTATTTAACTCAAAATACATTTTATTGCTGTGAGAAAATAGAAAAAAAAAATTATTTGGCAAATAAACATTGTATTTCGCTTAAATTCAATGTTCAAACTGTCAATAGGTAGGTGGGAGCCCGTTTGTGATTTAATTTAAGCAAAAAGAAATGTTTATTTGTGAAATAAACATTTTTTCTATTTTCGGACAACAGTACAAAGTATTTTTGATTTAAATAAATTACACACATTCTTCTTTTTGCGTCAATTAATTTAATTCAAAAAATATTTTTTTGGTCACCCTGTATAAATAATGATAATATTGTTTATATTACTGTATAGATAATTGAATACGCTTTTTAATGAGATACCACACGACCCCCTATTCCCATTTAAAAAAATCATCGATTACGTCATCACGCTCTGATGGATGACGTCACGTAGTATGAAATATATGCCAAAAAATTGCAATATAAAAATAAAAATGGACCTATTTCGGCATTTCCTTAAAATCTAATAGGTAACTATTGCCAAATATCGAGGTGGACTCTTTTCTTTGGCCCACCCTGTATAAATTTGTAGTCATTGTGAAATCTGGTGAAAATACATTAATTTTTATTTCATTAGACGGTTTATTTGAATTTTAATTGCCCTGCCCGGAATCGCTCAAATTATTGATATTTGAAATTAATGATTTTTCTCAGGCCTGTCACTCCTATAATATGACGTAAGTCTACAACTCCAAATTTTTACTCCTTATTTTACTTGCTTGATTTTTCCATGATTGCCCGATATGCAGATTGCCATGCATGCAGAGATATAAGTGGTCAAACTTTGAGATTTTTCAAATAATTACATTTTTGAGATTTTTAAGTAATACAATAAGATTTTTGAGTAATACAGATAGTAAATTGCATTAAGATGCCACAAGAAAATAGCTTCAGGACAATATTTGCAAGCAATTTTTCAATTTTCAATACTTTATCATTAATGCGTGGTGTATATTTTCTGAACTTTCTTCGGTAACTACAAGTTACCGAAAATAGTCTGCTCATAGCCTCTATTACTTTTTTATCATTTCTCTTTTATTACCTTTTTAAATGTCTCTAATTGTCAACATTAATCATTGTTTAACGTTTCGAAAAATCGTAAAATTAATTTCAGTTTATTCTTGCAGAAAACAAATGCTCTCGACGCGCGACGCTCGGCCGTAATAAATTTGTCTTCTGGAAGTAAGGAATTTTTTGTTTTGTATCCAATTAAGCAACTATAAATAGTTAAGGATATAATTTTGGAGCAATTTGTTGGCAGTTTAGAAATATGACACGAGCGGTTGTAGTGTGTCAAGCACAAAAATTCTACTGACAGAGACTAATGCACATATGTACCAGCAGATGGTACTGAAGAAAGAAAGCAAAGAAATTAAATTATCAGAGGATAACAGGTATTAAACTTTTTTTAATCATCTGCTTTTCCTCACTGATCAAGGCACTAAGTTTTCACGTTTGTAAAATGTTGTTAACTCTTCCGAAATCGCAAGAAAAATTCGTAAGAGGAACGAAAATGTTTGATACATTTTGCATTGGAAAAATACAGAAAAATTACAGAAAATGCAACAGTATAATCGGCATTAACAATAACAACATTTGAAGTGATAAACCATTGAAGTTGTTTTTAAACTTGCCGCATCTTGTCCAAAAAGTATTGTTGTTTTAACAATAGGGGACATACATAGAGAATTAATCAAATATGGAAGTGGCCTAACTACCCTAATCGACAAAACCATTTTAAAACATTATCATAAATAAAAAAGAAATCACTGATTGGTGATAATAAGGCTGATAATAGACTTACTACTACGTACAGTATGATGCAAATCTATGAAATAAATTCATTCAATTGAGGAAAGAGAGCTGTAGATTTAATTCGATTCAGACCGATAAATAGCGAATATGGGAGAATCTACAATTCTGCGCTCCGTCTGAGCTTGTTGCAAGCTAGCCATCTCTCTGTATACTCGCCCTTTCCCCAACGACCTACCACTACCATCAATGCGCGCTGAAAATGAAACACCGGCAAGTAGCCCGATCAGGGAACCCAAAATTTTACGAAAACCTCCAAAAAAATAAAGAAAGGATAAAAATTTGGGAATAGGTAGTTGATATTGTCTATTATTATATAAGAAAAAGTTTACAATTCTACATCCCCTCCATTTTACAAAAATTGGAAAATACGGGGTGAAAAATATTTTCTCGGGGGTGAAAAAATATACGTTCAAAATAAGTCCGGAATTAGATAAAATGACCAATTCTAAGCAACTTTTGTTCTATAGAGTTTTTTTACTAAGTCAATACTTTTCGAGTTATTTGAGAGTGAATATGTTCACTTTTAACAAAAAAAAAACATGTTTTTGGACGGTTTTTCGAAGATAACTCAAAAAGTAAGTATTTTAGCGAAAAAAATATTCTTAGCAAAAATATAGCTTATAAAAAACTGAAAAAAGTGGTGTATGCATGAGGTCTGTTGACCCAGCAGAAGCAGAGTTGTAGCTAATGAAAAGTAGGTTATTCTTCTTCAAATTCCAAATCGAATATTTCAATGTGAAATAACCAAAACTGGAGCACTTTTCGGGGAAAATTCATTACTTTTTTAAAGTGTTTAGAAAACGGTTTATTTTTGTTTTTTTAAAAAACTTCTAACATTAAAAGTAAGTGAGTTACGCTTAAAATATTGTTGGTGCCTTTTATGGTTTGGTATAAAAATGGCGAAAATCACCCCCTAATTAGCTTCTAAAATAAAATTAATCGTTACCGCTTCACAAGTTACTTTACTTATGTATTGTTTATATTATCTAAAAGTTTCATTGGTTCAAAGTGCTTAGGTTTAAAAAAAATGGTTTTAAAACATTTTTTTTAATTTTGAAAAAAAAAATATTTGTGGAATTGTTTTTGGAATTAACTTAAAAATTATTAGTAATACCAAAAATCTAAAAGAGCAATAAAATGTACGTTTTGCTTTTCTGAATATTTCTGATTTTTTGTGTTCTTGTTAGACCAAAATTGGTTATGCTATGACTGTTCAAAATTTGCCTAAACTCGTGATTAGTTACTCGTTCAGGCCATTTTAACTACAGCTTTTTCAAAAATAAGCACTTTGAACGGATGAAACTTACAGATCATATAAATAATACATAGAAAAATTAACTTGTGAAGTGGTAATAATTAAATTGATTTGTGATGCTAATTAGGGGATGATTTTCGCGATTTTTTTACCAAAAAATAAAAGGGACCAACAACATTTTGAGCATAACTCACTTACTTTTAATGTTAAAAGTTTTTTTAAAAAACAAAAATAAACCTTTTTCTAAAATGAATTTTCCCCGAGAAGTGCTCCATTTTTGGGTTATTGCACATTGAAATATTCGATTTGGAATTTGACGAAGAAGAGCCTACTTTTCATTAACTGCAACTCTGCTTCTTCTGGGTCTACAGACCTCCTGTATACACCATTTTTTTCAATTCTTTATAAGCTATATTTTTGATAAGAATAATTTTTCGCTAAAATTCCTACTTTTTGAGTTATCTCCGAAAAACCGTCCAAAAACACGTTTTATTTTGTTAAACATGAACATATTCACTCGCAAATAACTCGAAAAGTATTGACTTAGTGAAAAAACTCTATAGAACAAAAGTTGTTTAGAATTAGTCATTTTATCTAACTCCGGTCTTATTTTGAATGTATATTTTTCACCTTCGAGAAAGGGTAATCCCCTTCATTTTTGCAAAATGGAGGGGATGTAGAATTGTAAACTTTTTCTTATATAATAATAGACAATTGCAACTACCTATTCCCAAATTTTCATCCTTCCTTTATTTTTTTTGGGGTCAGATTGTTCTTTGATCGGGTTAAAGAATATAACACGCCAAGGATATAGACAACGAACTGTGTTGGTCACCCGGAGTTGATCTGGTAAGAGGTCCTACTCACTCTGGTGTCTTTAAGTATTGATCAATATGCATGTGATTTTTCGGTGATTCAATTTCATTAAATCATAATTTTTCTACTATCACAAAAAGTAATAATGAGATACATAATACAGAGCCTTCCTCCATAGTCTACGGTTTCAATAATTGTGAACAGCGTTATTTGTAAATAAACGAAGTCGGTTTTAGAGACACGTTGTAGTAGAAGTTAATCGAATGTCGTTTCGTAAACATTAACATACGACTTTAATTTCTGTGTTTATATTCGGAAACTGGAAAACTAGTTAAAAGTTTGTTTTAATTCGTTTCGGTCTATGGAAGCAAGTTGGCGTAAAATTAGGAATAGTGCATAACGCAACTAGCTTATAATACAAAAATAAACAAAAGCAGAAATAACGTTCTGCATATTCAAGACGTATAATTTAAAATTCATATTACTTTATGTATGCTTCATATTTTGTCCAACTTTGATTAATTTTTAGTCTACTGGAAACTTAAAATTGCAAATAAATATCACTTCGTAACAGACATAAACCGAAAATTCGTAATTTTTCATATATTGAAGAAGTATTTCCTACAAACAAAAATAGACAATTTCGTTTTGATTCAATTCGAGTCCCTTACCATTATCTGACACCTGTTTCTAGGTTTACCCTTTGTTAAAGAGGCTTTGCAAGAAGACTGAACTGAATCAAAACGGATCCACTGGTTGGTAAAGTAAATATATTTAACCAACCTATGCGTTTAGCGACTATTAAAGAGAGAATATGAAGTGAGTGTATAACGATCGGATGGACAAGGGGTTATGGAAGCTGAACCAGAAGAATCAGGACGATATTATCCTTAGATGGAATAAGGAATGACCGAAGATGGAAAGGTCCAATCGCCTACATTGACGAAACAAAGGCCACGTTGCTCAGTCGGAAGAGATGTGGGAGTGGTTCTTTGGGTTGGGCTTCTGTTGCGATGAAAGATGTTAAATGAATAGATAATGATACGTGAATAGGGCTACTCAAAAGACAATAGACAAAAGATAAATAGATAACATTAACTGATGGTTTGACGCTTGAACTCTAAGAAAACGTAAATACTGAATACACAAACGAAATTGGGCGCCTGGGATTTTTACCTCTAAATCCTCCAAGGAATAATTAACGAAACATAACAATAGAAAAATTAGCAACACTGCTACGACAAAACAACAATGTACTAGTCTTGAACTGTAAATAATAATTAAATAAAATGCAACATCGTACACTCTAATAACACATTTATTAAATACTCAAAAGTGAATCTTAATATTCACATAATATACATAAATAAAGCTTAAAAACGTCAACTACAAAAATAAAAATTAAAAAATAATCATTTAAAAATGGTTAACAAATTGCATATACACATACAAAAAAATTGATAAATGGACGATTGTGACTCTCACTAGATAGCTATTTAAAAATGGAATTAACTGAAGTTAATGCATATTACCTATAAAGTTGAAAAATATAAAAAAATGAAATAGTTTATTAACAAAGTTTATCTATAAAAAGATGATAATTAGTCATACTTCGTCCATTTCTAAATGTAGTAAAAGAGGCCTTTTTGCCTCGATAAGACTAAAATACTTAAATTGTACTCTAATAACAAATCGCATAACGTTAATTAAAAGAATTAACTATATAAAAACATACTTCAAATTCACTGTAAATGTCAAAAACATTAAGCGAAAGCGTCTATATATCCTGAATTAGAAATTTATGCAAAAGTAAATGTCTATATTTCGTTTTTTTAATCCAAAACGGGAATGACCTATATATTATATTAAGTAGGTTTCTGAACTTTATGCAAATAACACATGGTAGCTACGTTATCACAGAGAAACAAAAATAAACCAAGTACATATTTATAAATTACTTGCCCAGAACAGGTAGAGGAAGCTTATGTTTTAGACAGTGTCGCAGACTGTCCAGGTGTTAGGATGGCCCTTTGTAAGCCGGCAGGCTCTTAAGGTGCGGAAGATGGCCAGGAAGAAATTCGACTTTAAACACAGTCGAAAGAATAACAGTAACAGTGTTAATAAAATAGCAGCTGGACAACATTATGCATACTATGCATAGGTGGACCCTTTAAAAAAATGAAAAACGCCATTGTACAATTGTACATACCAATAAACGATAATTAATACTCTTACCTGCCTAAGCGGCGGGGCTCACTATACGCGATCATACTTGATCTTACATAATGACTAACTCTATTAACTCAACTCACAAGAATGACGCCGATTTTCTAGAATTTGTCCTTTTTACGAACGTTAAGCGTCGTTTTGGCGGAGTGGGTTTTCCAGCCAATCAAGATCATGGGAAACTGTGTGAAATATTTAAAAACGGATTTGTTAACACTCGAAAAGGGCTTAGCAAACCTAATTCTTAAATGAGTTATGAGAGGCAAGGATTATCCAAAAAGCTATTAAAAGGCTCACACTTTGCATGAGAATCGCATCTATCGATAGCAACACATGTGTTTCTGAGAAAAACATGCCGATAGAAAATCTACAATCAGAAAACTTAAACGTTACAGGTGTCGACAACGATTAAAGTAAACTGTATACCCAAGGCTTAGTCAAGCCATTGGGAGATGCTAGGAATCTATTCCACTAATGCATCAAACAATTTATCCGTTTAAACCGGAAATAGAGGGTTTCGTTTTGATTCAATTCGAGTTCATTGCCATTGTCAGACAAACAAATTTCCTACAAATTTTGTTACCCGTTATAGATCAATTCTTAATTTAATGCTACCAATATTGTAAATGTTTCCTGATCTTCTATACCGTAAGAGAAATACTTCAATATTCGTACTTTATCGTGTAAAAGAATGGTCCTCATCTATCCTGTAATCCTCTATCCGTCTTAAGAATGTAGTGGAGTCGTCAGAGCTGGGCAATTAAAAATAATTATAATTACAAAGTAAATAAAAAAAGAAAAGAAGACGATATAGAAGGGGAAAAAGTAAATAGAGATAAATATGTTACGCTGTCGATTTCTTTATATTGACGGAGGATGAACATGATCTACAAAGATAAATCATACAGGTTAAAGATATGATTTCTTTTATGATAAATATAGTGATCTCAACAGAGACAAGCCGATGGTGATATAGGTGGAACCAAGAAGATGTACACTGGTTGTAAATAACAAAATAATAGAACAAGTGATAGAAAATGAATACTTAGGAATGAGGTTGTGTAGATACGAGAAAATAGAAAAAAAGTACAAAATCAAGTGAATAAGGTGAACAGATCAGCAGAATGTATAACAACATGATATGCCAAAACGAATACCTCACAATGAAAACGTGGAAAGTAGACATCAGATGTAAGAAAAACCAAACCAATAAACATAAGAAAACCCAACGCTAGTAGATAGAGTAAGAAGTGACGAAATGAGAGCGAGATGTGGAATAGACGAAATAAACATGTGGACAAAAAGAAGAAAAATAGAAGGGAATCAACAAATCAACATAGAGAAAGAATGTCAGAAAATAGAATAATACTAATATCAAGAGACCAATCAGCGGAAATGAATCAGGAAGTTTATATCAACTTTGTAGACTTCGAAAAAGCGTTTGATTCAATAAATCGTAATATGATGTGGAGGATATTAAAACTCTATGGAATAACAGAAAAATATATAAGAGTAATAAGGCTTTTCTACGACGAATGTTTTGCCAGAGTTTAACATGAAGGGGAACTATCCCAACAAATAAGCATCAAAAAAGGAGTAAGACAGGGGTGTGTCTTGTCACCGACGTTGTTTATAATAGTCATAGATTGGATAATGAAACAAACTGAAGATAAAAAACAGGTATACAATGGTCACCATTTAAAAAACTAGAGGATCTAGAGTTAGCTGACGACATATGCCTCATAACATCAAACAGACAACACATGCAAAACAAAATCACCAGATTGAACAACATAGCAAAAATAACCGGCTTAAAAATAAATCCCATAAAAACGAAAATACTATCAAATGGGGAAACGAACGGAAACAATCTATATTTGGAAGGGAAACAAATAGAAGAAGTAAAAGATTTCTGTTATTTGGGCAGTCTGCTAAACACAACAGGAGGCACAGAAAAGGACATAACACAAAGAATAAGCTTCGCACAAAACGCTTTCAACTCTTTGCGCTAGATATGGGCCTCGACAAACATCAGCAGAAGAACAAAGCTACGACTCTTTGAAAGTAATCCTGTCCTGTTATATGGAGCAGAAACATGGAAACACCATAAACAATTCTTTCAGAAAATACAATCCTTCTTTAACAGGTGCCTACGTATTATACTGAGAATATTTTGGCCAAACAAAATTACTAATGACGAATTGTGGAGAATAACAAATGAAGAAAAGATAGAACATACAATAAAAAAACGGAAACGGAAGTGGATAGGACATACCTTACGAAAACCAGCAAAAAATATTGCTAGACAAGCTCTACATTACAATGCTCAAGGCAAAAGAAGAATGGGTAGACCATCTTATACGTGGAAAAGAACAATAGAGAAAGAACTCAAAGAAAATAATTTAACATGGAACGATGCAAAAAAGATAGCAAAAAACAGAAGAGAATGGAGAAAACTAGTAAACATAATTGGACGGAACTCAACAGATGATGCGTGGGACTAGCAACCTCACCATCATTCCTCATGCTAGGGGCCGTCCATTAATCACGTGATGTTTTTTTTGGCATTATTTAACCCCCCCTCCCCATTGGTGATACATGGTGAGGTTTAAGACTTACCCCCCCCCTATCTCCTATATCACGTGTATTTTTTAGGATATACAAAAAATCTATTTTTTTAGTATCTATAAAATACACGTATAGTAGGTAGATAAGTAACATCTAATGTTTTTATAAAAAATTAAAGATTATTAATAACGTTCAGAGGTAGGTAGACAGAAAGGTTGCAGGTTGTTTTTGACTGACAAAAATAATGAGATAAATGCGAAAAACATTTTTAAACTAAATTAGTATTAAATACTAAATGTATTATACATAAACACTAATTTAATGTACGGTATCCTCGGATCACTAATGAGCAAGACTTTCTTTAACACCAATAACTGGATAAGCATCTAGCAAGTCAGTTGTTGGCACAGTGCTTTGTTGAATATCAACATCAGTTTCATCAAGCCACTGGGCGTCATTATTTTCGCGCACTACGCAGAGAATCTTCTCACGATCTACCGTTCGATTGTCGCGTGAGGATGCAGGAAGGACGAACATATTCAGTTGCTTGTGACAAGTATTCACAGGCGCTTTAGCTTTTTTCGTTGTACAGAAGTCCAGTGCACACTGCTGACATGTCCTTTCAAAAGTATCTGATGATCCTTCTGCAGGCTAGGGCAATACAGGTCATAAATCAATTTGCCGAAGTCTTCATACGCTGGAGTAATTTCGAGAGATCGTCGCAGAAGAAATGGAGCATAATGGATCTTGTCATCATGCTCTTGACGCTCTGGAATATATAGGCCACCGGACAACTGCAAAATCGGGTAAGGAGGTATAACGAAGCGCTCCGAAAGAATGAATCGTATAGAACTCCGCATATTATATAAATAAAGCAAATATTGACTTTCTCATACATGCTCGCTGTACCACTGCTGGGAAGAAAGATCTGGAATAAAACTTTCAACAATGTTATCTGGCTTGACATTTACTCTGCTACGACGCCATGGCCGTCAATAACCATATTACTCCATACTTCTGAGAGAAGTTCACCAGCCTTCTGAAAGTTATTTTTTTCAAGGTCATGATCTTTTGTTCTCCCTTGTTCTTCCAAATGGGTTCCATAAGGATCATGCGAAAGTGTAAGTCCAGATAATTCCGGGCTGAAAGGCGCCGTTCTTCCCTCAACGCCCACGAATGCGCTTATATCAGGTGCATTTGTAGAGATAAATATTGCTCTAGACTCTAGATCTAGATCATGCTTGACAAAGTTGTGTATGGCATGGGCAATACTTTTGAAGTATTGATACATGAGCTAAAATATTGAGTTTGTTAATAGAATAGTATAATATTTTGATCACCCTGTACAAAATTTTATAACAATAAACATATGTTTGAATATGTCAAATACTCTATTGTTAAGATCCAAGAAGAAATGTGCCTCCGATTCTTACATAGATTCCTAGATATTCAGTGCCAAAACAACAGAATAACTCCCACCACTTTACCAATTTATCAGATAGTAGGTAAAAAGGTCGCCTCATATTATAATGCACGTCGCGTTTTCGGCACGTAGCGTTTCGTTTGCGAAAAATATAATTTAATGGATTTTAAATTGAACCATTCATATTGTGCGTATAAGACACGTAACGTAGCGTATAAGACACGTTACGTCTGCGTTCGGTTCATTCGAAAACAATATTTTTCGGATGTTGACAGCTACGGGTCGTTTTCTCCTCGTTGTTTATTTAGGTATTTCTTTGAATTTGATACAGAGTATTTAGACCGGTCAGTATCGTCGCCCTCGCTAGCGAAATTATTCCTATTCGATTTTTTGCACAAATTTACTCAAAGAGAGGTTCTTATAACATATCCACAGGGTGCCAGACGGTGCCGTGGTCGAAAAATTGTTTAAACAATCTTTTTTAAACAAATTCACAAAAATATTTTTTCATTCGAGCAATATTTTTTTTAGATAATTTGGGTAATTCTGAGCAAAAAAGGTTTCTTGTCATTTTTCTCTAAAATTGCGAAAATGGCTATTTTCAAGGCTTAATAACTCGATTAAAAATTATTATTATGAATTTCAATAAGTGACCAAATCAAGTTTCAAACAACTTCTTCAAGGTCCTGAAGAGATTTTTGTCATTATTTTATTACAAAGCTGTTATTTTTAACTATTAACAATTACCGCTATAGTCCAACTATATCGTCGCCCTCGTTAGCGAAATTAGATTTTTTTGCACAAACTTACTCAAAAAGAGGTCCTTATAACACATCAACAGGGTTCCGGGCGGTGCCGTGGTCTAAAAATTGTTTAAACAATTTTTGTTAAACAAATTCACAAAAATATTTTTTTATTAATAATTTAATTAAACCCAAATTAATAATAATTCGAGTTATTCTGGGCAAAAAAATCTCTTGTGATTTTTCTCTAAAATTGATTGTTGTCGAGTTATATGGCCATTTCCGCATTTTTGCAAGATACGTTTTTTGCTAAGAATAACCCAAATTATCTAAAAAAAAATCGTTCGTAATGAAAAAATTATTTTTGTGAATTTGTTTAATAAGAATTGTTAAAACAATTTTTTGACAAGGGCACCGCCCGGCACCCTGTGGATGTGTTTGTTATAAGGACTCTTTTTGAGTAAGTTTGTGCAAAAAAATTTAATCGAAATAGTTTCGCTAACGGGGGCGACGATACAGTTGGACTATAGCGCTAATTGTTAATAACTAAAAATAACAGCTTTGTAGTAAAATAATGACAAAAATCTCTTTGGGACCTTGAAGAAGGGGTTTGAAACTTGATTTGGTCACTTATTGAAATTCATAATAATGGGGTAAGTTGGGGCAACTCCAAATTGCATGAAAATTTGGTTTTAGGTTCTACTTACCCTCCACTTTAAAGTTGAACTTGTGCCGTTGGTTGCTTTTACTTGGAGTGTGACAATCACCCTTTCTCGGGGGTGAAAAAACATACGTTCAAGATAAGACCGGAAATGGATAAATTGACTGATTCTAAGTAACTTTTGCTCCACAGAGTTTTTTATGTAAGTTAACACTTTTCGAGTTATTTGCGATTGAAAATGTTTATTTTTCGACAAAAAAAAACTACGTTTTCAGACGGTTTTTCGCAAATAACTTAAAAAGTAAATATTTGATCGAAAAAAATATCCTTAGCAAAAGTGTAGCTTATAAAAAACCTAAAAAAATGGTGTATCAGTAAAGTCTATCAATCGAGTAAAAACAAAGTTGTAGCTCATGAAAAATACGTTCTTATTCGTCTAATTCCAAATCGAATATTTCAAGGTGAAATCACCGAAAATTTAAGCACTTTTCGGGAAAAACCCATTTAAACTTTTTTAAAGTGTTTATAAAAATCTTTATTTTAATTGTTTACAAAAGTTTGTAGCATTAAAAATATGCAAGTTACGCTCAAAATAAAGTTGGCCCTCTTTTTTTTTGGTAAAAAAAATGAAAATCTCCCTGTGTTTAGCTCCCCAAATGAAATTAATCGCTACCGCTTTACAAACAATTTACTTAATTATCTATTTTTTTATATGATCTGTCAGTCTCACCGGTTTAAAGTGCTTATTTTTGAAAGGGTTATAGTTGAAAAAACTAGAACGGGTCACTAATCACGAGTGTATGCAAATTTTGAACAGCCATACCTTAACCAATTTTTGTCTTACGGAAAAACAAAATAAAACTAGCATATTAATATTAGCAAAACCTATATTTTTTTACTCTTTAAGATTTTTCTTATCACTAATACTTTTTAAGTTATTTAGAAAAAAGGAAATTTTTCAACAATTTTTAGAATTTTTTTTTAATATAAAACCAAATTTTTTCAAAAATAAGCACTTCAAACCAATCAAACTTACAAATCATATAAACAATACACATACAGTTAAAATAAATGGTAAAGCAGTAACGATTAATTCTATTTAGGGTGCTAAATAGAGGGAGGTTTTCAAAATGTTTTTTACCAAAAAAAAGGAGCCAACTTTTTTTTCAGTGTAATTCGTTTATTTTTGGTGCTAGAAACTTTTGCAAAAAACAAATGTAAATCTTTTTTTAGATACTTTAAGAATGTTATTAAGCTTTTCCCGAAAAGTGCTTAAATTTTCGGTGATTTTGCGTTGAATTATTCGATTTGGAATTAGACGAATAATAACGTATTTTTCATGAGCTACAACTTTGCTTGTACTCAATTTATATACTTTACTGATACACTATTTTTTTGTTTTTTTATAAGCTACACTTTTGCTAAGAATATTTTTTTCGATAAAATATTTACTTTTTGAGTTATTTGCGAAAAACGGTCTGAAAACGTAGTTTTTTTTTGTCGAAAAATCAACATTTTCAATCGTGAATAACTCGAAAAGTATTAACTTACGTAAAAAACTTTATAGAACGAAAGTTGCTCATAATCTGTCAATTTATCCATTTCCGGGCTTATTTTAAATAAAGATTTTTCACCCCCCGAGAAGGGATGACTGTCACACCCCAAGTAAAAGCAACCAACGGCACAAATTCAACTTTGAAGTGGAGGGTAAGTAGAACCTAAATCCAAATTTTCATGCAATTCGAAGTCGCCCCTGAAAATTACACTCCAAAACGGTCATTTATTGGGCTATATGGTAAGAAAGCACAAGCGGTGATTTTTGCAGTTACTACACGTGGGGAGAAACCTTGTACCCTGTAAATTTACCCGTACCATATATGGACTTTTATACCCCTACCATATATGGACACTTATTAATATAGGGGACTTCGTTAAGGGGGGGGGGTCCGAAAAAATCAAATCTATCCTTAGAAAAACTAGAAATTGTCAGATTAAGAGAAGGTAAGTTAAGTACATGCAGAGCAGTGTATTTTTCGAAAATCTGAAGATTTGAGCGAGGCGTAAGGAAATGGGCGAGTCGCAAAGTTTCAAAAAAAGCGAATATTTCGCGAAATGAACGTCAGATCGAAAAACTGAAGAATACGTTTTCAATATTTTTCAAAATCTATCGAGTGATACCAAATACGACCATCCACGGAGAGGGGTAGGGGGTAACTTTAAAATTTTAAATAGGAGCCCGGCGATGTTTACGAAGTGAACATCAGATAAAAAAACTGAAAAATACGAGTTCGATGTTTTTTAAAAATTTATCGAATGACATCAAATACGACCACCCACGGAGGTGGGCTTGCGGTTCGGTGATACTTAAAGACTGGATTATATGCAAAATGCATATGCATATATATGCTGCATATTTCTCATGTTTTTCATAAATGCATATGCCTTGCATATTTGGAGATTTAAGAGCATATAAATGCATATTTTGATGGGAATTTACTCTACCCCATTTAAAAATAAGGTATATATTAGTAACATCAACATCCATTAAAATAAAATGTGAAAGTAAATATTTTGCTGTTAAGCTCCTTTGTTGTTGTACCCATAAACATAATGGGCGTTATTTATAGCTGCAGGTATCATTATCCGGATATTTAAGATTTATAGACTTCTCAGAATTTACAAATTACCTAAGTAAATACCGATTATATTTTGAATAACATTACAAATATTACCTGTACTTTCTGCTGGTGTCGGCCAACTATGAATTATTCTGGGAAAACCAACCAAAACGAAATTTTAAGCATTTTAAGGGTAGGATAGATTATTTTATTTTATGAATGGTTAGTCTTAAATCAATCGCCGATTATTCAACTTTTGTGATTGCAAGTTATTGACTATACTGTGTAAAAAAATCATTTTATTATTATTGTGAAAATGCCTAAAGTAGCAAGGGAAAAATCAAGTCTTCTCAGAAGTTGGATTGGAAGTAACAATCATCTAAAAGTTATCGACAGTGAAAGTATGTTTTGCACCATTTGTGATAAAAAGGTAAGTTCTCCACTTCAATAGATTTTTAAACTTATCCAACTTCTTTGCACATCTATGTGTCTGTCTATTCTAAAATGACAAACCGTCCCATTTCTTCAAAAACTGTTTTTTAAAGTTCGCAACGGTTTGGCTTATACAGAGCGAGGTGTTGAGAGTGGCCCACCCTGTATACTACGGTACACTGACTGTACTTTATTGTTTGACGATTTCAATTTCACTTTGAGAAATAAAAAAAAATTGGGGGAGGTTTAAAAAGTTTGATCATTTTAATGTAGGTATCTATTTACGAAAACATCTAAAACATCATTATCATTATATTCCAGATTCCATGTCAAAAGAAATTCCAAGTAGTTCAACACATAAAAACTTCACTTCACCAAACTAAGCTATCAAAAAATGATAATAAACCTCGCCAGCAGATTCTACAGAACAGTTTGCAGATTCAGAATACGTCAGTTGGGCAAGAAACCTTTGCAAAGGATTTATGCCATTTTTTTTTGAACTGCAATATCCCTCTGCACAAGTTAGAACATAAATCGTGTCAAAACTTTTTAAAAACTTATTGCAAGATTAAAGATAAACCAGCTCAAATACCAAGTTCTTCAACTCTTCGGAAAAAATATGTCAGTGCATGTTACAAAGATGTGATGACGAGTATTAAAAATCAGTTAAAAGCCGAATATCTTTGGATTTCCGTCGACGAAACAACGGATACAAAGGGTCGACAAATTGCGAATCTAATTGTTGGAGTTCTTAACGACTCTGGCGATTTTAAAAACTCATACTTAATTAGTGTAAAATGTTTGGAAAAAACAAACTATGCTACAATAGCTAGATTTGTTAACGAATCCCTAACAAATTTTTTTTTACCTGATCAAGTACCATTTGAAAAAATATTATTAATGCTTAGTGATGCCGCCTCATATATGATGAAAGCTGCATCCAATCTTAAAATCTTTTTCCCTAATTTAATTCACTGTACATGTTTGGCGCACGGCCTAAACAGAGTTGCAGAGAAAGTTAGAATTGAATTTCCCAATGTAAACACCTTAATAAATAATGTAAAAAAAGTATTTCTGAAAGCACCACTACGTGTACAGGTATATAGGGAGATGCTTCCCGATATTCCTTTACCACCAGAACCAGTATTAACCAGATGGGGAACTTGGCTTAAAAGTGCTATATTTTTATCTGAACACTACGACGACATCAAAAGCGTTATTTCAAGTTTTGATCCGACTTGTACCGCTATTGATAACTGTCAAAATATTTTTAAAGAAAAGTCTATTAAAAATCAATTGTTGTATATAAAATCGAATTTCGATATCATTGAAAGTTCAATTACAAAATTAGAGGCTCAAAATTTATGTCTTCACAATAGTATGTCTATTGTTGATTCGGTTAAACAGAAAATAACAAATCTGAATGGGGAAATTGGAGTAAAAATTAAAGATAAACTTGATGACGTTTTAAACAAAAATGAGGGTTTCACTTTATTGCGTTCAATAAATAATATAATCAATTTTGGAAACTTCGATGAAAATATTAATATGGATCCGTCTCTAATAGCAAAGTTTAAATATGCCCCAATTACATCTTGTGACGTTGAGAGATCTTTTTCTGCCTATAAACAAATATTAACAGATAGAAGACATAATATTAGTTTAGAAAATATGAATCAATATATGATTATTTATTGTAACAATAAAAATATGTAAATTTGTTTTATTGTACTCTTTTTATAATATTAGTTTAGAAAATATGAATCAATATTGTAACAATAAAAATATGTACATTTATTTTATTGTACTCTTATTTATCTTGTGGTCAAAATAAAATATTTTGCCGTTTTATTTGTCACAAAACCTGAAGTTAAAAAAATATATTAAGAAATAATAATACAATTTGGTTTAAATTCAAACCTATTTATTTATTTTTATTATTTTTTATTTATTTATGTATTTAACGTAAACCATAAAATTATTCATATAAAAATAAGTGCATATATAAATGCATATTTGCATGTTAATTGTGCATATTCAGCTTGTTTTAAAATGCATATTGCATGCATATTTTAGACATTTTTTAGTGCATATTTTCCAGTCTCTAGGATACTCCTCCATAGATCTCTAGCAGAAGGGCGTTGACGCCTAAAAAACGGTGTATATATAGATAATAAAAGTTTATTGTATGCCTACTATTATAATTTATAATTAGAACTAATCTGACTTGACAATGGCAAGTATGACCTTTCCGAAACCTCGTCAAAACAAGGGTTTGTCTAAAAACAAAATTTACAAAGTCAAACTAGGAAACCCCAAAAATCACACATATGTTAACTATAGCAGATAAAACTGATTTACGTACAATACTGCCGCTGTTGATTTCAGAAAAAACAGTGTGATATAATTACTTGTTCTATCCAGAACAGTTACATAAAAATATACATATTATACATAAAAATAGTTCAAACACATTTTGAATTAAAATTTGATGAGGCGGTGATAGTATTCCCTAAGTTTGTTCGGTGTGTTTTCGATCTAATTAATCTACTGTCACAAACAATCTCTGGTCAACTTGTAATAACATGGGGGTAGTTCAATCAGAAATCCAAATTGGAATTAAAATGGAACACTAACATCGCCAGAGGTGGTGAAAGGGACCGTAGTATTACAAGGAAATAATGAGAAAATTGCTCATCTTCCTTTAGGAGAGATGAAAGGGAAATTATTATATATTAATATTTAAAATATTTTGTGGTTAACTTTAAACTATGAATTTAATAAATGAACCCAAACGTTTCACTGATTAAGAAAATTGATTGCTAATTTTTTCCTCGAAAATTTTATTACTTTTATAGTAGTAGTAGAATAATATACATTATTTGCAACCTTTTAGGTTGTTCAACTTATTTCACTATCTATCTATCAATACAAACCGAGATGACGAAAAACCTTATTTGAAAGGTATCCTACTCAAATTTGCAATGGTTTATCTTTCGAATATTTATTTCTACAGGGTTAATCAAAATTATGTACTTCGTTTGGTCAAATAAGATTACAATAAATACCCATTCATTGAACTAAACTAGACTAGTAAGAACCGCAAGTGCGAATAAAACAAAATTGTGTTTTTTGCTAGTTCCGAAAAAAGAAATACCTACATAGATTGATAACAATGTTACAGTCTAATATGAAATTAATTATTGTAGTATCCAATTATTGGAGAGGATCAGACGGGCTTCCGACGGGGAAGATCGACACTGGATCAAATATTCACAGTCAAGTAGATATTGAGCAAATCATGGGAACACCATATTGATGTTCACAACGTGTTTGTAGATTACAAACAGGCATACGACTCAGTCGAAAGGGACAAACTATACTATATATTGGCTGAATTGGCAATACCACACAAGTTAATTATACTCATTAAAGCCACAATGGATGAAACTCAGGCATGTATACGAATACAAAACCTTTTTCAAAATTTCGCTGGGATTAAAGCAGGGTGATGGACTGGCCCCAACATTGTTTAATCTGGCACTGGAGTATGCGGTTAGGCAAATGTAAACTGAACGAGGAAACCTACTGACCAACCAAACGGTTCAACTGGCCGCTTAGGCCGATGATATTAATATTATGAGTAGAACATCAACGGGAGCACAAGAAACATACGCAGAGTTAAAATCGCAAACAAAAAAGCTAGGTCTGGAAATTAACATAGAAAAAACAAAAATAATGATACAGACGAGAAGAAATATAGTCCCACAAAACATTATACATGAAAATGACATTGAAACGGTTGAAAAGTGTACATACATAGGAGTAGAAATATATGCCGACGGATCAGAAGATGGAGAAATACGTAAGAGAATAACGCAAGCAAACAGAGCCTGCGAGCTGTTCGTTCGTCGCTCCTCATGAACCACGGCCTGTCAACGAAGGAGCTTAGCCGTTTTACTTATTGATAGTGGTGGTACTATAACTAACTTAAAACGACACGGAGGATGGAAATCAACTAATATAGTAGAGGGATACGTAGAAAATTCTTTAAGACATAAAATACACATAGCTTCACAGATTGAAAATGGCCGCAACTAAATTAATATTTCAAAAAATAGTAAAAGTACTGACACGTATAACACTAATTTCAATACTGCCACTTCTGTTAATATTCCTACCAAAATCAATGTAAATAATTGTTATAATTGTGTTATTAATATTTATAAGTAGATTTTTCTAATATCGAATTCACGGGAGTAACTTTAAAGTGTTAAATTTAAGTTCATAAGTAAAGTTTATCCATATATTCTTTTTTAACATACAAAACGGCTGCAGAAAAAATATTGTACGTAACACGATCCAAAAGTGATTTTACGAGACTCGCAGGATTCCAGGGCGAGCCGTAGGCGAGTAAACTTCCTACTCGTCTCGTAAAATATCACTTTCGGAACTTGTTACGTAAATTACTATTTCAACGAACTGTTCGCGAACACTTCGGCTCGCATATTAAATATGTACCCAGATTAACACAACTTCTCGTATAAGTCTTACACGAAAATCCTACCTTTAGCTTCGGTAAATACAAAAGACATTATACAAATATAAGCTTATCAAAGGGCCAACGAAAACACGAGTCTTAACTTAACGTCTAATTAGGTATCTGGTTTATTAATATATTAATGGCATTATGACAATATAGATAATTAAATCTTCACTTAGACTTTCTATAAAAATTTATCCCTTATATACAGAGCCGGTCTGTGTATAGAAAACACTTAAATATATTAACGAGAAACGGAGAAACAGTAAATAACTTTCTAGATTTCAATAAGCTATACAGCTTTATTTATAAATAATCAAAATACATACGACGAAAAATACACTAATAGAGTACGAAAATACACTAAAAGAGAACATATAGGATATTTGAACCAATGGTATGTGGACAATAAGGTTTTAGCACTCAAATTTTTCTATGACTATCTTCACCCCATCTGTTCACATTATAACTAAATTTAATAGTCTCACTACTCTTTCTGGGTCCCGTTCATGTCACATTTCCATTATAATCTCATAAACCTCTAACACTCAACCCTCTCTCCTATGGTTAACTATATCATATTATGACGGTTTGTTTTGTCGAACCCTTAGAGTTCTGATTGGGTAGCCTGCAGGGACCTTGGGAAATAGTCGCATGAATCTGAGCTTGTCTTATACATCCCTCCCAGATTATGAGACATTTCTACATCTCTGTCTCCCCCATTGTGATCTTTTATGGTACTTCCACATACTATATCGATAGCTTGATATCAACATAAAATTGCTTTTCTAAGCCCTAGATGTTCGCATAAGAGGGCTTGATAACGTTTATTAAGTTTTCGTTCTAACGTGTAATGTGGTTTGCCTATCTCTTTCATTACAAATAGTCTTTACATCAAGTTTATTTTCATTTTAACATATTATTTACCACAGTGGGAGCGACTGTTTTTATTGTTAATACCTTAACAAAATTTACAATAAATATCAAAAAACCAACGGGGAAATTTTAACTTCCTGTGGAACTGATTTTTCTGTCGTGTCACCATTTAGAATTTCCGCTATCAAAGCCACTTGCTTCCATACAGCCATGATGTGAACAAGTCAAAGTTAGCTCAATGGTATCTCGAGCGTGAAACATTGGATATTTTAACCATCCATGTTTAAATTCACATCATTTTTATATGTTCCTATGACGGATTAATTTTAAAGGGTTTTTCCCCAAATATTTTTACTTTGGTGGTTAGCATGTTAGATTCAAGTGAGTATATCCTATAACTTTTAAAATCGTAGTCAAAATTTTAAATACTTTGCATCATTTTATCAGGTTATACACATTTTAGGAAAACACTGATGATGATCGGTCAACCAATTGAAAACTAGTTCTGTTTGTTCTGTGATGTAGCCCTGTGTAGGGATTTTAACAAATATACCTTTTATAAAGGATTTCATGGTTTTTAAATTTAAAACCATTAAATCATATTTTTTCGGAAACTAAACGCTACGTGCTGGAAATATTATGCATATTATATGTGCATATTATCAAATTAAGTCAAAACAGAAAGTGAAACGTACGCCGATGTGTGTAGTATATATTATACAGTATACACAATGTATATACACATCGACGTTCGTTTCAATTTATTCTTCTTCTTTACGTGCCATCTCCGCGACGAAGGTTGGCAATCATCATTGCTATTCTCACTTTCGACACTACAGCCCGAAAGAGTTCAGTTGAGCTGCATCCAAACCATTCTCTGAGATTTCTCAGCCAGGACATTTTTCTCCTACCTATGGTGCGCCTTCTTTATGTTTATGTTTTGACTTAATTTGATTGAAAATCAATCGTACCGCATGGGAAAAGTTATAGCGGATGGACTATATGTCCAAAATATCTCAGTATATTTTGGTTGGTAGTTGTGGTGAGTCTAGTTTTTATGTTAAGTTCTGCTAGTATTTGATGATTTGTGCAATGTGCGGTCCATGGTATGCGCAACATTTTACGGTAGACCCACATTTCGAATGCCATTATATGCTTCGAATCTGCTTTTTGATGGTCCAAGTCTCTGAAGCGTAGGTGGCAATAGGAAATGTTAATGCTCGAACTTCACAAGTTAGTTTGTCTACGTATTATTTATATGATCTGTAAGTTTCATCGGTTCAAAGTGCTTCGTTTTGAAAAAGCTGTAGTTAAAATGGCTTGAAGGAGTAACTAATCACGAGTTTAGACAAATTTTGAACAGCCATAGCATAACCAATTTTTGTCTAACAAGAAAACAAAAAATCAAAAATATTCAGAAAAGCAAAACGTACATTTTATTACTCTTTGAGATTTTTGGTATTCCTAATTGTTTTTAAGTTAATTCCATAAACAATTACGATTTTTTTCAAAAAAAAAATGTTTTATTTTAAACCCATTTTTTTTTCAAGACTGAGCACTTGGAACCAATGAAACTTAATAGAGAATATAAACAATACATAAGTAAAGTAACTTGTAAAGCGGTAACGATTAATTTCATTTGAGAAGCTAATTAAGGGGTGATTTTCGCCATTTTTTTTACTGAAAAATAAAAGGGACCAACAATATTTTGAGCGTAACTCACTTTTAATGTTAGAAGTTTTTTTTAAAAACAAAAATAAACCATTTTTTAAACACTTTAAGGTACTAGTACACTCTAGAAGACCAAAAATAAGCATTTTTTCAAGATTTTTTTTCTCAGAACCCTTATTAAAAAGGAACATAAAACTTTTTACATATTAATATCCAACCCTTAGAAAATACAAAAAATATATCTTTTTTTCATTTATGCACGTACACTAATATTGTAGAGGGCGCCAAAATTGAGGCCTCGGAAAAAAGTTGTTCCGATGGCGGACAGTTAATCTCAGGATTGGGATCTCTTAAACAAAAAAATCGTACGGCATTTGAAAAAGTAACGTCTCTTACGTGACAATTTACTACCGTTAGTGAAAAATTCCGTAAAATAAGATTTTACGGAATTTTGAAAAAATCGCCCGTTTTCTTCAGTTTTTCATGGTTAAAAAATATTTATTTTTTATTTTTTGGTCAAATTGTAGTAAATTGTCACGTAAAAAACCTTCCTTTTTCAAATGCAGTACGATTTTTTTATTTCAGATATCCCAATCCTGAGATTAACTGTCCGCCATCATTTTTCGAGGCCTCGACTTTTGCGCCCTCTACAATATTAGTGCACGTGCATAAATGAAAAAAGAAATATTTCTTGTACTCTATAAGACTATAAGAGTTAGATATTAATATGTAAAAAGTTTTCTGTTCATTTTTAATACAGGTTCTGAGAAAAAAATTCTTGAAAAAAATGATTATGTTTGGTCTTCTAAAGTGTATTAGTACCTTAAAAAAGTTGTAATTAATTTTCCCCGAAAAGTGGTTTTTTCCTCCGTTTTTTGGTTATTTCACATTGAAATATTCGATTTGGAATTTGACGGAGAAGAACCTACATTTCATTAGCTGCAACTCTGCTTCTACTGGGTCTGCAGACGTCACGCATACACCATTTTTTTCAATTTTTTATAAGCTATATTTTTACTAAGGATATTTTTTTCGCTAAAATACTTACTTTTTGAGTTATCTCCGAAAAACCGTCCAAAAACATTTTTTTTTTGTTAAAAATGAACATATTTCACTCGCAAATAACTCGAAAAGTATTGACTTAGTAAAAAACTCTATAGAACAAAAGTTACTTAGAATTAGTCATTTTATCCAATTCCGGACTTATTTTCAACGTATATTTTTCTACCCCCGAAAAAAAAATTTACCCCGTATTTCCCAATTTTTGTAAAATGGAGGGGATGTAGGATTGTAAACTATTTCTTATATAATAATAGACAATTTCAACTACCTATTTCCAAATTTTCATCCTTCCTTTATTTTTTTGGAGGTTTTCGTAAAATTTTGCATTCCCTGATCGGGCTATTAGTTTAAGTCGAGGATTAGCGGGCGTTTAATCCACGTTGACATTAATAGGCATGAAAAAAATTAAGCGACGGTTCAATTTCCTTAAAATCCAGAAATCTCTTCTCCAAATTCTTCATGCAGTTTCTTCGTTTATTGAGCGAATATTTATAAGTTTTCTTCTGAGACAGGTGCCATACTGCTCAGTTTGGGAAATGGATGAGTTCATATTTCTCTATACATCTGGAAAATAATTTAAGCTGCAGTGTGAAGGCTTTTAAATGTCCCCAAAGCTCACATAAGAACTGATTCTGGCCTTGAAGCTTCGTATTTAATTTGTTTAGGTGTAACAGCAAAAAATGCTGTAAAAAATGTGAATTCAGGAAGCTGATTTTTGTCAGACATGATCTTAATTTTTTATTTATGATCATGTCATCAAGGGCCTGATTTTAACGTTTCGTGGTCCGGAAAAACTTTTCAAATATACGACTAAAGTCGGTCCTGTATCAGTAAAGGTAGGTATCGAATATTAAGCGGCTCATATTGATTACGATATATCAATAATTTATAAATCTATTCAGTAGTTATCGTAATTGGGTAGATAATAGTAATAGTCGGTAATCAATAACATTTTTTATCTGCACTTGTCACGGAATTAATTAAGGAGTTGTGAGGAATGCTGTAAAATATCAACATGCTAACCTCTTTGATAACGTTGTCACCTACGCGATTTAATTTAATCCATTTAGAGATTTAATTTGTTAGACTCACATTTAATTATACTCACTCTCATTGTGAAATGATCATTAATGCCCAATATAATTAATATAAAATGCGCTGGAATAAGTGTTATACCCCCCATATCAACTTATTTATTTTTAGCACATAGGCAAAACGCTGGGACAGGTCGATTTTTAAAATAACTATAGTATATTATAGCATCAAAGTTTCGAACTGTACGCGATCCCTCTTCAACTGACAGTCATAACTTTGATTTTTTTAATGAGAAAGTACATCATGTGACACCTCATTGAAAAGCTTTTGAAATACTGATAACAAAAATGTATAATACTTGCGCAAAATTTCGGTTCAATGTTTTTTAAATGCATGAATTGTTTTAATCCCGAGAAAAATAATAAGAATTTTTGAAAAATTTAAACGCAGAATGCAAGATTACATTATTACCGAGGGCTGAAAGTTCCTAAAAACTTCTATAATGTTTATTTTAATAAGTTATAGAGGTGAACACGAAGAGAAATTTTAGTATGATTTTTAATTTCTAATATATCATTCAAAAGAAACTTTTTGTTTATTCTAAGGGACTTTCGTCCCTCGTTAATAACAATCTTTCATTCTGCGTTTAAATTTTTCAAACATACTCGTTAGTTTTCTCAGGATTCCAAAAAAAATGAATTTATTTAAAAAGGATTGGACCGAAATTTTTCGCAAGTGTTATACATTTTTGTAATCAGCATTCCAAATGCTTTTAAATGGGGTGTCACATGATGTACTTTCTCATTTAATCAACGTTATAAGTGTCACCTGAAGGGGGACCGCGAAAATTTCGAAATATCAATGCTATAATATACTCTGATTATTGTAAAAAGTGTACAGTTGATTATTTCACCTACAGGTGATTATTTTTCATAGGCACTAAGACTAGTGCCTACTCCTTTTAACTCCCCTCTGTTTCAGATTTTAAATCCCCGTGTTCAGTGTTTTTTTGTTTTGCCTTTTATATTATATATTATTCCCTTATTTTTTGTAAATGATTTGTGATTTTAAAATAATAAATACTTTGGAGGTACAAAGGGAGTTATATCTGTATATAAACAGAGTTAAAATCCAAGCAAAAATTGATGTATAGGTATCTGAGAAAAAACTTTGTCTTCTTTAGTACGCCAGTCATGAGAGTAAGAACAGTATATTACCTCCGAATTCTATCCTATTGCATGGATTTAAATGAAATTTTGGGAATCGCCTCTAATTATCTCCTTATTCAAAGTCTACCTTATATTATTGTGGTGCTTTTATCTTGGAGGCGGTGCCCACCCCCTTCTCGAGGTTGGAAAATTATTTGGTTAAAATAATAACGGAAGTGACTAGAGAACCTAATTTTAAGCAAAAACTGTTCTATATTTTTTTTAAAACTCAATAGTTTTTGAGTTATTCGTGGTTGAAAATTTGCCACCTTCATTGAAACATAACACCTTTTAGAACGGTGTTTTACGAATACCTTAAAAACTATGCATCTAACTAAAAAAACTATATACAAAATTTTTGTAGCTTATAAAAAAAGCAAAGAGATTCGTTTCTTCATAAATCTTCTGTTATAACACAAAAAGAGATATGGTAGGTGAAAAAAGTTTGTTTATTTGATGCGTGCTCAAATCGGTGTATTCAACTTGAAATAACAGAAACGGTCGATTTTAGGTGTATAATGCTACCAATAACTTTTGCAGTGCTTGCAAAGACCTTTAAAATGAGCAATATTAAATGTCGATTACATTCAAACTAAGTGAGATATGCTGCAAAAAAAATGACGACTAATGTATTTTAAGAAAAAATGAGAAGTATATTTAACCACTCATCCATCAGAATTTAAATGCATCGTTTTACTTCTACAATACATTTTATAATAGTGTTATTTCTATGTTCAAAAAGTTGGACGTTGAAATCATTTCATCTAAAATTGGTGGAGGAGGTAGTCAAACCAATGGGCGCCGTAAATTATCGCGCCGTAAAAAATCGCCCGACTGGCTAAAGCCTAAGGCCACACGGGCGATAATTTACGGCGCCCTAACAGCAGTAAGCTCTGTACAATTACGCGGCAGAAAGCGCTGTAAAAAGCATGGCCAGACGGGGATGTAAATTACGGCGTGTCTCGAGAGGAAAATACAGGTTTTTGGTCGTTGTTGTGGCTAGATGAGCTACAAATGTCGTTCAGTACACTGCATACTAGGTATCTTTGGTGTTTATTTTTTGTTTCGTGCACTACGCGACGGCTAATAAAATGAATTCGTCCCTTCGTTTGCGACACGACGCCAAAGATGGGCCCGTTCGATGTTGCTGCGCGATATTTTACAGCTCAGTCTGGCCATCTACTACTCTCACCGTGGGACCCATTTTCGCGCTTCATTTGACGGATCTTATGGCGCCGTAAATTATCGCGTGTGTGGCTTTAGCCTTAGACGTTATCTAATCATTTGTAGAACATTTGTTTGAATCCATTCGGATATCTGCATTAGAACATTGTGTTACTGTCGTATTCGTTCACAATATTTTACGACAGTTTTGCAAACTTAAAACCACGTTATTATACAGGGTGTAACAAAAAAGCAGTTTATTAATTAAATCACATATTCTGGAATCAAAAATAGTTCTATTAAACCTAACTTACTTTAATAGTAAAAATGTGCATATAAAAAAGGTTACAATATTAGGGTTAAATATAAAAAAGTTACAGCCCTTTAAAGTTACAAAATGAAAATCGATTTTTTTTCAATATATCGAAGTATATGTATTATTCAATATATCTATTAGAGATTTTTTTATTGAAATGTGTCATGTTTATAGCAGGAATATTTAAAAAAAAATAACAGTGAAACTTGTAAACCCCATAAAAGTTTTATGGGGCTTAGTTTTCTTTAACTCCCAAACTTTTGTGTAACTTTCAATTAAATTATTATTGTGGTATCATTAATTAAAAACAGTGTTTTTAAAACATTTTTGCCTCTTAGGCTTTGGCCACACGGGCGATTTTTTACGGCGCGATAATTTACGGCGCCCATTGGTTTGACTACCTCCTCCACCAATTTTAGATGAAATGATTTTATCTAAAATTGGTGGGGTAGGTAGTCAAACCAATGACCACCGCGCCGTAAATTATCGCGCCTTAAAAAATCGGCCGTGTGGCCAAAGCGTTAGTATTTTTTCGTTAGGCCACCTGTTATCGAGATGTGGCTTCTTTTTTAATAATATGTTTCAAAATATACCTAAAATGTTAATTATAAATAAATATTCATATTATTACCAGGTCTTTACTTAACTAACCAGATATTACTTCCTCCTCGTCCTAAGTGCCTTCTCTATTGAGGTTGGCGATCAATATTGCAAATTTCTCTTTGTTCTGAGGTTGATGAATTAAGTCATTCCCTGTTGTGTGGGTCCAATCTCTCATCGGAGCCAGGATTTTTTCTTTCTTCCGATACCCCTTTTACCTTCAATTTTGCCTTCTAATATTACCTGGAGCTGCTCAAATTCTCTATGGCGCATTATGTGTCCTAGATATGAAGTAATTATAATTTTGATTGTATTAACCAGATGAGGACGTGTGTTCATTAAGCAGACCACACACTGAATCGGCATAGAGCGATCGGCTCGGCTAAAGGCAATCGAGAGATTTTAATATACATGGAAATAAATAAGCCACCGCGCACCGTCTAAGAACGTTCGACAGTCGAACGGTGCGCGTCCTGCTTTATAGAGTTGCACAAGTTTGACTTGAATGTTTGAACTTGACTTGAGTTTGACTTAAGTTCAAGTCAAACTCAAGTCAATCCTTCTGACAAATAATTCAAGTCAAGTCAAACTGGTCAATCGTACAGGTTTGAAAATTCAAACTGTTTGTCAAACTACTTTTTTGTCGAGATTGACAATTAAGATAATAATTTAGTTGCCAATTAAGATAAAAAAATTAATAATACATAGAGTGCCACATAAAAGTATCTTGATACAGGAAGCGATTATAATCAAAATAGGGTAAATTTTTTGAAAATGATTCCTGTATGCTTAGAATTGCTTGCTGGCAAGTTTCGTTTTATCGATATAACTTTTTTATATTTGAGTGTTACTAGATTAAAACAAAGAATTCGTTGGATAGTTTTTTTATCATGCCAAGTGTAATTTAATCTACTTTGGAAGCATTCAAGTATTACGTTACGCAAGTTGGGGGGTGGGGGGCCATGTAAAACGGCGCGATATACGGAGATACGCGATATACGGAGGGGGGTTCGAATAGCGCGTTACGTTACACTGTTTTTTCACTTAAATAAAAAAACTACGGAATTACAATCTCCCAACTTTTCAACTTTCGTTTATATTTTACATAGAACCCCTGGATTGTATTATATTGTCCCCTTACGCTCCGCTCATGTTACAATAGGACAATAGTATTCAAGTGAAAAAATCTTAAAATTTGTATTAACTAGATCAAGCACAGTAACACGTGTTTGCAATAAATAGCTCAACCTTTCTTTACAACAAAAGAGGAATAGATACAGATGGGATAAATAGATTGTAAGAGCTTCAAAAATTGCGTTTCGTAATACTTGAACGGCCCCTTTAATAAAAATTTATAAAGGAACAACAAAATATTATATTTTTGATAGAGTAGGTTTAATGAATTTTTTGCGACTTTGCAATGTCGTCTTAAAGAATTAGTTCATTATTTGTCATTTTATAACGCTGTTCTTCATTTTTACATAATACAAGTATGCACTTTTTTTCTTTTACTTTTTGCTGTGGGAATACCTTCAAAATCAGACTCAATTTGATCTGGTACTTATTCTGAGCCGAAAAATATTCAAGTTTAGATATTATTTCTCAAAGCACACACTTCAAAACGAACGTAATAAACAAGCCAAGCATATACTTCTTAATAATATGAACTGCAAACTAATTTGCGGAATAGCAGATTCAGACCTATCCAAATAAGTCAAAACAATAGTCGGTACGCTCTCAATTAGAATTGGAAATAAACACGTTTCGCAATATATGGTATTCAAACTTCAAACTGTTTGAAGAAGTTTGATTTCTCAAACCTAAAGATATTGAAATCAAGTCAAGTCAAACTTTTTTACAAAAAAAGTTTGGTTTTCAATTCAAGTCAAGTTTGTTGAATAAAATCAAACTAAACGACTAAACTAAAACAAGTTTGACTTGATGCATTTCTAGTTCATTATTTCCAGTACTTCTTCATTCGTAGTTCTGCTGGTCCAGCTTATTCTTAGCATTTGGTGGTACATCCACATTTCGAATGAATTCAGTTTTGGTCCCAGAATATGTGGTTTAATTTATGACCTGCCTTTTTGTTACACAATGTATTAAGATAAATCGTGAGATTAAAGAGCAGTTAGAAAGATCTGAACAAGAAAATATCGGTCAAAATCTAGATATCATTAATTCCGCCATGGTCACCATAGCAAACGAAGTTTTGAAACCAGAAAAAGACTCAATAAAGAAAAAGGATTGGATGACCGATACAATACTAGACCTTATTCAACAAAGAAGAAATTGGAAAAACAAAGATGAGATTCGGTATAGAGAGATACATCGACAAATAAGGTACGAGGTTAAGCGAGCAAAAGAGGACTGGATGGAACAAAGATGTCGTGAAATGGAAGAACTACAAAGAAAACATGACGAGTTTAATATACATAAAAAGCTTAAAGAAATTACCTACACTCAGAGAAAAAGAACTCCTCACTTTATGAGAAACTCCAAAGGTAAAATAATTCTCGACTTGGATGAAAAAAAGGAAGAATGGACTAACTATATAAAAGAGCTCTTCCTGGATACGAGGCCACCACTTAACACCACAAAGTATACGAATACTGGTCCTAGCATTTTAAAAGCGGAAGTAGAGAAAGCCATCAAACAGAGCAAAAATGGGAAATCTCCAGGCCCTGACCAAGTACCATCAGACTGGCTCAAACTTCTGGATGACGACAATGTCTCACAACTAACAAACATTTATAACCATATATACGAGACTGGAATGCTGCCACAGATATGGTTAGAGTCTACATTTATTCCACTCCCAAAAAAATCTAATACATCATCATGTAAAGACTTTAGACTAATTAGTCTCATGAGCCACTCTCTCAAGCTACTTCTTAAGATAATTCTTAATAGAATCGGGCAGAAATATGAAGAGACAATGGGAAACAAACAATTCGGTTTCAGAGAAGGATTCGGTCTGCTTTATAGATTTTGAGAAGGCGTTTGATAGAGTTCAACATGATAGGTTGTTTCAATATCTAGAAATGATTGGAATAGATGATAAAGATCTGAGACTTTTACAACATCTATATTGGAATCAAGAAGCTTCTATTCTGGTAGACGGCAAAGAAACAGACAAAATTTGCATTCAAAGAGGTGTCAGACAGGGTTGTGTGTTATCCCCAACTTTGTTTAACGTATACTCAGAAATAAATTTTAATGAAGCCTTGGAAGGACAATGTGGAGTTTGAATCGGGGGTGAAACTATTAACAACATCAGATATGCAGACGACACCGCGATCATGGTTGAAAACATCGAAGATCTTCAATTCCTTATAGATCGAGTCACTAGAGAATGCTCCAATAACGGACTTAACATAAATGCAACAAAGACAAAGTTACTCGTGGTTAGTAAACAAGACGTCGGCCCTATGCAACTAATTGTCAGTGATGAATCAATAACAAAAGTTAACCATTTTAAATACCTAGGATGTTGGATAAACGAGACACTAAATCCGGATGAAGAAATTAAAACTCGTATAGAAATTGCAAGAGGAGTATTTATGAAACTTAGATCTATTCTGAGCAACTCTCAGCTGAACTTACAACTAAGAATCAAGTTCCTAAAATGTTATGTGTATCCTGTATTACTATATGGATATGAAACCTGGATCATGAAGGTTAACATGATGAACAAATTAGAAGCCTTTGAGATGTGGTCATATCGTAGAATGCTCAGAATATCTTGGGTTCAACGCATTTCTAACAGAGAAGTCTTAAACAGAGTAGGTCAAGGCGAAGGTGACTTAATGAAGATGATAAAAAAGAGAAAACTTGAATATCTGGGGCATATAATGAGAGGTAGCAGATACAGGATGCTGCAGTTAATACTCAATGGAAAGATCGACGGAAAAAGAGGAATTGGTCGAAAGAAATTTTCATGGCTCCGAAACCTTCGTCAATGGACTGGCTTATCAGCAGATCAATTGTTACATGCCGCACAAGATCGAGAACGATATCGGCAAATTGTTATGGAAGCTACCTACGCCTAAAAATTTGGGCACGGTACTTAAAGAAGAAGAAGTATTAAGATTCATCAAAAAATTGGACACAGAAATACAATTTAATATTTCCCATGTAGCTATGATTTCAAGCATGTATTGATATCGTAACTATATAATATTTCCAATCATAGTATGTCAAATGGTTTAAACTGTTACACTTTTGTGTTCCCTTCATGATTATTTATCGCCCGTACTATTTTATATTAAAGTATTCAATGGTATGGCACTGTAGGAGATTTAATTCATTTACCGATTTCTCTTTTTGGTATAAAATCATGATTTGATCTTCTTTCTAAGGCGTTATTATGAATGTTTATCCCACTCTGATATTCGATCGAAGATAAGATACTACCATCTACACTCAGATAAATTACATAGAAACTTGGATCTTGGGATATTTTTTAGATAAATTTAAAATATTAGCATGTATTTATTTAAAAAAAGTAGTTTTGATAATATAGATCGTTGGTTTTCTAAAACCTTCGATATTTACATTGTAAAACAGAATAAAACATATTTATAATGATGGTGCTTTTAAGCAGATATTTACATATACACAAGCGGCACGTACATACATACACACCCAAATTAACGCTTATTTCTCGAGATACTGAACACGGATGATGAATTTTGGTGTTAATTCATGTTCTTGGTGGTACCGAAAACGAAAATAAAGTTTATTTTGAAGTTTAAGTGGGTGAACATTCTCAAACACGCAATTTTACCCTAAGAACAGAAAAAGAAAAAGAAATCACGTTTTTCTACGTTTGACTCCCTGCAACTATGTTCAGTTTTAATATTTTTTTTTTGAAATTTTTCACCTTTCTGAAGACTATAGGACCCGTTGCAAGTCTTCAGTCTTATTCTAATAAAAGTCATCAATTTTCTAAAGTAAAATGTGCAGATTCATGAAATCCAAAATTAAATCGCAAAAGTTGAGTGACAAAATTTGAAATTTAGCTTTTTAAATACCTAATTACGTGTACGTTAAAAGATAGAGTACAAAAAAATTTTCTGGTGAGTTGTAGATCAAAATGATTTATAGGAAAAAATGGTGCAACTTTTAATTAAAGAAAAACGTGATCTCATTTTCAATTTTTAGGTAAAATTGCGATTTTTGCATATTTACGTGTTCAGGTTTATTCATAAATCGAATATATAGGCTGTAAGAAGGAAAAATTGTCAAACGTCACGGCTTAATGGTTTTTATTAAGTATTAACAGCCACCCATGACATTTATTCTCTTGTCACCCAACGAAATGGAGAAAACGGGAGCACCAACTAACTTCATTATTCTTATATCCGCGAAATCTTCCTTTCCTAATTAAGGTCCAATTAAATCGTAATTGTAGGCTGAAAGGAGGAGTGAGCTAATTGGGAGCTTTAATTGAGGAGATGCCAGATGGCTGCGGTTTTGTTTTGACATTAAATTATCGTGTATAATCAGATTTGAGTATTAATCTTCTCCAACACTTTTCTCGTTTCTAAAATATACGGTCACGATCGTATTTTTTATGAGACTTAATAATATCAATAAGGATAACGAAAAGTGATAATACAGTTCATCCCAAACTCTTTTTTATCATATTATACTGTAGGAAACAAAGGTTGAACCTTGCAAAATGGACACAAGTCCGGTTTTATTTTTGTTCTGGTATATCAAGGGGTGCTTATTATAAGACTAACTTTTTCTGAAAAAATTTCGCCCCGGAACCTCTCTTTTCACCCCTTTAAAGGGGGTAATTTGTGGTTTTTGCGGAACGTAGCCCTTCCTGTACCTTTTACAAAAAATTTCTTTTATAGAAATATGAAGAGGACTATATTTTCTATGACTTATTTCCAACAGCATCTCTCTATCATCCACCGTTTAGCGGGGGTGGCGCCATAAAGTTGACAAGTTTTTAAAAAAGATGTTTTTAAAAAATATACATTTTTCCCTAACTGTAACGGAAATTAAGAAGAAATCCTGTGGCAATTATTCAAAAATAATTGACTGATTTTTTGGTATAGGTTTCACTTAAGGGTAATTGCCCTTTTTTTAATTACAGGGTGTTACATTTTAAAAAACCTCTTTTTATACCATCTGAACCGTTTATGCTAGAGTAAAAAGACTTTCAGCGATTACCCATGTATTGGTGCTATTTACAAATTTGTATAATGCACCTCCATTTTTTCCCCGGAACCACCCCAAAAAAAAAGAAGAATTAATAAATAAATTGATTTTCTTGGAATCCTTCACACACAATGCCCTTTATTAATATGCTTCATATATAATTTTGTGCACGTTATTATTACCCATGCATGGACACCAAAAGCGATTTCCTAGTGCAACCCCTGTAGCAAAAAAAAAATAAATAAAATGGGGGGTTGAATTTTTTTTTTGTTTTTTGCTTTTTGATCAATATGGGCATATGCTTCATCAATAGTGCTTTTCAAAAATATATATGGTTATTGAAACATCTCTGCGGAAACCACCCCTATCCTTGAAAATATACTGCAGAAACTACCCCTACCCTTGGCGAGCATTTTTTTACGATTTTCTCATTACCTATGTATTTTTTTTAAACAAAACTTATACAAGGTTAAAGACCACTATTTACTCTAAAAATTATGTCCTATTCATTTTTTTCGTATAAGCAACCGTTACGGCACAGTGGCGCCGTAAACCTCATATATGCTTTGGCGGGCTCCAGTTTTTGTTTTTTTTTTCGTCATCTGTTCGTTTTATTGATAAAGTACTTATGTAAAATAAAACAACACAGCGTAACCTACAAATTATGACTTATGCACATTTTACATTCTTTGCTCCCCAAAGCCACAGTGGTGGCCCAAAATAAATTTTTGCATATTTTCGCCACCTACACGCATTTTATTGCATTAATGCTACCTTAATAGCACAATATTTACCCTTAGGTAGTCGCTAAGCAGTGGCGGATCTAGGGAGGGGTGATGGGGGTGATCACCTCCCCCCTCTCAAACCAAGTGATATTATATTCAAAGATTATAAAAATATTCATTTATTTTTATAGAAATTTAACCAATTGGCACCCCCCTCTTAACGATACTGGATCCGCCACTGTCGCTAAAGCATAAAAAATCATTCTTATAAAAATAATATTAATATAATATAAGTTTTTCTATAAAAATAAATGAATATTTTTATAATCTTCAAATATAATATCACTTTGGTTTGAGAGGGGTGGGGGTGATCGCCCCCATCACCCCTCCCTGGATCCGCCACTGCTTAGCGACCACTTAGGGGTGAATATTGTGCCATTAAGGTAGCATTAACGCAATAAAATGCGTGTAGGTGGCGAAAATATGAAAAAATTTATTTTGGGCCACCACTGTGGCTTTGTGGAGCAAAGAATGTAAAATGTGCATAGGTCGTGATTTGTAGGTTACACTGTGTTGTTTTATTTTACATAAGTACTTTATCAATAAAACGAACAGATGACGAAAAAAAAACAAAAACTGGAGCCCGCCAAAGCATATATGAGGTTTACGGCGCCACTGTGCCGTAACGGTTGCTTAAACGAAAAAAATGAATGGGACCTAATTTTTAGAGTAAATAGTGGTCTTTAACCTTGTATAAGTTTTGTTTAAAAAAAATGAATAGGTAATGAGAAAATCGTAAAAACATGCTCGCCAAGGTATAGGGGTAGTTTCTGCAGTATATTTTCAAGGATAGGGGTAGTTTCCGCAGGGATGTTGCAATAACCATATATATTTTTGAAAAGCACTATTGATGATGCATATGACCACATGGATCAAAAAGCAAAAAACAAAAAAAAAATTTCAACCCCCCATTTTATTTATTTTTTTTGGCTACAGGGGTTGCACTAGGAAATCGCTTTTAGTGTCCATGCATGGGTAATAATAACGTGCACAAAATGATATATGAAGCATATTAATGAAGGGCATTGTGTGTGAAGGATTCCAAGAAAATCACTTTATTTATTAATTCTTCTTTTTTTTTGGGGTGGTTTCGGGGAAAAATGAGGGTGCATTATACAAATTTGTAAATAACACCACTACATGGGTAATCGCTGAAAGTCTTTTTACTCTAACATAAACGGTTCAGATGGTATAAAAAGGGGTTTTTTAAAATGTAACACCCTGTAATTAAAAAAAAGGCAATTATCCTTAAGTGAAACCTATACCAAACAATCAATCATCTATTTGTGAATAATTTTCGCAGAATTTCTTTTTAATTTCCGTTGCAGTTAGGGAAAAATATATATTTTTTTTTAAAACATCTTTTTTAAAAACTTGTCAACTTTGGGGCGCCACCCTTGCTAAACAGTGAATGCTAGAGAGATGCTGTCAGAAATAAATCGTAGAAAATATAGTCCTCTTCATATTTCTATAAAAGAAATTTTTTGTAAAAGGTACAGGAAGGGCTACGTTCCGCAAAAACCACAAATTACCCCCTTTAAAGGGGTGAAAAGGGGGGTTCCGGGGCGAAATTTTTTCAGAAAAAGTTAGTCTTATAATAAGCACCCCTTGATATGCCAGAAAAAAAATAAAACCGGACTTGTGTCCATTTTGCAAGGTTCAACCTCTGTTTCCTACACTATTAATTAATTTTGACTTCATCTAAGATTTAAGAATGTCGCGAATCACTGCATGAAATTTTAGTTAAATCTGACAGTTGTCAGGATAGTTATATTTAAGTTTATATAACTATTGTCCTTTTCATGAGCATTTTTCAGTGCGTAACCAATGATAGGAAAAAGGGTAAGTCCGTGATAATACACATTTATGACATTTATTCTAATTTGGAATAAAAACAAATCAAATGTGTTTCTTGCATTTATAAAATGGTATTTTCTTTGATTTGTATAGTTTTATAAATTATATAGATTATATTTGTAATATTATTATCTAATTAAAAAAAATTATTTTTTTTATTATGGCGCCATCTATCGACAACTAGAATAATCACCGAACTAGAATAATTACCAAAGGAATCAACGACGTGCCTTTTTTCTGTCATATACAATTTAATGCGTTAGAAAGAAATCGAAAAACTGTGACGCACTGAAAGATGATCATGAGAAAAAGAATATCAATATTTATATAAATATTTGCCAGAATATTAATATTTGAAATATGTTTTCTTTTATTATGACAAATTTCTAACCTAGAATTACAATTGTCATTTTATCCGTTAACATTATAAAAGTACTGTCACAATAGATTACTTTTGTTTCAAATTATCTTTATTCGCATCACTGATTGGTTATATATTTTTAGAGTATTGTAATTGTCAACCAATTATACAGTTATAAGTATAAGTTGATTTAATATGGAATACCCTTTAACAAATTCATAATTTTCGAAGCTCTATGTATAATAATCACGGACGTACGTTTTTTTCTGTCACTTCGAACTTAATGCGTTAGAGCGAATTCGACAACTATTACGCACTGAAAAAAGGGTTTGGGTCATAAGGTCTAGGCGTCAAATAGAGGTCACTGTGGCCTTTTCAATTCTGATAAGCAAACCCAAATATTTTTTATGTATTTTTGGCTGCTGATTACGAATTTCGAGAATGGATTTCGATCCAAGTGGTCAAAAAAACTCTTATAAGCAATTTAATTGTTTATAAGGCATTAGCTCGTAAACAAAAAGAGATAGGAAAAATTTTTTCAAATAAAATTTGTTTCTTAATAAATAACAAAGAAAATGATGTTTAATAGACTTCTTTTTTTTTCCTCTGATTCTGGCCTTGGTTTAGAACTAGAACCTTTAGCCACGTAATTGTATAACTTATCACTAACTCAGGTGTAATGTGTAGTGTGTGTGTTGAGTAAGCGTCTTGTTACTTTGCAAAGTCGACGTCATTGTCTTTGCAAAGAGACGCTAATTGTATCCGAACGTCTGCGGTCCCTCCGGTGAGTACCGATCCCACAAGGACAGAAACTATTTTCATTTATTAATTTTTAATAAATGAAAAAATTCCTGACCCTGGTGGGATTCGAACTCACTACCATTTGGAACTTTCGATCCAAAGGTTAGGCGCTATTACCACTGAGCCACAGAGGGGGTTTTAATAGACTTCATTCCAATAATTAGAACTCAAGATATTGTAAAATTAGTGATATAGTCACTATAGTGTACAAATTGAAAATTGCAAAACAAGTATTTTTCGAAACTTTTTCGGTCGTAACTTGGTTTCTGCGAATGAAAATGAGCCTGAAAAAGTCTCATTTTAAAGCTTAATTCATAGAATTTCAAGGAAAGTTTGTTAAATTACTTTTAGGGCAGTCAATGAGGGTATTTGGCTCCGAATTCCATCCTACTACATCGATTTACTTGATATTTTTACAGTAAGTAGGGAATGGCTCAAGAAACAAAGTCTACCCTATGCCGATGTGCACTTTTATCGTGGGGGTGGTTCTCACCCTTTATCGGGGGTGAACATTTTTTTGGATAAAATAGTCACGGAAGAGACTAGAGAATTTAATTCTAAGCAAAAACTTTTAGAGTTATTCGTGGTTGAAAATTGTCCATTTTCATTGAAAAATCCGCCCTTTCGGACGGATTTTTGCGAATAACTTAAAAAACTCTGCATCTAACAAAAAAACTATGTAAACTATTTTTGTAGCTTATAAAATAACAAAGAGATTCATTCCTTCATAAATCTTCCAGTTATAATATAATACAAAAGGGGTATGGTAGGTGAGAAGAGTTTGTTTTTTGGTGCATGCTCAAATCGGTGTATTCAACTTGAAATAACAGAGAAACGGTTGATTTTATGTGTATAAAGGTACTAATAACTTTGATAGTGCTTGAAACGGCCTTTAAAATTAGTAGTATTAATTGTCGATTACATTCAAACTAAGAGAGATATGCTGCAAAAAAATTGATGACTAATGTATTTTAAGAAGAAATGAAAAGTATATTTAACCCCTCCTCCATCAGAATTTAAATACATCATTTTCCTTCTAAAATACTTTTTATTATAGTCTTATTTGTATTTTCGTTTTGCAACGAAATTGAAAATGGTTATTCATTTTTGATTTCTTATTTCTATGTTCAAAAAGTTGGACTGGTTTAAAATGAAGGATTTTTGAAAAAAGTAAGATCAAATTATAGAGCGCATTTTTAAATTTCCTTAAAAATCTTCCTTTTTCTCCATGTAACTCGAAAATGATAAGAGATACGAAAAAAGATATCATACAAAACTGTAGAGTTTTTTATATAAAAATTTCGTTTTTATTTTTCATTACTGTATCTGTTATCATTTTCGAGTTACATGGAGAAAAAGGAAGATTTTTAAGAAAATTTAAAAATGCGCTCTTTAATTTGATCTCATTTTTTTCAAAAACCATTCATTTTAATCTCGTCCAACTTTTGGAACATAGAAATAATGCTATAATAAAAGTTATTGTATACGGAAAATGATGCATTTACATTCTGGTGGATGGGGGTAAAAATTACTTCTCATTTTTTCTTAAAATACATTAGTTATCAATTATGTTTGCAAGATATCTCGATTAGTTTGAAAGCAATTTACCTTTAATATTGCTCATTTTAAAGGTCTTTTTAAGCACTACAAAAAGTATTGGTAGCATTATACACATAAAATCGATCATTTCTCTGTTATTTCAAGTTGAATACACCAATTTGAGCACGTACCAAAAAATCAAACTTTTTCACCTACCATATCTCTTTTTGTATTATAACTAGAAGATTTATGAAGTCAAGTGTGTCTTTGTTTTTTTATAACCTACAAAAATGTTTTATACAGTTTTTTTAGTTAGATGCATATTTTTAAGGTATTGGAAAAAAACCGTTCGAAAAGGTGTTATGTTTCAATGAAAATGGCCACTTTTCAACCACGAATAACTCAAAAAGTATTGAGTTTTCAAAAAAATTATAGATCAATTTTTGCTTAGAATTAGGTTCTCTATCTTACCAAAAAATTTTCCACCCCTGACAAGGGGTTAGTTGGTCTCTTTTTGGTAAGATCTTATAGTTTTTGAGTTATTTATGAAAAATCGGTTAAAAACAAACATTTTTCTCACGAAAAATTAAAATCTTTGATCTTTAATAACTCAAAAAGTTTTGATTTATTTTAATAAATTTATATAACAAAGTTTGCTTATAATTTGTCCCTCTATCGAATTGTGGGGTTATTTTTAATAAAATAATTTTGACCGCCGAGGAGAGATGGCATCCACCCCCAGGGTAAAAGCTCAAGTTGGCACCATGTCACCTTTGTTCCTTGAGACATCCTCTAACCACTCACCAATTTTCATGCAAATCGATGGAGGTTCAACGAAATCATAGGTAATAACTCATATCCACCTTCAGTGACTGCACTAAGTTTCTAAAAAATCACAAACATGTGTTTGAAATGTTGATTTCAAACCATACCCTCCCCTTAATGTACTAATTTGATTTATTCTATGTCAATAATACTTGTCTGACCTTTCGTATACAGAGTTGTAAAAACGTATTAGGTACATGTAAATAAAGTATGGAACCAAGTACATTGTTTTGACTCGAAAAAGACGCAAGTACGATGACACTTAACCCATCTGGTGTCATATTTTTTGTTACTTCTTTACCTCTGGTAGAGCAAATCTTCTTCTTCAAAAATAATGAGAACAATATTGGGCTACAATGTAACAATAGAGAAAGAAATAAGAATGAAATCAAATCGTTGCATTGGAATAACAAAGTTCTATCTGCCTCAGGTGCCATTTTTAGTTATGACTGTTTAAAGTTTCTATGTTATGTATTTATTTTACTATTATCGCAACTGTATGTGTTAACAATGTAAATTTAAAAACAAAATTAATATATTTATATGAACCGTAAAAGGTTACTTTTTTTATGGCTTTGGCAGTTTGCCATACAGCCAGTTACATGTTTTTTTTTAATCTCATTAGGAGCAGTAAAAAGTTTATGAATTATTTGCAATTGAATAGACTAGAATAGATAAATTTAAAGTTGGAAATCAATACAACAATTAGTGAAAAGAAGAGAAAATTTATATATATACATACACATTAACAAAAGCTTACTTCATTAGTTAATACAAAGGAGTTCTGTTTACAAAGATTTATCTTCCACATATACACTTGTTTAACAATTATTATATAATAAAACAACTTCAAGTTATTTGATAAAGTCTTATTGTTAACTTATAAACATTTTTAGTTCTTGCAGATAGGACCTTGTGTACTTAGTTGACTGTTTTTTATTTCAGTTAGAACCTTGTTCACTTATGAACATTTAAAATTCTCTCACATAGAACCTTGTAAGTTACGTATTTCAGCCACCTTTTAATAGATCTCTGTGCTAGTATCATATTAAGGTGAAGAACATAAAATAGAACCAAGTTACATAAAAATCTCAGTTTAGACAAGAATTGCAGATAGAACCTTGTTATTCTGACGCAACGAAATTCCGGAATTGAAGAAGAATTAAAGACAGCAAATATAATCAGATATATAAAATCTCTTCGCTTAGAATGGATTGGACATCTACAGAGACGCCCACAATCAATAAGTTGAGAGGAATAACTAACTGGACACCCCTATCGCCCAGGCGTAGAGGGAGACCTAGAAGAAGATGGCTGGATGATGTAAAATAAGACACAAGAGCAATGAATGTGAGACACTGGAAAGATCCGTGCAGAGCAGTGACGGTTTAAGGCATCATGGGGCCCTAGGCGGCCATACGAAGTAGGCCCCTTTGTAGCGACCATTTACTTAAAACAAATTTACAGATATTTATGTTGTTTTGGGAAGTAGTTACTCCAAAAATAAATTACGACAATGTAAAAAAGATCATTTTTCTTTTTTTTTACATACATTCAAAATAAGTGCGGAAATGTATAAACTGATTAATTCTAAGTAACTTTTGTTCTATCGAGTTTTTTCACTAAATCAATACTTTTTGAGTTATTTGCGAGTGAATATGTTCATTTTTCAACAAAAAAACATGTTTAGACGGTTTTTCGCAAATAACTTCAAAATTAAGTATTTTATCGAAAAATATTCTTAGAAAAAATATAGCGTATACAAAATTTAAAAAAATGGTGTATGTATGAAGTATGTAGACCCAGTATAAGCAAAACTGGAGCTAATGAAAAATAGATTCTTATTCGACAAATTCCAAATCAATTATTTCAACGTAAATAACCAAAAAATGAAGGTTTATTTTTGTTTTTTTTTAACAAGTTTCAAGAATCAAAATTAAGCAAGTAAAGCTTAAAATAATGTTGATTCCTTTTTTTGACATAAAAATCTTGAAAATTTATGAAAATCTTGAAAAAACTTATGAGTATATTATTTATATGATCTGTAAGTTTCACCGGTTCACAGTGCTTATATTTCAAAACATTGGGCTTTAAAGTAAAACAAATTTTTTGAAATTTTGAAAAAAAATGTCTTTTTTTCAAAATAACTTAAAAATTGTTAGTGGTAAAAAAATCTTAAAGAGTAAAAAATGTAGGTTTTGCTTTTCTGAATATTTCAGATATTTGCTTTTTTGGAAGATAAAAATTGGTTAAGATATGACTTCAAAATTTGATAACACTGGGTAGAGAATTTTTCATTTATTAAATATTAATAAATGGAAATAGTTTCTATCCTTGTGGGATCGGTACTCACCGGAGGGACCGCAAACGTTCGGATACAATTAGCGTCTCGTTGCAAAAACTGACGACTTTGCTAAGTGACAAGACATTTACTCAACACACACACTACCCATTACACAAGGTACCTGATTGTAAAAATCCACTGTTCCATGCCAATGGCCATTAGTTGTCGAGGCATTAAGCCAAATGAAAAAAATTGCTTACACTCGTGATTAGTGACTTGTTCAAGCCCTTTCTACTACAGCCCTTTTATAAATAAGCACTTTATACCGATAAAACTCACAGAGCATATAAACAATACATAAGTAAAGTAGCTTGTGAAGTGGTAAGGAATAATTTCATTTGGGATGCTAATTGGGGGGTTATCTTCACCAGTTTTTTTACCCAAAAAATGGGATCAAATTTATTCTGAGCGTATCTTGCTTACTTTTTATGTTAGAAATTTTTTTAAAACAACAAAAAGAATGCTTTTTTAGACATTTAAACAAGTTATGAGTTTTCCATGAAAAGTGCTTCATTTTTTGATTGTTTCACGTTGAAATAATATTATTTTTCGATTTGGAATTTGACGAATAAGAACCTACTTTTCATTAGCTACAATTCTGCTTCTACTGGGTCTACAGAATTCACACATTTTAATTTTTTAAAAGCTATACTTTTGGTAAGAATATTTTTTCTATAAATTACTTACTTTTTGAGTTATTTGCGAAGAACCGTCTAAAAACTTGTTATTTTTTGTTGAAAAATGAAGATATTCACTTGCAAATAACTCAAAATGTATTGACTTGATGAAAAACTATATTGAACAAAAGTTGCTTAAAATTAGTCAGTTTATTCACTTCCGGACGTATTTTGACGGTATATTTTTTCACACCCGAGAAGGGCTGGCCTCAACCGTAGAGCAAAAACACACATTGGCACAATATCACTTTTTTCTTTGACATTTTAGCTATGCTTATACCAAATTTCATGTCAATCCAAGCTCTTGTTTCAAATCCAAAGGTTCTTTAAAATCCGGAGGTTTTGCAATATTTTACCGTGAGTGAATTGACTATAAGGCCCATCGGTGGGTATAAATTGAAAAAAAAAACGTACCATACCAAAATAATTACCAGCTTCTAAGCAAAATTTGCTTGCAACATTGATTACCAAATTGAGGGAATAGAAAGAACATGGAATATAAAAATGCCTTTGAAGATAACTGCTTAATTTGTCTTGAAGTCAGTTGTATTTTCCTGATATTTGGCAGAAGACAAAGCAAAAAATTGAGTTTGATTGGAAATCATAAATTTACCATTCTCTTGTTTTTTTTGTCTCAGTTAGCCCTATTTAATTTTTGTAACATCTTAAATCTTTTTTAAATTACTGCCTAAATAATTCAATATTAATTAATGCATTTGTGTGGGATGCGGGCCCCATCAAGTGCCCGGGCCCTAGTCCGCCTAATGGTTAATCCGGCACTGGTGCAGAGATAGTAAGAAATGGAAAAGAGTCAAGAGAATAGCAAGGTATAAATTATATGGGAGTAATCCACCTCACATGAGGACTGATTCACCTCAAACCATAGATCTAGAGAGCGTAAGCGGCATAACCCCTAAAGGGGTGTTTAGCCACTATATATATATATATAATCCACCTCACCTAAGAATAGGATTTTCAACGCCATGGCCTTAGCTATAATCCCTAGGGATTGTAATGCTTAATGAATATACTTTGTGCAGTAAAAAAATGTAATTCAAATTTCTTACTTTCTGAATTTGCGTAAATAGATTAGATTATTATTATCATCAAATTTAAGTTTAATGCGCGGTATATGTAAATCAACTCGTATATTTTTAGTTCGTTTTATATAATCTTATCTACTAATTTGAATACTAGACTTATGCTTACTTCTAACAATTAAAACATTTTATTCTTGATACTACTTTACAGTTATCATTGTACTGTCTAATATTGTTTTTATTTTGGTATTTTTGAAATTATTGCCTTAAGTATACGGTATATTTAAAGTTTTCCCTCGAGTTAGTTGTTGGAGATATATTTAAAAAATGAGTGACTCATTTAAAGAAGCAGTGGAACAGTTAAAAGAACAACGAGAAGAACTCCATCTTGCACAAGAATATATTGGAGGCGTTTTGCAGAAAAATGAAACACTTATGAATAAATTGCAGTCAGTGTTTGAAAATCAAGCATACCTTACAAATAAGAAGAAGAATGGTGAAGTTTATGTGACAATAAAATATCTTATCAATATGTTGAAACCGGAAACCAAACCGGAGTTATTAAAAAATATTGCCTCTGTATTGGCAGAGTTTGATAAAGAGGATAGTGAAATTTGTGCGGATATAATTTTTCAAAGAAGTTGTAATGATCCTTGGTTTTTATACGAAGCAGTAGGAGTTAAGTTGTGCGTTTATAGTAGTTGGCAAGATTCTTCTGAAGTCTATAAACAGTTATTGGAACTCTTACAAAATAATTTCTACGAAGTCTTCAATCAACCAAAAACTGGCGGTACTGTGCACGGCTACGACAAAACATTAGAAATTACGATAGTAACTCTTTTAGGACAACTATTTAACATCAGTAGACGCACTATACCCTTTTTTCTGAATCCGTTTTTTAGCACGTTAATAAAGGTTAAAAGCCAGCTTAGCATTAAATGTATGTTTGAGCTAATGGTAATAATTTCTGCAGGTCGTGGTAGTAACTATTTTAAGTTTACAGACGAAAACTTAAAAGATTTAGAATCACTTCAAAACGACAGCTACTTACACGAGGACGAAAAATTATTAGTTACCCGTTCTCTTGCATTATATCAACAAGCATGTTTATGCTTTTAAGACTTTTTTTTACGTTTATTTTAGTGTAAGTAAACCGAAATTGTAAATTATTGTAATTACTATTGATTTGAATAAACGTATATTATTATTATTATTATTATATAACAAAATGCAATAACTGGTGTCATTTCGTTTCAATAGTTTTATTAATGTATTTAAAAATAAGAATAACCTTATTTTTTGTTTATTTTAGTATAATATAATTATATTTTGATGCCAAAATTTACTTGATTTTTTACTTATTGTCAATTTGCAGAGCGAAACAGCAAAACAAAAATAATCTAAAAAATAACGAACATTTTTGTCTTGAAAGTTGGTGTGTTTTTTTATTTAATGTTGCAGTCGGGTTTGAAAGATGTGGCAAAAAATACCACATAAATAAAAGTAAGAATAGTAAGAAGTCCATATTACAATAAAAAATCATATAAATGTGATGAGTCCGGCGTTACTTCAAAGTATTGCTAGCGTCGTTCAAAAAATTTATGAAGATGGTTTTGATCAATTTGCTGCAAAACTTGAAGCATTGCACTTAGACCAACCAGAAGTTGAGCCAGAATCCTCTAATTCGTTGAAAAAGTTTACAACCCTTTTATTAAATTATTTTGGGATTATTTATATATATATATATATAAAGGGTTGTCTACAGCTAATACCGTTTCCCTTCCGTCAGCCAGGACTTCCATTTTTTTCGATCTTCCCAGTCTCCGTCTTCCAATCCTTTCCTAGACATGGCTTCGTCGACTTCATTTTTCCAAGATCTTCTAGGTCGTCCTCTTCTTCTCGTTCCTCTTGGGCTCCATTCTGCAACCTTGTTTATCCAAGTGTTTTCTGCTCTGTGTACGTGGCCGTACCATTTCAGTCTTCTCTCGTCTATATATTGCAGGGCATCTTTTTCCACTTGCATTCTTCTCCTTATCTCCTCATTTGTTATTCTGTCTCTTCTGTTGAGACCACAGCATCTTCTCCAGTATTCCATTTCGGTTGCCAGAATGCTTTTTTGGGTTTTTTTGTTTATGACCCAAATTTCTGCGGCATATGTCATGATGCTTCTTACTATTGTTTGGTATATCATTCTTTTTGTTTTTCCCTTGATGTTTTTATTCCAGATTACATTATGGAGTTGTCTGATGCAAGATCTTGTTTGTCCCAATCTACTTTTTATTTCTGCTTCTGTTGTTCCGCTTTTCGACATTATAAAGCCCAAATATTTAAAATTCTTCGTTCCTTTTATTTCAACTTGTTCTTCTACTTCTAAGTTTTTTACGTCTTCTTCCGATATTACTAAGTATTCCGTTTTCTTCATATTTATTTCCAGGCCCACCTTTTTGTATTCCTCTTTTAGTTTTCTTACCATGTAACTGATATCCTCTTCATCTTGAGCGATCACCACCTGATCGTCTGCGAAACACAATGTGTAGAGATAATCGTCCCTTATCGGTATTCCCATACCCCTACACTTTGTCTTCCAAGTTGTTAGAGCGTGTTCTAAAAATATTTTAAATAGAGTCGGTGACGTTGGGCATCCCTGTAGTAATCCTTTTGTTGTTTTGAAGTTAGCAGCTACCTTGTTTCCGATTTTTATATTTACTTCATTTCCACTGTACATGTTTTTGATTGCTTGTGTTAGGTTAGGTGGTATCCCTATTTTAGTCATTGCTTTGTACAGTTCTTTCCTTGGCACGGTGTCGTATGCTTTCCTAAGGTCTATAAACGCCATGTGTACATCTTTGTTCTTAGCTCTTTTTTTCTCTATTGTCTGTTGTATTGTATGGATATGATCTAGACATGATTTCCCTGCTGTAAAACCTGCTTGTTCTTCTCCGATTTTACCTTCTATATTTTTCTCTATTTTGTTCCTGAGGATCCTGCCATACAGTCTTCCCATTGTAGCGATGACGCTTATCCCCCTGTAATTTTCGCAATCTTTTCTGTTACCTTTTTTGTATATCGATGTTATGTAGGCTTCCTGCCATTGTTTAGGGATGTCCTCTCCATTTATTGCTCTTTCCATGATTCGGCATATCATTCTTCTTAATTTCTGTGTTCCGTATTTGATTAGTTCCGCCACAATTCCTCCTGGTCCTCCAGCTTTATTGTTCTTCATGGAATTTATTGCTTCTTTCATCTCTTTGTCTGTTATGACTATTTTTTCTTCCTCTGTGGTCATTATTTTTTGTTCGTCTCCATCGATGCTGAATTCTGGTCTGCTCTATCAGTAGATTTTTATAGTGGTTCTCCCACTCGTCGTCTGGTATGTATTGTATAAAAGTTTTCTCTTTCCTGTTAGTTCGTAATGATTTCACAATTTTCCAGGCTTCTGAACTTCTTGTTCCTCCCATATTCTGTTCTATACTTCTACATGACCTTTCCCATTGTTAATTTTTTTCTTTCGTTGTAATAGCCCTAACTTCTCTGTTCTTATCTCTATATTTACGGAGGTCTTGTGGATATTTTGTGCTTAGGTATTTATGGTATAGTTCTTTTTTTTCTTTTATTTTCTCTGAGGTGTCTTCGTGGAATTCCCATTTGTAATTTTTATCTCTTGTATTTTCTATTTCTCCTAGCGCTTCCAGACCTGCTTGTATTATGCTTTCTCTTATGTGTTCGTATGTACTGTTGATATTTTCCTCAAAACGAAGTTCCACTAGCTTCTGATCTAATCTTCTTTGGTACAAGTTTCTTATGGAGTCGTCCTGAAGTAAGTGTATCTTCAGTCTTTTTTCTGTTGGTAATTCTTTATGTGGTTCTTGGTTACTGTGTGCACTTTGGTGTACCCATGGTAGTTCTAATCTTGCTATCAGTAGTCTATGGTCGCTGCCGCATTCTGCTCCTCTTTGTACTCTTACGTCTCTTATTCGCATTGTGGTTTCTTTCTTCAGTATGACGTAATCTATTATCGACTTAAGGTTTCTTGTTTCTTGAGTCCATGTGTACTTGTGAATGTCTTTATGTTCAAAAAAGCCGTTGGTGATTCTGAGGCCGCTCATCTCACATAGTTCTGTAAGTCTTTCTCCATTGTCGTTTCCAACGTCTTCTCCAAATCTTCCAATTGTTTGGTCATTTTCTTTTTTCCCAACTCTGCCATTCAGATCTCCTGCGATGATTATTTCTTCCCTTTTTTTGACCTTTATGATTTCACCTTGTAGCGTATCCATGAAGTTTTCCTTTTCCTTGATGTTACTGTCATCTGTTGGACCATATACTCCTAATACCACTATATCTCTACCGAATAAGGTCATATGGACTTTTATAATTCTTTCATTTATCGGCTCCCACGATTTGATGTTCCTTTTATACTTTTTCTTAATAAGAATTCCTACTCCTGCTTTCGCTCTTCTATCTTTATCAACTCCACTCCATATGTGTATTATATCTCCGATTTCCTCTATGCCATTTCCCTTTTTCTTAGTTTCACTTATAGTTAATATGTCGACATTCATCTTTCTGATTTCTATTAAGAGTTCCCTGTATTTTGTGTTCCATCCTTGAATATTCCATGTTCCCATCTTGATTCTTCTCTGTTTCTTCTTTTGTTTTGCCTTGCTGACGTTTTCAACTGGACTCTGAAGATCTATAGCAAAATTGCCCCCCCCCCCCGTATCCGTTGGGGCTCCCTCTTAGAGAGGTGTGGGTTACCACCCGGGGATATTTTCCGCGACTTTTCATTTTGCCATTTTTTCTTCATATTTCCTTTGGTTTTTACATGTGTTCGGTTGTTTAATCCTGAACGCCATAACCCCATAATTATTTTTATAAAACCTAAAATTAGTGTTGTTGCTTAGAGTGATAAAACAGTTACAAAAACAATAAGTTAATATATTTAACAACTATTTAACCGTGATTATGTAGGTATAATCTTTTTAAATAATATAATGTTCAGTATATTGATAGAAGATAAAAGTCAAATGAGCGCTGAATGTATATAATCTAATCTAATGAAGATTGTTTTAACAGGCTCTAAAGGCGAATCGTTTAAATTGACAGAAGAGAATGAGATCAATTTGGAAAAACTTTACAAAAATAGTGATTTAAACAAACAAACGAAAGTATTGCTCAGCACGGTAAGCTTGAAACACGTTATTATTATTATCTAATTTACTATATCTTCAACTTTTTTTGTTGAAATATCTTCTACAACTCAAAAGTAAACAAGACAAGTTTAAATCTGGTAAGCGTCCCTTGAGTCCATGTGGTGAGACCGCTCCCGTCTGAAAAACATTTCTAATTCGGTTTCTCTGCGGATTCATATTCAAAAATGTCCCCTTTAAACAAATCTGAAGGGTGCCGGACCGAATTTTTGGGCAGAAATTGTTTAAACAATTTTTTTAAACAAATACATAAGATCACCTTTCATTGCTACAAAAAATATATTTTTAGGTTTTTTGGGTCATTCTAGGACACGGAGTTCGAGTTTGGCAAGCGAGGCGAGAGGTCGTGTGGCAGGTGTATTGGCGATAAGGTAATTTCGAATTCGAAACCTATCACAATAAAAACACCGGTTTTTTAAAAGACCTATCGTTATCGATAATCGTTAAACTTAAAAAGCGTTCTTGTGCGAAATAAAAATAAACTTCTAAGTGTATAATAATAATATTTATATTAGTGCTGAGGTTAACATTTAATTTAAAATGGCCAGTGGCGGAACAGGAACAATCCGAAAGGAAACCTATAGAAAGAATGAAGAACTATCTGATAGTGGCGACGAAGAATCTAAGAAGAAAAAATATAAAGAAGATAAATTATATTTTGAAAAGAGTAACCTGACGAGACGAACACCGAATAAAAGCAACGACACAAATGAAGAGATGATAAAAATGATGCGGGAAGTTATGTGGAAAAATGATGAAATGATGGCAGAAATAAGAACCATACGGAAAGACCAAAAAGAAACGATGGAATATATTAAGGAGCTGAAAGAAAAAAACGAAAAATTGGAAGAAGGTTTAAAAATGGCAAACAATAGAATAGAACAATTGGAAAAAGATAGACGGAGAAATAATATAGTATTAAAAGGCCTAACACTAGATGCTACCGACGGAAAGCCTGTAAAGGAGTCAGTAGAACACTTCATAGGAAGAAATCTGAAATTAGAGGTCAGACTGAGAGGAGCGGTGAAGATCGGCGACCAAATCTTTGTAGCAGAAATGGAAAACCTAACGGATAAGATGAGTGTACTAAAAAACAAAGGAAAACTGAAAAATCTACAGGGACAAAAGGTGTATATAGAATCAGATTTAACAAGAAAGGAAAGGGAAATACAAGCAAAAATTAGGAAAATGGCAAAAGAAGAAAAAGACAAAGGTAATACTACGAAGATAGGATATATGAAACTGGAGATTAATGGAAAGGAGTGGAAATGGGACCATAATAAAGAGAAACTTATACTAACTCACAGAAATATCGGGGAAGGGACTTCAAAAAACTAAAAGAAAATAATGAGACCGGACCCACAACAATGACAACCAAGGCAATGAATGGGAAAAGCGATAGGGAAAAAGATGATGCAAAGGTAAACAAGGATGAAAATAGGAAAAAGGGGAAAGCTAGATTGCAGAAAAAAGGAGAGATAAAAATGGGAACATGGAATGTGAGAAGCATCAATGGAAAAGAGGAAGAACTGGTAGAAGATATGATAAGACAAAAAATAGAAATACTAGGAATAACAGAAACGAAGATGAAAGGAAAAGGTCTTAAGAAAATACACAAAGGATATTGGTTACTTTGGGTAGGAGCGGATACAAAAGAGAGAGCAAAAGAAGGAGTCGGGATAATAATTGCACCGAATAGACTACAACACGTTATAGAAGAAACATATGTTAACCAGAGAATATTATCGGTGAAAATTAAACTGATGGACGAAGAAATATGGACAATAATAACAGCCTACGGAGTAAATGAAGATGCAAGAAAGGAAGAGAAAGATAAATTTTTCGAGGAGCTCCAAATGCAAATTGATAATGGGGAAGAAAACATAATTGTAATGGGAGATCTAAACGGTAGAGTCGGAAACAACAACAGCGGAATAGAGGAGTGCATGGGAAAAGAAGGAGAAGAAATGCTAAACAGAAATGGTGAAAGAATAATAGAAATATGTATGGAGAATAAACTAGTTATAACAAATACAAAATTTAAACATAAAGAAGTACACAAATACACGAGAGTACAAGACAGCAGAAACGAAAAATCAATCATAGATTACTTTTTGGTAAGCAGCAACAAATGGAAAAGAGTACAGGATACGAAAGTGAAAAGAGGCTCGGAGATTGGCAGTGACCACCATCTAGTAATAATGAGAATGAGAACAACAGAGGAAAAAGAAGAAAAGAGAAGAAAGGTAGTAAATGAAAAAATAAAAAGTTACAAATTAAAAGAGGAAATATATAAGAAGAAATTCCAAGAAAAATTAGATAATACTTTGAAAGGTAGGGCAAAAAATACAAATATAGAAAAAAAATGGGAATATCTAAAAACCAGCATAATCAAAGCAGCTGAGGAAACTTGCGGGAAAGCAAAAATAGCAAACACTAACATGAGGAGAACAGAATGGTGGACGGAAGAAATACGAGAGAAAATAAAGAACAAAAAAGACAAATGGAAAAGATACCTAAGCACAAAACACCCGGAAGATTACGAAGCATATAAAGAAAAAAGGAAAGAGGTTAAAATAGCGGTGAAAGCAGGAAAGGAAAGGTCATGGGAGATATTTGGACAAAAAATGACAAAAAATTATAGGGAAAACCAAAAACTCTTCTACGGCGCATTAAAACAACTCAGACAAAAGAAAGAGCACACGATGCCGAATATAAAAGACAAGAATGGAAACGTACTAACAGAAGAAAAACAAATAATGGAAAGATGGAGAGAACATTTCAAAGAGCTAACTCATGTAGACAAGGACAACATAGGGGAGATACAAGAAAGGAATGAAGAACAACAAGTGGAATCCATAACAAGAGAGGAATTAGAGAAAGCAATAGAAAGAGTAAAACTGGGCAAAGCACCAGGCAAGGATCATATCACCCCGGAAATGATAAAATTCATGGGGACAGAGGGAATGGATAGCATGAAAGAACTAATGAATGATATCATAAATAGAGCAGAATTACCAAAGGACTGGAAGAAAGACATTATATTACCAATACACAAAAAGGGAGACAAGAGAAACTGTAATAATTACCGAGGTATCACCATATCAAGTATCCCTGGGAAGGTATTAGCAAGAATACTAAAGACAAGAATAAAAACACAAATAGAAACAACTATGGAAGACACACAGTGTGGATTCAGGAAGGACAGAAGCACGCAAGACCTAATATTCACATTAAGACAAGTAAGTGAGAAGGTAATCAAGAAAAATAGAGAGATACATATGTGCTTCATTGACCTGGAAAAGGCGTTTGACAGAATCCGAAGAAAGGACGTTTGGAAGACACTAACAGAAAGGGGAGTCGACAGACACATAATAGAAGTAATAAAGGATATGTACAAAAATAATACAAATACAGTAAGAACCAATAACGAGGAATCCAGAGAATTTTCTACAAGTCAAGGCGTCAAACAGGGATGCGTGCTGAGTCCACTGCTATTCTCAGTGGTACTGGATGAAGCGATAAAGAAAGCCAAGAGAAGAATGAGAAAACTAACATTAGGATACTGGCAAATGAAACAGACTCAACTATCGGAGCTACTATTTGCAGACGACATGGTATTGATAGCAGAAAACAGAGAAGACTTACAGAACAATCTTGAAATCCTAGAAGAAGAACTATCAAACATAAATATGAAAATTAATACAGAGAAAACAAAAACAATGATAATTTCAAATACGAGGAAGACACACGCAATAGAATTAGACGGGAAACAACTAGAGCAAGTGGAATATTTTAAATACCTAGGAGTAATAATCGAATCAAATGGTAAACAAGACATGGAAATAAACGAGAGAATGGGACGAACAGGAAGCTTATTTAACACTATGAAAACAACATTTTTTGGGAAAAAAGGGATACCGGAAAAAGTAAAAACGGCAGTCGTTAAATCAGTAGTTAGACCAACAATCATGTATAGCAGCGAGACATGGACATTGACGGGGAGACAAAAATCCAGAGTCAATGCTATGGAAATGAGGTTCCTGAGGAAAATAGCAAACAGAAAAAGGACAGACAAAATACGAAACGAAACAATTAGACAAAACCTAAAACTAGAACCAATCAATGAAAAAATAGTAGAAGGACAACTTAGATGGTTCGGGCACGTGTGTAGAATGTCGAACGAGAGGCTAACAAAACGAGTGTTCGAAACGAGAGTGCAGGGGAAAAACAAAAGAGGGAGACCAAGAGTTATGTGGGTAGATGAAATCAGGAAAGAAGTCGAGAAGAAGGGATTGACATTGGAAAGTGCAAGAAACCTAGCGCAAGATCGGAAAGCATGGAGACTACAATGCCAAACTCAACTCCACCAGCCTTACACCTAAAGGTAGAAAGGCTTAGGACTAAGTAAGTAAGTAAGATAAATTTTTACAAACTTCAACTATTTTTGGCGTAAAATATTACTTTGGTCCTTATCAATTTGTTGAGCACTGTGTAGTTGAATCTATGAACTTATAATTTATATTTGAATTTGAATGTGAACCTATAATTTATAGCTTATTATATAACATAATCCAATCTACTAATTCGAATACAGATCCTTAAGTCTAACAGTATAAATAGTTAAACTATTTAATAATTGTTAATACTACTTTATAGTTAAGTATATACGATCTGATATCGTTTGTGTCCGCTGATTGCCTGAGTATAAAATATATTTAAAATTTTCCAACTTAGTTTCTGGAGGTATATTCACAAAATGAGTAACTCGTTTAAAGAAGCAATGGAAAAGATAAGTGCATTAAAAAAGCAACTCAGCCAGGTACAAGAATGTATTGGAGGCATTTTACAGAAAAACGAAGAAGAAGTAATGGAACAGTTAAGTGTATTGAAAGTGCCACTAAATCAGGTACAAGAATATATTGGGGACATTTTACAGAAAAAGAGTAACAATGAAGTTTGTGTGAAAATAAAATATCTTCTCGATATGTTGAAACCGGAAGCCGGACCGGAGTTAGTCAACAGTATTGTCTGTGTACTAAACAACATATTTTACTGTCTATCTGATGAAGATGATAGTGAATATTGTGCGAATATGATTTTTAAAAGAAGTTTAAGTGATTCTTGGTTTTTACACGAAAAATTAGGAGTTAAAGTGTGTGCATATAGTAGGAATAAAGTCTATGATCCATTAATGGAACTTTTACAACATAATTTCGATACTATCTTCAATAAACCAAAAATTTGCGGTACTGCGCACAACGAAAATAAACAAGTCGCAAGAAGCGTAGTTACTCTTTTAGGACAACTACTTTCTAACAACGGTTTATCTTTGGCATCTGCCAAAAGACAACTGAAACTGAATCTGTTGTTTAGTAAATTAATAAAAGTTAAAAGTCAGCTTAGTGTTCAGTGTATATTTTATTTAATGATCAGTTGTTACCACAGGTCCCAAAAGTTTTACGTTGACAGAAGAAAACAGGAGCAATTTAGAATCATTTCTTCTTCTTCTTTAGTTTATTGGCCTCCACCTACTTGGGTATTTGGCCAGCTCATCGTCGCGGAATAAGGGAAAAATCCCTTATTCACTTACAATTTGGAGTTAGTACATTGTACAATTTGATTCTTCTTCTTCTTTAGTTAGCTGGCAATTTTGGTTGGTGTGGGAAAAACATGACAAGATAAAAAAAATCACGCTAGGGGTAACTGTCTATCAATAAACAATCTTCTTTTTCTTCTTTGATTTAGTAGAAATTTTGAGTTGGCATGGGACAAATACAACAACTGAACTTTTTTTCAACGACATTAAACTTTTTTCTCTCAGGGGCAACTGCCGACTACTACACAATCTTATTCTTCTACTTCTTTTTTAGTTTACTGGCAATTTTGAGTTGGCATGGGACAAATACAACAAAGACACAAACTTTTTGCTTTTAGGGGCAACTGCCGACCATTACACAATGTTATTCTTCTACTTTTTTTGAGTTCACTGGCAATTTTGAGTTGGCATGGGACAAATACAGCAAAGACACAAATTTTTTGCTCTCAGGGGCAACTACCGACCATTACACAATCTTATTCTTCTACTTTTTTTTGAGTTTACTGGCAATTTTGAGTTGGCATGGGACAAATACAACAAAGACACAAATTTTTTGCTTTTAGGGGCAACTGCCGATCATTACACAATCTTATTCTTCTACTTTTTTTGAGTTCACTGGTAATTTTGAGTTGGCATGGGACAAATACAGCAAAGACACAAACTTTTTTCTATCAGGGGCAACTGCCGACCATTACACAATATTATTCTTCTATGTCTATTTTAGTTTACAGGCATTTTTGAGTTGGCATGGGATAAATACAACAAAAGCACAAACTTCTCTTATACAGGGGCAACACCTGACCATTACACAATCCCATGTTGTTGCCACATATAGGTATAGTGATAGAATCATTTCAACATGACAGCCAGTTGCAAGTGAACGAAAAATTATTAGTTGCCCATTCTCTTTTGTTATATAATAATAAAAATCAATAACTTGCTGCAAACTTTGCTGATTATCATTCATTGTAAATTTCCAGAGCAAAATAAATATAATCCAAAAATTACAAGTGTTTTTCAGTTTAAGGCCATGGGTACATAATTCGCAAATATTTTACGGCTTTCCCTACTTTTTCCGTCTTTACACGGCAAATTACATGTAGTAAAATTCACACTGGTATGGATATGTAAACATTACTAAAATGTCATTCTACTTGAAAATGTCATCATTAACTTAAAGAGATGGCTTTTAAATGTTCTTAGATAACTGCTATTTGTATAATTACAAATTATTAATTCAGTTGATAAATGTGATAATTTTTTCACCAACTATGTGTTCAGTGATTGTAATAATTTATAAGTAAAACAAAAACTAATACTCAATCGAGAAAAGAGGAAAAGTGTTGAAGTGATTTTTTAATAATAATATCATTGTTTATTTACACATTGGTCTAGTTATACAATGATAATATATTGTTACTATGGAACGCTTACAATTTTGAACATCTTTAACAACAAAATATTTGGACCACAGAATATTATTATCCTGATGTATTCTCTGCTTGGATCTTCCACAAATAATGCACAATAAATAACTTTCTATTAATTTCACGTCTTAAATCAATTATTTATCAAATACACTATAAATCAATATTATTTAATCAACTCAAAATATTCCCGATGCCATGTCAAATATTTAAAACTCTCACTGATTGTCACTGACAATATGCTGACAATATTCTATTTGACTGAGTGCGTTGTAAGACAAAGATAGATTTGAAAAATATTACCACAGACATTGTGTTCTTTTTTTTTTCGAATCCTGAAAAAACCAATAAATATTTTTGAAACATTTAAACGCAGAATGAAAGACTAAATTATTACCGAGGGCCGAAAGTCCCTTAGAATAAATAAAAAGTTTATTTTGAATGGGATATTTGAAATTAAAAATCACACTACATTTTCTCTTAGTTTTTCATTCCTGTAACTTATTAAAATAAACATTATAGAAGTTCTCAGGGACTTTCAGCCCTCGCTAATAACGTAATCTTTCATTCTGCGTTTAAATTTTTCAAAAATACTTGTTAGTTTTCTCAGGATTCGAATAAAATGAATCCCCATTTGAATAGCATTGCAGCCGAAAATACGTACCCATCCTCTTAACTAAAAAAGAACATAATTTTGAATTTATTTCACGTAGAACTTACTCTCTGGGTACATATTAAACGGCACTAACCTGGAGATCCACCTAACTGATAATTAAAAAAAAAACCTATTGTTATCCAGTTTCTATACAACATCTAGAAAATCCATTTAGAAGAAACAATTGGTTTTATTTAGCTAGATCAAAGAACCGCTGCAGAACAAAAAATGTCTCAAAATAATATTCGATACTATACATATCCATATTTTATGGAATAACTTAATCCCAAAACAATTCATTAATATAATTCGTAAAAGAATCCAAAATATGATTTCCAAATTGTAAATCGACGAATGCGGTCATTACATCTGCCCGCTTCAAGCGAAGACCAAAGACAAGGACTCAAAATTAATTATTTGTATTAGAACCTATATCGTACCTGACAAAAACCTTGACCTTCACTCACTCAAAATAAAATGTATTTACATGTATTTAATGTAATACTTTCGTTATTTAAACCTTAAACAAGCCTAATAGCTATACAACTCTTATATACTGTTGTAAGAACCTTTGAACTATAACAATGTAATTGCACATTAAAACATAGTTTTTAATTCCAAATAATTTTTCATAATAACAATTTTCGATATTATAAAATATAAAGGTATTTTACTCTTGAGCAAAATTCATATTTTTTGATATACCTTGTATAATATCGTTAAAAATTTATGTCTGATGGTTGCATCTTGGTTTATACCATGCAGAACTTTTTATTAAGCATTGCCTGCATTGTTTCGGAAAAATTCAAACAAGCTTAAATTTTTTTTAAAACTTTTTTTATTAGTTGATATACACGTTAAAGTAAAAGGTTCTACTCACAGATTTTGCCGCTAATTGTTTATTAATTCTTTAAATAATAACAATTGCATCAATTACATCCTTCTAATTGAAAAAAAAAGATCAAGTTTTTCTCAAGTTACGGATACCCACCATCATTTTATTAAAATTATTATAATTTAACGAAAAGAAGTGATTCTTTATAAAATACTCTACCTGGTCTAAAATCTAAGATACAACCATCATATATGAAACTTTTTCAACTTTATGCGAGATATGTAAAAAATATTAATTTCGCTTAACAGTTCAGTGTCTTTATAGTTCACAATATTTCAATTAGAAGGATGTAATTGAACATTGAAACATAGTTTTTAATTCCAAACAACTTTTCTCAATAACAATTTTCGATATTGTGAAATATAAAGGTACTTTGCTCTTGAGTGAAATTCATATTTTTTGACATACCTCGTATAAAATTAATAAAATTTGATATCTGATGGTTTCATCTCAGATTCTATGCGATGTAAAGTATTTTATAAAGAATAACTTTTTTCGTAAAACTAATAATAAAAAAGTTATCAATAGGTTCCAACTTACGCAGACATATTATATAAGAGCTCAAAAAAAATTGTTGTTGAACATTTATTATTATTTAAGCTTATTATTAAATGTATTTTAGGTAAGTTTTACAGAAAAAAGTTTTGATCACTTTGTATAAACATTTTTTTAGCTGTTAATTTTAGGTTTTTTGTATTACATTTTTTATCTTTCTAAATTTTCTCAAAAAGAAATTATTTACTTCATCTCTAAAGTAAAATAATTAAGTGAATTTTAAAGACATCATCGTAAGCTTTAAAAAACCATCTATACAATTGTAATAAATCTGTTCAAACTTGAGTAATACCGTCTTAAAGTGGTAGTAATTCTGTAAAACTACAAAGTTTTCAAAAATTACATTTTTTGAGACGTCGTATCATTTGAATTAACTTTTTGAGATTTTTTTAATGAAACATCGTTTAGTAAGATGTTTGAAAGGTAAGTTGTGCAAGTTTCAGAGTTTTATAGATAAAATTGTATTAGTTACACATTTTTAAATAATTTTTAAACAAAATTCATTCAAGTCTCACTTTTTGCCCACACCGTACTTATGCCCACACATTTGATTTCTTTTTATTATAACCATAAGATAGCTTAATTGTTCTTCTTTCATGTCCAATTTATAAAATTTCATTTGATCTATTAGTTTAAGAATTATATTAAAATAACTCAACCGTGCACTTCGTCGAACGCTAGTTTACATGCGCCAATGTTTGTGAGAAGGGTGGCTTTAGCATTATAAATAAAAAATTATAGAAGCTATAGATTTAATTTTAGAAAAATCTTTATATCAGGCTTTTCTTGTAAAATTTTCTGAATTATTTCAATGGTTAAGTCAGTTTTTTTCTAATAATTATATTTTCGGAGTTATTTAAAAAAACAACTAATTTCGCAGTTCATTTGTTTAATAAAAAATAAATCACCTGCTTCTGGAGTAGAACTTTTTGATATGTTGTTTATTAAACATTTCTTAAACAAATTACAAAAATTTCTATCATGTTCGATTTTTTTCAAGTCAAAATCTCTATTGACTCCCCTGATAATTGGGTTTTTAATTTGAAAATTGATGTTTTCTCAGCCAAAGGAATTATTAAATTCGATTATTATCAGAGTTTAATACCTAGTATATCTGAACCAACTCGTATATTGATAGTGATTGTAAGTATTATAATCTTATCTATTAGGAATTAAACTTCTTTATCGTTGGTAGCACTTATACTTTGTGTTACTTTAGTATTTTTCAATTGCCTTGATTATATGGTATTTAAAGTTTTCCAACAGTTATTAAAGATATATTTAAAAAATGAGTGACTCTACTCTACTTCAAGATTGTAGTGAAGATAATTTTTGTCGCTATCCGTTTAAAGAAGGACTGGAAGTGTTAAGTGTATTAAAAGAACAACAAGTTGAACTCAAACAAGTACAAGATTATATTGGGGGTATTGTACAGAATGTTCAACCCAAACAAGTACAAGAATATATTGGCGTCATTTTACAGAAAAACAAAATAATGGTGAATAAGTTGCAGTCAGTGTTTAAAGATAAGGACTGTCTTATTAATGAGAGTAAGAATGAACGTTATACGACAATAAAAAATCTTCTCAACATGTTGAAACCGCAAAGCAAAGATGAGTTGATCAAAAGTATTGCTTGTGTATTGAAAGAATTTGATAAAGATGCTAGTGCTTTTTGTGCGGATATAATTTTTAAAAAAAGCTTAAATCATCATTGGTTTTTACACGAAGCAATAGGAGTTAAACTGTGTGTTAGTAGCATTAGTGAGCAACGATCTTCTGAAGTCTTTAAACAATTATTGAATCTATTACAAAATAATTTCGAGGATATCTTCATTAAACCAAAAACTTGCGGTACTGCGCCCGACAAAAATAAACAAGTCGCAAGAACAGTGATTGCCCTTGCAGGACAACTATTTAATCACAATTTCATTGGTTTTGACTTTCTGAATAAGAGAATGTTTAGTGCATTATTCAAGGTTAAAAGTCAGCTTAGCATTCAGTGCATATTTGATCTAATGATAGTAGTTGCCACAGGTCCTAAAAGTAACTGTTTTAAGTTTACAAAAGAAATCAAGATAAATTTAGAATCACTTCAAAAAGACGGCCACTTGCAAGAGGACGAAAAAAATTTAGTTACGCACTGTCTTTTGTTATATAATAAAATACTATAACTTTTTTCTACGGCCGTGCTAAAACAGCCACTTTCCCGCACGCATTTCGTTTCCGAAAGTTGCACTTTCCCGCATTGGTACGGGAAATTAGAGTACATACCTTGTAATATGGCTTTATCATATATTATAATACATGCAAAGAACTAATATTTATATATTATTTACTAATTTACTTCAAATTTATCTTATTGTGTTCATGTTTTAATGAAATTAACGCGATTATTTCATTCATAGGAGATTCTGACCAATAGAAAGTTACAGGAATCTGAATTAAATTGATAATTTTTGATAATTGCCCGTCGTTAAGTATATTATTTCAGATGTCCTTCGTTGCTAGTAAAAAATACATTCAGTGACATTAATGACAATTAATGTTTTAAAAATTATAAATGTGATGACTTTCAATCGTCAAATATTTATAAAAACTTTGTGTGTAATTGTACTAATTTGTACTTACATAAATAAATTACAATACAATTTTGGTTTTGAACAGTTTTATTCATGAAATAATCGCAACAAATTGCACTCGAACTCTAAAATTAATATAGAATTTTTGCCCTCGTGACACTTTGACATAATTTCACTCGCCTTTGGCTCGTGAAATTAAAACTGTCAAAGTGTCACTCGGGAAAAATTCAATAATTTTAGAGCTCTTGTGCAATTACTACTGATAATTAGTTGAAATGAAATTATTTTGACATATTATTTAAAAGTCAAATCAGTAGACAATAACAATGGTTTTGAATCGTCGGCATGGTAGCCAATTTTATTGAAAGTTTGGTTTTGACAACCTTGTCAAAGAACATATTAATTTGTTTATTTTCACTCCTAAATAAAAATTGATGTAACTCTATTTGTTGTGGCTTTTTTCCAAACGTACGGCCCTAGAAAAAATACTGTTCCTAACTCATGCGGAAAGTGTCTTTCCCGCACTCGACTGCTGACCCGAACTCCGCTATCGCGTCGTTCGGGTCAACGGCAGTCTCGTGCGTGAAAGTATCACTTTCCGCACTAGCTAGGAAAATAATTATATCTCATTTTGTACTTCATACATTTATGAATTTGTTTAAAAATAGACATAATCTTAGTTGTTGTTTATTTTATTAAAATATAATCGTAATTTGTGCCATTTGTTTGATTTTCACTTACTATCAATTTGCTGAGCGGAACAGCCAAAGAAAAATAATCCAAAAATTACTAGTATTTTCAGTTTTACTTCATTAGAAAAAATTTTTGTATTGGAACCAATTTTTTGTTTGTTTTTTAAGTTTATTTGTTGTTGTCGTACAATATCAATAATATTGACTAATTGTCTAACTTACTTAACTGTAAGAAGATGAAAATTATTTTAAACGGTTGGAATGTTGTCTTATAAAGCCAAATTTTCAAAAATCAGTGTAATAAAGGTTGTAATAAAGATAGTTTTAATTGCTCATTCTATACGATGGATTAATTCTATTCGATACGATATATCAGTCAGCAGATATACGCAAGGAATGGTTGACTTCGGTCTTAATTTGCCTCCCTAAGAAGGCAAACGGTAAGGAATGTAGCAATCACCATTAGTCTGATCTCCCATATACTAAAAATACCTAAAGATCATACACAAATGTATATATCCGAAACTTCAATGGATATAGAGCAAACGCAGTTTGGATTCCGTATAGAGTCGGTACACGAGAAGCTCTCTTTTACTTTCAAAGTACTAATCCAGAGATGCTTGGACGTTAGATAAAATTCATCAGAAACAGCCCTTATCGAAATCTGGTAAGCAAACAAATAGAAAAAAAAAATACTAAGTTTCTTGTAAAAGGTATACATTAAAATACCCTAAATAAGGGTCACAATACAAAACGTTTTCGGATTAAGGAATCCATCATCAGTGTTTAAAAGCCCTAAAATTAAGCATAACCTAGTTAAATGAGATAAAAGTTAAAATTGACAGAGGTTTTCAAAACCTCTGTCAATTTTAACTTTAATCTCATTTAATTAGGTTGTACTTAATTTTAGGGCTTTTAAACACTGATGATGGATTCCTTAATCCGAAAACGTTTTGTATTGTGACCCTTATTTAGGGTATTTTAATATATACCTTTTACAAGAAACTTGGTATTTTTGTGATTTATGGTATACAGCCAGCTACAGGAAGTTTATTTTCCTCGTGGATTTTCAAACAAATAGACTCCAATGACCTTCAGATCATAAAAAATGTATATTATAAAAAGAAATCGTATTAACAAAAGAATTTAATAGAGCCAGTGTAAGACCAACAAAAACATAAGCATCAGAAACAAGACCCGATACAGCCACAACACAAAGACTACTAGAACCAGCAAAAATGAAAGTACTGAGAAGAATTATAGGAAATGCGCTGAGAGATCGCAACAGGAGTGAAGACATTTGAAGACAATGTAACGTATAATGTATAAACGGATCGACACTAAATACATAGAAAAAATAATGGAATAACCACATCAGCAGAATGGCGTAGGCACGTGTGGTCAAAATAGCAAGACATAAATCACCAATCGATAAAAGAAGTATCGGCAGACCGCGCAAAAGCTGGAGTAACAACCTTCCATAGAGATATCAATCCGCCAATGAACAGGCAGAATTGGTTATAAAGAGGAAGAAGAAGAAAAATAAATCAAACATAAAAAAAAGAATGAGGCTGTATGTTGATATCACTTCTTTTCAATGTACATATACTCGGAAAAATTTTTTAGAAGGACTCTTGAGGGAGAAACTGCTGGAATAAAGGTAAATAGAATACCCATTAACAACATTAGGTATGCGGATAATACTGTTATTTTGCCGGAAAATCTGAAAGATTTGCAAAGACTGATGAAGAAGATAGTTGATCAGGCAAAACAATATGGCCTTTGAATAAATATCAAGAATAGAAAATTTATGAAGATTTCAGAATCCTCACAAAGTAATGATAAAAGGTTGACAATTAACTGGAAATTAACTTAAGTAGATAATTACAAGTCTTATGAAATTTAAGAAAATCCTGTGCAGTCATGATCTAAATTTGGAACTTCGCATAAGAATGGTCCGATGTTATATATTCCCAGTACTACTTTACGGGGTCGAAGCATGGACACTGACAGAATCGCTTTTAAAAAACCTAGAAGCATTTGAAATGTGGGTCTACCGCCGTATCCTGAAGATCAGTTGGGTAGAAAGAGTCACAAACGAAAGGGTTTTGCAACGTTTGAATAAAAGTTGCGAAGTAGTGAACACGGTTAAAAGGCGCAAATTGGAATACTTTGGTCATATAATGCGTCACCCAGAAAAATATGACATACTTCACCTTGTCATGCAAGGTAAAATAATGGGAAAAAGAAGTGTGGGCCGCCGTACAACTTCTTGGCTTAAAAACCTACGCCAATCGTTTGGGAAAACTAGCACTGAACTATTTCGTGCGGCTGTAAATAAGACAATGATTGTTAATATGCTGGGCAACATGAGAGCCAACGATCAACAAGCGGTCTCGGCACCTTAAGAAGAAGAAGATAATTACAACTATCTTGGCACCGTAATCAATCACAGGAACGATTATTTCAAAGACATTAGAGTGTGCATAGAAAAATCACGTAGGAATTTTAACAAAATAAGGAAGGTTCTTTGATTGACACTAATATGAACTTGAGGTATGGTATGGACCATGAACGTGAGGCGAATTAGAAAACGGAAGCCTTTTAATTATTCATATACAAAAAAATTCGGAAAATATCATACATAGCATACATTTTATAGCTGGATATTCTCTGGAAAATTTTGAAAATGCCATGGACCCATCATATTACGAACGAAATAGTGCTGCACAGAATGGGAAAACACTGAGAACTTGTGACCGCCATCAAAAGGAGAAAGACAGCATATTTGGGGCACATAATTAGAAATGATAAGTACGAGTTGTTGTAGCTGATTATGAAAAATAAAATCGAGTGAAAAAGGAGTCCTGGTAGACGACAAATATCCTGACTGAAAAACTTTCGCGACTTGTCCGGGTTAAACACACGGACGCTTTTAACCTTCGGAGTACGGAGATTATTTGACTTACTTAGATTACGAAGATGGGTCAAGCGTGACCCATTCTCATTTTATTTATAAGGATGTTTTAAATAGTCAGTATTAATAAACAGTATCTTTAATTCAACAAAAAACAAACAAACATAACCATTATAATCCTAAATTATTGTATTTAATTTTTTAAAGATGGTTTCCCATGGGTATACACTAGTTCGCTTCGGCGGCCAGATTTTAATACCTTACAGAAAACGGGCATAGGTAAATTCGCTCCGGCCATATATTTGAATACGTATACCCGTAAACAGAGACGGCTGCGATTTACGTGTACCTACAAACATATTAAAAATATTTTTCGAAATCCGAAGACCGGGTCAGAACTGACCCGGCATCATAGATGTTACGTAGAGGAAAAACTGTAATTTGCATGTTCACGAATTATATACGAAAAAATATACTGAAACAAATAAGGAGAACTTACGATCAATCGGATTTGTAAAAAAAATATTTCATAAAATATTAAGAAATAAGTGAATTTCGGGTCACGCTTGACCCAGTCTTCGTACTCCGAAGGTTAAGAAAAGCAGAAGAAAGAGACGAATTTGGAATGGTTATAGCTAACCTTCATTAGTAACGACACCACTAGAAGAAGATGTAGTTTTTGACGTGACGGTAGAAAATTGAAATTGACATTAGCAAGGTAGGCGTTACGGTTAATTTTTAAGTGTAGCACTTTTAATCTTTAAGCATAAAGTTAAAATGAAAAAATAAAACGAATTTGCAATGGTTACAGCAAACCTTCATTAGTGGAGTGGGCACTAGAAGAAAAAGAACAAACATAAATATCATACTTAAAAAATGCATAAAAGTACGGAAGTGAAAAAACCATAAAAAACGATACCTTAAATTATGTTGGCGTAAAAAGATATAAAAAGATTATCTAAATCTAAGATATTCGATTATTATCAGATCAACCCCTATAATTTATAGCTCATTGTATAACATAATCTAATCTACTAATTCGTATACTGATCCTTAATTCTAACAGTATAAATAGGTAAAATATTTTATTGTTAATACAACTTTACAGTTATCATTATACAATCTTTTATACAGTTGAGTCCGCGAGTCTTTACCCGTGCGTCATTAATACCTGGCGAGATAAAACACATACTTTTTATCTAGCATCATTCTCTTCCATGCATGAAACTCATAACAAACTAGCTGCCGTTTGTTATTAAGTAAACAACACATGTTATTTTTATGAACCATCTAGACTCAGTGCATTGAAAAGAGATAGGTACAAAAAAAGACGATTCGGTATGTTTTCATATTTTAAGCACAATTTGTTTGACGTTTCTGATTTGTTTAATTTTGTGGCTGTCAGTCAGTTGAACTTTTTGCGGTTTTTGTCGAATTTTTGCGTTTTGAAGTTTCTTTATATTACACGAACAGTTGTTTTCACAACTAATTTTATATTGGGCTTTGAAATTTTAAGGTAAATAATTATATTTAGGCAATTAATATTTAAAACATAGGGCTTTTCATCGATTGTCATTTGTTTCGAGCTTCTGTCATGTGTCACATAATATTAATATATCTACGTCATACGTCTTTGGTTTGTATCATTGGCAATACCAATAACGTATGACGTAGATATATTAATATTATGTGACACATGACAGAAGCTCGAAACAAATGACTGTGAATGAAAAGCCCTATACAAAGCTAACGTCATTCACACAGTAAAGAAATGACTGTGTTTAGATTTCCGTCAAAATGAATAAAATAACAAAAATAAAATATGTTATTGGATTTTTTTATAAATTGTTTATTTATTTATTAATCAATAATAATAAAAGAATTTATTAAGCTACTTCAAATGTAGCTGTAATTCTGCGCAAAAATTTTGAAGCAAAACTTACATTTGACATTCTATATATTTGATAACGTCAAATTTTATAATAAAACCCGTAATCGGAACAGTAGCCACTTTCTGTCAGTTGTTGTTGCGTGAAATAGATTTCCGACTTATTTCGTATGCTTTAAGTGATGACGCACGGGTAAAGACTCGCGGACTCAACTGTACAATCGTTTGTGTTATTTTGGTATATTTCAGTATTACTGCCTTGCATAATACATAAGTTATAATTAAAATTTTCCAACTTTTGTTGAAGATATATTCAAATGAGTGACTGAGTAAAAAAATAATTTTAGTAAAAGTGTAGCCTATAAAAAAAGGAAAAAATGGTGTACCAGTAAAGTCTACAAATTTAGAAGAAGCAAAGTTGTAGCTCATGAAAAATGCGTTCTTATTCGTCTAATTCCAAATCGAATAATTCAACGCGAAATCACCGAAGAAAAAAGCGTTTTTCGGGAAAACCTTATTAATATTTTTAAAGTATCGAAAAAAATCTTATTATTTGTTTTTTTTACAAAAGTTTACAGCATCAAAAATAAACGAGTTACACTGAAAGAAAAAGTTGGCCCCTTTTTTTTTGGTAAAAAAAATCGTGAAAACCTCCCTCTATTTAGCACCCTAAATGAAATTAATCGTTTGGCTTTGCCATCTATTTTAACTGTATGTGTATTGTTTATATGATCTGTAAGTTTGATTGGTTTAAAGTGCTTATTTTTGAAAACATTTGGTTTTATAGTAAAAAAAAATTTCTAAAAATTTTTGAAAAATTCCATTATTTCAAAATAACTTAAAAAGTATTAGTGATAAGAAAAATCTTAAAGAGTAAAAAAATGTAGGGTTTGCTATTATAAATATGCTAGTTTCATTTTGTTTCTCCGTAAGAAAAAAATTGGTTAAGATATGGCTGTTCAAAATTTGCATACACTCGTGATTAGTGACCCATTCAAGCTTTCTCAATTGTAACCCTTTCAAAAATAAACACTTTAAACCAGCGAGACTGACAGATCATATAAAAAATAGATAGGTAAGTAAATTGTTTGTAAAGCGGTAGCGATTAATTTCATTTGGGGAGCTAAACACGGCGATGATTTTTTCATGATTTATGATATTTTTACAAAAAAAGAGGGCCAACTTTATTTTGAGCGTAACTGGCTTATTTTTAATGCTAAAACTTTTGTTAACAATGAAAACAAAGCTTTTTAAAAAAGTTTAAATGGGTTTTTCCCGAAAAGTGTTTAATTTTTCGGTGATTTCACCTTGAAATATTCGATTTGGAATTAGACGAATAAGAACGTATTTTTCATTAGCTACAACTTTGTTTTTATTTTGACTGATAGACTTTACTGATACACCATTTTTTGGGTTTTTTATAAGCTACACTTTTGCTAAGGGTATTTTTTTCGATAAAATATTTACTTTTTGAGTTATTTGCGAAAAACCGTCTGAAAACGTAGTTTTTTTGTCGAAAAATCAACATTTTCAATGGCAAATAACTCGAAAAGTATTGACTTACGTAAAAAACTCTATAGAACAAAAGTTGCTTAAAATTAGTGAATGTATCCATTTCCTGTCTTATCTTGAACGTATGTTTTTTCACCCCCGAGAAGGGGTGACTGTCACCCCCAAGTAAAAGCAACCAACGGCACAATTTCAACTTTGAAGTGGAGGGCAAGTAGAACCTAAATCCAAATTTTCATGCAATTTGGAGTTGCCCCTGAAAATTACACGGTATCGCCGAATTTCCCGTTCATTTACTGGGCTATAAACTGAATCCGTTGTTTACCACATTAATACAGGATAAAAGTCAGCTTAGCGTTCAATGTGTATTTGATCTAATGATAGTAGTTACCACAGGTCCTACAAGTTTGACGTTGACAGAGGAAAACAAGAAAAATTTAGAATCATTTCAAAATGACAGCCAGTTGCAAGTGGACGAAAAATTATTAGTTGCCAATTCTCTTTTGTTATATAACAAAAAAAAGCAATAACTTGCTGAAAAACTTGTTTGTTTTTGACTTACTGTAAGTTTACAGAACAAAATAAAAATAATCCAAAAATGACTAGTGTTTTTCAATTTAATTTTATTAGAAATCATCTTTTTCTTAAGACTCAGTATATCCCAACTCCTATAACTATAAACAGATCCTAGAGTTTTTTGGTTAACCCATTTTTTGTATATTTGTTTTTTTTTAAGTTTACTTGTGGTCGGCGTACAGTAGGACAAAATTATATTGACTAATTGTGTAACTTACCTACATACAGTCGGAAAAATGAAAGAATACCCATGAACGATCAAATCAATCACTTATTTTGTATCACTTCTGTATCACTTCAACGTTTTAACTTTCACCACCAAGGCTATATACAAAAATTTTTAACTTTCATTAACCAATAATTCAATCTTACATTTTGTTTTCATTATCATATTATGACAATAATTTCGATCAAATTTAATTTTATAGTCAAGTTTATAGTAGTGGTTGTAATATTTTAAAAAATAGTAAATTTAAATTCTAACATTAAAAATTAAAATTCCAACACAGTCTTAAACTTAAATTTCCGTAACCACATTGGATCTTTACCTTGGTTAATACCTTAAAAATTCCCTTTCCTGGATGTCAATGTTACTGACATTTGAAGTATTTCAACTTCCTTCTAAATCATTGACAGACTAAACGTAGTTCAATGTAGACCTATTCATAATAAAAAAATCTCTTAATTAATGGAGTAGAGCATCATGTACCTAGTACTAATCCGTTGGCATCCAATGTAAGCCAAATTGTTTAACAAATTTCACCATGTAGTTAGAACATACATCTTCACCAGTGTTTGGCATTGTGGCTATTTAGCAAGGACAGAGAGTAAGTAATCGTAACCACACTTTTAAATTTTTTAACATTCAAAATTTCACCCTTTTTCAATTTTACTAAGTGAGATTACTTACTTTTAGGTTCACTGATGATGGACTGATAAGTCCGAAAACGTTTTGAACGTAATCTGTTTAGATTTTTAAAATTTTTTTAGAATTTTTATTAAATATAAAAACTACACTAGGGAGTTTTACTTCATGTTAATTTTACTTATTTTGTATTTGCTGTCTTTTTCTATAAATAACAAACAGCAAATACAAAATCAGTGATTGATGTGATCGTTCATGGGTATTCTTTCATTTTTCCGACTGTAATTATTGTAAGACGAAAATTATTAATAAAGTATGACCAAAGTAGCGCGACGGTCAAATATTTCGCGAAATGAGCATCGGATCGAAAAATTGAAAAATACTAAAAACTTAAATAGGAACTCCCATTCTAATGCATTTTTTATTATAAAAAAGTAACTTTTATTCGAGACATTTTTTCCAATTACTGATAGATGGCGCTTTAATCAGAAAAAAAAACACCCTAGGAAAATTATGGAAAAGGTTTAATAACTCGAGAAATAGACGAAAAACTGAAAAACACATGTCCAATATTTTTCAAAAAGCTATCGAATGACACAAAACACAATAGCACAAAACCAATTATTCCCTTATAAAAAAATGCATCCGAATTTAAAAAATATTAAGTTAACTGAGTTTTAATGTGAAAATTTATGTTATGTCAATGTCAAAATATTATTAAAGTCGATTATTGTCAGAGATAAGTCTAATTCATGTTATTGCGAAACAACGCGTATTTATAGTTCATTGTATCCAATCTTATCCACCAATAATATTTTAATATTGGTAGTATAACCTTACAGTCCTGTGTTGAATATACGTTATTTATAGTTTTCCAACTTAGTTGTTGCAGAGATATTAAAAAAATGAGTGACTCTATTCTACTTCAAGATTGTAGTAACGTTTACACGTATCCAGTAACTGGCGCCAGTCTCACTGGAATGCGACTGCTTGACTAAGACAGCGCTGGATAGGTTCGTTTACACGTATCCAGTAACTGGCGCCAATCTCACTGGCACTCTTATTAAAAATCCTAATACGGCCACTTAAACCACAGGTACGACAGCGCCAGCGACTGGAACGCTGTGTTTACACGTGTCTACAACCACTGCCACGGGGTTAGAGGGGACGCGGACGAGTGCCACTGGCACGAAAAATAGACCAGCCTTCTATTCGAGACAGCGCTGGACTGGAACAAAAAAGCGTTTACATGATGCCAGCACTGTCGTTCCAGTGCGACTGGCGCCAGTTACTGGATACATGTAAACGCGCCTTTAAGACAATTCTTGCCACTACCCATTTAAAGCAGTAATGGAAATGTTAAGTATATTAAAATAACAACAAGTTCAACTTAAACAAGTACAATATGTTGGGGGCATTTTACAGACAAACGAAAAGATGTTGAATACATTGCTTTCAGTGTTCGAAGATCAGGAAGACGTTACTAATAAGAGTAAGAATGAAGTTTATACGACAATAAAAAATCTTCTTAATAAGTTGAAACCGAGAAGCGGACAGCAGTTAATCAAAAGTATTGCCTGTGTATTGAAAGAATTTGATAAAGATGGTTGTGTAATGTGTGCGGATCTAATTTAAAAAAAAAGTTTAAACGATGTTTGGTTTTTAGATAAAGCATTAGGAGTTCAACTGTGTGTTAAAATTCATGCGCAAGGTTTTCCTGAAATCCGTAATCAATTAATAAATCTCTTACAAAATAATTTCCATGCTATCTTCATTAAACCAAAAACTTGCGGTACTGCGCACATCAATAATAAAAAGATCGCAAAAACGGTAGTTACCCTAGTAGGGCAACTATACAAATTTAGCGTACAAAATACAATAATAATAAAACAAACAACAATTTAGATTATTTCTATTTCTAAACACACTAATATATTAAATACGAGATGAGACAAATTATTACATTTCATTATACAACAACAGAGAACGGGTAACTAATAATTGATCGTGCTCTTGTAATTGGCTGTCTCTTGAAGAGATTCTAAATATATCTTGTTTTCGTCTGTCAACTTCAAACATTTACTTCTAGGACCTGTAGAAACTACTTTCATTGGGTCATATATGCATTGAACGCTATGCTGACTTTTATCCATTAACAATGCATTAAACAACCTATTCAAAATGCCTAAAATAAACTGATCATGATCAGTTTTTAGAAATAGTTTTTAGAAATAGAAATAACCTAAATTGTTGTATGTTTTATTATTATTGTATTTTGTACCTAAATTTCTTTGAGTTTCACTTAATTGTCAATTTACAGAGTACAGAGCGAAACAGAAAAATAAAAATAATCCAAAAATTACCATACTCTGTTTTTAAACCTGGTGTTTGAGGTTTGAATAAACTCAAAAGGCAGATTCACACCCAATAATGTCACTAGAAAAATCACCAAATAAATCTTCTTTTTGGTTGATTATGTCGGCCTTCGACGGTAATCCATAAATATTATATTATACTAATAAGTCTCTAAAGAGTTCTAAAAACAACTGTGTTTTATATAAAAGCAGACTTAAGATCTAACAATTAAAAGAATAACGCAGAAAACACAAAAAATCGCCGATATAACTTAATTAACCTATGAAATGCCAATAGTGTCAATATTTCATAACAGTGGAATAAACTTACCTGAAGTTGGACCAATTACAAACAAGCATTACGGCGCCAAATTTGAATTACTGCTCCTAGTTTAAAAACAGAGTAGGTATAGTGTTTTTTAAATTACCTTTACAAGAAACCATTTTTTCTTGGAACTCATTATACCCCAACTCCTATAATTCTAAACTGACCATAGTATTTTTTTATAACCCATTTTTGTTGTTGTTTTTTTAAGTTTACTTATGCTTGGCGTACAGTAACAACAATATTGACTAATTATCTAACTTACTTAATTGTAAGAAGATGAAAATTATTTTAAAAGGTGGGAATGTCGTTTTATAAATACAAATTTTCTAAAACCAGTGAAACACTAAGCGTCAAAATTACCGCACCACCTTAAAAATGGGACATTTTTGATGTGTCGTATTTCCTAAACCTGTTGTCCGATTTGAGTGATTTTTTTAATATGTTATAGCAATATTATTCAAAAATATCGTTGTAATAATGTTGTTGCTAAACAAGTAAGTGTCATTGTATACAGGGTGTAACAATGAGAGTGTGTTTTTTCTTCAAAGTTCGGAACACCCCGTGGAATATTCCAGCGCATATAAAATATTGAAATTAAAACCCGACTGTAGCCTTAGGCTTTCTTAATATTTTTCTTTTTTATTCATTCGCTTATGTTGGATAATAAAAAAGTTAGGTACTTTAACAACTAGCAACGTTCTTCACCAATACAGGGTGTTTCTAAATGAGTGCGACAAACTTTAAGGGGTAATTGTGCATGAAAAATAATGACCGTTTGCTTTATAAACGTATGTCCACAAATGCTTCGTTTCCGAGATACGGGATGTTGCATTTTTCTTACAAACTGACGATTTATTTATTGCTCTAAAACCGGTTGAGACATGCAAATGAAATTTGGTAGGTTTTAAGAGGTAGTTATTGCGCATTTTTTGACTTAAAACTAAGAATTTTATATTCACCATTGGCGTGCATACGGGTAATATGACCCGTATGCACGTCAATGATAAGTATAAGATTCTTAGTTGTATGTCAAAAATGCGCAATAACTACCTCTTAAAACCTTCTAAATTTCATTTGCATACCTTAACCGGTTTTAGAGTAATAAATAAATAATTAGTTTGTAAGAAAAAATTCAACATCGCGTATCTCGAAAACGAAGGATTTGCGGACTTAAGTTTATAAAGCAAACGGTCATTATTTTTTCATGCAGAATTACCCTTTAAAATTTGTCGCACTTATTTAGAAACACCCTACGCCTATTTAGAAACACCATACGCTGAAATATTCCACAGGGTGTTCCGAACTTTTGAGGAAAAAACACATTAACATTGTTACACCCGGTATACAATGACACTTACCTGTTTAGCAACAACATTATTACAACGATATTCTTGAATAATAAAGCTATAACATATTAAAAAAATCACTCAAATTGGACAACAGGTTTAGGAAATATGAGACATCAAAAATGTCCCATTTTTAAGGTGGTGCGTTAATTTTGATGCTTAGTGTAGTTCGCCAAAGGTCCATGTCACCAGCCCCCCCTTTTTCGATTTGAGGGTCGAAAAAAAGATCATTCGTTTGTATTGCGTTAGTACTGGATTGTATCACCCTTCATTCGTTTGTACTGCCCCCACCCTTTTAAATCTGCCTGGAGGGGCTGGTGACATGCCATCCCCCCCTTTTTTGATCTGGGGGTCCGGGATGGGTATGTTCGTTTGTACTGCGTTAGTATCGGATTGTATCGCCTTTATTTTGTTTGTACCCCTCTAACCCGTCTAGATTGGCCTGGGGGGGCCAGTGACATGCTACCCCTCTACTCTGCAGTTATTGCCATCTAACGTCGAAAATAGGCTCTTTCGTTTGTACTGCGTTAGTACTGGATTGTATCATCCTTCATTCGTTTGTACTGCCCCCACCCTTTTAAATCTCCCTGGAGGGGCTGGTGACATGCTATCCCCCCCTTTTTCGATCTGGTGGTCCGGGATGGGTATGTTCGTTTGTATTGCGTTAGTACCGGATTGTACCGCTCTTATTTTGTTTGTACTGCCCCCACGCTTTTAAATCTGTCTGGAGGGGCTGGTGACATGCTATCCCCCCTTTTTCGATCTGGGGTTCCGGGATGGGCACGTTCGTTTGTACTGCGTTAGTATCGGATTGTATCGCCTTTATTTTGTTTGTACCACCCCCACCCGTCTAGATTGGTCTGGGGGGGCCAGCGACATGCTACCACTCTACTCTGCACTATTTGCCATCTGACGTCGAAAATAGGCTATTTCGTTTGTACTGCGTTAGTACTGGATTGTATCACCCTTCATTCGTTTGTATTGCCCTCACCCTTTTAAATCTGCCTGGATGGGCTGGTGACATGCTATCCCCTCCTTTTTGGATCTCGGGGTCCAGAATGGGTATGTTCGTTTGTACTGCGTTAGTATCGGATTGTATCGCCCTTATTTTGTTTGTACTGCCCCCACCCTCTTAAATCTGTCTGGAGGGGCTGGTGACAGGCTATCCCCCCTTTTTCCATCTGGGGGTCCGGGATGGGTATGTTCGTTTGTATTGCGTTAGTATCGGATTGTATCGCCCTTATTTTGTTTGTACTGCCCCCACCCGTCTAGATTGGCCTGGGGGGTCCAGTGACATGATACCCTCTACTCTGCACTTTTTGTCTTCTGAATGTCGAAAATAGGCTATTTCGTTTGTACTGCGTTAGTACTGGATTGTATCACCCTCATTCTTTTGTACTGCCTCCACCCTTTTAAATCTGACTGGAGGGGCTGGTGCCATGCCATCCCCCCTTTTTCGATATGGGGGTCCGGGATGGGTATGTTCGTTTGTACTACGTTAGTATCGGATTGTATCGCCCTTATTTTGTTTGTACCGCCCCCACCCGTCTAGATTGGCCTGGGGGGCCAGTGACATGCTACCCCTCTACCATGCATTCTTTGCCATCTGAATGTCAAAAATAGGCTACTTCGTTTGTACTGCGTTAGTATTGGATTGTACCGCCCTTATTTTGTTTGTACTACCCCTACCCTTCTACATTTAAAACAGAAAAGGATTAGTGCTAGGAGTAAAGACACAAACTCAGCCAAACCTTGCACATAGTAACACCGCGGGTGTAAAATTTGGTAAATTCGTCAAAAATGAAACGAATTAAATTTTGAAACTGAAAAACAGGCTTGCAAGCCACTCTCCACTCTCCATGGGGAATGGAAATTTACCCCCTCAGATGGATTTCGGAGTTGTAGCGATTTGAAAAATGGTACATGTATTTGTTGGAGATATTTTGAACACCATTTTCAATCAGAAATCAGAGCACCGACCTTGTCTTTTCCTACTAGGAAGAAATTTATCCATCCCTTCAATAAATTTTACAGTTTTACAAGCTATCGATATGAAAATCAAAGATCTCATGCGGCGCATTCCGAAATGCACTCTTCGTTGTACAATTTCAACCTCTCTGGATAACTGATAAACTGAAACATACATACGGCAGAATTCATTGAAATCGAAAATTATTAAAAGTATTTGGAACATTAAATGAAAAATTCCCACAATCAATATCTTTCTTACCATCTAATGTCAGAGACCAGATAACAATAATTGCCGCTGCTATGTTATGGTAATTTGTTTTCTAGAAAGGTTTGTATTGTTCGTTTATGACTGCAATAAGATTCAGAATTTCCGTATTTTATTTGTAAAATAAATATAGTGTCAAAAACTTGCTTATACATTTGACGCACTGTCCGTCAACGTGTTAATTGACTCTACAGATTCAGTGCCAAAATGAGACATTTTTATAGAAAAATATTTGCAAGTATATTAAATGCCAAACTGACCTATTAAATAAACAATGACATTGCAACTTTCGATTTCTACTATGGAATTATCGCTGTATAGACCACGGCGGATCTGTTTTGAGGTGGATGTGAGAGGTGGCATTCCGATTTTTGCAGATAAAATTAGGTGACAACTTCAGTAATTATAATGGACTTATGCTCCTTCTCAAATATGTTTGGAATATTATTAAAAAAATTTAAACATTTAAAAATTTCGAAAAACATCGATTTTTTTCAACTTTCATTGCTTGTAACTTAAAAACGATTCATTTTGGAACAAAGTCATATGGTCCAAGAGCTGTGAGACATTTTTGAGTAGGTATTTTAGGCAACCTGAAAATTTTTCAGCTGACTATTCCATGATAGCCTAATACAAAAATGCCGGTCTGGCTGGAGGGTAGCGGTTATTTTCCCCAAAAATCCCCCCCAAAGTTAAACAAACGGGTAAAAATTGTTATTACAAAAAATATCATTGACGTGACTTTAAAGTAAATTTATATATTCAAATATAAAGAAAATAAACAGGCCATGCGATTTAAGGGCGATTTTAACTCTGCAAGATACTTGCATGGGCGCCCCAGGATTATTTTCAGGGGATGCATCTGCTTCAGAAGATTTCATCTGAATCTGTACATACTATTAAGAAGTATATAATATACAACTATACATGCATAGCTATGTATGTACATTCCTTCCGGACAGGGAGGTGCAATTGTTATTTGACAGGGTATTTTTTAATAATAAAAATAAATATTCTAAAAAAGACAGGTTTTTTTTTGGTGAAATTTTCCAATTGTCAGGTGATCAAAAAAATTACGCGTGAATATAAATGAAAAGCGCTATAGGTCAGCAGCAGTGTGAGAAAGATCGTATACCGATAGCTGTTTGCGTCCTCTGTTGTAGCTGAGCGAGTCCGTTCGCAGGAGAAAAATCACATAACCTGGCCATATCCATGTTGTTGTTTCTCGAAACGTTAGAGTAATTATTATATATTATAGTTTTTTAAGTAACTTTTTCTTAATTAAAGAAAAATAATACGTATTTTACAATAGACTTTTCAAATATGATAGAAAAAGACAAATTTATTATTATAAATATATAGGTAGAAAAGTATAAAACTATAAACAAAATTATTTCTGTGGCCGAGTCTTGTACTTCTTCTTCAAACTCCTCATCTGAGCCTTAGTATTCATTCTCTTCCTCTTCGTCAGACTCCCCTCGAGACTCAGATTCCTCTTCTACATGATCTGTAAATAGTTGTATCATTAATTAGTTTAGTTGCTACGTATTCTCCGTCCTTTTATACGGAGTCGAAGCCTGGACAATCACATGCTTATCTGAAGAAAGACTTACCGTTGTTGAGATGTGGAGTTATCGAATACGTAACAAACACCGAAACATTAAGAAAGATGAAAAAGGCAAAAGAAATACTCAACACTATGAAGGAAAGAAACATGAGCTACTTTGGTCATATACTAAGAAATAAAAAACGTGATGTGATTGGTTATATAAGGAAAAGTATTAAGCATTGGTTATATAAGTAAGAATACGTAGCAACTCAATCAATTAACCACTAATTAATTTTTCATTAATTCTAAATACATATTACAACTATTTACAGATCAGGTAGAAGAATCTAAGTATCGAGGGGAGTCTGATGAAGAAGAAGAGAATGTATATTTATTTTAGCTCATTTTTCTTTCCTTCATAGTGTTGAGTATTTCTTATTTTGCCTTTTTCATCTTTCTTAATGTTTCCCTGTGTGTTAAGTGTTGTGTGCATGATATTTTTTACATTATTCGATAACACCACATCTCAACAATGGCAAGTCTTTCTTCAGATGCGCCCGTGATTGTCCAGGCTTCGACTCTGTATAAAAGGACAGAGAATACGTAGCAACTTAATTAATTAATCACAGATTATTTTTAATTAATTCTAAATACATATTACAAGTATTTACAGATCATGTAGAAGAGGAATCTGAGTCTCGAGGAGAGTCTGACGAAGAAGATGAGAATGAACATTTAAGCTCCGATTAGAAATTTGAAGAAGAAGTACAAGATTCGGACACAGAATTAATTTAGTTTATAGTTTTATACTTTTCTACCTATATATTTATAATAATAAATTTGTCTTTTTCTATCATATTTGCAAAATCTATTGTATAGTACGTATTATTTTTCTTTAATTAAGAAAAAGTTACTTGAAAAACTATAATATATAATAATTACTCTAACGTTTCGAGAAACAACAACATGGATATCGCCAGGTTATGTGATTTTTCTCGAGCGAACGGACTCGCTCAGCTACAACAGAGGACGCAAACAGCTATCGGTATAAGCTCTTTCTCACACTGCTGCTTACCTATAGTGGTTTCATTTATATGCACGCGTAATTTGTTTGATCACATGGCAATTGGATAATGTCACCAAAAAAAAACGTGTCTTTTTTAGAATATTTATATTTAAAATTAAAAAATACCCTGCCAAAATAACAATTGCACCTCCCTGTCCGGAAGGAATGTACATAGGTATGCATGTATAATTGTATATTTTATACTCATTAATAGTATGTACAGATTCAGATGAAATCTTCTGAAGTTCAGATGCACCCCCTGAAAATAATCCTGGGGCGCCCATGCAAGTATCTTGCAGAGTTAAAATCGCCCTCAAATCGCCTTGTCTGTTTATTTTCTTTATATTTGAATATTTAAATTTACTTTCAAGTCATATCAATGATATTTTTTTGTAAAAAAATTTTTACTCTTTTTTTAAATTTGGGGGGGATTTTTGGGGAAAATAACCGCTACCCTCCAGCCAGACCGGCATTTTTGTATTAGGCTATCATAGAAGAGTCACCTGAAAAATTTTCAGGTTGCCTAAAATACCTACTCAAAAATGTCTCACAGCTCTTATACTAATAGGGAAATAAAATAAAGATAATTGAATTTTGTATGATATACGACACGACTGGTATAAAATATCTTAAATGATTATCCTTTCTGCAAAATAGCAATAAATACAAAATAAGAGGGCAAAATAAGCCTCTTTTTATTCAATGTTTTTCAACCACTTTGGTTGCACTTAGAACCTTCGTATTTTACTTAGAAAATTCTTACAACATACTCAATCCGTCCACCAAATTTCATTAAAATCGACATAATAGATTTTGCATAATAATTTTGCAATCTAAATTTTTTTAGAAAAAGTTCAAATTTTTTAAAAACTTTCTGAACAAAAAGTAGAGTACAGGACAACCTGCCATATCCGGACCTGTCATATCCGGACCTCCCCATATCCGGACGGTTCTGCCGTCCGCATCTACCGAAATATACCGAAAAAAGCAGTCCTGCTGTTGGACAACACACCGTCTCATCTCGACAAAAAAGAACTAAAAGATGGCGAAATAATGTATTATAGAATCTATAAAACAGGTCTATCGACGAAGGTTATTGACGGCGTTGATTACTGGAATGTATGAAGGAGAAAACGTTTTAGAGACTATAAAAGAAGTGGTCTTGATTGATATCCGGATTTTTTCATATCCGGATCGGTCTGTCGCCACATTGATCCGGATATGGCAGGTTTTACTGTAGTAGTAGTTTCTGTTAGAAGTTTGCTAATTTTTTTACATATCGAGAGGTACTTTACCAATCCAATACACTTTACAAAATTAAAATCGGATTATTTAAGCGGCCTCAGCACTGTTTTAAGGACTGTTTTAAACAATTTTTTTGCTTATAAACAAATATAGTGAGGACGTTTGAGTTGGAATAAATTCATTTTCTCGAGAATGGGCAACTCTGGAGATAAATCCCTAAAGAGGTCGATTTTTATATTTAAATTATAATTTTTGGGATATCTATCATACTACTAACGTCATCCATCTGGGTGTGATGACGTAATCGATGATTTTTTTAAATGAAAATGTGGGTCGTGTGCTAGCTTATTTGAAAGATTATTCAATTCTCTATTTATTACATAATTGTTTATACAGGGTGCCCAAATTTTTTTTTAATTAATTGAGACAAACAGAAGGAAGTATTTAATTTAGTTAATTCGAGATATATTTTAATGTTGTCCTAAAACAGAAAAAAATGTTTATTTGATAAATAACAGAAAAATGAATTTATTCGTATTTATTAACTCAAAAGTCCTCACTGTATTTGTTTATAAGCCAAAAAATTGTGTATAACTTTAAAACATTGCTGAGGCCGATTAAATAAACCAACTTAAGTTCTGTAAAGTGTATTAGATAGGTAGGGCATATCTTTATATGTAAAAAAATTAGCAAACTTCTAAATAACGGTCTACTTTTTGTTCAAAAAGTTTATAAAAAATTTTAACTTTTTTAAAAAAATTTAGATTGCAAAATTATTATGCAAAATCTATTAAGTGTATTTTATAGTCGTATATCATAAAAAATTCAATTATCTTTATTTTATTTCCCTACGACTTTGTTCCAAAATGAATCGTTTTAAAAACGATTGAAAAGTTAAAAAAAATCGATGTTTTTCGAAATTTTTAAATATTTGAATGTTTTTATTAATGTTCCGGACATATTTGAGAAAGAACATAAGCCAATTATAATTACTGAAGTTGTCACCTAATTTTATCTGCAAAAATCGGAATGCCACCTCCCACATCCACTTCAAAACAGATCCGCCCTGGTCTATACAGCGATAATTCCATAGTAAAAAAATCGAAAATTTATTTTAATAAATTTTATTTAATAGGTCAGTTTGGCATTTCATATATTTGCAAATATTTTTCTATAAAAATGTCTCGTTTTGGCACTGAGTCAATTAACACGTTGACGGACAGTGCGTCAAATGTATAAGCAAGTTTTTGACACTATATTTATTTTGCAAATGAAATACGGAAATTCTGAATCTCATTGCAGTCATAAATGAACAATACAAACCTTTCTAGAAAACAAATTACCATAACATAGCAACGGCAATTATTGTTATCTGGTCTCTCGCATTAGATGGTAGGAAAGACATTGATTGTGGGAATTTTGCATTTAATGTTCCAAATACTTTTAATAATTTTCGATTCCAATGAATTCTGCCGTATGTATGTCAGTTAATCAGTTATCCAGAGAGGTTGAAATTGTACAACGAAGAGTGCATTTCGGAATGCGCCGCATGAGATCTTTGATTTTCATATCGATAGCTTGTAAAACTGTAAAATTTATTGAAGGGATGGATAAATTTCTTCCTAGTAGAGAAAGGCAAGGTCGCTCCTCTGATTTCTGATCGAAAATGGTGTTCAAAATATCTCCAACAAATACATGTACCATTTTTCAAATCGGTAGCGTAGAACTACTTCGAGATCCATTTGAGGGTGTAACTTTCCATTCCCCATGGAGAGTGGCTTGCAAGCCTGTTTTTCAATTTCAAAATGTAATTCGTTACATTTTTGACGAATTTACCAAATTTTACACCCGCGGTGTTACTATAATAGTTTTGGCTAATTTTGTGTCCTTACTCTTAGCATTATTCCTCCCCTGTTTTAAATGAAGAAGGGTAGTATGTCACTGGCCCCCAGGCCAATCTAGACGGGTGGGGCGGTACAAACAAAATAAGGGCGATACAATCCGATACTAACGCAATACAAACGAACATTCCCATCCCGGACCACCATATCGAAAAAGGGGGGATGGCATGTCACCAGCCCCTCCAGACAGATTTAAAAGGGTGGAGACAGTACAAACGAATGAAGAGTGATACAATCCAGTACTAACGCAGTACAAACGAAATAGCCTATTTTCGACGTTCAGAAGGCAAAGAGTGCAGAGTAGAGGGTAGCATGTCGCTCTCCCCCCAGGCCAATCTAGACGGATGGGGGCGGTACAAACAAAATAAGGGCGATACAATCCGATACTAACGCAGTACAAACGAACATACCCATTCTGGACCCCGAGATAGAAAAAGGAGGGGATAGCATGTCACCAGCCCGTCCAGGCAGATTTAAAAGGGTGAGGGCAATACAAACGAATAAAGGGTGATACAATCCACTACTAACGCAGTACAAACGAAATAGCCTATTTTCGACGTCAGATGGCAAATAGTGCAGAGTAGAGTGGTAGCATGTCGCTGGCCCCCCCAGACCCATCTAGACGGGTGAGGGTGGTACAAACAAAATAAAGGCGATACAATCCGATACTAACGCAGTACAAACGAACGTGCCCATCCCGGAACCCCAGATCGAAAAAGGGGGGGATAGCATGTCACCAGCCCCTCCAGACAGATTTAAAAGCGTGGGGGCAGTACAAACAAAATAAGAGCGGTACAATCCGATACTAATGCAGTACAAACGAACATACCCATCCCGGACCACCAGATCGAAAAAGGGGGGGATAGCATGTCACCAGCCCCTCCAGGGAGATTTAAAAGGGTGGGGGCAGTACAAACGAATGAAGGATGATACAATCCAGTACTAACGCAGTACAAACGAAATAGCCTATTTTCGACGTTAGATGGCAAAAAGTGCAGAGTAGAGGGGTAGCATGTCACTGGCCCCCCCAGGCCAATCTAGACGGGTTAGGGGGGTACAAACAAAATAAAGGCGATACAATCCGATACTAACGCAGTACAAACGAACATACCCATCCCGGACCCCCAGATCAAAAAAGGGGGGGATGGCATGTCACCAGCCCCTCCAGGCAGATATAAAAGGGTGGGGGGAGTACAAACGAATGAAAGGTGATACAATCCAGTACTAACGCAATACAAACGAATGAGCTTTTTTTCGACCCTCAAATCGAAAAAGGGGGGGATGGCATGTCACCAGCCCCTCCAGGCAGATTTAAAAGGGTGGGGGCAGTACAAACGAATGAAGGGTGATACAATCCAGTACTAACGCAATACAAACGAATGAGCTTTTTTTCGACCCTCAAATCGAAAAAGGGGGGGCTGGTGACATGGAGAAAATGGCAAAGAAATTGAAAATGTTTATAGGTGCATTTTTTGAATATAATTAATTGGATATTTTATGTCTTTGCTTGCAAGTTTCCAATATGATTTTAAAATTGTTTTACAAATATCTCTCTAGAAACTTTTCACAAAGCAATTTCTAAAAATACCCGTTAAAATAAAAAACGATTTATTTCAGAAGCAGCATTATCTGCCATTTAAACAAAAATAACGACGTAATGGAACTGTTTTAGGTTTCCAGAAATTAACTAGACTACTGTAGAGTAAAGGCCAAGAGGTCTGACGTTTTTACACAAGTCCACCCTGATATTTGGAAATATTCATTGTAATTTGAGAACATGCTGAAATAGATTTTAATTTCAAAAGTAATCATCTTGTCAATAGACCATATCGTCTGTGTTGTTCTAATACCTCGTAACTCACAAAAATTGGAAATAGTTATTTTCCTAACTAGTGCGGAAAGTGATACTTTCACGCACGAGACTGCCGTTGACCCGAACGACGCGATAGCGGAGTTCGGGCAAGCAGTCGAGTGCGGGGAAGACACTTTCCGCATGAGTTAGGAACAATATTTTTTCTATGGCCGTACGTTTGGAAAAGAGCCACAAAAAATAGAGTTCGATCAATTTTTATTTAGAAGTGAAAATACACAAATTAATTCTTTGACAAGGTTGTCAAAACCAAACTCTCAATATAATGGGTTACCACAAGGACGATATTGGTTTCGATGACGACGATTCAAAACCATTGTAATTGTCTACTGATCTGACTTTTAAATATTATGTCAAAATAATTTTATTTCATCGAATTATCAGTAGTAATTGCACAAGAGCTATAAAATTATCGAATTTTTCCCGAGTGACACTTTGACAGTTTTAATTTCACGACCCGAAGGGGAGTGAAATTATGTCAAAGTGGCACGAGGGAAACAATTCGATAATAATTTTAGAGATCGAGTGCAATTTGCTGCGATTATTTCATGAATAAAACTGTTCAAAACCAAAATTTTATTGTAATTTATTTATGTAAGTACACGTTAGTACAATTAAACACACAGTTGTTATAAATATTTGACGGTTGAAAGTCATCACTTTTATAACTTAAAACAGTAATTGTCATTAATGTCACTGAATGTATTTTTTCGTAGCAACGAAGGGCATCTGACGTAATATACTTGACGACGGGATATTATCAAAAATTATCACTTTAATTTTTATTTCTGTAGCTTTCTATTGGTCAGAATCTCATATGAATGAAATAATCGCGCTAATTTCATTAAAACATGAACACAATAAGATAAATTTGAAATAAATTAGTAAATAATATCTAAATATTAATTTATTGCATGTATTATTATAATATATTATAATGCCATATTACAAGGTATTTTACTTACCCGCACGCCGTGCGGGAAAATTTACTTTCACGCACGCCGTGCGGGAAAGTGCAACTTTCGGAAACGAAATGCGTGCGTGAAAGTGGCTCTATTAGCACGGCCGTAGAAAAATGCGTTTTTTGCAGATTTGTATAATGTAAAGCTAAACTCGCATGTTCAAAAAACCTTGTAAGCCATACTTCATTGCCTATATTATACTATATTATTAAATGGGTTTCTAATAGCGCGTATCCCCATTGCTGAGAGTATGAATAGAAATAGTTTTTCTTGTCTCCTGAACAATCGTGATTTTGGGGTTACGAGGTATTAGAAATACACAAAAAATCAAAAATAATTTTTTAAAATCATTTTAATTTTAATTTTGTTAAAAAATAGACCTACTATAATTTTCGATACTACTTCACTGGTAGATATATCGTCACTCCTTGAATTCCTTTATATTCCTACAAGATGCCTAGTCATAATTTTAATGGTTTCGTTTTGTTACTGGGTTAATTGTCAAATTAATTTAAGGGGCTGAGAATCTTCAAACAGTCGCTACCACTTACGGTTATTGAATAGTTACAACTGCTAAGATTGAATGAATAGGCAGTAATTGCTAGCATATTCAGAATATTTAAAAGAGAATAAACGAAGAGGTTTGTTTATATAAATATATACAGGGTTGCTCTGAGTTGATAATACCATGTAGGAGAATTTTGTTAAATGTTCTCTCTTATTATATTTGGATTCAAAGCAGGACTCGGAATGAGGGAAGCACTTTTCAGTTTGCAAGTTATAATACAGAGTATGTTTCATTGATTTCGAGAAGGCATTTGACAAAGTCCCACATGGGAAACTAGTCGATATTCTAAAGATCTCAGAATTCGATAGTAAGGATATAAGACTGATCTCAAATTTATACATATCTCCAACAAAAAGCAACAGTGCGATTTGAAAATGAACTGTCCGAGATCTTCACAGTCGGAAAAGAAATTAGACAGGGTTGCATACTGTCACCAGAATTATTTAACATATACTATGAAAACATTTAGAGAAGCCTTGGATGAATTAGAAGCTGGTTTTGCAGTAAATGGTCAACTTATCAACAATATTAGATCTGCAAACGATAAAGTAATGATGTCAGATAGTGTGCAGGGTCTCCAAAGGATGATGAATAATGTTGTAGAAACATGTACAAATAAAAAAGAATGTTTGTGTACTTTGTACGCACGTAAGAAGTTATACTTCTATTATACAGGGTATTTCATTGGGAAAGTAACATACGTTAACTGTAGAAAGAGGACACTTAGGCGCTCTCAAAAATACCATACTTAATGGGTCTTACTCCATTAATAACAAAGATACTGGGTGTTTTATCTATTTTGCCATTTTCTTAATTGGTTCATAACTTTTTAACCACACTGTATATTTATTTTATATTTGGCACAAAAATATCATTTAAGGTGTACAATGTATTAATTTATTTACATTTGTACAAAATCCAGGTCCGGATTAAAAAATATTGGAAAAATATTCCGACCCAAAAACAACACCCTGTACATTAATTTTTTTTCAAATGGATATTTCAGTTGAAAAGAGGATGAAAAACTAAATTTAGTGGTATACTTTGAATTTTCGGCAAAATGATTTTTCTGGTCAAATTTTGAATTTAAAATCTGAAATTATGTGAATTATTGCGAGAGCTCTAAGTAGAAAAAAATTGAAATACAGCTTACAACTTGTCAACCGCACTGTATATTGATTTTATATTAAACACACGAATATTCTTTTAGGTGTCCAATCAATTAATTTATTTACAATTATAAAAAATTTAGGTCCGGATTAAAAAATATTGTATAAATGTTCCTACCCAAAAAAACACCCTGTATATTAAATTTTTTTAAAATAGATTTTGCATTTGAAAATAGGATGAAAAACTAAATTTAGTGGTATACTTTGAAATTTCGGCAAAATGATTTTTCTGGTAAAATTTTGAATTTGAATTCTGAAATTATGTGCATTGCGAAGCTCAAAGTAAAATAAATTAAAATATGACGTAATTTTTATTAATACCATTATTTAATGTAAATTGGTAAAATATTAACATTTGCACACATGAAAATAATTTTTGATGATGGTAATTTTGATTAAGTACTTTAGTTTTGAATAGTTATTATGCGGTAAATTTTCGCTGTTTTGTTATAATTTTTAGATACTTTGTTGATTAAAGTGATGTATTCTTTATTGACCTTTTATAATTTATTCATTATTTAAAGATGAATATTCGCCATAAACTATTTGTCACACATAATAAAAAAACACTGAAATGTTAACATTTTACCAATTTAGATTAAATAATGGTATTAATTAAAATTATTATTAGTCGCATTTTAATTTTTTCTACTTAAAGCTCTCGCAATTGACATAATTTCAGAATTCAAATTCAACATTTTATCAGAAATATCATTTTGCCGAAAATTCAAAGTATACCACTAAATTTAGTTTTTCATCATCTTTTCAAATGCAAAATCAATTTTAAAAAAATTTAATATACATGGTGTTTCTTTGGGTCGGAACATTTTTACAATATTTTTTAATCCGGACCTGGATTTTTTATAATTGTAAATAAATTAATTGATTGGACACCTAAAAGAATATTCGCGTGTTAAATATAAAATAAATATACAGCGCGGTTAACAAGTTGTAAGTTGTATTTAAATTTTTTTCTACTAGAGCTCTCGCAATTCACATAATTTCAGAATTTGAATTCAAAATTTTACCAGAAAAATCATTTTGCCGAAAATTCAAAGTATACCACTAAATTTAGTTTTTCATCCTCTTTTTAACTGAAAAATCCATTTTAAAAAAAAATTAATGTACAGGATGTTGTTTTTGGGTCGGAAAATTTTTCCAATATTTTTTAATCCAGACCTGGATTTTTTACAATTGTAAATAAATTTATTTATTGTACACTTTAAAGGATAATTGTCTGCCACATATAAAATAAATATACAGTGTGGTTAAAATGTTATGAACCAAATAAGAAAATGGCAAAATAGATAAAACACCCAGTATCTTTGTTATTAATGGAGTGAGACCCATTAAGTATGGTATTTTTGAGATTGCCTAAGTGTCCTCTTTCTACAGTTAACGTATGTTACTTTCCCAATGAAACACCCTGTATGATTTCAACGAAATAAATATACTTTCAACAGATTATTTGTATTTTATTTAAAGATTAAACTAATTTTTACTTACTACTTTCCAAAAATGTTTATTAAAACAATACCAAAAATAACAAAAAAATTGAAAACACACGGATTCGAACCGGGGACCTCTCGATTTCCAGTCGAACGCTCTACCACTGAGCTATACTACCTTTATTTTTACGGACTACAAGATTTCTCAGACATACTGACAAATAGATCAAGTGAAGTATAAAAATACTTTAAATATTACTTACTATCTTATTCCCGAGGAAGACAAATCCAAAGACACAAAAATTATAATAAATATATTTACTAAAAACACTAATATATTCTTTCCACACCTTTTTTGGACTGATACGTACATAACTTAAAATATTTAACAACGAACTCCATACTGTCTGTGTGCGCATGCGCGCAGAATATTAAAAATTCACTCCCAATCGCGCATAAAGAAGTATAACTTCAAAAAGTATAAAGTCGCCTATGACCAATTGATCATTCTGCCACAAAGCTTATAGAGCACTTTACAGCTGCTATTAAGTTTTCGGATAACTAAACCCAGTAACTAAATGTGTAGGCGTCAGTACCAAGCTTGAAGTGCGATACTCTGTAATTATCCGTGCCACCACTGAATTGCATGAAAATTTGGATTTAGGTTCCTCTATTTCATTTTTGGACTTGCCAGGGTTGCTTTTACTTGGGGAGGGGGGGGGTAAACTTATAACTAAACTTCTCGGGGTGAAAAAACATACGTTCAAAATAAGTCCGGAAATGGATAAGTTAGCTAATTTTAAGCAACTTTTGATGTATAAGTAAGTTTTTTCACTGAGCCAATATTCTTCGAGCTTTTGCAAGTAAAAATATCCATTTTTTAACAAAAAAAACCAAGTTTTCAGACGGTTTTTCGCAAATAACTCAAAAAGTAAGTATTTATCGAACAAGATATTAATTTTTATAAAAATGTAGCTTATAAAAAATTTAAAAAAATAGTGTGTGTATGAAGTCTGTAGACACAGTACACAATAGAAGCTCATAGAAGTTGTAGCTCATGAAAATTAAGTTCTATTTTATAGCACATTATGTATAATCTTACAATGCTCCACTATAAGCGTTCCGATAATATCTCCTAAAATATGCTATTGGTTTTTTACTCATAACTCGGTTAGTTTTTAAGCTATAAAATGATTACATAAACCAATTTGTAAGTTTTTTAAGGGCAATAAGAGCATTTAAATTAATTTTTTTTTAATTTTTATTGTTGAAAGGATTTAGGTCTGGATCCCGCGTATGAAAAAAAAGTTGATTAATAGCAAGCTGAAAATTTGTTAATAGCTTAAGGGTGTCTAGTCGGATAAACTTTGATATATGGGAACACTGGAACAGGGGCAGTTTTAATTGTGGAACAGGTTAAAAATTTGGAACGGTCACACCACGAAAACGGCACATTTATTTTGTCCGACAGAACAGACTTAAACTCTCCGAACAGAGATTAAACTCTCATGCAAAAATAAGACTGCTATTTATCACCTGTCATAATTCCTGTCATTTGACATATTCTACATGTTCCACTCATTAAAACGCCCATTTGGTGATAAACAGCAGTCTGTTTTTAGCATGAGAGTTTAATCTCTGTTCGAAGAGTTTAAGTCTATTCTGTCGGACAAAATACATGTGCCGTTTTTGTGGTCTGACCGTTCCAAAGTTTTAACCTGTTCCACAATTAAAACTTCCCCTGTTCCAGTGTTCCCATATATCAAAGTTTGTCCGACTAGACACCTGTAAGCTATTAACAAATTTTCAGCTTGCTATTAATCAACTTTTTTTTCATACGCGGGATCCAGACCTAATTGTAATGCAAAGGGCTTGGACGTGTCACTAATCACGAGTGTATGCAAACTTTGAACATATCTTAACCAATTTTTGTCTTACAGAAAAACAGAAACATACAAAATATTAGTAATACTTTCTAAGTAATTTAAAAAAAGGCGTGTTTTTCAAAATTAAATTTTTTTTATATAATTTTTTTTTTAAATTTTATTTTCAAAAATAAGCATTTTAAACCGGTCAAACTTATAGATCAAATAAACAATACATACATAAAGTAAATTATAAAGCGGTAATGATTAATTTTATTTGGGGTGCTAATAAGGAAGACATTTTCGCGATTTAAAAAAATAGAACCAACTTTATTTTTAGCTTAGTTTTGGCACTAGAAACTTTTATAATAATAAACCTTTTTTTAAACACTTTAAAAAAGTTTTAGTCAGTTATTCCCGAAATGTTACCGAAATGTGCTTAATTTTTTTGCTATTTTTTAAGACTAATGGTATTAATCTCTTTACAGTCTCTTTAATTACAGGCCAGAGTAAGTAAAATGTTAAAGAAATTTATTCTATTTTAGTATTTTCTTATTTTCATTTCCATCTTTATTAATGCTATCGCTACAATTCGCCGCACACGTTGAAAGGGCCACTATAACCACATCAAAAGCTCGTACAAATCAGGCAGCGCCTATTCCCCCACATTCCTTCCATCAACATAAACTAAGTCGATTTAATTAGTTGGACTAGAAAGATGTGAGTTTGGGCTTTTCTTTGGGAAACATTTTGATTTTGCTGCCGAGATTGACAGTTTTTCCAAAAGAAAGTACGTTTCCGCAGCTCAATTATATTTGTGTTTCATGGTGATGGAGAATTTATAGAAAAGATGCAGGGGCGTAACTTTGATCAGTAAGCAATTAACTGGTTAGTATACTGAATTCGCTCAGCCGAGATTCATCAGAAAAATATGAATTATTGGAAATAGTGGGAATGTACATATACTAAACGCATAAAATTTTGTGGAATTTATTTCTACAAAATATTTTTATTTTGTACAATAAATAATTTTCTCATTTGTTATCAGTACATTATAATGGGGTAAATAAATAATTATTGATTGGCGTAAGGTTTATGTTATTTATGTCTGTTTACTATTAATAATACTGACTAAGAGCAGGTTTGTTTGGTTGTGTAGTAATTTCCAGACACGTTTGGGCACCTAACTTCCCAAAAACAATTACCAACGTCACTAGACAGTTGTGTCTTAGATTAGCAAATCGACTTTACAAGCTTTAATGTTTATATAGTGTTTGCTACAAATAGACTATTAAGTGACATAGATATCCGAACACTGCTTACAATTTCAGTCATATCAGTTTGGGTTTTCGTTTTTTATTCAATTTTTTTATTCTTATTCTTCTTTTATTCAAAAGAAAAGCCGAGAAAAATTCACGGTGCTCGAGTAACCGGGCGGAGGTAAATTCCTCACCAACCACTAAAAACATAATCCGACAGGTATTTTTCTCACCAAATTTAAAGGTTCCTATTAATCCGGTAGGTATTTTCCTCACCAACTCACTGAGGTAATAAAATAAAAATATAGGTTTAATTTAAGAATGTCTACTATGAAAGCATCCGAAATCCGAATACAAGACATTAATTTCCTTACATTATAATAATAGTTTATAATATAGATAATATGCAAGATGTATAAATTATTATTTAATATTTACTATAATAAGACAGACACTTTTCAAAATCCATTCTAGTCATTTGATTAGACTGATATATTATTAATAAATTTACTACATTTTTCAATTTCAGTTTAATAAGTTGTTTATCTTTGATAGGTTTTGCAATATGCAAACTTTAAATTTGAACATACGTATCTACCTGAAATTCTTTAATTTTTTCAAAGAAAATATATTATGGATGAATGCGTATTACAAAACGATAAATTAAAATGCGAATGAAAAGATTCGCAAGCATTCGTAATACGAATAACAGAAGAATTTGCCTCTGTCCACAAATATGGGGAGAATATGGCATTTTCGTCTATATAAGTTTCAACTAAATAATCAACATATCTATCTTAAATTTCATTTCCTGATTTGCATGACATTAAATCAAACACAATCTGATACGTCTTCTGGTTTTATATGTAAGGCCAAAAGTATGTTTGAGCCACTTGCCTCTTTCAGAATCATTTTTATATTCTGATATTAAATCAAGAGACCAAGACATTTCTATACCAAGCTTAGTGTAGGTGAAATTTACAACCATGTATTTCAGTGTTCAGACACATTTCAATGATTGCATTCCTTTTCAAAATCTTCAAAAATTTTACTAGCATTAAACTCAATTTTGAGAGCTTTAAAAATTTCTGATTTTAACAAATAAAAAATATTGTTGTAAATTTCTGTTTTTTTTTTTGGCAGTAAACAGTATAATAAAGAAATATAATGCCCATTATTTACCCAGTGAATAATTTTTCGATCTAACTTCTGACAATCTGGTTCATAATTATGTAGGCTACTTCTAGATATAAGTTGCACCGGTGTTACCTTAGCCATAAATTTCATCCATAATTTTTTTTTCATATTTTCACAAAAATTTGGTATAAATTTATCAAAAATGAATAAAACAGATAACATTGACAAGAAAAATATTATATATGTCATATATGTTTGGAAAAAAAATTTAAACGGGCGATGTATTGACGGTGAGTAGATAATGCCACTCAAATTCAAAAATCCTTTATGGATGGTACGTTAGTCAACTTTTTTTCTCAGTTTTTTGTTAAATTCTCAAAGTAAATATAATAAAGCATAACATATAAAAAAATCGTGATGGAGGTATTTTCCAAAACAAGCGAAAAAAATTCTGAAACTTAGATGTATTGCGCGCTATTCGTTAATACGTCTCAAATTCAAAAATCCTTTATGGATGGATCGTTAGTCAACTTTTTTTCTCAGTTTTTTGTTAAATTCTCAAAGTAAATATAATTAAGCATAACATATAAAAAAATCGTGATGGAGGTATTTTCCAAAACAAGCGAAAAAAATTCTGAAACTTAGATGTATTGCGCGGTATTCGTTAATACGTCTCAAATTCAAAAATCCTTTATGGATGGATCGTTAGTCAACTTTTTTTCTCAGTTTTTTGTTAAATTCTCAAAGTAAATATAATTAAGCATAACATATAAAAAAATCGTGATGGAGGTATTTTCCAAAACAAGCGAAAAAAATTCTGAAACTTAGACGTATTGCGCGGTATTCGTTAATACGTCTCAAATTCAAAAATCCTTTATGGATGGTACGTTAGTCAACTTTTTTTCTTAGTTTCTTGTTAAATTCTCAAAGTAAATATAATAAAGCATAACATATAAAAAAATCGTGATAGAGGTATTTTTCAAAACAAGCGAAAAAAATTCTGATACTTAGATATATTGCGCGCTATTCGTTAATACGTCTCAAATTCAAAAATCCTTTATGGATGGTACGTTAGTCAATTTTTTTCGCTTGTTTTGGAAAATACCTCCATCACGATTTTTTTATATGTTATGCTTAATTATATTTACTTTGAGAATTTAACAAAAAACTGAGAAAAAAAGTTGACTAACGATCCATCCATAAAGGATTTTTGAATTTGAGACGTATTAAGGAATACCGCGCAATACATCTAAGGTTCAGAATTTTTTTCGGTTGTTTTGGAAAATACCTCCATCACGATTTTTTTATATGTTATGCTTTATTATATTTACTTTGAGAATTTAACAAAAAACTGAGAAAAAAAGTTGACTAACGTACCATCCATAAAGGATTTTTGAATTTGAGACGTATTAACGAATACCGCGCAGTACATCTAAGTTTCAGAAGTTTTTTCTCTTGTTTTGGAAAATACCTCCATCACGATTTTTTTATATGTTATGCTTTATTATATTTACTTTGAGAATTTAACAAAAAACTGAGAAAAAAAGTTGACTAACGTACCATCCATAAAGGATTTTTGAATTTGAGACGTATTAACGAATACCGCGCAGTACATCTAAGTTTCAGAAGTTTTTTCGCTTGTTTTGGAAAATACCTCCATCACGATTTTTTTATATGTTACGCTTTATTATATTTACTTTGAGAATTTAACAAAACACTGAGAAAAAAGTTGACTAACGATCCATCCATAAAGGATTTTTGAATTTGAGACGTATTAACGAATACCGCGCAATACATCTAAGGTTCAGAATTTTTTTCGGTTGTTTTGGAAAATACCTCCATCACGATTTTTTTATATGTTATGCTTAATTATATTTACTTTGAGAATTTAACAAAAAACCGAGAAAAAAGTTGACTAACGATCCATCCATAAAGGATTTTTGAATTTGAGACGTATTACCGAATAGCCCGCAATACATCTAAGTTTCAGAATTTTTTTCTCTTGTTTTGGAAAATACCTCCATCACGTTTTTTTATATGTTATGCTTTATTATATTTACTTTGAGAATTTAACAAAAAACTGAGAAAAAAAGTTGACTAACGTACCATCCATAAAGGATTTTTGAATTTGAGACGTATTAACGAATACCGCGCAATACATCTAAGTTTCAGAATTTTTTTCGCTTGTTTTGGAAAATACTTCCATCACGATTTTTTTATATGTTATGCTTTATTATATTTACTTTGAGAATTTAACAAAAAACTGAGAAAAAAAGTTGACTAACGATCCATCCATAAAGGATTTTTGAATTTGAGACGTATTAACGAATACCGCGTAATACATCTAAGTTTCAGAATTTTTTTCGCTTGTTTTGGAAAATACCTCCATCACGATTTTTTTATATGTTATGCTTAATTATATTTACTTTGAGAATTTAACAAAAAACTGAGAAAAAAAGTTGACTAACGTACCTTCCATAAAGGATTTTTGAATTTGAGTGGCATTATCTACTCATCGTCAATACATCGCCCGTTTAAATTTTTTTTTCCAAACATATATAACATATATAACATTTTTCTTGTCAATATTATCTGTTTTATTGATTTTTGATAAATTTATACCAAATTTTTGTGAAAATATGAAAAAAAAATTTATGGATGAAATTTATGGCTAAGGTAACACCGGTAAAAGTTGCACTAATAGTAAAAAATTTCGCACTACAAGTTGTTTTATCCTCCAAAACACTTCTTCACTTTTTAAAACTTTCACTTTATAAAAAATAAAATTTTCAAATACCAATACCGCGTAAGGTTTACCGCGATCACTTTCTAATAAACATGCAATTTTTGTCAAAATTCCAATTGTGACTAAAAATAAAATACTATAATTAATTAACTAATTATTATAATTATAGGTACCTACTGTAATTTAATAGTAGATAAATAATTCAATTGAATGCCTTTTAGTAAAATCTACATGAAATAACTGAAATAACCATTTTGGTCTTGGTGAGGAAAATACCTGTGGGATTATGACATACCCTTATAAACGCAGACAAAAGATTATTTTGGTGAGGAAATTACACCCGCCGGAGTAACCATTGTTGCTGTGTCTGGTCATGGGATAATTGGTCCTTATTTTGAAGACGAGAGTTAGCAGACAGTTACTGTCAATCAAGAGCGGTACAGACATAATAATGACACCTTTTGTCAAAAATTTAAAGACCTTTTGTCGTAATAATCCGTAAGCAATGGTTACAACAGGATGGCGCAACAAGCCATACAGCCGAACGCTCCATAAATCCGCAGATTTCTAGTATCCACCTCATTCACCGGATTTAACACCACCTGATGCCTACATTTGGGGTGTGATAAAGAATTCCATATTTCGCTCGGAAGATCCGCCAGAAACTGTTGGAGAACTACGGCAAAGAATAATATGTAACTTATTTTTAACACTTGCAGCAACCACCTTTCTTATATATGTTTAATAATCTTCAAAAACGTTATGAAGTTTGTTTGCAACGCCATGGTGCACATTTTGAACATATGTATTATAAAAATTAATTCATACATATATTTTTTCATATTTAGTACTGTTTACTTTGGCGGATAGTATTTCATAGATTAATTTGTATAATTTCTGATCATCTGTGTTGTTTTTCAATGCTTTTACCTCTTACTTGGTCTTGACCAACTGATTGCAACACCACTGACGTTAGGAAATCCTTATTGACTTTTTCATTCTTTGTTCAATTATTGAATGGAGAGCCATTGTCCTTCATAGGACGCCTGTTTCTTTGAAGAAGTTTAATTTCCCGGTATGAAAAGGGTTGATTTCTCATTTTATTTCGATTCGTATGACATTTTTTATAGTTACTCAACCGTACAGCGGAAAAAGGGCAGCCAGTCTATTGAGAAATCTTTGTAGTGAGGGATTAAAATTGTTTTTGTCATATGTGCGCGTTACATATCTCTTTTCTTTTATATTATTAAATGCGAAATAGAAAATGGTAGAGAAACATTTTCATATCATTATTTTGGGTGCTAGATTTTAATCGAAATGACCCAAATGGTGACCCAAAATGATTATTTTTCTTCTTAAGCTCCAATTCCGGTTTCTCTTCTTGAGACATAATATATATCATAAATGGAAGATTATTGTTTAGTACCTGTATTACTTATTCGATTGCGTCTTATTTTTGTAGCCACAAATCTTAAGTTGTTCGTTTCCGAGGGTCTTAAGAGTAGGAAAAACCTTAAACTATCTATATTTATTTCTAGTTTAATATCACTGAATATTTGATTCTTAACTTAATCCTTAAAAATCGGAGGAATCTTAAAAACGAAACAAATTTTACAATGACAATAAATACAAGATAAGTCAACTTACAATAAATACTTTTTCTCTAGAAGCCCTCATTTTCCTGAGCCCTATTTAAGCCAAAGATAGAGCCCGCATTTTTGAGTTTGAGTCATCTTCTGGTACATCTTTTTGTCTTTTTATCCGCCTCAATGGTATAATCTTCCAGAGTTCGTCAGAGGTCTGGAGTATTGGTTAGGAAATATTTTTGACCTGTGTCATAAATTAACTGAGCACGATGCTGTTACATCATTAGCTGCAGCATTAATCTCACCATATTTATGATAATTTAGTATGTGTATTTTGTGTGTGTAGCCTAGATTTGTTTATTTCTTAATTCTCCAAACAATTTCATTTGTGAGTCAGTTCTTCGTTTTATAGCTTTTTGGATTATTTTTGGTTGTGATAATGAGTTTTTGTTTTTTGTCTTGTAATGTAATGCAGTCTACGTCTAGGGCGAATCTCTATATCTTAAGTTTTACTATAGGTTTTCCTTTCCCAATAAAGTTAATTTTTATTAGCCGAATTTTGAGTTGTGTTTTGATTCTCACCGTAATAATTACTGGTAAAGTTTTTCCTACCGTAATAATTACAGTATAAATGCTTGTAAACTAATAACTCTAAACTTTATTAATATAAATGTGTTTTCTTTTCTTGAACTATTCACACAAGCCCGCAGTATAAGCTCCTTCAACACATATATCACATCTCTTTTACAAACCAAATAATGAGGGTAAATTTTATTTCGTTCCAACGACATAAACATATTCAATAAACGACTTGTTGATCCCTACCAAATCACAAAGGATACACCTAAATATTTACCCTAAAAAGCTGACAAAATTTTTCCCATTTGCTACAAAAGCCAGTGGCGTAAATTTTTGAGGATGCATCAAAATTATGTTCTACAGTGGATCCCTAACCCTTTGTCCAGTGTGCCAGTAATTTTGACGTCAAATAGGATTTCAAGAATGTCGCAAATAATTACATGACATTTTAGTTAAATCTGACAGTTGTCAGCTGCATAACTGCATTAGATGAAGAGTGGGAAGCGATTCTTCAGGAATCAGTAACAAAGGACCCCGCAGAAACCTTATGGGAACTGGCTCTCTGTCAAATGCTCTGAAACTTAAGGTTCTGGTAGTCCTTGATGTGTAGAACAAAAGACTCAATGGGCGCGTAGCTCCAAAAAATCATGGTTTTAAGATCTAAGTAAAAATAGAAATAAAACGGGATAATACCCGAAGGTTGGCTGTATACCATCTAGTTAAATAAAATTTAACATGAAGTAAAACTCCCTAGTGTAGTTGGTATATTTAATAAAAATTCTAAAGAAAATTTAAAAATCCAAATGGATTACGTTCAAAACGTTTTCGGACTTATCAGTCCATCATCAGTGAACCTAAACGTAAGTAATCTCACTTAGTACAATTGAAAAAGGGTGAAATTTTGAATGTTAAAAAATTGAAAAGTGTGGTTACGATTACTTACTCTCTGTCCTTGCTAAATAACCACAATGCCAAACACTGGTCAAGATGTATATTCTAACTACATGGTGAAATTTGCTAAATAATTACTTTCAATATTTACAATAATTACAAAGTTTCAGACCATTTAACAGAGAGCCATTTTCCATAAGGTTTCTGCGGGGTCCTTTAATAAGGTCGCAAGAAAAGTGTAATACAATGCAGAGAAGGAAATAGTATTAATTTTGATGTACTCTAATTTTTTATGTTAATTTACTTTTATATTCATTACATAATGATTTTCATTCATAACATGTTTTCTCACATACATTATTAAGTTATCTTTCTTATGTTCTTTAGTTACTAATTTTATAAATATTTGTGTCATTGTAATAAAATTACTTCTGTTCACAATATTTTACTTGTAAATTTACAGTGTGTGTGGATAGACACTTGCCAAACAGCGTAATCAAAAACTATAACTTATTTAACTTTTGAGTCAATTTTCTTGCTCTCAAGTGTATATAAATAAAATAGGTTCTTTAATTTCTATAAAACAAATGTTTGACTTATTAAAATATTGTAAAGGTTATTTGGACAAATATTTTTCAACATAGAAACAAACAATTATTTTCAACACTGATAACCGTTTATCACATTGTTTCTAAAAATAAGTTTGAGTAACTGATTATGACAAGTACCTACTTAGGAATGTGGTATTCCCCGAAATGATCAAAACTAACTTAATAATCGTATTTAATAATTTTATCGTATTAATAATAATATAAATACTAATTTTACTTACTTATTTTTTAATTTTTTTGCTTTTGAATATGGAAAATGATGGTTTTCAATAATCAAAGCTGCAGCTAACGTACGCCCATGGAATCCCTAACAATTCCACCAAGTTTAGCTTTAGCGTTTCAAACGAAAAAATATGTTCACAAATCTCCGTAATGTTCCCTTTGAACTTTACAAGTTCACTGCAATTTGAAAAAGTTCGAGGTGCCTCGCTTTGAGGTTGCATTGATGTCTTAAATATCTAAGAAAATGTTTGCCTTCAGCAAGTACTGTTTTAAATAGTTTTGCGGTCTTTTGTATCTAGAAAGTGCATTACGAAAAAGGGAAAAATCGCAAAATTAACAACAACACTTAGAAAGTTTCTAAAAAGTTTACTGCTAATCCATTGAAATTTGGACCACTGTTGTAGAAAAGTTTAAAATTCTTATATTCAAATTACAATTTATTTTCCACTGCACCGAATGAGTACAGGTGTGCAATGCAGATGAGTTCTAATGTTAACTAGAGTGAATAATGTTAATGGATTTTTATTCCGCGAGAATTGTAGTCATTATAGCGAGTAATATACCCTTCTTTATCTACGGTGCCGCCCAAAATCCCGAAATCCAAAATCCCGACAGCCAAAATCCCGACGGCCAAAACACCGACACGCCAGAATCCCGACACGCCAGAATTCCGACAGGCCAGAATCACGACAGGCCAAAATCCCGACATGCAACAATCCTTGCATAAGTAAAAATTCCGACTTTTGTTTAATACTTTTGTTTAGTAACAAATAAAAAAATATGAAAAAAAATTTAAGAAACGCTTTTCTTTAGTTACGAGTGACTAAAATTAAAAATATTATAAAAAAATCAACTAAAAAGCAAAAAATTGAAAAAATCTAACACATTCGTTAAAGAAAAGCGTGGGGCGAAAACCGTTTATTCGATGAAGATGCGCCACGCTTTTCTTTAACGAATGTGTTAGATTTTTTCAATTTTTTTTTATTTTTTGCTTTTTAGTTGATTTTTTTATAATATTTTTAATTTTAGTCACTCGTAACTAAAGAAAAGCGTTTCTTAAAAAAATTTTAAAAGCATTTTCCATTAAAATCGTTTTTTTATTTAAACAATTAATAAACATACAAAATTTATTTTTATTGACTATTCGTGTATGGTTCCCGCGAATGCATATGTCTGCAAATTTTCATTCATTTGCATTGGACAAAAGGCAGTCAAATTAACGTCTAAAGATTTGACGCAAACTATTGAACTAAATAAAAGCATTTAAAAATCATCGATTACGTCATCGCGCCCAGATGGATGACGTCACTAGTATGACATATATGCCAAAATATCGTAATTTAAAAATAAAAATCGACCTCTTTCGGGATTTTTCCTTAAAGTCGCCTTTTTACGAAATATCGAATTTATTCCTCTCATTTGCATCGTACTGTATAAACAAATATATGAGTGTTCAAAATTTAAAACTTTATTGTTTATTTATGACGCATAACGTAAACAATTAACGTAAAAAGTGAAATTATGTATAGGTTATATCGTTAGCTACAATCCGTAAAAGTTTCAAGTTTCTACATTGTAAAAAACAAGAGAATTTAGGCCTTTTTCCATTAAAATCGTTTTTTTTATTTAAACAATTAATAAACATAAACAAAAATTTGTTGTTGTCTATTCGTGTATTGTTCCCGCGAGTGCATATGTCTGCACATTTTCATTCATTTGCATGGAAGACAAGGTAGTGAAATTAACATCCAAAGATTTGACGCAATCTATTAAACTAAATAAAAGAGTTTAATAAAAATAAAAAACAGATGGCCATAAACAAAAAACAAGAAATAAATGTAATTATATGTTAAAAAGAAACTTATCAAACCTGTCAGGATTCTGGCCTGTCGGGATTTTGGCCTGTCGGGATTTTGGCCTGTCGGGATTTTGGCCTGTCGGGATTTTGGCCGTCGGGATTGTGGCTGTCGGGATTTTCGCTGTCGGGATTTTGGGGTAGACCCCTTTATCTATGGCTGCTTTAATAATTTCATATTTTTAATAACCAACTGTAACCAAAGTAACACATTAACTGCAGAAATAAATACACGTATGTATCTAGCAAATAGAGCGTACTATGGAATAAAATAAACTTTTAGCATGAAACATAGTCACAAAAGAACGAAAATATTTATATACAGAACTCTTAGGGCAAAACCAGACGGAATACGCTGCAGCGCTACGCTGTGGATCCACAAAAGAAGTTTCCGATGATTTACCGTGGGTTCTTATGTTAGCCCGATCAAAGAACAATCTGATCCAAAAAAAATAAAGGAATGATAAAAATTTGGGGATACGTAGTTGAAAAATTTGTAGTTGGGGATACGTAGTCTATTATTATATAAGAAAAAGTTTACAATTCTGCATCCCCTCCATTTTACAAAAATGGAGGGGAATACCCCTTCGGGTGAAAAATATACATTCAAAATAAATCAAGAATTGGATAAAATTACTAATTCTAAGCCACTTTTGTTCTATAGAGTTTTTCCCTAAGTCAATACTTTTCGAGTTATTTGCGAGTGAATATGTTCATTTTTAACAAAAAAAACATGATTTTGGACGGTTTTTGGCACATAACTCAAAAAGTAAGTATCTTATCGAAAAAAAAAAATATATATTCTTAGCAAAAATGTAGCTTATAAAAAATTAAAAAAAAAAGGTGTTTGCATGAAGTATATAGACCAAGTAGAAGCAAAGTTGTAGCTAATGAAAAGTAGGTTCTTCTTCGTCAAATTCCAAATCGAATATTTCAACGTGAAATAACCAAAAAACCGAGCACTTTTCGGGGAAAACTCGTTACAACTTTTTTAAAGTGTTTAAAAAAAGGTTTATAATTATTGTTTAAAAAAAACTATTACATTAAAAGGAAGTGAGTTACACTCAAAATATTGTTGGCTCCTTTTATTTTTGTTAAAAAGAATCGCGAAATAACCCCCTAATTAGCATCCCAAATAAATTTAATCGTTACCGCTTCACAAGTTACTTTTCTTATGTATTCTTTTTATATGATCTGTAATAGGTCTGAATCCCGCGTAAAAAAGTTGATTAATAGCAAGCTGAAAATTTGTTAATAGCTTAAGAATGTCTAATCGGACAAACTTTGATATATGGGAACACTAGAACAGGGGAACACAGTAAAAATTTGGAACGTTCAGACCACGAAAACGGCACATGTGTTTTGTCCGACAGAACAGACTTAAACTCTTCGAACAGAGATTAAACTCTCGTCTAAAAATCAGACTGCTATTTATCACCAAATGGGCGTTTTAATGAGTGGAACATGTAGAATATGTCAAATGACAGGAATTATGACAGGTGATAAATAGCAGTCTGATTTTTGCATGAGAGTTTAATCTCTGTTCGGAGAGTTTAAGTCTGTTCTGTCGGACAAAATAAATGTGCCGTTTTCGTGGTGTGACCGTTCCAAATTTTTAACCTGTTCCAGTGTTCCCATATATCAAAGTTTATCCGACTAGACACCCTTAAGCTATTAACAAATTTTCAGCTTGCTATTAATCAACTTTTTTTTTCATACGCGGGATCCAGACCTATAAGTTTCATTGGTTCAAAGTGCTTATTTTTGAAAAGGCTGTAGTTAAAATGGCTTGAACGGGTAACTGCACGAGTTTATGCCAATTTTGAAAAGCATAACCGATTTTTGTCTAACAAGCAAACAAAAAATTCAAAATATTATGAAAAGCAAAACGTACATTTTATTATTCTTAGAGATTTTTGGTATTGCTAATAATTTTTAAGTTATTTTGAAAAAAAAAGATGAATATTTTTCAGAATTAAAAAGAAGTGTTTATTTTAAAACCGATTTTTTTCAAAAATGTGCAAATTAAATCCATGAAACTTATACATCATATAAAAAATACATAAGTAAAGTAACTTGTGAAGCGGTAACGATTAATTTTATTTGGGATGCTAATTAGGGGATGATTTTCGCCTTTTTTTACCAAAAAGTAAAAGGGACCAACAATGTTTTGAGCGTAACTCACTTACTTTTAATGTTAGAATTTTTTTTTTGAAAAAAAGAATTAAACCTTATTTTTTAACACTTTAAATAATTTATAATGAGTTTTCCCCGAAAAGTGCTCCGTGTTTTCGTATTTCACGTTGAACTATTCGATTTGGAGTTTGACGAACAAGAACCTACTTTTCATTAGCTACAACTCTGCTTCTACTGGGTCTACAGACTTCATGCATACACAATTTTTTTACTGTCTTATAAGCTATATTGTTGCTAGGAATATATTTTTCGATAAAATACTTACTTTTTGAGTTATTGGCGAAAAACCGTCCAAAAACATGTTTTTTTTTGTAAAAAATGAACATACTCACTCGCAACTAATTCGAAAAGTATCAACTTAGTGAAAAAACTCTATAGAACAAAAGTTTCTTAGAATAAGTGATTTTATCCAATTCTGGACTTATTTTGAATGTATGTTTTTTCATCCCCGAGAAAATATTTTTCAACCCGTATTACCCAATTTTTGGAACATGAAGGGGATGTAGAATTGTAAACTTTTTCTTATATAATAATAAACAATTTCAACTAAATATTCCCAAATTTTCATCCTTCCTTTATTTTTTTGGAAATTTTCGGTAAAGCGTGTGTTCTTTGATCGGGCTATGTAGAGTGGACGTTACACCCCAGATGAGCGCTGTGGCCGGCCACAGTCATTGTACAGTCAGTTGTTGAAAAACAGCTGTTCTCATTTTCTTTTGTAAATTACTCCGCGATTCAAAAACATATTCCGGTGTGGATCACTTTAAGATTTGACAGCCAAAAATAAATTGAAAATAATAGTTGTCAAAGTTTTATGCACGTTTTTCTCAAAAATGCTTTTATCAAAAAAGGTGGACATTGTAACTCAAAAACTACTTGACCGATCCACCTAAAATGTTGCATTCATTATCTTTAAACATTTTATCAGGTAGGACTGTCGAGATATTTTTTGTTTTATGCTTATTTTCTCTACAAAAATAATAAATATATTGATTTTCACCCTATTTTTTTACAAAATATTTCCTTATTTTGACTTCTGAGTGATACCAAAAACTAAAAAATCGTTAAAACTAAAAAAACTCAACAGCTTCACCCATTTTTTGTTTTACATGATCCAATGACTAGTTCTGATGTCCACCGCAAAATCCATTTTTTTGGAGTGGTCTGTAAAAATTTTCCACCGCTTATTTTTCAATATTTTGCCTTAACTTTTTTCTGAATATTTTTTGAATTGTACCGATTACGATTGTTTAATTTAAAAATACAATAATTTTACCATAGTGTCAAAAAAATTCACAAAAACTTGCTTGAAATATTGATTTTAAACCATAACCCCCTCGATGGATACAACCTAAAATTTTTTAATGACATACGTTGATGTCATTTATGTACTTTGTAATTTATGATATTTTGTAATTAATATTTTTAATTGTACAACATAATTGCATTTATTGATTATACTAAATATCTTTATTACTAAGTTTTATCAATTAATCTATTTTTTTTTATTTTTAGGTAAGTAAAACAATATTATCTGTAATAGGTAAGTCATTTTTATAAAATATCCTAGTTTGAATATAATCTTCAGATACATTTTTTTCTCCTTTAAAGTGCTTCCATCTTAATCTATTTGAGTGACAATATATTTTCAGCAAAATATTAGATACATACAGTTCTTCCATTCTAACTTTTCCCATGTGTCACGATTCATTTTCAAACAAATTAAGTCAAAACATAAAGTGAAACGAACGTCAATGAGTATATACATTTTGTATACTGTATACTATATACTATAATACACATTGGCGTACGTTTCACTTTATGTTGTGATTTAATTTGTTTGAAAATGAATTAGCGCATGGGCAAAGATAAAATGGAATAACTATACCAGCACAATAATATATACTATCACGTCGTGTATTTAAACGTGTAGAAAAAACGTGTTTTGTTAAAAAAAACATGTAAACAATGCAAAAATTTGCAAGAAAACTGGCCATTATTTGAATTTTTAGTGTTCCTATTTTTCCCTATGTATTCAGACTCACAAGCTCGTTTTTTCAGCTCGCTCGGGTAGTCAGTGAGAGAAATAAACAGAAGAATACATTTCGTTACTATACTCAAAAGAAGATTATCATCATCATCATCATTCTGCCTTTACAAACCCTGTATGGGTTCTAGCTTCCTCAGGAATTTTTCTCCAATCCTGTCTTCCTCCGACAAGCACGTATTCCCATATAGCTCGATCAAAGAACAATCTGACCCCCCAAAAAAAATAAAGGAAGGATGGATGGAAATTTGGAAATAGGCAGTTGAAATTGTCTATTATTATGTAAGAAAACGTTTACTATTATACATCACCTCCATTTTACAAAAATGGAGGGGAATACCCTCTCTCGAAGGTGAAAAATATACATTCAAAATAAGACCGGAATTGGATAAAATGACTAATTCTAAACAACTTTTGTTCTATATAGTTATTTTCCTAACAAGTGCAGAAAGTCACACTTTTCCGCACGAGACTGCAGTTTGCCGAACGACGCGAAGCGGGAGTTCGGCAAGCAGTCGAGTGCGGAAAAGAGACTTTCTGCAAGCGTTAGGAACAATATTTTTTCTACGAGTCTTTAAAAAAGACCAAATCTTAATCAATTAATTTAATTAATATGAAAATACATACACAAATTAATTCTTTGACAAGGTTGTCAAAACCAAAGTTTCAGCATAATTGGTTAGCATGACGACGATCTTGGTTTCCATGACGACGATTCAAAACCACTGTTAATAAGTGCGTTCGCGGGAGCCTGTCGGCGACTAGTCGGCGACAAATTAGCAGCAAAACGCATGCGCACTTTAAAATGATATAAATAATATCGTTAATAGATAAATATACAAGGTATATTTGCCTAGTATAATTTAATAATTAGTTATTAATATTAATTAAAAGTAAATATACCTTGTATGTTCAAAATGGTAGGATGCGGGAAACGGCGAATGCTGTAGAACACCCGATATATATATATATATATATATATATATAAAACAGATGAAATAGAGAATGTGGAAAAATCTGAAAAAAAAAAAAAAAAAAAAAAAAAAAAAAAAAAAAAAAAAAAAAAAAAAAATGAAAAAAAAAAAAAAGATTTTTCCACATTCTCTATTTCATCTGTTTGATTTCGTACGAGTGGTCGTCAAACCATTAACCTTGGATCCTTTGATCACTGAGTGTGTTTCAAGGATCTACATCTCATGTTTTTAAATATATATATATATATATATATATATATATATATATACCTTGTATATTTATCTATTAACGGTATTATTTATATTAAGTGAGGTTAGAAATTGTCGGCGACAATTTGTCAACTGTACCCGCGAACACACCTATTGTCTACTGATTTGACTTTCGAATATTATGTCAAAATTATTTTATTTCATCGAATTGTCTCGTTAATTTCATTAAAACAGGAACACAATAAGATATATTTGAAATAAATTAGTAAATAATATCTAAATATTAGTTTATTGCATGTATTATAATTACTTTAAGGCCATATTAACATATCTAAATTAACACGCGTGCGGAAAAGTAAAAACCGCGTGCGGAAAAGTAACACGCGTGAGGAAAAGTGAAACTTTCTAAACTAAAACGCGAAAGTAGACATTTTTGCACGCTCGTAGAAAAAAGTTTTTTCGTTAAGTCAATACTTTTCGAGTTATTTGCGAGTGAATATGTTCGTTTTTAACAAAAAAAACCTGTTTTTGGACGGTTTTTCGGAGATAACTCAAAAAGTAAGTATTTTATTCAAAATATTCTTAGCAAAAATATAGCTTATAAACAATTTACAAAAATGGTGTATGCATGAGGTCTGTAGACTCAGTAAAAGCAGAGTTGTAGCTAATGAAAAATAGGTTCTTCTTCGTCAAATCCCAAATCGAATAATTCAATGTGAAATAACCCAAAATCGGAGTACTTTTCGGGGAAAATTCATTTCAACTGTTTTAAAGTGTTTAAAAAAAGGTTTATTTTTGTTTTTTAAAAAAACTTCCAACATTAAAAGTTAGTGAGTTACGCTCAAAATATTGTTGGTCCGTTTAATTTTTTGGTAAGGAAAATCGCGAAAATCACCCCCTAATTAGCATCACAAATAAATTTTATCATTACCACTTGACAAGTTACTTTGCATATGTATTATTTATATGATCAGTAAGTTTCATCGGTTCAAAATGCTTATTTTTGAAAAAGCTGTAGTTAAAATGGCTTGAACGAGTAACTAATCACGAGTTTAGGCAAATTTTGAACAGCCATAGCATAACCAATTTCTGTCTAACAAGAAAACAAAAAATTAAAAATATTCAAAAAAGCAAAACGAATATTTTATTACTCTTTGAGATTTTTGGTATTACTATAAATTTTTAAGTTAATTCCATAAAAAATTCCATTTTTTTCAAAATAAAAAAAAAGTTTTATTTTAAGACCAAATTTTTTTCAAAAATGAGCATTTTGAACCAATGAAACTTATAGATAATACAAACAATACATAAGTAAAGTTACTTGTGAAGCGGTAACGATTCATTTAATTTGGGGAGCTAATTAGGGGGTGATTTTCGCGTTTTTTTAGCAAAAAATAAAAAAGGCCAGCAATATATTGAGCGTAACTCACTTATTTTTAATGTTAGAAGTTTTTTTTAACAAAAACACACCTTTTTTAAACACTTTAAAAAAGTTGTAATGAATTATTCCCGAAAAGGGCTCTGTTTTTGGGGTATTTTAAATTGAAATATTCGATTTGGAATTTGATGAAGAAGAACCTACTTTTCATTAGCTACAACTCTGCTTCTACTGGCTCCACACACCTCATGCGTACACCATTTTTTTCAGTTTTTTATAAGCTATATTTTTCCTAAGAATATTTTTTTCGTTAAAATACTTACTTTTTGAGTTATCTGCGAAAAATCGTCCAAAAACATGTTTTTTTTTGTTAAAAATGAACATATTCACTCGCAAATATCCCGAAAAGTATTAGTGAAAAGACTCTATAGAACAAAAGTTACTTAGAATTAGTCATTTTATACAATTTCGGACTTAATTTGAACGTATATTTTTTTCACCCCCGAGAAAATATTTTTTTCGCCCTGTATTTCACAATTTTTGTAAAATGGAGCAGGTGTAGAATTGTAAACTTTTTCTTATATAATAATAGACAATTTCAACTACCTATTCCCAAATTTTCATCCTTCCTTTATGTTTTTGGAGGTTTTCGTAAAATTTTGTATTCCCTGATCGGGCTAATATACCTCATGTTTTCATCGATGTTGTTTTTTGTTTTCATCGAAGGAACAACCATTTTTCAAATAATTAAAAACTTCTTCGCCACTGGTTTATGTCATTGCGTTGCGTACGCAATTATAAAAAATATGTTTATGATTAAAAATAATAACTAAAATTTCTACAGCATTATCAGCCAATATTGTTAATACGTTTTCATCGCGAACATATTGTATCTTTGCAATATTCGGTGTCATCAAAATATTCAAAACAAATGGTCGATTTGCATCCATAATTAACGCCATAACAAATTTAAATAGAAATAGAGCTTTGTAATTATATTTCGCCGCAAATTTATCGACCGACAATTATTTTTTAGCTTCCAGCTGTCCTCATTATTCAGAATTAATAGACGGAATTAACTTCATAGAAAAAGCAGTGCGTACTCTATTTATGGTATTATTGGCATGGATTAAATCGTTTTTTGAAAACTGGAAACACTGTAAATAAATATTACAATTACAAATGATACACACACACACATTACACACATACATTAACACACATCTTCAATACAACAGCCAAGAAATACAATATGATAATTTCAGCAGAAAAAAACAAATGTATGGCAACATCTAAATACCCACTACGATGTAAAATCGAAATTGATGGGAAAATAATAAAGCAGGAAGCAAGGTATATCTGGGAATAGGTATAACTAGTTACGGAGATGTTGAAAAAGAAGTACGACAACAAAGCTTAAAAGCAAGTAAAGCGGCGGGATAATTTAATGACACAATCTGGAAGAACAAACACCTAAGACAAGACACAAAAGCAAGAATCTATAAAGCAGCAATTATACCTATTTATCTATTAGACACATCTAAAACGAGAAGACTACTAGAAACAACAGAGATGAAAATACTTCGACGAATATCAGGGGAAAGTCTGTTGGATAAGGAGAGAAGCGCAAACATAAGAAGAGAATGAGAAAACATAAATGGATGGGTGACAAAACGGAAACAGAAGTGGAACGGACACATTAGTAGAATGGCAGAGGATAGGATAGTGCGAATAGCACGAGATAAGTCACCAAATGGACGAAGAAGTATTGGCAGACCAAGAAAAAGATGGTGCGATAATTTAAACAATTTAGGAGGCTAATATTGAAGAAGAAACAGGCTTTAAAGCCTGCATACAAGAAGGAAGAAGAAGATGAAGAAACAAATAATTACAACTTATTAGAAAGAAACTACCTTTACTAATAAACGAACACTTTTCCTAGTAATACAATACGTAATGCAATTATATAGACTTGCGAGAAGTGGATCTTATTTCATACAGCACAAAAGATAGAAACCGACTCGATTCCAGTCGCATTTTTGTTCATAGCCATCAGAGTCACTGTACATGCCTGTGTGAATCCCACAACCTATTTGGAAAAACAGCAAAAGCTATCATTAATAAAACCTCTCTTCTTGTTGCCGTAAAACAAACTTTAATTCTCCGTGAAAAGTCTTCTAGAACAGCTCGAATATACGGCCTACCCAAACTTTACAAACCCAATCTTACCAAAACTCTTTAACCGAAAATGATTTATCTTTCCTCAAAAATTCTTTTTATTTCTTCAAACTTCTCAAACAATATCCTATCTTACCCTCAGACAGTATATTAAGTTTCGACATCGTTTCACTTTTTAACAACATTTCTATAGATGAAACCTTAAATATTTTGGAAACTAAATACAGTATCCAGCAAGACCACTTATCTCTCATTAAACATTGCATGTTCAACACTTTTCATCTTCCAAAATAAATTCTACAGACAAATTAATGGTGCCCCAATGGGCTCACCACTCTCTCCAGTAATTGGCAATATCTTTATGGAAGACTTCGAGACCCGAGCACTATCCATATCTATGCTTAAACCCACATGTTGGCTACGATATGTTGACGATACGTTCGTCATTTGCCTCGACGGTCTCATAAAGAAGAACCAATTCCATGGTTTTCATCACTCTGTTTATCGAAAACCCACCCATACCAACCGCTACTTACATGTCAACTTCATCCACCTTCACAAATTATTTCAGTCATTAATACCCTTCTCTCCAAATCAATACGCCTTTCCGATGATCCAAGTAGATCTACTGAGATCTCTTCTTTAAAACATAGTAGCATCCACAAACTTCAATCTCCCGTTCAATCCTAACCCGAAGACTCAGACCCTGATTATACGAAAGCTTTTTTTTCCTTACATCAAAAGTTTTACTGACAAAATCGACAAAATTCTCAAACCACTAAGAATAAAGACAAAATTTACCCCCCAACAAAAACTTTCATCTCTTGTCCGATGAGTCAAAGACAAACACAAATGAACAATACAGAGTTTATGAAATTCTTTGTGCAGACTGTCCCCGATTTTACATAGTCCAAACCAATCGTAGAATCCAAAATAGGATTTATGAACATTTCATATATGTTCGCAATTGCGATTTTATTTTAGCTCTAGGCCAACACCATCATCATACAGGTCACAAAATTGACTTTGAACTAGTTAACTTGGTCTTTATTTTGAATTAAATCCAGTCTTATAAAATATATTCTGCTTAAAGTTTGATTATCAATACTTCTTTAATTCTATCTTATCATAAACTTTGTTTTGTTGTTGAACACCTTGGCTACCAACCATTTAAACTAATAACTTGTAATTTTGTACCAAATATTATGGTACCATTAGGTACTACAGACGCCATGAACGCCGGCGTCTCACACGGTACTACAGTTACAGTCATATTTTGTGTGAGATGCCGGCATCTCACACGGTAGCCAAGGTGTTAATTTTATGTATACTCTAGCCAGTAGCAGTTCGAGATCGTCTAAAATTTTGTTTTACTTAAGAGTTAATTTTGAAAATTAACTCGTTTTTTTATACACATACTTTTTCCAAAAAGCTGTGCAGCATCATTAAATGTGAATTAAAGCAAATTCCGCTGGAGGCAAGCGGGAAAATGGAAAGAAATCTCTCGATTGTCGACTAATACTCAAAAATATCGGGCTCCTTTAATGTATCTCGCCAATAAACATAAAAGAAAATGGCCTGAAAAGCTTGTAACTCTTACTGAAAAATACTTGGAAAAAAAGATATCCTCTCGGTAACAGAGCGCCGCTTAAATCGTTGCAAATCGGTAAAATATTGGAAAGAAGCTTTCATCTGCAGGCCGACCCATTGAAACCAACTTGGGGTGCAAGGGTGGAGAATTTTATTTTTTATAAGGCAGATCTGATGGTTTATTTTCTTTTGAATATGTTACTGGACAAAAAATCGCGTAAGTACATCTTCACATTTATAATTATTGTAATGCTTATAATATTTCAATGAAAGTTTAATATTATAGAGCAGGAGTTCTCGTGTCTATAAAATTGTAACAATTGTATTGTAACCCACAGAAAGTTGGCTATTATCTTTTTTTTATTAACTCCCAGTATATTTACAATCTGTCACATATCATATATAAAGGACAATAAGTAAATGATCGGATATTTACATTGGACATGCAGGAAATATTTCCAGTGAATTCCAGTGAAAGCGGCGCACTTCACCTATGGTGTTAAATAGATCACTCGCGAGGGGGTTCACATGCGTATTCATTATATCCCGATCTTTTTCACTATGTCGTTTTATTTCACTTTTGATGGTGGGGATTTCTAAGTCTCTTTTTATTGCTGTATTTGGCACGTACCAGGGTGCATTGACTATTATTCTTAAAACCTTATTTTGGAACCTTTGAAGTATTTCTAAGTTTGAATGTGACGCTGTGCCCCATAGCTGGATTCCATATGTCCAGATTGGTTTTAGAATTGATGTATATAAAAGTATTTTGTTTTGAATGGTCAGTTTAGATTTCCTGCCGATAATCCAGTATAGTTACTGCAGTCTAAGTCCTAGTTATGTTCGCTTGTTGAATATATGTGTCCGCCATGTGAGGCGTTTGTCTAGGTGCATGCCTAAGTATTTCACACTATCAGCTTGTGCTGTTATTTAGTTTCACTGGTGGACACTGATATCTTTTCATCGTGAAAGTAACGTGTATTGATTTTAATTCATTTGCTTTTATTTTCCACTTTTTTAGCCATACTCCTATTTTGTTCAAGTTTGTAGGTTTCTTGTAGCTCCTGCAGGATTGTGATGGGAGGCTAGTATTGCTGTATCATCAGCAAATATTGATACTGTTGTTTGTTCTGTAGTGGGAATGTCTGCCGTGTAAAATAAATATAATATTGGGCCCAAGGTACTACCCTGTGGTACTCCAGATTATATGTGGTAGATGTTAGTATATTCAGACTGCTGTTTTACTAAGAAAAATCTGTTAGTTATGTATGATTTTAATAATGGATAGAAGTTGTTAGGTAAACCTTTTTTATTTTATACAATAGTCCAGGATACCACACCTTATCAAATCTATCTATCTATCTAATTAGCCTTCTTCGGTCCATCTTTGGACATAGGCCTCCCCAATCCTTTTCCATTCTTCTCTGTCTGTCGCTACAGTTATCCACCTAGAGCCCACGTGCTTCTTGACATCATCTGCCCATCTCATTTGTGGTCTTCCTCTGCTTCGTTTATATTGCCACGGTCTCCAATTTATGAGAATTTTGTTCCATCGGTCTTCCTTTTGTCTTATAGTGTGTCCGGCAAATCTCCATTTCAACTTTGCAACTTCTTGTCTAACATCCCTAACTTTGGTTTTCTCTCTTATCCACTCGTTTCTCTTTTTATCCAATAGTTTTATGTGCAACATTTGCCTTTTCATTGCTCTTTGCGTCTTTATGATCTTGTCCATGTTTGCTTTTGTAAACGTCCACGTTTGGGAACCGTAAGTGAGAACAGGGAGTACGCATTTATTGTATACCTTGGTCTTAAGATGTTGTGGATATCTTTTGTTTTTAAGGATGTAGCTTAGTTTTCCAAATGCCGCCCATGCCAGTCTAACTCGTCTTTTGATCTCTGCTGTTTGGTTTTCCTTGTTAAGTTTTATAATTTGACCCAGATATATATAATCATGAACTTGTTCTATTTCATCTTGTCCGATCCTCATTGTGATGTCCTCATCTGTATTTGTTATGATTTTGGTCTTGCTGTAATTCATATTAAGGCCTATCTTTCCGGCTTCTATGTCCAGTTCTTTCATCATTTCAAACAATTCTTCTTTTTTATTCTTTTATATATAACAATATCTTTTTTATATTTATTCTTTATTTATTCTATCTTTTTTTCTATTTTTTATTGTGCTGTTATTTAGTTTCACTGGTGGACACTGATATCTTTTCATCGTGAAAGTAACGTGTATTGATTTTAATTCATTTGCTTTTATTTTCCACTTTTTTAGCAATACTCCTATTTTGTTCAAGTTTGTAGGTTTCTTGTAGCTCCTACAGGATTGTGATGGGAGGCTAGTATTGCTGTATCATCAGCAAATATTGATACTGTTGTTTGTTCTGTAGTGGGAATGTCTGCCGTGTACAATAAATATAATATTGGGTCCAAGGTACTACCCTGTGGTACTCCAGATTCTATGTGGTAGATGTTAGTATATTCAGACTGCTGTTTTACTAAGAAAAATCTGTTAGTTATGTATGATTTTAATAATGGATAGAAGTTGTTAGGTAAACATTTTTTATTTTATACAATAGTCCAGGATACCACACCTTATCAAAAGCTTGGCTAATATCTATGAATGCGGCTGAACAATACCTTTTCTTTTCTAAGTCATTGCTAATTTGTTTAACGACTCTGTGGACTTGTTCTATTGTGCCATGTTTTGCTCTAAAGCCAAACTGATTATCTGGTATGAGTTTTCTTTCCGTTAATATTGGCTGCATTCGCTTGAGTAGAAGTTTCTCAAATATTTTTAATAAGATTGGGCCATTCTCTAACAATAAAACTACAACTAACTATGGGAGCCAATACTTGTTTCCAGTTCGTTTAACTCAATCTCTCAGGTGTAAGTCTTGTCTTAATTGAAAAAATGAAAAATCAGACTGGAAGTGACAAATAAAACATTATATTAACTAATCATATTTTTATAATACGTTAAAAAATGGAATTTTATTATAAACAAAGCAAATTGTGCCTAAAGCTTTACAAAAATTTGAAATTGATACTTATGGCATCATGTAGTTGAAAGGGTAACTTGTTGATGACTTCGGATGCTGGTTGGATAGATTGTAGTTGAGTGAGTAGATTTCAAGTTGGTGGAGATGCAATGGATCGAACCCGTTGTAGTTTCAAGCAGATATTAATTTTGCATAATATCTGATATTATGCTGGTGTAGTTATCCCATGTGTGGTGTACCAGGAAGTTCCCCCCAACAAGGGAGAATATGAACAATTATTAAATGATGCCAAAAAACCCAGAGAAGATTTAACGATATAATAGTTATTTATGATATGTGTTAAAAGTACACGTTTAAGGCACGCATGTGAAAGTTTAATCTCACTCATTCACACGAGTGCCTTAAAAATGTACTTTTTAACACGCGTATCATACAATATTTTTTCTACAAACGTAATTAAAGGACAAAATCTACAAAAACTTTTACTTGAACTTGACTGACATTCCATTTTTATATTTTTTGACATTACATCAAAATTGCCTACACGGTCAATATGAACTGCAGTGCCTTAAATTTTTTTTAAAACACTAGTGCCTTAAAGTAGCATTTTTAACGCACGTATGGAGTGCTAAAAATAGTATTTTTAACACGGTTGTAGAAAAATGTGTTTAGGAGCAATAGTATATAAGATTCCGCTATAAATAAATGAAAATGGTGCAGAAATAGCTATTTGTATAACAAGGGAGGAAAGTGTTACTTTTCCTCCCGAGAATGAAGTTTACTGTAATCATTCAAGGGAGGAAAAGTAGCCCATGTTACACATATGGTTTTTCCACCTTCCTCAAATAACAAGTCATTTTTTCATTTTTACTTAATTTATTTATATAACTAACCAATAAAATTTATTAAAACTAAAACTAACAAGTAGGTACAATATAACTGTCAACTGTCAAATATAAGTCAAATTATTAATGTCAACATTGTTAAATCAAAATAACAATTTACTGTTTTTTACCATTCTGCAAAATACAGGGTGTTTTATAAATAAACGTTAAAATGTATAGATACTTACGTAATAGAATATAGATATTGTAAAGGGCGTCAATAAGTAATATGTATTTCATGAATGAAATACCATGACCTCACTTTTACTTTTCCTCCCTAGGGAGGAAAAATATTTACCTCCCTAGGGAGAAAAAGTACAATTTTGCTCACTACAATCAGGTCCGGAAAAGTATACTTTCGGTAGAGGTAGGTGGAAAAAACATTTCCCTTCTATTCTGAAGATTGGGCCTTAATCCCGCGTACCAAAAAAAGTTGATTAATAGCAAGCTGAAAAGTTGTTTAACGGTGTAACGGAGTAGCTTAACGGTGTCTAGTCGTCTAGTCGGACAATCTTTGATGTACGGGAAAACTGGAACAGGGGAAGTTTTAATTGAGGAACAGGTTATAGGTTTCGAACGTCAGACTACGAAAACGTTCCATATATTTTGTCGGATAGAACTTCCAATTGATTTGTTACCCTATTATTAAGGCAAGCGTCCACAGACCCGCATCGTACGCATCGGACGCATCGTACGCAACGGATTTTAGTTTGCCTTGTACAGAAACTTATGTAACCGCGTCCACTGATCCGCATCGTACGGATCGCATTATCGATTGTCAAACTAAAATCCGTTGCGTACGATGCGTACGATGCGGGTCTGTGGACGCTTGGCTTTAGCCTCTAATGCAAAAATCAGACTGCTATTTACCACCAATATAATTCCTGTCATTTGACATGTTCTATGTGTCGGACTTATTAAAATGACCAATATATTTGTCGGACAAATATTTTTTCATATATTATATAAAGTTTGTTATCGAATAAACTTAAAAACAACCTGCTAGTTTTAAGAATCATAAACTTGTCAGGATGACACGTTCAAGAAATAAAATCACGTTCCACAATTAAAACTTCACCTGTAACAGCGTTTTCATACATCAAAATTGATCCGACTAGACACAGTTAAGCTATTAACAAATTTTAAGACTGCTATTAATAAACTTTTTTTTGGTACGCGGGATCCAGGCCTAAAAACTGACATCACAGAAGTCAAGAATGTATGATATCACTTTCAGCGGCTTTTATATATTTTTTTTCGTAATTTCATCCGTGCTAACGTTTAACTCTTGTATTTCATTTTTTTCTTGTATTTTTTCCATTTTTGTATTATTTTATGTTCTGCTTTAATTATATTTCCTTGTTTATTTTTGATTTGCTTAATACTTTTGTGTTTTCTCTGTCAAAATTCGTATGATTGTGTATTGAGTTCTCAGATCAATTTCTTACGCAGCTGTTTCTAAAATTTCAACATTACATTTACGTAATTCCTGTTGTCTCTTCTGGATTGCTTTTTAACTGCTATATTTTTTCTTTCTACTCTCCTTCTAGCGCTTTTCCTTCTTCAGTTGCTTCCTTTTGTAACAATTCTTCTTTAATTTTCTTATAAGAAAACAACGCATGGCACTTGGAGAGTGCCGACAAAAGTGACTGCTTCCTATAGCGCATTATTACCATATATGTTCTTCTTCTTCTTCTTCTTCTTCTTCTTCTTCTTCTTCTTCTTCTTCTTCTTCTTCTTCTTCTTCTTCTTCTTCTTCGTCTTCTTCTTTTTGTGTAGACATGACTCTGTCTGTTTTTTGTGTCTCCAGTAAGTTGTCATTCCATAGTTTTCGTGGTCTTCCCACTGATCATCTTATATATGCACTTCTAGCTCTATCCCATAGTGTCTTACCATCGAGTTTTCGAAGTGTTTTCATCTCTGCTGTACTTCAGTATTACGCCATTAATGGTCTGATGACTGTTTTGTAAATTCTGCCTTTCATTTCTTTTCCGATATTTTGCTTTCTCCATATTGTCTCATTCAGGCAACCTGCGACTCTTGTTTGTTTTATTCACTTGATCTTCCACTTCTGTTCAGAGCTTTCCATTGCTAGATAATGTGATGCCTAAATATTTAAACTAATATTACCATATGTGGATTAATGAAATTTTATGGCTGCTTATTACTGATTTGCATTGAGTTCTTTAAAATTAAAAAAAATCTTCAAAAATTTTGATAACTAAATTGGGTAATTTTCATAATTTGTTAAATAATAGAGAATTTATTCCTTTTTTCCATTTGCATTACTATCAAAACTACTAGTTTGTGATGAAAAAATAAAATTTATGTTGTTTGATTTTATTTTATATTTTCTTGTATTTGATTCATTATCATTATTCTCCTTTATTTATGTTTACTTACTTCATTTTGATTAACATTATGTTCTAAAAATAAAACTAATGGTTTGTGATGAATAAACTAAAATTTATTTGATTTTATTTTTTATCTTATTTTATTTTATTTTCTTTATTTTATTCATTATCATTATTATCTTGTATTTATATTTACTTACATCATATTGATTATCATTGTATTCTAAAAAATAGTATGTATTATGTTTGTCATTGTGTAGAGTAATAAGTGTATAATATTGTATGTAAGTATAATAGGTATCATGTATATTATACTGCAAGCGCTTTGGTTACGTGTGAGATTGATTCGGACCCGTGCAAAAACATACAGGCACACAGAGCGTTAAGAAGTATTCACTTCAAAAAAATATAAAAGCTCAATAATCTTGACTGAAATAATACATATCACAAAATATAAATCACAAAATATAAATCACAAATTAATCTGATTTCACCATATACGTACGGCACTGGTTTAACGGAAAAGCGCTTTATTTAAAGAATCCTGTGAATGAAAACCAACATAGCAGCAGCGAGCGCTGAGTTATGTCCGCAAAATAAAAAGTGATTGATTCGCTAATAGGGTCCTTTTTTCTTTCGTTGTAAATAAACCTCAGCGGTTAGGCTTGAAAAAAGCAGCACAACGGCAGTTTGGTGTCCTGGTAACTTATTTTTATGAGTTATTCTTCCTACATGTAATTAGTCTGCTAACCTAAACAAACAAGTCTGCTAACGTGGTACAATTTAAAATCATTTAATCGATGCAGTGATCTTTGTCGGTCTAAAGTCACAGTTCCATTCAATTACAATTTAAAATCATTCAATAGATGCAGTGATCTTTGGTAGTATAACGTCACCTGTGACATCATAAAATTTTTTGTAACATTCTATCTACCACAGAAAGTTAGGGGTTAATGTATAACAATAAAACTCCAACTAATTATGGATGTCAATTCTTTAAGGCCTCATCTAGCTCAGTCACTTTGTAAATTTGTCTTATCCTATTTATCTAAGGAATTCTTATCTAAGTTCTTTGGAAGGCCAAAAAACCAGAATGAGAAATATTGTATTAGCGACATCATACGTTTTAAGATTTCCATGTCATGTTTTCCAAAATCACAATTTTAATAAAATCATCAACAGGGCTTTTCATTCCGGATGGAATGTTTGCCGCTCTTACTTAGAGCTCTCTGATTCGCTTATTGCGGTGAATCACTCCGCATTTCACTTGTGTGTTGTCAAAGTTTGTTGTATGACTTGGCTTTCGTTACAATTTTCTTCCACTCCTTTCGATATGTCCGTAGTTCCCTCCAGTTTCTCACTTTCAGAATTTTGATATCTCTCACGACTTGGTCCTCCCATCTCTCTTTTGGTCTTCCCATTGGTATTTCAGTTTCTGTTTTCCATCTGGTGATGTTCTTAATAAGTAGGTTGTTTTTCCTTCTCTCTATGTGTCCCAGCCACCTCGGTCTCTGCGCTTTAATGAATCAAACTATATCTTCTCCCTTCATTATGTCTCTTAGTTCATGGTTCATTCTTCTTCTCATTTCTCCGTTGTCCATTCTTATCGGGCCCATAATCCGTCTGACGATTTTCCTTTCCAATATCCTCAATTTTTCTTCATCTTTTTCCGTGAGGCACATTGTCTCAGCTGCGTACGTAACTACTGGCCTGATTGCAGCTTTTTGGATTTTTAGTTTTGTATTTCTGGAAAAGTTCTTGTCCTTCATTATACTATGATATCTCCAGTATGTTTTGTTGCCTGCTAATATTCGCTCCGTTACTTCTTCACTTCTCTTACTTTGGCCATTCATTGTTACTCCCAAATTTTTAAATTGTTGGACTCTTTCAAAAGTGTAGTTTTATATTTTTATTTCTCTCGTCCTGTTATCTTCTCTTCTAGAGCAGAGTAGATATTTTGTTTTAGTCCAGGAACCGAAGCATTTCACCTCGCAATTTTTACAGAATGGATCGATTTGCTTGAAAATTTGTGAATAAGTAGTGGATAGTTCAAGGATCAAAATCTATATGATGCCGAAAGGCGCTTTTACCACGGGGTCGGTTGCCACCCCATCTTAAGGGTGGAAATTTTTTATTATATTTTGACTGCAAAAGTTGATAAAAACATTCATTCTAAGCAAAAAATGTTCTATACATTTTTTTGATAAAATTAATACTTTTCGATTTATTCGCTATCGAAAGTGTTAGTTTTATATAGAAAAAAATCAATGTTTTTCGATATATACTCATTTACCATTCACTCAATTTTTGCCGTAGAAAAAATTTTTTCAAACCAAGTTCTTGGGAATTAAATCTACAATTTCATATTAAAACATTTTTTCGTATATCTGCTGCTAATCTTTCTATTTTGAAGAAAATGGCATTTTTTACCAAACTACAAAAAGTCGTTATTCGCTTTTAACTCTTAGTTTTTTTAAAACTAATCATTCTAAGCCAGTCAAACTTTTAAAATCTATTAATAATACATAAATAAAGAAGAATTAATAAGGCCAATGACTAAAAGCAAAGCTAACTTACATTATTATGCTCCAATTGCGTTTCTTTTTTTTTGAAAAAAATATATTGATTTTTTAACCGTAACCATTTTAATTTTTATCTTAGAAAATTTGTTAAAAAATAATTTGGTAGGTTTTTACAAGATCTATAAGACTATTAATACCAAATCCTTTTAAAATCCTCAGTCGCAAAAAGTGGTGACTTTGAAAGGGTTGGTAAAGGTGATTTTTGCATGTTATTACAAGTTTTAATTGTCAATAGCTCACTCAATTTTTACCATAGAGAAAATTTTTGCAAACCAAATTCTTGGGAATTAAATAAGCTACAATTTTATATTTAAATATTTTTTTGTATCTCTGATGATAATCTTTCTATTCTGAAGAAAAGGGAATTTTTTACCAAACTTCAAAAATTCGATATTTGCTTTTGACTCCATTTTTTTAAAAACTAATCATTCTAAACCAGTTAAACTTCTAGAACCTATTAATAATACATAAGTAAAGAAGACGAAATAAGGTCAATGACTAATTTTAATCAGGTTGGTGATTAGGGGTTTGCTTTCGATCACTTTTTCGCTGAAAAATATAGGGTCTGACATTCTTTTCATTATAAGCCACCTAATTTTTGAGCTAAAGACTTTTTTTTTATTTCTGAAGATAGATATTTTTAAATACTTCAAATTAGTTTAAGCAAGTGATCCTCGAAAAATGCATAGTTTTCCCGTCTTTTGACTTTGAAACTACAATATTTAGCATTTGCCGAAGAAGACCTAACATATCATAAAGTATAGCTCGATTACTATTGGTCTTAAAAAAAATTTAAAAACACGGTTTTGTTGATTTTTTCAAAAGGTACATTGTTTTAAAGCAAAGTTGTTTTGATAAAACAAAAACTTTTTGAGTTATTTGCAGAAAACTGATTAAAAACATTAATTTTTTTAATATAAAACTAACACTTTCGATAGCGAATAAATAGAAAACTATTAATTTTATCAAAAAAATGTATAGAACATTTTTTGCTTAGAATGAATGTTTTTACCAACTTTTGCGGTCAAAATATAATAAAAAAATTTCGCCCCCGACATGGGGTGGCAACCACCCCCATGGTAAAAGCACCTTTTGGCATCATATAGATTTTAATCCTTGGACTATCCACTACTTATTCTCAAATTTTCAAGCAAATCGATCCATTCTGTAAAAATTGCGGAGTTTTGTGCTATTTTAAGCTTCATTACTTGGACTATTTTTCCTTCGTTAATTTATAGACCTCTATTTCGTGCTTTCCTTGCCAGGATTGTTACTGCTTCTTTTAATATTTCCTTGTTTCTTCCCATAAGAACTATTATCATCTCCATATGCAACTATTTGTGTTGAGGAGTGGGCTATAGTTCCTTTAATTTTGCTGGCCTTGAATGTTCCTTCTACTGCTATGTTGAATTTTATTTTTTTTGCCATGACAATTAAAAAAAATATTAAATAAAAATAGCGAATTGACAAGGATCAAATGAATATAATTATTAAGAAAAATCTTGGTTGAATTACATTAAAGATTCTAGCTGCATATAAGTTTAACAAAGGTAAAAAGACACGTGTGTTGGAGATTAGGTTATGTATAAAAACGAATATAAAAAATCATGTCAAATAGATAAAAGATGCAGAAAAAAGAAGACCAAACTTGTTTATATAGAAAAAAGCCATGGCAGAAGTTCAAGAGTTGTTAACTGACAAGTATATTTTGTCGTCTGGAGTTAGGCTTAGACATCGCAGCCATTTTACATATTATGCCTATGATTAAGCTAGGTGTTACATTTGAGCGCCAACTATTTTTAGAAAAAAATAGTAAAACAAAACAGAAGGTTAACAAATAAATAAAGTCAATAGAAATCGGAATAAAATTAACAAACGTGTGATGTTTAAATTTTAACAAAATGTATTTATATAAGGTAGCGAACCGTTGAGGAATATCCATATTGATCTCTTAAAGGCGACAAAATTTAATATTATAGGCTACATATTAATATATCTCCAGGATATGTTGGCTATATTAAGTGCGGTATTACTATAGATAATATTAAAAATTCTATGACTATGTTGTTAATATAATGCGAATTCAGGTGCCTATCTAATCATAGTGATTATATATGTGGAAACGAGAGCACATATGAAGTGGAACTTAACAGAGAATAAGGGACCTCCCTAATAACTAAGGGAGGTATATGTTTAGCAGTGGACACTATAAACTGACTAATGAGGATATTATGAGATAAGTTAAAAACATCCTGTACAAAACATCATGGCATGAAGCTTCTTGGTTACAAGCATATTTTTATTGCTCTCTTGAATAGTTTTTACGTATGGGAGAGCAAGTTAATAGTTTATAGTGTTTCAAATCACGTATATCTCCTCTTTTGGATAAGTAAAATGATTATAAAATTACATCTCTGAATTTTAAATGAACTGAATCTTACTTACTTACTTACTTACTTTTTTCCGGGGTATCTTTTTTCCCAATCATTGACGGAATGGGACGTTTGTTTCATCGCCGCCGGTTCATGGCTGCCTTTTCGATGTCGCCGATTCATCGCCGTCCGTTTCATCGCCGTTCTTTTAATCGCCAGTTAGTCAGTTGATTTTTTATTATGGAAGATGACACGACACGAAGTTAAATTCAGTTCAAAACTTATGACAATTAAAAAGATAAAAAATAATATTATATTTACTGATCTATTTTTACTTCCCCTACATTTTATACTAAATAATACCAAATTTGTAGTGTTAAATGACCATTGTACAAATATACCTATATGTTCAAATTTATGTATATAGTGTTAGGTTAGGTTAGGTCATTTCCTAGGATTAATAAATAATATTAAAAAAATAATAAGTGTAACTGTCGAAAATTCGGAAATAAATCAGTTAGCGATTAACTGACTGGCGATGAATCGGCCGGCGATGAATCGGTCGGCGATAAATCGGCCGGGGATAAGTCGACCGGCGATGAATTGGCGATGGTGATGAAGCGTCCTAGACCCAATGATTGATCACCAAAAATACCCTTTGGTGATTGACTGGTGGGGACCATATTTTTTACGTGATCATTTTACTGGCGAAGTGTATTTACAATAATTACTGAAAGACGTAATTAATGCTGGTATTTTATTAAAAATTATCAACAACAATATGATGAATATCATTTGATTTTCAACAGGACAGTGCTCCCTGACATTGCACTTTATTTTTTCGCCAATATTTAGACCAACATTTTCTATGAGATTGGATTGAGACGAGAGGCTGCTTCGAATAGCCTCCTCGGTCACCAGATTTGTCTCTCATTGAGTTTTTGTGTGAGGCAACCTAAAACGTAAAATCTAGAGAAAAGCCTTCTTACCTTTAGAAGATGTACGTCAGCGAATTGTCAACGAATGTCTACGAATCTCTCCGCAAATGCTTCGGAATGTGGAAGAACGTTGCGAACAAATTTTTATCATTGTATGGATGCCCGACGTCAGCACTTTCACCATTTAGTCAACTAAGAAATAAGTAACCAGCTAAAAATATTAATTTTAAAATGTATTTATTTTTAAATAAATCAAATACAGTCGTGGACCGAATTTAAAAATTTGAAGATTAATAATTGATAGGGAATTCCCAAAGCGATATCTTATTTGACCGGCATTCCCGATTTCCCCCTCTAATAAAAAATTGACCTGTCGCTGAGTTTTTCAAAAATGTTGTAGTTTCTAATAATGACTCTGTTTCGTTTTAGTAAAAGTATATCCGAAATTAAAAGTTTTCTTACTTGTAACTTTTTGAGCTAAACCTACGAATCATGTTATCCATTAATAAAATTACCTTAGTGTCATTATTTATATGTTTCCATCGCATTCTTCCTATCCATTATTCATATTAACTATAGAGTATTTTAATACGATTAAATTCAAATGGTGTTTGTATGTGAATATCTTTTTAGACACCACATAAAGGGGTGATATGAATATGATAAATATTGAATTGCTTTTATAAGTGTAAAAATGCATTTTATAATATGCATTTAAAAAAAAACTTGATAGCAGTTATTTTATTAGTATAGTATATTTCTAATAAAAGTGTCTGTGTGTTTAACCCGGAATGGGACGTTTCATCGCCGCCGGTTCATCGCTGCCTTTTCGATGCCGCCGATTCATCGCCAGTCCATTTCATCGCCGTCCGTTTCATCGCCGTCCGTTTCATCGCCGTCCGTTTCATCGCCGTCCGTTTCATCGCCGTCCGTTTCATCGCCGTCCGTTTCATCGCCAGTTAGTTGATTTGGTGTTATGAAATGACACGACACGACGTTAAATTCAGTTCAAAACTTATGACAATTAAAAATAAAAAATATAATAATTTACTGTTCTATTTCTACTTCCGCTAAATTTGATATTAAATAGTACTAATGTTGTTCTGAAGCTATTTCCTTGTGGCATTTTTATAATTAAGTATTTTCTATGGGAAATAAGCCACAATTTTACTAAAAAATGAATTTATTAACGTTTCGAAACCCAAATTAGATACTTAAAAATATAAATACTTAGCAACAACATTTTTGTTTATTTTAATAGTATTTTGTATTTTGACAACGAAACCCGATTTGGGCTTCGCAACGTTAATAAATTCATTTTTTAGTAAAATTGTGGCTTATTTCCCATAGAAAATACTTAATTATAAATAGTACTAAATATGTAGTGTTAAATGGCCTTTGTAGAAATATATATGTTTAAATTTATGTAACGTTACGTTAAATTAGGTTAGGTAGGATCATTTCCTAGAATTCCCAATTGATATTAAAAATAAATAATAAATGTAACTGTCGAAAATTGGTCGAAAATTCGGAAATTAATCAGTTAGCGATTAACTGACTGGCGATGAATCGACCGGCGATGAATTGGCGGCATCGAAAGGGCGGCGATGAACTGACGGCGATGAAACGTTTTAGACCCGTTTAACCCAGTCCAGTCGCGAATGTTTATCAGCCAGGATATTTGTCCTTTTTCCTTCGATTTTACCGTTCAAAATCAGCTGCAACAGCTCGTACTTGTCATTTCTAATTATGTGCCCCAAATATGCTGTTTTTCTCTTTTTAATGGTGGTCAAAACTTCTCTGTCTCTTCCCATTCTGTGCAACACCACTTCGTTCGTAATATGATCGGTCCATGGTATTTTCAAAATTCTTCTAAAAATCCGCATCTCAAAAGCTTCCAGCTTTCTCATTAAGTCAACATTAACAGTCTAGGTTTGGACATCCTAAAGAAAAATAGAGTGGATATAGCATTTTACCATCCGATATCAGATTTGCAGATTGAGTCTTTGATTACTCAGAAATATCCTCATCTTCAAAATGGCTGCTCTTGATTGCTCTATTCTTGATCGAATTTTTGATTTCAGATTTAGATCTTTCGTAATCCAGACTCCTAAGTATTTCATGTTGTCCACTTGCTCAATATCATCATTTTTTATCTGGATCCTTGTAATGACTTTGTCCCTCTTACTGAGAACCATGGTTTTTATTTACTTTATGTTTATTGTTAAACCAAACTGTTCCCCAGTATTACAAAGTGTGTTTAGTAGCGACTGCAGGTTTTTCTCACTTTCAGCGATAATGACTGTATCGTCGGCATAACGGATGTTATTTATATGTGCACCATTGATTTTGATCCCTTCTGTGCAGTTTTCAAGTGCTTGTGTAAATAACTCTTCGCTGAAATCGACAACATAAACAATATTAATATTAATTTCACAAAATATATCTAATTTTATAATTAAATGTTACATAAAAAAAGAATGTGTGTGTACTTTGTACGCACGTAAGAAGTTATACTTCTATTATATGATTATATGATTATAAACGAAATTAATATACTTTTTATTTATATTTTATTTAAATATTAAATTAATTTATACTTACTACTTCTCAAACATTTTTATTAAAACAGTGCCAAAAATTAAAATAATAAAAAAATAAAACACACACAAAAATTTTCCGAACATTAATTGTCGGAAAATTTTTTAACTAAATACGTATTTTCTGAAAATAAAATTATATAATAAATATACTTACAATCATAAAATGTATAAAAAAAAATAAAAAAATAAAAGTTTCTATTGGGATTCGAACCAACTTACCACGCGGCTGGTATTTGCGTTGTATTGGGATTCACTCGCATTAAAACTTCGCCACAGAGACAGCTTGTCATTATGTGCGAAGATCGTCTAACTAAACAGATTAACCTTTTGACATTTTCAACTTATGTAAATCAAATTATTTTGATTTTGAATTGAAATGATTTAGAATTGAAAAAATACAACAAAACATAGAGTAAGAAAACAATATATTAGGTGAATATTGATAGAAATTTTGATGGTAATCAAATTATGTAAATAAAAGTATTACATACTACTTATGTATTTTGGTAGGTTCAAGGTAGGTATCGGAGCCCGTATAACGACTAATAAATTTCGCAATCACTTGCGTCGTGCAAAGTGGCTATGTTCAAATATCATAACAAAATTTGATCAACTATTTATAAAACACTTACCAGTGAAAGATTCTTTAGCTTTGAATAAGCGAGATCTGCGGCACTCATACTAGTTACAGTTTGATGAGCTTTCACACTGGCATGCAACAATCATCTCTTCTATGTAAATAAGTCCAAAAATATAATATGAAAACTATTTAAAAAGGCAGTATAACCATTAACTAACTTTTTTGTTGTTGTTTCTCTTCCTACAAATTTTAAAACGCAACAAGCATACATTATAACCAAACGACAGTCCCACAGCTGTGCCACCGCTGCCATATTGGATAATTTTTGTCATGTCATTTGAACATCCAATCAGAACAAAGTTATAATGCGCATGCGCCCGGTCGCTAGGTTTTACCATATAAAATTTCACCGTCATTACGCCCGTAAAGAAGTATAACTTCAATAATGAAAAATATATTTACAATCTATTCCTATTTCACATCCTGTCTTTGACCATCTACAAAAATCCATTAGGACAAGGTAACAACCGCAAGTAACATCGACTATTTGCTTTGGCTCCCATAAAAATGATTAACGCCCGAATTATTTGACATTGCGTGAAATATAACCGCTATAAATATTTAAGCAATCGCCATTAAGCTCATGTCAGATGCAGGCAAGAAACATAAGGCTGAACGCGCGATATTTTTGCGAAGGATGTCTGTCCTTTGCTCCCTTTGCCAATAAGAATTACATAGGGTCTTACGAGGAGCACACGATACAAACCAAATGGTAAGCTTAAGATTTATTCAGTCGAAGTATGCATCGGCAGAAATTTGGATATACACTCACCACTCACTGGCACAATTAAGCGCTCACCTTGTATTTCTTTCAATTTGCAGAAAATGTCAATCTTGGCCCACATTGTATGAAATATACGGTGAAGAAAAGTACCTTTAAGGAAAAGAAAACAATAAATTTATAAAAAAAAGTCGTTATGGCAAAAATGCAATGTTTAAAAATCTTCGAAGAAAATTCAACATAATTTTGAAAATCATAGTCTAATTAAAAAATAAATAAGTATTAATAATGGAAGTTACCGCCACTAACCCTTAGGAATTCTTGGAGCCGGTTCGGCAATCAATTCATGATATCCTGGATATCCGATTGGAGAATATTGTGCCACTCCTCCACCGCAGTCATCTCGAGCATCGAAGGATGTAGGGGCTGGTACTAGTGATGTTGAAAAAGTATCTATTCGTTACAAAGTACTCATTACTTACGAATAACGAAAGTAACGATTACTATACAGAGAGGCCAATCGGTACTTTCATTACTCCGATTACTTCGTTACTTCGTAATAATCGTTTCAGAGCTAGTAATGACTATAGTATTAACTTTGATTACTTTGATTACTCTGATTACTCCGTTACTTCATACCAATCGTATTAGAGCGAGTAATGACTATTGTATCTACTTTGATTACTTTGATTACTCTGACTACTTCGTACCAATCGTAACAGAGCGAGTAACGACTATTGTATCTACTTTGATTACTTTGATTACTTTGATTACTTCGTTACTTCGTACCAATCGTATTAGAGCGAGTAACGACTATTATATCTACTTTGATTACTTTGATTACTCTGACTACTTCGTACCAATCGTAACAGAGCGAGTAACGACTATTGTATCTACTTTAATTACTCTGATTACTTCGTACTTCGTGAAGGTCGTTATTATATCGGAATAACTATACAAAATATGTACCTACCTACTGAGAAATACGATTCTCGATATGATTACCGGTACTCAAATGCGAAAGTAACAAAAGTAATTATAGTAATCAAATCATTTTTATCCCTTAAACAGATTGGTGAAGGTCGTTGCTATATCGGAATACCTATACAAACCTACCTACTGAGAAATACGATTCTCGATATGATTACCGGTACTCAATTACAAAAGTAACAAAAGTAATCATAGTAGTCAAATCATTTTTATCCCTTAAACAGATCGGCGAAGGTGGTTGTTATATCGGAATACCTATACAAAATACCTACCTACTGAGAAATACGATTCTCGATATGGTTACCGGTACTCAAATACAAAAGTAATCATAGTAATCAAATCATTTTTATCCCTTAAACAGATCGGTAAAGGTCGTTGTTATATCGGAATACCTATACAAAATAGCTACCTACTGAGAAATGCGATTCTAGATATGATTACCGGTACTCAAATGCAAATGTAACAAAAGTAATCATAGTAATCAAAGTAACGAATACTGTAAATGATTACTTTATACAAAAGTAACGATTTGTAACGAATACTCGAAAGTAACTATAATCAAGATCACTAGCTGGTACTCTTGCTATTACCCGTTTTTTCAGATTGTCCCAAATTTGTTCAATTGGGTTAAGATGGGGACTGTGTGCCGGCCATGGTAAAACTTAAATCCCGACCACATTAAGGTACTCACGGGTGAATAATGCGGCATGGCAACGCGACTGTGTATCTGCGTAATGTCCTATATGATTTTGGACAACTTTTCAGGGGAGAGTAAAGACTATTTTATTTTGTTTCTGCTCCGTATTTGAGGACTGGTGGAACTTACTGGTTGAAGGCTTCCCTTTTTAAATATATTGAAATATTTGTTTTAATTTCTCACTGTTCCGAATACAGTCCAACCCCAAAATTAGTGATGTAAACTTTCGTTACTTTTGATAATTTGAAACGATTCGTTACTTAACTATCGATACCCGGTACTTTATACTCGTTACTTTCGGTACTTTTAGTTTTCAGGTAGAGTAGATCTACTATATCAAACAAATATTTTTCCCTCTGAACACCTAATGCGCAGGCGTTCTCCTTCTGAATTAGTTCAGGATTAGCTTCGCGAATACACCTTTTTATATTAAAAAATAGTAGTTTTCTGTTTATTACTGTAATAGTAATAAAGTATCTAATAAATAGTGCAATATCAAGAAAACCGTAAACCCATACTCTTCTTTAGTGTTTGCGTTTCACCCCGTCACCGCCTCGACTTATCACTTGAAGTTCTAACCGAGTATCGACATCGATATGCCAATCGACGATGTATTTGTTTTGGTTTCGTGTTACCAACATCTGGGTATTTCGCTTGTTTACTTGTACTGAAAGTAACGAGTATTTCTAAGCGCAGTGACACACACCAGGCGCTCTTAAAATTTTCGTTGCAGCGGCGTTCGCGCGACCCATCCTAAAATCCATCCGCCGCCATTCGGTTTTACGACTTCGACGGCATATCATATATGCGTGTATCGTGGTACAAAACAGACGTTTGAGCTGTTTTCTAGCGAATTTTGTTGTGAGTGTTGCCAAATCTTATTTAATGATGGAAATTACAGACGCGAACTATATTTTGACTTGAACTTTTTACTCCCATATCAAATTATTTTTTTATATGGGACTCATTGTATTTTTAATTTTTTTATCTTATAGCTTAAAGGGAAACTTAATTAGGTACATTTTTATCTGGAAAAAAGTAATCTACTAAATAAATTATTTTTCAAACTTTTTGAAACTAATTTCATAAACAGTCAAACAGAATTTTCAAATCTGTAACCATTGACCAGTTTGACTTGACTTGAGTTATTTGTCAGAAGGATTGACTTTAATAAAAATAAAATTATCAACTCCATAAAAATAAAGATAATAAACAGTTATCTTACCTGATTTGTTATTTTATTTACTATGCTCTACAGGCCTTGTATTTACAATTTTACATAATACAGTTTATACTAATAACTTATATTATATATATATATATATATATATATATATATATATATATATATATATATATATATATATATATATATTTATTTGATGTCTATGTAAACATTGCTGAACTATGGTTCTCCACTATATCCTATTCCTGAAACTTTCTTGCAGTCTTTTTCTTGGTCTACCTCGTCTCCTAGTCCCAACTGGTCTTCTTAGCAGTACCATATTTGTCATTATTTCCTTACCCATCCCCTGGACCCTTCGCTTCGTTATCGAACGTATTCGCTTCGTATACTCTTTATGACTTTGTGTATCTTGTTATACTTGGTTCGTTGTAAAGCATCCTTAATTCTTGATTGGTGCTTCTATGCCAGCCGTCTTCTGTATCTGTATTCTTTCCCCTGAAAATAGCTATCAGTACGTTTCGTTCCCAACTCTCTATCATTTCTTCTTCTGTTTTATTTAGCACCCATGTCTCACATCCGTAGGTGACTGTTGCTCTTATTACGGTTTTGTATATTCTGGTTTTCGTTGTTCTCGATACGTACTTTGACTTTAATTTGAATAATTTTTTTGTTAATATTAATTTGTGAAACATCACCATTTCCCAATTAATGAGGTATAATAGAGGGGTATCAATTTAACACCTGTATTTGCTCAGTGGAGTACTATAGAATGGATAGCCTCTTAGCGTTATGAATAGTTTTTCTTAGGTGATATGCTTTCCCTCATAACGGTGTTATTTCTTGAACATGGCTCTTTAATACTTACTAACAACTCCTGAAAATATTTTTTAGACATTCTTGTAAAATTAAAAAACTTCTCTGGGCCTTTATTATATTAATTTCGTTATATAATGTGTAAAAAATATCTGCGTTTCTTTTTTTCTTTAATCTAAGATAAAGTAAACTTGCATTTATTACAAAAGACAAATCGTCATAACTTTCAGATATCGTATCGTACAGCAGCCAACACGCGACTAAATTTGGCAACAACGAAATACAAATACTTTAAATCGTAGCATAGCTGCCGCTGTTACACCGCGCCATGTGTTTTAAGCTGCCTCGACGCGCGCCGTCTGGTGTGTCCTTGCTCTAACTCAGAGAAGAAGATTTATTTAGAAAAAATATTATAACTTATATGCTGATCAGATTGATTAGTTTTCACTATACAAAAAAATCTAATTTTTATGTCTACCTCGTAGTCGTTTTATAAAAGTCTATCCCTTACTTGGGGGTGAGGTAAATGCATCGGCTTGGTATTTTACCGCACGCCATGCCAAATCAAACAAAATAATCGGCTCAGTGCGCCGGAAGGGCACCCTTTCACCGTTTCCTGCCTTCAGAAAAGAATTTTCAAAAGCGGGATTGCAGAAGTAGGATATTGCAGTGCAGAAAGTGGGAAAGACCAAAGTTCGATATAGTTATAGATATGGATGTGAAAATAAAGTAATGCAGTTGTCGGCGGGATAGTTGAAATGTTGCCGAGGAAATGCAGTGATTTTAAGAACTAGAAGAAAAATATAAAGATATTTTTAGAATATCGCATGAAAGCCGATTTGAAAGGTCTTTTGTGAATATCTGATGGTATACAAAATTTTACTATTACTCCCATATGCACAACAGCCCATAATAAGTCCTGCACTGTTGTTTGTATATAATTTGATCATTCAATTCAAAGTAGTCCTGATTTATGCAAATTTCAAGATGTAAAATTTAAGATCTAATATTAGGGTCTAAAAGATTTTTTACTAAAACAAAAACTTCTGAAAATTAATTTTCCTAGTATTCCCCCTAGAGAAACACTTTTTTCCAGTAAGAAACCTTTTAGATCATAATATTACAAAACCAATCATTATATCGGAAACTTTTATACCTTCTTAAACCTTGCATTAATCAGGACTACTTTGAAGTTAATAAATAAATATTTTCAAATAACTGTGCAGGACCTATCACAGGTAATCCTCTAAGTATATTTCTATCAGATAGTTTTATGGATCCTATAGAAACAAAGATTTCACAACGTCCTTAATTCAAACAGTTTTAATATTGTAGGAGATACGTGGACGATATACGGGTTTGCTTTTTTCGACAAAGTTGATTAAAAATTGTTAAATGTAATAGTATTCTGTACAAAACGTAAGAAGAAAATTGTTTGTAAATGAAATAATTAGGTATTAAGAAAAAAACTGTTCCCATATGGCACCACTAGGCGCGAACCCGTTAAATGTTCCTTAAGAGTTACTTAGTATGAAAACTGCGAAAACAGTCGATACATAGAACCACATCATATTTGCAGCACCTTGTTCTCCCTTGGCTTAAGAATCCAATCCGTGCGCATCTTCTTCTTTAGTTTTGTGGTACAGAAACAACAAGATGATTTAATCCCTCGTACCGAATATCTCCAATTCGAGAGTCACTTCTTACAGCTGCGGACACTCTTCCTGGTTCTTTCGGAGTGATTTTATTGGATACATTTTGATAATACCCCGTATAAATTCCATCTGTCTAATGTTACGACGAGATTTTCTATACAACTTCCATGCACTTTTAATGTTCGCGTCCACTATGTATGTAAAAACAGGCCAATACCATTTTTTTTGAACGGATTCCAATTCGATAGCAGGATACATCGCTATCCATCAAATCAGTGCCACCCATATTATTATTGTATTTTGTAACAATATTTTTGGCCTCGGGCAACAATGATTTTTATCTTCTGTCTTGAAAACCTTTTAACAGGTCTAGTTGGTGTAATCTAAAAACTTCTGAAGGGCTTGAACCAGCATACTTTGAGTAATCAGACTCTAGAACATCATACACTGTAGAAAGCAAATCCCGTTCTTCGCAAAAATCTGCATTTTGCTGCCGCGTGAACATAATTAGACCTCCATCAGTTGGCACAGATGGAATTGCTCTGTTAGTACGGGGTGGATGGTGGATATAAGTGGTTTTTCTTCTATGATAGTGTCTTCAGCAGTGCCTCCGATTCTAGTATCACTTGAAAATACAATTTCCGCGCCTGAAAACAGCCGGTTACGATTTCGATTATCATAACCTTCGTCATCTTCATCTGCCGAATTTTCGTCTGTCAAAATGTTAGTATCTGGAGATTCTATGCAAACGGCAGAAACATCATTATTACTTTCGTTTTCCTCGAAAGCTACATCGAGATCTTCTTTCAAAGAAATTCCTCTAAAAATAAGAAAAGATAGTGAAAACAACACGCCCAGCAAACCGCCTAGCGGTTCCATTTGGGAACACCCATGTTTTTGGCATAATTACGAAAGTAGCAAAAGATGAACTATTATGAAAACCTGTATAAGTTCTTTATTAAAGTTTGTAGAAAATCGTTTGAAAACAAAAACGGGGATAATACTGCAAAAAGTAATAAATAAAACACTTACAGTTGAGTCCGCGAGTCTTTACCCGTGCGTCATTAATACCTGGTGAGATAAAACACATACTTTTTATTTAGCATCATTCTCTTGCACGCATGAAATTAATGACAAACCAGCTGCCGCCTGTTATTTAAGTAAAAACACATGTTATTTTTATGAACGATTAAGACTCAGTGTATTGAAAAGAGATAGGTACAAAGAAAGACGATTGGGGATGTCTTCACATATTTTAAGTACAATTTCTGACGTTTTAGTTTGTTTACTTTTGTGGCTGTCAGTTTGTTGAATTTTTTGCTGTTATTTTGTCGAGTTTTTGCATTTTGAAGTTTTTTATAGTATAAAAACAGTTGTTTTCACAACTAATTTTATATTGGAGTTAGAAATTTTGTGATAAGTTTATGTTATTTTAAGATAAATTTTGACGACGTACAAAGCTAACCTCATTGTTGACACAGTTGAATACTTGTGTTTAAGGTTCCGCCAAAGTGAATAAAATAACGAAAAGAAAATATGTTATTGAATTTTTTTATAAATTGTTTATTTATTTATTAATCAATGATAATAAAATAATGTACTATTAAGCTACTTCAAATGTAGCTGTAATGATGCACCAAAATTTTAAAGCAAAACTTAAATTTGACATTCTATTTATTTGATAACGTCAAATTTTATAATAACCCGTGATCGGAATAATATCCATTTGCCGTTGCGTTCAGTAAATTTCCGACTTATTTCATATGCTTTAAGTGATGACGCACGGGTAAAGACTCGCGGACTCAACTGTACACAAAATGACTGTTCATATTTTGGCACAAACAAAACCAACCGTAAATTCAAAAATTTATTACACGGAAAATGGTATAAAACTAAATTTGGGTTGTTCATTCAAGAAGAGGTAACTTTGAACTATAATAGATAGGCCGAATTTCTCTGCTCAATTTTACCATATTTTACCTAACAAAATGGTAAATAGACTCCGATGCATACGCAATTTGTTAGCTCCATATGGTACCCGTAGGCGTTTATGGGTTAACATTATTATAGATTAATTTTATATACAGTATTACTGTTTAAATTATTAATTTGTCTTGTGCATTTTATTATAGTTTGCTGTATACGTTCTTCTAATCTATAATTGCATAATGTTATTAAAGTGCCAACAAGCTGCTAAGTACATTGCAGTCGTTCCACATTGCAGCGCAAGAAAAAGTATTATGCGGATTGCCGACTTAGGGGAAACCATTAGGTTCTGCTTTGGGATTAGTGCTTAAAACAAGTGTTTCGTAGTTATCTCTATTCTGGCGGGAAGGCTGATTAAAAAGCCAAGAAAACCGCCGTTTTTCACGCTAACGAGGTCTATCTAACTAAGGATTATGCCGGAGAGCCAGACAGACGTTTCGGGATGAGGAAAATCGAACAAAAGAGCTTTCAGAAAATGCACGTAGGATTACAAATTATTAACACAATAAAAGTAGTTTCAATACAATATACTTAAGCAAAAGTATAAAGAACAAAAATGTCTCATTAAAAATATTGCTATGCACATTGGTATTTTTAACCACCCCCTCCCTCTTGGTGATACATGGTGAGGTTTAAGACATTCCTCCTACCCCTCTGTATCACGCGTATTTTTTAGTATCTACAAAAAATCTTAGTTTTTTTTTAAACATTTATAAAATACAGGTACATATAAAATTAATAATAGAATAACGTAATAAAATCTAAATAAGCAACAATAGACTAATCAAGAAGAAATTTAGTTTATTCTGAGTCGCTTTTATAGTGTGACACACATTGACCTTTAGCACGTCTTAAAGAAACAAAGTATTCGTGTAGGACCCAACGGTATCCGAAACGAAACTTACCGAGTACCATAATACATTGTGTCTCTCATTGAATTTATTACTAAGATGATACATGGCTTACTACTACTAAAGTAGGTAAATGCCCGTCGAGACATTAGAACATCAATGAAAGAAAGAGTAAGGGCATACGCATGCATTATTTATTACACACTTCCTAAATGGGCTTGAAAATTATAGTAGGCATATATTTGTAAGCGGCAGGGGCTTACGCCTCTGTATATTTACAGGTTACAGGAACCTATATGTGTGCCGCCATTTTAATTCGATAGCCAATTTTAACACTGCTAGAGCAGTTTGAAATTATTGGTACGCTCCAATCGCCAACTATTGACCCTTGTTTTACTAAAACTGATATTAATCATTTATCTAATAACAAAACCCTGAAAACTTTTGATTTCAAAACTTTCACGAAATTTATTAAAATTTACTTAATGTTTCGGCAGAGTGTATTTCTCAAGTGATGTATATTTTACTATGTATCTGCACTATAAAGTCTCTAAATGAACAGGTTGATGAGTGGGGAGCTGTCTATCTCAAGTGGTTATTCAGAATTACAGTCGAACCCGCTTATTAGAGTACCGGTTATAGGAATATCCCGGTTTATGGAATATAAATTCGAGGTCCCGAAACGTTTCCATTTACCCTTTAATAAATTTATCCGTTTATTGGAATATGGTTTAGTAACCTAATACCGCTTTATAGAATAATTTTTTCAGGTCAACAAATAAATTTTTACGTACAATTTCCTAAAAATTTTAAATTTGCCTGATATAATGGTTTGTCGGTAAGAGCTTCGAAAGCCTGATGTTTTGTGTATTATTATGGTTTGTCAGCTACCTAATAAACACTTTATTACTGTGTTATGAGTAAACGGTCCTTTCCCACAGAAAATTCAATCGTATGCCGACAAGGTCATAAAATAATTTCATTTGTCTACAAATTTCTATAGGTACATTGCCACACACTTATTTTTGCTTGGCACGAACCACGAAGGCTATTTTAATAAGCGGGTTCCACTGTATACCTGTATTTTTAATTTATTAATTTCCATAGATTCTAATAAAAATAGTTTAAGTGATTTATTTTGAATATATAAAGAATTTGAAACTGTACATTTACAGAATGCTTATGATCTAGAACAGGGGTCACAAATTGGCGAACCGCGGTCCGCATCCGGACCGTAGGTTAGTTTTGTGCGGACCGCGATTAAATTCAGAATAGAGTGTTTTGCAATTTTGAAAATGTTTGGCCATGACTATGACATGGCCATAGTACTATGTACTATATTTAACTCAACTTATGTGTGCGAAGCACCTTTGTCAATATAATGAGTTTTATTAAAAATCAACAATTTTTTTAAACAAATTCAAAATTACCTTTTTGCTTCGAAAAATATATTTTTAGGTTTTTTTGGAAATTTTAAACAAAAAGGTCTTTTGTTATTTTTCTCAAATGTTGATAGTTTTCGAATTATAAGCGATTTAAAATCTGAAAAATGCTAAAATACGCATACGCATTTTCGAGGCTTGAAAACTCATGTGTAAATTATTATTGTTGAAGTTACATTCAACTACGTATACATGCATATTATACACACTTATGCGAAATTATAATATTATATAAGTACGTATTTAAGTGAAAATTTATTAAAATTTAATAGTATATTATTAACATAGTTTTTGTTAAATAATTAATTTATTTATTCAGTTAATTATTGCCAACGTCCTAATTAAATACGCCAATCATATAGTGCGATACGCACCATATAGACGCCGCCGCGTCGGCTTAAGGGTCGAGCGGACCCTTGGAACCTTGAAACTGAATGTTTAAACTTCAATTTAGGTACTTGAATACCTCAAAAATAATTTATACATAAGTTTTCAAGCTTCGAAAATGCTTATTTTCGCATTTTTCAGATTTTAAATCGCTAAAACTCGAAATTTATCAACTTTTAAGAACAATGACAGAAGATCTTTTTTGTTTAAGATGGCCCCAAAAATGCTAAAAACATATTTTCTAGGGCAAAAAGGTGATGTTTTGAATAAAAAAAAATTGTGAAACAATTTCTGTCCAAAAATTTCGCCTGGCACCCTTCTGATTTATTTAAAGGAATATTTTTCAACAAGAATCCGCAAATAAACCGAATCAGAACAACCAGACACAGGTAGCATTCAATCCGGACCCCGAAAGTGTCATAGGTTTGCGAAACGGACCCTCAGGGAACATAATAGGGATGTTCACTAATTTTTAAATATAGTTAAATTCAATAGATTACAAGGTATATAAAAACGTAACAATCATAAAACTGTTTAAAAATGTATATTTTTTAAGATAAATGAGTTCATAATGTTGATTTTCTTGGAGGCTAGAAAAACGGTACCCTGCAGCGAGGCTACGGTCTGTGACGTCAACAGTCGTAACGTCTTTGATCGACGACTAGTTTTGTATACTTATTTACTCAGTGTATTTGAATGTGCGCAGTTTTTTTACGTATTTAATTATTAAAAATAAAGCCAAATAAGTGGTGTTTTGTTCCTGGGTGTGTAAATACATCGAAAAACAGTTCTGACAAGATTTTTATTACCGTTCCAGCCAATTTAAACCAGAAAAAAAAAATGGTTTGTTGCAGCTAGAACTTAAAATAACTAACTTAAAGAACTAACTTAGTTAGTTCTTTAAGTTAAGAACAAATAATAAAAAAAAAACATTATAGAAGTTTTCCAGAGACTTTCGGCCTTTGGTAATAATGTAACTGTTCTTTCTGCATTTACATTTTTCAAAAATACTTATTAGCTTTCTCAGGATTCGAAAAAAATGAATGAATTTAAATAGCATTAGACCAAGATTTTGCACCTACCCCCTTAAAGAGTAAATGAAAAAGTTTCGGGACCTCAAATTTGTATTCCTTAAACTGGGATATTCCTAAAAACGGGATTCTAATAATACATACAGTAAAAGTAAACCTTGAAATAACTACATGTGGATGTATGTATGACTTTATATTATATTAAAATCATTAATAATTTAGTGAAAAGATTGGTTGAAATGAAAATGTATAATACCCAAATTCAAAAATATTTTTTACCTTGGAACAAATGTCAACTCGAAATACGAAACAACCGACATAAGATCTAGAGTTGAAAAGGACATAGCAACATTTAACAACATCCATGAGAAATATTTTCACCCATTGCGACATAATATCTCTTCCACTAAAAATGCAGCTGCTAAAATGTTATTATTTCCGGTCTTGCTATATGGCGCAGAGGCCTGGACAATAATGGAAACATTAATGAAAAAGCTAGAGGCATTCGAGATGTGGGTGTACCCACGTATCCTCAAAATATCCTGGGCGACCCACACCAACGTACAGGTATTGCGTCGAATGGGAAAACAAAAAGAAATCTCTTTTACAATTAAGAAACGAAATCTTAAATATTTCGGTCATATCATGAGGCATGATAAATATCGTATACTCCAACTGATAACGCAAGGTAAAGTAGAGAGCAAACGCGGACCCGGAAGAAAAGACACTCATGACTTAAAAACTTACGCCAATGATTTGGACAAAAATCGATCGAGTTATTCAGAAACGCCTAAAATGAAATTAAAATTGCCATGATGATAGCCAACGTCCACAATGGACAAGGCACATGAAGAAGAATAAAAATATTTTTAATACACCTAACCAAGGTAAAGTAATAACCAGCCAATGTATGTATACAATATGCATGCGTACAATGCATGCATACAACTTTCTCTATTTTTTTTTTGTGGAGTATTAAGCATTTATTTTTTTAGCTTAAAGAAGACATGGAAAATTATATGGAATATACACTCAGTAAAGCTGTGGTAGATTTATTTTTTTACAAGATGCCAATAAATCATACACCATTGTTACATCTACACTACAGTCGGTAGTTTATACGAATCGGCTTTCTGAAAACCTTCTTCGGTTTTATTGGTTTATTTTTGTAAAACCCAAAATGTGTCCTTACAAACAGTCTATTCACTTTAAACTAAACAAATTCACTATAAAACTCCACTTTAACCCTGATAAAACAAGAAGAGAACAAAATAAAATGACCTGAAACGTCAAACAGGTAAACAGTAACACTATGAGAATAGCGCGCGCTTGGGGTATGCAACTAGTGACGTCAGGCCAATAGAGAAGCGTTCTTGAAATTTAAAATAATGCTAGATTTCTAATAAAGATTTTTTATAGAAAGGCTTTTTCAATTTTGTTGAAATTTTGGACAATTATTTCTAGGGTGTTTCTTAATCGTTTTACATGTTTGAAATGACTTTTTAATTTTTTGTGAACATCCCTATTGGCGACCCCTGATCTAGACGATGAAGTGCATACGTAGTTAGAATCTGTTTTTCTATTATTGAAAGCTCTTTCGCGTTCTGCTATAAGTTTGTCAAAGGTTGTGGCAGTTTGACCAATGTAAGTTTTTGGACAGTCACCACATGTCAGTTTGTATACACCACTCTGTAGTGTGGTGGTGTAATATGAATACAAAGTTTTGAAAAAAAAATGTCAGTGTTTTGTTATTAAATAAAATGAATTTCCATCAAGTAACGGTCGAATCCATCAATTAGCGAAGGGCTCCACGAGCGACAATTTGCCGGAGCTGTAGCAGTAAAATTACGGCGGCAGCACAGCTGTTAAATCATGGCTCCATGAGGGCGACAATTTACAGCGCAGCGTGCATAGCGTCGCGTCTTGAGTTCGTGGAGTCTTGAATTTTTAATTAAAGGTCCTATTTTTATCACAATTGCAAAGGCATGCGTTAATCTTACAACAAAAGGAATTTTTAGAAGTGACCATATATATATAACGGATCAGTGGCGGCCCGTGAGGTAGTGCCATAGAGCCATGGCACTACCTTGCTAACTATCCATAAACATATTTTTATCTTCAAAACTTTTTAGTTCCTATTAATTTTTTTGTGTGTATTTCTTTTGATTTTCATAAATTATATAAAATATGGCAACTATGGGCGCAATACAATCCCTGCCGACAGCGGAGAGCATTCGACAGGAGAATCTCCTTCGCGCCGAAGTCAGTACTGGCACGAGTAAAGAGAGAAACATTTTACGAGCATTATATGTAAGTGACAGAGAAAGAGCTATATTGGACTATTAGTATACCTTAACATTAGAATCTCTGTGCCAGGCACGAGGGTATGAAGCCAGGTCTATTTATTTTGAGTTTCTTTACGTGCTGGTTTGTCGCTTTTATTATGTATATTTTCTGTTAAAAAGTTTTTGTATTTATAATTAAACTTTTAGTGCATCATGATCGTGGGTATTTTGATAATATTTTGATTATTTATTAAGTTTAATTTATTAACTGACAATAAAGATTAGTATTTTAAAAAATTTTTTGGTGGTTTTTCGCTAGAAAAAAAAACTACAAATGTTATAAGGTGTTGTGGAGCTTTCGAGTTAGCTTTAAGAGGTCACGACGAAAAAGAAAATTCAGAAAATAGAGGCATATTTAAGGAGCTGGTCAATTTTAGCGCCGAATTAGACGACTTAAAGGTTCATATTATTCAAAGTACCAGATCTTTCAAAGGTCTACCTTCTCCGGACATTTAGTTGCTTCTAATTTATTTATGTCGGAGAAGTTTTCTGCTTATAAGCATCGGTTCTCCGAATCATTTCTTAATGAACCATGGAGACAATTTTAATTTTTAAGCAAAACTCGGTTTAAAACTGAATTAGAAGTAGGTACTGTATTAGCGAGACGAATTAAGTACTACCTCTGGGGCTGTTTCGCTATCGGTTTTATTGTAGAGGGAAGGTTTAAAAAGCACATTTGAAGAAACTATTAAACTTTTAAGTATTTTAGTTACCATTCCTATATCAACATCTGAAGCAGAACGCTGTTTTTCGATGTTTACATCGAAACCTAGTGCTGTAGGTATGCTATCTGCAGAAAAGCATTTTGTAAATTGTATTGATAATTTTAATTATAAAGTCATTGAAAACTTTGCAACCAAAAAATAGAAGAATGAACTTCATATATCGTAAACTTTAAAAGTGACATTACAAAAATTTGTGTATGTGTGTGAATAATGAAATAGTATTATTTTTATAAATTGGTAAATAGAGACTAAATCGTAATAACAATTTTCAAGCACTATCAGCAGTAAATGCTGGTGGTAGGTTAAGAGGTTTTTATTATTAATTAATTTACGGAACTGTTTTGATCAATGTTAGACAATTGCTTGGCACCTCAGATCAATAAACTTAAGATATGTACATAAGATAAAAGTATCCGCGCATATTTTTTTTTAGTTTTTGTTGTCAGTATACCTTTTTTTGACAATATCGTGAATCCGTCACTAAAAATTTTGGCGGCTGCCCGAGTTGTGGCACTACCTTCTTAAAGTGGTACGAGCCGCCACTGTAACGGATTGATTACGGCTGTCGCCGCTTCTCCGCCCCCAATTTCCATCTTTTTCTGTCATATGCAGTTGCCTCTTCTAAGTCTTTTGCCGTCATTGCTTCATCAATATCGTTGCGCCAACTTCTCCGTGGTCGTCCTCTCTTTCTTCTTTCAGGAGGGATCCATTCCAGTACTCTTCTAGGCCATCTATACTCTGGCATTCTTTTAACATATCCGAACCAGAAGTGACCATCCCTATATAAAATTTAGGTATTAATTTGTAGATTTACCCTTATATGAAGGACAAAACTATAATTTCTAGAGATATTGAAACATCCGTCTGCGACATGTCCTTGACGACGCGCCTTTTGATCTTGAGCGACAATTTACAGCCCCGTGGAGCCACCCAGAATTATCGCTGTTGGTTTCATTTATCACGCTTCATTTTACTGCTACTACTAACGTCAATTTGTCGCTCGTGGAGCCATTCGCTTAGTTAGGCTAAGGCTCCACGGGCGACAAATTTACGATAGCAGTAGCCGTAAAACGAACTTAAGGTTCCGCGAAACAGAGTAGGAATAGCCGAACTAAACCGACTACAGGACTTGTCGCCCGTGGAGCCTTAGCCTTAATTCAGACAGAATCGACTTGGGTTGGTTCTTCTTATTCATGTATCCTTTCCCACTAGAATGCCATGGAATTATTGCATGATCTCACTTTATCTAGAATTGCTGATGTATGCTAACTCACTGCTATTCTACTTACCAATGACATAAATTCTTTTGTAGTAATTTTGTGTGTACTGTGTTCTGTTTCTAGCACGGTCTGCCTTGTGCACGTTTAATAGCTTTTTATTTTATACGGTCGAAAATATCTACCAGAACAACACAATAAATTTAAAAGTCGAAAATGAACTAACTGACCCAATTGAAGCTGGCACGGGGGGTTCCCTGGGTTATTGTTCAACCTGATCATAGATGAAATAATAGCAAAGTAGGAACTACAAAAAGATACCAAATGGGCAAATGGGAGACATTTGCTCCATTTCTTCTGCGTCGGTCTCTTGAAATTACTCCAATGTATGAAGGCTTTGACAAATTGATTTATGGCCTATGTTGCCCTAGCCTGCAGGAGAGCCGTCAGATACTTTTGGAAAGGACAACCCAGCGGTGTTCATTGTACTTCTGTACAAAGAAAAAAGCTAAGGCACGTGTAATTTCTTGTTACAAGCAAGGGAATCCGAGTAATAATAGTCTAGAGATGCAGAATGTTCAAGTTTGTCCTTTCTGTATCCTCACGTGACGATCGAAAGGTAGATCGAGAGAGTCTGCGTAGTGCTCGAAAATGATGACGCCGAGTGGCTTGATTTTCAACAAAGCACTGTGCTTTTGACTTGCGAGATTCTTATTCAGTTATTGATGTTGAGCTGGTGGTGTCTCGTTATAGGTTCGAGGATACTGTACAATAAATAATGTTCATGTATTATAGGCCAGGGTAATAAGACAAAAATATACCTTGTTCGTGACACTCGAGCAGCCAGGGTACTGAAGTGTTTTTTCGACAAGTAATACCTATAGGAACAAATTGTAACTATTTCCTGCGTAGGATCTGGCGGCCATTTTTATTTATAAACAGTTAACTGTCAAAAAATGGCATTTTTCCCTTTTTTTTCAAATCAATGGAAAACAGTGAAACTTAAGATTTTTTTAGTACAAATATCTTTGAGATTATGGAAAAAGCTTTAAAATGACATATTACAAAGTTTGATATACTCATTTATTGTTAATATAATTGCGAAAAAAGGTCGGAATTGCAAAAAAAATTATTTTCGCAATAACTGCTGTAAAAATTAGTGTACAGGTTTGAAATTTTTGTCAAATGAGGGTTCTTTGGTGCTTAATATGTGATAAATATTTCAAAGCGATTTATTCAATTGTTTAAATTTTATTCGAATTGTTTATCTCAGTGAGCATTTTTTTTGCAGAAACATAAGTCAGGAAAAAATGACGTTAGAACCATTCCACAGATGTCAAATGGAAGAGCATGAACTATATTTTCAACTTAGTTTAAAAAAAGCGAATAAAAAATGCATTTATTAGTAATAAATAATTGTGCAAAAGTATCGTAAATCTTTCCTTATAAACTTTTTGAATAACTTTTTCCAAAAAATTTAACTTTTTTTACCCTGTTTTAAGTGCACAACTACCAAGTAATGTTATTTATATCATAATTGATAAAAAATTGTAATAAATATATATAATTTTTTATATAACAAAATAAAAAGTTTATAAGGAAAGATTTACGATACTTTTGCATAATTATTTATTACTAATTCGCTTTTTTTAAACCAAGTTGAAAATATAGCTCATGCTCTTTCATTTGACACCTGTGGAATGGTTCTAACGTCATTTTCTTCTGACTTATGTTATTGTAAAAAAAATGCTCTCTGGGATAAACAATTTGAATAAAATTTAAACAATTGAATGAATCGCTTTGAAATTTTTATCACATATTAAGCACCAAAGAACCCTTATATGACAAAAATTTCAAAGCTGTACACTAATTTTTACAATAGATATTGCGAAATTAATTTTTTTTTGCAATTCCGACCTTTTTTCGCAATTATATTAACAATAAATGAGTATATCAAACTTTGTAATACGTCATTTTAAAGGTTTTTCCATAATCTCAAAGATATTTGTACTAAAAAAACCATAAGTTTCACTGTTTTCCATTGATTTGAAAAAAAAGGGAAAAATGCCATTTTTTGACACTTAATTGTTTATAAATAAAAATGGCCGCCAGATCCTACGCAGGAAATAGTTACAATTTGCTCTTATAGGTATTACCTGTCGAAAAAACGCTTCAGTTCCCTGGCTGCTCGAGTGTCATGGAAAAAACCTTATTACCCTGGACTATTAGTACAAACAAGTTTTTCGCATTAATTTCATTATTTTTATGTCAGTCAAAAATAACCTGCGACCTTTCTGTTTACCTCTAAACGTTATTGTTGCAGTCTTTAATTTTCTACAATAAAATTTGATGACACCTATATGTAATCTCATTTTGGCAAAAATCGGACTATTTTTGCCATACCAGTACAGATTTGATTTTAAACTTGAAAAGAGATCATTGGAAATAAAAACCCATCGGTAAGACCGGTTTCTGTGTCCAGACCTTGAATAGTCTCGGCCTACCTCACATCTATTCATCTATTTATTTTTAGGTCATCCCTCTTCATTGTATCCATCTGAGTATTGTTCTTCTTCTACTCCTTTTCCTCCCGAACCACTTAGAAACGCGTTCTTGATGGATATTTTCTTTGTCGCTCACTTCACGCGACTACACCCCCTTATAACTTTCTTTATTTCCAATCTTGGTTTCTCCTTAACCAGCAGACGTCACCATCTTAAGCTGGTCCATAAATTTTTGTGAGGATTTTTCTCTCCTACTAAAGCTAGTGGATCATTCTGTTCAACAGATTTTCACCTTGACCATTTGGTAAATTTCAAGTTAAATTTTTTGAAATTACCAATGTTTAATTGTGATTAAATTTAGGTGTAAGGGAGACCAATAACTGGGAACACTATTTGCTTTTATTGGCCACTTTACAAAAAAAAATATGAAAAGAAAACATGGCAATTTATCCAAATGTATTTTGTTTTTGCAGGACAATATCTTTGACACAAATCGCATACTTTACTCTAATGTAAGTTTTTTAAACTATGGTTTGGAGCCAACCACTTGGAATTTTCCCTTTTTAAATACATTATAAACATTGTACCTTTTTACAAAAATTATTATATTGTAACCAGCTTTTAGCAAGATTTTTACATCTTTTAGCTGAAACGTCGAGTCGTAAAGTCTCGGTATATAGTTTCTTTGGGGCATAAATACAAGATGTATCAAATTTGAGGTTAAAAGGTACAGCAAATAGGGCATTCCAACATGCAGTCAAAATTAAATCAATATGGCGACTGGGAGGGAAACATAAATGTTATTCTAACAATAAAACACTGAAAACGTTTGTTTCCTATACTTCCACAAAATTTATTATAACTATGTGACTACAGCTGTTTCGGCAGAGTGCCTTTCTCAAGTGATTTAGTTTATAATGTGTTTGCCTTTTTAAGGTCTTTAACTGAAGAGGTTGAGGAGTGGGGAGCTGTTTGTCTCGAATTGATCATTCAGAATTATATCTGTATTTTTTAATTTATTAATTTCCATAGATTATAATAAAGATAGCTTAAGGCCCTTATTTTGAATATGCAGAATTTGAAACTCTTCATTAAAAGAATGATTATGATCTAGAAGGTGAAGTGCGTATGTAGAAGTGTCTGTTTATCTATTGTTGAAAGCCCTTTTGTGTTCTGCTTTCCGTTCGTCAAAGGTTCTGCCAGTTTGACCGATGTAAGTTTTCGGTCAGTCACCACAAGTTAGCTTGTAGACACCACTCTGTAGTTGTTTTCTCTTTCGGCTCTTATTGTTCTTAATATGCATATTTTTTTAAGTTGTTATTAGTTCTGAAAGCTGGTGTTATTCCTTTCTTTTTTTATGTATCTGGCTATTTTTGTTGTTATCTTGCCAGTATATGTGATAGAGCAGAAGGTACTGGGTTCTTTCTGTGGTGGTGGATAGACTAATTTCAGGGGTTTCTTATGGAGTTTTTGGTTTAAAATTGTATTACTCGTTTGTTCGTTATAGCCATTGTATACTGCTATTTGTTTAATGATGCTCAGGCAAACATAGTCTGATGTAGTCACATAGTTATAATAAATTTTGTGGAAGTATAGAAAACAAACGTTTTCGGTGTTTTATTGTTAGATAAAATGAACTTCCATCAAGTAACGGTCGAATCCATCAATTATAAATGTTATTCTACCAGTTCTTAATGTGTTTTAGATCATTTTAGTTGCGTTTCTTTGTAATTTCGTTTTGTATAAGGATTAGTTTAACATTTTAACTAGAGAATTAATTTAAAAAATAATATGCCTCATTTCTGTTGTGTTTTGAAATGTGGAATGCGAAGTATTCATGATAAAGTTCAGTTTTATCGGTTACCATCAGTGTTACATTTTAAGCATATAACAACTAAATAAGTCTGAGAGACAAAAATAATGGTTAAATGCTAGAAAACGTCCTATAAAAATGAACAGACACCTTGAGGGAAAATGGATATGTATTATTTATTTTGCTAATCTTTTGCTTGTACCTAATAGCAACATATTGTATTGTAATATCTACCAACAATTTTCGAAAATATTCGCTCATGCTTATTTGCTTGACTGCATATAGTTCACGGTTTAAAACTAAATAAAGTTCTACAACTAAAACCTACACAAAATCTACAACAAAATGTTCGGAAAATACAACTAAAAACTGTTAACGGTAAAAAACTTAGGAAACAATGTGGTGCAAAAATATAAACAAATACATTCTTTGACGTTTGTTTCCCAGCGGTGGCATAAACGTCAAAGTCTTGGAATGTCCTATATAAAAATTTATATGGTAGACGTTTGGCAAATATCATCCAGCCTCAAAAGTCCACTGCTGAACATAGGCCTCCTCCCCTCGTTTCCAACCCCGTCTATTCTGCGCCGCTCTTATCCAGTTTTTATTTAGGTTTCTTAAGTCGTCAGTCCATCTTGTAGGCTTCTCTTGTCTTCTCTTAGCCTCCATTCCAATAACCTCTTTGTCCATCGCCCATCTGTCATTCTGGTTATGTGTCCTGCTCATCTCCACTTCAACCTGGCTATCCTTTCGATGATGTCAGTCGCCTTTGTTCTTCTCCTGATTTCTTCGTTTTTGATTTTGTCCCGCAGAGTTATTCCTAACATTGACCGCTCCATTCTTCTCTGCGTGACTCTTAGTTTGGTAGCCGAGGCTTTAGTTAAGGTAAGTGTTTCTGATCCGTACGTCAAGACTGGAAGGACGCACTGATCAAATACCTTTCTCTTTAGGCATGTGGGCAACTGACTTATAAAAGTTTCTCTCAGTTTTCCAAATGCTGCCCACCCAAGACCGATTCTTCTCTTCAGTTCATGAGTCTGGTTATCCCTGCTAATCGTAATTTCATGTCCCAGGTATTTATATCTGTCTACAAGTTCTATTTCCTTCCCACCAATACTGATGTTCTGACTGACAAAAGTTGACTAGTTTGGCAAATACTTTTTTTAAATTTAAGCATTCTGTAGAGTCCTCAGACACATTTCTTTCTTCTTTTAATGCGTATTCGTTTCGAATATTGGCGATCATTCTGGCTATAATTATTTTATTAACTGATGCTTTAAATAGATTAGTTGTTGTTGTGGAGAACCATTTCCTCAGGTTCTTTAACCTAGACAGATTTAATCGTTTTATTTTTAATATAAATTGTGTACTTTACAAAATAAAAAGGCGGTAACTGCTATTCAAAAGCTTCCGGTAATATTCTTATGCCTAAAACGAACACAGTTGTTTAAAGATTGAAAATTTATACAGTAATATTGAACGCTGTAATATGTCTGCAATTATATTCCTGGGGAATATATAATCCCAAATATAGGGCGTTACTTACTAGAGAAAACATATCGTTTGAATTTTCAATGTGGACTTGTGTTAAATATTTATCAATGCAAATAGTAGGTACATTCAACTCATAAATTCGTATAATATATATAGCAACTTGTACTTCATCATATAATTTATAGTGGCGATTAGGTCCTATTCGGTAATTATTTGATTTTCTTTATTGTAAATAGTGTTTTTTGGTGTTCTGTTGGGTGAACCAAATGTCAAAGTTTTCTGTTCGAACTTACTGATTATAAATATAATTCTAACGAAGGATTTGAAAAAAATGCATTTAAATAGCATTAGACCAAGATGTTGCGCCTATCCCCTTAAGGCCGATACACATTAGGCCCTCAAGTCATGATCCGCTCAAGCTCCGCTCACGATCAAGAATTTTGTACACTATTGAGTCTTCAGTTTTGTACAATTTGACAGGAGTCAGAGAATAGGCACGGTTCTTTGCATATAAATTTGTATATGACATGTTGTAAATAATATTGCTTTATGTTTGGATGAAGAAGAGTATCAGCCGACCAATAAAGAGCCAATAATGTGGGTGCACAATATTTTAAAAACAACGAAAACAGATGGGTAGTTGTTTACTCTGTACAAAGGTCTCTGTGACGAAATTAAATTTTTTTATTTGTTTGATATTATGAAACCTAACTGCTACCCCCACTCCTCAGCTAACGCACAAGAAGGGGTAACAAGGGGTGTGACCGGCCAGCTATTACCTTGTCAGGCAGCGGGATGGGTCGTGGGCATTAAGACAACCTAAAGAAAACCATAAATTACGGGTGCCAGTCGGATCCTCGACGGTACAACCCCTAGGCAACAGTGATCTTACTTCTAAACCGACAAGAAGAAGAATATACCTAAGTGATCGAATACTACAACTGCTACGCTATTAAACACAAATACATCAACATAAATAAATCCACAATATATCACAATAATTAAATATATTATTACCTAAAGAAAACAAAAGAATAATTGATTGACTAAGAAAATATCTGGCTGACTCTCTTATGCTGCTTTTATCTATGCAAGAAATTATATAACACAATCAATTAAATCAAATAAACAGTAAATGAATAATTAAAAAAAAATCATTCAAATAGACCTGGACACATGAGTAAGTAGTGGTGTCTTTAAAATCATAAATAATAAATTCGGGATAGACCTTCCATTTCCCATTACACATTTTCAAATTATATTTCAGATTATCAAAATAAATTTATACACATATACACGCTTTATTATCCTGTATATTATGAATTATCTGAGCAAGTTACGGCTAAAAAAGAAATTTATATAAATTGAACAAAATATAAATATTCACCTCTTTTTACAAGCATAACGTTTTACAAACGATTACCTACTTGCCGATGTTATGATACTTTTTACATATATATGTGAGATTGTCAGGTCTATCGTAGTTGCAGTCGACTACAACAAATATTTACCGGGCAAAAATTCAGAATGGCTTGCTCATGATAGTTAATAATATTGAAATAAATGTTTTACTGTATTTTTCCACAAAACAAAAAAAACGTTAAAGACTTACCTTCCAAGTCAATAAACAATATAAATAAAAATAGTTATTTACACTTCTCCAATTGTCCCAACTAGGGTCATCACGTTCGCACAGGACTCCTATAAATCCTATAGAAATAACTGAATAAGTTAGCAATAAAAATAGTTATTTACACTTCTCCAATTGTCCCAACTAGGGTCATCACGTTCGCACAGGACTCCTATAAATCCTATAGAAATAACTGAATAAGTTAGCAATAAAAATAGTTATTTACACTTCTCCAATTGTCCCAACTAGGGTCATCACGTTCGCACAGGACTCCTATAAATCCTATAGAAATAACTGAATAAGTTAGCAATCCACCCGTTCTACGGGAAAGGTTCAGCTACGCCGCATGGTTCCCCCAGAACCTTAATGGAACCACGTGCAAGCGAATCCAGGAAATTACCATTCACCAAAACTCCAACACAGTACTACAGCAAAAAAATGCAATCTGTTTGCAAAAACTTTCATCAGAGATAAAAGTATATGGGAAAACTGTTTCACCAAACAAAAAACCCTAAAATAAATAGCCGGTGTTACAAAAGGTACCACGATCACATGGTCAAATCATGGCAAAACGTAATAAAAAAACACTTACTCAAAATAATGCCGCAATTCAGATTATATCGAGGTTTTTCTATAATTGGTCTCTTTTGATCCAAATAATTGAAAAAGGGTTTGGTCCAACTACATTCACCACCCTTCTAGGTATGCTACGGCCTTTAAAACCACCAACTGGTGAAGAGAACACCTCTTTTCCGAGCGCCGTACAAAAAATAAAAAGACCATACTTTCCACTTCCAACAAATTCCTTCGTTCTATCAAAAGTGTCAAACGCCTACGACGTTGCCAAGCATCTACAACCACCTAGAATACCCGCAGGACAGCCCATCTACGGCATTCTCACATTACACAGTACTATTCCTATTTATACTAAAATACCCTACAACTATTTCGAACATTACTAAGATATGGAAAGTTATGGAAAAACATAACAAAAATAGAAAGACAATCATCATGAACAAATACAATAAGACAACAACGTAACGGTAGGTACTTCAAACAACACCAAAAGTCCATCTGTTTTCCAATTAACGAAATAGATCTACAGCAGACGTATGAATTATAGCTGACAACACCTGCGTTCTGGGTTTTTTGATTAATTAATAATTTACAAATATCAATGTTGTGATGGATATGCACGGTGGAGTGTCGTAGTACGATTTTGAAACGTAACATAACTACTTGTCTATTCCTTTGATTTGTTTAGCTTCGTCAATTTCCATCTGTTTTACTTCTATCTCTCCGTTGTTAGGTATTCAGTTTTCTTTAAGTTTATTTCACATTCCATTCTTTGTATATTCCTGTTCGAGTTTTCTCATCATAAAACTGAGGTTGTGCGATCACTATTTGGTCGTCAGCAAAACAGGATTTCCCATTTTCCATGGTTTCAGGGTTTTTCCAGGAATATTTTTAACAGGGTAGCGGATGTGGAGCAGCCCTGTATTAGTCCCTTTGTCGTCTTAAATGGACTGCTAATATTGCCCTTTTTGATAGCTATTTTGTTATTCTTGTAGAGTGCTTTTGTTGTTTTTATTAACCCGCGAGTAGTCGCGCCGTTAGATAGAATCTCACATTTTATCCTTTTTCGCGATAACTTGATGAAAAATTTTGCAATTTTGAAAATTTTTTTTTCTTTTTTTTTCCTCTTCTTCTTATTTTTGTGGAATTTATGGCTTTGGGGAGAGCCAATTAGCTTTAATAATTGTTAGAAATAATATTTCTAACATAAGTAAATAAAAATACTATGAAATAAAAATTTGTTGTAAATTCGTATTTCAATTCGCATTTTGAGATAAAATCTAACACGCGACCATTCACGTTACAGAAGTGAGCGCGACTACTCCCGGGTTAATATTCGTGGAGCTTCTATGCCTTCCATTGCTTCCCACAGCTTGGTTGTAGGTATCGAGTCATATGCATTATTAAGATCTACAAAAGCCAGAGGGGCCGATCTATTTTTAGGCATTTTTGTTTCTATTAGTTGTTCGACCGTGTACGGTGGTAATGTAAAAAGAAGAAATATTAATAATTAATAAATTACATTCTAAATTAATTGTTTATTTTTTTGCGTTCTCTTTCTCTATTGCTTTCTTGCTTATAGCATTTTGTGAAATATATACGGGATAAATTTTTAAAAATGTGACTAAACTAATAAGAGTAATAGTATACAATTCTTCTTCTTCTTCTTCTTCTTCTTCTTCTTCTTCTTCTTCTTCTTCTTCTTTTTCTTCTTCTTCTTCTTCTTCTTCTTCATCTTCTTCCGTCTTGTATGTAGGCTTTAAAGCCTGTTTCTTCTTCATTATTAGCCTCCTAAATTGTTTAAGTTGTCGCACCATCTTTTTCTTGGTCTGCCAATACTTCTTCGTCCATTTGGTGACTTATCTCGTGCTATTCGTACTATCCTATCCTCTGCTATTCTACTAATGTGTTCGTTCCACTCCTGTTTCCGTTTTGTCACCCATCCATTTATGTCTTCTACATTGCGTGATCTTCTTATGTTTTCGCTTCTCTCCCTATCCAACAGACTTTTCCCTGATATTCGTCGGAGTATTTTTATCTCTGTTGTTTCTAGTAATCGTCTCGTTTTAGATGTGTCAGGTCTTGTCTCCGCCGTGTATGCCAATACATATAGGTCTAATTGCTGCTTTATAGATTCTTGCTTTTGTGTCTTGTGTTAGGTGTTTGTTCTTCCAGATTGTGTCATTAAGAGATCCCGCCGCTTTACTTGCTTTTAAACTTTGTTGTCGTACTTCCTCTTCAACATCTCCGTAACTGGTTATATATATGCCCAGATATCTAAACCTTGCTTCCTGCTTTATTATTTTTCCATCAATTTCGATTTTACATAGCAGTGGGTATTTAGATGTTGTCATACATTTGGTTTTTACTGCTGATATTATAATATTGTATTTCTTGGCTGTTGTATTAAAGATGTGTGTTAATCTTTGGAGATCGTCTTCTGTCTCGGCGATTAATGCGGCGTCGTCTCCATAACATAATATTTGGATTTCTTTGTTCCCCATTCTATAACCATGACCTTTACGTACTGCTTCTATTATTTCGTCCATTATTATATTAAAGAGCAGTGGGCTTAGCGAGTCACCTTGTCTGACTCCGCTTTGTACTGGTATAAATTGCGTTAGTTTTCCATTTATCTTTGCCTGTATTCGATTATGAAAGTAGATGTTTTCGATGGTTTGTATAATATTGATTGGTATGTTTCTTCTATACAGTAAATGTAGGACGTCTTCGACTTGGATGCGATCGAAAGCTTTGTCAGGTCTATAAAACATATATGCTGGTTTATTCTACTCAATGGCCTTTTCTGTGATTTGTCTCAGTACAAATACGGCGTCTACGCAGGATCCGGAAAATCTTAAGATCCGCGTAGATTTTAAGCAATGCAATTGTTTAAAATAATGCAAATCCTAAATCCTTAAAATGTCATTTCACGTCGTTGATCTCTTGTTCACAACTATATCGTGACCTAATTTTATCTGGAAACGTATTTCAGTCTATCAGATACTGTTCAATTAAAATATTAATTATTGATGCCTTTTATCAAAGCATCTATTGTTCAGCTTTTACAATGAGGTCAAAGCGACAGTTGAAATCTTTAAGTCGTACTTAATTTATGCCAGCAGGATTAGTGAGATGGAATTAGTCATTTCTTTCGTAATTACAGAGTGCCGAAGGGAGCATAATAAAACGTAAAATTATACTGTACTTACAAACGTCATAAGTATAAAACTAGACATGATACGTGTTATTTAATGTTAGAACTTTCTTCGTAACGTATCTTTGGAAGCTAATTAGTCGGTTGTTAGCAAGGTATTCTCAGAAGTTGATTATGTTGGTTCGTGTACACCTTTCTAATACAAATTCCATTAGCAATATACTAGGTTGTTCAATAAGTTTTGCGGTTCGCTAAGGAAAACACAATTTTATGGATTGAAATACACTTTATTATTCAGTATAGTCTCCCTGAACATCAATACACATGTTTCAACGAGATTTCAATTTATAGATTCCATCCCTGAATGAAGAATTAGAAAGGGCGGCAAAATACGCTTCCACAGCTGCTATATTTTTACCATTTGATGAAATACTCTTTCCACGCATACATTTTTTTAGATATTGAAACAAATGGTCGCTAGGAACCAAATCTGTTTAATACTGTGGATGCGTCAACAACTCGAACTTTAATTCATGGATTTTAACCATTGGTAAAATGCTCATAGGGCACGAGTCAGAGCCGAGAGATCTGTGGTGGGCATTCAATAAGAAAGGAGTCCCTGGTGAATATGTAAAGATTGTGAAGGATATGTATGAGGAAGTAACGACTAGTGTTAGGACAGGTGTGGGAGAGACTGATAAATTTCATGTGAAAGTAGGATTGCACCAGGGCTCGGTGCTTAGTTCGTATTTATTCTCATTAATTTTGACCAGATAACAGCGAAACTACAGGGTAACATTCCATGGTACTTAATGTATGCTGATGATGTGTTAGTAGGAAATAGTGAAAGAGACTTACTTAGAACAAAAACTGGAACAGTGGAGACAAGCTCTGGAGGAAAAAGGTTTAAAGCTTAGTAGGACAAAGACAGAGTATTTGCAATGTTCATTTAAAGATGGAGTTACTATAAATAACATGGTATCTTTGGATGGTGAACTGATTGTAAAAAGCAATCGTTTTAAGTACCTGGGATCGGTATTACAGAGTAATGGAGAAATAGATGGAGATGCATGCAGTAGAATTAGGGCTGGATGGATGAAGTGGAAGGAAGCGAGTGGTGTGCTGTGTGACAGGAAAATTCCAATGAAGTTGAAGGGAAAATTCTATAAAACAGCCATAAAACCGGCTATGATGTCCGGAACTGAATGTTGGGCAGTGACAAAGAAAGAGGAACAACGAATGCATGTGGCGGAAATGAGAATGCTTAGATGGATGAGTGGAGTGACAAAAAAGGATAAAATTAAAAATGAGTATATTAGGGGAAGTCTAGATGTGGTACCAATTGATGCCAAAATGAAAGAGCATAGGTTGAGATGGTTTGGTCATGTTCAACGTCGAGACGCTAATCACCCAATACGAAGAATTGCTGAAGTGCAGATTCCTGGAAGTAGTAGGAGAGGAAGACCAAAGAAGACGTGGGGGGTGACGATTAGGCAGGACATGTTGGTAAAGGGGATTAATATTGATATGACTCAAGATATAATTGTATGGAGAAATGCAATTAGGGAAGCCGTCTCCGCATAGGGATAAGGCAAAGAGAATGATGATGTAAAATGCTCATAGGGCACGGTGCATTGTCTTGCTGAAAAACGATTTTTTCCTTCAGCTGGTTTAAAAGGTTACAATAATATCCAGAATTGATTGTTTTATCAGTTTGCAAGTAATCCACAAAAAAATTCCTCTCACATCCCAAAAACTGATGGCAAAATCTTTTTGGCAGATTTATGGACACAAACTTGTTTTGCAGCCGAAAAACCAGATTATACCACTCTTCAACCTCTTGTTTTAATTCAGGATCATGGTGATAGGCCAAGTCTCATCCGTTGTGATGAATCGACGCACAAAATCTACTTTATCCTCTCGAAAACGCCCTAAATATTACTGAGAAAGTCGCATTCGAATGTGTTTGTGTTGCGTTGTCAGCAAATGCGGCATACATTGTGGCCACAGCTTTTTGAAACTCAATACTTCGGCCAAAATATTGCTTACACTATCAATGAGATCCCAAGGGATTCTACTAAATTACTTTTAGTTACTCGATGAGTTTCCAACACCATAATATACTGTGTTTTTCTACCACTTCTGGTGTTGTTGCTGTTTTTGGGCGTCTTTGACGTGGATCGTCTTCACGGCTTGAACGATTACGTTTAAATTGAGCAACTCAACTTTCTTTGTAACGTATCTTTGGAAGTTAGTTAGTCGGTTGTTAGCAAGGTATTCTCAGAAGTTGATTATGCTGGTTCGTGTATACCTTTCTAATACAAATTTCATTAGCAATATATGTACTTAAAATACCTGAATTAGTTCGCGGACTATAACGTTTATTTATTTTTACGTTGCCTTTCAAAGAACAATAAATAGAGTTCCAGTAATATAAATCCTAAAAATTGTCAATCAGAAGTGTTATCCTCTGCCGATTTACTGTTTGCTATAATATTTCTCAGTATCCTTCCTCTTAAAGCAGGTTAGTCTCTGACACTCGGTGGTAGGGCCTTTGTACCATACCTTATTTTGTTTTTCATTAAACTCTAATGAGTTCTGTGGCCTCAACGAAGGACAACAGTTTTCTTATTTCTAGTTTTAGGATCTCTTCTGATTCAAACCTCAGTTGACCAGTGAATTCTTGCCTTACATCACTTAGCACATTGCAATGGTATAGTATGTGTACAGTAGTCTCTTCTTCCGTTTCACACTTTCTACATCATGCTTCATTTATCTTACCTAGTTGGTATAGGCAGTTTTATAAACAAGAACGTCGAGTAACCATTTCAGTTTTGATCTCTCGTTTATTGATGTTTATCAAATTGTTCGAGAGTTTTTTATTAATATTCTTGATTTTTTTTAGTCTGGATTTGCCCTTAATTCCTTACCAGCCATTTCTGAATCCTGTTTTTCATAGCATCTTTAGTGATGTTGCAGAAATATTTTGGGCTTTCAAAGGTTTCCCACTAGCCTTGTTTTCATTAAAATACGCACATAATCTTCAACATAACCGAAGAAATGCGATAAAATATTGTTACAATGTTCGATACTTAGTAATTATGAGAGCTCAATTTAAGAATGCAAGAGAAGCTGAACACACTCGGAACACATGAGCAAGTTACTCTTATTAGCTCTGACCTTCAATGCTAACTAATAAAGCAAGTGTTTTTGTTAAAACTAGGAATATGCCTGAAAATTGCTTTATAAACCCCAGGACACCAATTATAATTAGTTCTTTACACAGAGAGTAGGTATATATTCGTTCTTTTTCTTAATGTACCATGTCCTTTCAGAACATTGGTCACCATTATAGCTATCTTAATTTGATTCACTGCCACCCCAAATTGCATGCTTGCATCAACACCATACCAATCTCGCAAGTTCTTCAACCATGAGTTAGTTCTTCGTTCTGGACTGCGTTTGTCTGCTATTTTCCCTTGCATAAAATATTTTGTAGCAACCTATATTTGGAACCTCTCATAACATGTCCGAAATACTCAAGATTTCTCTGATATCTAAGGTAAACAATTTGATCAACTTGTTTAAGTTTGGTGTTATACAGAATAACACGATAGCTTATTTGGAAGTTTATTAAATTTTCTATTTAGTAATATAAACAATAACATAACTATTTATACATGGTGTCCAAAATTTTTTTTAATTAAATTAAGTGCCACAAAAAGGAAAATGTTTGTAAAAATACATTTTAATGCTGTCAGAAAACCGAAAAAAAAAATGTTTATTTAAGAAATAAACATTGGTTAACCTAAATTCAATGTTCAAGCTGCCACCTACCTGCCCCTTTGCAGTTTGAACATTTAATTTAACCCAAAAGCAATCTTTATTTGCCAAATGAACATTTTTTTTCTGTCTTCTGACAGCAATAATATGTATTTTGAATTACCTAAATTACAAACATTCTTCTTTTTGTGTCAATTAATTTAATAAAAAAAATTTATTTAGACACCCTGGATAAATAATTAAGTTATTGTTAATGAATAGAGAATTGAATATCTTTCCAAATGAGCTAACACTATGCATATTAAAAAAATCATCGATTACGTCATCTCACCTAGATGGATGAATGATGGATGGATAATTTAAAAATAAAAATCGACGTGATATGGAATTTTTCCTTAAAGTCGCCATGTTACGAAATATCGAATTTATTGCTTTTATTTGCCCATACTGTATACTATTCTCTTATTGTGACGTCGACCTACATTTTGCTAATCATATCCGTTTTACTTTTATTTTTTTTTCATGATTTTCATCAATCGACGTTTTTTTATTTATAAGACAAGCTTCGCTGTTGTGATTAACAGCCATCTAATGGAAAATTGTTCTGGAAATTGATCGATAAAATTATTAAATCAGCTAGCTAAACATTAGTGTAAATAGATCAGTCAATCAAGTTAATCAATTTCAAACGATTATTAGCGAGAACATGTGTTTGAAATTTCTAATTTACAAACTCGTTTGAAATATTATACCTACCTACCGCACGCTAGTATCCCAGTAAATGACCGTTTGGAGTGTAATTTTCAGGGTTAACTCCGAATTGAATTAAAATTTGGTTTTAGGTTCTACTTACCCCCCAGTTCAAAGTTGAACTTGTGCCATAGGTTGCTTTTACTTGGGGGTGACAGTCACTTATTCACCGGGGTGAAAAAACATACGTTCAAGGTAAGCTCGGAAATGGATAAACTGACTAATTCTAAGTAACTTTTGTTCTATAGTCTTTTAACTAAGTTAATACTTTTCAAGTATTTGCGAGGGAAAATATGTATTTTTCAACAAAAGAACAACGTTTTCAGACGGTTTTTCTCAAATAACTTAAAAAGTCAGTATTTTATCGAAAAAAATATTCTTAGCAAAAATGTAGACCTGACAAGAATGAAAAAAATGTAAAAAATGATGTACTAATGAAGTCTATAAACCCAGTAAAAGCAAAGTTGTAGCTTATGAAAAATACGTTAATATTCGTCAAATTCAAAATTAAATATTTTAACGTGAAAATAACCAAAAAATGAAGAAAATTTTAGGAAAATTAAAATTTATAAATCTATTAAAATAATCTTTATTTTTATTTCTTGTAAAAGTTTCTAGCATCAAAACTAAGCGAGTTGCTCTCAAAATAAAGCTGGCCCCCTTTTTTGGTAAATGAATTTGTGAAAATCTCCCCCTATTTTGCACCCTAAATAGAATTAATCGTTTTCGCTGTACCATTTTTTTTATATGTATGTGTATTATTTAAACGATCTGTAATTTTGACCGGTTAAAAGCTCTTAGTTTTGAAAAAATTTAGAAATTTTTTTGAAAAAATGCTCTTTTTTTAAATACTTAAAAAAAGTATTACCGATGTAAAAAATCTCAAAGAGTAAAAAAATGTAGGTTTTCCTTTTATAAATGTGCTAGTATCAATTTGTTTTTCTGATAGAGAAAAATTGGTTAAAATATGACTGTTCAAAATTGACACACACTCGTGATTAGTGACTCGTTCAAGCCCTTTCAACTATAACCCTTGCAAAAATAAGCAGTTTAAACTACTGAAACTTACAAATCATATAAAAAATACATAAGAAAAGTAAATTATTTGTAAAGCGGTAACAATTTCATTAATTTAATAAATAGGGGTTTTTCCAGAAAAGCGCTTCATTTTTTGGTGATTTCACATTAAAATATTCGATTTGGTATTTGACGAATAAGAACGTATTTTTCATGAGCTACAACTTTGCTTTTACTGGGTTTATAAACTTTATTCGTACACCATTTTTTTCGTTTTTCTATGAGCTACATTTTTGTTAATATTTTTATCGATAAAATACTTACTTTTTGAGTTATTGGCGAAAAACCCTGATTACGTGATTTTTTTGTCGAAAAATAAACATTTTATAATTGCAAATAACTCGAAAAGTATTGACTTCTTAAAAAAACTCCATAGAACGACAGTTGCTTAGAATTAGTCAATTTATTCATTCCCGGACTTATTTTAAACACTCGTTCTCCCCCTCCCCCTGAACTGTCAGTCACCCTCCGAGTAAAAGCATCCAACGGCACAAGTTCAACTTTGAAGTGGAGGGTAAGTAGAACCTACACTCAAATTTTCATACAATTCTTAGTTGACCATGAAAATTACACGGTATCACCGTATTTCATGTTCAGTTACTGGGCTATAGAGCTAGGTATATAATAAAACACATGAGTATTTATAACAAAAACTATGTATGAAAAAGTTAATTGTTCGGTGTATACAGAATAAGCCAGGATATTGACTGTTAATAGCTTTTAAATACATTTTTGATTATAGCTGTTTCATTGGAAAACACTCTCTGAGTATATGTATGTATATAGGAGGCTTGTTAACTGTTCGTGGGTGGGCTCGTTAACATCGCGTCAATTATTTTTATAACTAAATCGGCAATTCGTATTAAATTTATATGTTGTTTTGTATATTTTATTGATAAATTGCTTTATTTTCTCTTTATTTTAATTTAATTTTCATCCTAATAATGATATTTTATGCGAGTGTAATAATTATTACAAAAACATTTTATTTCAAGTGGTGGTGGTGAAGGGGAGGGGGTGTATGGAAATCAACATTTCAGGCACATTTTTGTGAATTTTTGTTTAAAACTGTGGTAGAATTTTTTTAGAGAATACAAAAAAATATATCTTTTTTTTCATTTATGCACTTACACTAATATTGTAGAGGTCGCCAAAGTCGAGGACTCGAAAAAAGGTAGTTCCAATGGCGGACAGTTAATCTCAGGATTGAGATCTCTGAAACAAAAAAATCGCACGACATTTAAAAAAGGAAGGTTTCTTACGTGACAATTTAGCACAGTTAGTGAAAAATTCCGCAAAAAAAAGATTTTAAGGAAATTTTAAAAATTTTTGTGAAAAAATCGCCTTTCTTCAGTTTTTCATGATTAAAAAATATAAAATTTTTTATTTTTTGGTCAAATTGTAGTAAATTGTCACGTAAGAAGAGAAACCTTCCTTTTTCAAATGCCGTACGGTATTTGTGTTTTAGAAATAGACCAGGGCGCATCTGTAAAAATATTAGTACATTTGGACGTTGAGAGGTGACTCAAATTTTTTTGCAGAAATTGCTTGAAAATAAATCAAATAATAATATTTGAGTTATCCTCCCTCTCAAAAAGGTCCGGCACATTGTTTAAATAATCAAAATGTCAAAAAATTAAGGAAAAATTCGATTTTTTTCTTCGTTTTTTGATTATAACTTTAAAAGTATTCATTTACGAGAAAAGTTGTACTGGCATAAAAGTTGTATGATTAAATTTCTTACAATATAGAATTGGTTAAAAATTTAAAAAATAGTCACCCTTGTTGCAAAATAGCAATATTTGCGAAAAAACCATACAAAAACAGGTATTCGCATTTTACGTTTTTCAATCATTTATGCTACACTTAGGACCTTCATATTTCACCCACAAAAACTTTATGATACGGTAAAATGTTACTGTAAATTTCATTAAGATCGGTTCAATAGATTTTGCAAAATAAATTTGGCAATCCAGCTTTCGTAAAAAGAATTCATTTTTTGAAAATGTTACAGGACTGAAAGTAAAGCAGATAGCAAGGTGAATTTTTTTTGCGTATAGAAGTCTACTGTACCTTTCATTTGCAATTTTGCAAAATTAAAATCGAGTAAAACCACGGCGTCAGGAATTTTTTTAAATAAACATTAATTATTGGTGCTACGCGCAGGACAGCGGATAGTTTCCTCTGTTTGGGCATTCCAATGACCTTTGATAATAATTGATACATTTTAATTTTTATTAAATTTTGACATAAATAAATAAATTTGTTTATTGCAAAATAAAAACACATACTCTATCCTTGGAAATAACACATTTATTAGCAAAAACTTTCTTTGTTCATATATTTTAACTTAAAAAATTAAAGTTTATTATTTTTAAACATATGCAATTGTTTAAATAATATTTCACAAACAATAATAAAATTAGTTTGATTTTTGTGGAATTAAAATATTAAAATACAACAAAATATAGATTAAGAAAATAATATATTAGATAAAGATTGGAAGAAATTTTGGTGGAAATCAACTTGTGTGAATCGAACACCGCTGTCCTGGGCGTAGCACCAAAAATTATTGTTTATTTAAAAAATTTCCTGACGCCGTGGTAATTAATCGATTTTAATTTTGCAAATTGGAAATGAAAGGTACAGTACACTTCTATAAGCAAGAAAAAATCAACTTGCTATCTGCTTTAATTTCAGTACTGTAACATTTTGAAAAAATGAATTTTTTTGCGAAAGCTGGACTGCAAAATTTATTTTGCAAAATGTATTAAACCGATCTTAATGAAATTTGGAGTATTGTTTTACTGTATCATAAAGTTTTTCTGGGTGAAATATGAAGGTCCTAAGTGTAGCATAAATGGTTGAAAAATACTTGTTTTTGTATGTTTTTTTTTCGCAATTATTGCTATTTTGCAACTAGAGTGACTATTTCTTAAATTTTTAATTAATTCCATATTATAGAAAATTTAATTACGCAACTTTTATGTCAGTACAACTTTTCTCGGAAATGAATACTTTTAAAGTTATAATCAAAAAACGAAGAAAAAAATCGAATTTTTCCTTAATTTTTTGACATTTTGAATATTTAAACAATGTTCCGGACCTTTTTGAGAGGGAGGATAACTCAAATATTATTATTTGATTTATTTTCAAGCAATTTCTGCAAAAAAATTTGAGTCACATCTCAACGTCCATCTCAAAACAGATACGCCCTCGACTAAAATCCCAATCCTGAGATTAACTGTTCGCCATCGGAACTACTTTTTTTCGAGGCCTCGACTTTTGCGCCCTCTACGATATTAGTGTACATGCATAAATGAAAAAAGATATATTTTTTGCACTCTCCAAGAATTAGATATTAATATGTAAAAAGTTTTATGTTCATTTTTAATAAAGGTTCTGAGAAAAAAATTCTTGAAAAAAATGCTTATAAAATGCTTATTTTTGGTCTTCTAAATTGTACTAGTACCTTAAATAATTTTAACACATCCAGTATAGGTAATTTAAAGAATTTGAAAAGTAAGCCAACGATGGCAAATTTTTACAGTACAGACACCTCAAAAAAAAAATGAATTTTGCGGTGGACGTGGACATCGTCATTAAATAATGTGAAACAAAAGATTCAAAAAGATTTTATTAGCGTATGAGTCTCTCGAAGCAACGCTGTCAAGTTTTTTAGTTTTAACGATTTTTGAGTTTTTGGTATCACTCAGGACAAAATACCGATTTTTTTTTGTAAAAGATTGGAAAAATCAACATATTTATTATTGTTAAACAAAAAATAAGCATAAAACAAAAAATATCTTGACAGCGTTACCTCACGAAATTTCTATCAAAAATCTAGAAGGGGAAGAGCTGTTGAACGTTTTTTAATACGCCCAAGCGCGCTGGAGCTAAGCTTCTGTAATGCGAGTCGAAGGTAGGATATTCAGAGAGTATTCTTGAAGTTATGTACATTTACGAACTTCAAGAATACAATCTGAAATTTTTAGAGAGTATTCTGGAAGTTATGTATTTTCATTTAAAATGATAAAAAAAAATCGAAAAATTCAAAATTTTCGAACCATACCCCATTAACGACACAGTCTAAAAATTCCGGTGCTTACACATTGTATTACGAGAAAAGAAAATATTAATAAAATTAAAATACAGAAAGAACAATTTTAAATTAATCACAATCTTCTTGCTTATTTTTTGGACATTAGAAAAGGTTGCCAGCTGCATCTGTCATATCGCTTCTCTAAAATTCCTAAGAATTTAGTAAAATTGTGGTTTATTTCCCATCAAAACTAGTTAATTGCAAAAATGCCACAAGAAAATAGCTTCAGAACAACATCTAAAATTCTTCTTTAAGTATTTTATTGTCAATGGAGATTTATTTCGGAAAATTTATGTCAGCATGCTCCAAACAAATGTATGGAATTATGTTAGGTACAGGAAGGTCCAGGAATCTGCGGGCTTGAGATTGAAATAGCAGGCGAGAATGAAACCTGGGAGCTGGAAGTCATAAAACGTTATCGAAACCAGACGAACCAAACAAATGAATGTACAATTCCATTATTCACGATTATTCTTCTTTTTCAATTAAAGAAGTCTGCAAGAAGTCTGTCTATTTCAAATATTAATATAGTAGGAATTTTTATGTTGTTTATTTTGGACAATGACTTTTACTGACTATGAACATACTTAGTTTAGTTTTTTGAGTCTGGATCCGACTAAAATTTTTCTGCCCAGTATCGGGCTACGTCTATACCCTTTGTATTTGCGAGCCATAAATCAACGAGGGTGCACTGTGATGGGCAAAGTCTGCATACTCTCAGGTGATCCACATTCTGTATTTCCCCACATTCACAAAGTGAATCGTTATCTGTCTTTATACCTCATTTAATGAGGTTCTTTTTTACATGGACAACGCCGAGTGCCTATGCGGTTGAGTGTCCGCCTGGTTTTCCAGTCCAGGTTCATTCCATTAGGTGGTTCTGGCTGTAGGGGGTTCATTAGGTGGTTTTGGCTGTAGGGGGAACAGTTTGAGTAGTTCGAAGCTGACGTTTCTCATAAACCTTTTCCTTGATTTAAGCCGGCTGGTTCTCGGCGGTTCGACAAACCAAACCCGTATAATTGATGCCTTTCATCGAAAGTTTGCCTGAACTTCTCCACATATTGTGAGGCGCATCTACGGTCTGATGGTGATACGAATCCAGCTGTACAGTAGGGATAGAGGGGTAGATTTCATACAGCCAGTAGTTTTTCTGCATGTTTAATTTAATGGTGAGTTGTTGGGCGTGTCTAGATCTACCCCAGACGGGACAAGTAGGGGTCGACAAGACAAGAATTCTTGTGTTGACAACAACTTCTTGTCTTGTCTTGAGAAAAATTCAAGAAATTAAAAAAAATCTTGTCTTGACGTTTTTTTGACATCTTATATCTTGTCTTGACTCAAGAAATTTCAAAATCTTGAAATTTCTTGATTACCCGATTCGGTGTTTCCCCGGCGACCTTTTTATTGCGTTGCGTGCTGACACGGCCTCGACTGTCACTGGGGAGTGTGGGGAGAGTCCCCGAACTGCATTTGTTTCCTGACTAACGAAAAATTGATGTGTAGTTGCATGCTTAAAATAAGCATTTTGTATGGTTCGCACATACCTATTCTAAACTTAGCTGTCCAGGATTTCATAAAAAATATTGAACCAAATCGAAACAGTTAGACATCGAAAAGGATTTTGATTATTTGGAGGATGAGATCGAAGTATAAAATGATAGAAATGATACTGCTCTAAATTTCAATTCTTCTGTAAGTGAAATTAAATAGGTACCTCTTCAAAAAAGATCAAACACTCAGGGCAAATGCACCTTAAACTTAACAGTGCTTGCAACTTGCGAGTCCATAAATTATTGTAAGATGTGCCTACAAAATGGCATTCAACTTTCGAGATGCTAACACGGGGTTTAAGTGTAAAAAATGCTTTAACTACATTTTGCGACATCGAAAATCTAAATAATGGTAAAATATTAGGTAAAGAATGGGTTCTGATTTGTAAATGTTGTCAGTATCTGAGAAGCTTTAAAACACTTTCTTCAATACTCGAAGGGGCAAAATATCGTACACTCCCATTGGTGGCAATTTGAGTAAACTTACTTTTAGACAAAATGGAAATATTTTCAATCTGCGAGAGATAAAATAAAATAAAGTGTTCAATAAATGAAAATATATTATGTTATGTTAAAATAATGTTATCTTTTTCACTAATAAATACGTTTTAGAGTTTTCATTATTAGTCAAGATATTTCAAGATTTCTTGTTTTCTTGACAAGAAATCTTGGTATTGACATAAAACTTCTTGTCTTGTCTTGAAATCTAAAATTACTTCTTGTCTTGATCTTGTCTTGAAATCAAGACAAGATCAAGACAAGATCTTGAAATTTTCAAGAAGTTGGAGACCTTTAGGGACAAGCATATTGCTCTACTGAGAAACATATAAAACCTCAGCGGTTGACTTTGTCAACCGTTGATCAGTGGGATGAAGAGATCTGTGTGTTACAATCCCACTTGCTTCCTACAAGTTTCCAAAGAAGGTTGTTCCTCGTAGTAACATTTTGTCTTGTACTTTGTGAGTACCAGGCTATAAACATAATCTTCTTCTTTAGGTGCTGTGTCTGTATTCAGACGTTGGCCGTCATCATGTTTACAATTTATCTAACCTTTCTCTATCTGCTACTGCGCGAAATAATTCTTCTACTGTGGAGTACACCATTGTCTAATATTACGCAGCCATAAAAGTTTCTTTCGACCAATTCGTCTCTTTATCTCCACTTTTCTTTGTATTATAAGGCGAAGAAGATGGTATTTAAGTCCACGAATTATATCGCTGAAGTATTCTGTTTTTCTCCTCTTTATGATGTGCGCGAAACTTTATGATTCGTCGATAGCAGCACCACAATTCGAATGCTTTTAATTTGTTTAGCATTGTGGTTTTTAACGTCCATGTCTCACAACCCTACAATAATGAATAAACAAAATCTAATCGACTATAAACATAATATTTAACACCACTTAAAAAAAAGTGGTACATTACATTTCTTACATTCTTTGATCATTACATAAACCTATTTTAGTGAACTAGCCTTATAATACTGCTAAGTAGAAAATATGAAAGAAATAAACGGAATCATTTATCAATATAATCTTTAAAACTGCCGTTACGCCTGTGATTTCTATTACACAACTAACATCTTTTCGTTAGAAGCTAAGCACGATTTTCCATTTGGACCACGATAATAATTATTTATCATTTCTAGCTCGAATAGAAGTTTTTGATTAATAGACTAACTTTAACCCAAGAAAAAAATCTGTTACGACTCTGTAATTCAGTTTTGATCCGTTTTCGCTCACTACCTTTATTTATTTAGTTTCTAAAAATCTCGTAGAAGCTAATAAGATAATCGACCGTTTTGTAATGGAATTAAATAGCGAATAGAAAGGTGTACACTTGCCAATGATTCAATCTAGATAGATAACCACGAGTAGAAGTAGAGACAATTTATTGTTTTTACAATTTCCTATGGTATAAATTAGACCAAGGCATTTAGAAAAAAAAACTCCGGAATAAATTGATTTTTAAATACAGTCCCTACGGACTTGCAACATTTTGCATTGTGTTAGGGATGATGTCAGGAAAAAAGCCTACTATAGAAAAATGGGTGGAAATGCATAATTGTGTTAACAGTGCATATAACGCATCAAAGAGGTTATGCCATTAATTATTATTTGGAACCATATCGAGTTTTGTCAAAATGTCAAAATCAGTATATTAAGGGCGACCAGATTTTGTTTTGGGGTTTTTGAGGTAGCTAGGTAAGCCATTAGAATTTTCGACCCGGGAACGTTACTGTTAAGGCATGTCATCTTCCGGAGTTCGAGGCTTTCCGACACTAAATTGATGCAAACAATTGCTGGCACCATCCTTGTTTTCATGAGGTAGGGAACTTTCTCAGTAGTATCTTACTTGTCTGCTAAATCCATGTGCCATTGACTAATTAGATAGTTCATCAGCCTTTGGGGCCAGTTTCTTAACCCCAGGTCAAACAAGGTATCTACAGTTATTAGCTGTCGTCACTGGTAAATTTTTACGTGCTTATTAAACTAATAGTCCTGTCGCCAGGGGGGTACAACGGCCTCCTTAATTCAGATGGACTTACTCAAGTTTTTTTATGTATTTTGACCCGTAGAACACGAATTTTTTGGGTAACAGTTGATCCGGATGTCGATAAGAGTGTTATAAACAAAGAACTTGAGGAATTACATAACACCGATTTTTCGCAAAACAAAACATTTTTTTGTATTTTTTGGGTGATTTTCAGCAAAAAATGTTCTTACAAGTTTTTTCGTAGGATGCATAGTTTTCGAGATAAACGCGGTTAACCTTTCAAAAAATCGAAAAAGTGCAATTTTTGAACCCGAATAATTTTTGAATAAAAAATAAAATAGCAATTCTGCTTACTGCATTTGAAAGTTCAAGTCAAATTCTATCGGTTTTAATTATTTGCACTGCTAAAAATTAATTTTTTTTATTGTTAAACAAAGCTATAAACACATAGTGTTTCCCGTGCCCAATGCATGCGATTTAATGTATGTACGTAATCTTGGTAGAAATTGTCTGTATGCGCGCCTACTCGTTCGATTTCAAATGAGAAATGCATTGAAAACATCATTCAAACACTATGTGTTTGTAGCTTTGTTTAACAATAAAAAATTAATTTTTAGCAATGAAACTAATCAAAACCGATAAAATTTGACTTGAACTTTCAAATGCGGTAAACAGAATTGCTATTTTATTTTTCAATCAAAAGTTATTCGCGTTCAAAAATTGAAATTTTTCGATTTTTTTAAAGTTTAACCGCGTTTATGTCGAAAACTATGCATCCTACGAAAAAACTTGTAAAACATTTTTTGCTTAGAATGACCCAAAAAAATACAAAAACATGTTTTGTTTTGCGAAAAATCTCTGTTATGTGATTCCTCAAGTTCTTTGTTTATAACAATCTTATCGACATCCGGATCAACTGTTACCCAAAAAATTCGTGTTCTACGGGTCAAAATACATAAAAAGAACTTGGGTAAGTCCATCTGAATTAAGGAGGCCGTTGTACCCCCACTGGCGACAGGACTAATGGTTCGTCGCAAAAATTTGCGTTGCAAAAACTGTTCGATCATTGAAAATTTGTTTATCGTTCCTTCACACAGTAAACCGTATGCGACGTAAATCCTTTGATCTTCGCTCATAAATCGACAACCGATGGAGCGTGTGCGTTGTGTGCGTCGAAAATTCTTACACAATTTACTTCGAGCATGCAAATATTTGCAATGATCAGCTGGTTCGTCACAAATTTTTACCAGTTAGAACGCGGCTTTATATTGCAGTCAGTTTATGTTGAGTGACACGTTACTTAAGCCACTGTTTACTTGATACACATAAAACATTATCTTCATAAATATATTAAATACAACCAAATGATTAGAAAAACCAAACAAATAAGTAATAATATGTATTAAAATTATAAGCCCCTATGTTTAAAACTAGATTCCAAGTTTGATTCCAGGCCAAAAGCACTAGGTGGACAGGATAAAGGCATGCATCTACGCACATGCGAAGGCATGCGTTAACGCATGTTGAATTGAATGTTGAAACGAACGTTGAAACGCATGTTGAAAGTGGAATCGGACCAGTGTGGACATAGTTAATCGTAGTTTTTTTACCACCAAATTGGCATTGTGTATACCGACAATTATTCAATTTCCTTGCTAGCTAAGGAGTCGGGAATGCCACTTTCGCCGGATCTGGTATTGTATTATTAGTCCTGTCGCCAGGGGGGTACAACGGCCTCCTTTATTCAGATGGACTTACCCAAGTTTTTTTTAAGTATTTTGGCCCGTAGAACACGAATTTTTTGGGTAACAGTTGATCCGGATGTCGATTAGATTGTTATAAACAAATAAGTTGAGGAATTACATAACAGCGATTTCTCGCAAAACAAAACATTTTTTTGTATTTTTGGGCCATTCTAACCAAAAAATGTTCCTACAAGTTTTTTCGTAGGATGCATAGATTACGAGATAAACGCGGTTGAACTTTAAAAAACGCTGGACGGAAGGGTCGCCCGAGAACTTTATCGTACCGATCTATTATCGTTATGGTACTAGATACTGGCATTCTATAAAAATAACAAAGTTACTCGTTATTTTGATATTTTAGAAACACCTTCTGTACTTGAAAGTATTTTATGGTTCTACGCATAATTAATTCCTGCATTTGAGAAAATGTTCGATCTCATATTTCGAGGACACACTATAGATGTATAGATTATTGCATAAATCAATAGAATATTATAGTCATACTTTCATTTCAAATTAGTTCATTTTTCTGAGAAATTAATAGTTTACAATATTTGCATTTCATTCTATTTCGATTACGCCAGTCAATGCGCGAGATTAAGAACAAGATATTATCTCCGAATTCTATCCTACTGCTTGGATTTTAATGAAATTTTGGGAGTAGTCCAATCTCCTAATTCAAAGTCTATCCTATATATGTACTATGGCGCTTTTATCATGGGGGCGGTTCCCACCACTTCTCAGGGGTGAAATATTTTTATTTTCGAATTACATGGAGAAAAAGGAAGATTTTTAAGAAAATTTAAAAAATTTATTCTATAATTTAATCACATTTTTTACAAAAACCATTCATTTTAAACTCGTTCAACTTTTTGAAAGTAGAAATAACACTGTATTAAAAGGTATTGCAAAAGAAAAACAATGCATTTAAATTATGGTGGATGGGGAGTTAAATGTATATACTTTTCATTTTTCCTTAAAGTACATTAGTCATATATTTTTTTGCATCATATCTCGTTTAATTTGTATGTAAACGACATTTAACGGTGCTCGTTTTAAAGGCCTTTTCAAACACTACAAAAGGTGTTGGTAGTATTATACACCTAAAACCTACCGTTCCTCTGTTATTTCAAGTTGAATACACCAATTTGAGCATGCACCAAAAAACAAACTATTTTCACCTACCATATCTCTTTTTGTATTATAAATAGAACATTTACGAAGGAACGAATCTCTTTATTATTTATAATCTAAAAAATGTTTTATATAGTGTTTTTAGTTCGATGCATAGTTTTTAAGGTATTCACAAAAAATCCGTCCGAAAAGGTGTCATTTTTCAATGAAAATGGCCAATTTGCAACTACGCATAACTCAAAAAGTATTGAGTTCTCAAAAAAAAGTATAGACCAGTTTTTGCTTAGAAATAGGTTCTTTAGCCACCTCCGTGCTTATTTTGACCAACAAATTTTCCACCCCCTTGATGAAGTGGGAACCGCTCCAAGATAAAAGCGCCATAGTATATAGGGTGGATTTTGTTTCTTGAGCTATTCCCTACTTACTGTGAAAATATCAAGTACATCAATGTAGTAGAATGGAATTCGGAGCCAAATACCCTCATTGACTGCCCTACAATAATGCTTTGCTATGACCGCGCGAGAGAGGACACACATAAGATTATAGCAAAATTTCTATTTACCGTAACTTTTCGAGTTTTTGAGTTACAGCAACGAGTTTTATGTCTTTGGAAAGTTAATTTTACATTATTTCAAAATATGTAAAAATACCGGAAGCCATATTTTTGGTAAAATTTATTGTGATAATAGATAATAAAGTACCATATATGTCTGCAAAATTTAAAATTTTAGTTTCTATTAAGAAGGAAGTTACGGGCACTCGAATATTTTTTTATAAAAAATTCATAACTCCCCTCCTATGGGGAGTTACGAAATCTGACTGTCATTCAATTTACCGACAGGATATCAAAAATATATCAAAAAATAAAAAATTCCTTGGAGCCATTTTTGAGAAAATCTAGTTCAAATTTATGTCAAATTTTGACCCCTTAAATAAGGCAACCCGTAACTTTTTCTGAAAAACGATAACATCCCTCTTATAGCCCCATCTTTAGGCTATATAACGATATTTTCAAATTAAACTTATCTTACACAACTTTTTAGATAGGTAGGGAAATGTGTTGGGTGGGCGGTCGGCCATGTTGGCCGCCATTTTGAATTTGGAAATGTCAAATTCCGTATTTTTATTTACCTATCGATGAGCTTACTTTGAGTTGAATTTCATTTATTTCGGTCAAAATTTGCAAAAAGGGGCCCTAAATAACCCCCCTATTTCGGCCCCCCTTTGAGAGGTTTTTTTTAAAAGCTTAGTTTCTCTACAAAATTCTCTTAAACTTACTCATACCGAATTTCATCAAAATCGGTCCGGTAGTTTTTGCTGGGCGGTGGCGACATACGTACATACTTCCGACATGTTTTTTTTATTTGCTTTTTAGACTCAGGGAGACTCAAAACGCCAAAAAAAGTGAAATCTAAAAAAATTTGTTTTGCACGATCCTATAACTTTATTATACTATACTACGTATATAGTACGATAAAGTAAAAAATCGAAAAATTGCAATTTTTGAACACGAATAACTTTTGATTAAAAAATAAAATAGCAATTCTGCTTACCGCATTTGAAAGTTCAAGTCAAATTCTATCGGTTTTGAATATTTACATTGCTAAAAATTTATTTTTTTATTGTTAAAAAAAGCTATAAACACATAGTGTTTCCCATGCCTAATACATGCGTTTTAATGCATGCTAGCATGCTACGTAAAAATAGCCTCGCTTGCACTTGTACCTACTCTACCTACTCGTTCAATTTTAAATGAAAAATCATTGAAAACATCACTCAAGCACTAGGTGTTTATAGCTTTGTTTAACAATAAAATAATAAATTTTTGGCAATGCAAATAACTAAAACCGATATAATTTGACTTGAACTTTCAAATGCGGTAAGCAGAATTGCTATTTGACTTTTTAATCAAAAGTTATTCGGGCGATTTTTTGAAAGTTCAACCGCGTTTATCTCGAAAACTATGCATCCTACGAAAAAATTTGTAGGAACATTTTTTGGTTAGAATGGCCCAAAAAATACAAAAAAATGTTTCGTTTTGCGAAAAATGGCTGGTAAGTAATTCCTCAAGTTCTTTGTTTATAACAATCTTATCGACATCCGGATCAACTGTTACCCAAGAAATTCGTGTTGTACGGGTGAAAATACATAAAAAATACTTGGGTAAGTTCATCTGAATACAGGAGGCCGTTGTACCCCCCTGGCGACAGGACTATATGTATTTAAATAAAGTTGTATACACTTGGAGACACGTTTTTTGAAAATATTAAGGCAAAATTATATAAGTCGATATTATGTCCAGGATTTGAAAAGTGACTTTAATAATCTATTTGACGAAAAAATTTGAAATTTTAGTTGATAAAATTAGTTTTTAGGAATATATTCCAAACCTTACGGCCTTTAGTAGTCTGGTAACAAACTAGATTTGGAAACCTATGATTCTCCAACTGCCTTACGGGCAATCCTTTGAAATATCTGCAACAATTGGTTGACGCCGCAGTCTAAAAATTTCATTATACCTGCTCATTAATATAAATCGGGAATTTCCCAAATGAATAGGGTACAATCAGTTTTGTCTCTCCCGTTTCCATCTACACTCTAAAAAATTCAGGTTCTACACTTTTCTCATTGCAGTAATTTTTTTATTGTTTAGGCTTTTACGTTATAGACAAAACAATTTGCAGCAAAGTAATAAACAAAGTAAATGAAATAAGTGAAAGATTTGCATACTGCAAGTAAACATATCAAAAACTAAATTTATGGTCATCAGCAAAAATCAAATTAGAGACGTCCAATTGCTTATCAAGAATACACCCGTGAACCGAGTAAAACAGTATCCCTATCATGGAATAATAGTAAACGAACAATGGGATCACTCACAACAAGTAAAATGTAGAATATAGAAGGCTAGGAGTGCATTCAAGAACATGGTCAAACCCTTTAAAAGCCACAACCTTAATTTGGAGATAAAAGTAAGGCTCCTACAGTGTTATATCTTCTTAATATTGTACTACGGATTTGAATCCTAGACACTCACTGAAGCGATGGAGAAAAAACTTAAAGCCTTCGAGATGTTAGAGGAGAAATTAACTATTCTAAATAGGAAATTAGCCACAATTTAACTAAAAAATGATTTTATTAACGTTTGGACGTCGAAACGTTAATAATAGTATATTATGCAACGAGCATTTAATGATGGTCATTATGAAGTGAGTATGAGGGTTACGAAACGAGCCGTATGCGGCTAGTTTCGTATAGAGTACGAGCTTCATAATGATAATTAAATGCAAGTTGTATACACTATCTTTTCTATGATCATTCACAACAAAAAATATATTCAAATTTATTAATTTGTAACACAAATAAATTCAGTAGTTTGTCAGTTTGACGGTTTGTGTACATATTGAGAACTGTATTTGACTCGCCATTGGTCACTGCGCGTGTACCACCTTTATCGCGAATGCCATATCGCGATTCTATTGGTTAAAAATCTGTATCTTAATGAAAATCTGTATCATAATGAAGTTCATTATGATACAGGTAGTGACATCATAATTGATATATTATAGTATGAAAATAGAAAAACTCATTTTTTAGTTGAATTGTGACTTATTTCCCATTTAGAATACTTAATTACAAAAAATGCCACAAAGAAATAGCTTCAGAACCACGTCAGAGGAGAAAGTTAGAATATCTCGGACACATAATGAGAAACGGCACTAAATACAGATTACTGAAAATAATTCTTCAATGCAAAGTATTCAGAAAGCTGGGTATAGGGAGAAATAGAATATCATGGTTAAGGAACCCGAGGAATTTGTTCTACACAACAACAACTAATCTATTTAAAGCATCAGTTAATCAAATAATTACATATATTCAGAATGATGGCCAATATTCGAAACGAATAGGCGAAACGAAAGAAGACAAAACAAGTTTAACAAGGAAACTTGAGTTAAATGTTAAATCTGATGTATACTGATAATAAGCTGTTGTTATAAATACGTGTTATTTTTAGCAAATCAAATATTATATTTATAACATAAGAATATACAACATGTATCACACAAATGTGTAACACAAAAATAACGAGGCTACGTTGCTCAGAATCGGAAGAGATGTTGAAAAGAAGAAAAATTTGTCAGCAAAATCAAAAATACCATTTTGTTACATACTAGATATATTTATAGCTGAATCATAAATTTGTTACAATTTGCTTACAATTTTCATACGGAGTTAATAGAACAATAAATAATTCTCTTTTAATTTCGAGAGTATCATACAAAAATAAAACAAAAAATAATCCAGATGCGCACTGACGGATTTTTCACAAGAAACACTGACAAGTTTTTATTATTTGTAAAAAAATGGATTGTCCTCCATAGAAAATTTCAGCTTCAATTGTTTGATCAAAAAGGAAAACAGATCAAAAAAATTTATAACTTACAGTTTGTGCTGCTTTCACAAAAAAATTCGGACATCTTGGCTTTTAAAGCACCCTATGTAACGCACAGCTGGCACAGCTGAATGTGGCTGCATTTTTATGTTTGTGCATCACAGTGTTGCCATGCTGTTTTTTATATATTTCTTTCATAATTTCAATCAATGTTAAATATACCTACAAGAATAATAGAATAATAACATTTACTTCTCCGTCATTATACTAGGTATAATGATAAATGAGGTGTCAAATTAAAGCTGATAATCCAAGGATAGTACTAAAGGTAAGAAATTAGACCTAGGTTGTCTGTCCGTCTGTCTGTCTGACCGCGAATATAACTCCTCCGTTACTATACCAGGTAGAATGACAAATGAGGTATCAAATGAAAGCTTATAATACAAGGATCATACTAAAGGTGAGAAATTTGACATAGGCTGTCTGTCCGTCCGACCGCGAATATAACTCCTTCGTCACTATACCAGGTAGAATAACAAATGAGGTGTCAAATGAAAGCTTATAATACAAGGATGGTACTCAAGGTGAGAAATTTGACATAGGCTGTCTGTCCGCCTGTCCGTCCAACCGCGAGTATAACTCATCCGTCACTATACCAGGTAGAATGACAAATGAGGTGTCAACTGCAAGTTTATAATCCAAGGATAGTAGTAAAGGTGAGAAATTAGACCTAGGTTGTCTGTCCGTCTGTCTGTCTGTCCGCGAATATAACTCCTCCGTCACTATACCAGGTCGGACGGACAGGCGGACAGACAGCCTATGTCAAACTTCTCATCTTTAGTACCATCCTTGGATTATAAGCTTTCATTTGACACCTCATTTGTCATTCTACCTGATACAGTGACGAAGGAATCACATACGCGGTCGGACAGACAGACGGACAGACAGCCTAGGTTAAATTTCTCACCTTTAGTACCATCCTTGAATAAGCTTTCATTTGACACCTCATTTGTCATTCTACCTGGTATAATGACGAAGGAGTTGAGTTTGCAAACAGACAGACAAGACGGACGGACGGACAGACGGACGTGGACAATTCAATGTTTTCACATTTTTTCAAAATTGGTGAAAACAACAACATAATAAACTTTACTTAATTGGTGTTTCAAAACTACTTACTTTTAACACATTAGGTACACAATATTACAAGGTTTCTAGCAAGTTAAACGTCACAATGATTTAAAATAATCAAGTAAAAACCTATATATACATAACATATTAGAATATACCTAAAATATACAAAAATAATACATTTCACACACAAATATAATATCACAAAAAATTGTAACGTGATAGTATGAAAAAATAGAGGATACGGCAACGGTGTTACATGTGACGGTCGGCCCGGGTCGGATTCAATGCCAATATCTACACAGACATATATTAGGGTGCTTTAAAATCCAAGATGTCCAAAAATTCATAGGCTGTAAAACACTTTTTACTGGCATAATGTAACAATCTGTTGCCAGCAAATAGTTGATTACCTCGCACTATTATTTCATTTACTGCATATTAACACCAAATAACACTACTGCCAAAGATACTTTTGATTTCCGAAGATAAAAATATTTTGAAACACTTCAGCGATAAAGAATCCGCCAAACCGGCTAAAAAAACCTGTATGGCATTTCTCCTTCAATTCGACTGACCCCCAATAGTCCTAATTTAAAAGTGAATTAAAAAAATCGTTTCCAAAATCTAACTCCCACAACCTTAGGTCTCTCAGGCTGCACCCGCTCTTATGATTCTTACCTAGCGAGCAATTGGTGGAATTTAGAGGAATCTACCTAATGCTTACAAGTACTTTTACAATGATTCGATTGTGTTTATCTAATCGACGCTTCTGTCTCAGTTTATACTGAAGCTGTGAGCGTCGAGGATAGCGGTAAGAGGGCCCAGATAGAGGTGCCAAAGTTGTAACTAAGCGGTATAGTAAGTAATTTATAGTTGTGTGTACCCGTTTACGTATAAACGGGTGCAATACTTCTAGCGCATTTGTTCACATAGAGGTGAATCTTTAGGTAAACCGCTACGCCATCCTCTACGCTCACTGCTTTACTATAAACTTAGCCAAGACGCAGCTTTTACAAAGAAAGGGCTATTCTGTTAAATTAAGACTGAACAAACACTCATAGTATATATTTTCGTTCGAAACTCAAAAGCACCAAAAATTTACGCTTATAAGAACTCTACCCATGTTTGTGATACACGGGGTCGCATAAAAAGTTATTGCGTTCTGTTGAAATTTAAATTTTTTAAAAATTTTTCTGGATCTTCACAAACATGGAGAATGAAGTTGCCCATGCACACGGGAAGTTTGGAGTAAATAATAGCTGTACGTATTAATGATTTGTATATAATATTTCCCAGAGCTTGACATAAAATCATGAAATCGAAGATTTTTTCCTTTTTGAACCACATCCTCAATAATTTCATTTTTAATTCAACTAGCATTCATTATTATCCTTCTGTTGTACTTCTGTTCTACACTCGCGTTATTCTTTCGTCTATATTAGTATGACACTGCAGACTATTAATGATACTTTATTCATAGCAATACCTTAAAAAATATTATTGTTTTTTAATGGTGTAGACCAGGTATCGATCTTTTATGCCGGAAACAGTGTCTTCATTTATAATGTATTAAGTGCTTCCCATTTATTGCATTGTTCGATCAAAACGTACCGCTTTATTGTTCCACCCACCTACCAAAGTCATCAAAATTATATCGTATGTATTCTATGTGAAAAGCTACAATGTGTGGCTTTTATCATTTCTCAAAATCGAATTTCTACCCGTTATGGCAATATTTACATGCTTTCACGCTGCGGTTGCAGGTTCGGATTGATTTTCATTTGATACGTGTCCGATGTTTTTGAATGACGGCCGAAAAATACATTTTCATTACACTAAACCTTGAATACTTCTGCTCGTATTGTATTAACATTTTAAAATTGAAATTCGTTGCAGAATGTATTCGTCTATTGTCTAACTTGACACATAATTTTAATATTAAATTGCGGTTTAGACGCTCAGATGGGGGAAATTTGGGGTAGTAATATCCACATTCTACAACCCTAAACAATTAAGCCACAAATTTACGGAGTGTTTCATTAATATAGGTATCTAATATTCTAACTGACGAATATAAATGATGAATATGCCAATTTATCCCCAATCAATTGTTTGTTTAAAAACATTTGAGTATGGAGTTGATACTCGCCATTTGTTTGTGGATTTTAAATGTGACTATTACAGTACAGACAGAAACGCACTATACAAAGTCATCGTAGAATTAAATATCCCACACTTACTGAAATTGGTGACAGCAACCCTCTCAGCAGTCAAGTAGAGTGCATAATGGAGTATCAAGAATTCTCCAGACGCACACAGGACTTCGACAGGGAGATAGCCTATCGTGCCTTCTACTAAGCATTGCCGTACAGAAAGCTATCAGAGAATCTGGAATAACAACAAGAGGAACCATTATTAATAGGAGTATACAAATACTCGCGTATGCAGATGACATCGATATTATAGCAAGTGGAAAGGCAGAGCTGGTTCAATCATTCACGGCATTGAAAGCTGCAGCAGAACGAGTGGGGCTACACATTAATAGTAATACAACTAAGTATATGAAGGTGACAAACAATAATCAAGTAAAAAACAGGATTAGAAAGATGTAGTTAAATGTTATATTATGTGCTCTGATTGGGTATTATAATGACCTGTAAATAATTGTTCAATATGGCGGTTATGGGTAAACAAATGTTGTGTATATTAGTTTGTATTGTTGTGAGGACAGACGCAAAAGCAAGTTTATAATTGTAGTGACGTTTTAAATAGTTTTTAAAAGCAAGAGGTACGTAATTGTAAATGTTTCAGTATTGTAATAAAAAATTACATACCTATTTGGAAAATGTAAAATGTACCTACCTAGCAGGTAATTGCATTGATTTACATAATTTGATTACCAACAAAATTTCTACCAATCTTCATCTAATATATTGTTTTCTTACTCTATGTTTTGTTGTATTTTAATATTTTAATTCCACAAAAATCAAATTAATTTGATTAAATTGAGACAATAAACAACTGTCAAAAAGTTTAAAACGTTCAGTTGGCGTATCTTCCCACATGACTGGTGTGTCTAGGTGGCTAAATTATAACGTCGCATAATTTCCAATCTAACCCTAATATACGCAGGTTCGATCCCCAATGCAAATTTTTATTTTTTGTTTATTTTTTTATACATTTTATGATTGTAAGTACTTATATTTATTATGTAATTTTTTTTCTCAGAAAATACGTATTTAGTTAAAATTTTTGCCAACAATTATTGTTCAGAAATCATTTCTTTGTCGCATTTTTCAATGTGTTTGTGTGTGTTTTATTCTTTTATTTTTTTAATTTTTGGTATTGTTTTAATAAAATTTTTTGGAAAGTAGTAGATATTAAAAAATACAAGTAAACTGTTTAAAGTACATTGATTTCTTTGAAATCATATAATAGAAGTATGACTTCTTACGTGCGTACAAAGTACACACATTATTTTTTTTTCTACGTAAGGAGTGCAAAGCTTATGTCCAGTTGCACCAACAAATAAACGATTGATTTGGATTGCTCGTTTATTTTAAAATATAATTGTCAACAAACTGTCAAATTAAAAACAGAAATTTTAACGATTTTCCCAAAAAATATTAAATTTTAACCTTTTTCGAAAGAAAAGTGTTCGGTTATTATATTTGATGGTAAAAAATTTAATATTTTTCGGGATAATCCTTAAAAGTTCTGTTTTTAATTGAGAGTTTTTTGACAATTTTATATTTTAAAATAGACGGGCAATCCGAATCAAAAAATAAATCGTTTATTTGTTGGTGCAACTGGACATTAGTGTTTTTCAAGGATTAACTGTTCATTTTTGTCGGAATAAAATGTTATCTCTAACATCGTCCAATAACTTAGCAAGCTTGGATCTGTGATTCACCTAATTCGCCATCGAAGAAAAGTCTCTTATTTTCACTTTTTTCTAATTTCATAATTATTCATTTTAATCCCGATCCTGTCTATTTTGAAAACAAGTAATGCTGTTTATATTTGTTGCTAAGATTTTATTGTTTTTAGTTTTCGGTAATGTAATATTTTTTGTTTGCAGATAGCACCGCGGGTCAACACGCACCAAAACATGTGTATACAGGGTGAGGCAAATAAACGGCCTATTAGAAATATCTCGAGAACTAAAGGCAACAGAATCATGAGCATTGGAATGAAAGGGTTTTGAAGAGTGATCTATTTAATGAAAATATGTTCATCTATTTGCTACTTCGTTCTTTTACCATCGTTTTTTTAAATGGGGTATCCTGAAAATTTTTACATTTTTGGATTCTCGTCAATGTCATCTTTCTTAAAATATGAGGTTTTGTAATGTTATACAGGGTAGTTTAAAAGATAATTACGTTTTTTTTTTAATTTCGCACCCTGTAGAATTGTAGTAGTTTGACATCAAAACTCTATTTATGTTCAAATGATTTTTAATATAGTATACTATTGTTAAAAATTATTAGTATAGTTAAATGTTGCATTTTAGTATACAGGGTTGGTTGAAACTCGGAATGAGAATTTTCTGAATTTTCTTAAATGGAACACCCTGTATTTTAGTATTGTAATGAAATGATATTTTATGGTACTTTTTTATTTCTTAAGCATTCCGTAGGTATACCTACCTGCTCTAATTTGTGCTTAATTGTTAATCGCACCAACAATGTTAACTATTCTTTTCGTCAAGATATAAGAAATTTGACCTGACTCTGGTGGGATGTCCCTACCGATTTAGTATCATAATAAATAGTTGACGTTACTAATCCCTTAATTGTCTTTGCGACGGGTGGCAATAGTTTTGGAACAGCTACTAGGGCCGTACTTTATATTATTTACAGAACTGACTCGTTACCTATCAATGCAAAATTTCTAGACAATGTATTAAACATTTTGTTTACTGTAGACGAATTCGTTTAGTCATCTGAAATTAACTTGCTTGGAATCAATTACAAACGATCACAAACAATTTTTATGTACAATGCTCTCATTACGTGAATTTTATGGAGCTAGATTATAATGTGTTTTATATCGTTTTCACTTTAAACAAAATGGACTTCCGATAACGCAGCTTCCTATCTTTAATGAAAAAAATTAAAGAATCATTAGAAAGAGCATTAGTTAAAGATAAGATATATCTCTAATTATTATTCTATAGCTTTACACATAATTCTCGTGCTTATAGGTATTTAGGTAAAATTAAGTATCATTTATTTATCCAGAAAACATACATTATGGAACATTATGAAAGGGGGGCAAACATATTTAAGTTTGACATTTGCACATTCAGGCAGTTATTTTCTTGCATTTAGATAGAAGGTTAGATCGCGAGTATTCAAGTAAAATGTCTGAAGTCGGTGAAGCTAGTGCTAAGTGTAAAACACGTGTACATTTATCTGATGATGCCAAAGCAATTATTAGGAATGTTTATCAAACTGTGAAAGAAGATAATCCAAATCCAGAAGACGGTAGATTCCTCATCAAGGCAACATCTCGACTGACAAGGATGCCATATACAACAGTGTGGAAAATTGTTACGAATAGAATTCAACCTCGTAAAAAGCGGAGTGACTTTTCTACACATAAAGCAGTAAATGAAAAAGATGCTGAGGTAATTAGAAGAGCAATTTACAATTTCTATTCAAAGAACCTAGTTCCAACGCTTAGTATGATCTACGATCAACTTGTTAAAGACTATTCCATTACGTATTCGCCTTCAACTTTATCAAGATTTTTGAATCATATTGGTTTTCGATACAAGAAAATTAATAAGCGATCAACAATAATGGATTCTCCTCGTCTAATTAAATGGAGAAATGAATACTTGGATCTAAATTTAGAGATGAAGGAAGACCGATATTTTATCTAGATGAAACATGGTTCGATACCCACGATACTGCTCAAAAAGGTTGGACAGACGATTCCATTAAATGTGCACCCAATTATCCAATTAATAGAGGTCAGCGAATAATTATTCTGAACATTGGATCCAAAAATGGCTGGCTTGGAGGGGAAAGTTTTTTACTATCGGCAAAAAAACATTAAAGATTCAAAGCTGGACTACCATGAAAATATGACGAGTAGCTTGTTTAAGAAATGGTTTGAAAAGAAGGTGTTGCCAAATTTGCCTCCAAAAAGTGTAATTGTAATGGATAACGCAACATATCACAGCGAACAAATTAGAAAAATCTCCGGTGTAGGTTCGACAAAAAAACAGATATCTGATTTTTTGTATGACAATGATTTGTACTTTGAAGAAACATATACAAAAAAAGAAATGTTGGAAGTTCTTCACACAAAAGTGTTTGAGAAACAATTTGTTATCGACGAATTAGCCAAACGTGATGGTCATAATGTATTGCGATTACCTCCTTACTACTGTGTCTTCAACCCCATTGAATTAATCTGGAGCCAACTTAAGGAAAGTTTACGGCGAAACAACTGCTGTCCCAAATTTAGTAGCGAATCGGTGTCACATGTTGTAGAAGAAATAAAAAAGATTTTCCCAACACTGTGGCAAAATTGTGTTTCACATGTTATAAAAACGGAAGATCATTACAGAACATTAACCTCACATATTAAACCAATAATTATAACATTAGATAACGATTCTAGTGAAGATGACAGCGATAGTGACATAGAGTTGTAATTTGTATTTATTTTTTTCCGTCTAAACTTCAATTTTATTTTTCTATGTTATTTTTTATTATGTTATCTTTTTAATTCTGATTTTTGCTACCACTCTTTTAATCTTTTATTGTTATTATCATTAATTTCCTTAATTTCTTTAATTTGTTCATTTCTCTTATTTCATTGTACATAATAATATACCTATAACTACATAGATATAAATACGTAATAAATATAATGATATGATATTTAAATTTATATTTATTATTCCAACCCCATTAAAATATTATATCTACTTGAAGACTTGAATTTTTTTTTAAGGGGATGGGTACGAACTTTCGGCTTTAAGCCGTTACGTTATTACCGAGGGCCGAAAGTCCCTGAAAACTTCTATAATGTTTATTTTAATTAGTTACAGGGGTGAAAAACTAAGAGAAAATTTAGTGTGATTTTTAATTTCAAATATCTCATTCAAAAGAAACTTTTAATTCATTCCAAGGGACTTTCGGCCCTCGGTAATAAAGCAATTTTTCATTCTGCGTTTAAATTTGTCAAAAATACTTACATATTAGTTTTCTCAGGATTCGAAAAAAATGATTACATTTAAAACACATTGAAAATTTTGACAGGCGTCAAAATTTTGCATTTGTTCCTTTCCCCTTAATTTTAGCGAATCCGCTCCTGGAGGGTTTGTTGTTTGTTATTATGATACTAAATCGGTAGGGACATCCCACCAGCGCCAAGCCAAATTTCTTATATCTTGACGCGAAGGTAGGTATTTTGATATCTCAACCATTATTGGTAATTTTAAAGGTCAGTCTAGATTAATATGTATTTATTTCTGAAAAATTATTTGTGATTGAATATTTTCGCGGCCAACCTAATACAATTTCACATAATTTTTGTTGCAATTTATTATTGTTTGGCTTGAATCACCAATAACTCACAAATTAAAGCGGTTAGGTATAGAGAATGCTTAAGAAATAAAAAAGTACCATAAAATATAATTTCATTACAATACTAAAATACAGGGTGTTCCATTTAAGAAAATTCAGAAAATACTCATTCCGAGTTTCGACCAACCCTGTATACTAAAATTCAACATTTAACTATAATTTAACTCATTTTTAACAATAGTAGACTATATTGAAAATCATTTGAAAATAAATAGAGTTTTTGATGTCAAACTACTACAATTCTACAAGGTCTGAAATCTGCTACAAAATTAATAAAAAAACGTAACATCACAAAACCTAATATTTTAAAATATTTTAAGAAAGAAGACGTCGAGGAGAATCAAAAAATGTAAAAATATACAGGGCATCCGATTAAAAAAAAACGAAGTTATTCCGGTAGAACCGGAAGTAGCAAATAGATGAAAATATTATATATTTAGTCACCTAATCCATACACGTTAGTTGCAATGTAGGGGTAGGCTTTCATGGTTGGTCACTTCGAGTATGGAGCAGGAGGCCTACGTCTCTCCGATGAGACTCCAAGAAGAGTCAAAAATCGTCGATTCAGAGTGCTGGACTGCGCTCCGTATTCTTAGTGAAAAATAAGATTGTTTTGCCTTCGCATTGCAACTGAATAAAAATGGAATTTTTATTTTATTGAAAATATTTTCATTAAATAGATCACTCTTCAAAACTACTTCATTCCAATTTTCATGATTCTGTTGCCTTTAGTTCTCAAGATGATTCTAATAGGCCTTTTATCTGTATCACACTGTATATATAAACTTCTGTTAAAAAAGTTCTCTTAAATAATAGGACACACCTTTTCGTGGTAAATTATCATTTTCTTTAGGACTGAAAGAGAAAATTGACATTAGCCATTATTGATCCCTCACAACAGTGTATAAAATTCTTGTCACTAAATAGACTTGTAGAGAATGTTAAAAATATAATGAAAAAACTTTAAAAAAACAACCGTCACTATTAATAATATTTTATAACAGTCAATTGGCCACATACCTTGTTAACAGTAGTAGTGAGCATTTTATTAATGACATGTAAGTTACAAACACGACTAAATAATAACGTCCTTTTAAAACAAATACGGCATAAATACCAGTAAATATTACTTCTTTCTAGAGCTTTAATTACTATAATTTCCAAGCCGTCTATGTCTTCGGAATCCATACAGTATCTATCGTAAATCGTAGTTGTTAGAACTGCAACGAGAATCGAGAATGTAAGTTGCTGCAAAGGCCTCGTGAGAATCTAAAAAGAGAATTCCAAGATACGTTTGTCCTTTTGTCGATTACTATCAACATAGCGTTAATCTTAAAGTTTATTACGTGAAAATGCTAGAAATTTTTGTTTTTTAAGTCTCATTTCTTGACGTCAAGAAATACATTGACTGCGGGATATAATTTATTCTCCCATATAATGCTGACTGATGGTAATGCTAACCAGAAATGTGGTATTTAAGTAATTATTTACAATTCAATTGGTTAAAATAACTAGATGGCACTGATATTTTTTCTTTTTTGATATACGTTTAGCAGTTATGCGTATTTTAGGAACAATAAAACACTGAAAACTTTTGTTTTCAATACTTACACAAAATTTATTATAACTTAATGCCACTACTATTTCGGCAGAGTGCCCTTCTCAAGTGATTTATTTTACTAGGTGTCTGCATTTTAAAGTCTCTAACTGAATAGGTTGAGAAGTGGCGAGCTGTTTGTCTCAAGTTGGTCATTCAGAATTATGTCTGTATGTTATAATGTATTTATTTCCATAGATTCTAACAAAGATAGTTAACTAATCGTTAAAGAATGATTATGATCTAGAAGGTGAAGTGCGTACGTAGAATATGTTTTTTTTTTTATCGTTGAAAGCTCTTTTGTGTTCTGTTCTGCTATACGTTTGTCAGCTTTTTTTAAAAAAGGTTCTGCCACTTTGACCGATGTAAGTTTTTGGACAGTCACCAAATGTCATTTTGTAAACACCACTCTGTAATTGCTTTTTCTTTTGGCTCTTATTGATTTTGATTTATTTGCTTAAGTTGTTGTTAGTAACATGTACCGGGTGTCCCAATAAGAATGGCTCTCGGCCATATCTCAGAAACCGTTTACAGTAGAACTTTGAGAAAAAAATATTTATAACAAAAGTTACCTCGGGAAAACCCTGGAAATTATTTTCATAATTGTAGGTCCACCGCTAGAGGGCGTAATTGAATATCAAAAATTAAAAAATCAAAATTTTACAAAATTTACCTAATGAAAGGGCATTGGAAATCCAATCATCGTATTCTTCATAAAATTCTGCGCATATTTGATTTCACAAGTTTAAGTCTACCTTTGCAAATAATAGGTGGGGGTGAGTGGGAACCTTGTTATGAAAAAATGGCTGTAAGTCCGGTTCTGCTAAATTGAATTTTGCATACTTGGTCTTGTTGAAAACATCTCTTTTTCGTCAATGTAAGTGTCCTATTTTCGAAATAGCCTAATGAGTAATATGCAAGTTAGGAGGCGGTTTTTAATTATCTTCAGAAATCTAGTTTACTTTGGAAAATATTAAATACAAGTATGCATTTTTAATCATGTATTACTAAATTAGACCAAATTAGCAACATAATACTGAAAACCGCATGTCGATACCTTTTTTCTATCTCGAGATATCTTAAGAAATGTGTAAATTTTAAACATAACTGTTACTGTCACCGGTAAACAAGGAAAAGTAGTGTGGTATGGAAAAAACAAATAAACATTTTCCAGATGTAAACGTACATAATTAATTAAAACAACAATAAGACAAACAACACTATAAAATATAACAAAGAAATAAAAGCAACTACTTACTTCGTCTTAGTGACTGCCTAAATGTTCAAATTATTGCCCATCAGTTTCGATGCAAGCATTTACTCTTTCAAGAGTAGATTTAACAGCAACATATTTAACTGTTTTAGACTTTTATTTATGGGGACGGATTAAAGACCCTGTTTTTGCCGTCAGGCCCACTATGCGAGAAAACATGATCTATAATCTAGAAAATACGAAACGCCATTCAAAGCGTTACGAAAGCAGAAATTAAGACTGCTGTTCAATCTACTCTTGAAAGAGTGAATGCTTGCATCGAAAATGATGGGCAACAATTTGAACATTTAGGTCGTCACTAAGTAAGTAGTTGCTTTTATTTCTTTGTTATATTTTATAGTGTTGTTTGTCTCATTGTTGTTTTCATTAATTATATACGTTTACATCTGGAAAATGTTTCTTTATTTTTTCCATAGCACACTACTTTTCCTTAACTTCGTTTACCGGTGACAGTAACGGTTAGGTTTAAAATTTACACGTTTCTTAAGATATCTCGAGACAGAAAAAAGGTATCGACATACGGTTTTCGCTATTCTGTTGCTAATTTGATCTAATTTTATAATACAGGATTAAAAATGCATACTTGTATTTAATATTTTCCAAAGAAAACTAGATTTCTGAAAATAATTAAATAACGCCTCCTAGCTGGCATATTACTTAATAGGCTGTTTCAAAATTATAACTCTTACATTGACGAAAAAGAGCCGTTTTCAACAAGACCAAGTTTGCAAAATTCGATTTAGCAGAACCGGACTTACAGCCATTTTTTCATAACAAGTTTCCCACTCACCCCCACCTCTTATTTGCAAACGTAGACCTAAACTTGTGAAGTCAAATATGCGCAGAATTTTATGAAGAATTCGACGATTGGATTTCCAGTGCCCTTTCGTTAGGCAAATTTTGTAAAATTTTGATTTTTTAATTTTTAATATTCAATTACGCCCTCTAGCGGTGAACCTACAATAATGAAAACAATTTCCAGGCTTTTCCCGATGCAACTTTTGTTATAAATATTTTTTTCTCAAAGCTGTACTATAAACGGTTCCTGAGATATGGCCGAGAGCCATTCTTATTGGGACACCCGGTACAATACGTGATTCACCTAATGTAAATATACGGCCACCACGAAATGCACGAAACCAAGATTTAAGGGGCATTAATCCCATAATATTTACCCAACTTTTCTTTTGTTTTTTTCGCTGTTTTATTTCTCAAATAATTATGTTTAATGCGACAAATTACGAAAATAATTTTTCTCCGTTTGTGTCATTTTTCTAAACACATTTTTTTTATGCAGCTGTCAAAAATATACTAATGGGTGTATCGTGCTAAAATTAGATATGTTTAGAAAATGTTAGACTTTCTAGAAATAATGTTTTTTTTGATCTGGCAGCGCCCTAATTGACGAAGGACGCCTATGTCTTTCTGTCAACACGGGTGGCCCTGAATATTTGAAAATATTTTTAAATTATGGTCATACCATAGGACCATGATTTTTAAATTATGGTCTTATGGTATGACCCAACTTTTACCTAAATAATTTTTTTTTCGTATCTCTTATGACCAACGTGTAGTTGGAGTTCCTCCGCACTAGTGCCGCACCCTGTATTAGCGATGTAACAAATGTAATTTTTTTGAACATTCGCGAATACTAATGCGAATATCTGCTACCGACATTCGCAAATGCAAATATTCAGTTTTTTTAAATTTGTTTCTATTTTTGTCATGTTTTCTAAATTTATGAGAAGTTAATAATTGATATGTAGTTAATCAATCTGAATCTTATGCTTTATTACATAATACCAAATAATAAAATAAAGTGAAGGCTGATAATGTGATTATACGAGGTTAAGTTACCTTTTTTTAATAAAGAAAGATGAAAAGTGAATAGATTTTGTTGATTGATTTTGAATATTTACCTAATATTATCTTAACATTATTATTTTTTTAATATTCTTATTCGCAAAACATTCGTACAAATTTTGCGAATGCGAATATACAAAAATATGCGAATACGAATATTCGTTACATCACTATCCTATATACTTGTATAATTACCTACTCTATATCTGCTTTTTGAATTTAAGGCGCATAAATTTATTGATGATATGCATCCGGCAGAACATTTCAATAAATTGTCTCTTCGGACATTTATTTCTCTCACAACAAGGGAAAATGACAAATGATCGGAATTTCTGGCCAATATACAAGTTTTTAAATTTGAAAACCGAAAATTGTGTACCCACGAACAGAAATGTTAATGAGGGCATATTAATTATAATCCAAAATAGCTTTACAAATGAGTCGGTCGCTTTCAAATTACCATTAGAATTTTCGGAAAATTATTACGGGCACATTACTTCCATTTGGCATCCAGAACTACGTTTGATTATGATTTATAATGTGTGTAAACCATGCAAATTTGTTAACACGTGAGGACTGGACTTAAAGTATTGTTTGGAACGAGAAAATAAAAAATAAAATAGATGACAAATGTAATACAAAGAAAATTTTAATATAGTGCTATTCATCGTCACTATGTTTCTCCTACACTTAGCATACATAGTTTTACTTATATCAGCTCAAATTAATTAACTACATTCCCCAAGATTAAAAAAAATTATATATTATTATGTAACATACTGAATCTAAGAAGTCATTTAATAAAATACATAAGAAGAATGCAATCCAAGTAATTAACTATTTTGATTGGGAAATAAGCCACAATTAAATTGAAAAACTAATTTTATTAACGTTTCGACGCCCAAATCAAATGTCGTTGTCAAAATACAAAATATTACTAAATTATACAAAAATATTGTTGCGTAGTAAAAAGTTCTTCTAATAATTTATTTAACCTGACTCATTTATATCGGCAATACATAGGTATTGAGGGTAAAAAAGTGACTTTTAAAAAAAATTATAATATCTCGAAAACTAAAAATTATTTTTGATTTATAATTGAAACATGTAAAAGTATAGTACTTACGGTACTCTCAAAAAAATGTTCAGCCAAAACTATTCATTTTTGTAGAGTTGACTGCAATTTTTCGACAACAGCCCTTTTTTGCGGTGGGCAGCATGACTAAGTCCACTCTCATCTGAAATCAAAAAATCAAAAAGTTTCTTGTAGTTTATACCTCTGGCTAGTGAATGAACGAAGAAATTTTTATTAGGTGAAGTTGTTATAGTTTTATAAAAAATGGTCATTTTTGAAAAAATGAGAAAAATTGGGGTCGAAAATGTGTTTAAACTTATGCAAAATCTTCAAATTTCATTTTTTTTTAAATTCCTTTGTTCATTCACTAGCCAGAGGTATAAGCTACAAGAAACTTTTTGATTTTTTGATTTCAGATGAGACTGGACTTAGTTATGCTGCCCACCGCAAAAAAAGGCTGTTGTCGAGAAATTGTAGTCAACTCTACAAAAATGAATATTTTCGGCTAAAATTTTTTTTGAGAGTACCTTAAGAGGAAACAGTAGCGATCAACAGGTAGCGAAAACGCGTTCCAAGATTGCGGCTGTAATTTTGAATATTTTTTCGAGATATTTGGCACACGTATTCGTAATATAATAAAGAATGGCGGTACAGAGCCCAATTTAAAAAATATATTAATATGTGGAAATTACTCTGTAATTAAATACAATATTAAAAAAACGAGCCTGTACCGCCATTAAGAAGAATAAAAAAATACACTTTCTTCAAATAAACTTTTTTATCCGATGCCTAGATTTTGTGTCATTTTGGAACTACTAAAATTTTTTATTTCATGAGTAGTTCCAAAATGACACAAAATCTAGGCATCGGATAAAAAAGTTTATTTGAAGAAAGTGTGTTTTTTTGTTCTTCTTAATGGCGGTACAGGCTCGTTTTTTTAATATTGTATTTAATTATAGAGTAATTTCCACATATTAATATATTTTTCAAATTGGGCTCTGTACCGCCATTCTTTATTATATTACGAATACGTGTGCCAAATATCTCGAAAAAATATTCAAAATTACAGCCGCAATCTTGGAACGCGTTTTGGCTACCTGTTGATCGCTACTGTATCACCTTAAGTATTATGCTTTTACATGTTCCAATCATAAATAAAAATAATTTTTAGTTTTCGAGATATAATTTTTTTTAAAAGTCACTTTTTTATCCGCAAGACCTATGTAAACCCTTAAAGGAGAAGACTTTAAAATTATATTGCCAATATTTATGAGTTGCGTTCCTGGGACGACTTTACTGAAAGATAGTTCATTCGATTAAATGAAATAAATGAGTCAGATTAAATAAATTATTAGAAGAATCTTTTACCAAGCAACAACATTTTTTTTAATTTAGTAATATTTTGTATTTTGACAACTACATCCGATCGGCCCGAAAGGGCGTCGAAACGTTAATAAAATTAGTTTTTCAATTTAATTGTAGCTTATTTCCCAATTAAAATAGTTAATTATAAAAATTCCACAAGGAAATAGCTTCATATCAATCCAAGAAATTGCAAAAATGATCAAAAATTAATTTTCTGTAGAGTATTTTTATCTACAAACATTTGTCTTGGGTCGTTAATATTTATAAACACACAATGTAAGTACCGTTTTCCTTTACCGCATCTTTATTAAATTTTTGCCAGATTAAAAGAGTTTTTTCTACATCTCTTCAGTAATTAACTTTCTTTCATCGTCATCCAACGAAGCAGCCTCTCAAAAACAAATTCACCATGAAATGAGATAATAAAAATTCATTATGCAAACACGACCAAGCAAATTCATTGTTTTCAGATGTTTTAAACACAAGTTTAAAGGCACACAAAACATTAATAAAAATCGCTCTATTCGCAGACCAAGGATTATTAGTTCTTAATGTCAAAATTTATGCAAATAGATTCATTTTTAACGATGTTCAAATGTTTTTAATGGCTCCTCCCATGTATAATTTTCACATCTGTAAACACTAGTAGGTGATCAGCGCAGATAAATGTATTTATAAAAGTTATTGTGTTCAGAGTTTGACTGGTCTCTTCGAGGATTAGCATACTTGGTGGTTATAAAATGAATGTTAATATTACAAAAAGTGTGTTCGCCGCTTTATAGCCCTTCATAAAATTATTAGATCCTCTGAGGTATTGCAATCTTCGACATATACCAGCATCTTTTGTTCTTCGACTTCCTTTACTCTATTTTTGGTATGTTCTTGTTGTTGACTTCTTTTTTTTTGTAAAAATCCACTAGGAAAATGAAATTCCTGTAGCTGGCTGTAGACCATAAATCACAAAAATACGAGATCCTTTGTAAAAGGTATGTTTAAAATTCCCTAAATAAAGGTTACAATAAATCACGGAACGTTTTCGGATTAAAAAATCCATCATCAGTGTTACTAAAAGCCCTAAAATAAGTGTAACCTAATTAGTTAAAAAAAATGATTTAAAATGTTGACTAAGGTTAAAATATGCAAGAGGTCATACTTACAATAATATGCATGCCTGAGCTACCAAAATATTTTGGGTAAAAGCCCTTTAAATGGTAAAAATTGTTATGATATAAAGTCCTTTTTATGAGCATTTTTCAGTGCGTCACAAATGATAGAAGAAAAGGTAAGTCCGTGATAATACACATTTATAACATTTATTCTAACATGACATTTTAGTTAAATTTGACAGTTGTCACATTTTATTTGCAATTTGGCATAAAAACAAATCAATTGTGTTTATTGCATTTATAAAATGGTATTTTCTTTGATTTGTATAGTCTTATCAATTGTACAGGTTATATTCGTAGATATATTATATAATTCGTAAATATTTTTTTTTCGATTATAGCGCCATCTATCGACAACTAGAAAAAATATTATAAATGTTTCTAATCACAGACGTGCCTTTTTTTCTGTCACATACAATTTAATGCGTTAGAAAGATATCGAAAAACTGTGTGACACTGAAAGATGCTTATGAGAAAAAGAATACATACTGCATATTTATGATAATATTATATGATGTTGCATAAAATATTCCTGGATATTACCCAGGGCAACACAGGACTCTTCCAACGTGGTTGGTATTTAAGGGTTGGAACCTCACGTATTGGAGTTAAATGGCCAACTGAATACAAAAAGGACCTTAGAAGGATGTCAAAGACAAACTGTCAATGCAACGTTAGAAAATGTTATATTGTTACTTCAGTCACAGAATTTAAAGTTTTTGTTGATATTTAAATAAAAACAGTATCAAATATCCATATGTTGGGGTTAAAGTTATTCGAACCTAAATGAAAAAATGTAAAATAAATTCTAAATATCTTGTGTTCCTATTTTATTATTTAATCATTGGAGATTTTAGACGAGGTAGAGCATTTTATGAAGAATAACTTTTTTCGTAAAATTTATAGTAAAGTATAGGCCTGGATCCCGCGTACCAAAAAAAGTTGATTAATAGCAAGCTGAAAATTTGTTAATAGCTTAACGGTGTCTAGTCGGACAAACTTTGATGTACGGGAACACTGGAACAGGGGCAGTTTTAATTGTGGAACAGTTTAAAAATTTGGAACGTCAGATTACGACAACGTCCCATGTATTTTGTCTGACAGAACATCCAATTGATTTGTTACCGTTTCATTAAACTCTCATGCAAAAATCAGACTGCTATTACTAACCAACATGATTCCTATCATTTGACATGCTCTTCGTATTCCACTCATTGAAATGTCCAGTTGGTGATAAACACCAGTCTGATTTTTGCATGAGAGTTTAATGAAATGGTAACAAATAAATTGTAAGTTCTGTCCGACAAAATACATGAAACGTAGTCTGACGTTCCAAATTTTTAACCTATATCACAATTAAAACTTCCCTTGTTCCAGTTTTCCCATACATCAAAGTTTGTCCCACTAGACACCGTTAAGCTATTAACAAATTTTCAGCTTGCTATTAATCAAATTTTTTTTGGTACGCGGGATCCAGGTCTGGTAGTTATCATAAATTGTAATAAAATGATGTTGGGTATCCGTAATTTGAGAAAAATTTGCATTTTTTTTCAATTAGAAGGATGAAATTGCACATTAAAACATAGTTTTTAATTCCAAACAACTTTCTAAAATAACAATTTTTGATATTATGCAATATAAACGTACTCTCCTTTTGAACAAAATTCATAGAACACTCTAGAAGAAAATTTTATACTAAATTATCCCAGAAAACGGCAGTTTTCGCCAGTGGCGCACAACCCACCTACATGCGACACTATACTATATATAAACGAAATTTTCGATTTTCTAAATCTGACTGAACTGAAAATTAGGCCAAATTTCATCTTAAAGTTTAGGAAAAGACTCGCCCATCGATATGTGAACCATCCATTTTGGTCCAACATTGTGGATTTTACGGCCCATCCCATTAAGGTCTGTTTTTCGTTCTCGTCTCCAAAACTCCCAAAAATTTCGAAAATTTAAGTCCGACATAATTTGCGGCTTCTGATAGTACCTACTGATTATTACATTTCCAACGCATGTCTAATTTGGAAAATCGGTTATACCATTCAAAAGTTGCCGAACTCAGAAATATTACTCATATTATCAGAAATATTACTCATATCAATTTCTATTTAAAAAGGGGAAAATGTTTGTGGGTATGTACGTATGTATGTATGTGGAAAAGTTACACAGATCTGAATTTTTTTTATGTGTTTCAAGAGCGGGTCAAACCCGATTCAGGACCGGTGATTGTAGTTGGTGACTTTTGACCACCCATAAGCCAGCTATAGGACTGTGTAGGTACAAAATTGCATATTTTTTGGAGGTATATAAATACCATAGGTCAGCATTTCTCAATCTGTGGTGCATGTACCACTGGTGGTACATATCATTATTTGAAGTGGTACACAAAACGCTAAAACATCCAAAATCAGCACCACTATTATAGTTAATTAGATCACCTAACTAGATAGGTATTTCAGTTGGTACCAAAAATAATAAAAAATATTTGGTGGTACATGACTCAAAAAGATCAAAGATTAGGTTCAAGGACAGACAGGAAAACAGCAAATACAAAAAATCAATAGCGTTGAGTTAAGCTTTAAAATGGTGCCTAAAGCCAAGCGTCCACAGAACCGCATCGTATGCAACGGATTTTAGTTTGCCTTACAATTATTGCCGATAATGCGATCCGTACGATGCGGATCAGTGGACGCGGTTACATAAGTTTCTGTACAAGGCAAACTAAAATCCGTTGCGTACGATGCGTCCGATACGTACGATGCGGGTCTGTGGACGCTTGCTTTAAGCGGTCAGGATCAGACATACACACGGCTTAGTATAGCTAGGGGTCGACAAGACAAGAATTCTTGTCTTGATAAAACAACTTCTTGTCTTGCCTTGAAAAAAAAATCAAGAAAATTTAAAAAATCTTGTCTTGATATCTTATATCTTGTCTTGACTCAAGAAATTTCAAGATCTTGAAATTTCTTGATTACCCGGTCTGGTGATTCCCCGGCAACTTTTTATTTAGTTGCTTGCCAACACGGCCTCCACTGCCACTGGCTCCCGATCCCGGGGAGTCCCCGATCTGCATTTGTTTCCTGACGAACGCAAAGTTTATGTGCAATTGCTCTGTCTTAATTCATGCCTTATCAGTTCCGATTTAAAAATGTGCTAAATTTGTTATTTAAATAAAATATAGTTTACAATTTTATTTTCAACAGGATTAGGTAAAGCGTCGATGATACGGGGCTAGTTTACAAGTTACTAGTCGGTGAGATTAAAAGCTGAAAAGTTGAACGAGTCATCAATGACAAACAAAACTTTACACCCGCTCCGCTCAGTAGCCAAACACTAGCGAGTTGCAATAAAATCATGACATGTTGAAACCATGTATTCGTTCTCAACATTATTTCTATAAGCAAAGGGATAATTTTGTGCTTCAATTCTATCAATGAACCTTAGGAAGCACCATATTTATCGCTTTTTCTTATCCATGATTTTACCCATTTTCTTTTCTGCCTTAAGCTTTTCTTTAGTTTTCGTTCTAAAACATTCTTGACTGCATGAGCCAAATAACTACGCTCGTGCGAACTAATTCCGTTGACATTTTTGATAAAGCTACAAACACGCAGACACTCTATTTGCAACCAGTAATAGTAGTAATGATGGCACAGGGTTAGTTAACTAGCTTACAGCTTACAAACTCGCCCCGTGTCATCGACGCTGTAGTATTATTTTTATTTTACATTTTTGTAAATGGTTTTGGCAAAAAAGTGTCCACTATATTAAAATATGTTACAGTCGGAAAAATGAAAGAATACCCATGAACGAACATATATAAAACACGCTGTATTTTCCTGTCACCGTGTCACAAAGAAAATTGTCCAGTGCAAGTACATGTAACAATAATTATTACATGTACTTGCGCTGGTCAATTTTTTGTGTGACACGGTGACAGGAAAATACAGCGTGTTTTATATGTTCGTTCATGGGTATTCTTTCATTTTTCCTACTGTATGTTATGTTAAAATATGTTACCTTTTTCACAAATAAACTCATTTTAGAGTTTTCAATATTAGTCAAGTAATTTAAAGATTTCTTGTTTTCTTGACAAGAAATCTTGGTATTGACATAAAATTTCTTATCTTGTCTTGAGATCTAAAATTACTTCTTGTCTTGATCTTACAATTTTCAAGAACTTGGCGACCCCTAAGTGTAGCCGAAAAACTGAAAAACTAAACTTGAATATTATGGTTTTTCGACAATAATTACTCAAATTCAACCTACAAATTACGGCACTAACTGAGCGTTTGTAGGAGGACTCTTGACGCGTTAAATGGTGCATATCTTATATCTGGGAAAATTCGAATTTTTAAGTTATAAGCTTCATAAATATGATCAAATCAATTTCCTATGGGAAAAATCGGGTTTTCAAGCTCAATAATTACTCTAATACCTTCAGTTATCTTGGATGCATCAGATACTACTTGTCAATACGTTTCAAACTCATGTTTAGTGATCAAAATCGATTAAGCCGTTTAGAAGTAATCGAGCTCCAAAAGTATAATCCATTTAACCATTATCGCCGAAATGGTTTATGTAGTTGTAGTGGTTATGACGCTAAATTTGATCGGGAAATCAGAGTTCATTTGCCAGCTATCCCAATATATATTTTTTCAATCTATTTCGAATAGAAAAAACTCTAGTGTACATTCGACGGACAAAAAGAATTATATTGAAAAAAAGTATTAGGACGGCTGGGATATGAACTCGGATTGTCCTATCACAAGTTTAGTGTTGTAACCACTAGATCATTTGGAAGATAATTATGACCATTTATAAAGCCGGATTTATGTTACAACGGGACACATTGGGCACATTGAAACCGGTATGAAACGCATTGGCTGAAATGTTTTTTCATTTTGATGGAAAATAAAATTCTAGTTTTATTTTGAAAGAGTTTTTCATAATATTTGAAGGGTCAGGGGGAAGAACGATGAATGTCTATCTGGAAGCCTTTTCGGTAAAATGACAAACAAAGTTACATATTCATTGTTTTTCCCCCTTGCATCCAATCTTGTGACGTGTTTTTAAGACGATTATCATCTTTATTTCTCCTTGGCCATTCACAGGTTGATAGTACAAGCTAACAGATTGCACAAAAATCGCAAAATGACCAAAAATTGACATTCATCGTTTTTCCCTCTGACCCTTCATTTGCTAAATTTCAAGTAAAACGCGCCACAAAAAAGCTTTTAAATGCAAACTGTATCAAAGTTACTCTTTTGTGGCACGTTTTACTTCAAATTTAACAAATACAGGGTGTAACAAAAAATACAGGTCATAAATTAAATCACATATTCTGGGACCAAAAATAGTTCGAATGAACCTAACTTATCTTAGTACAAATATGCACAGAAAAAAAGTTATAGCCCTATGAAGTTACAAAATAAAAATCGATTTTTTCGAATATATCGAAAACTATTAGAGATTTTGTATCGAAAATGGATATGTGGCATTCTTATGACAGGAGCATCTTAAAGAAAAAATATAGTGTAATTTGTTCTCTCCATAAAAATTTTATGGGGGTTTTGTTCCCTTAAACCCCCCAAACTTTTCTGTACATTCCAATTAAATTATTATTGTGATACCATTAGTTAAATTCAATATTTTTAAAACTTTTTTGGCTCTTAGTATTTTTTCGATAAGGCAGTTTTTATCGAGTTGCCGCTTCTTTTTTAATATGTTTACATAAAAATTTTATGGGGGTTTTGTTCCTTTAAACCTCCCAAATGTTTGTGTACGCTCCAAGTAAACTATTACTGCGATACCATTAGTTAAACAAAATGTTTTTAAAACTTTTTTGCCTCTTTGTATTTTTTCGATAAGGCACCTTTTAGCGAGATGTGGTTTCTTTTTTAATATGGTTCAAAATATACCTAAAAATGTAAATCATATAAATTTTCATATTATTACCAAGTCTCCATAATCGTACTTAACCATACACAAATATGTGGTGGATTTGACAAATATTCAAAATATCTCGATAAAAACTGACTTTTCGAAAAAGTACTAAGAGCCAAAAAAGTTTTAGAAATAATGTGTTTAAGTAATGGTACTACAATAATAATTTAATTGGAACGTACACAAAAGTTTGGGGGGGTATAAAGGAACTAAACCCCCATAAAATTTTTATAGGGTGTCCAAATTTCCCTATAATTTTTTCTTAAGATGCTACTGTCATAAGAATGAATGTTATATGTCCATTTTCAATAAAAAAACTTTAATAGTTTTCGATATATTGAAAAAAATCGATTTTCATTTTGTAACTTCAAAGGGTTGTAACTTTTTTTATATGCACATTTGTACTAAGGTAAGTTAGGTTCAATCAAACTATTTTTGGTCCCAGCATATGTGGTTAAATTTATGACCTGTATTTTCGTTACACCCTGTATTATTAGTCCTGTCGCCAGTGGGGGTACAACGGCCTCCTTAATTCAGATGGACTTTTTTTATGTATTTTGACACGTAAAACACGAATTTTTTGGGTAACAGTCGATCCGGATGTCGATAAGATTGTTATAAACAAAGAACTTGAGGAATCAGATAACAGGGATTTTTTGCAGAACAAAACATTTTTTTGGGTTTTTTATGGGTCATTCTAAGCAACAAATGTTAAGTTTCTTCGTAGGATGCATAGTTTTCGACTTAAACGCGGTTGAACTTTCAAAAAATCGAAAAATTGCAGTTTTTGAACCCGAATAACTTTTGATTAAAAAATAAAATAGCAATTCTGCTTACCGCATTTAAAAGCTCAAGTCAAATTTTATCGGTTTTGGTTACATTCATTGCTAAAAATTAATTTTTTTATTGTTAAACAAAGCTATAAACTGATAGTGATTGAATAATGTTTTCAATGCATTTCTCATTTGAAATCGAACGAGTAGGCGCGCATACAGACAATTTATACGTAGATTACGTACATTAAAACGCATGCATTGGGCACGGGAAACACTATTTGTTTATGGCTTTGTCAAATAAAAACTTAATTTTTAACAATGAAAATAATCAAAACCGATAGAATTTGACTTGAACTTTCAAATGCAGTAAGCTGAATTGCGATTTTATTTTTTAATCAAAAGTTATTCGGGTTCAAAAATTGCACAATTTCGAAAACTATGCATCCTACGAAAAAACTTGTAAGACCATTTAAGCCAAAAAATACAAAAAAATGTTTTTTTTGCGAAAAATCGCTGTTATGTAATTCCTCAAGTTCTTTGTTTATAACAATCTTATCGACACCCGGATCAACTGTTACCCAAAAAATTCGTGTTCTATGGGTCAAAATACATAAAAAAGACTTAGGTAAGTCCATCTGAATTAAGAAGACCGTTGTATCATCCATCCTGGCGACAGGACTATATGGAAAAATCTTTTATAATAAAACTAGGATTTTACTTTCAATCAAAATCAAAATACATTTTTGCGCCACGTAATATTCATATAATTTTTTTATAACTGGAATATTGTATACGCCACTCATTTTTACGGCGTTTGGCTGTTTTTTATTCTTGTTTATTAGTCAGTCTATTATTACATACTATAATACCCTTAAAACTATTTCAACATGCCAATAAACCTTCATACAATTTGGATTGAAATGTCTGCCGCAAAAACGATTGCCGTGTCATAAACCCTTATCAACCATAACTTTGTTTACGAAACTAAAAGCGGTTGTAGTTTACAACTCGAAAGTTTTAAATAAAGGTATAACTCAGATCTATCCTAACTTTGCCCCTTCATTTATTACGAAGTTACAATTATTGTTTATTCAACACCAATTGGCCTAGATTGTACAGTGGTATCCAATCGGTTGAGAAACGGAATGTAATATAACAGTTATTTATTGTACAGGGTATTTGGTAAAGAATATGCCATAACTTAACGTTAGATTCCTGAGCTTAAAATAGGTTGATTTAAGCTATCTTATCTTAGTACGAAAGTTGATAATAACTGAAATACGGGGTGTCAAAGTTGAACTTTTATTTAATTTATTCTTGAATATTTCCTGACAGGCATGTAATGACACGAAATTTGGTAAGTGGGGGTTTTTAGGGATGAGGAATCTAAATTCGCCACCAAAAAATGATATATTACTCAGAGGGTGCCACATACGTCTTTCAGCGCTCATTTAATACGTTCAATTTTTTTATCCCCCTCTCTACATACTTCTTGAATCAAAATTTTTATTATCTTAATATTTTTACTTAAAAAAGGTTTACTACATTCATCTCGCTATACTCAACTGTTTTCGAGATAAACACATTTTAAATCTGCGATACAACATAATTTTTTGCATAATATCATTGTAGTTAGACCCAAAAAGTAAATTTGAAACCATAATAATTGTGCCAGTTCTCATATTTATGTCATTGCATCACATTTTCCATTTGAAGAAATTTTCGACACATTTTTGTAAATTTTTATGGTTTTAAGTTATTTTTAGGGTGTAACTACAATGATAATATGCAAAAAATTATGTTGCCTCGCAGATGTAAAACGCGTTTATCTCGAAAACGGTGGAGTTTAGCGAGATGAATGTAGTATACCTTTTTTTAGTAAAAGCATTATAGTCCAGAAAGCCACTGCGCATCCGCTTGGAAAAATATTCTAATTCGGATTTTTTGCACAATCTTACCTTTTAACAAATTTGCATGTTGCCAGGACAAAAAGGTGGTCAAAAATTTTTTAAACGTTTTTTTTTGTTTTTTTCCTAAAATTATTTTTTTTGCATGGAAAAATTTTTTTTTTTTAGGTTTTTGGATCATTCCAAACATAAAAGGTCTTTAGTGACTTTTCTCTAAAAATGATAGTTTTTGACATATAAGTGATTAAAAATTGAAAAATTGCGAAGTCGGCCATTTTTAACCCTCAAAAACTATGAAAAACTGAAAAATTTGAATGTTGCCAAGGTAGGTAGATATTCTTTAAACATCGATTGATGAAATCCCGAAGAGTTTTTTGCAATACAATATTCAAAACTCCTTTGTTTTTTAATTGCTAATCAAGCGTGCGCGACACTATTTTCCACCGACAGTATGGTGCAAATGAAAGGAATAAATTCGTTATTTCGTAAACCGGCGACTTTAAGGATAAATCCCGAAACAGGTCGATTTTTATTTTTAAGTTATGATATTGTGGCATATATGGTATACTAGTGACGTCATTCATCTGGACGTGATGCGATGATTTTTTATATGAGAATAGGGGTCGTGTGCTAGCTCATTTGAAAGTTTCTTCAATTCTCTATTCAGTAATATAAACATTTACATTATGATTTATACAGGGTGTCCAAAAATTTTTTATTAAATTAAATTATTTGACAAAAAAAGAAGTAGAAGGACACCCTGTATAAATAATTATGTAAATGTTTATATTACTGAATAGAGAATTGAAGAACCTTTCAAATGAGCTAGCACACGACCCCTATTCTCATTAAAAAAAATCATCGATTACGTCATCACGTCCAGATGGATGACGTCACTAGTATACCATATATGCCACAATATCATAACTTAAAAATAAAAATCGACCTGTTTCGGGATTTTTCCTTAAAGTCGCCGGTTTACGAAATAACGAATTTATTCCTTTCATTTGCATCATACCTACTGTCGGTGAAAAATAGTGTCGCGCACGCTTGATTAGCAATTAAAAAAAAAGGAGTTTTGAATATTGTATTGCAAAAAACTCTTCGGGATTTTATCAATCGATGTTTAAAGAATATCTACCTACCTTGGCAACATTCAAATTTTCAGTTTTTCACATAGTTTTTGAGGGTTAAAAATGGCCGATTTCGCAATTTTTCAATTTTTAATCGCTTATATGTCAAAAACTATCATTTTTAGAGAAAAGTCCCTAAAGACCTTTTCTGTTTGGAATGATCCAAAAAACCGAAAAAAACTTTTTTCATGCAAAAAAATAATTTTAGGAAAAAAACAACAAAAAAAAAACGTTTAAAAAATTTTTGACCACCTTTTGGTCCTGGCAACATGCAAATTTGTTAAAAGGAGTCTTTTTTGAGTAAGATTGTGCAAAAAATCCGAATTAGAATATTTTTCCTAACGGATGCGCAGTGGCTTTCTGGACTATTAAGATAACAAAAGTTTTGATTCAAAAAGTATGTAGAGTGGGTAATAAAAAAATTTAACCCATCAAATGAGCGCTGAAAGGCGTATGTGGCTCCCTCTGGATAATTCATCATTTTTGGTAGCGAATTTAGATTTTTCTTCCCAAAAAACCCCCGCTTACCATATTTCGTGTTATTATCCCATGCTTGTTAGGAAATATTCAAGAATAAACAAAATAAAAGTTTAACTTTGGCATCCTGTATTTCGGTTATTATCAACGTTCGTACTAAGGTAAATTAGCTTAAATCGACCTATTTTAACCTCAGGAATCTGTGGTTAAGCTATGGCCCGTTCTTTACCAAACACCCTGTATAAGGGGCAAAAATAGTAAATTTTAGCGCGATACACGACTTAAAATTACGTCCCGACGCGTAGTGGGGGATGTAATCATAACAGCTCTAAAATCTGTATTTTATCCTATGTGTAGTGTGTATAATACAATATTTTTTTTATAACTCGCCAGAAACACCATAATAGTAGTATGCTAAAGGGCCTAGCCGGGTAAGATGGTGAAAAGTGCCCCCAACTCAATTTAAACTCCATATAGGTCACTTTTTAGCACATATAGAGGAACTCACTTTCTGAAATTTTTAGCCCCCTAGGTGGTCACGTGACCCCCCTAGAGCCTAATTAGGCTTTTTACGTTTTTATTTTTTATCTCAAGAGCTAGCCAAAAACTTTATTTAAAAAAGTTGTAAGTTTCAAAAAGATCTATATTTTTTTTATTTTTTGGCGGGAAATTCGAATTTTTAGAACAATTTTAAACTTTTAAATAACTCTGGAAAAAAACTAAGACACTCGTTTTTACGAAAATCAATTATAACGTGCATTTTTGCACAACCTTTGACCCTGAATTTTTTCAGATTTTTAAAATTGGTGAAACGTACCTTTAAAAATAAAAAACCCCATTTTTCGGTTTTTTTTTCGTTTTTTGATACAATTTTATACATAGTTTTCAAAAAAGGTAACACCGTCACTAGAATAGGTAAAAAACTGAAAAATAATTGGAGTTTGCTTTATAAAATTTTTTTGTAACGCCATCCATTTTCAAGATACAGGGCGTTGAAGAAAACAAAATTTTACACATTTTTTACGATTTTGCTGAGACTACTGGCAACATTGTAATAAAACTTGGCGAGTTTTAAGAGGTAGTTATTGTGCATGTTCTGACATACAATTAAGGATTTGATATTCATCATTGGCGCGCAAAGGGGTAATGGTCTGAACTTTTTAAAGAATAAAGATAGTACGCCACTGACATATTTCAAATTAACAATCGTTTTTGAATTCCTCGTTCAATTTGTGACAAAAAAACTATCTTCTTATTTTTTCATACTACGCGCCATTTTTATTCAAAAAATAAAAGATCTTAATCCTTACAAAGCATTCGAACTTCTAGTAGTTTCTACATCTACACCCGTGTTGAGCTGCCCCCCCCCCCACTTGCAAAAATTAAAAAACAAATAGCCCTGATTTATGAGCTATTTATGAGCTCTCATATTCCGCAAACCAAAAATTTTGAGCTCGTTCCACTGAGCAGGAATTTAATACCACTACTTAAAAATAGAAATATTGAATCGGTTTTTGCGACAGAATTACGAGCTATTTATGAGCTCTTGAAATTATATAGTTTCGATTTTTGAGCTCATCCCCTTCATCCCCAAACAACCCTTTAATTGATTTAACTTAAGAGAAAGATGCTGAGAAAACTTAAAATATATCGTATTGCGGATATAATTCCTATAGCTTATATACTCTAAGAATAAACTATTAAATCAAGGGCATTTCGATTATTGAGCTACAACCCCTTCGCAAGAAAACCACCCTATCTTCCCGGCTTAAGAGAAAGTTGTACTTAAAATGCGTTAAACTAATTATTTGGCGACTACATATCATTTAATAATTTATAAGCTTCCAAATTACGCGCATTTAGCTCAGTAAATTGCAATTTATTTTGTATAGTGCAGTCACTGAAGGTAAAAATCAACAATTACCTTCAAGTTCGGTGAACCTTCATCGATTTTCACGAAAATTGGTCAGTGGTTAGAGGATACGTCAAGAAACAAAGGTGACATGGTACCACCTTGCGCCTTTACCCTGAGGGTGGATACCGCCCCTTCTCCGGGGTGAAAATTATTTTATAAAAAATAACTGCATAAATCAATAAAAGAACAAATTAAAAGCAAAATTTATTATATAAAGTTAATAAAATAAGTCAATACTTTTTAAGTTATGAAAGATCAAAGATTTTAATTATTTGTGAAAAAAATGCATGTTTTGAAGAGGTTTTTTGTAAATCACTGAAAAACTGTAAATTTTTACAAAAAAGTTAATAGTAGTTTAATTCGTATAGCTTATATTCTAAGAATAAACTCTTAAATCACGCACCTTTCGATTATATAGCTACAACCCCTTCGCAAGAAAACGACCCCATTTTCCCGGCTTAAGAGAGAGTTGTTCTTAAAATAATTTAAATTGATTATTTGGCGACTACATATCGTTTAATAATTTATTAGCTTGCAAAATATACGCATCTCAATTATTGAATTGCCATTTTCTTTCTATAGTGCAGTCACTGAAGGTAAAAATCAACTATTACCTTCGATTTCGGTAAATCTCCATTTATTTTCACGAATTGACAATAACAACTTGGGGTTTTAGCCTGGGGTATATGTCACCCCTTCTCGGGAGTGAAAATTACTTTATTAAAAATAACCCCACAAATCGAGAGAGGGACAAAGTGTAAGAAAAATTTGTTACATAATGTGATTAAAATAAATCAATACTTTTTGAGTTATTAAAGATCAAATATTTTAATTTTTGGAAAGAAAATGCATGCTTTAGAGCGATTTTTCATAAATGACTCAAAAACTGTAAGTTTTACAAAAAAGTTTTCATCACTAAAATTGAAGCTAATAAAAAATATAATAAATTGCTTACTTGAAAAACCTTTAATGTTAATTTAAAGTAAGTTATTGGTAATTAAATGTATATTTTTTTCCGCGACTGTTCAAATCTAAGGGTTCAAGCTTAAATAACGGGAAAAAGATGCAATTTATAACACTTAGGTACTAAATACTTGTCAAAGTACTTAGAGATACCCATCAAAAATAAGATCCAGAAAAAGTTGATAGTTTCAAAATCCGCTCACCAATTTTCGTGAAAATGAATGGAGATTTACCGAAATCGAAGGTCATAGTTGATTTTTACCTTCAGTGACTGCACTATAGAAAGAAAATGGCAATTCAATAATTGAGATGCGTATATTTTGCAAGCTCATAAATTATTAAACAATATATAGTCGACAAATAATTAATTTAAATTATTTTAAGTACAACCCTCTCTTAAGCCGGGAATATGGGATGGTTTTCTTGCGAAGGGGTTGTAGTTCAATAAGCGAAAGGCGCGTGATTTTAGAGATTATTCTTAGAATATAAGCTATACGAATTAAACTACTATTAACTTTTTTGTAAAAACTTACAGTTTTTCAGTGATTTACAAAAAACCTCTTTAAAATATGCATTTTTTTTCACAAATAATTAAAATCTTTGATCTTTAATAACTTAAAAAGTATTGACTTATTTTATTAACTTTATATAATAAATTTTGCTTTTAATTTGTTCTTTTATTGATTTGTGCAGTTATTTTTTATAAAATAATTTTCACCCCGGAGAAGGGGCGGTATCCACCCTCAGGGTAAAGGCGCAAGGTGGTACCATGTCACCTTTGTTTCTTGACGTATCCTCTAACCACTGACCAATTTTCGTGAAAATCGATGAAGGTTTACCGAAATTGAAGGTAATCGTTGATTTTTACCTTCAGTGACAGCACTATACAAAATAAATTGCAATTTACTGATCTAAATGCGCGTAATTTGGAAGCTTATAAATTATGAAATGATATGTAGTCGCCAAATAATTAGTTTAACGCATTTTAAGTACAACTTTCTCTTAAGCCGGGAAGATAGGGTGGTTTTCTTGCGAAGGGGTTGTAGCTCAATAATCGAAATGCCCTTGATTTAATAGTTTATTCTTAGAGTATATAAGCTATAGGAATTATATTCGCAATACGATATATTTTAAGTTTTCTCAGCATCTTTCTCTTAAGTTAAATCAATTAAAGGGTTGTTTGGGGGTGAAGGGGATGAGCTCAAAAATCGAAACTATATAATTTCAAGAGCTCATAAACAGCTCGTAATTCTGCCGCAAAAACCGATTCAATATTCCTATTTTTAAGTAGTGGGGGGGGCTGACTCAGCCCCCCCACTAGGGTATTAAATTCCTGCTCAGTGGAAAGAGCTCAAAATTTTTAGTTTGCGGAATATGAGAGCTCATAAATAGCTCATAAATCAGGGCTATTTGTTTTTTAATTTTTGCAAGTGGGGGGGGGGGCAGCTCAACACGGGTTACATCTACATACATAAACTCGTACATCCATTATAAAAATTAATTCGAATACTTTGGAAGCGTTAAGATATTTTATTTTTTGCAACAAAACGGCGCGTCATATGAAAAAATGGGAAGATAGATTTTTTGTCACAAATGGAACGAGGAATTAAAAAATGATTGTTAATTTGAAATATCTCAGTGGCGTACCATCTTTTTTTCTTTAAAAAGTTCCATTACCCGTATGCGCGCCAATGATGAATATAAAATTCTTAATTGTATGTCAAAAAATGCACAATAACTACCTCTTAAAACCTGCCAAATTTTATTGCAATGTTGCCAGTAGTTTCGGCAAAATCGTAAAAAATGTGTAAAATTTTGTTTTCTTCAACGCCCTGTATCTTGAAAATGGATGGCGTTACAAAAAATTTTTATTAAGCAAACCCCAATTATTTTTCATTTTTTTACCTATTCTAGTGACGGTATTACCTTTTTTGAAAAATATGTATAAAATTACATCAAAAAACCAAAAAAAAAAAATGAAAAAATGCGGTTTTTTATTTTTAAAGGTACGTTTCACCAATTTTAAAAATTTGAAAAAATGCAGGATGAAAGACTGTGCAAAAATACACATTATAATTGATTTTCGTAAAAACGAGTGTCTTATTTTTTTTTCAGAGTTATTTAAAAGATTAAAATTGTTCTAAAAATTCGAATTTCCCGCCAAAAAAATTAAAAATTTTTTTTTCATATAGATCTTTTTGAAACCTACAACTTTTTTAAATAAAGTTTTTGGCTAGCTCTTGACGCGCCTGAGATAAAAAATAAAAACATAAAAAGCCTAATTAGGCTCTAGGGGGGTCACGTGACCACCTAGGGGGCTAAAAATTTCAGAAAGTGAGTTCCTCTATATGTGCTAAAAAGTGACCTATATGGAGTTTAAATTGAGTTGGGGGCACTTTTCACCATCTTCGCCGGCTGCGAATTTACAAAACCTATACCATTTCAGTCATGGCAGCGACTGAATTCGAATAGGGTTTGTATGGAGCATATTAGTTACATATCCTATACCATTTCAGTTATGGCAGCGACTGAATTCGAATAGGGTTTGTATGCAGAATATTAGTTACATATCCTATACTATTTCAGTCACGGCAGCGACTGAACTCGAGTAGATTTTGTATGCAGAATATTAGTTACATATCCTATACCATTTCGGACCAGAAATTAACTGTAATGGTGTAGGATTTGAAACCGAATTTTTTTATTATTATTGAGCAAATGTCTATACTGTTTCAGTCATGCAAGTAAAACTAATCAAATATTTACTTAGTGCATTTATTATTATATCATAAAATTTAGATATGTTTTGAAAATTAAAATTAATAATATATATTTCGATAATATTAAAAATTAAAAACAAATGAGTAATTACTAATCTACGAATTAATATATGTATACAGTATGTCCCTGTAAGTTGGAACCATATGGAAAACAGGTCGATTTTTATTTTTAAATTATAATTTTTTTGGCATATATTTCATAGGTACTAGTGACGTCGTCCATCTGAGCGTGATAACGTAATCGATGATTTTTTTAAATAGGAATATGGGTCGTGTGGCACCTCATTTGAAAGGGTGTTCAATTCTCTATTCAGTAATATAAACACAAATATCATTATTTATACAGGGTGGCCAAAAAAACATTTTTTGAATTATATTGACTGACGAAAAAAGAAGAATGTATGCAATTTATTTCAATCAAAATACTTTCTATCGCTGTGAGAAAATAGAAAAAACTGTTTATTTGGCAAATAAACATTGGTTTTTGGCCTAAATTAAATGTTCAAACTGTCAAGAGTTACGTGGGAGGCTGTTTGTGATTTAATTTAAGCAAGACGGAATGTTTATTTGTGAAATAAACATTTTTTTTTCTATTTATTGATCGCAGTAAAATATATTTTGAGTTAAATAAATTACATACATTCTTCTTTTTGCGTCAATTAATTTAATTAAAAAATTTTTTTTTTTTTGGTCACCTTGTATAAATAATGATATTATTGTTTATATTACTGAACAGAGAATTGAACGCACTTTCAAATTAGTTGCCACGCGATCCTAGTCCCATTTAACAAAATCATCTATTACGTTATCACACTTAGACGGATGACGTCACTAGTATGAAATATATGGAAAAATTGTAATTTAAAAATAAAATCGACCTGTTTCGGGATTTTTTTTCCTAAGTCGTCCATTTTAGATAAAATGAATTTATTCGATAACTTAGCCCCTCTCTGTATGAAGATACTTTACTTGACAGAAATTCATATTTTTTGACATCTCTCATATACTATTAATAAAACTTAATATCAGATGATTGCATCTTCGGTTTTAGACCATGCAGAACTTTTTAGGAAGAATATCTTTTTTGCGTAAAATCGTTAATAAAAAATTTTTCCATATGGTTCCAACTTACAGAGACATACTGTATATATTCATACATTAGTAATTATTCATTTGTTTTTAATCTTTAATATTATCCAAATATGTATATACTATTCATTTTAATTTTCAAAACATATCTAAATTTTATGATATAATAATAAATCCACTTAGTAAATATTTGATTAGTTTTACGTACATGACTGAAACAGTATAGACATTTGCTCAATAATAATCAAAAATTTCGTTTGATAATCCTACACCAATACAGTTAATTTCTAGATCGAAATAGTATAGGATATGTAACTAATATTCTGCATACAAACCCTATTCGAATTCAGTCGCTGCCATGACTGAAATGGTATAGGTTTTGTAAATTCGCTACCCGGCTAGGCCCAAAGTATGTTACTCGAGTGTTATGGGGCCTGATGGGGCAACAGGACAATATGTATTTAGTAAGATCTAATATAGAGCTGGATGAACTATATGCAGATGCCAACATATTAAAAAAACAAAGGCCAGAGAACTTCAGTGGGCAGGACACCTCAGAAGACATTCTGATGAAAGCACAGTAAGACTGGTATGAGAAGAAGCCCAAACTGGAAAACCACGACCACTCAGTGTGGACAACCTCGAGTCCGCTGGCGAGATAATATAGGAGGAGGTCTTAAAGCTATGTGCGTGGAGAATAGAAATGGATGAAGTGAATGAAGATTGCACAAGATAGAAAGGAATGGAGGCATGTTGTCAAGTAAGTAAGTAAGATCTCACAAATAAATAAAGGCAAATAGCTTGATGGTCACATTTTAGAAATAACAAAGAAAAAATTAATGAATAATTTTAACATTAATATAAAAGACGAAAAACTAACTATACCCAAGTAAAAAGAAATTACAGCACGACCAGTTTCACTTTTAGACAAGGCGAAAACGGCGGGTTCTTTGGAGAAAATATTCCCATGAGATTTTTTTGAATAATCACATTCGTGAGCCATTCCAGAATAAGATTCAAGAAGTCGCCCACGCGAAAAGTGGTCCAAATTTTTTTTAACAATTTTTTTTAATCAAATTGCAAAAATCAATATTTCCGGCCCTGACATATTTTTTTAGATTTTTCGGGCCATTCTGGATAAAAAAAGTTTCTTATAATTTTTCTCTAAAGTTGATCGTTTTCGAGGTAAAAGCATTTTAAAATTGAAAAAAAAAAAACGAAAAATGGTGATTTTCAAGGCTTAATAACTCGGTTAAAAGTGATTACTATGAAAGTCAGAAAGTAACTAAATTAAAGTTTAAAGCCCCCTCTACAAGATCCTGTAGAAATTTTTGTCATTATTTGATTACTAAACTGTTATTTTTAAGTAATAATAATGAGCGCCATGCACGTATTAGGCGGCTGTTCATGATGAGTGCGAAAGAAATGCCATTAAGGCAGTCCAATGGCGTATCTCACTCGCACTCACATTTACAGTTGCGTCAATAAGATCTTACCGCTCATTATTAATAATTAAAAATAACAGCTTAGTAATAAATTAATGACAAAAATGTCTTCAGGATCATGTAGGGGGGGCTTTATATTTGATTTAGTCACTTTCTTACTTTCATAATAATAATTTCTATCGCCAACCGTCACTAAAGGCATTCATTATTGTACTCATTTGCCGCCATTTGCGGCAGTAAAGTAACACTTTATTGTACTGAAAGAAGAATTTTACTTTACCTGCCGCGATTAATCAAATTAACTGAGATTGAATGTAAGCGGTCGATGGCAGTCATCGATTATTTATTTGAGTGAACTTAAAATTTATTTATTTTAATTATTAAAAATATTGTACAAAATCTACGTTATTATTAATTAAATTTATGTCAGAAAATGAAATTCTGTAGTATTTTGCAATTATATTCATAAAACATAAATCAAAACTTTACAGATTTAGTAATTAGGTATTCAATATTGATACCTAACAACTATCGATTAAACATCGAAATCGGCCATCATGCAAGAGCCTTCTGTCATTACTGTCACACGAGATTTTTATTTCGTGTAAAAGAAAAGAATTCTTAAACTTTTTAAGTTTCGTATTGATGCGAATATAGTATGAAATGGTGTTTTTGTTAGTTCGATTATAGGACGGTGATAGATATGTAGGTACTGATAATTTGATAGCATTTATTTAGATTTTCTACTATTCATCACGGGCAAAGCAACTTCGCTGCGGGAGGCTACACTTCATAAACAATAACGTAACTAGTAACGGTATTTTTAATTTTTTATATTTTACTTTAAGTATTAAAATTAGTATATTAAATATTTAAATAAAAATACGATAAAATTGTATGTAAAATATATATATATATATATTTCGTTGAAATCATAATAATAGAAGTATAACTTCTTACGTGCGTACAAAGTACACACACTCTTTTTTCATTAGAAGGATGTAATTAAGTAAGTGTTAATGTTTTTTATGATTGGCAATAAAATTTTGTATGCACCACGTCGTAGACTCTTTATCGAACTCGTCTGTTACTCGTCTCGCTCGCTTCGCTCCCTCTGCTCGTAATATCAGACTCGTTCGATAAAGAGTCACTTTACTGACTTGGTACTTGGTACATAAATAACTATTAACCGAGTTATTAAGTCTTAAAAATGGCCATTTTCGCGTTTTTCAAATCTCAAACTGCTTTTAACTCGAACACGATCAACTTTAGGGGAAATTACAAGAGACCTTTTTTGTCCGAAAAATCTAAAAAAAATTGTCAGAACCGAAAATATTGATTTTTGCAATTTGATTAAAAAAAATTGTTAAAAAAAATTTTGACCACTTTTCGCGTGGGCGACTTCTTGAACCTTATTCTGGGGTATCTCACGAATGTGTTTATGCAAAAAAATCTCATAGAAATATTTTTTCCAACGAACCCGCCGTTTTCGCCTTGACTATTTGTATTTGAGATTTGGATGCCAACTGCTGTTAACGTTCTGTTTTTCCAAATTTTTTAAATTTTATTTTGGTAATGTCTCGCCAAGTAAAATACCTGCACGGTACCAAAATAAAATTCAAAAAATATGGAAAAACCGAACGTCAACAACAGTGCGCATTCAAATCTCAAATACAAAGTGAATCCAGCCGTGCTGTACAACATTATTGTATCGTACTATGTATTAGTTATAAATTGTGACAAATAATAATATGAGTCTCCGAAAAAGAAAGAAATTTCTTTTAGAAATAGAGGTCATCATAATACATTTGGTAGTCGAGAAACTAAAAATACGATATCACTATTGACATAGATACACCTAGTGATGTATGAGTAGAAACTGTAAATAAAAGGAGTAAAAAAAATCACAGTTAGGTTATTATTTGACTTAATCTAACGATAACTGATTGGGAAGCACTGGACGTTATAGCATAAATTTCAATTTTCGAAGTTTATTAATTAACTTAGCTTTCCGTAAAGTTTCAAAGGCAAAACAATGATACATTAATTTGGAAGTTTGCATACCCCGACATGGTTATAACGTTTTTCCATTAAAATTTCTATAGATTTGAACAGACGTTTTCCATATGGTTCTAAAACTAGTTTCTTGTTGCGTTCTCCAGTTTATGATAGGTAATTAAGCTTAAACCAACAAAAGGTATAAAACGTACATATTACCTATACATAATTGACTTTTTAATGAATAAGATTCTAATTTCTGTGTGTATTTCTGAAAAAGCCAAGATAGATATGAAAAAATGCCGAGATAGAATAATTGAAAAAGAAACTTTAATGTGTGTAGATGGTCAGACTTTAACAGTATAAGAAATCTATTATGTAACCAGTCGCTCAACATCAATTTACGTTTACATTCACTCAGTTTTCTTAAATGACTGTGAAACCTGGACACTCAAAGTATCCACTTTAAAACACTCAGAAGCCTTTAGACTGTGGTTTTCAATAAATGCCGTAAGTTGCCTACAGCGTTAAGCCAGGCATTGAATACAGCGTTTGTTGGTCACCGACAACTTCACGTATTCGTTACAAAATTAGGCATGATAATTAAAAAACGCGGTAGGTCGCGTCCAGCGTCAGACTGTGGTCTCCAATAAATGCTGTAGGTTGCGTGCAGCGTCATGCCAGACGTCGTTTACACTTTTTTCTCGGTAGCCACCAACATCCGATTTGTGTTGTTATCAGTCGAGTGTGATCTTTCAATTTGTTTTGACTTGAAACGCCACAGGAAATTTATGTATTAATTATTATTATTTAGTTGATAAATTTTTTTAAAAAATTCCTAGTATATTAATTATTTCACTTATTTAAAAAAAAGACAGATATGACTTGTACACACTTATAACAAATGAACGAATGGAAAAAGAAAGTTTCACTTTGTATTTAGGATTTGGATGCAAACTGCTGTTGACGTCCGGTTTTTTCAAATATTTTAAATTTTACCTCTACCGAAAGTATACTTTTCCTGACCTGATTGTAGGGAGCAAAGTTGTACTTTTCCTCCCTAGGGAGGAAAAGTACTTTTACTCCCTAGGGAGTAAAAGTAAAAGTGACGTCATGGTATGTCATTGATGAAATAACTTATTGACGCCCTATACAATAGTCTATTACCTATTACGTAAGTATCTATACAATTTAACGGTTATTTATAAAATACCCTGTATTTTGCAGAATGGTAAAACACAGTAAATTTTGATTTTGATTTAACAATGTTTACATTAATAATCTGACTTATATTTGACAGTTGACAGTTGTTATGTATCTACTTGTTAGTTTTAGTTTTCTAATAAATTTTGTTAGTTAGTTACATAAATAAATTATTTAAAAATAAAGAAATGACTTGTTATTTGAGGAGGGTGGAAAAATCATATGTATAACGTGGGAGTAAAGTGTCTTTTCCTCCCTTGAATGATTACTGTGAAATAAAATGTCATTGTTTCATTTTTAAATCATTTATTTATGTAACTAACAAAATTTATTAAAGAACTAAAAGTAACAAGTTGGTACAGTAGAACTGTCAACTGTCAAATATAAGTCAAATTATTAATGTAAATATTGTTAAATCAAAATAACAATTTACTGTTTTTCTCCATTCTGCAAAATATAGGGTGTTCTATAAATAACCGTTAAAATGTATAGATATTTAAGTAACAGATAATTGAATATTGTATAGGGCGTCAATAAGTTACTTCATCAATGATATACCATTACGTCACTTTTACTTTTCCTCTCTAAGGTTACGTCATGGTATGTCATTGATGAAATAACTTATTGACGCCCTATACTCTATACAATAGTCTATTACCTATTACGTAAGTATCTCTATACATTTTAACGGTTATTTATAAAACAGCCTGTACTTTGCAGAATGGTAAAAAACAGTAAATTGTTATTTTGATTTAACAATGTTTACATTAATAATTTGACTTATATTTGACAGTTGACAGTATTATGTACTTACTTGTTAGTTTTAGTTTTCTAATAAATTTTGTTAGTTACATAAATAAATTATTTAAAAATGAAAAAAATGACTTGTTATTTGAGGCCTGAGGGAGGGGGAAAAATCATATGTATAACGTGGGAGTAAAGTGTCTTGTCCTCCCTTGAATGGTTACTGTCCTCCGCTACACGTCGGGCAGTAAACTTCATACTCGGGAGGAAAAGTAGCACTTTCCTCCCTTGTTGTACAACTAGCTATTATCGCCAATCGTCACTAAAGTCATTCATTATTGTACTCATTTGCCCTCATTTACGGCAGTAAACTAACACTTCATTGTACTGAAAGAAGAATTTTACTTTACCTACCGCGATTAATCAAATTAATCGAGATTGAATGTAAGTGGTCGATGGCAGTAATCGAAAAACGAGTATTTGAGTGAACTTAAAATTTATTTACTTTAATTATTAAAAATATTGTACACAATTGGCGATATTATCAATTAAGATTATCTCAAAAAGGAAAATTCTGTAGTATTTTGTAATTATATTCATATAAAACTAATTAAAACTTTACCGATTTAGTAATTATTCAATATTGATACCTATCGATTAAAAATCGAAAGCGGCCATCTTGCAAAATTTATCTGCCCTCACTGTCATGAAATTATTATGACGTCTAAAATTTAAAAAGTTTTTAAACTGTAAATTGTAAGAAAGTGTTAAAACCAATATCAAATTGTTGGCGATAAAATTTTGTATGCACCACGTCAGTAAAGATCCTTTATCGAGCTCGTCTATTATTCGCCTCGCTCGATATGCTAGCTCTGCTCATAATATCAGACTCGTTCCATAAAGAGTAACTTTACTGACTTGGTACATAAATAACTATTACACACTTTTAACTAAGTACTTTTTAAGTAAAGTAAATTTTCCCGCACTGGTGCAGGAAAGTAGAATACCTTGTAATATGGCTTTATAATACAGTGCTTAGCGCCCTAATAACCGGCAAAATAACGCAAAAGATGGAACACATATTAAGTTGTGAGATAAAAAGAAATGAAACTAGTGGAGGTGGGAGATTTAGCGATAAAAACTTATAAGCGTTATTTTGCCGGTTATTAGCGCGTTCATCACTGTTGTATACATGTATAGATGAAACTAGTGGAGGTGGAAAATTTAGCGATAGGAACTTATAAATTTACATTATATTGATTGTTTCTTACCTTTAAACACATCGAACGAATTTGGCAACTATCACTGTTACAGGGACAGTTTTAGTTGACATACTCCTCTAATACGTCTAAAGGTGGGAAACAATCAATATAATGTAAATTTATAGGTTTCTATCGCTAAATTTTCCACCTCCAATAGTTTCATCCCTTTTTATCTCACAACTTAACATGTTTTCCATCTTTTCCATAATACATGCAATAAAATAATATTTAGATATTATTTACTAATTTATTTCAAACTTATCTTATTGTGTTCATGTTTTAATGAAATTAACGCGATTATTTCATTCATAGAGATTCTGATCAATAGAAAGCTACAGAAATAAAAATTACAGCGATTATTTCATTCATAGGAGATTCTGACCAATAGAAAGCTACAGAAATCTAAATTACATCGATAATTTTTGATAATATCCCGTCGTCAAGTATATTACGTCAGATGCCCTTCATTGCTACTAAAAAATACATTGAGTGACATTAATGACAATTAATGTTTTAAAAATCATAAAAGTGATGACTTTCAACCGTAAAATATTTATAACAACTGTGTGCTTAATTGTACTAATTTGTACACGTACATAAATAAATTACAATAAAATTTTGGTTTTAAACAGTTTTATTCATGAAATAATCGCAACAAATTGCACTCGATCTCTAAAATTAATATAGAATTTTTGCCCTCGTGACACTTTGAAATAATTTCACTCGCCTTCGGCTCGTGAAATTAAAACTGTCAAAGTGACACTCGGCAAAAATTCAATAATTTCAGAGCTCTTGTGCAATTACTACTGATAATTTTTTTCGATAATTTTCCGTCGTCAAATAGGTATTACGTCAGATGCCCTTCGTTGTTCAGCAAAAATACATTCAGTTTCATTAGTTACTTTTACAACTTGTCACAGAGAACACCAATACATCAACAAAATATTACAACGAAGATATCAACAAAATATTAGTTAAAATGATTTAAGAAGACAGTTTTATTCATGAAATAATCTTACCGAATTACTCTCGAGCCCTTAAAAATTATCGATTTGTTTTGTCCTCGTGATACTTTGACATAAATTAAAACTGTCAAAGTGTCACTCGGGATACAAATCGATAATTTTAGAGATCTTGTCAAAGAACGTTCTAATTTGTGTATTTTCACTCCTAAATAAAAATTGATATAACTTTACAGTGATGAGCGCGCTAATATTCTGGAAAATATCGCAAAAGATGAAAAAGATTTTAAGTTGTAAGATAAAAAGAAATAAAACTAGTGGAGGTGGGAAAATTAGCGATAAAAACCTATACATTTACATTATATTTATTGGTTCCCATCTTTAGACGTATTAGAGGAGTATGTCAACTAAAATCGTCACTGCCACAGTGGCAGTTGCCAAACTCGTCCGATACGTCTAAAGGTGGGAAACAATAAATAGAATAAAAATTTATAGTTTTTTATCGCTAAATTTCCCATCTCTGCTAGTTTCATTTCTTTTTATCGCACAATTTAATATGTTTTCCCTCTTTTGCGTCATTTTGCCGGTTATTAGCGCGCTCATCACTGTATTCGTTGTGTCTTTTTTCCAAACGTACCGCCCTAGAAAAAATATTGTTTCTAACTCATGCGGAAAGTGTCATATTCACTGTTTAGAGATGCACAAGATAGAGATTGGCTGGCTGAGGTGATTGTTACCAATCTTCAATGAATATGGTTAATACATAATTTGTATAAACACTATTCATTTTATACAAATAAAGTAAAAGTCAAACAATAAAGATTGCACGTAATTTTCCCCTTGTTGCCACATTTTAAATTTGAAAAAATATGTAGGGAATAATCAGATTTTTTGACATACCATTCCTATTATATCGAGAATTTCATTGGCTAAAATAAGTGACGAGTGTAGTATATGACGTCATTATTACATTTGGTGACATTGGAAATTGTAGCTGACGTCTGTTAAATATAATGTCAAAATATTGATTTAAAATTATAATCTAGGAAGACGAAATACAGATTATATTATTGTTTTATTTCAATTTAATCAAAATATCCAACAATTTGAATCAAAATCAATTCGAGAACCTAAAGTAACAGAATTTAGTGTGTAGACAGTTTCATAAGACAGTTTATATCTACAAACAAAAATCTTACATAACATTCTATAGAACAACATGACCTTGACACGTATAGGTCGGATAGTTAACTTTGTTTCACACACTTAAAGACAGAGAGAAACAGTAACTTCTGTGGTAAATAAATATTATGTTTTTTATTTGGGAACATCGCATTTCTGCTAAACTTAACAACTGCGAAAAATATAATATGAGGAAAAATGTATTGAATTCATAGGCGTAACCAGGGGTTGGTTTTGGGTGTTATAACCCCCCCCCTTTTGGATATACTTTGAGCTCTATACGCTTAACACCATTATTATTCCATACCCCCCAGAGACCTTCAAGTAGATGTATCCCCCTTAGGATCATCCTGGTTACGCCTCTGATTGAATTTGTTTGCCGTCAAGTTTGTATCAATGAGTTATGATGTCATTAATTCTATGACGTGCACGTCTAATTGTTTGACTTGGACCATATAATATATATCATATATTATATTATATTATATATTATATAAAGTCACGGTAGCGAATATGGTAGCCAATATGATATCCATCGATCAATAACGGTCATGGAACTAGAAGAAGAAGAAGAAGAAGAAGAAGAAGAAGAAGAAGTTGTGAACTGGTCAATTATATAATTTATGTTTGTTTCTTTTTTTTGTAATTTATTTTCAATATTTTTTGTTATTTTAATATAACTTAAAACATATTATAGTTTTATAGTTTGTGTTATTCGGTACATTTGTGAGTTGAAATTGAACTATATTTACAGAAAATAAATCTAAAATATCGCTAGTACAATTAGCAAGATTTGCATGAAAAAAATGAACACCAAAATAAAACCGATATAAATACCTAAAAACAGAATCGTTGATGACAGCTCTACATGACATGGAATTCAGCGAATAATGAACTATATTGTTCTCAATTTAAACAATAGGTTATCCAGGGAATATTTTAAAAAGTAAAATTCGATTAATTTAATTTTAGTAGCATTTATTGGATTTTTACAGTATTACAATTTTAACATTTCGGACGTACATGCAAAACTTAGTTATCAGTATTGTAGAGATATTAACAATGGTTAGAAATATTTTATTAAATCATTAAACTATTTTTAGGCATCGATAGTATTAGTAGAACAATGTTCATTGAAGGACTGGACGTACTTAGAAATTAAGTAAAAATGTTACGAAAAAAGTACTAATTAGTATGATACAATTGATCCAAAAAATGGCATAACCCAGGCATCCAAAGTGAAAGTTATCCTTCAACACCAAATTGTTCTATATGGTCCACATAATGTTCAGAAAAAAGTCTCACCATTTTGAGCGTTGGGTTTGGGGGGGGGGAGGAGGGGAGAGAAAGCGGTAAATTCGTAGTTTTTTACGTTTTTCGTCAATATTTCTAAAACTATGCGGTGTAGCATGAACAACATTCTACACAAAAATGTTCTACATTAAATTTAAAATAAAAAAGGTCCTATGCATAATCCTTCTATAATGAACGGTTTTAAAGTTACGGAGGTAGTATAGTATAATTGGTCCAAAAAATGGCCTAACCCAGACATCCAAAGTAAAAGTTTTCCTCCAACATCAAATTGTTCTATATGGTCCACATATTGTTCAGTAAAAAGTTACACCATTTTGCGCGTCTGGTTTGGGGGGTAGATGGGGGAGAAGTCGGTAAATTAGTAGTTTTTTTACGTTTTTCGTCAATATTTCTAAAACTATGCATTAGCGTAAACAATGTTCTATACAAAAATGTTCTACATAATTGTTATAAAATCAACGGTTCCAGAGTTACGGAGGGTGAAAAGTGGAGGTTTTCGATACTTTTTATATTTTTTGGGCAATTGATGATGTTTTTTTGTGGTAAGGTTGACGTTTCTTCAAGGGCTTATCACTAACATACCGTCGGATACTGAAATAGCAAATTTTATTTGTAAAACACAATCCTGTTAAAGAAAATTTCTTTCATCAGTAAAGTAATAATGTTCATTCTTAAACCTACTGTTTTTACCTGGTGTTTTAATTCTTCGAGCATATCTTTCAGTTCTCCTTTGCCGTTGGCTACCAGGACGATATCATCGGCATATCTAAGGTGACTCAAGTATTGTCCATTTATTTTGTATCTAAATACACATATTGTATAAAAATATTTATTTTCTTATTGTAATTTCTTGCATACGTCTTCATCGTAATACCTGATTGAATAGCTTCGGTGTCACCCGTCACTTCGATACCCGTCTAATTTTGATGTTATTTTTGTAAACAATTTATATATCGTGTTGAGAAGGGTTATATACCACATTAGGTCTGAATAATATTCTAGTACAGGGGTGGGCAAACTTATTTTAATAAGGGCCACAAAATATTTTTGGTCTATTACCAAGAGCCGCAATATTTGTTACCTCAACATGTTCGAATTTTTAACTTTTTACTAATTTTCTTTAAGGGGGGAACATGGTTTGAAATCAACAGTTCAAGCACTTTTTCTTGAATTTTGTTTGAAATTATGGTAAAATTATTTTATTTTTAAATTAAATAAACATATTCAGTACAATCCAAAAATTATTCAAAAAAATTGAAGACCAAATATTGAAAAATAAGCCAACGGTGGCAAATTTTTACAGGCAGCTCCAAAAAAATGGATTTTACAGTAAAACTCGTCAATGAAACACAAAATTCAAAAATATTTTATTAGTTTATGAGTTTCTCTTGGTAACGATTTTTGAGTTTTTGATATCACTCAAAATACAAGTTAAAACAACGAAATTTTTGTAAAGAAGGGTGAGAATCAACATATTTATTTATTATTGTTAACCAAAACATATCTCGACAAAGTTACCTCAAGAAATGTCTAAACAAAATCTATAAAAAATTTCAGGTGGATCTGTCAAGCAGGTAGTTTTTGAGATACAATGTCCACCGCCTTTGAAAAAAGCAGTTTTGAGAAAAACGCGTTTGGTTTGACAGCTTTTATTTCAATTTAATTTTTGTCTGTCAAATCGTAACGCCAGAATATGTTTTTGAATCGCAGAGTAATTTACAAAAGAGACGGGAACAGCTGTTGAACGTATCTGACTACGCTCAAGCTCTTGCAAAGCGAGTCGAAGGTAGGGATATTAAACATGCTTTATTTCCAGTAATAATTTCACTCCGGTGAAGCTGAAAATTTTAGAGAGTATTCTTGAAGTTTATTTATTTATTTATGTACTTTCATATAAAATAATAAAAAAATCAAAAATTTCAAATTTTTCAAACCCTACCCGTCCCCCCTAAACAGCATTCGCACTTAATTAAGCATGGTATTTCCCTTAAATATATGTGTATCTGTATATTTCTTTATTTTTATTTTATCTAAGAACCTATTTCTTTTTTCCCTAATATTGTTCTGAAGCTATTTCCTTGTGACATCATATGCAATTTACTATTTTATTTGGGAATAAGCCACAATTTAAGTTTGAAATTAAATTTATTTCACGTTTCGATTTTCCACTTAGGAAATCGTTATCAAAATACAAAACATTAATAAATTAAGCATTTACTTAATTAGTTTAATTTATTGAACGAATAAATATATTAACAATATTAGTTATAATTGAAATGACGTTCTCGTTGACTACTTCCAAAAAATTTTTGCACAATACCTGCTCATGGATTAAGCAGTGACAAATAATAACTGATGTTCTGAAAATTGTTCATGGACGTAATCTTTAAGTTCTCTCAACATTACAATATTTGCTCCTCTTAAATTTGGTGCTCCGTCAGTTGTTACACTTACTAGGTGGTTACAGCGTTAATTTAAAATTTTCCAAACAGTTCGAGACTACTTCAAAACTATCGTTTCCATTTGTTGAAATTTCGTGGATTTCATTCAGGGAACCGACAAAACTCTGCAGGAAACCCAAATAATTACGCCCGCGTTATGTTAAAAATTTGCGGAAAAATCACCCGCTGCGAAAGTGGTAATTAATAGCTTCATTATCTATATTTATTTATTAATATTAGCAATAATTAAAAAAATCTTAAAATGAAAATAATTCACTTCTTTTCCGCGGGCCGCAAAGAAATGAATAAAGGGCCGCATGCGGCCCGAGGGCCGCACTTTGCCCACCCCTGTTCTAGTACATAATTTCAAAGTGGTTCCACTACGGTGCCAGTTGGTGAAACGATATATTAGAATAAAAACAATTACAGCCAACAAACTTGGATATATGAAGCATTAAGATTTATTGTAGTTCTTAGTTATTCAATATTTGAATGCATGGGCTAGCATTGATTAAAAAAACTAAAAGTGAAAATCCCAGTAGTTGACTGTATACCATAGGTTAAATAAACTATGATATACAAATTTTATATTATTTGTTATTTAATTATTTCGAATACTTTCCCTCTCCTCTCACCGGCACCTTTAGAATATGTGCACTCTACTTTTTTATTTATTTGATACAATATTGTTAGTTAAAATCTCCTTTTTATCTTTCATTTTTTCGAGATAAGGGTAACCTAATTCACAGTAAGCTATACATTCTTCTTTTTTGCTTACTTAATTTATAATCTTAACAAATGAAAATCTTACCGAAAAGAATCGCTTTGCGTCTCGACTTCCTGTATTATCTTTTCTGATTTCCATAATCCGCCTGTTCTTTTCGATAAAGCCCGGTTGGCTCTGGTTTTTATTAAAAAGCAAAAGCGCAACGGGTTCCGATTAAATTATTAATTGGACCGCTTACCGCCGCTTACTCTGTGAAAAGAATATCCGGAAGAAAACAATCGAGTATTGAGAAAATCCAGAGACGGGTGATGTTTGTTTTTCTCTTTTTTAAAATGCTATTTGAGACTTATGACAACTTTGAAATGCATACAATTACAGTAATACCATAAAGCAATGAAATGTCTATTTATACCACTCTGGGTCTTATTTTTTTCTAATATCCTATTTTTGCTCCCATTGACTAGCGTATTGGCATCATTCGATAGATTTTTGAAAAATATTGAACAGTTTTTCGATCTGATGTTTATTTCGTGAAAGTTTTTGTGAAACTTTGTGACTCACCTATTTCCTTACGCCCCGCTCTAATCCTCAAATTTTTGAAATATATACCCCTCTTCGTTTACTTAACTTACTTTGTCTTAATCTGAGTTGTCGAGTTTTTCTAAGGATACATTTTTTTTACGGACTGCCCCCAACGCACGCTCCTGTATTAAGAGTCCATATACGGTAGGGGACATTTACCGGGTACAAGGTTTCTCCAAATGTGATTTTGTGACGCGCTCGAGAAACGCGCAAAATCCCCCCTTGTTCCCCTACCGCTACATGGCTTCATGTGTAAAGAGATCGTAGTTTTTTATTATGTTAATTTTTGCTTAATATACAGTTAAATATTTCATTGAGTCTGTGACCGTCGCGTCGGTGTCGGCGTCGTGGATGAGTCGATCCGTGTTAATTATTTCATCAATAAATTTTATCCACGATAACATCTGCAGTACAAAATCCGATTTAATGTTGAATGCCATATTTTTCAGTTCTTTAATTTAATTCGTAGTTTTGCAGGCGTTGGTGTTGCTGTTGCCGGCAATGCAGCGTGTGACACCCTAACAAATTTCCGTTAATATTTCCTGCGTCCAATTATAATACCAGCTCGAAAAGCGGCGACGTATTTATAATTTTCCAACATTTCTGACTCTTCGTCGTTTGCTGAACTAAAGCCGAAACCATGACGTAAAATGGTCTAGTCATTTATTTTGCTCCAGTCGAAATGACGGCAACTTCAATAAAACTTTAGATTATAAATGAATGCATATTTACACGAATTTCACAGTACGTGTGAAACGTCAATAAAAATATGACATTGTAATTACATTTACAATTGTTAATATTTTTACGTTGATATAATGATATTTAAATGTTTTTTCTTTGTATACACTTTCAATTTTCCTTGTTTTTCACTTTTTCCGTTTCGCATATATCTCCGTTAATTAAAAAATCTAAACTTGTTTATGATGTACCTACATGAAATATATTTTTCAAGAGTGTTGCTTATTTAACTGGTAGCATTTATAGTTAAAGTTAAGGTTGATTCAGACCAACAATCACGGTACGATCAGATCACAGCGAAATCACCGTCAAGTCAAGGTACTACCCATTCACACACACAGTCCGAGCAGATCACCTTCCAGACCAGAGAGAAGAACAATGAATGTGGCGAAAGAAACCTACGTTGAGTTGAATCAGAACGCAAAAACTGTAGGGCTAGCAATAAATACAAATAAAACAAAACTACTCAAACAAACCAGATCGAATAGACCGGTGCAACAACAACACTTTATAGACGATGTAGAATTAGAAATAAACAGAAGGCTTGTGCTGGCAATAAAGTCTATTTCGCGATGGGCCACATATTCAAATCGCGAGATGTAGGTACACCGGAAAACAAAATAGTCCAGCGTAATAAGGATTTTCTCGGGACACTCAAAGATCCAGGTAGCTGACTCCTTTTTTAGTTATTGTAGACTTATAGGAAGAAAACCTACCTGTTTCTTGCCTAGAGTTCGCGTCCGATTTTTTAGTTATTAACAATTTAGTGCAAAAATCGCGATTTTTTCGACTTTTGCACTCCATTCAAAAGCTAAATAGTTGACATAAAATTACAAAATTCAGTTTTTTATAACATTGAAAAACTTCAAAATGCCGATTTTTGACAGTTAAAAAGTTAATTTGTTGTCACGCAAACTGCAAAATAAGTGAAAATCGTTATTTGTTAATACCTTTTACTAAAACTACCTTAGAACTTTAGTGTTTCACCCAAAGTTGGATATTGGCGTACTTAACAAACCCTCAGAATTTGAGACCGATCCATTAATTAATTTATAGTCCAGGAACTGAAGCTTTTCACCTCGCAATTTTTACAGAATGGATCGATTTGCTTGAAAATTTGAGAAAAAGTAGTGGATGGTCCAATGATTAAAATCTATATGATGCCGAAAGGCGCTTTTACCATGGGGGTGGTTGTCACCCCATCCCGGAGGTGGAAATTTTTAATTATACATATTTTGACCGCAAAAGTTGATAAAAACATTCATTATAAGCAAAAAATGTTCTATACATTTTTTTGATAAAATGAATAGTATTCGATTTATTCGCTATCGAAAGTGTTAGTTTTATATCGAAAAATAAGTGTTTTTCAATAATATACTAATTATTTACGATCCACTCAATTATTGCCGTAGAAAAAATTTTCTCAAACCAATTTCTTGGGAATTAAATAACCTACAATTTCATATTTAAACATTTCTTCGTATCTCTGATGCTAATCTTTCTATTCTGAAGGAATCGACATTTTTACCAAACTACAAAAATTCGTTATTCGCTTTTAATTCCAGTTTTTTAAAAACTAATCTTTCTAAGCCAGTCATACTTCTAGAATCTATTAATAATACAAAAATAAAGAAGAATGAAGAAGGCCAATGACTAAAAACACCGCTAACTTACATTATTATGCTTCCAATTGGAATTCTCTTTTTTTTTTCAAAAAATATATTGATTTTTTAACCGTAACTTTTCTATTTTTTATCTTAGAAAGTTTGGCAAAAAAGAATTTTGTAGGTTTTTATAAGGTCTATAAGCGTATTAATATTAATTCTTTCTAAAATCCTCAGTCTCAAAAAGAGGTGACTTTGAAGGGGTTGGTAAAGGTGCTTTTTGCATGTTATTACAAATTTTAATTATCAATAGCTCACTCAATTTTTGCTGTAGTAAAAATTTTTGCAAACCAGTTTCTTGAGAATTAAATAAGCTACAATTTCATGTTGAAACATTTTTTCGTATCTCTGATGCTAATCTTTCTATTCTGAAGAAAAGGCCATTTTTTCCAAACTACAAAAATTCGTTATTCGCACCTAACTCCATTTTTTTTAAAACTAATCATCCTAAGCCCTTCAAACTTCTAGAACCTATTAATAATACAAAAATAAAGAAGGCCAAATAAGGTTAATGACTAATTTTAATTAGGGTGGTGATTAGGAGGTTGCTTCGGACCACTTTTTCGCTGAAAAAAGTAGCGACTAACATTCTTTTCAATATACGTCACTTAATTTTTGAGCTCAAAACTTTGTTGTTATTTCTGGAGATAGATATTTTAAAATGCTTTAAATTAGTTTGAACAAGTTATCCTCGAAAAATGCATAGTTTACCCGTCTTTTGACTTTGAAACTACAGTATTTAGCATTTGATGAAGAAGAGCTAACATTTAATAATGTATAGCTCGATTACTATTGGTCTTAAAAAAATTAAAAGAAACGGTTTTGTTTATTGTTTCAAAAGGTACATTTTTGTTAAGTTGTTTTGATAAAACGAACACGCATAAATAGAAAATTATTAATTTTATCGAAAAAATATATAGAACGTTTTTTGCTTAGAATGAATGTTTTACTAACTTTTGCGGTCAAAATATAATAAAAAATTTCCACCCCTGAGATGGGGTGACAACCACTCCCATGGTAAAAGCGCCTTTCAGCATCATATAGATTTTGATCCTTGGATTATCCACTACTTATTCTCAAATTTTCAATCAAATCGATCCATTCTGTAAAAATTGCGAGGTTTTGTCCTATTTCAAGCTTCATTACTTGGACTATTAAGTTATTCTATTTGTTTATCCCGGACACCTTTATTTTGTAATAAGATAGAAAATAATGAAGAGAGGGCAATTCTGAGTATGCCAAATGAAAGTAGAAGAGTGATAGTATCAAAATGTATTAAAAAAAGATAAAAAAATAAATAATATAGTCAAAAGTCCTAATGCCAAATTTTTGAAATTTTGTAGTTTATAAACATTTAGAATCACTTTAAAAATGTTGTCCGTAGAAACAATATTTTTATATATTCGAAAAGATAGTATTTTAACACAAATTTCTAAATAAAAAAATTTAGCCTGGGTTCATTTGGGACAAAGTTAGGCATATGTTTTTTTTAATTCACAGCTAATTTGTTTATAATAATTAAGGAATCTCATTAATGCCATTTTAAATAAGGGGATTTGTATTTTTTCTTAAAAAATTTGCACAAGCATTGTACCTTCCCAGAACCCTCTACGATTTTTCAAAAAATGATGTTCAAACGAGTTAAAATACCGAAAAAGCAATTTCAACCGAATATAATTTTCTGTATCTCCGGATCAACTCAATGGATTTGATCTGTATTTTTTTAATTTGTATGTAATTTCTACGTACATTAGAAATATGCAATTTGTTTATCAATTTATTAATTAATAAACAGTCTATTTTGTTTAAACAATTCTTGAAAAAATATTTTTTTTACAAAAATCAATTTTTTTAATTACCTATAGTATCATTAATGATCATAGAAAAAGTTAAAGTACACTTAAATAAATAAATGACTTTTATTAGATAATTATTTATTGAAGATAATTTATTTATTAAAGTATACCTTAACTTTATCTATGCTTAATAAAGATAGTATAATTAAAATCATGGATTTTTGGGAAAAATTATTTTTTCAAAAATTGTTTAAACAAATTAGACTGTTTATTAATTAATAAATGTCTAGACAAATTGCATATTTCTAATGTACAGAAAAATTACATACAGATTAAAAAAAGAACAATCAAAATATATTCAGTAGGTCCCGAGATATAGAAAATGATAGTAGTTTTAAGTTGCCTTTTTTAGTTTTTGAACTCGTGTATGTATCGGCTCCCAGCTCCCCCTTCACTTACCACGACTAGTCACCAGTTGAACTACATTTTTAAAAATTCTTGTAAAATACTAGCTTTTCTGCAGATACTAGATATGTAAAATGATTTTTTCTTCGGACAATATTTTTAAAATTATTCTAAATGTTTATAAACTACAAAATTTCACAAATTTGGATTAGGATTTTTGACAATATTAGATAATTTTGTATCTTTTTTTAGTACATTTTGATATCATCAGTTCTTTACTTTCATTTGGCATACGTAGAATTGTCCTATCTTCATATTCTCTGTCTTATGTTATTGCAAAATAAAGGTCTCTGGGATAAACAATTAGAATAACTCTTAAACTAATTAATGGATCGGTCTCAAATTTTGAGGGTTTGTTAAGTACCCCAATGTCCAACTTTGGATGAAACACTAAAGTTCTTAGTTAGTTTTAGTAAAAGTTATTAACAAATAACGATTTTCACTTATTTTGCAGTTTGCGTAGCAACAAACTAACTTTTTAACTTTCAAAAATCGGCATTTTGAAGGTTTTTTAATGTTCTAAAAAATTTAATTTTGTAATTTTGTGTCAACTATTTAGCTTTTGAATGGGGTGCAAAAAATCGAGAAAATCGCGATTTTTGCACTAAATTGTTAATAATTAAAAACGGACGCGCATACTAGGCAGGAAACAGGTAGTTTTTCTTCCTATAGGTCTACAATAACTAAAAAAGTAGTCAGCTACCTGGATCTTTGAGTGTCCCGAACATGGTCTATTTCTAGCTTATTACCCTGGAGTAAAACTCCGGATCTAGAAACATAATCAGGCCCATAGTAAGTTATGGTTGTGAAACATGAGTTGTGACACAGAAATCTGCCAATGCATTAGATGTGATATTGTCTCGGTAAAATAATTTCTGCAGATACTAGCACTGCTACCTACTTTTAAGTTAGAACAACAATTACAAATTCCCATTAAGCTATACCCCTTTTATTAGTCTAATGGTGCCTTTCCGAATTCATAAAATACTACTTTCATATATTCAACCTGGTTGTTACAATATTACAGAAACTAAGAAATAAACTATATTCTAGCATTACCATATTATTATTCATTACTTCACAGTTCGTAGTTTCTCAACAGATACTTTGAAATTTATAACAGCGTAACCTATTAATCCTTATCCGAGTGCTGATAACACGTATATCAAAAAGAGAAATAGTGCAACCAGTTTTTGTTTCATCTGATCGTGACTTCTTTGAATTAATGAAGTGACTGGTAAAACAAGGAATACCAATCTCTGTTAGACATGCCATATATATACGACTCACAAAATCATTTAAAAGTATAATTAATAATAAATTAGCATTAAAAACGATTAACGAGTTAGGAGAACAGGTGTCCAACTCGTCGAAAAAAACACTTTAATGTGTTAATTTTTCGTAAGATGTGGGTAGCTTTCTTCCTAACATGTTAACTACTAGATTTAGAGGATTTAATTGCAGTAAAAATTAATAAATTTTAACACTTGCATTATAAACTACACATTTATTTGTTTTATGTTCTCTGCATTATGTTTCTTTCAAAATAACGTAACAATCATATAAAATCATCTACATTTTTTCACTTACAATTTTATCTGCTTTCCAAAAATCTGGAAATTTTCAATATTTTGTACTCTCCATTTTTATGTAAATATTTTTACAGGTAAATGGGTCGTTCAAAAAGAACTAAGATATTTCTTTCCATACAGCGAACTGAACTTTTTTTATACCCTGCATCCATGTGACTTTTCAGCACCTGCTGTCGAGCCTCTATCTAGTGGAGATGACCATTTCCTCCCTGCTCCTCCCATACAACTTGTTGGACCTGTTTCAGTCATGGCTGCGATTCTTCGCGTTCTTCAGTTTAGTTGTTACCTAATGTATTCTTGTTCCACAAAAAGTTAGGAAAATCTAGGGATATTCCTGGTAAACTCCCGTATAACTGTAGAAGACAAACAAGACATGAGTCATCAGAGAAACTTAGTTTAAATTCTTAGTTGCCTCTTAGGCAGGCCGCACATCAAAGAAACATGAAACGTAAATCACGTTTCATGGAAATAAAACACTGCTAAACAAATAGATGTCCGGCCATTTATGAAACTTTCCGAAAATAAAAATGAAAATGTGTTATGAGCATGAATCACACTCGTTTCATTGGTAGGTCGACTTCAAGATTTGTTTAGCCGTGTTTAATTTTCATGAAACGTGTTTTACGTTTCATGTTTCATGTTTTTCGTTTCATGTTTCGTTGGTGTGCGGCTTGCCTTAGGGTTTGATTAACAAAATTATCTACCATGAAAGAGTATGAAGTGTCCTTCCTAATTCATATGCGGTTTAATTCTTCTTGTAGTGCCTATTCGTTTCGGATGTTGGCTACCATCATGGCAATCGGTACTTTTCACACTGCTGCTCTAAAGAGGTTTGTGGTTGCTGTGTTGAACGACGTACGTAGATTTTTCAGTCAGAAAATCCTTCGCCTTCCTTGTCCTCGTTTGCCATTTACTTTTCCCTATAAAGTTAGTTGCAGCAGTTAGTTCTCTCGCTGTTCCTCATTATGTGACCGAGGTATTCAATTTTGGGTTTTTATGGATTTTTGATTTTTATTGTAGTTAATAGCACTTTTTCTTTTTGTATTCTTAAGAAAACACCCTGATTAGTAACGTGATCGGTATAAAATATATCTTCAGGATTCGACGATAAAGCCAAATTTCGAAAGTCTCAATTTTGTTACAGGTGGCGTCTGTGAGAGTCCACAACTCAACTCCGTACAACAGTATGGGAAGGATATAACATCGTAGTAACCTGATTTTTATCTTCTTCTTTACGTGCCACCGCCGCGACGGAGGTTGGCAATCATCATGGCTATTCTGATCTTAGATGCTGCTACTCTAAATAGTTCGGTTGATGTGCATCCGTAACATTTCCTCAAGTTACGCAACCATGGGATTCTTCTCTTTCCTACACTTCTCTTGCCCTGGATTTTCCCCTGTATAATTAATTGAAGTATGTTGTATCTCTCATTACGCATAACATGCTCCATGTACTGCAGCTTTCGTGTCTTGATGGTTTACAATATTTCCAGTCTGTTGTTGACTCTTCTCATGCCTTCGTTGTTTGTTACATGCTCGGTCCATGATATCTTGAGGATTCTTCTATACACCCACAGTTCAAATGCTTCCAACTTTTAGTAGTCGACGCGTTAAGTGTCCATGCTTCTATCCCGTAAAGCAGAGTCGAGAAAATATAACACCTTGCCAGTCTAATTTCAGTTCTCTTGCACAAAGTACCTTTCTCATTTTATTCTTGCTTTCTCTATTCGACCTTTGATTTCTTTGGAGTAATCGTTTGTGTGATTAATTATTGTGCCTAGATAGTTGTAATTTTCAACTTATTCTAAAGTTTTACATTTAATTGTCAGGCTTTCATCATTATTTTGGGTCTTTGATATCCTCATTAATTTAGTTTTCTTGATGTTTATTGATAATCTATATTCTTCTCCATACTCAACTCTCTTGTTCATTAGCTTTTGGAGGCCTTGAAGGTTGTCTACTATTATGATAGTATCGTCCGCATATCTAACGTTGTTAATTGGCGTTCCATTTACCTTTATTCCTGCTGTTTCTCCCTCAAGAGCTCTTTTCATAATTTCTTCAGAGTATGCATTGAATAGTAGTGGTGACAATACACACCCCTGTCTCACTCCTCTTGTGATTTCGAACTCTTCTGATGTGTGTTCGTTAATGCGTATGTGTGCCTGTTGTTTAAAATATAGATTTGTTATAATTCGAAGGTCATTGTATTGTAATTGTTTTGTTTTCAGGACGTCCATTACCTGTTTGTGGCGGACTTTATCGAAAGCCTTGTTGTAATTTATGAAACAGACGTACATATTCTGGTTCACATCCAAGCATCTCTAGATTAGTACCTTGAATGCAAAGAGAGCTTCAAGGGTGCCTACGCCTCTACGGAATCCAAATTGGGTTTCTTCGATATCCATATCAAGTGCGTTATGAATGATCTTTAAAAACATTTTAACATGTGTGCGACATCAGGCTTATGGTGTGATTTTTATGGGTATTGATAAATCATGACATTTGCATAGCTTAGCCATTTTTATGTAATTCTGATCTTGCTTTCTCTATCCTACATTTGATTTCTAGGGAATGCGGCTTAATAAGTCCTTGTCCTTTAAATATTTAAATTTTTATATCTTGAATGATTTCTTTGTCGTAATTCAATATTTGCACTGTGTAGCAGAACAGATTTTCCTTGGTGTTTTCCAGCAAAATATTAAAGTTTCCAAAGAACTGAGTAGTGGATATTATACTACATTATATTTAACTACATTGAAAACTTTAACTTCATGTGTGCCACAACAACAGTTTTAGTAAGACGTAAACATTTAAAAAATTTCGTTACAATAATTATTTATTATTCATGTTTACTTCCGTTGGTCCCTCATACTTAAAGAATATAAAGTAATATTTTAGACCTGGATCCTGCGTACCAAAAAAAAAGTTTATTAATGGCAAGCTGAAAATTTGTTAATAGCTTAACGGTGTCTAGTCGGGCAAACTTTGATGTATAGGAACACTAGAACAGGGGAAGTTTTAATTGTGGAACGTGTCATCCTGACAAGTTAATGATTGTGAAAACTAGCAGCAGGTTGTTTTTAAAATAACAAACTTTATATAATATATGAAAAAATGTTTGTCCGACAGATATGTTGGGCATTTTAATAAGTCCGACACGTAGAACATGTCAAATGACAGGAATTATGTTGGTGGTAAGCAGGCGCGGATCTAGAAATTCATAATAGGGAGGGCCAGACTTACCTCAAATATTATATTGTTCAGATTTAGCCATACGACTCACACTTACTCTAAGGATAAAATACACTATATAATCCTAGATACCTACGGTATCAAAAGGATTGATAAACATCGATTGAAACACAATAATTCACTACTATTAATCTCACTCACTGGTCGCTCTTTACCAACTGTAGGTGTAAAGATTAACCTTCCTACCATCAATGGGTATGTACGTACACCTGGATTATCTAGTAAAATTCAAATTTTTATATCTTTATTGTATCGCAAATTTGAAAAGTGACTTTTCATGAGATAAGGTTTATACCCAGTGTAATGTATTTGCATTTTAAAATATCATTTTTGTTATTCTTTGGACTGAGAAAAATATTTCCGTTGTTTATAATTCCATCGGTACCCAAACAAATGCGCCTGCAGTTTATTTTTCAGAGGAGGGTGGTTTAGTAGATTTTATTGCTTCTTTCAATTCTTTGGAAGCGGTTGTCGTGTAATTTCTACTGATGGCTTAAAGTTTAGAGTTAAGAGAAAAAATAATAAATAATAAAAAAAAGAATGTGTGTGTACTTTGTACGCACGTAAGAAGTTATACTTCTATTATATGATTTCTTAAAAATAAATATACTTTAAACAGTTTGTTTTAATTTTTTTTAAGCACCAAACTAATTTTGTGCTTACCGCTTTCAAAAAAATAAAAAACGTATAGGATTGCACTGGATTCGAACTCAAGACCTCTCGATCTCTGGCCGAATTAGTCGAGGCATTGAAGTACAAAAAAAGGCCTTACTGTCGATTTTTGGCGCAGTAAGACGGATTTTAATGCAGTTTGGTGCGTTGGATTCGTGAGAATGTCAGGAAATTTTGTGAACTAATGTAATGAATAAGAAATCTGAAATTGCATTTGTGCTTAAGAAAAATGCATTTTAAAAGTGCATTTTGAAATAGGCAATTATTATAAATTTGCAACTCGGTAAATAGTTTTGCAACATCCCGATTAATTATTTTAATTATTTTTAATCATTTTTAAGTCCATATATAATAATAGTCTAAGATGTCAATAACCATTAATAATAAACAAAAAAATTTTCCTTATGGGGAATCGAACCAAGTACTAACACGTCCGTAACTAGATACACATACCGCTAGCCTACGCAGATCTTGCTAGACACGGGCGATATTAGGTATAAACAAAAACAAACAGGTAAGTAAAAATTGTAAAGAAAATTACTACATACTTAAATGTATTATAAAATTAATATATTCCTAAATTTTAGAAGAAACATTCGTAAATAGGTACATTTATACAAAACATTCGGAAAATCGACACTTCAATCCTTCAATGCCTCGACTAAATGCTATACCAAATACGCTACGAGGACTGTGTCTGTATCCGTTTGGACGTAGGTACCTAATGACAATTCACGGTAACAAACAGATAAGGTGAATAAATATAAAATAAAATCAACTAAAAGGGAAGTTCCCTAGGTTGGCTGTATACCATATAGTTAAAAAACTCTAACATGAAGTAAAAACCACTTCTATGTAATTGGTATATTTATTAAAATCTAAAAAATCCCATTGGATTGAATAAAATGTGTCCAATTCAGAACGTTTTCAGACCTATCGGTCCATCATCAGTGAATTTGAATACTTGCTAAGTAGCCCCAGAACCAAACAATGGTTGAATTTATAATTCGATTTACATTATTTTAAAGTAATATTAAACAGGCTAAACGCCGATGTTACAAGATATAACCTCCGGGAACATGGTGAAACCCTACCAGGAAACTTAATCAACCATCTTAGGCCAACGCTGACTACCAAGTTCGAACTTTCATCTACCCACCAATATGCAAGCAAACAAGGAAAAAGCTGGTTTTTCCACAAATTTTGCATACAATTATGATGCTACTCTATGCTCTTAAATTTGCAAAAGAAAAACAAAGCAGTATTGTTACTCTCGTCCATGGATATGCCAGGAAAAGTAGAAGACAGTGAAGTAGCGAAGCCGGATATAATTCAGTACATAGTACAACAAAGCCAAAGCAATATTGACTACATGGATAAAATGCTGGGTGATTATTTGACTGTATACTCACCCAGCATTTTATGTCGAATATTGCGTTGGCCCTTGGCCTTTTTTATAATATGATTGACGTCACTAGCTGAGCATGCTACATTATACATCGAGAACATAATCCATTACAAAAAACAAAGGACTAACTCAGGAAATTTTTGAAGGATCATTCTAAAGATATTTGTTTGCCTTCATTTCAATCTCAAAGTAAAAACCGGATGATGGTGAGGAGTCATTTTTTTCGTAGTACTGTAGAAATGGTCCTTGGTCGAAACAGAGTACGTATTTGTTGTAGATACTCCTCCTCAAGTATCCCACAGCATTCGTGAATCTACTCCAGTAACCGGAAGTTGTCATATTTGTCGAAACGAACGGAAAAACAGCGTAAAACGAGAAAAACTTGTGTAGAATTTTTTCTACCCGTGTGTGACGAACATTCTTTGTATAAAACGATATGTATGTGTTGCAAAATCCACACTCTCATTTTTGTATTTTGATTCAAATAATCTATTATTTAAATACAAAATGTATTGTTTTTTAAATTATTTATTAAAAAAAATGTACAATGTACAAATGTACCTATGCCGTCATTTATGAGGGTAGGAACTATTTAAGCCTCCTTCTGGGAACTGAATGAAGATTTTTTTGTTATATTTGGCTCACATAATCTACTGGATAAATGTAGAGATGTCACAAAAGTTCAAGTGTCTACCTCTTTGAAAAAAAAGTTATCACGATTTGAAAACTCAAAAGTTACAATTGTACCTATGCCGCCCGACGAAGGTTAAATAGCAAAAATACATATTTTTCTTTAATTTAGGGTAACAAAACAAAAATAGCCAAAAATTGACATAGGAGGTTGGGAACTTTCACCATCGATGTGATAAATGTCATTCAGTGTAAAATACATCTTTGCTGGATAAATTCGCAAAAATCCAATTCAAATATTGAAAGGTTAAGAAAATGTAGATTTTGTCAAATTGAGAACACTTCGCTTTCGTTGAAATAAAAACGGTCTTGAATGAGAAGACTTATAGCCTGATCATTGTTCCACAAAAAACGCATATACATATACAACCAGAGATAAAATCGTGAATCGTATTCGAGTCTTCGATTAAATAAGAGTCGGAAGACGCCCACGTAGCCGAGAGAACCGGAGAGCAGTGATTAGATGTGAGAGCGATCAGATGTATATCAGAATGTAGAAAACGAGAAAAAGTAGTAGGCCAACTGGTTTCCACTCTGATGCCATATTTTATCCACGGTTTTAATATGGGATATAATTTATTTAAAGAAATTTGTTTATTGGAATAAATAATGGTTTTAAAAATGATTTTATAACGAAGTTATAAAATCATGGTTAATCATCTTAAAATTTTTATATATTATGGAGTTAAATGAGATCGGAACTTCATAGTTAATTTAGAATTCACTAGACGGAAGATTTTTTTACAATATATTCTCCTAAACTTCTGATTTCCGTATCTTGCTCTCTTGCTACATTCGGTCATCACGTCTAATAAATTTACAGTTCTAGACATACCTAATACGAAAAAAATTTAAGAACATGCAATAAGAAAATTGGAGCATGAAATTACTAATGCACAATTCGGTTTACAAATTTGTTTTATATCCGTAAGACTATAACTCAACACTTTTTACGTTGATGTGGTCAACATAATTATATGCATTCAATACAAAAACCTATGAACAACGTGAGAAACGACATACTTTTGAAACTACTTAAACAAAATGGTACAGAATACAGACTATTTAGTGACTGGCCAGAAAAGCGTTTTAATACAATTCTAACAGTTTTATTACTTCGTAGAAGTTTAGTAAACAATTCGTACAGTGAGCCTATTAAACACTTCTTCTTCTTCTTCAGATGCAAATTCACTAATGGATGTTAGCGATCACATTTTCCATTAACTCTCTGTTTCTTGCAATGTGTATCAGATATTGTATGTCGCTAATTTAATCCCTGTCTCTTGCCTTATGTTTCGGAACCACGGTATTTTCTTGCGTCCTATTTCTCTCTTGCTTTCAATTTTATCCTCGAATATAAGTTGAAAGAACTGATATTTTTCGTTTCGCATGATGTGACCCAGATACGCTGTTTTCCTTTTCTTGATGGTTTCGAAAAGTTGGCGTTCTTGGTTGATTCTCTTAAGGACATCTACATTTGTGACTTCTACCGTCCATGGTATTTTTAGGATACAGCGATAAAGCCACATTTCGAAGGCTTCTAATCTGTTTATATCCCTCATTTTGAGTGTCCAGCCCTCTACTTCATATAGCAGCACCGACCATACGTAGCACTTAGTAAACCTTAGTCTCAGTTGAATATCGAACTCTGAACAGGTCAGTACCTTCCTGAGAATTTTACGAAAGCTTGTCGATCTTGCTCAAGGCGACATTTTATTTCCCTGTCCGATGCCCAGTCTTCAAAAAGCTATGTTCCCAGGTATTTATTTAGTAATTTGCTCACTCTTTCAATGGACTTGGTATTCAGTGTTATGGTGGAGTTTTCAAGTGCATCCAAATTTCTGTAGATGATCATGAATTTGGTCTTTTTGGTATTAATCTCTAATCCCATTCGGTTACTGTATTCTCCGATTCGATTATAGTGACATTGTTGAAGATCGACTATGTTGTCACACATTAAGACATCATCATCAGCATATCGTATGTTGTTGATCAATACTCCATTCACTTTGATTCCAATCTCTGCATCTTTCAAAGACTTGAAATATGGCTTCCGAATAAATGTAGAGGATAAAGCACACATATCTGTCGAACACACCTTCGTATATGTATGGGTTTGGATATAGAATTGTCTATTTTTAATTGTGCTGTTTGATACCAGTACAAGTTCTCATTGCATCTTATGTCTTTTTGTTAAATCAAGTTACTCAAGTATCTGCATTAACTTGTGGTGTTGGACACTCTAGCAAACGCTTTTTCGTAATCTAAATAACATAGGAACACGTCCTTCCTCTGATCGTAACAATTTTGGACCAGCACTTGCGTTGCTACTATTGCTTCTCTTGTTCCTGAACCTTGCCTAAACCCGAACTGAGAATCACTGATGTCCTGATTGATTGAGTCATTAAACACTTCGAATTACGGTAATTCATTGCTTCTCTCCTCTCCTCTTGTTCGCAATTTTTGCTACTTTTGCATATTAGGCTCTTTACAACACCATTATTTTTGTTGTTTTTATGGTGTATATTTGACTCAAAATAAACAATCAAACAATTGGTATCATTACCTACTATTTCCTTTATTCTTTTCCATAATGTCTATTTACAAAAAGGACTTCTCAAGGAAAATTTACTTCTCAAGAAAATCACACACTATGTTTGATTTCGCCACCTTTAAATGATATGAATATATAAAATATATTTATATTCATCTCCGTTATGGTATACTGGCTTGGGGAAGCGCCCTGAAAACACACATTCTCCCACTGGAAATCATACAAAGAAGATTTCTGAAAATTATTATGTCTAAACCATACACCTACTCTACAGATAGATTATAAGGATAGTAATATATTTGACTTGAAACAATTATACTTTCTTTGTGTGCCTTTAAAATATCACACCATGAAAACAGACAACAATTTACCATCACATTAGCATGATACAAGAGGCAAACACCTCTATATGATTCCGAAAATGACAAAGTCCTTCTGTCAAAGAAGTTTTCTATTTCTAGCCCCAAAAATATATAATCATATCCCCAGTGATATCAAAAATACTAAGAATGTTCCTCTATTTAAAAAGAAATTAAAATCATTTCTGATGGAACAAACAAGAAATTTTTATGACATCATTATAATAGCTTAAATTTACATACATTAAAAAACAAAAAAAAAATAAATGAAACTCTAGAGTCACTACCAATTTTTATACCTATATTTCAAATTTTATATTGTTTTAAACTGATTTATTTTGCTTATTATTTTTATCATATTTAATAAAACATGCGTATATACACCATTCTTCAAAAATATTACTAACTAATTGAACCATACATAATTGTTTAAAAAAAAATTAATTATTCGTGCTTTATTGTTAAACTAAGTATTTATTTTATTGTTTTCATTATATTATTTATTCTACGTATCATATTTACTAAAACATAACTGTGTACTTACAAAAAAAAAACGTACCTATCTATTTATTTTATTATATTATATTGTATTATGTTGCTATTTATGTTATTTGTGTTATTTACGTTAGTATGTTATTATTTATTATTTTATATCCTATTTACCGAAACAGGTGTATCCACACCTCTCGGAGACCTTCGGGATTTATTCACTTTATATGTAAATATCTAAAAAGATTGTACCTATTATTGTTGAATAAATTTTTATTATTATTATATAATTTAAAAATGTAAAAAATATTGTTTTCTAATAATCTATTTTTTGTTTTAGGTAAGTACCATATGTAGTACCACATGTAAGTATGTAAGTAGGTGTCTCAGATTTTATGAAAATTTATATTGTATTCCTAAGATAAATTTAGGGCTCCCTCAACAAGTGTCCGCAGCAACCTATACTTCTCGCTCATGCTATTATTTCAAGCAATGATTTTCCCATTTCTTTGCCATTTTAAATAAGCACTTTAATAATCATTAAACCATACACTTTTATATTATTATACAGTGAGCACGTAAAGGTTGGAATAAATTCATTTTCTCGTGAATGGACGATTTTGGAAAAAATTCGGGAAACAGGTCAATTTTTGTTTTTAAATTACGACTTTTTGGCATATATATCATACTAGTGAAGTCACCCATCTGGGCATGATGACATTATCAATGACTTTTTTAAATGAGAATAGGGATCGTGTGAGAGCTCATTTCAGAGGTAATTTAATTCTCTATTCAGCAATATAACCAATAATATAATAATTATTTATACAGGGTGTCCAAAAAAATTTTTTTAATTAAAAATATTGACATAAAAAGAAGAATGTGTGTAATTTATTTAATTCAAAATACATTTTACTGTTATCAGAAAACGGGAAAAATGTTTATTTGACAAATAAATATAGCCTTTTGATTAAATTCAATATTAAAGCAGCCACCCACCTGCCTCTTCACAGATTGAACATTTAATGTAAGAGAAAAGTAATGATTATATTTCAAATAACCATTTTTTTCTGTTTTCTGAGAGCAGTAAAATGTATTTTGAATTAAATAAATTACATACATTCTTCTTTTTATGTCAATATATTTAATTAAAAAAATGTTTTTGGACACCCTGTATAAATAATTATGTTTATATTACTGAATAGAGAATTGAATTACCTTTCAAATGAACTATTACACGACCATTATTTATTTAAAAAAATCACCGATGACGTCATCATGCCTAGATGCGTGACGTCACTAGCATGATGTATAGGCCAAAAAGTCGTAATTTAAAAATAAAAATTGACCTGTTTCGGGATTTTTTTCCAAAATCGTCCATTTTCGAGAAAATGAATTTATTCCAACCTTTACGTGCTCACTGTATATTTAAGCTTTAGCACATGTTACTTCTCTGTGGTGATATACGAGATTCTCGTATACCACCACCTGCTACTGACCACCACCATCAAATGCATCCACAGTGCATCCATGCATCATTATGCAAAATGAATCCAGAGATATGTCCTCCTACAAACCATCCTGCAATCCAACCAAGCAACCAAGAAGAACATCCTCGTTAAAAAAAGTTAAAACTTGCTTTAACACAACACTGTTTACAACTTTTCCGCGCTGCTGCAGACAAGATAAAGATTGCCTTGATGATCGCCAACATTCGTCACGGATAGGCAACCTTTCAGATATTATCTGCTTCTTCTTTTGTTCATCTTTTCAGTACTATTCATTCAATAGCTGCTTGCAGTCAATATATCATAATATATCGTATATACATTACTTAATTAAGTAAGTTTATGAAAATTCCCATGTGACTTTAGACATGTACATAATTCTGAAATTCAATTCTTTTATATATATTTATAAATGTATAAACATTTTCAAACTTAGTTTGTTTTAATTCTATATTTTATTATTTATTTCAGTGTACAAAATTGCGTAAAAGATATCGTTTTTCTGGTTACTTTAACGCATTCTGTTTTTTATCGTATTACGCCAGTCAATGGAAGCAAGAATAGGATATTACCTCCGAATTCTATCCTACTGCATGGATTTTAATGAAATTTTGGGAATAGCCTCTACTTATCTCCTAATTCAAAGTCTACCCTAAGCCGATGTGCGCTTTTATCTTGGGGGTGGTTCCCATCCCTTCTTGGGGGTGAATTTTTTTCGGTTAAACTAACCACAGAAGTGGCTATAGAACCTAGTTCTAAGCAAAAACTGTTCTATATATATTTTTTTGAAAACTCAATACTTTTTCACTTATTCGTGGTTGAAAATTGGCCATTTTCATTAAAAATGGCACCTTTTCGGACAGTTTTTTGCGAATACCTTCAAAACTATGCATCTCACTAAAAAGACTATATATAACATTTTTAAAGCTTATAAGAAAACAAAGAGATTCTTTCCTTCATAAATCTCCTAGTTATAATAAAAACAGAGGTATGGTAAGTTAGAAGAGTTTGTTTTTTTGGTGCATGCTCAAATCGGTGTATTCAATTTGAAATAACAGAGAATCGGTTGATTTTAGGGGTATAATGCTACCAATACCTTTTGTAGTGCTTGAAAAGGTCTTTAAAATAAACAATACTAAATGTCGATTACTTTCAAAATAAGCGAGATAGGCAGTAAAAAAATTGATGACTAATGTATTTTAAGAAAAAATGAGAAGTTTAAGCCCTCATCCACCAGAATTTAAAGGCATCGTTTTGCTTCTACTATACCTTTTATTATAGTGTTATTTCTATGTTCAAAAAGTTGGACGGGTTTAAAATGAATGGTTTTAGAAAAAAATACGATCAAATTATAGAGGGCATTTTTAAATTTTCTAAAAAATCTTCCTTTTTCTCCCTGTATCTTGAAAACACTAAGAGGTACGGTAATGAAAAATTAAAACAAAACTTTTATCTAAAGAAACTCTACATTTTTGTTTGGCATCTTTTTTCGTATCTCTTATCATTTTCGAGTTACATAGAGAAAAAGGAAGATTTTTAAGAAAATTTAAAAATGCGCTATATAATTTGATCTTATTTTTTTCAAAAACCATTCATTTTAAACCTGTCCAACTTTTTGAACATAGAAATACCACTATAATAAAAAGTATTGTAGAAGGAAAACGATGTATTTAAATTCTGAAGGATGAGGGGTTAAAAATTTACTTCACATTTTTTCTTAAAATACATTAGTCATCAATATTTTGCAGCATATCTCGCTTAGGTTGAATGTAATCGACATTTAATATTGCTCTTTTTAAAGGCCTTTTCAGGCACTCCAAAAGGTATTGGAAGCATTATACACCTAAAATAGACCGTTTCTCTGTTATTTCAAGTTGAATACACCGATTTGAGCATGCACCAAAAAACAAACTATTCTCACCTAACATATCCCTTTTTGTATTATAACTAGAAGATTTGTGAAAGAACGAGTCTCTTTGTTTTTTTATAAGCTACAAAAATATTTTATATAGTCTTTTCGTTAGATACGTAGTTTTTAAGGTATTCGCAAAAAACCGTCCGAACTAAAAAAGTATTGAGTTTTCAAAAAAAAATTATAGAATAGTTTTTGCTTAGAATTAGGTTCTCTAGCCACATCCGTGGTTATTTTAACCAAAAAATTCTCCACCACCCAGAAGGGGTGGGAACCACCTCCAAGATAAAAGCGCACATCGGCATAGGGTAAACTTTGTTTCTTAAGCTATTCCCTACTTATTGTGAAAATATCAAGTAAATCGATGTAGTAGGATGGAATTCGGAGCCAAATATCCTCATTGATTGCCCTATATGTAGAGCATCATCCTCCTTAGTCGTTTCCTCATTGATGAGTGTCGTGATTCCCTATAATACGAGCAACTATCTCTTTCCATCGGCTTCTGTCCTGAGCTTCCCTCATGGATTCAGAGAATGTTTTTCTACTGGCTTTCTATACTTGATCCGTCCATCGAGTAGGTGAGCGACCTCTTAGTGCATACATTTAATTTAATGATTTTTTTATAACTCTTCAGATGTCTGATTATCTCATTGTTCAGGAATATTAGAATTATTTAAACAGTTTAAATTTTTTTTATTTAACCCCCTCTGTGGCTCAGTGGTAAGAGCGCCTACCTTTGGATCGAAAGGTCCAAATGGTCGTGAGTTCGAATCTCACCAGTGTCAGGGATTTTTCGTTTACTAAAAATTAATAAATGAAGATAGTTTCTGTCCTTGTGGGATCGGTACTCACCGGAGGGGCCGCAGATATTCGGATACAATTAGCGTCTCTTTGCAAAGACAATGACGTCGACTTTGCAAAGTAACAAGACACTTACTCAACACACACACTACACATGACACTGCAAAAATTCAGTGTACCTACCATGCCAATGGCCATTAGTTGTCGAGGCATTAGATAAATAAAAAAAATGTATTAGTTCCTTATAGTTGAGTTTTTATTGCTTTTTTCAGTAGTCGTTTTGTGGTGTTATGAATCACTTTTGTTTTTTAAATTTTTATTACTTATGGTATGCTATACTTTAAAACTGTTGGTTAAAATACCGTATTTATATTTCAAGAAATGCCTCGTATTTATCGGCTTAATACAGTTTTCCATATATGATGTTTATCTTTGTAATGACCTAGATTTAGATTAATTTCGTTCGTTTTTCCCTTATTTCATCAATAATTTTTTTATTAATAGAGGATGACTACAAGAATACATCTATTGAAGAAAACTTCTTTTCCTTTAAGTTTATCGTCTATCGAAAGTTTCCCACATTTCGCTTTCCTCAAATTTTGCCTTTCATAATAAGTTGTAAGAATGAGTATTTTTACCTTTTCATCACATGTCCTAAGTATTAAAATTTTCGTCTTTTTATAGTTAATATTATTTCCGCCTCTTTTCCTATTCTTCTCGTTACTTCCACGTTTGGCATTCTTTGAATCCATGATATTTGTAGGATTCTTCTGCAACACCAAAATTCAAAGGCGAACAACTTACTTCGATTCATTTATTTACGTGTCCACGCTTCCAAGCCATAAAGAAGAGTAGAGAACACGTAACACAGAAGCGTTCTTAAGCGTGTGACACACACGCGAGTAAGTACGGGAACTTATGGCTCGACGACCTTTTTCGCGCGCGTGTCACAGCAAGTACACGTACTTTAAGTCCGCCGAGTAAGTACGCCGTCGATCCAACAAGTTTGAAATCTTACTCGTAACCCGTACATGTATCACTGCCACGAGCCGCGAGCCTCAAGCCATCATGTTATTGCGTTTAAAGTTACTTTTATATTAATTATATTTTCACTAATTAAGCAAATTGCCTAGAAATAATTCAATCGTTTATTGTTGAAAGGAGGCAAGTTACATTTTATAAGTTTTTGAGTAAACCTAATTATTTATAGGCTGTTTTATCCTCCTGATGAAAATATTACCCTCTTATCTATGATATTTTGTTTATGCCTACCTTGTATTATCTCGGGAAAGAGAAATGTGGGACGTAGGATTTCCTGGTTGCGAAATTTAAGGGAGTGGTATGGGTGCAGTTCAATACAGTTGTTTAGAGTGTACAGAGTGTACAGGTGTTCAGAGCTGCAGCCAACAAAGTTAAGATTGCTGTGATGGTAGCCAACCTCCGATAGGAGACGGTACTGCAAGAAGAGAAGACCTTGTATTAAATTTAAATAGATCGTCTTTTTTATTAGTATTTAAAATATAATACGATAAAATTTCTAAATAGCACAAAGCATCTTCTCTTGACGACATCGCAATGAGTTATGGGTAAGTCTGCCGTGTGTCACCGACGGCGAGCCGAGTACATAAGTCCGCGATCTTTAAACCCGCGTACTTAAAGTTTGCGTGTGTGTCACACGCTTTAGGAGTAGTTCTTACCGGGACCGTGCAAGTTCTGGTTTCATAGCTCAGCAACATTTGTAGCACTTTTAATTGTATTGGCCAATTATAATATTTCTGATTGCTGGATAATTGTCAAAGCCATAGCCCAAAAAAAGATAAGAAGAAAAAGTAAGATTGAGGTTATGTTATTAAAAGGCAAACATTGTATGTATATGTAGTAAATAAAATTAATTATTAAAATGCAGTAACTATAAGCAAAATACAATTAATTAAATTCACTTTGATAATTGCATATCATATCAATATTGTGAAGCAACATATATTTTTTACAATTTTCTTCAGTGACAGTAGGTATGAAATATATGTCAATTTGACAATTTAAATTGACAATTTATTTAAGAAATATGCTAAGAAAGTTGCAAGATTTCTCCGCTACTCGCGCACGGTCGTTTCTCATATTCCCTCCAAGTACTTGCACACAGCGAATATCCCGACAACAAAGAAACTTCTTATAAGCTTATTCTTATGAGTTCTTATGTTTTTGTAAGTCTAAGTTGAATGAATGAGGCAATATAAGACTAGTATAATATAATATATACTATAAGATCATAAAGTCATACCATCAGTCAATCTATGGCTTATTTTTTTTAATTACAAAAGTTGCTACTGGTAAAAGTTTTTTGTAAAAGCACCAGGCGAGTATAAAAAACAGAAATGATCTGTGCCGAACAACTATTTCGAAAGCTTAAGACCGTGAACAACTTACCAATGTAATTGACAACGTTAGGGCTAATACACCCCTGGAAAAAAATAGAATCTTATTTTAAAAAATCGAACTTCTAAATAACTAAAAAAGCTGATTTCTCAATTGAAAACAAGATATTATGTGTTTATCTTGATCCAATAAACATAATTATATTATTTTCTACGTCACGTACATATTCCGACTACTATTAAGTTTACTAATAGCAAAAAAAGGATCCCCTTATTACAAACCGCAAATTAGCCAAAGACCGTCCACAAAGTTTTTGTAGTAATATCAGAGAAGCTTTACATCACAGTATTTAGAGAAATTATATGTTGTCGCTGAAAACTGGCCGTAATATAAAATGAAGTAAATTGCTCTCCTACAGTGTCGTAGGAAAGGGAAATCTATTTATGTTAGTTTGTGTAATCATACACAAGTGCATAAAAAACTGCCACTTTAAAATGTTAACAAATTTATTCATGGTCCAATTTTGATAATTTTTTAAAAAAGTTGAAGAAAAATTATTTTAAATTAATACAGGTTTACGAATAAGGCTGGTAGACCTGGATTCCGCTTACCAAAAAAAAGTTGATTAATAGCAAACTGAAAATTTGTTAATACCTTAACGGTGTCTAGTCGGACAAACTTTGGTGTATGGGAACACTGGATCAGGGAAAGTTTTAATTGTGGAACAGTTTAAAAATTTAGAATGTCAGATTACGAAAACGTTCCATGTGTTTTGTCGGACAGAACTTCCAATTGATTTGTTACCATTTCATTAAACTCCCATGCAAAAATAAGACTGCTGTTTATCACCAACTGGGCTTTTTAATGAGTGGAACACGAAGAACATGTCAAGTGACAGGAATCATGTTGGTTGGTAATAGCAGTTTGATTTTTGCATGAGAGTTTAATGAAAGGGTAACAAACAAATCAATTGGATGTTCTGTCCGACAAAATACATGGGACGTTTTCGTAATCTGACGTTCCAAATTTTTAAACTGTTCCACAATTAAAACTTCCCCTGTTCCAGTGTTCCCGTTTATCGAAGTTTGTCCGACTAGACACCGTTAAGCTATTAACAAATTTTCAGCTTGCTATTAATCAACTTTTTTTTGGTGCGCGGAATCCAGGTCTATGGATTTATACACATTTTACGAGGAAACACAAAATTGTATGTCCATAATTTAGATTTAAGACACCAAGTCGTGAAATGCAGCTTTCGAGGCATATATTTTTTATGTCAATCAAAACTATCCTCTAGGCTTGGTTCATTCCATTGACATTGTTTTTTTTTTCATTTATTTTGATATCAGTTTTAAAGTTATGAAACAGTAAGTGATCAGTGTATTTTCTTTAACCCTTTTTTTACTTTTTTATGTGAAACAATCAATATTGAAGAAAACTATGTTCATACAATCTTTGAAACCAAGAGATAATCTGAAGGATAAAGAGGAATTAATATCTATAGACAAAAATAAGATGAAGACGAAAACAAAGAAGTTTTTTATAACTTCTTTCCACCTTCCTCTATTTCTTACTTATTTTTTACATCACCCAACATAATCTTCTTATTTCGTATTATCTGGGTGTTTATTTTTCAGCTACTGTCTGGTCTTTTTCTCTTTATTTTGCACTCGGGCTGCTATTCGTGTAACTTTCCCAATGTTATATTTTGTTACCTTCCCTATGTGTCTCCAATCTAATTTCCATTTCTTCCCCACGGTTGAAGCCGATATGTTGTGCCCTTTGTTCTTTCCAATACTCTTGTACTAATTATTCTATTGGAACAGTACATAAATATTTTTAGTGTCTGTCTCATATATCTGTTTATGAAAACTTGTAGTAGTTTGGTTGTAATTTGATCATGTTTCAAAATTTCCACCTCATGAAGTAATCTAGTTTTAACCCTTAACTACTGACCTGGATGTTTCAGAACGTAGACACTGACATACGGTATGTCATACCGTTGCCTATTTTCGTTTGTTTTTAATATGAATTTGTCTTATATCACTGTATATCACTGTATTTTATTTTTTACATCAACTACGTAATGATTTTTCACACTGCTGTAAAATAAAATACTGCTCCAAATAAAATAATAGTATATTGTACAACAAGAGAGAAAAAATACATATTTCTCACAAGCGCAGAAGTTTGTCGCAAATCAAGCGAGAGAGAAATATGTCATTTTCTCTCGTGTTGTACACTGTACTTTTTCTATGGATGCGTTTTTGTCAAGAGTTCAAATTTCAAAATGAAACAATTTAGTTTCTTTTAGGTATATTATATGCCTAAATTGAAATAAAATACATATTATATACACATAGGTACTTAATATTCTTAATATTTATATACTTTATTTATTTAAAATTATAATTCACAGTTGAATAGTTTTAATTTTTGATAAGTTTTGACAAGTTTAAACACATTTTATTTGACAAAAATAATTGTGTTTGTATTGTGCATGTTACCATGGAAATGGCGATCCTATGTATGTAAACCGGCGATGAACCCGTGAGAAAAAATATTTCTCACTGCAATGGCCGACTTTTCTCACTGCCTGAGAAATTGTTCATTTTGAATGTATGTAAGTAGTGAGAGAAGTTGCACATTGTATAGCATCCATAGAAAAACTTTATTTTTTCAAGAAAATTATAAACACAGGTATAATAAAGGGTGGAGGTGAAACTTGCTAATAGCTAAAGTGAAAGTATTAGTGAAACTAATAGCGAAAGAATTTCTTTTTAACTATTAAAACGTAAACACTGACATGCCGTACGTGATATCGCAAGAAAAATAAGCGGTTAAGGGTTAACACAGCTTATAAAAATTTTAATTTTTGTTATTTTGTATGTTACTGTTTGCAAAAATGTTTTCCTTTGTTGCTCTCGTCTGTAAGTCCCTCTCTCACCCTCCTGTACTTTCTATAATTAATCCCAGATATAAATTTGTCCACCTCTTCTATTTTGCTTCCTTTTATATTTATTTCTTATTTAAATGTTTATTGCTTTTAAGGATTTAGTTTTCTCTGTTATAGTTCGGGAAGAAATCATGTTAGAGTAATTTGTCAATCTATGAAGTTTTGTTTGTATAAGGATTTTCTGTTTAGTTGGCAGGCAGGTGTCTTCTGCAATTTTGAAATTTTCTAATTGGTTATAGAGGCTTCATTCAGTGTCTGCTCGATCATTAGTGTTAGTGTTTTATTTATAAGGAACATTTTATTTTATGTTTAGTAACATTGTAAGAGACAAGACACAACTTTACTCCGTTACAGACCACCTTCTTCATTTCTATGTTACAGATACAGAAATTTATATCTTTGTCAGAAACATTTTTCCCCAGTCTTTTTCCTCTTTCGATATTTCATTCTAACAACGCGACAATAAACACGAAATACGATCTGTCGATGGTTCAAACTTCAAATTTGCGCAATACTGCTACAACGCTCGGTTAGTGATGATTATAGACCAGGGTAATAAGGCAAAAAGATACCCTGTTCGTGACACTTCAACAGCCAGGGTACTGAAGCGTTTTTTAGAAGAGGTAATACCTATAAGAACAAATTGTAACTATTTCTTGCGTAGGACCTGGCGGCCATTTTTATTTATAAACAATCAAGTGTCAAAAAAGGGCATTTTTTTCTTTTTTGTTTTCTTCAAATCAATGGAAAAGAGTGAAACTTATGGTTTTTATAGTACAAACATCTTCGAGAACATGAAAAAAGCTTTAAAATGGCGTGTTACAAAGTTTGATATACTTATTTATTGTTAATATAATTGCGAAAAATGGTCGAAATTGCAAAAAAAATAATTTCGCAATAACTTTTGTAAAAATTGGTGTGCAGCTTTGAAATGTTTGTCAAATGAGGGTTCTTTAGTGCTTAATATGTGATAAAAATTTCAAAGCGGTTAATTCAATTTTGTAAATTTTATTCAAATTGTTTATCCCGGAGAGCTGCTTTTTTTTGCAATAACATAAGTCGAAAAAAATGACTCTTGGACCATTCTGCAGGTGTCAAATGAAAGAGCATGAGCTGAACTTTCAAATTGGTTTAAAAAAGTGAATAAAAAAATGCCTTTATTAGTAATAAATAATTATGCAAAAGTATCGTCAATTTTTCCTTATAAACTTTTTAAATAACTTTTTTTTTAAATCTATTTTTTTACCCTGTAATTGATAAAAAATTGTAATAAATATATATAATTTATTACATAAAAAATAAAAAGTTTATAAGGAAAGATTGACGATACTTTTGCATAATTATTTATTACTAATAAGTGCATTTTTTATTCACTTTTTTAAACCAAGTTGAAAATATAGCTCATGCTCTTTCATTTGACACCTGTGGAATGGTTATAACATCATTTTTTTCTGACTTATGTTGTTGCAAAAAAAATGCTCTCTGGGATAAACAATTTGAATAAAATTTAAACAATTGACTGAATCGCTTTAAAATTTTTGTCACCTATTAAGCACTAAAGTACTCTCATTTGACAAAAATTTCAAAGCTGCACTCTAATTTTTACAATAGTTATTGCGAAATTAATTTTTTTTGCAATTTCGACCTTTTTTCGCAATTATATTAACAATAAATGAGTATATCAAACTTTTTGATACGCCCTTTTAAAGCTTTTTCCATCCTCTCGAAGATGTTTGACTAAAAAAACCATAAGTTTCACTGTTTTCCATTGATGTGAAAAAAGAGGAAAAAATGGCGTTTTTTGACACTAAATTGTTTATAAATAAAAACGGCCGCTAGATCCTGAGCAGGAAATAATTACAATTTGCTCTTATAATTATTACCTGTCGAAAAAACGCTTTGGTACCCTGGCTGTTGAAGTGTCATGAAAAAAACCTTATTAGCCTGGACTATTATAGGAATTACTCCAGTAACGTAAACCGCTGCAACTTATACATTACATATTACGGACGGGGTGCATCGCGAATTGTCGTGAGTCACGCTTATACTACATTGCTCATGTAGGAGTCAAAGAGTTGACATATATATCTGAAATAAATGACAAATATATCTGAAAACGACTTGAAAACGAAATGAAAACATAATAAGATTAAAATAATATTGACGATAATAATCAAATACCAAAAGAAAACAAGCAATTGGACTTTGTAAGTCCTAAGTTTTCACCCAACGGAGGTCACCGGAGGTAGAACCGGAAGTCGATATTTGAACTCTTCGTGTAATTTCGAGTCGATTGACGATTTCACTAATTTTGAGTCATTAACTTTTTAACCGGAAATTACATCGAAATCGGAACTAAATATTCGAGCTCCAGTTTTCAATATGCGTTGATTGATATATCACATGTACTATTTCTGCAACTCTAATGTGACACTTGCGGTTACGTCTATTTAACCGGAAGTGATATAAAAGCCGGAAGTATATATTTATTCTCGTCTTGCTAAGGCGCGTCAAGTAATATATTGCTTGTACTATTTCGGAGACTTTAAAACAGTACTTCCGGTTGCAACCCTAAAACCTGAAGTCCAAGGTCAATTTTCTCACCTTTAATAGCATCCTTGCTGACTATAAGCTTTCATTCGACACCTCATTTGCAATTATATTTGGTTAATGACGGAGAAGTTGTATTTACAGACGGACAGACATGGATAATTCAAGGTTTTAATATCTTTTTAAGATGGGTTTAAACATAATAACGTTTTAATGGTACTTTCAACATACAATATTATTGGTATCATCCTGTCTATATGTACCTAAATATCCCTTTATTGATGCATGTTGTGAATACATCCTTTCTCCGACACTGGAACCATTCAGTCTCATTTTATACGGACAAGAAATGATGTGCTCAAAGGTGATGTAAATGATATAATCGACGTAGGTGATCTCGTATCAACTGCATAGGATGAGGATGGAAGGAAGTCGATTTGATTTATATTTACGGCGCAATTTATTATTTCACATTTTATGGATACGTGTACGTCATCCGATGCACTGAAAAGTGAAGCACCTGGTTATTTCAGATGAGCTTAATTAATAACCGTGAACCGAAACAGGAAGTTCAAATATTTAGACTATGTTCTATGTTATAGGGACTAAAGTAAAGAGAGATGCGATGAGGATAGTTTGCATATTTTATTTTGTTGATGAAACTTTTAGAATTGTTCTTAAGCTATTTATCAGCGGCAGTTCCGTTTTAGTATCACTTATAATTTTTATTAAATGTTTATTTTATTGAATAGTAAATATGCCTTTTAAGTTACCTTTTACCCTCTCCTCCACTAAGATATACCGTAAGCTATATTTTAGATGCGGTAGTTGATATTACACCCCATATGTATGATATTAAGAAGTTTTATTTATAAAAAAAGGTAAGATTAATACACTTTTATATTAAAACATACTAATAAATACTTACTTATTCTGAAAAACAATCATATAAATACGTAAGTAACAGAAACTTTTTTTGTATTGTAACTCAATTGCAACATGAAAAAATTTGTTATGTATTGTTCCTAACATTGAATTCTTCAAGCATTCTCCACAGAATTTCTGGTGGAAAGAGAAATGCAGGAATAGAAAGTATTCCGGTGGTGTGGTTGACGGAATTAATAAAAAATAAGTGTACCAACGAACAGTAATATATTTATTTATTTTGGGTAAACAAGCGGTGTTTTGCTTATATCTAGAAAGAGGGTTGTTTGTTAGCGCGGTCGAGGGTGTGTCTGCATCGTTCGCATGCTGTCTAGAGACTGACTTTCGGACCATCAACTATTATGTCAACTGGTTTTGCGGTTTTGCGATAATGGCCAGAAAGGGCCATAAATTACTGCATCTGCCTTTTAAAAGATGAGAACCTTTTTGTTTTTTAAGAAATTGGCATAAAGAGTGTGGTGATCTAACATCGTAATCCATTAGTGTTTCCTTGAAAAAAACATTAATTTTATACAATCTGTTTAGGGATACATTTTGGTTTCTCGAAATCAACGGCCCTTGTTGGCATATGGTTTGTATATTACATGTGAGTTTTAAATGACTAATGTTGTTTCGTTTTGAGAAAAGTTATTAAAAATTAAGAAAATAAAATTAGAAAAAATAGTAATTAAAGCGTATCGCTATTCACCCCCGTTCGAGAGAATAAGATGATAGATAATACATAATATATACATATTTTGAAAATTGAGAATAACAGAAAATAAAACAACGCAATTTTTATACGAGGAGAAAGAGAAATCACTGAATTCACTGTTAACCGAAACTATCTTGATAACTTCCGGTAAATCTTGCTTTTCTCTTCGGTTTGCTGTTTGTTTCGCTGGATACTGTCATTTTTTCTGCCTCGTGATTGATACTTTCGTGAAGCTCGTACGCCGGTTTCAATATGTCTATGGAAATTGTTGTTTCTTTTCCTTTTACACGTACGACAAAAGTCTTGTTACCTCGGTTAATAACTGGAAAAGGACCGTGATATGGGTTTTCTAAGCTGCTTTTGATTGTATCACGGCGGACGAAAACATAAGAGGTGGTTTTCATGTTTTTGAAAATGAAGGTGCTTTTGGATCCATGATGCGACGGTTGCTTAGGACGGAGATTTTCGAAATTGTTTCGAAGCGTTTTTAAGTAAATATGAGAACTATCGTCGGTGTTTCTTTGCGGCGAAAACAATAGTTCACCTGGCAAACACAATGGTTCTCCGTACATGAGTTCGGCGGCTGAAGTACCTAAATCTTCTCTTCACGCTGCTCGTATGCCCAGTAACACTGAAGGTAGGCTTTCGGTCCATCGGATATTTTCATGACATCGAATCGCTGCTTTTAACTGTCGATGAAACCTTTCTACCATACCATTTGCTTGAGGATGATAGGCGGTTGTCCTTAAATGGGTAGTTCCAGTTAATTTGCAGATTGACTTGAAAAGATGCGATTCGAATTGTCGGCCTTGATCTGTTGTGATGTGCTTGGGAGTGCCGAAACGAGCTATCCAACCAAAAAAAAAATGTTCTGGCTACTGTGTCTGCTTCTTGATTAGGCATCGGGAAAGCTTCTGACCAACGTGTGAAACGGTCGACGCATGTTAAACAGTATCTGTTTCCTTCTGAAATCGGCATCACTATAATGTCTATGTGGACATGTTCGTATCGGCTGGCAGGTGGTAGAAAACTTCCAGTAGGTGAAACAATGTGGCGCGATATTTTCGATTTTTGGCACTGTAGACACGCTCGAGTCCATTTCCTTACATCTGATTTAATGGATGGCCAAACATATTGCTGTGTGATCATCTTCACAGAACTGTTCATTCCGGGATGTGCTAGGTTATGCATGGTGCGAAAAATTGTCATTCGAAGTGGTTTCGGTACAAATGGTCTGGCTGTAGATGTTGATATGTCACAGTACAAACTCACGTTTTGTTCGGAAAAGTTATTAAAAATTAAGAAAATTAAATTAGCAAAAATAGTAATTAAAGCGTACCGCTATAAAAGGAATGGAGACAGATAACGAAATTAACCCCGATACCCAATAAATTGTAGCAAAAACAGAAAGAAAGGGGACTAATCCACCCCAGAATTGGATTATACGCGAAAGCGCAATAAGTCACAGTCCGAAGGAATTGAATGTTATTATATTCTATTTCCATGCCTTTGTTGTTTTTATTACTAAATTTTTAGGTTAGGTCTTCTGTCTTTATTTTCTTGAAGTGCACTGTTATTTATTATTGACAAATATGTAGTATTAATTTAAAATATGTTCCATGAAATAAAATGAAAGTCAACTTCTGTGAAATAACATCCTACAACATCTAGTTTCCAGAAAGAATAATTTAAAATATTATTTTTGTTGTACGCGTCAAAGCGTAAGATACACATTCTTAATTATTTCTCAGAACTGCTACTTGGAACGGTCTCAATATTAAACTGGAAAATCTCTCATTAATAAACTTGGGTCTATTTTTTGTTTTATTTTCTTGCTACTCACTAATAAATTTAGCGGCTAATCTGGTGGTTCCGCTTCGCATTTACGCTAAAATTAATGTTTTTACATTCCTCAACAATTAGACATGTTTATCTTCTCTACGGGATGCCTGTACTTTCTTTATAAAAAAATAAGTGTGCGAATTCTTTTGGTAGCATGCAAATGAATTTATAGAGAAAACTTTTTAAAATGAAATTTTTCATAAAATAAAAATTCCGTTTTTATTCAGTTGCAATGCGAAGACAAAACAATCTTATTTTTCACTTAGAATACGGAGCGCAGTGCCAGCACTCTGAATCGACGATTTTCGACTCTTGTTGGAGTCTCATCGGAGAAAACGTAGGCCTGCTGCTCCGTACTCTAAGTGACCAACACCGAGAGTTTATCACCCACATCGCAACTGACGTGAATGGACTAGGTGACTAGCGTCATCTGGCAATTGAAAGATGAAGTAGTTTTCAATCCTAATAGCAATATTAATAATATTTAAAAATATTAAAATATTACTAAAAGATTTTTAAATTGAAAACTTATTGGTCCATTTTCTTGGTAACACCTCCAAGGCTTCTAAAATTTGCAAGCCAGATGGATGCTGAAGCGAAGAAGACAAGAGGGAATTCAAAAAACTTCCAATTCACGACCCCGTCTGTTCAGCTGGTAAATTCCAACAGAAAATGGACCTAGTTACTCAAAGAAGTAACGACCAATATAAAAATAAAATAAACATTCCATTTTTATTCAGTTGCAATGCGAAGGCAAAACAATCTTATTTTTCACTTAGAATACGGAGCGCAGTGCCAGCACTCTGAATCGACGATTTTCGACCCTTGTTGGAGTCTCATCGGAGAGAACGTAGGCCTGCTGCTCCATACAACACTCTCGGTATTGGTCACTTAGAGTATGGAGCAGCAGGCCTACGTTCTCTCCGATGAGACTCCAACAAGAGTCGAAAATCGTCGATTCAGAGTGCTGGCACTGCGCTCCGTATTCTAAGTGAAAAATAAGATTGTTTTGCCTTCGCATTGTAACTGAATAAAAATTGAATTTTTATTTTATTTTTATATTGGTCTTTAGTCCAGGGCCCATCTGTTTTGAGATGGACGTTGAGAGGTGACTCAAATTTTTTTGCAGAAATTGCTTGAAAATAACTCAAATAATAATATTTGAGTTATCCTCCCTCTCAAAAAGGCCCGGAACATTGTTTAAATAATCAAAATGTCAAAAAATAAAGGAAAAATTTGATTTTTTTCTTGGTTTTTTGATTATAACTTTAAAAATGTTGATTTCCGAAAAAAGTTGTAGTGACATAAAAGTTGCGCAATTAAATTTCCTACAATATGGAATTGGTTAAAAATTTAAAAAATAGTCACCCTTGTTGCAAAATAGCAAGAATTTCGAAAAAACCATACAAAAACAAATATTTTCATTTTACTTTTTTCAATCATTTATGTTACACCCAGGACCTTCATATTTTACCCAGAAAAACATTATAATATAACAACACAACACTGTAAATTTCATTAAGATCGGTTTAATAGATTTTGCAAAATAAATTTTGCAATCCAGCTTTCGCAAAAAAAATTCATTTGTTTTAAATGTTGCAGGACTGAAAATAAAGCAGATAGCAAGTTGATTTTTTTTTGCTTATAGAAGTGTACTGTACATTTCATATGCAATTAGCAAAATTAAAATCGATTAATTACCACGGCGTCAGGAAATTTTTTAATTTAAAATTAATTTTTGGTGCTACGCGCAGGACAGCGGTGTTCGATTCACACAAGTTGAATTCCACCAAAATTCCTTCCAATCTTTATTTAATATATTATTTTCTTACTCTATATTTTCTTGTATTTTAATATTTTAATTCCACAAAAATCAAACTAATTTTATTATTGTTTGTGAAATATTGTTTAAACAATTGCATATGTTTAAAAATAATAAACTTTTATTCTCTAAGTTAAAATATACGAACAAAGAAAGTTTTTGCTAAAAAAAGTGTTATTTCAAAGGATAGAGTATGTGTTTTTATTTTGCAATAAACAAATTTATTTATTTATATCAAAATGTAATAAAAATTAAAATGTATCAATCATTATCAAAGGTCATTGGAATGCCCAATCAGAGCAAACTATCCGCTGTCCTGCGCGTAGCACCAATAATTAATGTTTACTTAAAAAAATTCCTGACGCCGTGGTAGTTAATCAATTTTAATTTTGCAAATTGCAAATAAAAGGTACAGTACACTTCTATACTCAAAAAAAAAAATTCAACTTGCTATCTGCTTTATTTTCAGTCCTGTAATATTTTGAAAAAATGAATTTTTTTTGCGAAAGCTGGATTGCAAAATTTATTTTGCAAAATCTATTAAATCGATCTTAATTAAATTTACAGTATTGTTTTACTGTATCATAAAGTTTTTCTGGGTGAAATATGAAGGTCCTATGTGTAGCATAAATGATTGAAAAACGTAAAATTCGAATACTTGTTTTTGTATGGTTTTTTCGCAATTATTGCTATTTTGCAACAAGAGTGACTATTTTTTAAATTATTAACCAATTCTATAGTGTAGAAAATTTAATTACGCAACTTTTATGTTAGTACAACTTTTCTCGGAAATGAATACTTTTAAAGTTATAATCAAAAAACGAAGAAAAAGATCGAATTTTTCTTTCATTTTTTGACATTTTGATTATTTAAACAATGTTCCGGACCTTTTTGAGAGGGAGGATAACTCAAGTATTATTATTTGAGTTATTTTCAAGCAACTTCTGCAAAAAAATTTGAGTCACCTCTCAACGTCCAAATGTACTAATATTTTTACAGATGCGCCCTGGTCTACTTTACTTCTTTGAGTAACTAGGTCCATTTTCTGTTGGAATTTAGCAGCTGAACAGACGGGGTCGTGAATTGTAAGTTTTTTGAATTCCCTCTTGTCTTCTTCGCTTCAGCATCCATCTGGCTTGCAAATTTTAGAAGCCTTGGAGGTGTTATCAAGAAAATGGACCAATAAGTTTTCAATCTAAAAATCTTTTAGTAATATTTTAATATTTTTAAATATTATTAATATTGAAATTTTTCATGTTTAAAATCACTAGATTTTAGACCAGACATTATTATTACTAAATCACAGCACCTAGAGACTTGCAACTTTTTGCATTGTTTTCAGGATGTCAGGAAAAAAGTCTACGCCCGGTTATTCATTTGTTTTAAAGTATTTTTCATTTTATGTATCTGAGATAAAATCTTTCTGACAAGTAGTTAATGATGTTAACCGCTTCTCATATTATAATAATATAAGTTTGGGCTTTTCGAACCATCTTTCTGGTAATATTGCAGTTTTTGTCTCAGGTACCTCTGATCTGAATCCGAGTTGTGATTTTGGTATTCTTGCTATAGTTTCTTTATCTTCCTTCAACCTTTCTATCTCTTGGTAATCTTGCTTATCGATGAAGCGATGAAAGTAGGTTCATGAGTCCATAGTTTTGGGTAGTTGGTTCGCTAAACTCAGACACAACTGGCTAGTGATTTTAGTAAGTAATTTTGCCAATTCGGTAAAATTGTCAAAAAAATAATTTTGAAATAATTTTGAAAATTTTGGCAAAATTGATCAAAAATAAAAAAAAATTACCTACTAAAATCACTAGACAGTTGTGTCTGAGTTTAGCGAACCGATTATAGGAACGTTTTTTCCAGCTTTCAACATGATTTTTTGATCTTCCTTCCATCTCTTTGGAAATATTCTCAGCCTGAGGTTTGAACTTATTACTCCTTTTATGGGCAGATTATTTAGTATTGGATTTTTGATACCGTCTGGTATTGAATTCTTTTTGGCTTTAATTTATAGATCTATTGAATTCTTTTGTTAAAGTGGAAGCTATATCTGCGTTATCTGGGCCTCTAGACTAGATAGTCGTATGTGGCTATTTTCTACTTCCTCTGTGATTTCAACATCTTCCTTTTGTTCATCTCAATCTTTCTAGGGAGTTTTTCATTGAATTAGATTCTTTTGCGGTTTTGTATACTATTCCATTTTCTCCGTGTAGTGGAGGGATGGCTTTCTTCTCATTTCTTAAGGTGTTGATATTTTTCATGTAGACCGGTTTATTTAGATTTAATTGTTAAATGAAGTCATCCCAATAATTGCTTCTGTTATCTTGCCATCTTGCAATTACTTTCTGATTTGTGACTTCCCTGGTTAGGACGCTTATCAGTCTCCTGACTTCAAGGTTCCTTGTTCTGTCGGCTCTTCTGCGCATCCTAAATACAGGCAGAAGAGAAAGATAAAACACATATAGGTGTAAAATATTTTAATAAATGAGTATTTTTTTCCCTAACGATATCCATTCAAGGAATCTGGGACCCTGCATCAGCTTATACAGATTTAGTGAATGGGTACCGTTTATTTTTTGAGTCACTTTGTTGTGTCTAAAAAGTATTTGCCGCATGCAATCGAGTACCTCGTAGTCATGCAAGATATGGTTGACTGTTTCAGATTCTCTGTTATAGAGTCTGTAGCTTAAAAGTATGCATGATACAATCGTAACGTTTGTAGGTATCCCGTGACTGGTGCTTGTCCAGTTAAAAGCCTATTATGACTCTGAGTTGATTCCTGCTTGTTTTCCACAGTACTTCAGCCCTATTAGCACATGTCCGTCAAATATATATTTTGAAATGTACCTATTTGACCGAGTTTAATTTACTAGTAAAAGTTATGTTGCCTTTGGATCCCGGTCTTTTTCCGGCCCCACGATGCTTTTTGGCACTACCACTGCCGGCTCTGGACCTAAGTGTTTGTAGCTGGTGCTCTTCTGGTAAGTGCATTAGCTCTTTAATTGCCGTAAAAATGAGTATTAAAAATGAAAAAGAATAAACGAAGTTGAAATACATCACCAGTAGGACGTTGGATCGTGAGTCATCCCCGAAAGAGGTAAAGAGATCATCTAAGCACGGAGAATACATGCATATTAGATAATAAGTAGACAATTTGTCGATAACCCAATAATCAATGACGAAGGAGCAGGAACGCTTCTGTCTTATCGCATTTTTCCCCTACTCAAAACTATATCTAAACTTAAATAAAAAATAAAAACCTTATTTTGTAAAAGGTATATGTATTTAAAATCCCTAAAAAGGGCTGTATCACAAAACGTTTTCGGAATCAATATTCCATCATCAGTGTTATCACCTAAAATAAGTATAACTCTATAAGTAAAACAAACGCGAGGTTAAATTTTGACAAAGGTAAAAAAAATTGAATAGATAGTTATACTTACATGCTTTAAGCCACCAAAATGTACGGGTAAAAACCCTTAAATTGATTTTAAACAGTTATGGTTACACTATGATATCTAATTTTGAAGGATGTTAAAAATATTTCCGGATTAACCCATGGCATCACATGACATCAACCATATTGGATGGAAAATTGTAGGTAGAACCTTACATGGCAGAGATTAGGTGACAACTGATCGGAATGACCCCCGGAAGGATGTCATTTCCAGACTGACACCGTACCTTGACATAATCTAATATGTGTAGTTAATTCAGTCAAAAGAATATCAATTTTATGTTAATATTTAAATAATAACAGTAGTGAAAAATATTTGTTGGGATTAAAAATAATTTACCCTAAATAAGTATGCTGGATGAAAATTAAAAATTATAGAATCAAACAGAAGTGAATTAATACTTTCTCTATGGTAGGCAATTATCATTACATGAGATGGAAAAATTATGCTATTAGGTAAGCTGATGTTATGAGCTTAATATTTGGTGTAATTTATGAATAGAAGGATCCAACAAAATAGATAAAAGATGATATATATTTAGTTTGGCTGAAGAAATATGTATTACTAGATGTGAATATAAATAAGAAAAGTATTAATGAGGAGACTGAGAACCCCTAAGATACCCTAAAGAAAGTATTAATTCACTTCTGTTTTATTCTATAATTTTTAATTTTCATCCATCATACTTATTTAGGGTAAATTATTTTTAATCCCAACAAATATTTTTCACTACTGTTATTATTTAAATATTAGCATAAAATTTATATTCCTTTGGCTGAATTAACTACACATATTAGATTCTGTCAAGGTGCGGTGTCAGTCTGGTAATGAAATCCTTCCGGGGGTCATTCCGATCAGTTGTCACCTAAACTCTGCCATGTAAGGTTCTACCTACAATTTTCCAACCAATATGGTTGATGTCATGTGATGCCAGGGGTTAATCCGGAAATATTTTTAACCTCCTTCAAAATCAGATAACATAATGTAACCCCAACTGTTTAAATTCAATTTAAGGGTTTTTACCAGTACATTTTGGTGGCTTAAAGCATGTAAACCTGTAAGTATAACTATCTATTCACTTTTTTTTACCTTTGTCAAAATTTAACCTCATGTTTGTTTTACTTATAGAGTTATACTTATGTTAGGAGATAACACTGATGATGGAATATTGATTCCGAAAACGTTTTGTGATACAGCCCTTTTTGGGGATTTTAAATACATATACCTTTTACAAAATAAGTTTTTATTTTTTTGTGATTTATGGTATACATCAAGTACAGGGCCCAGAGCACGCCAAATAGAATTCTATTTTGCTGACGTCACAAAATAGAATTTCATAATGGGAGAATTGACGGTTGCTAGGCAACGTGACTTCACTAAAATAGAAATTCTATTTGGCGTGCTCCCTCAGCTGGAATTTTTCCTTATATTGATAGTGATATTTTTAAACTAAAATAATCTAGGACGTAAAAGGGAACCTAAAGAAAGTGATTCAAATATAAAATTGATTAATAATTTAAATTTAGACACACTTTCTTTAGGCAAACCGATTAATTTAATCTGACAGTTCTGCTCAGTATTTATATCATTATTTATGTTTTCCCGTTCCAACACACTCAAACATAAAAATATGTATCTGATGGTCCTTAACGATGTATTTAGTAATATAATGAGAGGCTTAATGAAATAAATATTGAAGCGATTACGCCCACCTCTATGAACGCCTCAAACTTTTCAATTGACTTAATCACCAAACGCTTTTACCTGAGCACACACACTGGAAGCTGTAATGGTGACCGTGAATACACAAATGTTATAAGCTTCTTATAATATTGGTGGTAAATTTGTAACGTTTACGGGTCGGTATCAATGGATGTTAACAAGATCTTTATGGCTTAATATACAATATACATTAAATTAATGTAAACAGGTTTATACCATAAAATGGTAAAGGTTTAATATTATACATCAACTTGTCAAACTATGGTAGGACCAGACAATGTGACGGAGATTTTAAAATTTTTGAAGTTATACTTTTTTAGGCGCGATTGAGAGTAAAATTTTTCATAAATCTGCGCGCATGCGCACACAGACAGTATGACGTTTAGTTGCTAATCTTTCAAATTATGTATCAGCGCAAATAAGCCATTAAAATAATATATTAGTGTTTTTTAGTAAATGTATTATTTATTATAATTTTGTGTCTTTGGATTTGTCTTCCTTGGGCGTAAAATAATAAAACATCTATTTTTATATTTCACTTGTCACCGTGATGTGTAATTATGTATATCTGAAACGTTAGTAACATGCGCCTTGATGGCCTGGTTGGTAGAGCATTGGACCAGAGATCGAGAAATCGCGAGATTGCGGGTTCAAATCCCGGACGATTCATACATTTTTCTTTTCTTTTTAATATTTGGCATTCTTAAGTTTTGGTTAATTTTTGGTAATTATTGTTAATTTTTTGTATTGTAACTGTTAAGTATATTTATTTCGTTGAAATTATATAATAGAAGTATAACTTCTTACGTGCGTACAAAGTACACACACATTCTTTTTTCTATCTAGACCAGGTCGAACTAATTGCTGTTGGGAATGGATTGACAAGGAGGGAAAGGGCAAAATAAGATAATCCTACAATCCAATTGTTCGGTCACATTCAACATCGTCTGTACCCGTCAGGAGAAGATGTACCCACTATTATATAAATTATTTTATTCCTGTAATTATGTCCCAATAATGCCATACCTTGACAGGGTGCCATATCTTTGCTTACATATTTTTATGAAGAATATTACATCTCAATATGAAGAACAACAAGGTGAATTTAGTGCTTCAGTGATTTAGATGCTTTCTACTTAAAACAAATAATAGAGAAGATATTAGTCGGAAATAGAGAGAAAAAAGCTTATAATATTATAACTCTGAATAGTCGAAGCAATAAAGTACTGAACCTCCGAAAAAAAAGGACAAGCCGGATCTTAATAATTATTTTTGCATTCGATTCGTGAATGCGCCAGGAAACTTTGTGAACCAGAGCCATGGTATAATATTGAAAAACTGCATACAAAAAATGCCTTCTTAAAGTGCATCTCAAACAGACAATAAAAAAAATTCAGAACTCGTCAATTATCGACGGAAATGAGTCTTGTTAGTCGGGGGTTTTTGGGGTCGCTGAAAAACGAATATTACATCAAAAGTGATCTCCGGAGTACCTGGTGCCCAGGGTACCTACTGTTTACCTCGTCTTGTGGAGTTTTCGGCAAAAAAATTAATAAAAAATTAGTCAAAAATAATTACTCGTGTGTTTTTGGGGTTGCTAACGACGAATGTGACATCGGAAGCGATCTCCGGAATACCTGGTGCCCAGGGTACCTACTTCTTATGGAGTTTTGGCAAATTCATTAAAAAATTAGCCAAAAATCATTACTTGGGGTTTTCTTTGGGTCGCTGACGACGATTATGACATCGTAAGTGCTCTACGGAGTACTTGGTACCCAGGGTACCTACTGTTTACCTCGTTTTCTGGAGTTTTTGGCAAATTCATTAAAAAATTAGTCAAAATTCATTACTTAGGGGTTTTTGACGACGAATATGACATCGGAAGTGGTCTCCGGTGTACCTGATGCCCAGTGTACCTACTGTTTATCTCGTAACTAATTATGTTTGACTAATTTCTTAATGAATTTGCCGAAAACTCCAGAAAATGAGGTAAACAGTAGGTACCTGGGTACCACGTACTCCGTAGATCACTTCCGATGTCATATTCATCGTCAGCGACCCAAAAATCCCCCGAGTAATGATTTTTGGCTATTTTTTTAATGAATTTGCCGAAAACTCCATAAGAAGTAGGTACCCTGGGCACCAGCTATTCCGGAGATCGCTTCCGATGTCATATTCGTCGTTAGCGACCCCAAAAAGCCCCCGAGTAATGATTTTTGACTAATTTTTTAATGAATTTTAATGAGGAGGTAAACAGTAGGTACCCTTGGCAACAGGTACCCCGGAGACCACTTTTGACGTCATATTCGTTTTCAGCGACCCCAAAAACCCCCAAGTCACAAAATTGAACTTATTTCCGCCAATAATTGACGAGTTCTGAATTTTTTTTATTGTCTGGTTGAGATGCACTTTAAGAATGCATTTTTTTGTATGCAGTTTTTCAATATTATATCATGGCTCCGGTACACAAAGTTTCCTGGCGCATTCACGAATCGAATGCAAAAATAATTATTAAGACCCGATTTGCCCTTTTTTTCGGAGGTAAGGCCGATTTTAGTGCTTTATTGCTTCGTCTAGAATGAAAGGTAGGAAGTTCTACAGTAATCAATCATCAATAAGATAATGTGCATAATAACGCATTGGTTCTCATCAATGCGTTAAACATCTATACTCAGCCTCATATAAGAACACGTCCCAATGGTCATAATTGCAGATTCTGAGGAGGATATGCCTAAAGTAATCGACGAATACTGAAGATAAAGTATGTCTGCCAATATCCACAGCAAGCCATGTCGATAGAACAAAAAACGAAGAGAGAAAAAAACAAATCTCGACCTCTGCGAATGTACAGAAGAAAAGGAAACACAAGGAACAATTATGAAAGATATAGAAAGAAAATAGCTGATCTGGCACACACACATAGGTAAATCGAATGAATACACTCTTGAATATGGACCGAAACCCTTCTTTTTTATGTGCCGTCTTCTAGCGAATGTTCTGCTTCTCTGGTTTATGCCGCATGTATTATGTTTAAACGTTGATTGATGTATTGGGGTTATATTAATATTGGCCCATATTAATATTTAAATCAACGGTTTAAGGCTTATGGTATTTTGAATCAATCACGTAGACTTACCTGCCCGAACCCACTATAAGTTGTAGTAGCATATGTTTATAATTTCATGCCGTTATCCACTACGATTGAAGATGACGCCCAGGTATTTATATTCATCACATGGATTTATTTTTTTGATTGTCGTCAATATCGAGTTGTTCTGCTTCAGCGCCAATAGAGAGGTATTTTGTCTTTTCTAAATTGATATTTAATCCTCATTTCTGATATTCTTCAATTAGTTTTCCATCTATATTCTATGTCGTTTTTGTCATTTGAGATCAGCACCTGATCATCTGCAAACTGTAAATAATATATATGTGTTACGGACAATGACGCAAATCCGGCCAATAACGTTATTGGCCGGCCAATAACGACAATGGCCGGTTGAATTGGTCATTGTCGACAATGGCCGGTTGAATTGGTCATTGTCGACAATGGCCGGTTGAATTGGTCATTGTCGACAATGGCCGGATATTAACGTTATTGTCCATAGAAACTGGACATTGATGATAATTTTAAATTCTTGATAACATTTCTATCATTGCCCGGCCAATGTCGACAATGCCCGTTGTTAATCGGTCAATGTTGAAATTTTGACTAAAAGATAGGTTATGTGTAGGTTTACTATTGTTTACTTCATGTGTGTATATTGTGTATTGTTTTCGTGCTGAAATTACTCGTATATTTATTTAATAAGTGTTATCATGGATATCAACGATGTGCGCACTCGTTTTAATAATTATATAAACGCAGTAGTCTAAAAAAAGTCTAATCGTGATGACAATAAATCATTTTTAAACTGTGACGAATACAATAGCCGAATAAGTGAAATTAAAGAAGCGAAAAATATTTTGAGAACACCGGGTGCTAAAAAAACAACAAAGCACTATATTTATTATAATGGTTTTTAAATATGATGTAATTACAATAAGTGGTAAAGAGCGACTGATTATGCCAGTTGACGAAAACACTAAGTCTAAAGTATTATATTATGCTACAACTGTATATTATACAAATATTATTATTTCCTTGTTTGTATTTATGAATATGTTACCCATATTATGATAAATAAAGACGTTTTATTTGTTTTTAATAACTACTTATATTTCTGCAACTACGTTCAGAAACATCTTAGTATCTCCTTTTAAACACTTATTGACACACCGATTATCTTCTGAGGCATCGATTTATCAACATTGTCATTTGCTTCTGGCCACTGTCGTTATTGACCGGTTATTGATGAAAAATCTAATTTCACGTTAAGTTTTTACAATATTGGCCAATAGCTAAGGTTATTGTCATTAATGGCCAGGCATTGTCGTTAATAACCAAGGAAAATGGACATTCACGACAATGCCCGGCCATTAACGTCAGTGTCCAATTTACATCATTGACCGTAACATATGCAATCCTAATAGTTCAATTGCATACCCATTCCTTTGACTTTCCCTTTCCATTAGTTCAAAGCTGCAGAGATATAAATCTTAAAGAGGGTCGAAGAGATACAACATCTCTGTCTGAGATTCTTAGTACCTGCACATTTTTCAGCTAAGAGGTTTCCGAATTTAATTTGGGAGTTTGAACCATAATATAGATCTTTTAGAATGATAATCAATGTTTGATGCATGGTTGATGTGCCCAGGACTTCCCATAGTTTGTTTAGGGGACTATGTCATATGCTTTCTCAAGATCTGCAAAAGTCATATATGTCACTCTATTTGTCACAACTTTTTTCTCTATAATTTGTTTAAGACAGAAGATGGTATCTGTACATGAGCGACCTGCTATAAATCATCCTTGCTCTTCGTCTTCTAATGATTGATAATCATCCTCTATCAGATCCCGTAGTATTCGACCATATAGTCGACTGTCGACTCATTGAACTTGTGACTGATATCTCTCTATAGTTTTTACAATTTCTCCTTTCGCCCTTTTTGGTGTTTTGTGTTTGGTATTTTCTTGAAAGTATAAGAAGTAAAGTCTTTAATCGTTTTATGAATGTTAAAGCTATTATATACAGGGTGTCCCATAATTAATTAGACATTAGATAATGGGTGACAGAAGACATCAAAATAGTAAGATTTAACCACAATCGCTTAAATAAAATATGGCTCCTTACTGAGTTACAGGGTGTTTTATTTAAAAATTTAAAAACTATTTTTGCTCAATATTGTAAAACTATTCGACGTATCCTTTTCATACTTGACAGAAAGTGTAGATATTAAACACCCTATGAAATTATGATAAATAAACGTTTCTGGCTTCTACCAGTGGCGTACGACAGGGGACGGCGAATGATTGACCATTCCCAAATTCTACGCCAGGAAGCGTTCAAGTATTACGTAACGCAATTTTTGAAGATTTTTGACCCCCCCTCCCCCCCAGGTAACGCACCGTAACGTTTTTATGTACCCCCCTCCCCCTACCTAAACGTTACGTAACACCCAAGTCACCATTTGAACCTAAATGGAAAACTAGGTTGCGAAAAGTGCCGGAATTATTATTTTAATCGCATTTGAGGTACCTAATAATAAAAACTTACAATCATCATCCAGCCTCAAAAGTCCACTGCTGAACATAGGCCTCCTCCCCTCATTTCCAACCACGTCTATCCTGCGCCGCTCTCATCCAGTTTTTATTTAGCTTTCTTACGTCGTCTGTCCATCTTGTAGGCGGTCAACCGGCGCTTCTCTTGTCTTCTCTTGGCCTCCATTCCAATAACCTTTTTGTCCATCGCCCACGTGTCATTCTCGCTATGTGTCCTGCCCATCTCCACTTCAAGTTAGCTATCCTTTTGATGACGTCAGTCACCTTTGTTCTTCTCCTGATTTCTTCGTTTCTGATTTTGTCTCGCAGAGTTATTCCTAACATTGACCGCTCCATTCTTATCTGCGTTACTCTTAGTTTGGTAGCCGAGGCTTTAGGTAAGGTAAGTGTTTCTGATCCGTACGTCAAGACTGGGAGGACGCACTGATCAAATACCTTTCTCTTTAGGCATATGAGCAACTCACTCTTAAAAGTTTCTCTCAGTTTTCCAAATGCTGCCCACCCAAGAACGATTCTTCTTTTTAGTTCATGTGTCTGGTTATCCCTGCCAATCGTAATTTCATGTCCCATGACATGAAATATGTCCAAAACTTAGAATAATAATCTTTTATTACTAATTTTACATTTACATTTACATTTTCCCTGCTTGGCCCCATCCTTACATACATTTTTGGCTTCATCCTTTATTGTTCTTCTCATGCATTCTTCTATTTGATCTTCTTTAATAAAAACTTAAAATAAAATAACATATTTATTATTTCAATATTTTATTTTGCTTAGTAAAAATTTTTGTATAACAAATAATATACGATGTTGCCAGTAGTTTCGGAAAAATAGTGAAAAAAATGTGTAAAACTTTTTGTTCTTCAACGCCCTATATCGTGAAAACGCATGCCGTTACAAAAATTTTATACTAAGCAAACCCCAATTATTTTTCAGTTTTTCACCTATCTTAGAGATCGTGTTACCTTTTTCTGAAACACTCTGTATATGTAAGAAGGCACTTATGGAATAAAATTATTTCTGTCCATGTTTTAATCAATTTTAAAAAACGCTGAGACCCGTAGATTTTAATATATAAAAATGTGTGCTTTTTAAACATAAATTTAAATGTACAGGGTGATTTATGCAAGACTACCGTAGTCCATAAGCTTTATTTGTTAACACCCTGTATATTTTTATATGTTTAAAAGCTGCTTAACAATCTGAATTTATGGTCTTTATGAATAATACAGGGTGATCATTTAAAATTATAATGTATGGAAACCACTTATGGAATAAAATTGTTTTTGTCATGTGTCATTATTTTAGAAAATTATAAAAACGCTAGGATACGTCAACTTTAAATAGATAAATTCAACTATGGACTATTTAAACATAAATTTGAATATACAGGTTGATTCACTAAAGTCTAGCATAGTCCATTATCTTTAATTTTAATTAAAAACCCTGTATATTTTTGTTTTTAGAAGCTGCTTAACAACCTCATCTCAAAAATGTGTATTATGTAGGGTCTATTATGAATAAATAATGCAAGGTGAAATTTTGAAATTCACTTGAAATTTTGAAATCACACTTTAAATAAGGGTACTATTTTTTTAAATATCTATCAATTTTCTAAACTAAGCATCAATATAGTGGGTTTTGTATTTAATGCTTTTTATTTAAAGACATTTTTAAATAATTTGAAAATTTGCGTATTTAACATTAATCAATACCTACTGCAGAAAACGATTTCAGAAAACACAAGATTTATGAACATGTAGTTCCCTTCTGCAACCTCTTAAATAACATCTGTATCTTTTAATCTTTTGTTGTGGAGACAGGTCCATCTAATTATTGGAAACAAATGTTACTGTGCTTCATCTGTCTTACAAATTTTAAGATTTTTTCACTTGAAAACGTATTATTATGTATTGTCCTCTTGTCGGAACATGAACGGAGCGTGAGAGTGCAACATAAAACAATTCAGGGGTTTATTTAAAACATAAATGAAATTCCGTAGTTTTTTTTCATTTAAGTTAAAAAAGAATCCACAAGGAAAAAGTTTTCCTGTAATTGGCTGTATACCATGTAATACAAAAAATAGTAAATCCTTTATAAAAGGTATATATTTACCTTAAAATATATACAAATATTGAATGGGTTGCATATGTGAGTCCATATTAAATATAGTAATGAAACACAGACTTACTCACAATCATTTAATTATACTTTGACGACCGGTTTCGATCTCTACAATATACAGATCATCTTCAGGTCGGCGTTACAAGTAGTTAAATGCTACAATAAGAGAAAACTTGTGTTAGACCAGTGTCTGATTGAAGAGATGTTAATAAAAAGCCAAATTTAAAAAAATTTTTTATAAAATTTTTTTGAAATAAAGGTTTGCAACTGTTGACATTTCAGAATATTGGCATATACAAAGTCAAACCTATGAGTAAAAATGCTCATAGGCATGTATGTGCAAATGGGTGCATACAGTTTGAATTTGTTGAAATTAAAATTTTTAACCATTAAAAAACAAAATAAACATAAACTGACTTAAATATGCTTCCAAATTCAAAGTAGTAATAATAAAAGAGATAGTAATATTGTTCTAATCTACTTACATGTCGTTACAAGGATTGCGTTGCAACTTAGTTGTTGTCATATTAGTACGTCCAAATTATGCTAATTGGTTTGTTGGGATAGTGATAGGGTAAACAGACATGTTACGTAGGTTAAAACAAGGGTGTGTTTTAACCTACGTAACATGTCTGTTTACCCTATCACTATCCCAACAAACCAATTAGCATAATTTGGACGTACTAATATGACAACAACTAAGTTGCAACGCAATCCTTGTAACGGCATGTAAGTAGATTAGAACAATATTACTATCTCTTTTATTATTACTACTTTGAATTTGGAAGCATATTTAAGTCAGTTTATGTTTATTTTGTTTTTTAATGGTTAAAAATTTTAATTTCAACAAATTCAAACTGTATGCACCCATTTGCACATACATGCCTATGAGCATTTTTACTCATAGGTTTGACTTTGTATATGCCAATATTCTGAAATGTCAACAGTTGCAAACCTTTATTTCAAAAAAATTTTATAAAAAAATTTTTTAAATTTGGCTTTCTATTAACATCTCTTCAATCAGACACTGGTCTAACACAAGTTTTCTCTTATTGTAGCATTTAACTACTTGTAACGCCGACCTGAAGATGATCTGTATATTGTAGAGATCGAAACCGGTCGTCAAAGTATAATTAAATGATTGTGAGTAAGTCTGTGTTTCATTACTATATTTAAAATATATACCTTTTATAAAGGATTTACTAATTTTTTAAAAAAGAATGTTACGTAACGCGCTGTTTGAACCCCCCTCCACCCCATGTAACGCGCCGTAACGTTTTACAAGACCCCCCCCTCCCCCCCAAACTGCGTTACGTAATACTTGAACGCTCCCACACTGGCGGAATTGCCATTTTGACGCAATTTTTCGATTGTACAATACTCTCTCTGTAAATAACGTACTCTTCACTCGTAACGATAAAGTAATTAGTTTTCGAGATATTTGAAGTTAAACATGTAACGGCACAGATGTTTTGATTAATGTATTGTGACGCTTAATTTTAAACTTCAAATATCTCAAAAACTAATGATTTTATCGTTAAGACTGAAGAGTATATTGTAGAATTGTTTTTTTTTGTAAAGAAATTCAGAAAAAATTAAATTTATATCAACGATCATGAAATCATAGTTTTTCATCACCCTGTATATCACCAAAATTGTTTAGAATTTACTTTTGCTATTAAGCAAGTGTTTCGGGAAAAGTGAAACGACAAATAAGTGATTCGACGAAATGCATAGGACATGAACAAACAATGCGGTGATTAGATAGTGGACATCGTGGTCGAAAACAAAGACGGTTTTAAGATCCTTCCGGGAAGGTATTTTAATGTGGTAAACAAACTGTATTAGTTTTTAGTTGTAAAAGTAGAAAGCAGTAAAAAACTAATTTTGATATTCTCTGACAAATTGTAAAAGTTGTTGGAAGAATATTTGGTTTTCTTAAGAAATAAATGGTTTGAGAGAGGTTGTTGTCTATTGGATGGAAAATATCAGGAGAAGGGATAATGAGAGAAAATGAGAGAAAAATAAAGACACTGTGTAATTGACATCGGAAGAGAGCAGTCCAATTTTTTATAAAGTGTAGAATTTGTGTAGAGTGGTGTGATCGGCCTTTGCGAGCAGAATCAAGTTGAAACCAAATCGTCGACCGGTTGAAGAGTTAATTTTCCTGGTCCGAGGGAGATTCCTTTGTTTTGTCTAGAACGAGTAGCTGATTATTATCCGTTTGTGCACAAGATATTCGAGCAAGTCCTGTGTGTTTTTCTTGGAAGCAGTTTGGACGAAAGGGGCTTTTTCGCAACATCCAGAGAGTACGTGTTGGGAGAATCAAGGACGGCGCAATCCAGAAAACGAGGGAGTGAAGAATAAAAGGTTAGTCAAATCATTTGTCGGAATTGAGAAAATTTATTTATATCAAAACCATATTTGTTTATTTGTTTATTGAACAATTTTTTAACGCAGTAAGTCATTTCAAATTTGAGAAATCTATTCAAAAGAAGAAAAGTAAAATTCATTCAATTTAGTATGAGTAAATAAGAAACTAATCAAATAAATATTTTGTCAAAACAAGGAGATATCAGAGTTAGAGTTTAATGTATTAAGTTAGAGATTGTTGCAACAAAGTTAAATTTTAGTATTTTTTGAATCTTATGTACACGGCTTATTTGATAAAAACAATATATTACATTTATATGATTTTGAGTGTTTTCAATTTCCCTGTTTCTACCCTGGAAGAAGTAAGCAACCAGAAATACTAGAAGCCACAGATCACAGATATTGTATCAAATACAAGATTACCCCTGAGAATAAAATTGATTGGAAAGTTTAATTGGAATTTAGTTGTGTTTTTACATAGGCAAGAAATGAAATGATTGAATAATCAATTAAATTAAGAATTTGCTAATTAATCTTAATAAATAGAAAAGGTAGACCATAACAATATATTATTTATTCTTAACGATAAACTCATTTGTTTTCGAAATATTTGAAATTAAAAATTAAGTGGCACAATATAATAATTAAAATATCTCTGCTGTTACATGTTTAACTTCAAATATCTCGAAAGCTAATGACTTTATCGTTACAAGTGAGGAGTACATTATTTACATAAAATATATTGGAGAATCGAAAAATTGCGCTAAAATGGCAATTCCGCCAGTGGTGTAGAATTTGGGAAGGGTCAACCATTCGCTGTCCCCTGTCGTACGCCACTGGTAGTAGCCAGAAACGTTCATTTGTCATAATTTCATAGAGTGTATGATACCTACACTATCTGCCAAGTATGAAAAGGATACGTAGAATAGTTTTAAAATACTCAGCAAAAATAGTTTTTAAATTTTTAAATAAAACCCCCGTAACTCAGTAAGGAGCCATATTTTATTTAAGCGATTTTGGTTAAATCATAATATTTTGATGTCTTCTATCACACATTAGCTAATGTTCAATTAATTATGGGACACCCTATATAATAATATAAATTAAAGATGATAAATAATTTTTGTTTTCTAGTTTTAGTTTTCCACGTGTTGGTGGCCGGATAACATCCTTTTTGAAACCCCCTAAAATCATACAAAACATACGTCATAACGAAGTTCCTGACCAGAAATAATATCGCCGGCTTAGTATCGAAATAGTGCCATTGAAAATCAAACAGTAACAGATTTCCAAATAGCGAAACGTAAAAATAGCCATAAAACGGATCCGTACAAATGAAACGGTACGTGGATACGTAACCGTTTTTGGGCTTAGTAGTCCTGTTCACTGGTTGATAAACAATTGTGTGGGTGGATGCGAAATGTCCCGTAAAAAAGGCTTTCGGACACAAAGAATAAAAAATGACAGGATTTTTTATATTGTGAATGGATTTTTGTCGATAAGTCGAATTAGTGTTAAAAATAAGTTCGTGAAGATAAATAATTTTATCTTCTCAAGTTGTACAATTGTAATATTTGAACTAACATTAGCATGTAGCGTGTTCGCTAAAATAGCAATTAACATTAACATTTTATTTAGCGATTACTTTGTATAGTGTCTATGTTCACTATGTCCACTTAACGAAATAAACAGACATCTTCACAGCAATGAATAGCAAATACGTTATGTTTTTATGGTGAAAAATTTTGTATTTTGCAACCGACTTTTTTTTCAGAAAGAATAGGACATAAGATACACTAAGCATCAAAATTAACGCACCACCTTAAAAATGGGACATATTTGATATCTCGTATTTCCTAAACCTGTTGTCAGATTTTAGAGATTTTTTTAGTATATTATAGCTTTATTATTCAAGAATATCACTGTAATAATTTAATTGCTAAACAGGTAAGTGTCATTGTATACAGTGTGTTTTTTCCTCAAAGTTTGGAACACCCTGTGGAATATTCTAGCGTATATAAAATATTGAAATTAAAACTCAACTGTAGCCTTAGGCTTTCTTAACATTTTGCTTTTTGATTCATTCGCTTATGTGAGATAATAAAAAAGTTTAGCAACTTTAGCAACTAGCCATGTTATTCATCAATGCAGGGTGTTTCTAAATAAGTGCGACAAACTTTCAGGCAGGAGCGTCATTTGAAATTTTGATAGGGGGTGGGGGAGCAAGCATTATATATACAATATATTTATATGCAAACATAATACAAATTTGATCTATTTTTTGATTTATAAATTTCAGTCATTTTCAAAGGCATTTATCAAATGATGCCCCTGCTTTCAGGGGTAATTCTGCATCAAAAAATAATGAACGTTTGCTTTATAAACATATGTCTACAAATGCTTCGTTTCTGAAATACGGGATGTTGAATTTTTCTTATAAACTGTCGATTTATTTATTGTTCTAAAACAGGGTTGGCAGGTTTAAACCAACATGCTTGAAACATTGGTTTAAACCAAGGTTTAAACCAACTGTTTTTTTTAAGAAAAAAACCAAACTGGTTTAAACTAACTGGCTTTTTTAAGCAAAAAACCAAACTGGTGTTTTTATTAAAAGTTTTTAATACATCTGCCGAAAATGAAGAAACTAAAGATAAATAAATTCTATTTTTGTACTTTCGAACTTAGTTATTTGAATATTATTTACGTTTAAAGATGTTTATTTGTTGTATTAAATTTGTGTGTGTGTAAATAAAAATAAAAGTTTTCTTAATAATTGTTTCATTGTTTATTACTATTATGTTATAAAATAATTTATTCATTTTTAAAGTAGGTATTTAGAAAAAAAAAATCACTGGGAAAATCCCAATAGTTGGCTGTATACCATAGTTTAAAAAACCAACACAGAAGTAAAAACTTCGAGATGTATTCTGGTATAAAATCGTTTATTTAAAACTATAAAATGTCATGGATTGCAGAACGTTTTCGTTCTAAACAGAACATCTTCAGTGCATCCTGCCGAGTATTTTGAAACTAGCACACTGTAAATAGTGTTAACATCATCGTATATGGTTTACATAATGTAATATATTAAAATGTTATGACTACAAGTCGATGTTGATAGATAAAGTGGAACACATGCTAAAAGGGTGCCATGGTTCCCTGCTCGAAGATGCTAGGTACTTGCCAATTCAATGGGCACAGACCAACCCAACAGACCAACAGTTGGTCTGTGCCCATTGAATTGGCAAGTACCTAGCATCTTCGAGCAGGGAACCATGGCACTCTTTTAGCATGTGTTCCACTTTATCTATCAACATCGACTTGTAGTCATAACATTTTAATATATTACATTATGTAAACCATATACGATGATGTTAACACTATTTACAGTGTGCTAGTTTCAAAATACTCGGCAGGATGCACTGAAGATGTTCTGTTTTGCAATCCATGACATTTTATAGTTTTAAATAAACGATTTTATACCAGAATACATCTCGAAGTTTTTACTTCTGTGTTTTTTAGGTATTTAGACTTATAATACTTTGTATCAAATAAACCTGAGTTAAACCAAATAAACCTGGTTTAACCCAAAAAAATGGTTTTTTTGGCTTTTTGAAAAAAACCTTGGTTTTTGCCAACCCTGCTCTAAAACCGGTTGAGATATACAAATGAAATTTGATAGATTTTAAGAGGTACTTATTGCGCATTTTTTGACATACAATTAAGAATTTTATATTCACCATTGGCGTGCATACGGGATATATATAAAATGTTTATACCCGTATGCACGCCAATGGTAAATATAAAATTCTTAATTGTATGTCAAAAAATGCGCAATAAATACCTCTTAAAATCTATTAAATTTCATTTGCATATCTGAACTGGTTTTAGAGCAATAAATAAATCGTCAGTTAATAACATGGCTAGTTGTTAAAGTACCTAACTTGTTTATTATCCCACATAAGCGAATTAATCAAAAAGTAGAATGTTAAGAAAGCCTAAGGCTACAGTTGAGCTTTAATTTCAATATTTTATACACTCTAGAATATTCCACAGGGTGTTCCAAACTTTGAGAAAAAAACACGCTATCATTTTTACACCCGGTATACAATGACACTTCCCTGTTTAGGAATAATATTATAACATCGATATTCTTGAAGAATAAAGCTATAATATATTAGAAAAATCACTAAAATCGGACAACAGGTTTAGGAAATACGAGACATTAAAAATGTTCCATTTTTAAGGTGGTGCGTTAATTTTGATGCATAGTGTATTAAATAAAAAAATATGAAAAAAATATTTTTAAGAAACTCTTTTCTTTAGTTACGAGTGACTAAAATTAAACATATTATAAAAAAATCAACTAAAAAGCAAAAAATAAAAAAAATTGAAAAAATCATTCGTCAAAGAAAAGCGTCTTCATCGAATAAACGGTTTTCGCACCACGCTTTTTTTAACGAATGTGTTAGATTTTTCAAATTTTTTTTATTTTTTGCTTTTTAGTTGATTTTTTTATAATATGTTTATTTTTAGTCACTCGGAACTAAAGAAAAGCGTTTCTTAAAAATATTTTTTTCATATTTTTTTATTTTTTACTTTTTAGTCTTACACTTTTCAAACATTAAAATATATTGTCATGTTTATTAAAATAGGTATAAAACATAAATATGATGTACAAACATGAAAAGCAGTCGGAATCGACAAAAAATTTGAAACTTTATTGTTTATTTATGAAGCATAACGTAAACAATTAACGTTAAAAGTGAAATTATGTATAGTTCATACAATTAGCTACAATATGTGAAAATTTCAAGTTTCTTCATTGTAAAAAACAAGAGAATTTAAGCATTTTCCGTTAAAATAGTTTTTTTTTTATTTAAACAATTAATAAACAAAAAAAATTTTATTGACTATTCGTGTATTGTTCCCGTGAATACATATGTCTGCAAATTTTTAGTCATTTGCATTGAAGAAAAGGCAGTCAAATTAACGTCCAAAGATTTGACCCAAACGATTAAATTAAAGAAAAGCGGTTAATTAATTAATACGACAAAACGAATTATAATGTTAATTGTAGCACAAAACGTCTTTATCGGTGGTTTTTCTAAGACTACGATAAAAACACGAATTTTTTGAATTCGAGTTTTGGTTGAAGTTTTGTTTCGTATCGTATTGAAATTTGACACGAATAAACTCCGATTTATATATAAACAAATATAGGAGCGTTCAAAAGTTTAAACTTTATTGTTTATTTATTAAGCATAACGTAAACAATTAACGTAAAAAGTGAAATTATGTATAGTTCATATCATTAGCTACAATCCGTAAAAGTTTCAAGTTTCTACATTGTAAAAAACAAGAGAATTTAAGCATTTTCCATTAAAATCGTTTTTTTTTATTTAAATAATTAATAAACATAAAAAACTTTTTTTTTTATTGACTTTTCGTGTATTGTTACCGAGAATGCGTATGTCTGCAAAATTTCATTCATTTGCATTGAAGAAAAGTCAGTCAAATTATCGTCTAAAGATTTGATGCAAACTATTGAAGTAAAGAAAAGCGTTTAAAAAAAGTGGCTGCTCTGCAAACGCAAAAGGCAGCAAGCAAGCGAAGGCAGTAAGCAGTTTAGTCTGTGTCACACATCATCATCATCATCAATCAGCCAATCGCGTCCACTGCTAAACATATGCCTCCCTCAGTTCTTTCCAGTGTTCTCTACACTGGGCCTGTAGCCAGTTTCCCGCTACTCTTTTTATATCGTCGGTCCATCTAGTCGGTGGTCACCCTCGGCTTCTTTTATAGATTCTGGGCCTATATTTCATTATTCATCGTGTCCACCCTCCATCTTGTGTTCTAGCTAAGTGCCCTGCTCAGTTCCAGTTAAGCGTCGTCGCTCTTTCGATGACGTCTTGAACTCCTGATCTTTGCCTGATTTGTTGGTTTGTTATGAATGTGGTCTCGAAGGCTCACGTGCATTGCACGTTCCATGGCTCGTTGTGTTACTCTGAGTTTATTCGCGGATTTTTGCGTCAGTGTTAAAGTTTCTGTTCCATAAGTTTGTACAAGCAAAACACATTGGTTGTAAACCTTTCGCTTGAGACACATGGGAATTAAACTTTTTAGAATATGGCTTAGTTTCCCAAATGCTGCCCAGGTTAGGCCTACTCACCTCTGTATTTCATGTGTTTGGTTGTCTCTGCTTATTTTGATCTCGTGTTCCAGATATTTGTAAGTGTCTATTTGTTGTATGGTATGTGTCACAAATAATTTAATAAAACTAGGCTATACAATCTTCCCAGAATTTTTAAAATAATCTTTTTTAGAACGATTTCCGGAGTGGAAATCGAAATGTCAACGATTAGTTAAATTAAAAATGTAATTTTCAGTAATAATTGTCGCTCAATCCCATATAAACATAATACTTACTCTAACCATAAATATTATGTATTCCCAATTATTTTCTGATATTCTAGCTTCTTATTTTATCTGAAATGATTACTATGGTAATCACAAATGGAAATCACCGCAACAATCTCCAATAGAAATGAAGTAGAATAAAAAGTTGAAACGCGAGTTCTAGCTGGAAACATCTTTCTTTGCAATGTAACATCTAATGTAGTCAAGACTTCTGTCACGAGATGCAAAAATCCAGATATATTAAAATCATAATACGGCCAGCAGTTGTATATGGAAGCGAAACATGGACGCTTACAAAAAAAATCAATAAATAAATTGCTGGTGTGGGAATGTAGAATCCTTCGAGTAATATATGGCACTTCCAGAAATAGTGTGACAAATGAATAGAGGCGCAGATAATGAGTTAAAGTCTCCCTTCGGAAAGGCAAATATAGTGAGATACTCGTATACAGTGATGAGTGCGCTAAGAACTCGCAAACTAACGCAAAATATGGAAAACATAAAAAGAGATGAAACTAGTAGAGGTGGGAAATTAGACCATAGAATCTTATACTTAAATTTACATTATATTAAATAGTTTGCCACTGTATAAAGGTCAGTATACTGGGCCGCAAAAGTGATAAGCAGTAACGACATTCGTCTTATAAAAAACGTGTTTTAGTAAAGACCAGATGGGAAAAGATCTATGGAAGGGCCTAGAAAAAGGTGGAAAGATGCAGTCAGAGAGGATTTGGAGAAAATGGGAGTGAGACAATGGGAAAGAGTGGCTCAGGACCGACAAACATGGAAGGCAAATACTTACGGAGAGCTTTAACGCCAATGATAATGATAATGTTTCTTTGTTCATGTTTTTTACTTTCAGATATTTGCTTCGTATTTATTTGTGTCCTATTTAATAAGGTGTCTTCCTTTAATAATTCTGTGGTATTTATGGTCTACATTATTGTACTCAAGATTCTTGATTATGTCAATTAACTAACGTCTGATACTTTGGTCACCAAAAGAAGAAAACAGGATTTACTAGACTCTATCTAGAATTATTAATTATCTTAATGTCCGACTGGTATATTATTATTTGACAAATAATGACATGATTTCAAAGTCAATTAAGTTTCGTTATTTTTCAAAATAACGCCCTAGGGCATTAAATTTAAATAACTAGTTAAATACTGTCAAGTTGACAAATAACAACCTAAGTAAAACTATGGTTACCACAATTACGTTACGACTATTGCTGGTGAACTAATTAATTCAAAATTCATTCAAATTTTTTGCATATAAAGAATAATTTAGTCGGACATTAAGCGTTGAAAGCACCACGGGTATTACAGATAATAAGGCTTTCGGTCAACGTATATCCCTCGGGCCAAAGGCCCTTGGTATATACACCATTGACCTCAAGCATTATTATCCTTATAATACCCTTGGTACCTTAATAACCATATGGGATTAGCGTCAGATAAATATTGCATTGACCTTATTGTATCAGCTCTTACTTTTGTATCTCATATATTGGTAATTTTATTTTCTATGGTCTTGGTAAAAAGTGTATGAACTGAGCTGAGTACCTACGGTTGTGTGTGTGTGGTTGAAAAAAAAATGACTGCGGATTACTGGATCCATTCGCCTAACCGATAGTACCTACGGTTATATGGCTGAAGTTATCGGGACCGCTTTTTCTGCTTTTTTGTTATATATTAGGATATAATAATTACTTTCAACTCATCCACCAAGTATCGTAACCGAAATTGTCTTTAAATCGACTGAAGAGTTTTTTTGTGGCTTGACCATCATCTTGATGATTCGTTCGTCTTGATTTCATGCAGATGGATATTGAAAAGGTCCATCTATATTATAATAATTCTTGATTTCCAGTATAAAAATATTGATAAAGAGATTTCTTATAGACAGACTGGTTTACAAATTTCTCTCGCTACGTGAATATATTATAATATGTATAGTAGTTGTTACTACAATAATTAAATTACTACAATAATTAAACTATAAACTATGGAACTATGAAATAAAAGTAATATATTAGAAATTAATTGTTTTAATTTAATTGAATAGCTCAACTTTGAAAGTTGAATCCTGAAATACACAACTTTGGAATCCTTACTTCCAGAGTAAGATTTTCTGTGTTTCCCATCACCCTTCCTACCTTATCTCCTTCAGGATTATACTCTGAGCATAATCCCTGTCAAGACGTCGTTACGTCGTCGTCACGATGTAGTTCTATTGGAATCTCTTCGTAGACACGAAGCTATGACACTTGCTGTCAAACATTGCACCTTCTATGTCCCTCGCACCGCTTTATATCTATTTAATCTGTTTCGGAATGCCGATCGGGAGCAAAAAGGGATTCAAGGGATTAGTGTAGATAGCCGAAATCTTGGTTCAGTTGGCTTTGTACACACATTGCGCTTAGGGCGGAGGGCGAGGCTTAGGGGCTTGTTTTTCGGCAACAGCGGTAGGTCATCAAGTGATAAATTGAGAAATACGACGCGATGTGTCATGATGTCAGAAAAAATTGATTGTTATTGAAATTTTATGTTTTTGTGTAATGCATGAACGTGCGTTTAATGAGAACTCAAGACTGAGTATTATAGTCTAAGAGCTAGAGCCGAAAAATCATCGTCATAAGTAATATGGAGTTTTTCCTGTGAAATGTGTCTATTGTATATTGATAATTTTGACCCCTTTCAGGCTGATACCTCAGTGGATACAGGAAGTAGTAATAAGGGATGAAAGGGGAAAGTTAGTGCAGTCATTAAAGGTTTTCACCTATTTTGTTAAACCTTCATCGATCTGCATGAAAATTGGTGACTAGTTAGAGCATATCTCAAGAAACAAAACTGATTTGGGGCCAACTTGCACTTTTACCCTGGGGGTGGATACCACCGCTTCTCGGGGGTGTAAACTATTTTATCAAAAATAACTCCATAAATCGATAGAGTGACAAATTTTAAGTAAAATTTGTTATATCGTGTTACTAAAATAAATCAATACATTTTGAGTTATTAAAGATCAAAGATTTGAATTTTTCGTAAAAAAAATGCATCGTGTAAAGCGGTTTTTCATAAATAACTCAAAAACTATAAGTTTTACCAAAAAAGTTATAATTATCAAAATTGAAGGTAATAAAAAATAAAATAGATTTCTTATTCGAAAAACCTTTGAGAATTAAATAAAAGTGAGTTATAGGCGATTTAATGTATATTTTTTCGGCTACTACTCAAATCTAAGTATTCAATCAAGCTTCAATAACGGAGAGACGATGCATTTTGTAATAGTTCTTTATGTACCAAGTCAGTAAATATACTCTTTATGGAACGAGTCTGATATTATGAGCCGAGCCAGCCTAACGAGCGAGGCGAATAACAGACGAGTTCGATAAAGAGTCTTTACTGACGTGGTTTATACAAAATTTTATCGCCAGCAATTTGATATTGGTTTTAATACTTACTTACAATTTACAATTTAAGAATTTTTAAAAATTGTATACGTAATAAAAATTGCATTATAGTGATGACAGGTGACTTCTGAATGATGGCCGCTTTCGATTTTTAATCGATAGTTATCAATACCTATTGAATAATTCTAAATCGGTAAAGTGTTGATTTATATTATATGAATATAATTACAAAATACTACAGAATTTCACTTTTCGACATCAATTTAATTAACAATGTCGTAAACTTTGGACAATATTTTTAATAATTAAAGTAAATAAATTGTAAGTTTAACTCAAATAAATATTCGATTACTGCCATCGACGACTTATATTCAATTCCGATTAATCGCCGCAGGTAAAGTAAAATTCTTCTTTCAGTACAATAAAGTGTACTTTACTGCTGCAAATGAGGGCAAATGAGTACAATAATGAATGACTTTAATGACGGTTGGCGATAAAATATATTTACTAAACACTTGTCAAAGTTCTCAGAAATATGTATCAAATGAGCTCTCGGATAAGTTGATACCATTAATCATTATGCTACAAACATTTTTCAAAGTTTAGGCTCCAAAAATTTGGAGCTTAATTATTATATTTTTAATTTATATGTATACCTAAGTTTTTTAAATCGTTTTAAGACATTTATGTAAAATTTAGGAAAAATGTATTCGAATATGTCAAATGTACCCATTACCCCAGTTTATCGACATATTCAGTTTATATTGATTATCAGCAACATTTCAATTAAATATCGAAATAATATAAAAATAATATTTTACTATTTAACATACAATTAATTCATATTATGTTAACTTCACGTATGTGCTCTTACATGGACACTATTATATGGGTTCTTGCTACTGTCATTTCGGAGTCGGTGTTTGTATTGAATATTATATACTCCAAAAAATATAACTGTTTTCAACATGGCAACAGAGTACACTTACGTGCTTAAAATAAATTGTACAATTGATACAAATACTGCTGTGAAATTATTTAGTGAAAAAACCTACGATTCAACCATCAGATAGCAAATTTTATCTATATTACGCGAGGTATTTTAAAAAATATCAATTTCGCTCAAGAGTAAAGTACCTTCATTTTTCACATTATTTTAAATTATTGTTATTACGAGAAATTGTTTTTCATTTAAAACTATGTTCTAATATATTCAATCATTGTAATTATTATAATTATTTAATTAATAATTATTATAATAATGTAATTATTACATTCTTCTAATGAAAAAAAAAAAACAATTTTTTCTCAAATTACAGATACCCATCATCATTTTCATTTATAACTCTTTTATTATTAATTTTACGAACAAAAATTATTCTTTATAAAAAGATCTGCATGCTCTAAAATCCAAGATGCAATCATCATATGTAAAATTGTATCGATTTTAGTCGAGATACGTAAAAAAATTGTTTTTCATTTAAAACTATGTTCTAATATATTCAATCATTGTAATTATTATAATTATTTAATTAATAATTATTATAATAATGTAATTATTACATTCTTCTAATGAAAAAAAAAAACAATTTTTTCTCAAATTACAGATACCCATCATCATTTTCATTTATAACTCTTTTATTATTAATTTTACGAACAAAAATTATTCTTTATAAAAAGATCTGCATGCTCTAAAATCCAAGATGCAATCATCATATGTAAAATTGTATCGATTTTAGTCGAGATACGTAAAATAAAAAAATTCGCTCAGTAAAGTACCTTTATAGCTCACAATATTTAAATAGAAGTTAAAACATAATTTTTAATTCTAAACAACTTTTCATAATAGCAATTTTCCATATTTGGAATTTAAATACATAAATAAACAAAGTTTTCGGTATAATAATGCTCGCATTTTTAGCTTATTATATTTTAATTGTAATAAAACAAACTTGATAATTTAATTATTACATTATAATCCTAACTTCATTCCCCTAAATTCCTTTGAAAATTATTCTGTTAACTAATTTCAAAGTAAATATACAGGGTGTAACGAAAATACAGGTCATAAATTTAATCACATACTCTGGGACCAAAAATAGTTTGATTGAACCTAACTTACCTTAGTACAAATGTGCATATAAAAAAAGTTACAACCCTTTGAAGTTACAACATTAAAATCGATTTTTTCCAATATATCGAAAACTATTAAAGATTTTTTATTGAAAATGGACATATGGCATTCTTATGACAGTAGTATCTTAAGAAAAAATTATAGTGAAATTTGGACACCCTATAAAAATTTTATGGGTGTTTAGTTCCATTAAACCCCCTCAAACTTTTGTGTACGTTCCAATTAAATTATTATTGTAGCACCATTACTTAAACACACTGTTTTTAAAACTTTTTTGGCTCTCAGTACTTTTTCGAAAAGTCAGTTTTTATCGAGATATTTTGAATATTTGTCAAATCCACCACATATTTATATATGGTTAAGTACGATTATGGAGACTTGGCAATAATATGAAAATTTATGTATGATTTACATTTTTAGGTATATTTTGAACCGTATTAAGAAAGAAGCCATATTTCGATAAGAGGTGCCTTCTCGAAAAAATATAAAGAGGCAAAAAAGTTTTAAAACATTGTGTTTAACTAATGGTATCGCAGAAATAGTTTAATTGGAGCGTACACAAACATTTGAAGGGTTTAAAGGAACAAAACCCTCATAAAATTTGTATGTAAACATATTAAAAAAGAAGCCGCAACTCGATAAAAACTGCCTTATCGAAAAAATACTAAGAGCCAAAAAAGTTTTAGAAATATTTAGTTTAACTAATGGTACCACAATTATAATTTAATTGGAACGTACAGAAAAGATTGGGGGGGTTTAAGGGAACAAAACCCCCATAAAATTTTTATGGGGAGCACAAATTTCACTATAATTTTTCTTTAAGATGCGCCTGTCAAAAGCATGCCACATATCCATTTTCAATAAAAAATCTCTAATAGTTTTCGATATATTCGAAAAAATCGATTTTCATTTTGTAACTTCAAAGGGCTATAACTTTTTTTATGTGCATATTTGTACTAAGGTAAGTTAGGTTCATTCGAACTATTTTTGGTCCCAGAATATGTGATTTAATTTATGACCTGTATTTTTGTTACACCCTGTATAAATAGCGTATGTTTTAATTTTCACTTTTTCCTAAAAAATTCGAAAGGGATCTCTTATTTTCATCATCACTTGCTTAGCTTTGATGTTATCAACTTCATCTTGAGCTCACTTGGTAGGTATTCTTGAGTACTTTGACAAGTGTTTGGTAAGTATATTTTACAAAATGCATCGTTTTCCAGTTATTTAAGCTTGAATACTTACATTTGAGTACTAGCCGAAAAATTTTTATATTCAATCAACTATAACTCAATTTTAATTAATTCAAAAAGGTCTTTCAACGTAAAGAATCTATTCGATTTTTTATTATCTTCAATTTTGGTAATCATAACTATTTTGTTAAAACTTATAGTTTTTGAATTATGAAAAACCGCTTTTGTTTTATGAAAAATTCAAATCTTTGATCTTAATAACCCAAAAAGTATTGATTTATTTTAATAACTTGATATAACAAATTTTGCTTAAAATTTGTCCCTCTATCGATTCGTGGGGATATTTTTAACCAAATAGTTTTCACCCCCGAGAAGGGGTGGTATCCACCCCAGGGTAAAAGTTCAAGTTGGCACCAAATCAGTTTTGTTTCTTGAGGTAAGCTGTAACTAGTCACCAATTTTCATGCAAATGGATGGAGGTTTAACAAAATAGGAGGTGAAAACCTTTAATGACTGCACTAACTTTCCCCTTTCAACCCTTATTGCTACTTCCTGTATCCACTGAGGTGTCAGCCTGAAAGGGGTCATAATTGTCAATATACAATGGAAACATTTCACAGGAAAAACTCCATATTACTTATGACGATGATTTTTCGGCTCTAGCTCTCCGTCTATTAATAGAGTAACTCACTATTTAATGATTAAAATTTACTATGTACTAAACACAAAGACGCCATTGCGTTTTATTTTAATTTTACAAGCCAAATATGCGATCTGAAGGTATTTAACTTTGAAAGTGGATTTTTAAATATTTATGTGGAATTACTTCTAAATATTGTATGAGAAAACAAAAATTCCAACATTTTTTTAATAACATGAGAAACACTCATTGTTTGTCAGTTTACTAGAAATGGAATTCTTTGTCTTATTTTAAATAAAATTAAAAAAGCTTTAAAATGGCGGTGCTAAGGGTTGTCGAATTGATTTTTTGCTTCTAGAGCTGCAAAATGAGAAAAAATCGTTAATTGTTTATAACTATTATCAAGACCAACCTCGATATTTGTTATTACGCTCAAGGTTGGGTATTGTGGTTCTTAGTTTAAAAGTTGTTCTTTTTTCCAAAGACATTTTTTTGCAATAAAATTAGTTAGAAAATAATGAAGATACGGTAATTGTTCGCATGCCAAATGAAAGTTTTAAACTATCAATATGTATAAAAAAAAAAGTTAAAAAAAATCAAAAACCAAAAACCGTTTTGCAAAAAATTATTGTTTTTAACGTCTAAACAATTAGAATAACTTTTCAGTTATTCACACAGTATTTTTTCATGTTTAAAAAGGCGGGAAGGTTTACAAGAATTAAAAAAAAACAAAGTTACTCTAGAATCTAGAACGATCAGGTCAAAAGTAGGGATAATATTAAACTTAGACAGCATTGTCTGTGAGTGTTAAAATTAAAAATAAGGTTGGAATGAAGATTACTATGACTAAAAGATTAAAAATTCAAGCGTTCAAAAATGTTAATGAATTTCAAAATAAGTTTCTTTACCTCCGGTTCCATTTGATGGACTTTGTTTTTTAGTTAGTATGTACTTTTTGCAAACAGTTACAAAATATTTTTTTCCCAAAAAATCCTAATTTTTTATTTTATTCTAAATAATCCTGTACTGTATAATAAAACTTAAATTATTTGTCTTTAAAATGAAAATAATTGTTTTTTTAATTATTATAAACAACAATTAGTTGGGAAGTAAAAAAATAATTATTTTTTTATCAAATCAAATTTATGCCAATCAAATACAATAAGGAAATATGTAATAAATTATTTTTATCGTTGGTAATAATTTAGGTTTTTTTAAAATAAATTCATTAAATTTATGTTTTATACTCCGTCCATGATGATTGCACCGCCAAAAGGGAGAAAAAAATACGGGATATTACTCCCTAGGCGGCACTGACTTCCGGTCAGTCACACCAGAATTGTTTCTTTTTCGTTGCCTTTATCACCTCCTAACAAGGATGAAAGATAAAAACAGGGATGTAAAGGACAACGTTTTGAGTAGATCGCAACGGGATACTAACATTGCTATCAGAAACAGTCGAACGTCGTTTCAGAACTGATAGAAGAAGAAATGAAAAAGTGACGACAAAATTTATTTGGCTTTATTTAAAGAATTGCTGAATTTTATTTTTATGTTCGTATATTAAATATAACAAAAAAATAACAAGAAGCCATAGAAATGCTGTTTTTATCAAAAATATTATTGATTGAGATTTTAAGTATTATGTTTTCCCTAAAACAAACTAGTAAGTATTATTTTTATCCATCAGTTATTTGTGTAATGTTCAATTAATATGTTTATTAGATGCCACAAAGTATAAGTAGCTAGACTCAAACTCAAGGAATGAATAAATAAAATATGTCAATTTCGAAACAATTGTGATCGTTCCTTGAATTTTTGACCTTCAGTGGATGTCCTTAGATAAGCGGCAAGATGCTGGCTTCATATGCTGCACCCCATAAAAATTTTGTTGGAGTTTTGTTCCCTTAAAACCCCCAAATATTTGTGTACGTTCCAATTAAATTATTATTATCGTACCATTAGTTAAACACAATGTTTTTAAAACTTTTTTGCCTCTTGGTACTTTTTCGATATGCCAGTTTTTATCGAGATATTTTGAACATTTTTAAAATCCCAACACATATTTTTAAATGGTAAATATTATAGAAGATTATTTTCACATTCTCATTACCAGGTCTCTATTATGTAACTATACCATTTAAAAATAGCTATGCGTTGGATTTTACAAATGTTCAAAATATCTCGATAAAAACTGCCTTATCGAAAAATTACTAAGAGGCAAACAAAGTTTTAAAAACATTGTGTTTTACTAATATACCAAAATAATAATTTAATTGGAACGTACACAAATATTTGGGGGTGTTTAAGGGAGCAAAACCCCCATAAAATTTTTATGGGGTGCACAAATTTCACTTTTATTTTTTTAAAGGTCTTCATGCCATAAGAATGCTATTAGATATGATTTAAATTACGATTTTAACAATTAAAGTTATTTATTTGCAGGTATAACAATGCCCAAAGTTACAATAGGTAAAATTTTTGTGCTTTTGAATAACAGCAGAAATCTGAAATTTACATTTGGTCAAAGCGCCTTTGAATTTTAAGCGTGGGGTAAACAATGAATGGTGAGAAAGGACATGGTGAAACGAGACGTGGTAATAGTTCAGGCGATAATGTTTTAATGTAGCAATTCAGCAACATCTGAGGCATAAGTTTTGGGAGGACATTCTTTCCGATTTTTATTTCTGATTTGGTTTCCATTAAGTGGCAAATAAATCTTGAATTGAAATCATTAATAGATATCAATAGGAAAGTTTACAATATACATGATGCCATCGCTCAACAATATTGCTGCAACGTTATAAACAGTTAAACAAACAAGAATTTGTGAAATGTTCAGTGATTACAATGTTAGCCAAATAACCTTTTATACTTAGGGCGATAAAAAAACTGCGTATCAATTTTACTACAGGGTTACTATTAGGGATCATAGACAAATATCAATTTCTGTGAGTTACCTCTGACTTGTCGGAACGAAAACGGAAGAAGATATATATACCAATATGATCATAATATAATGTACCAGATGATCAAGCGGTTCATATTCCAGCCAAATAAAGGTGATAAGACACTTGAAATTAAAGTTGTCACTCCAAAACAATAAGTACCTGGGTTAGATTTAATTACTGAGAAAATCATAAAACAAATCCCTAGAAATGCCTTAGTAAAGCTGACATATCTTCTTATCAATTCCTCGTTGATATTAAGATATGGAAAGTAGTTAAAGTCATAATAATCCTTAAACCTGGAAAACAACCAAATGCAGTATCATCTTATAGACCGATTTCCTTTTTATCTGTAATTTCAAAACCTCAAAAGGACGAAACCTCTCGTAAAGATCTAAATCTGCCACATCAACTTAAGTTTTGTAGGTTTTGGGAAAGTTACTCAACTATATACCAACAACTCTATAGAATAACGCAATAAAAGAAAGTTTAGGCCTGTCTTCCTCGTCGTGGCCCAAGAATTTGATAAAATACATCACGAAAGAGTTAATAATTATAAACTAAGGAAGATTTTGTCAACAAAATAAAAATAATTATTAAAATCATACATTTCGAGTGGATTAAGCAAGAAGAAGCCTACTAGGAACTAAAAAAAAATCAATTCAGGCATATAACAAGGTAGTGTGTTAAGACCAGTACTACATATATCTACGAGTATTATACCTTGTCGTGTCCACTTATATTTTCCCCCATTTTAACTGCCTGTAACTTCTAAACGGCTCAAGATAGAAATATGCGGTTTTCGCTGAAATGTTTTATTTTAGTAAAAGTTTTGTGTGAATGGATTGAGTTTTTTATGTCGCTTTCAGTTACAAAAAAATGGCGGATTTTTGAAAAAAAAATTTGTTGACTTTGTTTTAATAGAACACCCAGTATATTTTTTTGTTAATTGAAAGAACGGTAATTCACCTATCTAGCGATATAAAGTTTTTTAAAATCGGTTGTCAAATGACTGAGTAATTAATTTTTAAAATGAGAGGTGCAACGTGGATATCGCTAAAATAGGAATGCGTATCAACTCTCTCTGTTCATGTGATAACTACTCTACTGCAGATTTAAATCATATAATCTTTAATTGTGAACTTAATAAATACCATACGAAACCACTAATTGCTAGACTTCAGGAGCAGAATGTAAGTTTACCGCTGAATATTTCACACCTACTAAGCTTCAACACCAAAACTATTAATGATATTATCATACAATTTCTTAAAGATTCTAAAATAAAAATTTAATATGACATCTTCAATCTTCAACTTCCAAATATCTGTGGCAAAAAGTTCATCTAAAGCCATCCCCTCTTTGTGAACACACACACATATAACTAAAATAACATAACTTATAGGCAAATTGATATTATAGTCTGAGAGCTAGAGCCGAAAAATCATCGTCATAAGTAATATGGAGTTTGGCATATGAAATGTATCTATTGTATATTGATAATTATGACCCCTTTCAGGCTGACAACTCAGTGGATACAGAAAGTAGCAATAAGGGATGAAAGGGGAAAGTTAGTGCAGTCATTAAAGGTTTTCACCTCCTATTTTGTTAATTCACCTCCTAAGTTGAGAAAAAAAAATGCAACAGCTATCTCAGTCGAATGGCAGAACAGTTGTCCAAGGAAATATTCCACTAAGGTAGGAGGTGAGAAGGAAAAAAAATAGGCAATGTACCTACATACAAATAGATGAAGAAGAGTACATTAATTAGACGATAGACTACGCCGAAGAACCGATGTTAAAAAGTATTGGAAAGACAATCCACCCTATCAGTCTACAACAAAGTGCTGTTGTATAGATACTAAATATATCTATATAGACTTACGACATCTAGCCGTAGGATTGTGTTAGTATGAGTAAATTAGACATTAGTATTAAGGAGCATGATCAACGCTGCTCAGGGATCTCCATAGGGACCTAAAAATGGATATTGTAAACCGCTAAGAAATTTGTCAAGGGTCACGAACAACGGTTTTTTTTTCAATACGTCAATGTTGAGGCAACCCAGCTCCTTTACATCAGCGTGCCGATTAGAAGACTCAGGAAGAAGTTGTTAAGAGTTAGGTAAGTGAAACATGAAAAGCAGAATATTAGTGAAAGTGGTGACACATTCCAATATTTGTGTAATAAATTAATAGAATCTAAGGGACACTAGTGAATTTGTCCTTAGTTTTAAGTATTTAGTACTAATTCATTAATTAGGTTTTAGTAATAACAAATTCTTCTTCTTTTGGCATCATATTTCCAGATGGGACTTAGCCTGCTTGGCTATGTCCTTCCATTCAGACCTCTCTTATGCCCTTCTCCTCCATTTTCTTACATTCATTGCTGTCAGGTCGTCTTCCACGTCATCAACCATCTCGTTCTGGTCTTTTTTTCTTTCGTCTTCCCATCGGCTTTCATTGTAAAATTTTCTTTTTTGATTTTGTATCTTCTTGTTTCAGGATATGTCCCAGCCATGACAGTCTTTGACTTTTCACAAATCTTATAATATCCTACCATTCAGTAGTAAATTGCTCAATAATGACTGAGCAGATATAACGTTCATGAGCATTATATTGGTGTTTATTAAAAACAAGCTGAAAATGCGAACATTATCACAACGGAAACTTTGTTTATTGACGTATTTAAATTCATAATTTGGAAAATTGCTATTACGAAAAGTTGTTTAGAATTAAAAATTATGTTTTAATGTGAAATTATATCACTGTAATTTAAATATTGTGAACTATAAAGATACTTTACTCGAAATTTATATTTTTATATACCTCGTATACAATTAATAAAATTTGATATAATGATGGTTGCATCATAAATCTTAGACCATGAAGAGCTTTTTATGAAGAATCTTTTCTTTGTCAAATTAAAAATACAACAGTTATAAATGAAAATGATGTTGGTATCCATAATTTGAGAAAAATCTTCAAATATTTTTTCCATTAGAAGGATTTAATTGCATATATCAGAACATAATTTTTTATTCCAAACAAAATTTCATAATAACAATTTTCAAATATTGTGAAATAGATAAAGATACTTTTTTCTACAACCACTATTCAAATTGCAGTTTTTTTACTGATGAAGTGTAGTAAAGTGTTTTGAATAATTGTCAACAATAGATGGAAATGGAACAGTCTATTTATCATTAAAGGGGAGGCCGTTTACTCGTACAAACCTTTTTAAAGTTGTTAATACATTATTGCTTTCAAAATATACTCAAATTTTATTTTTAAACATCTTATTTATTTTATATAATAATTAAATTCACTATAAAATGTCATTTATATTTTATTAATAGCTAATTTAAAATTTAGTTTGATATTGACGAAGTGTTAAACTTAAATGTAAATAGCCTATGCTTTGCTTAACAAGTTCAGATTAAAACTATGTTGTTTAGATGTTTAGTGTGTCGGCAGAAAATAAAAGGATTGTGACGTCACATTTTAGACTTTGAGGTCGGTTATCTCGAAGATGGTTAAGGCTGATTCACATTATAGCTCAGGTCACGGTTCGCTCACGCTCAGCTCAAGGTTCGGTCAACTATTCTTACACGCATCTTAATCATGCTGTCCGCACTAAACACGACGGTCAAGTTCCGGCCCTTTTTTTTGACTGCGTGGTTTCTCCGAGAGAATATTTTGATCGTGGCTTGAGCTGACCGTGAGCGGAGCGTGACCTGAGCTATTATGTGAATCAGCCTTTAGAGATATCGAAATGCCGTTTTCAGATTTGGATTCAGAAGACAAAACTACATAGGAATCCATCGGTAAATCGGCTCTAGATATTGCAGGAGCGGCAACGCACGAACGAACAGACTTTGCGAATTTATAAACGAAAAGTTTTCGTTAAAAATGGAATTAAAAGGATAATTTTAATCGATGTCGTCCATACTATAAGGCCCTAGAATAAGAGAGGTAAATAAACAAGTGAATATAACACCCAAAGTTGGCTAGCGAGAGAACGTTATGCTACGTTTCGGCTTCGGCTGCTGCAAGTGTAAACGTAACGTCAGTCATGTTGATGTGGCTGCGAAGGCCTGTTGTTGGAATATAGTGTTGAATGTGGCGCGTAAAATGAATGCCTGGCTGAATGGTTGAATGCTGGCGGATTGCTAGCATTGCCTGTTCAGGACACGTACGTTAATTACAAGTTTAGGATGTGGTTTTTTGACTTTTGTGGTTTCGAGGCGGCGATGCGACAACACTTTCAGAACGTATTTTTACTGAAAATGAGGGTTTTCTCTAAAAAATTTTACATCCGACGGACATTGTAAAAGATGTCGCTGCCTAATTACTCCAGAAATAATTTATTTTCGAGCAGTGTGGTTTTCATTTTGTTGTAACACACTGAATGCATATTTGCATTTTGGATTGGGTCATATATTTTCTCGCAAAGAACCAAATGCTAAGCGACAACGTGTACGTTGAACGGACTACCAGCGTTTAAAAAAATCTCTAATTTATTACGGCTAAAAATAATAATATACTTCTCTCACAATGGAAAATTCTAGATAAAATATAGTTCTGAAGCTATTTTCTTGTGGCATCTTAGTATAATTTAATATTTTTACAAAATAATTTTATTTTGACGTTTGAATTTCCACTTCAAAAGTTTCAAAAAATAACAATTTTCGAAGTGGAAATCGTAATGTCAAAATAAACTTATTTTAAAATAAAATTATTTGTAAAATTTATTTATCCCGAAAAAAAAAATAGTAAATTCTTGATAAGATATGAACTATAAATGAAAATATGTTTGGCTCAAAATCTCTACATTTAATTGCTTGAGGTGCTGTTTCAAATTAAATAAACAAGTAGGTTTCATAATATTCTACTGTCAGATAGTCACTCAATAATAATACGTCAGGTGTGGTTGAATATTAAAATCTATAACATAGTACCAGAGCTGGGCCAGGTACTGATAAATTGTACTCAGGTACAGAGTACCGGGTACTTTTCATATTTGAGGAACGAGTACAGAGTATCGAGTACAGTGCTCAAAAAAAGTACTCAGAGTACAATACTCAAAGTACAATTACCCGAATTTCTCGGGTACTTATTTCGAGTACATTTGAATATAGAACCCGAAAAATGGTAAGAAGGTAATAATTATCTCTGCCTCTCTAAACATATTTATTTATGAGTCATGAAAACATAAAATAACGTACAACTCCAACTTAAATAAAAAAATAAGAATTTTAAAAATTTATCATTGATTAATACCTACAATAAAACCTGTCAGTAACGGCCACTAAAAATGAAGGAACTATTATTGGCCGATATGGAAAGGTGGCCGGTATTTCCAGTTCTTGTAGTCCACAAATACATAAAAGATAATTGGAACTGTGTTTATTTTGTTAATAAAAGCAAATATAATTCTACACATAACGGAAACTACTAAAACTACTTTAATATCTTAATATAAAACAAAACGATACTACGGAAAAAACATATTGATGTTAAGCTTTTTTAAAGAATTTTTCAAGTCACTTTTATTTTTATATTTATATCATTTGATATTTTGAGTTTTTACACCATATTTTTCGGCCAACTTTTGTGAATTGTAATCATACTTATAAATAGTGACAAACGTTTCTCCTTTACAACACTTTTACGACATTTTATTATAGGATTTTAAGAACCTATTGTGACCACCAACCCGATGAAGGTTAATCTCATGTTTACGTAGATACAATAGGTCTTAATAAATAGTACTGGGAATTTCCATCAACAAATAGACAACATTATTTTGGCTAACATTCACATTCAATTTCTATAAAATGGGCTTTAAAAAATGTGAATATTTGGCTGAGTCCGTATTATAAGGGTGGCCGTAAATAGCAGGTCATAAATAAGCGAATATACATATAATTGGTTTGCGAATTTTGAAACCGGCCGTAAGTACAGGTTGCCGATTTTGACAGGTGGCCGGTAACACAGGTTTTACTGTAATCAGTATAACACCACTCAGTCTCACTGATTAATTTTATTGGCTTTTAAGATAACAAATTTTTCAAAGTTTCATCAGTTCTTCAGAGCTTTTCTTGAAGGGCTATTAATTATTTATTATGGCATAAGAGAAGAGGCGTTTGCTTGACTTTGCGAATGGACTCCATACTGAAAACGGCGTTTTGCGTGTTGCTATTAATTTGCTGTCCCACATGCAGCGACAAGTTTAGACTTGCAAAAAGTACTCGGAAAATGTACTCGTGTAATAAACGCGGGTATGATAATGGGTATTTTACCCATACGCTACGGGTACGAGTACCCAGTACTTTATTGAAAATATACTCGGGTACTGGGTACTGAGTACCCAAAATGTACTTAGAGTACAAAATTCGGGTACTTGTACCCTGGTATTTCCCAGCTCTGCATAGTACATTGAATTACGGTTTTTGGTCCAAATTTTAAAGAACAGCCTGCATTGTGAGTGATTCTTATTTTGAAGATATCCCCACTACAAAAATTAAGAGAAAAAAATCTGTAGACGAGGAATAATTAATTAACAAGAAAATGAAGTATAGGTACTGATTTATTTGATGTTGCGGCAGGCGATTCCAAAACAATGAAAACCGCAAAGTGCACATTATGTAAAAATAAAGAACAGAAAGTAAAATGACAAATAGTGGATCTAGTTACTTAAAACAACGACATCCGATCAGTGGGGTAACCAGGGGGAGTGTTAAGCGTTATAACCGTCCCCCAAAGGGATGTACTTTGTGCTTAAATTGGCGGTATTCCATACCCCCAAAACTCCTTCGTTAGTTGTAATCCCCCCTTAGGGTCATCCTAGTTACGCCGTTGCATCCAATAAAAAGTCACAAAAAATTGTATGAAGAAGAATATCCGTGTGAAGCAACAACTTCTAGGAGAAGTAGTGTTTGTGATACCAGTACCATAAAACGTTAGATCCAAAATTATTGTTAAAATGACCTGATGAGTTTTTATACAATTAAGTACATTTAGTACGGCATCGATTTACTCCGTTTAACCTACTCCATCAAAAATATATTATACATATATTTTTTTGTTCCTTCATAAATTTTTGTTGAAGTAGATTAAATTATATTTGGTATTATAAACAAAAAAACTATCCAACGGATTTTTTGTTGTAATCTAACTCAACACTCAAATTAACATGGTGTCGTTGCCAGAGTAGAAGGTTGCTAGTCTGCTAGCAAGCAATTTTACGCGTAAATTAATCATTTTCTTGAATTTACGACTCTACATTACTTTGACTTACATCGCTTCCCGTATCAAGTTATTATTATATGGGACTCATTGTATTTTTAATTTTGTTATCTTAGTTGGCATCTTAATTACATTTCTATCTTAAAAAAAAGTATATTATCTACTAAATAAATTATGTTTCAAGCTCTTTCAAACTAGTTTGACAAACAGTTTGAATTTTCAAACCTGTAACCATTGGCCAGTTTGACTTGACTTGAATTATTTGTCAAAAGGATTGACTTGAGTTTGACTTGAAATTAAGTCAAACTCAAGCCAATTTCAAACATTCAAGTCAAACTTGCGCAACTCTATCTATCAGGTTGAGAGCTATATTTCTTCTTGGAAACACCGGCACTTGTTCGTATATATCTACGTTTTTAAATTTTACTCAACAATATTCAATGATATAATAAAAAATGTGATTATTTTGATGGATATAGTCTAACTTTAGTAAGTAACATTAATAATTAACATGTTCAGACGGTTGGAAAATAATCAGTGTTTCTCTAGTTTTTGTTTTTTGCTTTTAAACCACCCCTGGCAGTGCAAACTTTACGCAATTTGTGTCTGTTGAATGCGGAATGGCGTACAATGGATTTTCCTCAACAACAAACGGTTAGTTCAGTTCAGGTTTTGGAAAGTGGAACTATAAATTACAACACCATACTCGAGCTTCTGAATAAATAAAAGAAGTACAGCGACGTGGAATATATTTTAAATTACACAAAATTTAGGAAGTTCGTGCAAGCGATTTATTCTGTTTTCAAGAATATTTTGTGGTTTTTGCAAACATTTTTAGTTTTCAATTATGTAGCATAATCTGGTGAATTTCCCATGTAGCCGCTGACTTTATATGGTGCAATAAAATAAGGAGAAGAAAGACAATTTTATTGTTAGATAAAATGATCTTTCATCGAGTAATGGTCGAATCAATCACTTAAATAACAATAACTTTTGTAACTTTACGTTATGATTATTAAAGTTAGCATCCTTTTATCAACTGGTAGATCACTTTATGAAGAGAAGAATGGGAGTGTACTCAGACATAATAGACTACATCGAACAGAAGAGATTAACCTGGTACGGACATGTCAGAAGAGCAGACCAAAATCGGTGGATAAACCAAATAACAGAGTGGAGCCCGATAGGAAAAAGGAAGAGAGGCAGACCCCGAAGATCCTTCAGAGATGAAGTAGACGAAGCAATGGAGAGAAGAAATGTACCAGAAGAGGACTGGCAAGACAGAAAGAACTGGAGAGAACGGTTGAGTGAAGGAATACAGTGAAAACTGTGGAAATCCTTAGTATATATACAGGGTGATTGATTAGTAGGGTAAAGCTCAATAGCTCCGCCATAGTAATAGATAGCAATAAAAGTTATTAACAAAAATTTTAGCCACCTTTGAACTTCACATTAAAAAATTAGTTAGAATGTTACAGGGTGTTCGATAACACAGTGGCAGACCAAACTTATGTTTTTTTAAATGGAACACCCTATATTTTATTTTAAAGTTGAAATCCTGTTAACTTCTCCATCACAAAAATATAAAGGTTTGTTATGTTATACAGGGTATTTACAAAGTTATAACCAATTTTATATGAAAATCGTAACAAGTTCAACTCCCTGTATAAATAAAAATAAGCAAAACAACAATGGTTTATTAATGCCATATTTTTTAACGTATTGTCAAAATTTTCAAGAATAGTCGATATTGCTAATTTTCTTTATATCAAATACAGGATGAGTCAAAACGCAAGTACATTATTTTCTCAGTAATTTTAAATGGAACACCCTGTATTTTATATCACTATTGAAAAGTACCATTATCGTACTTTAATTTTTAGATATCATTCCCTATGTCTAAATTGATTAGTTTTCGAGATATTTTCATTTTTCAATGGACCAGTAGCGTGGCCATTAAAATCACCACAATTTAATAAACTAGACTGATTTTTTGGGGTTACGTTAATAATGAAGTTTATAAAATACCTCCAACAACAAGGGATGAGATGAAAAATAGAATACAAAGTGTATTTCGATGTGTTCATTTACAAATGCTCCGTAGAGTAAGTAGCTCATTCAATGATCGTTTTTAGGCGTACATAAATGTGTTAGGAGATAATTTTGAACACCTTATGTAATTAAATATTAAAAATATTTTATTAAAAGTAGCTTCTAATTTTTTCAAACATGTTTTTTGCAAAATGTATTACTGATAAATTATGTTCCGTTCTTTATTTGTTACATTGTTACATTTACATACATAAGTAGTGTTTAATTGTCTTCACAAAGTATTGTATTTTGTGTTTGTGTATTTTTTTGTAAAATTTATTACTAATTTTCTTTGTTTATTTGTTGCATTTACATAAAAAGATAGTTTTTAATTGTTTCAAAAATGTTGCATATAGTGGTTGTGTTTTTGTTTGTAAAATGTATTACTAATAAATTATTTTTATTTCTTTATTTGCTACAGTGTTACATTGATTACCGGATTGATAATCGGCAATCTTCAATTGTCAATTCAGTCATGGCTTACTTAAAATTTAGATAAATTTAAACACCTACAATAATTTGCTCTGAAAAATGAAAATATCTCGAAAACTAATAAATTTGGGCATAGGGATTGTGATATAAAAATTAAAGTACGTTAATGTTACTTTTCAATAATGATAAAAAATACCGGGTGTTCTATTTAACATTACTGAGAAAATAATGTACTTGCGTTTTGACTCACCCTGTATTTGATATAAAGAAAATTAGCAATATCAATAATTCTTAAAAATTTTGACAATAAATAAAAAAGTATGGCATAAATAAACCATTGCTGTTGTGCTTATTTTTATTTTTACAGGGAGTTGAACTTGTTACGATTTTCATACAAAATTGGTTATAACTTTGTAAATACCCTGTATAACATTACAAACCTTTATATTTTTGAGATGGAGAAGTTAACAGGATTTCGAATATAAAATAAAATATAGGGTCTATTTAAAAAAAAAAAACATAAGTTAGGTCTGCCACTGTGTTATCGAACACCCTGTAACATTCTATCTAATTTTGTAATGTGAATCTCAAAGGTGGCTAAAATTTTTGTTATTAACTTTTATTGCTATCTATTACTATAGCGGAGCTATTGAGCTACTAATCAATCACCCTATATAGATCACGTTATTTGTTTGCATATTAACTTAACTTTTTTTAATTTTAATCAATTCTCGTTTTGTTTGTTCTGACTATGAAATGACTTCCACGCATTTCGCATTGATCAAGCCGTCATGTGTACGGTCAGCCATTGACGTTCATACTATCATACAAGACAACCACCTTGTTTTATTTGAAGAAAATAGATGCTTATTGTAACCTGTTACTACTATCCAGTAAAGTTCAGAAATGCTATCGAAATCCCGGAAAACCACCCGTTCAACTTTAATTAAAGAACAGGATGCGCATTTCAGTGCTACGTAATACCAATTCGCACCAATGTGGATCAGTGCGAACCAAGAAACATCAGTGAGCGTTATACACATATACATATACACATTTTCTTTGATATATTTAACTCCAGTTGCAGAAGAAACACCAGAAAGAAGTAATTCCAGACCGCATCTAAACCTAAATTTTTATTTACATATATACATACACAACGAGTTTGGTATAGCCCAATCCGTTTCTCGCTCTCTTTGCGCCAGCGATTTTTGTTAATCCAATCATTTTGATTTAACTCCCTCTTCTTAGACCTCAGCATTCTAAGTCCCCTTTGGCCGTCCTCGTTTCTTCCTTTCAACGGAAGCCCTCTGTCATACTCTTTTTGACTATATATCTTCTCTCTTTCATTCTCTAGAGTTGTCCAGTGTCCGTATCAATGTCAACTCCTTCTTATTAATGGTATCGAGATATATACTCTTACTCTTTTTGACTATCTTCTTTCTTCCATTCTCTGGAGGTGTCCAGTGTCCATGTCAATGTCAACTCCTTCTTATTAATGGTATCGAGATTTTTGCCTTCTACGTGCACCTTTCGTCTGCTCTTATCATTTCTTATGTGTTCGAAATTGGAGATCCTACAGCTTTTTCTCCAGTAATTCATCCCCGTAGTCTTTAACTTTTATCTTTTGTCTTCTATTTATTATCCACACTTCAGATCGAAATGTACTATTCTATTATTGTCTCATAAATCAGACGCTTAGTGTCTCTTATTACTTTATCATTTCATAATACGGAGTTCAATTGCCTTATAGCTGTCTCACCTTGAGCCAGTTTATTATTAACGTCTACATCAGAGGTTACTGTATTAGAGAATGTGACACCTAGATATTTAAAATTCTCATAATTTTTAACCAAATTATTCTCAATTATGAGTTCTTCTTCAGGATCAGCGATCACCAAATGCTCTGTTTTCCTGCCAACTGTTTTTGTAAGTTCTGCATCATATAGGATGACTCGTCCAGATCAACTGCTGTGATAACCTGATCGTCAGCAAATAGAAGAATGTGGTTTTAGTCTGTTCAGTCTTCATTCACGTGTAATTTAAACAAAGTAGGAGCAGTACAACACTTTTGTTTTAGTCATTTTGAGACTGAAAAAAATGGAGTTAATTTTGCATACGTTTTTATACTATTCACCCAATTCACCGCGTCAAGATATCCAATGTGTCGTGTGTTTTGGAGTTTCGTTGTTTTGTACTGGAATTTTTCGATTTTGTCAGTTTTAGGTGAACTAACATCTATTCAGAACATGGTTTGTATTTATGGATGTTGGCACTGGATCGTTGTGTTCGCAAAGCAACTGGTGGTATCTTTTGTTTTAGTTTTGGAGGACTGGATGCTGGAGGAGCGAGCTTGCAGAGTAGTCAGAGGAGAAAGGGTTGTGATGATCGGTCCTTTTCAGAGATTTGATGCTAAAAATATGACTAGTGACTGGATTTACGATATTATAGAAATTACAAATGAAAATTAATTGAATGCGAGAATGAGGGCAGTTGTGGCTGTATTCTCCCTATGGAGACAAGATATATATTTTTCTAAGTTTTTATAATAATTGTGTGCTTATTACCTTGTTTTGCAATGCTCTGTCTTTTCAGATTATTTTAATAGTTTTCTTAAATTAAATATTATATTAAACAAGCTGAAAATGCGAGCATTATCATAACGAAAACTTTGTTTATTTACGTATTTTAATTCATAATATGGAAAATTGCTATTATGAAAAGTTGTTTAGAATTAATAATTATGTTTTAATGTGCAATTATATCATTCTAATTTAAATGTTATGAACTATAAAGGTACTTCATTCTTGATTGAAATTCATATTTTTTAATTACCTCGTATAAAATTAATAAAATTTTATATATGATGGTTGCATCATAAATCACAGAACAAGAAGAGCTTTTTATGAAGAATAACTTCTCTTCGTCAAATTAAAAATAAAAGAGTTATGAATGAAAATGTTGTTGGTATCGATAATTTGAGAAAAATCTTCAAATATTTTTTTTTCATTAGAAGATGTAATTGCACATATCGGACCATATTTTTTATTCCAAACAATATTACATATTTCATATAGTCGATTCGCTAAACTCAGACACAATTTGCTAGTAATTTTAGTCAATAATTTTGTCAGTCTGACAAAAAACATAATTAGTAAATAGTTAATAATTACTAAATAATTGGCAAAATTTGCAAAAAACAAAAAAATTACCTACTAAAATCACTAGCCAGTTGTGTCGAGTCTAGCGAACCGACTATAATAACAATTTTCATTTCATAACTAATGGAACAGTCCATTTATCATTAGGTACTCCCAGTAGGGGAGGCCGTATACTCGTATAAACCTTTTTATAGCTGTTAATAAATTATTGCTTTTAAGTCTTTTTACCTTATGCAGGGGATATGTCATCATCTTCTGTGAAGCCGTTAAATAAAATTGGTGATCTGTTGTCTGCCAAAATTTTTCCCTATCCTCTGTCAGTAGAGACTTGTGATATTCCTTCCATTAGTGTGTGCCCAAATTAATGAAACACTTCCATGTTCCTCATTGTCTGTTTTAATTTTTATTTATAAAATATCAGAAACCATATTTATACATTGATTCCGAATTTCTTAGAATTCAGTATTACGAAATGTAATTTATTCTCAATATTTGCAGCTATTTACATATATGGGCCATTCCACGAACATACGCCTATTTTGGATTACTTCGACAACGAATATTTTACTGTGCAACATAAGAATACGAAAGTAAATGGCGCTAATAATTATTCCAATAAACAACAATGTAATTTGCAATTTACTTTCGTTCTTCTTATTTTGCACAGTAAAATATTCGTGGTCGAAGTAATCCAAAACAGGTGTATGTTCGTGGAATAGGGGCTACATATAAGTTTGTTGCTTAATACGTTTAATACTGCTACTAAATATCAATACTAAATCAATTGAGTCATTTCTAGGATAATGTCAGCACTATTGTTTTAGAAAGTTGCATTGTAAAATAAATGTGTTATTTATGATTGTTAAAGAAGATAAATTAGTATACATTTAGAAAAAAAAACATGAATATCTTAATAATGGCTATTCACTTGCTTCACGTTTTATGAAGGCCGCGCTAACCATTACTAAGTATTCCAAATCGTGTATATCCTCCAGTGATTGGACCAGTTCATATTGCCAATTACATACTTGAACCTATAATAGATGAACATGTTTTACACAACTTTATGTAATTTTAGGTCCATTATGGAACAAGTTAATGATATTAGATCCTAACAAAATGGTTAAAGATCGTGATGTATGTTTTTTAGCTTAAAGTTGCAGAACAGTAAAAGAGCTGTTAACTCTTTATAATATCTACTAATGATAATGTTAGAAATAGTCAGTCGTAGCTAGTATTACTATTATATTCTAATAATACATTATTATTAGAAGAAGTATTACGTAGAATGGATAAAAGGCTCGAAGTAATACTCACCTTAGAAAAAAGAAAATTGGAATACTTAAGCTATCTAATGTGGGGATCAATACACATTTGTACAAAATATAATGCAGGGAAAGATTGAAAGATGAAGGATTCCTGACCGCAGAAGAGTAACCTTGATGCGAAATTATTAAGAATGCCTTGTTTGCACCATAAGCGAACTGTTTTATCAACGAAAACAACTACCACCATAAAAAATTAACAAAAATTGAAAATTAAAATATAAAATTACAAATAAAACAAGCTACAATCACAGATTAGATGTTTAAAAATGGTGAAAGAATTACAAGAGAAGTCTGACGAAGCTTAATGAATAAAATTTTAAAGAAATATAAACATATTCAGTCTGTAATCGAGCAACCGAGTTGTTACTTTTCAAAAAGGGAGAAAAAAGACCCAAAGGACAAACTGATTGCTTCACTTAATTTTATATACCTATAAATTTCTAACCACATAAAATATTACTAACTATATTTTTTATTTTACATACAGTGAGGACGTTTAGGTTGGAATAAATTCATTTTCTCGAGAATGGAGAATTTTGGAGAGAAATACCGAAAGAGATCGATTTTTATTTTTGACAAATAAACATTGCTTTTCGCTTAAATTAATTGTTCAAACTGCTAAGAGGCAGGTAACATTGAATTTAAGCGAAAAACAATATGTATTAAGGTATTTGCCAAATAAACATTTGATTTTGTTGATTTTTGTTGATGTATTATTATAGTATATTGTTCAACAAGTGCAGAAAGGTACTAATTTCTCACGAGTTTGAAAAGTTGCGGTATGAGCGCAAGCGAGTGCCGCAGTTAACACGAGAGAGAAATTACCTTTCTGCACGTGTTACATACTAGACTTTTTCTACAACCACAGTTTTTGCTAAAAATAAAAATCACAATTTCCAAACGAATATTTATTATAATAATAAATTATCAATTTTAAACTGTATTTAATTAATACTAATCAATTTAAATTCCTTATACCTAAACAAATTACACTGAAATCAGTTAAAACATTGATGCACTGCCTTAATTTGTTTAAATTTAATAGTTATTTATGATATAAGTGTTAAAAGTACAATTTTAAGGCACGCATGTGAAGGTTGTCATTCACATGAGTGCCTTAAAAATGTACTTTTTAACACGTATATCATACACTATTTTTTCTACTAACGTTATAAATTTATAAAATACAATATTTTTGTTAATTGCTGAAACCATGAAACCTATGACCCGTAAAAGGTAGAACTGGTTGTCTACACTCGAGGGGAATATCTAAAAATTCTTAGCGAAAATGTTATACCGTTACATAAACTTGTTTTTTCTACAAACTTGTTAAAAATGCAATAATACAGTTTAAATTAAATTTTAAAAAATCTTTTAAACCACCTTTTTTCAAATTGCGCAAGTTGTACTATTAATATTAATGTTAATAAATGAAATATAAATATTTTGACGTTTCACAATTTGACAATTAACTTTTAACTGCAGTGCCTTAAAAATTTTAAAGCACTAGTGCTTTAAAGTAGCAAATTTAACGCTCCTATGGAGTGCTAAAAATTGCATTTTTAACACCGTTGTAGAAAAAGGTATATCTCTAAGTCACAATTTAAAAATTTACTTTTCAAGAAAATCACACACTATGTTTGATTTCGCTACCTTAAAATGATATAATTTAAAGATGTAAAAAATATTGTTTTCTAATAATCTATTTTTTGTTTTAGGTAAGTACCATATGTTGTACCACATGTAAGTATATAAGTAGGTGTCTCATATTTTATGAAAATTTATACAGTCCGTCTAATATACTTACCGTTGCACGTCATTATCTACGTCAGAGATCTAAGTTGACAATGTTGCCCAATTGCAAAAAATCTTAAATTCATTTTAAATCAAATATATCACATAATTTTTGCGAAGAGGATTATACAACAAAGCAAATTAATATTCAATGTAAATAAATAAAAACATAAGAAAGAGAAAACAAGAACTAAGTTATAATCTTACGTTAAACTAAATAATAAAAACAATAAATATATTATATTATTATACAGGGTGTAACAAAAATACAGGTCATAAATTAAATCACATATTCTGGGACCAAAAATAGTTCGAATGAACCTAACTTACTTTAGTACAAATATGCACATAAAAAAAGTTACAGCCCTTTGAAGTTACAAAATGAAAATCGATTTTTTCGAATATATCGAAAACTATTAGAGATTTTTTATTCAAAATGGACATGTGGCATTCTTATGGCAGGAACATCTTAAAGAAAAATTATAGTGAAATTTGTGCACCCCCTAAAAATTTTATGGGGATTTTGTTCCCTTAAAGCCCCCAAACTTTTGTGTACGTCTCAATTAAATTATTATTGTGGTACCGTTAGTTAAATTTAGTATTATTAAAACTTTTTTGCCTCTTAGTATTTTTTCGATAAGGCAGTTTTTATCGAGTTAAAGCTTATTTTTCAATATGTTTACATAAAAATTTTATGGGGGTTTTGTTCTTTTAAACCCCCCAAATGTTTGTGTACGTTCCAATTAAAATATTACTGCGGTACCATTAGTTAAACACAGTGTTTTTAAAACTTTTTTGCTTCTTTGTATTTTTTCGAAAAGGCACCTTTTATCGAGATGTGACTTCTTTTTTAATGTGGTTCAAAATATCCCTAAAAATGTAAATCATGAAATAAATGTTCATATTATTACAAAGTCTCCATAATCGTACTTATCCATATACAAATATGTGGTGGATTTGACAAATATTCGAAATATCTCGATAAAAACTGACTTTTCGAAAAAGTACTAAGAGACAAAAAAGTTTTAAAAACATTGTGTTTAACTAATGGTACTACAAAAATAATTTAATTGGAACGTACACAAAAGTTTGGGGGTGTTTAAAGGAACAAAACCCCCATAAAATTTTTATGGGGGGTCCAAATTTCACTATAATTTTTTCTTAAGTTAATACTGCCATAAGAATGCCACATGTCCATTTTCAATAGAAAATCTCCAATAGTTTTCAATACATTCGAAAAAATCGATTTTAGGTTAAGTTAGGTTCAATCGAATTATTTTTGGTTCCAGAATATGTGATTAAATTTATGACCTGTATTTTTGTTACACCCTGTATATAAATAATATGGAGTGCTAAAAATTGTATTTTTAACACGGTTGTAGAAAAACTATTTTAAATAAATTATTACAAAATAATCTCACATTTGACGTTATATTTATGCAGTCAAGGGTTTCCACCAGACCTACTTCATTCGACGTATCTTGCTGAGGTTGCTAAATCCTTACTGGTTAATTGATAATTATAAAATGTTTATTAAGAATAAAATTGCAAAATAAAACAGTTGTAACATCCATAATTTAGTTTCTATTCGATAATTAAGTATAATAATTGTCTAAGGTCCGGTTTCACCAACAACGAATAAATCAGTGAATAAAATTTCGTCGAATAAAATTTATTACACGTTTAAGTTTATATTTTGTTTTAATATAATTTTGATAATTTAAAGTTAAACTCGCGAATTTACTTTCTTCTCGAAGAGTAAGTATTTTTTTGATAAATAAATAAAATAAGTCTTATTTGACGTTAGTAAAATGGAGAAATATCAGTTTAATGGTCGAATAACTTTAATCATAGAATAAACTACTATTTGTCGTTGGTGAAACCGGCCCTTACAGGTTGTATATTTGTCTACATTTTAACCACAAATGTAAACAGAATATATAACGTTACTCAGAATGAGGTAGTCATTTGTAAAATACCAAATGTAAAGTTCAAAAATAATGTGTTAAAGTAGCGAATTTTGCAGGTTTCTCGGACATGAGTTCATAAATAAAATCATAAATATCATAAATAAAACGATTTCATCAAAACATATTATAATCAATTTATGATTTATTCTATAACCATTATTCAAAATGCGCTTTTTTGAACAGTTTTATGTTAACAAAGTTGATATTTTCTCACGGTATAAGATATATTACATTAGTGTGCAGAAAAGTGACGTTTCTGCACAGTACCATTATATTCCACAATAAAATCATAAAATTATAACATGTTTTGATGAAATGGTTTTATTTACGATATTGGACTTGATAGTGCTTTAATCTGATAGAGAAATCTGCAAAATTCGCTACTTAACACATTATTTTTGAACTTTACATTTGGTATTTTACAAATGACTACCTCATTCTTAGTAACGTTATATCTTCTGTTTACATCTGTGGTTAAAGTTTAGACAAATATATAACCTGTAAGACAATTATTATACTTAATTATCGAATAGAAATTAAATTATGGATGTTGCAACTGTTTTATTTTACAATTTTATTCTTAATAAACATCTTTTAATTCTCAATTAACCAATAAGGATTTATCAACCTCAGCAAGATACGTCGAATGAAGTAGGTGTTGGAATTCAACTTTATTATTTTTGTTAAGTGTTAGAATACACATGTGGGGTCTTTCTTCATGGGTGAGCCAATTCTCCGAATGCATTAGGGCGATACACTCTTACCTAAGATTGCACATGTTACAAGGGATGTGAATGCCAGAACTGTATGTTAGTGTTAGTTCTGCGTTCGATATTTAGTCTCGAAGTATACGTTGTAGAAGACACATCTTAATTTCTTTGTTTGTATATTATTATAATACGGTTCAGTTAAAATAAATAGTTTGTTTAGTATTATTTGTACCTTTTATTATCTACTATTTCTAATAGGTTATGGGCCCAGTTACGTTGTTAGCTCACCTGTATTAAGATAATAATTAAAAGTGTACAGTCGCGAAATTTTCGTGTTAACCGAATACATAATGGCGGAGAGTGCGAAATATAACGTCGAAAACTTGAACGGCAAGAACTATCAATCCTGGAGTTATTCAGTGAAAATGTTACTCATCAATGCTGATCTATGGGAAATAGTTTCGAGTGAGTTACCATTAGAAGCAGATCGAAGCAGTTCTTGGAAAAAACAAAATGATAAGGCTTTGTCAACTATAGCCTTACTTGTTGACGGTAATCAATTAGTGCATATCCGGAACAGGGAATCCGCGCGCGATGCGTGGGTAGCGCTAAGGGAGTATCATCAGAAATCAAGTTTGTCTAGTATGGTGTTTTTGTTAAAGCAAATCTGTACGCTATCGCTAGAGGAGAATGGTGATATGGAAGCACACATTAGTTTATTCCTAGAATCGTTGAATAAACTGGCCGCCTTAGGGGAAGAAATTAAGGACAGGTTCTCAGCAGGAATTTTGCTGGGAAGTCTTCCAGACTCATACAGTTTTTTGATTACAGCGCTGGAAAGTAGGCCATCGAGTTAATTTACTCTAGAATTTGTTACGAGTAAATTAATAGATGAGTACAGGAGACGTCAGGGAGCTTTGAGAAGAAATCAGGAGGAGTCGGTGATGAAATGAGTATACGAGGGTAACAAAAATAATGGTACTGCAAGGGCAGAAGCAAGGCAGTGTTATTTTTGTAACCGGAAGGGCCATTTTAAACGAGATTGCTTTAATAGTATGGTATAGTTAGACCCAAACCCAGACATCCAAAGTGAAAGTTATCCTCCAACACCAAATTGTTCTATATGGTCCACATAATGTTCAGAAAAAAGTCACACCATTTTGAGCGTCGGGTTTGGGGGGGGGGGGAGAGGGGGGATAAATCTGCAAATTCGTAGTTTTTTACATTTTTCGTCAATATTTCTAAAACTAAGCGGTTTAGCATAAACAGCCCTCTATACAAAATTGTTCTAAATTAAATTTGAAATAAAAAAGGCCTTATGCATAACCCTTCTAAAATGAACGGTTCCAAAGTTACGGAGGTAGTATAGTATAATTGGTCCAAACAAAGGCCTAACCCAGACATCCAAAGTAAAAGTTTTCCGTCAACACCAAATTGTTCTATATGGTCCACATATTGTTCAGTATAAAGTTACACCATTTTGAGCGTCCGGTTTGGGGGTGAGATGGGGGAGAAGTCGGTAAATTAATAGTTTTTTTTAAGTTTTTCGTCAATATTTCTAAAACTATGCTTTAGCCTAAGGAATTTCCTATAGAAAAATATTCTACATAAAATTTAAAACACAAAATGTTCTATACATAATTGTTATAAAATCAACGGTTCCAGAGTTACGGAGGGTGAAAAGTGGAGGCTTTCGATACTTTTTATATTTACCGATTTCTCCCCCCTCTCCCCCCCCCAAACCCGACGCTCAAAATGTTGTGACTTTTTTCTGAACATTATGTGGACCATATAGAACAATTTAATGTTGGAGGATAACTTTCACTTTGGATATCTGGGTTTTTGGTATAGTCATATCATAAATATTGCCCAAAAAATATAAAAAGTATCGAAAACCTCGACTTTTCACCCTCCTTAACTTTGAAACCGTTGATTTTATAACAATTATGTATAGAATATTTTTTGTTTTAAATTTCATGTAGAATATTTTTGTATATAACATTGTTCACACTAAAGCATAGTTTTAGAAATATTGACGAAAAACGTAAAAAACTACTAATTTACCGGCTTCTCTCCCATCTCCCTCCCAAACCGGACGCTCAAAATGGTGTAACTATTTACTGAACAATATGTGGACCATATAGAACATTTTGGTGTTGGAGGAAAACTTTTACTTTGTATGTTTGGGTTAGGCCTTTTTTTTGGACCAGTTATACTATACTACCTCCCTAACTTTGTAACCATTCATTTTAGAAAGATTATGCAAGGGCCTTTTTTATTTCAAATTCAATGTAGAACAATTTTGTATAGAGGGTTGTTCATGCTAAACCGCATAGTTTTAGAAATATTTGCGAGAAACTTTAAAAACTACGAAGTTACCGATTTATCCCCTCTCTCCCCCCCCCAAACCCGACGCTCAAAATGGTGTGACTTTTTTCTGGACATTGTGTGGACCATATAGAGCAATTTGGTGTTGAAGGATAACTTTCACTATGGATGTCTGGGTTATGCCATCTTTTGGATCAACTATACTATACTATAAGTACAAAGCGTTTACAAAGGAAAAGGCCAATAAAGTCACTGAAGGTACTGATGATGCATGTTTTATGGTCAATTATAGTAGCTCAAGGGACGGAAAAAGGGATTCTGCTTCGTGGTATGTGGACTCAGGAGCTTCGAGCCACATTGTTAATTACAAAGGATTCTATACCCAATTTGACGGTAGCAGAAAGGGCGTTGTTTGGCCTGCTACTTGATATTTGATATTTGGGCGTTGAATTAAACTTTATTATTTTTGTTAAGTGTTAGAATACTCATGTGGGGTCTTTCTTCATGGGTGAGCCAATTCTCCGAATGCATTAGGGCGATACACTCTTACCTAAGATTGCACATGTTACAAGGGATGTGAATGCCAGAACTATGTGTTAGTGTTAGTTCTGCGTTCGATATTTAGTCTCGAAGTATATGTTGTAGAAGACACATCTTAATTTCTTTGTTTGTATATTATTATAATACGGTTCGGTTAAAATAAATAGTTTGTTTAGTATTATTTGTACCTTTTATTATCTACTATTTCTAATAGTAGGTATGGTGGAAATCCGTGACTGCATAAATATAACGTCAAATGTGACATTATTTTGTAATAATTATTTAAAATAGTTTAAATTCAAACAAATTAAGGCAGTGCATTAATTTTTTAACTGATTTCTGTGTAATTTGTTTGGAGATAAGGAATTTAAATTGGTTAGTATTAATTATAGTTTAAAATTTATAATTTATTATTATAATACATTATTAATTTTAGTTCAAAATTTATAATTTATTATTATAATAAATCTTTGTTTGGAAAGTGTGATTTTTATTTTTAGCAAAAACTGTGGTTGTAGAAAAAGTATAGTGTGTAGCACGTGCAAAAAGGTAATTTCTCACTCGTTTGAATTGCGGCACTCGCTTGCGCTCGTACCGCAACTTTTCAAACTTGTGAGAAATTAGTACCTTTCTGCACTTGTTGCACAATATACTATTCCGGCACAGAAACGTCACTTTGCTGCACACTAATGTCATAAATCTTTTACCGTGAGAAAATATTAAGTTTGTTAACATAAAACTGTGCAGAAGATGGCACTTTGAATAGTGGTTGTAGAAAAATGTAATTGCTTCAATACAATTCAAATGGGAGCAATATAATATGTCATATCACACTTTTAATTTTGACGTTTTATACCACCGTTATACTATTTTTACAAGTAGAGAAAAGGTGGCTTTAATTAATATTTTTAAGTTTCAAAGACACATATGATGACTGTGGTTAAAAAATCGTTTCTTATGACATTTTTATTGGTTGAAGACCCATTAACATGATAAATACTGTCATAAAACGGTTTACTTACGGACGCATTTACTCATAAAGCATATATTAAAGTTCTAGAACACTCTTTAAACGATAATAAAAATTATAATGTTGCATTCTAGGTACTACACTATTTCAACTTTCCTTTTAGATGCTACTCACCACATTCTTGCCGCTACAACGATCTTAAAAGTCATAAAAATTAAATAACGTCATTTTAAATCTTACTATTATCGTAGTTTTCAGGGAGAGCTTTAGCGTGTACTAAAAAGATAGACAGCTTTTCTTTTTTAACAAAGACAAACACATAAAATATTTTAAGAACCGTAAAACAGACGGCATGATATAATGATTCTATGCCGTAGAGTAGAGTATAGTTGTATGAATAGAATATGAAGGTACGTATAATACATTACACATTGAGATATACGGCGAGAAAATAATTTTTATTTCTTAAGTAATCTATGACTTATAAAATGTAATAATATTTGTAGATAATATCAAAACAACAGCTATTACAAAATAATTACTATGAATGAAAAGGGCACCGCACACATCTTATGGAAAATATAACCACTCAAATGAAATAAAGTTGCATATCATTGCGCCAACTCCGAATTTTGATTAATAACCGTGAAAATAATTGTAATTAAAGTTTATGGACATCACATTTTTAAAGTTCATAAAACTGTCATTCCTAAATACTTACTATTAGTCTAGTCGCTATTTAAAATAGCTTGTGTATGTCATATACCTACAGGGCTAAAAATAATTTTTTCTATGGATGCTATACAATGTGCAACTTCTCTCATTACTTACATACATTCAAAACAAACAATTAATCACGCAGTGAGAAAACTCGGCCATTGCAGTGAGAAAAAATTTTTCTCACGGGTTCTTCTACGGTTTTACATATATGATCGCCGTTTCCATGGTATCAGGCACAATACAAACACAATTAATGTTGTCAACCAAAATGTGGTGAAGCAAAACTTACCAGGAATTATCTTTCAAAACTGGTCAAAAAAATAACTGTTAATTAGAATTTTAAATAAATAACGTATATAAGTTTTAAGAATATTAAATATCTACATGTAAGTATATGTATTTTATTTCAATTTCTGTATGTAATATACCTAAAAGCACCTAAATTATTTAATTTTGAAGTTTGAACTCTTGAAAAAACCGCATCAATAGAAAAAGTACAGTGTACAACACAAAATGACATATTTCTCCCTCGCTTAATTTGCGGCATTCGCCTCGTGCCAACAAACTTCTGCGCTCGTGAGAAATATGTCTTTTTTCTCACTTGTTGTACCGGGTGTCCCAATAAGAATGGCGCTCGGCCATATCTCAGGAACCGTTTACAGTACAGCTTTGGGAAAAAAAAATTTATAACAAAAGTTGCCTCGAGAAAAGGCTGGAAATTATTTTCATAATTGTAAGTCCACCGCTAGAGGGCGTAATTGAATATCAAAAATTAAAAAATCGAAATTTTACAAAATTTGCCTAATTAAAGGGCACTGGAAGTCCAATCATCGTATTCTTCATACAATTCTGTGCATATTTTATTTCACAAGTTTAAGTCTACCTGCGCAAATAAGAGGTGGGGGTGAGTGGGAACCTTGTTATGAAAAAATCGCTGTAAGTCCGGTTCTTTTTCGTCAATGTAATAGTTATAATTTGGAAACAGTCTATTAAGTAATATGCCGGCTAGAAGGCGCTATTTATTTTTTTTTAGAAATCTAGTTTTCTTTGGAAAATATTAAATACAAGTATGTATTTTTTTTCCTGTATTACAAAATTAGACCAAATTAGCAACAGAATACCGAAAACCGCATGTCGATACCTTTTTCCTATATCGAGATATCTTAAGAAACGTGTAAATTTTAAACATAACTGTTGCTGTCATATAAATGGAAATATATAGAAGCAAGTAGTGTGCTATGGAAAAACAAAGAAACATTTTCCAGATGTCACCGTATATAATAAATCAAAACAAAATATGAAAAACTCTACTACTGGGTGACATCTTTGGGGATATTTCATTGCATACATTCTAGCCGCAACAGTTGCATTTCTTATGCATTCAAAGAATGTAGCTATCATCTATCATGTCAAATGCTTCTTAGTTTGTAAGAATCATCTTGAATTTCACTCTGTATAAATTTTATATAAAATTTAATAGAAACAAACCGCAACAAACCATCAATGAACAAATTTTTATGTTTTACTGATTTGACACATAATTTGACACATGATGGCTTTTTGAAGTTAATACTTCTAATAGTTCTATTTTTTCCATAGCACACTACTTGTTTCCACTTTGACTTCCTTAACTTAGTTTACCGGTGACAATAACAGTTATGTATTTCTCTTAGTTGGGAATAGGATAATTGATATTAAAATATAATGAAATAAAAATTAAAAATTTGTGTAGAAAATCTGACGTTTTACATTTTCTACGATTCATCGAGAGAAAAGCAAATGCGCGGAGGCAACAATTCATATAAAATTTACATATTAACGCTATTTTTTTGGTATTATTTGAAGTATTAAAATTAGTGTAATATTTAAATAAAAATAAAATTAAACTGTTTAAAATATATTTATTTCGTTAAAATCATAATAATAGAAGTATAACTTCTTACTCGCGTACAAAGTACACAAACTCTTTTTTTGTTATATTTTAGAGTGTTATTTGTCTTATTGTTGTTTTGATTCATTATATACGGTGACATCTGGACAATGTTCCTTTGTTTTGTTCCATAGCACACTACGTGCTTCCATATATTTCCATTTATATGACAGCAACAGTTATGTTTAAAATTTACACGTTTCTTAAGATATCTCGAGATAGGAAAAAGGTATCGACATGCGGTTTTCGGTATTCTGTTGCTAATTTGGTCTAATTTTGTAATACAGGAAAAAAAATACATACTTGTATTTAATATTTTCCAAAGAAAACTAGATTTCTAAAAAAAATAAATAGCGCCTTCTAGCCCGCATATTACTTAATAGGCTGTTTCCAATTTATAACTATTACATTGACGAAAAAGAGCTGTTTTCAACAAGATCAAGTTTGTAAAAATCGATTAAGCAGAACCGGACTTAAGCGATTTTTTCATAACAAGGTTCCCACTCACCCCCACCTCTTATTTGCGCAGGTAGACTTAAACTTGTGAAATAAAATATGCACAGAATTGTATGAAGAATACGATGATTGGACTTCCAGTGCCCTTTAATTAGGCAAATTTTGTAAAATTTCGATTTTTTAATTTTTGATATTCAATTACGCCCTCTAGCGGTGGACTTACCATTATGAAAATAATTTCCAGGCTTTACTCGGGGTAACTTTTGTTATAATTTTTTTTTCCCAAAGCTGTAGTATAAACGGTTCCTGAGATATGGCCGAGAGCCATTCTTATTGGGATACCCGGTACAATATACTATTTCTCAATACAGTTTTCTCCCTTTTTTTTTCTCATAAACTAATCACTTTAAGCACCATATGTTGTACATTTCTGAAATCAGTACAAAGAGCAGAATCCAAATATAAAATAAAAAGGTGGAGGTAATTAAACAAAAAAATAATTGATAATACGGGGGGTGAGAGGGTGCCTTTCACGGCAAGCTTAATGTGGTATAATGTCTCCCCCTTCAAATATTATTTGATGTATTTTTGCGTTTTTTATAAAAATTAGTAGTTCAAAAGTTATTTAAGGCTATGGGTACATAATTCGCAAATATTTTACGTGTATCCCTACTTTTTCTGTCTTTACACGGCAAATTACGTGTAGTAAAATTCACACTGGTGTGGATATGTAAACATTACTAGAATGTCATTCTACTTGAAAATGTCATAATTAATTTAAAGAGATGGCTTTTGAATGTTCTTGGATAACTGTTATTTTTATAATTGCAAATTATTAATTCAGTTAATAAATGTGATAATTTTTTCACTAACTATGTTTTCAGTGATTGTAATAATTTATTTGTACAACAAAAACTAATAATCAATCGAGAAAAGAGGAAAAGTGTTAAAGTGATTTTTTAATATGTTGTTATTTTGGAACGCTTACAATTTTGAACATCTCTAACAACAAAATACTTGGATCACAGGATATATCTGATGTATTCTCTGCTTGGATCTTCCACAAATAATACACAATAAATAACTTTTTATTAAGTTCACGTCTTAAATCAGTTATTTATCAAATACACTATATATCAATAATATTTAATCAATTTCTCAAAATATTCCCGATGCAATGTCAAATATTTAAAATTTTCACTGATTGTCAGTGTCTGACTGACAATATATGCTGACAATATTATATTCGGTCGAGTGCGTTGTAAGACAAAGACATATTTGGAAAATATTACCACGGCATTGTGTTCATTTTTTTCAAATCCTGAAAAAACCAATAAATATTTTTGAAAAATTTAAACGCAGAATGAAACACTAAATTATTACCGAGGGCCGAAAGTCCCTTAGAATAAATAAAAAGTTTATTTTGAATGAGATATTTGAAATTAAAAATCACACTAAATTTTCTCTTAGTTTTTTCACCCCTGTAACTTATTAAAATAAACATTATAGAAGTTCTCAGGGACTTTCGGCCCTCGCTAATAACGTAATCTTTCATTCTGCGTTTAAATTTTTCAAAAATACTTATTAGTTTTCTCAGGATTCGAAAAAAATGAATCCCCATTTGAATAGCATTGCAGCCGAAAATACGTACCGATCCTCTTAAGGTGGATAATTTTATCTGAAAAGCAGTGATACCTATGTTATGTATATGTATATAGTGGTAGGGGAGCAAAGTATGCTAAATGTGCAGTCACTCGAGCGCTTTGGGGACCTATTGGGTTGTGAAGAGTAGGTCCCAAAGCCAAAAAAACTTAAGTAAAGTTATCCATTTTAGTAGGCGCTTGCCATATTTTAATTTAATTTTCCACTTCTAACAATCGTTTTTTCCGATTATAACGCCATCTATCCATAATTCGAAAAAATGTTTCGCATAAAAGTTACTTATTTTTACGTAAGGAATCCAAGTCTGCAATAAAAAATGGGGGTTCTATTTAGGATTTTAAAGTAACCCCCCACCCCACCTCCGTGGGAGGTCGTGTGTTGTGCCATTCTATAGATTTTTCAACAATATTGAATAAGTGTATATTACAGTTTTTCGATCTGATCTTCATTTCGCGAAATATCGCCGGATTCGTATTTAAAATATTAAATTTACCCCCCACCCCTCTCCGTGGGAGATCGTGTGTAGTATCATTCGATAGATTTTTAAAAAATATTGAGCCAAAATTTTTTAGTTTTTCGATCTGTCATTTATTTCGCGAAATATTCGCTTTTTTCTTGTGAAATTTTGGGACTCGCCCATTTCGTTACGCCCGGCTCAAATCGTCAGATTTTTTAAATATACACTCTTTTGCATGTATTTAACTAAACTTATCTTAATCTGACAATTTGGAGTTTTTTTAAGGATAGATTTCTTCTTCGGGCCCCCCTTAACGAACTCCCCTGTGTTAAGAGCCAATATATGGTAGACGTACATCTGCAGGGTACCAGGTTTCTCTCCATATGATAATCTGACGCGCTCGAGTAACTGCAAAAATCCCCGCTTGGGCTCCCCTACCATAGTATAAATTCTCCTTCCATTATTAACTGTTCTCAAGTACGAGTAGATACATATATCAATTTTCTTTAACGGTGCTAAAATTTAGCCGCCAGATATCAATCAAGTTATTTTTATGTCATTATCCCTTTATAAAAAAAGTGGCCACATCATCGTCCATCATTTAGCAGCCTCTCAGTCGAATTTATTACATTTTGAAAGCCGATATATACATTTTCAAAATAGAGTTGTACCGCTATTGTTTCGTTATTATGTAGCGGTATATATGGTACGTTTAATTTTTGTCAAATTAAAGTGTGAATAACATAAGACTCTGTTTAAGCCTTTTTTCTCCATTTTACACTAAAATGTGAAACCTTGTATTATCTATGTCTCTTTGTCCGTCCGTAAACACAACTCCTCCGTTCGAACAGATAGAATGCCAAATGAGGTGTCGAATGGGAGCTTATAACCCAAAGAAGGTACTAAAGGTGAGAAATTTGACCTCGGACCCGTTTCCAAAGTTGGAACCGAAAATACTATTTTAAAGTCACTGGAATAGTACAAGCGATAAATTATTCGACGCGTCTTAGAAAGACGAGAAAAACTATATACTTTTTTTTTACTTTATACCGGTTTTTATATCTTTTTATATCACTACGCACATCATAGTCGAAAAAATAGTACATAATAAAATAGTGTGTTATGATATGATATGATCAGTTGAAGGGCATTGAAGAGTCGAGCTCAAATATTTAGTTCCAGTTTTGATGTAATTTCCGGTTAAAAAGTTATGACCGGAAGTTTGACAGAAATGACTCAAAATTAGTAAAATTGTATATAAATCGACCAAGATTCAGTCACGAAATTATAAAGCTGTATATTACCAATAATAACACATGTATCAGACACAGCCACAACACAAAGACTACTGGAAACGGAGATGAGAGTACTGAGAAGAATTACGGAAAATACGCTGAGAGATTGAAAGAGGAGTGAAGACATTAGAAGACAATAGAAAGACGACAATAGAAACGTACAATGTAAAACGAATGGACAATAAATACTTAGAAAAAAAGAATGGAATTGGAATAACCACCTTAATGGAAAGCGTAATAGGGGAGACATGTGGTCAAAATAGCAAATCGCCAATTAGTAGAAGAAGTATTTTATCGGTCGACCACACAAAAGATGAAGTGACAACGTACCATAAAGGTATCAAACCGCCAATGAACAAACATAACTGCCTGCAAAGAGGAGGAAGAAGAGTCTAAGGAACACCACACATCTGAAAAATGTTTTGGTGGGCAAAAGCCGGCCCGCGGGCAGGATGCTGCCCTTCTGCTTACTTTATCCGGCCCGTTGAAAAATCCCACAAGCAATTGTAATCTTTTTTATGTGATTTTGTTGAAATCAACAGTGTGCGTAGTGTTCACATAAATAAAAGAGAGTATTACGTTCGAAACACACATTAAGAATTTTGAACATACGATGGTTGAAATCTACATAGTGGCTCGAGCAATCATATGGAATCTTTCTCCCTTCACCGAACGTTTCAAGCGGTGAAGGGAGAAAGATTTCATATGCTTGCTCGAGCCACTATGTAGATTTCAATCATCGCACGGTCAAAATTCTTAGTGTGTGAAACAAGCGTTATAATTTCGAACAGTCAGTCGTAACGATATCTTCTGCTTTTCGTAAAAGCGTTTGTGTGTTTTTAACCCGGTCCAGTCGCGAATTTTCTTCAGCCAGGATATTTTTGTCGTCTACCAGGACCCCTTTTCCTTTCGATTTTACCGTTATTAATCAGCTGCAGCTGCAACAACTCGTACTTTACTCTGGGCTAATTAGCAAAATACAAGGAAAAGTTATTTACCAGCAATCTTATTGCTGGAATCGAATCTTAATATTGTATGTATTAATAATATAGGTATGCAAAGTCCGCAGATAGTGTGCTACTTTTTTTATAAACAAAATGGCGCCCGAAAATTGTGTTTTTTTCAATTTTTGCTCTATAACTCCAAAGATTTTAACCCTACACCAAAAACACTCAAATAAAAATTCACCGCAATTAAATTCTGCATAGAGACGTGTTTTTCCCGATTCACTTCGAAGAAAACTTTCCCCGGAAAAAGCGGGTTTTTCCAACAAAATCTTTAATTTTCAACTAAAATTTTAAATAAGTAACTGTTAATAAAAATAATTAAATAACTTGGTAATGTAAAAGCCCTTTTCGTGTAGATTACAATTCCAGAAGCCGATGGAAATTGAATGAACAGTTTAGCAACAATTGAATTGTTAATTAAATATTTACGGTCGCTATAATATCGACAATAATTTTGGTGCATAAGAATAACTATGATTTTTTCATAACACGACACTATACCTATATAATCTACTTTACAGAATTGAAATTGGAGTATCTAAGCGGCCTCAGGAATATTTTAAAATTATAAACAATTTTTTGGCTTATAAACAAATAGAATATCTCGGGAAATATTAAACTAAATGAAATTATGAAAACGGTATTCGAAAAAGAGCGGTAGGGCGCTTCTTTTAAAAGAAAAACGTTTAATTATGATAAGTGGTTCCTGAGATACAACCGGTCAAAGTTGACCGGAATTTACGGCAAAGATATAAACAATAGGATCATAATTTTCAAACCATCACCTTTTTATTTTTGTTCTCCTTCTCTCCACCAATTTTCATATCTTTAAAATGCTCATAACATATATTATTATAATAAAAACTATCGATAATACGTGTGAAAATTGCCAAAAATAGCAAAATTCCAATCAAAAATTACGTTGGAGAAAATGAAACCCTCAAAGTTCAAAATCGGAATACGTTAAAAAAATGCATTTTCTCGGCTTCCCATTGAGCAATTTCCTTCATTCTTTTTTTATTCCCTAATAACTCGAGTAGTGCCATCGAACTAACGCATTACTAATTGTCAAACTTTCTTTTGTTTTGTTATAATAGATTAATTTATTTATAAGAACAGAAAACTACATATTCTTTCCAGTTGTAGGCTTTTTTTTAGATAAACTTACTACAAGTGTACCTTTTAAAGTTAAAAACATAAATATTCTCATTTGAAAGCTGTATAATTATTTAAACAATTTTTATTTAAACAAATTAAAATTTTGTGTTATAATAAATAAATTAATTTATTATAACAAAACAAAAGCAAGTTTCACATTTAATAATGCATTAGTTCGATGGCTCTACTCGAGTTACTTGGGAACAAAAAAAGAATGAAGGAAATTGCTCCATGGAAAGCCGAGAAAATGCATTTTTTTAACGTATATCGATTTTGAACTTTGAGGGTTACATTTTCTCCAACCTAATTTTTGATTGGAATTTTGCTATTTTTGGCAATTTTCACACGTATTATCGATAGTTTTTATTATAAAAATATATGTTATAAGTATTTTAAGGATATGAAAATTGGTGTGGAGAAAGAGGACAAAAATAAATATGATCCTATTTTTTATATCTTTGCCGTAAATTCCAGTCAACTTTGACCGATTGTATCTCAGGAACTACTCATCATAATTAAACATTTTTTCTTTTATAAGAAGTGTCCTGTCGCTGTTTTTCGAATACCGTTTTTACAATTTAATTTAGTTTAATATTTCCCGAGATATTCTATTTGTTTATAAGCCAAAAAATTCTTTATAATTTTAAAATATTCCCGAGGCCGCTTAAATAGTCCAATTTCAATTTTGTAAGGTACATTAAATAGGTATGATGTCTTTTTATGAAAAAATCATAGTTATTCTTATGCGTCGCAATTATTGTCGTTATTATAGCGACCGTAAATTTATAATTTACAATTCAATTGTTGCTAAACTGGTCATTCAATTTCAATCGGCTTCTGGAATTATAATCTATACGAAAAGGGCTTTTGCATTACCAAGTTATTTAATTATTGATTAACAATTACTTATCTAAAAGTTTAGTTGAAAATTAAAGATTTTGTTGGAAAAACCCGCTTTTTCCGGGGAAAGTTTTTGTCAAAGTAAATCGGAAAAAACAAGTCTCGATGCAGAATTTAATTGCGGTGAATTTTTATTTGAATGTTTTTGGTGTAAAGTTAAAATCTTTGGAGTTATAGAGAAAAAATTGAAAAAAACACGATTTTCGGGCGCCATTTTGTTTATAAAAAAAGTAGCACACTATCTGCGGACTTTGCATATCTGTATTATTAATACATACAATAATAAGATTCGATTCCAGAAATAAAATTGCTGGTAAAGAACTTTTCCCAAAAATGGCCTATTCTCCGATAATCAGCCCAGACTACTTATTATTTCTAATGATGTGACTGTCCATGGTATCTGTCCATGGTATGTATTTTCAAAATTCTCCTAAAAAGCCACATCTCAAAAGCTTTCCCATTAAGTCAACATTAACAGCCCAAGCTTCGACAGCATAAAGAAGAGTAGAGTGGAATAACATTTTTTACTATCCGATATCGGATTTGCAGGTTGAGTCTTTGGTTACTCAGAAATTACTCATCTTCAAAACGGCTACTCTCGATTGCTCTATTCTTTATCGAATTTCTGATATCGGATTTAGATCTTCCATAATCTAGAATCCTAAGTATTTTATCCTTTCATCTTAATTTTTTTACTGGATCCGTGTTATGACTTAATATAATTGACCATATCTCTTTAAAAATTACTGGGCGTGACATATTTTACTGGGCGCAAATTTTTCCCATGTACACCCAAGTAAGACAATTTACGAGTATTATTACTATTATCTATTATTAACAGTCAAATTTCTTTGTCCAAATGTTAAAATATGTTAAAATTATACTTATGGTATTTTTGACAAAACAATTTCTTGGGTAGGGAAAAAACTACACCAAAAACATTCGCGTGTGCATAGAGTAAGTACGCGGTATAGTAATCCGGCCCGGGAGACATTTTGAAAATTTCATTTTGGCCCGCGCTTAAAGGTATTTGCCCACCCCTGAGTCTAAGGAATACAAAAAATGTTTGTGGAATTGTGTAGGTGCAGCGACAATATTTAGATTGACAGCATCTAATGAACCTAGTTATGTGTGTTTTGTATAACTTAGAATAATTTACTATACAGTCGGAAAAATGAAAGAATACCCATGAACGAACATATAAAACACGCTGTATTTTCCTGTCATCGTGTCACAAAGAAAATTGTCCAGTGCAAGTACATGTAACAATAATTATTACATGTACTTGCACTGGCCAATTTTTTGTGAGACACGGTGACAGGAAATGCAGCGTGTTTTAATATGTTCGTTCATGGGTATTCTTTCATTTTTCCTACTGTACGTACTGAACAATTTTATAGACATTCAATTATATTCGTTATTCCCATCTCTAGATTAAGTTGTGAGAAGCCTTAGTCTATATACCGATAGTAATCCTTTTTCTCTCCTTCAAAAATTTCTCTCAAAGGCGTGATGCGGCGTTATTGCAAATTACTTTTTGATTTCTCGGAATGGGGCTGGTGGCTGGTGGCTGGTGCTCTGTGTGTAGTGTCAGTAATAAGCTGCGATAAAGACTAAATTGAACGATTGGTTGTTCGATGGAATTGCGGCTCAGCACGGCCTGGAATTCCATTTGGAAAAATGGTTTTTGTCTGCGGTCGAATACACATTGTATGTGCAATCCACAAAATGCAGATATGCTTGCCATACGTTGCATTTTCCCAGTGGGGATGCGTTGATTAAGTTGAAATTCCTTTGGGATTTCCTCATAATTTTAGAATTGCCTTGTTTTGTTTATCGAATATTTTTGCGCTCAGACTGCAATTAACTGAAAAATTGAGATAATTTCACGGGCATATTTTTATTTTATTTAAAATTGTAGAATAGACTGAAAAAAGTTGTTAGCGTTTATTACATGGTAAATCTGTAAAAATATTAGTACATTTGGACGTTGAGAGGTGACTGACATTTTTTGGCAGAAATTGCTTGAAAATAACTCATATAAAAATAATTGAGTTATCCTCCCACTCAAAAAGGCCCGGAATATTGTTTAAATAATCAAAATGTCAAAAAATTAAAGAAAAATTCGATTTTTTTCTTCGTTTTTTTATTATAACTTTAAAAGTATTCATTACCGAGAAAAGTTGTATAGACATAAAAGTTGCGTAATTAAATTTCCTACAATATAGCATTAGTTAAAAATTTTAAAAATTGTCACCCTTGTTGCAAAATAGCAATAATTGCGAAAAAAAACCATAAAAACAAGTATTTGCATTTTACGTTTTTCAACCATTTATGCTACACTTAAGACCTTCATATTTCACTCAGAAAAACTATATCATATAATAAAACAATACTGTGAATTTCATTAAGATCGGTTCAATAGATTTTGCAAAATAAATTTTGCAATCCAGCTTTTGCAAAAAAAATTCATCTTTTCAAAATGTTGCAGGACTGAAAATAAAGCAGACAGCAAGTTGATTTTTTTTACTTATAGAAGTATACTGTTCCTTTCATTTGTAATTTGCAAAATTAAAATCGGTTAACTATCACGGCGCGCGGCGTCAGGAATTTTTTTAAATAAACATTAATTTTTGGTGCTACGCGCAGGATAGCGGATAGTTTTCTCTGATTGGACATTCCAATGACCTTTGATAAGGATTGGTAAATGTTAATTTTTAGTACATTTCAATATAAATAAATAAATTTGTTTATTGCAAAATAAAAACACATACTCTGTCCTTTGAAATACCACTTTTTTAGCAAAAACTTTCTTTGTTCATATATTTTAACTTAGGGAAAAAAAGTTTATTCTTTTTAAACATATGCAATTGTTTAAACAATATTTCACAAACAATAATCAAATTAGTTTGATTTTTGTGGAATTAAAATATTAAAATACAACAAAATATAGAGTAAGAAAATAATATATTAGATAAAGATTGGAAGAAATTTTGGTGGAAATCAACTTGTGTGAATCGAACACCGCTGTCCTGCGCGTAGCACCAAAAATTAATGTTTATTTGAAAAAAATCCTGACGCCGTGGTAGTTAATCGATTTTAATTTTGCAAATTGTAAATGAAAGGTACCGTATTCTTCTATATGTAAAACAATTTCAACTTGCTATCTGCTTCATTTTCAGTACTGCAACATTTTGAAAAAATGAATTTTTTTTTGCGAAAGCTGGATTGCAAAATTTATTTTGCAAAATCTATTGAATCGATCTTAATGAAATTTACAGCATTGTTATACTATATCATAAAGTTTTTCAGGGTAAAATATGAAAGTCCTAAGTGTAGCATAAATGATTGAAAAGCGTAAAATGCAAATACTTGTTTTTCTATGTTTTTTTCGCAATTATTGCTATTTTGCAACAAGGGTGACAATTTTTAAAATTATTAACCAGTCCTTTATTGTAGGAAATTTAATTACGCAAAGTTTTATGTCAGTGCAACTTTTCTCGGAAGTGAATACTTTAAAAGTTATAGTCAAAAAAAGTTTTTGACAAAGTTTTTAGTCAAAGAGTTTTTTATATTGTGTCGTATAAATAATAAAAACGTGGTATTATCAAAAAATAATTATTTTTCAAATCAAAATGTCGATTTTAAAAACAAAAAAGATTTTCAGGGACAGGATTTGAACCCGAGTCGTCTGAGTGAAAGCCAGTAGCTAGGTATTCTTGGCTATTATACACGTAAGTCACGGAGATAAATATTTGACATATAACATGTAGCGTTTTTCCATCAAGTTTCACATTTTACCTTTTCTTGGCTAAAATCCCCGGTTTTGGGCCAGCTGACACATCATTTGTTAATAAGCTTTGGAACACCTAACTAAATAAAAAGAAAACAGCCATGCTAAAATGCTCCGGTTAAATTTGACACTACCTCCCGGGCTATAATAGGTTTAAATTTCCAAAGAATAGTGCATAATAACTTTTTTTTGTAAAAACTAAAGACAACCAAAAAAGTAGTATTTTTGTTTTTTTTTTATAAATTATTAATCCTAATCCTAAATTCAATTAAAACTTTGAAATTTTATTAGTTTATTGAATTAAGCTTAATGTAGAATAAAAAAAGTTAACGCTGAATGAACAAATTACGTCAATTTGCTTTATCAGTATCCTAAGCCTGATTATTATTCTAGTAAACATTTATGTAGACACTGTATAAATAATTGAGGTCTACGTTTTCACACGGAAAGGACCCAATTTCTCCGAAGACTCGTAAATTCGAAAAGCAGTGTGCCCTGTTCGTATCAGTTGAAAACGATCAAAGCCACGTTGATCGAAAGGCAACATAGAGGTGTTTTGCCGTAATGGCGTCATTAGTGAACACGAAAGTGTACACGTCTAACTTATTGACGTCATTAGAGCATTTGTTATCCCATGGCGTTTAACTTTATCTGCGACAGCAACGGTGTATTGGAAGAAAGCAACCCGCATCACTTCTTTTTGTGACCTGCTAATCACAGCAATAGTTACCAGATCTGGTTTTTTCTGTTTTTCTCATTAACTGCTATCTATGTAATATATCGAATTTTAAAAACAATAGATACATAAAAATGTAGTTATCTTATTGAAAATTTGCTTAAATAAATTGAAATATGTTGTTAATTTTAAAATTTTAAAGTTTAAATTATTAATGTTACCGTTAAAACCCGATTTCAGTTAAAACCCGAATTTACTAGGAAAAATTAGTTTTAACTACGCGCTTTAGACACTTCTAGTTTTAACTAGTCAAAACTACATTAGACTCCTAAATTAAGTTAAAACTAGAAATCTTGAACAAATTTTAATATTATGTACCTACTGAAGACATTTTTGACATAATTGAAGCTATTGCTATTGGTTATAGAGGTTTTAAACGTTGCTATTGGTTATGGAGGTTGGAATAGGTTGAAGACTAAAACCGCCAGAAAATACGCAAATATAACAATTGATATGTTCAATAATTTTATATTAATGTGTCAAACCTGCCAACGGAAGAAGAGTAGAGTGAAGAGGGGTCTTGTGTCGAAACTTATATTGCATTCAGAAATGAATAGTCGCTGTTAGGTAGATTTGATCGATATGCAATCACAAGAGGATCACGGCTACAATTTTTTATAATATAATAATAATATTTTTTTAATAACTTTATTTTATTGGAAGCTAATGTTCACTTCTGCTATTGTTTAAAAATATTGAGGTATAAAAATATTTGGGGAAAAAATTTAATGCAACAAATGACAATAATTCCAGAAGAGGTTTTATCACCATGAAATCATAAACAATTAGCGGAGTAGCACTCTCATTCTGAGAACATGCGGAACAATGGGCATACCAGTAAAAAAAATATTACATTCACTAATTTTCGTAGATGACCACGTCAGTGTTGCATAAGACAGAGAGAACATGTAATATATGATAAGGGAATTTAAGGAAGAATATGAACTATGGGGACTTAAGATAAGTATGTGTAAATCCGAATACTTATGTATTTGGATCCGTGGTTGCAGATTTGAACTTAAGTTAAGAAGAAGAAACCATTTAGCGTTAAAGAGTTGTAAGACTTTTAAGTATTTCGGCTCGACGATAAGCCAATATGGTACTTGTATGAAAGATATAGAAATGAAAATATGACGGAGAAAATAAGCCACGAAAGCACTCCATGGAGTGATATGGAACAAGACTCTAACCAAAGAAAATAAAAAAAGGATTTTTCAGGGCATTCTGATGAATATTATCTTATATGGAGCGGAAATATGCCCAATGATAACATCAATACAAAATAAAATAAGAACAGTTGCACTGGACTTTATGAGGAGATGTCTACAAATCACTAGAGAAGATAGAATGAGAATAGAGGAAACTTTATGAGGAGATGTCTACAAATTACTAGAGAAGATAGAATGAGAATAGAAGAAATATTTGAGAACAGGTAGCCAGAAATATTGGACTGGTACCTGCCGAAAAGAAGACAGGGAGGAAGATCTGCTACAAGATGAAAAACGTACATAGGAAATGTTTTGATAGATATAGACCTCAGAGAAAGGGACTGGGAGAATAGAGTGCTGTGGAGGACAAAAATGGCGGGCAAAAAAGAGTATAATAAATAAATGCAATAACTTTACTTCCCTATAAGACAGGCAAGGGTTAAAATCAGGTAGATCCTGTTTTAATGTTGTCTTTGTTACCAAAGAAATAATCAAAAATTTAATTTGTAATAAAAACATTTACTTCATGAAAATTAATAAAAAAAATGTTTTCAATTATTTCCTAATTATTTCCTAATTATTTCCTTAGATTTTCCTAATTATTTACTAATATAAAAGACCTATCAAAAATGATAATAAACCACCCAATCAAACAAATGTTAAGTGTGGAAGAGTGAGTTCAAGTAAGGTACTATCAAGGAAATTAGGAACTTTGATATAGTTACTAGAAAATATCGATGATTATATTATCAAGTTCAACTTGATGACGATTATTCTCTAAAACGTCACATTGATCAAATCTGTAAATCCACCTCCTCTAAAAATCCATAATACTGGCAAAGGCACCAAACATCATCAATTATCATCCGCAATATTAATAATCTGCCCTAAATCTGCCATCAGTTCAACCTATGTATGAAAATGTTGGTCCGATAATAGAATATGAACATACTATTTAGACCGGACAGTATCGTCGCCCCCGCTAGCGAAATTATTCCGATTAGATTTTTTTGCACAAACTTACTCAAAAAGAGGTCCTTATAACATATCCACAGGGTGCCGGGCGATGCCGTGGTCGAAAAATTGTTTAAACAATTTTTTTTAAACAAATTCACAAAAATAATTTTTTCATTTCGAACAAAATTTTTTTTAGATAAATTGGCTTATTCTGACCAAAAAAGGTCTCTTGTCATTTTTTTCCAAAAAATTGATTGTTGTCGAGTTATACGCGATTAAATATTTGAAAAATGCGAAAATGGCCATTTTCAAGGCTTAACAACTCGATTAAACATTATTATTATGAAATTCAAAATGTCACCAAATCAAGTTTTAAATCCCTTCTTCAAGGTCCTGAAGAGATTTTTGTCATTATTTTATTAGAAAGCTGTTATTTTTAATTATTAACAATTAGCGCTATAGTCCAGGACGTACCGTCGCCCTCGTTAGTGAAATTATTCCGATTCCATTTTTTTGCAGACACTTACTCAAAGCGAGGTCCTTATAATATATCCACAGGGTGCCGGGCGGTGACGTGGTCGAAAAATTGTTTAAACAATATTTTTTAAACAAATTCACAAAAATAATTTTTTCACTTCGAACAAATTTTTTTTAGATAATTTGGGACATTCTGAGTAAAAAATGTCTCTTGGGTTTTTTTTTCTAAAATTGATTGTTGTCGTATTATACGCGATTTATAATTTGAAAAATGCGAAAATGGCCATATAACTCGACAACAATCAATTTTAGAGAAAAATCACAAGAGACCTTTTTTGCTCAGAATAACCCAAATTATCTAAAAAAAATCGTTCGCAATAAAAAAAATATTTTTGTGAATTTGTTTAAAAAAATTGTTTAAACAATTTTTCGACCACGGCACCGCCCGGCACCCTGTGGATATGTTATAAGGACCTCGTTTTGAGTAAGTTTCTGCAAAAAAATGGAACCGGAATAATTTCACTAACGGGGGCGACGGATACATCCTGGACTATAGCGCTAATTGTTAATAATTAAAAATAACAGCTTTGTAATAAAATAATGACAAAGATCTCTTCAGGACCTTGAAGAAGGTGTTTGAAACTTGATTTGGTCACTTTTTGAATTTCATAATAATAATGTTTACTTGAGTTATTAAGCCTTAAAAATGGCTATTTTCGCATTTTTCAAATTTTTAATCGCATATAACTCGACAACAATCAATTTTAGAAAAAATGACAAGAGACCTTTTTTCCTCAGAATAAGCCAATTTATCTAAAAAAAATTTGTTCGAAATGAAAAAATTATTTTTGTGAATTTGTTTAAAAAAAATTGTTTAAACAATTTCTCGACCATGGCACCGCCCGGCACCCTGTGGATATGTTATAAGAACCTCTTTTTGAGTAAGTCTCTGCAAAAAAATCGATTCGGAACAATTTCGCTAGCGGGGACGACGATACTGCCCAGTCTAATTTAGTAATTCTTTAGAACTCATCGATGAAGTCGTGAATGGACCATCCGTAGAACCTCAGCCTATCGGCAGAAACAGGCGAGTCACTCTGCAGCGCTACTGAGTGGAGCCACAAAGTGGCTTAGACAGGCGATTTTGTAGCGCCAATGATTTTGTAATGGACGCCACTAGCAGCGAGGATCGGCGGCTCGTCTGGCATGGCACGTTTAATTTACATAAGAATTTACGGCTAATCATCGGAAACTACTTTGTGGATCCACAGCGTAACGCTGCAGAGTGGTTCGTATGTTTCTGGGGTAATCATCGCAATATCTCCAGTCATATGTACATAAACATCTACAGTTAAGAAGCTCTGAGCAAATTCAATATCCCAATTCAAGACTACATGATTACGTTGTTTCATAATTTCTTTGACATGCATCAAGCATTCTTTTACGTTTAAATTAGCGTAGACTATCCTTATTTATTTATGGCTATGCCAGATTAATTAACGTTAATCAAGACCATAGACATAATAAGAATAGACAAGTCATCGTTGGCAAAAGAGTAAAACGCGGTGCACCCAATTAGTGGTTTACCTATTATCTATTACCTATTATCTATTATATCCTTATAGCTTACCTATTATCTATTATATCTCTTTAGTGCCATACACTCATATATATCTCTCTACCGCGCGATCAAGCGCGTATGACAGACAAAGATAGCTAGACCACTCACGGTGAATATTACCGTTTCACTCTATTCACGGAGCGGTCCATACCTTACCTAGTCTATTCTTTATTATGTCTATAATCAAGACTCCAGTTGTCATGTTATGATTTTACAATCATTGTTTTATTTATCGAAAGATATAAAACTTTTCATAAGAGCTGTATACCGATCTAAATTATCAATGTCTTTCAAGTGCAACATTTCACTAATAGCTTTCTTGTAATTTCTTTCTTGTTTCTTTTTTTGTTTTCTTGTAATTAAGCTTAACGAATATCCACATACCGCATACAACAATTTTGTTACGATTTTAATTGATTCATTTTCTAAAGATAAAATTTGTTGCCTGTCTTGTCTACAGTTCTTAGTTTTAATTACGTTATTAATCGTAAATATTCCCGACCTATCAATTCCTACCGGTTTTTGTGATTCCCATATTTATAGCCTTAACTGCACTATTGGTTTTAAGTAATAGACAACCCGCATTACCAGTCGATTACCCACAAATCACTACAATTGCTTCAATTAAGACGTACCTTCCAGTTGCGACTTCAGTTGAATAAAAAGACTCGATTAACCGCTCACGTCAATATTTCAATCTGACATCCAAACTAGTTTACATCAAATTATTTTAATTTCATCTATTTAAGTCAATTGGAATTTACATATTAAATATTTGATTTAGTCAATAAATATTGATATTGACAGATTTATCTTTTGAAGCCTGTATAAATATTAGTAAAGATACGCCTGTTTGAATATTATAATGTCTGCGACATTATGTTATACCCCCTGGTGTCTCTTAAGGTATCGTACCACTTTAAATCATATTTTTAGTTTTTTTCTATTCGTGTTTGTGTTAGTGTACATGACAACTAATATTGTCTGTTTCTTTGTCGTAAATATTGATTTATGATGAAAGCTTTTTGGAAAATCAATGCTAGCAGAACAAACTTAAGTTGCAACATATACAGGGTGTCCAGAAACTCTCCTGATAAACGAAGATCGGAGATTCTACAGATTATTTCATTCATAGGAGATTCTAAACAATAAAAAGCAACAGAAATAAAAATTAAAATGATTATTTTTAATGATTTTAACTTCCAATCGTATAGTACGATTTTTCATCACGTGTTTAATTCTGTCCAATCAGATTAAAATTATACTGGGAATATTCTACTGTAGAGAATTACCGATAGAATTTTTTTAAGTAGATTGTTCTTGTTTAATTGCAACTAGTTTCCTAGTTTTGACAACTGTCACATTTAAGAAAATATCCATGATATACTTTGAGTTCTGCATCTAAAGTCAAATTGTCACGAGGAGAACACAAATAGGCACATTTAAGCGCTTGATTTACTTCGGTAAGATTATTTCATGAATAAAACTGTATTTATAAATAAATTAACTAATATTTTTTTAATATCTTCATCTAAATATTTGCTAAACTGTGCTTTTCACTTGAACACAAGTACTTACCTTGTGCAATTTTCGAGCAAGGATGAAATACATTCACATGTGATCTGTAAAATCTTAAGACATCGACTTAATGTCGACCACTTTTTAATATAGAGTGTAACAATGATGTAATTTAGAGGTTTTTATACTATTGAAGTGGCAAGTTTCAATTACTTGTACACTGGACGTTTACACCGATGATGGTCAGTTTTACCGAAAACGTTTTGTACTTCCACTCCCTTGTGGATAAATTTTAAGGATTTTTTAATAAATTCACATACCTACATACAACAGAAGTGTTTACTTCATTCCACGTTGTTATATTGAAGGTATACAGCCAACTACAGGGTTTACCCCCTTTTTAAAGTTTTAAAAAATTGCAGCTTTAATTTTGAATATTTTGTCGAAATATTTGGCACGCATATGGTAAAGACTGGCGCCCAATTTGAGAAATATGTTAGTATGTATGTGGAAATTACGCTATAATTAAAAAAGATATTAAAAAACGAGTCTGTACCGTCATTAAGAAGAAGAAAAAATACACTTTCTTTAAATAAACTTTTTTATCCCATGCCTAGATTTTGTGTCATTGGAATTACTAAAAATTTTCATAACAATAAATCGAACTTACTGACTTGGCAACATTTAGCGTATCTATAAGTATAAGAATTTTTGTTGTTATCACAATATTGTGCCTTGTTTTTTGATAGTATAGTGTAACTGTCACTATCGTACTGCCTACGCACTATTTTCGCACTGTTGAAAGTTTGCAAAACTTTCGAAAAAAAAAAATATTGATGACACGCTGATGTAGCCTCTTAATAATTTCTATACGCGTAAGGTAAAGCGTATGAGAGTTTTTGCAATTTTGATTCCTTACCTTAGTCAGCCGTGGAAACCGAATATGTTAAGAGCATTTGTGTTAATTAAACAATTATCTCCCATTTTACTGTTCCTTTTTTTGTTTTAAAGTTTCCGAGACGTAACGATAGTACTCAGAACTATTTTCGATCAGCTAGTCAAGTAACAACTAAAGTCCTGCCTAAGTTTAAGTGATCAATTAAGAAGCAACTGAATGGAAAATGTAAAACCCTACAGTGGTATTAACTTGCAATCGAACTTAGTTGTTATAGAATAGGCCACAAAGGACGCTTAAATGCCAGTTCGCTTATGTCGAACGGAGATTTCTTGATAGCTCAATGTTGGCTCGAAGTTCGATAGAGGCCGTGGTGGATTTCAAGTCTGTTTTACGGTCTGAATGACCGTAGAGATACTGTGTAAGATCCTGTTATGTTTTCTTTTTGTTATACCAACTGTATTTAGCATAAGTAACTTATTACAATCTTTTAATAAGGCTATTTTACTTGTATGGGTGTAAAAACCTTAAGAATTTCATATACAAGTTACTTTATTTTAAATACAAAAAAAGTAAAGCTCTTTCTTTAAGAGATGTCGCTACAGCGTCCTAAAAGTGGATTATAATACTATCTTTATCTCTTCTTCTTCTTCTTCTTCGTCTAGCCATTCACGTCCACATCTGAACATAAGCCTCTTCAAGTCTTCCTTTCCATTGTTTTTTGTTGTACGCTACTTGTAGCCAATTTTTCCCGGCAGTTCGTTTCAGATCATCTGTCCATATCATAGGAGGTTTGCCTCTGGATCTTTTGTGTTCGTGTGGTCTCCAGGTTAGAATTGTTCTATGCCATTTGTTAAGATCGCTCCTAGCTACATGTCCAGCGTATTCCCATTTCAATTTTAGTGATTTTTGTACCACATCGGTGACTTTGGTTTTCTGTCTTATCCATGTGTTTGTTTTCCTGTCCTTAAGTGATAATATGCCAAGCATTGCTCTTTCCATCGCGTGTTGAGTGACTCTGAGTATGCTCATATTCTTTTTTGTGATTGTCCATGTTTGTGCCCCATATGTAAATATCGGAATGATGCATGCATCAAAAACTTTAGATCTAAGATGTAGTTGAATTTGCTGATTTCTGAGTATATAGTTCAGTTTGCCGAATGCTGCCCATGCTAACTTTCTTCTTCTTTTTATTTCTTCCGTTTGAATTTCCCTATTTAGTATTATTTTTTGTCCTAAGCATAATATATTCTTCAACTTTTTCTATAACTGTGTTGTTTATTATTGTCATCGTTTCTTCGGAGTGCATGACTTTTGCTTTGTTTAAATTCATTTTCAGTCCTATTTTAGAAGATTCTGTGTGTAGTTCTGAAAGCATGGTTTGCAGTTCTTGTAGGTCAGTAGCTATCAGGATTATGTTATCCGCAAATCGTAGATTACTGAGGTAGCGGCCATTGATGTTTATTCCCTTATATTTCCAATTTAGATTTTTAAAAACGTCCTCCAAAACTAAGGTGAACAGTTTGGGTTATAAAGTATCTCCCTGTTTGACTCCCCTGTTTAATGGTACAGGGTTCGTGTATTCATTTTCATTTCGGTAGTATGTAGCTGTAGCTTGGTTCATAGTTTATTTTATTAAGTTAATATATCTGCTGTCTATTCTACAATTTTGCATTGCGTTTATTACGGCCGTGTGTTCTATAGTGTCGAAAGCTTTTTCGTAGTCTACAAATGCTATAAAAACTGGAAACTTGTATTCGTTACATTTTTCTATTAATATTTTTGTGGTTAACAGGTGATCGTAAGTTGAATAGCCTTTTCTAAAACCTGCCTGTTCATATGGTTGGTATTCATCTAATTTTCTTGTTAGTGGGGTAGTTATGACTTTGGTGAGTATTTTAAATAGGTGTGACAATAGACTGATGGGCCTGAAGTTTTCCAACTTTCGATTATCACCTTTCTTGTGTAATAAGATTACTTTAGAGTTGTTCCAGCTCTTAGGGACTTTGCCCTGGTGTAAACAACTGTCTATAAGCTTAGTTACAATTGCAATGAGTTCCTTACCTCCTTCTCCTTCTAATATCATATCTGTGGTAATCCTATCTTCTCCTCCAGCTTTATTTCTCTTCATGTTTACCAATGCTGTAGTTACCTCTGAAATTGTTACTTTTGGCATTATTTCCGATCCAACATTTTTTACTTATTTCCGTGCTGGTCTCATTTCATCGTCTTGTTGATGTGTTCTGTAGAGTTCCGTGTAAAATTCTTCTATTCGTTTCAGTATGTTTTCTCTAGTTGTGACTTCATTTTCGTCTTTTCAAATTAATGATATTATCTGACGTCGTCCTAGTGTCGGTCTGAGGCATTTCATACTCTTATTTTTTTAATAGTTGTTGTTATTCATTTTTCTTCTTTTTTACTTTTTTGTTTTCTGATTTCTTTTCTAATCTGCCTATTAAGTTCTCTATATTCTGCGGTTCCCTTTTTGTAAGATTTATTTAAGATCTTCCTTTTTTTCTATTTGTTGTAATATTTCTTGGTCTAATTCATTGTGTGTTGTTTTTGGTTTTTTCAGTTGCAGAATGCTTTTGTTCACTGTTTCGGTTATAAGGTTATTCAAATCATCAATATCATTGGAGTTTATCTGCTGCATGTTAACTTGATTTAATGTATGCATTATCTTTTATTAAATTCACTATTTTTTATTTCTTCAGATGTCCATTTTTATCTTTTTTTATGTATTCTTTTTCTTTCTAATTTTTTGTTTATTACTAGCTTTGTTCTTATTAGTCTATGGTCGCTTCCTAGGTCAAACTGAATTAATACCGATACGTCTTTTACTATGTTTCTATTTTTCGTTAGGATATAATCTATTTCATTCTTGGTCTTTTTATCGGGGCTCATCCGTGTCCATTTTCTGCTTGGTTTTTTATTGAAAAAGGAGTTCATTGAGTACATGTTATGTTCATTCATGAAATTGAGAAGCATATCTCCTCTATCGTTTCTTTTCCCGTAGCCATAATTGCCAATTAAATGTTCATAATCTTCTTCTTTTTTGCCCAATTTAGCATTAAAATCTCCTAATAGTATTTCGTAGTTTGCTTTATTTGTTTCTATAGCTGTTCTTATTTCATCATAAAATATTTCTAGTTCTTCTTCATCGTGGCTTTTGGTTGGGGCGTATACTTGGATCACTTTCAGAGTGGTTCTTTTATTAATTCTGATAATAAGATATGCTACTCTGTATGATATGGGCCTGAATTCTTCGATACACTGTGTGGGGCTTTGTTTTACCAAGAATCCTACTCCAGTGTATTCGCCACCTTTATGCATAAAATGTGTGCCATTTTTTAGTATTAAATACTCATCACTTTTTCTTCTGGTTTCGCATATACCCAGAATATCCCATTTTATATCCTTTAGTTAATTTTTACAATTCTACTTAAATACGTGGTTTGGTTTCGTTTCGATTCAGAGGTGTTCATGTTGCCCCACTGAAGACGTCTGAAGACATAAACAGCTGTCTGGGGATGGCGAAATTCCTCTGAAACCTCTGAATGGAAAAGAGACATAAAGTGTATGTCACAAATAAAAACCTGGTTATGTTTATGCTTCAGTAGCTGTTGTTCGGTAGCAATGTCTACGGAACACACTTTTTTCTCATATTATACCTACCAGTTGTTATTGGATAAGTAACATACCGTATGCTAGCTTGGTTGGTGAACAACAGATTTATCTTAATTTTAGTGTAACATAATTTTTCTTAGACGAAATAGTTAAACAAATATTAAACAGTGTACTAATTAAATTAAAAGTTCTAATATAATAATAAAAGCAAAACATGAAGTTCTAATTGTGTCAAAAAGCCGCCACGTTACATTTTCTCTAAATTTCTTTTAATGTTACATATTTATTTTCTTCAATCCACAATAATCTTCTGAAAAGGTATCGATTTTGTATTATTATAGTAAGTAATATTTTTTATTAAGAGCGTAGTCACAAAATTTCGGACTGATCCTGAGCAAACTAAGTATTTTTGAAAAATTTGAACGCAGAATGAAAGACTATATTATTACCGAGGGCCGAAAGTCCCTGGAAACTTCTATAATGTTTATTTTAATAAGCTACAGGGCTGAAAAAATAAGAGAAAATTGAATGTTATTTTTATTTTCAAATATCTCATTCAAAAGAAACTTTTTGTTTACTTAAGGGGCTTTCGTCCTTCGGTAATACTGTAATCTTTCATTCTGCATTGAAATTTTTTAAAAATATTTATTAGTTTTTTCAGGATTCGAATAAAAAAAATGAATGTATTTAAAAGGCATTAACCCGAAATTTTGCGCCTACGCTATAATAAAAAGTATTTCAGAAATATGCATTGTTTCCGAAGCAGTCTTAGATAATTTAGATAATAAAACTTTTTAGTTTGGATTATAGAACAAATTTGTGTTGTGAATAAACATATTAAAACTAATTTAAAATTTTTAGGTAGTTACTTAGCTGTAGTACAATGAATACCTTTACAGTATTTTTTTAAATAATAGTTGCATATTGTTCTGAAGCTATTTCTTTCGAAGCTATTGTTCTGAAGCTACTTCCACCTCGGACGTCGTTATCAAAATACAAATTATTACTAAAATAAACAAAAATGTTGTTGCTTAGTCAAAAAAATTCTTCGAAAATTTAATTTAATTTGACTCATTCATATCGGCAATTCGGACATATACCTACACGCACCTAAACTTATATGGAATCATCTGATATTTTTTATTATTTCGTGCGAATTTAAAAAAACGAACACGCGAAGTCAAACATAATTTATTTTTGTTGTTCTGAAGCTATTTTCTTGTGGCATTTTTATAATCAACTATTTTCAATGGGAAATAAGCCACAATTTTACCAAAAAATTATTTTATTAACGTTTCGACGCCCAAGTCGTGTCTCGTTGTCAAAATACAAAATAATACTAAATTAAACAAAAATGCTGTTGCTTAATAAAAAATTCTTCTAATAATTTATTTAATTTGACTCATTTATATCGGCAATTCAGACATGTATTATACATTTTAAAGTAGACAATTTTAAAATGATATTGCCAATATTGATCAGTTGCGTTCCTGGGACGACTTTACTAAAATATAGTTCATTCGATTACATGAGATCAAGCACAAATCAAGAATATCCGTCACAAAAAAGCATAGCATGTGATCTGTCTTCAAAACGACATGACAACCAAATGCAACGGTGGCAGTAAAATTCTCGCGCTAGAGATTCCATAGTAAATCACGAGGGAAAACCAGGAAAAAACCTCGTGATACTATCCCGACATCGTAAGTATTTGGGCTTACATTTTAGTTTACTCTCAAAACTAATACCAAATTCTGACTTTAATATATATGCTATTTTAAATTATAATAGTTATTTATGATATAAGTGTTAAAAGTACACGTTTAAGGCACGCATGTGAAAGTTTGCAGAATGAGCGAAAGCGAGTTCTGTAATTCACATGAGTGTCTTAAAAATGTACTTTTTAACACGCATATCATACAATATTTTTTCTACAAACGTAATTACAGGACAATATCTACAAAAAATTTTACTTGAACTTGACTGACATTCCATTTTTATATTTTTTTTACATTACACCAAAATTGCCTATACATACGGCCAATACGAACTGCAGTGTCTTAAAAATTTTAAAGCACTAGTGCCCTAAAGTAGCATTTTTAACGCTCGTATGGAGTGCTAAAAATTGCATTTTTAACACGGTTGTAGAAAAATAATATTAATAATACATAGATATTATATAAATATTACTAAAATATAAAATATGTACTAACTCGATATGTTACTGACTGATAATTGTGGTATTTTCTTTCTATTGACTTCCTCTTTTAGTATGGGTAACCACATCCTACTGCATTCTACCGAGGAATTCGCGACACAATTGGTTTCATTTAGCATAATTAGAGCCGCTTCTTTGATTTTTCTCTTTTTACTATCTGTTTCTTTCAGAACTGTACTTGAATCTCTCCACTGAACTTTATGTTCATTATCCCATGCGTGTTGACATATTTGAGATCTATCAAATTCTCTATTTTTGATTGATCTCAAATATGTCAACACGCATGTTATAATGAACATAGAGTTCAGTGTAGAGATTCAAGTATAGTCCTGAAAGAAACAGATAGTAAAAAGAGAAAAATCAAAGAAGCGGCTCTATTTATGCTAAATGAAACCCATTGTGTCGCAAATTCTTCGGTAGAATGCAGTAGGATGTAATTACCCATACTCAAAGAAGAAGTCAATAGAAAAAAAAATACCACGATTAAAAGTCAGTAACATATCGAGTTAGTACATATTTTATATTTTAGTATTATTTATATAATATATATGTATTATTAATATTATTTATAATTTAAAATAGCATATACAGTTGAACCCGCTTATTAGAATACCTGTTATAGGAATATCCCGGTTTAAAGAATAGAAATTTGAGGTCCCGAAACGTTTCTACTAGCAACCAATGATCTCTTATTAGAATAACCCGGTTATAAGAACACTTTAGCTTGGAATTTTACTGCCACCGTTGCATTTGGTTGTCTTTCTAAAGACAGATCACATGCTAGGCTTTTTTGTGGCGGATATTCTTGAGTTGTTCTTGATTTCATGTAATCGAATGAACTATCTTTTAGTTAAGTCGCCCCAGGAACGCAACTGATCAATATTGGCAATATCATTTTAAAGTCGTCTACTTTAAAATGTATAATACGTGTCTGAATTGCCGATATAAATGAGTCAGATTAAATAAATTATTAGAAGAATTTTTTACTAAGCAACATTTTTGTTTAATTTAGTATTATTTTGTATTTTGACAACGACACCCGACTTGGGCGTCGAAACGTTAATAAAATAATTTTTTTTTGTAAAATTTTGGCTTATTTCCCATTGAAAATAGTTAATTATAATTTATTTTTTCTACAACCGTGTTAAAAATCCAATTTTTAGCACTCCATACGAGCGTTAAAAGTGCTACTTTAAGGCACTAGTGCTTTAAAATTTTTAAGGCACTGCAGTTCGTATTGACCGTATAGGCAATTTTGATGTAATGTCAAAAAAATATAAAAATGGAATGTCAGTCAAGTTCAAGTAAAAGTTTTTGTAGATATTGTCCTATAAATACGTTTGTAGAAAAAATATTGTATGATATGCGTGTTAAAAAGTACATTTTTAAGGCACTCATGTGCCTTAAACTTTCACCTTTCACATACGTGCCTTAAACGTGTACTTTTAACACTTATATCATAAATAACTATTAAAGCAATTTAATAACAAATACGTAACTAGTGATGAGCGAGACTGGTCTTGGTCTTGCGGTTTTGGTCTTGGTCTTGCAGCAAGACCAAGACCAAGACCAAGACCGCCTTTTGGTTTGCAAGACCAAGACCAAGACCAAGACCGAACCTTGCAAGACTACGCAAGACCAAGACCAACCTGCAAGACTTGCACTTTTTTGCGAAATCGGTTTTTTATTATTTAACTTTATTTTTTTAGTTCAATAATATATACTGACATTGTAATAAACCTTAAACAATATCGAATTTTTAAAATACACAATATTTTGGTTATATTTTTAAGTCGTTTTGATTAAGTCAAACGGTTTGCATTTTCTCAACCTTCAAAGTGTCCAGAAGGCAAGTTTTCAAACGGCGACAGTTCAAGGACAATTGAAATTACTTGTAAGACAAAAAAATGAAATTATAGATAGGGTAATCCAATAAAAAAATGCCGTTAAAAACGGTTTTTATGTACCAGTAGTTTCCGCTTTTTTGTCTAATCAAAATACTGACACTTATTTCAATTCTTTTCGCATAATCGAGGAAAAATGTAAGTCGTTAAATTTAAAATTAATACCAAAAATTATCATAATAGATTTTGAAAATGGATTCACAATGCTGTGAAAGCATTATGGCCTGAATAAAAAATAACTGGTTGTCGATTGTAATATATCAAGCTTGGTATCGCAAAATCCAAAGCTTAGGTTCAGTTTCTGAATATAATGACTGGGAAATTTTTAAAATTATTTTTTGGATTAATTTTTTACAATCAACGAAAGTTGGAAGTTGAATTATTTGTGAAAATCGCGGATGACAAACGCGTAAAGAATTTTACTGATTTCATAGTTGAAAACTATTTGGAAAAATCTGGGTTTTCCCCAGAAAGGGCCAGTACTACAAATAGTATGTGCCGCACTTGAAATGCATGCAAATAATTTCAGTGTGCTTTAAATAATTCTAGTTTTTACTACCCACATCCGAATATTTTCAACCTTTTAAATGTCATAATGGGTATTCAATCCAAAAATATGTGAAAATAAAAAGTGCGAATAACTCGTGCTACGAGAGCAATGTAGTTTAAATAAAATTAAAGAACTGCAAGATAACAAATTACAGAATTAAGCGTTTATAACTCCCCATTAGGTTTAGTTATTATGTTATAGTATTAGGTCTATAAATAGGTATGGTAAATATATCATATGCTATTGAATGTATAAAAAGCAGGTTGTGTCTCAATTCACCTTAAAATTGAAATTTGAAAATACCTGATAAAAATATATAAATACCTGATTTGAAAATTTGATAAACCTTTATTTGAAACATACTTTTAAATGAAATAATTAGGTGAATGTATAATGTTAAAATTGGTATCCGTTTGAAACTACATTCTACATTTTTTTTTTAATTTTAAAGCAAAAAATATAGTTTCATTCTTCACATCTTTATTTATTTCAATGTACATTTTATTCGAAATTGTTTGGTTCAAATTATTACTACCAAAAAAGCAAGACCAGCAAGACTCTTGCAGCAAGACCAAGACCAAGCTTGCAAGAACAAGACCAAGACCAAGACTAGCCTGGTCTTGGTGTTGGTCTTGTTCTTGATTTGCTCATCAGTATACGTAACAAGCAAATTTAACAAGCAAATTGAAACTAGTTGTTTTAAAATCAGTAGAATAAAAAATTTCAATGCAAAACGAATAATGTTTAAATAGTCAGTGTTATCACCTCTAGTCCTATGTAAGCTTCAGTTTGCGTGGGCACTCTCCTAATCAAATTTCAACATTTAGACAAGAAGCAAAGGGCGGGTTCGTTGGGAAAAATATTCCCATGAGATTTTTTTGCATAATTACATTCGTGAGACATCCCAGAATAACGTTCAAGAAGTCGTCCACGTGAAAAGTGGGCCAAATTTTTTTTAACAATTTTTTTTAATAAAATTGCAAAAATCAATATTTTTGGCCCGAATAATTTTTTGATGTTTTTTGGACCATTTTGGATAAAAAAGGTCTCGTATAATTTTTCCCTAAAGTTATTCGTTTTCGATTTATAAGCAATTTAAAATTGAAAAAAAAAAGAAAAATTGCGATTTTCAAGGCTTAATAACTCGGTTAAAAGTTATTATTATGAAAGTCAGAAAGTGACTAAATCAAAGTTTAATGCCCCCCCCCCCTACAAGATCCCGAAGAAATTTTTGTCATTATTGTATTACTAAGCTGTTATTTTTAAGTAATAATATTGAGCGTCGTGCACGTGGTAGCCGGCCGTAAATGCTGAGTGCGAGAGAGATGCCACTCCGGCAGTCCAATTGTGCATCTTACTTGCAATCACATTTACGGCCGCCTACCACCTGCATGGCGCTCAATATTATTACTTAAAAATAACAGCTTAGTAATAAAATAATGACAAAAATTTCTTCGGGATCTGGTAGGGGGCATTTAACTTTGATTTAGTCACTTTCTGACTTTCATAATAATAACTTTTAACCGAGTTATTAAGCCTTGAAAATCGCCATTTTTTGTTTTTTTCAATTTTAAATTGCTTATAACTCGAAAACCATCAAATTAAGAGAAAAATTATAAGAGACCTTTTTATCCAGAATGGTCCAAAAAACCTACAAAAAAATTGTCCGGGCCAAAAATATTGGTTTTCGCAATTTGATTAAAAAAAATGGTTAAAAAATATTTGGTCGACTTTTCATGTGGGCGACTTCTTGAACCTTATTCTGGGATGTCTCACGAATGTAATTATGCAAAAAAATCTCATGGAAATATTTTTCTTAACGAACCCGCCGTTTTCGCCTTGTCTGTGTTGTTGTAGATTGCTCCATTCTTCAAGAGCAGTTTATACTAGTAGCCGTGCGGTGTTTTGTGGATCATCCCAGCGAGCTCTAATTTTTCTTTTAAGCATATCCCACAAATACTCTATAGGGTTAAGCTCGAGTGAGTCAGCAGTCCACTCCAAACAAGGGATACCTTCTGCTTCAATGATGTCTCTAGTCACTCTAATGGTATGCGGAGGTCCATTATCATGCATGAAAATTAAATTTTCTCCTGATGCATCTCTCCAGAGCCTAACTACAGGTTATTAACATACCTGTGAGCAGTTAAAGTTGATTGGATGAAAATTCAAGGAGTTTTTTTACGAATCACAATTCCTCTCCAGAACATTATACTTCCCATTATATATTTGTGAACAGATCTGACAGTTTTCGTTCTTGCTTGTCTTCTTCGACCTCTAAGTACACGATTTCGTGGGTCATCTGATTTTACACCAATCCTTACTTTTTCTGAAAATAGCACATTTTGTCAATTCCCAATGTTCTAGTTTTGGTGGTGAAGACACCAATTTAGGCGGTTAATCTTGTGCTGCCTTAATAACTCGGGAACTCATAACTGTCTTTTACTGTATACTGCTTGGCATGAACTCTTATTCTTATCGTTTCAACTGAAAAAATTACACCTGTAGCTTCCAAAACCTGCCTTTGGAGCTGCAGGTGAGAAATGGTTGGATGTTTTCCAGCTGATTGGACAATTAAACGATCGTGGCGAGCCGTTATTACTTTTTGGCGGCTTTCCCTTGCTTTATTTTTAAGCTTTCCTAGTTCCTGTTACCCAGCATAGGTTTTGGACAAAACGCCCTGTGTTACGCATAGCTCTACAGCTATGTCCTCTGAGAACATTACTTTCTCCACAAGACCAATGTCTTTCCCCGTTGCAAGTTTTATAACCCCACATAAGGCATATTTTCGTTTTTGACGCAAAAGTTAGTTTATTTATTTTAGTTCAATTTGCAACTCAAGCAAATAAACTATACCTGTACTTATCTGATTGTCTTATCGATTTGTTTATTTTCAATAAAAACCTTTATTCTTCGCAGCAATAACAAGTTTTTCCAAAAGAAATAAATACTGCTTTGAAATACATGGTGATTCCATATAGTTTGGTTGTGTGTATTATACATTTTAAATATTTAACCTTTAACTACCCGCGCATCAAGTTATAATATACAGTCGAACCCGCTTATTGGAATAGCCTTTGTGCCAATCAGAAGTATTCCTTTAACCGGGATATTCTAATAACCGATCATTAGTCGGTAGTAGAAACGTTTTGGGACCTAAAATTTCTATTCTTTAAACCGGGATATTCCTTTAAGAGGTATTCTAATAAGCGGGTTTGACTGTACTCGTAACTACACGCGTGGCGTACTTTATACACCATAAGAAAATACACTTAAAAACAGCGGATTTGTTTATTTTTTTTTTTTGAAAAATACACTTAGTTGTTTGTTATAAATAGTGTGACCAACTAGCCCGAAAAATCCGGGACATGGCCCGAATTACGAAGTCGTGTCCCGGTGTCCCGGACAAGGTTTCCGGCCATCCGAATTTTCAACGTTTTTGTAAAATTTCATATTAAAATTTTTAATACATCATTCTTCTAAGAATTCACATCAAATTGAATTGGTGGGACTAAAAAAAGTCGACAATTTCTAGACTGTTATACTAATAATACATCCAAAACGCATGCATTTTATACCGTCGTATTGTTCTACGAAATCTCTAACTCTGGACTTTTTCCGGATTCTGTATTTTAATTATCATCTTTTAAAAAGACGATTTAAAAACATGAATATCAAATAATGATAATTATATTTTAACCCAAGGTTCAATTTACATGGAAATCCAACATTAGTTGATTTTCTAATTTTTCGTTTTTTGAGAACGATTTCCGGCTTGAAAGTCGAAACGTCAAAAACAAAAATGTAATTATCATTACAACCCATTCCATCAAAAAAATTAAAATCAACATAAAAATGTTAAATAATCAATAAAATGATGATAGTAAAGTTTTATATTAAAAAAAATGGCCCGATTTTCATTGAAAAGTCCCGGATTTTAGGTAGTTTTTTCAGTCTTGTCCCGAATTCGACTAAATTGGAGTTGGTCACACTAGTTATAAACCTTATTCGGCATCAGCGAATATTTGGAGTTCCTTCTCAGTGAGCCAATTGGGATATATAACAGGAATCTGATTCCATGATAAATAAAATTACTAATAAAAATTTTTTTGAAATGTGATTTTTAAATGAGAAAAGGTATTGTTTATAAAGAAAAATATATTTTGTGCCATAATGACTAAAAAACAATTGAAAGATGTACTTATGTTACCACTTATATTACTATAATCGCGGTGTATGTTGTCCACCATCGGAAAAAACAAATAAAAAACTGTAAATTACGATTTTTCCAGAACGCCGATTATAACCAAACTAAAACCAATTGTAAAGCACATTCCAGTGATAGGTTAGATACATAGACGAGGTCAAAAATTAAATTATTAAATATATTTGCAGTAGAATTCTTATATCTGGCGTACAAAATACGCCAGTGCGTGTAGTTAAAGGTTAAATGACTTTAAAATGATATTGCCAATATCTGCATATTGCACAATATTTTCTCTTTTACCAAGCTTCCTGGCATATACTTCGTTAAGGCTGAACACTTCAAGCGTAAGAATCAATGAGAGGTCACGAAACAACTGAAGCATTTGACAAATGGACCACGGCTTCAGTTTCGACAAATCCGTCAAGTCTGTTTGGGTCACCGCTCTGCTCATTTGTCTTACTTTGATTTCGAAACTTTCTGTCCCACGTTGCATGGGTAAAATATGTTTTTATTTGCCGTTATGTATTATGCGCATTATTATTACTTATGTGATTACATTTATTTTATATACTCATTGGTTATTGCTAAATGAAAATAATGAGGTGTCTTAATTTATTAGTATGTATCTAAATATTTTCTATATTTTAATGATTTTTCTATTCGTGGTTCATAATTGTTATTCTGAGAATTGCATTTTATTATGTTTTATCTTTCTGTGTTACAGAAAATATTTTATATGAACCTTGCCAATCTCAAAAATTCTCTATTTAACACATTGATTGTTTTTGTTCTCTTTTTCCTCCCACCTTCCCTTGTATAACCAATCGTCTCAACTCATATTTTTCTATAATATTCTAGTTTCTATTCCCAGTTTTCCACTGTATAATACTTCTTCTTCTTTCAGTACCGTCTCCTATCGGAGGTTGGCTACCATCACAGCAATCTTAATTTTTCAATACTGCTTTAATCTTATCGAAACCGCTTCTGGTCGTCTAAATGCCCTTCCTATGATGTACTCTTTGTAGTTCATCTATATATTTTGTGAAAAAAAAAATGACGTCCCTTTTGTTATACCACTTCATATCGAAAACGATATTTTGGTTTTCTCTTGCAACAATTTCTCCTTTCTTGAGTTTTGCATCAAACTATTCTGTAAGTTTTCCGTAGGGACAAGCAAATATAATACGAAATGAGTCTTTTGAGTTGTAAGTTTAGCTCTCTGCTACATAGTAAATTCTTAAATTTTTCAAATACTGCCCTAGCTCTTTCGATTCGGCATTTTGTTTCCTGATAGTGATCCCGTTCTTCGTTCAATGTACATTCCAGATTAGTAAACTTTGTCACTCGTTGTAGTACCTGATTATGTTCTCATAGTATTGTGCGTTGGTCCTTTGACTTACTTATGAGTTATGATCATATATTTCGTCTTCTTAATGTTCAATTTCACTCTGTATTCTTCACTTCTTGTTACAACTTTATCGATAAATAATTTTAAAACTTCCAGGTTATCCGGTGTTAATGTGGTATCATCTGCATATTGGATATTGTTAATGGCTTTACTATTCACTTTGATTTCCTTTGTAAGATCTTCTAGGGCTTCTCTAAAAGCACTCTTTGGGTAAAGATAAAACAGCAGTGCAACCCTGACGAACACCTTTCTGGGTTGAATTGAACTGGCATACTGTCCATCCACTCATCCACTGGAGAGGAGGATATTATTTAGCTTTTTAGATTCATGAAACTGTATGTATGGGGTGATGATATTCAAGCATAATAGGAAGATCCCAATCAATAACTCAAAACTGAGGAGTTGGAGGAAATATGACAGACTGAATATTTTTGGTAGACAAATACTACCCAAATACAGTTTAAAGAAATTGCACTAGCAGATGAGATCATGAATGGCCCACAGATTAGACACGTTGAGGAAAACCCGTCACAAAGTTCATTGGGCAGATGTATAATAATTAAAGTTACTCATAGTAATGAACAACAATGGACAGTCGAAAAATAAGCAGTAAAGTGAATTTTGAGTTATCACATATCAATAAAAATCGACTCATTTAGGTACAGGGCAAAACGTTAACTTAAAAAATATCTTTATGCTATGTGCGTTCGAATGTGTAGCGGCGATATATAGTGAAATTTGAAAACCAATAATGATTTAATGTCTGCATCAGAGATTGATGAAACTTTGTAACTCTATTATAGCCAATAAATTGGATCTGTGTACTTTAATTCTGTTAATTATGTTGCGAAATTTAACACGCAAACATTCCAACGAAGTTGGCTTTTTAATCGAGTGCTTTCGAGAAAATTGTTAAAATTAATTAGTTATTGTTTGCATTGCCGACGTCGTTATAAATTTTTGCAGTAAAAAATGATAACAATTTGTAAACATAATTATATCAAATAACTGGCTGTAAAATGAAATTAAGAGGCGTCTTATATTATAGTTTGTTCAGAGAGCACCATAAACGCCCTTACATGCGTTTCACTCTCATAAGATATCTTCAGGGGGGTATATGTGGCTACCTCTGAATGAACTGAAACAAATCCATCCTCCCAATACCGAATTACAACAAATAACAATAATAAATATATGGTTTGGATGTGTTTTGCTTCAGAAGTGTGCACGCTAGCTCTACTGAGGAAGTCTGTAAGAGAGAAACAGCTGTCTAGGGATTTTGCATCCCTCTGAATCGAAAGGAACTGTCTTTTTTCTATCTTTACTCAGATTTGAGTACTAGGACTTTCTTTCTGACCTTTTCCTAGACGAATGAAAACGGAATGTGACTGCATATGGTAGAATCCTTTTCGTTTCCTATATTCGTCTTCTTTGTCTTATAAATTGTAAAAGTCACAGATTAAGGATGTACCAGAAATAATTTCCAACAAGAAAAGGTTTCAGATTTAAGTAATTATTTACCATTTTAATTTTTTGCTTACAAAGGATCCAGTATTTTTTTTATTTTAATTTTTATTATAATGGTGGATTCTGTATCTTAGACTTTTTGTTTTTATTAATACAATTGTGTCGGAAATAAGATCACAAGTTACAGCTTAATAACAAGATCATAAATAACACCTTAATGTAAGAGTTTATTAGCATTGTGCATTTAATTAATATCGGCGCCTGAAACCTACAGAAATCGTGAGAACATCACAAAATATGTACTAATGTGGATATTTGATACTTTTCACTCGATCGGACAACTTTCTCCATTTAACACAGAAATTGAAATATTGATCGTTAAAAAATCACACTCTATTATCATTCAAATCTAATTGGAAAAAACCTCTTAAATTTTCCCACTCGCCACATTCATTTTGTTTATGAAGGAGCGAAGCAGTATACATTCTTATTTATGATTTTAGCTCAGTTATCCGAAATTTGAAGGTAAAAGCGTGTTGAGATAATATGATCTGATATGATCAGGTATGGACTTAGTGCCTACTTGAATAAAAGTAGGGCGAGATTCAGTTTGTATACCACTGTATAACAACAGCATACACCTGCTCTTCTACCTGATATAAATATAGACTATATTTAAACAGTGAAATATGTATTTTATAATGGATAATAAAATATTACATATTAGATTTACGAATTAGAAACTCCTAAATTTTAAAATTACTGTTCTGATAAGAACTGCGCATAAATTACTCTTAGACTTATACAAATTTCTAACATTGTAGGAAAACTGTATATTATTGCATTCAAGTGAATACGAAATTGAATGTTTAAAAGATATGTTGTATGTATGTAAGGTGCGTTTTGGTTTCAGTCTTCTTGCAAAGGCTCTTTGATAACGGGTAAACCTAGAAACACATGTCAGGCGATGGCAAGAGACTCGATTTTAATCAAAACGAAACCGTCTATTTTTATTTTGACATACTTGTATGTTTTATTGTTGTACATAAATGCCCATCGATTAACGGTCCATTTCATAAACAGTTGAAAACTTCTTATAAAAACATGATCTAATGTTTCAATGTTTATTTGATTTTATTTTATGCATTTCTATTCTTTATTAAATATCTCTACCAAAAACAAAATTTTAATTCGACGCGACGACTTAGAATGGGCTGACTCATAAACATCAAAAATGACTTCCCAAGATCCACCTACATGTACACACTGTCCTAACACTATATCTGTCAAACATATACTCATAGACTGTCCCTATTTCTACAATACAAGAAAAAAGCATCGTTTGAATCACAGCTCGATCACACATCAATAGGGCTTTTCATTCACAGTCATTTGTTTCGAGCTCCTGTCATATGTCGTATAATCCGTGTATATTATTATTATACACAGATTATACAACAAATGACAGAAGCTCTAAACAAATGGAAATCGATGAAAAACCCTATTAAAGCGAACAGTCCGCCAGATCAATTTCAACACATTATTGACTACCTTTATGAAACCAGGATGAAACCAAACCAACAGGATTGTACCTGTGTCAGTGTCGAGTTGTTACGCTGCGCTGTCGAGACACGTAAAGCTAAATAAAAAAAATCTCTCTACTGATTCATTTTATTAATTTAAACTTATTTTTTCTAGGTAAGTACCGAATGCAATTTGTTAATCAACACTGCGGGTAAGTGTAAACTAATATTTATTTAATTCAGAAACTCAAACAGTATGCATTTTATTTAAATAGATAAAAACAAATACTAACAAAATTATTACAGCATTATATTTAAATAGCAAATATTATTTTAATATCCCAACTGACATTTTCATTTCATTGCGAGTATTAAAAATCATTTAAATGATGAATAAATTAGTAATATTTTTATTTTATTAATTATTTCATTGAGCAAGAAAGACAAACATAGAATGTTTAAGTAGTTTTATGATTTTTAGTATGTATATAAAATTTTGGAATTAATAAATCAGTAGTTAATGATGAAACAAAACCGTTAGGTAAGTATTCCTTTGAGAAATTGCAACCAGAAACGAGTTTATTATTATTAAAGAAGAAAAAGGAGCCGAGGTCTAAGACCTATATAGCTCCATTTGACTAAAAAGAACTATGCAAAAAGAAACCTAAACTTAAGACTACATACGACTTATAAATTAATTTAATTTAAGAAACGAAAAATTATTGTTCCCGTGATACAGAACTAAAAGAGTCATATTTATTTTTGAAGCAATTTACAGATACAGCCCCGACGACGTCGTGTGGAAGTGAGTTCCAGGTATAAAATATTCTATTGGATATAGAGTTCTCACGACATTTACTGTGAAACTGTTGTCTGGCTAATTTGTATGGATGACCCCGCAATCTAAGGTCGTTACTCAAAGGGAAAAGATGTGATAGATCTATCCCAAACTTTCCCTGTAACGCTCTATAAGCAATTATTAAATCCCCACGAAGTCGTCGGTCCATAAATGTAGGATAATTTAAGTAGGTTAACCGTTCTTCGTAGGAAGGACGACGACGGCCATAAGGAATTCTTGTTGCCCATCTTTGCACAGATTCAAGTCGATCAGAATCCCTTTGCCAGTCGACATTCCACACGGGTCCGGCAAACTCTAAAATAGGTCTTACATATACACTAAAGAGAGCAACAAAATGTTTTGGCGATATCTTAGAGAAAGTCTTAGATAATAAGTAAACTGATGTTCTAGCTTTATTGCATACCAACTGGATATGTTCAGACCAAGATAATGTTTCCGTCACAAGTACACCCAAGTCTTTTTGCTGCGAAACAGTTTTTAGAGAAACATTTGAAAGTACATACCGATTCCTTGGATTGTTTTTACCTAAATGTAGAACTGCACACTTGGATGTGTTTAATTGCAAGCACCAATCGTCTACCCACTTAGCAACCTCTTGAAGGTCGGTCTGTAATTGATTGTAACCAGAAAAGGGATTTGCATATAACTTTGTGTCATCAGCGAAAAGCGACATGTTACTTTTAAGGTGAATTGGCAGATCAGCAACGTACACTAGGAACAAAATCGGCCCCAACACTGAACCCTGCGGAACGCCACTGTATACACTAAACATTGAGGAATAACAGTCACCAACGCGTACACAAAATTTACGGTTTATTAAAAATCCTTTAATCCACTCAAGTAAGTTTCCTCTAATACCGTTATGTTCAAGCTTAAATAGTAGTTTCTTGTGAGGAACTCGATCAAAAGCCTTAGCAAAGTCTAAATATACAGGGTGTCCCGAAAAGAATGGTCATAAATTATACCACACATTCTGGGGTCAAAAATAGTTCGATTGAACCTAACTTACCTTAGTACAAATGTGCTCACAAAAAAAGTTACAGCCCTTCTAAGTTACAAAATGAAGATAGATTTTTTTCAATATATCGAAAACTATTAGAGATTTTTTATTGAAAATGGACATGTATAATTCTTATGTCAGGAACATCTTAAAACAAAATTATAGTGAAATTTGTCCACCCCATAAAAAATTTATGGGGATTTTGTTCCCTTAAACCCCCCCAAAGTTTTGTGTACGTTCCAATTAATTCATTATTGTGGTACCATTAGTTAAACACAACGTTTTTAAAACTTTTTTGCCTCTTAGTATTTTTTCGATAAGCCAGTTTTTATTGAGATGCGGCTTCTTTTTCAATATATTTACGTAAAAATTTTATGGGGGTTTTGTTCCTTTAAACCCCCCTAATGTTTGTGTACGTTCCAATTAAACTATTATTGTGGTACCATTAGTTAAACACAGTGTTTTTAAAACTTTTGTCTCTTAGTTTTTTGTTCATAAGTCACCTTTTATAGAGATGTAGCTTCTTTTTCAAAATATACCTAAAAATGTAAATTATAAATAAATTTTCAGATTATTAACAGGTCTCTATAACCGTACTTAACCATATACAAATATGTGGTGGATTCGACAAATATTCAAAATATCTCGATAAACACTGGCTTATCGAAAAAGTACTAAGAGGCAAAAAAGTTTTAAAAATAATGTGTTTAACTAATAGTGCCACAATAATAATTTAATTGGAACGTACACAAAAGTTTGGGGGGGTTTAAGGGAACAAAACCCCCATAAAATTTGTATGGGGTGCACAAATTTTACTTAATTTTTTTTTTAAGATATTGCTGTCGTAAAAATGCCACATGTCAAATTTCAATAAAAAATCTCTGAGAGTTTTGGATATATGAAAAAAAATCGATTTTCATTTTGTAACTTCAAAGGGCTGTAACTTTTTTTGTGTGCACTATTGTATATAGGTAAGTGAGGTTCAATCAACCTATTTTTGACCCCAGAATCTGTGGTATAATTTATGACCAATCTTTTCGGGACACCCTGTATAATATCAACAGGTTGATTACTGTCCAAACAAAGAGACCAGTCATTAACACATGTTAACATATTAGTGCTAACGCCAGAGTACACTCTAAACTGGAGCTGGATATTAGTGACACTCAGTATGGGTTCCGCAATGGAATGGGCACCAGAGAGGCATTATTCTCCTTCAACGTGCTGACACAGAGATGTTTGGATGTTAACCGTTCTCTTTACGTCTGTTTTATAGACTACAATAAAGCGTTTGATAAAATAAAACATGACCGACTCATGGAAATTCTAAAAACTAAAAACCTAGATGAAAGAGATTTAAGACTAATAACACATCTCTATTACAATCAGCGAGCAATAGTAAGAATTGAAACAGAAACATCTGAAGAAATGGAAATAAAAAGAGGAGTCAGGCAAGGCTGCATACTATCACCTCTATTATTTAACGTTTATTCTGAAGAGGTAATGCGAGAAACTCTGGAAGATGAAACAGTCGGCATAAGAGTAAATGGAGTCTTAGTTAACAACATCAGATATGCAGATGATACAGTAATAATAGCCGATAATTTACAAGACCTGCAAATACTCATGAGTAAAATAGTAAGGTGTAGTAGGGAGTACGGACTCTCTCTCAATATCAAAAAGACAAAGTTTATGAAAATTAGTAAAAACAACCATAATACTAACGAAATCTTGATAGTAGAGGGCCAGCAGATCGAAAGAGTAAAAAAGTACACTTACCTAGGGACACTTATAACCGAAAATAATGACTACACTGCAGAAATCAAAGTCAGAATCGAGAAAGCACGTTCTAATTTTATGAAAATGAAAAAGGTCCTATGTAGTAAAGATTTAACATTAGCTCTTAAAGTACGCCTAACAAAATGCTACGTATATAGTGTACTATACTATGGACTGGAATCATGGACGTTAAATGTAGAGACAATGAGACGACTTAACGCCTTTGAAATGTGGACGTATAGAAGAATTATGAGGGTTTCCTGGGTAGATAGAGTTACGAACAATGAAGTACTGAGAAGAATAGGTAAAGAGAAGGAAGTTGAACTGACAATTAAAGAAAGAAAACTACAGTACCTCGGACATGTGATGCGGGGCGAGAAGTATGGCATCCTGCGACTCATAATGCAGGGAAAGATAGATGGCAGAAGAAGCATCGGCAGAAGACGAATTTCATGGCTGAAGAACCTGAGAGAATGGTTTGGATGCAGCTCAAAACAACTATTTAGAGCTACTGCCTCAAAAATTAAAATAGCTATGATGATTGCCAACCTCCGTAGCGGAGATGGCACCTGAAGAAGAAGAAGAACATATTAGTAACTACCGATCTTCCAGGTACAAAACCGTGCTGGGAAATAGGAATTCTATTATTGTTTAAGAGAAAGTTCATAACCGATTCGCGAATAACTGATTCCATCAATTTAGCCGCAATGGATGTTAGACTAATTGGTCTATAATTGTCAGGATTTAACTTGTCACCTTTTTTATAAATTGGAGTAACACTAAAGATTTTCCAGCCATCAGGTAAAGTGTGTGACAAAAATGAGGTTTTCATTATAAAACTTAACGGATAGATAATCGAGTTTGCACACTTCTTAAATAAAATTGAGGCGAAACCGTCTAATCCGGGAGCGGAAAAGGATTTTAAACACAACATTTTTTGTTTAAGAATCTCTGGATCAAAGTCTATGTCACTAATATCGTAGTTACTTCTTGTAAAAAGTATTCGGAAGAGCCTCCTCGATTGTAAACACTTCTTGAATTTTTTTGGCAAAAATAGTAGCAACTTCCATTTTCACTGAGGTTGGTTCGCCTGTTTCGGTTTTTAAAATAGGTAACGAAACTTTAGATAAAATAGCATTTCTGACATATTTATAAAGAGGTTTTTTGTTCTTATTTGAGGACAGTTGGTTTTCAAAATTTTGTTTAGATTTAAAAATAGTTGATGTTAAGTTATTAGAAAAAGTTCGATGATTGAGGTAGTCAGCATTCGTTTTACTTCGTAAATACTTTTTCCATAATGACTTTTTAAATTTTATCATTTCAAATATTTCTGCACTTATCCATGGCTTATTAGGATTACATCTACGTTGCACATAATGAGAGTTCGTGCGCATGGATTCATTCAGAAAATTTTCAAAAATTTCCCACTGTTTGTTAATATCCTTACCATTCAACATATCTGCCCAATCTGCAGTAGATACATCTAAGTTTACATGATGATAGTTTATTCTTTTATATGTCATTAGCATATTATTTTGTAATATTTCCGACTTGAGGATCTGTATGGAAGTTGAAATAACTGCGTGGTCCGACTTTCCAATTGGAGATGTAACCGAAATATTAGTTAAAAGATTAACATCAGAGGTTAAAGTAAGATCTGGCTGAGAAGGTTGTTGATTCAGACGAAAACGAGTCGGTTCATTGATTATTTGTTCTAATCCAGAATTTTCTAAGAAATTAATAAAAAGCTGAGATTGAGTATCATGAGCGTGATTGATCAGCGGCCAAGAAATGTTGCTTAGATTGAAATCACCAAAAACAATTAACGTTTTATGTTTGGCTATGAGCGTTTCCAATTGACTGTATAATTCTTGATCACTTTGAATGGAACTGTAACCAGGTCTATATATACAAGCTATAGCAAAATTTATTTTTAACTTTTTAGAAGAAAAATTAAGCGTCGACCCTTTATAATGGTGATCAGAGAAGTTTTCACAAACAATGTTAAATTGGCAGAAGTCAGATTCCTTTGCATATATGCAACATCCGCCTCCTATTCTCCCTATGCGGTCTGCTCTAAAAATTTTATACCCAGGTATATTTACCATAGAGTCCAAAATATTTTTGTGCAACCAAGATTCGGATACTAAGAACAGTGAAGGTTTTTCGCATTGCATAAAAGTAATGGTATCTAAAAATTTCGCTTGCAGAGAACAAAGATTAGTATACATAATACGCCATTGATGAAAGCTCGAACTCAGTTTTTTGGTGAAAGATCAATTATACATGGAATACCTTTCTGATACTTGATTGTGACGTTTTTTTCTCCATTCTCGATGCGTTGATTTAATTTAAGACGCAGGTCTTTTAAGTATTGTTCTTGCATTGGAGTTTTATCGTCATCAATCTTTATGTTTTTGTATTGCGTGTTCAGTAGTTTCCTTTTGTTTTTTAAAATAATTTTAGCGACGTGTGCATTCGGAAAAATAACTTTTAATGGACGTGGAAATTTACGATTACTGTCTGGTTTACCTAATCTAAAGACAGATGTTGGTGCATTTGCGGAAAGATCTGTATTAATAGAATTCAAAATAGCGTTAACGGCATTAATATCGTTGTCAGAATCTGGAACATTTCTTATAATGATGTTACTAGACCGATGGATCCGATCCATTGTTTCAGAAATAACTGCCTCTGTATTTACCGACTCTGTCTCAAGAATATGTTGACCAGAGAGTTTTGATTCAAGCATGTCGATTTTATTTTGCAGAGACTGAATAACATCTCTCAAAGAACTAAGGTCGGCAAGGCGATCAACGCATGTATTGCAAAATATTTTAATATTCCTAGTTCGGCTACGCGTGATTTTGTCGTCGGATTTCAAACCGGCACAGTGTATTCGGCCCTGGCAATGATCACACTGAACGGTTTCTGATAGTAAGCCTTTAACAATTTCAGTACTACAATTTAGACATGCGCTCATGTTTACAATTAGAATGGGACAGTTCACTGATAAATATAATTAGTATAAAAACCTGATTTTTAACCACAAAAGTTGCAACAGCGTATTGTAGAAAAACTGCTATAAATTTCACTTTGCTTCTTTAGCACTGAAAAAGTCACACCACTAACTATCACCCAGTAACTATTTTTCTAAATTTCGATCACTTGTAACTACAAAATTCCGTATATAATCTAGACACGACGTACAAACGATGTTGACACAGCGGTTTCATTAATGACTGAGTTGTACATTTCCATGAACCAGCGATCGAGAATGTATGTTTCCCATAATAACCCGATCAAGATAGAAATAAAAGGTTATAAAAATTAGCACAAAGTAAAAAAAATATTATGATTTTTTATTGTTAATATAAACATCGAACATCATTATAAATCTATCTATCTATAAGCGAGATTCCGACAGCCTCTGCCGCTTCTTGCATTTCGACCGCCATCGTTTTCTGTCCATACATTCGTCTTCTTTGATGTCTCTATCTCTCATTATGTGCCGTAGATTTTCTTCCCAGGAAAATTAAGGCATTTCTCTTCTTCTTCTTTGTTGTGATATGTAAGTTAAAGCTTTCTCTGGCCATCTATTTTCATTCATTAGTATCACATGACCATACCACTAGTTGTCTCGTTTCATTCTATCTACATTGGAATATACAGTATCTGTCCTCCTAATATCTTCATTCCTGATGATGATCTTTTTTGGATATACCACACGCTCTCCATTCTCCATTTCTACTACTTCTACTTTTTTCTATTTTTTTTTCGCGCGATCTGCCAAACTTCTGTTCCATAAGTCATAATAGCCTCTACCAACATCGTTATAAATAAAATGTGAAAAGTTAACATGAATCTTCCTCCTCCTCACTCTTTGGGCCCTTGTCAGGCCATGGTGACACTCTAAGTATTTTTAACTTGGTGTCTCCATTGGATGTGATTCTATGGACAGCTTCGTGTAAGGATTTTTCAACCAGACTCTTCATTTAACTACTACCAATAGTTCCATGGCCCCCGTTCCGAATATACGACCTAATAGTTCCGAAATGATGTGCAAAAAATTATTCAAGGTCAAAAGTCGCAAATACGGGGTTTTTGCATAATTCAGCCAACCTGCAGTAATTTATTGTATGTAAAAAAAGTATATGCTTTTAACACATTTTAAAAGCAGATAAACTTTTGAATGAATATTTTTCTGACTAAGGTTGAGTTTTTCCAGGTTTCAATATAAATATATTGTTCGATTGGAGTTCGAACAGTAAGTAATACCATCAAATCAAGGTCTTCAACAACAACAAGAGTTGTACTTGGCAAGTTAATTTGGGAAAAATATTTTTAGTGGTAACTGTTTTTAACCCGGGTAGTGACCCGGGCTCTTTTCTTAATCAACTAGTTGCTAAACCTGCACTTTCTAGTCTTCTAGCTTCAGCTACTTCCATCATCTTTTCTTGAATCTTCTTTAAAACATCTGATGTTTGTCATTTATCAACTTTTTAAAGTACTCAAACCATATTTTTTGCTTTATTTTAACATCGGATATTAATACTCTTCCATTCGCACTTTTAATCTTCCACACGTGAGTCAAGCACTTTATGACTTGCCTCTTGCTTTAGCAATGGTGTATAATCTTTTCATCCCTTCGGGTGTTTTCAACTCTTCATACAGTTTTGCAGTATTTGCAGACGATATTTCTTTAGCACTAGCTACAGCTCGCTTTGCTCCACTCTGTTCAAAATTGTATATTCCTCTGTTTTAGAACTCTCATACCTCTTTCTAACCTATTCTTTTTCTAACCTTCTGTTGCACTTCTTCGTTTCACCATAAAGTTTCTTTGTCCCTAGGACGCTCTTTTTACCTGATGTTTTTCCTAGTACTTCCTCTCCCACTCGTACCACAAGTCTTCTGTTGGCTTTCGATCGGTCATTTACGGTATCTTTTTCATCAATCTCTTTCAGCACTCTACACTTTTGAAGATTTTTGCCAAATTCTGATCCTTTAACTTCTACCACTTTACTTTCTGATGTACTACTTGCTTTTCTTTTCGCTTTACCTCCGCTTCCATTATCAGCGATCGGTGCTGACTAGCTACACACACACCCTTTACCACTTTATAGTTCTCTTGATAGTCTTCAGTCTTCAAGCTCTATACAGCTTCTTTATGGGCAAAGCAAACGAATATTACAGCAAAGATAGTGCTGTAGAATTTACCATATACGTATTATCTGTAACGGTTGATCAAATCTGTTTTTGGAGGACTATAAACACAAGTTAATTTGCTTTCTAGTCATACTTATAAAAGAGTACTCTTTTCTCAGCTGTAAACCTTATGATGTACTTATGTCTCAAAAAATTTAAGAATGACAAAATTCACCCGATTTTATTTGGCAATTTATTATACAAATTCCATTTCTAAAATTTAGCCCTCGAAATCAAATCTTATACTTAATTACATCACACAAGCGAGAGAATACGTCTTTCTCGTTAGCACTTAGTATCACAAGACTGAACTCGACAAACGAAAATACATTACAGTTCGATTTTGTAACAAGGCGCTTAGTATAACTAGAGTTATTTTGAATATGAAAATGATAAACATAAATTATAATAATACCCTTATTATAAGAATCTATGGAGGGTAGGGTTTGTTAAACCTTACTTCACAACCGCAGTAACTAATTGGTAAACAAACATACAGATCCAGAAATAAAAGTGTAAAATCACACGTGGAAACTAATTGTTAAGAAAAAGTTAGTAATTTCCATCCGATTTTGATGTTTCAGAATAATGTGAACCATGAACCAAGCATGGAAACATTGTTTAAAACAATTTTACTGATTGACTTTTGGTACAGGGTTTATATCAATATCCTATGAATAATGAACAATTTGCCACAAAAGCTTTGAATGCTCTTCTGCCGTTAGCAACAACATACATATATACGCTTATTCAATCAAAACATATCTTTGGTCAGATTAGCCTTGCAAATTGTAATCACTCAACTGACGTTCTGAAATGTTAGTTATGTTTGTAAACGTCACTCTGATCAATTCCTATCATTTGTATTTGACGGCGATTTTAAGTTTTGTGACTTAAAAATGGCGTTTGTTGTTAAAAATCCGTCCAAATTTAATCAGTGTGCGGTCATAAAATATGTTGATATTTTTTTGTCCAACCATAAAAAAACCCTTGCTCGTATAATTTACATAACCTAGAGTGGATATTAACGAAAACCTGTACATTGAAACTTTGAACAATCTTTATCAAGCAATATGACGAAAATGTCCAGAGAAGATCTCACGTAGTGTTATTCTTCTGCGTTAGTGCTGTCTCGTGGCGACAAAGTAGTTAAAAAAATCTACAACGAAAGAAACAGAGGATATTACAGGATCCACGCTGTAGTTCCCATTTATCGCTCTGCGATTTTCACATCTTTCTTCTTCTGTAAGTGGCGTCTACCATCAGGTTTGAGTATGATCATCACCATCTTTACTCTATCTACCGCTGCTCTGAAGAGTTCTATAGAAATGCACTTAAACCAGTCCCTTAAATTACTTAACCATGACACTCTCCTTCTTCCTATACTCCTACCGCCTCTTATCTTTGCGCATCTCTCGCAATACTTCCGTGTTCGTTTCCTTCTGTGTCCATGCTATTCTAAGCATCCTTCTGTAACACCAGCTTTCAAATGACTGTAGCTTATTTATGTGTTCTTGCTTTAATGTCCAGTTTTCAAGTCTATATTGCAGTATCGATAACACGTAGTATCTCAAAGCTCTTACTCTCAGCGAAAACACGGGCAATAATTTACGGCGCCGTAAGAGCCGTAAACCCATTGGTTGACAACTCTTAAACCAATTGTAGATGAAATAGGAGTTAGTCAACCAATGCCTCGTCAGATTTACTGCTCTTACGGCGCCGTAAAGTATCGCCCGTGTGGCCAAAGGCTAAGCCTTACACCCTAGGCGTAATTTTGTGTTTTTTGTAATGTCAGTATTCTTCCATATTTTTGTGAGTTTGGCTGTTCCGATCTAGCCATTATGATGCGTCTACGGATCTCGTATTCGCATCCTCCACTGTTAGTAATAACGGAGCCTAAGTAATTAAATTGTCTGACCACTTCGTAACCTGCCAAGTTTCTTATCTCCGTTTGGTTGTTTCTGATTCTATCGATGATCATTACTTTGGTTTTCTGTATACTTATTTTCAAACCATATTCCGTACTCACCGTTCCTATCCTATTCATAATTTCTTCCAGTTCTTCTGGTGAAGACGCCAATCCAATATAACAGTGCATAACGTAGATTTTTGATTTTTATTCCTCCTATAGTTGCTCCACCTTGCCATTCCTCAAAAACTTGACGCATAATGTGTTCACTATATATATATATTGAATAGAATGGGGGATATTATACACTGCGCGTCAGAGAAAACGGGCACCCCAAAAAATGAGTCATTTTTGATGTCTCGTCTCTCCTAAACCTGTTGTGCGATTTAAGTAATTTTTCCAGTAGGTTATAGCCTTATTCTTTAGCAATATCGCCGTAATAATATTGTTGCTAAACAGGTAAATTTTTATTGTATACCGGGTGTATGAATCAAACTGTGTTTTTTCTCAAATTTCGCAACACCCTGTGGAATATTCTAGCATTTATAAAATACTGAAATTAAAATCCAATTTTGTGATTCATTCGCTAATATTGGATAACACAAACGTTAGGTATTTTAACAACTAGCCATGTTGTTCATCAGTACAGGGTGTTTCTAAATAAGTGCGACAAACTTTAAGGGGTAATTCTGCATGAAAAAATAATGACAGTTTGCTTTATAATCGTATGTCCGCAAATGATTCGTTTCCGAGATACGGGATGTTGAATTTTTTCTTACAAACTGACGATTTATTTATTGCCCTAAAACCGGTTGAGATATGCAAATGGAATTTGGTAGGTTTTAAGAGATAGTTATTTCGCATTTTTTGACATGCAACTAAGAATTTTATATTTCCCATTGACTGATCATATTACCCGTATGCACGACAATGTGAATGTGCATATTGCCGCGCCAATATGAATGCAATATACCTAAATATAAAATTCTTAATTGTATCTCAAAAAATGTGCAATAACTACGTCTTAAAACCCACCAAATTTCATTTGCATATCTCAACCGGATTTAAAGCAATAAATAAATCGTCAGTTTGTAAGAAAAAATTCAACATCCCGTATCTCGGAAACAAAGCATTTGCGGACATACGATTATAAAGCAAACTGTCATTATTTTTTAATGCAGAATTACCCCTTAGAATTTGTCGCACTTATTTAGAAACGCCGTGTACTGATGAAGAACATGGCTAGTTGTTAAAGTACCTAACTTTTGTATTATCCTACATAAGCGAATGAGTAAAAAAACGGAATGTCAAGAATACCTGAGGCTATAGTTGGGTTTTAATTTCAGTATTTTATAAATGCTAGAATATTCCACAGGGTGTTGCGAATTTTGGGAAAAAAACACAGTTTGATTCGTACACCCGGTATACAATGAAAATTTACCTGTTTAGCAGCAATATTACTACGGCGATATTGTTAAAGAATAAGGCTATAACATACTAAAAAATTACCTAAATCGGACAATAGGTTTAGGAGATACGAGGCATAAAAAATTTATGGTTAAAATCCACTTTTTGGGGTGCCCGTTTTCTCTGACGCGCAGTGTACATCCCTGTCGCACTACAGTTTTAAGTTTTTCGAAACCACATTAATAACTCTTACATTATCGGTGTTATTTACATAACGTTCTTGTAATAAATAGATTAGATGTTCTGGCGTACCCATTTCTGTAAGTATATGCCACATTGTATCCCATTTTACGTTATCGAAGGCCTTGGAGTAGTCAACAAAGCACAAATATGTTTCTATGTTTAAGTCTCGAGATTTTTCGTTATTTTGACGAATATTAATAATGTCTCTTGTTCCTCTACCTGGGACGAATCCGCACTGTTCTTGGGGAATTTGCGGTAAGATAATTGATTTTAATCTTTCATTGATCATTGTTAGTACTACATACTTTGCTCGCGTGAGATATCAACGCTACTGTACGGTAATTACTGCAATCTATCGGATAACCTTTTTTTATATAATACCATTATAAGAACCATGTCGCTATAAATAATTGTAGACACTATATGTGACATAACTTAGATTTGATAACCTGTAATAAGTCTTCCTTTTATATTTTTACCTATTAAAAAGGACTCAAATTTTCTAACAATTCGTGGTTTAAATCACAATAAAGTAAGTAAAATAGTTGTAAATTCATTTCTATGCTAGAACTCAAATAAAAATAAAATTCAAATGTGCTTTTCCAAGGCGGAAATAAAGACAAAAAAAGGCTTTAAAGAATATGATCAAGTTAAGACCTTTATTTATCTAGAAATTTCAAGATGTAGTTTGTATCGTGGAAGAGATGCAGCTGGCGATTATATCGTTCTAATTCCTCCATTCACAGTCGTAATGCTCTGAATAATCATAATCTCACGAAGGCCTGAGTGGTAGACAAACATCGAATGTTAACAATGAGAATACACAAGGCCGAGACGACAGTAGCAGGCAAATACTGCGGTCCGCATTCCGTATCGAATTCTAATATCTAAAACTCTAAAAGCATCAGCGGAACGGATTGAGATACATCAAGCTTTTATTTATTTACTATATCGAACTGTAATGGGCATTTGTAAAGAAAGTGAATAAGATTAGGTGTCAAGATAACAAATAAATGAGTAAATTGTTTAACAATTCTTCGTTTAATTCTAATTGACTCATTAAATCTTCTGTACTTGACACTCTTGACAGGTATTTTAGAAGAGGTTGTGAAAATTACTTAGTTTTAAATGTAAAAATTACCACACGAACTATTCGACGGGGTATGTGACCTCACTCATTCTTACCCTGCTTAAGTTCGAAAATAAATACAAATCCAAACAAGCTATTTTTTGTAAAGGTATGGGATTAGGCGCAAACTTTCGGCTCCAATGCTATTTATATGCATTCATTTTTTTCGAATCATGAGAAAACTAATAAGTATTTTTGAAAAGTTTAAACGCAGAATGAAAGATTACGTTATTACCGAGGGCCGAAAGTCCCTGAAAACTTCTGTAATGTTTATTTTAATAAGTTATAGGGGTGAAAAAACATAGAAAATGTAGTGTGATTTTTAGTTTTAAATATCTCATTCAAAAGAAACTTTTTATTTATTCTAAGGGACCCTCGGCCTCGGTAATAATTTAGTCTTTCATTCTGCGCTTAAATTTTTCAAAAATATTTATTAGTTTTTTCAGGATTCGAAAAAAATGAACACCATGTCCGTGGTGATATTTTCCAAATCGAACATTCGCCATATTTGTTATACAACGCACTCAGTCGAACAGAATCTGGTGACAAGAAAGTGGCAAACAAGGCTACTAAATATTTGACTGGCTTCAGGAATATTTTGAGTTGTGTACTAAATAATATTGATATTTATTGTGACCAACTCCAATTCAGCCGAATTCGGGAAAAGGCTAAAAAATACCTAAAATCCGGGACTTTTCGATCAAAATCGGGCTATTTTTTTTAATATAGAACTTTAATATCATTTTATTGATTTTTTAACATTTTTATGTTGACAAAAATTTTTTTGATGGATGGATTGTAATATTAATTACATTTTTGTTAGTTTGTATCATTGTTGTATCATTTTATAGTCGTTGATATAAATTTAATTTTTTCTGAATTTCTTTACGAAAAAAAAAAACAATTCTACAACAATATACATATATTTGATTATAATTCACTACAATGTGTTTTTCCAAATTTTTTACGAGGAAAAATTTTCTTTGATCAGATAAAATATTTTTATAACTTGAAAAACTCCTTTTAACATTAACAGAAGTAATTGGGGCGTATTTAAAATAACTTGTTAAAGCCGATAATTCTGCACCAAAATCAATTTCAAAATTTCCATTAAAAATTTCGAGTATGTCCTCAAAAGTTTTAAAGCCGTTTAAAGACGGGATCTGATCTAAAGCATGAATATTTCAATTTCCGTTAGAAAATCGTAAAACTATGGTTAAAGGTGTAAATTATCTTAGCAATAGGGGATTTAAAAGAATCACCAGAATTATAGGTACCTACTAAATTGGGATACAAATTGTACTAAACGTTGTACTAAATATAATAAAAGTAAATAAAATTCGGATTTCCCGGTAAACCATCCTTCATCATTTTAACATCCTACAATCATTTTATTGGTGAATATTAGTGAATATGAATTTGAAAAGGTAGAAACATTTTAAATATCTTGGAGTCTCAGTTAATGGAACTAATGATAGAAGTATCGAAATTAATGAAAGAATCCAGGCCGGGAACAGAACCTACTGGAAATACAGTAACTTCCTCAAAGATAAGAAGCTTACTCAGAATACAAAACTGAAAATTTACAAAGCAGCAATTAGACCAGTAATCACATATGGTGCTGAAGCAATGTGTCTGACACAGAAAGAGGAAGAAAGATTGAGGATCCTAGAAAGGAAAATAATTCGGAGAATAGCAGGACCACTAAACTTAGGTAATAATGAATTTAGAAAACTCATGAACCACGAAGTAAGAGAACTTCTGAAAGGAGAAGACATCGTCAGATTTATCAAGGCACAGAGACTCAGATGGATAGGACATATAGAAAGGAGGAATCCAGAAGCCGTTATCAAGAAAATTTCCAAATGGAGACCTGTGTCAGGCAGACCACGAAGAAGACCCAAAACTAGATGGGAGAACCAGATAGTGGAGGACCTTAAGAAGATGGGAGTCAGAGAATGGGTAACCAGAAGCAAAAACAGGAACGAATGGAGGTAAATTGTAGAAGATGCCAAGTCACACAACCAATTGTAAAACGAAAATGTTAATGCGGATTGATTCACCGCGACAAACGAATCGGAAGAGCCCAAAGAGGGCGGCAATCACTCCGCTAGGAGTGTAGATGCCATGATGATGATGATGACAATCATTTTATTACGGCGTACTATAAGCACTATAAGTACTTTGTGTAAACATCGTGTATTTTCTAAGAAAAAATGAAAAGGCAGTGAATGAACTGTCTCTCTTCAGGTAGTTCTCGAATTAATAGATACGACAGCCTGTGCGGGGAAATATTTTGTGTCGAATTAAAAAATTAAAATTTTTTTTTTGGCTTAAATGTTTTTAAATGTGCACGTTTCTGCATGTTTCTGCATGTGCATGTTTCTTTAAAAATATGCAAAATTTAGTAAAGTTCTCAAAATGCGAAATATGGATGCAATATGCATTTAGCATAAAATACGCTCCCCACTTATCATTGTTATCATTATTTAATATCCATGCTTTTGAATTGTCTTTTCAGAAGACGATAATTAAAATATAGAATCGGGAAAAAGTTCAGAGTTTGAGTTCTCGTAGAATTATAATGCTAGGAAACCATGATTTTTTGGAGCTACGCGCCCATTGACTCTTTTATTCTACACACCAAGGACTACCAGAACCCAAAGTTTCAGAGCATTTAACAGAGAGCCATTTACCATAAGGTTTCTGCGGGGTACTTTATGTAAGCGTTCCATATATATATTATTAAAGAAATAACTTTTTCTCCTTTCTGGAGTATTAGTTTTGATTGTATAGTATATAAATTATTGTAATCACTGAATACATAGTTAGTGAAAAAATAATCATATTAATTAACTGAATTAATAATATAAGCGCTTAAAAAAGTAACGATTATCCCAGAACATTCAAAAGCCATCTCTATGTTATTGATGACAATGTCATTGTCAACTAGTCTAAAAATATTTGCGCCTACGCTCTTAAAACTATATTTCACGAATTTGCTACTCTTTTTGATAAGGGATGAAAGCTTTAACTTAAACGGTTCACTGTGCTGTTGCATCAGCTAATTACGCTTGTATTTGTCGATCTGCGTAAATCTTTCAAGTAATTTCGTGTGTCTATATTTGTGCTGAACATTATTTTATTTCACCTTTTAGTAATAAAATTTTTATTAATTATTATGATCCTCTCCAATATTATGGCCTCGTTTTGTTTTGCACTTCGATTTACATTGGAGGTAACTCAAATGTTTGGAATGTAGTCTCGCTTATTATTATTTTCTTGTCATAATATAATCCATTTAAACCTCTTACTTCTTCGATGCGTGAAAAGAAAATATATGGCGTGATGCCGCCTTTTTTTATTAACAACATGAACCATGAAGGACAAAACATTGTAAACACGGTCAAAATATCAGGCTGTTCGGTAAGAAAGGGCGTTGCTACTAGCCTTATTTTTTTGTTATGTTGGTACACTCTTCATATCAACGTATGTGAAGTTTCATTTGTCAATTCACTATTTGTTTACCAGTTATTTAGTATTGACGTGTCACATTATTATTTTACAATGTAAAAAATCAAGCAGTGATTGGATTTTTAATTGTGAAAGGTTTAAAAGCAAATGCTATATATGAGCTAATGTTGAAAGTGTATAAGGACTCTTCGCCTTCAATTAGTATAGTGGAAATATGAGTTGCTGAATACAAACGCGGTCATACAAGCCTTGATGACGGTCCACGTCAAGGACGTCTAAAACGAGCAACAACTCCAGAAAAAACACAGGATGTCGTATTGGAAAAACGTCGGTTGACTGAAAGAGGTGTCGTTTCTTTTGTTACTTTTGTTTCTGTTTATTGTTTTTGTATGTACATGTACATATTCGTTAACTAGTGTTTTCTTTAACTCTTGTTTAACTCTTTTGCTCTTCCTACAAGTCTTATTTTCATCTGTAGAGTAATATGTGTATTTCTTCCAGAACTGTCTTTTGATTGCCTAGATTTCTTTGTTTACTCTATTTCTCACAGGTTTATAATAATTATCATAGGTCATAGATTATTGTTTGACTTCTTAGCTGAAAGTAATCTTTGTCTGCTGGAAACGTTTTAATATCTTCGTTAAACTGTGTTTTCATATTGAAAATTCCATTTTTGGTCACTTTTCGTTGACCTAGTGTCTCCTCTGCAGCCGTTTAAGTTTAAGTTTAAGTTCCTGCATTAAATTTCGTAACGATAGAACTACTACAGATAGTTTAGGAGTAGATCTATAAAACACCAACTAACTGTGGCATTTCTGTCGTTACACATTCGGGAACCCACGTTGGGCGCCAATGTGTAACAACCACAGAAAGTTGGAGCTAATGAAAGAAACTTAAATTAACTATGGGAGCCTACGGTTATCGCATCTCCTCGCACAGTCTCTCAGGTATAAGTTCGTCTTGCCTTAATCTAAGAAATGAAAAATGAAATTTAGAATGGAACAAATAAAACAAAATTAACTAACAATATTTATTTAGCATAAAAGGAAGTATGTAATGATATTTAATATATGCAAGCAAACCCTGTCAATAGCTTTACAAAATATAGAACGATACTTATGGCATCGATGGATTGCTTGCTTCTGTGGAGGATGAAGATGGATGTGTTGGATGTGGATAAATGGATGATTAACAGTAGTAGTGTACTTACTCCAAAAAGAAATTGTAGACAAAATAAAATGAATTTTGCAGGGAAACATGAACTTAAATAGAAATAAGATATTATAAAAACACTCTGCCCTTCGATCTTAGGAGGCACTGATTCTGACAAAATGGAAGAGTAGTTGTCAAGTGACAAATGAAGTGCCGCACAGAAGCATAGAAATTAATATATGATTATTTATGTAGTTGTTTTTTGAATACGGATAAGATAAATATAGCAGATTTAGATAAGAAAAGGACGCCAATCTGTTTTGAAGAAAAAACAGTAAAACAAATTAGAAAGTTAAGAAACTAATAAATTCAATAGAAATTGAAAAAAAATTATTTAAATCTTCTTCTTCTTAAAGTGCCGTCTCCTCAATGGAGGTTGGCTACTATTGCAAACTACTCTGTCTTTAGCTGTTCTTATTAGCTGTTTAAAATTTTAGACCTGTCCATTGTCGGATGTTTCTTTGGCACGATAAACTTCTTCGTCCTAGCCCTCTCTTTCCCTCGATGTTTCCTTTCACTATAAGGTGAGCATATTGGTACTTATTATTTCTCAGTATGTGGCCTATGTATATGATGTTTTTATAACTTTCACTGTGTTGAAAAGTTCTTTTTCCTTGCCTATTTTATGCAGCACTTCTTCGTTTGAGGTATGCGATGTCCATGAAATTTTGAGGATTCCATTCTGAGGATTATTTAAATATAAATTAATAAAGATGTGATGTTTATAACGTTACAATTAATTAGATATCCGTTAATATTAAACATTTACTGAATGGTCTCTATATTTATGTTATTTTATAATGTACTACATACATAGTATCGTTAAATGAAAAATAACAAGAATGTATCGCTAATTAATCTAATAGAGAGCCGCTGAATGCATTTCAATTAACTTAATACGAAGTATTTTCATTTTCAGTCCGCCTTTCGGAATTTAATTCAGGGCAAATTATCATCTTATCATCGAAGAAAAGGAATTATAAACTTCTGTCTCTAGAAATGTAGATTTTAATTTCCATTTTAATTGGATAACTTATCTGATTTAACTTATAATCGCCATAGGAATATACTCTTATAAATTCCACAGACAAAAATATCTGACGATTGTTTATATTACCTAAAAAAATCTAATTATGTGTCACTGTTATTGTTATCTTTACGGTTAATCTTTTGGCAACGAGATGACTGTCGTAAAGGCGTAAAGGCTACCTGAAAACTGAAAATAGTGTCGATCTTTACGGATATGTTTAATTAAACTTGTTAATGAGCATAAAAATAGAAACATTAGGGTTATGTTTACAACTATTCGTTAAAAATAATTATTTAATTAGAAAATTAAGATAAAATGAAGCGCTTATTGTATAAGAACAGGTACAGGTAAAGAACAGGTGCACATCAGTACAAATTAAAAATAAGATATACTCGTACATTTTGTTAAACTACAGTTGACGAATGAATGAGTTTATAGCGAAATTTGTCTCGCCTTGCCATACGCGAAATATGGCAGGATAAAATTGCGTGAAAATGGAACTAGTCCAGGACTTGTTACCTTTATACAGTAATTCTTGTGGCGCTACCATCGTTTTATACGTACCATCGTTTTTCTAAGTTCTAGACTTTAGAATATGATGGCCAGTCTGTTTAGTCCTGTCGCCAGGGGGGGGGGTACAACGGCCTCGTTAATTCAGATGGACTTACTCAAGTTTTTTTTATGTATTTTGACCCGTAGAACACGAATTTTTTGGGTAACAGTTGATCCGGATGTCGATAAGATTGTTATAGACCAAGAACTTGAGGAATCAAATAACAGCGATTTTTGGCAAAACAAAACAATATTTTGTATTTTTTGGGCCATTTTAAGTAAAAAATATTTCTATAAGTTTTTTCGTAGGATGCACAGTTTTCGAGATAAACGCGGTTGAACTTAAAAAAAATCGAAAAATTGCAATTTTTGAACCCGAATAACTTTTGATTAAAAAATAAAATAGCAAGTCTGCTTACCGCATTTGAAAGTTTAAGTCAAATTATATCGGTTTTGATTATTTGCATTGGTAAAAATTTATTTTTTTATTGTTTAACAAAGCTATAAACACGTAGGGTTTCCCGTGCTTTTACATGCGTTTTAACGCATGTAACGTAGAAATAGTCTTGATTGCACTAGTACCTATTCTACCTACTCGTTCGATTTTAAATGAGAAATCATAGAAACATCACTCACGCACTAGTTGTTTGTAGCTTTGTTTAACAATAACACAATACATTTTTAGCAATGCAAATAATCAAAACCGACATAATTTGACTTGAACTTTCAAAGGCGCTAAGCAGAATTGCTATTTTATTTTTTAATCAAAAGTTATTCGGGTTTAAAAATTGCAGTTTTTCGATTTTTTGAAAGTTCAACCGCGTTTATCTCGAAAACTGTGCATCCTACTAAAAAACTTGTAGAAATATTTTTTGCTTAAAATGACCCAAAAAATACAAAATATTGTTTTGTTTTGCCAAAAATCGCTGTTATTTGATTCCTCAAGTTCTTGGTCTATAACAATCTTATCGACATCCGGATCAACTGTTACCCAAAAAATTCGGGTTCTACGGGTCAAAATACATAAAAAAAACTTGGGTAAGTCCATCTGAATTAACGAGGCCGTTGTACCCCCCCTGGCGACAGGACTAGTTTAAAAAATACTGATATGGAACTCGTCACGGGTACAAGGAAAATTAAAGATAATTTTGTCATATCAAAAAGAAAAGCATTTAGCTTATTCAAGTGAGAGTCCTGCAGTTATAATATCACTAGAGTTGAAAATGTCTTTGCTTTGATTTTATGGTGAATAAAATTAATTCATGAGTTTTTACGCTCAATAAGTTTTTGAAGCTATACTTCTTTAGGCGCGATAGGGAGTGAACGCGATTTCATCAAAAATGTTGGTCCTGGGCGCAGATGCGTCATACGTTTGCTCTGATTGGGTTTTCAAATGAAACGTCAAAAATTATCCAATATGGCGGCTATGGGTAAACAAATGTGTTTTAGTTTTATCGCCCACCGCCACTAAAGTCATTCATCATTGTACTCATTTGCCCTCATCTGCGGCATTAAAGTAATACCTTATTGTACTTTACCTGCCGCGATTATTAATCAAATTAACCGAGATTGAATGTAAGTGGTCGATGGCAGTAATCGATTATTTATTTGAGTGAACTTAAAATTTATTTACTTTAATTATTAAAAATATTATACAAAATTTACGTTATTATGAATTAAATTTATCTCAAAAAGTGAAATTCCGTAGTATTTTGTAATTATATTCATATAAAATAAATCAAAACTTTATTATCGACTTAGTAATTATTCATAATTCATTCTATACATGAAGGGAAAAACAACTGCGGAAGGATACAGTTCATTAACAATGACGTAACTATTAACGGTATTTTTAATTTTTGAATTATTTTAAGTATTTAAGTTAGTTTAAAAGTTAAATAAAAATGCAATAAACTGTTTAAAATATATTTATTTCGTTGAAATCTTAATAATAGAAGTACAACTTCTTACGTGCGTACAAAGTACACACACTCTTTTTTTTAAATTACTATGAGTAGTAACAACAAAATATTCAATAAGACAACAGATGGAGCACGCATATTGGGATCACCATAAGGTAGTCCAGATGGGCATACGGCTTCCAATAGTGCCGGATTCTTACCGGGTAAAAAAACTTCCAGTCTTTACACTCTTCTAAACTTTACGCTTAGTGTTTTCTGTCTCTTATTTTTTTTGTAGTACAAACATTTTGTATAGCGCAAAGGACAGAAAACAATATTATTAAATGGTTTTCGTTCATGGTTATCAAAGTAGATGGCGCCTTTTAACGCTAACCAATTGAGTGGGAAACAGTTAGGAAACATTCGTTGGTTCTTAGTGTTTCATTTTCTATGTTGTCCCAGCGTATGATGAGACCATGGGAGGCCGAAATTACATAATAACGCTGTGTTGATTACCAATACATACCTGTGAGATTGACAAATTGTGCTCCTAGCCATATCCTGTCTTTAATACATAAAAGCGACAGCAATCTTTTGCTAGAAGATGTAAACTTTTACCTAAGGACCCGAGCAAACTTCGAATATAATACATAGAATGCAAATTACGGCCTGTACACATGCGGGCGCTTAACGCCGCGTTTTACCTGATAATCCCTAAGGCCGCTTTTCAAGTTACCAAGGAACAAAAATGGTATCGTACACATGCAAGCGCCTGTTTAACAGGTAAACCGCGGCGTTAAGCGCCCACATGTCTACAAAGCGTTAGTTGCCATAAAAACTTTTATTTTCAAACAAAGTACATATTACGTCTTCTTCATATTTTTTTAACATTTCTTACTAACGTGGCTCTTCATTATCTTAGCGTACGGTCGTAACTTTTTAAAAATACTGTTTTTTTTATTTATAATAAAGATGACTATTTTGTAATTGCTATAAAAAAATAAAAAATCTAAGAAGTTGAGTTCTATAATTTAATTAGAAATTAAAATAAACTTTCATTTAGACTAAAATGACATAGCGAGAAGTTGTTACACAAGTGTTAGTGGAACTTGAAGTGCATATAATTTCTCCGTTCTAGACAGTTGAAATTAGACTGTGAGCTGTTTCATTAAGGGGCCACCCGCCACACTTTTTCTTTTTCGGTTTGTAATTAAGAATCTGATAATTAAAAAAGTTTTTCGCGACCCTCATTTCATACCGGAAAAAGTATTAATAACCTTTCAGTGGCTGGCTGGTAGATAATATCTTCTCTTAAGTACCCTACTGTGATAAATGTTCTCTACAGGATGAAACGTATAGAGCAGAAGTCGAAGAGATAGCAGTGAAATATCTTTTTAAATATGATTTTTGCATTTTCATAACTCGAGAAAAAAATTGTAATATACATTCAAAATTGAATCACATCAAATATGTCTTGTTAAATTTAGTTTAGAGAATTTTAAGGATTTCCTTATTAAATAGTTAAACGAATATAAATAATACTTTAGACAGCTATAGTAGATTATAGTAGGGGAGCATTGTTGATTTTGCAGTTACTAAAGCTTCATGCCCAGATAACACAAAGACATCTTAAAGAAATCTAAAAGATAACTGATTAAAGATGTTTTAGTAGTTTTAGACGTCTTAAAGATGTCTTTTTTGTCTATTATTAAGGTGTTTAGGATAGCTTTCTTTTTAATTTTTTATAAAATATTTTAAATGAACTTTTAATAAAAATAATTAGGTTCTAAAAATACGTTTATTAGTCCACGTGGTGAGACCGCTCCCGTCTGAAAAAAAAAAGAATGTGTGTGTACTTTGTACGCACGTAAGAAGTTATACTTCTATTATATGATTTAAACGAAATTAATATACTTTTTATTTATATTTTATTTAAATATTAAACTAATTTATACTTACTACTTCTCAAACATTTTTATTAAAACAGTGCCAAAAATTAAAATAATAAAAGAATAAAACACACACAAACACATTAAAAATGCCACAAATGATTTCTGAACATTAATTGTCGGAAATTTTTTTAACTAAATACGTATTTTTTGAAAATAAAATTATATAATAAATATACTTACAATCATAAAATGTATAAAAAAAATAAAAAAATAAAAGTTTTTATTGGGATTCGAACCAGCTATCAGCGCGGTTGGTATATTGGGGTTCATTCGCCTTAAACGCTTCGCCACGGAGGCAATGTGTCATTATGTGCAAAGATCGACTAACTAAACGGATTAATCTTTTGACATTTTTGAATTAAATAAATTATTTTGATTTTGAATTGAAATGATTTAGAATTGAAAAAATACAACAAAACATAGAGTAAGAAAACAATATATTAGGTGAACATTGATAGAAATTTTGATGGTAATCAAATTATGTAAATAAAAGTATTACATACTATGTATTTTGGTAGGTTCAAATAGGTAGGTACCTATGATACATTTACAATTATTACGTTCCTATTGCTTTTAAAAACTATTTAAATGTCACTACAATTATAAACTTTTTTGTCTCTGTCCTCACAACAATAAAACTAATATATTATACATTTGTTTACCTTCATATTGAACAATTATTTATTATTGACAAATCATTTCAACACCCAATCAGAGCCCGTATAACGACTAATACCATACTGTCGGTGTGCGCATGCGCGCAGATCAATATAAATTCACCCTCAATCTCAATCGCGCCTAAAGAAGTATAACTTCAAAAATTTCTGATTCGGTTTCTTTGTGGATTCCTATTTAAAAATGTCCCCTTTAAACAAATCTGAAGGGTGCCGGGCGGAATTTTTGGGCAGAAATTGTTTAAACAATTTTTTTAAACAAATACAAAAGATCATGTTTTTGCTCTGGAACATATATTTTTAGATTTTTTGGGTCAATCCAAACAATAAAGGTATCTTGTAATTTTTCTCAGAAATTGATAGTTTTGGAGTTATAGGCGATTTAAAATCTGAAAAATGCGAAAATCCGCATTTTCGAGGCTTAAAAACTCATATTTAAATTAGTATATTTAAGGTTCCCATATACTTAGATTGAAGACTAAACATTCAGCTTCAAAATTCTGAAGAGTGATCCCGTCTAACTGTAATTTATACCGTTGTTTTTTATTTGTTAAATATGCGTGTTTATCCGATTTTTTTTGCCGGTGCGGCGCGCTCCATTTCAAAAATTTCCTATTTTCATCCTAAAAATATTTTTTCTAGATTCTTTGGGACATTCTAAATAAAATAGGTTTCTTGACATTTTTCTCAAAAGTTAATAGTTTTTAAGTTATAAGCGATTGAAAATTCGAAAAATGACACAAAACGCATTTTTGGATTTTAAATCGCTTATAACTTTAAAACTATTAACTTTTGAGAAAAATGTCAAGAAACTTATTTTATTTAGAATGTCCCAAAGAATCTAGAAAAAATATTTTTCGGAAGAAAATAGGAGATATTTAAAACAGAGCGCGCCGCACCGGCAAAAAAATCGGATAAACACGCATATTTACCAATTAAAAAACAACGGTATAAATTAAAGTTAGACGCGACCACTCTTCAGAATCTGGAAGCTGAATATTTAGTCTTCTATTTAAGTATCTTGAAACCTCAAAAATACTAATTTGAATATGAGTTTTTAAGTCTCGAAAATGCGTATTTTCGCATTTTTCAGATTTTAAATCGCCTATAACTCGAAAACTATCAATTTCTGAGAAAATTTGCAAGATACCTTTCTTGTTCATAATCACCGACGAAACTCAAAAATATATGTTCCGGAGCAAAAAAAGGTGATCTTTTGTATTTGTTTAAAAAAATTGTTTAAACAATTTCTGCCCAAAAATTCCGCCCGGCACCCTTCAGATTTGTTTAAAGGGGACATTTTTGAATAGGAATCCACAAAGAAACCGAATCAGAAATTTTTCCAGACGGGAGCGGTCTCACCACATGGACTATATTGCTATTAAAATTTTACATGTACATGTAGAATAAGCTTTACCAATTATCAGATTTGCAATTCTGGTATCACAAAACTTTTGTTTACCTTTTTGTCCCAACCAATTGTACTTAAAGCTTGCTCATTGCTAATAATTAATTTTCCAACTCTTGATACAAAATCATAGGCTTTTGATCCTCCTACTTTAACAAGCTCCGATACCTACCTAAAAAATATATTTTTAAGAGCATATTGTTAAGGTAAGCTGTTGAATTAAGAGACATGCATTTACACTTGACAACAAAGTTAATTTTTTACTTTAATAATATAACAATCTAAATCTAAACTTACTGCATTATTAAAATCTGTAAGAGTCTTCTGAATATCCCTCCAATAAAACCATATCTTCATCACAAGACATGGGAAATAAAACTGAAGTCACTGATGTGAAAAAGCTTTTAGCTACCAGCTCTTGTCTTAAATGTTTTACTAACCTAACCTAACTTTTAAATTCGTAATTATAAATTATTTTTAAGAAAAAATGTCTTAAATATGATGTTTAAAAGATATGTTAAATTTGGCGTTTTAAAGATATCTTAAATTTGGCGTTTTAAAGATATCTTTTAAAAGTCTCAAGAAATTAGGACCATATTTGGTTGTAAATAAGATATCTTAAAGATGAGCTGTGCTATATGGTTGGAGACCTATTGGGCTGTGAAGATTAGGTCCTAAAACCAAAAAAAGTTAAGTTTTCCATATTAGTGGGGATTTTTCATTTTTTAATTTAATTTTCCATTTCCAAAAATCGTTCGATTATTATAAAAGTTACTTATTTTTACGTAAGGAATCCAAATCTTCAATAAAAAGTGCGGGTTCCTATTTAAGATGTTAAAGCAATTCCCTACCTCACCTCCGTGGGGGTCATGTTTGGTGTCATTCGATAGAGTTTTGAAAAATATTGAACACGTATTTTTCAGTTTTTCAATCTAATGTTCATTTCGCGAAATATCGCAGGATCCCTATTTGAAATTTTAAAGTTACCCCCTACCCTCCTCTATGAGGGGTCGTGTTTGGTATCATTCCATAAATTTTTGAAAAATATTGAACACATATTTTTCAGTTTTCGATGTGATGTTCATTTGGCGAAAAATTCGCTTTTTATGTGAAACTTTGTGACTCACCCATTTCCGCACGTTTCCAAAATCGTCAGATTTTTGAAATATGTATACACTGTACTTCATGTACTTAACTTACCTTTCCTTAATCGTACGTTTTCGAGTTTTTCTAAGGATAGATTTTTTTACGGACTGCCCCCCAACGCACGCCCCTGTATTAAGAGTCCATATATGGTAGGGGTACATTTACAGCGTACAAGGTTCCTCCCCATGTGATTTTCTGACGCGCTCGAGTAACTCGCAAAATCCCCGCTTAGGCACCCCTACCATCGTACCATCACAAGAAGGCATTTAACTCCATATAAATTTGGGCAATCCTCAATGCGTTAAGCAACAATTGAGGGGAACATACCACCGTCCTTACTCCTCTATTTGACGCCATTCGGCTTATGTAGTCATTTCATTCTACTCTTCTGATTCTTACCCAGTTATTAACGTTCTCCAGGTTGATTCTTCTTCGTATATCTGTACTTCTCTCCCATGGTGTCTTACCATTGATTTTTCGAAGGGTTTTTATCTCTACTGTTTCTAGCACTATTTTTGTACTCTCTGTCAGGTTGTTTCTGCCATGTATGTCATTATTGGTCTGATGAGTGTTTTGTAAATTTTGCCTTTCATTTATTTTCCGATATTTTTATTTCCCCATATTGTTTCATTTAGGCAACCTGCGGTTCCGTTTGCTCTATTCGCTTTGTCTTCCACATCTGTTTCTAGTTTTTCGTAGTTAGTGTGATGCCTAGATATTTGAAGTACATCACGTGTTCTATTATCTGACCCTTCGGCTCTAATTTACATCTAATTGGATTTTATGTTATAACCATGCATTTTGTCTTTTTTGGGGAAGTTAACATGTTAAATTTTCTGGCGTTTATACACTAAGAGTCAAAATTAACGCACCAGCTTAAAAATGGGTCATTTTTAATGTCTCATATTTCCTAAACCTGTTGTCCGATTTTAGTAATTTTTTTAATATGTTATAGCTTTATTCTTCAAGAATATCGATGTAATAATATTATTGCTAAAGAGGTAAGTGTCATTGTATACCGGGTGTAACAATGATAGTGTGTTTTTTCCTCAAAGTTTGGAACACCCTGTGGAATATTCTAGCGTATATAAAATATTGAAATTAAAACTCAACTGTAACCTTAAGCTATCTTAACATTTTGCTTTTTGATTCATTCGCTTATGTTGGACAATAAAAAAAGAATGTGTGTGTACTTTGTACGCACGTAAGAAGTTATACTTCTATTATATAATTTTAACGAAGTAATTGTATTCTATTTAAATATTAAACTAACTTTCTTATCTACCACTTTCAAAAAATTTTTATTAAAACAACTAAAAAAAAAATGAATCGTAGAGGATTGGAACCCGGGACGTTTCGAACTCTGACCGAACGCTCAACAACTAGACCACCGAGGTCATGTGATTGACACGTACGTTTCGGATATAATTATGAGTGCAGCTGATCTCACTACTACCAACTTTGTTAAATTTCGAAACAGTAATTTCACTTTTATTTAATAATGGTACGGTAAACAATCCTCATTTTTTAATATGTTATTCCTTACAAAAATACCTTTAATTTAAGCACAAATAATTAAAAATCGTAAATTTGGGTCAAAAGTTATTAACTTTTTAAGAATTCCCATAAGAGCCCATGTTAAAACTTAACTTTGACCCTTAATAGTAATTAAACGGCACGGTAAAACATTTTTTAAAAAATCAAGTCTTACAGCCGGTTTCCGAAAGGACGATCATCTCAAAAATTATGTAATCGATGGTTAATCGTTGATCAAATGCATTTTGAGTTTCAATAACACCAGTTAAACGGGAGTTCAATAACAGTCGATCATATGATTTAACAAACGATTAATCGTTAGTTAACAGCCGATCATAAGTGTTTTGAGTTTCCGAAACGCTGATTAACCAATTTCGCATGTCACACGGCGACCAAAAGGAACTGTCACCTAATTTGAGGTTATTGGTTGATTAAAGGGCTGTTAATGTTTATAAATAGTTGTTTAGAGTTATTAAATAGAGTTTTTTAGTTATTATATAGGTTAAATAGTTATTAAATAAAGGGTATTTTAGTGTTTACTTAAAATTATTAGTGAGAAGAACCAATAAAGAATTGGAAGAACTATATCAAGAGCCAACGATTACGACGACGATCAAAGCACAGAGAATAGGATACTTGGGGCACATAGAGAGAATGGGAAGTAAACGAATGCCAAAAATGGTACTTTCACGAATACCAATACAAAAGAGGAGGAAAGGCAGGCCAAGGAAAAGATGGAAGGACAGTGTATATGAAGACTTGAAGAAAAGTAACATTGAGAGATGGAAAGAACTAGCATTGGACAGAAGGAGATGGAGAGAGGTGGTGAAGGAGTGTGTAAAAAGACTGAAGTGTATTTAAATAAAATTTATAAGTTATGTAAGTTATATTAAGTTATTTACCATATTATTTATGTAATCAGAAATGTAAACATTTTAGCCCTAGGCCTACAAGGCCTGTTGCGCTTAATAAATAAATAAATAAATAAATAAAATTATTAGTTATTTAATTATAATTTAATTTTTAAAATTAAATATATAGTGTAATTATACAGTGAGCACGTAAAGGTTGGAATAAATTCATTTTTTCATGAATGGGCAATTTTGGAAATAAATCCCGAAACAGGTCAATTTTTATTTTTAAGTTACGACTTTTTGGCCTATATGTCATACTAGTGACGTCACCCATCTGGGCGTCATGACGTTATCCATGACTTTTTTAAACGAGAATAGGGGCCTTGTGATAGCTCATCTGAAAGGTAAGTTAATTCTCTATTCAGTAATATAAACAATAACATAATTATTTATAGAGGCTGTCCAAAAAAAATTTTAATTAAATTTATTAACATAAAAAGAAGAATGTCTGTAATTTATTTAATTCAAAATACATTTTACTGCTATCAGAATACAGGAAAAAATGTTTATTTGACAAATAAATATTGTTTTTTGCTTAAATTCAATATTAAAGCAGCCACCCACCTGCCTCTTGACACTTTGAACATTTAATTTAAGCGAAAAGCAAAGAATATTTTTCAAATAAACATTTCTTTCTGTTTTCTAAGAGCAGTAAAGTGTATTTTGAATTAAATAAATGACATATTCTTCTTTTTATGTCAATAAATTTAATCAAAAAAAATTTTTTTGGGCAGCCTGTATAAGTAATTATGTTAATGTTTATATTACTGATTAGAAAATTCAATTACCTTTCAAATGAGCCACCACACGACCAATATTCTAATTTAAAAAAATCATTGATGACGTAATCACGCCCAGATGGGTGACGTCACTAGTATGATAATAATGCCAAAAAGTCGTAATTTAAAAATAAAAATTAACCTCTTTCGGGATTTTTTTCCAAAATCGTCCATTCTCGAGAAAATTAATTTATTCCAACCTTTACATGCTCACTGTATGTTGGTGCTACAGAGGAGCATTAGTTCAGCTCTACTTCAACATATTGTGTTAGTGTGAAAATAAAAAAATAATGTTTAATTTTAAATATTTAATTTAGAATTACTACTTACCTTTTGTTAAATAATTAAATAAAATAAGTACTCACTACATGGCAAGTAAGCAGATGCACCATCTGCAACTGTTGTATAAAGATTAGATTTGGTTGCCAATTAAATCCAACATTGGGATATGCAATATGATATCTGCTTGATATCACATACAATAGATGACATGAAGAACGTGATAAGGAAGCTGGAGGGAAAGGCAGATGAGGTTGGTCTTAAAATCATCACTAATAAGATAGTAGAGATGAGAATAGGAATAAGTGAGCATGGTAAACTATACATCAATCAAGAAGAAATAAAACAGGTTAAAGAATTCTGCTATCTTGATAGTATAATAGTGCAAAAGTTGGAGTCCAGGCAAACATTAAACATAGAATAGGAAAAAGAACAACAGACAACAGGCCTTTGAAATCCTCTCATATCATATCTCAACATAAATTAGCCAAAACACATTTAATAGTATCATCAAATCAATACTACTATATGTGAGGGATACTACGATATGGGAGTGAGACATGAACAATATCAGAAGGAAATGCAAGGAAGAGTTTTTGTAAATAGATTCCCACAAAATATTCTGAAGATGTATTGGCCCAACACCATAACAAATGAAGAATTGTGGAATGCATTAAGACAAAGAAGCAGAGGATGAAGCTAGTAGGTAATAACTCATTCTAACAGGTGGGTAAATAAACTTTGAAAAACACATTCTTTATTAATTTTATTATTTAAAGAAATTACAATTTTTATTTAAAATTACTTTATTAGGTACATACCTAACCACTATTACCGAATAATTTATTGAGATCGAATTTTTTTATTTGAAGCTCTACTTCTAAAATTTCTTTTTTTCTTGTTGAAAAATACTATCTTACTTCTTTTTTCTAGTCTTGCTGTTTCAATTTTTTTTGTAAAAGATACATTAAGGGTTTCGCTCCCTACATCTTTTACTTTTTTATTTTTTGAACGAGCCTGAGACATCTTGGCTGTCTTCTTGGGCAGGACAGCAGTTGTCGTGGGTGTACTGAGCAGCACAGTGGAAGTAGAGGGTACATTGGACGTCTGCTATGTGTCTTCCAATTGTAGGTAATCTACTTCCACTTGACTGTCTTGTGCAACTATAAAAATAAAAAAAATTTCAATTGTTTTAGATGTACCAGATAGTTTTTTCTTTATAAAAAAAATCTTTCTCGAATTAGGTAGGTAGTTACTTTTATTTATATACTTTAGCTATCTTAATAGCTAAGTTAATAATCTACCTTAATTTAGAATTGGAATAAATAATTATAATAATTAATTCATATTAATAATATTTATTGATATTAATTCTCATATTTTGAGTTTGCTTAAATTTGGTTTACAAAAGATCTTTTTTTTGTTTAATGATGTCTATAGATAGGCACAAGGTCTGGCTATGGGGAACCGCTTATCACCCTTGTTCTCAGATTTATTATTGATCAACATAGAAATAATATCTTTAACAATCAAACTTTAAACAATAATACCTTTCAAAAAATCTTAAATTGACTTAGAACTGTAGGATACAATATCCAATTTAGATGGAAATCTTTCAGATGCCAAAAACATTCTAGATTTACTCAAAAACTTACATCCGGATGTACATACTTTGGAAACAATGGATAAACTTAAGTTAATCTTTAGAAAACCGACTAGACCGACTATACCATACCTCCCTCTTCTAATCATCCTTTTTAACAGAAGGTGGCTTCTTTCTATTGCTACATCCATAGAATACGTAAACCTAGCATTATCAGATAATAGTTTTAAATAGTTAAACTAATGGTCACTGTACTACATTTGTGGATAACGTGCTGAACAAAAAAATGTTCTAATTCAGAAGTTTTGTACAGATCAAGACCATATACAGGTTATTGTTCAGATAATATTGGAAATATTGATCAAGCTTTATATATATAAATAAATTTAAAATTAGTTACCTTTATTTAAATAAATTAATAAAATAAGGACTCACCAGATGTGAAGAAACCAGATGCACTGTCACAACTGTTGGGTAAAGGTTGGATTTGATTGCCAATCAAACTCAACATTTGTGCCCCTACATCTGTGAGACGAGGCCTAAATGTGCCACCACCTGTTGCAAGTATGTCTTTCTGAAAACAATTCATTAGTTCATTACTGATTAAGAAATGAAAGGGTTAAAATCAAAGTGGTGTAAGTCATATTCTTGAAATGATGTAAGCCCTATTTTATAATCTTGATATTATATACACAGACCTCTTCAGAGAAAAAGTGGTGTGTAAGTTTTTACTGTAAATACTTACACCACTTTTCCTGATGAAAAAATGTCTATTTATCAAAGTTATAAAGCAAGACTTCCATCATTTCACAAATATGACTTACACCTCTTTGGCGTTAACACCCTCAAATACTAAACTTCTATTGTCTCAACACTAGGTTAGTTCCCATCATAAAATTAGTTTCATTGGATTATATTTTTATAAAAATATTCCACTCAGAAATAGTGTAATTCGACTGACCTGGTGTTAAGAGCTTTAAATTTAAGTTACCTACTTTGTCCGCAGTTTGGTCTCTCTTCAACTGGTCCAAAACCTTCTGCTCATTATATTTTTGAATCTGCAATGTAATTAATCCATATAGCTCTAAATCAACCGAAAGTTTTATACACTTACATTTTCCTCTGCTACTTTTTGGCTAGTGACCCTTTTTAAGTTTATATATGCAGTGTTCAGCTGCTTGGGAGTTCTGGGAAATTCAGCGCTATTTTTTCCCAGGTTTCATTGTTTTGGTTGGTGGACATAGCATTGGTACATTATTTGTTTTCAATTTAATATGCTTGTATCTGAAAACAAAAATACAATTAGAAATTTGTTCTGTAAGTTAGAAAATTTCGTACTTACTTTCCAATTATTTCCAACAGCAAACATTTCTCTCTCTCTCTCAGTATAATTTTTGCGTGGAGGATTTCCGTTGGTATTGCTCATTTTTAATATATTTTTTAATTATATAAATTATGTAGTTATAACTGCATTCGCTCTCGCGAGATTTTTTTTGACACTGACGTTAGTAATTTCTTTTTTGAAAAATTCAGTTGTCAGAAGTGACTGGAAATTACTACAAAACCAACGCACCTGCTCATATCCAATATTATTAATAGTAAACAGACATAAAAATAACATAAACCTTACGCCAATCAATATTTATTTATTTAAACCATTATAATGTATTGATAGCAAATGAGAAAATTATTTATTATACAAAATAAAAATATTTTGTAGAAATAAACTTCACAAAATTTTATTAGATTAGTAGACACTCCCACTATTTCTAATAATTCTTCTTTTTTTAATGAAAGATTAAATTGATTTGAGTTGATTTTAGCAGTTAATAGTGTGAGGTAGGAATTTTTGTGTTGTACGTTTCCTATTCCGAATGTCTCAAAAAAAATCTCGCGAGAGCGAATGTAGTATATTTACTATGGATTGAAATTTTTTGGTTATAAAATGAAATTTTGAAGGATGACAGCCGATTGTGACAGTATCGATACCAAATCGTATGTCAGATAATCGATTTTCTACGATCATATAATTTTAAGATGATCGACGTTTGAGAAACTCGTCACTGGTTAACAGTTGATCAAATCTAACAGCTCGATTAGATGATCGAAGATTTGAATAACGTTTCGGAAACCGGCTGTTAGTTTTTTGAAGTAAACTAGGTATAACATACTAAAATTTCATGCAAATCCTTAATTCTTTGCCGAAGGTGTAGAACGTCATTAAACTTGTGATATTTTGAAAATTGATCAAATTATTTTAATTTTGAATTGAAATTATTTAAGTGCACTTTACATCAACAATAAATTGAACAAGAAATTGACAAAGTTATTCAAGGCCAAATTTGACGAGTACAAAATGTATGGTTTGTAAAAGAAAATGAAGGAATTTGATGAAATAGAACAATTGGATATGTTTTATTTTGTCAAATTTCTTTATTTTCTTTTTATTCACGGCAAAATTGAATGTAGAATTGTGTTTTGTATAAGCCAAATTTGACCTTGAATAACTTGTTGTCAATTTCTTATTCAATTATTGTTGATGTAAAGTGGACTTTAGAATTGAAAAAAAATACAACAAAACATATAGTAAGAAAACAATATATTAGGTGAATATTGATGGTAATCAAATTACATAAATAAAAGTATTACATTATTACATACTATGTATTTTGTCAGATCAAACAGGTAGGTTTATACCCATGATACATTAACAATTATTACGTACCTGTTGCTTTTAAAAACTATTTAAAAGTCACTACAATATTATAAACTGTTTTGTTTCTGTCCTCACAACAATAAAACTAATATATTATACATTTGTTTACCTTTACCTTCTCCTCCAAACCACAGCTGTCCTACAGCTGCCATATTGGATAATTTTTGACATGTCATTTGAACATCCAATCAGAACAAAGTTATAATGCGCGTATGCGCCTGGGTGATGCATTAACAATTATTACGTACCTGTTGCTTTTAAAAACTATTTAAAAGTCACTACAATATTATAAACTGTTTTGTTTCTGTCCTCACAACAATAAAACTAATATATTATACATTTGTTTACCTTTACCTTCTCCTCCAAACCACAGCTGTCCTACAGCTGCCATATTGGATAATTTTTGACATGTCATTTGAACATCCAATCAGAACAAAGTTATAATGCGCGTATGCGCCTGGGTGATGCGTATGCGCCTGGTTTTAACATATAAAAATTCACCCTCATTGCGCGTAAAGAAGTATAACTTCAAAAAGTTAGGTACTTTAACAAGTAGCAACGTTTTTCATCAATACAGGGTGTTTCTAAATAAATGCAACAAACTTTATGGGGTAATTCTGCATGGAAAAATAATGACCGTTTGCTTTATATACATATGTCCGCAAATGCGTCGTTTCCGAGATACGCGATGTTGAATTTTTTCTTACAAACTGACGATTTATTTATTGATCTAAAACCGGTTGAGATATGCAAATGAAATTTGGTAGGTTTTAAGAGGTAGTTATTGGGCATTTTTTGGCATACAATTGAATTATTTATTCACCATTGGCGTGCATACGGGTAATATGACCGGGTAATATGACCCGTACGCACGCCAATGGTGAATATAAAATTCTTAGTTGAACTTCAGAAAATGCGCAATAACTACCTCTTAAAACCTACTAAATTTCATTTGCATATCTCAACCAGTTTTAGAGAAATAAATAAATCGTCAGTTTGTAAGAAAAAATTCAACATCCCGTATCTCGGAAACGAAGCATTTGCGGATACATGTTTATAAAGCAAACTGTCATTATTTTTCCATGCAGAGTTACCCCTTAAAGTTTGTCGCACTTATTTAGAAACACCCTGTATTGATGAAAAACGTTGCTAGTTGTTAAAGTACCTAACTTTTTTTATTATCCAACACAAGCGAATGAATCAAAAAGCAAAATGTTATTATAGCTTAAGGTTACAGTTGAGTTTTAATTTCAATATTTTATATACGCTAGAATATTCCACAGGGTGTTCCAAAGTTTGAGGAGAAAACACACTATCATTGTTACACCCGGTATACAATGACACTTATCTGTTTAGCACCAATATTATTACATCGATATTCTTGAAGAACAAAGCTATAAGATATTAAAAAAATCACTAAAATCGGACAACAGGTTTAAGAAATATGAGACATTAAAAATGTCCCATTTTTAAGGTGGTGCGTTAATTTTGGCGCTTAGTATTAAATTGGTGCAGCATACGCAATCAAGATAAAAGATAAAACTACAGAAAGGAGTTAGACAAGGAGATTCTATCTCACTAAGCTTTTTACTGTATCTCTAGAAGATATGTTTCGAACATATCACAATCTTTTTTATGTGAGTCAACTCAAATATACACAGTTTTTTTGAAATTTTTTTTAAATCGATTTATTTTTGAAATTAAAATAATGGCTATTTTCCAGAGAATCCTTAGGTAAGGCTGTATGTAGTGTTTCATTTGTTGGTTCGTACCTATGTTTGAGCGTAACAACCCCTCTATGTACACTTGAGTCCACGAGTCTTTACCGTGCGTCATTAATACCTGGCGAGATAAAACACATAGTTTTTATCTAGCATCATTCTCTTCCACGCATGAAACTAATGACAAACCAGCTACCGCCTGTTATTAAGTAAAAAACACATGTTATTTTTATGAACGATCTAGACTTAGTACATTGAAAAGAGACAGGTGCAAAAAAGACGATTGGGGATGTTTTCACATATTTTAAGTACAATTTCTGACGTTTTGGTTTGTTTAATTTTGTGGCTGTCAGTTTGATGAATTTTTGCTGTTATTTTGTCAAATTTTTGCATTTTGAAGTTTTTTATAGTATACAAACAGTTGTTTTAACAACTAATTTTATATTGGAGTTTGAAATTTTACCGTAAGTTTATGTTATTTTACGATTAAGTTTGACAACGTACAAAGCTAACCTCATTGACACAGTTAAGGAATGCTTGTGTTTAATGTTCCGCCAAAGTGATAAAATAACAAAAAGAAAATATATGTTATTGAATTTTTTTGATAAATTGTTTATTTATTTATTATTCAATGATAATAAAATAATTTATTAAGCTACTTCAAATGTAGCTGTATTTATGCACCAAAATTTAAAAGCAAAACTTAAATTTGACATTCTATTTATTTAACCCTCGTAAGGCAGTGCTTAGATTCTTACCTAAACAATGGTGCGGGGTGCATCTGCACCCCATCCGTATATCCATTTTTTTTATATGTGAAATGTCGGGAAAATTGATTTGAAAGATAATTAGGACTTGTTTATTATACTATGAAACATAATTTTACAAAAAATGTACTCATTTCTTCTTAAAAACAAAATTATTATCGTTGCAGACAAACACATGCAATTTTTCACAGAATGAGCAACACACAGTTTTTACACATAATACAGTTATGCCGGGACTTTCGTTCTTTTTCTCTGACATAAGTAACACAGACCTTGGCCCCCTGCTCTGTTAGCTCCAGGTGGAACATCAGAAACGTCAAATTCAGGATATGAAATTTTCATCATTTGCACCTTACAGTCATTTTTTCAAAAAAGCACGTAAACGCAGAGTTTTAAATGCTGTAATGGGTGGAATGCGTTTAGAATTGAATTTAATGCGAATAAAAAAATGGACAAAAATCAAAAAAATTTATTGAAAAAGATAGATGAAAAAAACGAGGTCTGGGGTGCAGCTGCACCCCGCACCTCCTTACGAGGGTTAGTAACGTCAAATTTTATACTATAACCCGTGATTGGAATAATACCCACTTTCTGTCACTTGCTGTTGCGTTTAGTAAATTTCCGACTTATTTCGTATGCTTTAAATGATGGCGCACGGGTAAAGATTCGTGTACTGTACCGGGACTCTGTAACTTTTATAGCGAAAGCGTAAGCGTGATTTCCGAACGCTTTCATCAAGTTATACTCTGTAAACTGCTGTCGGATGACGCCGGCAACACCGAATGGAGTTCGGAAGTAAAGCGAAACGTGATTATTTGTGGTTTCGTTTCACCACGTTTAGCGCTTAGAGTGACGTATTAAAAGAAGAAATTGACAATTTTACTTGGTTTTGAGGTTGTTTTTTACCACGTTTCGTTTTTTTGGCCGTTGTTGTTTACAAATACATAGTGTACTTGAGTTTTCAGTTTTCACAAATACATTTTTTTAACATAGAAATATATATAATGTTATCCATCAACGCTTGCAATTCATTAAAAAGGTAATGGAATAAATCTTTATTTAATCTAAACAACTCTATGAATCGTAAATCCGGCAAACCAAAATAATCACTTCTATCCCTTAAAAATCTACCTTCTTCACGAAGCAGCCGTAACTGATCCCTACGTTCTTGTTCGTCGAAAATTATTAAATTTATAGGCAACATTTTATTTAATTTCAACAATAAACACTTGTTTTTGTTTACCTTATGCTTTTTTGGAATTATAGGTTAGTTAAATCTGTCAAATATGTAGAATCACATCACATTTCCACAGGACGGAGTTTATCTATGGCATAGAACAAGACAATTATTACAGAACTCTAAAATCTTGAAACGGCGTGCTGTGTTGCCGTTAATTTTTACCCAATCGTTCGTTTCAATTCGGTCCAGTTCGTAGAGTATTGCGATAGTATAGCGAAGCGAAGCCACACAATACAGAGTACGATTCGAACTGAACCGTTGCTTTGCTACGCTTCGCTACGACTTGCTTACGCTTTCGCTATAAAAGTTATAGAGTCCCACTGCTGAACTGTAGATATTATGTAGAATGTTTGCCCAACATATGTTGAATTAGAGTCTTTACAATTTAGGTAATTTATATACCGCATCCCATTAGTAATTTTATTTAAATTTTGAAAAATAATTTCCGGATGTTTCTGATGGCTAATATCATTGATGTTGTATTTTGCCATATTCGACATTTGCTAGAGAAACCATTAATGTGTGGTAAGGATATTAGTATTTGTTTGAATCGGTGACGTTACTTTTATTATTTTGGGTTTAAAATATCTTCTGTAACTTCTTTTCAGATTTCCTATCTAGCCCACAATACCATTCCAATAAATTATCATTCATAATTCATGGTGAACGTGTTAAAATGTTACCTATTGAAAAAGTCCATTTGATCTTAATGTACGAGTATAAGAGTTGCTTATAAATACTCAAAGCTTACACCAATCCGTAGGTAAGAAAAGTAAGTGATAAAATAAATCACCCATAAAATCGATATGTTTATCATCCTCCTCGGTTAACCTGCTGTGTAAGCAGAAAACGTGTATGAAGAAAAGTTAGTTAATTTGCCGAACTGAACATCATAACTCTTTGCACGCGTTCACTTCACTTCGTTTTCTGTGCGAGTGTGTAAAAATGACTAAGTTCTTCTTGCAAGTTTGCAAAACACGTCGATAAATTTTGGACACCCGTTGCTTTTCGCAAATAAGCGCAGATATGGGAGTTGGTGCAAACACTAATAAACTTTATTGTATCCGGCTTGCCAGTTTTGAAACAAAAAGATATAGAGCGGGATTCATTTGAAACAGTACTTTTATTCAAGGATTTTAACAATAAATATCACCTAAAATTATAATGATTATTTCATTCATAGGAGATTCTGACCAATAGAAAGCTACATAAATCTAAATTAAATTGATAATTTTTGATAATCTCCCGTCGTCAAGTATATTACGTCAGATGCCCTTCGTTACTACGAAAAAATACATTCAGTTACATTAATGACAATTAATATTCTAAAAATTATAAAGTGATGACTTTCAACCGTCAAATTAATATTTATAACAACTGTGTGTTTAATTGTACTAATTTGTACTTACATAAATTACCATAAAATTTTGGTTTTGAACAGTTTCATTCATGAAATAATCGCAACAAATTGCACTCGATCTCTAAAATTAATATAGAATTTTAGAGCTCTTGTGCAATTACTACTGATTATTTCATTCATAGGAGATTCTGACCAATAGAAAGCTACATAAATCTAAATTAAATTGATAATTTTTGATAATCTCCCGTGGTCAAGTATATTACGTCAGATGCCCTTCGTTACTACGAAAAAATACATTCAGTGACATTAATGACAATTAATATTTTAAAAATTATAAAAGTGATGACTTTCAACCATCAAATTAATGAAAAGCCCCAGATGCAAAGTTTACTACCTTTTAAACAATTAGAATAATTGAAATAAAAATATAATAAACAATATTTTAAATCCAAGACTTTTCGTTAATAAACTGCTTTCTGGCTGCATCCCATATCTCCGGATTTTACAATATATAATCACAAGAGACGACGAAAGTAGGAGAAAGCAAATAGAGGACGCTTAGGCCACGCATTTACCTTCCCTTCGTCAAGTAAAAGGACCGAAAGACAGTTTCTAAATACTCAAACTGAGTAAAAATGAAAAAGATAAAAAAGATCAAGGCAGGTTTTGTTTATATTTGATTCAGAGTTGGACCACCATCTCCATATGGCTATTTCAGCATCCTTATGCCTCATCGGTGAAGCTCATAAGTCTCAACTCTGAAGGAAATACAAACAATTCTGCCAATTTGGCTAGTTTGGCCTAGGCCAAACTAGTTTATCCTGAAATCGGGTTTGGCCGGTAACATATATACCAATAACGTATGACGTAGATAGATTAATATTATGTTACACATGACGGAAGCTTGAAACAAATGACTGTGAATGAAAAGCCCTATAAGTTCTCCATAAAGGAAGAATTTTTAGAGCCACAAAATAACACTTTAACCAAGTAGCACTATGTCTGAGACAAAATTATTGAATTTTTCCCGAGTGACACTTTGACAGTTTTAATTTCACGAGCCGAAGACGAGTGAAATTATGTCAAAGTGTCACGAGGGCAAAAATTGTATATTAATTTTTAAAAATCGAGTGCAATTTGTTGCGATTATTTCATGAATAAAACTGTTCAAAACCAAAATTTTATTGTAATTTATTTATGTAAGTACAAATTAGTACAATTAAACACACAGTTGTTATAAATATTAATTTGATGAAGATAAAAAAGATCAAGGCAGGTTTTGTTTATATTTGATTCAGAGTTGGACCACCATCTCCATATGGCTATTTCAGCATCCTTATGCCTCATCGGTGAAGCTCAGAAGTCTCAACTCTGAAGGAAATACAAACAATTCTGCCAATTTAAGGCAAACCATCGCAATGCAATGAACCCACCTCTGAGACGCAATTCAGCGACATCTCTCGTATTACGAGGAAAACAACGAAAAGCCCCAGATGCAAAGTTTACTACCTTTTAAACAATTAGAATAATTGAAATAAAAATATAATAAACAATATTTTAAATCCAAGACTTTTCATGCGATGGTTTGCCTTAAATTGGCAGAATTGTTTTTATTTCCTTCAGAGTTGAGACTTCTGAGCTTCACCGATGAGGCATAAGGATGCTGAAATAGCTATATGGAGATGGTGGTCCAACTCTGAATCAAATATAAACAAAACCTGCCTTGATCTTTTTATCTTTTTCATTTTTACTCAGTTTGAGTATTTAGAAACGGTCTTTCGGTCCTTTTCCTTGACGAAGGAAAGGTAAATGCGTGGCCTAAGCGTCCTCTATTTGCTTTCTCCTACTTTCGTCGTCTCTTGTGATTATATATTGTAAAATCCGGAGATATGGGATGCAGCCAGAAAGCAGTTTATTAACGAAAAGTCTTGGATTTAAAATATTGTTTATTATATTTTTATTCCAATTATTCTAATTGTTTAAAAGGTAGTAAACTTTGCATCTGGGGCTTTTCGTTGTTTTCCTCGTAATACGCGAGATGTCGCTGAATTGCGTCTCAGAGGTGGGTTCATTGCATTGCGATGGTTTGCCTTAAATTGGCAGAATTGTTTGTATTTCCTTCAGAGTTGAGACTTCTGAGCTTCACCGATGAAGCATAAGGATGCTGAAATAGCTATATGGAGATGGTGGTCCAACTCTGAATCAAATATAAACAAAACCTGCATTGATCTTTTTTATCTTTTTCATTTTTACTCAGTTTGAGTATTTAGAAACTGTCTTTCGGTCCTTTTCCTTGACGAAGGGAAGGTAAATGCGTGGCCTAAGCGTCCTCTATTTGCTTTCTCCTACTTTCGTCGTCTCTTGTGATTATATATTGTAAAATCCGGAGATATGGGATGCAGCCAGAAAGCAGTTTATTAACGAAAAGTCTTGGATTTAAAATATTGTTTATTATATTTTTATTTCAATTATTCTAATTGTTTAAAAGGTAGTAAACTTTGCATCTGGGGCTTTTCGTTGTTTTCCTCGTAATACGAGAGATGTCGCTGAATTGCGTCTCAGAGGTGGGTTCATTGCATTGCGATGGTTTGCCTTAAATTGGCAGAATTATTTGTATTTCCTTCAGAGTTGAGACTTCTGAGCTTCACCGATGAGGCATAAGGATGCTGAAATAGCTATATGGAGATGGTGGTCCAACTCTGAATCAAATATAAACAAAACCTGCCTTGATCTTTTTTATCTTCATCAAATTAATATTTATAACAACTGTGTGTTTAATTGTACTAATTTGTACTTACATAAATAAATTACAATAAAATTTTGGTTTTGAACAGTTTTATTCATGAAATAATCGCAACAAATTGCACTCGATTTTTAAAAATTAATATAGAATTTTTGCCCTCGTGACACTTTGACATAATTTCACTCGTCTTCGGCTCGTGAAATTAAAACTGTCAAAGTGTCACTCGGGAAAAATTCAATAATTTTGTCTCAGACATAGTGCTACTTGGTTAAAGTGTTATTTTGTGGCTCCAAAAATTCTTCCTTTATGGAGAACTTATAGGGCTTTTCATTCACAGTCATTTGTTTCAAGCTTCCGTCATGTGTCACATAATATTAATCTATCTACGTCATACGTTATTGGTATATATGTTACCGGCCAAACCCGATTTCAGGATAAACTAGTTTGGCCTAGGCCAAACTAGTTTGTCCTAAGCGCGTTAGGATAAACTAGTATGGCCTAGGCCAAACTAGTTTATCCTGATATAAAGACGCACACTTCATGCCAAACTAATTTGGCCTAGGCCAAACTAGTTTATCCTGAAATGTATGTTTTTATATTAGGATAAACTAGTTTAGCCTAGTCGATACTAGTCGATAGTAATTGATTACAGATTGGTTGCTGATTTAAACGTAAGTTGAGAGGACACTATTAAGAATTGTAAGACTTTTAAGTATTTAGGGCAAATGATAAACCGAGATGGCACTTGTATGAAAGATATAGAAATGAACATAGTACTGGGAAAACAAGCCACGAAAGCACTTCATGGAGTGATGTGAAGGAACACTATAAAGGAAACAAAAAAAGGATTTTTCAGGGCATAGTGCTAAATATTACTCTACAAGAGTGGAAGAATGGCCAGTGACAACAATAATACAAAATACAATACGAACAGTTGAATTGGAGTTTATGAGGTGTCTAAAAATCATCAGGTAGAATAGAATAAGAACACAGGAAATATGAAACAGAATAGAAGTAGAATGCTCAATTACAAAAAAGTTGTGGTAGTAAAAGTAGAGCCCTGAAATGGTACGGGCATGTACAAAGAATGCCGGAGCACAGGTGGCCGCAAAGATTACTGGACTGGGACCAGCGGAGAGGAAGACCTGCTGTGAGATGGAAAACTCGCATAGGAAATGCTATGATAGATAGAGACCTCAGAGATGGCGACTGGGAGAACAGAGTGCTATGGAAGACGAAAACGACAAACTCATAATGGGAAAAACCAAGAAGAAAAAAGTAATTCAGCGAACTAGTACGGCTTAATATAAATAATAAATTGAATAAAATACTTTGTTCTTGAAAAAATATTCATGTTTATTAAAATTATAAGTATTCGTAACAAATAAACGATAATATTGAGTTATATTTGCGGTCAGACGGACAGACAGCCTAGGTCAAATTTCTTACTGTTAGTACCATCCTTGGATTATAAGCTTTCATTTGACACCTCATTTGTCATTGTACCTGGTATAATGACGGAGGAGTTGAGTTCACGGACAGACAGACAGACGGACGGACGGACGGACAGACAGACGCAGATAATTCAACGTTTTCACATTTTTTCAAAATTGGTGAAAACAATATTAATTCGTACTCGATTTTATTCGTAAATATATCCTTTCTTTTAATTTGTGGAGAAAACCTCATCCTTTTATTTATTATTTTTTATATTATTTAATTATACAAGAATATATTGATTTATAGCATATATCAATATCTTCATTCGATGTATCATATGATACAATATATCGATGTATAATTTTTTTTGCCATCCCTGTTGGGACGTGATTTGGCAATTCCCCGCATGTAAAAGTCCTTACATGTTCGCTAAATTACTTTCGACTCAGCTAAATTGGTTTAGACTAGGCCATACTAGTTTATCCTGAAGTGTGAGTCTTTATTATATCAGGATAAACTAGTTTGGCCTGGGCTAATTTAGTTTAGCCTGAAGTGTGTGTATTTATATCAGGATAAACTAGTTTAGCCTAGGACAAACTAGTTTGGCCTACTCGCGATAGGACAAACTAGTTTAGCCTCGACCATACTAGTTTATCCTAACGCGCTTAGGACAAACTAGTTTGGCCTAGGCCAAACTAGTTTGTCCTGAAATCGGGTTTGGCCGGTAACATATCGACCCGTGTTGAGCTGGCCCCCCCCACTTGCAAAAATTAAAAAACAAATAGCCCTGATTTATGAGCTATTTATGAGCTCTCATATTCCGTAAACTAAAAATTTTGAGCTCGTTCCACTGAGCAGGAATTTAATACCCTAGTGGGGGGGGGGGCTGAGTCAGCCCCCCCCACTACTTAAAAATAGGAATATTGAATCGGTTTTTGCGGCAGAATTACGAGCTATTTATGAGCTCTTGAAATTATATAGTTTCGATTTTTGAGCTCATCCCCTTCACCCCCAAACAACCCTTTAATTGATTTAACTTAAGAGAAAGATGCTGAGAAAACTTAAAATATATCGTATTGCGGATATAATTCATATAGCTTATATACTCTAAGAATAAACTATTAAATCAAGAGCATTTCGATTATTGAGCTAAAACCCCTTCGCAAGAAAACCACCCTATCTTCCCGGCTTAAGAGAAAGTTGTACTTAAAATGCATTAAACTAATTATTTGGCGACTACATATCATTTAATAATTTATAAGCTTCCAAATTACGCGCATTTAGATCAGTAAATTGCAATTTATTTTGTATAGTGCAGTCATTGAAGGTAAAAATCAACGATTACCTTCAATTTCGGTGAACCTTCATCGATTTTCACGAAAATTGGTCAGTAGTTAGAGGATACGTCAAGAAACAAAGGTGACATAGTACCACCTTGCGCCTTTACCCTGAGGGTGGATACCTCCCCTTCTCGGGGGTGAAAATTATTTTATAAAAATAAATGCACAAATCAATAAAAGAACAAATTAAAAGCAACATTTATTATATAAAGTTAATAAAATAAGTCAATACTTTTTAAGTTATTAAAGATCAAAGATTTTAATTATTTGTGAAAAAAATGCATGTTTTGAAAAGGTTTTTTGTAAATCACTGAAAAACTTTAAGTTTTTACAAAAAAGTTAATAGTAGTTTAATTCGTATAGCTTATATTCTAAGAATAAACTCTTAAATCACGCGTCTTTCAATTACAGAGCTACAACCCCTTCTCAAGAAAACGACCCCATATTCCCGGCTTAAGAGAGAGTTGTTCTTAAAATAATTTAAATTAATTATTTGGCGACTACATATCGTTTAATAATTTATGAGCTTGCAAAATATACGCATCTCAATTATTGAATTGCCATTTTCTTTCTATAGTGCAGTCACTGAAGGTAAAAATCAACTAGTACCTTCGATTTCGGTAAATCTCCGTTTATTTTCACGAATTGACAATAACAACTTGGGGTTTTAGCCTGGGGTATATGTCACCCCTTCTCGGGAGTGAAAATTACTTTATTAAAAATAACCCCACAAATCGAGAGAGGGACAAATTGTAAGCAAAATTTGTTATATAATGTGATTAAAATAAATCAATACTTTTTGAGTTATTAAAGATCAAATATTTTAATTTTTGGAAAGAAAATGCATGCTTTAGAGCGATTTTTCATAAATGACTCAAAAACTGTAAGTTTTTACAAAAAAGTTTTCATCACTAAAATTGAAGCTAATAAAAAATATAATAAATTGCTTACTTGAAAAACCCTTTAATGTTAATTTAAAGTAAGTTATTGGTAATTAAATGTATATTTTTTTCCGCGACTGTTAAAATTTAAGGGTTCAAGCTTAAATAACGGGAAAGAGATGCATTTTATAACACTTAGGTACTAAATACTTGTCAAAGTACTTAGAAATACCTATGAAAAATAAGATGCAGAAAAAGTTGATAGTATCAAAATCCGCTCACCAATTTTCGTGAAAATGAATGGAGATTTACCGAAATCGAAGGTACTAGTTGATTTTTACCTTCAGTGGCTGCACTATAGAAAGAAAATGGCAATTCAATAATTGAGATGCGTATATTTTGCAAGCTCATAAATTATTAAACGATATGTAGTCGCCAAATAATTAATTTAAATTATTTTAAGAACAACTCTCTCTTAAGCCGGGAATATGGGGTCGTTTTCTTGCGAAGGGGTTGTAGCTCTATAATCGAAAGACGCGTGATTTAAGAGTTTATTCTTAGAATATAAGCTATACGAATTAAACTACTATTAACTTTTTTGTAAAAACTTAAAGTTTTTCAGTGATTTACAAAAAACCTTTTCAAAACATGCATTTTTTTCACAAATAATTAAAATCTTTGATCTTTAATAACTTAAAAATATTGACTTATTTTATTAACTTTATATAATAAATTTTGCTTTTAATTTGTTCTTTTATTGATTTGTGCATTTATTTTTTATAAAATAATTTTCACCCCCGAGAAGGGGCGGTATCCACCCTCAGGGTAAAGGCGCAAGGTGGTACCATGTCACCTTTGTTTCTTGACGTATCCTATAACCACTGACCAATTTTCGTGAAAATCGATGAAGGTTCACCGAAATTGAAGGTAATCGTTGATTTTTACCTTCAGTGACTGCACTATACAAAATAAATTGCAATTTACTGATCTAAATGCGCGTAATTTGGAAGCTTATAAATTATTAAATGATATGTAGTCGCCAAATAATTAGTTTAACGCATTTTAAATACAACTTTCTCTTAAGCCGGGAAGATAGGGTGGTTTTCTGGCGAAGGGGTTGTAGCTCAATAATCGAAATGCTCTTGATTTAATAGTTTATTCTTAGAGTATATAAGCTATAGGAATTATATTCGCAATACGATATATTTTAAGTTTTCTCAGCATCTTTCTCTTAAGTTAAATCAATTAAAGGGTTGTTTGGGGGTGAAGGGGATGAGCTCAAAAATCGAAACTATATAATTTCAAGAGCTCATAAATAGCTCGTAATTCTGCCGCAAAAACCGATTCAATATTCCTATTTTTAAGTAGTGGGGGGGCTGACTCAGCCCCCCCCACTAGGGTATTAAATTCCTGCTCAGTGGAACGAGCTCAAAATTTTTAGTTTGCGGAATATGAGAGCTCATAAATAGCTCATAAATCAGGGCTATTTGTTTTTTAATTTTTGCAAGTGGGGGGGGCCAGCTCAACACGGGTAACATATCGTTCAATATATGGAAGATAGATTCATCCGCAGTACAAGTGTGTCAAATGATGTTACGTAAAATTGGAAAAAATTTCTCGTTCCATATTTTAAAAACAAAACAAAGCGTACAGTGTTAGTGAAATACCCATATATCAGGAATAAATTAAATACTATTGAAAACTTTTACGTTAAGAAAGAAGATTATACTGTTTTAATACTACAGTAGACTTTCTCTATATTTAACACGGGTATTACGAGGTTTCGCTTATAACGAGGTACACTAGATGTCCACTGAAATTCCTATTGAACTATAACACCTCTATAACGAAGTATATTTGGTTATAACGATATAAAGAGAAAAAATGAAATCGAAGAATATGTTTCTTTACTAGTTTTTGACGTGGTGATGGCCATAAATAAATACCATAACTGCCTGTATACAGGAATGCCCAACATCTGTGTGTTTATTGAGACCAGTGCTGTAATAAATTCCACCGATAACCTTCTTCTTTCCTGTTTATCTATCGACCGATATTGAATATTGTGGAACATTTACAATTAACGATGGCCAAATTTCATTGTTGAGGTCGACCATCGACACCTTATAAACTACGTAAGAGGTATTAAAACATTCCAGTGGTGGTGGTATGCACAATATTATTGTTTGATATTGTGTCTGATATAACGAGATCCGCTTATAACGAGGTAATTAGTCCGCCATTTCAGTTCTCGTTATAGAGGGAGTCTACTGTATTTATTTCTTTACTTTGTATGGCATTTTTTACTTTGTTATCTGTTTTACTAAGCTCAATTTGTTATCCTAGTTTAAAAGATCTCATATCGATCATTAAGTTATATAAAAAAACTAATTTTCGTTTTTTTGCATAATAATCACTTGTAAAATGTGCCAAAATTGACAACTTTAATTTCCTTTCTGGTAAAGTTACTACACCACTGACGCTCCTTCGATTTTAACAATAGCGAAGCTTCGTGAAAAGTCCCCGAACCAAAATATAAGTACCAATCAATGTAAGATCGTTACGAAAAATTTCCTTTTGAAGTATTTTTCCACACTATCATCAGACGCGAGTTATTTTAAAAAGAAAAATCCATTCACTTCTCCCATCTTTCATACTCGATCGTGATTATTCCATAAATAACTACAATTTGTTTCCACGCCTCATTCAAAGAGCATAAATATAATTTTTACACCGGTCATGATTTAGACACCAAGATCAAAGGAGGATAACATGTTATGTCTGTGAAATTTGCCTAGATAATATCTCTTGAAAATTGTAGGTTGTTGCCATCAAAGTTATTAAGATGTAATAGATAAAAGGAACGTACGCGTGCGTGGCTGTACCTCATTATTTTTTGGAATTCAACATTAAATTGAGAAATTTTCGACACCAAGATTTATTGTTATTTCCTTTGTTTGGTTTTACATATAAACATTGGTCATTTATTTTGTCGAATGACTATTTACCTACCTACCGCAAAGTCGTTATATCAACTACAACTTATTTGGAAATAGCGTAGGTAAACATTGATCGGTGATATGATTATATTAGCAGTTTTCCCGCGTGTATTAACTGAATAATTTCCCTTGTTTTATAAACATAAAGATGCCTTCATCTCAAATACACTTATTCATCATCATTTTCTTTGCCTTATTCCTATGCGGGGTCGGCTTCCCTAATTGCATTTCTCCACACAATTCTATCTTGGGTCATATCAATGTCAATCCCCTTTACCAACATGTCCTGCCTTATCGTCTCCCCCCAGGTCTTCTTTGCTCTTCCTCTCCTACTCCTTCCACGAATCTGCACTTCAGCTATTCTTCGTATTGGGTGATTAACGTCTCGAAGTTGAACATGACCAAACCATCTTAACCTATGCTCTCTCATTTTGGCATCAATTGGTGCCACACCTAGACTTCCCCTAATATACTCATTTCTAATTTTATCATTCTTTGTCACTCCACTCATCCATCTAAGCATTCTCATTTCCGCCACATGCATTCGTTGTTCCTCTTTCTTCTTCAGTGCCCAACATTCAGTTCCGTACATCATAGCCGGTCTTATGGCTGTTTTATAGAATTTTCCCTTCAGCTTCATTGGAATTTTTCTGTCACACAACACACCACTCGCTTCTTTCCACTTCATCCATCCAGCCCTAATTCTACTGCACGCATCTCCATCTATTTCTTCATTACTCGGTAATACCGATCCAGTTACTTAAAACTATTGCTTTTTACAATCAGTTCACCATCCAAAGATACCATTTTATTTGTAGTAACTCCATCTTTAAATGAACATTCCAAATACTCTGTTTTTGTCCTACTAAGTTTTAAACCTTTTTCCTCCAGAGCTTGCCCCCACTGTTCCAGTTTTTGTTCTAAGTCTCTTTTACTATTTCTTACTAACACGACATCATCAGCATACATTAAGCACCATGGAATGTTACCCTGTAGTTCGCTGTTATCTGGTCTAAAACTAATGAGAATAAATACGGACTAAGCACAGAGCCTTGGTGCAATCCTACTTTCACATGAAATTTATCAGTCTCTCCCACACCTGTCCTAATACTAGTCGTTACTCCCTCATACATATCCCTCACAATATTTACATATTCACCATGGACTCCTTTCTTATTGAGTGCCCACCACAGAATCTCTCGAGGAACTCTATCATATGCTTTCTCAAGATCAATGAATACCATATGAGCGTTTGTTTCTTTACTCCTGTAATCACTCCTCAAATACACTTATTCATGTTCTGGTAAAATACGCGTTTTTTTGTTGAATATGTACTAATACAAAATAACAAACCTTATCTCTTGCGGCTCGGTGTTACTTCTCCATAAATCTCTAACCGAAGGGTGAGTACGCCTAAAAAGACGATCGAGAGAACAAGATTCGTTCGTTAAAACAAACAAACAAAATGTAAAATTTATTCTGTATGATGTCTATCCAAGTTTTGACTCACGTCAATCTGATTCACTCTGAATCAGCTTGAACAGGTCTAGTGAATGGGTACCACGTTTTTGGAAGTTATTTGGTAGTATCCAAAAGGTGTTCTATCTGCAATTGAATGCCTCGCAGTCATGAAAAATGTGCTTGCTATTTCAGGTTTTACAGAGTCTGCATTAAGTCTCCATAAAATAGCCTAAACAGCCAGGAAATACAGTACGCAGGTGTTATTTAATTTACTGATGCCCATATCCAGAAATACAAAACTGAAAATATTTATACAGAGTTGCAATCAGACCAGTAGTTACGTACGCAGCTGAGACAATGTGCCTCACGGAAAATGAAGAAGAAAAATTAAGAATATTCGAAAGGAAACTCCTCAAACGGATTATGGGCCCGATAAGAATAAACAACGGAGAAATGAGAAGAAGAATGAGCCATGAACTAAGAGACATAATTAAGGGAGAAGATATAGTTAGATTTATTAAAGCGCAGAGACTGAGATAGAAACCAGAAACTGAAAGACCAAGGGGAAGACCCAGAGTGAGATGGGCGAACCAGGTCATGAGAGATATCAAAATTCTGAAAGTGAGAAACTGGAGGGAACTATGCACATAACGAAATAAGTGAAAGAAAATTGTAACGAAAGCCAAGTCATACAACAAACTTTGACAACACACTAGTAGAATGTGGAGGGATTCACCGCAGAATCCTGGGGGGGGGGGGGGGGGTGAAAAACGCGTGGTGATTTCAACAACCTCCAAAATTACAGCATTACTTGAAGAACGTTTATTAAACCGTTGTGTGAATTGATCACAGACGTATTGCAGACTTGCCCTATTACGTCGGCCGATTCCGTATGAGCGAAAATAATGCTCCACAAGAAACACTCTCTCCTCTGTACTTAACACCATTTTTAACAATTAGGCCTTAATAATTAATTGTTTAAGGATTACTTGACAGGTCTATACTAGTTAATTTGAATATGACAGCGCGCACAAAGAGATATCTGTGTTTCAGTTTTAGTACTGTTTATTTTGGGCAATACTGTATAAAAAATAGATAGGTAAGTAAATTTTTTGTAAAGCGGTAGCGATTAATTTCATTTGGGGAGCTAAACACGGTGGGATTTTCATGATTTTTTACAAAAAATAAAAGAGGGCCAACTTTATTTTGAGCGTAACTCGCTTCTTTTTAATGCTAAAACTTTTGTTAACAATTAAAACAAAGTTTTTTATAAACACTTTAAAAAAGTTTAAATGGGCTTTTTCCGAAAAGTGCTTAAATTTTCGGTGATTTCACCTTGAAATATTCGATTTGGAATTAGACGAATAAGAACGCATTTTTCATGAGCTACAACTTTGTTTTTATTTAATTGATAGACTTTACTGATACACCATTTTTTTGGGTTTTTTATAAGCTACACTTTTGCTAAAGATATTTTTTCGATAAAATATTTACTTTTTGAGTTATTTGCGAAAAACCGTCTGAAAACGTAGTTTTTTTGTCGAAAAATCAACATTTTCAATGACAAATAACTCGAAAAGTATTGACTTACGTAAAAAACTTTATAGAAAAAAAGTTGCTTAAAATCATTCAATTTATCAATTTCCGGTCTTATCTTGAACGTATGTTTATTCACCCGCGAGAAGGGGTGACTATCACCCCCAAGTAAAAGCAACCAACGGCACAATTTCAACTTTGAAGTGAAGGGTAAGTAGAACCTAAATCAGGGAGTTGCCCCTGAAAATTACACGGTATCGCCGAATTTCCCGTTCTTTTACTGAGCTAATTATTGCTTGTGTTTGGAGCATCCTTATTATTGCATGTCTGGCTAATATACATTTTTCCATGTTGATTTGGGTTTGAATCAATCCTTTCATTGCCGTGTATTCCAGTATGGTACTTTTATGGTCCGACATACGGTATATATGGTATAATATATTAAGTTCTTCTGGGCGTTCATTTAATAGCCTAAAGTCACCTTAGTGCTACTGAGAGACTCTATAATTACTGGCTTACCTGTGCATTATACAGGGTGAGGCAAATAAATGGCCTATTAGAAATATCTCGAGAACTAAATGCAACAGAATCATGAAAATTGAAATAAAGGGGTTTTAAAGGATGATCTGTTAAATGAAAATATTTTCATCTCTTTGCAGCTTCCGGTTATACCGGAAGTTGCTTATAACTTCGTTTTTTTTAATGGGACACCCTGTATATTTTTACATTTTTGGATTCTCTTCGATGTCTTCTTTCTTAAAATATGAGGTTTTGTAATATTATACAGGGTATTTTAAAAGATAATTACGTTTTTTTTATTAATTTCGTAGCAAAATTAACACCCTGTAGAATTGTAGTAGTTTGACATCTAAAACTCTATTTACGTTCAAATGATTTTTAATATACTCTACTATTGTTAAGAATCATTAGTATAGCTAAATTTTTAATTTTAGTATACAGGGTTGGTCGAAACTCAAAATGAGTATTTTCTGAGTTTTCTTAAATGGAACACCCTGTATTTTAGTATTGTAATGAAATGATATTTTATGTTACTTTTTTATTTCTTAAGCATTCCCTATACCTAACTGCTTTAATTTGTGCTTAATTGTTAATCGCACCAACAATCTTAACTACGTAGGTATTTTGATAGCTAAACCATTATTGGTAATTTTAAGGACCAGCCTGGATTAATATGTATTTATTTCTGAAAAATTATTTGGGATTGAGTATTTTCACGGCCAACCTAATAAAATTTTACGTATTTTTTGTTGCAATTAATGTTTAGTTTGAATCGCCAATAACTCACAAATTAAAGCAGTTAGGTATAGGGAATGCTCAAGAAATAAAAAAGTACTATAAAATATCATTTCACTACAATACAAAAATATAGGGTGTTCCATTTAAAAAAACTCAGAAAATACTGATTCCGAGTTTCGACCAACCCTGTATACTAAAATTAAAAATTTAGCTATATTAATGATTCTTAACAATAGTAGAGTATATTAAAAATCATTTGAACGTAAGCAGAGTTTTAGATGTCAAACTACTACAATTCTACAGGGTGTGAATGTTGCTACGAAATAAATAAAAAAACGTAATTATCTTTTAAATTACCCTGTATAATATTACAAAAACTCATATTTTAAAAAAGAAGACATCGAAGAGAATCCAAAAATGTAAAAATATACAGGGTGTCCCATTTAAAAAAACGAAATTATAAGCAACTTCCGGTATAACCGGAAGTGGAAAATTGATGAAAATATTTTCATTTAATAGATCATCCTTCAAAACCCCTTTATTCCAATTTTCATGATTCTGTTGCCTCTAGTTCTCGAGATATTTCTAATAGGCCAGTTATCTGCCTCACCCTATATACTGATCCACTTTAGTTTAAATGTCTTTATGTTGACTTTTCTAGCATAATAATAATAGTCTGCCCTTTTATACCGCTCCCGTTTTATAGCAGGGTAGTTTGTTATATCTAGGGCCTAGGGTATACAAGGAAGCTAACAGGCCCAATGCTACGCTTCAACCGCCTGTTATTACCCCTGGTTTTACCCAAGGTACTCATTTTATTCAGGCTGAATCGACCTGGGGTCTACAGACATTTTGAAAAATGTCTAATTGTTCTCGCCGGCGCTAGGATTCGAACCCCAGCCTACTTGCATGAAAGTCAGACATCCTACCGCATGAGCTACTCCGACCCCTTTTTGTTGCATAATGCCAAATTAAATAAAAATCTCTGCCTGGAATACAGTGTGTATTCCCATAAAGCAATAGAAATATTGTTATATTTTTATTTTCATTTTTATTTCAAATTCTTACACCCGATCCTTCAGTAGTTTTAGCTGTAACCCATCAGCCAAGGTTGCGCTCCCTCTACCCTATTCATCTAGAGCAGTCTAGGATATTGCATTCTCACCTCTTCCTTTATAAGATGTAGAGCAGAGGGAAGTTCGGTAAGGCCAGTAGATCTACATAGTTGATGTTGATGTACCCTTTAGAGCCTCTGTAATTCCAATCAAAAGAAGTCTTTCTTCTTCTTCTTGTGCCATTCCTATCGGAGATTGGAAATCATCAAGGCTACCCTGACCTTGTTTACAGCTGACCTAAAAAGTTCATTAGTGGTTCAGCCAAACCACACTCTCAAATTCCGCAACCATGGCATTCTTCTACGGCCTGGATTCCGCTTTCCTTCTATTTTCCCTTGCATTATATTTTGAAGTAATGCGTATTTATGACCTCTCATCAGGTGACCCAAATACTCGAATTTTCTTCGTTTTACGTTACCAAAATTTCTGGGTCTCTTCGTATCCTTCGTATTACTTCACGGTTTGCGATTCTTTCAACCCAACTTATCTTCAGCATTCGACGGTAGCACCACATCTCGAAACTTTCAATATTTTTTTATGTTGTTCTGTTTGAGAGTCCAGGCCTCTACACCGTATAATAGCGTGGTAAATACGTATCCTCTTAGCATTCTTAAAGGTTTCTTTGCATCTTGCTTAATTTGAGAATAGCACTTTTTGCTGCAAGTTTGTATCTTATAGCCGCTGATGCACATGCTGTTGCTACTTTTACTTTTTACTACCATATTATAAATCCAATATATAACATGTCAGATTTTAAACCTCACATTTTTCAACAAGTGGGTCTGGCTTTCATTAAATTCCTTCCTCTTGGATATTCATTCTATTTATCGATGTCAGGTAAATGACAAAACTTATGAAAACTTATCCAGCTTGTTAAGATCTGCGTAAATGGCTGTAGATAGATCCAGAGTACGGATAGGTAACAAGGAGATGCGCTGTCACCTCTCCTTTTTAATATAATCCTGGAGAAAGTAGTAAGAACAGCAGAAATTATAACAGAATTACTGATAACATTGACATTGTGGGAAACACAGTCATCAATGTGAAGGAGACTCAATAAATTGGAGGTAGAAGCAAAGAAAACTGGTTTAAGGGTAAATGAAGAGAAAACCAAATACATGTGCATCAACAGACAAAAGGGGACGAGATAGAATAGGGTAAAATGTTACGATATACTCATATAACTTTGAAAGAGTAGAGAGTTTTAAATACCTCAGAGCAACAATCACTGCAGATAACGATATCACGGAAGAGACTAAAGGGAGAATTCAGGCAGCAAACAGATGTATGTACCAATAGGTAACCTAAATATTATTAAATTTAAGAGCCTAACACGAACATCAAAGATCAGAATATACACTCAGATGCAAAAAAACGTAACGGAGAAAATTTTGGTCAAATTCTAAGTATTTAAATTTTTTTATTTTTTACAATCAGTTTTTTGATAAAATTCTATATTTGACTTATTCTTCTTCTTTAAGTTCCATCTCCTATCGAAGGTTGGAAATCATCATGGCAATGCGGACCCTGCTGACTGCCGCTCTAAATAGCTCTGCACTACTGCATTCGAACCATTCCCGGAAGTTCTTAAGCCAGGATGTTCTACGTCTTCCCACATTTCGCTTTCCTCGGATTTTTCCTTGCATAATAAGTTGTAATAATGAGTATTTTTGCCCTCTCATCACATGTTCCAAGTACTCAAGTTTTCGTCTTTTGATAGTTAGTATTATTTCCGGTTGATTTCCTATCCTTCTAGTTACTTCCACGTTCAACATTCTTTGAATCCATGATATTCGTAGGATTCTTCTGTAACACCTAAATTCAAAGGCCAACTTATTCAAATGGACTTGTTTCAACGTCCACGCTTCCAAGCCATAAAGAAGAGTAGAGAACACGTAACATCGAAGCATCCTTAGGCGTAGTTCTAACCTTATATCCCGACAACAAAGAAACTTTTTAAGTTTAATGAATGATGCACGTGCTATTTCAATACGTGTCTTAATTTCTTTGGTTTGGTCTACATTTGATGTTATCCAAGTATTTGTAGTTATCCACACTCTCAATCATAGTATCTTCAATAGTTAATTGGATGTTTACGTGTGCTGATTTAGTTATGATCATGCATTTAGTTTTCTTTAAATTCATCTTCAGTCCGTATTCATGACAGCGTTCATTAAGGCGTTGCATTACGTTCTGTAAATCATTGTTGTTATCTGTTATTATTACTGTATCGTCTGCAAAACGTAAGTTGTTCAAAACTTCTCCATTGATAGATATATCTTGTATTGAATCTGAGAGCGCTTCTTGAAATACCGCTTCACTGTAGACATTGAAAAGTAGTGGAGACAGCACGCAACCCTGACGGACTCCTCTCTGTATTTTGATATCTTGGGTGTCCTGGTTGTCAACTCTAACCTTGGCAGTTTGATTCCAATATATATTAGATATAATTTTCATGTCACGACTGTCAATGTTTTTGCTTTTTAATATATCTACAAGCTTTTTATGTTGAATTTTATCAAATGCCTTTTCAAAGTCTACAAAACATAAGTACATATCCTGATTCATGTCCATGCATCTCTGGGCCAGCACATTCAAGCCGAACAAAGCATCTCGTGTGCTCATACCATTTCTAAAGCCAAATTGTGTGTCACTGATTTCATATTCGAGAGTTTTAACAATTCTATTGTGTATTATTTTCAAAAATGTTTTAAGTGTGTGACTCATTAAAGATATTGTTTTGTGATCCGAGCAGGTTGTTGCACTTGACTTTTTGGGAATTGCTACAAAGGTCGATTGCAGCCATTGCCTGGGGATTGTGGCAGTCTGATATATTAGATTAAAGAGTTCAACCATTACACCAATACCATCTTCGTTACCAATACTATCAATACCATCTTCGCGACTTATTGTACGGGGTTAATTAAAACGTGGTGTTTTTATTCTAACTTTGAAACATCCTATGGAATAATTTCGTTTGCGAATTTTTGAAAAACCTTATTTTTCGGTTGCAACCATATCTCCTAAGCATTGTGTTTTTTGTTTCATGTCAAAATATGCATTGGTTCATTTTTTAGAGCCAAATGAATTTGCCACCCACAATTTAGGACTTTTTAAATTATTATTATTTTCGAGATTTTTGTAATACGACGAGGTGGCTTTGGTGACTGTTATCATTATGTGATATTGACACTTACATTTTGTTTACCTCTGATTGATCATGGTTCTTAGTGTCGAAGATTGTGCGAAAGCCGTTCGTTGCTCTGGTTGAAGATGGGCGAAATTATGAATATGTGGCTAGAGTACTACACATTCATCGCTCTACCATCCAAAGGGTAGTGGAACGTTTTATACGAACTGTAACAAACAAGCGTAAAGCGGGAAGTAACAGGAAGCGCAAAAACTACCGCTTTAGATGATCGTTTTATACGAGTCAAGGCTAGACTATAATTTTCCAAGGAACATTTGTATTGGAATTTAGGACAATGGAGCAATGTTCTTTTTACGGATGAGTCGAGATACTGTCTTCACTCATCAGATGGGAAAGAACGAGTATGGCGTCGAACTGGAGAGAGATTGCGGAGTGCGCTTTCAGTCTCCGCCTTAGCCATGGAGAGGGTTCGGTAATGGTATGGGCAGGAATATCCCGAGAGGCGCACACTGAATTGGTATTTATTGAGGGTTCGTTGACTGCGCACCAGTATATTGAGAAAATTTTAGCGAATCACGTAGTACCCTTTTCTCAATATATCGGCGATGATTTTTTATTATTGCATGATAATGCGCGGCCCCACTTTGCAATGTGTGTCACGCAATATTTAAAAGAAGTTGCTATTAATAAAATGAACTGACCAGCGTGTTCGCCAAATCTGAACCCAATAGAGCACGTTTGGGACATATTTTGTAGAAATATTAGACGTCGCGAAGTCGCACCAGCCTCAACGAACTTCGCTTGGCTCTAGACGAGGAATGGCAAAACATCCACCAAGATGATATTCGCAACCTCATAGACAGCATGAGCCGATATGTACAGGCAGGTATAGAGGCTAGGGGAGGCAATATATAGTATTAAGTTATGTTTTGGTAGTTTTTCTTTGTTAGTTGCGTACTTAGAAGTTACATTTAAGCTTTTTTTTTAATGTTTTGTTATTGTTATCATTGCTCATTAAAACCAATATCATGTCGTTGCTTTTAATCATGATTTAAATACAGTGCTTCTGAGATGTCGATATGACATTCCTTCGATATCAGTCACCAAAGCCCCATCGTCGTATTACAAATTAATACAAAAGATAATGGTAATAATAGGAAAAGTCATAAAAAGTAATTTCGCTCCTAAAAATGAATTAATACATATTTTCACATGAAACAAAAACATAATACGTAGAGGACATAGCTGCAACCGAAAAACAAGGTTTCACGAAAATTCGCTAACGGAATAATTCCACAGGATGTTTCAAAGTTAGGATACAAACCACCTTTCGGTTAACCCCGTATAATAAGTCAAATACAAAATTTTATTAAAAAACTCACTATACCAAATTAAAATATATAAATTTTTACACAGTACGCTAAAAAATTCATCAAAATAGGGCTAAAAATAAAAAAATTGAAATACTTTGAATTTGACCAAAATTTTGTCCGTTGCGTTTTTTTTTGCATCTGAGTGTATAAAACAGTGATTAGACCGGTGCTCATGTATGGGTGTGTGGCGTGGACTCTGAAATAAAACTTAGATGTTTTGAGAAAAATCCTCAGAAGAATCTTTGGATCTTATCACGACCCTAATAGCAACCAACACCGAATGAGAACAAATGCTGAGGTCAAGCAGATGTATAGGACGAGCGACGTAGTCCAAGAAATTAAATCTCGGCGTCTAAGGGGCTGGCCATGTCCATAGACTCCCTAATAACCGCCTTGCTAAACTGATCTGGGAGGAAGCCCCACAGGTAGAAGGCCCTTAGGACGCCCACGAATTCGATGGAGAGACAATATATGGTCAGATTTAAGAACAATGGGGCTACCCACTGACCCAACTATCATGGACGACATTTGGGACCGTTCGAGATGGAAGCGAGTTGTGCAGTCAGCCAGGACCCACCCCGGGTTATAGTGCTACCAGAAGAAGAAGAAGAAGAAGGTAAATGACACCATCCCAATGACACCTAATATAACTCCCTACGGGAGTTATGTTAGGCCCTAAATTTAAGATGGCTATGCTATTCAATTTGCCGTTGGTTAAAATGACCAGCTCATTTGCATAGCCTATAATTAATTATAGAACATGATGTATGTCGTTGCTAAGTCTAGATATCAAACCATTGATGAATAGATTCAACGAGAGAGGATCAAATTTTCCTCTGCATATATCACACGACTCCTCAGCATGCACTATTTCAATGCAAGTTGTTTCGTCTATTCCTTTTAGGCCTTGTTCAGATAGGGCGGTTTGCCAACGTTTGAGGCCGCGGTTTACCTGAAAAACCCAACCGCCGCGGTTCGAGTTGCCAAGAAACAAATGGAATCGTACATATGCAACCCATTCGTCGCCAAACCGCGGCGGTTGTAACTTTACTAGGGGAGGAATGAATCCGCCAGTCAATCGCTCTCATGTGTACGATGCATAGGTCGGCTAACCGCGGTGTCAACCGCTGGCAAACCGCCTACATGAAAACAAGCCCTTAGATTTCCATAGTAATTTCCTTGTGGGGTGTTATCGAATGCTCCCTCTATATCAAGAATTGTACCCAAAGTCACCCCTTGGTTATCCAAAAGGTAAGTACTCCATCCTCTGTACGAGATATTTCTGCCGTTTGTAGTAACCTGACACATCTGTCTGAGTGACTTAGTTTTTGCCTGTTCCAATTTTGACTGGTTTAGGTATAAAAGCTACCCTTATGAGCCCTTAGGATCTTGGTATATACTCCAGTACTAAGGTAGCCTGTAGTATCACACATATTTTTTATACAGAAAGTTATTTTACTTCTATAAATAGAAGTATCAGTGATATTTATGTCTCAAATTAGTGGACTACTGTCCTGAAATAGCAGAGTATTAAAGTCAAAAAAAAATCAAACAACAAAAACTGCAGAGAACTACGACCTTTGTAATTAAAATTAGGATATAGACACACATTGAATACTTAAAAAAGCAAGAAAATCGTCTTCGATAGATTTTTCTTCTTTTATATTATCATCTTTGTCACATACGCCTCGTATTACCCTAGTATAACAAAATAGATATCTTTTCCGTCGCAATATGGAAACCTTTAAACAAAATTACATTTGATAAATCGGTATCAATTCTTTTAAACATCAAATGAACCACATCTTATGTGCGTAAAGTTCGCAGACAAATAACCCACTCTAACGTTCGTTCACCCTATCTCATCGCTACCAATAATTTTCTACTAACGGAAATGCTTTAAGAAGACGAATGGAAAAACAATCTCCGTCTTGAGACGCTATTTGTTTCGAAAAAGACTAATAGGCCGGTAAACCTTTATCACGTTAAAGTATTGTTTAGTTTATCCTGATTGTCAGATAGAATCCATTTACATTCTTCTGCAAGTCAAGCGTCTGGGAAATAGTGATTCCATATTGCCCACGCAAGATCATGTTCTTTACTCTCATTTGGATATTAACGTTGTAATTAATATTTCAAAGATATTTAAAATATATATAGGAGCACCAAATAGAAAGAACGATCCTCCAGTACGAGTAAAAATAAGAGAAAGCACCAAAGATATATTCGTATTATTATCCTGATTTAGGCCATATGGCTTTCAATCCCTCGATGGAAACATTTCATTCATCCAAAATAGCTACGGTATAAAAAGAATTGGATGAATGCATGGAAAAGGAAGAGATTATTTTAAAAGTGTGTATAATAATAGTCTCCCGTTTTATACCGCTCACGGGGCTTTGGGAGTATAGCAGGGTAGTCTGCTATATCTAGGGCCTAGGGTATACAAGGAAGGTAAAAGGGCCAGTGCTACGCTTCAACCGCCTAATATTACCCCTGGTTTTGGATCCTATGAGTTGGGGTTGATTTCATGTAATCGAATGAACTATCATCTTTCAGTAAAGTCGTCCCAATATCATTTTAAAGTCTTCTACTTTAAAATGTATAATATACAGGGTGCGCCAAACCTCTGGTCTTCTTTGATTACGGCTAAACTATGAGATATACAAAAAAATGTTTATAACAAAACTAATGTGTATCAAAGAGGTCTATAATTTAAAATTATTTTCAATTATACAGGGTAAGTCAGAATGACGGTATGAACCAAAGTTGTATTTTTTTAAATGGAACACCCTGTATATTAAATCATTTTTGAATATATTATTTAAAAATATGAAAAATTTGTATAAGGTCTTATAGGCCTAAAGTTAATAATTTTCGAAATATTTACATTTTTATTGAGAAAAATGGTAATATTTATAGGGTTGTGGATTATGTTTCCAAGGAAATAAAAATTTAGGTGATAGGTCAAAGTTTTTAAAATATAGTGTTATTTTTAAATAATTTATTATTTTTTACTTTTAGCCATAAAATATACAGTGTGATCACTATTTGCAAATACAAAATTTTCTCATTTTTTTTTAAATGGGTTTTGCGTTTATTAGTTTTGCGTTTGGTAGTAAATATTACAACCTTTCTTTTGGTATAAGGTTGTATGTACCTAGCATGTTTCGTTTTGTAGATATTTTAAAAAAACTATAGATTTTACGTTTTTGCGGATATTTTATTTAAAAATTTTTTTGCAAAAAAAATAATTATAATCTGGTTTTAGAAACATACACTAAAATATAAAATATGAAAATAAAAACGTAATTAAAGATTAAAATAAATCGTATGCTAGTACAATTCAATTGAATTTAATAACTTTAAATTATTTTACAAAAAATATTTTACCATATTAATGAATACATAAATTAGTTACTAAATTAAATAAACAACCAAATTTTAAATCAATCGTAGTAATTCTTCTACCGCAGCAACTTTCCTATACCAAATTAATTGTTAGTTATATTGTATTTACGAGTAAGATCAGTTAATAACTTTTTAATTTACCTACATCTTGAGAACGTATAAAGTATGCTTTGAAACAAACGAACGTTATGGAAGTATATTAAGAAGTAAATAGTATCTATGTACCTACTCGTGTCACAAAATCTGGTAATAATTTCTAATGGTTTCGCCCAAAACAAATGTCATATCCAAAAATGTTTCGGTTAAAAAATTAAAATTTAAAATAAAAAAAATTCTTACAAAAATTTCAACTACAAAAGTATTCCCAGTTTTTGTGACACCAGTAAATACTATTTATATTAATAAATAATTTGGATGATACATTTAACATTCATTTGTTTCAAAGCATACTTTATAATAATTTTTATATTCTCAAGATGTATGTAAGTAAATTTAAAAGGTAAATTAAAAGTTTAACTAAATACAATTTAACTAACAATTAATTTTGTACAGGAAAGTTGCTGTAGTAGAAAAATTACTACGGTTGATTTAAAATTTGGTTGTTTATTTAATTTAGTAACTAATTTATGTATTCATTAATATGGTAAAATATTTTTTGTAAAATAATTTAAAGTTATTAAATTCAATTGAATTGTACTAGCATACGATTTATTTTAATCTTTAATTACGTTTTTATCTTCATATTTTATATTTTAGTGTATGTTTCTAAAACCAGATTATAATTATTTTTTTTGCAAAAAAATTTTTAAATAAAAAATCCGCAAACACGTAAAATCTATAGTTTTTTTTAAATATTTACAAAACGAAACATGCTAGGTACATACAACCTTATACCAAAAGAAAGGTTGTAATATTTACTACAAAACGCAAATGTAATATACAGGGTGTCCCATTTAAAAAAAATGAGAAAATTTTGTATTTGCAAATAGTGATCACACTGTATATTTTATGGCTAAAAGTAAAAAATATTAAATTATTTAAAAATAACACTATATTTTAAAAACTTTGACCTATCACCCAAATTTTTATTTCCTTGGAAACATAATCCACAACCCTATAAATATTACCATTTTTCTCAATAAAAATGTAAATATTTCGAAAATTATTAACTTTAGACCTATAAGACCTTATACAAATGTTTCATATTTTTAAATAATATATTGAAAAATGATTTAATATACAGGGTGTTCCATTTAAAAAAATACAACTTTGGTTCATACCGTCGTTCTGACTCACCCTGTATAATTGAAAATAATTTTAAATTATAGACCTCTTTGATACACATTAGTTTTGTCATAAACATTTTTTTGTATATCTCATAGTTTAGCCGTAATCAAAGAAGACCAGAGGTTTGGCGCACCCTGTATGTCTGAATTGCCAATATAAATGTGTCAGATTAAATAAATTATTGGAAGAATTTTTGACTTAGCAACAACACTTTTGTTTAATTTGGTAGTATTTTGTATTTTGACAACGACACCCGATTTGGGCGTCGAAACGTTAATAAATTTATTTTTTCAATTTAATTATAGCTTATTTCCCATCTAAATAGTCAATCATAAAAATGCCACAAGGAAATAGCTTCAGAACAACATTAAGGGGATCCTATTGGTGAAAAAATACAAATTTTTGCTGACTATATATGCGTTTAGTTATGTCTTGGGGCTGTAGAGTTTACTGTGGAGTTATTTAGGCCAGAATCTAGTTACCTAAGAAAGTTAAATGCAGTCAGGCTACTGTGTGTGAAATTGAAATTTTCTAGTTTCTCTCCACCTAGTGCTTCTCGCGATTTTTAGGGTTTCTAAGAGTTGTTCGCCAATGTTAAGATCTCCGGATTTCTCATATATTGATTCTTCCCTTTTGTTATTCCACCATGGAATGTAGGATTTAATAACTTGACGTGGCATGTGCTTTTTTGCGCAGTTCATCACTACTGATTTGAACCTTTGATGGTGGTGCCCATAGTTCTAATTAATGGTCTATGTTAGGATTTAGGAAAGGTGTGGAGAATTTCCCTTGTTACGTTCTTAAAGCCCTGTTGTCCTTAGAGCCCGTTTCTCTGGAAGATATAAATATGGGATCAGGATTGTAGCCCCTTTGTCTTCTTGTAAGAGTGGAAGTCAATTTTTGTTTTAGATCACTTAAAAGACTGAGATGACGAAAGAAACTCAGCCCATTCGGTAATTTGGACTCCTTGTTGGTTGCATTGGTTATATCCTTATGCACATTAGTGGTTGTTAAAGTCTCCAGTGTATATTTTCGGTTGACAAAATGTACGGAACAGGTTTGGTGATTATCCAGCAGTCGGTGGTTTGTATATGTTAACCATGTATATAATTATTATAATATTGAAAATTTCTTGCGTCGAGTAAGACTGACGGTGACCAGACATCTCGTAAATCGACAATTCGTAACCGGACAAGTGGTAACGGACAACTCGTAATGGCGACAGTTCGTAACAGCAACACTTCGTAACGGCGACAGTTCGTAACCATACAAATTCGTAACGAACAATTCGTAACGTCAAAATTGAATTACTCTGAGTATGTTTGTTGACGTAGAAACTAACTGTTATTACAGTTATAATTGAAAGTATGTTTATCAATTTAACAAATCAGTAACGGGATAAACACATTTTATAATTCGTGTTTCAGAATATGTATAATATTAAAAGTCTTTAGACACAAACAAATATTTAAATATATACATTTAACAATATTTTTAAAAGTTTATCCCTCTTATTGCTCCTTAAATTTGCATGTACCTAGACAAAGTAATAATGCAGTAATTCGTGAAATCTTTAAGCCGACAACCGCCTTTAGACATTCCCAACTTTCTAAGTAATCATTTTGAAAGAAAAGATCATAATTGAATCGGTCGTTACTTACTTACTTTCCGTGTCCGGAACACCAACAACTTTAAATTCTGTATTTCCAATGGTTGGCCACATAGATGGCCCTGTCATTTGCTATAATTAAGTCTTGTTCTGTGCAGGTCTCTCTCATCTCTGTGCATGATAGTAGATGCCGGCTGGTCTGAACCGCGCCACAGTCGCAGGTATCGTCCTCCTGGTATCCCCATTTTTTCAGGTTACTAGCACAACGTGAAACGCCGGTTCTTAGTCTGTTTAGCGCTTTCCAAGTCGGATACGGTAAATTGTGTCCAGCAGCCATTTCCTCCGAGGGAGGAAAATGTGTCGCAGTAGTTGACGCTTGCCATAGGTGTATTCGGCGCGTCTCTGGCGCTTCGGGGATGGATCTTGATGTTTCGGGGATCGGTCGTTGGAGAAACCCGACATGTCCAAAAAAAATGATTTTCGTTTTTTTGCATTTTTACTAACATTACATATACTAATATGTTTCAAGAAAAACCCTACCCTGTTTAATATTCTAAATGAACCTAGAGAGTTGAGAAATTTTTCTGAATCAAGAGGAACCCGGCAAGCCCGAGATGTTTTTTTGTATTTTTCCACAACTTTGCTTTTGTGGACATGTCGGGTTTCTCAAACGGCCAATTCAATTACCTCTTAGTATAATTCCGTCTTCTAACTGTAATAATAGTTAGTTTCCACGTTAACAAAAATACTCAGAATAATTCAATTTTGACGTTACGAATTGTCCGTTTTTATAATTTGTATAGTTACGAACTGTCGCCGTTACGAAGTGACGTTCCAGCTATTGTTTAGGTCATCTATCCATCTCATCTGTGGTATTCCTCTTGATCGTCTACCTTTGTAAGATCTCCATTATTATATTGTGGCATTCTAGCGTTGGTCTTTTTGTCTAGCAGTGTGCCCAGCAAAGCTCCATTTGAGTTGGGCAATTTTTGTTGTTATATCTTCGACTTTTGTTTTTGTTCTTACCCAGTCGTTCATCTTTTTATCTGACAGTCGCATACTTAACACTGATCTTTCCATTGCCCTTTCTGTTGTGCATAAAGGGCAATGGTTGAACACTTTGCTCCACAAGTATTGGGGTATTGGGGCAGGTCACTTCTTTTTAATTGGTGGTAGTTTGCAGTATGTATTTCTTGTACTGTAACAACGTCAATTTTGTTCTTTGCCAAGAACTTGCTAAGATATTCGGTCGTGCAATAAACCGATCGTCAAAAATGGTTCTGATAAGACCAGTTGTTTGTTTGCTCCATGCTGTTGTTGATTGCTATGTGTTCGCCAGAAGATCTACGAGAGACAGAGGCTAACAAGGTTTCTCTGTTGCTACTTCACTTAGCGTTACCCAGGGTGCACGTGTAGTATTCTATTACGAACGCGAACCACTTTTACACCCCCAGTGTTGGAATAAATGTGGTTAACAGCTTATTCTGCTCTAGGAGAAACTACACACTAGGATAGCATAGAAATTGACCCTCAGACTCCTTTAAACAAACTCACACAAAACAAACAGTTCGCCAACAGTGGAAATAATGGTATTTTAGAAACGATAATATAGACATTCGAAAAAACACACAATGCGTTCACGCAGGTGGAAATACAATGAAATAGGTAAGTAATTATATTGTACAACTATTACATATTTTTACCTTTATTAGATTACCTATAAAGTAAAGAATACGTTTAAAATTTTAGCGAGATAAAGATCAGACACAAACTTTTTAACAAAACAACAAACCAATACGAACTCATATTCTTTTAAACCAGTTTTAGTGGATTAATCTGATTAGGATCAGTTCATTCATGCCAGAAATCCTTTCCTTCAAATTCGCCACTAACTTACAAACTCCCTAGACATTCAAAACTCCCTTATCATCCGACAAGACTTGGGCCATCCATATATCCACCTCTTCCAGCACGTTCGATGGCGACCATGTGTTTCTGCGTTGATTCATACCGGGCCGGATCCAGTGGGATCTCAGTCGCTACCCCTGCTATTGTATTCACATAGGAAATTGCGCCCCGGACTTCCGCTTTGATTCTGCCCCACCGACCGACTCGGTATCAGTAAAGTCGGTAGAGTGGCATCAAGGTTACGAAGGAAAGGGTTAAGACTTGGGTTCTTAATAGCTTAATATGATACATCACTTTTTGAAAGCTAAACAAATATAGTAAAGGTGTGTGAGTGTGTTCACAAAGAGGGGATGGCATTAGATTAACTTTTTGCCACATATATTTGAAAGTTGAAGATTGAAGATGTCATATTAAATTTTTATTTTAGAATTTTTAAGAAATTGTGTGATAATATTTTAATAGTTTTGGTATTGAAGCTTAGTAGATGTGAAATATTCAGCAGTAAACTTATAGTAAAGGTGTTTTTAGTAATTTTTTCTATGAATAACGTGTCTACATACATTACGACACTTCCGTCAGATATATTCCATATTATAGAAAAGGTCCCTTGACGAAAAAATGTAAGTATTAAAAAACCTAGATATTCAAGATGTCATCGAAAAACGTCACAGAAAATGTAGGTATATCCTCACAGGAAGTCGACAGTTACAGTACAGTAGTATCACAGTATTAAACTGTGGTAGTGTTTTGTATAGATGCCATCGTGTAAAAGTTAGAAACAACTATTGTAATATTGTTGGTATTTAAATAAAGTTGGCGATTACGGTGGAATTAAACCCTTAGATCAAAATCACCAACTCCACCTTCCTTCGATATCGAACGACTGTCCTACTATTCAAACTTCAGTGTCCATGCCTGAACAACACGGTTAAGGCAGTACCTCGTGTCTTAAATTACCCAGTTTTGGTAATGAGACCTCTTTGTGCCTCAAATCAGCCACCCTCAACAACTTTGGTTAAAGATACCTCCTCTTGCCTTCTGCCAAATTCTATGTCAAAAACTTCCAATTGTAACATTGGTATCCCCAACCCAACCTGATTTGTCTACTCCTGGATTCTCCGTGGAGCAGCTCTCCACTTCTTTTGCTTCAATTTTACCGATGTGTCTAGTGCCACCTTCCCAAGAAAAAGATAGAATTAGAAATAAAACACATAACAAAAGACGCGACAAAACCTCAGTTTTGACATCGTTACCTTACAAGAAAAAACTAGAAGAAGAAGAAAAAGAAAGAAAAATGAAAAAAGAACCTAAAAAGAAACTATTTAAAGCATATAAAATCTTCTTCTTCTTCTTCTTTGTTTGATTGATACCTCTATAGAAGATTGCCACACCATCTTTTGCGCGGTCGGCCGATACTTCTTCTACTGATTGGTGATTTATCTCTTGCTGTTTTGACAACACGTGTCTCTCCCATTCTGGTTATGTGGTTATTCCATTCTTTTTTTCTATTTAGTGTCCAATCCTTACATTGTCTTCTAACGTCTTCACTCCTCTTTCGATCTCTCAGCGTATTTCCTGTAATTCTTCTCAGTAGATACTCTCATCTCTGCCGTTTCCAGTAGTCTTTGTGTTGTAGCTGTATCGGGTCATGTTTCTGCTGCATGTGTATTGGTCTTACACTGGCTTTATAAATTCTTGACTTCATCTCAGAGTTAATATGTCGGTTTCGCCATATAGTGTTATTAAGGCATCCTGCCAGTCTATTTGCTTTTTGTACTTGATTTCTCACTTCTTTGTCCAGGTCTCCGTAAGTTGAGAATGTAATTCCAAGGTATTTTACTTCCATTACTTGTTCAATACTGATACCATCAATTTCTATTTTACATCTGACTGGTTCGTTACTGATTACTATTGTTTTAGTTGTCTGAGATGAAATTGTCATATTGAATTCTTTTGCTCTTATGTTAAATCTGTGGACCAATCTTTGCAGACTATCTTCATCTTGCATCGTCTGCGTAGCAGAGTATTTTTATTTCTGTGTTTCCCATTCTATCTTCTTCCTTTGTTAACGTTTTTGATGATTTCATCCATGATTAAATTGAAAAGCATATGACTCAATGAGTCTCTCTTGTCTTATTCCGCTGCCTATATCTATAGGTTCTGTATGTTGTCCATCTATTCTGACTTCCATTTTGTTGTTTTGATAGATGTTTTCAACAGTTTTTATGATATCTAGTGGGACTTCTCTATTATACAGAACATGGATTACATCTTTGAATCTCACTCTGTCAAATGCTTTCTTCAAGTTAGTCAGCCATAGAAATGCTGGTCTATTATACTCTAGTGATTTCTCAGTAATTTGTTTTATGACGAATATTGCATCTGTACACGATCTTCCAGTACGAAAACTCTGTTGTTCATCTGCTAAACTTATCCTGTGATTCATTAGGTCCTGCAAAACTTCAGTTGTAAGATTTAGGGTAGTATTTCAAGTTGAAACCTCTGTTATAAACATATAAAATGCTGATTAAAACAAAACTGAAGAAAGTTGGCAACAGTAGGAATAAAAAACCTTCCAAAAAATGATGTTGGTTCCACATTAAAGAACATGACGTTCGAAAACTAGAACGAGTCTTCCTCATCTGAAGAAGGGGACAGTGGTGAGGCTTGCATGTTTTGCTACGAGATTTTCTCTGCTTCTAAGGGTAACTAAGGGTGAATTCAGTGCTCAGGATGCTCTGGTCGGGCCCATGATGCATGTACAAACCCAGATGAAGGAGACGACTATTTTCTATGCGATTTCTGTAGACGTGACACTTAAGAAATATTAAATTAAGATTAGATTAAGTTAGTTAAACTAACAAAACCTCATAAAGAAATAATTTGAATTGTAGTAAAGAAAAAAGAGACGTTCTCACAAACAATTTATTTTACAACTGACGACCGGTTTCGCTGTCTACAATATTCACAGCATCTTCAGGTCACGGTAAAAGTAAAATTAAATGCTACAAATAACAAAAAACCAGAGTTAGTTAAGTGGTCTGGTTGAAATCGAAGGGTAAAGATCAAGCCAATATTAAAGTATATATATTCATGCATACATATAAATGCTAAAATGTACGTAAATATGGTTTAACAACCCTCACACTCACATACATGCAAGCATTCAAATGTAGTGGCAACTAAAGTATGTCAAGTATAAGTATAAAATGTACACTTACTTTCCGGTATAAGGGAAGAATATAGTAGTATTCAATATCATACTTTTTCTCCAAAATATGCTGACGGGAGAGATGTTAGAGGGACAGATTTGATTGTAATGTACAAACAAAACAAAAATAAATTGGCAGGATCTTGAGGGGATTAGTAAGGGAACACGACATTAAACCGTGAAACCAAAAATTGTTAGTTATATATAAAGTGATGTTATTTTTAAATTTTTTAAAGTGTATATTTTTAAATTTATTGGGATTATTAGATGTTGTTCTGGATGTTCAAGAACTGATGGATGTAAGATTGGTTGTGCAATTTTCTTAAAACCAGAATTGGTCAATTGTGTATTATTTGTGGTGTGATTGTGAAAATGTTTTAATTTTTATTTGTTGGAGACATTGAAATTAAACTGAACAATAGTAAATAGGTAAAAATTTGCTAAAATTTAAAAGTGTCAAACTATAAAATCATTAATAAATAATTCAGAATTAAATTCAAATGTGAAGGTAACTAACTGTACATGAAATTAAATTTATAGCAATATAAAGTTATGATGATTTGTGCAGCAATGAATGAGATTTTATGAGATATTACTAAAAAGTTAGAAAAAGGCAAATATGAAAAAATAGATGAAAAAATGATTCAATTATGTTAATATCTGTTGAATGTAATAAATAGTTTTTTTTTTTTTTTTTTTATTTAACGTCCTAATTTATTTACAATCTGTAAAACAAGTTACAATAAGTAAATGTTGTGACCACTAGTGTAGGTGACTTGGAGAAAATGATTCAATAATCATTTTCTTTACAAATATTTTACATAGATATAAAATTGTTTGTCTCTGGGAATTACGGCACATATAACTAAAATCGCGATGGTAAATCACTAGGTGTATTTCGTCTAAGTCTCCGTCTGACTGGTTGGCTCATCAGGTTTCTGGCTAGTACATTTGGATGTTGTGCCAGTCTGTCTTCGTATTTCTGTGCAAAGTTGGTAATTTCTTCTTTTACTGTTGAAATTTCTAGATCGCGTCTAATAATAATATTTGCAACATACCATGGGGCATTTGTGATTATTCGAAGAACCTTCGACTGGAACCTCTCCAAGATTTCGATATTGGAGTTTGATGCAGTACCCCAAAGTTGGATCCCGTAAGTCCATATTGGCTTCAAAATTGCTTTGTAGACAAGTACTTTATTTTTCATCGAAAGTGATGATTTGTGACCAATCAGCCAGTAAAGATTGTGTAATTTGAGACCAAGTTGTTTACGCTTCATAAAAATGTGTGTTCTCCAGTTTAATCTTTGGTCTAGATGCATTCCAAGGTATTTGACTGTTGCTTGCTGTTTTAGTTGGTGGTTGTTGATATATACAGGCGGGCAGTGACCTTTACGGTTTGTGAAGGTAATATGAACCGACTTTGTTTCATTTGTTTGAAAACGCCACCGTTTTAACCAAGTTTGCATTTTGTTGAGGCTGGTTTGCAGAAGTTGAGAAGCTATCCGTGGGTCCTGATGTACTGACATCACTGCTGTGTCGTCTGCATATGTAGCTGTAGTGGTTTGAAAGTTTGTTGGTAAGTCTGCTGTGTACAATAGGTATAACACTGGCCCCAGAACACTGCCCTGTGGAACTCCAGATCCAACTGGAAATAGAGACGTGCACTCATCTCTATGTTGTACAAAAAAGTAACGGTTATGGAGGTAGGATTTTAAAATTAGGAAGTGAGTGAGAGGAAGCATATTTTTTAATTTGTATAGAAGGCCTGTGTGCCAGACTTTATCGAATGCTTGCGAGATGTCTAGAAAAGCGGCAGTGCAGTACATTTTGTCTTCCAATGCTTGATTAACAGTTCTGCATATCCGATGAACCTGTTCTATGGTTGCGTGTTGGGATCTGAATCCAAACTGGTGTGCAGGGATTAGTTCTCGATCTGATAGGAGTGGTTGAATTCTTGAGAGTATCAGTTTTTCTAGGATCTTTGACACTATCGGCAGTAAGCTTATGGGTCGATATGATTTGACATTTTCCAGCGGCTTTCCTGGTTTGGGAATTAGTATAATTTTTGCGACTTTCCAGAGGAGAGGGAAATATGCGGTTCTTAATACTGCATTGAATAATTGAGTGAGGTACACAATTCCTTTCCTGGGTAGTTGTTTAATAATTTTACTGGATATAAGATCGAAGCCTGGGGACTTTTTCGATTTAAGATTTTGTATTATTTTGATCACTTCATTTACCTTAAACTTTTCCGGTGGAAGTTCTAACTGGTATGGAAATTCTAAAAATTGTTGGATGGATGCTTCAAAGTTTTGATTATTCTCAGCAGGGAAAGGTTGAAAGACGTCTGTGAGATATTTTGCAAACACTTCTGATTTTTCTTTATTGCTTTTGGCCCATTCGCCGTTTTCTGCGCGAATAGGAGGGTTGCTTGATTGAGGTCGTTTAAATTTTTTCGTAGCCTTCCATAGAGAATAGTCTGTAATTTCTGTTGCTGATAGGTTGCTAAGATATTCTTTAATCCCATCGTTTTTGTAGTTATTTAGGAGAGTTTTAAGTTGAAGTGTAGCCTGGTTGAGTCTGGTTTTGTCCTGAGGCGCGTGCGTTCTTTGCCATGTTTTTCTTAAATATCGTTTTTCTTTGATTTTTTGTCTGATTATGTTTGGTAGCTCTTGTTTCATGAGCGTCGTGTTTTTTAGGGGTGTTGTTTGCCAGATTGCTTCCTGTATAATTACGTTAAAATTTTGTATGGCTTCATCTATTTCATAGTTTGTTTTTAAAGGTATGTTTAGGTTTAGGTTGTCCTCAATCACCCGCCGAAACCTTTCCCAATCCGTATATTTGTTGTCCAGTTTCGGTGGTAGCTGTACCTCAACAAGTTCAGTACTTATCGTGATTAATACAGGCGAGTGATCCGAGGAAAGGTCAAAGCAAGATTCAATTCTTTGCGATCTTTTTGGAATTCCCTTTGTTATGCAGAAGTCAAGTAGATCGGGTATTTTGTTCACGTCGGTTGGCCAATAAGTAGGTTCACCACTGGAAATATACGAGTAGTTGTTACTATTCATAGCCGCTAGAAGCTGTCGTCCTTTTGGGGTGATTAATCTTGATCCCCAATGTGTATGTTTAGAGTTGTAATCTCCTCCAGCCAGGAATCTGTTACCCAATGTTTTAAAAAATTCTTCAAATTGTTCTTTTTTTATCTTGTGTATTGGTGGGCAATAGACTGCAGAGATTGTTAGTGAGCCATGCCAATCTTCAATAACTATGTTAGTAGCCTGCAAGTAGTCTTTTTTAAAGTCATTAGTCTCATAGTGTTTGATATTGTTTTTGATTATAATAGCAGTTCCACCATGGGCTGTACCATCTGGGTGTCTAGTATTGTAAGTTGTGTAGTTAGGTATTTTAAAGTAGCTTCTACTTGTGAAGTGAGTTTCTGATATTAACATTATATCAATTTCGTGACTAATGATGAAAGTTTTTACCTCAAGACAATGTTTGGCAAGCCCGTTGGCGTTCCAAAGTGCAATTTTTAGTAACTTATTCATTTTGTTAAATTATTGACGACTATCGTTAGGAGGTTTAGCAGTGTGGACAGTTGTTCCGCAAATCCTTTAAACATCGATTTTAGTTCAGACAGGTCGTTAGCAGGAGTAGGATGCGTTAAATTTGGTGCTTGCAAAGTATTCTGAGATGTGCTTGCTTGAGGTAGTTGGTTTGTTACTGCTTGTGAGTAGCTAATGCCTGGATTGATGGTTCTTCCAATATTACTCGTTAGTGGGGTTGTAGGTTGTTTTTGCCGTAGGGTTGGATATGTTTTTTTCTGCAGTTCCTTATATATAGTACATCCTTTATAATTTGCCGGGTGGTTTCCTTCGCAAAGAATGCACTGAACATCGTCAGATCTTTCTTTTCTTGTACAGTGTTCAGTAGCATGATCTCCGGTGCATTTTACACATCTGGGCCTATGTTGACAGTATTTTTTTGTATGCGCATATCTTTGACATCTACTGCACTGTGGAATTTCCCTCCTTGTGTATGGTGGTTCAAATTTAATTTTGTAGTTTAGCAAGTGTTCAACGTCGTAAATTGTTTTATTATTTTCTGCTGATTTTAAGTCAATGAAGAACATTGATAAAGGTTGCTTAGTTTTGTAATTTTTAATGTTCCACATATTTACTACCGAGTGCCCCAGCTTTTCGATTTCTTCTTTTAATTCTGTCAGATTGGCTGAGTAATGCATGTTTTTTAATACTACTCTGAAGCTGCGTTCGTCACGAGGCCTAAATGTATGGAATTCTGTTTTTTTCTCAGTTAAAGCTTTAGTTATTGTACTATAATTTTCTTTTTCTTTAGGTTGTATTTTAACTTGATCGTGATTTAAAACTTTGATTTCGTATCCATTTTTGGCTATATTATTTAATAGTGTGGTGAGTGGGGTCACATTTTTCACTCCATTTACAAATATGGGAGGTGGTTTTGAGGTTTTTTCAGTTTGAATCTCAGTTCTTTCAGTTTGAACTTCTTCATTTTTTGCTTCGTTATCTGCGTCGTTAGACAACTCCTCAAATCGATTTGATGTATGAACAGGTGAATTTAGCCAGTAGTCATTAATTTTGGTCTGTTTAGTTACTCTGTGTTCAGGGCTAAGTCTGACTCTTTTCCTAGTGTTTTCTACAGTTTTCCATTCTTCGTCTTGGCTAATTTCTTGGCTATTTTTGTTTGGCAAGGCTGGGATATTGCTAAAGTATAGGGGTTGTTGTGTTGTTTGGTAATATGGTGTGGGTAAAACCTGAGGAAATGAAACGTTACCTTGTACTAGTTGGTCGTTGTTGATCTGAACTTGCGGAGCGTACGCCACTGGCTGAGTTGTAAATTGGCCTGGCTGAATCATCGCTGGTGTTGGAACTCCGTATAAATTCTGCTGTGGCTGTGGCTGCATCGGTTGATGCAAATAAATAGTTGAGTAGATTGAAAAATTAATCTCAAAAAATCTTTGAAAAAGTTACCTGGTTGAGCTGAATTATATGGTTTCTGTGAAAAGTTAAAAAAGTTTTTGAAATATTTATTGTTTTAAAGTCGATAAAAATAACACATAACAGATTCTCGAACGCACACAAAGGACGTGGACACAACGGGAGTTTGGGAATTTTTTGATGAGGAAAGAAAAAAAATTTTATTATTTAAATAATTTGAAATTGTTTTGTGCCTGTGTTTTATCCTGCCAGAAGTGTAACAAGAATTTGACATAATAGTCCAGGGCGCATCTGTTTTGAGATGGACGTTGAGAGGTGACTCAAATTTTTTTGCAGAAATTGCTTGAAAATAAATCAAATAATAATATTTGAGTTATCCTCCCTCTCAAAAAGGTCCGGAACATTGTTTAAATAATCAAAATGTCAAAAATTGAAGGAAAAATTCGATTGTTTTCTTCGTTTTTTGATTATATCTTTAAAACTATTCATTTCCCAGAAAAGTTGTACTAACATAAAAGTTGCGTAATTAAATTTCCTACAATATAGAATTGGTTAACAATTTAAAAAATAGTCACCCTAGTTGCAAAATAGCAATAATTGCGAAAAAAACATACAAAAACAAGCATTTGCATTTTACGTTTTTAAACCATTTATGCTACACTTAGGACCTTCATATTTCACTCAGAAAAACTTTATGATACAGTAAAACAATACTGTAAATTTGATTAAGATATGTTCAATAGATTTTGCAAAATAAATTTTGCAATCCAGCTTTCGCAAAAAAAATTCATTTTTTCAAAATGTTACAGAACTGAAAATAAAGCAGATAGCAAGTTAAATTTTTTTTGCTTATAGAAGTGTACTGTACCTTTCATTTGCAATTTTTAAAATTAAAATGGATTAATTTCCACGGCGTCAGAAAATTTTTGAAATAAACAATAATTTTTGGTGCTACGCGCAGGACAGCGGTGTTCGATTCACACAAGTTGTCTTACTCTATATTTTGTTGTATTATAATATTTTAATTCCACAAAAATCAAACTAATTTTATTATTGTTTGTGAAATATTATTTAAACAATTGCATATGTTTAAAAATAATAAACTTTTATTATTTAAGTTAAAATATATGAACAAAGAAAGTTTTTGCTAATAAAAGTGTCATTTCAAAGGATAGAGTATGTGTTTTTATTTTGCAATAAACAAATTTATTTATTTATATCGAAATGTAATAAAAATTAAAATGTATCAACCATTATCAAAGGTCATTGGAATGCCCAATAAGAGCAAACTATCAGCTGTCCTGCGCGTTGCACCAATAATTAATTTTTATTTAACAAAATTCCTGACGCCGTGATGTTAATCGATTTTAATTTTGCAAAATTGCACGTGAAAGGTACAGTACACTTCTATACGCAAAAAAATTTTCAACTTACTATCTGCTTTATTTTCAGTCGTGTAACATTTTGAAAAAATGAATTTTTTTTACGAAAGCGGGATTGCAAAATTTATTTTGCAAAATCTATTGAACCGATCTTAATGAAATTTACAGCATTGTTTTACTGTATCATAAAGTTTTTCAGGGTGAAATATGAAGGTCCTAAGTGTAGCATAAATGGTTGAAAAACGTAAAATGCGAATACTTGTTTTTGTATGTTTTTTTCACAATTATTGCTATTTTGCAACAAGGGTGACTATTTTTTAAATTTTTAACCAATTCTATATTGTAGGAAATTTAATTACGCAACTTTCATGTCAGTACAACTTTTCTTGGAAATTAATACTTTTAAAGTTATAATCAAAAAACCAAGAAAAAAATCGAATTTTTCCTTAATTTTTTGACATTTTGATTATTTAAACAATGTTCCGGACCTTTTTGAGAGGGAGGATAACTCAAATATTATTATTTGATTTATTTTCAAGCAATTTCTGCAAAAAAATTTGAGTCACCTCTCAACGTCCAAATGTACTAATATTTTTACAGATGCGCCCTGGTCTATAAACTCAAAATGTGTGCTATTGTAATTAAAAAGTAAAAAAAAATTAAAAAAAGAATAATACAAAAATCCATTGATTTTAGCGAGGTCCCCATTTTACCCGAACGGTGGTACAGAACGGAGGCATTTATAATTTTTTATAGTTTTAGATTTTGACCAAGTAATAAAAATAAAATAAGTCCACCAAAACTTAGTTGGTGTTAAAATAATAACTAATCGCTAACTCTATTGAAAATATTAGTGTAAACAGTTCTTTAATGTTTATTTTAATACATTACAGGGGTGAAAAACTAAAGAGAAAATGTAGTGTGATTTTTAATTTCAAATATCTCATTCAAAAGAAACTTTTTATTCATTTTAAGGGACGTTCGGCCCTCGATAATAATTTAGTCTTTCAATCTGCGTTTAAATTTTTTAAAAATATTTATTTATTCATTTTTTCAGGATTCGAAGAAAATGGACACCATGTCCGTGGTGACATTTTCCAAATCGAACAACACTTTTTTGTCGATTAACACTTTTCCTCTTTTGTCGATTGATTATTAGTTTTTGTTGTACATATAAATTATTACAATCACTGTATACATACTTAGTGAAAAAATTATTACATTTATTAACTGAATTTATAATTTGCAATTATACAAATATCAATTACCCAAGAACATTCAAAAGCCATCTCTTTAAAGTTAATGATGACATTGTCAAGTAGAATGACATTCTAGTAATGTTTACATATCCATACCAGTGTGAATTTTACTACACGTAATTTGCCGTGTAAAAACAGAAAAAGTAGGAATAGCCGTAAAATATATGCGAATTATGTACCAATGGCCTTAATAATATAATATATTCTTTTCATTATTTATGTCTTTATTGCATATTTGTTATTGAATAAAATTAAAACATCTATACCTTAGCTGTGTCGTAACCCTTACTCCTTATGGTCTGCGAAACGGATGTGATTCCCCGCGATGTCGGATGTGGAAGTAGCCAATTTGTTAGCGAAAGATCGATCGCAGATTTGCATAGATGGAAAGATTTGGGATTTACGGATTTAGTACGTGTTGCGGAAGGAAGATTTACAAGAATTGAACTCCAACATATAAAGAAAGTTGAAAGGATGTGAGAAAAAATGTCTCCAAGAAAGTATATAAAAAAGAGTTTATAACTTTTATATTATATTCAATAACTCCATTTTCGAAATGAAAAAGGTATAAGATGAGGAATACGGTTAGAGGTTTTTTTATAGAGTTTGCTATAGGCAGAGTATTATTGTAAATTTTATACTTCTTTAGTTTTTTATGAAACATTTTAAAAATACATATATGATTTCTTCTAACAATAGATCTCTGAAAATTTTGTTTTAAACACTTCCACAAAATATATTACAATTTACTGTCACCACAGAGGTTTCGACTTAGTGCCTTTTCACTGCAGTCACTACGGTCACTACAGTTGCCGAAACAGCTGTAGTTACAATAAATTGTAGTACATTTTGTGGAAGTGTTGAAAACAAAAGTTTTCAGTGGTTTATTGTTAGAGCTAAGAGTAAGGTTGGCTAGGTGCTACGTTTTCTCGACTCTGTTTTACGGAATGGAAGCTTGGACCTTGAATGCGGCATCAATAAAAAAACTGGAATCTTTCGAGTTGTGGGTATATAGAAGAATTCTGAAAATATCATGGACAGAACACGTCACAAACAAAGAGGTTCTGAGAAAGATTAATAAAGAAATGGAAGTCTTAAATACAATCAAAACGAGAAAATTGGAATATCTCGTACATATTAAACGTGGAGAGAGATACAACTTGCTCCAACTCATTATGCAGGGAAAGATTCAAGGAACAAGGAGCATAGAGAGACGCAGAATATCGTGGCTACGCAACCTGAGAGAATGGTACGGATGTACATCATATGAACTTTTCAGAGCAGCCGTCTCCAAAGTCCGAATAGCTATAATGATTGCCGACCTCCGTCGCGAAGATGGCACTTGAAGAAGAAGATTGTTAGAAAAAATGACATTCCATTAATCACGTGAGGCAGGGGCGGATCCAAGGGGGGTCAATGGAGTCAATTGCCCCCTGGCCTGGTGTTGCATTTTTTTTTAAGAAAGAGATAATTACGATTGAAAATAAATAGTGGGTTTTGTGTCCTGTAGATAACTGAATAACTGAAATATAAAACAGAATTCCTTCTCCGAAGTACGTGCTCTCAGTCTTACTGTATGGTATCGAGTCATGGACTGTGAATAAAAACGATCTAGGAAGGAGGAAAAGGTAGATTTTGTTTTTATTTGATTCAGAGTTGGACCGACATCTCCAGATAGCTATTTCTGCATCTCATTTGTCACCGGTGGAGCTATGCAGTCACAACTCTAAACCAATTATCAACAGCCTGCCTATTTAAGGGCAATCACCGCGATGCAATGATTCCACCTTTGAGACGCAAAACAGTGACATCTCTCGTAAAACGAGGAAGACGAAAAGCCCTAGATCCAAAGTTTACTACAATTAAACAATTAAAATAACTGAAATATAACTAATAAACAATATTTTAAATCCAAGAGTTTTCGTTAAAATCGATCTACTTAAATCGCCTTGAGGTTATGAAGGTCGAAATGTGGTGCTATAGAAGAATTTTAAAAGTATCTTGACTTAAAGTAGATTCGACACTCCACCATACTAGAACGTCTCAGCAAGACTACTGAGATTATAGAAGGCATCAAGAAGAGAAAAGTGGAGTATTTTGGACATGTAATGAGAAGTTTCAAATATAGGTTGCTATAAAATATTATGCAAGTGAAAATAGAAGCCAAACGCAGTCAAGGACGAAGAAGCACTTCGTGGTTGATTTAGGGTGGCAGTGAATAAAATAATTAAGATAGTTATGATATAAACCAACGTTATGAAAGGACATGGTACATGAAGGAAAAGAAAGTAACAGCCCACTCCGAAAAAGAATCCTGCGTACGCGAGTGACGAGAAAATTTTTATTTCATTGCCCCCTCCTTGCAAGGTTGCTGGATCCGCCGTTGACGTGAGGCTCGAAAAGGGGGGAGGGGTTCATAAAAAATCACGAAATAACAGAAGGGGGAGGGGGTGTAGTAATATATCACGTGTATTTATTTTTTGTGCAAACGTGCGATACTCAACCGAAAGGCGGCGTTACGTGTATTTATTTTTTCGTCAAACGCGTACAAAATGAATCGAACGTGAAATCACCAGGTGGTGAAGTGTGATGATTGTGCGATTTACACAGTCGTCCAGTGGCCTATACATTCCAAAGCTTCAATAGCATGATGGCAAGACGTTTGCTCCATTTCTTCTGCGTCGGTCTATTGAAATTACATAAACGTATGAAGGCTTCGGCAAATTGATTTATAACCTGTTTTGCCTTACTCTGCAGAAGGATTGTCAGATACTTTTAGAAAGGACATGCCAGCGGTGTGCATTGTACTTTTGTACAAGGAAAAAAGCTAAGGCACATTGAATTCATGTCACAAGCAACTGAATCCGAGCAATAATAGTCTAGAGTCTAGAGATTCACAGTGTTCGTCCTTTCCGCATGTAAGGATGCGGAAGTGCGCGAAAATGATGGCGCCGAGTGTCTTGATGAAACCGATGTTGATCTTCAACAAATCATTATGCCAACAACTACTGACTTGCAAGATTCTTATCCAGTTACTGGTGTTGAAGAAAGTCTTGCTAATCCGTAGTCCGAGGATACTGTATATTAAAATAATGTTCATATATTATTACAAAAAAGTTGTTCGCATTTCTTTCATTACTTTTATGTCAGTCAAAAATATCCTGCAACCTTTCTGTCTACCTCTAAACGTTATTATTGTAGTCTTTAATTTTCTATAATAAAATTAGATGATATTTATGTGTATGTGATACTAAAAATATACGTGATATAAGGGGTGTTAGAAGGTAGTCTTAAACCTCACCACATATCACCAAGGGGGTGGGGGAAGGGGGTTAAAAATGGTAAAAAAACATCAAGTGATTAATGGACGGCCCCTAATATAACGGTCGAATCCATAACTTAGGTATATGATTTCTTTTTCATGTTTTTTCAAACTTTAACTAATATTTTGTCTAGTGATAATGTTAAGGTCTTATAATAATAAAAGTGTTAACGTTGACATCAAAAGTGAAAATATTAGTACTTATGAGGTAACAAACAAACATGCAAGCAAGGGACAGAACAGAATGGCGTAGAAAGCTTGAGAAGGTCGAGGCCCTCTAAGGGCTGCAGAACCAAGATGATGATGATGAAGAGGTAGCAAACAAAGGAATACCCACACAACAACCCGCTTTGGGGTCTTTTTGCTCGCACTCATTACATTGATCACTTTCTAAATCTGACTGGTCAAATAATATTTGGGAGTATAAAACCTACTCCAATAAAATATTCCATATAATAGAAATTGTTTTTTTTCCCAACAATTTAAGGATGGCTTGTGAAATTTAGAAAAAGAAACAAAAAATTAGCTCATGGCATCTCATGGCAACTAAAGTTCCAATGTTTCAATTGAAGTGGTTTTGAGCGTTGAGGGAAGCTTTTTCTACCGATGACATACATCCAAGAGAGCAGATGGCTGCAGGTCATCGATTTGCCATATGGAGATCATTGTGGCAAAATATAAATCCCCGAGCACTTATTACTTTGTACAGACAAAACAAGAATGCACTCTCCTTGATGAAAGCTAATGACAGACCATAAGGTACAGAATACTGACAATATAAGATGTGAAGAAGAGATCTAGGCAGAACACGTTATTTGGGACTCATGCAAACAGTAACACTCCTATTTTCGTCGCAACTGTCCCTGCCAATCTTCGAGAGACCAGAGCTAATCTATCTAATGCTTGGATATGATCCACTGTTAATTGTTGTATGTGCCTAAAAAAATGCTTAGAATAACGTATGGCGCCCTTTATATGTTTGTTCTTTTTGTCTTTTGTCATTGAAAATGCAAAGGTAATATCTTTTTTTTTCTGTTAAATTTTATTGATATGCTCTAAATAGTATTTTATACTACAACTGTAGTTCACGTAAAAAGTATTATTATAACATACAATTAATAAATCCATAAGTATATCTTGTTATCTCACATAACCTAATTACTTAATTCACAATCGCCCCACTAACTAGTTGATAAAATTTAGATAGCATGACAAAGTCTTTTCCGTGATAGCGTGCAAATAAGAAAAACGGCTTTTTAAGAGTAAAAAATTGCCAGATTCATCCCAAACTTCCTGTGCAAAGTGCATTGCGTCGTTCCTTTTATAAAAAGAGCGTCGTCGCCTAATTTCCATTATCATTTATCTTTCCTCTTGAAAAGAATGGGATGAAATGTCACAGGGAAGGACTAAAGGACCAATCAGATATGGTTGAAGGTTTGATATATAACTTTTTCGCACAAAACTATTATAACGAATCGAGGAGAGAAAAACGTACGTCGTACGGAGTTAACGGACGATTAAATAACTGAATTAGGGAGCACTAGGATTACCTTCATTTGGGATAATTGTTTGCCCTTCGAGATTCTAGAGCATGACGTTATTTTATTGTTTTGTATATTGAGTTAATATTTGCAAAAAATAAATGATTCATTTGCAAACAAGTTCAATCAAAACAGTACGTCGACACGTATTGTCAGTGTAATTATTAGGAAATGGCTATTATCCCGGTGGACGTATTTTATAAAACTATTTTATTGAAGTGTTTGATCTGTTTTCACTATTACGGAGATTGATGAACTCAACATTAAACAGCTTGGTCATTATACCGACTACATATTACTAAAATAAAGGTAAGTATAGAATGGTAATAAATATATTTAAAAAAAAAAACAAACAGTCACAACAAAAAAGTTCACGTTAAGAAGATTTAATATTAGCTAAGGTTGAGAAATACAAAATTAAGTGAATTGCATAAACAAAATTAGCTGTAAATAAGTTGTAAATTCTAAAAAACCTGCACCCCATACTTACTTACTCCGTGGCGTTACAAGCCTTTGTGGGTCTTAGCTTACTTAACAACATACCTTCATTCCTCTCTGTCTTGAGTAATCTCCATATAATTCACCACGCCCATAGCTTTAAGCTGGTAGGAAAATCTCCAATTTAAGATTTGCTGATGACACTACACTTATAGCAGCAGATGAGCAAGAAATGTTTGATCTTCTGCGAAGAGTTGAGTACAAAACCAATAAAGTTGGTCTGAAAATCAATAAAGCTAAGACAAAAATAATGGTAGTCGACAGATTTGACACTATTCAACTGACTAACATATTACAGGAATACCAGATAGTAAACACCTTTGTCTATCTCGGGTCTAGTATAACTAACGATGGTAACTGTGAAACAGAAGTTCAGAGACGTATTGGTATGGCAAAAAATGCGATGAGTCGCCTAACTAAAGTTTGGAAAGACAGATCTATCTCTCAAAATATCAAGATGAGACTGGTGAATGCCCTTGTATTCTCAATATTTCTATACGGAGCAGAGACTTGGACTCTTCGCGCATGCGAGCGCCAAAAAATTGATCCCTTTGAGATGTGGTGCTGGAGAAGAATGCTGCGCATACCTTGGACAGCTCATAAGACAAACGTTTCCATTTTAAACCAACTCAATATTAAAAAAAGGCTGTCCACAATATGTCTGCAACGAATTCTGCAATTCTTTGGTCACGTAGTTCGAAGAGGTAACGACAGTTTGGAGAGATTAATTGTTTCTGGAAACGTTCCGGGGAGAAGATGAAGAGGACGATCACCAACTAGATGGTCTGATCAAATAAAGAATTCAGCTGGAAACTCATTCTGCGAAGCTCTTAGATCAGCTGAAGATAGAGACCAATGGAGAAACATTGTTAGGAATATTGGACGTCTGCTATATTATCACGCCACAGCAGTCGAAGGCGTCTACGTGTCTTCTTCCAGTTGACACTTCTTCCCATACCAGCTTTACTATTCTTTCATCAGAATTTCTTCTGAAGTGTCCTGTCCATTGGAGTCTTCTGAAGAGTCCTGTCCATTGGAGTCTTCTGGACTTTATTTCTCTTATTATGTTAGCGATTTGATATAGTTCTTCGAGCTCGTTGCTAGTTCTTATACTGTGTTGTCCTAGTGCTCCATTAAGCACAGGCCCCATAGGGTGTTGCACTTTATACATCAACATAATAATAATAGTCTCCCGTTTTATACCGCTCACGTGGCTTTGGGAGTATAGCAGGGTAGTCTGTTGTATCTAGGGCCTACGGTATACAAGGAAGGTAACAGGGCCAGTGCTACGCTTCAACCGCCTATTATTACCCCTGATTTCACCCAAGGTACTCATTTTATTCAGGCTGAGTCGACCTGGAGCCTATAAACATTTTAAAAATGTCTAGTTGTTCTTGCCGGCGGTAGGATTTGAACTCCGGACCACCGACACGCTAGCCTAGCACACTACCACTCGGCTACGCCGGCCCCTATACATCAACATCCACCCCCAAAAGTCCACTGCTGAACATAGGTCTCTTTCTCGTGTTTCCAACCCCATCTATCTTGCGCCGCTCTCATCCAGTTTTTATTTAGCTTGCTTAAATCGTCAGTCCATCTTTTGGGTGGTCGACCGACGTCTCTCTTTTCTTCCCTTCGTCTCCATTCCAATAATCTCTTTGTCCATCCTCCATCTCTCGTTCTGGCTACGTGTCCTGCTGATATCAATTTTATTTTGATCTCATTCTTTTTCTTTGACCTTTTTCCGATCTCTTCGTTTTTTATTCTTCTTGAAATACAATATTCAGCCAGTTGAAAGAGTTACGTCCTACAAATATTTAGGGGTTTGCTTCACTAATACTTACTAATGACCAGACAAGAGAAATCAAGAGGCGAATAGAGATAGCGAGACAATCGTTTGTCAAAATGAAAAAGTTCCTATTAGTGGAGTCAATGAAGGTTTTCACCTCCGATTTCGGTGAACCTTCATCGATTTTCATGAAAATTGGTAAGTATGTAGAAGATACCTCAAGAAACAAAGGTGACATGGTGCCAACTTGCGCTTTTACCCTGGGGGTGGATGCCACCCCTTCTCGTGGGTGGAAATTATTTTATTAAAAATAATACCACTAATCGATAGAGGGACAAATTATAAGTAAAATTTGTTATATAAAGTTATTTCAATAAATCAATAGTTTTTGAGTTATTAAAGATCAAAAGTTTTGATTTTTCCTGAAAAAAATCCATGTTTTAAAGCAGTTCTTCATAAATAACTCAAAAACCATAAGTTTCTTCAAAAAAGTTTCTATTACCAAAATCGAAGATAATATAAAAATAAATAAGCTCCTTATTCGAAAAATCCTTTATTACATATACAAAGTGAGTTATATGCAATTGAATGTATATTTTTTTTTCGCGAGTACTCAAATCTTAGTATTCAAGCTTAAATAACAGGAAACGATGCACTTTGTTAAATATAGATATTAAACATTTTAATAAAGTACTTAAAGGTAACTATCAAAAAGCTATATAAGAAGTCGATAGCATCAAAATTAAGCAAGTTATGATGGAAATAAGAGGACCCTTTCAGATTTTTTAGGGAAGAATGAAAAATTAAACATACGTCATTTCCACAAAAATTAAAATTTATAGTAACCCATTTAAAACTTTATTCATTTTAACAGGAGTAATAACTTCAACAATTTTGACCGGTTTAGAATGCATATTTTTGAAAAAAAATACGATTAAAAAAAAATAGAATTTTTCAAATTTTCGTGAATTTCATTTTCTTTTGATAATAACTCCAAAAATACTCGATATACTTAAAAAATGGTAGAAAACAAAATTTTAGTTTTAACTTTATTTAAGCTTTTTCTTTTTTTAATATCTTTTTACGACAAAAAATAACCGAGATAGAAACATTTAAATCCTAAATTTTACTGCGAGAACCATGTAACCGGGGCTCTTTCACCTTGTATTTAAGAAAAAATAAAGGATTTAGAAAATTATGTTTAATACAGTGTTATATAACTTTTACTTAGCTTTGTAATGGTTTTTGGATAAATCTCATATTTTAAAATTTAACGGAGTTATTTTAAAAAAACCAATAACATTTTCTTTGAAAAAATTTTATAGCGGAGATATTGTATGTATACAGGTTGTGGGAAGTCCAATTAGTCGTTTGTTGTAGGAGATACGAAAAAAGTTTATTTAGGTGAGATTGAGGCATAGATAATATCAGAATTTAAATACATTTCCAAATATACAGGGCCACCCATCTTGACAGGGTGAAACAAAATTATCTTTTGTTTAATGGAACACCCTGTATATTTTTACATTTTTCGATTCTCCTCTATGTTTTATTTCTTAACTAGTTTAAAAGATAATTGCGTTTTTATTTTCAAATTTCATAGCAATATTCACCCCTTGTATAATTGTAGTGATTTGACATCAGAAAATCAATTTATGTTCAAGTGATTTTTAATATAATCTATTATTGTTAAAAATTATTAATCTAGCAAAACGTTTAATTTTAGCTAATACAGGGTTGGTCGAAACTGAATGAGTGTTTTCTCAAAGTTTGAGAGTATGAGTTTTCTCAAACGGAGCAGCCTGTAATGCCTGTAATGAGCATTTTAATGAAATGCTATTGTATGGCACTTTATTATTTCCCACCCTGCCAGTGAGAACTGAATTTATTTTTGAAATCCCTAACTTTATGTCTTTAATTATTTTAAATATTTTAAACGATTAAAAAACAATCAAATTAAATTGAAATGAATAACCAGTGTATATCTTCCACATTTACTTCATATTTAACGTAGCCTGTACCATAACATTGCACAGATTATTATCCCTGTATAGCAACGATATACCATGAATGTGAATTCATACTTGAGAAATGTCCTATATTAAGTCTCACAAAAAAAAGGGATTCCTCAAACATAATATATATGCAGACAAAATCAGCCAAAGTGATTTGCGATATCTAATTAAAGGCCCTACCAAGTTGGTTTTGTTGAATATAGCATGGAATCACGACGATACTTTAGTGATAAGCGTATTTTTCGTAGTAGCTATAGTATGTTGTTTTATATTATGTATTACCTATATTAAATTAGTTTTAGTATGTTTCGTTTATCTAAAAAAATGTGAAACAAACAAAAAATCTGTTTTTCTTGTAGTTGTTTTTTCGTATAGATATTGTTTTATATTGTAGTAAATTGAATTTAGTTTTAGTATGTTCCTTTTGTTTGTAGAATTATATTTAATTAGATTTGCTTTAATTACTAAAATAAATAAATTTTCAATTATATTTTATGTATTTGTGGAAAAGGAAACCTAGCATTAGCGGCCACATTTCTATAACGGCCAATTGTTTTCTATTTTTAGTGGCCGTTATTGTCAAGTTTTACTGTACCAATAATATTTTATTAAAGTATGAAATATTATTTAAATAAAAAATTTATAAACTTGATAAAAGAAAGTGTGCTTAGAATTTACTCCTCTATCTAATTATGGGGTTATTTTTAATAAAATAGTGTTCACCCATGAGAAGGGGTAACATCCACCCCCAGGATAAAAGCGCAAGTTGGTACCACATAATTTTTGTTTCTTGAGGTATCCTCTAACTACTTACCAATTTTCATGCAAATTGATGGAGGTTCAACGAAATCAGGGGTGAAAACCTTCAGTGACTGCCTTTTTGGAAATATAAAAGATTAATTTTTTTCGTGATTGTCGATTTGCTAATTTTCTGATTTTTGGTTGCTATAAGGTTTAAAAAATTAATAAAAATTATAAATCATGCACATAAATGTAAAAAAAAATATTTATTTTACTTAATTAAACGAGATTGCTTGAGCCAGAAGGCTGAAATCTGCATTTTTATCATTAAAAAAAAAAGGTGGATTTCACCCCTAAAATGCAGAAAGCGCAACTTGGTGCCATATCACTTTTGTTTTTTGAGGTATCCACTAACTAATCAACAATTTTCATGAAAATCTATGAATGTTCAAAGAAATCGTGGGTGAAAACATTCAGTGACTACACTTTCAGAAATATAGAAGAATAAGGTTTTCGTGATTTTCGACTTGTTAATTTTCGGATTTTTGGTTGCTATAAGGTTTGAAAAATTAAAAAAAATATAATTCATGCACATAAATATAAAGAAATATTAATTTTTCTTAATTAAACGAGATTACTTGCGCCATAATGCGGAAATCTGCATTTTTACAATTTAAAAAGTAGGGGTGTATTACACCCCTAAAATGCAAAAGCGCAAGTTGATGCTATATATCTTTTATTGCTTGAGGTATCCTCTAACTACTTACCGATTTTCATGAAAATCGATGAAGGTTCAACAAAATAGGAAGTGAAAACTTACAGTGACTGCACTTTCAGAAATCTAAAAAAAATTTTTAAAAAGGGGTGTATTTCACCCCTAAAATGCAAAAAGCTCAAGTTGTCACTATGTCACCTTTGTTCCTTGAGGTATCCTTTAACCACTCACCAATTTTTATGAAAATCGATGGAGGTTTAACGAAATCTGAGGTAATAACTCATATCCACCTTCATTGACTCCACTATATGCAGCCGGGACATAAATATAAACTTAAGAACAAGAATGTTAAGGTGCTATGTTTTCTCCGTTCTGCTGTACGGCATGGAATTTTGGACACTGAAAAAGATAAATATCAAAAACATTGAGGCATTCGAGATGTGGTGTTACAGGAGAATGTGGAAAATACCATGGACAAAAAGAGTAACAAATCAAGATGTTTTGCTGAATATAGAAAAGGAATGCGAAGTCATAAAAACCATACAAACAAAAAAACTGAAATATCTAGGCCACATAATGAGAGGAGAAAAGCACTCTCTGCTAAGACTCATAATCCAAGGAAAAATCTCGGGAAAGAGAAATGTGGGACGTAGGAGGATTTCCTGGTTGCGAAATTTAAGGGAGTGGTATGGGTGCAGTTCAATACAGTTGTTCAGAGCTGCAGCCAACAAAGTTAAGATTGCTGTGATGGTAGCCAACCTCCGATAGGAGACAGTACTGCAAGAAGAAGAAGAAATACAGTGAAATACAATATCTCGTAAATATACATTTGATCGTATCTCTATTAAAATTGTCCTTATTTTTCTTGGAATATGGTCCAACTGATTTACATTATGATACATTAAGCAGTAATTCAGTCAATTCTGCTAAGTTTCTGTAATTTTTTTCGCTGAATAAAATGTCAATGTATTTTTCTCAAAACAAATTAACAAAATAACAAACGATTTCGTAACGCAATACTATTCATCATAAAACATATCGTGATGCTGATATAAATTATGATCATACTTCAGTTGTAGTCCAACTAAAAGTTCGACTAAAAATTATAATCCAGAAACAAAATAAAAAAATAAGAAAAGCATCGATGTAGATGGGAATTTTTTAAATATTTTTAAGTTTGCAAATGACATCGTTCTTATTGCGAACAGCTTTTAACAGGCGCAGATAATGCTTCAAGAGTTCCATACTGCTACAAAAAAACTGTGTCCTAAAATAAAATTTTCAAAAACACAATTTTGCTATTGGGCCATGAAAACAAAATGAGTAGCGACAACCAAAGAATCTAGCTGAAAAGAACAATAAACTTAGCTTGGGCTACATTTGGAAAGATGAAGGATATTTTTAGACCAATGCAATGTATCTGAGAAGAAAATTATTTAATCAGTTTAAATCATCATATAGATTTTATTTGCTTCTGATTTATCTGCTTTATGTTTGCCATATTTACTTTTTCTTCTTTTTAGTACGGGATCCGAATAGGAGGTCGAAATATACCCATTTGCTTGCCGGACGAAACATTTCTTTATTAAATTTCATACATAGACAAACAGGACCAGCATGGGTTGCCTATCAAAATCGTGTAATAGCTATCCTTAAGGGGGGGCGTAGGGGTTGAAATCAACATTTTAAGCACATTTTTGTGAGTTTTTTTGAAAGTATGATAAAATAATTTTATTTTTAAATTATATAGGCATCATCATCATCATAATTCTCTTTGCAACTCTATCTGATTGTATCTTTGACTGTTTAGTATCACTCACAAGTCAAAACAACGAAATTTTTTACAGAAAAAGGGGTGAAAATGAACATATTTATTATTGTTAAACAAAATATAAGCATAAAAGAAAAAATATTTCGACAGTGTTACCTCAAGGAATATATAAAGAAAATATGTACAAAATTCCAGGTGAGTTGCTCAAGTAGTTTTTGAGTTACAATGTCTACAGACTTTGAAAACAACAGTTTTGATAAAAATGCTTTTATTTTTGTATTGTCAACTTTTATTTTCAATTTCATTTTTGTCTGTCAAATCGTAAAGTCATGCACACCGGAATATGTTTTTGAATCGCGGGGTAATTTACAAAAGAAAATGAAAACAGCTGTTAACAGTTTCACACTACGCTCAAGCGCGATGGCGCGAAGATGCTGCAAAGCGAGTCGAAGGTAGGGAGATAGTGTTGAATATCCCTATCTTCGACTCGCTTTGCAGCAGGTTCGAGTCAGCACGCTTGAACGTAATGAACAACGGTCAACAGCTGTTGGCATTTTCTTTTGTAAATTACTCCTCGATTCAAAAAGCTATTCCAGTGTGCATCATTTTACGATCTGACAGACAAAAAGAAATTGAAAATAAAAGTTAACAAATCTTTTAATCGCTTTTTCCTCAAAACTGCTTTTTTCCAAGGCTGTGGACTGTAGACATTGTAACTCAAAAACTACTTGACCGACCCACCTAGAATTTCGTATATATTTTCTTTAGACATTTCTTGAGGTAACGCTGTCGATATATTTTTTGTTTTATGCTTATTTTTTATTTAACAATACTAAATATGTTGATTTTCGCCCTTTTTGTGCAAAAAGTTTGATTGTTTTGATTTCTGAGTGATACCAAAAAATCAAAAATCGTTATAATAAAAAAAATTGACAGAGTTCTCTCGATAAACATATAAGCTAATAAAATCTTTTTGAATTTTTTATTTACCATGATCCAATGAGTTGGGATATCCACCGTAAAATCCATTTTTTTTTTCGAGATGTCTTTAAAAATTTGCCACCGTTGGCTAATTTTTCAATATTTTACCTTGATTTTTTTTTGAGAATTCTTTGAATTAGACTGAATACGCTTATTTAATTTAAAAACAAAATAATTTTTTCATACTTTCAAAAAAAATTCACAAATATGTGCTTGAAATATTGGATTTCAACCTCTACGTCCCCCCTTAAGGATAGCTATGACACGATTTTGATAGGCAACCCATGCTGGTCGTGTTTGTCTATGTATGAAATTTAATAAAAAAAAAATGTATCATCCGGCAAGCAGGTGGGTACATTTAGACCTCCTATTCGGATCTTAGACTATTTTAGCGACCTCGCATTTTTGAAAATTTTTCAAACCAACTTTTTGCAACCATTTTATTTATGCAGTTTTTATTTTCACTCTAATTCTTTGGATTTCGTCTAACCACCACTATCTCTAATAATTTCTTTTAATTTAGAAAAAGTACTTCATTTATTTAACACTTAATTTAATGAATTGACCTCCATGAGCTTATTTTTCTTCTGGTTTATTGCTCTAGAAGACCTACAAGTCCTTGAACAAAATCATGTATTACAGTCAACAATATGGACACAACATAAACGTAAACGTAAATAAGACTAAACTCATGATAATTATCAGAAAAAAGATAACCAACTCTATGTCAACCAAACCCCAGTAAAAGAAAGAGTGACGGACTACAGCTACCTCGGCACCATAATAAATAAATAATGGACCAACAATTAGAGGACAAGAACGCGCATCGAAAAAGCTAGAACCACTTTCTTCAAACCAAACGAATGGGCGCCTTCTTTAAGAGCCGCACCCTCTGTCTTGGTATCAAAGTAAGAATGCGGCGATGCTACGTCTTCTCTGTCCTTTTTTATGATATTAAATCGTGGACGTTGAACGACGTATATGTGTATAAGCTGGGAAGCATTTGAGATAATATGGCTATTTCGAAGGATACTTGGATCCCGTGGACTGCCCGAGTCACAAATATGTAGATCCTCAGAAGAATGAAGAAGAACAGAGAGGTACTACCTCCACCAAATCTATACGACATCCTATAAGGAAAACATTTGGAAAGCGAGGTCCAGAAAGAAGGACATCCTGGTTACTTCAATGAATATTTTTACTTTTAGTTTGTAGTTATATATCAGTTTGTAAAATTGTAAATGTATCTGAAATTCTGTAGTGGATACTTTTATGGGTTTGTCCTGTCTGTATCCCAAATAAATAAAAAAAAAGAGCCTCGGAATCTGGTTCAACACTACATCTGTACAGCTTTTCCTTGCTGCTGCAGATAGCTGAAGCTGCTGAAAATAAAGATTGCAATGGTGATCGCCAACATTCGTCACGGATAGTCACATGAAAAAGAAGCAGAATGTTGCTCTAGATACCGATTTGAAATTTTGGTTTTGTAAATTGTTCTATTAACCCTTTGTCGTTACACTAATGTAACTTGGAGTTTCAATAAACTGAGTACACATAATATGTTAGCCGAACTGTTTGCGAACTGGTCGCGTACAGTTCGTTGAAAATATATTTATAGTGCAAACTCATCACGATTCATGGAAAGCTACAAATCAACTAGGACCAATACGCCAGTCAATGGGAGCAAGAATAGGATATTACCTCCGAATTCTATCCTACTGCATGGATTTTAATGAAATTTTGGACCAAGCCTCTACTTATCTCCTAATTCAAAGTCTACCCTATACCGATGTGCGCTTTTATTTGGGGGGTGGTTCCCATCGCTTCTTAGGGGTGGAAAAATTTTTGGTTAAAATCACCACGGAATTCGCTAGAGAACCTTATTCTAAGCAAAAACTGTTCTATAATTTTGTTTGAAAACAAAATACTTTTTGAGATATTTATGGTTGAAAATTGGCCATTTTCATTGAAACATAATACCTTTTCGAACGGTTTTTTGCGAATACCTTAAAAACTATACATCTGACTAAAAAAACAATATTAAATATTTTTGTAGGTTATAAAAAAAAACAAAGAGACACTTGCCTTCACAAATCTTCTAGATATAATACAAAAAGAGATATGGTAGGTGAAAATAGTTTGTTTTTTGGTACATTCTCAAATTGGTGTATTCAACTTGAAATAGCACAGAAACGGTCAACTTTAGGTGTATAATGCTAATACCTTTTGTAGTGCTTGAAAAGACCTTTAAAATGAGCTATATTAGAGGTCCACTAGATTAAAACAAAGCGAGATATGCTGCAAACAAAATAGATAACTAATGTATTTCAAGAAAAAATGAGAAGTAACTTTAACCCCAATCCACCAAAATGTAAATGCATCGTTTTCCTTCTACAATACCTTTTATTGTAGTGTTATTTCTATGTTCAAAAAGTTGGACGGGTTTAGAATGAATTGTTTTTGAAAAAAAAAAGATCAAATTATAGAGCGCATTTTTAAATTTTCTTAAAAATCTTCCTTTTTCCATGTAATTTGAAAATGATAAGAGATACAGTAATGAAAAATAAAAAGGAAATTTAAATCGGAAAAAGACCTACAGTTCTGAGTGGTATCTTTTTTTCGTATCTCTTATCTTTTTCGAGTTACATGGAGGAAAAGGAAGGTTTTTAAGAAAATTTAAAAATGCGCTCTATAATTTAATCTTATTTTTTTCAAAAACCGTTCATTTTAATCCAGTCCAACTTTTTGAACATAGAAATAACACTATAATAAAAAGTATTGTAGAAGGAAAACAATGTATTTAAGTTCTGATGGATGAGGGGTTAAATATGGGGGGGGGGGTTCTTCGTAAAATACATTAGTCATCAACTTTTTTGCAGAATATCTCACTTAGTTTGAATGTGATCGACATCTCGTATTGCTCATTTTAAAGGTCTTTAAAGCCATAAAAAAGTTATTAGTATCATTATACACCTAAAATCGACAGTTTCTCTGTTATTTCAAGTTGAATAAACCGATTTAAGCATGCAGCAAAAAAACAAACTCTTCTTACCTACCATACTCCTCTTTGTATTTTAACTAGAAGATTTATGAAGGAACAAATTTATTTGTTTTTTTATAACCTACAGAAATATTTTATATAGTTTTTTTGTTAGATGCATAGCTTTTAAGGTATTCGCAAAAATTCGTCCGAAAAGGTGTAATTTTTCAATGAAAATGGCCAATTTTCAACCACGAATAACTCAAAAAGTATTGAGTTTTCAAAAAATAATTATAAAATAGTTTTTGCTTAATATTAGGTTCTCTAGCCTCTTCCGTGGCTATTTTAACCAAAACATTTTTCACCCCCGAGAAGGGGCGGGAACCACCCCCCAAGATAAAAGCGCACATTGGCATAGGGTAGACTTTGTTTCTTGAGTTATTCTCTACTTACTGTGAAAATATCAAGTAAATTGATTTAGTAGGATGGAATTCGGAGCCAAATACCCTCATTGACTGCCCTACAACACTTTTGCGAAGTTTATGTAAATGATTCATTTAATTTGTAATTTTATTTCAAAGTCATGATCTAAGTGTAAATAAAAAGGGGAATTATTAATTTGTTTATCAACTATAAAATATAAATTGATTACGTTGTGTTTCTAAGGTTGCTTATTTCTAGGAACACATCATTCACACCATCTCTATGTGACGAAACGAACCAGACAATATCCCTTCGTGCGCGGTCCAAATTGATTGGCGAATGTGCTTCGTGTTCGCCCAAAAACCGACAGGTCGTGGTTAAAAACAAGCGACGAACGAAGAGCTGCTAAGCGGTTCGTCCCGCCGTACAAATTATACGAATATAGCGTTCGCATACAGCTCGGCTCGCATATGTGGACCGAGCTTAATATTACTGCGACGAGTAACACTTATAGCCATCCTAATTTTTTTAGTCTTGATTCTTTTATTTATTATGTGTCTATAGGCTAGACCAATTTGTTTCTCTTATACATTATACAAAATCCAGCCCTGAGAATCACTCTGTTGTTAAATGTTAGTGACACGTAACGGCACTTTGCCATCTCACACAAAATAACGAAAGAATTTGTTATCGTTAGTTAGAACTGTCATTAAGTTCATATAAAGTTGAAAAAGTTCTTAAAGCTCATATATTCTAGTTAACTGCGGCTAGGGGATTGAAGTTTCATGCTGCTTTGCTCCAAGTTACACGTTTTTTGTGTACGAGGACAAGCATAGGATGAAAAAAGTGTTAAAACTTGCGAAGTTTCGCGCGCGGAGCATGATTTGTAGCAGTCAAATGAAAATCCTTTTCAGTTTTTATTATGATTTTATATAGATAACGCTTTTATTTATTCTTTTATTATCTCAGACCATAATTATCCTCTAAAATGTAGATAAACTATAAAAAAGAAATTTTAAAATGGAGTGACCATATTTATTTAAAAAGTTGGTTTCCACCGTACATTGTCTTGTCAGGTGAGATGTTAGATAGTCTGCTTTAAATTATGCTATTTTTAGCAGGATTGCGAGACATTTCATAACAGTGGATTCCTGTTCATTGGTGAATATTAGGTACGTAGCCATGACATCTTTTTACGTCCCAAACCTCTCTTACCTTCTCTCCTTCCTTCTAGTACTTGTAGTTGCTGAAAAGTGTATTATTTTTTTGTAATGTATGCCCTAAATATACAGTCTTCTTTTTATCATAATAAAAACGTTCATAATCGAACGTTCTTCACTTTAAGAGGCTACAGTAGCGATCAACAGGTAGCAACAAACGCGTTCCAAGATTGCAGCTTTAATTTTGAATATTTTGTCGAGATATTTGGCACACATATTCGTAATATAATAAAGAATGGCGGTACAGAGCCCAATTTCAGAAATAAGTTAGTACGTGGAAATTACTCTATAACTAAATAAAATATTGAAAAAAAGGAGCCTGTACCGCCATTGAGAAGAAAAAAAACTTTCTTTAAATAAACTTTTTTATCCCATGCCTAGATTTTGTGTAATCTTGGAACAACTAAAATTTTTTATTTCCAACAATAAATCGAACGTATTATAGCTAAATAACTAATTAGGCAACATAGAGAAATTATCACTGTCATTTTGACAAACTTGCGTCAAATTTTAACCTGTTCTGTCATCTTTATCGATATCTGTTCAGTGCAGTAGTGTGTTAATTTAAGAATTCGTTTTTGTTGTTTCATAGGAAATAAGTGTTTATTGATAGTTAATTTATTATATATTTGTTGTTGTTGTATAAGTTGTTGGCCTCTTTGAAAGAATAGATTGTTGTTAATTGTGAGTTTTAGTTATATATAGGTAGGTAAGCAGTGCCGGATTTAGTTCTTGGACCGCCGGGGGCTAGGTCATACTATACCGCCACTCTCCAGTAGGTATAGAGGTTAACAATTCATTAAAACTATTTTAATATTATTAGGTAATTTATTACAAATTTACAAAAAAGCCACAAAGACACAAACTCACAACTTGTAGGTACAGTAAATTAACATAATTATTTACAAACAAATTTTCCTGGACTTCCTACTTACAAACAGGTCGATGATTTTATTAAAATCTAATTTTGTAAGCAGATCATTATTAATATTTAAAACAGCGAACGAATTTAAGGTGATACAGTAGCGATCAACAGGTAGCCAAAGCGCGTTCCAAGATTGCGGCTATAATTTTGAATATTTTTTCGAGATATTTGGCACACGTATTCGTAATATAATAAAGAATGGCGGTACAGAGCCCAATTTGAAAAATATATTAATATGTGGAAATTACTCTGTAATTAAATACAATATTAAAAAAACGAGCCTGTACCGCCATTAAGAAGAACAAAAAAATACACTTTCTTCAAATAAACTTTTTTATCCGATGCCTAGATTTTGTGTCATTTTGGAACTACTAATGAAATAAAAAATTTTAGTAGTTCCAAAATGACACAAAATCTAGGCATCGGATAAAAAAGTTTATTTGAAGAAAGTGTATTTTTTTGTTCTTCTTAATGGCGGTACAGGCTCGTTTTTTTAATATTTTATTTAATTACAGATTAATTTCCACATATTAATATATTTTTCAAATTGGGCTCTGTACCGCCATTCTTTATTATATTACGAATACGTGTGCCAAATATCTCGAAAAAATATTCAAAATTACAGCCGCAATCTTGGAACGCGTTTTCGCTACCTGTTAATCGCTACTGTTTCCTCTTAATGTTTCTTCCGTCATCGTATTTCTCAAATAATTTTTGACTCGTTTTAAAGTGGAAAATGATCTTTCACCAATTGCGTTAGTAACCATCAACAATAAGAAGATTCTTAGTGCTATTTCTACGTTTGGGAAGGTTGCAATTATATTATTTTTGTGCAAAAGCTCGATCACAAAATTAGCACTGTGAGTTGTTGGATTTTTATACTCAACTTGGCCTAGTAGTGACATTATAAAATGTTTTAATTGAATACACTCACTTGCTAGAGATGTACCAAGTCATTCGAATAAATATTCACTAATACCGACGCTTTGTCTGAAATCACGTTATCCTCTGAAAGAGGTAGAGAAAATAAAAATGAGAAAGTGATGGCAAGATCTTCCTTTTCCTCTAGATTTCAGATTATTTGCCAAATAATCAATTGTTTTATACAGCACTTGGATTCTAATCTTATTTTGCGGTGTAAGGATCTCTTCTGTATCTGCTTCGTCAAACTGTAATTTTCTTTTGCGACTTCTAATTTCTTTGCTGTATTCCGTTTGTTGTGATAAGAGCTGCCCCTTTTGTTCAACTAAATTACATTTATCACGAAGGAGACTCGTAAAAATGTTGTAATGAGCTATGTTGTATGAGCAAAGACGAACCTGTAGGTATGTAAATCCATATTTGCGCTTTGTAAAGATTTACTCGCTAGGTCAGTTCTTTCCAGTACTTCGAACCAAAAGGCAATATAAATACCAAATTCTAACCTAGCCATATTTTCGTGTAAATTGTTTTCTTAAGGATAGACTAATCGTTAGACGATAACTCTAATAGTGCTTGCTTTATATCTTGATAGCATAAATTAAGAGCTTTTAATGCATTAAATCGTCCACACCATCGAGTCACATTAACTCTTTTTGGAACAAATGTTGTATGGCCACAATTTTTCAATAGATCAGTGAGTCGTTTCCATCTGTAAGTTGAAGCTGAGAAAAAAACAAATTTCTTCAGCAACTAAAAAAGAGAAGTACTTTCCATAGTACATTCTGCTGCAACCCCATAAATTTGAAATATCCACATATAGTAAAACGTGATGGGAGCGACGCGACGTACCGCCTCTCAAAATTTACCGCCGGGGGCTAATAGTCCCATAGCCCCCCTCTTAATCCGGCACTGTAGGTAAGTATATTTTACGTAAAAATATTTCAAATTCTAATGAGAGTATACATATAAAGTTTTAGGAGGATTTTTTATTCTAAAAATATTATCAATAGTTTAACAAAATGGAAAAAGTAAATCAAACGAAAAATAAAGTGAAACCTTCCAAGAAAAAGTCCATTAAAAACCGTGCCAAAATTATGCGAGAATCGAAATTTGTTTCGCAGCGAGCCTAAGTATATGAAGGTGTCGACACCTTCCAGTTCTAGGTCGTCAATTATTATTCTTGTAGGTGTAGGGTTGCTTGATCTAGTGCAACACATATATTTGGTCTTTTGAACATTTATATTTAGTCCCATTCTCTGTGCAGATGCTCTTAACGACCGAAATGGTTCAGATTCTGTGGACCTACTTATGACAACACAGTCTTCTTCTATAACACAGTCTTACTGTTGATTATATTTTGCTTTTTTAAGAATTGTCCAATATCAAATATTCAGTATTCATATCCGAAATTGGACAGTATCATTTTATCACCCAGTAGATCGAATGCATTTATTTGTTATTAAACACACACACGTAATTAATTAAATTACATACACATTTGGTCAATTATCAATAATATAATTTGGACATCAGCCAAAAGTTGCTGACATAAGATAAACAATTTACCTTAATTAAATACACAAAATCACGCGGGGCCCGTGTTTACATTGACCCAATTTAAACTTATATAAAACTAAGATCTCTTGTCTAGAAATTCAATTATTATTAATTCATTAACGCGAGTGATTGTCTTCAACGCTCATCATTTAAGTCTCTACTCAAAGTACCCCGGGTCAACATCCATAGTGTAATTCTCATCAATAAACTCTGCTACTATTATTGGGTGTTTCCATCACAACTTAAAGACCATCTACACTGAGCCAACGAGGGAACTTGTTCATGGTCCTATCGAGAAAAAGAATACTTCAAGGAAGTTTGAGAAAGCCTATACAGTCCACACCAGCAACACCCTCACTAGCAGAGAGAGACCACTAGACCCGGGAGAACGAGAGCCGATTGCAGAGCTAAGAGCAGTACCAAAGCCGAGAGCCGATTGCAGAGCATAGAGCAGTACCATAGCCGAGAGCCGATTGCAGAGCTAAGAGCAGTACCATAGCCGAGAGCCGATTGCAGAGCTAAGAGCAGTACCAAAGCCGAGAGCCGATTGCAGAGCTAAGAGCAGTACCATAGCCGAGAGCCGATTGCAGAGCTAAGAGCAGTGCCAAAGCCGAGAGCCGATTGCAGAGCTAAGAGCAGTACCAAAGCCGAGAGCCGATTGCAGAGCTAAGAGCAGTACCATAGCCGAGAGCCGATTGCAGAGCTAAGAGCAGTACCAAAGCCGAGAGCCGATTGCAGAGCTAAGAGCAGTACCAAAGCCGAGAGCCGATTGCAGAGCTAAGAGCAGTACCATAGCCGAGAGCCGATTGCAGAGCCTACCAGAAGCGAGGGACCCTAGACGTCTAAGAAAACAAAAAAAACCGTAAGTTTTTGAATAATTACAAAATCTTCCAACTGTTACAATCGTACAATTTAACAAGTTTTATTTTTATTATAATTCAACAATCTAGAACAACAGTCTCCACTCTATCAATAGTAAAATAATGTACTTTAGAATGTATACCATATAAATAATAAAGAGACAAAAATATATTTGAAAAAAGAAACGTTCATAAACATATAGCTTGCTTTAATTTCAATTAAATACTTTATTTCGAAAAAATTAAAATACTACGTAATTTATAGAACGATAAAAGTCCACTCTATATAATAATTTCAGTTAAATTTTCACTATTTTAGAAAATGAAAATATTTTACCTACTTCTGTAAAAATTAATCACATAGATATCTAATTGCCAAATTTGAATAAGATTCCAGTAGTAATATTAAATATATCATTTACAGATCTTTTATAAATACAAAGGTTTATTACATTATCCAACCAAAGAATTTCAATTTTAGCGTTAGTGAAATCGTAATACTATTCAGTTTATTTACAAACAGAAATCACTTAGTCAGGCAAGCGACCTACGGTAACGTTGAAAAATTTGCAAACTTGACAAGGGCATACAATTACATTTTATCTATATGTTACAGTTCAAGTTGATTATCCAGTTGGAGTTGACTCCAACTAGTTGGAGTCAACTCTACCGGCTGGTTTCAGTAAAAGTTGATTATAAATATAAAATGAAGATTTATATTCAACATTTACTAGTAAAAGTAGACTCCAACTAGGAAAAGTATACTCTTCCCAATGCCATTTAGTAAAAGTTGATTCTGATTCACACAAACAGCCGATTCTAAAAATTAAATGTTACTGAATATGTTCAAATTAGTCTAGGCTGTATCGTCGCCCCCGTTAGGTAAATTACTCCGATTCGAATTTTTTGCACAAACTTACTCAAAAAGAGGTCCTTATAATAAATCTACTGGGTGCCAGACAGTACCTTGATCGATAAATTGTTTAAACAATTTTTTTAGACAAATTCACAAAAATAATTTTTTCACTTCGAACAATTTTTTTTTAGATCATTTGGGTTATTCTGAACAAAAAAAGGTATTTTGTGATTTTTCTCTAAAATTGATTGTTGTCGAGTTATACGCGATTTAAAATTTGAAAAATGCGAAAATAGCTATTTTCAAGGCTTAATAACTCGGTTAAAATCCATTACATATTATGAAAGTCAGAAAGTGACCAAATAAAAGTTTATAGCTCCCTCTACAAGATCCAGCAGAAATTTGTCACTATTTTATTACTAAGCTTTATCTTTAATTATTAACAATGAGCGCTAAGTGCGTATTAGGCGGCCGTCAATGGTGAGTGCTAAAGAGATGGTACCGCGTGAGACCCTGTGTATTTGTTATAAGGATTGTTATACGGAGCAGATTTTTTTTTTTTTTTTTTTTTTTTTTAAATTCAGTTAGTACTAAGGAATGTATTACCTCAATTTTAAATTAGAACTCACATTAAACTTTTTAATATCTGCATTTTTCATTATACCAATTAAAACTAAATATTAATCTCTTTGTAAAAAAATTACTTGTACACTGGACGTAAGTAACCACATTTTCTTAAAAACATTTTCAACTGTCAAAATTTCACCGATTTGCTTTTTAATCTTAGTGGTTTACTTATTTCCAGGTTTACACTGATGATGGTCAGTTTAATCGAAAACGTTTTGTACTTCCACTCCTTCGTGGATAAATTTTAAGGATTTTTTAATAAATTCATATATGCCTACATACAACAGAAGTGTTTACTTCATTCCACGTTATTATACGGATGTATTTCTTTGAGTAAGTTTGTGCAAAAAATCGAATCTGAATAATTTACCTAACGGAGGCGACGTTACAGACGATACTAATAAGTAGTTGAAACGGTCAAAACAAAGAAACGCACACTCATCAAAAATGCACTTGAGATTCTCGGATAATCAACATTTACTGAATCGATCCAGGAAGAGTCAACTCCAACTAGTAAAAGTTGATTTAAATTTTTAAAATCAACTTTTTCTGCTCGTTTCAGTTGGAGTTGACTCCAACTAGTTGGAGTCAACTCTAACTGAGAATCAACTTGAACTGTAACATATATACATTCTGGCTTACGAGAGAGCGTGATAGTACAGGTATAGAAAATTAATATAACTGTTAATAAGCAGATATTTTTTTTGTGTGAATTTGATGGCCTTGGACTAGCCAATTAGCCAGACATTATAGGCATATTTAAGTACATTGCTTAATAAATAAAATACAGTTCATATTGTTTAATATATTTACCGCTGAATTTAAAATTTTATAAAAATAACCATGGAAAGTGTATACGTTAAGCAAGCGGAGATAGGAGCAGAATTAGCGAAACTAGTTTCTAATACTAAAAAGGATTCTCAATCTCGGAGGACTCAACAATACATCCGGGATAGGCAGGAAAAATTAGAAGAATATTGGGCAAAATTTCTGAATAACCACGAAAAGCTGCTAGAAGGAGGTATAACGAAAGAAAAATATTTTGAAACAAAATACCATGATCAGGTATTTAAGACATATATTGAGGGGAAAACCCTGTTGGAAGAATATGGAAGGGTGCTGAAAAGAGGAAAAGCACCGAAAGTAAAGGAGATACAGATAAGGAAGCAAAGAATCGAGGAATTATTACGGCCAGAAAATGAACAAGATTTGCAGGAGGATGAAGAGCTGCAGTCAGAGTTAAGAGAATACATGGAAAAGGTGAATACACTAATAATTGAAGCAGCAGTAAATGAGGAACTAGACGCTATAGATAATGGAGAAGTAGAGAGAATAAATCAACTAAAGAGGAGAGTCAGGGAAACCTTGAAGAAAATAAGGCCAGGAATGCAACGGCCAGAAAGCACACAGAGGAGGGACGGTGTGACATTACCGCAGGTAAAAATCCCTGTGTATGAAGGCAGGTATGAAACGTGGAGAACTTTCCACGATCTGTTTACTAAAGTAATACATGAAAACGACCAGTTATCAAACGCAGAAAAAATGCAGTACCTAAAAACTCAACTAAGAGGGGAAGCCAACAGAATGATACAACACTTAAACATATCCGAGGCCAACTACGAAGTGGCCTGGAACATGCTGAAAGATAGATATGAGAATCCAAGGATGATATTGTTTAAATTGATAGACAGGATGCTACTAGCACAGGAAGTAAAGGAATCTTCTGCTAGAGCATTGAAATCACTACATGACACCTTCCACGAAAGTCTGGAAGCCATAGGAGGGTTAGGAACAGACACGGAAGCGTGGAGCCCATTGGTAGCCCGAATTATCATAACGAAATGGGACAATGAAACCAGGAGGCTGTACGAAAACCACGTTCGAGACAGTAGAGAGATACCGACGTACAAATCGACACAAACATTCTTACAGCGAAGATTCCAGACACTGGAACTGCTGGAGTCAGAAAAAAGACAAGAGAAGCAAGGAGGATCTGGGAGGAAACCAAGAACACGTTGCGTGATATGCAACGGAGACCACGGAGTACCGAACTGCAGAGAATTTCAGGAACTCAATGTAAGAGACCGAAACAGGATGATAAAAGAAAAAGGATTGTGTGCAAACTGCCTAGCACATAAAAAAGAAAAACAATGTTATGTACAATATAGGTGCAGACACTGTGGCGGAGACCATCACCATATGTTGCATTATGAGAAAGGAACCACAGGCAACAAAAGAAACTCCAATGAAACGAAAGGAGAACAAACACAAGAAAGAAATGGAAGAGATTCGAATAATAGAAGAAACGGGTATCAAGCTAATAGGTACAGAGGAGGAAATAATAATCCATACAACGCCAGAGAACAAAATAACGGAAGGCGAGAAAATACACAAGATACCAATGGGCATAGGAATATCAACGACCACCAAAGAGGGCAGAATTCAGTAAACTGTGCAAGCCATAAGGAAGGTGAAGCATTACTAGCGACAGCTGTTGTACGCATAAGAGATGCGAAAGGAGATTCACACATAATGAGAGCATTAATCGACCAAGGGTCACAATGCGCATTTATAACGGAACAAGCTGCGACGACGCTAGGAACAACAAGGAAGCCTATACAGGCGACCATATCCGGGATAGGCTCGTCAGGAGAAAAAACAGCCAATTGGAGTATGAAACTTTTAATCGAAAGTCATTACGAAAGTGACTTCGAGATGGAAATTGAAGCACTTGTATTACCGAAGATAACAAGGAATTTACCGGAACAGGATATAATTCTACCGGACTATAACGAGAAAAATGCAATACTGGCAGATCCAAGATATTACAAGGTAGGGAAAATAGACTTACTACTAGGAGTAAAAGAATACAGTTACATATTGACAGAAGGGATGCACAGAATAAGTAATGGACTCCTGAGTCAAAACACCAAACTAGGATGGATAGTTTCGGGGATAGCACGAGAGAAGGAGACTACAAAAGCAGAAGTTTGCTGTATGATATCCAGACAAGAGATGGACATACAAATAAAGAAATTCTGGGAATTAGAAGAAGTAAATCAGGAAACAAGTTTATCAGTAGAAGAACAAGAATGTGAAGAAATGTATCGACAGACAGTAAAAAGAGATGAAGACGGGAGATACGAAGTGAGAATTCCGTTTAAGGAAGACGTAACAAAGCTAGGAGAATCTAAGCAGCAGGCATTCGCCAGATTGATGCAACTAGAAAGAAAGTTTGCAAAAGACAAACAGTTAGAAGCGAATTACAGACAATTCATGGAAGATTATGAAAACCAAGGTCATATGGTAATAGCAGAAAACCAGGGAGATGGGTACTACCTACCTCATCATCCAGTGAGAAAAGAGGACAGTACTACAACGAAAATAAGAGCCGTGTTTGATGCATCAAGTAAAAGCTCATCGGCAGTAAGCCTGAACGACATTATGCACACAGGGCCGAAATTACAACAAGATTTGACAAATATACTATTACGATGGAGATCCAATAAGATAGCATACTCAGCGGATTTGGAAAAAATGTTTAGACAAATCGGAATGGCAGAAGAAGACCAAAAATATCAAAAAATTTTGTGGAGAAAGGACACAAAGGACCCAATAAAAGAATATAACTTAACGACGGTGACATACGGCACGGCAGCAGCACCATTTTTAGCGTTGAGAACAATACAGCAATTACAAGAAGACGAAGGAGCGAGGTTCCCGTTGGCATCGAAAATTGTAAAAGAAAACATGTATGTAGACGATATACTAGGAGGAGCGGAGACAGTGCAGGAAGCAGAAATAGCCCAAAAGGAATTAATACAACTGTTCAGAAAAGGAGGTTTCATTCTCAGAAAATGGTTGAGCAACGAAGAGAAAATAATGGAGAACGTACCGGAGGAAATGAGGAACGTAGACTCCAAGGCATTCAAACAAGAAGAAGTACGGAAAACGTTAGGAATACACTGGTCCCCTAAAGAAGATATAATCACATTCAAAATAGGGATAACGACAGCAAAGAAAATAACGAAAAGACACGTACTGTCAGAAGTAGCAAAACTATACGACCCACTAGGGTGGATAGCACCTGTAGTAATTCAGGCGAAAATGTTCATACAGGAATTATGGGAGCAAAAAACCAGTTGGGATAAAGAATTAACTAGCAACCAACAAAGCAGGTGGAATACATACCAGGCGCAATTAGTAAATCTGGAGAAAATAACATTGTCCAGGTGGAACAACTTAAGCAAGACAAACAGAGTAGAACTACATGGATTTGCAGATGCATCTATGAAAGGATATGGAGCGGTAATCTACTCAAGGGTGTTAGGCCCAGAAATCAAAACGAATCTAATGATAGCAAAATCGAAAGTCGCACCATTGAAAGGAAAAACGACATTACCGAGGCTCGAGTTGTGTGCCGCGGTGCTATTAGCAAATTTAATGAAGAAAACCCTACAAGCATTGAATAGGGAAAACATTGAGGTATATGCATGGTCAGACTCAATGATAACCCTGGCTTGGATAAGGGGATCATCAAAAAGGTGGAAAATGTTCGTCGCCAACAGAGTAGAGGAAATAAGAGGCGTTATAGGACCGAAAAATTGGCATAAGGTAGATACGAAGGAAAACCCAGCGGACATCCTCTCACGTGGAAGTACAGCATCAGAATTATTAGAAGCAGAGCTATGGTGGAAGGGACCAACTTGGCTGACTAGTAACAAAACTTTAACGCAGGAATCAGAAGAAATACCAGAGACAAATGAGGAGGAAGTCAAAACGAAAATAACGGTGCACACGACAACGATAAAGGAGGACATATGCGAGAGATTCTCAAATTTAGAAAGAATGAGAAGAGTACTTGCATACTGTAGGAGATTTGCAGACAAATGCAGAAAAAAGAAGGACAGTGGACAAAGTCAGCTGACAGTCCAAGAATTAGAGGAAACGCTATTAAAGGTGATAAAGCACTCACAGCACGCCTACTTCAAACAAGAAATAAAGAAGCTGGAGAAGAAACAGCAGTTAGACAAGAAAAATAAATTAGCGTCATTGGTACCATTCCTGGATAGACAAGGAATTCTAAGAGTCACCGGAAGACTGAGACACACGAATCTAAAGTACGGAGAAAAACATCCGATAATTTTGCCAAAGGATAGTGCATTAACAAAGTTACTTATAGCAGATAGTCACGCAAAAAATCTACATAGCGGATTACAACAAACACTACAGTATATAAAAAGGAAATACTGGATAATCAACGGCAGAAGAACCGTGAAAGGTCATCTAGCAAAATGCTTAAGGTGCAGGAGGTATAAAAGCCAAGCAGCACAACAATTAATGGGAGATCTACCGAAAGACAGAGTGAACCCGAGTCATCACTTTACTAACACAGGGATAGATTATGCCGGACCAATAAAAATAAGTACCACGAGAGGCAGAGGACAGAGGAGCTATAAGGGCTACATCTCAGTATTTGTGTGTCTGTCAACGAAGGCAGTACACCTCGAAGTAGTAAGCGATATGTCCACGGATGCATTCATCGCGGCGTTCAAGAGATTTACGGCACGCAGAGGACAGTGCAACAACGTATACAGCGATAACGGAACCACATTCGTAGGAACAGCAAATTTGTTGAAAAAAGAAAATCAAAAAATAGATGACGAGATAAAACAAGGATTACTGGCACTAGGTACCCAATGGCATGTCATACCTGCATATGCACCACATTTCGGAGGACTATGGGAGAGCGCAGTGCGGATAATGAAATATCACTTGAAAAGAATCATCGGGGAAACAGTTCTAACATATGAAGAATTGAGTACGGTGCTGACACAAATAGAAGCATGTATGAACTCGAGACCATTATGTGGGTCATCAGAAGACCCTGAAGGGAAAATAGCCCTGACACCAGCTCACTTCCTTATAGGGAGAGAAATTATATCACCAAATCGGGAAGAAGAGCTTACGACTTATTTGAAGATGCCGACGAGGTGGAGATTATTGGAGAAAATAAAAAGAGACTTCTGGAAAATTTGGAAACAGGAATACCTGCACCAATTACAACAGAGAAATAGATGGCATAAGGCGCACTCTAACATAAAAGAAGAAGAAATAGTTATAATAAAAGAAGAAGATACACCTCCAGGCAGATGGCCATTAGCGAGGGTAACAGAAACACACCCTGGAGCGGAGGGACTAACCAGAGTCGTAACAGTGAGAAAGGCGAACGGGAAACTGACAAAAAGACCCATACATAAACTAATACGACTGGAAGAAGAGAAACAGGAAAAGCCGAAGAAGGCAGCAGCACTAAGATGGAAGAAAATACTAGTAGCTATAATGTTTTTAACGATGTTAAAACCCATAAAGGCAGAACCATATAAAATATATAATCCGGAACCAGGATTTTTCACAGAAGATCTTGGAGAGGTCGTTATAGACCGGGGAACATTTCGAATAAAGGTGTTACTAGAAAAGGGAAGAATTCGAACAGAGCACCAACTAATAGGAAATATGATACAAGGAGTACGAGAACTATGTCAGGATATAAAAATCGTGAATTGTAAGGATATAATAGGGAAGTTAGAGGAAGGACAAAGAAAGGCGGAATCAGTAAGCGAGGGGTTGACAGTAGAAATAAAAGCAAGGGAAAGAAGAGGAATATTAGGAACAATATTAACCTCAGTATTTGGAGTCAATGACGAAGCCTACAGTAACATTGAAGCATTAGACAATAACCAAAAGGAGCTAATAAAGGGATCACAGCATCAAGCGAAGATAATGTTAGAAACAATAACATCAATCAATCACACAGAGAACAGGATAAACGAGCAAATGAACAAGTTTAACAAAGCACTAATCACAGGCCTACAAGAAATATCTAAAGGACTTAACGAAGTAGAAGACAAAGCACAGAGACTAGAAACCGAATATAGCACGTTGCCAATACAAACGATAGCGTTGCAAGTTATGGAATTCATAAACGAATATACTCAATTTTACGAGGGAATATTAAACCTTCACTATAACCACGGACACTTCATTGATATAGTGAAACCGGGTGAGATAACCAAATTGATAGAGAAAGCAGGGCAGATACTGCCACAAGGGGTCGAAATACGACGACAGCCCATTATAGAAACAGAAGTCAGTCATGACGACAGATATATAACAGTCATCGGCTATTTCATAGTGACAGGGAAAATTAAGTACAGCATGCTGAAAGTCACGGCCATACCACTTAACGTTGAGGGGTCGGTGTTGCGCACATTTGTCGCCCCAAGGAATCTACTGGTCGTAGATTATAACACACTGCACTACTTCGAATTGACCGCAGAAGATAGGGAAAGATGTTTACTGTTGACAAAGACGCAGATAGCGTGCTCACCAACGGCTATAAGGAACATGGATACCCAACCAAACTGCATACTTGAAGAAATTTATGAGCGATCTAAGAATAGCACATGTCCAGTGGTAGCCAGGACAATACAGACAGCTCAATGGAGTAAGATGGGTACCCCCAACCTCTGGCTCGTTATCACGCCAGTCACGATACATATATCCATTATTTGCGATGGAAATCGGAGCGAAAGAGTACTGGAACGAGTCACATTCCTGAAACTTTCACCCAAATGTATCGCCCAAACGAAAAATATTACATTACTCCCCACTAGCAGTGGGATGGAGAGAGCGGTAACAAGCTACCTGAAGGCGCCAATCACTCCCGTGGCCCAATTGGTGGCGAGGACACCCCGCAGGTTTAACATGCCTCTAAACACCTACCTGGACATACCAGGAGGAGAGCTACGTCACGCGTTACTTGAGGAGGAAAGTCTAGAACAAGAAATGACGCATACGCAGTGGCAATCGATTCCAGAATCTAATTGGCATTATTTTGTAGCCACCGGGACCATCACTATAATGGTAATAATTGGGATACTCACGTTATGGAAATACCGTCCTGTTGTACGACTATGTCGTTCAGGGAATCCACATACTCAGACTAACGAACAGGAAGTACCTGTATTAAGTAGTAATCGGTATAACAATGTACCGTCGACTTCAAAGGCCGACATCCCACTCTCCACATTTTCATCCAATTGCCCTAATTTTAATCTAGAGATAGAGTCGGACATTGATAGCTAGAGTACGGTTGGAAGATTGTTGATTATTCTTAAACTATTTATTTATTAACATGTTTGAATTTGACTATTTTATGTAATACTTATATGTAAACTTTGAGTATTGACACTTGGGCCAGTTTTTGCCCGAGTCCGCAGTATGTCCAATATCAAATATTCAGTATTCATATCCGAAATTGGACAGTATCATTTTATCACCCAGTAGATCGAATGCATTTATTTGTTATTAAACACACACACGTAATTAATTAAATTACATACACATTTGGTCAATTATCAATAATATAATTTGGACATCAGCCAAAAGTTGCTGAGATAAGATAAACAATTTACCTTAATTAAATACACAAAATCACGCGGGGCCCGTGTTTACATTGACCCAATTTAAACTTATATAAAACTAAGATCTCTTGTCTAGAAATTCAATTATTATTAATTCATTAGTGCAGTTGACCCACTATATGGTAAACATCAGCCATTGTTTGTTGAGTACTAATACCTCAAAAATAGTGAATTAGCATCGTTTAAAAATAGTGAAAGTGGTCCAGCAAGAACATTACACTATCCACTAGCTGGGTAAGTGTTTGCCAAATTCAAAGTGTCCAAATAGACTATTAATTAGAATTAGAATTACACAAAGACTATATAGACTTTTTATCAGCAATTTATTTTCAAATGTTTTTATTTTATTATTCTTGGGTGCGACTCAATTGCACTAGACAAGAAATATTAATCATCCATTTATAAAAATGTTTTTGGCTGGAAATGGGAACGGATCCGGTCCAGTCAACAATATATATAATGCACAAATGAATCAACCCTCAAATACAATGATACCAATGCAACCAAATCATCAATATATGCAACAACACAACTCTGTATCAGCAGACATGATGCACTATTATCAAAATCAATTCCCACCTCTTCCAAATATGTACACTCATCCATCTAATTTCCAAAATTTATCCTTACCTCAAATGAGCCAAAACTCAGTTCCTCCGCAGCCAGAGATACACTCAAAAACTTTCGAAGAAGGAATAGATTATTCCCTACCGTCCTCATCAAGTGACGATGAAAACATGGAAAGTGATGCAAATGCTTGTCCGTGGCAACAACTAAAAGAGTCGAGATCAAAAAGAAAACGTAGAAAAATAGCAGAAACTACTGAGCAAGGTGCTTCAGTAAGCACATCTAATAGGTTTCAAACTCTCTCAGAAGAAAACGCAGATACAAACCAAATCCATACCAGTAAAAGAAACGATGACAACCCAAATACCCAAACGAAAGATCCCAAGCCGCCCCCTATTTATGTTTACGGAGTAATAGACTACAAAGCAATGACTGACTCTATAGCGCAAGTTACTGAAGATGAAACGTATTATACTACCACTCTTCCTGAAAATGTTGTTAAAATAAATGCTAAAACACCTGATTCTTATAGAAAAATAATAAATTACATGAGAGAAGAAAAAATAGTACACCATAGCTATCAACTCAAACAAGAAAGAGCATATAGAGTCGTCCTAAGAGGTTTACACCATTCTATACCCTTAGAGCAAATAAAATCTGAATTATTAAGGCAAGGCCACACAGTCAGAAATGTTTTAAACATCCGGCACAGAGTAACAAAAGAGCCCCTACCATTATTTTTCGTCGATTTGGAACCAAAAAACAACAATAATAAAGTTTTTAATGTGGAATTTATATACAATACCAGAATTAGAGTAGAAGCTCCGAAACACAAGAACACCATTGTGCAATGCACTCGATGTCAGGCATACGGACACTCTAAGTCATACTGTTATAAACCTTATAAATGTGTTAAATGTGGAGGATCACACGACACCAAAAGTTGCACAAAGCCGAAAGACACACCTGCAACATGTACTCTTTGCAAGGGCAACCATCCAGCGAACTATAAAGGCTGCACTGTTTATCGAGACTTATTAAAAGCAAAGAACAGGAATAACGACACAACTGGACCTAGAAACACACAAGGATACATAAATCCCAATCCAGCACTGCACCAAATAACTCAACAATATGCGCAAAATGGAATGAATTATGCTCAAGTAACCTCAGGAAACATCAACAGACCAAATAATGGTGAAGATTTAACACACATGATGTCAAGCTTCTTAAATGAATTCAAAAATCTATTTAATCAACTTCTGAACCAAAATAGCATGATCCTGAACATGCTAACAACAGTCATTAGTAAAATAACGAATTAATGGCTCCATCAATTAGAATAGCCGCCTGGAACGCCAACGGGCTACCAAACCATGTACAGGAAATCACAGCATTTTTAAAAGTAAATAAATTAGATGTTCTTCTCATCTCAGAATCACACTCAACCGAAAGAACAGTAGTAAAAATCCCTTTATACACAACGTACCTTACTCATCATCCTGATGGAACTGCTCACGCAGGAACAGCAATTATTATTAAATCTTCTATTAAACACTATTTCCTACAAAATTACGCCACACCTAAAATACAAGGAACCATACTAAAAATAGAAACATTTACATGGCCACTTGCCATTGCAGCAATTTACTGTCCTCCTAGACACTCCATATCAATTGAAGAGTACGAGACCTTTTTTCAAGAACTAGGACCCCGATTTATAGCAGCTGGAGACTGGAACGCCAAACACACCGTATGGGGATCGAGGCTTATAACACCAAAGGGTAGAAATTTATTGGCGTGCTCGCAGAGAAATAATTTAAACTTCCTTTCGACAGGTCAGCCAACGTATTGGCCGACTGATCAAAACAGGATTCCTGACCTGCTAGACTTTGCCGTTATCAAAGGTATCTCAAATATACATTACAAAATAGAACCCAGTCTTGATTTAAGTTCAGATCACACCGCAATAATCATAACACTAAGTACAACTGTAATTTGGAAGGAACCTGTGGCAAAACTCTGCAATAAAAGAACCAACTGGGAACAATTTCAAGCTATTATTAACACAAATATAAACTTAAAACATCGAATTAAAGAACCCCATGAAATAGAAAAAGCAGTGCAACATTTAACAGAAGTAATACAAGATGCTGCATGGAAGTCAACTCCAGATGATAAAAAAATTACCACCCATGATCATAACATTCCTTTACAAATTAAAGAAATTTTAAATGAAAAAAGAAGAGCTAGAGCCAAGTGGCAGCGGTCAAGGAATCCCCGGGATAAAACACAATTACATCGGTTAACACATCAACTGCGTACAGCTTTAATCCAGGCCCGTAATGAGACTTTTAAATATTACATCTCCAACCTAACACCTAATGACCATTCATTATGGCAAGCGACCAAAAAATTCAAGAGACCAATAACATCTATTCCACCAATTAGAAAATCGGATCTAAGCTGGGCAAAAACTGATGAAGAAAAATCAAACACATTAGCACAACACCTCGCCCAGGTATTTAGTCTACATACAGAAGTCAATGCTGAAGATGAAGAAGTATACACATTTCTCGACGCTCCTTGTCAATTATCACTACCACTGAAACCATGTACACCAACAGAGATCTGGAAGGCGATAAATAAAATAAACCCTCATAAGGCTCCAGGTTATGACTTAATTAATGGTGATGTACTAAAGCATTTGCCTAGAAAAGCGATAGTCCTGCTAACTATTGTATATAACAGCATGATAAGACTGTGTCACTTTCCTATTCAATGGAAATACGCACAAATAATTATGATTGCGAAACCGGGCAAACCGCCTACAGAACCCTCCTCCTATCGTCCTATAAGCCTTCTACCAATAATGTCAAAAATTTTCGAAAGACTTCTGTTAGTCCGAATCCTCGAAAGAATAAACATAAATAACATAATACCTGACCATCAATTTGGCTTTCGACAGAACTACTCAACAATACAGCAGTGCCATAGGATTGTAAATTATATAAAAGAAACTTTAGAGGGAAAGAAAATGTGTGCGGCAGTATTCCTTGATGTAGAAAAAGCATTTGATAAGGTGTGGCATAAAGGCCTGTTGTATAAAGTGAAAAAGAATATGCCTAATGAAATATACCTGATATTAAAATCATATCTGAACGAGCGATTCTTCCAAATTAAAGTAAATACCTCACTTTCCAAATATCATCCTATACAATCCGGAGTACCTCAAGGTAGTGTCCTCGGTCCCTTCCTTTATCTCCTTTACACTGCTGATATACCTGCTGATGATGACATTACTATGGCCACATTTGCCGACGATACAGGAATCCTTACATCAGACGATAACCCAGATAGAGCTTCTAACAAACTGCAAAACTATTTAAGTTCACTTCAAACATGGTTAACAAAATGGAAGATTAAAGTAAACGGTGAAAAGTCTTCACAAATTACGTTCACAACAAGAAGGATCGACTGTGCACAGGTTCATATTAACAACATTCCTATCCCCTTAAAATCAGATGTCAAGTACCTGGGACTCCATTTGGACCGAAAGCTGACATGGAAGAACCATATCAAAACCAAGAAAGCTCAACTAAATTTAAAAGTCAGACAAATGTATTGGCTGCTAGGTAAAAGATCCCAGTTATCATTAGAAAACAAAGTATTATTATACAAAATTATACTAAAGCCGATATGGAGTTATGGTATAGAGTTATGGGGCTGCAGCAAACCGAGCAACACTAAAATACTGCAAACTTTTCAATCAAAGACGCTGCGCATGATAGCGAATGCACCATGGTACGTCTCCAATATAACTATCCATAATGACCTTGGGATACCATTCATCGAAGATGTTATTAGACTACAGGCAACCAAAGCCCAAGAAAGAAATTTCGCCCATGAAAGTCAAACTATTCAACAACTCTACCAGCCGCCACTTGTGGGAAGAAGACTGAAAAGGACATGGCCAGAGGACCTAACTGATTAGGTGTATTGGAGAACCATCGATGGATGGTGCCCAAAGCATGCCAGGATTCAAGACTTTGCTACTATTTGCTAAATACTCTGTGTTGTAATTGGAGTAGATTGTAAATTTGCACTTAATAAAATGAAAAAAAAAAAAAAATTAATTCATTAACGCGAGTGATTGTCTTCAACGCTCATCATTTAAGTCTCTACTCAAAGTACCCCGGGTCAACATCCATAGTGTAATTCTCATCAATAAACTCTGCTACTATTATTGGGTGTTTCCATCACAACTTAAAGACCATCTACACTGAGCCAACGAAGGGAATTTGTTCAAGAATCGACAAAGAAGTAAACTAACCTCATATAACCATTCTTAGACATTATAACCAAAGACAAATAATAAAATAAAGAATATCTTCCATCACAGAATAGGTTTCATTTACGTTGGATTTTAATACTTCATAATAAGAGAAAATTATTGGTGCAGTGTGGCTATTACAATTTGTACTCTTTTTATACCAAAGTAGTCAAATAAAATATGTATTTAAAAAAATGTAAACAGAGTAACATTTCATCGTACAAATTCTGTTGCTTGTACGCTCTTAATACAGCAGTAGTCAAATATATCACGTTTCTTATAAGTATATGTATAGTTCATTCAATTCTTCAAACAAACCAAACATGTTTTACAACTTCGTGTTAAACTTAAACAAACTGTCATTTCCTAACACTCCATCTATTAAATAAGACCAATATCAAACAAAAATAATCCCAATGTCAATAGGATGACATAAGAGCTTTTCTCATTTCTAGAGAAAAACACGGTTCCAACTTCAAGACAAACATTCGACACCTTCTCACTAATCTTTGATACGGGCGATAACACACAGAGGGACTGAAAAAGCAAAGTGTCAAGTTACAATGAAAAAACAGAAAAGTTACCTTTTATTGATTTTACTAATGATATTTCATATAATAATGATATACAGTGAGCACGTAAAGGTTGGGATAAATTCATTTTCTCGAGAATGGACGATTTTGGAAAAAAAATCCGAAATAACACAAATTTTTATTTTTAAATTGAGACTTTTTGGCAAATATTTCATATTAGTGACGTCACCCATTTGACATCATCGATTATTTTCTTAAATGAGAATATGGGTCGTGTGATAGCTCATTTGAAAGGTAATTCAATTCTCTACTTAGTAGTATAAACATTAACATAATTATTTATACAAGGTGTCCAAAAAATTTTTTTTGAATTAAATTTATTGACATAAAAAGAAGAATCTGTATTATTTATTTAATTCAAAATACATTTTATTGCTATCAGAAAACAGGAAAGCATGTTTATTTGACAAATAAATATTGTTTTTTGCTTAAATTCAATATTAAAGCAGCCACCCACCTGCCTTTTGAAAGTTTGAACATTAATTTAAGCGAAAAACAATGATTATTTTTCAAATAAATATTTTTTTCTGATTTCTAAGAGCAGTAAAATATATTTTGAGTTAAATAAATTGCACAGATTCTTCTTTTTATGCCAATAAATTTAATTGAAAAATTTTTTTCGACACCCTGTATAAATAATTATGTTAATGTTTATATTACTGCATAAGCATATTGAATATTACGCATTTAAAAAAATCATCGATGACGTCATCACGCTCAAATAGGTGTCGTCAATAGTATGATATATATGTTATAGTCAAAGCCCGAATTTCAGGCACTCCTAGGTTTGACTGAACAATCCTCAGGTTTGACTGACGGTCTTAGTCAAAGCCCGAAATAAATTACAATTCCGGCCTTTGACTAGTCAGACCTAGGAGAGACTAAGTTGGTCAGGCAAAGGTCAAAATTTAATTTTATGAAATCGGGTTTTGACTAGTCAAACCCCAATCAGCTATTAAAATGTCGTAATTTGTTAGATTCGGTTTAATAAAACGGCATTTTTTAATTTTAGTGTTCATTATTTTTATATTGTCGTTATTAAAATAAAAAAATTTGTGTTTATTCTCACATGTTGAGGCATTATGGCATTTAGAGTTGCACAATACGTTAGACCTTTTACACTTACGTTATTTGAAAGAGCATATCTTATTACAGTAGCATTTTATTAATCCTTGTCCTCCAAATTTAGAATCTTTTGTACTAATTTCGCTTAGAGACATAGACAGCTTAACGTCTGGACCTGGAACATCTTCGAAAATAGGAAATTTCTCTTTGCATTCTCTTGATTTCTTGAAAAAAGTTTGTTTATTATTCCGTATTTCGTATCAACTCGATATAAACTGTCAATTGTTTTATCTTGTATGCTACTGAAAATATTTCGAGCATCCTCTTTGGTTCTATCAAAGCTGGGGATAGGTATTTTACAGTTTTTCCGATCGAAATTGGAGAATTTTTTTTCACTTAATTGTTTCATAGCATTAGCCTGGGCATGAAGACCTTCAATCGCATTTCCTTTATTTATTTTAATCTTTTCTGTCTGTGCACAACGCATGCTCGAACGCGTGACAAGGAGATGCTCGAAATATTTTGGGTATCATACAAGATAAAACAATAATTGACGTTTTATATGGAGTTGGTACGAAATACGGAACAATAAACACACTTTTTTTAAGAAATCAAATTAGAGAATGCACAGATAATATTCCTAATTTCTAAGATGTTCCATACGTTAAGCTGTCTCTAAGAGAAATTAGTACAAAAGATTCTAAATTTGGAGGACAAGGATTTATAAAATACCTCTGCAATAAGAAGTGCTCTTCAAAACCATGTAAGTAAGTGTAAAAGGTCTAACGTATTGTGCAACTCTAAATGCCATAATGCCTCAACATTCCAGAAGAAACACTATATTTTTTTATTTTAATTACGACAATATAAAAATAATAAACATTACAACTAAAAAATGATGTTCTATTAAACCTAATCTAACAAATTACGACATTTTAATAGCTGATCGGGGTTTGACTAGTCAAACCCCGATTTCATAAAATTAAATTTCGACCTTTGCCTGATCAATGTAGTCTCTCCTAGGTTTGACTAGTCCAAGGCAGAAACTGTAATTTATTTCGGGCTTTGACTAAGACCGTCATTCAGACCTGAGGATTGCCTAGTTAAACCTAGGAGTACCCGAAATTCGGGCTTTGACTATAATATATATGCCAAAAAGTCGTAATTTAAAAATAAAAATAGACCTGTTTCGGGATTTTTTCCAAAATCGTCCATTCTTGAGAAAATGAATTTGTTCCAACCTTTACGCGCTCACTGTATATTTATTATACTACATACAAAAATATATACGAATCTGTAATAATCATTTTTATAAATTTACGAATTTACAGCTTTAAATATTATTTTATGCAACGAGCATTTAATAACGCTCATTATGATGCGAGCATGACGGGTACGATCACGAGCCGCGAAGCGGCGAGTGTCGTATGGAAGACGAGCATCATAATGACAATAATTAAATGCAAGTTGTTATGATTTCTTCTATGATAATTCACAACAAAAAATATATATTCAAATTTATTTATTTTGTAACACAAAATTAAGTGCTTATTTAAGCGAAAGGCTACACGGACGATAATTTACGGCGCCGCGCGCAGTAGGAGCAGTAAACCTGACGAGGCATTGGTTGACTAACTCCTATTTCATCTATAACAATGCCTCGTAGGTTTACTGCTCCTACTGCGCGCGGCGCCGTAAATTATCACCCGTGTGACCTTACGCTAAGGGCCGGTTTCACCAACAACAAATAAATGAGTGAATAGTTATTGGTCAAATAAAATTTATTTGTCGATTTTATTTTATGGCATTTTAACAACTATTTGTATTCCATAGTTAGTTATTTGTCTAATAAGCTCCAAATGAAAATAAAATAAAATTTTTATTTTTAATTCAGTTGCAATGCGAAGGCAAAACAATCTTACTTTTCAATTAGAATACGGAGCGCAGTCCAGTCCTCTGAATCGCGATTTTCGTCTCTTATTGGAGCCTCATCGGAGAGAACGTAGGCTTGTTCTCCATTTTAAGTTCTAAATGATTTTCCACCAACTGTACTCGTTGGCACAAGCGCCTTGCATTTATTTACCACTGTAAATAACATAACCTACAGTCGGAAAAATGAAAGATTACCCATGAATATGAACGATCACATTATTTGTATTGTGAACGATCACGTATTTTGTATTTTTTGTCTTTTTCTATAAATAACAAACGTTTGTTATAGAAAAAGACAGCAAATACTAAATAAGTGATTGATGTGATCGTTCATGGGTAATCTTTCATTTTTCCGACTATATATTATTTGTTATTGGTTGATCTTTGTCACAATATATATTATAGAAAATCTTTGTTTAATTTGTTTATTGAAACAGAAAACTATTATTTAAACATAATTAATTATTATGTTTATATATTTATATTTTGAATGTTACAATGATTATTAAAATGGATTTGAGACGAAGTAACTTTTCTGAAGTTATTTTTGCTCGTACAATAATAATTAATTATGTTTATATATTTATATTTTGAATGTTACAATGATTATTAAAATGGATTTGAGACGAAGTAACTTTTCTGAAGTTATTTTTGCTCGTACCTACATTTATTTCTGGTTTAATCAGCTTATCCATTTCCGGACTTATTTTGAACTAGAGCTTCACGATATTCGATAAAAATATCGATATTGTATTGATATCGTATCAAAAACCAATACAATACCGATACAATACATACCTGAGCAATATTAATATCGATACGATACTCATTATCTGAAATCAATACAATACTCTTGTATTGTCGATACGCTTGCCTCGATATTATTGAAAATATCGATATCGAGAAAAAAAAATAATAAAACACTACAGTTGTTTAGTTATATTTTGTGGAATAGGTATTTAGATCATAATTATTTACATAAAAGTATAAGTGATCTGCAACCCAAGCATCAGCTGTTATAATATTATGCACTTGAGTGCCTAAACTTGAAACTCACAGAGTGAGTAAATCACATCATCTTTGATTACACTGTTTATATCATGTGGTATTTGTGGCAATATTATGGAAGTTAGTAATGATGACGCAAAAATAGTTTTCAACAAATACTGAATTGCGATTTATTCCGATAAATTATGCATAGAACTGTTAAACAAAACATTTATTTTATTTGATTAGAGTAGATTACTTACACCAGAATGTTTAAATCTTCATTTTTTTTCTTTAAAAAGGGTGGTTTTCACCTCTAAAATGCAAAGAGCGCAAGTTGACACCATATCACTTTTATTTTTTGAGGTATCCTCTAACTACTCACCTATTTTCATGGGAATCAAGAATCAACGAAGGTTCAACGAAATCTGAGATGAAAATCTTCAGTGATTGCACTTTCAGAAATATAAAAAATAATTTTAAAACAGAGGTGGATTTCACCCCTAAAATGCAAAAAACACAAATTGGCACTATGTCACCTTTGTTCCTTAAGGTATCCCCTAACCACCCACCAATTTTCAAAAGAATCCATGGAGGTTCAACGAAGCTCAAATCCACCTTCAGTGACTGCAGTATGTATATTTTAAGAGCTTATAAAGATAGTGATAAATGAATAAAGAATAGTTTTTGTTTTATTAATTTAATGTCCTCGTAATTATGTCAAGGATCATTATATTTAATAACCCTTTTTATGTCGATATGTTATGGAGTATTGTATCGATATCGTATCGAAATCAATATCAATACGATATTCTTATAAGAAAGTATTGCCGATATCGATACTCGATACGATACTTCATTGGCATAACCAATACAATACTCAATACTTAAGAAGTATCGATATTGTATCGTATCGTGAAACTCTATTTTGAACGTAAATGTTTTTACAATTTCACAAATATGTCGCACAAATAAGCTAACCGCATCTTTACTAAATGAGTATATTGCTTTGTCCTAAACAATAACAACACCATTTTGCTCTAAAATGTATAAGAAACGACTCATAGGCAAACAATAGTTTTTTCACTTTTTAAAATTGCATAAAAAACAGAGCAAAATCATTTGTATCTCTTCACGGATTTTTTGTCATCAGCTACCTCTCATATACTTTTTAGAACGTTCAAATGTCTATACGCTGTGAGCTCGTACGTAGAGGGGATATTTACAAATTCGCGAACGCCAGTAGTGACAAGTTTGTAAACGTTTACTGGAAATTTGACATAAATGTCAAAGTGATTAATTTAGAATTAAAATTAAAAACATTAATTATAAACAATGTTGGTCAAAGCTGTGGTATATATTTTTACCTTAAATATACTTACGTTTTAAATACTGAATTTAAGTTTTTTTAATGTTCCGTAATATCTAATTATAAATAATCTATTATAATCTTAGCGCCATCTACACGATTATTGTCAAAGTATCCGAAGTAAGAAATTGATATTTTATCAATAGAACGTCAAAATGATTAGAAAAATCTTAAAAAAATCGATTACAATTTAATTACTTTTGTGCGTTGTAAATATTAAGCGATAACAATTAAATAATAAATTTAAAAATTACCGGTAAAAGTTGAATTAGTAACCGCTAGGAGCGACACCAGCGAAGCTCAGAGCGTATACAAGATTTTTATGTGAAATCAATGACTTTTTTCACGGATACGCTAGTTTATTAGCAGATCCAACATTATCAGTAATTTGATAAAAAGGATGTAATAGAAAATTAGAAGAACTTTCTACAGTATTTAGTTAGTAAGTACATCGATGCGGCATAATTAATTGTTTAATAAGAAATAAGTAACATTTTTCTACAGTGTTTAGATAGTCCTATTTGCAAATTTTTAAAAAGTTTTAACCGTAACTGCTTTGAAATTAATGGCATTCCTGCACGTTTGTTGTACATCCTGAGATAGATGAACAGAAATCCAGCCACTTCCAATAATTGAATGAATAATGCATAGTTTGTCCACATGTCAATTATCCGATCTTCATTACCGGTTAAAGCAGTCGTTCTCCATTGGTCCGTTAGGATGCTGTCCTGTATTCAGAAGGAAGGTATACAAACAGACTCATACACAAACATATAGACACCAACGGTTACAGATAGACAGACACGAAACGTAAATATCAATTCCAATTAGCAGTAATCAGAGGTTAGGAGAAAACCACCGGTTGGGCTTGGGCGTCCTACGCAAATCGAGCAAGGCGAGGGTGGATAAATTAGCACGGGAGCGGAGAGTGCCGCGCCGGGTCGACAGATTGAGAAATCTTAGAATCGGTTAAGATTAGTTTCAGTAAAACTTTTATTTTGTTGTAGTGAACTAGATGTTTTGTATTCAACATTGTGCTCGATTTGTATCAGTTGCAATAAATTAAAAAAAAAATATCTTTTTTTCTTCTTCTTTTTTTTGGATTTCGATTATTGTAATCATTTACCCAATATATGGAATATTATGCGCGTTTTGTTCGAGGCAATGCACAAACACGGATCAAGTTCTGCTTTACAGATATTTGACTGCCCGGAGATAATGACTACAGGAAATAAAAGTGATCTATGCAGATGTAAATTTCTCCATTATGTGATTATAAAAAGTTGCCTTCATTATTAATAAATAACAGTATTTTATTGATATGACGATTCACATTAATTAGAACTATGGAAGTCAACGATTAATGTAGTGATTATCACACTTTCCATTTTTCCCTTAACCCTGCAATTGAGGGGGAGTGGGGGGAAAGGCGTTACATACATTTTAGATTTGATTAGACTTTTCTCACATTGATTTGTAGGTAATGCCTCCTTAGGTTAGAGTACGGGATTTTAAGAATGTAAATTTTTCGGTATGGGACGATTGAGCCGATTTTACTTGAAGTGAGTTCAGCTGAGGGCACGATTGCGCCGAACTAACGCATATGGTCATGTATTCACAAGGTAATGACGTAATAGTTTAATGTCCTCCATCTGCTACGGTACCGTCATATAAGAATTTAGTTTTACTATTCTTTGAGATATATACACCTAATTAATTATATAAAAGCTGTAAGTACATAATAATCGTCGTGCTGTGAGGACTGATTCTGCGACCGGCTCATTCGTTCCCGTAGCTTAAAGTCCCCTCCCTTTACCGAGACCGAATAATAATGGCAGGTACCGTCGGCGTCGGCGCAATCGTCCCCTACCCATATTTTCGTGTGTTGAGATATTTTCAGTACATATTTTCTAAGTTATTTAATTCCTAATCTTGAAAAGTAATATTTTGTATACACCCATTTGAAAGAATTTGATAAATTCATGAATTACTTTTATAACTTTATTCGATATCGAACTGTAAGAACCTCATTTCCTTCTTCATGTATTTTATGTATGAATAGAGCAAAAAGTTGTGACTGGCTAATTGGCATAAAACAAAATGCCATATACCATAAAACCAAAAAAAAACTTTATTCGATGGACAAAATACTATGTAAAGTAAAAAATATCTAAAAGGATAATTTTAAATTTTTGTTTTCTGTATCTAGTTATATAATATCTTCTATTAAAAAAAGATTAGAAGTAAATAATAACTCAATAGAAAAAATATAGTATTCATCCAACAGAGATGAAGTAGAAAAATAATCTAAGAAAAAAGAGGAATTACGTAGAGTATATTAGGAATCTTATCAAAATTCATCACATACAAACTTAAAAAATAGAAAATATATAAACTCAAAAGTAAGTTCCCTAGGTTGGCTGTATACCATATAGTAAAAAACTCTAACATGAAGTAAAAACCACTTCTATGTAATTGGTATACGGTCGAACCCGCTTATTAGAATACCTGTTATAAGAATATCCCGGTTTAAGGAATAGAAATTTGAGGTCCCGAAACGTTTCTATTAGCCACCTATGATCGGTTATTATAATATCCCGGTTATAGGAATATTTTTACTTGGCACGAAGGCTATTCCAATAAGCGGGTTCGACTGTATTTATTAAAATCTAAAAAATCCCAATGGATTGAATAAAATGTGTCCAATTCAGAACGTTTTCAGGCCTATCGGTTCATCATCAGTGAATCTACAATAAAATAAGTAATCACACTATTAAAATTGAAAGATGGTTGAAATTTTGAAAGTTAGAAAAGTGTGGTTATGATTACTTACTTAAATACTTGCTAAATAGCCCCAGAACCAAACAATGGTTGAATTTATAATTCGATCTACATTATTTAAAACTAATATTAAACAGGCTAAACGCCGATGTTAAAAGATATAATGTCCAGGAACATGGTGAAACCCTACCAGGAAACTTAAGCAACCATCTTAGGCCAACGCTCACTATAAAGTGTCAAAAGCGTGTAAGGGACTGTCTGGAGTCTGGAGTGACATTGACAGTTTAGAAAAAGGTAGTCGATTTTCAAAAGGTCATGATCCAAAACAATGATAATATGATAAAGATTTTAATATCTGAAAATGTCTAACATTTTAAATCTATTATGTTTTGAAAAGAAAATTGCGATTTACAAAATTTATTTAGAATATAAAAATTATTTTATGTTGACTGTATACTTACTATAAAATTAAATTGATCAAATTGATAAAAAGGAAGTATGAGCTGCTATTAATAATGATAAACAAAAGATAAAAACAGGTGATGGTGAGAGAGGAGAAAGAATAAATATTAGTTGGAATATTATTGTACCGGGTGTCCCAATAAGAATGGCTCTCGGCCATATCTCAGGAACCGTTTATAGTAGAGCTTTGAAATAAAAATTTTTATAACAAAAGTTGCCTCAGGAAAAGCCTGGAAATTATTTTCATAATTGTGGGTCCACCGCTAGAGGGCGTAATTGAATATCAAAAATAAAAAATCTAAATTTTACAAAATTTTCATAATGAAGGGGCATTGGAAATCCGATTATTGTATTCTTCATCAAATTCTGCGCATATTTGATTTAACAAGTTTAACTCTACCTTTGCAAATAAGAGGTGGGGGTGAGTGGGAACCTTGTTATGAAAAATGGCTGTAAGTCCGGTTCTGCTAAATCAAATTTTAAAAACTGGGTCTTGTTGAAGACAGATCTTTTTCTTCAATATAAGCGTGATAATTTTGAACCATCCTAATAAGTAATAAGCCAGCTGGGAGGCGTTATTTAATTTTTTTCAGAAATCTAGTTTTCTTTGGAAAATATTAAATACAAGTATGCATTTTTAATCATACTTTATAAAATTAGATTAAATTAGCAATAGAATAGCGAAAACCGCATGTCGATACCTTTTTTCTATCTCAAGATATCTCGAGAAACGTGTAAATTTTATACATAACTGTTACTATCACCGGTAAACTAAGTTAATGAAAAGTAGTGTGCTGTGGAAAAAAACAAAATAACATTTTCCAGATGTCAACGTATAAAAATATAATTAATTAAAACAACACTATAAAGAGAAACAATACTATTAAAATTAAATATAACACAGAACAAAAAGAACTACTTAGTGACGAGCTAAATATTCAAATTGTTGCCCATCATACACTACTCTAGAATACATTATCCAGAGAATACTAAACGCCATTCAAAGCATATCGAGAGCAGAAATTGAGACTGCTGTTCAATCTACTCTTGAAAGAGTAAATGTTTGCAACGAAAATGATGGGCAAAAATTTGAACGTTTATGTCATCACTAAATAGTTGTTTTTATTTCTTTGTAATAGGGCTTTTCAACGCTTCTCATTTGTTTCGAGCCTCTGTCATATGCCGTATAATCCGTGTATAATATTAATATACGAGATATGAACGAGGCTCGAAACAAATGAGAAGCGTTGAAAAGACCTAATATACGTTGACAGCTGGAAAATGTTTCTTTGTTGTTTCCATAGCACACTACTTTTAATGGATTTCGTTTACCGGTGACAGTAACAGTTATGTTTTTAAATTTACACGTTTTGTAAGATATCTCGAGATAGAAAAAAGGTATTAACATGCAGTTTTCGCTATTCTGTTGCTAATTTTGTCTAATTTTGTAATATGGTATTAAAAATGCATGTTTGTATTTAATATTTTCCAAGGAACACTAGATTTCTGAAAAAAATTAAATAACGCCTTCTAGTTGGCATATTACTCAGTAAGTTGGTTCGAAATCATAACTTTTACATTGACGAAAAAGATCTGTCTTCAACAAGACCAAGTTTGCAAAATTTGATTAAGCAGAACCGGACTCACAGCCAGTTTTTCATAACAAGGTTCCCACTCACCCCCACCTCTTATTTCCAAAGGTAGACCTAAACTTGTCAAATCAAATATGCGTAGAATTTTATGAAGAATACGACGATCGGATTTCCAGTGCCCCTTCATTAGGAAAATTTTGTAAAATTTAGATTTTTTAATTTTTGATATTCAATTACGCCCTCTAGCAGTGGTCCCACAATTATGAAAATAATTTCCAGGCTTTTCCTGAGGCAACTTGTGTTATAAAATTTTTTATTTCAAAGCTCTACTATAAATGGTTCCTGAGATATGGCCGAGAGCCATTCTTATTGGGACACCCGGTACAAATGAATTAATAGGTAGGCAAGTTATTAGAGAGAAGAAGAAAACATTTACTAAGAAGAAAACTATTACAAGAAAATATATATACACTCACCGGCACATAATTCCGCCACCCAAAATTTTTGATTAAGTTTGACAATCTATAACTTTATTATTTGTACTCCGATTTTCAAGATTCTTGTATCCCTTTGTAGGCACATGTATTGATCTTGTTTGTTATTATTTCGGTAACAAAAATTTTTTTTCTTAGATGGCATTATACGAGGGTGAATAGAAACGTTGTTTTTTCTTCTAATTTTAAAAAATTCTGTGGAAAAGTTGGAGGGCTGATTTTATTTCATACTCCTTTTGTATTATCCTGGAGGTATTACCAAAGTTTTGTTTTTGAATTATCCGAATATCTCTTTTCTTGTAAGAGCTTTAATAAAAACACTGCTTTAAAGGTTTATTTAATTAAAAATATCAAAGTCACTAAAATTAACAAAACAAAACAAAATTAACAACAAAATAAAACAATTCAATAGTGGGTACGTCCACCTCTTGTAGCAACGACTGCTCGCACTATGTTAAGCATCAAATAAAGATGTGTTATCCTTGCTTGGGGAATAGCCCGATATTCCTCTACCAGGGCCATAACGGTACCAAATTTTCTGGAGGCCTAGGATGACGGCAAATAGCTTTTTTTTTTAATTCATCCTATAAGTGCTCAAAAGGATTGAGATCTGTGCTGCATGCGGACCATTCTAATCTTATCAATCCAACCTCTATTTTGTGAGTCAATCAGTGTTTTTATTTACAAAAAATGGTACAGCTCTTACAAGAAAAGAGATATTCGGATAATTCAAACAACAAAATTTTAGTGATTCCTCGGGATAATATGACAGGACTATGAAACCAAATAAGCTATTCCATTTTTCCGCAGAATTTTTTAAAGTTAGGAGAAAATACAACGCTTTCATTCACCCCTGTATAATGCCATGCAAGCAATTTTTTTGTTACCGGAATAATACCAAACGATAAAAATACACGTATCTACAAACTGGGACAAGAATCTTAAAAATCGAAGCACAAATAATAAAGTTATACATGGTCAAACTTAATCAAAAATTTTGGATGGCGGAATTTTGTGCCGGTGAGTGTAGTACGTGAACACCAGTCTAAATTGAAACAATGTAGAAATGCTGCAGACTAATTGTAATCAGATAGCATAGGATGTAATAAAGAGGGAAAATAAAGAAAATATCAGATGAACTTACTAGCTCATCCGATAGAATTAGTAATAAACCATGGTTTAGTTCTTCTGTGTTGTTTCTTCATCATGATTTTAAAACCCAGAACCCAATATGTATATAGTCGATTCGCTAATCTGAGACCTAACTGTCTACACTACAATTACAATAAAGATGCACTAGAAATAAACAAGCACGAGGAGCACTCCCAAATCATGATTTGAGAGTGGTCCTCGAACATTCAGCGTGTCTTGTTTTGTTTATGTCTATATAGTGCATCTTTATTGTGATTGTAGTGTAGACAGTTGTGTCACAGATTAGCGAATCGACATAACTATATTTTGTATAATGATACTCATACCAAATGGTACAAATTATACAAGTTTCATCACTATCCGACTTTTTTAACTATTTCAACACAATTCGATTACCTGATAGAACTGAAAACTGTAAATATTCGTTTACAAAATATAGACTCTTGATAGATTATTATAAAGAGGGCTAATATAAGAAAAAGAAAATGAGTTGTGAATGAGAATATTTTTTACGCAAACGAATTAAAAATTTGCAAGAAATTTTACCTGTTTTAAAAGTTTTATGTTTGTAACATGTTAAAAATAGTAATGTTCTTCTACATGTTACTTCTGAAGATTGGCAAGCGAGTGCCAGTGTTTTATATTTATGTATCTCAAACCACGCATAAGAAACGGCAACGTGGGACGTCATATATTTTATTGAATGCACTGCCGTAATAAGGGTGTATCAAAATAAGACGCCAGGGAGTTTTAGAACCGGCACGATGCGATAGCAAAGCACGATACACGTTTGTGTAGCTTTTGCGGTTGGGAAAGAAGAAGTAAAATTTATTTGTTGGCGGGTGCGTTTATTGCACTCGCCGGCCGCAAATTGAAAATAATGTCTTTTTGCGGTCGTTTCATCTTCCTTCTTACTCTCTGATGTAGTGATCCGCGTGTGTGTTAGGTGCTGCTTAGACAGTGGCAGACTATCTATCCCTTTAACCGAAAAGGTACTTAGTAACCATTTTTAAGGCTTAGTTGTCGTTGCACTTATTATATTAGTAGTTTCCTCCTCTTTCTTATTCTTTTTTCGTTACTTTTTCGTTACTTTTCGCAGATTTCGCATATTTTTCATTATCTCTATATTTATATCTCAATATTTATTTCAATATTTGAAGAGAAGACAAATTATATGTGTATAAATAGAACGACACGAAGAGATAGGATAGGTCAAAATGTGACGGTAAACGCCTTCAATTTCGAAAGAGTACAAATATCTGGGGGCCGTAATCACAGGTGACAACGATGTTACTGAAGAAATAAAAGACAGAATCCAATCAGCAAATCGCTGTCTATTCGCACTGGATAAGCTTATAAAATCAAAAAATCGTAAGATGGATTTATAAATTTTGATCTTGGAACTTCTTGTGTTCCAAGATCAAAATTTATAAATCCATCGTCAGACCAGTACTAACATATGGATGCGAAACGTGGACCATGACCAAATCAAACGAAGAAAAGCTCAGACGTTTTGAACGAAAAATACTTAAAAAATTTTCTGACCTCACCACGACATTAACACAAACCAGTATAGGATCAGAACCAACATCGAATTAGAAGCACTTTACAATGACACCGATATTGTCCAAAAAATTAAACCACAGCGACTAAGATGGGCAGGCCACGTGCACAAACTTCATGACGAAAGACTTGTAAAACTGGTATTGGAGGAGATTCCTACAGGCAAAAGACCACTTGGACGTCCCAGAATGCGATGAATAGATAACATCCAAGCAGCTCTCCGAAAAATGAACATTCCATTTGACCCTAGGTTGATGGAAGACCGAAGAAATTGGAAGAAAGTTGTACAGTCAGCCAGGACCCACCCAGGGTTGTAGTGCTACGTGATGATGATGATGAATATTTATTTCCAATGGAAATGACACACTTAGTAAATTCTTCTTTCATTTACAAAAGTTTATAAGAATAAAGTGACTTAACTTCAGCAGTGCTTGCGAGTGAGATAACTCCAATTCCTTGGTTACTTTAGTTTATAACCATCTGTTGCGTCTAGATCAACATCCATCCTTCTGCGGAAAACTTAATCTCCTGTAGATCATATTGCATTTTTAACCGATCTCGGTGTAAAGAAACTTCTAAAAATTACGTTAACTCCTTTGTCAATCTACTAAATTATTGAAATTATACTTCTTTAGGCGCGATTAGGAAAATTGTTGAAAGTGAATTGTTACAAAAACGTCAATATGAACTACGCGCACACAACAGTATAAAGTTAGTTGCTACATCTTTTAAGTTACGTATGTATCAGTGCAAATAAAGTATAAAAAAATATATTACTTTTTTTAGTAAATATATTTATTATAATTTCTGTGTCTTTGGATTTGTCTTCGTCGGTAATAGGATAATAAATATTAAAATATAATGAAAAAAGATTAAAAAACAATCTTAATATTACTTGTACAATCTGCCAAAATAATTAATTTTGGTGCCGGAGAAATCAACTGTCATGGTAATTTGAGACATATTTCAATGAAATAGAAGTATATGTTACCTTTTATTTATTTTACATTAGGTCGAAATATTTCATAATTTATTGCTAAATATTGCTAAAATTCATCAAAATTGTAAATTTTCTATGTTGTCTTTTGCCATATTTTTTACGAAATTTAGATCGACATATGACAGCGGCTGTGCGAGTATTGCGAAGTTGTCAATTTATGTTTTAGGTTGTCATCGGTACGATTTTGGAGATTACGATACAGTTTTAAAAAGGGGTGACCGACCGCTTGCGAAAACCTCATGTTGTTGCATTACTTTTTTTTTAATTTTTGGTATTATTTTAAGTATTAAAATTAGTTTAATATTTTAATTAAAATACAATTAAACTGTTTAAAATATATTTATTTCGTTGAAATCATAATAATAGAAGTACAAAGTACACACATTATTTTTTTTACAGATCATTCATTATGTAATCTTTTTAGAATTTTATAAATAGCAAAAGAGAATAAATTAAGAGAAAAGATAATTTTTTATAAAAATGGCGAAAGCACTTGCCACATCTTTTGTTTGTTCTCGCAGCGTTGTATGCAAGAAAAACGTATGGCATTGAATATTAACAAAAGGTCCTGGTTTTGACAGCCGTCCTACCTATGATGGCTAATGGCTACAAATTGCAGCTTTATTTGTATACTTACATGGTAACTTGCCAGCTTCAAGAAGAAAAATTTCATAGTGTTTACTTTTGTACTCTTGTGATATTTTTTATATTTATAAAAATGTTTATACTAACACACTCAGCGAATAAAAAAAGTACATCTTTAAGGCAATAATTTGTGTGATAACTCGCAAATGAAAACACCTAATCATGAAAATTGGTACGGTATGTTAAACAGTAAATGGTTAAGTTCAATTAGTGACCACTATAAACATCCCGGATTAACCGATAATAGTATAAAAGGCCCGGTTTCAGGTAAAATTTATTTTAGGCTTTATTATGGGAGTACCGTCTAGTCAGTGTTAATTGCAAAAGACCAACTCTGTCTACCTCGGTGGCTTATCGCTCTGGGTGGGTCTTAACAATGGGCCAGGTCAGATAAATTTAATAATATTTACGACCGCACTAATTGAACTCAAACCAATTACTGTTGAACAAACCATACATAGGTTTTTCTTGGACCAAGAATTATAATTTGGGGTAAACAGATCAATGGTTACCAAACATAACTCCGAATAAAGAGAATGTATTTTTCCAACTCGAATAGACTGGTTTATGTTAATATTATCTTTATTATATTAATTTATAAAATTTAATGTAATAACATTTATTTTTTGTTTTAGGTAAGTACCTCATTGTCTAGCTTCCATTGCATTTTGTGGTGAGTTTTATGTCATGTATATCTTTATGAAGAAAAGACAAATTTTTCGCTTACAGTAATTTAAAAATATAATAATTTTACATGCAGCCATAATGAACCGATTATTACGGGTGGTCTGAAAGTCCCTTTACATTAATGAATTGCTGTTGTTGTACTACAGCGGGAAAAAATAATAACACAATTTTGTGCGTAAGTTATTTATTACTTATTTATTTATCTAAAATCTCGGTGTGCATACCTACATTGTCGCAACACAACTTGATACGACGCCATGGTCGTATGCTCATCCGTCCCAGAATGTCCGGAGTTATTGACGTAAAATCTTGGCGAATTCCTTTTCGCAAGTCCTCAGTTGAAACATATCTGTGTTTTCTAATCTCCTCTTTAATGAAACCCCACAGTACATTGTTCGGCGTTGTCAAATCTAGACTATTTGGATGCCAAGGAATTGAATAGCCTCGCCCAATCCATCGATCCGGTCAAATTTGATTCAGGTGATTGCGAACAGCGAGAGCAAAGTGGGATGAGGCGCCATCTGGTGAAAATAAAGAAGGCCTTCAAATGTTAATCCTTTCGCGTGTTATCTTGCGTTGTTGACCGAGCAATAGCAAACTCTGCAGAGCGTTTCCGCGTCGACTTTATCGATGAACGTTCAATGGAATCCTGAATGCCAGCACATGTTTTCGAGTGATTGGTTTTCCACTTCTTGGTGCATCGAGAACGGTTCCCGATGAAAAAGCCTTCTTCTTCCACGAGAGCAAAGTTGGTCTGGATGCTGATGGTTTTTGAAAACCAAAATATCGGCCATTGTTTATTGTTATGACGACGTTCGTCTATCCACATTGCAGCGACCAAACGCTTCTCAATTCTATACTCACTTGTGTCCGCCATCACGTTTCAATCGCAGCTATTGTTCTCTGTATGCGTGACCAAACAGGTTATCTTGATGCTGCGCATGCGCAAGAATAGCAACAAACGTTGGTGCGGTGTTAAAACATTATTATTTTTAGTGTAAAGAGACTTTCCGGCCACCCTATAAAATCAGTAATATCTGCATTCTCGCACTTCAATGATTTTATAATATCTTAATAATAGTCTAAGAGCTAGTGAACCCTCCGACTAACGGTCGTCCTGTAAGGCTAAAAATTTTTCTAGTTATAATTCATAGCACACCAAGGCTAAAAACCATGACCTGGCAGGCCTCAGCGGTGCACGTGTATCTATCAGGTGAATCGAAAAGTGCAAATTTAGGGGGTAAAATAAACTTTCTCCTGTAAGGTTTAAATTTAAGTATGTATTTGAGTAAGTCATTTAGAAGAAATGTGTACAATGACAGGCGATTCTGAAGAGCATAAGACCTTGCCAGGCGAGGGGAAAGATTAGGGGTTTTTCCTAAAATTATTCTTTTTGCATCGAAACATTTTTTTTAGGTTTTTTGAATCATTTCAAACAGAAAACGTCTTTAGTAATTTTTCTCTTAAGTTAATAGTTTTTGTTGTATGAGCGATTGAAAATTTTGAAAATTGAGAAATCGGCCATTTTTAACCCTAAATCGGACATATATCTAAAAATTTCAATGTTTCCAAGGTACGTAGATATTCTTTAAACATTGATTGATGAAATCCCGAAGAGTTTTTTGCAATAAAATATCGAAAACCCCTTTGTTTTTTTAATTGCTAATCAAGCGTGTGCGACACTGTAGTATAAGTGAGGACGTTTGAGTTTGCATAAATTTCAAGATTTCAAGAGAAATCCTCAGACAGGTCGATTTTTATTTTTGAATTAGGACTTTTTGGCATATATATAATACTAGTGACGTCATCCATTTGGACGTGATGACGTAATCGATGATTTTTTTAAATAAGAGTAGGGGTTGTGTGATAGCTCATTTGAAAGGTTATTTAATTCTCTATTCAGTTGTATAAACATTAACATAATTATTTATACAGGGTGTACAAAAAAAATGTTTCTTCTATTTGTCAAATTTAATCAAAGTTAATTTATTAAAAAAAATTTTTTTGTACACCCTGTATAAATAATTATGTTAATGTTTATACTAGTGAATAGAAAATTCAATAACCTTTCAAATGAGCTATCACACAACCTCTACTCTCATTTAAAAAAATCATCGATTACGTTATCACGCTCAGACGGATGACGTCACTAGTATTATATATATGCCAAAAAGTCCTAATTTAAAAATAAAAATCGACCTGTCTGAGGATTTCTCTTGAAATTTGCCCATTCTTGAGATAATGAATTTATGCGAACTCAAATGTCCTCAGGTTATACTACAGTGTCGCACCTGCTTGATTAGCAATTAAAAAAACAAAGGGGTTTTCGATATTTTATTGCAAAAAACTCTTCGGGATTTCATCAATCAATGTTTAAAGAATATCTACGTATCTTGGCAACATTGAAATTTGTAGATAAATGTCCGATTTAGGGTTAAAAATGGCCGATTTCGCGATTTTCAAAATTTTCAATCGCTTATATAACAAAAACTATTAACTTAAGAGAAAAATCACTAAAGACGTTTTCTGTTTGGAATGATTCAAGAAACCTTAAAAAAATTTGTTCGATGCAAAAAGAATAATTTTAGGAAAAACCCCTAATCTTTCCCCTCGTCTGGCAAGGTCTTATACTCTTCAGAATCGCCTGTCATTGTACACATTTCTTCTGAATGACTTAATCAAACACATACTTAAATTTAAACCTTACAGGAGAAAGTTTCTTTTACTCCCTAAATTTGCACTTTTCGATTCACCTGGTAGATACATGTGCACCACTGAGGCCTGCCAGGTCATGGTTTTTAGCCTTGGTGTGCTATGAATTATCACTAGAAAAATTTCTAGCCTTACAGGACGACCGTTAGTAGGAGGGTTCACTAGCTCTTAGACTATAACTTTATTACAAATCAGAACAGTGGGATGTATCTTGAGAAGGTGGTTAGGAAGAAAGCAATTGGTTTTAATTTTAAGAAAATTAATTGAGTGAATTGTTTATTTGAGAAAAAGTGATGTTGTTTTATAAAGTAATTTTTATTTATTCTAGAGGTATATTTTAGAGATATGTGTATTTATTTATTGAAAAAGTGTCTTACAGTTTCAATGTGTGTCCTGATTTCTCTACCTTGGTCATTGTTTTCATTTACCCGGGTTCCCAGGTATTTGTAGTTTTTAACTCGTTCTACTTGTTTTCCCTTCATATCTAGCCTTCCTACCGTATGTTGCTTAGAAAATAATCATGAACTTGGTTTTCGTAACGTTCATTTGTAGTCAATATTTTATACTTACTTAATGTAATGTATTTACTAATCGTTGCAGTGCTTCTAGACTCTGAAAAAATAGCGGTGTCATCTGCGGATCTTACGTTGTTTAAGATTTTTCCGTTTATTAATATACCATGTTCTTCTTCTGATATTGCTTCCTTAAAAATAGCTTCGCTGATTAAATAACAGTGGGGACAACACACCACTCTGTCTAACACCTCTTTTGATTTCTATAGTTTCTGTTTCGACATTCTCTATTCTAACCTTTGCTTTTTGACTCCAGTACAGATTGAAAATAGCCCGTAGATTCTCACTGTCCACATTGTTTTATTTTAACAGTTCTACGAGTTTCTGATATCGTACTCTTTCGAAAGCCTTTTGATAATCTATACAGCAGACATAGAGATCCTGGTTCATATCTAGTCGTCTTTGCGCAAGAACGTTAAAAGCGAACAGAGCCCCTGTCGTCCCTAGTCCTCCTCTGAATCCAGACTGGCTGTCATCAGTATCTTCTTCTATTTTTTGTATAGTATTCCATGTATTATTTTGAGGAATATCTTAAGTGTGTGGCTTATTAAGGAAATTGTTCTGTACTGTGAGAATTCGCGAGTGACTAGACATCACCATCATCATCCAGCCCTTTGCGTCCACTGTTGGACATAGGCCTCCCTCATTTTTGTCCATTGTGCTCTATTTTGAGCACTTTGCATGCAATTTCTAGACATTTTCTTGAGATCGTCAGTCCAACGAGTAGGTGGTCTTCCTCTACTTCTTTTGTCTAATCTCGGCTTCCACTCAAGTAATCTCATCGTCCATCTCCTATCACTGATTCGGGCGACGTGTCCGGCCCAGTTCCATTTCAGGGTGGCAATTCGGGAAATTACATCACCATAGTACGATTATAAATGAGAGCTGAGTATATGTCTTTTCTAGTATATTATTTTGAACAGGCATCATTTGAATGGACGTTTATCGAAGAACTGAAGATGGACAGCAACTTGTAATGCCCGAAACCGGTCTTTTCGTCCTTTTCCGTCAATAAAGCAGATTGTGACTAAGTCTGAATTTTATTTCTTCAACCCATTTGAAATGGACTCAGACATGTAACCAATTCTTCATTTAACCCATTCGATGCTTATCGACGAGGATGGAACTCGCAAGGGGCCGTTTTGTTGAACGGTACCTGACTGAAGTAACAATATCACGCGCTGGTGCGTTATCGGCAGCGAATGAGTTAAAGAATAAGTATGGAATCCTTGTGGTTGTAAATAAATAAAGTTATTTAAATGTTGAATGGGTTGCATGTGAGAGTTCATTTTGAATTAAGTAAAAAACAGACGTACTCTCAATCATTTATTGTAACTTCCAACGACCGGTTTCGCTCTCTAAAGTATGCAGAGCATCTATCTTCAGGTCTACGGTTACGGGTCACTAAATGATTCGGTTACAAAGAGCTACTTCCTGAGTATTCATTAACATGATATCTTGCTTAAGTTATGCTAACGGGATATGGCGGAATAGACGGAGAATGTTGTAAAGGTTAACAATTTTATGGAAATTAGAAATTCTAAATACTTCTTAACCTTAACTTGTTAACCTTTACAACATTCTCAGTCTATTCCACCATATAACTTAAGCAAGATATCATGTTAAAGAATACTCAGGAAGTAGTTCCTTGTAACCGAATCATTTAGTGAGTTGTAACCGTAGACCTGAAGATGCTCTGCATACTTTAGATAGCGAAACCGGTCGTCGGAAGTTACAATAAATGATTGAGAGTACGTCTGTTTTTTATTTCATTTAAGTTTTTCTTTTCTTCTTTCCCTATGTTGGAATCTCACCTAACTTAACATCGCATAGTTTCTTTTGATTCGAATTTGATTCATGCAAGTTATTTCAAAAACTATTATTTATTAAAAATGACTTCAATTTTTCATTTTTATTAAGTTTTAAGGCAAGGTTCAAGGCTACATTCAAGCAGATTAAAAGAAACACGCGTCACGATATGTTTAGTTTTTAATATCTCAAATTACGTTTCCTACGCCAATGTAGGGGAATTACCGCAGAGGAAAAAACCGCAGGAGTAAATTGTTTGCCACGCTTATTGTTTCTGACATCTAGTTGCGGCCTTATTTATTCAAATTTAATGTTTTGCCGGCTCTCCTCTAAGATTTTCACGCCTGCTTTTTTAATGGATTTATATGCGAAGTTTTGTCGTTAGTGCTGCAACGCCGAGTTGCCTTTGCTTCATTCCCAAGGCTATATGTATGCAAGAGGGACGTTGCGGCTTTTTTTTTCTGCTAGTTTACCGTTGCTGAGTTCGCAAAATGGGAATTTCTGGTGATTTCTGGCGACGAGAGAGTCGTAATAACTTTTTGGAAACTAGAAAAATTAGTTCATGTCGCAATAAAACCGATATTAACATCGAGGGTTAAACGTGGTTGGGTTTGGGAAAACAGCAAGTTGGGACGGGATTTATAACTGATTTTGGTGTATTTTCTGAACAATAATATTGCAGAAAGATAAACAAAATATTAGTTTTCTGTTTATAACATGTTTATATCAAAAAACCTCTTTTTTTCTTTATATTAGCAATTGATGTAACAAATGTATAAAGAAAATGTTTTTTACGAATGGAGAAGAACACATTTCAAAAAAAAAGTTTTGAAAAGGTATCTAGTGGTCTGATAAGGATAAGTAACTTCATTCGCCTACTAAGGTGCTGCGATTAAAAAAATAGTTCTAGCAACTAAAACATTTTATCTACTCTATCTCATATTATGTATACGTTTTTAGTTTGTGAAAACTGTCATTATAGATAGCAGTGCGTGAAGGATTTAAAGTGTGCGTGAAGTAACAATGTATTTTAAATCGGATTTACTTTTTCGCACTGTTTTTTTGGCACACTTTCATATAATCAAATATCCTTAACTTTCGCGTTGTCATGGTGATGACATTGTCAGCAATAAATTACAACAAAAGTTTTGACAGTTTTGTGGTTTGAAAGAAGTTAGAATTTTTAAATGTCAAAGTTCTAAAAATTGTAAAATAGAAATGAATTCCAGTTACGAAGAGTTACAGTTTTTTTATTTGTTTATCGTAGATACAGTATTGTATGAAACTGTGCGTGAAGTACTTTTTGCGAACTTACGCGATGTATAGCACTCTCTCCGCTGTCGCTCGTGCTCTAAACATCGCGTGCGTTCGCAAAAAGCATACTTCACGAACTGTTTCATAAAACATGAATATTTTAAGAGGATCGGTACCTATTTTCGGCTGCAATGCTATTCAAATAGGGATTCATTTTTTTCGAATCCTGAGAAAACTAATAAGTATTTTTGAAAAATTTAAACGCAGAATGAAAGATTACGTTATTAGCGAGGGCCGAAAGTCCCTGAGAACTTCTATAATGTTTATTTTAATAACAGGGGTGAAAACTAAGAGAAAATTTAGTGTGATATTTAATTTCAAATATATCATTCAAAATAAACTTTTTATTTTTTCTAAGGGACTTTCGGCCCTGGGTAATAATTTAGTCTTTCATTCTGCGTTTAAATTTTTCAAAAATATTTATTGGTTATTTCAGGATTCGAAAAAATGAACACAATGCCGTGGTAATATTTTCCAAATCTATCTTTGTCTTACAACGCACTCAGCCGAATATAATATTGTCAGCATTATTGTCAGTCAGACACTGACAATCAGTGACAATTTTAAATATTTGACATTGCATCGGGAATATGTTTTTTTTTTATTTTACAAAATAGTCGCATCAACCTCGGAGGTTATTAGCGACATATACATATACATAAGGTAATTTATTTACAGATGTTAGATTTTGTTAAATACATTGATATCTTTAAGGAATTTTACCAAGTGTTCAATTTTACAATTTTCTCCTAAGATTTCACTTGTTGATCCGATGATGTGGTTGTTCTGTCTCTGCAACTGGTATTTTGGACACTCTGCAAGTACATGCTTAACACTTAGTGGGATATTACAGTTTTCACATAAAGTGGGATTAGTGTGACCAATTATGTATCCGTGGGTAAGTCGGGTATGTCCTAGACGAAGGCGAGTAACAATGTCATGGTGAGTTCTGTTGTGAATTTGAGATTTCCACGGTTTTACAAACGTTTTCACTTCGCGAAGTTTTGAAGTTGAACTGTCCCACTGGTTTTGCCACAGATTTTTGACTTTCACTTTAATAAATGATTTTAAATCATTAAGAACTACATCTCTCACTTCACTCGCGGTTTCACTGTCCCTGGCTTGTTGGGCTGTCCGATCCGCCGCTTCATTTCCTTGGAGGCCAATGTGTGAAGGAACCCATAGGAATTGTACAATATGGTTGTTGATTTGAATGGTAGCTAGTTCTTTTTTAATTAGGAAAGCAATTGGATGCTTCGTGTACAGTTGGTTAATGGTATGGATGGAACTGAGGGAATCGGTAATTATAAGAGCATTGGATATATTACTGGAGTTAATATGAACGAGAGATTGATAGATGGCGTATAGCTCGCCAGTATATATACAGCTTAAGGATGGTAGTTTATACTCAAGTGTACTATTTGGAGTAATGACAGCTGCCCCAACTCCAGTAGATGTTTTAGAAGCGTCTGTATATATATGATAGGATTTAGAAAATTTTGTTAGTTTGTTGAATGTTATAGTTATAATTATTGAATGTTCAGCTCCTGGGATAATTCAGTCGATGTATCCGTGTCAGGTTCTTCATCCTCGTAGTTGTCTTTTGTGAGCTCTCTCGTAATTTTTTTGTTAAGCTTTGTACATTTCAATTTTAATGAGCGTTCGGATGTATATGAATGAATTTTGGTTATGAGTTTTTTAAATCCTAGAATGTCTACTGTATATTTATTTACAACGCTGATAACATCTTTTGTTCCATGAGCGTTTTCAAATAAATCAACTGTTTCCTCAAAAGTTAATATTTGCTTTTCGGAATTGAATAATTCTTTAATTGGTTGCATTAGCGTTTCTAATGGTATTGTTGATATTTTTGTTTTTATTCTTTTTTGTTTCTGAGTTGGCTTTGAAAATACATCGTCACTAGCTGATGTCTCAATCGGGGGTGATATTGCTTCAGACACAGTTCGTTTGGAGGATGATTTAGATGTATTTTCTTCGTTGGATACGCTAAATCCTTTTAGTGCTGGATTCTCTTTATTTTCATTAACCGAGCAAGAATTATTGCTTAGACTGGAAGATGAAGGCTGGTTAGTTATGACTATGTGAGGTGAGGGGGCTGATGAGGTGGATATATTTGGTTTAGATATCACTGGCATTGTATTATCTGTAGTTGATATATCAAGAGGTGTTAGGTTGGTTGTAGATAATATTTTTGTTAGTGGCGTTGAATTATTTGATATGTTTGTAGAAGTGCATGTTGTTGAAGGTGTAATAGCAGTCGTTTCTGTTGAAGTTACTGTACTAGGTTCGTTTCTGTTTGAAAGTGTAGCAGTTGGGACAGCTGTTTCTGAGTGATTTACATTTACTGAGCAACTACTGGAAATATGGCCATGTTGTTTGCAAATGAAACATAAGTTGTCTAATGTCAAAAAAATTCGATTTGTAGTATCTTCATGAGTTATTAAAATGGTATCGGGAATTGGACCTGTGGGTGGAGATACGTAAATATGTCGACGGAAACTGAGTACATGTTTGTATTCAGGATTGTTGGTTCCTATTCGCAAAAATGACATTGATGAAGTTGGTTTTAGCCCTAAGAGCAGTAGTTCGTTTTCTATTACCTTATGCGGGATAGTGGGAGAAACATTGGATATTAGGAGTCTTTCACTTGGAGTAATTAGTCTACGGACTTGAATTTGTGTATTGTTTACAGTGATGAAACCTCTACTGTTTGAAAAAAATTCATCTACGACTTGTTTGGTTGAGAAATAGATACAGATACGATTGTTGGTGATTCTTGATGAAAAAATAATGTGTTTTGGACTAACTAAAGCTCCTACCGCTAACAAGTATTCCTCTAATTTAACATCGTTGAGAGAATTAAAAACTACTGCTTGTAGCTTGGATGGATAGATTGTTTCTTTTTGTCTACTAGCTGCAGCAGAGTAAGATAAAGGTTTTTGTGATGTGGATTGCGATAATGATTCATCGCTATTATTAGTGACGTCGAATTCCATTTCTCAACACCATTTGATTTTCCTAAGTACGGACCTGTTCCGCTTCGGATTTTGGTAATTGTCTTTAAAGACAAAAAATTGGTGTCGATTAATGACTGGTGTTGTTTATTGACGGTTTTATAAAATTCTTTGGTTATGAAATACTTATTAATAGAAAAATATGTACTCACAGAAAATGTTTTTCTATACACACTTAACTAACACTATTATACTTGATGTTAACGTAGTGTAAGAATACTATGATTGGTTTTTGTAAGTTAAATTTACTATTTGTCAGGATCGATCAAAAAGCATGTGTGCTTATTCGATATCAGTGCCGGACTCTCGGGAATATGTTGAGTTATTGATTAAATATTATTGATATATAGTGTATTTGATAAATAATAGATTTAAGACGTGAACTTAATAAAAAGTTGTTTATTGTGTATTATTTGTGGAAGATCCAAGCAGAGAATACATCAGGATAATATATTCTGTGATCCAAGTATTTTGTTGTTAAAGATGTTCAAAATTGTAAGCGTTCCATAACAATATATTATTAAAAAATCACTTTAACACTTTTCTTTTTTTCTCGATTGATTATTAGCCTTTGTTGTACAAATAAATTATTACAATCACTGAATACATAGTTAGTAAAAAAAATTATCACATTTATTAACTGAATTAATAATTTGCAATTATAAAAATAACAGTTATCCAAGAACATTCAAAACCCATCTCTTTAACTTAATGATGGCATTTTCAACTAGAATGACATTCTAGTAATGTTTACATATCCATACCAGTGTGAATTTTACTACACGTAATTTGCCGTGTAAAGACAGAAAAAGTAGGGATACACGTAAAATATTTGCGAATTATGTACCCATAGCCTTAAGCACATATATGTCGTCAATTTTGAGCGCTATACAGCTATTAGTATATTTCTGACATCTGCATAAATTTGGGATGTTTGAGAAAATGACGCACATGGAGAACAAAATTATTATTTGAGAAATAAAATAAGATGAACGAAATAAAATGGTGAACACAAAAGAAATGCTGAATAAATATTATGGGAATATTGCTCCTTCATATCCTCTTCTTTGGGTGCATGCCGTCTTCTTAGCGAAGGTTGGCGATGACTTCTGCAAAGTCTTCTCTATTTTGGGCTTTTCTTATTAGACTTTGAAAGTCTAATCCTGTTCATTCTTTGATGTTGCGCAGCCAGGTCATTTGTCAGCTACCCGGGCCGCGTCTTCCTTATAATTTCCCCTCTATAATAAGTTGAAGGGAGTTATACCTCTTGTGTCTAATAAAGGTGTCCAAGATAAGATGTTTTACGTTTCTTGACAATTTCTTTGAGTTCACGTTCTCGCTTCTTCATTTCTAACGCGGTCGGTCCATGGAATTTTCAGCATACGACGAAATACCCACATCTCAAAGCTATGTAAAGTCGGAACGAGCTGACTTTTAACGTCCAAGCTTCCACGCCGTGTAATAGTACTCTAGCTCCTCCATATTACCCTGGTAAATTTTGGTTTCGTGAATTTTGTAGTGGTACTATATCTACATTGGATGAACCATGCACTGAACATCTCTCCGATGAAATTATATCGGAAAATGTGAAGAAGGTCCATGATTTTAGCTGATCGTAAAGTGAAGGTATGTGCTTTGGTAGAGGCCACAATAATTAGTAAAAAGCGGACTAGTCATATTTTGAACGAAGTTTTGAATATGCAAAAATTATCCTACCGATGGGTCCGATATATTTGCTAACCAAAAACATGATCCTTTGACTACTTTTCAGCAGTATTTGGATCTTGTGAAGCCATTGATGAAACCTGGAGTCACTACTATATATTCACTAGAGGACATAATAAATGAACGGCAGTAGACTGAAGCCAGCTAGTGTGTTCTGAGGCGTCAAGAGTGGCCCACTAGGTCGGAAAGTTATGGCTGTTGTATTTTGGGATTGCAAAAGCATAATTTTAATTGACTATTTTGAAAAAAGTAAAACTATGAATAGCCATTATTATGATGCATTATTGGACAAACTGAAGTAGGAGCTCAGTGAGAGACGGCTCCACGAGTGTATGAAGAAGAAAAAAGTGATGTTTTTCCAAGACAAAGCACCGGCTCACAAGAGCGTTATTACAATGGCAAAGATTCATAAGTTGGGCTTTGAACTGCTTTCTTATCTAGATTGATGGATTTAGCTTTTAATGGATTTATATGCGAAGTTTTGTCGTTAGTGCTGCAACGCCGAGTTGGCGTTGCTTCATTCCGAAGGCTATATGTATAAGAGGAACGTTACGGTTTTGTTTCTGCTATTTTACCGTTGCTGAGTTTGCAAAATGGGAATTTCTGGTGATGTTTGGCGACGAGAGAGTCGTAATAACTTTTTGAAAACTAGAAAAATTAGTTCATGTCGCAATAAAACAGATGTTAACATCGAGGGTTGTACGTGGTTGGATTTGGGAAAACAGCAAGTTAGGATGGGATTTATAACTGATTTTGGTCAATTTTCTAAACACTAATATTGCAGACAGGCAAACAAAATATTACTTTCCTCTTTAGAATAAAAGACCTCTATATTCTTTACAATATTATAATATGTTATATAACTGAGGTAACAAATGTACAAAGAAAAGTCAAAGCACGATACTTATACATAAGACGTACAATACTGAAGTGATTAATTTATATGGGAAATCAATAACCGCCCAAGAAGCCAAAGCAAGGAGACACAGATGGTTCGGTCATTTGGAAAGAATGAATAACGAAAGGGTACCACAGAAGTTGAGACAGAGTTGGCGAATAATAGAATAGTACGACCTAGAAAAATATGGCTTGATTAGGTGGAGGACCTAAAAGAGGAAGACATTCAAAAATGGAGAGCGAATTCTAAACACCGAAAAGAATGGAAAATACAATTATTGTCAAATCATAGCCTTAAAAATTGTATTATATAGTATACAGGGTGTTTCATTAATAATTGTCCATATAGTAACTGGAGAAACCTTAGCACAAAATACGAAGATTTAACCTAAAACACTTAAATAAAATGTGGTTCCTTACTGAGTTACAGGGTGTTTTATCTAAAAATTTAAAAATTATTTTTGCTCAGCATTTTAAAACTATTCGACGTATTCTTTTCATACTTGTCAGAAAGTGCGACTACTATAAACCCTACCAAATTATAATAAACAGACGTTTCTAGCTACTACCAGAGGCGTACGACAGGGGATAGTATATGGTTGACCCTTCTCAAATTCTACGCCACTGGAGGAATTCCTATTTTAGTGCCATTTTTAGATTCTCCAATACTTTCTACGTAAATAATATACTCTTTATTGGTAACTATAAAGTCATTAGTTTTCGAGATATTTGAAGTTAAATATGAAACGGCACAGTTATTTTGATTAATTTATGAAATTATTCATATGATTAAAATTTATAAAATATTTGTACCCAGTACTTTAAAACTATTTGGCGTATTCTTATCATCCTTGACAGAAAGTGTAAGTACTGTACACCCTACTAAATTAAGATAAATAAACGTTTCTAGCTACTACCAGAGGCGTACGACAGGGGATAGTGGCTGGTTGACCCTTCCCAAATTCTACGCCACTGACGAAATCGCTATTTTAGTGTACATTTTTGATTTTCCAATACCTTTTATGTAAATAATATGCTCTTCATTCGTACCGATAAAATGATTAGTTTTCGGGATATTTGAAATTAAAAATGAAGCGACACAATACATTAATCAAAATAACCGGGTCGTTTCATTTTAACTTCAAAGATCTCGAAAACTAATGACTTTATCGTTACGAATGAAGAGTATATTATTTTTATAGAAAGTATTGGAGAATATAAAAATTAAACTAAAATAGCAATTCCGCCAGTGACGTAGAATTTGGAAAGGGTCAACCTTCACTTTTCCCCGTCGTACGCCTCTGGTAATAGCCAGAAACGTTTGTTTAACATACTTTAGTAGTTTGTATAGTACCTATACTTTCTGCCAAGTATGAAAAGGATACGTCAAATAGTTTTAAAATGCTGAGCAAAAATAATTTTTAAATTTTTAGATAGTACACCCTGTAACTCACTAAGGAACCACAATTTATTTAAGTGTTTTAGGTTAAATCTTCGTATTTTGTGCTAATGTTTCTCCAGTTAGTATATGGACAATTATTAATGAAACACCCTGTATATAGTATATATTTTCAAAAAAAAAATCTTTTTACCACCTAGTGATGTAAGGCGCATAAAAGTTATACGTTAGCATTATATTATACATTAACCATAAGTGGTGTTAAAAATCTCTTAGAACTTAAAAATACGTACATATAAGCAAAAAATGGTGCACATTTTGACAATATTTACTATGTGTTTTTGATCGATATTTTCCAAACTTCATTAGTGTTTATGTAGAGCTTGGTTGTCTTTACACATACATATTTATATTACGGAGATCACAATATACGTTACATCGTTTTCATAATTTTAATCAAGTCGAGTATATTTTACCAAATCTATTTCCTTCCTAATCATATTAAGCAAACTGGTAACTAACAAGCGTCTCCTGTATCAGTAAACCTAAAATCTGACTAACAACAAACCACATTCTATTCAAATCCTACTTCTGAGAACATATTAAAATTTCTATTGTCTCGGGTGAGGCAGGACGGCAAATCCAAGAAATACCATTTTCATGCACATACATAACATGACAGTTGTGTGTCTTAATGGTTGACTGAAATTTAGATTTAGCAGCAGAAAGCGATGTGTACCTATTTTACAAGAACAATATCATCCGTTCTGAGTATTTGCACAGAAACTAAGTAAACGGAAAGCGAACTAAATAAATATTTGGTGGAAATGCGACCTTGTCCGCTCTTTAAGCTGGCGTTTTGGGCATTAGCAGCTTTACACGAAAATACATAAATGAGATTCGGTGTTTATTAATGTAATATTTTCTATTGGTTTCTATTTGTTTTATTACATTCAATAAAATTACGAAGGAATCAGTAATGACTATGTATTCAGGAATACCTACTTATAAAGGTTAACAGAAAAAAAAAACAGAAATAAAAAGGCGAATCAGACTGGTTGACGGCACCTGGACGCACTAAGATATACATTAAATTACGAAAAAAACAGGGCACAAAATAAATCGGTTTTTAAATACAGTACCCAGAAACTTGCAACTTTTTTGCACTATGTTCAGGATGATGTCAAGAAAAACGTCTACTACAGAAAAATGGGTGGAAATGCATAGTTGCATTTTAAAATGCATAAAATGCATCCAAAAGTGCATAAAACATGCTAAAAGGTGAATTAAGGGCCAGATTTTGTTACTCAGGGGTTTTGGTGTCACTGAAGACGAATACGCATCAGCACCGACCACCGGAGCACCTGGTGCCCAGGTTCACTGCTAAGGCACGTCATCTGGAGTTTCAAGGGATATCGACACTAAATTTATGCAAACAAATTACTAGGCTGTTTTTGGAGTTGCTGAACAAGAATACGCCATCAGAGCCGACACACGGTGCCCCTGGTGCCCAAGACACTAAAAACTTCAGAAGATAACATGCTTTAGCATTTACGATAATCTAGTAATCTACTATTTGCATGCATTTAGTGTAGAAAACCTTCGAAAGTCCAGAAGATGACCTCAGCCATTATCGTGGGCACTAGGTGCTCCGGGAGTCAGTTCTGATGGTGACTCGTGTTCATCAACCCCAAAACACCCCAATTATCTGTTTGCATCAATTTAGTGCCGAAATCACTCTAAACTCCAGAAGATGATGTGACCTTGACACCAGGTGCTCCGGGTGTCGTTCTGATGGCATATTCGTTTGCAACAACCCCAAAAAACTCCCGACAAATCTGTATGCATCAATTTAATGATGAAAACCCTCAAAACTCCAGAAGATGACGTACCTTAGCAGTGACACTGGGCACCAGGTGCTCCGGGGGTAGGTTCTGATGGAGTAGTCGTGTTCAGCAATCCCAGAAACCCCCCCCCCCCCATAACAAAATCTGTCTTAATATGCTTATTTTCACTTTTTTTGCACACCCATTTTTTATAGTAGACTTTTTTCCTCATATCGTCATGAACACAATGCAAAAAGTTGTAAGTCTCTAAGGTTAGGTTCACTACGGAGACCATCGCATGGTATCCTAGCCTAGAGCATAGTATCCTACTCTTCATATTCGTGAATTCTGGCATTCAAAATAATGCATTTATTTTACATAGCGATCGATAATATTATAGTTTCGATCGCCAGGTAAAATAAATGCATTTTATATGCGAGAATTGACGAATATGAAGAGTTGGATACTATGCTCTAGGCTAGTAGTAAACGTAACCTAAGATGTTTTTAGTGCTAAATACCCTGGTCTATTTAATCATGTCAAGACTCTTACAATACGACTGCAATATTTTGCAAAAAGAAATTAATTTTGGTCCCTATTTGGTCTTTCTTAATTCCCTCTATATCTACGTATATAATCCAAGATTTGCTTATTAAAATTTGAAAATGTGGTCTTAAGTTATCTAGCACTAGAATAAAGTAATTGTCTGTGAAGTATGTTGTGGGAAAACAGTGCTGACTAATGTATCGTCGTTCTATCATGCTATATTCAATAAAAACGAGTTTCGTACGACCTTTCATCGATATTTCGGCTTTAACCTTAGCGCTCGTTCATGAAGAAAACTCAAATTACATGCTTGGATTGGATTGTAAGAAAAGGCTTTCAAAAGAGCTTTCTACAAAATACTGAGGCTAGAGGAAGATAAAATCATCATGGAATATGATAATACAGAAACTAGCATAGCTGAATTCACTGCAGTTAATACGCACCGCTAATAAGTTTGAAGAAATTGATGAAACCGAGGTTGAGACGTGGACACAGTGTGGCAAAGATCAGCCAGATTATCAGCTTCTTAGCATTGACGAACTTTTTAACTGTTTTCGAATCAGCTTGGTGCATCACAACTTGATTCATTTGAAAGTGAGAGTCAAGATAAAAAAACTGATAAGGTGGTATCAATCCAAGGAGTAACTATACCCAGAAGGCTGAGGGAGCTGTTCAAGATGGGGAAAATTAAGCAGAATCAGCACATAATCATAACAGACTTATTTACTGGACATGCGCTAGTCAAGATACACCTGCAGACAATAAGTCTGCTTCATGGAGACGCCAGCTTCAGCATATGTCTCCGAGAACATGAAAAAATCAACCGAATTTTGCTTGATTACGAGACAGTAGGTCTCAAGTGGCAAACATTTTTTGGAACAACCAAGTGACTCCAAAAATAACTGGTACCCATTAAAAAACCTGTAAGAGCTGGTACAAGGTTCTGGAGGCCGAAAATGGTTTTCATAAACAAGAAGAATATGTACAAATAAACTAATTGGCTGTAGTATGACAAGTTTATAATAGAGGGCTTTAGCAAAAAAAGTTAAATTACAGTATGCGGCAAAATAAACAGTGCTGAAGTTCGTATGCCTCAAAATTGTATGTGTCAGGCGCCGAAACTTACTGACTGGTTTCTGAACGTCGTTATAACGTATGTGAATGTCGTGATAATGTTAGGTGCTTCAAAATGGTTCTCAGTTTTACAGAAAAAAAATTTTATGGTAGACTACTATTTTCGGTCATACGGAAAAGTCACGAAAACGGTCTAAGCTTAAAATCAACAATGGTTTCAGCAGGACGGAACTACCTGTCGCACTACCAGGGAGTATCTCGCGGATACTGCGCGATTTTGGGAGTTGCCACTCACCAGAACTAACGCCACCTGATGCATACACATAAGGAATGCTTAAGGAGTCAGATAGATCCACCGTCTGCCATTTCGGAATTGCGGACTAGAATTAAAGATTTCTTCGTGCCAGAGGCAGTGGCGGATCTAGAAATTTGCCTTGGGAGGGGAAATTTGCCTTAGGGGAGAACTTCCTATGAAAAACCAACCAAAAGATATAAAAAAGAAAAACTTAGATTACATAAAAGACATAAATAATAACTTATAGGTATTCAGTTCCTTTAATGTTCCTAACTAGTTTGTTTATTGGGTTGAATTTGTCTTTTTGTGGTTTCGGTTTCATGTCAGCTAATATATTTTATGTTTGAACATTTTTTTATTTAATTTTGACCTTGTTAGGGGGGGGGGAATTTCCTCATTTTCCCTCCCCATAGATCTGCCACTGACCAGAGGGCATCTTTAACATCTGTTTTATCGGAAACGTGCGTCGTCGTGAATAATTTTTGTAAGGGTACATCATGTACCGGGTGGTGAATCGTCAAACGGGCCATAGGAAAATCAGTGGAAAATTCTAAATTGCTGACTTCCTGCTTCCCTAATTATTTTACACCAAAAGTATATTTATTAAAAAATTTGTTTAAAAAAAATAAAAAAAAAATCAAAAACTATTTGTAGGGAACTGAAATCTGTATTAAAAAAAATGTTACATTTGTTCTACGAATTAAACATATTCCAACATTTTGCAAAAATATAAATACATTTGCCAGAGTATTATTGTCCAATCGTGAGAGATTTGACCTCTAAAAATCATACGAACAAGCTGAATTTTACTGAGCAAATCAGTCATCATTGATATTAAGAATATCAATTTTGGTACCCCAAAAAGATTCAAAAAAGTTTTCCATTCCTACCACCGGCTTCCCCCTCGATAAAATCGTAAAAAATGGCAAAAATCGCGGAATTTTTATTTATTTAACAGCTGTATAGAAGCTGACTTCATTTGCGACAAAATGCAAAAATTTGATACAAAATCTGCTCTTTTCACCTTTAAAACAATTTTGATTTTTGTCGATAGGACACTCCAATCAAAAGATATCGAATTTTTACCGTTAGTCCATTTTTTCACTGTTTTTGCTCTAAATTTTAAAGAACCGCTTGGATTGACATGAAATTTGGCATACGTATAGCTTACATGTCAAAGAAAAAAAGTGATATTGTGCCGATGTGTGCTTTTGCCCTGGGGTTGACTTTCACCCTCTCTTGGGGGTGAAAAAATATATGTCCAAAATAAGTCCGGAAATGGGTAAACTGACTAATGTTAAGTAACTTTTGTTCTATAGAGCTTTTTCGCTAAGTCAACACTTTTCGAGTTATTTGCGAGTGAATATGTTCATTTTTCAACAAAATAACCACATTTTTAGACGGTTTTTCGCAAATAAATCAAAAATTAAGTATTTTGTCGAAAACAATGTTTTTAGCAAAAATATAGTCTATAAGAAAGTAAAAAAAAATGGTGTACATCTTAGGTCTCTGGATCTCGCAGAAACAGAGTCTTAGCCAATGAAAAATAGATTCATATTCACCAAATTTCAAATAGAACATTTCGAAGTGAAATATCCAAAAAATTAAGCACTTTTTGGGAAAAACCATTTTAACTTTTTTAAAGTATTTGAAAAAGCTTTATTTCTGTTTTTACAAAATATTTCTAGCATTAAATTTAAGCAATTTACGCTCAAAATAAAATTGGTACATTTTGTTTTTGCAAAAAAAAATCGGGAAGATCACTCCCTAATTAGCAACTTAAATGAAATTAATCGTTACCGCTCCACAAATTATTTTACTTAAGTTGTGTTTATATGATCTGTAAGTTTTATCGATTCAAAGTGCTTATTTTTGAAAAAATTTGGTTTCAAAGTAAAATTTTTAAAAATTTAAATTTTGAAAAATATGCTTTTTTCAAAATGACTTTAAAATTGTTAGAGATACCAAAAATCTCGAAAAATAAAAAAAGTCAGATTTGCTTTTCTGAATATCATGTATTTTTTCGTTTTTCTGTTAGACAAAAATTGATTGAGATTTGGTGTTTCTAAATTTGCATACATTCGTAATCAGTGACTCGTTCAACCCCTTTTAACTACAACCCTTTCAATAATAAGGACTTTGAACCGATGAAACTTACAGATCATATAAACAATATATACACGAGTCAAGAAACTTGTGAAGTCGTAACGATTAAGTTCATTTAAGATACTAATTAGGGGTGTGATTTTTCTCGATTTTTTTACCAAAACCAAAAGGGACTAACTTTATTTTGAGCGTAACTTGTTTAATTTTGATGCTAATTTTTTTTTTATAAAACAAAAATGAAGCTTTTTTTAAACACTTTAAATAAGTTGTAATGAGTTTTCCCCGAAATGTGCTTCATTTTTGGTTATTTCACGTTAAAGTATTCCATTTGGAATTTGACGAATATGAACCTATTTTTCAATAGCTGTAACTCTGCTTCTACTAGGTTTAGAGACGTGATATATACACCATTTTTTTAAATTTTTTACAGGCTATATTTTTGCTAAGAATGTTTTTTCGACAAAGTACTTACTATTTGAGTTATTTGCGAAAAACCGTCTAAAAGCGTGGTTATTTTGTTGAAAAAAATGAACATATTCACGGCCAAATAACTCGAAAAGTATTGACTTAGTGAAGCAACTCTATAGAACAAAAGTTACTTAAAATTAGCCAGTTTATCCAGTCCTGACTTTCTTTGGACGAATATCCCCCTCTTGGGGGTGAAAACCACCCCCAGGGCAAAAGCACATATCGGCACGATATCAGTTTTTTTCTTTGACTTATTAGCTATGTGTATGCCAAATTTAGCCAAATAGAGCAGCTTTCCTAATCAATTTTTGCATTTTGTCGCAAATAAAGTCAGTTTCTTTACGGCTGTTAAATAAAAATTGCGCGATTTTTGCCATTTTTTATGATTTATCGATGATTTTTTAAATGAGAATAGGGGTCATGTAATAGCTCATTTGAAAGGGTATTCAATTCTATATTCATTAATATACCTAAATATTAATATAATTATGTATACATGGTGTCAAAAATTTTAAATTAAATTAATTGACACAAAAAGAAGAACGTACGTAATTTATTTAATTCTAAATACATTTTCCTGCTGTCAGAAAACAGAATATAATTTTATTTGAAAAATAAACGTTGATTTTCGCTTTAATGAAATGTTTAAACTGCAAAGAGGCAGGTGGGTGGCAGCTTTAGCATTGAACTTTACTTTACTTACTTTACTTAATCAGTAGACCCATTAGTACCTTTCGGTGTAGGGCCATTTATAATACAATTCATTAAATTACAATTCAATAAATTACAATATTTTACAATCTTCTGAATTGTCCTAGCTCTTAACGAACTTTCTCCATTCCTTCCTATTGGATGCCATCTGTGTTGCTTCCTGCCAAGTCTTACCCTTACTCTGCAGTATCTGCGAAATGTCACTGTTCCATTCTTTGATGGGCCTTCCTCTTCTATTCTTACCTATTGGTTTGGCTTCCCACACTCTTTTCACTTGTCTATCATTGTCCATCCGGGTTAGATGTCCGAACCATGCCAATTTTTTCTTCTTGATTGAGTCGAGTATCGGCTTGATTTTGAGTCTTTCTCTTATTTCTTCATTTCTGATTCTATCTGTTCTTTTTACTCCTATCGTTCTTCTGAGGTATTTCATCTCTGCTGCCTGTATTCTGCTCTGGTGTCTTTTGTTTAATATCCAATTTTCTGCTCCATATGTCACCGTAGGTCTATATATTGTTTTGTATATTGTCATCTTGGTCTTTGTTGATATTTCTTTGTTATTAAGGAATCCTCTATTTAGTGCTTGGAATAGTTTTCCTGTGTTTTCCATTCTGTTGTTAAGATCGTCCTCTATGTCTCCTTTGTTGTTGATTACTGTTCCTAAGTATTTGTATGAATTTGTCTGTATTAATTGATGTTGGTCTATCATTATTTCTATTTGATCTTCCGTCCCTTGTTTCCTTGATATTTTCATTATCTGAGTCTTCTCTTTGTTTACGTTTAAGTTGTATTTGCTTGCTTCTAGGTTCCATTTCTCTAAGTTGTATTTCAGTTTTTCTGCTGTTTCCGCAATTAATACTATGTCGTCTGCAAATATACACATCTCAGCGTTTATCATTTGCATTCTGTTCCAACCGATGCAGTATTTCTTGAAAGTTTTCTTACCTTTCACTATCTCATCTATTACATTTATGAATAGCACTGGGCTGAGACTTCCCCCTTGTCTAACTCCTTGAGTTGTTTCAAATGGTTCTGACTGTATATTTAACATTCTTACTGTATTTGTTGTTTTCATGTATATACTCTTTGTTGCTTCTATCAGTTCTTCGCTTACTTCCTTCTTCTTTAGGCTTTCCCATATATCTTTTCTTTTGACTGAGTCGAAGGCTTTTTCCATGTCTATAAAGCTCAGGTATATTTCTCTATTTTTCTTTAATGCTTTTTCTATTACTTGTTGCATGGTAAATATATGGTCTTGTGTGTTGTGTCCTTTCCTGAATCCACTTTGTACGTCCTCTAATTTATGTTCTATTTCTTTTCTGATTTTCCTTTCTATTATGGTTTCGTATACTTTTGCTGCTACACATAGTAGTGATATACCTCTATAGTTCTTACAGTCTCTTGTGTTTCCTTTTTTGTATATAGGTATAATTACTGCATTTGTCCATTCTCTGGGTATTACTTTTCTCTTCCATATTAGGTTATATATGTATAACAATTTTTCTTTTGCTTTTATTCCTATATATTTCATCATTTCTGGTGCTACTTCATCGCTTCCTGGTGCTTTTCCAATCTTTATCTTTCTTATTGCTTCTTCTAGTTCTTCTTTTTCTATAGTTTCTGGATTTTCCGTGTTTCTTATGGATACTCTCTTTATGTGGCTTTCCTTCTCCATTGTGTTCACTTGATTTCCATTCAGTAACAGCTGGAAATGTTCCCTCCATCTTTCCATTATTGTTTTATCGTCATTTATTATTATTCCTTCCTTGTTCATTATTTGTTTCAGTTTCGTTTCTTTGTTGCTTCTTAGGTTTTTCAGTGTTCTATAAAATAATTTTACGTTTTCTGTGCTGTTTTCTTCCATTTTTTCTCCGAATTTTTCCCAACTTTTCTTTTTCTCTTTCCTAACTATCTCTTTAACTTTTGTTCTTTTTCTCTTATAATTTTCATATTTTTGTTGTGTTTTGTCTTGTATGTATTCTTTCCATAATTTCTTCTTTTATTTTATTTCTCTTTTCACTTCATCGTTCCACCAAGACGTTCGTTTCCCTCTGTTGTTATTTCTTGTGGTTCCACATATTGATTTAGCTGTTTTTATCATCGCATTTTTAAATTTTCCCCATTCTTCTTCTATTGTTTCTGTTATTATATGTTCATTGTCTATTTCTTTCTCTAGCCCTTCTGTGTATCTTATTTTCGTTGTTTCTTCCCTTAGTTTATAAATTTTTATTATTTCTTTGTGTTCTCTGTTTATGTTCTCATTTCTTTTTATTTCTTTTCTTTTGCTTTTGAATGTGGTTTCTAGTAGATAGTGGTCACTACCAATTTCATAACTCCTTTTCACCCTTACGTCTCTTATCCAGTTCTTCTCTGTTTTTTGCACTATAGTATAGTCTATAATTGATTGTTCGTCTCTTGATTTGACTTCTCTTGTGATCTTGTGTATCCTTTTATGTTGGAAGTGTGTGTTCATAATCACCAGGTTATTGTCTAGACAGAATTCAAGTAGTAATTTTCCATTTTTGTTTATTTTTTCCTCCCCATACGGTCCGATGACATTGTTCCATTTTTCTGCTTCTTTCCCCACTCTACTGTTCATGTCTCCTGTGATCACCATTTTCTCTGTACAATCATTTATCACTTCTTGTAATTTGTCCCAGAACTCATTCTTTTCGTTTTTTGTTGCGTCTTCATCTGGTCCATAGCATATGATTAGGTTTGTATTGGTTTCCTCTGTATCCATATATATGTCTACTCTTAGTATACGTTCGTTGTAATATATCCAATTTTTTACTTTGTTGATACTATCCTTCTTAATCAGGCACGCTACTCCTGCCTGAGCTCTCTTCGTTTCTTCCACTCCACTGTATATTAGTAACATTCCGTTTTCTAATATTATTGATCCTCTTCCTTTTTTCTTTGTCTCTGTTATAGCTACTATTTCAATGTTCTTATCTCTAATTTCTTCCCCCAGTTCTATTTCTTTCCCATTTATACCTCTTACATTCCATGATGCCATTTTCAAAATTGTTCTGTTCTTTTCTATGTTTAAGTTGTACTTCAATTTGTTTTTCCTTACGTTTGTATTATTATCTTTAAATCTGGTCATGTCCCTGTTCTTTGCCTGTTTTGTTTCTCGGTCCTTCATTGTGTTTTCTACAGCTAGTTTTTTGAACAAGTTGGTTCTGTATTGTATGTTACTTTTTCTATCCGGCTTGTTTTTTGGTTCCATTTCCACTTAATGTCTTCAATAATTATGAATCCATATCCAATTTTTGTCCTTTTCCCATTAGTCTTTTCCTCTGCTGCTATCTTCCTAAGGTTTCTTTGTATTTCTATCTCTTTTAATGTTAGGTCACATTCTATATATACTCTATGTTGTTTATAGCTCATTAGTTTACCCTTGGCTTTCAGTATTTTCATTTTATCTTCGAATTTTTTACATTCTATAACACACATTGTTTCATTTATCTTTTGTACCCTATTTATTTCTGATTTTACTCCCATTTTTGCTTCTATGAAGTTCTCTATTTGCTCTGTTCCTATTGTGTCTAGTGGTAAGCCTCTCATTATTAGGTTATTTTTCTTCTTTTCTTTCTGACATGCTTCCAAGGTTATTTCTATTTTATCTATTTTTTGTTTCATCGTAGCCATTTCTTTCTTTAGATTTTCATTTTCTCTTATTATTTCTTTCATTTGCAATTTGTATTCATTATTTTCCTTCCTAATTTCTTTTAGTTCCTCAATCATATTACCCATTGTATTTTTTATATCTTCCAGGTCCTTGTTTTTCTTTTTGTTATCGCTTGCTAATTGTCTCATTAGTTCCATCATTTCGTTCTGGCTGCTGGTTTCATTCGTTGATGGTTTCGACCTGTCTGGTGTTCGGTTCACTTTTCTACTCCTGCTAAATATATCTGGCTCCTCTTTGCTTTTTCTTTTACCGTCCTCATTAATGCTATCATTACCATCCGCCATCTTTCTTCCTATTCAAATTATTAAAGTAGGTATGTATTTATAAATACAAATATTAAATCAAATTAAAACCTACTTGATTAAATCAAATTAATTAAATTTTTTACTTTAATTACAAAATATTTATATATTATTCAATTTTTTTTTACTTTAATTATAAAACTATTTAAATACCATTTAATATCTTATTTATTTATTTATATCAACTATTAATGTTCACTTGAATGAATTAGATTTATCAACAATGTCTTCTTCTTATCTTCAATATCTTCTTATTCTTCGATATCTTCTTATTCTTCAATATCTTCTTATTCTTCAATATCTTCTTGTTTTCGTTCAGAAAGCCGACTCTGTATTTTTCGATAGATAGATACCGAAGTACCTTAATTATAATTAAATCAATTTATTAGTAATTACCACTGCTGAAAGCAGCTTCGGCTAGTCCACCCATAGGACCTTGACTTCTTATCAGTGCCAAAAAACTTGACTATGACTGTAATTATTTTACTGTTAGTAGTTAAAATATAATTTTATTAAAACTAGGTTAGATTAATAATGTATGGATCTTACTTTCAATATTCTTTTTAAATTTACACTGTAAATTTCTTAACTCACTTATTTACACTTTGCAAATAATTTGGTGATTTTTCTGCTCGCAAAGCTTCCGTATTTGAAGTTTTTTTGCGGAGCGGATTTAAATCGACCTCACTGTCTCTTTACCAGGACCGGTTCACCTTTTTTTAGCATTGAATTTGAGCAAAAAACAATATATATTTGTGAAATAAACATTTTTTTCCTGTTTCCTGTCAACAGTAAAACGTATTTTGAATTAAATAAATTCCATACATCCTTATTTTTGCCTCAATTAAGCAATTTAATTAAAAAAACTTTTTTTTGGACACTCTGTATAAATAATTATGTTAATGTGTATATTACTGAATAGAGAATTGAATACCCTTTGAAATGAGATATCACATGACCCCTATTCTCATTTAAAAAATCATCGATTACGTCATCACGCCCAGAAGGATGACGTCACTAGTACGATATATATACCTACCAAAAAATCCTGATTTTAAAATAAAAATCGACCTATCTCGGGAATTTCTAATAGTATTGTTTATTAACTATTTTAAATGGGAATAGTAATTGTATATTTAGTAATAATAATAATAAAATATTATTGTTTATTTAGCTAATAATGAATTTATGCGTTACTTTATGGACCCACTGTATAAATAATCATAAACATTTCAATATTCAGTTCAGTACTGTTTATGTTGCCGCACTGTACTTTCACGTGTCTGTTTTATTTTAATTTTTCTTTAGAATATATGAACCAAATAATCTTATTTATTTGAGCAGTGCATTTTAAAATTTCCAATAAACCTTTAGATCAGCGATTCTCAATCTGTGGTACATGTACCACTGGTGGTACATTTCATTATTTGCGGTGGTACACAAAACACAAAAAAATTAAAATAGTAGTACTTAGTAACTCTTCATAATAAACTATAAAAATACAGGGTGTAACAAAAATACAGGTCATAAATTAAATCACATATTCCGGGACCAAAAATAGTTCGATTGAACGTAACTTAACTTAGTACAAATGGGCATATAAAAAAAGTTACAGCCTTTTGAAGTTTACAAAATAAAAATTGATTTTTTCCAATATATCGAAAACTATAATAATTATTATAGTTTATGGGGGTTTTGTTCCTTTAACCCCCCCCCCCAAACTTTTGTTTACGTTCCAATTAAATTATGATTGTGGTACCATTAGTTAAACACAATGTTTTTAAAACTTTTTGGCCTCTTAGTAATTTTTTGAAAAGCTAGATTTTCGAGATATTTTGAATATTTGTCAAATCCACCACATATTTGTATACTGTTAAGTACGATTATTATATAGAGACCCGATAATAATATGAAAATTTATTTATAAATTACAGATTGAGGTATATTTTTAACCACATTAAAAAAGAAGCCACATCTCGATAAAATACTAAGAGGCAAAAAAGTTTTAAGAACACTGTGTTCAACTAATGGTACCGCAATAATAGTTTTTAATTGGAACGTACACAAACATTTGGGGGGTTTTAAGGCACAAAACCTCCATAAAATTGTTATGTAAACATATTAAAAAAGAAGCCGCATCTCGATTAAAACTGGTTTATCGAAAAAATATTAAGAGGCAAAAAGTTTCAAAAACATTGTGTTTAACCAACGGTACCACAATAATAATTTATTTGGAACGTACATAAAAGTTTGGGGAAAACCCCAATAAAATTATTATGGGTGCACAAATTTCACTATAATTTCCTATAATTGCCACATGTCCATTTTCATTAAAAAATCTCCATTAGTTTTCGATATATCGGAAAAAATCGATTTTCATTTTGTAACTTCAGAGGGCTGTACCTTTTTTGGTGTGTATATTTGTACTAGGGTAAGTTAGGTTCAATCGAACTATTTTTGGTTCCAGAATATGTGATTTAATTTATGACCTGTATTTTTGTTACACCCTATATATGTGGTATCAAAAATAATAAAAAGAACTCTAGGTGGTACATGACTCAAAAAGTTTGAGAACCGCTGCTTTAGATCATTAACATTTTCCTTAAATGTCAGAGCATTAAGGCATCCTAAGGGGATTGCAGCAATCAATATTTATTTAATAAAACTTCAGACAATCATATTTTATTCATGGAATAACTTTTAACTTGGAAGAGAAATGGTTTAAAAAGTACTGGACAAGGTTTATTTGTCAACAACTTTTAAATTGATTGTTCCAGTAGTCTGGAAACTAAATAAGAAAATAATGAATTACATCCCCGGAGAAAAGTCGGAAGAAGGATGTGGGGTATGTCCGGATACGGAAAATGTTCATAAATATCGAAGATAGCGCGTCTAGGAAAACTAAAATATTAATGAAAAATTGGATGAGGAAAATCAACCTAGTAGTTCTTGAAATGACTGCTTAAAATATGTATAACATTTGTATCAAATAGGCTTTTACTTAAGAGCGTCGGCGCAAAATTTCGGACCAGTGCTTTTAAATGGATTCATTTTTTTCGAATCCTGAAAAACTAATAAATATTTTTGAAAAATTTAAACCCAGAATGAAAGATTACCGAGGGTCGAAAGTCCGTTAAAATAAACAGAAAGTTTCTTTTGAATAAAATATTTGAAATCAAAAACCACACTAAATTTTCTCTTCTTTTTCACTCCTGTAACTTATTAAAATAAACATTATAGAAGTTTTCAGGAACTTTCGGCCCTCGGTAATAATGTAATATTTCCATCTGCGTTAAAATTAAAAAAAAAATACTTAGTAGTTTTCTCATATTCGAAAAAATGAATGCATTTTTTTTTATTTAGCTAATGCCTCGACAACTAATGGCCATTGGCATGGTAGGTACGGTAATTTTGAACAGTTAGGTACCTAGTGTCATGTGTAGTGTGTGTGTTGAGTAAGTGTCTTGTTACTTTGCAAAGTCGACGTCATTGTCTTTGCAAAGAGACGCTAATTGTATCCAAACGTCTGCGGTCCCTCCGGTGAGTATCGATCCCACAAGGACAGAAACTATATTCATTTATTAATTTATAATAAATGAAAAATTTCTGACCCTGGTGAGATTCGAACCCACAACCTTTTGGATTTTTTCGATCCAAAGGCAGGCGCTCTTACCAATGAGCCACGGAGGGGGCTGAATGCATTTAAAAAGCATTGGCACACAATTTTGCGCCTATGCTCTTAGTGTGAGAATATGAAACAAAACACTATTTTTTTTATTTTACACTGGACTTTATTGGGATTAATCATCGTGAGATATATTAGTAAATATACATATTAGATATATAACTAAAGTTTTCGTAGAAACATTTCGAATTGCTTTATTCTATTACACCACAAATTATATTCAATAGTTATTTTTCTAACCAGTGCGGAAAGTGATACTTTCTCGCACGCGACTACCATTGTCAGGGCAAGCAGTCCAGTGCGGGAAAGACACTTTTCGCATGATATGATAATAACACTATTTTCTACGGCCGTACGTTTGGAAAAAAGCCACAACAAATTAATATCATTTTTTATTTACGAGTAAATACAACATACAAGAGTATGTAATACAAAATTGCAAATTTGAAATGCAAATTTAATCATTTGAAAAAACGAGAATGTCTTTTTATTGCTTGGTAATATTAAATGTAAACAAGCAATTCGTGGCATTTTGAAAATGTATTACTGCTGCAATCTGATCCTTGAGTAATTGTTCAATACGTTCTCTGCCAAGGTTGTCAAAACTAAATTTTCCATAAAATAAAATTGGTTTCTATAACGACGATTCAAAACCGTTGTTATTGTCTACTGATTTGACTTTTGAACAATATGTCAAAGTAATTCTATTTCAACGAATTTTCAGTAGTAATTGCACAAGAGCTCTAAAATTCTATATTAATTTTAGAGATCGAGTGCAATTTGTTGCGATTATTTCATGAATAAAACTGTTCAAAACCAAAATTTTATTGTAATTTATTTATGTAAGTACAAAATTAGTACAATTAAACACACAATTGTTATAAATATTTCACGGTTGAAAGTCATCACTTTTATAATTTTTAAAACATTAATTGTCATTAATGTCACTGAATGTATTTTTTCGTAGCAACGAAGGGCATCTGACGTAATATACTTGACGACGGGAAATTATCAAAAATTATCAATTTAATTTAGATTTCTGTAGCTTTCTATTGGTCAGAATCTCCTATGAATGAAATAATCAGTAGTAATTGCACAAGAGCTCTAAAATTATCGAATTTTTCCCGAGTGACACTTTGACAGTTTTAATTTCACGACCCGAAGGGGAGTGAAATTATGTCAAAGTGTCACGAGGGCAAAAATTCGATAATAATTTTAGAGATCGAGTGCAATTTGTTGCGATTATTTAATGAATAAAACTGTTCAAAACCAAAATTTTATTGTAATTTATTTATGTAAGTACAAATTAGTACAATTAAACACACATAAATATTTGACGGTTGAAAGTAATCATTTTTATAATTTTTAAAACATTGTCATTAATGTCACTGAATGTATTTTTTTTTGTAGCAACGAAGGGCATTTGACGTAATATACTTGACGACGGGATATTATCAAAAATTATCAGTTTAATTTTTATTTCTGTAGCTTTCTATTGGTCAGAATCTCCTATGAATGAAATAATCAGTAGTAATTGCACAAGAGCTCTAAAATTATCGAATTTTTCCCGAGTGACACTTTGACAGTTTTAATTTCACGACCCGAAGGGGATTGAAATTATGTCAAAGTGTCACGAGGGCAAAAATTCGATATTAATTTTAGAGATCGAGTGCAATTTGTTGCGATTATTTCATAAATAAAACTGTTCAAAACCAAAATTTAATTGTAATTTATTTATGTAAGTACAAATTAGTACAATTAAACACACAGTTGTTATAAATATTTGACGGTTGAACGTCATCACTTTTATAATTTTTAAAACATTCATTGCCATTAATGTCACTGAATGTATTTTTTCGTAGCAACCAAGGGCATCTGACGTAATATACTTGACGACGGGACATTATCAAAAATTATCAGTTTAATTTTTATTTATGTAGCTTCTATTGGTCAGAATCTCCTATGAATGAAATAATCGCGTTAATTCCATTAAAACAAGAACACAGTAAGATAAGTTTGAAATAAATTAGTAAATAATATCTAAATATTAGTTTATTGCATGTATTATAATATAGGTCTGGATCACGCGTATGAAAAAAAAGTTGATTAATAGCAAGCTGGAAATTTGTTAATAGCTTAAGGGTGTCTAGTCGGACAAACTTTGATATATGGGAACACTGGAACAGGGGAAGTTTTAATTGTGGAACAGGTTAAAAATTTGGAACGGTCAGACCACGAAAACGGCACATGTATTTTGTCCGACAGAACAGACTTAAACTCTCCGAACAGAGATTAAATTCTCATGCAAAAATCAGACTGCTATTTATCACCAAATAGGCGTTTTAATGAGTGAAACATGTAGAATATGTGAAATGACACGAATTATGACAGGTGATAAATAGCAGTCTGATTTTTGCATGAGGGTTTAATCTCTGTTCGGAGAGTTTAAGTCTATTCTGTCGGACAAAATAAATGTGCCGTTTTCGTGGTCCGACCTTTCCAAATTTTTAAAATGTTCCTCAATTAAAACTGCCCCTGTTCCAGTGTTCAAAGTTTATCCAACTAGACACCCTTAAGCTATTACCAAATTTTCAGCTTGCTATTAATCAACTTTTTTTTCATACGCGGGATCCAGACCTAATATATTATAAAGCAATATCACAAGGTACCTTTTCTACTTTCCCTCACTTGTGCGGGAAAGTGCAACTTTCGAAGAAAATGCGTGCTGTCTTAGCACGGCCGTAGAAAAAAGACTGATATTATGTTTTTGAACACATCATCATCATCATCAATGGCGTTACACCTCTTCATGAGTCTGTGCCGCGTTTACTATTACCTTCCATACTTGTCGGTCCTGTGCCACTAATTCAAATTTGTCCCACTCCCATTTTCTCCAGATCGTCTTTGACTGCATCTTTCCACCTTTTTCAAGTCTTCTTCCGTCTGGCCTTTCCCAAAACACATTGTTTATAAGGCGATTGTGGATACTGCGAATCACATGCCCTGCCCATGCGAGTCTATTAGCCTTTATATATTTGACTAGATTTTCCTTTCCGAATAGGCGACTTTACCTCCTTATTGTATCTGTGCCTCAATTCGTTTGTCAATCTGTCTCTGCAAGAGCCATATATCCTTCGAAGGATTTTACGTTCCCACACCAGCAATTTATTTACCTCTCTTTTTTTCATGTTTCGCTTCCATACGCGACTGATGGTCGGATTATGGTCTTATAATATCTGGATTTTTGCACCTCGTGAAAGAAGTTTTGACTTCATTAGATGTTGTATTGCAAAGAAAGATCTGTTTCCTGTCGTTTCAACTTCTCGCTCTATTTTGTTGTCATTTGTGATTGTTGCTCGTAGATATTTAAATTCTTTAACCATTTCGAAATTATGATTGTTTATACAGTGGAACCTCGATTATCCGTCTCTCCATTAACCGTCACCTCTGTTAACTGTCAGGGCACATACAGACGTTGTATTGACTACATTAGCAAAAATTTTAATGAAAAAAAAAGTTAATTTGATTTGTGGTGAGGACACAAACGCCTATCCATTGCTGAGAGATAAAGAAATCGTTGAAATGGTAACAAAGGCGGGCCAAGCAGATTGAGAAACTGACACAGACTTGGAATTTGACTGTAGATATGTTGATGAACCTATTGTAACTGCAGGGCCCCCGCTACCATATGTGCAAAGTGTGCAATGTACACGGGCGCCACCCTTTAGGGGCCCCAAAATCCGGAGTTAAAAATTGCAAAAAAAATGAAGAAAAAAACAAAAATTAATTTTAAAATAAAAGTTGAGAAATTAAATAGGACTAGGTAAAAATATTAGTTAGAACAAAGGAGTAAAACAGAATACTTTTGCCATATAATTAGAGGACCTAAATACCATCTACTTTGCCTTATAATACAAGGAAAAGTGGAGGAAAAGAGAAGGATTGGTCGAAAGAAACTTTCATGTTTGCGTAATACTAGACAATGGTGTGGAACCACAGTAGAAAAATTATTTCGCGCAGCAGCCGATAGAGAAAGGTTTTAGGGACTTAGTAAACATGATGACGACCACGTCTGAATACGGACACGGCACCTAAAGAAGAAGAAGGTATACATCCACACGAAATTTTATTAGTACATCATCCAGTTACTGCCGATTCGTATGTGCGGGAAAATGTCAGAAGTCATGCATTTTAATTTATTTTATTATGGTTTTATTCTGTTTTTTTCATTTTGATATTTTAGTATGCAAATAACTCACGGTTTACGATGTGAATTTTAAAGGACCGTTTGTAGTTTGTATTAACATGAAATTTGGCATACAGATAGCTAACACGTCAAAGAAAAACAGTGTTTTGTGCCGATGTCTGCTTTTTGCCCTGGAGATGAATTTCACCCCTTCTCGGGGGTGAAAAAACATACGTTCAAAATATGTCCGAAATTGGATAAACTGACTTCCTAAGCAACTTTTGTCCTTATAGAGTTATTTCACAGTTTCAAAGTCAATACTTTATTAGAGCGTATATTTATAAGAGTTATTTATGAATGAATATGTTCATTCGCAAGAAACCCCGTTTTAGATAGTTTTTCGCAAATAACTCAAAAGGTAAGTATTTTGTCGAAAAAAATTATCTTAGAAAAATCTAGCTATATTTATGTATGTATGTATTTATGTAAGTCTGTAAACCCAGTAGAACCAGATTTGTAGCTAATGAAAAGTAGGTACTTAGGTCATTATTCGTCAAATTCCAAATCGAATATTTCAACGTGAAATAACCAAAAATTAAAGCACTTTTCGGGGAAAACTAATTACAACTTCTTTAAAGTGTTTAAAAAACCATGCTCAAAATAAAGGCTCCTTATTTTTTTGGTAAAACAAATCGTAAAACTTACTTCCTCTAATTAGCATCACAAATGAAATTAATCGTCACAGCTTTATCATTTACTTTATATGTATTATTTATATTTTATCATTTGTAAGTTTCATCGGTTCAAAGTGCTTATTTTTGAAAATATATTGTTTTAAAGCAAAATTTTTTTATAAAAAGAATTCCGTTTTTTTTTCAAGATAACTTAAAAAGTACTAGTGAAACCAAAAATTTCAAGCAGTAAAAAATGTAGGTTTTGCTTTTCTGAATATTTTGGAATTTTTGTTTTCCTGTAGGACAAAAATTTGTTAAGATATGGCTGTTCAAAATTTGCATAAACTCGTGATTAGTGGCTCGTTCAAGCCCTTTTAACCTATAAAACTTCAGATTAGGGGGCGATTTTCACGATTTTTTTTACAAAAAAAAAGAAGGGACCAACACTATTTTGAGCGTAACTTAGGTCCTTATTACTTATTTTGATGTTAGAAACTAAAAAAAAAAAACAAAAATAAAGTTTCTTTTAAACACGTTAAAAAAGTTGAGTTTTCCCCGATAAATTCTTTATTTTTGGTTATTTCACGTTGAAATATTCGATTTGTAATTTGACGAATAAGAACCTACTTTTCATTAGCTACAGCTCTGCTTCTACTGGGTTTACAGACTTCATACCCTACACCATTTTTTTTCACTTTTCTTTTAGCTGAGTTTTTGCCAAGAATATTTTTTTCGATAAAATACTTACTTTTTGAGTTATTTGCGAAAAACTGTCTAAAAACTTGTTTTTTTTTTTGTTGAAAAATGAATATATTTATTAGCAAATAACTCGAGAAGTATTGACTTAATGAAAAAACCCTAGAAAAAAAGTTGCTTAAAATTAATAGTTTTATCCAATTCCGGACTTTTTTGAACGTATGTCTTTTCGCTCCCGAGAAGGGGCAAAACTCACATCCAGGGCGAAAGCACACATCAGCACAATAGCACTTTTTTTCTTTGACATTATTAGCTATGTCTATACCAAATTTCATGTCAATCCAAGCGGTTCTTTAAAATTCGGAGGTTTTGCAATATTCGACCGTGGGTGAATGGACTATGAATATTACTTCTAAAAGTTCAATTTTTTGCTTTATTTTAAGCATTTACCTACCGTCAAAAAAATAAATAAAAAAACATGATCCAAAATAACTTAAGGGGCGCCAAAATTTTTCTTTTGCACACAGGCGCCTGTAACTCTTACGGGGGCCCTGTGTAACTGACAAATATTTGCGTACATAATCTAGAGAAGCTGCATCGCACATGCAATAATTAATCGAGTGGTATTCTCAACAAGAAGAAGCCAATAAAGTAGATTGCATGATCTTATGCCGATTAAGAAATTTAGCTGTCGCAAAATGTGAAGCAACAGTAAAATAAACAAACATTTCAGAATATTTTAAATTGATTCCATTGTACGAACACAAATCCCTCTTATATTGTCAAACAAAACATACAAATGAAATTTGAGAGTTGTACCATGAATTTTTAATTTTTTTTAATGTTCTGTTAACCGTCTTTTCGATTATTCGTCATACCCTTGGTCCGGTGCCCTGACGGATAATAGAGGTTCTACTGTAGTAATGTTTTACCTTATTCGTTGTCGTTCTTGTTTTGAGACGACCATGTGTTTTGTTTTGTCTTCATTTATTTTTAGACCGATGTTTGTTTAGTGCAGTTTCCTCAAAGCTCGAGAAAATATCCTTAACTTCTAATGTTGATTGTGCCACTGGTCACTATGGTCAAAAGTTGAAAGTATCACTACAGTGGTACTAGGTAATATAGTGGTATAGGAAATTAAATAATTTTACACACTTCAAAAATACTTTTCCTTTCCCATTTAAACCTTTGTTATACGCCTTTAAAATTTCATTTAAAATTGTTTTTAAAATCCCCTTTTCACGGTGAAACTTGAAGTTTCTATTGAAGTCGTGAATTTCCTAAACGTTTACTGTTTTTCGCAGATGTATATAAATATTTAATTTCATTTTATTAGAAACTGTCTTTGATATACATTCAATTTTATATTTGAATAAACTTCGAGCATGGTTAGTTCTAAAAACTCATCTGACTGCACATAAGAGGCACTTAAAAAGTTTACAACATTCCGGCGTATATATAAGTATACGTTTTTGAACATTTCCAGAAGCACTGAAAATTGAAAGCAAAACTCCCAAACGACACAACATCATTGGCTTTATTTGCCATCCCCTCTGCGATGTCGAGTGGAGAGAAAGAGAGAAGAGTGAGTTCAAAGTTTCATTTACCGTAAACTTATCGAATATTAAAACGATATTACGGACAAAATGAAAACGAACCTAGCGTCCGACCGCTTCGTAGCCAATATTAAGTGCGATCGTAGGCGCAGCAAAAATTAAAAAGGGGCCAGTTTTTACCATTCCATGTTTGTTGGATTTCAATCCTTATTTATATTTATCGTATGGCAATTACAACACATTTAGAACAAAATTACAAACACTTGTAATATAGGTATATGACAAACTTTAAATAGTTACAAAGAAACATCAAGTGTATTAATATAATCAGTTGACTCTGAAGTTGCAAACAGGAAGTCTTCAGGGCTGCCATTGTAGTATCTTGAGGGACACTCTTCAATAAAGTGGTCAATGGTTTGGTTCTCCCCACAGTCACATTGAGGAGAAGGGTTCTTTCCCCATTTATGTAGCATGTATGCACATCTGCCATGTCTGGTTCGGATCCTATTTAGAGTGGACCATGTTTTACGTGGAAGATCAAAACCTGGTGGCTTGTGGGTAATGCAGGGCATGTTATTTTGCCATGCGTTCCATTCTTGGGACCATGCATTCGTGATGCTGAACTCCTCATGTAACATTCTTGCCGTTTTTATTGGTGGTTTTCTAGAGCGCAGACGGGTATTTCGTGCATCCTCGGTATCTTGGTGGATCGGCAGATTTATATTGTTCATGATCTTTTTGTATTCACGTGTAAGTGCGTCAACTCGTCGTAAATGTGGAGGTGGGATGGGACTTAATACTGGAAGCCATTTGGTGGGAGTTGATTTAATTGTACCAGCTATCATCCTCATAGTGCTGTGCAGCTGAGTGTCGACCATTTTTACGTGTGGGCTGTGTAGCCAAACTGGAGCACAATATTCAGCAGTCGAGAAAACAAGGGCTAAGGCAGTAGAGCGGAGAGTGGAAGCCGATGCTCCCCAAGGGGTACCGCAGAGCTTCTGTATGATGTTATTTCTTGTACTTAACTTTTGGGCAGTTTTTGTTAGATGCTCTTTAAGTTCTGTCTAGTGTTACGCCCAGGTACTTAGGTGTTTTGTTGTGGGTAAGTGTGGTATTTCCAAACCGTATGTTGAGTTCCTTTCCAGCAAGTTTATTGTTCAGGTGAAAGCAACTAACTTCTGTTTTGGATGCATTTGGTTGAAGTCGCCACTTGCGAAAATATTTGCCCAATATATATATATATATATATATATATATATATATATATATATATATATATATATATATATATATATATATATATATATATATATATATATATATATATAAGTCTGCCGTCAGAACTTCTTCAGACGTTTCTAGTGTTCTGCATCGTGTAGTGAGGGCCCAGTCATCGGCGTATCCGAACTTTCTTGATTGTGTTTCCGGCATATCTGCTAAGTATAAACTAAATAGTAGTGGATAGAGCACTGACCCCTGTGGTAGGTCATTCTTGAGTTTCTTTGGTGGGCTGATATCTGTGCCCATCACTACTTGAAACATTCGGTCGTTGAGCATGCTATCTATTAGGCGTGCTATTGGTTTACAGGGGATTGCACGGAGAATTTTGTATATGAGCCCCTCTCTCCATACTGTATCGTAAGCTGCCGAGATATCAATAAATGCCGCTGAAGTTTTAAGTCTTCTTTGGAAACCCGCTTCGATGAAGGTGGTGAGTGACATTACCTGGTCTGGTCGAAAACCTGCTTGTTCGACTGGGATCACCTGGAACAGTTCTGTGCTGATTCTATTATACAGAGAGAGTCTGTAATTTGGAATAAATTCAATATCTAAAATACTAATTGTTTTTTTGAAAAATGCTCAGACCCGTCGATTAGTATTTCAAATTGTCCTTTTTGACATACAATAATAATGTATACAGGGTGTCCCAATTTAGAGATATGACGTCATCGTTGATTTTCTTAAATGGCAACACTGTCATTTTGATAGCTATTTTGATAGGGTGTGTAAAGTTATACACAACTGCAAAATATCAAATTTTTATTTTCTACCATTTACAAGATAATAGAAAATAACAAAGTTATGTCTGTAATTTGGAATCAATTCAATAATTAAAATACTAATCGATTTTTTGAAAAATGCTCAGACCCCTCGATTAGTATTTCAAATTGACATTTTTGACATACAATAATAATGTATACAGGGTGTCCCAATTTAGAGATATGACGTCATCGTTGATTTTCTTAAATGGCAACACTGTCATTTTGATAGCTATTTTGATAGGGTGTGTAAAGTTATACACAACTGAAACTTTTTATTCCCTACCATTTACAAGATAATAAAAAATAACAAAGTTATGAAAAACAAGTAATCAAATAATAATTGAATTTAATTATGTATTTCAATTAAGCAAATGCTCATAACGTTGCTCATTGACAATTTGACAATAATTGAGGGCAACATTATGAGTATTTGCTTAATTGAAATAATTAAATTCAATTATTATTTGATTACTTGTTTTTCATAACTTTGTTATTATCTTGTAAATGGTACGGAATAAAAATTTGAAATTTTGCAGTTGTATATAACTTTACACACACTATCAAAATATCTATCAAAATGACAGTGTTGCCATTTAAGAAAAGCAAAGATGACGTCATATCTCTAAATTGGGACACTCTGTATACATTATTATTGTATGTGAAAGAGGACAATTTGAAATACTAATCGACGGGTCTGAGCATTTTTCAAAAAAACAATGAGTATTTGAGATATTGAATTTATTCCAAATTACAGACTCTCTCTGTATAAATATAAGCCTCTCTAATAGTTTGTAGATGGCAGAGAGAAGCACAATTGGTCTGTAGTTTTTTAGGTTGTCGGCGGGTTTGCCTGGTTTTAGTATGGCTATTATCTTAGAGCGCTTTAGTTCTTGTGGAATATTTCCAGTTTCCATGATGTCTGTGAAAAGTCGAGCCAGCCAAACTTTTGTATACTTGCCACAATTTATTAGCAATTCAGGGTGAATATTATCAAATCCTGGTGCTTTTGCTGGCTTAAGCTTAACGTCTTTAAGAGCCTCTGATATGTCTTCGCTGGTGAAGGGGAGGGAATGCTCCGTTTCTGTGGCTACATGTTTTAAAGTTTTAAGTTCTCTCTTTACGTAGATGGTGTGTGCTTTATCCTTTGGTGCCCTGGATGTTTTTACTATATGTGATGCTACGGCCTCTGGCTTTACGGCTGCCTCTCGGCGTTTCGTACGGACACCACTCCCTAATTTTCTTAATAATGACCATGCGTGTCTGCTTGATTTCTGGAAGTTTAGACTTTGTACTGTTTCGGTCCACTTTTGGCTTCTAGCGGCGTCTAGGCTGTAAAGTAGTTCATCCGCTATTTCTTGGTCGCTAGTTTCAAGAAAGCTCTGATATAATTCCTCGCTATTTTCTGACCAGCCAGGGATATATTCTTTGCGATAGCCTCTTGGTATGTGTTTTTTGGCTGCACTCAGCACAGCACCAACAAATCTGTGATAGTTTTTGATATTAGGTGTAATCCACCCAAGGCATTTATCCAGATCCGCAGAGAAGTCAATCCAGTTGGCCTTTTTAAAATTCCATCTTGAACGTGGGATAGAACTAATTAAAAGGATTTGCGTCCCTACTTCTATTATTACTGATCGATGTTGTCTGTGTGGGAAATTAGTTAGAACTCTTCGTGAAGCCCCTAGAGGTAAGTCTTTGTTGTCGGTCGACACGCAGCATAGGTCGGGGTTGTATTCCCGCTTCCATGCCGCAGATCTGAAGGTTGGTCGACCTTGGCATCAAACAAAAGGTACAGGCGTTCGTCTTCTGCCCATTTTATTAAAGCATTCCCATTCGCATCACTATTTTTGTACTTCCACTGTTCATGATGGCTATTGTAATCTCCAACGTATACAGCAGGGTGAGGATGTACTTCAATTGCTTGAGCTGGCCAAGACGTAGCAGGTGGCTTGTAAATGTTGGACACATTTCAATCCTAATAATTTGTGACGGGTAATTCTTTCAGGACAACAGACTCAGTAAAACACAGTGGCGACTCGTGGCCCTGGAGACAGGGTTAGCAAGGTTTTTTTGTCTCCTCATATAGGTATACCATCAAACTAAAAGGCTTAAATCATCATAGGAGATTTTGTTGTTTTTTGTTTTTTTTTATTTAATGTACTTGATTTAATTGCGTAATTTAATTCTCTCTTGTTTCATGGTGTTTCGACAATACGTGTTGATTCTTTTGAGACAAGATAAATCCCGTTTATTTGAGGCAGAAATTGGTAGTAATTAGAACATTGATGAACAGTTTGTTGTAATGAATTGCAGTACTTACTACATAGAATTATATATACATATTTTGTAACTTATCCCACGTTCTGAAAATATTTTAATCGGCATAATTTTTAAGTACATACCTAACTTGTAATAATAAATATCTTGGAAATTCTTTGGCGAAGGTGACTTTTAAATTTTGAATCGTAAAAGAGGTCAAAAATTTGCAAATCTTCAAAATTCGAAAAACGAGTATCTATTTGCATATAATAGTAGGTATCCAAAATTTCAAGATATACCTACTCGTTTTTCGAGATATGTATCATGTCGGTGTCTTTTTCTCTCGGAAATATCAAGCGAATCCAAAACGTCACTGCGTATATATTGGAAACACTATCAATACGAAAATCTCTGAGATTTTGCACCAGATTTCGTATTCTATTTTTGGAATTAATAATATCAGTTGACTGATTTTGAACAACAATGAATATCTTGGGCAAACTCTGTCTTAAAAATATTTAAAAGAATAATAAAAGAGTAATTATTTAATAAAGTTCTCAAACCGATTGCTTCACGGATCTAGGTCTCGCCACTTTCAAAATCGTCGCCTTCGATAATAAAATCAGAAACTTCCAAAAGCTGTTCACGAAAATCTGCTACTGGTACTAAAATTACCAGAGATAATCTGCTTAGATAAAACTAACCGAGATTTAAAATTTCATCGCGTCTGACAAACTGTTCGCATTTTTTTCGAAACAAATTTGTTCTAAAGCAGTAATCCGTTTAGGTGAGCTAAACTGGCAAGAAAAGACGATATTCTTTATTTTTTACACGTATCATGCAAAACTAAATTCATTATATGCGCATAATAGTGAGTAAATAAAGCTTGTGATGCAATAGTTTTAACTTTTGCCTGGAGACCATTCAATTCACCACACGGCACAGCAGCGCCGTCATAAGATTGCCCCAGTTTGCCCTACCAATTTATTTTTGATATCAAAAAATTTTAATCTGTTCTTTAAAACACCAAAAATATATTCTGCCTTATTGCTTTTACTCACGTCTCTAAAACCTAAAAACCTCTCATAAATATTACCACGTAACGCGTATCGAAAAACAATAATATATAATTGTAAATGACATGATAATCAGAAGTTTCATCTACTTCCAGCGAAAAGCAAATGGTTTTCTAAATCTCAGATTCAATAACGTTATTCAAAATGTAACTATTTGATTATATGTATTAGTTCATTCTGTATTACGAATACACTTCGAATCAGAAAGTAAATATTTCTAAAACAATTTTAATTCTCTATAATTACTTTGATTTTTAACAAATGCTTCGATCCACCATGTCCACTAAATGATAATTCCTGACAACTTAAAAAAATTACAATATCAATTAAACGACGTAAAACGGCGTGATTATTTTTGACAATTTCTGCCGATGCTTCCAAATGAAACACCGACCGGCAGATTTAAATGTGCCGTACCTGGCCGCTTAATGCCTACGGAAAGAATGTATGTTCGCTTGCTCATCGACTTGTTATTTCGTTGAGTTTTATACTTGTAAATCGTCAAGTTACGGATGAGTTGGGCACGGCTAGCCGAAAAGTCAGATGAATGGCTCGGATCATTCATTTCTTGAGAAGTCTGTTATGCGCAGGGATCACTTAACGCTCGGATTGATCAAATCCTTTTAAAAACCATGAATAAAATTTAGTCTGTATTATCTGACAGATTTTTTTTACTTCACAGATACAAATATTAAAAAAATCTATATCTATACATGTGTGGGTCGGCACTGCCGACCCTGCCAACCCTGACCGGCCGCCACTGGTAAAACACATGTTCAAAATACATAAATAAGGATATTTATGTACAAAGACTAAAATTAAAATAATAAAATAAAATAATATTCTGTCGCTCCGCTCCGAAGAAAGCTCCCTTGGCGGACGTCTGCAAAAGAAAAAGAAAATTGTATTTACTACTATCAAAACAAAATGCAAACAATGTAACACAAGAAGCAATTACGCACAAACTCACACCTCATTACACTTCAATCCATTGTAATGACATATGCTCTCACAATCAAAATATCAATAACTACACAGATACCAACTCCGGAACAGAGATGTCAGTAATCGTTTACTACACGGTTACACGGATTCTGTTTAATTACGAGCGGAGCATCTCTTCACTACAGATTTCCTCCACATAGATTGACCTACCGGCTCAGTACACTGGTTAGCCAGGGAGTCTAGAGCTTAACGCCGCAAGACTGATTGTTCTTCCTCGGTTCTCTTCTTAAATACCGTTTTTCTCTTGCAGTTCTCTTTTTTTGTTGCCCCTTCTGTCCAATATATATTGTGTTCCAGTGTACAGAATAAGCAGTGTTATGGAGTTTTGTTAAAAACAAGATATTGGTTATAGGGCTTCTACTACAGTATATTCAATCCTTCAAACTCGACGTCAGTCCCAGAGATCTGGGTTTGGAGCCCAGATTTGACCAGTACTCTACTCTTTTTTTGGTTTATCAATGTCTCTTGAAGGTAGGTCAACACATGTTTGGATTTAACCCTTAAGAAAATTCCATTACGTATTTTCTTCAAAACAGCACTTTGAGATAGTAAACGATTCTTCCTTAGCACAACAGAAATACCCTTCTTCGAGCTTACATCCTTTATATAGAGGCGAAAAGCAGTTTCACTGATTAATTTTTGTAGAAGCATGTTCACATGTCATATATGTTCATTAGAATAAAAACTTTGTTAGTGTTAGCACATAACTTCCTCATGTTTCCCCTTTGAGCTTTGGATAAGCGTTGCCGAGAAATCTCAAATACTTTGATTTAAGTTCTGATATTGAGGGATCTGGTAATCTTGTCCTAATATACTGGATATTATTTTAAATATCATATTTGAAATAATTTTTTTAAAGAGGAAATATGTAGGAAATGTTTACTAATGAAAGAAATTTTACAAAATATACTGTTTACGAAATAAAAAATTTAGAGGTTTAAAGATTTTAAATTGCATTCAAATTACTTAATATTTTTGTCAATAAATCCATAATTGTACGCCTCTGTCTATCTTTGAAAATATTAGTATTCCAAATGAAAATACCATACGATTGCCATTTTCGCATTTTGCCTCAGAAACGACGATTTTTCAGACGAATGGATTTAAAACGGTAACACAGTTGAGTGATTAAAAGGAACAAGCAAAATCAGAAAATATTGCCGGAGACTTAACAATCGATATATTATATAAAGAAGAATTTTTATGAAATCATTTCGAGACGTTTATAACTTTGAATTTTATTAGCATTTTGGGAGCATTGAAATTTAGTGTGCCTGAATGTGGAGCCGCCTACAGTCAATTTGGTCTAATATGGTAGTAGTACACTTAATCATTTGTGATTGCTGTTGCGGTGATAAGAATTTTAGGTATATATTTAGGTATAAAATTTATACAGTGGTCGTGGCAGCTTGCATTTTTTAATAAAGCTTGTAATGTACAGACAATAAATACATATTAATTATATTTTTTTGTATTTAGCTTATTGCCTCGACAACTAATGGCCATTGGCATGCTACAGTTGATTTTGCAATCAGATACCTAGTGTAGTGTGGAATGTGTGTATTGAGTAAAGTCTTGTTACTTTGAAAAGTCGACTTCATTGTCTTTACCAAGAGACGCTAATTGTATCCGAACACCTGCGGTCCCTCTGGTGAGTACCGATCCCACACGGATAGAAACTATTTTCACTTATTAATTTTTAATAAACTAATCATATTTATTATATGTTAAAAATTAAATATTAATATTAATAAAACAAAAAATCCTGCCTAAAGCTATACAAATGTACAAAATGTCAAAATGTTACTTACACGGCAGAATTTATGGTTGGCTTCCTGTCGTTGAATGGATTGTAGGCTTCATGCAGTTGAACAAAAAACTATTTGCTGCAGTTGTAGTGTGGTTGTAGCTGGACTTATTTCAAATGTAGTCTAAATATAAGCTGAAGTAGTTTCAGGTTGGTGTGGAGTTCTCCATAGCAGCAGCTAAACATAGGTTTCTATTATTTTGAAGCAAAGCTGACAGACGGAAGTCAAGAGTTGTCAATTGACAAATATTTGGTATCGACTTGGAGTATGTTATAGACATTTTGTATATGGAATGGAAAGAAGGATGTCATATGACATCTTCAGTTCACAAAGAGGCATAGGGGATAAAATCGTGGTTTAATTTCGTATTGAAATCCGACGGTCAAGTAGTATAAATTAATTGTTACGAAATATTGCACTCTAAGTGTTGTTTTATGTGTGCCTCTACGGTAGTTTTTGCTGCAATGATCGATATATCGTCAAAAATTTTAGCTAATTCTATTAATCTAACATGGACGCCTGGTCTAACAAATTAAAATAATTCAGAAGATTAAAATTATTTTTTTTGTAAAACTAGATTTTTTAATACTCATAATAGATCTACTATTACTTCATTAATGTGTGCGTATAATTTTAATCATGTTTTATGTTTATTGTTTTATTCTACGCATTTCTTGCAGTTTATTATGTATCTTTATATCCAACAAAAAGTTTTTATCTATTCGTCATTAATTAACCTGTCGACCATAATCAGTTTTAATTACCTAGTCACACGCTTTCATCATCTACACACGCAAATCGGTCACTACCCAACTATATAATGTGCACAGTATCGGTTTTTTAATCAGAATCATGAAAAGGAAAATAGACTAAAAATTTGGGCGTTTACTAATCAAGCGTTTTGTCGGAAATGTGTTTTTTTTTCTAATTTATATTCTACATATAACTCTATATTATTCAAGTTCAGATTTTCATATTGTTCTGAAGTTATTTCCTTGTGGCATTTTTATAATCAACTATTTACAATGTGAAATAAGCCACAATTTTACAAAAAAAATGATTTTATTAACGTTTCGAGGCTTAAGTCGGGTGTCGTTGTCAAAATACTTGGGCGTCGAAACGTTAATAAAATAATTTTTTTTTTGGTAAAATTTCCATTGTAAATAGTTGATTTCAGATTTTCACACCCAAAGGTCTTTTTGTTGTTTGTTCCGTATAAAAAGAATGGAGAAAGTACCGTGAGTTGTTGATTGATGATCACATCCATTAAAATTGTTTGTTTTATGTACTCCATTGGAAAGTTAGGTTGCATTTTTTAGATTACGCAGTTTTATTTTACGCAAACCTAGCAAATTGTACGATTCAATATTTGTAGAAAATTAAATTGTATACTTTTTATCGTAAATTTGAAAATAAAAAAGGTACAAGCTAATAAAAAGAATAGTTAAAATTTTTGAAATATTTTTTTTGAAGTTACTTAACTTTTTTCGGGTGATTTTAATAATTTGCACTACAAATTTGTTTAATATTATTAATTATTAATTCGTAAGAATACGATAAAAACGAACCATTAGGCTTAGGGCGCTCGCAAACACAGCCACTTGTGGTCGCCGCCGACTTCAAGTAGTGAGAACCGGCCACCCCCATAGCTTGTCGCTCGAAGACTACCGGGAACGCAGTGTGTGCAAACCTCAGTCAGCAGTATGTAGCAGCCACCAGTGGCGACCACAAGTGGCTGTGTTTGCCGCCCTAAAAGTGTTTTAAGCTCAGTTTTTAAATTATATACATATTTTTTTATTCGTACCATTTTAAATCAATTTATCATTTTTTTAACATTACTATGTTATTAGTAATTTATTACCCCACCTCGTGCGCTTACTTCACAGGAAAACAACCAATCGACAGAGATAAAGTTTAATAAGAGCACCGTACTAACATTATCCTAAGATAATGTCCTTGGTAGCAAAAATATTAAAACAATCTTAATAGATCTTCTTAAAACTACTCTATCAGAAGTGGGTTTTTGGTGTTGACCAGGCTGAATCAGATGCAGATACAGTCATCATCGCATCATCCGTTCTGCGCTCATAGCAGAGGACTTTAACATTCTTGTCGTGTCCACGGCATTAGGAAGGAAGCAGTACAATGTATTTTTAAACCTTCAAAGGTGTGTAAGTCCAATCAATTATCTATCTTTCAAGATTTATAATATAAGTAGTATGGTAACGTCATTGCTGATAATTTGCTGTTTTTCGTGATTTTGTAAGATTCCGCACAACATCAGCAGCTTACAAGATCGGCAAACTTAAATTCATAAATTTTCACAGTAAAATCCTGAGTTAGCTTGCGGAACAGCATTATTTCTCAGTCATAAAGTCAATACATCTTTGTTTACTATCGTTGGCGATCGTTTTTTGTCTCTTTATACGGTGTAAATAAAGATGATTCTCTAGACAGTATGAGATACAAATGATTCGCCATTCTTTAAATAAAAAAACGAAGTGGTGACTGAAGATAGCAAAAGAGAACTAACTGACATGAACATTCATTCATACTTACTACACCAAAAGGAAACAATTTGCCACAATCTCAGGCTACTTTTAGTAATGAATAAGGTATCTTAAGAAGATAAATACATCGTCAATACGTTAAAAAATCTTATTAAATGAATGCCCAAATTATATTTATAATCTCTTAGAATCTTATCTAACACTTGTCCATAAAAATATGTATAAAAAATAGTAGTGGCTACAAATTTCCCATTAAATTTCAACAGCAAACAAGCAATTGCACTTCGTTCTAGGTTTTCACCCAACGTAACCGAAAATCGATATTTGAACTTTGGATCGATGGATACACGATTTCACTACTTTTAAGTCAATTTTTCCGAACTTCCGGTTATAACTTTTTAACCGGAAGTTACATCAAATCCAGAACTAAATATTCATGCTCAACTTTTCAATACGTATTGATTGTTATATCACATGTACTATTTCTACGATTATAATGTGGCATTTCCGGTTACAACTTTTTAACCGGATATAATATAAAAACCGAAAGTATTTATTCAGTCTCGTCTTGCAAGACGCGTCGAATAATATATCACTTGTCTTGTACTATTTCGGCAACTCTAAATTAGTACTTCTGGTTGCAACTCTGGAACCGGAAGTCCAAGGTCAAATTTCTCACGTTTAATAAATACCATCTTTGATTTATAAACTTTCATTCTACACCCCAGTTGTCATCTTATATCTGTCTATTATCGGAGGAGTTGTGTTGACGGACGGATAGACAGACATAGATAATTCAAAGTTTTCATATTTTAATGTTGTAAAATGGGTGGAAACAATTACAGTAAACGCGTAATTTTTTATATCTAAGTATTGAAAGAATCATTGCAATAGGTTTGAGAGATTAGTAATCGTAGTAACTAGTTACTAGTAGTAACTTGATTTATATCTATGTTTAAACCGGTTCTGTCTAAAACAAAAGAAAATTGACTCTATTAATCAATATTTGTCGGAAGGGCATTTTATACGCGAGAAAAAAGTTAATCCGACACCGCAGGCTGCTAACGAACTCAATTTCCGCCATGTTGTGACTAGAACACATCTAATCAGACATTCAATCTCGACGGGGAGTCCCATTGTGAAACCCAGACGAAAAGATGAAGCTTGTGTACGTATAGAAATTATATAGGAAGAAAGTGATTTAACACTGAGTTCATTCAATCAATTCAAAGGTATGTTACTACAAATTTGACTTAGTTGTAAAATAATTCAAATTTTAAGAGATCCTTGGTCCAAGGTGATTTTAATGAATGATTTGAATATTAATCGAAAAACTGTTGTTTGTTGTTCTAAGCCTCAGTTAATTTCGACTTTCAAAAGGGTTTCGAATAATATTTTAATATTAGTCGAAAATTTAAATAAATGTTCGATTCAGTATTATATTGTGGTAGAAAGAAAATGGAGAAGTACTGTGGAATATAGAGGTAGAATGGAGATGTGACAGGAAGAAAATTGGGGACTGAAAGAAAGGAAGGTAAGGATACATATAAGGTAACTAAGAGGGAAGCAAAGAGTGCTGTAGATGCTGCTAAGGAAAGGTGATGTAAAAAGCTGTATGAAAACTTGCAAAATGGAGAAGTACTTGCAAAATGGAGAAGTACTCTGGAATATAGAGGTAGAATGGAGATCTAGCAGGAAGAAAATGGGGGACTGAAAGAAAGGAAGGTAAGGATACATATAAGGTAACCAAGAGGGAAGCAAAGAGCGCTGTAGATGCTGCTAAGGGAAGGTCATGTGAAAAGCTGTATGAAGACTTCGAAAGGTTATACAGGAGGCGATGAAAAGGTTATACAGCATTGCTAAAGCAAAGGACAAGTCGTCAAAGTACTTGCCTCACGTGTGCCAGATTAAGAGTGCTGATGGAATAGTATTAAAATCCGATGTTAAAATAAAGCAAATATGGTACGAATCCTTAAGAAAGTTGCTAAATGAAGAACACCTGAAGAGAGATTGAGGAGAAAAGAGGATGAAGAATGGTAAGGCAATAGGACCTGATGGAATAACTGTGGAGGTTTGGAACGCTCTAGTACAGGAAGGTAGCGTGGAGCTAAAGAGTACATTCAGGACTGTAAGAATTTTAGAAGGATAAACTGATTTCGCACACAATGAAAATTTGGGAGAGAACTTTAGAACAAGGGTTAAGAAGGGAGACATCAATAGGAGAAGAACAGTTTGAGTTTGTGCCTGGAAGGAGAACAATCGATGTTTTGTTTGTTTTAAGTCAGTTGAGAAATACGGCGAGAGAAAAAGAGAGCTACATTTGGTATTTATATATCTTGGAAATGCGTATTGTCATAAATAAGTTGTCCATAATGCCTTTTAGGTCAAAATTAATTAAAACTCTGTTGTTTAGCTAACATTATATTTAAATCGAATAAACGGTGATTTAACCATAAGTTGTTTACAGTAACATCACATTACCTATACCAATACATTTGTACAACTCAAGTATCTAATAATAACTCCCCTACTAAATTCACCTACACTGCATTTACACCCGACATAATATTAATACATCACGTTTCTAATTCACTCTCAAATATCAGTGTCTTCGTATCGGGCTAATACCCTATTATTATATTGTGATAAAGTTATTTAAAACTTAAAACATATTTTATATAGAACGTCCTAATTATATTACATATTACAGTATGACACAGTTCCTAGACAAGAGCAATAAAGATGTATGAATGGAAAATGGGGTCCTGGTAAGTACATAAGGCTCGTGAAAGATATATATGAGGGAGCGCACATCAAAGTAAGGACTTTATGTCGGATTGACCGAAAGTTTTGCAGTGACGGTTACACATGAAATCGAAGAATGTTTCTTTACCTGTTTTAGCGCAGTAATAGCTATAAATAAATACTCCAACTGCCTGTATACAGACATGCTCAATATCTGTGTGCCTTTCGAGGCCAGTGCTGTAATAAAATCGACCGCCTGTTATAAACTTCCTATTTATCTATCGACCGATATTGAATATTGTAGGAAATTTACAATTTATGATGGCAAACTCGCATTGTTAAGGTCAACCATCGACACCTAATAAACTACGTAAGAGGTATCAAAACATTTTAGTGGTGAAGAACCTCATTTTGTGAAGAACCTGATATAACGAGATCCGCTTATAACGAGGTAATTGGTCCGCCATTTCAGTTCTCGTTATAGAGGGAGTCTACTGTAGGTATATACTGAATAGAGAGGGGAAGACTCCATTCTTGACGATCTCCGGCTTTTAGTTTAAAGTTATCGGAATATGTGTTGTTGGTTGGAATCTAGTACGCTGGAATGTGGTACATTAAAATATGGTACATTGGGGGTGCACATTTCTTTTAGTATGCGCCGCATTTTATGCCATTTTGAAGATTGCAATATATTAGACATCAAACAGAATTCCACGAGGAAAAAATTCGTGTAGTTGTCTGTAGTTAACTTAACTTTTTTCTTAATTACAATATTACTTTCCACCTCTTTATTACTTCCTTCACTTTCCTAAAGTCCCATTTACAGTTGATTTAGCTCAATCCATAATGATTTGCTTCCTTATACATCTCTATCCATTAACCACTATCATCTATCCTATGATACACATATAAACTAACATCTGCTATCATCACTTACATACATCTCCATCTCTAAATTTCATCCATAATTTTTCTATGGCTATTTTCACCCCATCTATTCACACTATAACTAAACTTAATAGTCTCTCTACTCTTTCTGGGCCCCGTTCATGTCACATTTTCATTATAATCTCATAAACCTCTAACACTCAACCCACTCCCCTATGGTTAACTATATCATATGACGATCTGTTTTGTCGAACCCTTAGAGTTCTGGTTAGGTAGCCTGCAGGGGCCTTGGGAAATGGTCGCATGAATCTGAGCTTGTCTTATACATCCTTCCCACATTATGAGACAGTTCTACACCTCTGTCATTCCATTGTGATTTTTTATTGAACTTCCACATAACGTAACAACTTCCAATCATTCGCATAAAATCGATAACTTGAAATCAACACAAAATTGCTTTTCTAAGCCCTAGATGTTCACATAAGAAGACTTATTAACGTTCATCAAGTTTTCGGTATAATGTGTAATGTGGTTTGCCTATCTCTTTTACGCAAACATTTTAACTTTTACATCACGTTTATTTTAATTTTGCCAGATGATTTACCACAGTGGAAGCGACTGTTTTTATTGTACATAATTTAACAAACTTTACAATAAATATCACAAACTAACAGGGAAATTGTAACTTTCTGTGGAAATGTCACTTCTGTCATGTCATCATTCAGAATTTCCGCTATCAAAGTCACTTCCCACCATACAGCCATGATGTGAACAAGTCAAATTCGAGCTCAATGGTACCTAGAGCAGGAAACATTGGATATTTTTAACATCCATGTTTAAATTCACATCAATTTTCTATGTTCTTATGACGGATTATTTGTAAAGGGTATTTACCTAAATATTTTTTACTTTGGTGGTTAGCATGTTGGATTCTGAGTATTCTGAACTTTTAAAATCGTAGTTAAAATTTTAAATACTTTGCATCATGTTATCAGGTTATACACATTTTAGGCAAACCCTGATGATGATCGGTCCACCGATTGAAAACTAGTTATGTTCTTGATGTAGCCTTGTATAGGGATTTTAACAAATATACCTTTTATAAAGGATTTTATGTTTTTTTTTTATCAAACAGAATATCCTTTGAAAAACCCCAAACTTGCAGGCAAGTAAATAAAAGTATCTACAATAGTTATTTTCTTAACAAGTGCGGAAAGTCATACTTCTCCGCACGCGATTGCAGATTGCCGAACGACGCGAAGCGGAGTTCCGCAAACAGTCGAGTGCGGAAAAGAAACTTTCCGCAAGAGTTAGAAACAATATTTTTTCTACGAGCGTTTAAATAATGACCAACTCTTAAACCAAATCCTAATATGAAAATATACAAATTAATTCTTTGACAAGGTTGTCAAAACCAAACTTTCAATATAATTGGTTAGCATGACAACGCGTGCGGAAAAGTAGACTTTTTTTGCACGCTCGTAGAAAATAGTTGTTTTCCTAACAAGTGCAGAAAGTCATTCTTTTCCGCACGCGACTGCAGTTTGCCGAACGACGCGAAGCGGGAGTTCGGCAAGCAGTCGAGTGCGGAAAAGAGACTTTCTGCAAGAGTTAGGAACAATATTTTTTCTAAGAGTCTTTAAAAAATTACCAAATCTTAATCAATTAATTTAATTAATATGAAAATACATACACAAATTAATTCTTTGACAAGGTTGTCAAAACCAAACTTTCAATATAATTATGTAGTTAGCATGACGACGATCTTGGTTTCCATGACGATGATTCAAAACGACTGTTATTGTCTACCGATTTGACTTTCGAATATTATGTCAAAATAATTTTATTTCATCGAATTGTCGCGTTCATTTCATTAAAACAGGAACACAATAAGATATATTTGAAATAAATTAGTAAATAATATCTAAATGTTAGTTTATTACATGTATTATAATTACTTTAAGGCCATATTAACATATCTAAATTAACACGCGTGCGGAAAAGTAAAAACCGCGTGCGGAAAAGTAACGCACGTGCGGAAAAGTAACACGCGTGCGGAAACGTGAAACTTTCTAAACTAAAATGCGTGCGCGAAAGTAGACATTTTTGCACGCTCGTAGAAAAATTATATTGTGATTATTCTTTTCATAAACACAGTCAGAACGATAAAGAGTCCCAAAAATTCATAAATCATAAAACTCAAACAAACTTTTAATAAACTCTGTATATCCTGCATTATTGCGCAATATTTATTTATACAAGCATTATCGAATTTGATGTGTGTACATTGAGAAATCAAACTGTATGAATCATTTTCATTTCTCGCATTTCCCATTAACTTCCCTTGTTATTCCCATCAAACCGCTAATTGTAACCCCACACTAGTGCAAACATTTATACAGACTACAATAAAAGTGTTCTATTATTCATCAAAAGTGCATCTTTGTTCTCGTCAACTCGTGCTTCCATCTCTCGACTGTTCTCGTCTTGATTAAATATTATTTCAGCGACTGTATTGAAAAGAAAACCAAGCGAAACTAACGATAATAAATGAAATATTAGATTGCTTTGTTTCGGATTATGGAATATTTTATGTTTACTGTTAAATGAAAATTTGTAAATTATGAAATCGTGCTAGTTAATTAAAATAGGCGATAAAATCAGAAAAGTGGTTATCACTTTTAAATTTAAAGGCTTAACATCAATGTAGTTGTGTTCACATCTAGACAAGCCAAATTACACAAATGAGAGCGAATGGTCAGAAATCTAACGGTGACCCATCAACATATCAAATAACCGTATATACCCTAAGGGCGAGTTGTGAAGCTCCCGAGTGACTCAAGACCAATGCATTATTTCTTCTTCTTAAAGTTCCATCTTCTATCGGAGGTTGGATATCATAATGGCTATGGTCACTTTGTTGGCTGCTGCTCTAAATAGTTGTAATTAACTACAGTTAAACCATTCTCGAAGGTTCCTCAGCCAGGAGATGCGTCTTCTTCCTATGCTTCTTCTTCCTTGAATCCTTCCTTGCATAATAACTCTCAGCAACTCATATTTTTCTCCTCTGGTAATGTGACCCAAATATTCCAGTTTTCTTATTTTTATACTGTTCATAATTTCTAACTCCTTATTTAAACGTCGTAGCACTTCAACATTGGTAATCCTTTGAATCCACTGAATTTTCAATATTCTTCTGTAACACCACATTTCGAACGCTTCTATTTTTCTTATGTGTTGTCTCTTCAATGTCCAAGCTTCCATTTCTTATAGTAATATAAAAAATATGTAGCATCTTAGAGCCCTCAATTTGAGAGGCAACTGAAGGTCTTTGTTTGTAAGCAGTGTCTTCATTTTTATAAATGCTTGCCTCGAAGTTTCAATTCGGACTTTAATTTCTTTGCTTTGGTCATTTTTGTCATCAACCCAGGTTCCCAGATATTTGTATGTCTTTAGTAATGCATTATTTAGTAATTTTTATTACTACAACTTAGTAGACTATATATCAAATTGTCACTGCTCTTCGTAATCTACCAATACCAATCGATTCCATATGGTTTCAACAAGATGGTTATCCTTCACGTAATTTTCGTATCGTCATTGAATATCTCAGTGCAACTTTTCCTAATCGATTGATTAGTGGCCACGGATCTATTTTCTGGCCTGCAAGATCACCTGATCTTGCACTTTGTGATTCTTTGTGTGGGGATATATGTCTAAACTATATGGAATTGAGGACGATAGACGATAGGCCTAATACTCTCCAAGAGTTACGACAAAAGATTGCTGATTTAATGAGAGGTATGAGTCCTAAAACATTATGTAATGTTAGACGAACTTTTACAGTAGGTTGGGTTACTGTTCTGCTGCTTATGGAGGCTTATTTGACATTTTTTCTAAATAGATTTATTTAGAATAAAATACGTTTAGTTAGAATATTTTTTATTTTTGTAGAATTTTCAACGAAAACTTTTCGTTTATGAATTTGCAAAAGTGTGTGTTATTGCGTTGCCGCTCCTGCAATACTTAGAGCAGATGTATCGATGGAGTCTTATGTAGTTTTGTCTTCTGAATCCAAATCTGAAAACGGCATTTCGATATCTCTAACCGTCTTCGAGATAATTGACCTCAAAATCTAAAATGTGACGTCACAATCCGGTTATTTCCTACCACGCACTAAACGTCAGCTAAAATCTTTGATTAGGAAGTAGGCTACTTTTTTAATCTGAATTTGTTAAGCAAAGCAAATGTTATTATTTACAATTGAGTTTGGCACTTCGTGAATGTCAACCTAAATTTTAAATTATTTAGCTATTAATAAAATATAAATGACATTTTATAGTGAATTTAATTATTATGTGTAATAAACGTATAAAAATACAATTTGAGTATATTTTGAAAGCAATAATGTATTAATAACTTTCAAAAGGTTTGTACGAGTAAGTATACGGCCTCCCCTTTAATGATAAATAGACTGTTCCATAAGTAATACTACAATTCATCAGTAAAAAGTATCTTTATGTATGATTTATTTCACAATATTTGAAAATTGTTCTTAAATTGTTGTTTGGAATAAAAAATTATAATATTTGACGAATTTTCTCAAATTATGGATACCAACACCATTTTCATTTATAAATCTTGTATTTTTAATTTGACGAAGAAAAGTTATTCTTCATAAAAAGCTCTTCTTGGTCTAAGATTTATGATGCAACTATCACGAATCAAATTTTATTAATTTTATACGAGGTATATAAAAAATATGAATTTCGAGTAAAGTATCTTTATACACTGCGCGTCATAGAAAACGGGCACCCCAAAAAATGGGTCATGTTTGATGTCAAGTGTCTCCTAAACCTGTCGTCCGATTTAAGTAATTTTTTCAGTATCTTATAGCTTTATTCTTTAAAAATATCGCTGTAATAATGTTGTTGCTAAACACGTAAATTTTGATTGTATACCGGGTGTACAAATCAAACTGTGTTTTTTCCTCAAAGTTTGCAACACCCTGTGGCATATTCTAGCATTTATAAAATACTGAAATTAAAATACAACTATAGCCTCAGGTTCTCTTAACATTCTGTTTATTGATACATTCGCTTATATTGGATAATACAAAAGTTAGGTACTTTAACAACAAGCCATGTTCTTCATCAGTACAGGGTGTTTCTAAATAAGTACGACAAACTTTAAGGGGCAATTCTGCATGAAAAAATAATGACCATTTGCTTTATAAACATATCCACGAGGAAAAATTTCCTGTAGTTGGCTGTATACCATTACAAAACATAAAATCCTTTATAAAAGGTATATTTGTTAAAATCCCTATACAGGGCTACATCAAAGACAGAACTAGTTTTCGATCGGTTGACCGATCATCATCAGTGCAATCCTAAAATGTGTACAACCAGATAAAATGATGCAAAGTATTTAAAATGTTGACTAAGGTTATAAAAAGTTATAGGTTATACTCACTTAGAATCTACATGCTAACCACCAAAGTAAAAATATCTGGGTAAAAGCCCTTTACAATTGATCCGCTATATCCGATAAACATATGTCCGCAAGTGCTTCGCCTCTGAGATACAAGATGTTGAATTTTTTCTTACAAACCGACTATTTATTTATTGCATTAAAACCGGTTGAGATATGCAAATGAAATTTGGTGGATTTTAAGAAATAGTTATTGCGCATTTTTTGACATGCAATTAAGAATTTTATATTCACGTATGCACGCCAATGGTGACTATAAAAGTTTTAATTGTATGTCAAAAAATGTGCAATAACTACGTCATGAAACCCACCAAATTTTATTTGCATATCTCAACCAATTTTTGTACTTAATATTAAGTAGTGTTTTTATGTGTCTAGGAAGTTATTTAAGTTATCTTATTGGACTAATATTATTGATATTGTACTACAGGTTTAAATAAACTCAAAGTACCTAAGTAAAAACAAATAACATAAACATTGTTACGTTGTGTGTCGAATTTTATTCTCAGTATTTACAAAGAATCTTTGTTATTTATTAACCCAATGTTTAATTTTTTTATATTAATCCTTGAGGCAATTAAATCACTGTTTTTGCGACAACTGTGGGTTTATTCTGCGGTTAATATCGTAATAGTCGAAATGCCACGAAAGCTTAAATATTTTATTTTTTTCATTTATTAGATGCCGAGCCATTAACTCGATGCCAAAGTAATTACACCAGTATTCTGAAGTTGGAAGGGCTTGTAAGCACAAGATATATCATAAGACATTGCTATGGCAAGTCTTGAAAGTGATCAGTATTATGTAAACTTTACAAAAAAATGTATTTGTGAACAAAGCGCAAAATCTTGTTGCATCAAAAATCTTAAGCAACATAATTTTAAATAATTTTACTAAAAATGAAAATAATAGTGAACATGCAAAAAAAGCAGATAGGTAAACGTAAAAATAAAAAAATAAAAGGAGCTGTTGAAACTGTACCCAAAAAAAGAGAATTATCAACATTTACAAAATAATAGTCATTTTTCGTCAAGTCCAACTTAAGGGGCATTCAGACTGATTCTTATCTCTCAATATAATGTTTCAAATCAGTATCGTTAACTTTGTAAAATCTACTAGGTATTCTTATTGACAATAATAGTAAATGGTCCTTGCATACAGATTCCCTAGAAAGAAACTAACCTCAGTAACTAGCCTTCCTTAAGTAAGAAACTTGATTTGCAATAAGATCTGTTTCAAAGGAAATAAATTTATCATCTGCAAAAATGGCATATTTATCATTGTTTAGGTAAGTATCATCTTCGATATGGGCATCATTTTTGGGGTTCCAGTACAGCTGCCCAATTTGATACTACTTTTAAATTACAAAAAAGAGCAATTCGTTATCTATTTGATATCAAAAAACATTGCAAGACCCACTTAAAAAATCACGAAATTTTGAGGCTTTCCTCTATATTATATTTTAGAAACTGCTTGTTGGATACACGAGCATCTAAACATTTTTCCTGAAAAAACTGATCATGGCTACTCTTTTTAATTTTACTAATTTAAGATTGTTTTGTTCTGTTGGTTTATATTTTTATATCATTTCACTTTTTGTTAGCTTTGTCCATAAAAGTGTACAATTTTCAGTGACAATAGTGATTACAGCGTTTAAATTAAGTTATAATGTAAGCCCTCCGTTTGTTACTGTAATAATAATAAAATTAATAACACATATAAGTTGAGCACCGAGCTAGAAAAGTATCTAATGAAAAGTGTTTTTCTTTAGTTTAAAGAATATTGTAATTCATAATGCTTGATTTACGACTCCCTGTATGCATTTTTATGGCTTGTATACTGAACACATACCCGTATTTTCTCTTAATCTGCTAGGTACTACACATTATTAATTATTAAAACACTAGATTCTAAAAATTAAAAATATTGACTATTCCTGTACATTTCTAACATTTGTATGAAAAATAAATATTATTACTAACAAGTTTAACTTATTTATTTCATAGTTTCCTTTTTAAATTTCAATTTAATTAAAATTTTTCTTATTTGTGCAATTTTAAAAAGAGATTCATGCATTTTAAAATATTTCGTTATGAAACGGACCACCAATTATTCTCCTTCGTAGGACTACCTAAATCACGTGTTGCGACGTTGCCTTTTTTACTTCATGGCTTGTAAATGTAGGAGGCTGTGTTACGAATACGTGTGCCAAATATCTCGAAAAAATATTCAAAATTACAGCCGCAATCTTGGAACGCGTTTTCGTTACCTGTTGATCGCTACTGTTTCCTCTTAAAGAAACGTTTTGAGTAAAAGGCTTACTCCATTTAATTACTGTATTTGTTGTTATATACTTTCTAGAGAATTGTAGAAATATATCTATAGGAAGTAATTTTATGAAAGCGTTTTTAGTAAAGCGTCTATCCGAAATAATTTTTGCTTAAATTTCGAGATAGCGTAATAAAATAAAAAAAGAATCAAAATGTAGTTCCATTTTTTAACCAATTTTTTTTCGCTTAATACTGGTAACATAGCGCAATTTCTCCTGTTAAATAAAATAATTTATAGTGCTTACTTAAAACGCAAAAAATATTAATTTGCAAATTTGATTTTTAAATTTTATATAATATAATTATTTAAACAAATAGGGGTCAAATTTAATTTAGTAAGTCTTAGGTGAAAGATTGGTCCTTCAGCTTTGTAGAAAAAAAACACCAAAAGACCTTCATTAAAATGTAAATATACCTCAGCAGTTAAAAGAGTAAATATTGTGCAAAAATGACCCCTTTTTAATTATTTAAACAATGATCCCCTCATATAATTTGGATACTTTTTTGAAAATATCTTTTGTACTCACCTAAACTTTGATATAAAATTTGTTCCAAACTGTACGAATTTACATTTTGATTTACATGTCTGTAGTGTAATGTTATTTTACTAGACTAAGATGCATCAGTTTTATTATACTTAATGTGTCTATTACCGTTACTCATTATTAGTATAATAGTTCTATTAGTTTCATTGAATGTTGTGTTTTAGCATGCAGTCCTATTAAACTGAAGTAACGTATCAGTATTGAATAGTCAGGTTTCTTTTAGACGCTCACGTAATGTTTTCTTTAAATTCACGTTTTTCTTTCTTCTTAATATACTGCACATTCGAGTATAATTAGTTATACATACATTGAAACTATTACAACAGTTAGAACATAGTTACTAATTTAACACTTTTGTTGTTATGGCATTATTGTATTGTATTAACAATAACCTGCTTAATGTTATTACATAGGTCTCCCCTATGGTTTACATTTTTGACTCTTCATTTTCAATTCATTAGTACCGTTTCCAAATTTTTTTTGAGATTGCCTATACTTTTGCGGCCCCAATCTTCCCGTAACAATATATGCTAGGAAATATCTAAAAATCAGTTTGGTTTTATGCAAGGCAGATCAACAACAGATGCAGTTTTCTTTATAAAGCGACCGATAGAAAAATAAAGGAATAAAGAAAAAATAGCAAACAGAGAAAGAAAACTGCGATACCTATGACTCATGCATTGTAAATGCAGGAAAATTCGTGCGGGAAACTCGTACAGAAAAAAATAGAGGAAAAGAGAGAAATAACGGACAAACACGTACGAGTATTTTCTGACTTAGGAAATTCAAGTTTTAGATGTAGATTAAATCAACTCTTTAGAGGAGCTGTTTCAAAAGTCAAGGTACATATACCTATAAAGTTTTCTATTATTGTTTATATGACATTTCTGATATCTTTTCTCAGTATATTGTTTGAAAGCAGTTATCACTTAGAACATTTTTAACTTAAGTATTATTGGCATATTATGTCAGATGAAGATATTCTCATCTTACTTTCATAAGTTTTTCGTCTTGGAAAAAAATTTAAACTGTGTACATATTGCAGTTGTTTAGCGTCTGTAGCTTGTTCTTATCATATACCATAATCGTGATTAGATCTGTTGAGACGTTTCGCAAATATTTAGTAGACAGAACTTCCAATATGCAAGAATAGTGGTTTCATGTAAATAACTATAATTTAGTTGATGTCATGAAAAACCTAAAATTGCATTTTTGTGATAGAAAAATTTATCTCACACAAACACACCTTATCGACCCGTACATTTAACAATGTTTAGTAAGATGTCTTAACTACCACATCATATGGGACATTTTAATGAGACTATCATTATCTTCTATAAAAGATTATTAACGGATAGTAATAATTATATGTAATTATATGCCTCATTAAGTATTTAAGTACTTTAACTAACAGCCTAGACTTTTCTTATTTATATTGCAGTTGTAATGGCTGTCTTGCCTTAAATTGTTTAATCAAAATTTATGACAATATTAATCAATTTATGCTGAGTTAAAAGCGATAAAAATCGTAATAGAAAACACAAGTAGCTTGATGTGGTCATTCAAGTAACCGCCAATTTTTAACGTGAAAAAAAATGAAAGAGGAAATGAAGAAAGAACAATGTGAATTTAAATATAAAACTACACTGAAGAAATAGTTGTCCATAGTTGAGGTTATGCAATGGAGAAATTGTAGCGCCAGTTCTATAGTGTAGACGGTTGAAGTCAAATTACTTACAAATACACATAGAGCAAAGAACATGCGAAATTCTGTTGAGTTCTAGATCAATCTCCAAAATAATCCTAAAACTTACTAACAATTGGATTCTCAAAATACACATTTAATACTAGAAATGGAATTATTAACCTTGCAAATAATTCATGACCAAGATTACTCCTGTGGATTTTTATATGACAGAAAATCTTAATAACTTAGCTCTGAAATTAGTTTTTAAAGATGGGTTATAATGAGGTAAGGGCAAAATTGATGCATTAAAAAGTAATAAAAGCTTTGTTACTATGTTCAAATGTATAAAAATTTTATTGTTATTTCTTTATGTAGTTCTCGCCACAGGTATATAATCAGATTGATCGAAAGTATCCATTGTTCCACATATTTAAAAAAAAAAGTGACAGATATATACTATTAAGTGGCTATTAAATTACAGTTATAATGGATTCAATGATGTCGATCGAAGGTGTTGTGACGGTGGGTGGCCTCCACAGGAATCTATGCTAGGGCCCCTGTTATTCTTATCATGCATTAAAAATGTTTCATATAGACGAACAAAAGATGTCTTTAGTAGCCTGTGGTTACAGGATCAAGGACGAATACTGAAGTCGCTAAAATATGAAAGTAAATAGTATTGAGCCCAGAGCACGCAAAATAGAATTCTATTTTGCTGACGTCACAAAATAGAATTTCATAATGGGAGAATCGACGGTTGCTAGGCAATGTGACGTCACTAAAATAGAATTCTATTTTGCGTGCTCCCACTACTGTTATGTACTAGTATAGTAGATCACAAACCCTTTTTTCGTGCGTCATTAATTTTGACGTCATGTAGGATTTTAAGAATGTCGCAAATCATTACATGACGTTTTAGTTAAATCTGACACTGACAGTTGTCAGAATATTTAATTTTATATGAACATCAATATTTATACAAATATTTGACAGAATATTAATATTTAAAATAGTTTAATGTAAAATTAAATAAATATAATATCAAATTTCACTATACAATACCCGAGTATACCAATGACATAAAATATTTATATTTACGTCGTTGACAAATTTCTAACCTAGAAATTACAATTGTCATTTTACCATATGATCGATTATTTTTGTATCAAATTATCTTTACTCGCCTCATTGATCGGTTATCTATTTAGAGTATTGTAATCGCTAACCAATTATACATCTATAAGTAGAAATCAGTTTTAATATGCAAATACCCGTCAATGAATACATAATTATCTAAGTTCAATGTTTAATAATCACAGAGGTACGTTTTTTTCTGTCACTTCCAACTGTAATGCGTTAGAGAGAATGAGAGAATTCGATAATCTGTGACGCACTGAAAAAAGGGTTTGGGACGGGCTAAAGTCTATTTGCATTTCGTGGTCTGTCAATATCAAGATACAAATATGAAAAATCCGCGTTACTATTTAAAGGAGTGCGCATAAAATATGAGAAACGGGTGAATGACTGCCTAGGCACTAGGGTGCATTAGGATGAATCCTATGCAACTTTCGTATATACATATACACCTACAGAAAAGCTGTTCAGAATTAAATATTTCCTATTGAACTGTCACTTTCTACTCAAAAATTTTTGTTTTTACCAAAAAAATTATTAAATTAACGAAGCAAAAAAAATTCATCTACTTTCCTTCTTTAAAATGACGTTTGGTGGAAGCTTTTAAACTTCATTGTATCCGAGATACAATTTTTCAAAGTTCTCCACACACACCATTTTTGGGCCATTTACTATTTTATTTGACTTTATTGAATTTATTTGACGTTTCGACTTCCACTTCGGAAATGGTTATCAAAATATCCGAAGTGGAAGTCGAAACGTCAAATAAGTTTAATTTTAACTTAAGTTGTCGCTTATTCTTGTCGTATTCCCAAAAAAAAATTAGTAAATGGCATAAGATGCCACAAGAAAAATCAATTATAGTAGAAACGGAAATCGGCCAGACTTCGCAACAAAGTGGTGGTATCTATGTTTGGTATAAATGTTTAAGAAATTCGAATAGCCGTTTTAAAGATAAGCTATTTTAACATGTACCACTAATCATTGTAAACTAATCATCTTAGAGCTTACAGTAAACACTTGCATATTAGTACAGTTAAAATAATTAAAATATAAATACTAAGAAAGACAAATTAAACTTGTTTCTACTTTTAAGGACCAAAAAAGCAAGTTGATTTGTATCATCAACCATATATTCATCAACTTTATATTTACCTATTTCGTAAAACACAAAATACAATATTGTTCAATGTTAAATGTTAAATGTCGAATATACCCCTAAAATATGTTTTTCATAAATATTATGAAACCTTCTGAGCATAAAAGAGTTTTAACCGTTGTTAAAAGACACTGAAAAGTTCTTGTACATGTTTTCTCGTCTTTGTTTCGTTCATTTTAAATTTAATACGATGTATAGAAAAATTTTCAGATAATAGAGATTTTTTCGTAGGAAGGAAAATCTCGTATAATATAGGGTGAAAAATTCCTCTATAACACTGCAAAGGGCAAATAATAGGGGTTTGTGAATTTTACGTTTGCCAGATGACGGGCTTTTTGCGGACCCTACATGCCCCAAAACAAAAGAACAAAATTGACTCGTGAGTTGAACAAGGGTTTTTGTTGCACTTTTGGAACTATATTGAATTCTTGCCACAACATAAAAGAAGGATTTCATATCAGATTTATCAGGTGTAATAAAAGAATATTGAATTTTAAATTGGAACTAAAACTACTAAAGTTTTATGGGAAAGTATTACCTACTACAAAGGGTAAATTTCTTGTGAAGTAAATTGGATATAAGGTGGGAACATTTTATGAGCTAGTCATAGTCTACGCTCTAGTTGTAATACGTTATGAGATGAAGTTTTATGCCTAAGCGAATAATACTCATATTAAAATACTTCCGTTATTTTATTTATTTTCCTATGTATTAAAATAATTTTTTCTTTTAGTCCTCTACTACATTATTTATTAAATTATTCTTTTTTCCATTTTTAAACCTAAAAATTTTAATGAACCACTTGGGTTGACATGAAATTGGGCTTACGCATAATTAACATGTCAAAGATAGAAATATCGTGACGATGTGTACTTTTGCTCTGGGGGTGAGTACCAGCCTTCAACCACGTCCAAAATAAGTCCGGAAGTGGATAAACCGACTAATTCAAAGCAACTTTTGTTCTGTAGAGTTTTTTCGCTAAGTATACTTTTTGAATTATTTGCGAGAGAATATGTTCATTTTTAACACAAAAAAAACACGTTTTTAGACGGTTTTTTGCAAATAACTCAAAAAGTAGGTATGTTATCGAAAAAAGTATTCTTAGCAAAAACATAGCTTTAAAAAAATAAAAAAAAAAAGGTGTATGCATGAAGTCTGTAGATCCAGTAGAAGCAGAGTTGTAGATAATGAAAAGTGGGTTCTTATTTGTCAAATTCCAAATCAAATATATATTTCAACGTGATATTATTTTTGTTTTTAAAAAAGTTCAAAAATATGATCAAAATAAAGTTGGTCAACTTTTTTTGGTAAAGAAATTGTGAAAATCATCCTTTAATTAGCATCCCAAATGAAATTAATCGTTATTGCTTCACAAGTTACTTTACTTATGTAGGTATTGTTTATATTATCTATAAGTTTCATCGATTCAAAATGCTAATTTAAAAAAAATGGTCTTAAAATAATTTTTTTAAATAACTTAAAAAATATTAGTGATAACAAAAATCTCTACCAAATTCTGAAAAAAAATTTCCGAATATTTTTGATTTTTTGTTTTTCTGTAAGACAAACATTGGTGATGTGGCTGTTAAAAATTTGAATATTATACTCGTGATGAGTGACTCGTTCAAGCTCTTTTAGCTACAACCCATTAAAAAATAAGCACTTTGAACTGATGAAACTTACAGATCATACAAACATTACATAAGTAAAGTAACTTGTGAAGCGGTAATGGTTAATTTTATGTGTAATGTTCATTAGAGGGTGATTTTTACGATTATGTTAGCAAAAAAAGGGATCAACTTTATTTTGAGCGTAACTTGTGTAAAAAGTTGTGATGAGTTTTCTCCGAAAAGTAGGTAGGTACTTCATTTTTTGGTTTTTCACGTTGAAATATTAGATTTGGAATTTGACGAATAAGAACCTACTTTTCATTATCCTACGACTCTGCTTCTGTCTAGAGACTGTATAAATACACCATTTTTTTTCAAGATTTTATAAGCTATATTTTTGCTAATACAGTAGAACCTCGATAACTCGGATTAATCGGGACCGAGGCCGATCCGGGTTATCGAAAATCCGGGTTAGCCGGAGAATATGGTAAAAAATAATAAAATACGGTATACTTACAGATAACCTCCATTATAATTACAATCACATGAAACACATATTATGCACAGTACACTTCTAAATTACGTACATGGGCCATTCCACGAACATACGCCTGTTTTGGATTACTTCGACAACGAATATTTTACTGTGCAACATAAGAAGTACAAAAGTAAATGCCGCTAATAATTATTCCAATAAACAATAATGTAATTTGCAATTTACTTTCGTTCTTCTTATTTTGCACAGTAAAATATTCGTTGTCGAAATAATCCAAAACAGGCGTATGTTCGTGGAATAGGGTATAGTTGTATAGAGCGGTGTTCTCGAATTGAGGACCGCTACCTGCACAGCCAAAATAAGTGCACCGAATTACGGACCGTACGAGAGATACGTGAGCTCTGTAGAGTATTGTTCATTTCTTGGTAAAAAAACTCAGTCATACTGTAGATGTACCGACACCGTATGATGCTGCAATAAATTGATTTTAAAGATTTGCCTTTATCAATCCTACCTAATGCTTCTAGTGTCTTTTTTATTGTCACTACAACATTTTTACGTTTTGTTACCATTACGTAGACAAAAAACACGCAAACACAATCTGAAGCACGATTACAGAACGGAAGTGAACAATACGACGCGACTGTACTACACACAATACGGTCACAAGGAACAATGTTGTTATTTAAGAACAGACTAAGACCATTGTTTTAAAAAATAATTTTTTAAATAGTCTTTTAGTCTATTTTAAACAATGCTAAGACAGTTTGATATAAATAAAGGAAAATGTATACAGACATGTGCCTGTTCCTTCCGATAAGCCGAGACGGTCGCTCTGCCGCCGTGTGCCATGAATCATTTTTACTATCGTATAGTTTAAATTACACAAATACACGTTATTATCTCTCAAATATTATTTTGCCTACATACATTTTTATTTGATAAAATTGTTAAATTGTTTATTTGCTAAAATGTTTGTCTAATGAAAATCGGTCCGGGTTAGCCAAACTTCCGTGTTATCGGGAGCCGACTTATCGGGGTTCCACTGTACCTATTATTCTTTACGATAAAATATATTTTTTGAGTTATTTGCGAAAAACAGTTTATAAACGTGTTTTTTTTTTTTGTTGAAAAATAAACATATTAACCTACTAGCAAATAACTCGAAAATTACTGACTTAGTGAAAAAACAGTATGGAACAGAAGTTGCTTAGAATTAGTGATTTTATTCACTTCCGAGCTTATTTTGAACGTATGTTTTTTCGCCCCCGAGAAGGGGTGGTAGTCACTCCCAGGGCAAAAGCCACACATCAGCAGAATATCACTTATTTCTTTGACATATTAGCTATGTTTATGCCAAATTTTATGTCAATACAAGCAGTTCTTAAAATTCGGAGGTTTTGCAATATTTTACCGTTAGTAAATGGACTACATCAAAAAACGAAAAGTTATATGGCCAAAACCGTCTCACCTACCAACATCTGAAATGGTAAACAATGCTATAAAAGACGGAAGGAAATGGGTGGGTCTTCTCGTTAAGCTATCAAGAAATATATCATTGCAAATGACAAAGTTGATGCCAAAAAAGTTGCATCGTTCATTAAGAAATATTTAAAAACTGCAGTTGTTACTGGATCGTTGGTGCAAATAAAGGGGAAAAGAGCGTCAGAATCTTTTAACTTAGCGTCTACCTCATCGTTCTGGATTTTCAATGAACGTTGTTCTTATTGGATCTGTTTGCTTCGTCATAATTATATTATGTCGTACCCTCTCTAGATATCATATTTTTAAATGTTTGATGATATCTGATTTGTGGTATATTTTGTACAGTTGTCAAAAATTGTATTCAGGGAAGACTAATAACTTTGAACTGTACTAAAAGTAATATAGTAATACGAATTTTTGATAAATTTTAATGACTTGATCAGCTTACATAATGATAGGGGAGCCCAAGCGGAGATTTTTGCAGTTACTCGATCGCGTCAGATTATCACATGGAGAGAAACATTGTAGGTACCCTGTAAATGTACCTTTACCATACATTGGCTCTTAATACAGGGGAGTTCGTTAAGGGGGTCCGAAAAAGTCTATCCTTAGAAAAACTCGAAATCGTCAGATTAAGATAAAGTAAATTAAGTACATGTAAAACAGTGTACAGTTGTGTCCGCGAATCTTTATCCGTGCGTCATCATTTAAAGCATACGAAATAAGTCGATGATAAGTCGGAAATTGAAATTTACTAAACGCAACAGCAAGTCACTTACTGTCACTTGCTGTTGCGTTTAGTAAATTTCAATTTCCGACTTATCATCGACTTATTTCGTATGCTTTAATGATGACGCATGGGTCACAGCACAACCCCACATAGCAATCATGATACAATAACACAAGATACGATACGGAGCGTTCCTAATTTCGTTAAAGTTGCGCATGACGTCACGTTGTGAGTAGATCCTTTAAATTTCGAATGCATTGCCATTATGATTTGGATATTTTAGCTTTTAATATCAGTTGTGAAACTTTCTAGAAGTGCTGTTTCCTTTAGTATGATTAAATATAATTATTGAAAACATATATTTTAATAATAAAAATCAATTAGAAACATGATTTTTTTATTTTTAGGCAAGATAGGTCTAATTATACAATGTGGAGGCACTTATGGAATAAAATTATTTCTATTCGTGTTTCGAAAAATTATAAAAAATGCTGATACCCGTCGATTTTGAAATAAAAATCTGCACGTTTTAAACATAAATTTAAATGTACAGGGTGATTCATGCAAGTCAAACAGAGTCTATAACCTTTATTAGAGCACCCTGTATATTTTTATATTTTAAAAGCTGCAACTAACTTTCAACTAACCTGATATCATGTAGGGTGAATTATGAATCATACAGGGTGAAATTTTGAAATTATTAAGGATGGAATCCACTCATGGAATAAAATTGTTTGTGTCCTTATTTTAAAAAATTATAAAAAGTGCTAGAACAGGTCAACTTTTAAATTCAAATGGGCGCTTTACAAACATAGATTTAAATTTACAGGGTAATTCACGCAAGTACTGCATATTCCATGATCTTTCGTTTTAATGAATCGCCTTGTATATTTTTATGTGCTTAGAAGCTACTATACAACTTTATCTCAAAAAAATGTATTGTGTAGGGTCCGTTATGAATAATACAGGGTGAAATTTTGAAATTATTCATAAATTTCGTCAAGACATTAAATACAAACCAAAAATAAATATTCTTTATACTTAGTTTAGAAAATGTATTTCTACTTTATACATTAATTAGTTTAAAAATAGTACTATTATTTAAAGTATGATAAATTATTAGATAATTTGAAAATTTTATGTAGGTATTTAATATCTTGACGAAAATTATACCTATATAATTTTAAAATTTCATCTTGTATTATTCATAATTATTGGTCCTATATAATACATTTTTTTGTGATGAGGTTATTTAGCAAATTCCAAAAACATAAAAATATACAAGGTGTCTCATTACAATTAAAGATTATGGACTATGGTAGACTTGTGTGAATCACCCCGTATATTTAAATTTATATTTAAACAGAGCAAATTTGAATTTAAAAGTTGACATATCCTAGCGTTTTTTATTATTTTCTAAAATAAGGACACAATCCATACACTATTATTTTTAATACACCATACATGATATGGGTCGTTGAAATCAGGTTGTTAAGTAGCTTTTAATAATATAAAAATATATAGGGTATTCCATTAAAAATAAAGCTTATAAACTATATTAGGCTTGCGTGAATCACCCTGTACATTCAAATTTAGGTTTAAAAAGCTTACATTTATATAAAAAAAATGAACTGTTTTTTTTTAAATTAAAAAAAAAGGACAGAAATAATTTTATTCCATAAGTGCCTTATGTTTTATCACTTACGTTCTTTTATCTTATTCATTAAATTTAATTATCACACGACTATTCAAATATAACTATGAATATAATATTTTTAATAAAAGTATAACAACTTATAAGTAAAATTCACCTTAAACACAAAAATAAACACTATTTACTATACGGCAACACTGAATATAATGCTGTTCTACTCACAGAGTGACGTAGCTACGTAAGCCCCTCCCACCTGCTCCATGTCATATCTTCAGAGTTATTGTATCATGCATAGCAATGTAACAGGGATATTCAAGGTCAACGCACGTTTGCTAGTTCGCTCCCTGGCACGGGATGGCACTACTATAGTCTGTTCGCTAAACTCAGACGCAACTTTCTAGATATTTTAGTCGGTAATTTTGCCAATTTTAGTAAAATTGGCAAAAAATAATTACTAAATAGTTAATAATCACTAAATAGTTAGTAATTTCGCCAATTTTTGCAAAATTGGCAAAAAACAAAAAAATTATCGACTAAAATATGTTGCCAGTTGCGTCTGAGTTTAGCGAACAGACTATAGTCTCATTTCTGCAGGTTTCTGCACGTTGTTCGTAAGCTCGTTCTGTCCTGTCGTCAGTTTTCATTTCCTTGAGAAAAATACGACGCCATATTTATTTGTTTTATTTTTTCATAAATAGCGTTTAAATAGTGCATCCAACAACAAAAAGTGTAAAGTGAATTACAGCAGTTGTGTTTTATTCCAAATGTATACAATTTTGGTGTGGTTTAAACTGATGAATAAATAATATTGTGTAAATATAATTATGTGTAATAAGGTAGTTGTGTTTTAAGTTTTTACATTGATAATTGATAACAAACATATTTTATGAACATACATATAAACATTTTTATAAATAAAGATTGTATTCTATGTTTTATTCTTTAATTTTTTTAACCACTTTGGCATTTTAATGTAATGGAAAATAAATATAACCTCAAAATAACACAAGAAAATCCAAATAGTATACGAATTATAAACGTTGATTGATAAATACGTACAGGTATATTTTTATCAATCAACGATATAAATATTATCGTATAGGATAAGGATTTTGTTTTCTCTTGTTATTTTAAGGTTATATTAATTATCCCTTACATTAAAATGAGTTCTCAATCCCAGTTAGTTTTACAGGTCTTTTGAATTTACCGCCATATTAGTTACGCTCCCGACCACTGGCTGATGCGACAATCGTCGTTTCACTCGTTAAGGAAGCTCTCAGACCAAATGCAACACATACAATAAAATTCATACGTAAAATGTTGCACAGTTCATAATAGCGTACATCTGTTTATACTCAACAGAGATAACGTCCCATAACACATTTTATCATTATGTAGAATACAGGAGCGTGCCAATTTTGGAACTTCCGAATATCAATCAGTATTTGAAATGTCTTCAAGCGAAAAAGATGTTATTGTAGCTTGGCAATTTTTAAGAAGATGTCAGAGAAAAGAAAGAAAAATGCGTCGATGACGCACCCACTGAATGCATTTAACATTATTCATAGTCCAGCAATTGTTTTACATGAACAGACATGAACATTTTTGCTAGGAGTGTTTTTTTTTATAAAATTACTTACTTTTTGAGTTATTTGCAAGAAACCGTATAAAAATGTGTTTTTTTTAATGAACATATTTACTCTCAAAAACTCGACACGTTTTAACTTAGTGAAAAAATGCTATAGAACAAAAATTGCTTAAAATTACGTAGTTTATCCATTTCCGGCCTTATTTTGAACGTATAATTTTCACCCTCGGGAAGGGATGAAACTTGCCCCACATGCTACCTACTTACATATGTCTATGAGAGATTTTCATGTTATTTTAAAGGGTTCTTTACAAATTTATACGTTTTGCAATATTTTACCGTCAGCATTAACTTTAAAAATATCACAAATTTTTATTTATATAAAAATTGTTTTTTTATATATTATTAAAGAAAGAAATATGAAAATAAACATGGAGAAAACAAAGATAATGGTCATGGGAAATGAGGATAAACAAGTAAATATAGAGATAAATAACCAGAAATTATAACAAGTAACAACATATAAATACCTGGGTGTGAAAATATAAAATGGAGGAAGATCAGAAGAAGAAGTCAACGAAAGGATAACCATGCCGTTCAGAATCTACTACAGCTTAAACAGAGCATTCATTGGAAAAAAGGAGTAAGCAGCACTTGCACGGAACACGGAACACGGAACACGGAACTTGCATTGCTAGGTGGGGGTGTGCTGTGGCACGGGTAAAGATTCGCGGACTCAACTGTAGGTATATTTAAAAAAATCTGACGAAAGGCTTCACAAATGGGCGAGTGACAAGTTTCACAAAAAAGCGAATATTTCGCGAAATAAACATCAGATCGAAAAACTTAAAAATACGTGTTCAATATTTTTCAAAAATCTGTCGAATGATACCAAATACCACCCCCATGGAGAGGGGTGGGGGTTAAATTAAATTTTAAATGCGAACCCCGCGATATTTCGCGAAATGAACATCAGATTGAAAAACTGTAAAATACACGTATTCAATATTTTTGAAAAATCTATCGAATGCCACCAAACACGACCCCCGCGGACGTGGGCTGGGGAGTTAATTTAAAATCATAAATCGGAGCCCCAATTTTTATTGCAGATTTGTATTCTTTACGTAAAAATAAGCAACTTTTGTTCGAGACATTTTTTCGAGTTATGGATAGATGGCTCCACTTTATGGAAAACTCAACTTAACTTTTTTTTTGTTTTAGGACTTACTCTTCACAACCCAATAGGTCCCCATAATGCTCAAGTGACTGCACATTTAGCATACTTTCCTCCCCTACTATAAAGTAATAATGACTAGTATCAAATGCAAAAGCGCATCAATCTTTCACCTTTAACAATCTAAGATATATTCATAACATTCTCTTGCTTGCATGCCAATAGACAGGCAGACTTAGAAAAGCCCATCAATAATGCTAATCTAAATTATCCACTTACTTAGAAATAACGACCAGACGCCGCATTATGGACTGGTTGGTGTAGTCTGGGGTTTTATCAAGTTTAACGGGAACATCATAAGAAAACCGACAGCCAACATATCTTCATAAAATTAATATCTACATTTGTCGAAGTGCATTTTATTATGAAGATATGATATATCTGCGAAATAACCTACCGGGCTCAGCTGGGCTTTTTACTGGGATTTTATTTCGTCTTTATGACTCAAGCCATGTAATTTATAGAAGTTTTATATTTATGTAGATTTGCTGCTCGAGAAAGATAAAGGGTATTTACTTCTAATTTTAAAATAAAGTTTTGAGCAGACATACATAAATAAAATCAGTGAAGTAAAAATAAATTCACAAGTTCATTTAAATGAAATGTTATTGAGTTTTGTTATTTTTTTTAATTTCTGTTTACATAAAATTTGTTTGCTAAATAAACCAAATATATATGAAAATTAAATCTACTCAGGTTTCCAGGTTGAACCGCGTCGTTGGTTTCTAGGTTCAGCTTTCGACGTTCCCTCTTACGTCATCTCCAGTGTTTTAGGGGTCTCAGTCTACTGAGGCTCCACTCTGCGCTACTCATTACAATACTGTTGTTATCAGTGGGGGGAAATTCATTTTTCATAGGGGGCAAAAAACTAGTAACCTACGATACGCAGCTGACACACTTATACTAGCAACGAATCAAGTCCAAACGATTATTATCACCGAACGACTAAGCTGGATCTTCTTCTTCAAGTACCATCTTCGTTCCGAAGGTTGGCGATCATCAGGGCTATACGTATTTTCGAAACTGCTGACCGAAACAATTCGTTGTTGCTACAGCTATACCATTCCCGTAGATTCTTTAGCCAGGAGTTTCGTCTCCTTCCTATGGACCTTTTTCCTGCTATCTTCCCCTGCATAATTATTCGAAGCAGTTCATATCTTTCGTCTCTTGTAATGCGTCCCAAGTATTGCACTTTTCGTTTTTTGATCGTAAATATGACTTCCTTTTCTGTATTCATTCTTCTCAAGACCTCGACGTTTGTGACTCTCTCCGTCCAAGATATTCTCAAGATTCTGCGATACATCCACAGTTCAAATGCCTCTAATTTTTTGGTATCAATCTTTTTCAGCGTCCATGACTCCATTCCGTAGAACAGCACAGAAAGTACGTAACATCTCATCAGGCGAAGTTTCGTTTCAAGGCTCAAATCTCTTCCACAGAACACTCATTTTAGTGAATATGGATCTGGCTTTTTCTATTCTTATTTTGATTTCTGCTGAGCTATCGTTGTCTTCATTTATTAAAGTGCCTAAATATAAATGTGTAAATTATGTAAATATAAATTTTGGACATTTCGTGTTGATTTCGATATTACCATAAATTTAGTTTTCTTTATGTTCAAAGATAGTCCATATTCTTCGCTGCAGTCTGCTATCTTATTCACCAATCTCTGTAGCTCTTCAAGTGTTTCTGCGATCAGAACGGTGTCGTCGGCAAATATCAGATTGTTTAATCTAACACCATTTATTTTAATACCTATGGAGTGCTCAGAGAGTGTTCTATTCATTACGTCTTCGGAATAGAGATTAAACAGGGTTGGTGACAGTATACACCCTTGTATCACACCTCGCTTTATTTCAATTTCTTCAGTTGTATTATTCTCTACTCTCACTACTGCTTTCTAATTGTAGTACATATTTGCTATTAGTCTGATATCTCGTTTATCTAAATTCTTTTCTGCCAGGAGTCTGATTATATGATCATGCCGCACTTTATCAAAGGCCTTGTTATAATCTATGAAACACATGAATACATCTTAATTTATGTCAAGACATCTTTGACACATAACGTTCAGTGCAAACAACGCCTCTCTTGTTCCGAGTCCATTTCGGAATCCAAACTGGGTATCATTGATGTCCATTTCCAGTTTTCTGTGTACTCTAGTGTGTATAATTTTCAGGAATATTTTCAGTACATGGCTCATCAAACTGATTGTACGGTAATCACTACAGTTCGACAAAAATGGTAGGAACAGAAATTATTCCAAATAAATTTTAATTACAATTATTACAATTTCTTTTAAACAATTTTTTTCGTGCGGTCGACATTTTCCGTGTTAATAACTGTACTTACAGAAGACGCCTATATTTTTACTCTGATATTGTTGCATGTTATTTTTTTGTATTGTAAAACTATACAAATTTTTTTAACCACGTAAACTCCTATATTTTGGCTATCTGTGGGCAAATTTTCAGCCAAATCGAACGACGTTTATTTTGGAAATGGAGGAAAAACGGTATTTTAATGTTTTCTAAACTAAAATTTGATCAAACACTTGTTTTGAATCAAAATAATTTGTTAATATGACTTATAATGACATTTTGAGTCCCTTCTATTAAAACATTATTTTTTCTATTGATACTTTACGATAAAAAATGATACTTTGAGAAAAAAGAAGAAGAAGAAGAAGAAGAAGAAGAAGAAGAAGAAGACGGTGCGATCTTAAATGTCTTATGTTTACGTTCCGCAGAAGCTATACACCAATTCTCAGACACATCGAAGATCCAAAAATTTTTATCTGAGTGATTTGACATAAAATGTATCTACCTATGTAAATACCATTACCTAGGAATATCGCACAACAAATATGTAACGTATAATCGATGACTATGTTTAACGATGTTGTATACACCAGCAAATTCGTATCATAGTGAAATATTAAAATGTCAGTTGATGACAGTATTAAATTCGCACAACTTTTTATTCCGAAACCCCTTAACATGAACAGCAAGCCATCTAGCGTGCTGGGAATATATTGATTTCAATTAATTATGAATGGACACCTGCTATGACGCAGACAACTTTATTTCATCCATTACTGTTTTATATTTCTTAAACGATCATGTCGTTTTTACCAATTCCATATTTATCTCTATAATTTCGGAATTATAATAGATAGTTATGGAATAAGCTTTTCTTTCATATATATTCTTTTTTGATACATTTTTGATTGCTAGTCATTTGGCATCTAAATTGTGTTGATTGTTATATTGGGAATCCAATATAAATAAAGACATTCTATTATAGATGCTATGAACGATATTAGTGTATACATACACATATAGTAAAATACTATATTATGCAACGAGCATTTAATGACGGTCATTATGATGCGAGTATGACGGATACGGCCATTCATGTTGTATAGACGACAAGCATCATAATGACAATTAAATACAAGTTGAATATAAGATTTTTTCTATAATCATTCACAGTCGCTTATATTTTATTGCGTTTTAACAACTATTTGTATTTTACCGTTAGTTATTCGGATAAACTACACTCGTTGGCACAAGCGCCTTGCATTTATTTACCATTGTAAACATAACTTTTATTTGTTATTGGTTGACTTTTTTCACAATACAGACAGTCAGCGCAACCCTACTAGATACATGGGTAGGTACCTTATTGTAATTATGTGGACCATAAGTTGTTCTAAGCACATGAAACACATTCCTCATAGAACGCCTAATTTCGTAATACAGCTAAATACTTTCTAGACGCTGTGTTAGGCTAAGTCTTTTCAAGATGAACTGTCAAACAATATTGAATAAAAATGCAACGTCAGGTGATACGCTTCATGAACGATTTCCCATCAAATCCCACCAAAAAAAGTATCTCTAAATGAATCACCCTTTAGTAAGTAACTGTCATTATTAAAAACCTAGCTGGTTTCAAAAACATCTCTTTATTTAGATTTGCGGAAAAGCGCTGAACGTTACTTCTTAATTAAAAATCTCATCAAAAGAATTAAATACGAAAGTTTTTTATTTAAGAAATCTTGTATTACACCTTTAAACTGAATAGAAATTCATGCAGATACGAAACTACCCAAACGGTTTTCCATAAATTTTTCTCCTAACAATTAGTTCACTAGAATTTTTAAAAGCTTTTCTTTAGTTCAATCGTTTGTGTTAAATCTTTAGACGTTAATTTGACTGCCTTTTCTTCAATGCAAATGAATGAAAATTTGCGGACATATGCATTCGCGGGAACAATACACGAATAGTCAATAATTTTTTTTTTATATTTATTAATTGTTTAAATAAAAAAAACCAATTTAATGGAAAATGCTTAAATTCTCATACATAATTTCACTTTTGACGTTAATTGTTTACGTTATGCTTCATAAACAATATTGTTTCAAATTTTTTGCCGATTTCGACTACTTTTCATGTTTGTACATCATGTTTATAAACATCCTAAGCGGCGACGATTTTGAACGCTGATATCTTTGTTTATAACATCGGCGCTTATTCGTGTCAAATTTCAATACGATACGAAACAAAACTTCAACCAAAACTCGAATTCAAAAAATTCGTGTTTTTAACGTAGTCATAAAAACCACCGGTAGTGACGTTTCCTGCTACAATTAACATTAGAATTCGTAATTCGCGAGAAATTAACAGGATCTAACCGTGCAATAGTAAAGCGTTATAAGAGATGGAAAGACTGCGAAAACTGTAATAGGTGTAAATAATGATTTTGATTTAAGAAATGTATAAAGAAATTACAGAAAATGTACAATGTATGTATAAAATGCAGTGGCGGCTCGTCAGGGTCGGCAGTGCCGACCCACACATTTATGGACACATTATAGATTTTTTAAATATTTAATTTAATCGGAGTTGATTATATTCGTTTCTGTGAGATAAAAAATATATCTGTGAGATAATACAGACTAAATTTTATTCATTGTTTTTAAAAGACTTCGATCCCGATACGTTAGTTAAGTGATCCCTGTGCGCTGTGCGTAAGACACTTTTCAAATTAATGATCCTATAGCCATGCACCCGCACCCGATTGCGATTGTGTGAATTCTTATTATAAAGCCCGGCACGGCATGCCGTCCCCAGATCGAGGATTTGCTATATAATAAGAAGCTATGGAATATTAGCCGATAGGCAACCAATTATACATTCTCCGTACTTACTTGAATGCAAAGTACGGCAGCGGGTACCTCTGCCAAGGCCGAGCGGTGATCTGCAAACGGCAGAAACTCACGTACGTAGCCACGTATTGCCTTGCTGGCGCGCCCGGGATAATTATGAAATAGGTAAGTAGTTTTACGTTGTTTAATTATTATTATTATTATTGATATTGATATTGTAATTCTTTTAAGTTGTTAGGAATTACCATTTATAGGACAGGATGTATCGAAGCATTCGTTAAATCAAGTTAATTATAGAGAACAAATAAAATTGTTTAACAAATACGATCTGGAATTTTCTAATTTATTTTCCGACTCGAAGAATATACCGGCGTACCTAAAACAGCGCAGAATGAAAGAATCAATTAGTAGTTACATTTTGATCCTTTTCGGTAGAAGTAGACGAAACTACTGATAGAGGTAACATGTCATTCACAAGTATCAATAATTGTTCTTCGATAGGCGTTACGTCTAAATTTATGAGAGGTTGTTAGGTTTTCAGACGTGAGTAGCCATAAGACAGAATATATTTTTGGTGTTTTAATTAAAGGATAGATTAAATTTTTTGATATCAAAAATAAATTGTTAAGGCAAATTTATGACCGGGCTGTCTTGATGTCCAGTGAATTGTATGGTCTCCGGACAAAAGTTAAAACAATTGCACCAGGCAAAACTATTATTTACTCACTGTTATAAGTCATTGACCTCTTTGACTATTCAAAATTTAAAAGTTACGCCAAAGAATTTTCAAAATATCTATTAGACAAGTTCATTAAAAATTATCCATCATTTTATCAAGAAAATGAATTATCAAGAAAATGAATTAACAGTTTTATATTCTGATCCAAATATTTTCGGAAGGTGGGATAAGTTACAGACTATGTATAATTTTATATACTGCAATTCATTAGGTACAACAAACTGTTCCCGAAATTAATAAATTATTGTGCTCAAATGTGGGCAAATTCTGTCTCAAATGAACGGGATTTCTCTTGTGTCAAAAGAGTCAAAACGTATTGTCGAAACACCATGAAACAGGAGAGAATGTCAAACTTGTCTCAAATGTCGATAGAAAAAAACTTTTAAAATCCCTCCAAAACAATAATAAATTTTACAATTACATACATTATAACCCATTTTGCTACTTCGAAACAACATAGACTAGAGTTAATTTATAAACAGGTGTAGTTTCTAAATTTATAGGAAAAAAACAAAAAAAAAACAAAAAAAAAATAAAAAAAAACAAAAACCAAAGAGCTTCTATGAAATTGAAGCCTTTGGAGACAAAACCTTGCCGACCCTGTCCCTAAAGCCAAGAGCCGCCACTGATAAAATGTTGAAATAAATGCAAAAAATGTGTCTATCATATACATCCTTTTTTTGACGATATATTTTAATGTTTCAAAAGTGTAAGACTAAAAAGTAAAAAATAAAATATGAAAAAAATTTTTTTGAGAAACGCTTTTCTTTAGTTACGAGTGACTAAAATTAAAAATAAAAAAATAATAAAAAATTTTAATTATTTAAAATTAGAAACGTTAGTAAAATCATTTTTAGGTAAAATTGTGGCTTATTTAACATTTGAATATACTTGATTATAAAAATGCCACAAGAAAATAGCTTCAGAACAAAATTAAAAATATTATAAAAAATCAACTAAAAAGCAAAAAATAAAAAAAAAAATCAAACTCGAAGGATTATTCGAAAAAAAAACTGTTAGACAAATTAAATATACGAAAATCTCACACATTCGTTAAAATATTGAAAAAATCTAACACATTAGTTAAAGAAAAGCGTGGGTAAATGTACGGTAAACCTTTTGCTAAGTTCTATTTTGATTAATTATTTTAAGTCATTACAGTGGTTCTCCTTCTTTTGTCTCGACGTGGTTCCATTATTTAATATATAAGATCTTGGTTTATAATATTCATCGTCTTCTTCAGTCCTATTCTGCGCTTAAGACATCGTAAAAACCATTCTGCGACATTTAACAACCATCTAATTTAACTGGCTTGCAAATTTTAGGTCGTTCCTGAAGTTTCGGTGCGCTTTATTAAGTTTTTCGTCCTGAAAAACACCTGGGTCCGTTTCTTTTCGCAAGGCACTTCGTATAACTCTGTTACTGGGAGATTGTTTCTTTATTAAATGATCGTTAAATGATCGAGCCTGGAAAGGGTATACATCCAAAAAGTTTGAAACCAAGGAAGGATTACGACAAGGAGACCCACTATCAACAACTGCATTCCATCTAACATTAAAGGGAATAATCAGGAAAAGCAGAATAAACATGCAAGAAACGATATTTAAAAACGGCCACCAATGCATAGCATTTGCAGATGATCTGACATTATTAGCAACAAGCAAGAGAGAACTACAAAAGTTAATGAAAAACATAATAACAGAAGCCAAAAATTGGGACTTTAAATAAATGAAGAAAAGACAAAGTATATGATAATGGGAGAGATAAAAAAAATAACATCATAGTACAAATAAATGGAGAAAAATATGCTCGTACAAAAGAGCCAAAGAAATTAATTACCTGGGAGCCAAATAAGATGAAAATGATAATGAGGAAGGGGAGGTCAAGGCAAGAATAGCTAAAGGAAATAAAAAGTATGGAGCATTACGCACATTAATGAAATCCAAATACGTATCAAGAAAAACAAAAATCAGAATTTATAAGACTGTTATCAGACCTACAGTAGCATACGCATGCGAAACATGGGTGCTGAAAAAGTCAGAAACAGACCTTTTAGGAAGATGGGAGAGAAAAATGCAAAGAGCAATATAATATGGAGGTGTGAAAATAGAAGGTCACTGGAGAAGAAGAACCAATAAAGAATTGAACGAACTATATAAAGAGCCAACGATCACGACGACGATCAAAGCACAGAGAATACAATATTTGGGGCACATCGAGAGAATGGGAAGTAAAAGAATGTCAAAAAGGGTACTCTCACCAAGACCAATACAAAAGAGAAGGAAAGGCAGGCCAAGGAAAAGATGGAAGGACAGTGTGTACGAAGAACTGAAGAAAAGTAACATTGAGAGATAGAAAGAACTAGCATTGGACGGAAGGAACTCGAGGGTGGTGGTGAAGGAGTGTATAAAAAGACTGAAATGTAATTACATAAAATTTATAAGACTAAAATAAAATGTAATTAGAAATGTAAACATTTTTGCCCTAAGCTTACAAGGCCTGTTGAGCTTAATAAATAAATAAATAAACGTATTTTTATTATTTAATATATATAACATCTTGGTTTACAATATTCATCATCCCCTTCGGTCCTATTCTGCGCTCAAGACATCGTAAAAACCATTCTGCGACATTTAACAACCATCTAATTTAACTGGCTTGCAAATTTTAGGTCGTTCCTGAAGTTTCGGTGCGCTTTATTAAGTTTTTCGTCCTGAAAAACACCTGGGTCCGTTTCTTTTCGCAAGGCGCTTCTTATAATGCCGTTACTGAGAGTTTCTTTATTAAATGATCGTTCTTCGGTAATAAGTTAATTAGTAGCCTTGCTTTATTGTCGAAACTTGATTGGCGTGTTTCAATTGATGAATTTTTTTGGATTCGGTGATCCATTTATGTTCGGATGAATTAGAGCAGATAATTATCTTTATTAAACGACAATAGAAAAGGAAAAGGCAAATTATTTTATTAAAAATTACTAATAAAGATTTAACATTTCCATTATCTTAATATTCCTCATTTAATAACAGTTCTTAATTCTTTCTATATTATGCCTCTCACAATTTACAGATTTCAACAGTAATCTCTTATTTTTTTATAAATTTCCTGATACATATGCAACCAACCATATTTCAAAATTTCATTTATTTATTTTTTTTTTAAATAAATTCTCAGCCATAAATATTTAATTAATTTTACTCCAATATCTTAACATTTATCAATATTCCTAATATTCAAATCATAATTTTCAATAGCTCAATATGCAGCTTAAAAAGTTTTTACATTCAGGTTTCTACAATCAAAGAAAATAAATTTTTTTATTTTTCTTTTAAGACACTTACATATCTTTTAACGATATTTTCCTCTTTAATTTCATCTCTCATTTCATTCTATACTTCACACAATTTACAGATACTATTACTATTTTCTTATTCTATCAATAATTAGTTTCCTTAGTTTCCTGTACCATATGCAACCAACCATGCTTTCAATATCTTTGGCCTTTTAAATTTTAAATACTCTTAGACAATTCCAACAATATCCATTCATCACAATATCATAACTACTTAATTAAATTTAATTCTTCCACTCATTTAATTTTGAAAAACAGTTTATGACATCACATATTGTTGGAGCAGATTTTTGTTTTTAAATTCAGTTTGTACTAAGGAATGTATTACCTTAATTTCAAATTAGAACTCACATTAAACTTTTTAATACCTGCATTTTTCAATATACCAATTAAAACTAAATATTAATCTCTTTGTTAAAAATTTTTTCGGTTGACAGATGAAAAATCCACCTAACTTCCTTTGACATCTTGTCATACATTTCTGGCACCAAACTGTCTAATCAGTTGGTTCGTAACGTCTCACCTGAACACAAGTACTTACCTTGTGCAATTTTCGAGCAAGGATGAAATACATTCACATGTGATCTTTAAATCTAAGACATCGACTTAATGTCGACCACTTTTTAATAGAGAATGTAACAATAATGTATTTTAGAGGTTTTTATACCTACTGAAGTGGCTAGTTACAATTACTTGTACACTGGACGTAAGTAACCACATTTTCTTAAATTTTTTCAACTGTCAAAATTTCACCCTTTTTCTTTTTAATCTTAGTGGTTTACTTATTTCCAGGTTTACACTGATGATGATCAGTCTGACCGAAAACGTTTTGTACTTCCACTCCTTCGTGGATAAATTTTAAGGATTTTTTAATAATCAATTCATATGCCTACATAAAACAGAAGTGTTTACTTCATTCCACGTTGATTTAATAGTAAGTGACTGCTCGATCGTAAAAATATATTAATTCAAGTGAACTTTAATTTCACTGATCTGGGGGTAAACATCCATCATAGAAAAATATCGAATCCAAGAATATTCAGATCAGAATCAACAATTGAAGAGGGAGTATACGCTGTGAGCTTCGCTGGTGTCGCTCCTGGCGGATTACTAATCAACTTTCACTGGTAATTTTTAAATTTATTATTTAATTGTTATCGCTTAATATTTACAACGCAAAAAAGTAATTAAATTATAATCGATTTTTTTAAGATTTTGCTAATCATTTTGACGTTCTATTGATAAAATATGAATTTCTTACTTCGGATACTTTCACAATTATCGTATAGATGGCGGTAAGATTAATATATTAATTTATAATCAGATATTACGGAACATTAAAAAAACTTAAATTCAGTATTTAAAACGTATTGTATATTTAAGGTAAAAATATATAACACAGCTTTGACAAACTAATACTTTTTATAATTAATGTTTTTAATTTTAATTTTAAATTAATCACTTTGACATTTATGTCAAATTTCCAGTAATCGTTTACAGACTTGTCACTACTGGCGCTCGGGAATTTGTAAATATCCCTTCTACGTACGAGCTCACAGCGTATAGGAAGGTTAAATAGCAACAATATTTTGTTGGTTTGCACGTAGTACGTAAAGATTACCATTTAACAAAAATGTTTCATGTCAAAAATACTAAGCAGTAATCTTTATGCCACAGTTCTTACTCAATCTAAAGAATAGAGAGAACATAAGCTAGTTCATAATACGTTGTTATCCTTATGTTGCCATCCTTACGTTGTCATCTCTACGGCAGCTTTTGTCTTTCCTTCTTTCCTTGATGTTGTTTATGCCCTATTCGTCGTGTGCAAGTACTTGGAGGCGATACGAGAAACGATCATGCGCGAATAGCGGAGAAATCTTGCAACTTTTTTAAACAAATCATATTGTCAATTGAAATTGTCAAATTGAGGTATATTTCATACTTACTGTCATTGAAGAAGAAAATATTATGTTGCTCCACAATATTGATATGATCTGCAATTATTATATAAAAGTAAATTTATTTAATTGTATTTTGCTTGTAGTACTGCATTTTAATAATTAATTTTACTTATTACATATACAGTGGAACCCCGATAAGTCGGCCCCCGATAACCCGGAAGTCCGGCTAACCCGAACCGATTTTCATCAGATAAACATTTTGATTTTCAATATTTTGTATTTCCAATCAAAATAGTTAATTATCAGACAAATCTTTCAACAATAAAAATGTATGTAATATAATATTTGAGAGATAATGTGTATGTGTGTAATTTGAAATATACGATATTAAAAATGACTCATTAATATCGACAACAAGCAGATTGAAAATGTGGAGAACTTCACGTACCTTGGAAGTGTCATAACAGAAAGCGGAGGTACAGAAGACGATATTCGTATGAGGATACGAAAAGCTCAACAAGCTTTCAGCATGCTTAACCCTGTTTGGAGGTCTGGAGAATATACTACAAGGACAAAGATCCGAATATTCCAGTCAAATGTTATGTCTGTTCTACTCTATGGATGTGAAACCTGGAAAGTGACAAAATACCTTACAGACAAATTGCAGGTCTTTGTTAACAAATGTCTACGAAGAATTGTTCGTATTTTCTGGCCAAACACCATCAGAAACGAAGATCTGCTACACCTGACCCAACAAAAGAGGGTAGAAAATGAAATCAAATACAGAAAGTGGGGGTGGATAGGTCACACACTCCGAAAAGATAGTTCCAGTATTGCAAAAAATGCCCTAGAGTGGAATCCCCAAGGAAAGAGAAAAAGAGGTCGCCCAGCACAAACTTGGAGAAGATCCATCATGGACGAGATAAGAAGTCAAGGAAAGTCTTGGAATGAGGTGAAGGCCCTAGCGCAAAATAGAACCCGATGGCGCGTTTTCACTGAAGCTCTATGCTCCACTTAGGAGTTCAAGAACATTATATATATATATATATATATATATATATATATATATATATATATATATATATATATATATATAAAGAAAGTCAAAGTCATATATATATATATATATATATATATATATATATATATATATATATAAATGACTCATAGCACACGCCGCAGAAACAACAGCCACCTGTCTGTAGTATCTATTCCTTTTTATTTCAAACTGTCAGCATTGTTTAGGAAAGACTATTTAAAAAATTCTTTTATAAACAATGGTCTTTAGTATTGTGTGTCTTGTATTGTTCACTTCCATTTGCTTACGTTTGGGTTTGGTGTTTTTTTTAGTAATTTTAATGAGTAGGTACTGTGCATATTTATAAATATATTTCATGTTATTTCAATTCTAACGGAGTTTATCTGTAAGTATACCGTATTTTATTAATTTTTACCATATTCTCCGGCTATCTCGGATTTTCGATAACCCGGATCGGTCGCGGTCCCGATTAATCCGAGTTATCGAGGTTCCACTGTAATTGTTTACCTTTTAATAACATAACCTCAATATTACTTTTTCTTCTTATAATTTTTTTTGGGCTATGGTCTTGACAAGTGTCCAGCAACCAGGACTAATATAATTGGTCAATATAATTATTAAAAGTGCGAAAAATGTTGCTGAGCTATGAAACCAGATGTCGCTTTTCCGAACTTGCACGGTCCCAATAGGTATGTGTATTTTTATGATACGAGACTTCTGGATATTTAAAGTTATCATCTATCATCCGAAACGTATATTCTACAGTTTTTGGTAAGTTATTAGAGGGCCTAAGGAATTTTTTCCCTAAATATCTTTTTCATATAAACCACAAAATTGGCAAATGTAATTTTTTATTTGACTTCCAAATTGGAAGTAGTTTTCAAAATACAATGTTTTACCTGCTGTGGTGTGACCTAAGTAGTTCTTCACCCAGTACAGTCCCAACGGTTCCAAGCCAGGAAAAAAGAAGAGGGATAGAGAAGTAACACCTCTATAAATGAGCAAAGTTTTTGAGTAAGCAGCTGGTACGCTGATATCACGTTGTGGGGGCCCCTTGTCTAGGGTTACAGACGAAGATCAACGGCGGATGGAGCCAATGAGGTTCTACCCAGTGGTACTGAAGGCGGACGAACATTAAAGGGAAGACCGATTTCTAAAGTCCTGAAAGCCAATCGGTGTATGGAAAGAACACCCTGAGAAAAATTTACCCGGCCCAGTAGGTAGGGGGTTTAGACATTGGACCTGCAGACCAACACTTATAAAAAGATTATGGCAACGAATCCCAGAATACACGAAATGTCGGATGAAACACTTGGACGATGACCACGGAGACGAAACTGGACCAAGAAGATCTGAAATTATTCATGACAAAGAGATTAACACAAGAATACGAACGATGGGGTCTAAAGTTTAACCCAACAAACACGAAATACATGTGCAAGGCAAGGAAATTTCTTCATGTTCCGAATATATCTATTTGGGAGCAAAGATAAAAAGAAATGGACGCACTGAAACAGAGATCGAAGAAAACAAAGAAAGAAAACGAATTATAAGAGGGAAGAAAATAATAAGTGCACTAAACTCACTACTATCGTCAAAAATATCCTTAAACAGAAAAAAAATACAACTATATAAAAATATTTTTAATAACGTTGTACTTTATAGATGCGAAACCTGGCAGCTCATCAAGAAAAAGAAACCAAACTTCTTCTGGAAATTGATTTTTGGCGCAGATTAGCAGGTATATCCAGAATAATGGACATAATAAATGAAAGAATAAGAAAAATCAGTGACACAACAACTACCATCGTAGAAGAAATACGTCAAAGACAGCATAGTTGGTAAGGACATGTACAGGTAATGACAGACCATCTCCTATCGAAATTAATATTGGATTGGCAGCCACCTGAGCAAAGAAATACGGGAAGACTGAAAACAACATGGCTTGGTGGAGTCCAAAAGGCAATGTGTGTGAGAGAGAGAGAGATATTTTAGAGAGAATGTTTTTATCGTTAACATAAATATAGAGTCATACATTTATTAAATAGAGTCTGAACCAGCCCATCTCCAACTCGTACTTGCGCTTCTGTGTGAGTCACCTATCTATCTAATCAGCCCTAAACATCCATCCTTGGATAATAGGCCTCCTCTTCCTTCTTCCATGCCTCGCTGTCTTGGGAAATTTGCATCCATTTTGACCCAGTGTGTTTCTTCAGGTCATCTGACCATCGCATCTGTGGCCTTCCCCTTTTTCGTTTGTGGCTCCACGGTCTCCAATGTATAATCATCTTAGTCCATCTTTCATCCTTCTGCCGTAGGGTGTGTCCGGCGAACTTCCATTTAAGCTTTGCTACTTGGGTAGAGACATCTTTCACTTTTGTTTTGTTACGGATCCATTCGTTTCTTTTCCGATCTGATAGTTTAATGTTCAGCATTTGTCTTTCCATGGATCTTTCTGTCTTTGCTATTTTTTCCATATTTTCTTTTGTAAACGTCCATGTCTGAGAGCCGTATATTAGAACAGGGAGAATACATTGATTGAAGACTCTTGTTTTTAGATATTGCGGGTATTTTCTGTTCTTTAGAATATAAGACAGTTTTCCGAATGATGCCCAGGCCAATCTTATTCTTCTCTTTCTGGCATAATTTTATATTCATCTTCTCTTTGTGTGAGTCATAGTGGCTTAATTTTATCAATTTCCTGGGTATACGAAATTCTTGCATAATTAAGTATTTTTATCTCTGTTTATGTTGTCACAGACTCTTTTTATATGTTAATTCACTGTACTATTTTTTCTGTAAGTATACTGGAGTTCATTTTGCAGAAATACTTTAACAGAATAACCCTACTAATTATGTGCAATTTAATTGGTGATAATAAACAGAAATAATAATCATGTTGGACTAAAACTTCAGTTTTTACCTTTTAGACTTTACGTAGACGGCATTATTAATTCAAGCGGGAGCCCCTTTCCCTATCCTTACTCTATTCGGAACTTCATAAAGCTCTGTAACTTCACAGCCGCGCTACTACGAACATTTATTTTACCTCCACGTAACTTTAGAAAGGAAGCAACAATTAAACTACGTCTTGGAAATTGTTCCGCCCTTGCCCTTAACAATTTGTAATCATTCAGTGCCGTTCCCTAAAAAAATGGCTTTTTATGTTTTAATATGCTCAGATATACAATTGCGAACGTTTTCAAAGATCAAAATAATGTATATGTGATTGGAAAATATTACTGAGTAAAACATGAACGAGTAATAGTACGTTCTGTAACGGTAAAATATTGCAAAAGCTCTAAATTTTAAAGAACCGCTTAGATTAACATGAAATTTGGCATACACATAGCTAACAAGTCACAGAAAAAAGTGATATTGTGCCGATGTGTGCTTTTGCCCTGGGGGTGAGTTTCATCCCTTCTCATTGGTGAAAAATATACGTCCAAAATAAGTCTGGAAATTGATAAACTGACTCATTTTAAGCAACTTTTGCTCTATAGAGATTTTTCGCCAACTCAATACTTTTCGAGTTATTTGCGAGCGAATATATTAATTTTTCAACAAAATAACCACGTTTTGAGAGGGTTTTTCGCAAATAACTCAAAAAGTAAATATTTTGTCGAAAAAATATTCATAACCAAAAATATAGCCTGTAAAAAATTGAAAAAAACGGTGTACGGGTTAGATCTCTAGACCTAGTAGAAGCAGAGTTATAGCTAATGAAAAATAGGTTTATATTCGTCAAATTCCAAGTCGAATATTTTAACATGAAATGACCAAAAAAAATAAGCACTTTTTGGGGAAAACTCATTACAACTTTTTTCAAGTGTTTACAATAAGCTTTATTTTTGTTATATAAAAAAAAATTCTAGCGTCAAAAGTAAACAAGTTACGCTCAAAATAAAGTTGGTTCCTTTTTTTTGGTAAAAAAATCGGGAAAATCACTCCCTAATTAGCATGTCAAATGAACTTAATTGTTACCAGTTCACAAATTACTTTACTGGTGTATGTATTTTTTATATGATCTGTAAGTTTCATCGGTTCCAAGTCCTTATTTTTTGAAAGGGCTGTAGTTGAAATGGCTTAAAGGAGTCACCAATCACGAGCATATGCAAATTTGGAAACACCAAATTCTAACCAATCTTTGTCTTACAAAAAAACAAGAAAATACAGGATATTCAGAAAAGCAATGCTAATTTTTTTTTACTGTTTGAGATTTTTGGTACTTCTAATAATTTTTAGGTTATTTTGAAAAAAAATATTTTTTCCAAAATTAAATATTTAAAAATTTTTACTTTAAAACCAATTTTTTTCAAAAATAAGCACGTTAAATAGATGAAACTTGCAGATCATATAAACACAACATAGTAAAGCAACTTGTAAAGCGGTAACGATTAATTTCATTTAAGTTGCTAATTAGGGGGTGATTTTCCCGATTTTTTTGCCAAAACAAAAGGCACCATTTGTATTTTGAGCGTAACTTGCTTAATTTTGATGCGAAAATCTTTTTTATAAAAACAGAAATAAAGCTTTTTTAAACACTTTTAAAAAGTTGTAGTGAGTTTTCTCCAAAAAGTGCTTCATTTTTTTAAAATTCCACTTGAAATATCCTATTTGTTTATTAAATACTTATTTTTTGAGTTATTTGCGAAAAACCGTCTAAAAACGTGGTTATTTTGTTTGAAAAATTACAAATTCACTAGGAAATAACTCGAAAAGTGTTGAAAGAACTTGTTGAAAAAACTTGGTGACTTATTTTGGACGTATATTTTATAACCCCCGAGAGGGGGTGAAACTCACCCCCAAAGCAAAAGCACACATCGGCACAATATCACTATTTTTCTTTAACATGTTAGCTCTGCGTGTGCCAAATTTCATGTCAATCCAAACGGTTCTTTAAAATTTACAGCAAAAACCGTCAAAGAATGTACTATAAAGCCAGATTTATATTAGGACGGGGCGTGTAAGACACGGGCCGTGGAAAAATAGACAGCGCACGTAAATCAAATTTTTAAATAATAATTTTGACTATAAAACCCCAGGAATATAAATATCTTCATTTGCATAATATTGAGAACCACTTTTCGAATTATTCTAAAATTTCAGTTACGAAATTTTAGTTCATTCTGGGCTGCCCAGTAGTCCAGGGCTCATCTGTTTTGAGATGGACGTTGAGAGGTGACTCAAATTTTTTTGCAGAAATTGCTTAAAAATAACTCAAATAATAATATTTGAGTTATCCTCCCACTCAAAATGGTCCGGAACATTGTTTAAATAATCAAAATGTCAAAATATGAAGGAAAAATTCGATTTTTTTATTGGTCTTTTGAATATAACTTTAAAACTGTTCATTTCTGAGAAAAGTTGCACTGACATAAAAGTTGCGTAATTAAATTTACTATAATATAGAATTGGTTAAAAATTTAAAAAATAGTCACCCTTGTTCCAAAATAGCAATACTTGCGAAAAAAACCGTACAAAAACAAGTATTCGCATTTTACGTTTTTCAACCATTTATGCTATACTTAGGACCTTCATATTTTACCCAGAAAAACTTTATGATATAGTAAAACAACACTGTAAATTTCATTAAGATCGGTTTAATAGATTTTGCAAAATAAATTTTGCAATCCAGCTTTCGCAAAAAAAATTCATTTTTTAAAAATGTTGCAGGACTGAAAATAAAGCAGATATAAAGTTGAATTTTTTTTTTGTTTATAGAAGTGTACTGTACCTTTCATTAGCAATTTGCAAAATTAAAATCGAATAACTACCACGGCGTCAGGAAATTTTTTAAATAAACATTAATTTTTGGTGCTGCGTGCAGGACAGCGGTTCGATTCACACAAGTTGATTTCCATCAAAATTTCTTCTAATCTTTATTTAATATATTATTTTCTTACTCTATATTTTGTTGTAATTTAATATTTTAATTCCACAAAAATCAAACTAATTTTATTATTGTTTGTAAAGTATAGTTTAAACAATTGCATATGTTTAAAAATAATAAACTTTTATTCTATAAGTTAAAATATATGAACAAAGAAAGTTTTTGCTAAAAAAAGTGTTATTTCAAAGGATAGAGTATGTGTTTTTATTTTGTAATAAACAAATTTATTTATTTATATCGAAATATAATAAAAATTAAAATGTATCAATCATTATCAAAGGTCATTGAAATGCCCAATCAGAGCAAACTATCCGCTGTCCTGCGCGTAGCACCAATAATTAATGTTTATTTAAAAAAAATCCTGACGCCGTGGCAGTTAATCAATTTTAATTTTGCAAATTGAAAATAAAAGGTACAGTACACTTCTATAAGCAAAAAAAAATTCAACTTGCTACCTGCTTTATTTTCAGCCCTGCAACAATTTAAAAAAACGAATTTTTTTTGCGAAAGCTGGATTGCAAAATTTATTTTGCAAAATCTATTGAACCGATCTTAATGAAATTTACAGTATTGTTTTACTGTATCATAAAGTTTTTCTGGGTAAAATAGGAAGGTCCTAAATGTAGCATAAATGGTTGAAAGAACGTAAAATGCGAATACTTGTTTTTGTATAGTTTTTTCGCAATTATTGCTATTTTGTAACAAGGGTGACTATTTTTTAAATGTTTAATTAATTCTATGTTGTAGGAAATTTAATTATGCAACTTTTATGTTAGTACAACTTTTCTCGGAAATGAATACTTTTTAAGTTATAATCAAAAAACCAAGAAAAAAATCGAATTTTTCCTTAATTTTTTGACATTTTGATTATTTAAACAATGTTCCGGACCTTTTTGAGAGGGAGGATAACTCAAATATTATTATCTGAGTTATTTTTAAGCAATTTCCGCAAAAAAATTTGAGTCACCTCTCAACGTCCAAATGTACTAATATTTTTACAGATCCGCCCTGGTCTACAGCCCTTTTTATACACCTTTAAATATTTAAATCATTATATTGGATGAGCTTGATGAACATTTGGAGATTTCGTTCTCCTAATACATAACGATGTTATTCTGTAATACCAACCATTTCTGAGTTTGCCTGTGCCGTAATGGCATGGAGCGAGGTAATGCCAAAATATTATTTCCTTAACGTGAAATCCTTTAACATCGACCTCGTTTCATCACATTTTGATAATTTAATATATTTATCATATAATCTACATGTTTTTACAACCTAATATGTGGCTAGTTTCAATTACTCTCAAGATGTTTATATTCCACCTTTATATATAACCTTTTGAGGATATTTATAATCCAATTGAAGAATTTTTAAAAGTTTAAAAAATATATCATTATCGTTTTCCAGCTTTTTGCTTACAAATTTGAACTAATTTCTTCCAGTGCTGTCGGTCTGAACTTATTGCAACAAATTCCCAGCGACCATTTCGACGTCGTATGTCCATCGTGTCTATCTCTATTTCTTCTTTCTGCGCGTAGTCTCCACACTGTAATTTTTTGAGTCCATCTTCCGATATTCGAGGCCATATGCGGGCTACCTGGCCCTCACTATTATACTTCAGCCGTGCCATTCGCTCTATGACATCTGTGATGTCTATCCTTCTTCTGTTTTCCTGGTTTCTAACCCTGTCTCTGAGAGTCAGTCCAAGTAGTAACCGTTCGATTCTTCTTTGGGCCACTCTAATTTTTGTTGCTGTGGCCTGGGTTACCGATTATGCTTCGGCGCCTTAAATCATGACTGAATTTTACTTTGGTGTACTAGACATGTGGACAAGTTGAGCAGTTCCTTTATGTTCTCTAAAAGTCTGTCTCCTCCAATCTGTAAGGCTTCTATAACGATATTAGCTTCTTCCGGAGCTTTATTTCTTTTCATTTTCTTCAATGTATTCTTTATTTCGTCTCTTGAATACTAAGGATCCCTATTCATGTGTTAGATGTTCAGTTTTCATATTTTTGTATAAACCTGCAGTTGCCGTGATCCTTTTATGAAGATTAATTGAATCATATTTATTTTCATTGTAGTGATCTATGTACAATTGTTATTTACCTAATTATCTTTAGCTATTTTGATAGCTCTTTTTATTTCAGTTTTTTATTTCGTGGTATCCATTATTATCCTTATCCGTAACCGCTTGTTAGTCTTCTATCATGTTCGAATCTCGTCAGCCCTTTCTTTATTATTTGACGACTTAAATCTTCTTACGGTGCTTATCTGTTTCGAATGTTGGCAGTCGGCATTGCTATCCTAACTTTGCTTTCTGCTATTCGGAATAGTCCGTGTTGAGATAATACTATCAGAACATGACAATAGGACGTTGATATAGGACGTCCTAGATAAGAGATAGAGATACTGTATTGTTACTATAATAGGTGCTGGTACACAAGATGTGAGACTATTTACCTGTAACAAAGGGGGGTTCTACCACTATGGTTCAAAAAGAGCTTTTACAAAGGGGTGCTAACTATTTATTGAAAAATATAAAAAGGAGCATAAAAAACTAACAAATTTAGAGAAACGAACATAAAAAAAAACTATGAGAGTGAGAGAAAACAAACATCTATAAAACAAAAATTGATGCAACATTAATGTTGATCTAGAGAAAAGAGAAAACAAAGAAAACTACTAATACAAACTACAAAGTACTTACAAGAGTCTTTCACAATGTTTCTGAGTGAGCACTATTGTCTGTCGAAAGCCACTTGTTCCACGATCCAGTCTGGAGACGATGTGGCAACGGAGCGTTGCATCTTCTTCTTACTTGGGCTTGAGAACAGGTGAGTGATGATACCTGACACTTTAAAGGTGCAAGAGATAGAGAACTGTTGCGTTGCTCGTAGCTTTGCTGTCCCTGGCGGACGTATTACAGATCGAGAGAGAAGTTTTGCCCCTTGAGTGGGGCAACGAGATGTTGCCTTGATCTAGATTGAGACCACACTGACCTTTTCTTCAACGGGCGAGTTACCTTCTTGGTACTTGGAGGGTGAGGGAGGTACTGGGATGGAAAGTTATTTTTGAGGTACATGTCTTTTAGGCGCACACATTAAAAACTAAACACTTGCCCTTACATTTGCACTGTTGACAGTGTTGCATTTCAAAGATAGACTTACTTTTTCAAAATATTTTCAATCATTTTACATGGTCGAATAATAATTATTCGAACAATCCGGTTGTATAAGTATTGAACCACTTTGTCGGGTGTTGATTATATCTTCCTTCTCCCTCGTTCTGACCTTCCAAATAACTTGCCCGGAAGAATCAATTGCAACAAGCCATATCTTCATTTCTTATAATATGCTCAAGATATTTTAATTTGCCCTCTTTGCTTGTGTTATTGATCTCGCATTTCTTGCCCATTTTACAAAGGACCTCAACATGAGTCACATGATCTACCCCTGAAATTCTCAAGATGCGTCTTAATATCACATCTCGAAGGTCTCGAGATTTCATAAAGAAGCTTCAGAAAATTTACAAAAGCCTCTACTCCGTATAATACTCTAGAAAACACATCTGATGATAAAGATTTTGATACCAGCAGTAAATCGTGAATTCTGAAAAGAGATTTCATCTCTACAAACGCTGATTTTCCTTTCTGTATGTTTTATTTCAGTAATCTAGACCCATTCACTTTTTATGTTAGTACCACGTCATTCGTAGCTGTTTACTCTGTCAATTGGCTGTTGGTTAACCAAAACCCATTTTTAGTTTAACACTATTATTGAATACCAAAATACCGCTTCTTTCCAAATGGTTATGAGCGTATCATCTTTTACTCTATCAAATGCCTTTTTGTAGTTGATAAAACAAATATATATCACAGTTGCATCTCTGTACCAATGCATAAACACTTGCTGATATAGCCTCTCGGGTGCCTAAGGCAACAAGGATTCAAATTATGTCCATGACACTTATTCTTTTTTTTTCGAATTTTTTTCCAGTTACATATATTTTGTTAAATATAGTTGTTATCCATTTTATTCCCTTTTCATCCATAAGTTTTAGAAATTCTGCACAAAACTTGTCAGAAACCACAGCTTTAGTATCTTTTGTGTTTCTAATAATAGGCTCTTCGATGGTAATCGTAGGTCCTGTTTGGCATTCCTTATATATTTCTCTATTAATTCGAGGTATATTATTTTATAATTAACTAGTTTTGATGGGAAATAAGCCACAATTTTATAAAAAAAAAAATGATTTTATTAACGTTTCGACGTCCAAATCGGATGCCGTTGTCAAAATACAAAAAATATTAATGAATTAAACAATAATGTTGTTGCTTTGTAAAAAATTGTACTAATAATTTATTTAATCTGACTCATTTATATCGACAATTCAGACATATATTATACATTTTAAAGTAGAAGACTGCATATTGCCAATATTTATGAGTTGCGTTCCTGGGACGACTTTACTGCAAGATAATTCATTCGATTACGTGAAATCAACCCCAACTCAAGAATATCCGTCACAAAAAAATCATAACATGTGATCTGTCTTTAAAAAGACAACCACATGCAACGGTGACAGGAAAATTTTCGCGTTAGAGATTCCATAGTAAATCACGAGGGAAAGCCAGCAAAAAACCTCGTGATACTATCCCGACATCATGAGTATTAGGTCTTCCTTTTGTTTACTCTCAAAACTAATACCAAATTGTGAGCTTACTATGTACATACATGTTATTTTAAATTATAAATAATATTAATAATACATAGATATATAAATAATACCAAAATATAAAATCTGTACTAGCTCGATATGTTATTGACTTACTAATCCTTGTATTTTCATTCTATTGACTTCCTCTTTTAGTATGGGTAACCACATTCTACTGCATTCTACCGAGAAATTTGCGACACAATTGGTTTCATTTAGCATAATTAGAACCGCTTCATTGATTTTTCTCTTTTTACTACCTAAGAAAAAGCTTCAGTATATTTTATAAGTATAGCTTTTCTAACTATTTTTCTTCATTATCTATTACTTCATGAACACAGTTTATCCTCTTTTCGGCAGTTTTGTTCTTTTTATTTTATTGCTATTTATATCAAAATATTAAAATTTATGTCAAATACCGTAAACATATATAATCTTTTGTCAAAATATGATTAAATGCCCCTTGTCCGACGTCCATGTATTCGGTTTGTAACAGAGTCAACAGGAATCAAAAGGGCGCTCACTCATTCCCAGCGCGCTCTAGTAAAGTCTGATAATTATTCCTAGAAACAAAAGACGGTCGCTAAGGCCATGTTCAGTTAGCGAGAGTTCGTGGTCCATCGAGCCGGATATAATTTGTTTTTGAAAACACTCGTTATTAAATTCAGTTATAACATGCAGATCTTGAGCCGGTAAACAAGAGGAGATCGATATCGTACAAAGTACACATGACCTTATTTACAGTTTGTTGCGGTGTTGTATTATAAAGAGAGGTTATAGAGAGGCTTTAATGAAGCTTAATTAGAACTCTTTATATTAATTTTAATTTATTTAGACTTACAGCTCGTCTACTTTGAACATCAGGCGGTATAGTTATGAAATTATAAACAACTTTGATTTGTAGTCAAGATTTTTTGAAGTTATACTTCTTTAGGAGCGATTGGGAAAATTGTTAAGCGTGAATTTTTATAAAAACGTCAGTATGAACTACGCGCACAAGACAGTATGAAGTTAGTTGGTAAAACTAGTAATGCTACGTATGTATCAGTGGGAATAAAGTGTGAGAAAAAGAATTGGTGTTTTTAGTAAATATATTTTATTATAATTTTTGTGTCGGGATTTGTCTTCGTCGGGAATGGATAATAAATATTAAAAGATGATGAAAATGAGATTAAAAAGCAATCTTAATATTAGTTGTACAATCTGTCAAAATAAGACCGTCATATACAGGGTGTAACAAAAATACAGGTCATAAATTTAATCGCATATTCTGGGACCAAAAATAGTTCGATTGAACCTAACTTACCTTAGTACAAATATGCACGGAAAAAAAGTTACAGCCCTTTGAAGTTACAAAATGAAAATCGATTTTTTCCAATATATCGAAAACTATTAGAGATTTTTTATTGAAAATGGACATGTGGTATTCTTATGGTAGTAGTATTTTAAGAAAACATGATAATGAAATTTGGACACCCCATAAAAATTTTATGGGGGTTTGGTTCCTTTAAACCCGCCAAACTTTTGTGTACGTTCCAATTTAATTACTGTTGTAGCGCCATTAGTTAAACACAAGTTTTTAAAACCTTTTTTGTCTCTTAGTACTTTTTCCAAAAGTCAGTTTTTATCGAGATATTTGAATATTTGTCGAATCCACCACATATTTTTATATGGTAAAGTACGATTATGGAGACTTGGTAATAATATGAAAATTTATTTATGATTTACATTTTTAAGTATATTTTGAACCATATTAAAAAAGAAGCCACATCTCATAAAAGATGCTTTATCAAAAAAATACAAAGAGGCAAAAAAGTTTTAAAAACACTGTGTTTAACTAATGGTTCTGCAGTAATAGTTTAACTGGAACGTACACAAACATTTGGGGGGTTTAAAGGAACAAAACCCTCATAAAATTTTTATGTAAACATATTAAAAAAGAAGCCGCAACTCGATAAAAACTGCCTTATCGAAAAAATACTAAGAGGCAAAAAGGTTTTAAAAATATTGAATTTAACTAATGGCACCACAATAATAATTTATTTGGAACGGACACAAAAGTTTGGGGAGGTTTAAGGGAACGAAACCCCCATAAAATTTTTATGGGGTGCACAAATTTCACTATAATTTTTCTTTAATATGTTCTTTCCATAAGAATGCCACATGTCCATTTTCAACAAAAAATCTCTAATGGTTTTCGATATATTCAAAAAAATCGATTTTCATTTTGTAATTTCAAAGGGCTGTAACTTCTTTTATGTGCATATTTGTACTAAGGTAAGTTAGGTTCATTCGAACTATTTGTGGTCCCAGAATATGTGGTTTAATTTATGACCTGTATTTTTGTTACACCCTGTATAGTCAAGTATATATTACTACTAACCTTTTATTTTTTTTTATATTAGGTCGAAATATTTCATAATTTTCATTAGAATACTGGATTATAATGAAATATTGTTAAAATTTAGCAAAATTGTGTCAATTTTGTATGTAACATTGTCCTTTGCCATATTTTTTACGAAATTTAGATCGACATAATGGCAGCGGCAATTTATGTTGTAGGTTTCTCTACATGTACCGATGCATATTATGTATGGTTGGTATGTATTATGTAGGTTGTTGGGATTATGAACAGTGGCGGATTAACCAATAGGCAAAGTAGGCAGTTGCCTAGGGGCCTCGACCCCAAAGGGGGCATCGCAGCGCCCAAAATGAAAAAATAATAATTAGATTTAAATAAAAATTATAAATCATATTATGTTGAAAAATTCAAATATCGCGCAAAACCATAAAATTGATGGTGGACGTATTTATATATAAACTACATTACAATGCATACTTTTGTTCACATAGAAAGCCTATGTTGTGAGAATAAGTCGCTAATAAATGCCATTTGGTAGAAGGAAAAGTACTGGCTATCAGTCTGCACGGTTTCTTAGAAAAGCAGTAAGAGCAAGAGCAACAAATAAGTCAGTGCCCCCTCGTTACCCTCTCCTTCATTATCCATGCATTTCGCTACATACCAGGCAAATACAGTGGTCTCCAGGCTCATCTATCTAAGATTCACAAACTTTTAATTTAAAAGCAATTTACATTTTTGTGCTGCACAATCGCTTTAGTCGGAGTAAGTGCTGCTAAAAGTTGCGTTGGACCGTTGGGAGCCTCTACCCACATTTTGATGATGCTAATTCCATGAAGTTTTCTATAGGGTGGAGAAAAGTTAAAGGTTGAAACGAATCAACCCATTTCGGACAAGCTAATTATTGAGCTGAGTTGTCAGTTGACAGTGTACGAGTCAGTAACTCAGTATTTGGTATTTTGTGTTTTTCCAAAACTGACTGATACTCAAACAAAAGGAATGTCATTCAAAACTACATGAAAACTATTATACTGATTATTTTTTTCACCTGTCAAATTCTGACGTTTTTGCTTTTTCAGCCAATCACCACGCGTCGTTCTAGCCAATCATTGAGTGTAATACTGATAAATAAAGCTCGGATTATAGGCAAAATGCCTTTTTTTGCCTATTTTGCCTATTATAATTGTTTTTTGCACTTTTTGCCTTTTTTCGTAAATTCCGCCTATTTGTGCCTTTTTTAAAATTTCATGGTACTACCCATGATATTATTCTATTACTAAACCATTCTACATATAATAAAATTTTGGGTCAATAATAAAATATCAATGGTTTGTTTATATAACAGATTTCTAGGAAAATGTACCTGATCGAGACTTGAGGGTTAACTATTTGGAAATCCCTAAGCTTTATTAGTTTATTATCAGTTGTACAGTCGGTTACTGTATCAGAGTTTAGTCACAAATTGCTATATCCTAGTTTAGTTTTGTTGCGTATACCGAAAAGCAAAGAACACGTTTTAAAACGTTTTAGACATTTGTGTGAAAAGATGACATCTAAATTAAGGCTATGGATCGCACCTTATTCGGAACTTTCTCTAGAAGGAGATGGAGCATTTTGTAAACCATGCGGCAAATCGGTAAGTTTTATTTTTTTCTCGTCCCACAACATAACTAAATTCTAAAGCGGTTTTAGAATTCTAATTATTTTTTTTTAATTCTCAGATTTCAAGTAAGAAAAACTACTTTATTGACCAGCATTATGGAACCCCACTTCATAAACGTAATTTGGAAAAATTAAATTCCTCCAAGTTAGACCAAATAACTCTGCGGGATAGTTTAAGCAGTTAAAAAAAAAGGAGGACGACGCATTTAAATTTGACTTATGCCAGATGATGATTGCATCCAACATTCCTCTATATAAAGTTAATAACCCTAGATTTAAATGCTTTTTCGAAAAATGTCTTAATAAATTCTTACCGGACGAGAGTACATTGAGAAAACATACTGTGAAAAAATGTTATGTGGAATGTATTTCAAAAATTAAGCGGGAGTTAGAGGGCAATTTTTTGTATATTATCGTGGATGAAACGACAGATGTATGCGGCAGGTATATAGCTAATTTAATGATTGGAATTTTGAACGAAAACCTTATTTAGTTGCCGTTAAAGAATTGGAAAAAACAAACAATTTAACAATAAGTCGATTTATACAAGATAGTTTAACAAACCTCTTTTTACCCAACCCTATACCAGTGAATAAAATAGTTTTAATGCTTCAGATGCTGCGGCATATATGTTAAAAGTTGCTGTTAATTTAAAGATTTTTTATCCTAATTTAATTCATTGCACTTGTGTAGCCCACGGGGTAAATAGAATTGCTGAAGAAATAAGAAATCTGTTTCCGTTGGTAAATCATTTATAAATTTTATGAAAAAAGTTTTTGTAAAGGCTCGTTAAGGGTGGAAATATATAAAGAAAGACTTCCCGGTGTCCCTTTGCCACCTAAACCAGTAATTACAAGGTGGGGAACCTGGCTCGAAGCAGTTTTTTTTTACTTTGAGCACTGCAATGAAATAGAATTATGTCAGAGTTTGATGATAATATTTCCGAAGCCATTCGAGAAGCAAAAAAAAATATTAAAAAATCCCAAATTGAAACAGGAACTCGCTTATATCAATGACAATTATAAAATAATAGTTACGACAATTACCTTACTAGAAAAACAAGAGATAAATTTATGTGAGTCAGTAAAATTAATAGATAATTTAAAGACGAAAATTAAATCGGCACCTGGAAGTAACGGTCAATTAATTTTTAAAAAAATGAAATATGTTTTCGACAAGAATGAAGGTTTTTCGTTTTTATCTAATGTTGCTAAAGTTTTGAATGGGACATTTTCCGAGGAATTACAAATTATGCCAGATTTATTATCCGCTCTGAAATATGCTCCAATTACATCTGTCGATGTCGAACGTTCATTTTCAATGTACAAATTAATTTTAAGTGATCGAAGACATAGTTTTAAGACCGAAAATATTGAGAAACATTTAGTTGTTTCTATTAATGATAAAATTTTAAGTGGTTACAATGTTTAATTATTAATTAGCAGTTATTTAGTTACTAGTTTATTTATACTAATGTGTAAATATACCTGCCTTAAGTTAATATTACGTTAATTCACTTTGTACAATAAATAATAAGTTATATTCCTTTATTGCCTATATTTTGCCTAAATGTTAATATTCCTGCCTTTTTTAATAAAAATCTTTGCCTATATAGGCGCCTTTTTCTTCAATTTTTGTTGTCTTTAAATCCGAGCTTTACTGATAAAACAGCCTCTTCCTTGATAAAACAGTCTCTTCCCTGATAAAACTTAAGGTACCCTAAATTTCACATAATACGTACATACCTGTGTTTACTAATTTAATTTATGAACAGCCCTGGTACATAGATATTTTAAAAACACTAACCACGATATACTCAGATTTTCTACAGTTTTTATTTTCAAAATAAATATTTCTAAACTTTTCATAAACGTCAAACAGAACCGATGTAAACCGTACACAGAACACAGAACTAATTCTTCTATTTTGTTGCCGATTTCAACAAACCAGTGTTATCATATAAAAGGATTCGAATATTTACAACGTAATATTTTGGAACAATAGTTACTTTTAAAATACACATTATATTAGTAGAATTAGTAAAATAGTTCTAAAATTACATTCTCCTATTTTATTATTACAAAAACACGGGTGAATAATAATTAAATAAAATGCATTCACCTGGGGGTTAGGCAAAGCCAATTACACCACTGCACTGTGGTGAACTCACCCAGCGTAGCTGGGTAAGACGTAAGACCACGAAGCAAGTATTAATTTATCTATAACCTACTTAAGACATTGATCCTAGTCGTCTTAAAAATATTTCACAGATGCCCGTATTTACTAATAATACATATTGGTTCACAAACTAATCTTTTCAAATACCACTCGTCCTCTAATTTTGCTTGATAAATTTTTTCGTTTTCATACTTAAACTTCTTTATTTAGGGTAAAATTAGGGTATTTTACCAAATAAAGAAGTTTTCGTGAAAACAAAAAAATTTATCGATAAAATTTAGAGGACTCGTGGTATTACCTTTGATAATATTGAACCTGAAATTTAAGATGAACTATTGCAGTTCAAATATTTTATAGTCCATCTCCAGGACATGTAGCGAAAACAATAATTTATTCCTGCTTCATAGCCTCTTTGAGTTATTTTTATGAGAACAAATTCGAATCGAAGTTTCGAAATTTGTCAGTAGCTTGTAAGATTTATCTTACGCCAATTATTACAAATGCAACAGGCGAACGGTCATTTTCAAAAATGAAAATTATTAAAAACTGTTGACATAAAATAGACTAGCATTTCCCTCAATTATGGCTATTGAGAATGATGTGCTCGAAAATTTGGAAGTCGAAGATATTCTAAGTAATTTTGTTTCTATGAAACTCAGAAAAGTTGCTTTATAATAATTATAAGGCTTTGAAAACTCAAACTACACACACCGGCAAAATTAGCCGAACACCTTAAAAATGGGACATGTTTGATGTCACGAATTTCCTAAACCAGAGGTCCGATTTGAGTGATTCCTTTAGTATGTTATAGCCTTATTATTTAAGAATATCGTTGTAATAATATTGTTGCTAGACAGCTAAATATCATTTTATACCGGGTGTAACAATAAGACTGTGTTTTTTTCTTAAAGTTTGGAACACCCTGTGGAATATTCTAGCATATATAAAATATTGAAATTCAAACTTGGTTATAGCCGTAGGCTTTCTTAACATTTTTATTTTTGATCCATTTGCTTATTTTGGAAAATTAAAAAGTTATGGGCTTTAACAACTAGCCATGTTTTTCATCGATAAATTCTCATAGTAGGGGAGGAAAGTATGCTAAATTTGCAGCTACTCTTGCGTTATGGGGACCTATTGGATTGTGAATAGTATGTGCTAAAACCAGAAAAAGGTTAAGTTTTCTATATATTGGGGGACTTTTCATTTTTTAATTAATTTTTCATTTGAAACAATCGTTTTTTTCGGATTATAGCGCCATTTATCCATAATTTACAAAAATGTTGCGAATAAAAGTTGCTTATTTTTACGTCAAGAATCCAAATCTTCAATAAAAATTGGGGGCTGCTATTTAAGATTTTAAAGTAACCCGCCAACCCCACCTCTGTGGGGGGACGTGTTCGGTGCCATTCGATAGATTTTTGAAAAATATTGAATACGTGTATTTCGCAGTTTTACGACCTGATGTTCATTTCGCGAAATACCGCATTTAAAATTTTTAATTTACCCCCACCCCTCTCCGTGGGGTGACGTGTTTAGTATTATTCGATAGATTTTTGAAAAATATTGAACACGTATTTTATAGTTTTTCAAAGTGACGTTTATTTCGTGAAATATTCGCTTTTTTTGTGAAACTTTGTGACTCACCCATTTTTTTACGCCCCGCTCAAATCGTCAGATTTTTTAAATATACACTGTTTTGCATGTACTTAACTTACCTAATCTTAATCTGACGATTTCGAGTTTTTCTAAGAATAGATTTTTCTCGGTCCCCCTTAATGAATTCCCCGGTGTTAAGAACCAATATATGGTACCTATAGGTACATTTACAGGGTACAAGGTTTCTCCCCATGTGATAATCAGACGCGCTCGAGTAACTGAAAAAATTCCCGCCTGGGCTCCCCTACCATCATTATCTGCTTAGTTTAATAAACAAGCCTATAATAATTCAATAGATGTATTAAATAAATAAATTAATAAGCGATGTCACAATGACGAACTCCCGTGGATTTCATCTGAACTAGCTGAACATCTGATCGAAAAACTGCAACATACACGTATTCAATATTTTTGAAAAATCTATCGAATGACACCAAACACGTCCCCCCACGGAAGTGGGGTGGGGGATTTAATTTAAAATCTTAAATAGGAGCCCCAATTTTTATTGCAGATTTGGATTCTTTACGTAAAAATAAACAACTTTTATTCGACACATTTTTTAGAATTATGGATGGATCGCTCTATAATCGGAAAAGAACGATTGTTTCAAATGAAAAATAAATTAAAAAATGAAAAGTCCCTCAATATATGAAAAACTTAACTTAACCTTTTTCTGGTTTTAGCACATACTATTCACAATCCAATAGGTCCCCATAACGCTCGAGTAACTGTAAATTTAGCATACTTTCCTCCCCTACTATGAGGATTTATCGATGAAAAACATGGCTAGTTGTTAAAGCCCATAACTTTTTTATTTTCCAACATAAGCAAATGAATCAAGAAAGAAAATTTTAAGAAAGCCTAAGGTTATAATCTAGTTTTAATTTTAATATTTTATATGTGCTAGAATAGTCCACAGGGTGTTCCAAACTTTAAGAAAAAATCACAGTATTATTGTTACACCCGGTATAAAATGATATTTAGTTGTCTAGCAATAATGTTATTACAAAGATATTCTTAAATAATAAGGCTATAATATACTAAAAGAATCACTCAAATCGGACCACTGGTTTAGGAAATTCGTGACATCAAACATGTCCCATTTTTAAGGTGTTCGGCTAATTTTGCCGGTGTGTGTATATTGTATCCAAAATTATTTATAATTACATGCGAGTGTCGATATTCATCAGAGTGAGTAATAGCCATTACATGTGAGTAGAATACTATGGTTTTTCTACGACCTTCTTTTTTTTTTCATTATTAGAAAAATTATTATACTTTAAAATGAATCAATCATTCGTTTATGGATAACTATGACAAAGAAAACTAAAATAATTTTTTATTGCAAAATTTAATCAAAATTATATAAATATTTTCTTGACTATTTCTTTTTTTTTTAAGCAACACGTTTTTTAAATGAAACAAAAATTTTAAGTTTAAATGTACAAAATGTCCACTAATATTAATATATCAAAGAGATGCCGCTCGGAGATGGAGGGGTTGTTTTGGAGGGAAAAGATAAAAGTTTCTTGAGGGGCCTCCTAGCTTGGGTTGCCTAGGGGCCTCAAGATTCTTAATCCGGGACTGATTATGATACAGTTTGAAAAAGGGGTGACCGATCGCTTGGAAGTACCTCATGTTGTAGCCTTACTTTTTTTATTTTTGGTATTATTTTAATTAATTCGAGGTAGGCTGAAATCAAAATAACGTGGCGTCTTATCTGTTGGTAGCGATTATCTATCCGAAAGGTTGAATTGTAGATGATCGTTGGCGCTAGCAGATAGGCAACACAGATTACACATTCCATAGGCGTATCAGAGGAATACGGAATGGATGAAATGAGCGGGATGGTTAAAGAAGTAACAAACGGAATGAGAGAGATAGCAAATGAAATGAAAGAAATGAGAACTGAGCGTAAAGAATTAATAAAAATTGTCAAAGATTTAACAAGTGAATGGAAGCAGAGTTTGGAAGAAGTAAAAGAGATTAGAAGAGAAAATGAAGTAATGAAAACTAAAATCAGGGTGCTAGAATATAAACTTGAAGCTATGGAAAAGAAAGAACGTCGAAATAACATTATTATCACCGGATTTGAAACTGCAGGAGATACTATAGAGCTAAAAGAAGATATAGAGAATCAGTTGCAAACTTTTCTTGGAACAAAGTGTGAGATAAAAGAGATAACGAAACTGAATAAGAGAATGTGCAAGTTAGAATTGAGTACATATGGTGATAAAGCAGACATAATGAAAAATAAGAACAAGTTAAGACATATTAAAGGAAGAAAACTTTTTATTGATGATGACTATACGATCCAAGAAAGAAAGATTCAAAAACAACTAAGAGAATATGCAAATGAACAGAGGCAAAAAGGTAATGTTGTAAAAGTTAAATACCAGAAGATCATTATAAATGATGAAATATGGAAATGGAATATGGAAACTGGCACAATTGAAAAAGAGAGCAACAGAGCTAATCCAAAAAACTAATAAAAGCAGAGGCGGACAAAACGATGACAAATTCGGCAATGAAAACGGAAAAAGAAATGGAACTGAAAGTTATAGATAAGAAAGGAGTGGTATGGAGAACAGCGACATGGAATGTTAGAGGAATAAGTGGAAAATAGTTAGAATTAGTAGAAACCCTTAGCAACACAAACTATGCTGCAATAGCCATCACTGAGACAAAAAAAAGGGAGCTGGGACACAAATAATAGGAGATGGAAATCTATTAATATACAGTGGTGTAAAGGAAACTGAATGGGCCAGAGCAGGAGTAGCCTGTTTGATACCCAAAGATAAAGTAAAAAGTATAAGAAATTGGGAGTTCATCAATGAGAGACTATTGAAAGTATCAATGAATTGTAGTAAAAGCGATATTATAACTTTGATTGTAATATACGCACCTGGAGAAAGTGACAAAGCAAACGACAAAAATCAATTTTGGGAACAACTACAGCAGATAGTAGAAGATTATGAGGGAACACTCATAATATTGGGAGACTTCAATGCTAGAGTGGGAAACGAAAACATGAAATGGCAAGGAGCTATAGGTAGGCACGGAGAACACACAATTAATAAAAACGGGAAAAGATTGCTAGAGTTTTGTATAGATAATGATTTAGTTATAGCCAACACTTTCTTTGAACACAAGGAAATACACAAGATAACAAGAGCAATGCCCCAGCGAAATGAAAAATCAATAATAGACTTCATAGTTGTTCCTCGAGAAAAAAGGAGTAAAGTTAAAGATGTCAGAGTGAAAAGAAGCTATGATATAGGTAGTGACCATTATCTACTAGAAGGAGTATTCAAGAATAACAACAAAGTCGAGGACCGAAAACAGATACAAAACAAAAACTATAGCGGACGAATAAGAACCTATAAGCTGAGAAACTTGCAAACAAGAAATGAGTATATAGAAAAAACAGAAAAACAGTTTGCAAGGATTGAAAAGAGAAGACAAAGTAGAAATGTGGAAGAAAACTGGATCAGATTTAAGGCAATACTATTAGAAACAGCAGGGCAAGTTTGCGGGTATACCAGTAGAAATAATCATAAAAAGCAGACAAGCTGGTGGAACAACGATATTAAAAAAGAAGTCAGAGAAAAGAAAAGGCTATGGAAAATGTACATACAAAAAAGAAATCAAGAGGCATACGATAAATACAAGGAACAGCGCAACAAAGTTAAAGTAAGGATAAAACAAGAAAAGCAGAACGCCTGGGAAGAATTTGGAAGAACTATGGAAGAAAATAGTACCCAAAATACAAAATTATTTTATAGAGTATTAAAGAATATGAGAAGTAAAACGGAAATTAAACTACAGCAGATAAAAGATAGAAACGGAAATATAATAACTGAGGATGAGCCCACTATAGAAAGGTGGAGAGAATATTTCAAGGAACTTTTAAACAATGAAAATACAACAGCAGAGAATCGCACACAGATAACAGACGAAACACCTGAAGGAGGGCAAGAAGACGTTTATGAAACTAAAATAAAGATGGAAGAAGTTGAAGATGCACTAGAAAAACTAAAAGTTGGTAAAGCAGCAGGGATCGACGGAATAGATGCTGAATTATTGAAATATCTTGGACAACAGGGTAAACAAGAATTACATGACCTACTAAATTTAGCGTGGACAAACAAAAAAATCCCAGAGGATTGGAACATTTCAATAATACTGCCTATACACAAAAAGGGAGACACGAAAGAGTGCAGTAATTATAGGGGTATATCACTTCTCTGCTCAGCGTTGAAAATCTACGAAATTATCCTAGAAAAGAAACTACGAGAAATAGTTGAGCCTCGACTGGCGGATATACAAAGTGGATTTAGACCATCACACAGCGTACAAGATCATATATTCACACTACAGCAAATTACTGAAAAAACACTGTTAAAAAACGATACACTGTACCTGGCGTTTTTAGATATGAAAAAGGCGTTTGACATGGTCAATAGAGAAGGAATATGGCAAAGCCTGAAAAACAAGGAAGTAGATGAAGAACTTGTAAGTGTAATAAAGAGTTTGTATGTCAACACAAAAAACCAGGTCAGGACAAGTAACTTAATCTCCGGCGAATTTTCTAATAACGACGGGGTTAGACAAGGTGGAGTGTCGAGCCCACTGTTATTTATTTCCGTTATGGATGAAGTTATTAAAAAGTGTTGGAAAAAAACTAACAAATGCGCTATAGGGTATAGAAATTTGCAACAAATAAAAATTGAAGCCTGTGCATTTGCTGATGACATTGTATTAGTTGCAAGAACTGAAAAGGCTCTCGCAGATAACATTAGAATCTGGGCTGAAGAACTAAAAAACTACAACTTAATAATAAATATGGAGAAAACTAAAGTAATGACAATAGCCAACAAAGAAGCAACTGTAAATATTGAAATCGAAGGGCAAAAAATCGAGCAAGTAGACCTCTTTAAGTATTTGGGAATAATGTTAAACAACAAAGGTACACAAGAAGATGAAATTGGAAACAGAATAAAATTGGCTACGAGAACTTATTATTCACTGTATAAAAATTTCCTAAACAAAAAAGAAATATCGAGGAAAACCAAAATGACAGTATATAAAACTGTATATATGCCAATTACAATATATGGGGCAGAAAACTGGGTACTTAATGACAGACAAAGAAAAAGATTACAAGCTACAGAAATGAGATACTTAAGAAAAGTGGTGGGAGCAAGAAGATTAGACAAAAGAAGAAACGAAGATATAAGACATGAATTACAGGTAAAATCGCTCAACGAAAAAGTTGAAGAAAAGAAGTTAAAATGGGCTGGACACATGATAAGAATGAGTGGTGAGAGACAAGTGAAAATGACATGGGAGGCCAAAGCAGTGGGTAAAAGCAGGAGGGGCAGACCAAGGAAAAGCTGGAACACTAGTGTAAACGAAATACTCAAGAAAAGAGGAACATCGTGGCAAGAAGCAAAAGTTTTAGCAGCAGATAGGAAGAAGTGGCGTAAATTTGCAGAGAGTATTATATAAAGGAGGAATCCTCGACACCTAATATGGTAAAAGAGGCAACCGATTATGTATGTATGTATGTATTAATTAATTACGTTTAACCCCTGCAATATTTAATTCGTTGTTAATGGTATCCTCAATAAGTATTAAAATCACATTTACATATTTTTTGTGTTTTAAGAACGATTTCCGAGATGGAAATCCAAACGTCAAATAAACTTAATTTCAAAGTAAAATTGAAAGCAAAAACAGTAAATAGCATTAAGAGTGTTGGCACAAAATTTCGGGCCAATGCTTTTTAAATACACTCATTTTTTTCGAATCCTGAGAAAATTAAGTATTTTTTTGAACGCAGAATGAAAGATTATATTATTCCTGAGGGCAGAAGGTCCCTGAAAACTTCTATAATATTTATTTTCATAAATTACATGGATGAACAAGAAGAGAGAATTGAGCGTGATTTTTAATTTTAAGTGTCTCATTCAAAGGAAACTTTTTGTTTATTCTAAAGGGTTTGCGGTCCTCGCTAAAATTGTAATCTTTCATTCTGCGTTTAAATTTTTCAAAAGTACTAAATAGTTTTTTCAGGATTCGAAAAAAATAATGCATGTAAAAAACATTGTCTCGAAATTTTGCACCTACGCGCTTGACACCACAATATTCAGTATCCTAAGAATTTTATTCCGCAGACTTTGGTTTTTTAATAATATTTCTTCTTGTGTGGCTTAGTGGTAAGAGAGCCTACCTTTGGATGCAAGGGTCGTGAGTTCGAATCTCACCTGGGTAGCAATTTTTTTTATTGAAAATTATAAATGAAAATAGTTTCTATCCTTGTGGGATTGGTACTCACCCGAGGGACCGCAGACGTTCGGATACAATTAGCATCTCTTTGTAAATAAAAAAAGTCTGACTTTACTAAGTATCATGACATTTACTCAACTCACACTAAACATTACACTAGGTATCTGGTTACAAAACCAACTGTACCATGCCAATGGGCATTGGGTGTCGAGATTAAGCTAAATAAAAAAGTCGTTGTTAGAAGTTATCTGTGTATTCCCAGAATTTGCAAAACTATTTAGTTATTTTCCTCATATTGTGTGTTTTCAAATTGTTCGGTACTTGTTTTTATTGAATATATTATGCTTTTTTATTTAGCACGAAAAGTGTGATATACAATTCTATAAATTAACCCAGCTAAAAAAAAGACAACTGAAATCGCTATACTTAAAATTACAGGTCTTATGGCATTTTAAGAAAAATGAAGTAACGTTAAATAGTGACAGATACTCAAACCTTGCATGCTCTGAAGTTTTTTTTGTTGCACATAAACCCTGCAGTTATATAGACGCACAGAGATGGACTAAACTTAATAGTCGTCATTTGGAATTTTCATTTTTTGCTTTGTAAATGTCCATAAATATTAAATATAAACTTGTCTTGGTTTTAGTTAAATCATAGTCTAATTAAAAAAATATGGGTATTAATAATGGATATGGCCGCCTCTGGCCTTTAGGACTTCTTGGAATCAACCTCTTGGAGTTCGGCAACCTATTCATGATATCCTGGATATCCGATTGGGGAATATTTTGTCACTACTCTACCTCAGCTGTCTTGACCTCTCCGAAGGATATACTGGCTAAACTACGGTACGGGATTCTATCAGATGATTTCGGGATACAGGTTCATACACCCGCAGGTCAGACCAAGTTCGACATCGATGGACTACAATTCGATATGGCTGCTTCACTGTCAGCAACGTGTTGGGAAATCGCTTTTGCAGGGCTCCTGAAGCTCATACGGGTCTTTTTCAGGCGAGAAATGATAGTGTGAGTGGACGTACCATTAGAAGAAGACTGGCAGAAAGAAATTTGAGGGCTTTCCGTCCAGCTCGCGCACCACAGCTGGTTCCACAACACCGTAGAACTATAGTTGGTTTTGTGCGAGAAATGCTTACTAAGCAGTGGCGAAATGGAAGAACATAGTGTTTTCAGACGAGAGCAGAATAGCCGTACGAGGTCCAGATGGACGCCTGCGTGTCTACAGGTGTCAAAATGAAAGGTATGCCCCATACACTATATCCGAAACAGTGCCTACGCCTACGGAGAAGGGTGAATAATGATTTGGAAAGGCATTTCTTACGAAGCTCGTACCGATCTTGCTGTGTTCGATAGAGGCAGTCTGAATTCTTAAATATACGTGGAAGAAGTTCTCCAATACCATGGCATGACTTTCGTACCGTTCATTAGTCAAAAATTTACAATGCACAATTTAGTGACAATGCATGTTGCCATGCCGCAAGATTAACCCGTGAGTACCTTAATGAGGTCGGCAAAACGACTTTCTTTTCAATAATTTTATTAATTGATGGATTCGACCGTTACTTGATGGCAGTTCATTTTATCTAACAATAAAACACTGAAAACGTTTGTTTTCTATACTTCTACAAAATTTATTACAACTATGTGACTACAGCTGTTTCGGCAGAGTGCCTTTCTCAAGTGATTTAGATTACTATGGGTTTGCCTTTTTAAAGTCTTTAACTGAAGAGGTTGAGGAGTGGGGAGCTGTTTGTCTCGAGTTGGTCATTCAGAATTATATCTGTATTTTTCAATTTATTAATTTCCATAGATTCTAATAGAGATAGCTTATGGCCTTTATTTTGAATATGCAGAATTTGAAACTGTTCATTAAAAGAATGATTATGATCTAGAAGGTGAAGTGCGTATGTAGAAGTGTCTGTTTTTCTATTGTTGAAACCCTTTTTGTGCTCTGCTATCCGTTTGTCAAAGGTTCTGCCAGTTTGACCGATGTAAGTTTTCGGACAGTCACCACAAGTTAGTTTGTAAACAAAACTCTGTAGTTGTTTTCTCTTTCGGCTCTTATTGTTTTTAATATATTTGCTTAAGTTGTTATTAGGACTGAAAGCTGGTGTTATTCCTTTCTTTTTTATATATCTGGCTATTTTTGCTGTTATCTTGCAAGTATATGTGATAGATAGTAATGCCCATAGTAATCTAAATCACTTGAGAAAGGCACTCTGCCGAAACAGCTGTAGTCACATAGTTGTAATAAATTTTGTGGAAGTATAGAAAACAAACGTTTTTAGTGTTTTATTGTTAAATAATTTTATCTACTCTATGTCATATTATGTATACGTTTTTAGTTTGTGAAAACTGTCATTATAGATAGCAGTGCGTGACGGGTTTAAAGTGTCCTTGAAATAACAATGTATTTTAAATGGGATTTACTTTTTCGCACACTTTTAATGGATTTTTTTGTCACACTTTAATATAATCAAATATCCTTAACTTTCGCGTTGTCATGGTGATGACAATATGAGCAATGACTTACAACAAAATTTTTGACAGTTTTGTGGTTTGAAAGTAGTTAGGATTTTTAAATGTCAAAGTTCTAAAAATTGTAGAATAGAAATGAATTCCAGTGACGAAGAGTTACAGTTTTTTTATTTGTTTATCGTAGATAAAATATTGTATGAAACTGTACGTGAAGTACTTTTTGCGAACTTACGCGATGTATAGCACTCGTTCCGTTGTCGCTCGTGCTCTAAAAATCGCGTACGTTCGCAAAAAGCATACTTCACGAACTGTTTCATAAACAATTATTATTGTTTACTCTTCCTCAAAGGTCGTTTTCACCGTATATTTCATAAAATGTGGTCCAAGATTGACCATTTATGCAAATTGAAAGACATACAATGTGGGCGGTTAATTTTGCTTGTGAGCGTATAAATAATTTATACCTTGATATATATACAGTGCTAGTCAAAAGTCCTTTACCCCCTCGTATCTTTTGAATGGTTATACTTTTTATAGTGAAATTTGGAGGGAAGAAATAAACGGACGTAAGCTTCTTAGCTAGTCGTGACAGGTGACGTAATAGTGACAGATGACGTTACAGAGCCACTGTGACCGATAATTTTAAATGGGACCTTATGGCAAGTGATACCTCGTTTGAAAGGTATTGAAAATAACTATTCAGTCATACTAAGTATGTTTGAGTTTAAGCTCATTTTGATGAATAAATAAAATAAATTAAAATTGTAGTTTCGCATTTAATTAATAAAAATTCAAACTTTCGCCTATGGTTACGTGTCAAAACGGTGACGTAAAAACTACTAGAGAATTGAAAAACGTCAACTTTTTGACAAAAAAAACCATATGCGGAGATTTGAATTTTTATTAATTAAATGCGAAACTACAATGTAAAAAATCAATGGGAAAATCCCAATAGTTGGCTGTATAGTATAGTTTAAAAAACTCATACAGAAGTAAAAACTTCGAGATGTATTCTGGTATAAAATCGTTTATTTAAAAACTATCTAAAATGTCATGGATTGCAAAACGTTTTCGTTCTAATACAGAACATCTTCAGTGCCTAGAATGAAGTATTTCCACGTTAGATTAAAGCAAAAGGTTAAAATTGTGACTGTTAGAATGAAAAAACATGTGGGAATACTTACATTCTGCCGAGTAGTTTGAAACTAGCACAATGTATATAGTGGTAACCCCATAATATATGGTTTACATAATATAATTTAGTAAAATTTTATGACTACAAGTCGATGTTGATAGATATAATGGAACACATGCTAAAAGGGCACCATGCTTCCCTGCTCGAAGATGCTAGGTACTTGCCAATTCAATGGGCACAGACCAACTGAGAAATTAGGAAGTGGACATACAATTTGACACGAGTGACATGACATGACAAGATAAAGCCAATTTTTGGTTAAAGCCTAATTTGATTTTGGATTTTTTAGTAAAATGCAAAGGTTGTTAATAAATGTCTGAAAATGCAATTTAAACTATTTGAATATTTAAATCTATTGTAAAGTTTAAATTAGCAACTCTCTATTCCAATTCCAGAATAACTTATAGATTTATTAAATTTAATGTAGATATATTTCATGGTTTAAGTTGTGACGTCATCGAATGTGAAATGACGAGATGAAAGTTAAATTTAGTTAAATACAAAGAAATATACTACATAATAAACAATTATTGGACTTGCGTGGAAAAATACGAAGCTAAACAAACCAAAAATCGGAATTTAAGAGTATTTTTATGGGATGTACTGTTGGTTGCCAGGCAAGCAGGCAACAGGTTGAAGTTAAGGGGTAGAATATTGCGAGAAAACAGTATATATACAAAAAGCGACTATTTAATGTGTTAAATTTATTAGCATACTATTGTACTGATTAATTATGTCTGTTAAAAGTGGTAGAATAATTGTGGACAAAATTAAATAACTAAAGTACAATGTAATATTTATTTAATTTATTCACCAAAATCGAAATCAACTTAAACCCAAAAAAATTAGTATGACTGACTAAGTATTTTGAATACCTTTCAAACGAGGTATCACTTGCCATAAGGTCCCATTTAAAATTATCGGTCACAGTGGCTCTGTAACGTCATCTATCACTATTACGTCACCCGTTATGACTAGTTGAGAAGCCTTCGTCCTTATTTCCTTCCTCTAAATTACACTATTATAGGTATAACCGTTCAAAATATACGAGGGTAGGGGGAACGGACTTTTGACTAACACTGTATATTCTTAAATTCTGCCTGCCAAAACGTCAGATAAAAGCAGTTATAATTTTACACTTGCTATATATTCACGTCATTCAATATTACCATAAGCGCTACATTTTTAGCTATAGTCCGCCTCTGACTTCTGAACATATAGTCAAGTATTTACGAGTTGTAACACTGTAATTATGTTCTTTGGAGAGATGCTAATTGTGCTTGACCCCTGACTTATTGGGCAGTCTGTACAGTTATTGCTTTGCAGAATACAAACGAGTACCATGACTTCAGGAGGCTATTTCACCAACGGCCAAACTTCCATTCGGGAATTATGCTTTTATCTTGATCTTCTTGTGTAAATTTTAATTTATATGGCGAGAAAAATTATTGTTAATGGTGTAGGGCGACCTCTGCACTTATTGGAATTTTGTAGATATTGATGATACCAAAACCTTGGTCAATAAGTTTATATAGAACATTAATGTATAAATAAAAAATGTGTGTTAACCATTTATAGGATGAATATGTTAATAATTAATTTTATGTTATCTATAAACTTTTATTAGAACATAAGGAAACATTTTTAATGATTTTATTGGAAGTTTAAGTTTTTTTTTCTTGGCTGGTTGGCGAGAGTTTGTAAACTTTCATAAAGGTTCATTAATATGGACCTCTAAGGTAAACTACACTATGTCGACATGGTGTTGTTTTGAACAAGTTCCTTTAAACCACTTATTTTATTAGTTGTGCTATACAGATTGGTTATATATTATCATTAAAATATTGTCATATTGTCTTTCAACCAATTATGAGGTATATAAGATTTTTATTAATATTATAAGTACTCTAAACTTTGCTGCAAACACACGCTAAACGCAGTTGCTCAAAATGACATAGTGTAGTTTACCTCCGAGGTCCAGCAATAATCTTTAAATTTCGTTGCCTGTTCTACATACATCTTCATACTATCTTCCGGCTTCCGTTGTTTCGCCTGAACCTTTACTGCAGTTTTATTTATTACGTATATATTTTCTATCAGCTTGCAATGGTACTTGTCTATTATATTTATAGTAATATAGGGTATGTATAGCGTTTGACCATTGCACTCTATCAAAGAACTTTGATAAATAGACGAAGCACATTGGACTGATTCGTCATTTTCTCAACTGTTTTCGTGATCACAAAGACTGCATCTTTTGAAACAATAGCAGGAACAGAATTGTGCATTAATTTCAGATATTTCGGGAATTTTGACATAAAAAAAATAAAAACATTTGCTCTATATAAAACAAAATTATAGCATAGCTCCACTTCGACTCCATGCTTCCTCTCCATGCAATAGTATAAAATAACCGTTAAACCGGTAAGAACATTAAAATTCGTGCACGGAACCGTTGTGAAACCGCGTGTAAAAACGGCATATGTGTTTGATCAAGACGCGAACAGTGAACAGTGACATAAGACTTGGTACGATTTTTTTAAACTTATAATATTGTCTGTATATCATAACTATCTCTTAATTCCACTTGAACCAGTAACCATATAGCCAAAACTTACAGTCTACGCCCTTGAAAGTATATGAATAATTTCATACATGTACATGCCTTTATGGTATACCATGTTTAACTTGGATCTTTCCCAGAATGATGAGATGTAAAAGTTCATATTTTGCAGGGTGTCTTGTATTGTTTGGTTCGGCCGTCTAAGGACCTCCTCCTTTCTAATTATGTTGACCCAGCTTATCTTTAGTAGTCGTCTGTATACCCAGATGTCAAAAATTTTCAAGCATTTAAGCCTGGCCTTAGTTCACGCTTCCACTCCCTATAGCTACTGGAAATGTATAAATATGATTCCTATGATATGTCATTCGAACGCGAAGGTTACTAATATCGTGGCTGCAACTGTTAGATGTTTTTATTGACAAAATTGGAAGAATCTAGTGTCACTGCCATCTCTAGAACCAAGTCCATGAAAGAAAAAGGACAAACTAATAAAAGAAAAAAAGATAAGTAATAAAGCAACTGTTATGTGTATTTGAAGATTTCCCAACATTTAATCTTCATTTGATCGTAATGTTCAAAAACTCTAATTTCTTTTTGCCATTATTATCCTGTTTACGTCGGAGCGTATTTTGGAATACGTGTCTGAAACTATAAACTTCAGAATTTGAAACTGTTTCCTATATTATTAAAGTAATATTAAAGTAATAACTGAAGCAGTAAATATAATTAATTTATTAATATTTAATATGTAGGGGAGCCCAAGCGGGGATTTTTGCAGTTACTCGAGCGCGTCAGATTAGGATATGGGAGAAACCTGGTACCCTGCAGATGTACCTCTACCATATATTGGCTCTTAACACAGGGGAGTTCGTTAAGGGGGGCCCGAAAAAAAAAATCTATCCTTAAAAAAACTCGAAATTGTCAGATTAAGATAAGGTAAGTTAAGTACATGCAAAAGAGTGTATATTTCAAAAATCTGACGATTTGAGCCTGGCGTAAGGAAATGGGTGAGTCCCAAAGTTTCACAAGAAAAAAGCGAGTATTTCGCGAAATGAATGACAGATCGAAAAACTAAAAAATATGTGCCCAATATTTTTTAAAAATCTATCGAATGATACCAAACACGACCTCCCACGGAGAGGGGTGGGGGGTAAATTTAATATTTTAAGTACGTATCCCGCGATATTTCGCGAAATGAACATCAGATCGAAAAACTGTAAAATACACTTATTCAATATTTTTGAAAAATCTATCGAATGGTACCAAACACGACCCCCCATGGATGTGGGGTGGGGGGTTACTTTAAAATCTTAAATAGGAGCCCTCATTTTTTTTTGCAGATTTGGATTCCTTACGTAAAAATAAGTAACTTTTATTCGAAACATTTTTTTGAATTATGGATAGATGGCGTTATAATCGGAAAAAACGATTGTTGGAAATGGAAAATTAAATTAAAAAATGGCAAGCGCCCACTAAAATGGAAAACTTTACTTAACTTTTTTTGGTTTTAGGACCTACTCTTCACAACCCAATAGGTCCCCAAAGCGCTCGAGTGACTGCACATTTAGCATACTTTGCTCCCCTACCAATAGAAGCAGTTTGCATATTTTTAAAATTATATTTAATCAATAATATGTTATTTACAAAATCAAACCCTACAGCAAATCTATACAGTCTGATTAAATTAAAATACCCGTATTAAATTCTATAATAAGCGATATCGCCTCTCATAATAATTATTGTTAATGGTGTAATTATCCAAATTTTATAGAAGCTAGAACTGAAATAATGGAAACTAAATAACCATATCATACTCACATTACATAAAATTATCGACAACCAACAATTTTATTGTATTATAAATACTATTACAATTAAATATAGAGATAAATATCGTGAAATGCTGATATTTACATGCTCAGATATTTTATTTGACAACTCCAACTCATTCTAAAAAACAGTTCACAAATAAAATAATATTAGCAAATATGAAAACAGGAGGAATAACTAAAGTTTATAATAAAAAAGAACTAAAATAATAAGCTGTAGTAGCTACTATAATATACACTACAAGTTCCTATGAACAAAACCACGTACCTATTACAGTCAATAATATGGACTCAATGTAATAGTGAGACAGTAAGCCAACAACATAAGCTGCTTGTTCTGGATATCGAAGTAAAAAGCGAAACTAAACAAAAATATCGGAGAGGACCACAAAAAATTAAGTGGTGGCTGCTGAAAGATGAGAAAGAAGGTGCATTCAGGAGAAGAATAGTAGAAAAAATATGTTGAAACATGAAAGGAAGCCCTAATACAATTTGGAAAAAGATGGCCAGTAGTATTAGAGAGACTGCTATTTAAATACTTGGGAAAACGTCAGGAAAAAAGTTTGAGGATAAAGAGACTTGGTGGTGGTCAAACGAAGTACAAGGAAAAATAAACGAAAAGAGAAAATTATATAAAAAGTGGCAAGAAACCAGATCCGACACAGATTTTCAAAACTATATGGTGTCGAAAAAGGAAGCGAAAGTAGCAGCAGCAAAAGCCAAAGCAGAAGCGTATGCAAACTTATACGATCAACTTGATACCAGGGAAGGCGAAACGAAGATATATAAAATAGCCAAACAGAGAACAAAGAAAGCAAAAGATTTTAATCAGGTTAGATGTATCCGAGACGAAAATAATAAAATACTAGTTCACGAAAGGGATGTCAAAAAGAGATGCAGAAAATACTTTGACAGCTTATTAAATGAAGAATTTGACAGACAGCCTGTAGAGTCAACGGAGACAGTAGCAGCAATGGTCACCAATATAAACAACGAGGAAGTGGCTCAAGCGCTTCAAAAAATAAAGAAAGGAAAAGCGGTAGGACCAGATGATATTCATGGGGAAGTATGGAGAGCATTGGGAGAGACAGGAACAAGGTGGCTAGCAGATCTATTTAATAGAATTATGGAAGTTGGACAAATGCCAGACGAATGGAGAAGTAGTATACTGGTACTTGTTTACAAAAACAAGGGAGATATACAACAATGTACAAACTACAGGGCTATAAAACTGCTTAGCCACACCATGAAAATATGGGAAAGAGTAATTGATAGACGGATACGTGAAGAGACCGAAATATCCGAGAATAAATTTGGCTTTATGCAGGGTAGATCAACAACAGATGCAATTTTCATTATAAGGCAGTTGATGGAAAAATACAGGAGTAAAGAAACAAACGCTCATATGGTATTCACTGATCTTGAGAAAGCATATGATAGAGTTCCTCGAGAGATTCTGTGAGAATAAAACTCAATAAAAAAGGAGTCCCTGGTGAATATGTAAAGATTGTGAGGGATATGTATGAGGGAGTAACGACTAGTGTTAGGACAGGTGTGGGAGAGACTGATAAATTTCATGTGAAAGTAGGATTGCACCAAGGCTCTGTGCTTAGTCCGTATTTATTCTCATTAGTTTTGGACCAGATAACAGCGAAACTACAGGGTAACATTCCATGGTGCTTAATGTATGCTGATGATGTCGTGTTAGTAGGAAATAGTGAAAGAGACTTAGAACAAAAACTGGAACAGTGGAGACAAACTCTGGAGGAAAAAGGTTTAAAACTTAGTAGGACAAAAACAGAGTATTTGGAATGTTCATTTAAAGATGGAGCTACTACAAATAAAATGGTATCTTTGGATGGTGAAATGATTGTGAAAGGTAATAGTTTTAAGTACCTAGGATCGGTATTACAGAGTAATGGAGAAATAGATGGAGATGCATGCAGTAGAATTAGGGCTGGATGGATGAAGTGGAAAGAAGCGAGTGGTGTGTTGTGTGACAGAAAAATTCTAATGAAGCTGAAGGGAAAATTCTAAAAAACAGCCATAAGACCGGCTATGATGTACGGAACTGAATGTTGGGCAGTGAAAAAGAAAGAGGGACAACGAATGCATGTGGCGGAAATGAGAATGCTTAGATGGATGAGTGGAGTGAGAAAGAAGGATAAAATTAGAAATGAGTATTATTAGGGGAAGTCTAGGTGTGGCACCAATTGATGCCAAAATGAGAGAGCATAGGTTAAGATGGTTTGGTCATGTTCAACGTCGAGACGTTAATCGCCCAATACGAAGAATAGCTGAAGTGCAGATTCCTGGAAGGTGTAGGAGAGGAAGGCCAAAGAAGACCTGGGGGAGACGATAAGGCAGGACATGTTGGTAAAGGGGATTAACATTGATATGACCCAAGATAGAATTGTGTGGAGAAATGCAATTAGGGAAGCCGACCCCGCATAGGGATAAGGCAAAGAGAATAATGATGAATATGGACTCAATGTAAACGTAAAGACCACAGATAAACACACACGTACCACAGCTATAGACCACACGTAAAGTAAAAACAGCTCTTGATAATTAGCAAAAAAAGATAAAGTCAACTCTACGTCAACCAAACCTCAGTAGAAAGAATGACACATATTACAACTACGTCGACACCATAATAAATCAAGAATGGACCAACAAACAGGAGATATGAGCACGCATCGGAAAAGCTAGAGCCACGTTCAACCGGATGGGGGTCCAAGAATGCTGCAAAGATACGTCTTTTGTGTCGTTTTTTATAGTGTTGAATCGTGGGCCTTGAACGGAGATATCTTCAGAAGATTGAAAACTTTTGAGATGTGGCTATATCGAAGAATACTTGATCCCGTGGAATGATCAATTCAAGGTGGAAGTCCTCAGTTACTAACGCAAAAACTTATCCAAGTGCAGATTGTGGAAGCGACCACCAACTCCTTGTAACTGTATTCCGAATACGTTTTAGAAACAAACACAAGCCCACTCCTAGAACTCCCGGGTTTACAGAGACTGAACTTCTAACTTTCAAAGAAAGAATAAACCCAGTGTTAACTGGGACAAGGACTACCCCCATAGAAGATATCGAGGCTTTCTGGAGAGGTTTTAAAAGAGATATATTAGATACAGCTAAGCAAAGTCGCCAACCCATAAAAAACAACAGTCGTAAACCATGGATCAGTGACCAAACATGGAAAATTATAGAACAAAGAAGGCAACTTAAAGTTGGCAGTTTTGATTTAAACGACTATCGAAGCTTATCAAGAGAAATCCAAAGAAATTGCCGGAAAGATAAAGACAAATATGTGTCTAACATTTGCCAGGAAGTAGAAATCCACTTACATCGAAATGAAACAAGAGATCTCTTTCAGAAAGTAAAGTTACTGGCTCGGGAATTCAAACACAGAAATTACGCTATAGAGGATGAGACAGGTAATATGGTAAGCGATATGGATGCGGTTCTGGAGGCTTGGAAGAAATACTGCACAGAACTCTATAAAGCTGAAACCTCTAACATTAATCATATAACAGCACTGCAAGTCTCAACAACAACCCTAGAACCAGACATTCTACGGTCTGAAGGCGATGAAACCATAAAACACCTTAAAAGAAATAAATAACCTGGTTGCGATGACATCACGGCAGAACTTTTACAGAACATGGGTTAACATGGTCTCCAATTAATGTGGAGACTGTGCGATCATGTATGGAGAATCGGCAAATGGCAAAGTGATTGGTGTACCGCACTATTTACTCCCATTCATAAGAAAGGCGTAACCACAAAATGTAGTAACTACCGAACCATCTCACTAATTTCACACCCAAGAAAAATTCTGTTGAGAATCATCAAGTGTCGCATGCAGACATACCTGGATAGACAAATACCACAAGAACAGGCAGGCTTCGTGAAGGGTAAAGGCACAAGGGAGCAAATTCTTAATATGTGACAACTCATTGAGAAAGCACGAGAATTCAAAATTCCGATGATCATCTGCTTTCTGGATTATCAGATGGGGGTTCCTGATCATCTGTCAGCTCTGGTGAAAAGCCTATATGAGAACAGTGAAACCAGAATAAAAATTGAAAACCATAAGTCCGATCCTTTTAAAATAGGTAGAGGAGTCCGACAAGGATGTATCCTATCTCCAAGTCTTTTTAATTTCTATGGGGAATATATAATGAGAAAAGCACTCGACAAATGGAATGGCGGTATTTCTATCGCAGGAAAGAAGATCTCAAATTTCAGATATGCAGATGATACAACATTAATAACTGCATCCGAAAAAGAAATGTCCAGCCTGCTGCAGCTAGTGGAAGCCGAAAGCAATAGATGTGGTCTCAAGATCAATAAACAAAAAACAAAAATTATGATAGTAGATTATTCAAATTCACTTCAGATAACAGGAGCCTTAGACCAGTTTGAAGTGGTTAACGAGTTCAATTATCTAGGATCCTACATCAGTAATACAGAATCTTGTGAAACAGAAATACGTAGGAAAATAGGCATGGCCAAAAACGCTATGAGTCGATTATCGAAAATCTGGAAAGATCGCTCCTTGTCGAAGAACACCAAAATAAGATTAGTACGTGCCTTAATTTTTCCCATATTTAATTACGGATCCGAAACATGGACAATGAAATCGGACGACAGAAAAAGGATTGACGCCTTTAAAATGTGGTGCTGGAGAAGAATGCTTCGGATCTCATGGACGGAACACAGAACAAATCACTCCATCCTCCAAGAGCTTAATATTCAGACTCGACTTTCCTCTATTTGCCTCTCCACCGTCTTAAAATTTTTCGGCCATATTGCAAGAAGTGATGATAATCTTGAGAGACTTATAATTTCGGGAAACGTTGAAGGCGCAGAAGTAGAGGTCGCTCACCTACTCGATGGACGGATCAAGTACAGAAAGCCAGTGGAAAAACATTCTCTGAATCCATGAGGGAAGTTCAGGACAGAAGCCGATGGAAAGAGATAGTTGCTCGTATTATAGGGAATCAAGACACTCAGCAATGAGGAAACGACTGAGGAGGAGGACTTGATCCCGTAGACTTACCCGTTGTGATTGAAGACGTCCTAAAAAGTACGAAGAAGAACCGAGAGATACTGTCCACTATCAAAGCTTGAAAGTTACGTTACTTAGGATACATTATGCTAAATGAAATGACTCTCGATATGCCCTCCTACAAACCATCCTGCAAGGAAAAATATTTGGGAAGTGAGGTTCAGGAAGAGGAAGAATTTCCTGGTTAAAAAACCTTAGAACCTGGTTCAACACATATCTTAGCAGCTTTTCCACGCTACTGTAGATAACATAAAGAGTGGCATGATGGTTACCAACATTCGTCACGGACAAGCACATCATGAAGGAGTGTAAACTACGAGTACTTAAAAGGTAAAGTAATCATACACTACATACTTAAGGTCAAAGTTAAACTTGAGGTTTTGCATTAAGCGAAAACTCTCAAAAGAGATCAGTTTAGCCGTGGCTTCCATTTTTTTATTTCATTCACATCTGTTGGATCAGAAATTCTTATTGGTAAACTGTTGTAATGTTATTAATAACTAAATTATTTATGATGCGACGTGTCTTGCCTTTATCTCTCGCAGACTCTTTTTGTAAAACTTTATCGTGAAATCCAGTTGTTTTCAAAATTTTCTAGCATTTTGTTGTGTCGGACCTTTTCAAAAGCTTTCTCAAAATCAATTGCGCATGCGCATATGTTAATATATGCGCATATTTTTTATTTATGTCTCTGCGTCTCTTATCAGTACTTGGATACTGAACAATGCTTTTCTCGTACGAAAATCACTCCTAAATCCGAACAAAGTAGTACTTATTCTCTTTGGTAACATTTCCTACATTTTTGGATTGTTCATTAGCCCGCAAGTTGTAGAATTCATAGAGTTTTATGGAAATAGGCTACTGATTCTATAAATTATATTTTTCTGGTTTATCTAATAATAATCCAGTTATTCTGCAATAACTAAAAGGATAGAACTTTTTATTTTTCAGCCGTTTTAAATGCAAATTATTGCTCTTCTACTATGTCTTCCAATGCTTCTTATATGTATAGTGTTTTTCATAATGAATGCATCATAGCATTCTAATCTGTCTTCTATACCACTTTACACTGTTCAACAATTATAAAAAAAACTGTCTAAAAAATGACGAAGGAATCTCAAAACCTATAGATCTATTAATTTATCAATGTGTCTCATATATTTTAATTAAGGGGATGCAGAATCTGCATCTAGCCCGATAAAAGAACAATCTGACCCCAAAAAAATAAAGGAAAAAATAAAGGAAGGACATAGGCGTAACCAGGGGGTTTTTTGGGGGTTATAACCCCCCCATTGGGATGTACTTTGAGCTCTATACGCTTAACACCATACCCTTCAGAGACCTTCCAGTAGTTGTAACCCTCCCTTTAAGGTAGTTGTAAGCCCCCCCCCTTAGGATCATCCTGGTTACGCCTATGAGGAAGGATGAAAATTTGGGAATAGGTAGTTGAAATTGTCTATTATTATATAAGAAAAAGTTTACAATCCTACATCCCCTCCATTTTAAAAAAATGGAGGGGAATACCCCCCTCTCGAAGTTGAAAAAAAATACATTCAAAATAAGACCGGAATTGGATAAAATGAGTAATTCTAAACAACTTTTTTTCTATAGAGTTTTTTTACTAAGTCAGTACTTTTCGAGTTATTTGCGAGTGAATATATATATGTTCATGATTAACAAAATAAAACATGTTTTTGGACGGTTTTTCGAAGATAACTCAAAAAGTAAGTATTTTAGCGAAAAAATATTTTTAGCAAAAATATAGCCCATAAAAAATTGAAAGAAATGGTGTATACATGAGGTCTGTAGACCCAGTAGAAGAGCAGAGTTGCAGCTAATGAAAAGTAGGTTCATCTTCGTAAAATTCCAAATCGAATATTTCAATGTGAAATAACCCAAAAACGGAGCACTTCTAGGAAAAAATTAATTTTAACTTAAGTGTTTAAAAAAAGGTTTACTGTTGTTTTTTAAAAAAAAACTTGTAATATTAAAAGTAAGTGAATTACGCTCAAAATATTGTTGGTCCCTTTTATTTTTTGGTAAAAAAACCGCGAAAATCACCCCCTACATTCACATAAAAAATTTTTCCACCTACCTCTACCGAAAGTATACTTTTCCGGACCAGATTGTAGGGAGCAAAGTTGTACTTTTCCTCCCTAGGGAGGAAAATTTTTTTCCTCCCTAGGGAGGAAAAGTAAAAGTGACGTCATGGTATTTCATTCATGAAATATAACTTATTGACGCCCTGTACAATATCTTACATTTTTACGTAAGTATCTATACATTTTAACGTTTATTTATAAAACACTCTGTATTTTGCAGAATGGTAAAAAACAGTAAATTGTTATTTTGATTTAACAATGTTTACATTAATAATTTGACTTATATTTGACAGTTGACAGTTATATTCTACCTACTTGTTAGTTTTAGTTTTAATAAATTTTGTTGGTTAGTTACATAAATAAATTAAGTAAAAATGAAAAAATGACTTGTTATTTGAGGAAGGTGGAAAAACCATATGTATAACATGGGAGTAAAGTGCCTTTTCCTCCCTTGAATGATTACTGCCCTCCGCTACGCGTCGGGCAGTAAACTTCATTCTCGGGAGGAAAAGTAGCACTTTCCTCCCTTGTTAAACAAATAGCTATTACCATTACCACTTCACAAATTACTTTGTCTATTATTATATAAGAAATATGATCTGTAAGTTTCATCGGTTCAAAGTGCATCATTTTGAAAAAGCTGTAGAATTTTTGTCTAAAAAGAAAACAAAAAATCAAAAATATTCAGAAAAGCATTTTGGTATTCCTAATTGTTTTTAAGTTAATTCCATAAACAATTACGATTTTTTTCAAAATTAAAAAAAATGTTTTATTTTAAACCCAATTTTTTCAAAACTGAGCACTTTGAACCAATGAAACTTATAGATAATATAAACAATACATAAGTAAAGTAATTTGTAAAGCGGTAACGATTAATTTTATTTGAGAAGCTAATTAAGGGGTGATTTCCGCCATTTTTTTACCAAAAAATAAAAGGGACCAACATTATTTTGAGCGTAACTCACTTACTTTTAATGTTAGAAGTTTTTTTAAAAAACAAAAATAAACCTTTTTTAAACACTTTAAAAAAGTTTGAATTAATTTTCCCCGAAAAGTGCTACGTTTTTTGGTTATTTCACATTGAAATATTCGATTTGGAATTTGACGAAGAAGAACCTACATTAGCTGCAACTGCTTCTACTGGGTCTTTTTGAGACCCGTATTTTCCAATTTTTGTAAAATGGAGGGGATGTAGAATTGTAAACTTTTTCTTATATAATAATAGACAATTTCAACTACCTAATCTTAAATTTTCATCCTTCATTTATTTTTTTGGAGGTTTTCGTAAAATTTTGCGTTCCTTGATCGGGCTAATCTCCTTGATTCCTTTGTCATTTTTTAGACAGTTTTTTTATAAGTGTTGAACAGTGTAAAGTGACAAGGAAGACAGATTTCAATGCTATAATGCATTCATTATGAAAAATACTGTACATATAAGAAGCATTGGAAGAAATAGTAGAAGAGCAATAATTTGCATTTAAAACGGCTGAAAAATAAAAAGTTCTATCCTTTTAGTTACGTTTATTTATCTCCTATTAAGGAGGCGCACACTCTAATCCAGTTTCGCAGTTGCGTGGTAATAACCGTTTACGATCAGTAGAAGAAACAGTGCTCTATAAACAATCCTATTGAGATATAAAGAAATGAATTGCACAAGGTGGAATATTTAATGTTAATATGTTTTGTTTTTATGGTAGTTTCGTGTAGAGTGTAGAGGAAATAAGTACGACACAAAAATAAATCTAAGCACTTTGAAGTTGCCAAAATCATGTAAAACGGATCTCAACAAATGTGGCGCATGCAACCAGCAAAAGGGAAATTCAACTTTTATAGGCAAAAAGCAAACATCCATTTAGCCATTTACTATTTTTGTTAAGAATAAGCCACAATTTTAAAAAGTCCACAAGGAAAACAATTTCCTGTAGCTGGCTGTATACCATTAATCACAAAAAAAATAGTAAAATTCCTTCATAAAAGCTATATTTGATTTAAAAAAACCTTAAAAGGCTACATCACATAACGTTTTCGAACTATAAAGTACATCATCAGTGCTATTAACCTGAAATTTTTTTACGTAAAAGTACATTTTACTCTAGAATTAAGTTTATTTGACTTTTCGCCTTTCAGTTCGGAAATCGTTCTCAATCTACAAAACAGTGTTGATTTCTAAACGATTTCTGAACTGGAAAGCGAAACGTCAAATAAATTTAATTTTAAATTCAATTTGTGGCGTACTCCCTACAAAAATACTAAATTGCATTAAGAAATTAATTCCGCGCGTAACTGACATTCAAAATTGTCGGTCGCTTCAAGTATTGTTTCTGAGAGAACGGTTTATTTTACACAAAAGTGTTAACATTTTTGTTTAAAATTATGTCAGTTTCAGTTTCTTATTTGAAATATTTTTTGCTCTCTTACGAAAGAAGTTGTAGTGGAAAGCCCGGGGGTAGGAGTAGCAAACTTTTTTGCATCTTTTTGGGGTCTCAAAATTAACATTCTCATCAAACTTTAGCTTATTCGTATGATTTTTAGATGTCAAATCTCTGACGACAGTACTAATACCACTTTCTTTCAATTAATCTCAGTGGACAAATTTTGAGCCTGACAGAAAAAATTATGAAAAAAAGTAATGGAAATGTCACATTTAGAAGTTAAGAATGCTGAGGGAAAGTACAAATGTAAATACGTGACAACGAAACAACATGAAAATTAACCATTTAATGCATTATCCCGTGTCTGACACGGAGCGGCTTGCAAGCAAATTCAGAACTTACCCGTGTCTCACAAGTTCGACCATAGCAGAACGCTATTCAAATATTTTATGGCTCTTTTTGGTTCATCACGAATTTATTAGCTTATTTTTAACCCTTATTTGATAGGTTATTTTCGTTTCTGTTAGGTAGTAGATGTGTCTGGTGTTATACAGTGCTAGTCAAAAGTCCGTACCCCCCCCCCTCGTATCTTTTGAACGGTTATACCTATAATAATGAAATTTGGAGTGAGGAAATAAACGGACGTAAGCTTCTTAACTAGTTATGACAGGTGACGTAATAGTGACAGATGACGTTACAGAGCCACTGTGACCGATAATTTTAAATGGGACCTTATAGCAAGTGATACCTCGTTTTAAAGGTATTTAAAATACCTATTCAGTCATACTAATTTTTTTGGGTTTAAGTTGATTTTGATTTTGGTGAATAAATTAAATAAATATAATATTGTAGTTTCGAATTTAATTAATAAAAATTCAAATGTCCGCCTATGGATTTTTTGTCAAAAAAGTTGACGTTTTTTAATTCTCTAGTAGTTTTTACGTCAACGTCAACCTGTTTGACAAGTAATCATAGGCGGAATTTTGAATTTTTATTAATTAAATGCGAAACTACCATTTTATATTTATTTCATTTATTCATCAAAATTTGCTTAAACCCAAACAAAATTAGTATGACTGAATAGGTATTCTAAATACCTTTCATACGAGGTATAACTTGCCATAATGTCCCATTTAAAATTATCGGTCACAGTGGCTCTGTAACGTCATCTGTCACTATGACGTCACCTGTCATAACTAGTTAAGAAGCTTACGTCCGTTTATTTTCTCCCTCCAAATTTCACTATTATAGGTATAACCGTTCAAAAGATACGAGGGGGGGTACGGACTTTTGACTAGCACTGTATATTTGCTGCAGTACAAATATAATAAAAGGGATGAAAAAGGAAAGCGAATAATTAAGGAAACAAGGTATTATTGCAGATTTTGTAAAAGAGAAGTAGGTGCTGTACCTTGTTTTATGATTTACGAAAAGAGATTAAATTTTTAAAATTAAACTGTTTTTAATTTTTTTTTATTTATGCATGTACTGTAATTCTACGTCTCGAATATGATTTTGCTCTTAATTATGAATAAAAATTAGTTTTTATAGCAAAAGTACTTAAAATATACAGGGTGTAACAAAATAGAGGTCATAAATTTAATCACATATTCTGGGACCAAAAATAGTTCGATTGAACCTAACTTACCTTAGTACAAATGTGTACATAAAAAAAGTTACAGCCCTTTGAAGTTACAAAATGAAAATCGATTTTTTCCAATACATATATCGAAAACCAGTAAAGATTTTTTATTGAAAATGCACATGTGGCATTCTTACGGCAGTAGCATCTTAAGAAAAAATTCCCCATAAAAATTTTATGAGGGTTTTGTTCCTTTAAATCCCCCAAACTTTTGTGTACGTTCCAATTAAATTATTATTGTAGTATCATTAGTTAAACACACTGTTTTTAAGACTTTTTTGTCTCCTAGTACTTTTTCGAAAAGTCAGTTTTTATCGAGATATTTTGAATATTTGTCAAATCCACCACATATTTGTATATGGTTAAGTACGATTATGGGCACTTGGTAATAATATGAAAATTTATTTATGATTTAAATTTTTAGGTATACATACAGAGTGAGTTTTATGTATGGAAACACTCAATTATCTCGAAAACGGCTTGCACGATTTTTATGGATTTTGATATATGGGGGTTTTCTAATATGGCCGATATTATAGTGCTAATTACATTGTTGTCCTATTTTCCGTTTTTCTGTAAAGCTAATGAACTTTCTTATTTCAAATGGAATACCCTGTATATTTTTTGTGTTTTGAAGTCTTTAAGAAATAATGATTATTTTTCATGTTATATTCCCTATACCTAAATGCCATAATTTCGGAGTTATTGCTACATTTATTTAAAAAAAAATTAAACAAATTATAAAAATCAATTTTTTTGGCCCGGGTAAACACTATTTTAGATTTTTTGGATCATTGGGAACAAAAAAGATCTTTTGTAATTTTTCTTTAAAATTAATCGTTTCCGAGTTATAAACAATTTAAAACTGAAAAAAAAACGAATAATGACGATTTTCAAGGTTCAAGAACACAAATTAACAATATTATTTTTGAAAGAGCGAAGTACCCAAATTCAAGCTCAAGCCTTATTTTATTAGCTACCGATAAGTAATTTGAGATTGTTTCATTTTAAAACATTGATTTTTAGTTGTTAATGCTGCCCGCTCGCCCGTCCTCTCATAATATGCACTTCATTAATAATTAAAAAGCAATATTTTAGAATAAAATGAGCCAAGAAATCTTATGGGCTATTAGAAGAAAAGTTGTAATTGAATTTAGGTACTTTGTAATTTCAAAAATTATATTTTTTACTTATGTTTTTGAACCTTGAAAATCGTCATTATTTGATGATTTTTCAGTTTTAAATTGTTTATTACTCGAAAACGATTAACTTTACAGAAAAAATACAAAAGACCTTTTTTGTTCCCAATTATCCAAAGAACTTAAAATAATGCCTACCCGGGCCGAAAAAATTGATTTTTATAATTTGTTTAAAAATTTTTTTTTAATAAATATAGCAATATCTCCGAAATTATGGCATTTAGGTATAAGGAATGTAACATGAAAAATAATCAGTATTTCTTAAGGAATTCAAAACACAAACACTATATAGGGTATTTCATTTGAAATAAGAAAGTTCATTAGATTTCAAGAAAAACGGAAGATTTGACAACAATGTAATTAGAACTATAATATCGACCGCATTAGAAAACCCCTACCTATCAAAATCTATAAAAATCGTGCAAGATTTTTATGGAGATAATTGAGTGTTTCCATACATAAAACTCATTCTGTATATTGAACCATATTAAAAAAAAAGACACATCTCGATAAAAGGTGCCTTATCGAAAAAATACAAAGAGGCAAAAAAGTTTTAAAAATACGGTGTTTAACTAATGGTACCGCAGTAATAGTTTAATTGGAACGTACACAAACATCTGGGGGGTTTAAAAGAACAAAACCCCCATAAAATGTTTATGTAAACATATTAAAAAATAAGCTTCAACTCGATAAAAAATATCTTATCGAAAAAATACTAAGAGGCAAAAAAGTTTTAAGAATATTGAATTTAACTAATGGTACCACAATAATAATTTAATTGAGACGTACACACAAGTTTGGGGGGGTTTAAGGGAATAAAACCCCCATAAAATTTTTATGGGGTGCACAAATTTCACTATAATTTTTCTTTAGGATGTTGCTGCCATAAAAATGCCACATGTCCATTTTCAATAAAAAATCTCCAATAGTTTTCGATATATTCGAAATAATCGATTTTCATATTGTAACTTCAAAGGGCTGTAACTTTTTTTATGTGCATATTTGTACTAAGGTAAGTTAGGTTCATTCGAACTATTTTTGGTCCCAGAATATGTGATTTAATTTATGACCTGTATTTTTGTTACACCCTGTATATTTAATTTAGTTAATTAGAAATATAAAAAAAATATTTTTTTTAATATACCTACCCCCGTCATGGAAAATACATTGATTGCACTCCTCAAAATCATTTTTGAAATCATTTTACATGCATACTCGAATTATGAAATAAAGAAATATGGAATATTTTTTTACATTAACCTCGAAATTAATGTGTGGATAATAATAAGTGGATAATAAATAAAATTTGGATATAACATCATATTTTGATAATTTCGATATTAGTAACATTTAAATAAAAACACCATCCCGTATATTTATCTTCACTTGTTCTCCGTCTAATTTCCATTTAAAAGTGCTATGAGAGTTTTTTCAATTAATGATTTTAGCAGAACTTGTATATGTCTTGTCGTAAAATTTAATGATTCGTTGTATGCATTTGTAATATGAATATTTAATATTGTTTTTCTTTTTCAGGTAAGTGAACATAATTACTTTTTGATGTTCAAGACTCACGATTCACGGTAAGGAAAACAAAGTATATTAGTCATTTATTTTAAGTACTTTAAAGAGCTTCAGTTATATGTAAGAAAAAGCATCAAGTAAATATCCAACGAGATAGAACTTTTTATCAGCAGAAATCAGATCTTATCTGTTCTATGCAAATATTACTTTTTGCGATTTGACCAGTGATTATGATTTAACAAATGGATAAGGGATCAAAAATGAGGATATCTAATGAGCCTATAAAATGGATGCCTGCAGAGAGAGTAATTAAAAGAACTATAGACAAAACACCTATATAGGCAAAATGAAGAAGAATACTGTTAATGTACTGATTATATTTTGCCAATAATAAGTGCGATTTACACAAAAATGTGATATTATTAACTTAGAAAATTATAGACTCATCAGCCTCTTGCCATGTATGTATGATACTACAAACACTTTATGAACATCTTAACAAAAAGATTAACACCTAAACTTGATTTCTTTCATCCCCAAGAACAGGCAGGCTTCAGGGCAGGATATGGCAATATAACGATCGGATGGACAAGGGGTCATGAAGGCTGAACCAGAAGGATCAGGACGATATTATCCTTAGATGGAATAAGGAATGACCGAAGATGGAATGGTCCAATTGTTTACATTGACGAAACAAAGGCCACGTTGCGCAGTCGGAAGAGATGTTACAATGAAAGATGTTAAATGAATAAATAATGATATGCGAATAGAGCTAATGAAACGTCGATAGACAGAAGGCAAATAGATAACATTAACTGATGGTTTGACTCATGGACTCTAAGAAAACGTAAATACTGAATTCACAAACTAAAAAACAGAGGGCGCCAGGTATTTTGACCAACAAATACTCAAAGGAACAATTAACGATACATAACGCTACAATAGAAAAATTAGCAACACTGCTACGACACACCCACATTATTCTAATCTTGAGCTGTAAATAATAATTAAATAAAAAGCGACATCGTACACTTTAATAAAACATTTATTAAAATTATCAAAACGAAATCTCAATATTTACACAATACGTACATAATATGCAGTGTAAGATCGCCAACAACAAAATTAAGAAACAAAAAAAAAATAACCTAAACAGTTAATCTGTAAAACAAAATTTGACGACATAATAACTATCGAATGTAATAATTATTATCACTGCATATAAATTGGTATATTCGCCAACACCGCAAAACTAAAAAAATACGAAATGTAAAATGTAAGTGAACGAATAACTCTTATTCACAACAACAAAACTAAACTGAATAGTTACCAAAAAAAAAAGAAAAGTCGATACTCTAAATAAAACTTAAAATTCTTACCGTTCACTTACAGCAAAAAAAGAAAGAGCTTTTTGTTTATATATATATATATATATATATATATATATATATATATATATATATATATATATATATACATATCTAATAATACTCAATAATACTCTAATAATACTCTGAAAAATATCTACATAATGTAAATGTTTATAGTTTAAATGATCACCCATTTAAAAAAATAATCAATAATGACATAAACTTCATACTAAAAGTATGACCTACTTTTCAGAATGTCACTATCACAAACTGAGCGAACACTTTAGGTCATTGAACTTATTTCACGGAAGAACATAAAAAGGTCCTTGCTCTGGACACGCGAGAAGACATCTCTAAATAAGAAAGCGTAACTTACGTGAAACAGATGTAGGGGATGCCCTTACAGGCATTCCTTATCTAGGCCAGGTCATATTATACCCAGCGGCAAAGTCGAAATAAAAGGAGCGACAAAGAATAGCTTTGGCCACAGTCCATAGTGTAATGTGGATTCAGGTATTTACTAGCGATAGGTGGTAACTGGGACTTGGGACCAGGCCTGTGAACAAAATTAATTATTCACAGCGAGTGTTCTATGAAGAAAAAGGGTTTTTTAACGACTTACCAGACTAGTCCAGGCTGGTCCATCACAAAACAACTAACGTTCACCCACATGACTCAAACAACTCAACTTACTGCAACAAAGTTTAACTCACGAATGCCCAAAATTCACAGATTTCTGCTTAAATAAGACTGACGGCTTGGGGACGCGACTTTGTCAACGGTCGTGTAAGATATGAAAAAAAGTTAACATCCGTAAAGGGCTTAGCAACCCCAATACTTAAAATAAGTTATGAGATGCAAGGCCGATATCTTTCACAAAAAAGCTATTAAAGCCTAACATTTTGCGTGAGAATGCAAATATCGATAGGGCACATATGTATTTCTAAGAAAAACTAGAGACTAAAATCTAATCAGTTAAGCCAAAAATGCGTGAAGGTATGGGGGACTGGATTAAAATCTACACTGGGAAAACTTAAACGTTACAGCACAAATGACCATTGTGGGGATATAGCACAAATACCATAAAGATATTAATTTAAAAAAGCATCGAGTACAACATACCATTGGTTCTTGCATTTGTCGATTACGAGAAGGCTACAAACATCTAGGAGAACGCTACATCAAGTAATATACGACTACACGATGACACAGAACAATTATTCAGCTTAGGTCGAGGGGTAAGATTTACCAGAATTGTTCACGGCAGCTCTAGAGTCAATATTTAAGAACACTTAATGGCAAGATATGGGCATCAATATAAATGTAGAAAGATTAAATCATCTGAGGTTTGCTGATTATGTTGTATTAATCGCAGATAACGTACAAGATACTTTTTCTATGATAAATTCGCTTAAAACTCTGTTTGAGAAAAACAGATTAAAAATAAACTTTGAGAAAACTAAAGTTATGAAAAATCTCGTAACGAGTGGAAATATAACTAACTATTGACAATATTACCATACAACAAACAGACACTTAACACATATCTGGGACACGAGATCAAAATAAGCAGACACAATCAAACACATGAAATACAGAGGCCAATAGGCCTGACCTGGGCAGCATTTGGCAAACTAAGCCATATTCTAAAAAGTTCAGTTCCCCTGTATCTCAAGCGAAAGGTTTTTAACCAATGTGTTTTGTCTGTACAAACTTAAGGAGCAGATACTTTAACACTGACGCAAAAATCCGCGAATAAACTCAGAATTACACAATGAGCCTTCGAGACCACATACCAAGACAACAAATCAGGCAAAGGTCAGAAGTTCAAAACGCCATCGACATAACTACGACGCTTAAGTGGAACTGGGCAGGGCACTTGACCAGAACACAATATGTACGGTGGACAACACGAATCATGGAATGGAGGCCCAGAAACTATAACAGAAGCCAAGGACGACCACCGGCTAGTTGGACCGACGAGATAAAAGAGTAGCGGGAACTGGATACAAGCGGCCCAGTGCAGAGAACACTGACTGGAAAGAACTGAGGCAGGCGTTGCAAGCATTTGCCGCCACTAAACTTGCAATGTGTAAACAACAGGAAAGTGCGCTGAAGTGCGCTGGCTAGCACTTTCCTGTTGTTTACACATGGCAAGTTTCTTCTTCTTTACGTGCCATCTCCACGATGGAGGTTGGCAATCACCACGCTTATTATGATCTTAGATGCTGTTGCTCTGAATAGTTCGGTTGATGTGCATCCGTACCATTCCCTCAAGTTACGCAAACATGAGATTCTTCTCCTTCCTACACTTCTCTTGCCCTGAATTTTCCCTTGTATAATTAGTTGAAACATGTTGTATCTTCATTATGCATAACATAATAATATAATAATAATAATAATAAGAATTGACCATAAACAAATGAAAACAGAGATAACTACTGAGTTTATACGAAGGGTAAAACAGCTGCTTCGCTCACACCTTAATAGTAGAAATTTGTTTAAGGCACTAAACACCTACGCATGTTCCGCGCTTAGCTATTCATTTGGCATTGTTAAGTGGACAAAAATGGACATAGAAAATCTTCAGCGAAAAGTAAGAACGCACCTCACAAAGGCACAAAAACACCATCAAAAAGTGCAGTAGAAAGAACGACATTACCACGGAATTTAGGAGAAAGAGGACTTATGAATATAGGTGAGCAATTAGACAAACAAATTGCTAATTTAAGATCTTATTTTCAGATGCAGGCTGAAACATCTACTCTACATCGCGCTATCTGCGCAGTAGATGACACAACACCGATAAAACTGAGGGAAGCAGAACTTCGCATAAACCACCTTACTAAGGCCGAAAAAGTGCGCGCCTGGATGGGTAAACCTCTGCACGGGCGACATCCCAGTGAGGTCAGCCAAGATTATGTCGACAATATAGCGTCGAACTACTTACTGGTTGACATCAGGAAAGATGTTCCCTGAAACGGAGGGTTCATTACTGGCCATTCAGGATCAGGTTATACCAACCAGAAATTACCTGAAATATATCATCAAAGGCCCTCTTGTTCAAAACGACAGATGCCGATATGGATGTCAAGCCCAAGAAACCATCCAACATCTTATAGGGGGCTGCCAGGCATTTGCTGCAACTGAGTACAAGGAACGGCATGACGCAGTGGGAAAAATCCTTCATCAGGAGATAGCTATCAAGCTGGGACTTCTCCAAACCGACCATCTCCCATATTATCAATACGTCCCTGAGAGTATGCTTGAGGATGGCAACTACAAGCTATACTGGGACCGCACTGTGCTCACAGACCAAACAGTGGCGCATAATAGACCAGATCTCGTATTAGTCAATAAATTAACGAGACAAACAACCCTCATTGATGTGGCGATTCCTAACAACAATAATCTACGTACTAAATTTACTGAAAAGATCGCCAAGTACAGAGATCTGGAAATTCAAATACGGAGACAATGGAGAATGCAAAGTACCCAGACGATACCGATTATTATGTCTACTACTGGAGTCATTCCGAAGACCCTCCTCGAAAGCATAAAAAAGCTGGGTCTTAATGAACATATTTATAAGACCATGCAGAAAGCAGTACTACTCGCCACGGCCAGATGTGTACGAAAATTTTTGGGAGATATACCTGCATACCAAGCCACCTAGGGCTCGATAACACGGAAAGAGTCCCACCAGAGCTCAATCCTTTTGATACCGTAGGTATCTGGGATGAGTCAATTTTCCCCTTAGAGGGTGTGTGAGCCGTATGGCTAAATCTGGATAATTATAATGTTTATTTAGGAATAACAATAAAGATTTACAAAAAAAATAAAAAGCATAATGAGTACTACCTAAATAAACATAAATAACTCACTGAAGTTGAGCTACTTTGTATATATATTACTAATATACATACAAAAGTAGCACCCCTTGTGCGTGAGACTTAAAAATATAATATACTAATTTACAAATATAAACAAACACAAAAAATATTTAACAAATGTATAAATGTATACAGTTATATGAAAATTTATAAAAATCCTAAAAACTCTAACATTAATCAAGAAAAAATAAAAATATAATAATTTTAATATAATTTGTGATATAAATGTGGCCATCAATAATTCAAGAAATGTCGCAGTTGATAATAAAAATCTATTTAGATACAATTGTTATTTTCGATACAATTTTTTATTTCTTATTTAAGTTTATTTATTACAATTATTGTCCATTGATAAGTTCTTCGCATAATTTTGTTGATTTGTTCCCAATCCATTGTTTAATTTCATATTTATATCTATGTTTTTTATAATTTTTAAACTGTTTTAAATTATCCAGTAGCAAATTGTACAATTTGGGCCCTATGTAACCAACATTTCTTTGAAGGATGGATTTATTACATTTTGGTAGAATTGTATTATGTTTTATATATCTAGTTTGGTGGGCATGATTGTTAAAATTTAATATTATCTTGTTTTCATATATATGTATAAGGGCTTTATAATAGAATAACTTACGTACATTTAAAAATTTACTTTCGTTATATAACAGCTCACTAGCATATTTAAATTTTTCCCGTATATAATTCTAATTAGCCATTTCTGAATAATATTTATAGAATGTAAGTAATTATTGCGTATTCCACCCCATCCTAAAAGGCCATATATATAAGTTGAGATTGTATAAGTGCATAATAAAGAATTTGCAAATGTGTTATTCCTAAAAATTGTTTTAAAAATTTAAATCTTGATAAGAGTCCTCTTTGTTTATTTACTATATTATTTGCTTGGGTGTTCCATCGTAAATGTTTATCAATTATTATACCTAGATATTTAATCTCGTATGTATGTGGAATTTCATTTTTTGCATCAATTTTTAATGAGCCAAGATTTGGGAGGTTATTAACATATGATGTAAATGGTATATATTTTGTTTTTTCTATATTTAAGGTAAGTTTATTAAACTGAAACCATTTTTGAATTGTAGCAAAATCTGTTTCAGCTTTTTGTTTTAAATTATTCCATGTATTTGCATCATAGAAAATAGCTGTGTCATCTGCAAAACTTATTATCTTACCTGTTACATTCAGTCTGAATAGATCATTGATACAAATATTGAAGAGAATTGGTCCCAAGACTCTTCCCTGTGGTACTCCGTAAGATATAATTCTTCCTTTACTGATTTCTCCATCTATAGAAACATGTTGTTGTCTATTTAGCAGATAACTTTCTAGGATGTTATATGCAAGTCCTCTTATACCATATTTTTGAAGTTTATTTAGCAGTATTTTATGTGAAACATGCCCCAGGTATTGCAGCAAAATATTGCGGCAAGTTTAGTGACCGCAAATACTTTACGCCAATAAACTGACCAAGTGTAAATGAAGTTTTAGATTGCAATTCGCTTGTCGTTCATTCATTATTTCCTACTTGAGGGTGTTTCGGTACTACTATACCGAGTCTACGTCTGCTGAAACGAAGATCAAAGCCTTCGAGATGTAGATCTACAGAAGGATGTCCTAATATCTCGTGGCCGAAAAACCTGCGACAATTAATAACTAACTTCCGCTAAACTGTTTCATAGAGCCGTCAACGAAACCATGATAACCTTAATGATCGCCACGTATGAACCGGATAAGGCACTGAAGAGCTTGTTGTACTTCGATCTAATGTTGTTGATTAATTATTTCTGATCGTTGAGGAAATATAATTTGCTTACGGTTAGAAAAAATATCATCTAACAGTGGTTCCATTAAACAAGTTAGTTGACACTCGTTGGATGGTGGTCTTCTACTCATATGGAAGTTCGAATTTAGCCCTAATAAATACAGTATAATAAAGATAATTTATCAACATTTATAGCAAATAATCTTTGACGTAAATACTTTAAAAGAAGAAAATTGGCAATAATTATGGTGCGTTTTATTTTCACATTGTTATCTTAAATTTATTCATAAATATCTCACAGCGCTGTTATTTTCTAATCCAAGTCTATTTCGCTGTCGGTAAAACGATAAAGCAGCTGCTATTTATTATCACTGTGGTTTAGTAATAAACACCACATTATACAATTACTTATTTCTGGTTTCTCGTCAAAAGCAAACAAACCTTATAGTGCAGTCAGTGAGGGTATTTGGCTCCGAATTCCATCCTACTGCTCCAATTTACTTTATATTTTCATTGTAAGTAGGGAATAGCTCAAGAAACAAGGTCTATCCTATATCTTATGGCGCTTCTATCTTGGGGGTGGTTTCCACCCCTTCTCTGGGGTGGAAAATTCTATGATCAAAATATCTACGGAGGTGGCTAGAGAACCTAATTCTAAGAAAAAACTGAAAATTTGTCATTTTCATTGAAAAATGACACCTATTCAGACGGATTTTTGGGAATATCTTAAAAATTATGCATTTAACCAAAAAATCTATATTAAACCATTTTTGTAGCTCATAAAATATCAAAGGAATTCGTTTCTTCATGCGTCTTCTGGTTATAATACGAAAAGAGATATGGTAGGTGAATAGAGATTATTTTGGTGAATACTTCAATCGGCGTTTTCAACTTAAAATAACAGAGAATTGGTTGATTTTAAGGTTATAATGCTACCAATGTCTTTTGTAGTGCTTGAAAAGATTTTTAAAACGAGCACTGCTCGTTTACATTATAATGTCGATTACATTCCAATTAAGCGAGATATGGTGCAAAAAAATTGATGATGTATTTTAAGGAAAAATTAGAAGTATCTATATTTCCCGTCATCCACCAGAATTTAAATGCATCGGTTTCCTTCTACAATACCTTTTATTATAGTGTTTTTTCTATGCTCAAAAAGTTGGACGGGTTTAAAATGAATGGATTCTGAAAAAAATAAGATCAAATTATGGAAAACATTTTTAAATTTTCTTAAAAATCTTCCTTGTTATAGTGTAACTCGAAAATGATAAGCGATATGAAAAAAAAAAAAATACAGTACAAAAATGTAGGGTTTTTTCAGATAACAATTTTGCTTTTTCTTTCATTGCTGTATCTCTTTATAATTTTCGAGTTACATCGACAAAAAGGAAGATTTTTTTGGAAATTTAAAAATGCGCTCTATAATTTGATCTTATGTTTTTCAAAAACCATGCATTTTAAACTCATCCAACTTTTTGAACATAGAAATAACATTATACTAGAAGGTATTGAAGAAGTAAAACAATACATTTAAATCTGGTGGATGAGAGGTTAAGTATAGTTCGCATTTCATCTTAAAATAAATTAGTCATCAACTTTTTTGAACCATATCTCACTTAGTTGGAATTCGGAATGTAATCGGCATTTAACAGTGCTCGTTTTAAAGGTATTTTCAAGTACTACAAAAGATATTAGTAGCATTATACCCTTAAAATCGACCAATTCTCTGTTATTTTAAGTTGAACACGCCAATTTGAGCATGCACAAAAAAATCTCTTTTTACCTACCGTGTCTCTTTTTGTATTATAACTAGAAGATTTCATAAACTACAAAAATGTTCTATATAGTTTTTTTCGTTAGATGCATAATTTTTAAGATATTCACAAAAAACATTTTAGTGCAGTCACTGAAGGTGAATATGAGCTATTACCTCCGATTTCGTTGAACCTCCATCGATTTGCACGAAAATTGGTGAGTGGTTAGAGGATATCTCAAGGAACAAAGATGACATGGTGCCAACTTGCGCTTTTACCCTGGGGGTGGATGCCATCCCTCCTCGGGGGTGAAAATTATTTTATAAAAAACAACCCCACAATTCGATAGAGCGACAAATTATAAGCAAAATTTGTTATATAAAGTTATTAAAATAAATCAAAACTTTTTGAGTTATTAAAGATCAAACATTTTAATTTTTCGTGAAAAAAATGCATGTTTTTAACCGATTTTTCATAAATAACTCAAAAACTATAAGTTTTTACAAAAAAGTTATTATTGTCAAAATTGAGGCTAATAAAAAATCAAATAAAATCCTTACTAGAAAAACCTTTCAATGTTAAATAAAAGTGAGTTATAGGTAATTGAATGTATATTTCTTTCGTCGAGTACCCAAATCTAAGTATTCAAGCTTAAATACCGGGAAAATGATGCGTTTTATAATATAAACTTATTAAACATTTGTCAAAGCTCATTGAAATATCTATCAAATAAGTGCTCGAACAAGTTGATAGCATTAAAGTTTATGCAGCAGAAATGTTTCAAAATGTATCTTTTAAAAAATTTTCTAAAAATGGTATTGTTTTTTTGTAAATAACTCCGTTAAATTTTAAAGTAGCAAGTTCATCTGATAACTGGTTAGAATTTTATTCCAAGAGCTATTAAAAAACGTCAAAATAGTCATTTATACCTCTTACTTTTTAAAAAATAAAAGGTTAAATGGCCCCGGTTACATGGTTCTCGCAGCAAAATTGAAATTTTAAACGTTTCTATCTCGGTTATTTTTTACTCTACGAAAATTGCAAAATGGGTAAAGTATTTGTAACAGAAAAAACTAAAATTTAGTTATTTATAATTTTTTACGTATATTGAGCATTTTTGGAATTATTATCAAAAGAAAATGAAAAGTAGGATAATTCTAAAAATTCTGATTTTTTTAAATTATACCTTTTTTTCAAAAATATGCATTCTAAACCGGTCAAATTTGTTGAAATAATTAACTATGATAACATAAAGAAATTCTTGTGAGGATTACTAGAAATTTTAATTTTTGCGGAAATGGCGTAGGTTTAGTTTTTAACTTTTTCCTAAAAAAATCGAAAGGGTTCTTTTATTTTCATCATAACTTGCTTAATTTTGATGCTATTAACTTTTACTGAAGCTCATTTGATAGGTATTCCGAAGTACTTTGACAAGTGTTTAACAAGTATATTCTATAAAATGCATCGTTTTCCCGTTATGTAAGCTTGAATACTTAGATTTGAGTACTCGTCGAAAAAAATATACATTCAATTACCCATAACTCACTTTAAAATAACATTAGTTTAGTTCTTTAAGTAGGGAGTGTATTAAATTTTTTATTATCTTTAATTTTGGTAATTATATCTTTTTTACAAAAGCTTATAGTTTTTGAGTAATACGTGAAAAACAGCTTTAAAACATGCATTTTTTTAAGAAAAAATAAAATCTTTGATATTTAATAACTCAAAAAGTATTGATTTATGTTAATAACTTTATATAACAAATTTTGCTTAGAAGTTGCCCCTCTATCGATTTCTGGTATTATTTTTAATAAAAAAATTTCACCCCGAGAAGGGGTGGCAACCACCCCCAGGGTAAAAGCGCAAGTTAACATCATGTCACCTTTGTTCCTTGAAGTATCTTCTAACTACTTACCAATTTTCATGAAAATCGATGAAGGTTTAACGAAATCGGAGGTGAAAACCTTCAGTGACTCCACTATTTGACAGGTGACATTTTTCAATGAAAATGGCAAATTTTCAATCACGAATAACTCAAAAAGTATTAACTTTTCAAAAATAAATTATAGAAAAGTGTTTGCGTAGAATTAGCCTCTCTAGCCGTGGTTTTTTTGACCAAACATTTTTCCACCCCCGAGAAGGGGTGAGAACCACCCCCAAGATAAAAGCTCACATCGGCATATGATAGATTTTGAATTAGGAGACAAGTAGAGGCTACTCCCAAAATGTCATTAAAATCCATGCAATAGGATAGAATTCGGCGGAATGGGACGTTTCGATGCCGCCGGTTCATCGCCAGCCGTTTCGATGCCGCCGGTTCATCGCCAGTCCATTTCATCGCCGTCATATCTCGAATTTCCTAGAATTCCTAATTAATACTAAAAATAACTAATATTGTAACTGTCGAAAATTCGGCAATATATCAGATAGCGATTAATTGACTGGCGATGAATCGGCCGGCATCGGCATCGAACTGGCGGCATCGAAACGGCGGCGATGAAACGTCCTAGACCCGAATTCGGAGCCTGTTTTGGCTCTCATTGACTGGCGTATTTAGCTTTAAACCGCGATGAGCCGTATTGCGAGATCGCTAAATAAAACGTTTTATACTGGAGCCCTTCGGCAACTACACGCTTGCACGGTTCAAATTATAATGCAGAAAAACCAAAAAGACCAAAGGAAGAGATCGTAAAATCTAGTATATATCCAAATTAAGATGACACTTTTATGTATATCTCCATTCAGTGCTCGGCAATGAAATCATATTTCTTGGGGGCTTTTATATCATATTAAGATTTTTTGGTAATGCCGTAAGCTGCTTACGCCGTACGTTCGACGAAGGGGAAGGAAAAGAACATGATAAATTGCAACGTATGCTCAATAAATTTGTTCTACAGGTAGTTGTATTTTACATAACAATGAGACATAAATATATTTTAGAACACCGAAAAATTTGTCCTTTTTAAAACTTGAACTAAACAGTAAAAATCTTTCGACTACCGTTTGCTTTAAAACGTAAGGGACTGTTTTATTTTTAGTGAATATATTATAAATTATAAAGCACTTGATACTTAAATTTTGATAGTTACTTTAGATTACTTTTTTTTTTAATAATTGGCTGCTGGCTACTTGGCAACCCAAGTATTTCTTGTGTAATTTGTGCTGCTGATAACAAATTTCCGAAAGATCCGAGTGGTCAAAAATTTTTTATAATTGTTTAAAAATTGTTTATAAGGATCTATCCCGTAAACTAAAAGAGATAAATAGTTTTTCAAATAGATCTATTTCTTAATAAAAAACAAAGAAAATAGCGTTTACTAAACTTAAATCTAATAATAGTGGAGTCACTGAAGGTGGATATGAGCTATTACCTCCGATTTCGTTGAACCTCCATCGATTTGCATGAAAATTGGTCAGTGGTTAGAGAATACCTCAAGGAACAAAGGTGACATGGTGCCAACTTGCGCTTTCACCCTGGGGGTGGATGCCACCCCTTCTTGGGGTGGAAATTATTTTATTAAAAATAACCCCACAATTCGATAGAGGGACAAATTTCAAGCAAAATTTGTTATATAAAGTTATTAAAATAAATCAAAACTTTTTGAGTTATTAAAGATCAAAGTTTTTAATTTTTCTTGAGAAAAATGCATGTTTTTAACCAATTTTTCATCAATAACTCAAAAAGTGTAAGCTTTTACAAAAAAGTTATTATTACCAAAATTGAAGCTAATAAAAAACGAAATAAATTCCTTACTAGAAAAACCTTTTAATGTTAACTAAAAGTGAGTTATAGGTAATTGAATGTATATTTTTTTAGGCGAGTAAAAAACTCTTAAGTATTCAAGCTGAAATAACGGGAAATTAATGCATTTTATAACATAAACTTATTAAACATTTGTCAAAGTACTTATCAAAAGTCAAAATCTCTATCAAATGAGCCCCCGAACATGTTGATAGCGTTAAAATTTATGCTCCAAAATTTTTTCAAAATTTATCTTTTAAAAATATTTCCAAAAAATGTTATTGTTTTTTTTAATAACTCCGTTCGTGTTGACGATATCAGGTTCATCTAAAAACTGTTTGAAAGCTAATTCCAAGTGCTATTTAATCGCTTTAAACATAATGTTCTAAACCTCTTACTTTTTTTTTAAATAAAAGGTTAAATGACCGCGGTTGCATGGTTCCCACAGCAAAATTTAAGATTTAAACGTTTCTATCTCGGTTATTTTTTACCCTATAGAAATAGTAAAACAGGTAAAATATTTGGCACAGAAAAAACTAAAATTTTGTTGAATATAATTTTTTACGTATATTGAGTATTTTTGGAGTTATTATCAAAAGAATATGAGAATTACAATAATTTTAAAAATTATGATTTTTTTAAATTATATCTTTTTTTCAAAAATTTGCATTCCAAACCGGTCAAAATTATCGAAAACATTACTTATGCTAATATAAAGAAGTTCTTGTAAGGATTCCTATAAATTTTAATTTTTGTGGAAATGGCGTATGTTTTATTTTTCACTTTTTCCTAAAAAATTCGAAACGCTTCTTTTATTTTCATTATAACTTGCTTAATATTGACGCTATTACCTTCTTCTGAAGCTCATTTGATAGGTATTCCCAATTACTTTGACAAATGTTTAGCAGGAAAATTTTATACATTGTATCGTTTACCCGTTATTTAAGCTTGAATAATTAGATTTGAGTACTCATCGAAAAAAATACACATTCAATTGCCAATAACTCACTTTAAACTAACATTAGTTTAGTTCTTTATATAAGGAATGTATTCAATCTTTTATTATCTTCAATTTCAGTAATTATAGCTTTCTTGTAAAAGCTTATAGTTTTTGATTTATACGTGAAAAACCGATTTAAAACATGCATTTTTTACGAAAAAATAAAATGTTTTGTCTTTAATAACTCAAAAAGTGTTGATTTAATTTAATAACTTTATATAACAAATTTTGCTTATAATTTGTCCCTCTATGGACTTATGGTATTATTTTTAATAAAATAATTTTCACCCCCGAGAAGGGGTGGCATCCACCCCCAGGGTAAAAGCGCAAGTTGGCATCATGTCACCTTTGTTCCTTGAGGTATCCTCTAATTACTCACCAATTTTCATGAAAATCGATGGAGGTTCAACGAAATCGGAGGTAAAAACCCTGAGTGACTGCACTATAATTAAAACTCCAGTTATTGTAAAATTAGTGCATAATGCAAATTGCAAAATAAGTATTTTTCGAAGTTTTTTCGATCGTAACTATTTTAGGCCATTGTCACGCAAAACGTCAAACTGACAGTGCCCATTAAAATCTGCTCTTAATAAAATTAACTATTTAGCGAGTTAATTAGTAGAAAAAAGGACACTTGGTGTGATTTAAAAACTGATATTAATTGAGTGCGATAAACAGTGCTATAAGCGACCCCCAATGGGGGAAGCTTTTTCCCCAGGGACACCATTAGGTGAAAACTTTTCAGGTGCTAGTGAGAATAGTGAAATGGATATTATTGAATCAAGTTTAATCGAAAATTTGGATGATTCTACTGCGAAAATTACAACTAAAACCAGAGATTTTATTAAAGTGCCGACACAACAAATCCCACCTCCGCAAAAAGTTGTAGAGAAAAAATTGTTCAACGCTGCATCAGATAAGTACAATTTTAATAACGTTTATGTATATATAGAAAAATCAAACAATCAGAATATTGGCCGTTTACATCCACTTACTGTTGCGGACATCTTGCATAAAAAATTGAACATTCCTAATATTATTGAAATAAAAGCCATTGGAAAAAACAGAATTAAAGTTTTGTTAAGGTCAATCGTAGATGCAAATAATTTGGTTAAAAATATAAAATTAAAAGACCAAAACTTAGTAGCATATGTCCCTAACCATTTACTAGAAATTAGAGGCCTAATAAGAGATATTGATACTCAATACGATGAAAAGTATTTGTTAGATAATAGTAAATCTCCCTCCCCCATAATAGCCTTTAAAAGAACTTACAGAAAAGTTGACACCGATGGAAAAACTAACTATGTACCCAAAAGGACAATGATAGTCACCTTCGAAGGGAATATTCTTCCTAGCTACATTTCAATAAATAGTGTATTTTTTCCTGTTGAAACCTACATTGGCAAAGTAACACAGTGTTACAATTGCTTAAGATTTGGACATATTTCCAAGCAGTGTCGCAGTCCACAAGCACATTGCATAAAATGTGGAAAAATCAAAAATGAAGATCATACATGTCAAGATAATGATGTTCAATGCATACATTGTGATAGTAAAGATCATGTTTCCATATCCAAGAAGTGTCCAAAATACGAAGATCAAAAGAAGATAAAGAACGTGATGATTGAGCAAAAAATTTCCTTTATCGAGGCAAAAAATTACTGCGAATCGTCCTTCTCGGGATTGTTTATTCAGAATAGATATTCCACACTAGACAATATCGAAGACAGTTTTCCTCCCCTCCCAACATCTTCGAAAAAATCATCCCCTTCTACTACCACACATAAAAATCAAAACATTTCAAATAATACATCCCAATCCCAACCCTCCTCAAGCCACTATAATATAGCTAAAAAACGAAAAATATCACCAAACCAATCACAAAACAATTCACCCATGTTCCCTTTTAATTTTGGGCCCTCCAAACCCCTTCCTGCTAATTTAAAACCCCCAATTTGTCAAAACAAATCAGATCAGAGAGTATTGGAAACACTCATCTCCAATTATATTTTTAATTTGATTACAAATATTCAAACTGTAGATGATATAAAAACTATGAGTCAAGATAGTATTTACCATGGTATAAAAACGATTTTAGAGGATATCACTCATAAATAACATGTTCCCAGAACTTAAATCATTAAAAATTTTGCAATGGAACGGTAGATCCGTTGTTTCGAATAAAAATAGTTTAATTCATTTTTTAATAACTGAAAATATTGATATTGTATTATTAAGTGAAACCTGGTTCAAACCAAATCAAAATTATACATTTAAAGGTTATAATGTAATTCGCCAAGATAGATATGACGGGTATGCAGGTGTTGCAATTTTAATTAAAACAACTATACCATTTCGTGAAATAAATATTAGAAACAATTTTAATGAGGGAATTTTAGTTTGCGGTGCTATCGTTAAATGTAACACAATAGAACTAAGTTTTTTATCTATATATAGACCTCCAAATATTAGTACATCCAAAAACGATTGGATAAATATCTTCTCACAAATCAAATCACCTTTTTTAATTGGCGGAGATATGAATGCTCATCACTCACTATGGGGCTCACTGCGTAATGATCCAGTTGGTAACCAAATTGTTAGCAGTATCGAAGACCTAGATCTTGTAATTTTGAATAATGGAGAACCTACATATCTTCCTAGATATGGTACTCAAAAATCTATGATTGACATTTCACTCTGCACAGCTAATATAGCCAGTAAATTTACTTGGTCAGTTTTATCTGACACCTTAGGCTCGAATCATTTTGCTATAACTATGAATTTTTCAATAACCAACACCTCACAAGAAATAATTTATCCAAAAAGCAAATGGAATATCAAGAAAGCCAATTGGTCCCTGTATACATCCTTAATTGAAAACATGTTTTCCAACTACAATAACTCTTTCAATACTTATCAAAATTATAGTTTTCTAATAGATTGCATTAATGATGCTGCAATTAGGTCTATTCCTCAATACAAAATTTTTAAATCTAAAAATCGATCGCCTCCACCATGGTGGGACCCAGAATGCGATCTGATAATCAATGACAGAAAAGAAGCATTAGCATTGTATAAACGTTCACCAAGCCTTGATAATTATCTAAATTGTCAGAAAGTTACTGCTCATACTAAAAAGCAGTTGAAACAAAAAGCCAAAGCTAGTTGGATTAAATGGTGTTCTAATTTATGCAAAAATACCTCCTCTAAGGAGATATGGTCACAGGCCAACAAAATGAATCGAAAAGCATCTATTAGTATAAAACCCTTCAATGATAATCTATTGGACGACTTTTTTAATAAAGTATGTCCTCCTTTTGCTCAAAATTCACCTACACGATCTACACAAAGTCATCATTCAAATAATCACTTCCTGTTAAAACCATTTACTGAAACTGAATTAGATTTTGCCCATAAAAACCGCATAAATACTTCTCCTGGTATCGATCATATAAAATACCCCATGTTAATCAACCTACCAGATGTTGCTAAAAAACTTCTTTTAAATGTCTTCAATGATATCATCCAAAAAAATATAGTTATTGATTCTTTCAAAGACATCTTAGTTGTTCCTATCCTTAAACCCGGAAAAGACCCAAACATCGTAAGTTCATATAGACCAATATCCTTACTGTCTTGTATTTTTAAAACTTTAGAACGGCTTATAAAATTTAGATTAGATTGGTGGTTACAAAAAGAGAATTTACTTCCAGTAAACCAGTTTGGTTACAAAAGAGGTTTTGGAACTCTAGACGCTTTAACAACACTTGTTGTAGATGTACAGAATAACTTAACTAAAAATAACTACTTAGCAGCACTATTCTTAGATATTGAAGGAGCTTATGACTCAGTTTGTTTATCAACCTTAAAACATAAAATGGTAAATTTTTTTCATATGCCAATTGCTTTCATTAACACAATAATCGGTTTCTATACAGATAGGGTAATTTACATCAGAGATCATAATAACAAACTAATAGGACCTCGACATAATTATTACGGTATACCACAAGGCTCAGTATTATCACCAATTTTATTTAATCTGTACACCTCTGATATACATAAGATGCAAATAAACAACATCCCATTCAAAATCATACAATATGCAGACGACTTTTGTGTCTATATGGAAAGCAAGAAATATGAAAACGGTATGCAAAACCTAAGTACAGTTTGTAGTTCCCTCTTTCCATGGTTCTTAGAGAACGGCTTAAATTTATCAATTAACAAATCAGCAGTATCTGTCTTTACAAGACACAATCTTCCTATAAACCAAGATGTATTACTTAGTGATCAATCTTTTACATTTAAAAATAATGTCAAATATCTGGGACTCATTCTGGACAAAAAACTAACTTGGAAACCACACATACAATATATGCTGGATAGATGTAGCAAAGGTATTAATTTCCTTAGAATGACAACTAGAGTGTGGTGGGGCTGCGATGTTGAAACATCTTTATTGTTTTATAGAGCTTATATACGATCCATTATAGATTATGGTGCTACTCTCTACGGTTCTGCTTCCAAAAACCTTTTAAGAAAAATTGACATTTTCCAAAATTCTGCCTTGAGAATCTGTTTAGGTGCTATGAGATCTACTCCTATACAACCAATACATGTTGAAGCTTCTGAGCCTCCTTTAGAGATTAGAAGAAATTTACTAAGCGAAAAATGGGTACTTAAAGCATACACTACAAATTTCGAATTATTTTCCAGTATATGTCATCTTAACGAATCAGATCTTACTCACAAGTATTGGATTAAAAAACCATCTCCGCCTTTATGTACTGCATTACAGAACAATCCTATTTTTTCAAATGAATTAAACACAGTAGACAAAAACTTAGACTACTTTGCTCTCTTCCATAAAACTGATGTAATAATACCCACATACAACGAAAACAACATAATCAGCAACAATATCCTGAAATCTATTTTGAACTGCTACAGTGATGCAACAGTTATATACACAGATGCATCTAAATCAAGAGAAGGATCTGGCTGTGCTTATTTTTTACCCTCAGGAGGTTTCGAATTCAAGTACAAACTTCCCAATGAGTTTTCAATTTTCTCTGCGGAATCATTGGCCATACTCGAAGCGTTGAAATACATTAAAAACTCTTATACTAAAAAAACGTTAATTCTTTCAGACTGCCTATCAGTTTTACAGAATATCAAAAATACTTTTTTGCCCAAAACATTTAGTAATCCTTACATATTTTTAATAAAGGATATGTTAAAGCAGTTAGAAGACTCTGGCTTCAATATAAAATTTATTTGGGTTAAGGCACATATTGGACTCAAAGATAATGAGTATGTAGACTACTTAGCTAAATCCAGTATAACATCAGGCACTTTATTGTCATATCCTTTATGTGTATCAGATGTTATTACTATTTTTAAAAGAAACCAACTATCGATATGGAAAGATCAATGGAATCTTTATTGCTTAACAAACCCCACAAGATACACCACTTTACAACCAGTGATTTCACAAAGTACCTGGTTTAAGAGTTTTAAAGCTCCACGTAAATATATAACAACTATAAATCGATTACGTTTTGGGCATGCTTGCTATCCAAGTCATTTATATAAAATAAATGTGATTGAAGACAATAATTGCAAACATTGCGGAAAGCAGGGTGATCTTGATCATATCTTTTTTGAATGTACTAAGTTTCAACAGCATTCAAACTCTCTCTATAAAAATTTAATTAAACTTGATATGCATGCACCATTCAATATACAGTCTTTGCTGGCTACAGGTTCACAACAAATATACAATATTATTATAGCTTTCTTGTCAGATACACGCACGGTCCTATAAGATTTGTACGCTGGCATGATATTTTTTATGATTTAAGTTCAGATTTGCATCTTTTTTTTTTTGTCATAAATGTTTTATCACTTTATCAGAGTTCCATTATTGTTTTTATTGTATTATTGTTGTATTGTATTATTTATTGTATTACTATATTGTTTCTGTTTAATTTTGTATTAGGGATAGGATTGTATATTGTTTATTGCAACTGGCTGAATGACTAATGTCTATGCCATTAAATAAAAAAAAAAAAAAAAAAAAAAAAAAAAACTATTTTAGGCTTCTACGCATACATACAAATGCGCTTTACGAAATCTCATTTTAAAGATTAATTCATAGACTTTTAAACAAGTTTGTTAAATGACTTTATCTTTATTTGTATTAAAGTTTTACCCGTTTGAAGTTATCATTTTCTTAAAACGTTTGTACATTAATTTGATTTTAAGGGTTTTAAGCAAATTTGAGCAATAAAAATGTCTACTTTAATTAACAGTAATGATAGAAGAACTCAAAAGAAACATTTTGATCTTAGTAAAATGTTCGTAGGTTTATTTTTAGCCAAGATATAGATATATTAATAGCGCACTCTGAGGCGCAAGATCGGCTCACAGCGTAAAGTTTCGCGCGCGAACCTCTCGATACAAATTATAATTTGTATTATCACATTTGTATTATCAAGTACATATATAAGTTACCTTCATTTTTTATATTTAAAGATTCTAATACAATTTTATCATATAATTCTTATAATTAAATCATCATAAAGTACCTCGTATCACGTTTCATTCTATTTACTTTTTCTTCGATTTTTTGTACTAAATGAGAAAAAACATGAAAAACTAAGATTTGTAGGAAGTTCTTCTTATTTATTTTTATTATTTTATTTTTTTAACTATTTTCACAAACATTTTCGTTCATGCATCTGCATCGAGATATACAGGAAATATTAGCTTTTTCAGCTAAGTTTTATATCCATATAAAAGTGGATCTAAATCTTTTGCAGCATCATCAAGGCACGTCAATCGTGTGTACGCCGCCACATAAAATGCTCGTTTTATATGCAATGATTTCACTCATGCTTTTTTCTCATTTAGTACAAAAATCGAAGAAAAAGTAAATAGAATGAAAGGTGATACGATGTACTTTAACGATAACGATATAATATAGATATACAAATTACAATTTGTATTGAGAGATTTGTGCGCGAGCCTTTTCGCTGTGAGCCGATCTTGCGCCTCAGAGCGCGCTATTAATTTATCTATATCTTGGTCCAAAATAAACCTACGAATTATTTCCTAACCTGAAAATGTTCCTTTTTAGTTCTTATAGGTATCATTACTGTTAACTAAAGTAGAAATCTTTATTGCTCAAATTTGCTTAAAACCCTTATAAACAAATTAATGTACAAATGTTTTAAGAAAATTATAACTTCAAACGGGTAAAACTGTAATATAAATAAAGATAAAGTAATTTGTCAATTTGTCATAAGTCAAGACGATGAGTAGGTTTAGCAAATATTCAGATGAAGATATCAATAAAATATTGGTTAAAATGGTTTAAAAATACAGTTTTAGTCATTAAATAATCTTACCGAATAACACTAGAACTTTTAAAATTACCGATTTGTATTGCCCTCGTGACCCTTTAACATAATATCCCTCCCCTTTGGGTCGGGAAATTAAAACTGTTAAAGTGTCACTCGGGATAATAATCGGTAATTTTAGAGCTCTTATGTAATTATATTCTTCTTCTTCTTCTTCTTTTTGTATAGACATGACTCTGTCTGTTTTTTCAATGTGTCTCTAGTAAGTTGTCGTTCCATCGTTTTCGTGGTCTTCCCACTGATCATCTTCCTATTGGGGAGCCGTCTCTCGCTGTCCTGACTACCCTATTTGTTGTCATTCGGCTTATGTGGTCATTTCATTCTATTCTTCTGTTTCTTACCCAGTTATTAATGTTATCCACCTTGCATCTCCGTCGTATATCTGTACTTCGAGCTCTGTCCCATAGAGTCTTACCATCGATTTTTCGAAGGGTTTTCATCTCCGCTGTCTCGAGCAATCTTTTTGTCCTCTCTGTGTCGGGTCGTGGTTCTGCCGCGTGTGTCATTATTGGTCTGATGACTGTTTTGTAAATTCTGCCTTACATTTCTTTTCCGATATTTTTATTTCTCCATATTGTGTCATTCAGGCAACCTGCGGCTCTGTTTGCTCTATTCACTTGATCTTCCACTTCTGTTTCGAGTCTTCCGTAGCTAGATAGTGTGATGCCTAGATATTTAAACTCCATCACTTGTTCTATTATCTGACCTTCAAGCTCCAATTTACATCTTATTGGATCTGCTGTTATAACCATGCATTTTGTCTTTTTTGAGGAAATTAACATGTTAAATTTTCTGGCGATTATGTTGAATTGGTGCAGCATACGTTGTAAATCATCTTCACTTTGAGAGATTAGTATTGCATCGTCCGCATAGCAGATTATTTTAAGTTGTTTTTCTCCCATTTGGTATCCTTTTTTAGTTCTTACTTTTTTTATTATTTCGTCCATGATCAGGTTGAACAATAAAGGACTCAAGGAATCCCCCTGTCTTATCCCATTGCCGGCTTCAATTGGGTCAGTTAGTTCATCTTCCACTTTTACTTTTATTGTGTTGTTCTGGTAGATGTTTTCTATCGTTTTAATTATTCCCAGAGGTACATCTCTCGAGTATAACAAGTGGATAACGTCCTCTAATGTGACCCTGTCAAATGCTTCCTTAAGGTCCACGAAACATAAATATGCCGGTTTGTTGTATTCCAACGATTTCTCTTGAACTTGCCTCATTATAAATATAGCGTCAGTGCATGACCTTCCCGACCGTTGTTCTTCTGCTAATGTTATAATTTCATTCAATTTGTTTGTTATCACTTTTGTTGTTAATTTTAATGTTGTGTTTAATAAGTTAATCCCTCTGTAATTCTCCGGGTCTGATTTGTCTCCTATTTTGAAGAGAGGTATTAGGATACTTGATCTCCATTCTTGTGGTATTCTGCTTTGTTCTATTATTTTTTGTATTAGTTTTAATAGTTGTTTAGTTAGATCTTGTCCTCCGTACTTTAGGAGTTCGTTCGATATTCTGTCCTCTCCTGGAGATTTTCTATTTTTAAATTTTCTTAATGCTTCCTTTACCTCTCCTTACTCGATGTTTATTTCTTCGTTTGTCGTAACTTCAGGTGTTGGTGGTTCATTATCGTCACCTTTAGCAAATAGAGATCGGAAGTAGTCTGCCCATGTTTCCTTCTGAATGCGTTTCGCTTTTATTAATTAGTTCATCTCCTTTCTTTTCCCTCTGATCATTCTTCATACTTCTTTTTGTGTTCCGTAGAAGTAAGTCGTGTTCCATCTGTTTTGAGAAACTCTGCCAGTGCTCCCTTTTTATTTGTCTCACTAAAGTATTCGTTTCGTTTCTGATTCGTTTGTAGTGGTTGTATGCCTGTTGTGTTTGTTTTGTTCTGTATTGTAAAAAGGCTTTCTTCTTTTCTTCGCATTTTATCTTAACTTCCTCTCTAAACCACGGGGTTTTCTTCTTTAATATGTGAGTATTCGTTACTTTTCTCTCTCCAAGTGATTCTGTTGCAGCGTCGATTATGTTATTTTTAAGTTTTTGCCAGCTTTCATCGATGTTATCGTTTTCTAATATTCCATTCTCAGCAAGCTTCTCTGATATTCTTTTCCTGTATAAATATTCCGTGGATTCCGTATGTAGTCCTTCAACTTTGATTTTTGTTTGTGTTGGTGCTGCCCTCTTAGGTGTGAAATATTTCATAATTTTTACATATTTTACATTATTTATTTTACATAATATTTTATATTATTTTATCTGTTTTACATAATACTAGGCTATGGTCGCTACCTACATCTGCTGAGTTGAGGCATCTTACGTCGATTATTTTTGATGGATGTATATCTCTGTTGGTTACAACGTAATCTATCATAGATCTTTGTCCACGGGTGTTATTTAATGTATATTTGTGTTGGTCTTTGTTGTCAAAAAATGTGTTGTTTATTCTAAGTTCGTTATTTGTGCAGAAGTTTATCATCAGTTCTCCATTTTCATTTTTAACATTTTCATTGTGTTTTTGCTTAATTCCGGGTATTACTTGGTTACCTATTCGAGCGTTAAAATCCCCCAGTATTACCATCTTCCCTCTAACTTGATCTACTACTTGTTGTAATTCGTCATAAAAGATTTCCCTTGTTGTTTGAGGCTTGTTATTTTCTGGGCCGTATACTCCGATGATGTTCAGGTCTTCCTTTTCCATTCTGATTTTTGCTGTGACAATTCTTTCCGATATATATTGACACTCTTTGATGTGATTTTGGTATTTTTTATGTATTAGTAATGCTACACCTTTTTTGACCCTGTTTTCTTTTGCTACTCCACTGTAGATTAGTATATATTCGCCTAATCTTGATTGTCCTCTTCCTTTCTTTTTTGTTTCCTGTAGAGCGGATATATCTATTTGTTTCTCTTTTAATACTTGGGTGATTTCTTGATCTCTAGTGTTGAGTGATCTGATGTTCCATGTGGTAATTCTCATCAATGTTTTTCTTTTGTCCTTATTTCTCGCCATGGTCGTCTTCATATGATCAGTCCGGTTCCGAGGCTTCACATTGTTTCTTTGAGCAGTATTCGTTTTTCCGATTGATAGGTTGTTAACCTTGCCAATCAACCCTCCACATTTTATCCGGGCTTGGGACCGGCTGTGGTAACCGCAGAGCTACTCGATCACCCCAGGCAGTGTTTGTAATTATATTATAAATGATAATTGTTTCATCATAGTCAAAAGTCCAGAATACATAAATGTATCTATTTTAACCTTTACACGTGTAATATACATTTAATATAAATATTTCCATATCTACAGAGAAGGAACTCTGTAGATCCTATTAACTAGATTGGAGCACTAAAACTCCTCATCCCAACGAAATAATTATAAACTAAAAATTATATTGATAACATCTTCGCTTGAACAATTTATTCTATAGCTACATACATAGGTGAAGACATACTAAAAGCACCTTGCTTTTCAATTACGAATAACAGCTACTTAATTTAGCTTTAAATCGACATTTCACAACCTTAAAATACCTGCTAGTATCTCAAATATGCATATTTTAATCTTTATGCATATTTTTTCATCTCATATTTGTTTATGTAATTAATATAACTGTAGCTATATACGGGTGGTCACAAGGCACGGTATGTTATCCCTAAGGCAAATTTATATTTACTGGTAATCAAGTAAATACATCCACTTTTTACTAAGTTGTTCGATGTAGGTAAAATAATTATATTGAATACGATCATATCGAATCTTCATGAATGTGAACTCCAACCGTCAACTTAAATTAAAATAAGATGATTTCGAATGTTTTGCACTTAAATTAAAGGAATTAAGATTCAAGCATTCAAAATTAACTTGAAGAACAAAGGCAGCGTAGCTCAAAATCGAAAGAGATGTGGAGGTGGTTCTTTGGATCATCCTTATTGGCACAGATATAAAAATAAAATTGGGAAAAAAGAAAAATAAGGAGATAATAGCTACTAGAGCTAAACTAGAAATAATGAATAAAGAATTTGAAAAAAAGGCCGCCACTATGATTTTTTCTAGACGGACAAAGAAAACTCTTAAAATATAAACAAATAATACATATTATGTAACAATCGCACCTACCTTATTTTTAGGCTTAATCAAAATTCAGCAGAACTGTGATTTTGCTGTCCAAGAGAAAAGGAGATTATAATAACAATTAAACAATATAAAGTTGTTACGTACAAACCATATTATTTATTATTAGTCAAAACATATATGTAACTGGACATATTAACTTATATCTGACAATCAAAAAAGTCCATAACTATTTGATAATTTGGTACAAGAAAAAGTTTACTAAAAACTTTTCTAGATAACCCGGTAAAAATCTTAAATCTGATATTGAATGTTATTAAAAAAAATAGAAAAATTAGAATTTACCTGGATCATGTTTATACCATGATATTGTAGTCTTTTTCGGTTCTTATATTCTACATATATAGTCAGTGTTATATAAAAAATGAGACGTGCAAAAAATGACGTGATGTACCCATTCAAAACTAAAACAAAACACTGCACTGTATTAGTTACAATTAAAAACAACAAAAGCACTGTCAGGTACATTTTTTTCTTTCTATTGCTCTCAAAATCGAAATATTCAGCTCAGTTATTCATCTGTTGTTGCAGGATACATAAACAAACACAACCATTTAAAAACTTAAAGCTGTTCCGCTTCTACCAACACTCTATAAACCACAAAATCACTATTTAAACGGCATACCTTAACTATTGAGACACAACTTGCCAATTGGCTGTTTTACTATCCAAACCATTACTACTGCCAAAGAAAATTAAAAATCGCCTGCATCGGTGAAAAGTTACATACAGACAGGTGTGTCAAATAATATGAATTTAGAAAGAATTTAGAAAGAATTCTTTGTAAATTCATATTATTTGACACACCTCGTATAAAATTAATAAACTTGGATAACTGATGGTTGCATCTTGAGGTTTAGACCATGCACAGATTTTTATGAAGAATAACTTTTTTTCCTAAAATTATTAACAAAAGAGTTATTACATGTCTAATAAATAAAAATGATGTTCGGAATCGGTAATTTTGGAAAATTTCAGAAATTTTTTTTTTCAAGTAGAAGGTTATTGCATATTTGAATATGGTTTTTAATTACAAATAACTTTTCATAATAAATTTTTTTGATATTTTGAAATATAAAGGTAGTTTGCTCTTGAGCGAAATTCATATTTTTTGACATACCTCGTATACTGTTGACAAAATTTGATATCTGATGAATCATCTTAGGTTTTAGACTATGCAGAGCACTTTATAAAGAATGACTTTTTTTCGTAAAATTGATATTAAAAACGTTTCCCATATGGTTCCAAGTTACGCAGACACCCTGTATAAATACAAAATATTAATAAATTAAACAAATTTTCTCGTGTTGGTGATTCCATAGATCTTTACATATTTGAATCAGATGGTAAAAATAGGATTTCAATAGAAATAAAATACCACGATTAGTAAATTAATAATGAACTATTTTAAATGGGAAATAAGTCACAATTTTACCAAAAAAATTAATTTATTAACGTTTCGACGCCCAAGTCGGGTGTCGTTGTCAAAATAGAAAATAATACTCTTGGGCGACAATAATACGACAAAAAAAATAATACGACACCCGACTTGGGCGTCGAAACGTTAATAAATTCATTTTTTTGGTAAAATTGTGGCTTATTTCCCATTTAAAATAGTTCATTATAAAAATGCCACAAGGAAATAGCTTCAGAACAACATTAGTAAATTAATAACATATCGAGGATATATCATTTATATTTTATTATTTATATATTTATGTATTATTATTATTATTTATATTTTAAAAGAACATACACATAAAATAAGAGTTTGGTGTTAATTTTGAGAATAAACTGAATGTGAGACCAAATACTTACCATGTCGGAATAGTATCATGAGGTTTTTTTTCCTGGTTTTTCCTCGTGATTGATTGCAGAATCACTAACACGAGAATTTTACTGTCACCATTTCATGTGGTTGTCTTTGTAAGTACAAATCACCTGCTATGATTTTGATGACAGAAATTCTTAAGTTAGAGTTGATTTTATGTAATCGAATGAACTATCTTCCATTAAAGTCATCCCAGGAACGCAACTCATGAATATTGTCAATAGAATATAATAAAGTCACCTACTTTAAAATGTATAATAATAAAAGTCCAAAGTTTTCAACCTAATAGAAACATTAAAATTGTTAGAAGCCATGGAGGTGTTACCAGGAAAATGGCTCAATAAGTTTTTAATTAAATATCTTTTAGGAATATTTTTCAATATTTTTAATGTTTCTATTACGTTGAAAACTTTGATTTTCAGTTGCCAGATGTCGCTAGACACTTATTCCATAAACGTCAGTTACAATGCGGGGATAAGCTCTCGGAGTTTCTTCACTTATGGCAGAGAGCAGCAAACCTACGCCTCTCTGATGATGACTCCAATTAGAGTCGAAAATCGTCGATTTAGAGTGCTGGTTTACGGTCTCTGTACTAAGTGAAAAATAAGGCAGTTTTGCCTTCGCATTGCAACTGAATAAAAATGGTATACATTTTTATTTTATTTTATATTGGTTTTACTCCTTTGAGTAACATAGGTCCATTTTCCGTTGGAATTTACCAGCTGAACAGACGGGGTCGTGAATTGCAACTTTTAGAATTCCCTCTTGTCTTCTTCGCTTCAGCATCCATCTGGCTTGCAATTTTTAGAAGCGATGGAGGTGTTACCAGGAAAATGGTCCAATAAGTGTTCAATTAAATATCTTTTAGGAATATTTTTAATATTTTTCCAATATTTTTAATGTTTCTATTAGGTTGAAAACTTTGCTTTTAAATTGCCAGATGTCGCTAGACACCTACTCCATAAACGTCAGTTGCAATGCGGGGATAAGCTCTCGGAGTTTCTTCACTTGGGACAGAGAGCAGCAAAACTACGCCTCTCTGATGATGACTCCAATTAGAGTCGAAAATCGTCGATTTAGAGTGCTGGTTTGCGCACTCTGTACTAAGTGAAAAATAAGACAGTTTTGCCTTCGCATTGCAACTGAATAAAAATGGTATACATTTTTATTTTTTTGTATAATAATAAATTTATCTGAATTGCCAATATGAATGAGTCAGCTTAAATTACATTTTTAGAAGAATTTTTTTACCAGGCAACATAAACAAATTTGTTTAATTTATTAATATTTTGTACTTAGATAACGATATCGGAAGTAAAAGTCGAAACGTCAATAAAATTAGTTGTGGCTATTTCCCAATAAAATAGTAAATTGGATATGATTCCACAAAGAAATAGCTTCAGAACCAGTGGCGACGCGTGACTTTTTCTGAAGTGTTACCAAAACCAGATGCAAAAAATCTTATTTAAAAAAATGAAGATATGGCTAAATGTATATATACACTCACCGGCACAAAATTCCGCCACCCAAAATTTTTGTGTAAGTTTGACAATCTATAACTTTATTATTTGTACTTCGATTTTAAAGATTCTTGCACGAGTTTGTAGGTACATGTATTGATGTTAATTGCTATTATTCCGGTAACAAAAAATTTTTGCTTAGATGGCATTATACGGGGGTGAATGTAAGCGTTGTTTTTTCTCCTAACTTTAAAAAATTCTGTGGAAAAATTGGATGGCTGATTTTGTTTCATACTCCTTTTGTATTATCCTGGAGGTATCACTAAGGTCTTGTTTTTTGAATTATCTGAATATCTCTTTTCTTGTAAGAGCTCTAATTAAAAACACTGCTTTGAAGGTTTATTTAATTAAAAATATCAAACGCACTAAAATTAACAAAACAAAACAAATTTAACAACAAAACAAAACAATTCAATAGCGGTTATGTTCCACCTCTTGCAGCAACGACTGCTCGCAATCTGTTTAGCATCTAATAAAGATGTGTTTTCGTTGCCTGGGGAATAGCCCGATATTCCTCTACCAGGGCCATAACTGTACCAAATTTTCTGGAGGCCTAGGATGAGGGCAAATAGCTTTTTTTATTCATCCCATAAATGCTCAATATAATTGAGATGTGGGCTGCATGCGGGCCATTCTAATCTTATCAATCCAACCTCAATTGTATGAGTCAATCAGTATTTTTATTTACAAAAAATGGTACAGCTCTTACAAGAAAAAAGATATTCGCATAATTCAAAAAACAAAATGTTGGTGATGCCTTAGGGAAAATATGACAGGACTATGAAACAAAATCAGCTATTCCATTTTTCCACAGAATTTTTTAAAATTAGGAGAAAATACAACGCTTCCTTTCACCCCTGTACAATGACATGCAAGCAAAATTTTTTGTTACCGAAATAATACCAAACAATATGAATACATGTACCTACAAACTGGTGTAAGAATCTTGAAAATCGTAGCACAAATAATAAAGTTAACAATTGTCAAACTTAATCAAAAATTTTGGGTGGCGGAATTTTGTGCCGGTGAGTGTAGCTTCAATAATATAATTTTGTATATCACTTAAAACTCTCGAAAAAACAGATGTTTCTAGATGTTGACAAAATTTTTGATCTTTTTTGGCAATTAATGTTAACAATTCCCTGTAATTGCCTGGATTGTCAGAGTCGTCGCACTCAAAATGACCACGAAATGCTAGTTCTTGTTTGGCCCAAAGACATACAGTGTCTATTATAAGTGTGCTAAGGATATACCTATCAATTTTTTTAACAAACTCATTATGTTTAGCAATATTTGCTTTAAAAGCTTTGTTAAGAGAACTTTTGATTTTTGTTCTGCCAAACTGAATCAAATTGGGTATACATCTTACATGTAGGTAACGGAGAAATTTCATGTCTCCATTTTAAAAATCTAACACTATTTAAATCGTGAACCTGGTCCTCCCATTTTTCTGTAGAAACCAGAAGACATGGCCAACAATACAGTATATTTTTCTTGCAACCATAATATAACCAAGGATTTTCACTGTACCAACTAAATTTAAAATATCGAACTACTTTTGTTGATTCCTGTTTTAAATTGTTTAAAATAGGTCTTTCATTTTTAATCTTATTTTTTTTTTAATTATACAAGGATAATTACTTTTGAAGTAGTTGATCGATTAAGAAGCGACACTCATCCATGGTTAACTTCACGCACACTTTTTATAGGTACTGTCACCAATTTTAAATCTGGTAACAACGCTACTGATACACAGCACGCTTATGTCGTCGCTTCTTCAAAATTTTCAGTCACTAGCCGGTCCCGAGCTCCAGCGTGGGTATATAACCATTGTAACCAGAAGTGAATCTGGTAACAGTATAATAAAGTGCAACTGAGTCACATAAACTCGCCAATATTTTCGTGTCTACGAGTAGTTGGCTATTTACTGAGTTAGGTACTATTACCACATAATATAATAATATATTTCTATTGGTAAAAATATTGGTAAAAAGAATTATTCATCGTCATAAAATATTTATTTGCAAGATTTTTAACTGTTACCAATGGTAACAATGGTTACATGGACGCTTCGCCAGTGTTCAGAACAATATAGTAGCACCTATACTATTATTAGAAACTATTAATCTAAGTTCTTGTGCAACGATATTTTTATTGTACTCATATGTTTTTCTACTATTCTAATCATAAATTAGGAAGGAGGAACAATTTATAACAAACGCTACTGATGTACTTAGCAAAACCATTAATAGATAAAGCGAATATTTATTCTTCGTCTTTGTACGTATCTCATTACTTTTTCCTAAACAAAAACACTGTAAGGCCATTCATCATCTTCTGCTCTTTTCTAAAGAGAACTACATAAACTGATAAGTGTATAAACATAAACACTAAGTGCATTTGGATTTTAATCTACTTCGCTCTTCACCCATCCACGCATTTCTGACGAGAGCGTCTTGAGATAGAAAACAAAATGAAACCAATCAGATAATGAACAATAAATGATCGGCGTTTTGTAGGGTGAGGTAGAGGATTTGCAGATCAGGACTCGTATGTGCTTTTGATTAATGGTTTGGCTAAATGCAAGCAAGGGTGGGTAGTTTGTTTCTGTCATTGTATTGGATATTAATTGGCGTATCTATAAAATAAATAATATGTTAACTGGGTTACAAAAGGTTCAAAAGTACAGGAGGTCTGCGGTTAACACTGAGCCCCGATGCAATTCGATTTTGATGTAAAATGTATCAAGTTTTTCTTTCAATGTTCACCAATATCACTTAAAATATTCTTTCACATGCTTTCTCAAGGTCTATAAGTAATATTTCCTGCTGCTGTATTCTTCTATTTATTTAGTTACCTATCACATCGTTATCGTATCTTATGAAAGTTGAATCTATTGTATATGTAGTTATATCTAAAGAATATAGGTAAAAGTTCACCCTTCCCTTTAGAAAAACATTAGATCACTATAATAAACCTAGCAAAGTCACTATAATAAACTTTATATAATAAACTATACAGGGTGTTTGGTAAAGAATGGGCCATAGCTTAACCTCAGGTTCCTGAGGTTAAAATAGGCCGATTTAAGCTAACTTACCTTCGTACAAAGTTTATAATAACCGAGATACAGGGTGTCAAATTTAAACTTTTTTCTATTTATTATTGAATATTTCCTGTCAGGTATGAGATAACAACATGAAATTTGGTACGTGGGGGTTTTTTGGGTCGAGAAAACTAAATTCCCTACCAAAAATTATGTACTGCTCATGTGGTATTATAATATCACCCTGTACAAAATATGTTTAAAACTCATTCAAAGTCATTAATCCATGTAGTATCTGTTCTTGTATCAATAACCGCAAGTAACATTGAATTGTCATGTTTTGTTATTATTTAAATGTGTATATAAACATTAACTCGGTGGAGAAAGATTATTGTACTCAGTATTTAATTATTGTAGTAGGTCGTTACTGTTATATGTAAACACATTGTTATGGTTAGTCGTTGATGGAGGTGATTGTAAATATAATGTATTTGAACCAAGAAAGAGAGTTTTAATTAATTACGACCTAGAAGGCATTATACATCACACTATTTAATACATGGCTGATCCTGCAGATTAGAGGAGAATCTTCTGTAAGGAACAAAGATGGCGGCACCAAATTGGAAACACCGACGGCGGAAAATGGACCAGACCAGGACAGGAAGAATGCAGAGAACCCAGTGAAAAAAGACACAAGTGATAAAATGTAAGTAAGAATGTCTATCTTTATTAAAAATGCTTCCCTCGTTTTTATATTATTATTGAACATTGAATATTTATCTTTGCTGATTTTTGAATAATTTATGAAGTATCGATTTTTTTTTAAGAATATCTATGAATTTTGAAATATGAAGTGATTTTTGAATTGAATATTTTTATCAAAGTTTATTATATATGCTATTATTGAATTTTGAATTTTATCGAATTTATTTGAAAAATCTCTATCCGATTTCTATTTTTAGTACGGTTATTTTTGAATATTTTATGGAATATCGAATTTTTTCCAAAAATTTCTATCGAAGTTTGAGATATAAACTTATTTTGAATATTTTTATCTAAGTTTTGCATATGCTATTTTTTTATTGAATTTTTGTCGAATATGTATACTATTATTAAATTTTTATTAGCCATTTTGTTTTTATTATTGATATTTATTGATTCTATAGATACATTTTCATCGATTTTGTGTTAAATTTTGTATGAGATGAACCTGAATTAATATTTTTTTGAGTGATAAATGATATTTTTTTAATGAATAATGATTAGTGATGACTTACGTTGATATAAGAGCTTTAAGACAAACATTGCTATAAGCAAGAGATATATTTTTAACGAACCGACCTGAAGAGTCGAGATAAAGAATCTGGAGGACTATATAGACAAGAAGAATAACTAACAATATTATAAGCTAAATATTATGAGGCAACTAGAGACAATAAGAAACCCACTGCTCTTGTCAAATTGGGAAGGTACTAAGTGATTTATAGAAGCTTGAAAGCTTATTAGAGACCCACTCTGTGTTTTGAAGGGTACCTATTTTATTCATGATTATTCGTGAATAAACAACGGCCTCAAAGCAAGGGATTGAGGTTGTGAAATTTGTAAAAGAATTTGATCTAGCCAACGATGTTATACCCGCTTCTGTTAAGGTAGATTGTAGAGGTTTCGTGGCTAGTATTGAGTATTATGATTGTTATATGGAATATGTAGAAGAATTGGAGCTTTTCTCTCGAGTAAAGCCACTTTGATTAGTCGAACGTAGGCATTGAGGGATAAGTAAAGGAAGTGATTATTAGGATGTTACATTATGAAATGATATATTGATGATTAAATGACAAATGATTATGAATTATGTACACGGTAGAAGTGCTATTATATGAAGAAAAATGAAGAAATATATAGTTGTAGTACCAGACAAGAAGAAGAGTAGAGAAAAAAGAGAATTTTTAGTAAAATATGTGGGAAAAATGAAAGAAGACACATAAAAATTGCAAGAAAAGAAGCAAAATTAAGAAGATACTAAGCAAATAAGTAGCTAATCATTGAAATATGTCTAAGAATTAAAGTTGTAAATTTTTTTCTCTAAAGTAATGTAAATTATAAATAACTTATTTTTAAATGTAGATAATGAATTCAGGTTAAATTTTCGCGGAAAATGGAAGTGTTTGAATTAAGGATAGACAATATCTTACAATAAGTGTTAGTAGATAGTAAGCAAAGGGACACAAAAAGTGAAGTTCTTAGATAGATTAAATATTTATTATAGGTACAAGAGAGTTATTAGAAGTTTTTTAGAGACATATTAAAAGTTTTAGAGAGATTACATTTCTATTATAGGTACAATATTCTAAAGTTAGTAAGGTGTATATAAATAAATCAAAATAAGACTGAAATAATAAGATGAAATAGCAAAGTAACGTTAAATTATTTTTTTATACCATAATATATATACTATTTAATAGAAGTTTAGGTAATATTTAGCTTAGCTTAGGAAGTATTAAAGTCGAGATTTTATTACAATTAGATTAGTTACGGCTTATAGGCACTAAAAGACTATTTAAAAGTTAGGATCAATTTCATTCACTGTGGACACTGTTTTGATGAAGTGAATTAGTGAACGAAAAAAAAAAGGACGAAAAGACACGACGTGAAAGTACGTGAACTAGTAATAGGTTATAAAATACCAGTTTTAGTATAGGGAAAATTTGAACTTTTGTGTAAAATAGGAAAAAGAATATACATGTTTAGGGAAAAATCGATTGATCTGAAATGTACCATGTTACAGTTAGTTAGGATAGTTAGGAAATTTAATTTTTGAAAATAGTATTAGGTAATCATAAACACTCTGTGAAAGGGAAAGAGGGATATACACTCAGATATTCTTCTTCTCTTCTTAGGACTTTCTTTTTTTTTTAAAAAACGGCGATGATAGACAATCAATATTATTTTAAAAATATGTAATTTTAACAAAACGGGGAGGTGTGGTATTATAATATCACCCTGTACAAAATATGTTTAAAACTCATTCAAAGTCATTAATCCATGTAGTATCTGTTCTTGTATCAATAACCGCAAGTAACATTGAATTGTCATGTTTTGTTATTATTTAAATGTGTATATAAACATTAACTCGGTGGAGAAAGATTATTGTACTCAGTATTTAATTATTGTAGTAGGTCGTTACTGTTATATGTAAACACATTGTTATGGTTAGTCGTTGATGGAGGTGATTGTAAATATAATGTATTTGAACCAAGAAAGAGAGTTTTAATTAATTACGACCTAGAAGGCAGTAACATAACACTATTTAATACACTCAGAGGGCGCCACATAAGCCTTTCAGCACTCATTTATTACGTTCAATTTTTTTTTATTCCTCACTCTGTATAATTTTGATATTAAAATTTTTATTCTCCTATTAGTTTTACTTAAAAAAGGTATACTTCTTTCATCTCTCTCAACTCCATGGTTTTCGAGATAAACGCATTTTAAAACTGCGTTACACCATCATTTTTAGCATAATATCATTGTAGTTACACCCGAATAATAACTCAAAACCATAATAATTGTGCCAGTTCTCAAATTTATGTCATTGCATCGCAAATTCCATTTGAAGAAATTTGCGATACATTTTTGGATAATTTTATGGTTTTAAGTTATTTTTCGGGTGTAACTACAATGATATTATGCTAAAAATGATGGTGTATCGCAAATTTAAAATGCGTTTATCTCGAAAACGGTTGAGTTTAGGGAGATGAATGAAGTATACCTCTTTTAAGTAAAACTAATAGCAGAATAAAAATTTTAATGTTAAAATTATACAAGGGAGTGAGGGATAAAAAAATTGAACGTAATAAATGAGTGTTCAAAGGCGTATGTGGCGCCCTCTGGGCAATACATAATATTTGGTAGTGGAATTTAGTTTTCTCGATCGAAAAAACCCCCACATACCAAATTTCATGTTGTTATCTCATACCTGTCAGGAAATATTCAATAATAAATACAAAAAAAATAATGTGTGTGTACTTTGTACGCACGTAAGAAGTTATACTTCTACTACATATTATGTGATTTTTAAAACAATACCAAAAATTTAAAAAAATAAAAGAATAAAACGCACACAAACACATTGAAAAATGCCACAAAGAAAAAATGATTTCTGAACGATAATAATTGTTGGCAAAAATTTTAAATATGCATTTTCTGAAAAAAAAATATATAACAAATATACTTACAATCATAACATGCATAAAAAAATAAAAAAGTAAAACTTGCATCGGGAATTGAACCCTTGAATTTCGTGCCGCTTTGACTCGTAATCGAAGCGTAGACTCACTCGTCCAATCCCACATTATTTATCATGTGGAAAAATACGGTTACTGAACGTTTTACTGTTTGACAGTTGTTTTGAAAATTAAATTATGTAGGTTAAATTTTGTGGAAGATAATATAAAAATATAACAAAACAGTAAGAAAACAATATATTAGATGAAGATTGGTAGAACTTTTGTTGGTAATCAAATTAAGTATGTAAATCAAAGCATTACATACCTACTAGATAAATAAATCTACGCCAAAAAATCATAATTTAAAAATAAAAATCGAACCTAATTTGGGATTTCTCTCTAAAATCCGCATTCTTGAGAAAATAAATGTATGTATTTCAACCTAATACAAATGTATAATTACAATATGATTATAATAAAAACTACTTACCAAATTAGAATGAGTTTTCCTTGTCCAAAACAGTCCAAAAGTCCAAAAATATAGGTATATGAAAACTATTTAAAAAGGCAGTATAACTATTAACTAACTTTTGTTTGTTGTTTCTTTTCACACAAATTTTAAAACGCAACAACCATAAATAATCTAACTACAGCTGTGCCACAGCCGCCATATTGAATAATTTTTGACATGTCACTTGAACATCCAATCAGAACAAAGTTAGAATGCGCATGCGCCCGGTCGCTAGGTTTTCCCATATAAAAATTTACCCTCTATCACCGGTAAAGAAGTATAACTTCAAAAAGTTTAAGTTTGACACCCTGTATCTCGGTTATTATAAACTTTGTACTAAGGTAAGTTAGCTTAAATTGGCCTATTTTAACCTCAGGAACCTGAGGTTAAGCTATGGCCCATTCTTTACCAAACACCCTGTATAATAAACTATAATATCACTAAAATAAACCTATTCGGTGTGATTTCTGCATGGCAATCTCTTCTTTTAATCTCTAGATCATATCTTTAAATTCTAATATTACCCTTTTTCCATATGTGCTTACTTATTTAGTCTTCGTTTATACTTCGGCCTTCATCAGAAAAGTACATACCTATTATATTATACATTGATATCCTTTCATAGATTGGCTCAGAAATGAAATTTTGGTAGGGAGTAAAAAAGTTACTAAAAAATGCAGACTTAGGCCCTGTAATTTATGTCTCGATTAAACCTCGGTTAGCGAACCGGGGTTTAATCGGGACATCTTTAGGGTCTCTTGCGTAATAAATGAAATTACAATTATTACATTCTCGGCCAAAATTAACCGGCCACCTTAAAAATGGGTAATTTTTGATGTCTTATATCTCCTAAACCTATTGTCCTATTTAAGTGACTTTTTTAATATGTTATAGCCTTATTCCTTGACAATATCATTATAGTAATATTGTTGCTAAACAGGTACATTTTCATTGTATACCGGGTGTACGAATCAAACTGTGTTTTTTTCTTAAAGTTTGCATCACCCTGTGGAATATTCTACATAGCATTTTTGTAGAATACTGAAATGAAAACCTAACTAGCCTCATGCTTTCTCAACATTTTTTTGTTTAATTGATTTGCTTGTGTTGGATAATAAAAAAGTTAGGTGCTTTTACAACTAGACATGTTTTTTTATCAATACAGGATACCTACCAAAATACATAGTATGTAATACTTTTATTTACATAATTTGATTACCATAAATGAATTCAAAAATGTCAAAAGCTTAATCCGTTTAGTTAGTCGATTTTCGCACATAATGACACATTGCCTCCGTGGCGAAGCGTTTAAGGCGATTGAACCCCAATATACCAACCGCGCTGATAGCTGGTTCGAATCCCAATAAAACTTTTATTTTTTTTTATTCATTTTATGATTGTAAGTATATTTATTATATAATTTTATTTTCAGAAAATACGTATTTAGTTAAAAAAATTTCCGACAATTAATGTTTAGAAATCATTTGTGGCATTTTTAATGTGTTTGTGTGTGTTTTATTCTTTTATTCTTTTAATTTTTGGCACTGTTTTAATAAAAATGTTTGAGAAGTAGTAAGTATGAATTAGTTTAATATTTAAATAAAATATAAATAAAAAGTATATTAATTTCGTTTAAATCATATAGTAAAGTATCCCGAATGAAGTACGTGCCTCCTAGTGGCGGGATACGGGCAACAATACATTGGCTTATAGGGCAGTCCTTACAGTAGGGATCCTGGCCTATACAGAAAAATGCAGGCGGGTGTGGGGTAATACTGCACTTTGGTTGCATTGGTGGTGTATTGGCTAAACGTGCAGGACAGGGCAGGGTATGGTGCTGATAGAAAAGGCATTCAGGCATCAAATATCCAAAAATCTTTTCAGGCCATAATAATGAAAAGACCTTCTCCAAACGAAATAAAAACTTATACTGAAATGATGGCATCTCCTGAGGTAAAATGTTCCGGAAGTAAAATGAGCCTCCATTCGGATCTCCGGGTGAGGACTATCTCAGGGGGAACACCATTACAGGTTAGAAAAATCAGGATAGGGTCTTGGAATCTTGGTAGTCTTACAGGTAAGAGTCTGGAGTTAGTGGATGCGCTCAAACGAAGAAGAGTTCAAATTGCTTGTATTCAAGAAACTAGGTGGAAAGGACAAAGGGCGAAAGAACTAGGTGATGGATATAAATTGTGGTATGTAGGGAATAGTAACACTAGAAATGGAGTTGGTATAATTGCTGATAGTGAAATGAAAGATAACGTAGTAGAAGTTGTAAGAACGAGTGATAGAATGATGTCAGTGAAATTTGTAATTGATAAAGAGGTATTGAATGTTGTGTGTGTGTATGCTCCTCAAACAGGTCTGGGTGAGAATGAAAGAAGAGCTTTCTATGATCAATTGGGAGACATACTGAGTGATATTCCAGCGGAGGAGAAAGTTATAATAGGAGGTGATTTCAATGCACATGTGGGCCAAGCCAAGACAGGATATGAAACAATACATGGGGGATTAGGCTTTGGAACTAGAAATGAAGCTGGAGATGACATGCTAGAATTAGCAACAGCATTGGATTTGGCGATTGTTAACACATTCTTTAAAAAGAGAGAAACTCAACTTATTACCTACAAAAGTGGACAACATCAATCCCAAATAGACTACTTCATGATAAGGAAAGAAGACATACGTGAATGCAAGGACTGCAAGGTAATAGTTAGTGAGACAGTAAGCCAACAACATAAGCTGCTTGTTCTGGACATCGAAGTAAAAAGCGAAACTAAACAAAAATATCGGAGAGGACCACAAAAAATCAAGTGGTGGATGCTAAAAGATGAGAAGGAAGGTCTAGTCAGGGAAAGAATAGTAGAAAAAATATGTTGGAACATGAAAGGAAGCCCTAACACAATTTGGAGAAAAATGGCCAATATTATTAGAGAGACGGCTATTGAAATACTTGGGAAAACGTCAGGAAAGAAGTTTGAAGATAAAGAGACTTGGTGGTGGTCAAATGAAGTACAAGGAAAAATAAAAGAGAAGAGAAAATTATATAAAAAGTGGCAAGAAACCAGATCGGACATAGATCTTCAAAACTATATGGTCGCCAAAAAGGCAGCGAAAGTAGCAGTAGCAAAAGCTAAAGCAGAAGCGTATTCAAACCTATACGATCAACTTGATACCAGGGAAGGCGAAACGAAGATATACAAAATAGCCAAACAGAGAGCAAAGAAAGCAAAAGATTTTAATCAGATTAGATGTATCCGAGATGAAAATAATAAAATACTAGTTCACGAAAGGGATGTCAAAAAGAGATGGAGAAAGTACTTTGACAGCTTATTAAATGAAGAATTTGACAGACAGCCTGTAGAGTCAACGGAGACAGTAGCAGCAATGGTCACCAAAATAACCAATGAGGAAGTGGCTCAAGCGCTTCAAAAAATAAAGAAAGGAAAAGCGGTAGGACCAGATGATATTCCTGGGGAAGTATGGAGAGCATTGGGAGAGACAGGAACAAGGTGGCTAGCAGGTCTATTTAATAGAATTATGGAAGTTGGACAAATGCCAGACGAATGGAGAAGCAGTATACTGGTACCTGTTTACAAAAACAAGGGAGATATACAACAATGTACAAACTACAGGGCTATAAAACTGCTTAGCCACACCATGAAAATATGGGAAAGAGTAATTGATAGACGGATACGTGAAGAGACCGAAATATCCGAGAATCAATTTGGCTTTATGCAGGGTAGATCAACAACAGATGCAATTTTCACTATAAGGCAGTTGATGGAAAAATACAGGAGTAAAGAAACAAACGCTCATATGGTATTCATTGATCTTGAGAAAGCATATGATAGAGTTCCTCGAGAGATTCTGTGGTGGGCACTCAATAAGAAAGGAGTCCCTGGTGAATATGTAAAGATTGTGAGGGATATGTATGAGGGAGTAACGACTAGTGTTAGGACAGGTGTGGGAGAGACTGATAAATTTCATGTGAAAGTAGGATTGCATCAAGGTTCTGTGCTTAGTCCGTATTTATTCTCATTAGTTTTGGACCAGATAACAGCGAAAATACAGGGTAACATTCCATGGTGCTTAATGTATGCTGATGATGTCGTGTTAGTAGGAAATAGTGAAAGAGACTTAGAACAAAAACTGGAACAGTGGAGACAAGCTCTGGAGGAAAAAGGTTTAAAACTTAGTAGGACAAAAACAGAGTATTTGGAATGTTCATTTAAAGATGGAGCTACTACAAATAAAATGGTATCTTTGGATGGTGAAATGATTGTAAAAAGCAATAGTTTTAAGTACCTAGGATCGGTATTACAGAGTAATGGAGAAATAGATGGAGATGCATGCAGTAGAATTAGGGCTGGATGGATGAAGTGGAAAGAAGCGAGTGGTGTGTTGTGTGACAGAAAAATTCCAATGAAGCTGAAGGGAAAATTCTATAAAACAGCCATAAGACCAGCTATGATGTACGGAACTGAATGTTGGGCAGTGAAAAAGAAAGAGGAACAGCGAATGCATGTGGCGGAAATGAGAATGCTTAGATGGATGAGTGGAGTGACAAAGAAGGATAAAATTAGAAATGAGTATATTAGGGGAAGTCTAGGTGTGGCACCAATTGATGCCAAAATGAGAGAGCATAGGTTAAGATGGTTTGGTCATGTTCAACGTCGAGACGTTAACCACCCAATACGAAGAATAGCTGAAGTGCAGATTCCTGGAAGGAGTAGGAGAGGAAGACCAAAGAAGACCTGGGGGGAGACGATAAGGCAGGACATGTTGGTAAAGGGGATTAACATTGATATGGCCCAAGATAGAATTGTGTGGAGAAATGCAATTAGGGAAGCCGACCCCGCATAGGGATAAGGCAAAGAGAATGATGATGAGTAGAAGTATAACTTCTTACGTGCGTACAAAGTACACACACATTCTTTTTAATTTTCGGAATAACTTTAAAGATAACATGTATTAAAAAAAATAGAGTGTCGTGTAGATAAATAATTACCGTGTGGGTTGATGAGGGGCAGTAGGGGGTTACATTTGAGGGCATGGATTTTATATGAAAATTCGTCCCCCTCCGGATATAAATTGACGTTTTTTTTAATTTTGAAGAAGCTCTTGGTTTCTGAGTTACTGGGGGTCAAATTTTCATTGGAACACACTGTATATTAATTATTTGTTGCATAAAACAGATAACAAAAAGAGGTAAGTGCATGAAATATCTTATAGTCCGATCCTGAATCAATTGATAAGCGTTTTGTAGATCGAAGCGTGGAAGACTCGATTAACTGTATGAACCATTTTAGCGTCAAAATTGATCGATAGCCCTGTTACCTAATTGGGAATAAGTATCGAGAATTGTCGAAGATCCGGCTCTTGAATGACCAAAACGGATTAATTGAGACGAATCAAAATGCAGACGTAAATGTTTTAATATGAGTGATGAAGATGGAAGATGAATACAGTGTCCATTAAATTTAATCCGTGCGATTTTAAAATGCATTCGAACTGGTTACTATGAAAATGCAAATCTCTTGATATAGCTTGATAAACTGAGCTTTGATATGCTGCGGATTTAAATGGTATATGTCAGACGGTATCTCATCATTATCTGTCATAAGATTCTACTATGTACAGCTAGAGAAATTAAAAATAAATATTAATAGAGACCAAATACATAGTTACTAGTATAATGTTTTTGCTTGCATTTAATTAAGTAGTATTTTTTTCGTTCCAATTTAGCTCTTTTCGTTTCTATTAACTTCATTATCTGTTTCAGTCCTAATCGTTCTATTCTGATCGTTCTTCACTAATCGCTTCTCTGTGCAAAAGTTTTTGCAATCATTAGTTCTACAGAGTTGAGCAAAAGTCTGGAAATCCCTAATTTCCCTTAGTCCAATCCGACGAGGAGTGCGACAGGGTTGCGTCTGATCACCGTTACTATTTAATCTGTACTCTTAATATAATAGGCATTATATATTATATAGAAGCATTCTAATAAAAGCATTAGCCGAGATCCAAGGTGGAATCAAGATTAACGGAACCAGGATAGACAACATCAGGTACGCTAATGATATCGTCGTAATAACAATAGTAATATCGTCCAATGCACAAGAAGTATAGAGCTCTGGATACGAACGATCAAATGTTACATTTTCTCTGTGTTGCTATATAGCTGTGAAAGTTAGACAATTATGCCTTTATGTACAGGGGAGAATTCCACAGGTACAAAAAGTTACCAAGGATAAGGTACTTCCACGCATGAGTAAACAGAAAGAATTACTAAGCATAAAGCCGGACTCAAACGACTTTTGTACTTGGCGAACAATCGTTACTTGCGTATAATTGTCATGTCGTGTGAGTGGGTTACTAGTGCAATTATTTGTCAGTTGTTACCACTCGTTGGTTTTCTATTTGTGGTCGGTAAAAAATGGCCCGAGTCAAAGGGATCAAGATTATTCATACATTTACCAAGTCATCATACTTGTCTTTACTTGCAGAGTTGCTCAAACAAAATGCACAAATAGTTGACATTTACTGCGACTATTCATTTAGAAATCACACCAATGATTCATTTGTCAATATTCAGCCAAATGGTACGCTCGCGTACATACTTGTAAATTTTACGCGTCTTGTAAGCGCCCTGCTTGCCATCACAATCGCAAAGCTCGTATACTTGCCAAATAGACAAATAATTATGTATTTGCCAAGTACACGAGTTGTTTGAGCCCGCCTTAAGAGAGGAAAATTCAATATTTGACTCATAATGTGTTTAGAGGTAGGGCTCAGGTTATTTCGGTAAATATTCTTTTCTTCTTCTTCTTCCTCTTTATAAGCAATTCTGCTTGTGCATTGACGGATTGATACCTCTATGGAAGGTTGTCACTCCATCTTTTGCGCGGTCGGCCGATACTTCTTCTACCGATTGGTGATTTATCTCTTGCTATTTTGACCACACGTGTCTCCCCCATTCTGGTTATGTGGTTGTTCCATTCCCTTTTTCTATTTAGTGTTCATTCGTTTATACACTGTACGTTACATTGTCTTCTGTTATCTTCACTCCTCTTTCGATCTCTCAGTGTATTTCCTGTAATTCTTCTCAGTACTCTCATCTCTTGATAGATAAAAACAAAAACCCACTAAGACGAACACAACAGAAACCAAGAAAATCTATCAATCTGTCAATAGGGACATGCAATATTAAATCAATGTCCACGGATGAAAAAGTACATGAACTGGAGGAAGAACTAAAAAATATAAAATGGGATATCATAGGCCTATCGAAAACTCGAAGGAAAGAAGAAAACCGAATACAGCTAAACTCCGGGAATCTACTGTATTATAAAGGAAATGAAAAGAATAGTAATTTTGGAGTAGGATTTATAATAAATAAAACCATAAGTAAGCATGTTCAAATAATCAAAGGTATATCAGATCGTGTCGCCTATGTCATACTCAAAATAAGAAGAACATCAATTAAAATTATCCAGGTATATGCCCCCACGACAGCTTATGATGACGAAGACATCGAACTATTTTATGAAGATATTTCAAAGGCTATGGAAGAACATAAAAATCGTCTCACACTAGTAATAGGAGATTTCAATGCTAAACTGGGTAAGAAACTAAACAAAGAAGAAACTAAAATAGGAAATTTCGGATACGGCCAGAGAAATGATAGAGGTGCTACTTTGATGAACTACCTAGAAGAAAAGCGTCTATACGCAATGAACTCCTTCTACAAAAAAAAGTCCCAAAGAAAATGGACATGGATCAGCCCTAATGGGTCCACAAAAAATGAGATCGACTACATACTGTCCACGGAACGATATATCATTAAAGATGTAACAGTTCTTAACAAATTCACAACAGGTAGCGATCACAGGATGGTCAGAGCAAAAATTAATATCGACGGTAACTATGAGATGAAAAGAAAAATAATAAGAAACTCGGATATAGTAGATAGAAACAAACTAGGGCAATATAAAGAGAAATACAAAGACCTGTTAAAAGAACAATTCACCGAAAAATTAGACAGTGATGATAAAGATATAGACGAAATAAACAACATACTTACAGCAACGATGGTTACATCAGGAAAAGAAATAGCAAAAAAGGATGTTAAAAAGGACAACTATGTATCAGAAGAAACAAAGAAGCTTATGGATAAAAGAAGAAAGCTTGTCGAAGAAGGCAAAAGGAAATCTATAGAATATGTAGAAATCAATAAGACAATAAGCAAAATGATAAAAGAAACTAAGAGAAAAGAACAAGAAATAAAAATAGAAGAAGTAATACAGAACAACAAGAATATGAAATGCTTAAGACCGAAACTCGGCAGATTTGAAATAAACAAAATAAAAGACGTAAACGGAGTAGAAACAAACATTAAAGACGACATCATAAATATAATCCAACATTTCTACTCAGAGTTATATAAAACAAAAAAGGAACCATCAGAAGAAATAAAAACCCAACTTAACTCGAAAATAAAAAATGTCAATTCAGAATTACAGCCAGAAATAAGCAAATCAGAAATAAAGAAGGCATTGAAAGAAATGAAAAACAACAAATCGCCTGGAAAAGATGGAATAACTACAGAGATGCTGAAATATGGTGGAAAAGTGGTAATTAATACTCTCTATTCCCTTTTTAACAAAATATTAAAAGAAAAAAGAATCCCAAACAACTGGAAGGAATCCGTAACCATTATCTTACACAAGAAAGGGGACAAAGCAGATATAAAAAAAACTACCGTCCTATAACACTCCTCAATGTAATGTATAAACTCCTAACAAAAATTTTAACCAACAGATTGACGACAAAATTCGACGGATACCAATCGAAAGAACAAGCTGGTTTTAGAAAGGGATTTAGCACAAGTGATCATTTATTAAGTATGAAAACCCTTATAGAACGGGCAAATGAATACAACATCCCTCTATATGTAGCGTTCATAGATTTCGAAAAAGCCTTTTGACAGTGTCGAACATTGGGCAGTGAAAAGTTCTTTGATTAACAGCAGAATTGACCACAGATATACAGACCTAATAGCCATTATATATAAAGATGCCACAACAACAATGAAAGTATACGAAGGAACACAATCAATTCAAATAAATAGAGGCGTAAGACAGGGTGACACAATATCACCGAAACTTTTCAATCAGGTTCTGGAAGATATCTTTAAAAGATTAAAATGGGAAGAAAAAGGTATAAAAATTTGTGGACAACGCTTGAACCATCTAAGGTACGCCGATGACATCGTATTGATAACCGATAAAAAAGAAGAATTGTTTGAAATGATGAAAGAACTGGACATAGAAGCCGGAAAGATAGGCCTTAATATGAATTACAGCAAGACCAAAATCATAACAAATACAGATGAGGACATCACAATGAGGATCGGACAAGATGAAATAGAACAAGTTCATGATTATATATATCTGGGTCAAATTATAAAACTTAACAAGGAAAACCAAACAGCAGAGATCAAAAGACGAGTTAGGCTGGCATGGGCGGCATTTGGAAAACTACGCTACATCCTTAAAAACAAAAGATATCCACAACATCTTAAGACCAAGGTATACAATCAATGCGTACTCCCTGTTCTCACTTACGGTTCCCAAACGTGGACGTTTACAAAAGCAAACATGGACAAGATCATAAAGACGCAAAGAGCAATGGAAAGGCAAATGTTGCACATAAAACTATTGGATAAAAAGAGAAACGAGTGGATAAGAGAGAAAACCAAAGTTAGGGATGTTAGACAAGAAGTTGCAAAGTTGAAATGGAGATTTGCCGGACACACTATAAGACAAAAGGAAGACCGATGGAACAAAATTCTCATAAATTGGAGACCGTGGCAATATAAACGAAGCAGAGGAAGACCACAAATGAGATGGGCAGATGATGTCAAGAAGCACGTGGGCTCTAGGTGGATAACTGTAGCGACAGACAGAGAAGAATGGAAAAGGATTGGGGAGGCCTATGTCCAAAGATGGACCGAAGAAGGCTAATTAGATAGATAGACTCTCATCTCTGCCGTTTCCAGTAGTCGTTGTGTTGTGGCTGTATCGGTTCTTGTTTCTGATGCATATGTCATAATTGGTCTTACACTGGCTTTATAAATTCTCTACTTCATCTCAGTGTTAATATGTCGGTTTCGCCATATAGTGTTATTAAGGCATCCTGCTAGTCTACTTTGTACTTGATTTCTTACATCTTTGTCCAGGTCTCCGTAACTTGACAATGTAATTCCAAGGTATTTTATTTCCATAACTTGTTCAATACTGATACCATCAATTTCTATTTTACATCTGATTGGTTCTTTACTGATTACTATTGTTTTGGTTTTCTGAGATGAAATTGTCATATTGAATTCTTTTGCTCTTATGTTAAATCTGTGGACTAATCTTTGCAGACTATCTTCATCTTGGGCTATCAATATTGCGTCATCTGCGTAGCAGAGTATTTTTACTTCTTTGTTTCCCATTCTATATCCTCGTCCTTTGTTGACGTGTTTGATGATTTCATCCATGATTAAATTGAAGAGCATAGGACTCAAAGAGTCTCCCTGTCTTATTCCGCTGCCTATGTCTATAGGTTCTGTAAGTTGTCCATTGTCCATCTATTCTGACTTCCATTTTGTTGTTTTGGTAGATGTTTTTAATACTTTTTATGATATCTAGGGGGACTTCTCTATTATACAGAAGATGGATTACATCGAGTCTTACTTTGTCAAATGCTTTCTTCATGCCAATCAGACATAGAAATGCTGGTCTATTATACTCTAGTGATTTCTCAGTAATTTGCTTTATGACGAATATTGCATCTGTACACGATCTTCCAGTACGAAAACCCCGTTGTTCATCTGCTAAACTTATCCTCTGATTCATTAGGTCTTGTAAAATTCTAGTTGTAAGTTTTAGGGTAGTATTTAACAAGTTGTTATGTACCTCTGTAGTTTTCTGGCTGCTTTTTATCTCCTTTTTTGAATAGTAGAATTAGTTCGCTCGTTCTCTATTCTTCCGGTATTTTATTGTATTTTATGATTTTGTTATTTTTTTTTGTTATTGAATCAATCAAATCAATTTCGGTAATATGAATTACTGAAATCATATTGGAAGGTAAAGTACAGGGTTAAATATTGTAGGAGGACTCAACAACTCGTGGTTGAAAGACTTGAGGAGATGATTTGACCACTCATCCGCAGAGAGCTTTCGTGTGTGCCACAGTTTCCAGAGCTACAACAACCATTTGGATCGACGACCTTGGAAAGGAGACTGCGCAATAAAAAGAAGATATATGTACTGTGAATATTTTATTTTTGTAATGTCACATATTTATGACTTAGGTAATTTCTGTTAAAACTTGTTCTTTGAAGATGGCAATATTACAACAATTATTACAATTTGAGAAATTCTTTTTATGTAATTTAGTAAATTTAGGTAGACGCACTTTTTTATAAGCTTTTATTATTTTTTTGTGTCAAACATTTATCTGAATTAAAATTTACTTAACTTTTAATTAATCTTTTAATAAGTACATGTGAAATCATAAAGTTCCATTAGCAACGTTGTTCTTCAATACCGAGAACGTCTACTATCAGTAGTAGAGGTATTTTCAAAATCTCAAATCAAAACAAACAATAATCGAACCCAAAAGCATTAGAACCTAACAAAAAACCTTTTAGTTTATCTGTCATTTATCGGTTCGCTACGATCCATTTGTAAACTCAGGTAAATTCCTCCATAAATATTTAGAATAAGCATAAAGCCTACCACCAACTACACAGTTAAAAACTAACCGGAAATATTTTTCTACCCGAATTTTGTCCCATGTTTGCTCTCATATCAAATATCAAATATTTAAAGAGCATTCTAAAAGGTATTTTTTAGGTTTTATTATGTTTTGTAGTTTAAAATAAAAGTCTTTTGAAGTTTAATATTTTTGTTGGGAATAAGACACATTTTACTTTAAAATTAAATTTATTTGACCTGTAGGTTTCAAAACAATAATAAATAAATCAATTAAACTTAATTTCACAATACAATAATTGTAGTTTATTCTCAACAAAAATAGCAAATTGCCTAAGGATGCCACAATAAAATAGCTTCAGAACAATATTGTCTTTTGAAAGAAACTCATGAATAAAAAATACTTCGTACAATCTTTTAAGTCTCTCTTCAATCCTGGCCCCCCGAGGGAGTGTAGTGGTCGACGTGATGTCGTGTATTGTCCGTTTGCAAAGATCTCTGTCACTGGTCATTTCTTTTAACTCATGCATAGGTATTTTGCATATTCCTGTAATTTGATCGATCCATCTTGTTGGGGATCTTCCTCGTGATCTTCGGCCTTCCACTTTTCCTTGTATAATGAGTCTTTCCATGTTTTCTGTGTTTGCTCTCATAACATGTCCAAAGTATTTTAATTGTTGGAGATGGACTTTACTGGAGAGTCGTTGGCTAACTTTTAGCTCTCTTAAAATTGAATTATTTGTTCTATGGTCGGTCCAAGGAATTCGTAGCATTCGTCTCCAACAGAACATTTCAATGGCGTCTATCTTTCTTCTTTCCGAATTTCTCAGGGTCCAAGATTCACATCCGTAGGTCAGTATTGGGAATATTAAGCAGCTTTTAAGTCTATTGAAACATAATATATTGGTCAATTCAAAAACAGGATATGGGCCATTCCACGAACATACGCCTGTTTTGGATTACTTCGACAACGAATATTTTACTGTGCAACATAAGAAGTACGAAAGTAAATGGCGCTAATAATTATTCCAATAAACAACAAGGTAATTTGCAATTTAGTTTCGTTCTCCGGTCTGCACTGGAAATGGACTTCTGGCGAAGATCGGCCTGCATCTCCAGAGTCTCACATATAACGAATGAACGGGTACGAGATGTTGTGAATAGAAAAACAAACATAATTGAAGAAGTCCAACAAAAACAACTTTGTTGGTATGGCCATGTACAAAGAATGGAGGAACATCGACTCCCAAAGCTAATAATGGAATGGCAACCCCCGGAAATAAGGAAAAGGGGCAGACCGAAAACAACCTGGATAAGTGGAATCCAGAAAGCCATGTCTGAGAGAGATCTCCGACCAGGAGATTGGACAGATCGACGCGGCTGGAGAATAGGAACCGGAAGGCGCAGGACGCTATAAACCGGTGTTATATATATAGTTTCGTTCTTCTTATTTTGCACAGTAAAATATTCGTTGTCGAAGTAATCCAAAACAGGCGTATGTTCGTGGAATAGGGTATATCTATAATCTATTCATTCTTCTTCGAGCCGGACCATGTTTCTTTTCCCAAAGATATAAAATTTAAAGACAACTTCGATGGGTTTTTTGAGTTTATGGTCCATTCATTTTCATTTTGCTTCTTATGATTATTCTACAATGCGTTTCTGCCTAGTTCATCATCATCGTTATCATCTTGCTTTCTGCGTCCAAAGATGAACATAGTCCTCCCATAATTTCTTCTAGTTCTGTTTTTTTCAGTTTTCTGAAAAAATCATTCAGAACAAAATTGTAGTTAATAAAAAAATAAAGAGACTTGCGTCGGAGAGATCTAAGTAAACCCAATAACGACTGAGTTACTGCTCTTTAAATGATGGTTATTTTCGAAGAACATCGAAATTGAAAACCTTCAATCTCAAATAACTCGAATGTGGTGCAATTTTTTGGAAAAACTTAACAAACATATTTTAAAGATTATTAAAAAACCTTTCAAATAAGCTCTAATAAAAGTGTTTTGCATAAGAATTGACTAACTTATGACAAAAAGAAAGTCGCTCTCTGCTTTTTTCTTTTTAAAATGTAACAATTAAACCCTCGTCAATAAAATCCTAATAGAAATTAATAGCCTCACACTTGAAATTAACTTTACCTAGATATAATTGATACGATCCATGTGATTTGGCCGGTTTGGAATGCTTAGTTTAGAAAAAATAGTTGATTAATTTGAAAATGACATTTTTATAACTAAAAAAACAAGTGCATTTTCCTTAAATAAATCTAAAAGTATTCATAATATGAAAACATGTTTCAAATAATATTTGTAGGATTTCTTTTACTGAAAATTTTGATTTTTTTTGCTTTTGTATCATGAATACTTTTAGGTTTAGTTAAGAAAAATGCACTTGTTTTTTTAGTTATAAAAATGTCATTTTCGATTTAATCAACTATTTTTTCTAAACCAAGCATTCCAAACCGGCCAGATCACATGGATCGTATCAACTATATCTAAATAAAGTTAATTTCAAGTGTGAAGCTATTCGTTTCTATTAGGATTGTATTGACGAGGGTTTAATTGGTGCATTTTAAAAAGAAAAAAGCAGAGAGTGACTTTATTTTTGTCATAAGTCAGTCAGTACTTATGAAAAAACTTTTCTTAGAGCTCATTTGAAAGAATGTTTAATGAACTTTAAAATATGTCTCTTAGGTTTTCCCAAAAAATTGCACCAAATTTGAGTTATTTGAGATTGAAGGTTCTCCATTTCGAAGTTCTTCGAAAATAACCATCCTCTAAATAGCAATAACTCAGTCGTTATTGGGTTCACATAGGTCTTTCCGACGCGAATCTCTTTTTTTTTTATCCACAATTTTGTTTTTAACGATTTTTTCTATAAAATTATATTTTTTTAAGTTATTCACGAAAACGTTTATAAAACGTGAGTTTTTTAATGGAAAATGCATACTTTCAATCGCTAACAACTTACAAAGTATCAATTTTGCAAAAAAATTTATAGAACAAAATTTTCTGAGAATTGGTCAGTCTATCGATTTTCATAGTTACTTTGATTGAAAAATTTTCATCCCCTAGATGGGATTGTTTTCACCCTCAGAACAAAAACGCAGTTCGGCATAGGGTAGATTTTGAAGAAGAGTATCAACAGAGTTCAAACCCAAATTTTCGTTTAAATCGGTGTTGGTTCTCAAAATTCCACGGTTGTACAGTTTTTTGCCGCTGATAAGTGGCCTACGACTCTATTTGATTATGGACAGTTTTTCAACTGAAATCTTGATTTTTAAAAGTAAGTTCATAAAAAAAAATGTATGTACACTTCGCGTAAAAAAAACTGGTACAACTCTTATAACCGAAAATCGTGTTTTTCAAGTTGTGTAAGTTGATCTTGTCACAAGTGTCATTCTAATTTCTAGGGCAACGTTGCCAGTTCAACGAAAATATTATATCAAACTAGGTAAAAACGGGGCTGTGCGACAGACCGCATTTTTTAATATACTAAAAACTAAAACAATTATAATTTTCCGTCATCTCAATTAGGTATTCATACATTGATTCGTGTTTTAATATAATTTATGAAAATATTTCAATTCAAAAATAATGATAGATAATAAATCTTGACCTGACTTTAAATTATTATGTTTAATGTCAAATCGAGAGGTGTGATTGGTTTCTCGTAAATTGGAGGACAAAACTGCATTAAGTTGTGTAGAATAAATAAAACACACTGTAAAAATTAAAAATTTAATTTGAAATTAATACAAAATGAATAACTTTTACAGTGAACAAGTGTGGAATTTAAATATATGTATTACAATTCGAAATATACATTTTAAACGTTATTTTTTTGTATTTAGATTTAGTGCAATTCCGTTGTCTATGATGGCAACAACGAAGTGATTCACGAACAATAATTGTCAGTCTGAACACAGGTTTACATTGGGAAAAAAAGTGTACCAGTTTTATATGACGCGAAGTGTACATTGCAGCGCAGCCTAATAACAATTATTATTCTTTACCCTGTTTTCTAAAAAGAAACAAAATTTTCTACAGTGTAAAATCAGAGCAGAACACAGATAGAGGAGAAAAATATTCCGGCTACCTCTTACCACAAACAATTAACGGCCAGCGGGTGGCCGATTGTTAAACATGCTCTAAAATATGCGCCGGCCCGTTAGGCACCTCATACACACATACATGAATAAAAATGAACACAAAGTATAAATTAAAGGGGATAGGTCATTGTAAATCAATTGCTTACAAGGCTGGTTAATATTGGGGAATTGTTTTAAAATGCAAATAGGTTTCGTAAGGTACGATCCTTGCGACCGGCGACCGGATACGGGTGAAAATATGATTTTGAGTAGGACGTTTTGCTGAAGGTTTAGTTAATAGAAAAATATAAAAGACCATAAAGTACATATGTTACAGTGAAAGCTGAATATTAGTCAAGGTGTACCGTCGCTAGTGATTGTCGACCTTCACTGAAATGACCAGTGAATGTTGATAGTAGAAAATATATATCAGCTTTCACTAGGGAAGGTGAACCTTCACGGAATCAGCCTAGGGAATGTTGAACATCTGGCTGATGTGCACGGCGGGCGAACGACCTTGACCTGTCGTCAATTTAGTTTACATTTTTAATACTTTTATGAAGTTTAACTTGTTTGAACGTATTTAATACCGCATAGTATAATAATTAGTAATTTTACATTTAAGCCTGCAAGTATCTTTTTATTTGCAGATCCCAGTTTAATACTTGTCCAGTAAACATTATAAAAGAAGATGAAATTCCAATGGAAAAGACACTTACTTTACGAACAGTTGCTACTACTCAGTCAACCGGAAGTGGGCAAGGATTTTTTAAGTGCAGTTGTAACAAGAAGTGCCAAACAAAGAAGTGTTACTGCATAAAAAACAATGTTTTATGCAATTCCAAATGCCATAAAGCATTATCATGTTGCAACAAATAATTTTATTATTGTTGACTATAGTATTTTCGTCTCTATTATAGTCTTTAAATTGTAGACTATAGTTTCACGTTTTATTTTGTTCTTATTTGTTCATCTTTCAAATTCTAAATTTACTTTTGTTATAAAAGTATACGCGATTTAAGATTAGTCTTTTATTTCTCTCTAACTTTCCCTAGACTGTTGTAGAGGAGGTTGTCATTCACTATAGGAATTGTCAACCTTCACTAGTGGATGTTGATCTTGTTTGTACGTCTGTGTAACTTTCCCTAGACTGCTGTAGGGGAGGTTGACGTTCACTAAGAATGGTCAACCTTCACTAGTGAAAGTTGATCTTGTTATTTCAGAATTCAACTTTCACTAAGATGCCCAGCGAGAGTCGACCGTGACTAGTAAAGGTTAACCTTCCCTGAAACGTCAACTTTCACTGTAACACATACACAATATTTATAATACCTGTAAAAGTCAAATAAATAGTACCTGATATACTATCTCATATACACTGGTGCATAAGGTGACGAAATAGACTAATACAATATAGAGGGATAGCAGTGGCGGCTTGTCCTATGAGGCAGGTGAGGCAGTGCCTCACCGGTATATCAATCGACTATTTACTTTATTTCGTTGTTTTATAATCAGTTATTTAAATATAATTTAGCTTTTTGAAATTTCCTAAATGCCTTTATTTTTATGAAAAAAATTAAAATCGTACGGCCCTGACTCTTTATCTTCTTATATACGCTGTGAGCTCGTACGTAGAGGGAATATTTACAAATTCGCGAACGCCAGTAGTGACAAGTTTGCAAACGTTTACCGGAAATTTGACATAAATGTCAAAGTGATTAATTTAAAATTAAAATTAAAAACATTAATTATAAACAATATTAGTTGGTCAAAGCTGTGGTATATATTTTTACCTTAAATATACTTACGTTTTAAATACTGAATTTAAGTTTTTTTAATGTTCCGTAATATCTAATTATAAATAATCTATTATAATCTTAGCGCCATCTACACGATTATTGTCAAAGTATCCGAAGTAAGAAATTGATATTTTATCAATAGAACGTCAAAATGATTTGAAAAATCTTAAAAAAATCGATTACAATTTAATTACTTTTTTGCGTTGTAAATATTAAGCGATAACAATTAAATAATAAATTTAAAAATTACCAGTAAAAGTTGAATTAGTAACCGCTAGGAGCGACACCAGCGAAGCTCAGAGCGTATACGCTGTGAGCTCGTACGTAGAGGGGATATTTACAAATTCGTGAACGCCAGTAGTGACAAGTTTGTAAACGTTTACCGGAAATTTGACATAAATGTCAAAGTGATTAATTTAAAATTAAAATTAAAAACATTAATTATAAACAATATTAGTTGGTCAAAGCTGTGGTATATATTTTTACCTTAAATATACTTACGTTTTAAATACTGAATTTAAGTTTTTTTAATGTTCCGTAATATCTAATTATAAATAATCTATTATAATCTTAGCGCCATCTACACGATTATTGTCAAAGTATCCGAAGTAAGAAATTGATATTTTATCAATAGAACGTCAAAATGATTTGAAAAATCTTAAAAAAATCGATTACAATTTAATTACTTTTTTGCGTTGTAAATATTAAGCGATAACAATTAAATAATAAATTTAAAAATTACCAGTAAAAGTTGAATTAGTAACCGCTAGGAGCGACACCAGCGAAGCTCAGAGCGTATACGCTGTGAGCTCGTACGTAGAGGGGATATTTACAAATTCGTGAACGCCAGTAGTGACAAGTTTGTAAACGTTTACTGGAAATTTGACATAAATGTCAAAGTGATTAATTTAAAATTAAAATTAAAAACATTAATTATAAACAATATTAGTTGGTCAAAGCTGTGGTATATATTTTTACCTTAAATATACTTACGTTTTAAATACTGAATTTAAGTTTTTTTAATATTCCGTAATATCTAATTATACATAATCTATTATAATCTTAGCGCCATCTACACGATTATTGTCAAAGTATCCGAAGTAAGAAATTGATATTTTATCAATAGAACGTCAAAATGATTAGAAAAATCTTAAAAAAATCGATTACAATTTAATTACTTTTTTGCGTTGTAAATATTAAGCGATAACAATTAAATAATAAATTTAAAAATTACCGGTAAAAGTTGGATTAATAACCGCTAGGAGCGACACCAGCGAAGCTCACAGCGTATACCCGTCTTCCACGTGCCATTCCAACTTCCTCAAATCATTACCGTATAATGGCGTAGAAGCATGCCTCAGACCATCTGCAACAGTATGGGACAACGCCAACATTAAAACCGGCAAAATTTGAAAAATATGCCACCGATTCTAGGAACAAAATTCATCCTACCTTGAGGCATGCCGCGGGCTCCGCGCAACGGAATAGGAATAGCCGAACGGCCTCAGGCTCCGCGGAACGGAATGGGAATAGCCGAACTGAAATGACTAAATAGTTCAAGCACAAGTCTATTGCAGATCATAGCTTTCTATGTACACGCGGTATATTCGAATGGATTATTATATTTTAGAAGTTTATGGATATGCAATTAAAACAGTGTTCATTTTAAATAATTATTCATCATCACCTAAAATATTGTTCTGAAGCTATTTCTTTGTGGAATTTATGTAATTTATTATTCTAAATGAGAAATAAGATTATACAATTTAACTTAAAAAATTATTTTATTAACGTTTCCACTTCCACATCGAACGTTTACATACAAAAGTAGTTTTTCTATGGATGCTATACAATGTGCTCAACTTCTCTCACTACTTACATACATTCAAAACGAACAATCTCTCAGACTGTGAGATAAGTCGGCCATTGAGGAATATTTTTTCTCACGGGTTCCATACGTAGAATCGCGGTTTCCATGGTAACATGCACAATACAAACACAAATATGTTTGTCAAATAAAATGTGTCAAATCAAAACTTACCAGGAATTACCTTTCAAAATTGTTCAAATATAACTGGTAACTATAATTTTAAATCAATAAAAGTATATAAATATTCAGAATATTAAATACTTACATATGTGTATAATATGTATTTTATTTCAATTTTGGCATATAATCTACATCAAAGCACCTAAATTATTTAATTTTGAAGTTTTAACTCTTGACAAAAACGCATCCATAGAAAAAGTACAGTGTACAACACGTGAGAACACGACATATTTCTCCCTCGCTTGATTTGCGGCACTTGCCTCGTACCTCGGCTCGTGGCAACAAACTTCTGCGCTCGTGAGAAATATGTCTTTCTTCTCTCTTGTTGTACAATATACTATTTTAAGTGTTTCAAAAATGTTGTATTTTGTGTTTGTGTTTTTTATGTAAAATATATAACTACAGAATAAATTATTTTTCTTTATTTATTTGTTACATTTACATAAAAAAAGTGGTTTTTAAGTGTTTCAAAAATGTTGTATGATGTGGTTGTGTTTTTTTTGTAAAAATTTTTTGAACATATTCAAATCAGAGTGAGCAAAAGATTTAAGCGAATAATATTGCAACATGATTCCCACAGCCTTAGCTCATTCCCCATATCTTCCACGATTTTTGACAAAACGCACACTCTTGTTATGGAGAATTTGAAGTTTTCAATATGAAATTGGAATTCAAAATAACTCTCTGCACTGAGGCTGAAAGCATTTGAGTCGATCGCATTCACTTGAAAAGTTTCTACGGCTCCACGGGCGGGAAATTGACGCTAGCAGTAGCCGTAAAACGAACTTAAGGTTCCGCGAAACGGATAAGGAATAGCCGAACTGAACCGACTACGCACAAATCCTGTAGTCGGTTCAGTTCGGCTATTCCTCTTCCGTTGCGCGGAACCTTAAGTTCGCTTTACGGCTACTGCTAGCGTCAATTTCTCGCCCGTGGAGCCGTACGCTTAGAGAACTAATCGACAGCAAATGTTTCTTGAGGATTTTTTGTACGGAATTCTTTGTGGGGATATTTTGATTAAAAAATTTTTGTAGATTATTTGTCCGGGATTTTTTGTGTGGATTTTTGTCCGGGGATTATTTGTCCGGGGATTTTTGTGGGGATTTTTTGTCCGGGGATTATTTGTCTGGGTATTTCTTGCCCAGGGATAATTTGTGAGGATTTTTTGTCCAGGATTATTGGTCCTAGCGTTATGACGTCACAAAATCTACCTTCTGGCCATTAAAGAGAAGCTAACCATATTAGTAAAATCCCTCAGGTGTAGTGTGCCTCACCACCTTATACTATCACGAGCCGCCCCTGAGGGATAGATAAAAGGAGAGTGTAGTTGATAACTAACTGTAAAAGTTTTGGATTTACCTAATGCAAGATAACTTGTATATGGGATAAAAAGGATTTAAGAAAACTAAGGAAAAACCTTAGAAAAACTAAAGAAATCAGTATGCAGAAATAATTTAAATATGGGAATCATAAATATAGGAAATAATAAATGAACCTGCATGAAATAAACAAGAAACTAGATAATCGGAAAGTAAGAAGCAAAAAAAAAATGTTAATATCAGTAGGTATCTAAGATCGGTATATTTTTGAAGTTATACTTCTTTACCGGCGATATGAGGGTGAATTTTTATATGTTAAAACCTATGATCCCGGCGCATGCGCATTATAACTTTGTTCTGATTGGATGTTCAAATGACATGTCAAAAATTATTCAATATGGCGGCTGTGGCACAGCTGTAGTTAGATTATTTATGGTTGTTGCGTTTTAAAATTTGTGTGAAAAGAAACAACAAACAAAAGTTAGTTAATAGTTATACTGCCTTTTTAAATAGTTTTCATATACCTATATTTTTGGACTTTTGGACTATTTTGGACAAGGAAAACTCATTCTAATTTGGTAAGTAGTTTTTATTATAATCATATTGTAATTATACATTTGGATTAGGTTAAAATACAGTAAAGCGTCGATTATCCGAACTAATTGGGGGACATAGGTGTCCGGAAAACCGATTTGTTCGGATAATCGAACTACAATATATTGATACATATTTATAGTCGTACATATTTATCCACAAGTGAATAAAAGCCATATTTATTTACCTACATATTTATTTATATCTTGATAATGACAACTAGCAACTAAACAAAAAAGTGCAGTCTTTGCAACAACATAATTATTTTTGGATACAATATTGAAGAAAATTGAAGATATTTTAAGCGTCAATTACTAACGCTTGCTCGGTATTCGCGTGCGGGACGCGGGAGTCGATAGTTCGAATAAGCGGTCGTTCGGTTGATCGACGTTCGGATAATCGACGCTCTACTGTACATTTATTTTCTCAAGAATCGGGATTTTAGAGAGAAATCCCAAATTAGGTCCGATTTTTATTTTTAAATTATGATTTTTTGGCGTAGATTTATTTATCTAGTAGGTATGTAATGCTTTGATTTACATACTTAATTTGATTACCAACAAAAGTTCTACCAATCTTCATCTAATATATTGTTTTCTTACTGTTTTGTTATATTTTAATATTTTCTTCCACAAAATTTAAACTACATAATTTCATTATATTCAAAACAACTGTCAAACAGTAAAACGTTCAGTTACCCTATTTTTCCACATGAAAAATAATGTGGAATTGGACGAGTGAGTCTAGGCTTCGATTACGAATCAAAGCGCCCCGAAATTCACGGGTTCGATTTCCGATGCAAGTTTTTATTTTTTTATTTTTTTATGCAAATTAATGATTGTAAGTATATTTGTTATATAATTTTTTTTTTCAGAAAATGCGCATTTAAAATTTTTGCCAACAGTTATTATCGTTCAGAAATAATTTTTTGTTTGTGGCATTTTTCAATGTGTTTGTGTGCGTTTTATTCTTTTATTTTTTTAAATTTTTGGTATTGTCTTAAGAATCACATAATATGTAGTAGAAGTATAACTTCTTACGTGCGTACAAAGTACACACACACATTCTTTTTTTAATATCCTTAATAAGTGCTCATCACTTCTTTTTCTATACATATAATTATTGTTGAACTCTTTCCAGAAACCGCGCAGGAAACAGTATGTGCTGTTGTACCATGCCTTAATACTATTTCAAAATTCTACTTTTTAAATTTATTGGGGGATTTAAATTTATCATTTATTCTATTTCGCTTGTTATTCAAGTGGTATAGCTTTATTTTGAAGAAGTTTTCCAATCAGTTTCAATATTTTCATTAATTCCCTTCAGGATTTACTATCAGAAATGTATTCTTAAGAGTTCCTTATTAGTAAAAGAAGATTCAGTCGTTACATAAAATAAGCAGCTTCTACTAAAAATAAAGGGAGGGAGAAAATAATATAAAAAGGGAGAAGAAAATAGATCAGAACAGATGTTCGAAACTATATGGTCACCAAAAAGGAAGCGAAAGAACCAGTAGCAAAAGTTAATACAGAAGCGTCTACAAATCTACACGATCAACTTGATATCAAGGAAGGTAAAATAGAGATAGCCAAACATAGACCAAAGAAAGTAAAAATTTAAGACTAGAAAAGTCAGATTAAATGTATATGAATATGATGTCAAAAAGCGATGGTAAAAGTATTTTGACGGTTAATTAAATGAAGAATTTTACAGAAAACAAGTTCACTTAACGAAGAAAGTAACAGCAATGGGCACCAAAATAATAAGCCAGGAATTTGTTCAAGCAATTAAAAAAATAAAGGAAGGTAAAGTTGGATCAGATCATATTTTTGGAGTAGGAGGGACAGCGTAAGGAGAGACAAGATCAAGTTGATTAATAGGTTTATTTAATAGAAATATGCAAATGGGACACATGCCAGATGAATGAAGAAGCAGTATATTAGTACCTGTTTATAAAAACAAAGAAGATATGTAACAATGCACAAAATGTAGGACCATAACACTACTTAATCACACCATAAAAATATGGGAGAGAGTAATTAACTGAGTACAGATACATGAAGAAACCGAAATATCCGATAATCAGTTTGGTTTTGTGCATGGCAGATCAACAACAGATCTGGAAAAATACTGGAATAAAGAAACAAACGGTCATATGGTATTAACTTTGAAAATCATATGATAAATTTGCTGAAGAGATTCTGTGGTGGGCGCTGAATATGAAAGGGGTTCCCGGTGAATATATGAAAATTGTGAGTGACATGTACATATTAGGGACTAACTAGCGTTAGGTAAGACAGAACTTTGATAAAACCAGAAAATTTTACTATCGACACCTTCCACCTCTTCGTAAATTTCAAATCAGCGCATGGTTTCAAAAAATTAAACAAGTTATACAGAATACAGATAAACGAAACAGAATTCCTATTAATGTGATAAGGTGGTAAAAATGACAATATCAAAAGACATATTGTAAAATAAAAATATAAATCTGTCTCTATATATAAGAGACGCAAAACTAAAAAATAAGGTACAAGTTACAATATTTATGGCCTATGCAGATTGCTTGGACCTTGTAGTCAACACGACCCTTAACTCAAAGGAGATGTTAGCTGCATTCTCAAAAGCAGCATATAATATTGGTCTAATGATCAAGAAAACCAAAACAAAGCTCATGGCATCAATTTTGAAGTAGTTCAACTGTTCTTTTACCTTTAAAGCATAGTAAACGCCACAAACATAAAATCAATCGGGATATATAGAAGAATACTAAGATGTAAAGAATGGAACCGAATTGAGAAATAAGGTAAGGAAAGTCGAGGCTCAAATAGGGCCGTTGCACCAATGCTGATCACGATGATGGCTTGAAACATGGCATGATCCTTGGACTTATTCCGTGTTTATCTAATTTGGTGGAGCTTCGTCGATCGATTGGTTCTTCATATTTTTTGTTAGAAGTTACGAGAATATATGTAATGTAAACTTTCGAATTTTATAATGAAATGAAATTTCCCGTATTTCTTAGTAAGAAGTCTTTTGATTTCATTTCTATATGAGGATGTGCTTTATTTTGTTTAGTTCTTGTTATTTGCTGTGAAATCTTAGCCGTAGGGATCTCGTAATGAGGAATTGATAGAGAAAGTGATAGGGAGATGCAGATGCAGATGTGAGACATTATACAAATACCTATTTGTACCCTTTTATGGTAGGTAGTTTGATTACTAGAAATTACTGAAACACTCCCGATATTTTTTTTTACTTTATATCTTTGCGTCGGAGATTGACAATCATCATGACCATGTTGATCTTAATGCGACTGCCCTAAAGAGCATCTATACTATTTCCGTAAGTTGCGCAGCCGTGAGTTTCTGCTTTCTACATTTCTTGCCTGGATTTATCCTTGCACAACCAATTGAAACACGTAATAGACTTCTCCACGCACTCCAGGTACTACCGCTTTAAGGTTTTGATGGTTTCTGTTATTTCCGTACTCTTATACAGTCTTCTGTATAGGAGTAGAATTAAAAATAAAATCGATTTTGTTCCTATTCAGGTTCTTATGATTTTCTTCAAATTTATCTTTTCTTATTTTTTTTTTCCGGTTCTGCTATTATACGGTAGTTCGTTTTAATTTTCAGGTGTTGATTTACGATTCTATTAGGTATTTATGGAATATACACTTTTATAGGTAAGTTCAAACTCTCGTAAGTAGACCAGCCTGGTTTTTTTTACTTCATCTTGATCTGTTAAATATAACACGATTTTACCTCAAGCAAGCGTTCTACACACAGTAGAACCATTATAAATTATTATTAACCAAAGTGATTTATTATTATTGAAACATGTATATATGGGAATTGGTGACTATTAGACCTGCGACAAGAGGTATATATCATACCGTTAAGTGCCAGGCGTAATAGTCAAGTTACAAAGATGAATAGCATTATAAATTTTTGATTAAAGATACGGGATACGGTAAATATTCTTCTGTTTTATCTCAATGTAAACAGCAACTTAATTAAACATGGTACTTCCTAGGTACACGATGTAATATATAACTGGTGTTATTAATATAATAGACGGAAAACCGTCTTAACTAAGAAAAACAAATGATAAGTGGCGTTACGTAAAACCAATACTTTTAGTAATAGCTAAACATACGAGTACAACAAGATATGGGAGGACTAGCATTACATTTCACAAAATAAAATCTTACTTTTAATTCAAAAGTCAATGTAATTTATAAAAATAGTAAGAAAACTTTCGCTGATGACACTACATCTATTTGTTTTTTGTTTATTCGATTATTAGTACAAGTAATGAAGTTTAAAACAGTACAAAATCTCGCAATTTTTACAGAATGGATCGATTTGCTTGAAAATTTGAAAATAAGTAGTGAATAGTCCAAGGATCAAAATATATATGATGTCGAAAGGCGCCTTTACCATGGGGCGGGGGTGTAAATTTTTTATTATATTTTGACCGTAATACTTGGTAAAAACTTTATTCTAAGCAAAAAACGTTCTATACATTTTTTTGATAAATTAATAGTTTTTGATTTATTCGCTATTGAAAGTGTTAGTTTTATATCGAAAAAATCAATGTTTTTGATAAGTTTTCTGCTAATATCTCCAAAAGTTTTCGTTTTATCAAAACAACTTTATTTAACAAAAATGTACCTTTAGAAAAAATAAACAAAACCGTCTTTTTAATTTTCTTTAACACCAATAGTAATCGAGCTGTACTTTATTATATGTTAGCTCTTCTTCGTCAAATGCTAAATATTGTAGTTTCAAAGTCAAAAGACGGGAAAATTATGCATTTTTCGAGGATAACTTGTTCAAAGTATTTAAATATATCTATCTCCATAAATAAAAAAACTATCTAGCTCAAAAATTAAGTGACTTATAATGAAAAGAATGTCAGTCGCTATTTTTTTCAGCGAAAAAGTGATCGGAAGCAACCCCCTAATCACCATCCTAATTAAAATTCGTCATTGACCTTATTTGGTCTTCTTTACTTATGTATTATATTAAACGGTTCTAGAAGTTTGACCGGCTTAGATTGATTAGTATTTAAAAAAATGAAATTAAAAGCGAATAACGAATTTTTGTAGTTTGGAAAAAATGACCTTTTCTTCAGAATAGAAAGATTAGTGTCAGCGATACGAACAAATGTTTAAATATGAAATTGTAGCCTATTTAATTCCCAAGAACATGGTTTTAATTTTTTCTAATGCAAAAATTGAGTGAGTTATTTACAATTAAAACTTGTAATAACATGCAAAAACCACCTTTACCAACCCTTTCAAAGTCACCTCTTTTTGCGACTGAGGATTTTAAAAAGATTTAATATTAATAAACTTATAGATCTTGCAAAATCTTACAAAATTCTTTTTTACCAAACTTTCTAAGATAAAAAATAAAAAAAGTTACGGTTAAAAATCAATATTTTTTTTGGAAAAAAAGGTGAAATCCAATTGGAAGCATAATAATGTAAGTTAACGGTGTTTTTAGTCATTGGCCTTATTCATTATTTTTTATTTATGTATTAGTAATAGATTCTAGAAGTTTGACCGGCTTAGAATGATTAGTTTTAAAAAACTGGAGTTAAAAGCGAATAAGGAATTTTAGTAGTTTGGTAAAAATGCCATTTTCTCCAGAATCATTTTCATTATTAAAAGATTAGCATCAGAGATAGCGGTGTTTTTAGTCATTGGCCTAATTCATTCTTTTTTATTTATGTATTAATAATAGATTCTAGAAGTTTGACTGGCTTAGAATGATTAGTTTTTAAAAAACTGGAGTTAAAAGCGAATGAGGAATTTTGGTAGTTTGGTAAAAAATTCCGTTTTCTTCAGAATTAAAAGAATAGCATCAGAGATAGCGGTGTTTTTAGTCATTGGCCTTATTCATTCTTTTTTATTTATGTATTAATAATAGATTCTAGAAGTTTGACCGGCTTAGAATGATTAGTTTTAAAAAAACTGGAGTTAAAAGCGAATAAGGAATTTTGGTAGTTTGGTAAAAAAATGTCATTTTCTTCAGAATTAAAATATTAGCATCAGAGATACAAAAAAAAATTTAAATATGAAATTGTAGGTTATTTATTTCCCAAGAATTTGGTTTGAAAAAATTTTTTCTATGGCAAAAATTGAGTGATATAAAACTAACACTTTCGATAGCAAATAAATAGAAAACTATTAAGTTTATCAAAAAAATGTATAAACCATTTGTTGCTATGACTCTGCCACCCCATTTGCAGATGGGGTGGCAACCACCCCCATGGTAAAAGCTCCTCTCGGCATGATATAGATTTTGATCCTTGGACTATCCACTACTTATTCTCAAATTTTCAAGCAAATCGACCTATTCTGTAAATTTGCGAGGTAAAAAGCTTCGGTTCCTGGACTATATGTATTTTTGAGTTTATTCCTGAGACAACCTTTAGAGGTTAATAATTGGATATCAGTTTTTACACAGTAATTGGATGCGTATCTGTATCTGTAGAGTAGGGAGGGCGAGTCAAGTCCCACAGCACTTGGACCACAATTGACCTATTGTACATCCTCCCAGGACGTTGTCGTCCTTAGCTTATTGTTCATCCAGCCATTTCCAGGAAAGTGGTCAAATCACCAGGGAATTATATCGGCAAGTGTAAGCCAAGGATCGCCTAACGCATACTCTCGTACTGACGATAGCTCCGGACATTCACATAGAACATGGTCGGCAGTCTAGTCATCTCATTCACATATCCTACACAGAGGTGTGTCTACTAGCCCCAGTATGCGGAGTTGTTTGCATAGTTGACAGTGGCCAGTTAAAAAACCATCTGTCAGATTTTTCCTGATCATTTTCAAGTAATTTTCTGATGCTAACTTCCCAAGGTTTTTTTAGTGTTACCTTGGCAAGTCTTCATACTGGTCCGTCTCCCCAACTTTTCACGGTTTGCGTGTGGGAGCGACATTTGCCAATTTCCGCGATTGTTGTAGTTGACCAGTCGAAAAGACCACCAGGTCCTGAGAGTCTTAGGCCTGCTGCCGTCCTAGCTTTATGGTCAGCTGCCTGGTCAACACTGCGGTTGCCTTTATTTCCGTTGTGTCCTTTAACCCATCTCAAGATGATGTTGTTACCATCCAAAGCTTGAGATAGTGAGTCATGACACTCCGTTACTAGCCCTGATATGACACATGGTATATTCAGGGTTAGTAAAGCTTGCCTGCTGTCTGTGCATATTATTGTGGTTTTACTGGCTATACCATTCCGAGATATCTCTTTTGCAGCTATGGAGGTACCAGACAGTTCAGTTTGAACCACGGTGACATTTTTATCTATTTTTATATTAAGGTTTAGTGATCTGGAGTATATCCCCTGAGCATTCTTCCATTTTGGAACCATCGATCGGTGTATATGCAATATGCATTTGCCACGTTTGACTTCTTACGTTGTCTTGTTTCGATTTTGTAGGGTTTGTCGAAGACAAACGTAGGTTTAATTGAGTCGCCTCCATGGCCGGCATGTAGCAGGAGTGGTGCCTCCGGCTCACCCATTTAATGCTTGATCTCCATTCTTGTGATATTTTGTTTTGTTTTATTACCTTTTGTGTTAGTTTTAATAGTTGTTTGTTGTTGTTAATACGGTATGCAGCAAAATAAACAGTACTGAAATGCATATGCCTTAAATGTGTATGTGTCATTTACCGAAAGGTACTGATTGGTTACCAAACGTCGTTATAACGTATGTGAATGTCGTGTTAATGTTAGGTGCTTCAGGATGGTTCTCAGTTTTGCAGAATTTTTTCTTATCGTATAGTAACTATTTTCGGTCATACAGAAAATGTCGCGAATACAGTCCAAGCTTAAAATTAAAATTATTTCAGCAGGACGGGGCAATCTGTCACGGCCAGTAAGTATCTTCGAATACTGCTCGATCATTTTGGGAGATCGCCACTCACCAGGCCTAACGCCACCTGATGCATACATATGGGGGAATGCTGAAGGAGGCAAACCGATGCTCTGTCTGACATTTCGAAGTTGCGGACTAAAATTAACGATTTTTTCGTGCCAGGAGGCATCTTTAGCGTCTGTTTTATTTGTTTAAATTAATTGTAAAATCACATTAATTTTTTAAGATGTACACTAGTCCAAAATGATTACATTGTTATGTATTTCAATACACATTCTATTTTCGGTATTCAAGCATAAGTGTCCTTCCTTTATACCCCTTCTAGATTTCAATCTAATGAATCGAATTACCGTTTAGTTCTCTGTTAAAACACCTCATCCCTTTCATCCGGTATCTCTTAATTGACTCCCCGACGCCAATAGGTGCAGGGAGGGAACGGTCGTTCTCAATACCTCCCTCTCCCTTTTATCCCGCTGTCCGTTTGACCGCAGCACACTGAGTGTCCCCGACTAATTGCATCTTTCACCTGCCAGGCTCCGTTCTGCTCTAGTCGGCACTTCTACAACAGGCTGAGCGGGTTGAAACTTGCTCTGCACGTATAATAAATAGTCCTGTCTCTACAGAAAGCTTGCTGTTGATTGCTTTATTGCTCTAAAGTATTATGCTTATGATAGATTTGTTTTGAATTAATCTTACCTCAATTATTACTGCTAGACTACAGAAATAATGCCGGTACAATGGAAAATTGCAGTGATATGCCCTTTGTAGGTTAGATTGCAATAATTACCGGAGAATATCACTACTAAACATTGGATTGGATAAATAATATTTAGCAAAATATTGGAAGAAAGGGCAAAGAATATAATGGACCAAACAACAGGGGATTATCAATGATGATTCAGAAAAGGTAGGTCAACTATAACTATTCGCGGTGTGCAAGTACTTGGAAAGGGAAACGAGAAACGACCGTGCGCGAGTCGCGGAGAAATATTGCAACTATCTTAAATAGTTCATATTGTCAATTGAAATTGTCAAATTGACGTATATTTCATACCTTCTGTCATTGACGCAGAAAAATTATATATTGCTCCACAATATTGATATGATATGCAATTATTATATAAAGGTAAATTTAATTAATTGTATTTTGCTTGCAGTACTGCATTTTAATAACTGATTTTATTTACTACATACAATTGTTTACGTTTGCTAAACATAACCTGCATCTTATTTTTTCTTCGTATTATTTTTTTGGACTATGGTCTTGACAATTATCCAGCAACCAGGACTAATATAATTGGCCAATATAATTAAAAGTGCGAATAAAAGTACAGAGGTAGAAATAGAGGTCGCTTTGCTGAACTTGCACGGTCCCAATAGACCAAGTATTTACGCATATTTGACAAACGCAGGAAAAATTCTACGAACTAAATACCGAACTGAGTTTCAATACCAAGGATATATTTTAAAAACTGTTTTCTTGTCATCACAATGTTATTCTGTGGGTAGTAATGGTAGGGGAGCCCAAGCGGGGATTTTTGCAGTTACTCGAGCGCGTCAGATTATCATATGGAGAGAAATCTGGTATCCTGCAGATGTACCTCTACCATATATTGGCTCTAAACACAGGGGAGTTCGTTAAGGGGGGCCCGAAAAAAAAATCTATCCTTAAAAAAGCTCGAAATTGTCAGATTAAGATAAGGTAAGTTAAGTACATGCAAAAGAGTGTATATTTCAAAAATCTGACGATTTGAGCCGGGCGTAAGGAAATGGGTGAGTCCCAAAGTTTCACAAGAAAAAAGCGAATATTTCGCGAAATGAATGACAAATCGAAAAACTAAAAAATATGCGCTCAATATTTTTTAAAAATCTATCGAATGATACTAAACACGACTTGCCACGGAGAGGGGTGGGAGGTAAATTTAATATTTTAAATACGAATTCCGCGATATTTCGCGAAATGAACATCAGGTCGAAAAACTGTAAAATACACTTATTTAATATTTTTAAAAAATCTATCGAATGGCACCAAACACGACCCCCTACGGAAATGGGGTGGGGGGTTACTTTAAAATCTTAAATAGGAGCCCCTATTTTTATTGCAGATTTGGATTTCTCACGAAAAAATAAGTAACTTTTATTGGAAACATTTTTTCGAATTATGCATAGATGGCGTTATAATCGGAAAAAACGATTGTTGGAAATGGAAAATTAAATTAAAAAATGGCAAGCGCCCACTAAAATGGAAAATGTTACTTAACTTTTTTTGGTTTTAGGACCTACTCTTCACCACCCACTAGGTCTCCAAAGCGCTCGAGTGACTGCACATTTAGCATACTTCGCTCCCCTACCATAATTGAAGTTCAAAAAAACACATTTATTTATCAAAGCTTACTTAAATTGTAATTTTTTAAGGTTCTTTGCACGAAATAGAAAAATAAAGGATCAATTTCTAGGTCAAATTTCTTCATTACGAAGACTTGTTAGTGTAACTCACTAACGAGGTAAAGTCTGATCGAGTAAAGTATTACATAATGCCGTCAGTTCACATTGCAGCTGCAACTTTTATTTTAATTACATTTTTAATTATTATAATAGCCTTGAAAAAGATGTTTTATACAAAATAAGATATTTTTCACCAACTAAAAATACTTCCATAGGCGGATAATCTAGCGAAAGCTTTAATTAAATATTTCAAGTTATGAAAAATATTTTGTTCGACAGATCACAAGCTCTTATGGGAAGAGTACCACATGGATAGAAAATAAAATCCTTTTTAAACTATTTCCAGATCGGGAACAATTGTTACAAATATATCGACTGTTAAAAGGCAAAAGGTTGTAGCCCACAAATCAACTTTTGGAGTAGTTCCATTTAAGGTGATACAGTAGCGATCAACAGGTAGCCAAAACGCGTTCCAAGATTGCGGCTGTAATTTTGAATATTTTTTCGAGATATTTGGCACACATATTCGTAATATAATAAAGAATGGCGTTACAGAGCCCAATTTGAAAAATATATTAATATGTGGAAATTACTCTGTAATTAAATACAATATTAAAAAAACGAGCCTGTACCGCCATTAAGCAGAACAATAAAATACACTTTCTTTAAATAAACTTTTTTATACGATGCCTAGATTTTGTGTCATTTTGGAACTACTAATGAAATAAAAAATTTCAGTAGTTCCAAAATGACACAAAATCTGAGCATCGGATAAAAAAGTTTATTTGAAGAAAGTGTATTTTTTTGTTCTTCTTAATGGCGGTACAGGCTCGTTTTTTTAATATTGTATTTAATTACAGAGTAATTTCCACATATTAATATATTTTTCAAATTGGGCTCTGTACCGTCATTCTTTATTATATTACGAATACGTGTGCCAAATATCTCGAAAAAATATTCAAAATTAGAGCCGTAATCTTGGAACGCGTTTTGGCTACCTGTTGATCGCTACTGTTTCCTCTTAAGTAATTTTATGAGGAATTACCTTAATAATTTTTTTCATTAATTTGTAGATCAATAGCTCATCTATAAATTAATGAATTAAATTATTAGGTTAATTCCTCATAAAATTACTTAAATGGAACCTTTTTTATACTTCCTGAAAAAAGTTGATTTGTGGGTTACAATCGTTTACCTTTCAACCGTCGCGTCGATATTTAACATTATAAAGGAACAATCTGAGAATGCGAGCATTATAATAACGAAAAGTTAGCAAATACTTATAGCATAACCATACTTTTAATTATGGAATCATCTGATACTTCTTATTATTTCGAGAAAATTTTAAAAAACGAACTCACAAATTCATGCAATATTATTTTAAAGCAATTTTTCTACAACTGTGTTAAAAATGCAATTTTTAAAACTCTATACGAGCGTTAAAAATGCTACTTTAAGGCACTAGTACTTTAAGAGTAAACAGTAGCGATCAACAGGTAGCAACAAAATATAACTTCGGGAGATAGTATCATAAACTTTGGCACCAGTGGTAATATTTGACCTAAGATTAATATTTTGACAATATTATAGTCGCGCTAAATGGAAGTAATAGAACACGATTTTATTATGAATAAATAGATATTTATAAAAATAAACCAAAATGGGTGAACATTTTATGTTCAGATAGGTATTTAGAAAGGTATTTGCATGAAATATCTAATAATAAAACAATAATAAATAATCATTTTTTGTTGTGAAGCGAAAAAAATTTCGATTTTCGCATAATTTTGGCACGGTTTTTAATGGACTTTTTCTTGGAAGGTTTCACTTTATTTTTCGTTTGATTTACTTTTTCCATTTTGTTAAACTATTGGTAATATTTTTAGAATAAAAAATCCTCCTAAAACTTTATATACTCGCATTAGAATTCGAAATATTTTTACGTAAAATATACTTACCTCCCTACATATAACTAAAACTCACAATTAACAACAATCTATTCTTTCAAAGAGGCCAACAACTTATACAACAACAACAAATATATAATAAATTAACTATCAATAAACATTACTTTCCTATGAAACAACAAAAACGAGTTTTTAAATTAACACACTACTGTACTAAACAGCATATATCGATAAAGATGACAGAACAGATTAGAGAAAATCTGACGCAGGTTTGTCAAAATGGCAGTGATAATTTCTCTATGTTGCCTAATTAGTTATTTAGTTATAATAGTATGTTGGATTTCTTATTAGAAATAAAAAATTTTAGTAGTTCCAAGATTACACAAAATCTAGGCATATGATAAAAAAGTTTATTTGAAGAAAGTTTATTTTTTTTTCTTAATGGCGGTACAGGCTCCTTTTTTCAATATTTTATTTAGTTATAGAGTAATTTCCACGTACTCACATATTTCTGAAATTGGGCTCTGTACCGCCATTCTTTATTATATTACGAATATGTGTGCCAAATATCTCGACAAAATATTCAAAATTAGAGCCGCAATCTTGTAACGCGTTTGTTGCTACCTGTTGATCGCTACTGTAGCCTCTTAAAATATTTTTAAGGCAGTGCAGTTCGTATTGACCGTATAGGCAATTTTGATGTAATGTCAAAAAAATATAAAAATGGAATGTCAGTCAAGTTCAAGTAAAAGTTTTTGTAGATATTGTCCTGTAATTACGTTTGTAGAAAAAATATTGTATGATATGCGTGTTAAAAAGTACATTTTAAAGGCATCATGTGAGTTGCAAACTTTCACATGCGTGCCTTAAACGTGTACTTTTAACACTTATATCATAAATAACTGTTAATCATCAATACATAGCTAACAATTAAATAAAACAATAACGCATTTAAATAGAAATATTGAAATTAGCTGTTCGTTAAGGAGGATCCGAAAAAAAATCTATCCTTAGAAAAACTCGAAATCGTCAGATTAAGATAAGGTAAGTACATGCAGAACAGTGTATAATATGTTTCAAAAATCTGACGATTTGAGCAGGGCGTAAGGAAATGGGTGAATCACAAAGTTTCACAAAAACAAAAAAAAGCAAATATTCCACGAAATGAACGTCAGATCGAAAAACTGAAAAATACATGTTCAATATTTTACAAAAATCTATCGAATGACACCAAACACTATCCCCACGGAAAGGGTTGGGGGTAACTTTAAAATTTTAAATAGCAACCCTGCGATATTTCGCGAAATGAACACCAGAAAAATACGTGTTCAATATTTTTTTAAAAATCAATCGAATGACATCAAATACGACCAGCCAGGAAGGTGAGGTGGGGAGCTGTTTTAAAATCTTAAATTGGAGCCCCCATTTTTGATTGCAGATTTGGATTTCTTACGTAAAAATAAGTAGAAGAATGTAGAATGTAGAAAATGGGGCGGCCAATATACTCTGGGCTAATTAGCAAAATACAAGGAAAAGTTATTTACCAGCAATTTTATTGCTGGAATCGAATCTTATTATTGTATGTATTAATAATATAGGTATGCAAAGTCCGCAGATAGTGTGCTACTTTTTTTATAAACAAAATGGCGCCCGAAAATCGTGTTTTTTTCAATTTTTGCTCTATAACTCCAAAGATTTTAACTTTACACCAAAAACACTTAAATAAAAATTGACCGCAATTAAATTCTCCATAGAAACGTTTTTCTCCCGTTTCATTTCGACGAAAACTTTCCCCGGAAAAAGCGGGTTTTTCCAACAAAATCTTTAATTTTCAACTAAAATTTTAGATAAGTAATTGTTAATAAATAATTAAATAACTTGGTAATTTAAAAGCCCTTTTTGTATAGATTATAATTCCAGAAGCCGATGGAAATTGAATGAACAGTTTAGCAACAATTGAATTGTTAATTAAAAATTTACGGTCACTATAATAACGACAATAATTATGGAGCATAAGAATAACTATGATTTTTTCATAAAAATACACTATACCTATCTAATGTACTTTACAGAATTAAAATTGGAATATTTAAGCGGCCTTTGGCTTATAAACAAATAGAATATCTCGGGAAATATTAAACTAAATTAAATTATGAAAACGGCATTCTAAAATCAGCGGCAGGACGCTTCTTTTAAAAGAAAAAAACGTTTAATTATTACGAGTGATTCCTGAGATACAACCGGTCAAAGTTGACCCGAATCTACGGCAAAGATATAAACAATAGGATCATAATTTTTAAAGCATCACCTTTCTATTTTTGTGCGCTTTCTCCACACCAATTTTCATATCTTTAAAATACTTATAACATATATTATTATAATAAAAACTATCGATAATACGTGTGAAAATTGCCAAAAATAGCAAAATTCCAATAAAAAATTAGGTTGGAGAAAATGTAACCCTCAAAGTTCAAAATCGGCATACGTTAAAAAAATGCATTTTCTCGGCTTCCCATGGAGAAATTTCCTTCATTCTTTTTTTGTTCCCTAGTAACTCGAGTAGAGCCATCGAACTAACGCATTACTAAATTTAAACTTGCTTTTGTTTTGTTATAATAGATTAACTTATTTATAAGAACCGAAAACTACATATTTTTTTCAGTTGTAGGCTTTTTTTTAGATAAACTTACTACAAGTGTACCTTTTAAAGTTAAAAACATAACTATTCTCATTTGAAAGCTGTATAATGATTTAAACAATTTTTATTTAAACAAATTAAAATTTTGTGTTATAATAAATAAATTAATTTATTATAACAAAACAAAAGCAAGTTTGACATTTAATAATGCGTTAGTTCGATGGCTCTACTCGAGTTACTTGGGAACAAAAAAATAATGAAGGAAATTGCTCAATGGGAAGCCGATAAAATGCATTTTTTTTAACGTATACCGATTTTGAACTTTAAGTGTTACATTTTCTCTAACCTAATTTTTGATTGGAATTTTTTCTATTTTTGGCAATTTTCACACGTATTATCGATAGTTTTTATTATAATAATATATGTTATGAGTATTTCAAGGATATGAAAATTGGTGTGGAGAAAGAGGACAAAAATAAAAAGGTGATGGTTTTAAAATTATGATCCTATTTTTTATATCTTTGTCGTAAATTCCGGTCAACTTTGACCGGTTGTATCTCAGGAACTACTCATCATAATTAAACGTTTTTTCTTTTAAAAGAAGCGTCCTGCCGCTGCTTTTCGAATACCGTTTTTATAATTTAATTTAGTTTAATATTTCCCGAGATATTCTATTTGTTTATAAGCCAAAAAATTCTTCATAATTCTAAAATATTCCTGAGGCCGCTTAAATAGTCCAATTTCAATTCTGTAAAGTACATTAGATAGGTATAGTGTCTTTTTATGAAAAAATCATAGTTATTCTTATTCATTATAATTATTGTCGTTATTATAGCGACCGTAAATTTTTAATTAACAATTGAATTGTTGCTAAACAGTTCATTCAATTTCCATCGGCTTCTGGAATTATAATCTATACAAAAAGGGCTTTTACATTACCAAGTTATTTAATTATCGATTAACAATTACTTATCTAAAATTTTAGTTGAAAATTAAAGATTTTGTTGGAAAAACTTGCTTTTTCCGGGGAAAGTTTTCGTCGAAGTGAATCGGAAAAAACACGTCTCTATGCAGAATTTAATTGTGGTGAATTTTTATTTGAGTGTTTTTGGTGTAAAATTAAAATCTTCGGAGTTATAGAGCAATAATTGAAAAAAATAAGATTTGTCGGCGCCAATTTGTTTATAAAAAAAGTAGCACACTATCTGCGGACTTTGCATACCTATATTATTAATATATACCATCATAAGATTCGATTCCAGTAATAAAATTGCTGGTAAATAACTTTTCCCAAAAATGGCCTATTCTCCGATAATCAGCCCAGACTAATAGAGCCTGATACACTGCGACCTTTGTAGATCTATTGTGTTTCCCCTTTCTTTTAAAGCACTTCATCTAACTTGGTCCTCTTAATGAGACTTAACAGCCTTGATAGTGGCCTTTTCATGTAGCCTGGTGCTTCCGGTTTTCCTCCCCGAGTTCTAGAAACCGCACTCGTGCGAGACCTTCGCAATGACACAGAACGTGTAGAGCGGTTTCCTCTTCTTCCAGACAGAACTGACAGGTGTCCTCTTCTGTCAGGCCTATGAGACTCAAGTGTCTATTGAGTCTACAGTGTCCAGTCAGCAGACCCACTATCATTCTGACAGTACTGCGACTGCGCGAAATTAAGTCTGCTGTAAATTTAGCCGAATGTCCTTTGATGAACTGTTTGGTCTGCCTCTGTCCTGGGGAGTTGTTCCACCATTCAAGAGACTTCTGTTGCACCCATTTGTGTATAGCTGCTCTTTTTATCGTATTTGCGATTCCAAAGAAGGGTTCCGGACCAACCAGTGGCGTAGATGCGCCTTCTCGGGCCAATTCATCGGCCTTCTCGTTGCCACGATGACCCTTATGTCCCGGCACCCAGGCAAGTGTCAACCTGTTTCGACTTCCCACCTGAGAGAGGACATTCAAACAGTTCCATACCAGCCATGAATCGACCTGTACCGAACTGAGAGCCTTTAGAGCAGCTTAAAAATAAGTAACTTGTATTCGAGACATTTTTTCGAACTATGGATAGATAGCGCTATAATCGGAAAAAAACGAATTTTAATAAATGAAAAATTAAATTAAAAAATGGAAAGTCCCCACTAAAATGGAAAACTTTACTTTTTTTGGTATTAGGTCCTAATCTTCACAACCCAATAGATCCCCATAACGCTTGAGTAACTGCAAATTTAGCATACTTGCCTCTCCCACTATTATTCTTCGCAACGATATCAAGTTTTTTCAAAAGAAACAAATTTGGTTTGAAATACCATCATGATGATTGTGTATGTAATATACAGTATGTCCCTTGTAAGTTGTATCCATATGGAAAACTTTTTTATTATTAATTTTACGAAAAAAAGTTATTCTTTATAAAAAGCTCTTCGTGGTCAAAAACCTAAGATTTAACCATCAAATATCAAAGTTTTTGAATATTATACGAGGTATGTCAAAAAGTTTGAATTTTACTCAAGAGTAAAGTAGCTTTATTTTTCGTAATATTGGAAATTGCTATTATGAAAAGTTGTTTGGAATTAAAAACTATATTCTAATATGCAATTACATCCTTCTAATTGAAAAAATATAATTTTTTGATAAATTATGGATAACTATCATTATTTTTTCAGTTATTTCAATTCTGATAACTCTTTTATTATTAATTTTACGAAAAAAGTGATTCTTAATAACAAATTCTGGATGGTCTAAAACTTAAAATACAACCATCTTATTTTATCAATTTTATACGAGGTATGTCAAAGAAGATAAATTTAGATCAAAAGTAAAGTACCTTTATAGTTCAGAATATTTCAATTAGAAGGATGTAATTACATACTGAAATATAGTTTTTAATTCTAAATAACTTTTCATAATAACAATTTTCGATATTGTGAAAAATAAACGTATTTTACTCTTGAGCGAAAATCATATTTTTTGACATACCTCGTATAAAATTGATAAAATTTGACAAAAGATGGTTGTATTTTAGATTTTAGACCATGCAGAACTTTTTATTAAGAATCACTTTTTTTCGTAAAATTAATAATAAAAGAGTTAGCTGAATTAAAATAACTGAAAATAATACTAGTTATCCATAATTTTTCAAAATAAAATTTTTCAATTAGAGGGATGTAATTGCATACTAGAATACAGTTTTTAATTCCAAACAACTTTTCATAATAGCAATTTTCAATATTGTAAAAAATAAAGCTACTTTCTTTAGTGAAATTCAAACTTTTTGACATACCTCGTATAATATTCAAAACATTTGATATTTGATGGTTAAATCTTAGGTTTTCGACCATGCAGAGCTTTTTATAAAGAATAACTTTTTTTCGTAAAATTAATAATAAAAAAGTTTTCCATATGGATACAACTTACAGGGACATACTGTATAACTTGAATTTACCTACATGATATTCCAATATATTTATTTCCTTTTCGCTTGGACCTATCAACTTTTTACTATCGAACTAAAAGAAACTTTCTTTTTGAAAGATCTTGTGCAGTTACCGGTCTACAAAGCAAAGTCTACTAAATAATGAACTGGCAAAGATCTGTTTTAGACGTGACAGTGGCCGCATGTCCTTAATTGGGGAAAGTTTCTGGCTCAGACCACAGTTATTGTTGAGTGATTGATTTTGAAGTTATAAGTCTATCAAAGTGGAAACACTTAAGGGTGTTTGAGGTATGAGTAAAATTTGTTATAAAATAGTATATTAAAGTATAAATGGATATTGAGGTCTTTAAAACACGCGCGATTTTCCGAGCACGACGGCGCAGTCGGAGTTATCCACGAATACTTTACGCTATTTTTTTTTATTGGTACACTTTGAAATCATATATTATTATTAGGTACTACAAAATAATAAAATAAGAACTAATAATGGTAGGGGAGCAAAGTATGGTAAATGTGCAGTCACTCGAGCTCTTTGAGGACCTATTGGATTGTGAAGAGTAGGTCCTAAAACCAAAAAAAGTTAATTAAAGTTTTCCATTTTAGTGGGCGCTTGCCATTTTTTAATTTAATTTTTCATTTCAAATAATGGTTTTTTCCGATTATAACGCCATCTATCCATAATTTGAAAAAATGTTTCTAATAAAAGTTACTTATTTTTACGTAAGGAATCCAAATCTTCAATAAAAAAGGGGGCTCCTATTTAAGATTTTAAAGTAACCCCCCATGGTTGTGTTTGATGCCATCCGATAGATTTTTCAAAAATATTGAATAAGTGTATTTTACAGTTTTTCGATCTGATGTTCATTTCGCGAAATATCGCGGGATTCGTATTTAACATATTAAATTTACCCCCCGCCCCTCTCCGTGGGAAGTCGTGTTTGGTATCATTCGATAGATTTTTAAAAAATATTGAGCACATATCTTTTAGTTTTTCGATCTGTCATTAATTTCGCGAAATATTCGCTTTTTTCTTGTGAAATTTTGGGGCTCACCCATTTCCCTACGCCCGGCTCAAATCGTCAGATTTTTGAAATATACACTCTTTTGCATGTACTTAACTTACCTTATCTTAATCTGACGATTTCGAGTTTTTTTAAGGATAGATTTTTTTTTTCGGGACCCCCTTAACGAACTCCCTTGTGTTAAGAGCCAATATATGGTAGAGGTACATCTGCAGTGTACCAGGTTTCTCCCCATATGATAATCTGACGCGCTCGAGTAACTGCAAAAATCCCCGCTTGGGCTCCCCTACCATAATGTAAAATGGTTCAATTTGTGATGTACATCAGTATACCTTTCGTTTTTATGGAAATGAGAAAAACAAAAATTAATCTGCAATCTGTCACATAAGATTAATTGTTTCTATTACTGGTTGTATACGAGTACATATTGCATAAAATGAGTTCTAACATTGTAGTCCAAGTAATGAAGCTTAAAATAGGACAAAACCTCGCAATTTTTACAGAACGGATAGATTTTCTTGAAAATTTGAGAATAAGTAGTAGTCGGAGAGATAGAAGCGGATTTTGTGCGTGATAAGTAATATGGAAAAACTATACGGGGATATGTTGAATTAGTTGTGTACATGACTTTCACCAACGACCGGAAACCAGAGTTGGGGCCGAGGGTAGTTATAAGGGGTCAAAGTCGCGGATTTTATTATTTTTTGTATGACGCTCATGATCGAGATAGTGCACCAAAATTTGGGAATAAGTAGGTCATGACGTAACTAAGTAAAATATCTAGGCGCGGAACGCTGCGTGGCCGACAAAGGGGTGGGGGTAGGGTTCAATATAAAAAATATAAAGGGTTTTTTGCGACGTTCGTGATCGAGATAGTGGACCAAAATTTGGGAATAAGTAGATCATGACATTACTAAGTAAAATCCCCAGAGCCGGAAACCAGAGTTGGGGATGAGGGTAGTTATAAGGGGTCAAATTCGACGTTTTTATTATTTTTTTTGTGACGCTCATGATCGAGAGAGTGCACCAAAATTTGGGAATAAGTAGGTCATGACGTAACTAAGTAAAATATCCAAGGGTGGCACGCTGCGTGGCCGACAAAGGGGTGGGGCTGGGGTGAATACAAAAAATATAAGGGTTTTTTTTGTGACGTTCGTGATTGAGAGAGTGCACCAAAATTTGCGAATAAGTAGACCATGACATAGCTAAGTAAAATCCTCAGAGCCGGAAACCAGAGTTAAGCATGAGGGTAGTTATAAGAGGTCAAAATCGCCGTTTTTATTATTTTTTTTGTGAGGCTCATGATCGAGATAGTGCACCAAAATTTGGGAATAAGTAGGTCATGACGTAACTAAGTAGAATCTCCAGGGGTGGAACGCTGCGTGGCCGATAAAGGGTTGGGGGTAGGTGTGAATATAAAAAATATAAGGGGTTTTCTGCGACGTGCTAGATTGAGATAGTGCATCAAAATTTGGGAATAAGTAGACCATGACTTAGCTAAGTAAAATCCCCAGAGCCGGAAACCAGAGTTGGGGATGAGGGTAGTTTTAAGGGGTCAAAGTCGCAGTGTGTATTATTTTTTTTGTGACCCGGCACAACATTTGTCCCCCACGCAGCGTTCCGCCCCTGGAGATTTTACTTAGTAATGTCATGATCTACTTATTCCCAAATTTTGGTGCACTATCTCGATCACGGACGGCAAAAAAACCCCATATATTTTTATACTCACCCCTGTCTACCACCCCTTTGTACCCCAAGCAGCGTTCCGCCCCTGAAGATTTTTACTTAGTTACGTCATAACCTACTTTCTCCCAAATTTTGGTGCACTATCTCCATCATGAGCGCCACAAAAAAAAATAAGAAAAACCGCGACTTTTACCCCTTATAACTACCCTCGTCTGCCACTGTGGCTTCCGCCTCTGGGGATATTACTTAGTTATGTCATGATCTACTTATTCCCAAATTTTGGTGTACTATCTCAATCACAAACGTCGCAAAAAACCCCTTACATTTTTTTATATTCACCCTTGCCCCACCCCTTTGTCTGACACGCAGCGTTCCACTTGTGGAGATTTTACTTAGTTACGTCATGACCTACTTATTACCAAATTTTGGCGCGCTATCTCGATCATGAGCGTCACAAAAAAAATAATAAAAAACGGAATTTTGACCCCTTATAACTACCTTCCTTCCCCACTCTGGTTTCCGGCTCTGGGGATTTTAATTCTTTATGTCATGGACTACTTATACCCAAATTATGGTGCACTATCTCAATCACGAACGTCGCAAAAACTCTCTTATATTTTTTATATTCACCCCTACCCCCACCCCTTTGTCGGCCAGGCAGCGTTGAGCCCCTAGAGATTTTACTTAGGTACGTCATGACCTACTTATTCCCAAATTTTGGTGAACTATCTCGATCATGAGCGTCATAAAAAAAAATAATAAAAACCGCGACTTTGACCCCTTATAACTACCCTCGGCCCCAACTCTGGTTTCCGGCCGTTGGTGAAAGTCATGTACACAACTAGTTCAACATATCCCCGTATAGTTTTTCCATATTACTTTTCACGCACAAAATCCGCTCCCAGCTCTTAGACTATAGTGGATAGTCAAGGATCAAAATCTATATCACGCCGAAAGGCGCTTTTACCAAGGGGGTGGTTGCCACTCCATCTCGGGGGTGGAAATTTTTTATTATATTTTAATCGCAAAAGTTGGTAAAAACGTTCATTCTAAGCAAAAAACGTTCTATACATTTTTTTGATAAAATTGATAGTTTTAGATTTATTCGTTATCGAAAGTGTTAGAGTTTTGTATCTAAAAAATCAATGTTTTTAATCCGTTTTCTGCTAATAACTCAAAAAAAAATTTTGTTTTATCAAAACAACTTTACTTAACAAAAACGCACCTTTTGAAAAAATAAACAAAACCGTTTTTTCCAGTTTTCTTTAAGACCAATAGTAATCGAGCTATACTTTATTAATATGTTAGCTCTTCTTCGTCAAATGCTAAATATTGTAGTTTCAAAGTCAAAAGACGGGAAAACTATGCGTTTTTCGAGGATAACTTGTTGAAACTTATTTAAAGTATTTAAAAATATCTATCTCCAAAAATAAAAAAAGTCTCTAGCTCAAAAATTAAGTGACTTATAATGAAAAGAATGTCAGTCCCCATTTTTTTTCAGCAAAAAGTGATAGAAAACAACCCCCTAATCACAACCTTAATTAAACTTAGTCATTGACCTAATTTGTCCTTCTTTATTTATGTATTATTAATAGGTTCTAGAAGTTTGATCGGCTTAGAATGATTAGTTAAAAAAATGGAGTTAAAAGCGAATAACGAGTTTTTGTAGTTTGGTAAAAAATGCCCTTTTCTTCAGAATAGAAAGATTAGCATCCGAGAAACGAAAAAATATTTAAATATGAAATTGTAGCTTATTTAATTCCCAAGAACGGTTTGCAAAAATTATTTCTGCGGCAAAAATTGAGTGAGCTATTGACAATTAAAAATTGTAATAACATGCAAAAACCACCTTTACCACGCCTTTCAATTCATCTCTTTTTGTGACTGAGGATTTTAAAAGGATTTAATATTAATAACCTTATAGATCCTGTAAAAATCTGCAAAATTCTTTTTTGCCAAACTTTCTAAGATACAAAATAAAAAAATTACGGTTAAAAAATCAATACTTATATTATTTGAAAAAAAAGGGGGCAATCTAATTGGAAGCATAATAATGTAAGTTTTTAGTCATTGGCCTTATTCATTCTTCTTTATTTATGTATTGTTAATATATTCTAGAAGTTTGACTGGCTTATAATGATTAGTTTAAGAAAAAGTGGAATTTAAAGCGAATAACGAGTTTTTTGTATTTTGGTAAAAATGCCATTATTTTCAGAATAGAAAGATTAGCATCAGAGATACGAAAAAATGTTTAAATATGAAATTGTAGGTTGTTTAATTCCCAAGAACTTGGTTTAAAAAATGTTTCTACGGCAAAAATTGAGTGAATCGTAAATGAGTATTCGCGGTGTGCAAGTACTTGGAAGGGGAAACGAGAAACGACCCTGCGCGAGTCGCGGAGAAATATTGCAACTATCTTAAATAATTCATATTGTCAATTGAAATTGTTAAATTGACGTATATTTCATACCTTCTGTCAATGAAGCAGAAAAATTATATATTGCTCCACAATATTGATATGATATGCAATTATTATATAAAGGTAAATTTAAATAATTTTATTTTGCTTGCTGTACTGCATTTTAATAACTAATTGTATTTACTACATACAATTGTTGACGTTTTCATAACATAACCTGAATCTTATTTTTTCTTCTTATTATTTTTTTGGACTATAGCCTTGACAATTATCCAGTAACCAGGACTAATATAATTGGCCAATATAATTAAAAGTGCGAATTTTAGTATAGAGCGTAGAAATAGGGGTCGCTTTGCCGAACTTGCACGGTCCCAATACCATCGAAAAACATTGATTTCTTAGATATGAAAGTAACACTTTCGATAGCGAATAAATCGAAAACTATTAATTTTATCAAAAAAATATATAGGACGTTTTTTGCTTATAATGAATGTTTTTATCAAGTTTTGCGGTCAAAATATAATAAAAAATTTCCACCCCCTAGATGGGGTGTCAACCACCCCCATGGTAAAAGCGCCTTTCGGCATCATATAGATTTTGATACTTGGACTATCCACTACTTATTCTCAAATTTTCAAACAAATCGATCCATTCTGTAAAAATTACGAGGTGAAAAGCTCCGGTTCCTGGACTATATGTGGGCTATCCATTTGAAATTGCAAAGTATGTTGAGGATAAACAAAGGGGTCGATTTAAAATCATTTGTGAAAGTACTTGTACGTATCAGTCCGAGTCTCTGACGTGGCATATACTGAAACAAAATTATTTGCGAAATTGCAAAACTTGTTTGAAATAAATATATTAAAATTTATTAATTATTCTAAGAAAAACACAAAGATGAAATATTAAAAAAAATTAATTAGTGCAAATAATATTAATCGGACAATAAAAAAAATAATTATGTCACCTTTTTTTTAATGTTGGGAAAGGCTTAAAGCCCGCCAGATTAATATAATAACGAAATATTTATTTATATTTTACAAGACGTAAGTATAAAGCATTTCAATATCAAAATCCTTTAAAACGGTTTTCAGGCATTAATGTCAGTCGGTTCACAACTTTCATTTTCAATCATGTTTAACATGGGATATTGAAGTAACTTCAGGTCTTTAAAAGGGTAACATTCTTCAGTTTCTTTATAAAATATGTTAAAAAATAACTTTAGCATTGCTGGCATTCCCCGCATAGGAGTTATTATGAAACAATTTCAAACAGGGAGCATCTGGTTGGCTTTGGAATGCCGACTGTAATGGACCACTGATGGCAAGTTGTATGGAATTTCTTTTCTTTCTCTATGCGTATAAACAAGGAACAGTAGATTTTACTTCCTGTTGTTTTTCTTTTTTATTTTATCTTTTTTCGTTACGTGTAACATTAGGAAACTAATTTCTATAAACAATATACAATGCTCTGGAATAAGTGTTACCTCCCTTATTAACTTATTTATTTTTAGCACATAGGGAGCGTTCAAGTATTACGTAACGCAGTTTGGGGGTAGGGGGGTCTTGTAAAACGTTACGGTGCGTTACATGGGGGGAGGGGGGTTCGAACAGCGCGTTACGTAACATTGTTTTTTAACTTATGTAGATAAAAAAAGACTACGGAATCAAAATCTCCCAACTTTGCAACTTTCGTTTATATTTTACAGAAAACCCCTAGATTGTATTATATTGCCCCTTATGATCCGCTCATGTTCCGGCCCTTCTACAACTAAAATAGGACAATCTTTATCTATTCAAGTGAAAAATCTTCAAATTTGTCACCAGATCAAGAACAGTAACATATGTTTGCCATAATTGACATTTTTGGAGAACAAAAGCTGAAAAGATACAGTTACAGATGGGTTCAGACCAAAGAAATTTTAAGAGAGAGTCATAAATCGTTTGTCTATTATTTTTATGAAGTCCATATTTATTATGCAGTCTAGTTTTCTTTCTATACGTAAAAAGTTTTCTTTCTATACAGAGAAACATATGTATTGCTCTTGTCAGTGTTGTTAAAGTGAATTAATTAATACTTTAATAATGAATTAAATGTCGTTTTTATCATTACCTCAAAAAGTCTAAAAAGTTTTTATTATTACCGCAAATGCGGTTAAATGATTTAAAAATGTCTTTAAATAAAAAGCATTAAATACAAAACCCACTATATTGATACTTAGTTTAGAAAATTAATAGATATTTAAAAAATAATACCCTTATTTTAAGGTGTGATTCCTGAATTATTAATTTCAAAGTTTTATGTGTCGTTATGTAGTCATGTTGTGACTGGCTGATTGACATAAAGTCCATGCCAATAAAAAAAAGTTTTATGTGAAATATCTTGACGAAAATTATACATAATTTCAAAATTTCACTTGCATTATTCATAATAGACCCTACATAATACACATTTTTGAGATGAGGTTGTTAAGCAGCTTCTAAAAACAAAAATATACAGGGTGTTTAATTAAAATTAAAGATAATGGACTATGCTAGACTTGAGTGATCACCCTGTATTATTCATAAAGACCATGAAATCAGATTGTTAAGCAGCTTTTAAAAATATAAAACTATACAGGGTGTTCCATTAAAAATAAAGCTTATGGACTACGGTAGGCTTGCGTGAACCACCCTGTACATTTAAATTTATGTTTAAAAAGCACACATTTTGATATACCTATGAATATCTACGGGTCTCAGCGTTTTTAAAATTGTTTCAAACAAGGACAGAAATAATTTTATTCCATAAGTGCCTTCTTATAAATATATACATACAGGGTGTTTCAGAAAAAGGTAACACGATCTCTAGGATAGGTGAAAAATTGAAAAATAATTGGGGTTTGCTTACTAATTCATTTTTGTAACGGCATGCTTTTTCACGATACAGGGCGTTAAAGAACAAAAAGTTTTACACATTTTTTTCACTATTTTTCCGAAACTACTGGCAACATCGTATATAATTCGTTATACAAAAATTTTTACTAAGCAAAAAAAAATGTTGAAATAATAAATATGTTATTTTATTTTAAGCTTTTATTAAAAAAGATAAAATAGAAAAATACATGAGAAGAACAATAAAGGATGAAGCCAAAAATGTATGTAAGGATGGGGCCAAGAAGGTAATAAAATATCATTATTGTAAGTTTTGGACATATTTCATGTCATGGAACATGAAATTACGATTAGCAGTGATAAGCAGACACATGAACAGAATAGAAGAATCGTTCTTGGGTGGCAGTATTTGGAAAACTGAGAGAAACTTTTAAAAGTGAGTTGTCCACATGCCTTAAGAGAAACGTAGGGGAACACGGGGCGGAATGGCACGTCTAATGTTGATGCCTTGGCTAGTCAACACGTTTTTATTGAAAATGAAAACAAAGTGCAGAAATTAATTAATCAATTATTCTTAAAGATAATAAATAGAATAAAACTTTAGAAAAAATAAAGATAGTTGACAATTTTACTTGATACGAAAAGTAGTTCACTTTTCCCGTTCCGCCCCGTATGCGGGGCAGAACGGGATTTAATTTTTTTAATAGGTTTTAATGAATACAGTCATAAGAAAAGCATGGAAAAAAGTATAATTAGTGGGAAATAACTTTTATTAATATTACGCCTAACACAATTTTTAATTTACACATAATTCACAGATGAAAACTGATTCATCATCCTCACTATCTACGTCTGCACAAGAATTATGTGCCCAACTGTAGCACGATGAGCATGCTACCCATCCTTCATTGGAAGTTGAATAGAAGTCTTGGCAGTATAAACACTCGGCATCATCTTCAGTGTCACTGGAATCAGAGTCTCTTGTCTTGTCTTTCAGACCTTTATTTAACAACACCCTCTTCTTTTTAACCACCTTCTCTTTAGTGGCTTTACTTCCGTCTTTACTGAAGCTGACTTTTCTTTTTACTCGCTCTACTTTTTTAGCCGCCTTAGTTTTTGTTTCTTCCTTGGCCTTTTTCAACTCTTCGAAATATGGCGATAAAGTCAGAATTGCTGTTTTTCCTTTTTTTCGAGAAGTTCTTTTCTTATTCTGTTCCACTTTCGGTATCGGTAGAACATGTTGAGGAGAAGCAGTCGGAAATGACGTTAGGTTACTTGTAGCTGAAGGAATTTGAACAGGATCTGGCATCCATGAACACTGAGGAAGAACGGGTAGGTGTTCACCGTTAGATGCTGGTGTTTTAGAGTTTGTTCCGATGAGTTCAGTGGTGGCATCACTTTGACTAATTTGTTCCTCCTCGGCTACTTCATTTGTCGTTGACAAATCATTGGCATTTCTGGGCTCCAAATTATCATCTATTTCTATTTGAATATCTGTTGGTGCAGATGGAAGGAAATCGTCTTCAGTAAATGCATTAACATCTAGTGGCCAAATTGCTGTTTTCTTGAAGCCGTTCAGTGCTGTTTTCATTGTAGCTGCATTAATAAATGCAGTTCCAAACAACGATGCAATCTGAAATAAAGTCACTACTTTTCCAGGGTTTGATCTTAACCATCTTCGCACTTCCTCTTCATAATAAATACTAATAGACACTTGCGGTTAGCGAAAACCAAATACTTTGGCTTCGGAGCTTCTAGACAATTGACAGTTTTATAAATTATTGGGGACTTAGAAATTTTACACCCGTATTTTGAATTTCTCTAATAGATGGTTTGTTTAAACCCCAAATTTTCCTTTAAGGTTTTTTATTATTAATTGAAAACAATCATTTTTGTTTAAGAATATTTTTATTATGTGAAATATTTATGTTTTTCTTTGGTAGTAGGTACCTACTGTTTTTGATGTGGTAATAATATAACTTTCATAATATGGTTAATTATTTGACTGTAATTTATAACTTTCCTATGGTTAATTATTTTATAGAGAAATTCAAAATACTGGTAAAATTGCTAAGTCCCCAAGAGGCCAAGAGGTACCGAACTATAAGTAACATATCCTATACATACATATAGGTACATATTATTATAAGGTACCTACATGACAAAGTTTTTTATTTAAAATATTGCTAATATGTACTATAATATAATTAGGTTAATAAGTATATTTTGAATTTCATTTACATTTATATAGATAATCTACAAAGCGAAGTGAGGTTTTTTATTTACTGCCTTAAACTCAATGATGTATAAGTTGTATATGATGTATAAGTAGTATAGGTACAATATATATACTTTTCAAATTGCCCGCCAAATCCAGAGAACTGTCAATTGTCTAGAAGCTCCGAAGCAAAGTATTTGGTTTTCTCTAGACGCAAGTCTAATAGACCTCATCAGTGAAACATCTAAAGGCTGAAGACGGTGCGAACAGTGGGGAGGAAAGGAGAGCAATATAACTCCGTTATCTCGAGCAAGATCAATGAGTTCAATGTTCTTCGTATGTGTCTAATGTCCGTCGAACAGAAGCAAAACAGGAGCATCTTTTGTGGCCTTAGAAAAATATATAAATTTTTTAAACCAACTGACAAACGTTTCGGTTGTAATCCATCCCGAGTCGGAGACTTCTGCCCAACGTCCAGGTGGCAAACCCAACTCGGAACTCTTGCTGCTTTCGTTTCCTGGGGAAAATTAACATCGAGGCCATGTAAGATCCACTGGCAGAAAAACACAACTCCACAGTCACAGTTTCACCTCTCTCAGATGATGTTAGCGTGCCTACCTGCCGTTTCCCTTTCGTTGCTATGATTTTGGAATGTCCTTTTGGATTCACGCTAATGCCGGTCTCATCACAGATGAAGATACGATCAGAAGTCAGTTTATCAATGTATTCTTTTAGAAGAGATTGGAATTGTGCTACAGCTACCCGATTAAAGCCCATCGCACGAACTCCAGAGGTTGCCTCAGGTTTTCTTATACTTACTTAAATCGGGATGTCTCTTCAAAAAGCCATTAATCCAATCTTGTCCTGCTGTTTGATTAATTTGGTTAAAATTATGAACGATTCCATTGCGGTGTGCTAACTGATACGCTAGCCTGCGTAAATCTTTCATGGATAATCCAAACAATCTTTTTTCCATGTTTTTAACGTAATTATCAAGTTCTAACTCCTGCTGTTCATTGAAAATACATGTAAATTTTCCTGACTGTTTGTTAATGCGAAATTCCGGACTATCCCGCTTTTTCTTCACATATCGAGCCAATGTTGATTTTGGTACACCATATTGAGACGCGGCTTTGTCTAAACTTGTATTACCGTCAATTACTGCGGATATTGCCTGTTCCATAGAATCCACAGGCCAACTTTGTCTCTCTGTTTTTCTAACATAGTTTCGCACCATCTGTAACAAGAAAACTTGAAGGTAGTTTTTTCTTAAGCAACAAAAGATAAAGCGGGGCGGAATGAGGCATGTCTCATTCTGCCCCGTACCGTTCTGCCCCGAAGTTCGTTATTTTGAATTTCAAAGTTTTGTGAGGTTATATAGCAATATTTTAAAGAACTATGGGGGTTTACAGCAAGCTAAAATGTCTATTTCAATAGTACATAATGCTGAATAAGCAATAAGAAAAATTTAACCACCTACCTTCAAATCTGAAATGGACAAAATATGCAACAAAACAACTGAAATTCAAAAATACGTTATAAATACCACCTTCGCTTCGCAGTGAACAATGGCGACTACCAGATACAGAACTACTCATCGGAGCGTAGCTTACTACCAAATATCGTAGATGGCAGCATAATACACACTTCAAAAACTACAAATCTCATTCTGCCCCGCCGGTCCATTCCGCCCCGTATTCCCCTATTTGATTTGTGCGTCCTCCCAGTCTTGACGTACGGATCAGGAACACTTACCTTAACTAAAGCCTCGGCTACCAAACTAAGAGTAACGCAGAGAAGAATGGAGCGGTCAATGTTAGGAATAACTCTGCAAGACAAAATCAAAAACGGAGAAATCAGTAGAAGAACCAAGGTGACTGACGTCATCGAAAGGATAGCCAGGTTGAAGTGGAGATGGGCAGGACACATAGCCAGAATGACAGATGGGTGATGGACAAAAAGGTTATTGGAATGGAGGTTAAGAGAAGACAAGCGAAGCGTTGGTCGACCGCCTATAAGATGGATTGACGACGTAAGAAAGCTAAATAAAAACTGGATGAGAGCGGCGCAGGATAGACGTGGTTGGAAACGAGGGGAGGAGGCCTATGTTCAGCAGTGGACATGTGAGGCTGGATGATGATTGTAAGTTTTTATTATTACCTCAAATGAGATTAAAATAATAACAAAGTTCTTTTACCGAGTTTCCGGTACTTTTCGCAACCTAGTTTTCCATTTAGGTTCAAATGGTTACTTGGGTGTTACGTAACGTTTAGGTAGGGGGAGGGGGGTACAGAAAAACGTTATGGTGCGTTACATGGGGGGAGGGGGGGTCAAAAATCTTTAAAAATTGCGTTACGTAATACTTGAACGCTCCCTAAGCAAAACGCTCGGACATTTCGATTTTTAAAATAATCATAGTACATTATAGAATCCACGTTTCAAACTTTACGCGATCCCTCTTCAGGTGACAGGCACAACTTTGATTTTTGAAATGGGAAAGTACATCATGTGACACCTCATTTAATAGCTTTTAAAATACTGATTACGAAAATGTATAATACTTTAATCATTTTTAAGAGCGTAGGCACAAAAATTCGATCAAATTATTTTTAAACGCATTTATTTTTTTCGAATCCTGAGAAAACTAATAAGTATTTTTAAAAAATTTAAAGGCAGAATGAAATATTACAGTGTTATCGAAAGTCGAAAGTTCCTGAGAACTTCTATAATGATTATTTTAATAATTCACAGGGGTAAAAAAAGAAAATTAGTCTGATTTTTAATTTCAAATATATTATTCAAAAAAAACTTTCTGTTTATTCTAAGGGAATTTCAGCTCTCGGTAATAATGTAATCTTTCATTCTGCGTTTAAAGGTTTCAAAAATATTTATTAGTTTTCTCAGGATTCGAAAAAAATAAAAGCGTTTAAAAATATTTCGAGCGAAATTGTGCGCCTACGCCCTTAAAAAGGAATAAAGTATTATACATTTTTGTAATAAGTATTTCAAAAGCTTTTAAATGAGATGTCACATAATGTACTTTCCCATTTAAAAAAAATCAAAGTTGTGCCTGTCACCTAAAGAGGGATTGCGTAAAGTTCGTATAGCGATACGCTTTAATTACTATTTCGCTAATTTTAATTTTAATATTTTTTCTCAAAAGCGAAACAACTTAGTCACTCGAAATTCACATTAAATTAAACACAAAAATGCTAAGAGTGAAATGGCTTTACTCTGTCAACATCTGTTTCCTCACCCACATAAATTAGTTATCATATCAGACCATTATGTCAACAAAGAATGCATCGAAATTGTTTTCTTAAAACTGCGAAAGTGTACGCCAGACCTAGTGATTTATTGACAGCTGGTCAAAGTAAAAGAAACACAAACATATTTATCGTTTGTGGTTTTTTTCTTTAGTCACTACACAGCATTCGAACGATTCACACACACACACCGACTCGACCCTCTCCGAGAGACCTAAACGAAAACACATTTTCGTTACAACAATAAAATTAACGTTTGTTTTATTATATTCATTTTTAATTAAATTCCAGCAACTCACCCATCGGAATATTGCGTAAAGTTCGAAACGGATGCTATAATATACTATGATTATTTTAAAAATCGACCTGTTCGAGCGTTTTGCTTATGTGCTAAAAACAAATAAGTTAATAAGGGGGGGCTAACACTTATTCCAGCGCACTGTATATACAGTGCTAATCAATAGTTCGTACCTCCCCCTCGCATCTTCTGCACGGGTATACCTATAAGAGTGAAATTTGGAGGGAGGAAATAAACGGACGTAAGATTCTTAAGTGGTCATGACTGATGACGTAATTATGACAGATGACTTTACAGCGCGACTGTGACAGATAATTTTAAATGGGACCTTATGGCAAGTGATACCTCGTTTGAAAGGTATTGAAAATACCTATTCAGTCATACTAATTTTGTTTGAGTTAAGGCTAATTTTGATGAATAAATGAAATTATTTATTTGTAAAATTTATTTGATTTTAAAATTGTAGCTTCGAATTTAATTAATAAAAATTCAAAATTCCGCATATGATTGCTTATCAAGAAGGTTGACGTTGACGTAAAAACTACTAGAGAATTGAAAAACGTCAACCTTTTTGACAAAAAAAAAACATAGGCGGGCATTTGAATTTTATTAATTAAATGCGAAACTACAATATTATATTAACTTAAATTATTCACCAAAATCAAAATCAACTAAAACCCAAAAAAATTAGTATGCCTGAATAGGTATTTTGAATACCTTTCAAACGAGTTATTACTTGCCATAAGGTCCTATTTAAAATTATCGGTCACAGTGGCTCTGTAACGTCATCTGTCACTATTCCGTCACCTGTCATGACTAGTTAAGAAGCTTAAGTCCGTTTATTTCCTCCTTCCAAATTTCACTATTATAGGTATAACCATTCAAAAGTTACGAGGGGGGTGCTGACTTTTGACTAGGACTGTATATTCCAATATAAATGTCATTTTGCGGTAATTAATATATACAGAGTCATTAAAAAAACATGCATCCCTACGTGCAACGTGCATCCATTTTAATTTTTGGATGTCCTCGTTTGTTTTGGCGGAGAAGACGACACCTTGTTCTTCAGCATCAACTTGACGAGCTTTATCAGCAATTTTTTTTTATAGTTGAGCGAGTTGAATCTTCAAACTAGAGTAGTTTAAAATTTATAATTATGCAGGGGTACCTACACAAATACCTGTCTAAAAAATACTAGATTTGTTGTAAAAGGTATATTTTAAAATAACCTAAATAAGGGCCACAAGACAAAACGTTTTCGGATTAAGAAATCCATCATCAATGTTCTTAAAGCCCTAAAATTAAGTATAACCTAATTAATTAAGAAAAAGTTAAAAAAAAATTGACAGAGATTTTAAAAAACAAGAGGCCATACTTACAAAAAATAGCAAGCCTGAGCCACCAAAATGTGTTGGGTAAAACCCTTTAAATGTAAAACATTATGTTATGTTACATATTTATATAAAATGCAAATGATGTTCTAGGTATGCATGGATGTTACCCAGGGCAACACAGGACTCCTCCCACGTAGTTGGATTTTTTTTTGGAGAATACCTCACAGATTGGATTTCAATGGCCAACTGACAACTGAATTCAAGAGCAACCCAGAATGACGTTAAGAACTGTCAATGTAACCTAGTTGTGTTATTATTTCAGCCATAACGTTAATAACACAACTAGGTTACATTGACAGTTCTTAACGTCATTCTGGGTTGCTCTGAATTCAGTTGTCAGTTGGCCATAAGTCCAATATGTGAGGTTTTCTCCAAGAAATTCCAACCACGTGGGAAGAGTCCTGTGTTGCCCTGGGTAACATCCAGGCATATCTAGAAAATCATTTACATTTTATATAAATATGTATAGTAACATAATATAATCTTTTACATTTAAAGGGTTTTTAACCAACACATTTTGGTGACTCAGGCATGCTATTTTTTGTAAGTATGGCCTCTTGTTTTTCAAAACCTCTGTCAATTTTTTAAACTTTTTCTCAATTAATTAAGTTAAACTTAATTTTAGGGCTTTTAAAACACTAATGTCGGATTTCTTAATACGAAAACGTTTTGTCTTGGGACCCTTATTTAGGGTATTTTAAAATATACTTTTTACAACAAATCTAGTATTTTTGTGATTTATGGTATACAGCCAGCTACAGGAAGTTTATTTTCCTCGTGGAAATACCTGTCTGCAGCAACATGTTCCAGGGCTTTCCTTAAATCTATTAAGAATTCTCCATTTTCTGCCTAATTTGTTCTAAATTTTAAAGCGTTATAAATTACTTCTTGCATTTGATGACTTACAACTTAAATTCAGTCAGAGATAAGATTCATTTTTATTAAGACATTTATTTTGAACTAAACATACAAAGTAAAAGATAATAATTATCGTTAATTACTTATTAATTGTGTCATTAAATTTAATTATATTCTACATATTGGGGTTTCGTAAACCTCACGTCAGTGTGACGATATTTAATACCTTAACGATAACTTACGATTTTGATACGATCATAATCGACAATGAAGAAAATTAATTAGTTTAGGAGTTGCATCGTAAAGATAGCTACGTTCAGCGCACATAGCCTTTGGGACGGGATAGGGATTCGTCAATTTCGCTCAACTCGCCAAACCGACGGGGTTCGGAAAGGCTTCGGGATACGTTCAGCGCACCTATGCCTGGTTAGTTATTCTCCGTTCAATACATAGAGAATGTCCTAATGGATTTAGGACTTGTGTCATACTCTAGACGATAAAAGTATATTATCGTCACAAACCTGCCAATTATATGTAACCAACTGCTCAGTAAATACAGAGAGGCTGACTATTTTCCCACTTTTTCGAATTTTTTCAAGACAAAACGAAGTGAGAAGCTATTATTGAAGTTATACTTCTTTAGGTGCGATTGGGAGTGAATTTTTATTATTCTGCGCGCATGCGCACACAGACAGTATGGACTTCGGTGCTAAATCTTGTAAGTTATGTATTTATCAGTCCAAAAAAGGTGTGGAAAGAATATATTAGTGTGTTTAGTAAATATATTTATTATAATTTTTGTGTCTTTGGATTTGTCTTCCTCGGGAGTAAGATATAATACGTACCTATTATTAAAACATTTTTACATTTTATACTTCACTTCGTTTATTTGTTACCGTAAATTGTCATAATATCCGATAAAGCGTAAAAACAATACCGTCGTAGTGTATTGGTACAGCATTCGACTACGGATCGAAAGGTCCAGGGTTCAAATGCCGACAATTATTACTGTCTTTTTTTTTAATTTTTGGAAAGTGTTAAGTATTACAATTAGTTTAATATTTATAAATAAACTTTTTAAAGTATTTTATTTCGTTGCAATCATATAATAGAAGTATAACTTCTTCCGTGGTACAAAGTACACAATCGTGGTTTGTGTACAAAGTATACAAATATTATTTTTTGTACCTTAACAAAAGACTTAAGAAGCGAGATAATAAAAATGTAAAATACATTTTGGTAAAAATATGTCAATTTATTCACATTCAGTATTTGTCTCAGGACCTGATTTCCCATGTGACAAACCTGTTAATAAAAACCAGATGGCAGAACCTTATAGTGGGCATATTTTAGGTTGTAATAAATGTTAAATATATTAGAGTCATTTTTTATATTTAATATTAGATACAAAACAATTCTAAAAAAGTTTAAAGACTGTATATTTATCATGTGTTCTTCATTAAGTAATGATAAATATTCTCCATTTTATTTTAACAGCGCAAGTTGGATTTCTTGACAATAAAATACAGCATGTCATACGTATATGTCAAATTAATTTTTTTCTCATTGTACAGGACTTTCTAAACGTTTATTATAAAATACGTAGAAGGATCCGTACGGCCATACAATGAAAAATAATGGATATTTTTAAGAGCTCTTTAATATGTCAAAATATTGTATTCTTTGGTCCTAAATTGAGAAAAAACGTTTGATAAGTGGAGTTAATACTTTTTAACCCTATAATTGACCTCACGGGGACAATGTAACCCAGACGTTATTCAACCCTCTATATCTGTTTCAGTTTTCAATGTTACAATGTAACATGTTATACAATCCTCCTCTTCTTAAGATGCCGTAAATTTCTGCGTAGGCGTTCACCGTACATTGTCATGTCAGGTGAGATGTTAGATAGTCAGGATTAAATTATTTTGATTTTAGTAGCATTTCGAATCATAGTAGCTGTGGATTCCTGTCCATTGGGGAATATTCTGTAGCCGTTACATCATTTTACGTCCTAGCCATCGCTTACCCTATATCTTTCCTTCCAGTACAAGTTGCTGAAAAGTATATCGTTCTCCTTGTAATATATCCCCTAAGTATGCATTCTTCTTACTTTTTATATAATTAAAAAGTACCCTATCTTGTAGGCCCGCTCTTCTTAACATTTCCTCACTTTTGACTCGTCCATGTTCGTCCATGATATTCTATAATCCTCAAAAAGCATAAAGTTTTATAAAATTAACATGAAGTAGTAGTGTAGTTGGTATATTTAATAAAAATTCTAAAAATTTTTAAAAATCCAAACGGATTACGTTCATAACGTTGTCGGACCTATCAGTCCATTATCAGTGAACTCTCTGTCCTTGCTAAATAGAGAGTTCACTGATGATGGACTCATAGGTCCGAAAACGTTATGAACGTAATCCGTTTGGATTTTTAAAAATTTTTAGAATTTTTATTAAATATACCAACTACACTAGGTAGTTTTACTTCATGTTAATTTTATTTAACTAGTTGGTATACAGCCAACCTTCGGGTATTATCCCGTTTTATTTTTCATAAAGTCTTAATTTTAGTCGACATTATTTGATGGAAATTATGTTCTCAAACATTTTTTTGTGACATCTTTAGGTTAAATATTTTATTTAAATGCGATTAAACCAGAATTATGGTACTACACAGTTCATTTGCCATTGATTTTGACCAATGTCAAAAGGTATTGTTTTTGTTTCATGAGGTATCTTCTAGCTCAGTGATACTCAATCTGCAACCCGCAAGCCGCATTCGGCCCTCTAGCGACCCTCTAGCGTTTTTTATGCGACCCGAAGGCTACCTAAAGGGCCCTGTGATCAAATTATTTGTCAAATTTCACGTGTTTTTCAAATTATTTGATAGTGTGCCGAGGAGTGTTTGGGCGTGAGGCAGACAACTAATGACTTTAATTTTAAATTATATTGAAATTTTTAAGAACTCTGATTAAAAAGCAGGGTATTATTAACGTTTAATAATAAATTATTAAAGTTAATGAATAAATACTCATTTTAAAAATAATCAATATTTATTTACTACTTTGCAACGACCCATTTAGTAATTACAATAAAAATGCAGGTCCTGATTAACAAAAAAAAAAAAAAAATAAAAATAATTGTGACCTTGAAACAACACCCTGCATATTAAAATTTTCAAAATTCGTCTGCACATTTGAAAAGAGCACAAAAACTAAGTTTAATTGCTCATTAATTGCTACATTAATTTTGAAATTATATCGAAATTTTTGTTTTGAAAGTTCGAGTTCTTAAAAATTTCGACATAAGTAATTTCAAAATTAAACTCATGCAAGTCTGCGCAAAAAATGGAAGCTCCATTAAAGCTCTTTTCAAATGTGCAAACGGGTTTTGAAAGTTTCAGTATACAGGATGATGTTTCAAGGTCACAATGGATTTATAATTTTGTTTAATCCGGACCTGGATTTTTCTTGTGATTAGTAGTTGGGTGGTTTGGGTTCTAAATGATATGTGTACCAAATGTCAAAAAACTATACAAGGTGGTTCTGAAGTTATGGCTCCAGAAAAAATGGGCAAAATCGATAAAACACCCTGTAACTCGGTTATAAAGTCGGTGGAGCAATAAATTTAGTATGTTTAGAACCGCCTCATGTACCTCTATTCACCATTCAAGTATTTCCGTTTCCCAATGAAACACCCTCTATACTACTTCATCTTGATTGCGGCCCGCAAGCTGTGGTAATAGCTACTATGTGGCCCAGGAAAGAAAAAAGTTGAGTATCGCTGTTCTAGCTACTCACCAATTTTCATAAAAATCGATGGAGGATCAACGAAATCGAAGGTGCAAACCTTCAGTGACTGCACTAATTTTCCACTTTCACCCCTTATTGCCACTTCCTGTATCCACTGAGGTGTCAGCCTACCAGGGGTCATAAATATCAATATACAATGGACGCATTGCACAGGACAAACTCCATATTACTTATGATGATTTTTGACCTCCAGCGCTTAGTCTAGATTCTAGATGGTGAGTAAACTTTTTTTGAAGTTATACCTCTTAGGCACTAGGGTGAATTTTTACATTCCCTTGCGCATGCGCACACCGACAGCATATTAGTTAATTATCGTTATATATGACAGTATATTTAGTCGCTCAAACGTTATACGGGATCGTATTGGGTGTTAAAATCATCTGACAATAATTGTTGGAGAGTATGGATCAACAAATGTTTGGTATATTAGTTTTTATTGTTGTGATGGCAGAAAAAAAGCAAGATTATAATTGTAGTGACTGTTTAAATAGTTTTTAAAAGCGACAGGTAGGTACATAATAATTGTAAATGTTTCAGTATCCTAATAAAAATTACATAGGTACCTAACTATTTGGAAAATTTAAAATGAACCTATCAAAATAGCATGTCTGTAATGCTTTGATTTACATAATTTGATGACCATCAAAATTTCTGTCAATATTCACCTAATATATTGTTTTCTTACTCTATGTTTTGTTGTATTTTAATATTTTCAATATTTAAATATTGTACAAAAATCAAAATAATTTGGTTAAATTCAGAGCTGTCAAAAGTTTAAACCGTTTAGTTCGTCGATCTTCCCACATGATGCAGGTGTCTCCGTGGGTAGAAGTGTAAAATGAATGAATTCCAATACTAACTGCGCAAACAGAAGCGGGTTCGAACCCCAATAGAAACTTTTATTTTTTTGTTTTTTTATACATTTTATGATTGTAAGTATATTTATTATATAATTTTTTTTTTCAGAAAATACGTATTTAGTTAAAAATTTTTCTGACAATTTTTGTTCAGAAATCATTTGTGGCATTTTTCAATGTGTTTGTGTGTGTTTTATTCTTTAATTTTTTTAATTTTTGGTACTGTTTTAATAAAAAATTTTGAAAAGTAGTAAGTATTAAAATTACTTTAATATTTAAATAAAATATAAATAAACTGTTTCAAGTATATTAATTTTGTTGAAATCATATAATAGAAGTATAACTTCTTACGTGCGTACAAAGTACACACACACACATTCTTTTTTATTATCACCTTGAATAATACACTATGCGGCAAAATAAACAGTATTGAAATGAATATTGGATTGTTTATGATTATTTATATATCTATAATACATGATATAACCTTGCAAATATCATTCACGACGACGAACGTTTCCGATAAAAAAGATGTTAAAGATGCCCTCTGGCCAGTGGCGGATCTACGGGATGGGAAAATGAGGAAATGTCCACCCTAACAAGGTCCAAAATTAAAGAAAAAAAATTGTTCAAACATAATAATATATTAGCTCACATGAAACCGAAACCACAGAAAGACAAATTCAACCCAATAAACACGCTAGTTAGGAAAATTAAGGGAACTTAATACCTATAAGTTATTATTTATGTCTTTTATGTAATCTGAGTTTATCTTTTTATGTCTTTTGGTTGGTTTTTCGTTTTAGGTTTCCCCGTTAAGCACATTTATTCTCCCAAGGGAAATTTCTAGATCCGCCACTGCCGCTGGCACGAAAAAATCTTTAATTTTAGTCCTTAATTCCGAAATGGCAAACGGTGGCCTCTTCAGCATTCCCCAATTCCCCATGTGTACGCATCTGGCGGCGTTAGTTCTGGTAAGTGGAAGTTCCAAAAATGATCACACAGTATTCGAAGAGACTCTCAGGCAGGCCGAAAATAGTACTCCATTATAAAAAAATTTTCTGCAAAACTGAAAACCATCCTGAAGTATCTAACATTGACATAATATTGACAAACGTTATAACAACGTTCAGAAACCACTCAATACGTTTCGACACATGACACATACAAATTTGGGGCATACGAATTTCAGTACTGTTTATTTTGCCGCATACCGTATTACTAACGTAGATAATTCAAAAATCGTTATTACGTGACTAACATATAGCTGAAATACTCCAGTTCATAAAATGACCTAAAACTGGAAAAACAAACATTTTTTATCCTCGAAATGATTATATCGACCAATTTTAAACAAAACCGGTAAACCCATTTTTCTCTAAGCTAACAATTTCCAAGAAAAATCTTTAAAAATGTAACACCGACCTAAATTTGAGCGTGCACAATATTTCAGTGATTTACCAACCTCATCCCCTATCCATTTTTTCTTTAAAAAATATGAGCATCACGTCCAATCATAAGCTTTATTAATAGAAGCAGACAGAAAAGTGCTGCGGTAGGTTTGATGCCAAAACCAAACAGTGAAGTGGAAAACGTTTTTCGTTTTTATCGCAGCGTAAAACCAGATATTGGCAATAATCGTGACAAATCGTCAGATAACTTGCTCCGGTCTTAATTTGACGGCTATTTGGGACAGAGATTGGAGCCTACAAGGGTAGCATCAAAGTTTGATACGCCCTTCATATTAAATTCGGATTCGGAGAAAAAAAATTTGACAGTATCGATTATGTACCTACATAAAATTTTTAAAACGACCTAAAAAATTAAATTCTAGTAGCAGCCCAGTAAATAAACGGGAAATACGGCGATACCGTGTAATTTTCAGGGTAAACTCAGAATTGCATGAAAATTTACTTACCCTCCACTTCAAAGTTGAATTTGTGCCGTTGGTTGCTTTTACTTGGGGGCTGACAGTCACCTCTTTTCGGGGTGAAAAAATGAGTGTTTAAAATAAGTCCGGAAATGGATAAATTGACAAATTATAAGCAACTTTTGATCTATAGTATAAGCATAAATAACTCAAAAAGAAAATATTTTATTAAAAAATACAAAAAGAGTTGTGTATTCGCGAACTCTATATATCTGGCAAAAGCAAAATTTTAGATCATGAAAGATAAGTTTTAAATCTAATATTTCAACGTGAAGTAACCAAAAAATGAAGCACTATACAGGGGAAGCACAGGGGCAATTCGGAGTTGCCCTTAAAAATTACACTCCAAAACGGTAATTTACTGGGCTATAGAGATGGGTACGGTAGGAATGTAACTTAAAATATACAGCGAGTTACATCGAGCCAGTAAAAACTCTATGAATTAGCTTCTTGACGAAGTTTTTTTATACCCACATATTTTTATATTGTTTTATATACATAATTTCACTTCGGAAATCATTATCAAAATAAAAAAACCATTTATTTAACCCTTTCGTTCCCCGTGTCCTCAGTTAAGGACAACACATTGTCTTCGATTATGGACATCCTATTCCGTCCAATGAGTACTTGTACTGACATCTAATAGCTTTTGAACAAAATATTTGTAAGGTACCTTACATTACTTATTGAATAAAATACTTTACTTTTTGTTTTTTGTCAGTACTTATTTAAAAAAATATCTAATATTTTTACTCCATTGGCTCACGATATCCTCACATGAGGACATCTTGTATAGGGCTCGATCCCGCGTACCAAAAAAAGTTGATTAATGGCAAGCTGAAAATTTGTTAATAGCTGAACGGTGTCTAGTCCGACACACTTTGATGTATGGAAACACTGAAACAGAGAAGTTTTAATTGTGGAACAGGTTAAAAATTTGGAACGTCATACTACGGAAACGTCCCATGTATTTTGTCGGAGAGAACTTCCAATTGATTTGTTACCCTTTTATTAAACTCTTATGCAAAAATTAGACTGGTATTTATCACCAAATGGTCATTTTCATAAGTCCGATAAGAATTTAATGAAAGGGTAACAAATCAATTGGAAGTTCTGTCCGACAAAATACATGGGACTTTTCGTAATCTAATGTTCCAGATTTTTAACCTGTTCCACAATTAAAACTTCCCCTCTTCCAGTGGTCCCATACATCAAAGTTTGTCCGACTAGACACCGTTAAGCTATTAACAAATTTTCAGCTTGCTATTAATCAACTTTTTTTTGGTACGCGGGATCCAGGCCTAGTAGTGACCAAACTGTGCATTTTGAAAATGTAAAAGTAATATCGAAAATTCGCAAATTTTTCTATCACTTTCACAACAAGTGCACTTTCCTGTTGTTTACACATGGCAAGTTTAGTGGCCGCAAATACTTTCAGCCAGTAAACTTGCCAAGTGTAAATGAAACTTAAGGTATGGGCGTCAGCTGTATCTAAATAAAACCGTCAAATTCGCACTTATACTTTAGATAAACATGAACAGAATTTATTACTTAAGGACCAATTTAACAATCAAAACTACACAGATCCTTTTTTCGGACCGGATTTCTGAATGGAAAATTACAGCCCACTAAAACAAACTTGGTCCTTGAAACAGCTTCAAGTCATACTATTCCAATTTATGGAGAGGTAACGGCAACCACGCAGATTGGTAACACCTTAACAAAACATGTATTTCTTATAGCTGATTTTAAATATGAATGCGTTTTTGGAATAATGTATACTGTATACCCTATTCCACGAATATACTATTGTTTTCGATTATTTCGACAAGGAATATTTGACTGCAAAAATATAAAGAACGAAAGTAAACTGCAAATTACATTGTTGTTTATTCGAATAATAATTATTAGAGCCATTTACTTTCGCACTTCTTATGTTGCACATTAAAATATTCGTTGTTGCGATATTCCAAAACAATTGCATATTCGTGGAATGGCCTATAGAACAGATTTATAATAGATCTTGTCAATATAAGAAAATGTAATAGGTATTCGTTCATTTTCAATAACATATCCTGGCTTTATAACCTACGAAAGTGGTTTAACTTACTACTGCCTGACTTTTTGGCAGCAGTCAACAAAGTCAGAATAGTTATTCGAATAGTCCTAGCATATTCTACGTATACAGTAGAATAGTTAGTCCGATATCCGTAACGGCTAGCCACTATAATAAGAAAATTCGAAATCTTTAAGGATCAAAATTATGAAAGAATATACGTTATTTTTAAAGTAAGCTGAGTGTGTTCGGGCTCTCGTAAGCCCCAAGGTGAACACTGGACTAGTGTGGGAATATCGACAAGAACTCGTGGGACTGACAGAACAGTGTGACACTGGTATAGGTTTCGAGCGTTTCGAGTCATCGGGACCAACACAACTCACACTGGGAGAATGTACCCGGTCAAAGACATGTCAAGGGAACAGACAACCTGAAACAGTCAACCATATCTTGCATGACTGCGAGGCATTGGATCGGAGATGGCAAACATATTTTGGAGACAACAAAGTGACTCAAAACGTATATGGCACCCACCCACTAGACCTTTATAAGCTGGTATAGGGTTCCAGTATTCTGGAATGGGTTTTTATAAAGAAATGAAAGATGTACAATAAGCCAATTGGTTGAAGTACGACCGGTTCATAGTAGACGCCTTCCAGAAAAAAAGCTGAGTGTGTGAGTAGAAATAGAATCGTAACCTTAATAATTTCAACTTAACTTTTTCTAAGCTCCCATCGTGAGGCTAATCTTTTAAGTTTAAAAGTAATTTTTTTTAAATAAAGAAATATCAAAGAAAAAAAATGGAACAAATATGAGACAATGGTTAAAACTAGCCTACTTTATGAAGCCGAGACATGGAGAATAACCGAGAAATATAAGAAAAAGGTCGAAGCCACGGAAATGGATGCCATCAGAAGATCGATGAAAATATCAAGAGCCGAAAGAATAAGGAATGAAGTAATAAAACAACAAATGGGTGTAGAGGGCACTATAGTTAAGGATATTGAAAGAAAACAGCTCATATGGTATGGGCATGTGAGCCTAATGGGGGACAAAAGATTGCCTAAAAAACTATGATGTGGCAACCCCCAGAGAAGAAAAAACGAGAAAGACCAACACAGAGCTGGAATCTGGGAGTTAGGAAAGCGATTAGCGCTAGAAATCTGAATGAAGACCTAACTCAGGACAGAATACAGTGGCGTTTGGGAGTCGGACATCGTCGTAAGACGTTATGAAACCGAATATACAGGGTGTAACAAAAATACAGGTCATATATTAAATCACATATTCTGGGACTAAAAATAGTTCGAATGAACCTAACTTACCTTAGTACAAATATGCACATAAAAAAAGTTACAGCCCTTTGAAGTTACAAAATGAAAATGGATTTTTTAGAATATATCGAAAACTATTGGAGATTTTTTTTTGAAAATGGACATTTGGCATTTTTATGGCAGTAACATCTTAAAGAAAAATTATAGTGAAATTTGTGCATCCCGTAAAAATTTTATGGGGATTTTGTTCCCTTAAACCCCTCCAAACTTTTGTGTACGTCTCAATTAAATTATTATTGTGGTACCATTAGTTAAATTCAATATTATTAAAACTTTTTTGCCTCCTAGTATTTTTTCGATAAGGCAGTTTTTATCAAGTTGAGGCTTATTTTTCAATATGTTTACATAAAAATTTTATGGGGGTTTTGTTATTTTAAACCCTTCAAATGTTTGTGTACGTTCCAATTAAAATATTACTGCGGTACCATTAGTTAAACACAGTGTTTTTAAAACTTTTTTGCTTCTTTGTATTTTTTCGAAAAGGCACCTTTTATCGAGATGTGACTTCTTTTTTAATATGGTTCAAAATATCCCTAAAAATGAAAATCATAAATAAATGTTTATATTATTACAAAGTCTCCATAGTCGTACTTAACCATATACAAAAAATATGTGGTGGATTTGACAAATATTCGAAATATCTCGATAAAAACTGACTTTTCGAAAAAGTACTGAGAAGCAAAAAGTTTTAAAAATATTGTGTTTAACTAATGGTACTACAATAATAATTTAATTGGAACGTACACAAAAGTTTGGGGGGGTTTAAAGGAACAAAACCCCCATAAAATTTTTATGGGGTGTCCAAATTTCACTATAATTTTTTCTTAAGATTCTACTGCCATAAGAATGCCACGTGTCCATTTTCAATAAAAAATCTCCAATAGTTTTCGATTCATTTGAAAAAATCGATTTTCATTTTGTAACTTAAAAGGGCTGTAACTTTTTTTATGTGCACATTTGTACTAAGGTAAGTTAGGTTCAATCGAATTATTTTTGGTCCCAGAATATGTGATTAAATTTATGACCTGTATTTTTGTTACACCCTGTATATAGTAATTTTTTTATGGTTTCCTAGACAAGAAGAAAGTGACCAACGCTAAAAAAAATAGTTAACTTAATATAAAAATAGAACCACTACAAAAATTTTAGAAAACAACAAATATTGAACAATTCGTTCTTCCTCGGTAGATGCCAGATGGGACTAACACAATATCGCTATATTGCGGGTAAAGCACAGCCATTTGTAAACGTGTATCGCGTTGTTAGGTAATATGTTAGGTTAGGTCGACCCGATACGGATACGCAGATACAATGGCACATCAATAGCGCGGCAGCGGCAAATAAATAGAAGAAATTGATTGCGACGACCACATTATTTGAACGTGACGGATATTACATTTTTCCTTTGAACCTTCCACGTGGACTGTATTGTATTTTCATTAGGCGTTATTAATAGACTTGTGTACTTTCGTTTTATTTTTTTGTAGTCAATATTAACACTTTATTTTATTTTACCACTGTTGAAGGCGTGTCTAATATTAAAATTGAATATATTTTTATCGTTATTAACCCATTAGCGCCCAGCGTCATCGTTTGAGGACGGTTTGTTTAGGTTGGGATAAAACAAATTCTGCGTGAATATTTTGTGATTGCCTAGCTCGGTGGTTTAGTAGAAGCACCACCGTAGGAAGAAGTGTATGTATTGGTGCTTTATTTTTATTTGACGAAATACTAGCCCAAGGCGAGAAGTACTATTTTTAAGTTTACTGAACTATACTTACATCGGTGTGCATAAGTTTTTTATAAACAAAGGTGAGTTCTAAAAATTTGTTTTTTTCATTAAGTTAGATCCATAACTTGCACAAAAAAAATACAAAAATGACTTCCCAGTAAAAAAAAATGTTAAAAAAATTATACGAGTATTATGCGTCCTCAAATGAGGACGCAGGGCAAATTCACATATTGTGTATAAAAAGTCTACATTGGCATCTTTAGTAACTAATTATTTTCTTCGATTCTAGGATGAGACAAAAATGTTTATTTGAGAAAATTATTAAAGTAAACCGAACTGCAAAGTGTCCTACCAAACAATAAAAAGACCTAAAAAACAGAACAGAAGCCTCAAGGTGCATATGACTGGTGCTTTTACAACAACAATACAGTAAATGTGTTTCTATTGGAACCAATTATGATACGGTTTTTCTCACCAACCAAGTACAACAATGGAGTAAAAAGGAAAAGAAAGAAAGTACATGTTTCCCAACTATCCCCTATTTCAAACATATGGGTAGAGTGGATCACCATGACTGGTTGTAAGACAAACACCATACATCTGTAATAGGAAAAAAATGGTATTGGTGTCTTATTACCCGAATGGTAGATATGTCTATTGTAAATGGGTGCGTGCTATACAACATGATACATAAAGGGAAAAATATATCCATCAAAAAATTTAGGCGACAAGTAGCTTATTCATATCTAAAAAGTCGACATGACGTAAGGATAGGCAAAGGTCGTCCATTTAATCTTCCAAGTACAGCAAGAAGCAATATCTCCGAAGACATTAGATATGATAGTAAAAACCACTTTGTAGCAAAACGAGAAAAACAACGAAGATGTCAAAATCAAAACTGTACGTCAAAACCGCGAACATATTGCCAGAAATGTGTTGTAACGCTTTGCGTATCAATTAGTTTTAAACAATTTCATAAACAAATATAGGAGTTATATAAACATTGTTTAACTCCTTAGTATATCATATGAATATAATTTCAAAAACTACTAAATAAATTTATTTTGCGAAACTAAATTTTGTCTTTAATTTTATAGTAATTGAGACCAGCGTACTCAAATGAGGACAGTTGTTTTTTCAAAAATTTGAAAACAAAAAACAAAAACTTTGATAGGACATCATTTTGTACCTCAAAATATATTATGAAACAAAAAATTACGTTAATATGCAAAAAAAAAATAATTTGGGCGTTAACGGGTTAAGGTATCAAAGGTATTATCCGTAATACCTGGGGTGCCTTCAACGTTTAATGCCAGACTAAGTATTCTTTAATTAGTAATTGTGGTAACCATAGTTTTACCACAGTGTTTACTTACGTTGTTACTTGTCAACTTGACAGTACGTAAAAAATAATTTTGCTATTGAGACATAAAATGTTCGAAATATCCCAATACACTGATCTCCCCCAAGATATTTTAGTGAAAGTGCCAAAAACTACTAGGTGGATTTACGAGAAAGAATATTGCCATTTTGAGGCCTGGCTGACGGAATAGTGCGTGGACCTTATCGACGAAACCGTTTTGATGGCTTATTATCGAGATTTATTATAATAAAAACATAATATAGTTATCGGGGGTAATTACATACGTGCATCAAAATTTAGCGATAATTTTGCTGAAAGTGTGCCTAAAAACTACTAGAGTTCATTTTCATATTTTGGCTCTATCGCCTCCTCCTTCGGAGTCGGGCTCTTTCGCCAAAATGTGAAAATGAACGAGAGTAGTTTTTAAAAGGCAATACACTTGAAAGCTAAATTATCTGAATATTTTGATGCACGAGTGTAATTTAGGGAGAAAATTACTCGAAGAAAATGAAACTCTCAAATGAAGAAATAATAATTTTCTAAATAATTTATTTAGCAATACAACAAAACCCAATATTAAAAAACTAATAATTATTATTACAGACAGAGTTATAATAATTGTTTACATTATTTCCCGATTCCTTTGGATGTGGATTTAAATTTTTGGAGCAACTAGGTTGGGGCTCCGTTGTATTGATTCTCATTTGTTGAATGATCATCTCATGGTGTTCCTGGTTCATCTGCAGGTAGGAAGATATAGATTTTGTGTTGGAATGCCCGGTTATTTTCATAAGTTGCTGTTCCTGACATATTAAATAAACAAAGCTGTTGTTAGTATGTGGTTGTCAAATTCAACAATTAAAAACATGAGAGTGCAATTTTCAATTTCTACCATGCCTTGATGACAGCGATAATGGTCGAGTAGACAAATAGGTGAATGTTATTTTCGTTATTAACTAAATATATATTTAGACCTGGATCCCGCGTACCAAAAAAAAGTTGATTAATAGCAAGCTGAAAATTTGTTAATAGCTTAACGGTGACTAATCGGCCAAACTTTGATGTATGGGAATACTGAAACAGTGGAAGTTTTAATTGTGGAACAGGTTAAAAATTTGGAACGTCAGACTACGAAAACGTTCCATGTATTTTGGCGGACAGAACTTTAAATTGATTTGTTACTATATCATTAAACTCTCATGCAAAAATCAGACTGGTGTTTATTACCAACTGGGCATTTTTATAAGTGGAACAAGAAAAACATGTCAAATGACAGAAATCATGTTGGTTAATAATAGCAGTCTGATTTTTGGATGAGAGTTTAATGAAAGGGTAACAAATCAATTGTATGTTCTGTCCGACAAAATACATTAGACGTTTTCGTAATCCGACGTTCCAAATTTTTAAAATGTTCCACAATTAAAACTTCCCCTGTTCCAGTGTTCCCGTATATCAAAGTTTGTCCGACTACACATTGTTAAGCCATTAACAAATTTTCAGCTTGCTGTTAATCAACTTTTTTTGGTACGCGGGATCCAGGCCTAATTTTGTATGTTTGTATTTGTATTTTCTGTTTCTATACTTTTCAAGACTATATAAAATAAAGCACAAATCCACCCATAGATGAATTTACCCAACCCATAGAAAGACCTCTGCAGAGAACATGAGAAAATAATCTCGAAACCTACTGTTTTGCCGATGAGCTGATATGGCGCTCAACTACCCAACTACCTATTTAACCAACATTTAATTTAGAAAACGTCAAGCTACTATTCGACAAGGGAAAAACGGCGGCTTCGTTGGAAAAATATTTCCATGAGATTTTTTTGCATAATCACATTCGTGAGACACCCCAGAATAATGTTCAAGAAGTCGCCCACGCGAAAAGTGGTCCCAATTTGTTTAAACAATTTTTTTTAAACAAATTGTAAAAAATTTTTGGCCCGGACAATTTTTTTTAGGTTTGTTGGGCCATTCTGAACAAAAAAGGTCTCATAAGTTTTCTCGAAAGTTGATCGTTTTCGAGAAGCAATTTAAAATTAGAAAAACGCGAAAATGGCCATTTTCAAGATATAATAACTCAGTTAAAAATTAGTATTATGAAAGTTAGAAAGTGACTAAATCTAAGTTTAAAGCCCCCCTACAAGATAATGAAGACATTTTTTTCATTATTTTATTAAATTAATAAATTAATCTATTATAACAAAACAAAAGCACCTTTGACATTTAATAATGCGTTAGTTAGATGGCTTTACTCGAGTTACTTGGGAACAAAAAAAGAATGAAGAAAATTACTCCACGGGAAGCCGAGAAAATGCATTTTTTTTAACGTATACGGATTTTGAATTATGAGATTTCTTTTATTGGAATTTTGCTATTTTTGGCAACTTTCACTCGTAATATCGATAGTTTTTATTATAATAATATATGTTATGAGGATTTTAAAGATATAAAAATTGGTGTGGACAAAGAGGACAAAATAAAAAGGTGACTGTTCGAAAATTATGATCCTATTGTTTATATCTTTGCCGTAAATACCGGTCAACTTTGACCGGTTGTATCTCAGGAACCACTCACCACAATTAAACGTTTTTTCTTTTAAAAGAAGCATTCTGTCGCTTTGTTTTCAGTGCCGTTTTCATAATTTAATTTAATTTAACATTTCCCGAGATATTCTATTTATTTATAAGCGAAATAATTGTTTATAAATTTAAAATATTCCTGAGGCCGCTTAAATAGTCTAATTTTAATTCTGTAAAGTACATTTGATAGGTGCAGTGTCTTTTTATATACAAATCATAGTTATTCTTATGTATCATAATTATTGTGGTTATTATAGCGACCGTAAATCTCTAATTAATAATTTAATTATTGCTAAACTGTTCATTCAATTTCCATCGCCTTCTGAAGTCATAATCTATACGAAAAGAGCTTTAATATTTCAAGTTATTTAATTATCGATAAACAATTACTTAACTAAAATTTTAGTTGAAAATTAAAGATTTTGTTGGAAAAACTCGCATTTTCCGGGGAAAATTTTCGTCGAAGTAAGTTGGGAAAAACACGTCTCTATGTAGAATTTAATTACGGCGAATTTTTATTTGGGTGTTTTTGGTGTAAAGTTTGGAGTTATAGAGCAAAAATTGAAAAAAAAACACGATTTTCGGGCGCCATTTTGTTTATAAAAAAAGTAGAACACTATCTGCGAACTTTGCATACCTATATTATTAATATATAAAATCACAAGATTCGATTCCAGCAATAAAATTGCTGGTAAATAACTTTTCCTTGTGTTTTGCTAATTAGCGCAGAGTATATGTATATACCCTGTAGCTACTCATCCATTTACAATGAAAAGACTTTTGATTGTATAAACATCAGAAAAACACCGATACGTTTAAACGCTTTAACCACTAACAAGAGCGGACTTGTGGGACTTGCGCAAATTTCATATGGTTTTCAACATTAATGGAGATTAATGTCAATTAAATGTTTAGGAAATAGGAAAATAGTCTAGGATCTAAATGTCCAGAAAATAAACATCGAACTAATATTAACAGCTCCTCCGTACCTCGATGTAAATAAATACATAAGTTTTTACAACTTTTAGAATACCTATCTAATCTTATAAACATTTAAATAACATAGTAGATAACTTTAAGATCTTTCAAGATATTACCTGTAGGCTACACATATAGTTTCCAATGCGAGGTATAAATCAAACTAGGTACCAGTAAGTTCATAAATACTAGTATGTAAAAACATAAAGCATACCGTTCATACTTTATCTTTTTAAACGTTTCTAACTTATCTCGCCTCTCCCAAGTTCATTAATAATTTAGTGGGGGATATCCGATTGCCCAAAAATAGTGATTTAATACTGGTGCCCCGAAGTTCGGCTACTAAATAATGTAGAATTTCAACGTCTTTTTATTTATAATTTAATACTCCTACTTAAAAATTAATATATTAATTCCAATGTCAACGACTCTACATTCCAGTCATAAGAAAGATATTTCTGGCAACTTATTAATTGAATTATTTATATGTTAGACAGTAAAAAATAATATAATGTATATAATTGTCGAAATTAAAATTTTGAGTCGTTGTCGTTTAGAAAAAATGTTAATTATGAATCGGAATTACCATGATAAGAGAAAACTTAATATTATAACAGAAACTTACTCGACAAATAATATGTTGATACTATATTAAGTTGTGAAAAAACAGAGTGGACTGATTTCGACTCACATTAAAATGTAAATTCGACTCACAGTAAATTTAACTGTTTCGAGCTGCACAAGATACATTGCTTTGCTAATATTTTACTGCTAATGTTCAATGAGGATGGAACCATAAGAAAAAAATGGTGTATTTCTTCATGGTTTCGCTCATCATTCATGACAATGTAATCACAAGAAATTCTTAGAAGAAAAACAATTATTGTTAACAACTGTTTTATTAAAAATGATTATCCTTTGTCGTGTATAACTAAGGAATTGTCAAGAATGGACCGAACGGAGTAGAACAACTTATAGTTCAAGTAATGAAGCTTAAAATAGGACAAAACCACGCATTTTTTTGCAGAATGAATCGATTTGCTTGAAAATTTGAGAGTAAGTAGTGAAAAGTCCAAGGATCAAAATCTATATGATGCCGAAAGACGCTTTTACCATGGGGGTGGTTTCCACCCTTCCACCCCATCTCGTGGGTGAACATTTTTTATTATATTTTGACCGCAAAAGTTGATAAAACATTCATTTTAAGCAAAAAATGTTCTATACATTTGTTTGATAAAATTAATAGTTTTCGATTTATTCGCTATCGAAAGTGGTAGTTTTGTATCGAAAAAATCAATGTTTCTCGATATAGGCTCATTCACGATTCACTCAATTTTTGCCATAGAAAAATTTTTTTCAAACCAGCTTCTTGTGAAATAAATATCCTACAATTTTGTTTAAAAATTTTCTCGTATCTCTGATGCTAATCTTTCTATTCTGAAGAAAATGGCATTTTTACCAAACTACAAAAATTCGTTAGTCGCTTTTAACTCCAGTTTTCTCCTTTTTTTTTCAAAATATACATATATTGATTTTTTAACTGTAACTTTTTTATTTTTTATCCTAGAAAGTTTGGTAAAAAAGAACTTTGTAGGTTTTTGCAAGATTTTTAAACCTATTGATATTAAATCTTTTTAAAATCCTCAGTCGCAAAAAGAGAGGAGTTTGAAAGGGTTGGTAAAGGTGGTTTTTGCATGTTCTTACAAGCTTTAATTGTCAATAGCTCACTCAATTTTTGCCGTAGAAAATTTTTTTGAAAGTCGGGTTCTTGGGAATTAAATAAGCTATAATTTCATATTTAAACATTTTTTGTATCTCTGATTCTAATCGTTCTATTCTGAAGAAAAGGCCATTTTTTCCAAACTACAAAAATTCGTTATTCGCTTTTAACTCCATTTTTTTTAAACTAATTATTTTAAGCCGGTCAAACTTCTAGAGCCTATTAACAATACATAAATAAAGAAGACCAAATAAGGTCGATGACGAATTTTAATTAGGGTGGTGATTACGGGGTTGCTTCCGATCACTTTTTCGCTGAAAAAATAGGGACTGACATTCTTTTCATTATAAGTCACTTAATTTTTGAGCTAGAGACCTTTATTTTATTTCTAGAGATAGATATTTTTAGATACTTTAAATTAGTTTGAACAAGTTATCCTCGAAAAATGCATAGTTTTCCCGTCTTTTGACTTGAAACTACAATATTTAGCATTTGACGAAGAAGAGCTAACATATAGTAAAGTATAGCTTAATTACTATTAGTCTTAAAGAAAATTAAGAAAATCGTTTTTGTTTATTTTTTCAAAAGATACATTTTTGTTAAAGTAAAGTGTTGTTTTGAGAAAACGAAAACTTTTGGAGTTATTAGCAGAAAACATTAAAAACATTGATTTTTTCGATATAAAACGTAACACTTTTGATAGCGAATAAATGGAAAAATATTAATTTTATCAAAAAAATGTATAGAACGTTTTTTGCTCAGAATGAATATTTTTACCAACTTTTGCCGTCAGAATATAATAAAAAAAATTCCACCCCGAGATGGGGTGGCAACCACCCCCATGGTAAAAGTGCCTTTTGGCATCATATAGATTTTGATCCATGGACTTATCCACTATTTATTCTCAAATTTTCAAGCAAATCGATCCATTCTGTAAAAATTGCGAGGTGAAAAGCTTCGGTTCCTGGACTATTAGAACGGGATTCTATAACATTCACAAGAAATAATAACAATAGCATATACTCGAGAAACTTAAAACAATAGGAAATAAATTCAACATTTTAACCACATTCAAAACAACAAACACGTTAAGATTTATTTTATCTAAAACTAAACCTAACAATGAACGAGAAAGAACAAAGAATTGTGTTTATAAAATACCTTGTGAATGCGAACATTTTTATTTAGGTGAAACATCAAGACAATTAAAAGTTAGAATAAGTAAATACCAGATAATATTAAAAATAGATAATATAATAAATCTCACATATGTAAACACGCATGGGACAATGAATAATGATAATAGAAGTTCAATGGAAATATTCAAGTATAGTCCAGAAAGAATCAGATTGATGGTAAAAAGAGAAAAATCAAAGAAACGGCTCTAATTATGTTAAATGAAACCAATTGTGTCGCAAATTCCTCGGCAGAATGCAGTAGGATGTGGTTACTCATATTAAAAGAGAAAATTCATATAAAAAAATACCACGATTAGTAAGTCAGTAACATATCAAGGATACATAATTTATATTTTATTATTATTTATACACATATTTATGTATTATTATTATTAATATTATTTATATTTTAAAATATCATACATATGAAATCAGAGTTTAAGGTTAATTTTAAGAGTAAATTAAATGTATTATCAAATACTTACGGTGGGGAGAGTATCATGAGCTTTTTTCCTGGTTTTTCTCGTGATTTACTATGGAATCACTAATGCGCGAATTTTACTATCATTGCATGGGGTTATATTTTTAAACACAAATCATTTGCTATGATTTTTATGACGAATATTCTTAAGTTAAAGTTGATTTCATGTACTCGGATGAACTATCTTCCAATAAAGTCGTCCCAGTAACGCAACTCCCAAATATTGGCAATATCATTTTAAAGTCGTCTGCCTTAACATGAATAATATATGTCTGAATTGTCCATATGAATGAGATAAATTAAATCAAGTTTTTCCAACTTAAATTGTGGCTTATTTACCAAGTAAAATAGTAAACTTTAAAACATGTTCAACTCTGAGTCTGAATATGTCTTTATTGACCAACATAATATAATGGCTAAAGTCTGAATATAATAAATATAAGATATATAATGAATATAATATAATGGCTGAAGTCTGAAATTATTGTACTTAAAAAAAACATGAGCCAAGAAATGCTAAGAATAACATATTATAAGCCTCATGAGTCATCTCCTAAAACTAAACTTTCATTAAACTCTCATCCAAAAATCAGACTGCTATTACTAACCAACATGATTCCTGTCATTTGACATGTTCTACGTGTTCCACTCATTAAAATGTTCAGTTGGTGATAAACACCAGTCTGATTTTTGCATGAGAGTTTAATGAAATGGTAACAAATCATTTGGAAGTTCTGTCCAACAAAATACATGGAACGTTTTTGTAATCTGACGTTCTAAATTTTCAAACTGTTCCACAATCAAAACTTCCCCTGTTCCAGTGTTCCCATACATCAAAGTTTGTCCGACTAGACACCGTGAAGCTATTAACAAATTTTCAGCTTGCTATTAATAAACTTTTTTTGGTACGCGGGATCCAGCTCTAGAATGTCTTCAAAGTCTAATCAAATCAAAAGTTGTGTTTCTTAGAAGTTATACCCTAAACAAACATACAAAGATATGAGCATTATTAAATTTAATATTCATCCTACATACGTTTTTTCTATTGGTTTGTAAGATTTATTTTCTTCTTTTTAGTTTATAGAATTTCCGATTGTTTCTCATGAAAATGATTACAAGGTATGTATGACATGGCATTGTACATAATATGACAACAATTGCTGTATACACTTCTTATTCGAAACAACTTAAATATCTGGAATTACTTACCTTAATTTCCAGCTATAGTATTTTTACTACAAAAACGTTATTACGTAGGTCAAAATTTTTGACGTAAGAGAACTGTCAAAACATTCGAATGTGACTTTTCATTATTGCTATGTTTATTATAAACACGGCAATAATGAAAAGTCACATTCTAATGTTTTGACAGTTCTCTTACGTCAAAAATTTTGACCTACGTAATAACGTTTTTGTAGTAAAAATACTATATGATCACGGTAGTACGTTAATAGGGTATTCCATACAGTACATTAAATAATTGTTAGCTGGAGTGTAAATAGGACGCTATATGATACATTTAATATAATACATGCATTGGTGTATGATCAAAGAAGATCCTTCGCGGTACCGGGACAACTATTCACCATAACCAGTGGCCCTGATTTGAATAATAACATGTGTAGTCATACATTATAAAATATTAGATGAAAAGGATATATTGCCGTTTGGTCCCTTATAATAAATTTTTATTACTGGGAATGTTTTAATAAAAATAACTGTTGGTATAATTTTTATACTTTTTTATTGTGGCATGTATAGGTTAAATATGGTGTTTATATGAGATTAGCCATACTGAATTGTAATGATTATTTCATTCATAGGAGATTCTGACCAATAGAAAGCTACAGAAATCTGAATTAAATCGATAATTTTTGATAATCTCCCGTCGTTAAGTATATTACGTCAGATGCCCTTCGTTGCTACGAAAAAATACATTCAGTGACATTAATGACAATTAATGTTTTAAAAATTATAAAAGTGATGACTTTCAATCGTCAAATATTTATAAAAACTGTGTGTTTAATGGTACTTACATAAATGAATTACAATAAAATTTTGGTTTTGAACAGTTTTATTCATGAAATAATCGCAACAAATTGCACTCGACCTCTGAAATTAATATAGAATTTTTGCTCTCGTAACACTTTGACATAATATCACTCGCCTTCGGCTCGTGAAATTAAAACTGTCAAAGTGTCACTCGGGAAAAATTCAATAATTTCAGAGCTCTTGTGCAATTACTACTGATAATTACGTTTTTACCTACAAAGATGTGACGTTTCCATTTCCATTTCGGAAATCATTTACAACAAGCTGAAAATTCGAGAATTATCATAACGAAAACTTTGTTTTTTTACGTATTTTAATCATAATATGGAAAATTGCTATTAGGAAAAGTTGTTTAGAATTAAAAATTATGTTTTAATGTGCAATTATATCATTTTAATTTAAATGTTGTGAAATATAAAGGTACTTTACTCTTAATCGAAATTCATATTTTTTATATACCTCGTATAAAATTAATAAAATTTGATATAATATGATGATTGCATCATAAATCTTAGTCCATGAAGAGCTTTTTATGAAGAATAACTTTTTTTCGTCAAATTAAAAATAAAAGAGTTATAAATGAAAATGTTGTTGGTATCCATAATTTGAGAAAAATCTTCAAATATTTTTGTTCATTAATTTGAAGGATGTAATTGCACATATCAGACCATAATTTTTTATTCCAAACACCATTTGATATAGTCGGTTCGCTAAACTCAGACACAACTTGCTAGTGATTTTAGTCAGTAATTTTGCCAATTTGGCAAAAAAAAAATTACTAAATATAGTTCGTCGGCTATAACTTTTCCCATGCGTCACGATTCATTTTCAAACATATTAAGTCAAAACATGTCAAAAATGAACGTCGATGTATATATACATTTTGTATACTGTATACTATCTACTACACACATCGGCGTACGTTTCACTTTATGTTTTGACTTAATTTGTTTGAAAATGAATCGTGACGCATGGGAAAAGTTATAACGGACGAACAATAGTTAATAGTTACTAAATAATTACTAATTTTGCCAATTTTCGCAAAATTCGCAAAAAAACGAAAAATTACTCACTAAAATCACTAACCAGTTGTGTCTGAGTTTAGCGAACCGACTATAATAACAATTTTCATTTCATAACAAATGGAACAGTCCATTTATCATTAAGTACTCCCATTAAAGGGGAGGCCGTATACTCGTATAAACCTTTTTAAAGTTGTTAATAAATTATTGCTGTCAAAATATACTTAAATTGTATTTTTGAACATCTTATTTATTTTATATAATAATTAAATTCACTATCAAATATCATTGATATTTTATTAATACCTACTTAATTTAAAATTTAGTTTGACATTCACGAAGTGTCAAACTGAAATGTAAATACCAAACCTTTGTTTTGCTTAACAAATTCAGATTAAAAAACCAGCCTACTTACTGGCAACGTTTTCAGCTGACGTTTAGTGTGTCGGCAGAAAATAAAAGGATTGTGACGTCACATTTTAGACTTTGAGGTCGATTATCTCGAAGGCGGTTAGATATATCGAAAATTGCATAATATCTAATCGATCAACAGGAAAATAAAAAAAATACAGCGCAAAGTGGACACAACTAATAATGGATTCAAGTTTCTAAGCCCAGCAATGAGGAAGATGATATTAAAGATGAAATGAGAAGTCAGCTCTATTCGCTGTGTATAATGGAAATTAACCACAATTTCAGTTGAAAATCTTTTTAGATGTCTACGAATACATCAAACAGTCAACTTGCTTGACTAGTAAATATTTTGACACAAAACAACCAAATAAACTCTAAAATTCATAGACAATAAATAATGAGTCACCAGTTGACAATGCTCAAAAATAAATCTAGCCAAACATAACAAAAATTAATTTAAGACAAGCAACAGTAATGATCTAAAAAATGAAACCTATAAACTCCATTATTTAAGACGGGCGCATATAAACTGTACCCAATAGTTAACGAAAAGTTATAGTTAACTAAATAAAAAGAAAAAATATTCTTAGATTGTTGTTTTCTCTCTATCTTTGTCTGCTTGATTTTTTTATTACAATTACAATTATTGTAGTTATTTTATTTGACTACCCTCTTACGTAAAATCGTTTAAGGTTAGCGTTTTGTATAAATATGTTTATTTCCGGAGATTTCAGAATTTATAAAAGAATAACCATTGTTGCATGTTTGAACTACCAACCATTAAGGTGAAACTAGTCTATTTTCCACTATTTCTACAGCAAATTGGTCCTGTTTGCCTCATAAAATGAGAAATATACCAAATGGCAAATATTAAAAGACAGGATAGAGGGCAAGCATTAATTATTTCTGAACGGCTCTCGGGCTACTATGCTGTGATTTGCATAATTCCTACTTGAACGGGGAAAAATTGAAGAGCTGATAAACACGGTTGAGTGGAAAAGAGGTAAGTAACAAAAGTAACAACACGAAAAAAACGATGTAAAAGCCGAGGTGAATTTTTAATTGCTTCATTTAGCTAGGAAATTTACACTGGATAAAATATGCAAATTCTTAATAATAGACGGTCGCCGGTCGGTGGTATAGAGTGGATTTACCTTTAAATAAGAAAACCATCTAGGATGTTGGCTTTGACAAAAAAGTATGGTAATATATTATTACTATTTTTGAAGCTTTTGAGACTGTGGTAGCTTAAAGTTTATTTCTTTACAATCAACTCAAATTATCCTCGAATTTACAAAAAAAAAATAGTTTTTTCCATTAATAGTTTTTTTTTGTTTTAACTAAAAGGTCTTGGGCCCACACTTAAAAAAAATTATTACCTCCCTCATGACACTTTTTTTTATTCAGTTATTCATGTCGAATCGGACAACTTTTCTAATACGGAAGTTTTTCGGGGGATATAGTGCAGTCACTGAAGATTTTGACCTCCGATTTCGTTGAACCTTCATCGATTCTCATGAAAATTGGTGATTAGTTAGAGGATACCCCAAGAAACAAAGGTGACATGACGCCAACTTACGCTTTTACCCTGGGGGTGGATGCCACCCCCTCTCTTCTTCTTCTTTTTCTTCTTCTTGCAGCTAGGATTACTCCTGTTTGTCTGCCTCTTATTCTGTTTCAGTTGTTGTTGACTGTACATTGTCTTTCCACCTTTTCGGCGGCCTTCCAACGGGTCTTCTGCTATACGGCTTGTTGTTTTTACAGATGTTCGCTAATCTATCTGGTTCCATTCGGTTTACATGTTCGTTCCAGTTGTTCTTTCTTGTTTTTATCCACCTGTTAATATTTTGAATTTTGCATCGTTCTCGTATACTTCTGTTGCTTTGTCTGTCTCTTAATGATATTCCTGCTATTGATCTTAATACTTTCATTTCGATGTTGTTGTTTTGTTGTTTCGTCTTTCTTGTATGGGTCCTTGTCTCCGCTGCATATGTTAGGATAGGTCTTACTGTTGTCTTGTATACTTTTATTTTGCTGTCCGTGGTCATATATTTGTTTCTCCATATGGTTTCTCGGAGGCAACCACTTACTTTTGCCGCTTTTGTTGCTTGTGTTGTGGTCTCTGTTCTTATATTCCTGTCACTAGTGATCTCTACTCCTAGATAATTGAATTTCATTACTTGCTCTACAATTTTGCCGTCTATTTCTAACCTGCATCTACGCGGCTCTTTACTTATCACTATACATTTAGTTTTTTCTACTGATATTCTCATATTAGTTTATTTGCTGTGATATTGAAAGTGTGGAGCTGCCTTTGTAGGTCATCCTCGTTATCAGCAATTAGTACTGCATCATCGGCATAGCATAGTATCGTGATTTTATGCGCTCCCATGTGGTATCCATGTCGTTTTCTTACTTCGTGAATTATTTGATTCATCACCATATTGAATAACAATGGACTGAGCTAGTCTCCTTGGCGGATTCCTCCTTTCAGTTCTATGCGTTCTGTTTCTCCTGTTGACATTATAACTCTGGTCTTGTTATTCTTGTTAATTTCATTAATTAACCTTATTATCTGATGGTCTATTTGTTCATCTTGTAATAAATTTAAGATATCATTTCGCCTTACCCTGTCAAAAGCACTTTTTAAATCTACAAAGCACATGTATGCTGGTTTTCCATATTCAATAGAGTTTTCTACTATTTGCCTCATAATAACAATTGCATCTATTGTGCTGCGGTTCTTCCGAAAGCCTTGTTGTTCATCTGCCATGTTCGATTTTTCCTCGATTTTATCTTTCATGACTGCCGTCAACAATTTTAATGTGCTGTTCATCAGACTAATGCCTCTATAATTTTCAGGATTTTTCGAGTCTCCCTTTTTGAGTATCGGTAGCAGGAGACTTTCCTTCCATTCCGCTGGTACTACTCCGATGTTTATTATATCGACAAATAATTTTAGGAACCATTTGGGCAGTGTTCCTCCTCCATATTTTAGCAATTTTATTCACCCCTTCTCGGGGGTGAAAATTATTTTATTAAAAATAATACCATAAGTCGATAGATTAACAAATTCTAAGCAACATTTGTTATATAAATAATTAATAAAAAAAAGTTAATAACATAAATTAGTACTTTTTGAGTTATTAAAGATCAAAGATTTTATTTTTTCGTAAAAAATGCATGTTTTAGAGCTCAAAAACTATAAGCTTTTACAAAAAGTTATTGCCAAAATTGAAGAAAAAGAATGTGTGTGTACTTTGTACGCACGTAAGAAGTTATACTTCTATTATATGATTTCTTAAAAATAAATATACTTTAAACAGTTTGTTTTAATTTTTTTAAACACCAAACTAATTTTGTGCTTACCGCTTTCAAATAAATAAAAAAAGTATAGGATTGCTCCGGACTCGAACTCAAGACCTCTCGATCTCTGGCCGAATGCTATACCAAATACGCTACGAGGACTGTGTAAACACTAATATATTCTTTTCACGCCTTTTCTTGCACTGATATATTTATGCATAACTTGAAAGATTCTCATTTTATAAAATATACCTTTTAAGCACTTCTCAAAGTACTTCGGAATACCTATCAAATGAGCTCCAAAAGAAGTTAATAGCATCAAAATTAAGCAAGTTATGATGAAAATAAGAGAACCCTTTCGAATTTTTTAGGAAAAAGTGAAAAATAAAACATATGCCATTTCCACAAAAATTAAAATTTATAGTAATTCTTACAAGAATTTCTTTATGTTGGCATTAGTAATTATTTCAACGATTTTCACCGGTTTAAAGTGGATATTTTTGAAAAAAGATATAATTTAAAAAAATCAGAATTTCAAAAATTATCGTAATTTTCATATTCTTTTGATAAAAACTCCAAAAATACTCAATATACTTAAAAAATGATATATAACCAAATTTTAGTTTTTTTATGCCAAAAATTTCATCTTTTTATTTTTTCTGTAGGGTAAAAAATAACCGAGATAGAAACGTTTAAAGCTTAAATTTTGCTGCGAGAACCATATAACCAGAAAAATTTAACCTTTTATTTTTAAAAAGGTAAGGGGATTAGAAGATTAAATTCAACGTGGTTTGATAGCCCTTGTAATTAACTTTTAAATGGTGTTTAGGTGAACCTGATATCGTAAGAATTAACGGAGATATTAAAAAAAAAACAACATTTTACGGAAAAAATCGAAAAAATGAAATTTTGAAAAAATTTTGCAGTATAAATTTTAATGCTATCGACTCGTTCGGGAGCTCATTTGACAGATATTTCTAAGTACTTTGACAAATGTTTAATAAGTTTATGTTACAAAATGCATAATTTTCCCTTTAGTTAAGCTTGCATAGTGAAAAGCTCGCCGAAAAAAATATACATTCAAGCACCTATAACTCACTTTAAGTGAAGACTAAAAGATTTTTCTAGTAAGGAGTTTATTTCGTTTTTTATTAGCTTTAATTTTGGTAAAAATAACTTTTTTATAAAAACTTATAGTTTTTGAGTTATTTGTGAAAAATCGGTTAAAAACATGTATTTTTCTCAAGAAAAATTAACATCTTTGATCTTTCATAACTCAAAAAATTTTGATTTATTTTAATAACTTTATACATATAACAAATTTTGCTTAGAATTTGTCCTTCTATCGAATTATGGGATTATTCTTAATAAAATAATTTTCACTTCCGAGAAGGGGTGGCATCCACCCCCAGGGTAAAAGCGCAAGTTGACACCATGTCATCTTTGTTCCTTAAGATATCCTCTAACCACTCACCAATTTTCATAAAAATCTATGGAGGTTCAACGAAATCGGAGGTAATAGCTCATATCCACCTTCAGTAACTGCACTAATAGGCGTTTTTTAAATTGTAGAGATATCTAAACTTTGATGCGTCCATTGTCCATCAACTGGAGCACCCTTAAGCATTTGTCGGACAATATTACCAGTTAATTGTTAATTTTGTAATTATCAGCCTATGACAGTTTCGAAAAAATTGTTTTAAAAATTGAAAGGCCTTAGAATATTGACGAAGAGCCTTTACGAACTGCTTCATGAGACTTAATTTTATATGCAACGGAGGCATTAAAGCATGATGGGAATCTGCATTTGAAACTTGCTCCGTTAAGACCATGAGTGCTGCTGGTAGTGAAGTAAATCGGCTCTACTATCCCATCAGGCAAGATAATACGGATATTTAGTGTATACGCCTTGCATTCCCACCAGAAAACCAACCATGTTGAAATCCCTTAACACTGACCAGGCGCACTGTTCATATTTTAAAACTTGAAGCACCATTTTATTAATGCTCTCGTAATTTTCTTTGAGCATTACAGAATGAGCCAGAGGAAGAGATAGAAATCTATTATAGTTCCATTGTGAAGAGCTGTTTTAAGCTTCTTGTAGAGCTGTTAAACAAAATGTTTTGGCTCCCACTTTAATGAATTCACCCCAAATTTAGGAAAAACAGTCCACAAAGACATTGCTAGGCCTTGCGACACAAAAAAAAGTTTTTCCACTGCAATGCTCACGCATACTCAGTCCACAGCCCACAGTCCTCCCTCACCCCTTTCTGGCATCTTAAATACAATAGATCCTCAAAAAGATGCCAAAACATGGTATATTAATTTTTCATTATCTAAAGGTACAAAGCAAACTTTATTTATTATTTATTAAGTTTTTGCTTAATTTTCGGTATATAGAAACAGAAAATATTTAGGAAATAACAGACTTAAAAAACTTTTTTTTTTTGTTGACTAGTGTTATGACTGAACTCAACAGCCACGTATAAGAAAATAAGAACCAGCTTTAACTCGTAGCATCTCACAACAAAAGAGGTTTTCCACCTTTTGTGTTATTTTTCCGGTTATTAGCGCGCTTCTCACTGTATAGTAGTAGTGTTTATAGAGATCGGAGCAATATAGTGTTTTACATTTTAATTATAGTGCCCTATTATATCGAAAATAGTAGTCTTTCTTCGAAAATTCACGGTTCACGTAAACTGTTCATGCTTATCATATTTGTACAGGTAAATGTACATACAGTGATGAGTGTGAAAATAACCGGCAAACTAACGGAAAAGACGGAAAACATAATACGTTGTGAATAAAAAGAGATGAAAATAGTACAGGTGTAAAATTATTGATAGAAACCTATACTAAATTTATATTACATTACATAGTTTCTCACCTTTAGACGTATCGGAGTCAAACTGCCAATGAGAATTTTATAAAATTTGAATTTTTTTATATTTAAATTTTATAGAATTCTCCTGTCACAGTGGCAGTTGTCACTCCGATACGTCTAAAGGTGGGAAACTATGTAATGTAATGTAATGTAAGTTTAGTATAGGTTCCAATCAATAATTTTACACTTCTACTATTTTCATGTCTTTTTATTTCACAACTTATTATGTTTTTGTAAACGTAATGTAAATTTTTATACGTTTCTATTGGTAATTTCCCACCTCTTCTAGTTTCATCTCTTTTTATTACACAACGTATCATGTTTTCTGTCTTTTGCGTTATTTTGCCGGTTAAACTAAAAGTCACCGGGGCAAACTTGACCGCAAACAAATTTAACAAATTTTTCCTCATATATTAGTTTTTCCCTACCGTCAAGTTTGACAGAAGAGCGCTGTTGCCGAATAAAAAACATATCAAAGCAGCTACCGGCTACATTGTTTCTTTTTGACTTTAAGAGCGTGAAACAATCTGTACTATAAGTGTCAAACTGACATTGTCCTTATAAAAGGTTATGTAAGATTTTTATTTGTTTATTTTTTTCTTTTATGACCTTTGGGAACTGTGCCCATTTAACCAGCAATATTTCTTAAAATTAACGCCTAACTAAACCTACCATACAATAAGACTATTACGAACCTAATGCAATCAAGGATAGGGAAGGGAAAGTGAAGTTGGTTTAAAAATGAACTGTCGTTAAAATTTAAACTAAATAAGTAAAATATGTATAATTTGAAAACAATAATTTGATTTTTTTTTCCATTTTTTGTTCTTGGACTTGACGGTAGCAATAAACCTTAGGTACTTGCCACGCTCGCCAGACTGATTGAAAGTGTTTATTCATTTTTGAATCGTCTTAGAATTGGATGACTAAAGTTCGGAATATTGTCGTATCGCTGAATATAGTTATCAAAGTCCTAAAAATGGATAGAGAATAGAAAGTAAGTTGCAAAAATAAAGTAGTATTATTAGTCCAGTCTGGTTAGACGAATAACAGGCCTAACCTTTCATTAGGAGCTGCCCCAAATTTTATTTTTCTAATCTTTAGGGAGGGTCAATATTAGTATAAATTTAAAATCTCGACTGAATTCCACCGTTGCGTTAGCCGCTATCTTGATTTTAAACGAGAACCGTTTGTGCTCAATATCTCCGCCATTTTAAATTTTTTGACAAACAGTGTAGAAACTGAAATGGTTGAAAATACGATTTTCTATAATTTCATTTATTGTAATTTTTTTCGTGCGGTCGATATTTTCCGAGTTATGAGGGGAAAATAGTGACAGTTGGAGCATAATTATTGAATTATTGAATTATCTCGTTTATTATTAGTTTTACAACAAATATGTACCTGTACAAAAATGAAGAGAATTAAATTCTACACAATTTTGATGTCTTTCATTTTTTTGCTAAAATTAATATTTAAGGTAGTACGTATGCGGTAATGGCGCGAGCGTAAGACCGGATTGATTTTATAGCATTTTTTTTTTCAATATCTACGCCATTTTCAACTAAAATTGTTCAAAATATAATTTCCTACAATTTCTTTTTAACAATTTTTTTCATGCGGTTGATATTTTCCGAGTTACATGGGAAAATAGTAAAAAGTGGTGGGGGGAGCATAATTATTGAATTGAATTTTGTATCCGAGCTGCCCCAAATTTTATAATTATATCCTTTAGGAGAGATCAATAGTAGTGTAAATTTAAAATCTCGACTGAATTCCGCGGTTGCATTAGCCGCCATATTGATTTTAAATGAGAACTATCGTTGCTTAATATCTCCGCCATTTTCAACTTTTCGACATAAATGGTGGGAAAGAAAATTGTTGGAAATGCAATTTCCTACAATTTTTTTGGCACAATTTTTTTATACGATCAATATTCTCCGAGTTAAGGGGGAAAATAATGGAAGCGGAGGGGAAGCATAATTATTGAATTGTCTCATTTATTATTAACTTTACGACATAATTGTACATAAACAAAAATAAAGAGAAATATATTTTATACAATTTTTGAAACTTCCAATGAAACATCAACCAAACTAAGTATATAAAAGACATAAAAGACATTATATACATTAAGTTCACTTAATTTTATTAACTAGCGGGTTTTATTGGTTGAATTTGTCTGTCGATATTTTAAGTTTTATGTCAGCTAATATATCGTGATGTTCCAACATTTTTTTTTTTTTAATTTTGGACCCTGTTGGGGGGAATTTTCCCATTCCCCCCCTTGTAGACCCGCCACTGGTTCTCTCGAAAAATTGTAGTAAATCGTAATTGCAACAATTTCAGTTCTTACACTTTTTGTCGAAAAGTTGAAAATGGCGGAGATATTGAACAAAAACAATTGCTACAAAATCAATCAGTTCTTACGCTCGCACCTTTACCACATACATACTACCTTAAATATTGATTTTATCAAAAAAATGAACGGCATCAAAATTGTACAAAATTTAATTTTCTTCATTTTTGTATAGGTAAATATTTGTCGTAAAACTAATAATAAAAGAGATAATTCAATAATTCAATAATTATGCTACAACTGTCACTATTTTCCCCTCATAACTCGGAAAATATCGACCGAACGAAAAAAATTATAATAAATGAAATTATAGAAAATCGCATTTTCAACAATTTCAGTTTGTACACTTATTGCCAAAAAATTGAAAATGGCGGAGATATTGAGCAAAAACGGTTCTCGTTTAAAATCAAGACGGCGGCGGTGGAATTCAGTCGAGATTTTAAATTTATACTAATATTGACCCTCCCTAAAGATTAGAAAAATAAAATTTGGGGCAGCTCCTAATGCAAGGTCAAATGCTATCCCGACTGGGCTATATATGAAGGGTTTGGAATACATTCAATGTAAGTCATTATTTAACTAAAACCTAATTAATTCGTGCAAAATATTTTTCGTTGTGAATAGTTTCAGGTGACAAACAATAATTTAAATCACAAATAACGAATGGGGCTTCCAACTCTACATAATTTGACATTATATTTAACCTCCAATATTATGACAGAAGTCAGTTACCATTTACAATCACACCAAATATAATAATGACGTCATATAAACTCGTCACTAATTCTAGCCAATGAAATGCTGGCTGTAATAGGAATGGCATGTCAAAAAAATCTCATTATTCCCTATATATTTTTTCAAATTTAGAATATGGCAACAAGGGAAAAATTACGTGCATTCCTTATTGTTTCACTTTTCCTATATTAGCGTATTCATCACTGTATACATTGTCAAATTAAATTAATATAAATGAGATTTCAAAGCCACATTAAATTATTATCTCTCATCTCTATATTTATTCAGACACGTATGACGTTGAACGTCAGTCAAAAGGGATGATCAAATTTTCAAAGTAAACGAAAGCATGACGCGTATATTGAACGATACTTTGTATGTAGCGTAGCAGATGCGTGGCTATACCATAAAGTCAAGTGTAACGTATCGAAATTAGAAAATTAGATTAACCTCCGAACTCCGTGACCTGAATGGGCAACAAAAAGTGTTTATTGAAAGGTTGATAGTGAGCTTAATGGAGATACCTAGCGATATTACCGATATTACTTACTGCATGCACAACTGAAGATGTAGAGTGATGCAAGAGGTGAATCAGGTAATCAAGTCTTGTGTAATTCCATTAAATTGTAATAAAGGAGCTTAATGTAGAAGCGCACGCTTGTAAAGTGGTACTTACGTGAGGAGTGACGATGCAAATTGAATTTTGGTTTTTTATCCTTTATACATTACATAGTATGTAGCAACCATAAATTTACTGTAGGTACACTGATATAATTTGGATCTTGAACAATAATTCAGTAAAAACAATTTAGAAATGGCGCCGGTAGAGTTATTAGTCACACTTAATTAAGATATTTTTATAAAGCAAAACTATATACCAGGTGATTCGTAAAATAAGATTCCCTACGCTGCTGAGAGAGAATGCGACGTGATGGGAGAAATCTGGCAACATTGCGTTACACATCAATTCTTCTTCTCTCTTACCCCACTAGTTTCGCCTCGCTGCATTGCTCAGTGTCGGCCTAACAGCCTTTGCAGATGGAGGTTCCCGTCGCTGTTACGCCAATGTAACATTCCTGCTGTGATACGTTTTTTTTTAATGCAAAATGAATTTCACCTATTGACATTCATCGTCAATTATTTGAAGTTTATGGGTAAAAGTGTATATCTGTTCAACATGTTCGCAAATGGTGTAGAGAATTCCATGAAAGCCGAGGGGAAGGACTTTGGGAAGGAAGGACAGATTTATCGTGAATTTCCGTTATAGGCGAGCGGCACACCCCTAATTTGAGGCTTAGAAATCGAAAAAGCGACCTAAGTGAATGGCAAATTTTGGTCATTCTTTCTGTTTTTGAGGTAGCTGAATCCGAATATGAAGTTTATTTTTATCTAGAACTGGTGTAACATGTTAAAAAATCAAATTTTAAGTAATAATGCAAAAAATCAACTTTGATGATTTTTCAACTTCAACTCGCTGTATCTTTGGTCGCTGTAAATATTTTCTTTTGAAAATTTTACTGTATCATTTTTGAAGTATTTGGATAATACTGAAATTTTCCCGAAATGTTTAAAATAATTAAAACAGAAGTTATTAATTTTTAAACATTTTGTCGTCAGATTTCCTTAGTTTTATGTTTACTTAAAAAAGTTGAGTGACTAACTTTTTAGTTTATAATTTTAACCACCACAGCATTAAAACATAAGTCATGAACAAGTTTCTGGAACATTTAAAATCAAAATAAATGCAATATGAAAAAAGTAATGTGACTTTATAAACGGGCGACACTCACCCAAAAAACGCTTATTTCTCGAGATACTGACCACGGTGTGGTGAATGGCTAATTTTGGTCATACTTTATGTTTTTATGGTACTGAAAATGAAAATGAGGTTTATTTTGAATTTTAAGTCGGGGAACATTGTCAAAATCGCAATTTTACCCTAAAAATAAAAAAAATGAAATCACGGTTTTCTGAAATTTCTAAGTTGCACAATTTTTTCTATAAAACATTTTGTTCTTTTGTACTCTATGTTTTAACATAAACTTGTTTAAAAAGCTAAATTTAAAATTTTATCACTCAACTTTTGCGATTTAACTTTGCAATTCAGGAATCTTCACCTTTACTTTAAAAAATTCATATTATTATAAATTATAAGACTCCAAAATTGATACAGGTTCCATTGTCTTCAAAACGGTGAAAAATGTGTACTATAAAAATTTCAGAAAAAAATAATATTACACTGGAACAGAGTTGTAGCGAGTTAAACGCAAAAAACGTAATTTCATTTTTTTTTCTTTTTTAGGCTAAAGTTGCGATTTTGGCAATATTTCCCCACTTAAAATTCAAAATAAACCCTATTTTCGTTTTCAGCACCATCAAAAACATAAAATATGACCAAAATTAGCCAATCATCACACCGTGGTCAGTATCTCGAGAAATAAGCGTTTTTTGGGGGAGTGCCACTCGTCTACAAAGTCACATAACTTTTTTCCTGTTGCATATTTTGACTTGAAATTTTTTAGAACCCTTCTTCATGACCTATGTTTTAATACTGTGTAATTTAAAATTAACTATTTAGATGGGAAGTAAGCCACAATTAAATTGAAAAAATAATTTTTTTAACGTTTCGACGCCCAAATCTGGTGTCGTTGTCAAAATACAAAACACTACTAAATTAAACAAAAATGATGTTGCTAAGTAAAAATATTCTTCTATTAATTTATTTAGTCTGACTCATTTATATTGGCAATTCAAACATATATTATACATTTTAAAGTAGAAGACTTTAAAATGATATTGCCAATATTTATGAGTTGCGTTCCTGGGACGACTTTACTGAAAGATAGTTCATTCGATTACATGAAATCAATCCCAACTCAAGAATATCCGTCACAAAAAAATCATATTATGTGATCTGTCTTTAAAAAGACAACCAAATGCAACGATGACAGTAAAATTCTCGGATATTCTTGAGTTGGGATTGATTTCATGTAATCGAATGAACTATCTTTCAGTAAAGTCGTCCAAGGAACGCAACTCATAAATATTGACAATATCACTTCTACTTTAAAATGTATAATATATGTCTGAATTGCCAATATAAATGAGTCAGACCAAATAAATTATTAGAAGAATTGTTTTACTTAGCAACAACATTTTTGTTTAATTTAGTAGTATTTTGTATTTTGACAACGACACCCGATTTGGGCGTCGAAACGTTAATAAAATTTTTTTTCAAATTAATTGTGGCTTATTTCCCATCTAAATAGTTAATCATAAACATGCCACAAGGAAATCGCTTCAGAACAACATTAGTTAAAATTATTAACTAAAAATTTGTCACTCAACTTTTTTAAGTAAACATGAAACTAACGAAATCTGACGACAAAATGTTTAAAAATTAACAACTCCTCTTTTCATTGGCTTAAACATCTCGGACAAATCTCATTGTTATTGAAATACTTTAGAGATAATACAGTAAAATTTTCGAAAGGAAATATTTACAGCAACCAAAGATACAGCGAGTAAAGTTGAAAAATCATCTAAATTTATTTTTCGCATTTTTGCATAAAATTTGCTTTTTGAACATGTTCCACCAATTTTAGATAAAAATAAACTTCATATTCGGATTCAGCGACCTCGAAAACATAAAGACTTAAGTCCGTATACAGTATACGTCATTTTCGGGGTTGCTGCCGCTCGCCTATTATGCCTATTATATCGATACACGATACGATACTTCATTGGCATAATATAACCAATACAATAGCCAATACTTAAAAAGCATCGATATTGTATCGCATCGTATCGCTCTAATTTGTATCTTGTTGGATGACAATTTTTGTTAGCGTTAGTTATTGGTACCGTTTGGTAGACCCTGTTTAGATAAATAAAATTTGTAATACCTACGTGACATGACTCTTTACCGTTTTTTTTTCAAAACACGTTATCTGTACATGACCTACAAGCTATGCATCCCCTTTCTTTTTCCTTATTATCCTTTCATACAAATGACAGACTTTATAATGGGTAACCAAATGCTTAACAATTTAATCATAAAGATGTATATTTCTTCTATTTCTATAATCTAATTATTTTTTGTTTTTTTTGCAGGTAAGTTGAAACTTCGTTTCCAGTAAAAGAGTGAGTAAGTTTTTAAAATATATCAGCGCGCCCACAAAAGTAACTAAAACGGTCGCAAGTAGATACAGTGGGTGATCATATTATTAGAGCCACCTCAGAAAATTTTACTTTGTGTTTAATGGTATGTAAGTTTTTTCATTATACATTCCACAGTTGCCTTTGTAACTTTAGAAATTGATGCTATTTCTCTGTTGGCGTGATTAGTGTTGAAAAATAAAATTTTTGTTTCTGATATTTTCCTTGTTGAGATGTCGTTGGCTCTCTCCATGATGGCTTTCTGGTACCACTGGTGTAACGAACATGCAATGAAACAGTATAGGACTGTCAGAATATCACTATAAAAAATAGAGAGCAATGGAAACTCTTAAAGTTTATTATAACTCCAAACACCCAGAATACAAAATAATATGCACACGAGTTGCAAGCTAGGCTGGAGAGCACTGACAAACAATGGCATTTGAGTCACGCATTGTCACGCCCGCTGTGTTGCCACTATTGACAGACTATTTATTGCACTTTCATAAAGTGTTACAAAATTATCAAATGAAAACAAATGCATTAATGTTATACAGCTCAATTATATATCCTTTTTGTAAAAAAATGAATTTGACTAGGTGGCTCTAATAATTTGATCACCAACTGTATATTTTATTTATATTTTAATAGTATTGATCGTATTTTAAATATCGTACAGTGTTAACAAAAGCTCCACTAAAAAGAAACACAAATCTGTATAAAATTTTACCCGATCCTTGTCAAAAACGTAATCTTCCGAAAAAATGATCCCATTAGAGCTACTTATAAACCGTTTATCGATTTTTCTTCCGTATCATTAATATTTTTTATTCCTCGATTCAATCGGAATAATCATCGGATTTCGTTAAACCGTTTCTTTTCCTCGCATCTCACGAAATGGCTATCACTCCACGATTAGCGCAGAGGCATCGCATCTCACATCAGCCCGCATCTTCTTTCGGTTCTTTTAACTTAAAAGGCTGCCGATCATCCATCACCGATCGCTTGGAAAAGAAGCCGAATATTTGTATGGTCGCTGAATACAAGCATATCAGATTATGTCTACCTCTGCTGGATGAGTAATATCTTAAGAATATTAAAGGGATGTTTTTCATTTTACTTGCATTGTATAGACCTGCATTAAATAAATATTAAAGTACTAAATGAAAATGTGGGCAGTGTCAGAAAAAACGACTTTGTCGTTTATGCAAACACAATAACAACTAAACACAATCACAATAGCTGTGTCTCAAGTAACGAGCGAAAAAGATTGCGACTTTAAAAGTTAAAAACTTCTGATGTAACAAATAAATATCATCTAGGACAGCGGTTGCAACATTTTAGCAGTTGGAAAAAAGGACACTTATTTACATTTTTTTAATATGTATTGATAAATCTTAAAATTCCGAATATAAAATTACTATTTTATTTAGGAATAAGCCACAATTTTAGTTTGAAATTAAGTTTATTTGACGTTTCGATTTCCACTTCGGAAATCGTTATCAAAAATCCAAAACATTAATAAATTAAACAAATGTTGTTTTTGTTGTTTGGTAAAAAATTCTTCTAATAATATAAGTTTACCTGATTCATTCATATTGAGAATTCAGACATATATTATACATTTTCAAGTATAATAAACCGGATAACATAATATGTACCAACAGAATCAGAGGTTGGCGTTAGTTTTTAGAGTAAACTAATACTAAATACTTATGCCGGGATAGTATCATGAGGTTTTATCATTATTAACTCATGATTTGATCATTTTATTTAGTGCTCCTACAGCTTTACTTCCTTTATATATAGTTCAGCTCAACAGGCCCCAGGACCCAAGGCTTCCTTTAGTAATTATTTTTCTATGCATCAGATTCGGCTCTATTCTGAGCAGAATCTAATAATTTTATTATAGTAGGGGAGGAAAGTATGCTAAATTTGCAGTAACTCGAGCGCTTTGGGGACCTATTGGGTTGTGATTATTAGGTCCTAAAACCAAAAAAAGTTAAGTAAAATTTTCCATTTTAGAGCGAACTTTCCATATTTTAATTTAATTTTCCATTTCCAACAATCGATTTTTTTTATTATAGCGCCATCTATCCATAATTCGAAAAAATGTTTCGAATAAAAGTTGCTTATTTTTACGTAAAGAATCCAAATCTGCAATAAAAATTTGGGGCTCCTATTTAAGATTTTAAAGTAACCCACCACCCCACCTCCGCGGGGGTCGTGTTTGGTACCATTCGATATATTTTTCAAAAATATTGAATAAGTTTATTTTACAGTTATTCGATCTGATGTTTATTTTACGAAATATCGCGGGATTTGTATTTAAAATTTTAAATTTACCCCCCGCCCCTCTCCGTGGGGGTCATATTTGGTATCATTCGATAGATTTTTGAAAAATATTGAAAACGTATTTTTTAGTTTTTTGATATGATGTTCATTTCGCGAAATATTCGCTTTTTTTTTTGTGAAACTTTTTGACCCTCCCATTTCCTTACGCCCCGCTCAATTCGTCAGATTTTTGAAATATACACTCTTTTGCATGTACTTAACTTACCTTATCTTAATCTGACAATTTCGAGTATTTTTAAGGATAGATGTTTTTTTCGGGCCCCCCTTAACGAACGCCCCTGTGTTAAGAGCCAATATATTATGGTAGAGGTACATCTGCAGGGTACCAGGTTTCTCCTCATATGATAATCTGACGCGCCCGAGTAACTGCAAAAATCCCCGCTTGGGCTCCCCTACCATTATGATCTAACAATTTTGTTATGAACACTCAACAATATTTGAGTTAATTATAACTATCTATAGTTTTTAAACCAAGAGGAGTACCTAATTCAAATTTTTCGCGCCGTAAAGCTTGTTTCTAATTGTTACAATCTCAGGCAAGTTTACTCCACTATTAGAAAAATTTTGACACTAATGACATTTATAAAATTTTGACACTATTGGCATTTCATAGCTTAATTAAGTTATATCAGCGATTTTTTGTATTTTCTGCGTTATTCCTTTAATTTTTAGATTTTTATTCTATTTTTATATAAAAAAACAGTTGTTTTTAGAACTCTTTAGCGGCGTATTAGTATAATAATATATTTATAATATTTATGGATGAAAGGCCGATATGATCAACCAAAAAAGAAGATGTATTTGGTAATATTTCTAGTGACTTTCTTGGGTGTGAACCTGTCTTTTTAGTATACTCCTGTTGGTTTAAAAACAAAATTTAGTTATAATTTACAATTGATACACACCATTTTTCCAGATATCCCGAGGACGTTGACAACTTTGTATATTATATTACACATTTTTTGTTCCCTACGGTTTTCAATTATTTTAAAATATGAACCTATCATTCTTGATAATTTCATCTTTCCATCCAAAAATCAATTTTGTCGACCCGAAACGATCAAAAATTCCATTTACTGAGGAACTATTTTTTATATCCTGTCAACAGGTAGAAATGAAAAACGATACTTGCTCCTGGACACCCTGCTGGTCCTGTCATGTCAGATATATTTATTAATAAGTATTTAGTTACGAGGGTTTGTTTTTTGTGTACACAAGAAAGAGGCGGCAGATTTTACCTGTGAGATACGTGGGTGCCAGGTTGTTGGTTTTTGTTTTTGAAAATTAATTGGAAACTAATCTTAAAGGCGATGTTTAACTTACGAAGTTCGGAGGAAGGTTCTTTTCTCTATCTGCAAACAAAATTTCGATAACTGAATATCATGAGTGAAAACGATATAATCTATAATATAAAAAACAAATAAAGAATGGATTCTATAAAATCAAAAATGACTTACAAAAACGCAGATTTAGGATACATATATAAAAATTATAGAAGACTTTTGTATAGGGCAAGAATATGAAGTACTGAAATTATCACGGGAATTGGTTTCGGGCTTAAACATCCTGATACCAACAAAATAAATAACAATATAAAAATAAAGCATCATCGTGGGACAAAGGTTATTATAGATTTAGAAAAAAATGCACGAAGAAGCACAATAGAAAACATGAATGCGACTATCTGCAGGCTACCAGCATTGTTGTGAAAGATAGACCCACTAACAGCATCAGCTATATACTGCCCGCCAAAGCACATTAACAAAAGCGAGCACAGAATATTTCTTTAAAACAGTAGGAAATAGGTTTATAGCAGGAAGAGATTTTATTTTAAGCATACCATCTGGAGATCCAGAATTATTACCACAAAAGGCAGAGAACTTCTTAAAGCTATAAACTCGACAAATGCACATTACCTCACCACAAGTCAATCAACTTACTGGCCTACCGACAACGCAAAAATACCTCGACGCTATTTGGCATTGCGATTACATTTTTTTATGGAAGGCTGCCATTTTATGTTGTGTAGAATGGGATAAGAACCTAAAGAAAAAGCACATACAGTAGTGTATACAAACTAACATGTGGTAACTGCCTAAAAACTTACATCGGTCAAGCTGGTAGAACCTTTAATAAACTTATAGCAGAATACAAAAGGCCTTTTAATAATAGAAAAATAGATTCTAGGTACGCCCTTCACCTTCTAGAAAATAACCATTCTTTTAGTGGCCAATTTCAAATTCTTTAAAATAAAGGACTTAACATACTCTTAAAGTTGACTATAAAAGTAAAATCGTTAATATTAAGATACTTACAAGAATCACTATCAGTTAACCGTTGTTATGACACCTATAAAAACCAACTCCAAAATTTCTCAGCATGATAAACACACTTCTATAAAGATAGATTAAAAAAATTAGCAAACATTTTGCACTAAATATATTTTACATTGTACTTTTTTTTGTTTGCATTTACATTTGTTTACACAAAATGAATGCCAAGAGATTAACGACTTCGGATTCATCATTCCATGGAACCTATAGCAGAAAATATTGCAGATTTTGAAAAATATTCGAATAAAAGTTTACAATAGCGACAGTGGGATCTTGTTAACTAAAACCATATACAAAACCATAAATTAAAAATACTGAAAGGAACCGCACGGAATGGGTGTGTCCTGTCTTCCTTTATCTTTACCAATTAGTAGCTTTACCAGACTTGTAAGGAATTTGTAGATTATACAGTCGGTTCAGAAATCAATAGCCAAGTAAATAAAAACTCAATGAAGATGGTAAATAATAATCAACATAAACATGAAGTTGACGTACCTAAATTATTAGATTAGAGCTGACAGTTGTTGTTTTATGTATTTTTAACAGCTCTACAATAAAGATGGTTTTTAATGAAAAAGAGCTAATTACTATTTTAATGATGGGGGATTACAGCGATAGAAAAATACCTTATAGTAAAGTAGTCAACTCGTTCAACGGTACTTCCCCAAACCATTCTCCTATCCATAAGGTGACAATACAAAAAAACTGTAAAGCGCTTTGAGGAAACTGAAAGAGTAAAAGACGGCATTCGAAAAAGTAGACCAAAAACTGTTATATATTACAATAAAATTTTAGATTGAATGTAGAGTTTTGTTGAAGATCCACATACATCATCACGCAAAGCTGCACAAATACATGATGTAGGTCATTCTTCAGTCTTGCGTGTAATGAGGTAGTGATAAATAAAATTGTAACTGAGATAACTTCGTGTCGGTTCGCTAAACTCAGACACAACTGGCTAGTGATTTTATTCTGTAATGTTTTTGTTTTTTGTCAATTTTGCCAAAATTGGCAAAATTACTAACTATTTAGTAATTATTAACTATTTAGGCCCGGTTTTTCAGTGAGCGGTTAAAATTTTGGTTAGCTACCCTAGTTTAAATTTTAACCAATATTTTAACCCTTATATCGTTTTTCAGTGCTTTAAACCAAGATGTGCAATTCTATAGATTTTTGACAGAAAAATAAACAAAATAGAATTTCATAACCTATTTTATAAATAACAAATAACATAACATTACAAAAATGATTAATGCATTCAAGTTCCGATTCTTCATCTGATGATGAAGATATAATCAAGAATATAATAATACATAATACAATATTTCCCGCGATAACACAAAAGTCATAATTTAACTAACCTCTTCTGTCAGCAAATATAGATAAACGTCTGTCGGAAAATTCGAAGTTAAACCACCTATGATAGCGAGTATCGGTTAAAATCTTGGTCAACTTAAACGGGTTTAAGCGATAACCTAGTATTGAAAAACTGATTAACCATAAAAATTTCGGTGACCGAAAAATCTGGGTTAACCCAGCATTGAAAAACCGGCCCTTAGTAATTATTTTTTTCCAATTTTACCAAATTAGCAAAATTACTTACTAAAATCACTAGCCAGTTGTGTCTGAGTTTAGCGAACCGACAATAACAAGGTATGTTTTTCCGAGGAAGTCATAGTTATACTGTTTGGGAATGCCAATCGCCAAAATGTAATGTATTGGAGTGAGGTAAATCCACATTGTATACGAGAAAACCATACCCAAAGAGCACAAAAGCTGAAGGTATGATCGGGTACTAAGTTAATTGGGCCGTTTTTTGTAGATGAAAATTTAAGATGTTCATGAATACATAAATAGACCAGGACTAATCTGTAAAAAAACGTGTATTTTTGGATGTGAGAGGTGGCATTCGGATTTTTGCAGATAAAGTTAGGTGACACCTTCAGTAATAATAATTGACTTATGTTCCTTCTCAAATATGCCCGGAACATTAATAAAAAAATTAAAATATTTAAAAATTTCGAAAAACATCGATTTTTTTCTGCTTTCTTTGCTTATAACTTTAAAACGGTTCGTTTTGGAACAAAGTCGTACAGAAGTAAAATAAAGATAATTGAATTTTGTATGATATACGACTGGTCAAAAATGTCTTAAGGTATTACTTTTTCTGCAATATAGCAATAAATACAAAATAAGGGGGCAAAATACGCCTGTTGTTATTCAATGTTTCTTAACCACTTTGGTGGCACTTAGAACCATAGTAATTCGCTTAGAAAATTCTTATAACTTACTTAAATGGTCTACCAAATTTCATTAAAATCGACCTAATAGATTTTGCATAATAAATTTGCAATGTAAATGTTTTTAAAAAAGTTCAATTTTTTTAAAATCTTTCTGAACCGAAAGTAGTAGACCATTTAGAAGTTGGCTAATTTTTTACATATAAAAAAGTGCTCTACCTATCTAATACACTTTTATAATACAGAATTAAAATCGGATTATTTAAGGGGCCTCAGCAATGTTTTAAAATTATAAACAATTTTTGGCTTATAAACAAATAGCTTTGTTTAATAATAAAAAAATTAATTTTTAGCAATGCAAATAATTAAAACCGGTATAATTTGACTTAAACTTTCAAATGCTGTCAGCAGAATTGCTATTTTATTTTTTAATCAAAAGTTATTCTCGTATATAATATCACAAGAGAGAAAATTTTGCCGGCAATATTTTCGACTGGTATGAAAGTTTGTTGCCTGGAAATTTTTGCGAATTAAATTCATCAATGACTTAAATCACGAGACGTCAGTCGAGTGATTTTGTCAAAATTTCATAAGCGAAGATTACCAAAAGGCAACGAACTTGAATGAAACCAGGAGAAAATTTTGCCGGTAAATAATTTTCTCTCGAATGATATTCGACAAGACTATTTCACGAGACAATTAATGCACCATATCAACGAAATATAATCTTTATTTATTTGTTATTACCAGACACTTTCGTGACGGATCTGTCATAATTTTGTCGCTGAGAAATCACGTCGCTAAGGAGTTTTGCCAGTAGGAAACGATGCGTTGGTATGACGTTTTATCAGTTAAAAACAGTCTAGTGAAATAGTCGTTCAAAAATTGCAAATTTTCGATTTTTTGAATGTTCCACCGCGTTTATCTGGAAAACTATGCATCCTACGACAAAACTTGTAAGAACATTTTTTGCTTAGAATTACCCAAGAAATAAAAAAAAATGTTTTATTTTGCGAAAAATCGATGTTATGTAATTCCTCAAGTTCTTTGTTTATAACAATCTTATCTGACATCCGGATCAACTGTTACCCAAAAAATTCGTGTTCTACGGGACAAAATACATAAAAAAACTTGGGTAAGTCCATCTAAATAAAGGAGCCCGTAGCACCTCCTCCTGGACACAGCACTAATTTGTTTATATTGTTTATAACTTTAAATTCCAAAAAATTGTTTATAACTTTAAAACATTGGTGAGGCTGCTTAAATAATCCGATTTTAATTCTGTAAAGTGCATTAGATAGGTGGAGTGCTTTTTTATATGTAAAAAAATTGACAAATCTTTGTATGTTCTCTTAGTTTTTGTTGTGCAAGATTTTAAAAAATTTTAATTTTTTAAAAAAAGTTTAGATTGCAAAATTATTATGCAAAATCTAATGACTCAATTTTAATGAAATTTGGTGGACGGTTTTAGCACATTACAAAAATTTTCTAAGCGAATTAGGAAGGTTCCAAGTGTAACCTAAGTGATGGAAAAACATTGAATAAGAACAGGCTTGATTTGCCCCCTTATTTTATATTTATGGCTATTTTGCAGCAAGGATGTTAAATTAAGACATTTTTAACCAATCGTATCTGATAGAAAATTTAATTATCTTTGTTTTATTCCTACATATACGACTTTGTTCCAAAATGAATCGTTTTAAAGTTATAAGCAAAGAAAGTAGAGAAAAAACGAAATTTTTTGAATTTTTTAAATATTTTATTTTTTTTATTAATGTTCCGGGCATATTTGAGAAGGAGCATAAGTCAATTATTATTAACGAAGTTATCACCTAACTTTATCCGCAAAAATCCGAATACCACCTCTCACATGCACCTAAAAACAGATCCTTCCTGGTCTAAAAATCTAAAGTATTGTGTACGGTTGACTTGTTATTAAAATCATCATCAACGATGATGATTTTAGCAAATCTTCGTGAGTTTTTGCCGCGTTTACTATTGCCTTACATGTTTGTCGGTCCAGTGGCGCACCTAGAATTTTCCTCTGGGGGGGTTTGGTTTCCTCTGGAGGGAGGGGGTTGGCTTACTCTGGGGGGGTTTGGCTTGGGTACAGAAATTTTTTTGTATAGTTTGTTAAAGACAAGTTACATTTTCCTACTATCCTTTATGTGCCCTGGGAGGGGTTTTAACCCCCAAAACCCCCCCTGGGTGCGCCACTGTGTCGGTCCTGTGCCACTAATTCCCATTTTCTCCAGATCTTCTTTGACTCAGTAGTAGATAGACCAAACGACTTCCAAGAAGTAAGAAGCAAAAAGAGAAAGATATTACCAAATAGCCCAAAAGAAACAAGAAAACGCCCAAATCATGAAATCAAAACCCAAAACCGTTTTGAAAAGCTAACATCTATAACGTCTACAGAAAAAAAAAACGAAACTAGTAATGATATTACCCCTCAAGAAAACAAGGAGAAAGTACCACCATTTATTCTCCACTACGTTGAAAAAATACCTCCATTAATCAAAATATTAAATAATACAATAGCGCAAAAAGACTACTATTACGAAGTACTTAAAGGAAATAAAATAAAATTACAGGTAAAGTCGTTAGAAAACTACAAAAAAGTCAAAAAAGTACTGGATGACAATAAAGTAATACGACGCACATATACATTAGAAAAAAACAAGAAATTCAGAGTGGTACTACGTAACCTGCACCATACCACTGATCATAATGAAATAAAAACTGCATTACAGGAAAAACGACACACGGTGCACAGTATAAACAGCGGATACTTAAAACACCAGCAAGGTTCCCCAAAAAATCTTTTCTTCATTGATCTTGAAAAGAAGGAAAATAATAATGAGATATTTAATATCACCTTACTGTTAAATGCAGTAATAAAATTCGAGGAACCCAAGAAAAAATCCAAACTGGTACAATGCATGAGATGTTGCTGCTATGGACACACTAAAAGCAACTGCACACGTCCAATGAGATGCTACAAATGCGCTGGAAAGCACGACTACAAAACATGTGAAAAGAAAAAAGAGGATGGTAGAGATCCAAAATGCACATTATGCAGTGGAAACCATCCTGCCACTGCAAAAATCTGCAAAGTATACCAAGAAATAATCAAAAGACGTTTCCCAAATGAAAACATAGTACCAGTAGCATTACAAACACAACGACAACAACAACAACAAAAGAAACAGCTTATGCCTGTTACCCAATCACACCAAACGATCCCGCAACAAACAAATCCACAGATCCCACAACAACCTACTCCACAAAATGTACAAGCTGCACCAACACCCCAACAACAATACAGGCCAACATATGCGCAAGTTGCCAGTGACAATAATATATTATCCATTCTTCAAAATACAATTACAAACCAACAACAAATAATGAACCAAATGGCAGCAGAAATAAAATCACTTAGAGAACAACTCACACAACTAACAAATCTCTTAATTAGAAATGGCCCAACTGTATAAAATTGCCCTTTGGAATGCAAACGGCCTTGCCAAACACAAACAAGAAGTAGAAGTATTTCTTGCGCACAACGACATTGACATTCTTCTAATATCAGAATCCCACATCCACACATCCAGAAGCTGACAGGATAGCCAGAGGAGGAACGGCAGTGCTCATTAGACACCAAATTAAACACTATGAGTTACCTAAATTCAGTAAAAACTTTCTACAGGCAACCAGTATCGTAATTGAAGATTGGCTAGGTCCATTAACAGTATCAGCGGCATACTTCCCACCAAATTACCCACCAAATAAACAAGAGATGGAAGAATACTTCTTGTCTTTAGGTCACAGGTTCCTAGCAGGAGGTGATTACAATGCGAAAAACATAGCATGGGGCTCAAGACTAACAGCGCCAGGTAGAGGTAGAGTACTATATAACATCATCCAAGAACTGCAATTGAGTTACCTATCCACAAATACTCCAACGTACTGGCCTAAGGATCCAGCTAAAATACCAGACCTACTTGATTTCTTCATAGTTAAAGGCATAGGAGCTGGTTATCTAAATGTAGAATCAAATCTAGACCTTTATTCTGATCACACACCACTAATAGCACAAGTTAGTGCCACAATTATAGAAAAAGAACTTCCTGTAATGCTGTTCAACAAGAATACCAATTGGGAACAATATAGAAACCAAATTAATGCAGAAATTGACTTAAAAATATCATTAAAAACAAAAACAGAAATTGAAACTGCAGTAAATCAATTAACAAACATCATCCACACTGCTGCGAAAAATGCAACACCAGAAATATCAAATCACAAAAAAAAAACAACACTGCCCAGTAATAATAAAAAAGAAAATAGCTGAAAAAAGAAAACTCCGAAGGATTTGGCAGCGCAATAGATACCCGACAAACAGGATAAATTATGACAAAGCTTCTAGAGAATTGAAAGAGCTTATTAACAACATAAAGAATGCATCATTTAACGAATACTTAGAAAATCTGACAAGTACAGAAGATACAGACTATTCGTTATGGAAAGCGGTTAAGAACTTAAAAAGACAAAATGAACAAATTCCTCCGATTCGTAAAAGAGACCGAACATGGGCACGCACTGACGAGGAAAAAGCAAATACCTTCCGAGAATATCTGGAGGAAGTCTTCCAACCTCTTCCATCGCAAAATACGCCTGAAATAGAAGCTAAAATCAAAGAAACTCTTGAAGCTCCATATCAAATGTCCCAAATTCCAAAACTCTTCAAGGTCAAAGAGGTACATGAGACAATAAGAAGAAACTTAAATCCAGATAAGGCTCCAGGGTTTGATCTGATCAAAGGCCGTCTTATTAAAGAACTCCCAAGAAAAGGGATTGTGCTAGTAACAACAATATTCAACGCGGTGCTACGATTAGGACACTTCCCTGTCCAATGGAAAGTTGCCGAGCTTATACTTATTCCAAAACCTGGAAAACCAATAAATGAAGTAACATCATACAGACCAATTAGCCTGCTGCCAGTTCTTGGTAAACTCCTAGAAAAGCTACTCATAACCCGACTGACTCCCATAATAGAAGAAAACCACCTGATTCCTGAACACCAATTCGGATTCAGAAAGGATCATAGCATAATTGAACAGATCCACAGAGTAGTGGACGAAATAAATGAAGCATTTGAGCAAAAAAGTTACTGCACGACTGCTTTCTTAGATGTGAGTCAAGCTTTTGATAAGGTTTGGCATAATGGACTACTATTTAAATTAAAAAAATCACTCCCCCACACACTGTACATTATTATGGAATCCTACCTAAAAGAAAGATATTTTACTGTAAGGTATGGACAGACAACATCAGAAATCACATTGATAAAGGCAGGGGTACCACAGGGCAGTGTTCTTGGTCCACTTCTCTATCTTATGTACACAGCTGATCTTCCAGTAAGCAACCGAACAATCACAGCTTCCTTTGCAGATGATAAAGCGATAATGGTCAAACACAAAGACCCAGTCATAGCCGCAAGAATTCTCCAACAACATCTAGTGAAAATACAGGACTGGACAAGAAACTGGAGAATCAAAGTCAATGAAGTAAAATCAGTGCAGGTTACATTTACCAAATGCAGAGGTACAGTGCCACCTGTTACACTAAATGGACAAGATCTGCCTCAATCTGACAGCGTTAAGTATTTAGGGATGCACTTGGATAAAGTACTGATCTGGAGAAAGCACATTTTTAACAAACGAAAACAACTTGGCTTAAAACTCAGCAAATACTACTGGCTATTGGGAAGACAGTCAAAGCTTAGTTTAAAAAACAAATTATTGGTGTATAAAGTAGCCTTAAAACCAATATGGACATATGGTGTACAACTATGGGGTACGGCTGCAAACTCAAACATAGAGATATTGGAACGCTTTCAGTCGAAGGTACTACGGACGATAACAAATGCACCTTGGTTTATACCTAACAGAGAAATCAGAGACGATCTTCAAGTAGCCACAGTAAAGGAGACAGTGAGTGAATACAGCAGCCGCTATTTGGTAAAATTAGAAAACCACCCTAATAATCTTGCACTAAACCTGCTGGATAATAGTGAGCAGACTCGGAGACTGAGGAGGCACAAACCACTGGAGCTACCACATAGGTTCTAAGCAGCAGTGAAGTGAAGTGTCGTGCAGTGCAGTGCAGTGAACTACTTACCCTTTCAGGGCACAGTTCAATAATTTAAGAGGCTAGTGGAGTCTTTGTTATCATTGGATAACAAATCCAAATTTATACTTACACCCCTTTGAACAAACAACTAACATGCTTATAATTTTTTTGTTTATTGATTGCATGTAGTGAATAACCTATAATAAAAAAAAAAAAACTTTATCCGCAAAAATCCGAATACCACCTCTCACATGCACCTAAAAACAGATCCTTCCTGGTCTAAAAATCTAAAGTATTGTGTACGGTTGACTTGTTATTAAAATCATCATCAACGATGATGATTTTAGCAAATCTTCGTGAGTTTTTGCCGCGTTTACTATTGCCTTACATGTTTGTCGGTCCAGTGGCGCACCTAGAATTTTCCTCTTGGGGGTTTGGTTTCCTTTGGAGGGGGGGTTGGCTTACTCTGGGGGGGTTTGGCTTGGGTACAGAAATTTTTTTGTATAGTTTGTTAAAAACAAGTTACATTTTCCTACTATCCTTTATGTGCCCTGGGAGGGGTTTTAACCCCCAAAACCCCCCCTGGGTGCGCCACTGTATCGGTCCTGTGCCACTAATTCCCATTTTCTCCAGATCTTCTTTGACTGCATCTTTCCACTTAGTTAGTGTCCATGTTTCGCCTTCATACGCGACTGCTTGTCCTATTATGGTCTTGTATATATCTGGATTTTTGCACCTCATGAAATAAGTTTTGACTTCATTGGATATGGCATTGCAAAGAAAGATCTGTTTCCTGTCATTATTTGTGTTTCAACTTCTCGCTCTATTTTGTTGTCATTTGTGATGGTTGCTCCTAGATATTTAAGTTCTTTAACCACTTCAAAGTTATGATCGTTTAGTAATGTTTTGTCTTATTCGCTGTCGTTCTTGTTTTGAGACGACCGTGTATTTTGTTTTGTCTTCATTTATTTTTAGACAGATGTTTATTGCAGCTTCTTCAAAACTAGGTACTAAAATGGAGATTTCAATAAAGGTACAATATACAGGATGTTGTGTTTAAGAAACCAAAGTGACTAATGATATCAGAAAAATGGTAATTCTGGCAACGTTACAACCATCAAATTTCATATCTTCATATTGAAAACAGATTATAATTTATTAATATTTAATATAAGATGGTGGTTTTCATTTTAGTATTAGGGGAATGTCTCAGCATATAGTTAATCAATGTCGGAGAACCTGAGATGTTATTTGACAACGCACATTGTTAACGTGCTCAAAATAATAGGCTGAGATGTCCATCATGTCAATTTCGTAGAAACAGATCCCCGTGGAGATATGGTTTACAACCCTTCTGCATAGCACAGAAGCATGCAGCAACAACCCTTAATTTGACACACCCCCGAGCGGCCATCAATCGGTGCATTTAAAACCCTTTCTCTGGACGCTCAATCCTGACACCTCATCGCTCTGCGTTCCATTAATATAAATCCTAGATAAATATTGTCTGGTTGATAGATACCTACGACACAATAGTGGAGAGTATTCGTTAGTATTATAACGGGTGAATCACAAACTGGGGCAAAATTATTTTGTTGAAAGTAAAAATGCAGAAAATATTAATTAAAGATTGGCAAAAATATTTAGGGTGTCTGCGTAACTTGGGACCATATGGGAAACTTCTTTAATATCAATTTTACGAAAAAAGGTCATTCTTTATAAAGTGCTCTGCATAGTCTAAAACCTAGGATGCAATCATCAGATATCAAATTTTGTCAACAGTATACGAGGTATGTCAAAAAATATGAATTTCGCTCAAGAGCAAACCACTTTTATATTTCAAAATATCAAAAAATTTTATAATGAAAAGTTATTTGTAATTAAAAACCATATTCAAATATGCAATAACAGCCTTCTACTTAAAAAAAAAATTCTGAAATTTTCCTAAATTACCGATTTCGAACATCATTTTTATTTATTAGACATGTAATAACTCTTTTATTAATAATTTTAGGAAAAAAACTTATTCTTCATAAAAATCTGTGAATGGTCTAAACCTCAAGATGCAATCATCAGTTATCCAAGTTTGTTAATTTTATACGAGGTGTGTCACGAGGTTTGTGAATTTCTAAATTCTTTCTAAATTCATATTATTTGACACACCTCGTATAAAATTAACAAACTTGGATAACTGATGGTTGCATCTTGAGGTTTAGACCATGTACAGATTTTTATGAAGAATAACTTTTTTTCCTAAAATTATTAATAAAAGAGTTATTACATGTCTAATAAATAAAAATGATGTTCGGAATCGGTAATTTAGGAAACGTTCAGAAATTTTTTTTTTCAGGTAGAAGGCTGTTATTGCATATTTGAATATGGTTTTTAATTACAAATAACTTTTCATTATAAAATTTTTTGATATTTTGAAATATAAAAGTGGTTTGCTCTTGAGCGAAATTCATATTTTTTGACATACCTCGTATACTGTTGACAAAATTTGATATCTGATGATTGCATCCTAGGTTTTAGACTATGCAAAGCACTTTATAAAGAATGACTTTTTTTCGTAAAATTGATATTAAAGAAGTTTCCCATATGGTCCCAAGTTACGCAGACACCCTGTATATGTTTTGTGTTATGTATTAGGATTTTTTAGATACTCATCATTAAGAACATGTTTTTAGTATGTTTTGAAGAAGCATAAGAACGGAGAGCTTCTTGCAGTTTGAGTATCCAAATAACTTGTTTACAATAAAATTTGTTTATCTACAAGTCAGTAAGTTAACTGATGGAAAAATACAGAAATAAAGAGACCAACGCTCATATTGATCTTGAGAAACCAAATGATAGAGTTCCTCGAGAGATTCTGTGGTGGGCACTCAATAAGAAAGGAGTCCCTGGCGAATATGTAAAAATTGTGAGAGATATGTATGAGGGAGTAACAACTAGTGTTAGGACAGGTGTGGGAGAGACTGATAAATTTCAGGTGAAAGTAGAATTGCACCAAGGCTCGGTGCTTAGTCCTTATTTATTATCATTAGTTTTGGACCAGATAACAGTGAAACTACAGGGTAGCATTCCATGGTGCCTAATGTATGCTGATGATGTAGTGTTAATAGGAAATAGTAAAAGAGACTTAGAACAAAAACTGGAACAGTGGAGACAAGCTGTGGAGGAAAAAGGTTTAAAACTTAGTAGGACAAAAACAGAGTATTTGGAATATTCATTTAATGATGGAGTTACTACAAATAAAATGGTATCTTTGGATGGTGAACTGATTGTAAAAAGCAATAGTTTTAAGTACCTAGGATCGGTATTACAGAGTAGGAGAAATAGATGGAGATGCATGCAGTAGAATTAGGGCTGGATGGATGAAGTGAAAAGAAGCGAGTGGTGTGTTGTGTGACAGAAAAATTCCAATGAAGCTGAAGGGAAAATTCTATAAAACAGCCAGCCATAAGACCGGCTATGATGTACGGAGATAAATGTTGGGCAGTGAAAAAGAAAGAGGAACAACGAATGCATGTGGCGGAAATGAGAATGCTTAGATGGACGACTGGAGTGACAAAGGAGGATAAAATTAGAAATGAGTATATTAGTGGAAGTCTACGTGTGGCACCAATTGATGCCAAAATGAGAGAGCATAGGTTAAGATGGTTTGGTCATGTTCAACGTCGAGACGTTAATCACCCAATACGAAGAATAGCTGAAGTGCAGATTCCTGGAAGAAGTAGGAGAGGAAGACCAAAGAAGACCTGCGGGAGACGATAAGGCAGGACATGTTGGTAAAGGGGATTAACATTGATATGACCCAAGATACAATTATGTGGAGAAATGCAATTAGGGAAGCCGACCCCGCATAGGGATAAGGCAAAGAGAATAATGATGATCTACAAGTCAGTATAGTTGCATCATAAATATATCATCGGCATCGTGCACTCTGCATCGGCAGAGTGCACGGTCTGGTGCGGAATGCTTCCCATCTTTCGTCATCTTTCGCAGATCATGTGGCCGTCGTGAAAGTCTTCCTCTGTTTCGTTTATCTGTTCTTGATCTCCATTCCATCCTTCACCTTTACCACGTGGCCTGCCTATCCCCATTTGAATCTGCCAGCTCCTTCCACAATATACGTGGTTAACTCTGGTTCTGTTTCGTAGGTCTTCGCTTGTGAAGTTGTCTTTTATTGTTGTGCTACTGCTAGTTTTGAAGAATTGTTTTTTGTTAGAAACAGTGTGTCCGCATAGTTGGTCATTTGCCTGTCCATCCATGTGCTATTCTTCTTGAAACCTCACCTGGATAGGGCACTCCTAGCAAAACTATATCATGCGTATAACTTAATTGGTGCAATCTTTCCCCGTCAACATCTATCCCTTTATGATCCCAATCAAGGGCTTCAAAAGCAGGTTCCAAGGAAGTTATAAAAAGCTTTGGTGATAGTGCGGCACCATATCTGACTTCTCTTTGAATTTTTATTTCGTAACTGTTTTAGTGTAACTTTACTACGTTTGTGGCATTTCTATAAATATTAAGTATACTAATCTGGAATAACGGGTATCAATGGGAATTTCATTTAATGGTTCGATTACACCATCTAGTTTTACAGAATTAAACGCTTTGTAGAAATCTATAAACACTTATACCAGAGGACTGTTGTATTCTATGGATTTTTCGATGAGTTGTTTTAACGTTTACAGGTGGTCGTCGGTGTCAATCTCTGGTTTGGTACAGGTATAGTTTTTTGTCCAATCTGGTTGATTTGATTCTTGTGAAGAGTTTGTATATATGGCTTAACAGGCTAATGAGTCGATAATTTCTTCTTTTTTTATGCAGCAGGATTCTTCTTCTTAAGGTGCCGAGACCGCTTGTCGATGTTGCCCAGCATATTAACAATCACTGTCTTATTTACAGCTGCACGAAATAGTTCAGTGCTAGTTTTCCCAAACCATTGGCGTAGGTTTTTAAGCCAAGAAGTTGTACGGCGGCCCACACTTATTTTTCCCATTATTTTACCTTGCATGACAAGGTGAAGTATGTCATATTTTTCTGGGTGACGCATTATATGACCAAAGTATACTAATTTGCGCCTTTTAACCGTGTTCACTACTTCGCAACTTTTATTCAAACGTTGCAAAACTCTTTCGTTTATGACTCTTTCTACCCAACTGATTTTCAGAATACGGCGGTAGACTCACATCTCAAATGCTTCAGGGTCCATGCTTCAACCCCGTAAAGTAGTACTGGTAATGTATAACATCGAACCATTCTTATGTGAAGTTCCAAATTTAGATTATGACTGCACATGATTTTCTTAAACTTCATAAAACTTGTTCTTGCTTTGGCAGCAGGATTGTTATAGCCTTATTCCGTTCAGACGATATCGACTTTTCTCGTAAGTATAAATTAAACAGTTCTTGTTTTGAGCTTCAGAGTACCCGTTCTTGAGGGATTCGATAACTAGTTGATCATATTCTGGTGATTTATTGGCATTCATATTATCCATTGCTAGTCTTATTTAACTAAGCTTCAGAACACCCGGTCTTGGGGGATCCGATAACTAGTCCATCATCTTTTGGTGATTTATTGTCATTCATCTTATCCATTACTAGTCTGATTTCACTAAGCGTTGTCTTTTATTAGTTCAGTAACTTGATTTAATATGTTTTTTTAATTAACTACTATGTTATCAACAACTGTACTATGTTTCGTATAGTTATTGATAGAAACTTCTTCCTCAGTTCTTCCTCAGTCCTGTTGGTTATTATTGCACCCTGTTTGTTTTTGAATATGATTGTTTTACTCTAGTTTTCTCTTTCTCCAGTTTCTAATTTTCTTTGTAGTACCTTCAACCTTTTATTGGCCTGTATCGTTTGTTGGATCTTGAATTTTTTCGTTATTATTATTTTCTTAAATCTTTTCTGATTGTTTTGTATATTTCGTGTTTCATCTTCCTTATTTCTTCTTTACTTGTGTCTATATTCTCCTTTATATTTTTTCTCTATTTCATTAGGGTGTTGGTTTCACGGCTGAATTTCTCTTCGTTCTTTATTGCTTGTATAATTCAGTCATTGAGGTGTCCTTTATTTGATTTTAGTCTCAATGTCTTGTTGGTATATTTTGACATCACTGAGTTGTGTCCATATGCTTATTTTTTTTTCAATAGTCGATGTCTTTTCTAATCTAGGTTACTTTAGTTCGTACCATTCGATGATCACTCATCATCATCATCATCATCATCATCATCATCATCATTATCATTGAACCCGGATCTATCCACTGCTGGATATATGTCTCCCTCAGTATTTTCCATGTATTCCTATTTTGTGCTGTTAAATTTTTATCATCCGTCTTATGTCATCAGACCATCTTGTTGGCGGACGACATTTACACAGATATGCTTCTTGTCTTGGTCTCCAGTGTATTATTCGCTTCGTCCATCTGTTATCCGACATTCTAGCTATGTGCCCCGCCCAGTTGCACTTAAGGGACACAATTCGTTGTATGGCATCTGTTACTCCTGTTCTACGTTTTATTTCCTTGTTTGTAAGCCGATCGCTACGAGAAATGCCTAACATCGAGCATACCGGTGCTCCTGGGTAACACAAATTTTATTTCTAATTTTCTTGGTTACTGTTAAAGTTTCTGCACCACATGTAAGTACTGGCAACACGCACTGATCAAAGACTTTTCTTTTGAGACACATAGGCAGTTCTGACTTAAGGACATAGCTCAGCTTGTCGTATGCCACCTAGTGAGTAGTGAGTCCTATGCGGCGGCTTAGTTCGCACGTTTGATTATCTCTTCCTATGCGTATTTCATACCCTCAGTAGTTACAAAAGGTGGTTTCTTCAATATGCATGCCATTTACTGAAATAATTTCGCTTAACTACGTACGCTTTTGCACGATAATCACTACGTGTATAGAATTTGTTTATATTTTAAACAATTGATCATCATCATTCTCTTTGCCTTATCCCTATGCGGGGTCGGCTTCCCTAATTGCATTTCTCCACACAATTCTGTCTTGGGTCATATCAATGTTAATCCCCTTTACCAACATGTCCTGCCTTATCGCCTCCCCCCAGGTCTTCTTTGGTCTTCCTCTCCTACTCCTTCCAGGAATCTGCACTTCAGCTATTCTTCGTATTGGGTGATTAACGTCTCGACGTTGAACATGACCGAACCATCTTAACCTATGCTCTCTCATTTTGGCATCAATTGGTGCCACACCTAGACTTCCCCTAATATACTCATTTCTAATTTTATCCTTCTTTGTCACTCCACTCATCCATCTAAGCATTCTCATTTCCGCCACATGCATTCGTTGTTCCTCTTTCTTTTTCACTGCCCAACATTCAGTTCCGTACATCATAGCCGGTCTTATGGCTGTTTTATAGAACTTTCCCTTCAGCTTCATTGGAATTTTTCTGTCACACAACACACCACTCGCTTCTTTCCACTTCATCCATCCAGCCCTAATTCTACTGCATGCATATTTTAAACAATTGATATTTTCGTAAATATTCGTAATTAAACTAGGTAAGCGAATAAATATATATTAATTTGGGCTTATGAAAAAATGGCCTATACTGCCAATACTCAGCCAGTAGGGTGGCTTTCTAGTGCGAATCTATTAGTAACAATATTTTTGCACGTTCATTCAAAAAATCAATTTTATTCTACATTTTTAACACTTGATTTATCAAAAGTGCGATATATTGTAAGAATTAGTTAAAAATCTGGCATTTTCGGTCAGTAATTATGCCTATTTATCTTTTAATAGACATAATAATTTTCACGTCACGCAATACAGACGAATTTACATTGAAATCTTCGGATAAGCTGTTCTCACCATTTATAAGAATCGTGCACGAATTAAGTAAAAAGTTGACGAATTTAATAGTAGTGCTACTCTTCAATATAACTAAGTGTTGAAATTGGGATTTCGTGACGAAGATTAACGTTTTGTAGACAGTCAAATTATCTCTGTAATCAACCACCACTTAATATGGTGCCGACTGTTTGACTTAATTTTTTGGCAGGTTGGTAAAAAGTGGTGATTAGCGTTAAATTGTTTGCCATTATACTTACTTACGCTCTTTTTTGGAAATTGCCAAATTACCATTAAATTTTATCATTAAATTTGGAAATTTATATTATTTAGTTACAAAATAAACGCATATATTTATTAAAGTAAAATACGACAATATTGATTAACAGATGTTTCATAACACTGAACCTAAACCCATCAAAGATATTATTTTTTTTTCTGTATTTTATTTGAAATTTAAATACAATAAATACGTCATTTCAAGCATTTGCGGCATAACATTATGAAACGGAAATCGGTCTGAATGCGCAGCAAAGTGGCGGTATCAATGTTTGGTATAAATGTTTAAGTAATGCGAGAAGCCGCTTTAAAAATAAGATATTTTATCATGCCATTAATCATTGTCAATTAGTCATTTTAGAACTTACATTACACACTTGGATATTAATACAGTTAAAATAATTAGAAACTAAATATTACGCAAGAGAAATTAAACGTTTTTTCTAATTTTAAGGACAAAAAAAAGCAAGTTTGTTAGCGGAAACGAATTTAAAATTATTTTACACATCATATTTGAAACATTATTTGGTTAAAACGTCTCATTTTTGATGGCAAAAAATATAATAATTTGTCTAGACTAATTTACGGTTCTATTGATATCCGAGAAGACTTGAAACTTTTACAGATTGTAGCTAATTATGTATATGAACTATACATTATTTCACTTTTTACGTTAATTGTTTACGTTATGCTTCATAAATAAACAATAAAGTTTCAAATTTTTTGCCTATTCCGACTACATCATATGATTTATACATATTTTAATAAACATAACGATATATTTTAATGTTTGAAAAGTGTAAGAATAAAAAGTAAAATATGAAAAAATATGAAAAAAATATTTTTAAGAAACGCTTTTATTTAGTTACGAGTGACTAAAATTAAACATATAAAAAAATCAACCAAAAAATAAAAAAAATTGAAAAAATCTAACACATTCGTTAAAGAAAAGCGTGGGGCGAAAACCGTTTATTCGATGAAGACGCGCCACGCTTTTCTTTGACGAGTGTGTTAAATTTTTTCAATTTTTTTTTATTTTTTGCTTTTTGGTTGATTTTTTTATAAATTTTTTAATTTTAGTCACTCGTAACTAAAGAAAAGCGTTTCTTAAAAATATTTTTTTCATATTTTTTTTAATGTTATAACTACCCTTTAAATACGTCACAGTATTTCATTTAAAAAACGCATTTTTCTTGCAGTACAATATTATGGAAGACCCTGTATATTTGTAACTATTTTTTTTATAATATTTTTTAGTAACAGCCTTCCCGTACTTTTGTAAATATTTTTTTTGATATCTCCTCTAATATTGTCACGAAAGTTGATCACACTATATAATCAATTATCACTTAATTTAGTTTAAATCTTCATCTTCAGCAGTTTGTATCCTCTAAAGGTCTATTACATAATTATTTATGTTAAGTACTTTTATCCTTTTTCTGTATATGGTCTTAGATAATTATTTCACATCTTCGCGTCGATCTTCGCCAATAGGTCTTTATAGCGAATCATATCCTGTAATCTTATATACGACTGCAGTTGGACTATTAGAGCTTCGTTATTATTTATTCTTTATTTGGTAGCTCAGCGGCTAAGCTACTGGCATTCTAAGCCAGAGCGAAGTCTCAATAAATTATTATACTTATTATGGGTTTATTACTTATAAAATAGACGACATAAACAATGAATTACAAGTCTTTTACATTCTTCTTCTTCTTGAGGCACCCTCTGCTCTCAAAATGGCTTCGTAGCCACTTTTCTAAAGCGTTTTAATGATCTGTAACCAAACTTTTCTTTTAATTTCTTACAATTTCTAATTTAGTCTAGTATACAAGTGTGACATTATTTCAATTAGATATTTCAGGCCTTCAGGACTTAAACCGATTCAATCTTTTTTTTGTGTAAATAGAAAAGTATAAAAATAAAATGTGTAATATTTTGGATATTATGATATACAGCCTTGCGTGGTCATACTAATATCCTACCGACTTAAAACATGAGTAATACATAATACATTTTAATAGTATACTACCACAAAGTTTATTAATCTCGTGTCAGAAATTCTTAAAAGTTAAAGACAAACAAGTTATGCAGTAAAATAACCGTTGCCCTACCCAAAACGGACGCCTATGACCGGTACTAGAAATTTGCAATTGATGGAATCGATTTATCTCTTGAAGATAAATTTGCGTACCAGTTTTCGTTTTTCTACACTGAAGCGTTCTTGAGGTATTAAAAAAACTAATTACAAGACGCTATCTTCAAAGAGCTCTAGCTGCCTTAGGAAACATTTTCGAATTAAGGTGAATTGAGTTAAATTGTTTTAAAATTATCTAAGGAATCTCCGGTCTTTGTTTGTCAGAAGAGTTTCTGGATACCCTGTATATCAATGTATAGCCCAACCTTGACATGGAGCAGAAAACTGGATCTTAAACAAAAGACACCAGAGTAGGATACAAGCGGCAGAGATCAAATACGTCAGAATAACAATAGGGGCGAGGACAGACACTCAGAAATGAAGAAATATACTAAAAATCAAACCGTTACTTGACACGATAAAGAGTGAGAAAATTAGCATGGTTAGGTCTATAGCGACACGCTTAATTAATTTTTTTAATGGCTAATTTTAAATATTAACTTTCTTTTCTAAACGAAAATAATATGGGTCATTTAAAATTCACATGTGTTTCGCTCCTAAAATACAAAACCAGATTGTATCAAATTAATATTTTTTTCTGGGAAACAAATTCCCCATTAAATAGTTACCTTATCATGCATATATTTTAAATGCATTCGAAGGGGCTTCTTAAAACTACAGAAGTGTTTTCGGCTTTTTAAACACCAGATAAAGGGCCAGCCTCTTTATGTCGATAAATTAGTCTTCAACGTAAAACCACAGACATTTGTTTTTAGTTCAGCCACATCAGTAGATACACAACCCCAGCAGGCATCGGTCGGTCATACAACCCTCGCTGGACCCAAACAATAACAATCCCTCTTACGAGATATAAGCACGCCTTTTTTAACCAAAATTAAATAAATATAATACCGTTCGTTGTTTTGCACTCATTTTAATTTAAGTTAATTGTTTCCGTTAACCACCAACGGAACAGGTCATTTATCACGAATGAACAGTAACTAGCAAGTGAAAAGAGTGTGGGAAGCTAAACCAATAGGGAAAATAGAAGAGGCAGACCAATAAAAGAGTGGAACAGCGACATAGCAGATATAAGACAAAATAAGGGCAAATCTTGACAAGATGCAACACAAATGGCGAAGAACAGGAAAGAATGGAGAAAATTCATGAAAGACTAGAAGTACCTCCCTCTACACCTATGTAACAGTAAAAGAGGAACGATTATATTATATGTATGTGTATGGTTTGTAGCTTATACAAAAAAATGTTACAGATTCCAGTTCCACTGTATTAAGCCACCCTGTTGCAACAACGTAGCCATTATAATCAAGTAGAGTTTTGCCTCATTTACAAAGAAAAAAATAGATTTTCTTAGCTGTGATAAAATTTAGTATTCCGAACATAAATTTTGTCTTTTTAAATGACTAGAAATTTGGACTAGCTATTTGTTTTGTAAAAAGAATGTTTGCCGCAGAAAAATTAAATTAAAATTGTAAAAATCATAATCACATTGAAACTAAAGTCAGATATATTATTAAAATTGCCATCAACTTAATCAATTTTAAGACTAATTTATTTTGCGTATCCTAGTAGTTTTATGTTCGCACATCACAGTCTCTGTTTTTATCTGCCAAAGCAAACACAATAAAAGCAAGACGATCGTTGTAAAGATGCAAGAAATACGTTTCGAATTCGGCCTAATCTGAAATTACCACTTTGAATCACAGTCTTGTGGTGTAAGAAGACAGGATTTAGCGCTATCTGGTAGCAAGATAGCGAATTAGTGTGCCGAGGCGAGCACCTTCGTGAAATGAGATTTTCTAGAGATAAAGATATTTCGCGGTGTTTTGCCTTAACGTGAATGCTAAGATTTGGTGTAATAGCAGTAGTTGTTTTTATAATGAATCTCTGTAGGTATTTTATCCGTTGAAAAACGATGTATAAGCGAACCTGATTCTTATTATCAAAATTACAATTAATTATTATATGCGCGAATAAAAATTTGCAAAATAAAACTTATACACGATCAATTAGATAGTTACTTAAAAACTGTCCATTTTTATATTACACAATAAGCGCCATGCTGCTAGATACATGGGTAGGTACCTAATTGCTATGCTTATGGGCTAATCTGGTCCGTTCCCATCTCTGTCATGTTACTGTCAAGAAACTATTCAAAATAATTGTTTTTTCATACAAAAAAGACATTAATAATTAATAGTATTAATTGTTACTCTGCTTTAATAGTTATTTATGATATAAGTGTTAAAAGTACACGTTTAAGGCACGCATGTGAAAGTTTGCAGAATGAGCGATAGCGAGTTCTGCAATTCACATGAGTGCCTTAAAAATGTACTTTTTAACACGCATATCATACAATATTTTTTCTACAAACGTAATTAGAGGACAATATCTACAAAAACTTTTACTTGAACTTAACTGACATTCCATTTTTATATTTTTTTGACATTACATCAAAATTGCCTATACGATCAATACGAATTGCAGTGCCATAAAATTTTTTTCTACAACCACTATACAAAATGCACTTTTCTGCACAGTTTTATGTTAGCAAACTTGATATTTACTCACATTATAAGATATTTGACATTAGTGTGCAGAAAGGTGACGTTTCTGTGCCGCAAAGTGACGTTTCTGTGCCGCAAAGTTCTTTTCTGCACAGTTGACTACCTCATTCTGAGTAACGTTATATTCTGTTTACATCCGTGGTTAAACTTTAGACAAATATATAACCTATAAGACAATTATTATATTTAACTATAGCATAGAAACTAAATTATGGATGTTACAACTGTTTTATTTTACAATTTTATTCTTATTAAACATTTTATAATTATCAAATAACCAATAAGGATTTAGCAACATCTGCAAGAGACGTCGAATGAAGTAGGTTTTGTGTAAATCCGTGACTGCATAAATACAACGTCAATAATGTGTACCTAATAATTTTTTAAAATAGTTTAAATTTAAACAAATTAAGGCAGTGCATTAATTTTTTAACTGATTTCTGTGCAATTTATTTGGGTATAAGGAATTTAAATTGATTAGTATTAATTAAATACAGTTTAAAATTTATCACACTATTATAATTAATCTTCGTTTGGAAATTGTGATTTTTATTTTTAGGAAAAACTGTGCTTGTAGAAAAAGTATAGTGTGTAACACGTGCAGAAAGGTAATTTCTCACTCGTTTGAATTGCGGCACTCGCTTGCGCTCGTACCGCAACTTTTCAAACTCGTGAGAAATTAGTACCTTTCTGCACTTGTTGCACTATTAAAGCACTAGTGCCTTAAAGTTTTTAAGGTACTACGGCCAACTACTTAAGGTTTTTTTTAAGTTTTAAAAAAAATTGCATTTTTAACACGGTTGTAGAAATAATAACTTTATTCAAACACAAAGAATATTACAATACTTTAAAACTTTTACAACTTTAACAAAAGGCAACTATTAGTGTCAAATACAACTGGTCTATTAATTGTCAACTTTCTATGTTAATATTCAGTTTCTACATTTTCTGGCGTTCTAAACGTCACTAGACATAAAAATAAACATTGTAACAAAGGTGAAGGGTGCAGGGTTCAAGACTGTAATAGTTTAATGTTCCTATGTGTCAAGTAGGGTGGCGGGTACTGTATGGCCCAACAAATGGACGTGAAATACGGCGATACCGTGTAATTTTCAGTGTCACCACCGTATTACATGATAATTTGGATTTAGGTTCCACTTGCCCCCCACTTCACTTTGGGACTTGCATTGTTGCGTTGGTTGCTTTTATTTAGGGGCGAATAAACATACGTTTAAAATAAGTCCGGAAATGAATAAATTGACTAATTCTAAGCCACTTTCGTTCTACAGAGTTTTTTATCTATGTAAGTCAATTTTTTTCGATTTATTATACAATTTTAATTTATTATACATTTATACAAATGGTCACGCGGTAGCGATTAATTTCATTTGGGATGCTAAATAGGATGAGATTTTCACTATTTTTTTTACCAAAACAAAGGACCAACTTTATTTTGAGGGTAACTCACTTAGTTTTGATGTTCGAAATGTTAATAAAAAAACAAAAATAAAGCTTGTTTTAAACATTTTCAAAAAATTTTAACGAGTTTTCCCCGAAAATTGCTTAATTTTTTTGTTATTTCACGTTGAAATATTAGATTTGGAATTTGACGAATTAAAACAATTTTTCATGAGCTACAACTTGGGTGTAGGACCCAATACATGTGCTTGTATTGGGTCGATAGGCTTCGTGAATACACCATTATTTTTATTTTTCTGTAGGCTACATTTTTGCTAAAAATTTTTTTAGTAAAGTACTTACTTTTTCATTTATTTGCGAAAAACCGTCTGAAAACGTGGTTTTTTTGTAGAAAAATAAACAATTTCACTCGCAAATAAATCGAAAAATATTGACTTTGATAAAAAAATCTATCGAACTTATTTTAAAGGTATGTTTCTTAACCCCCGAGAAGGGGTGAATCCACCATCCAAGTAAAACCAACCAATGGCATAAGTCCAACTTTGAAACGGAAGGTAAGTAGAACCTAAATCCAATTTTTCAAGAAAATTACACTCCAAAACGGTCATTCACTGGACTAGTATCAGAAGTATACCTTGTATTTTAAAAATAAAACTAGATATTCCTCAAAAAAGTGACTTGCAGGCGTGCCTATATGCCATCAATGTACAACTAAAAGTGTGAACTTTTTTAACAAGTATAATTTAAAAGCTTATATAAAGCATAAAAATGTAATTACCAAAGAAGTTTCTAGGAGGAAAATTACTTCTTCCGTTCTTGAAAAAAAGCTACATCAATCGCCACAACAACCATAACATAAATGTTTACAGCAATAATAGTACATTAGGTATAGCAAAATTATATCATTAGTTACATCATACACTTAACAGTAAAGTTTTGAATTCAGTCAAAAATATAATATTGACTAAATACAAGCACACATTACATTGTTATAATTAACAACGAAATAGTAGATCATCTGTATTGGGACCGTGCAAGTTCGGCAAAGCGACACCTATTTCTACGCTCTGCAACTTTTTTCGCACTTTTAATTATATTGGCCAATTATATTAGTCCTGGTTACTGGATAATTGTCAAGGCCATAGCCCAAAAAAATAATAAGAAGGAAAAATAAGATTCAGGTTATGTTATTAAAACGTAAACAATTGTATGTAGTAAATAAAATTAGTTATTAAAATGCAGTACTGCAAGCAAAATACAATTAATTAAATTTACCTTTATATAACAATTGCATAATCAATATTGTGGAGCAACATATAATTTTTCTTCTTTAATGACAATAGATATAAAATGTATGTCAATTTGACAATTTAAATTGACAATAGGAATGGGGAACTTGCACATTTTTTTTATTACATAATAATGTTCAGTTTTGTATAAAAATGAGATTTCCAAAATTTCCCGCTTCAAAAACTCATAATAACTTAGAAATACAAATTTAAAGTCTTCTTTATTTTAAAGTAGTTCAGACGGCCCGTGACGTCACATAGTTTTACATTAGTTTTTTATACGGTTATATCAGTGATGTGGGAGGGTTATATGTAAGTATATTCTTCTTCTTCTTCTTTAGTTTATTGGCCTCCACCTACTTGGGTATTTGGCCACAGCATCGTCGCGAAATATGGGAAAATACCTATTTATATTGTAATGACATTTTTTTATCGTATGTCATTGTAATAATATAAAAAATATACCAGTTTGTTGGGATTGGAGTTTACAGTTTTTGAAGGAAAAAAGAGAAAGATTAATAAGGAAAATAAAGAAAAACTTTATAAGTATTGTTTAGTGCCATTCTGTACAAGTACAAGCATTCAAAACCCCAATAAAATATTTATTAGATTACCAAGGGATAAAAAACGCCGTTTAAAGTGGTTATTTGCATGTCGAAAAAATATATTTCAGGTAATACACAAGGTCTTCATGTATGTCAAGATCATTTTATCGTAAGTAGTCTGTTGTCTGCTTAATAGTGTTAAATAAAACAAGTATATTTTTTCATATTTCTGTGTTTTATAATATTGCCACTATACTTAATAGGAAGTGTGTACCTACTAAGTTTTATCGTTAAATACTTATGAGAATAATAATCAGAATAAAATCACAGTATAAAATTAGTAGGTATAATGGGAGTATAATGTACATAATATATGTACTTACTTATCTGCTTTAACTCCCCGAACTTCTCCGACGGAAAAATTTTCACTCTTTTGAAAATATGTAGCCACCATACACATATCAACTATAGGTAAGTTATCAGACTGCCCTTTACAAAAACCCTCTTCGGTCATTTTAAAAAATATATCTTAAAAACACTCAAATATATCAGAAATAGAAATTATCAAATATATTTATAAAACTTAGTGTCAGTGTCAAAACGAATGCCAAACCTATGAGGGAACTTACACATTTTTTTATTACGTAATATTATTCAGTTTCCTTTAAAAATAATATTTCCAAACTTTCACGCGATAAAACCTCATAATAACTTAGAAGATAATTTAAAATCTATATATTTTTTCTGTTTTCTGGCCTTGGTTTAGAAGAACCCTTTGCCAATGTAAAATAGTTCAAACGATCAAAAACGCTTGTGACGTTACATAACTGTATTTTCTACTGACGTTTATAATGTCTAATTTAAAATTATATACAATTTTGTTTACTTTGTTGGTGCAGAATGTACATGCACAACTATATGACGTCACTATGCGTTTTGGACCACCTGTTTCAATTTGAATTTTTAATCGTCTTTAGGGGCCAAACGAAAGACAAACAAAACTTTTTTTATCTTTGATACATGTTTTAAATTATGTTCTGTTGTGATTTATAACATTTTTTTCGAATTTAAAAATTTATGCAAGTTCCCTATTATTTGAGAAAGTTGCAATATTTCTCCGCTATTCGCGCACGAACGTTTCACGTATCCCTTCCAAGTACTTGCACACCGCGAATACAAAAGCAACAATGAAAGGATCCGCTATAAACTTCCCATGAGAGATTTATGCCTGGTTGCACCAACAAATCTTAAGCTCCAGCTTAGCTTAGCCCAGCTCAGCTTATATAATAATATAGGCCAAAAGACGAAAAAGTTATGCTATAAAATATACGTTGCCCTACCCAAAACGAACGCCTATGACCGGTACTAAAAATTCGCAATTGATGGAATCGATTTATTTCTGGAAGATAAACAGGCGTACCAGTTTCCGTTTATCTAGATGAATAGTCTATGCGCCAAATAGAGGTCACCGTGTCCTTTTCAATTCTGATGGACAAACTCAACGGTTTCTTATGGATTTTTGGCTGCGGATTACGAATTTCGAGGGTGGATTTCGATCCCAGTGGTCGAAAAATTGTTATAAACAATTTAATTGTTTATAAGGCTCTGGCTCATAAACTAGAAGAGATACAAAAAAATGTTTCAAATAAAATTTATTCCTTAATAAAAAACGAAGAAAAAATCGTTTACTAACCTTATATCCAATAATTGGAACTCAAGATATTGGAATATGAGTACACAATGCAAATTGGAAATTGCAAAATAAGTATTTTTTTAAGCTTTATCGATTGTAACTCGGTTTTTACGCATGTAAATTATCCTTAGAAGGTCTCATTTTAAAGCTTAATTAATAGACTTCCAAACAACGTCTGTTAAATAACTTTGTCTTCATTTATTTTAAAGTTATACCCGTTTGAAGTTAGACATTTATTCATTTAGAAGGATTTCAAGCAAATTTGAGCCATAAATATTTATACTTTAATTAACAATAATGATAGAATAACTCAAAAGGAACAATTTGAACTTATGAAAATGTTCGTAAGTTTATTTTTGGCCAGGATATCAATATTTTAATGGCGCGCTATGAGGAGCAAGATCGGCTCATGCTCAGAGTTCACGTGCAAGGTTCACGTGCTAACTCCTCCATGCAAATTATAATTTCTAGGTATATATACGTTATCTTCATTTTTCATTTTTGAAGATCCTAATAAAATTTTATACAATTTTTATATTAAATCATCATACTGTACCTCGTATAACCTTTTATTCTATTTACTTTGTCTTCTATGTTTTGTACTAAATGAGAAACAAACATTAAAAACTAATATTTCAGAAATATAACTAAACAGTCAGTTGATACTATTTATTAAGAATAGGCAAGGCCTCCTGAGCAAAATAATGTAACTCGAGGGCAGTCGATCGGTGTCTTCACCGCGATATTACTTGACTGTGAGGCAATCTTGCACCTCATAGCGCGCCATTAAAATATCGATATCTTAACCAAAAATAACGAACATTTTCATAAGCTCAAATTGTTCCTTTTGAGTTCTTCTATCATTATTGTTAATTAAAGTATAAATGTTTATGCCTCAAATTTGCTTGAAATTCTTATAAACAAATTAATGTACAATTTTTTTAAGAAAATTATAAATTCAAATGGGTATAACTTTAAAACAAATGAAGACAAAATAATTTAACAAACTATGTTTGGAAATCTATTAATTAAGCTTTAAAATAAGACCTTTTAATGCTTATTTGCATGCGTAGTAGCCGAGTTACGATCGATAAAGCTTCGAAAAATACTTATTTTGCAATTTCCAATTTGCATTGTGCACTTATATTCCAATATCTTGAGTTCTAATGATTGGATTTGAGTTTAGTAAACGATTTTTTCTTTGTTTTTTATTGAGGAACAAATTTTATTTTAAACATTTTTTTGTATCTCTTCAAGTTTATGAGCCAGAGCCTTATAAACAATTAAATTGTTTATAACAATTTTTTGACCACACGGATCGAAATCCACCCTCGAAATTCGTAATCAGCAGCCAAAAATCCATAAGAAACCGTTGAGTTTGTCTATCAGAATTAAAAAGGACACGGTGGCCCCTCTGGCGCATAGACTAAAAAGCGTTCTGGAGGTATTAAAAAAAAACTAATTACAAGTCACCATCTTTAAAGAGTTCTAGTTCCCTTAGGAAGTATTGTCGGACTAGAAGAATAGGGTTAAATTGTCTTAAAAATATCTGTGGAATCTCTGGTTTTCGTTTGTCAGGAGAGTTTCTGGGTACCCCGTATAATACGTATTTTCTCGGTGTACAATTAACAAGGAACTATCCCGTATATGCAGCAAGCCGCGATTACTATCGGAGATGTAGTTATCTTAATTAAATCAAACAATAATATTCAATAATTATATCAAATAAATTAATGTCCTCGGGAGATAGCTATACCGTTACATTATAAATACAGAAGCTCTCTATTCAACAACGAATATCTCAAAGAGCCAGTGGCTACCGAAATGATGACTACCTGTTATTAATATTGTTGTTTATTAATCAAACATTACACAGGAGATTAATTCTATTACAGTTGTGAATATAACATGTTAGTTTTTTTTAACAATAAAGTTAAAGTAGAATAAAATCTAGTGAGCGACATACAACGGTTATGTTTTATACACATACATATCTGTCTTTTTAAAACGTTTGTGAAAATCCAATGCAAGAAGTCTAGTAAGAAATTGAATTGTTAAAATAGTTTGAGGTAGGTAGGGGAAACTAGACTATTATACAGGGTGGCTGCGTAACTTTGCACCATATGGGAAACTTTTTTAATATCATTTTTACGAAAAAAAGTCATTCTTTATAAAGTGCTCTGCACAGTCTAAAACCTAAGGTGCAATCATCAGATATCAAATTTTGTCAACAGTATACGAGGTATGTCAAAAAATATTAATTTCGCTCAAGAGCAAACTACCTTTATATTTCAAAATATCAAAAAAATTTATTATGAAAAGTTATTTGTAATTAAAAACCATATTCAAATATGCAATAACAGCTATCTACGAGAAAAAAAATTTCTGAGATTTTCCTAAATTACTGATTCCGAACGTCATTTTTATTTATTAGACCTGTAATAACTCTTTTATTAATAATTCTAGGAAAAAAAGGTATTCTTCATAAAAATCTGTGCATGGTCTAAACCTCAAGATGCAACCATCAGTTATCCAAGTTTGTTGATTTTATACGAGGTGTATCAAATAATATGAATTTAGAAAGAATTCTTTCTATATTCTGTTATAATGTTGTTCTGAAGCTATTTCCTTGTGGCATTTTTATGATTAATTATTTATATGGGAAATAAGCCACAATTAAAATGAAAAAAATAATTTTATTAACGTTTCGACGCCCAAATCGGGTGCCGTTGTCAAAATACAAAATATTACTAAAATAAACTAAAGTGTTGTTGCTAAGCAAAAAAAATTCTTCTAATAATTTATTTAATCTCACTCATTTATATTGGCAATTCAGACATATATTATACATTTTAAAGTAGAAGACTTTAAAATGATATTGCCAATATTTATGAGTTGCGTTCCTGGGACGACTTACTGAAAGATAGTTCATTCGATTACATGAAATTAACCCCAACTCAAGAATATCCGTCATAAAAAATTATAGCATGTGATATGTCTTTAAAAAGACAACCAAATGCAACGACAGTAAAATTCTCGCGTTAGAGACTTCATAGTAAATCACAAGGGAAAACCAGGAAAAACCCTGTGATACTATCCCGACATCGTAAGTATTTGGTCTTACATTAATTTACTCTCAAAAAATAATACCAAATTCTGACTTGTAACATGTTTAAATTATAAATAATATTAATAATACTAGATATATAAGTAATACTAAAATAGTATTTCGTACCTCGTATAAAATTAACAAACTTGGAAAACTGATGGTTTTGTCTTGAGGTTTAGACCATGCACAGATTTTTATGAAAAATAAGTTTTTTTCCTAAAATTATTAATAAAAGAGTTATTACATGTCTAATAAATAAAAATGATGTTCGGAATCGGTAATTTAGGAAAATCTCAGAATTTTTTTTTTCACGTAGAAGGCTGTTATTGCATATTTGAATATGGTTTTTAATTACAAATAACTTTTCATAATAAAATTTTTTGATATTTTGAAGTATAAAGGTAGTTTGCTCTTGAGCGAAATTAATATTTTTTGACATACCTCGTATACTGTTGACAAAATTTGATATCTGATGATTGCATCTTAGGTTTTAGACTATGCAGAGCACTTTATAAAGAATGACTTTTTTTCGTAAAATTGATATTAAAAAAGTTTCCCATATGGTGCAAAGTTACGCAGACACCCTGTAGAAAGTAGAGTATTGCACAAGTCTAGGTAGTACTACAAAACTACTAAATTGATAGCTATTTGGGTCACTCTAAATGTCTGTCTTCATTTACACTAGGACCTAGGACATAATATCGTCTTTTTTGGAAGCAGTCTAGAGGAAAGTCGCCAATTATGGAATACCATTTTGTTTTGGGAATATAAAATAATACCTTTATGGAAATGAAAACAATTTAATGTTATGACACATCAGTCATACATTTTTATGTAGTAATTAAAAGCCTTCTAATATCTTAATTAACAAAAAAAAATCTAACAAAAAAACAAAATCCCAAATGAGTAACCAAATAAGGAATAGGTACCCATATATCGAATATAGGCATAAACCAACATTAGACCAATCAAGTTATAGTAAAAAATAAGCCGTTTTTCGACATAATTGAAAAGACGAGGTTTGACAGTTGAAATGTGTAGTATGAGATATTACAAAAAGGCTACCATCTTGGGATTCATCAATTTTTTAGTGGAACATTTTTTAAATAAACAATCAAAACGTCAAACTTACTTTTTTGCTCATAACTTAAAAACTTGTTTATTTAGAAACTTGACGTCTACAGCAGTGGTGTCATGGTGTGGGAACGCGTGGGAACGCCGTTCCCGCACTGGTTAAGAAAAGAAAAAAAAATAATAGAGAATTTAGGTTTTGTAAACAAAAATTAGCAGTGCGTTCCGGCACTGCGTTCCCGCACTGCTAATTTTGCCATGACACCACTGGTCTACAGGTAACTTTTTGAGAAAAAAAAGATACATCGAATGAGATATACCAAATTAAAATCGGTTAATAAACAAAAAAGTTATGGCAAAACGGACGACAAAATCACTGTTTTTGAATATTGTTAATAACAATTTTATTGTTTATTAAAATATGTTTAGATATACCTAAACTTGAGGGCATTAAGGTGTTTGAATGGTGTACAAAAAATGGTCCAGATCTGTTAAATAGTTTTGCAAAATTTAATTTGTTTGTAAAATTTTTTGAAAAACGAGCTAAGTTCTGAGGCTGGTCCAGTTAATATGGCTAAATATATCTCAATAATCAGGGACTCATTTCCTTCGTTAAGGTGTATACTAACACCCTATGAAAAAAAAGTAAAAAAAATTACATATACGTACACAAAATTATTTGTTAATAAATAGCAGTTTTTAAGCTTATAAACAATTACAATAATTTCGTAGAAATTAGATCAAATTAAATGGCAATAAAAAATACTGAAAGCTGGTTAAAATGCGCACAACTTCTAAAAAAAATTTTTAGGTCCTACGACCCTTGGGGTCTGAGATAGCCCCTTTTTTTGAAATAATCACTGTTACGTTAATTAACAACACTAAGATCTGAAATTAACCAGTCTTTTATAAGAAAAGTCAAAGTTTTTAACAAAGTTTTTTGCAAGAAAAAATTTTAAAAATTGTTTAAACAGTATTGTTATAAAGAGAAAGTATTTTGCGTTCCGACTAAAGTAAAAAAAATGATGGGCGCAGCCGAATGAAAATAAATTCGCGGACTAGCATTCGCGGACTAGCATTCGCTAGCGCTAGACCGTTGCAGCCCATTTTTAACATTGACAGTATACCGGATTTGAAGCTTAATATTATATTTATATATTTTGGTAGAAACTTGAATTTTATGAATATTACTATGTGGCACATTTATTTAGTAAAATTATATTTTAAATAAATAAATTTAAAAAATAACAATAAAAAGGCCACAAAGTCAAAATATGCAACAGAAAAAAAGTTACGCGACCTTATAGACGAGTGGTACGTGGTACTCCCCCCCAAAAAAAAACGCTCATTTCTCGAGATATCAACCACGGTGTGGTGAATGGCTAATTTTGGTCTTACTTTATACTTTTATGGTGCTGAAAACGAAAATGAGTTTTATTTTGAATTTTAGATGGGGAAACATCGTCAAAATCGCAATTTTACCCTAAAAATAAAAAAAATGAAATCACGTTTTTCTTAAAATTAAAAGTTACACCACTTTTTTTCTATAAAACATTTTGTTCTCTGTACTCTAGATTTTAACTTAAAATTAATTAAACAGCTAAATTTAAAATTTTGTTACTCAACTTTTGCGATTAAACTTTGCAATTCAAGAATCTGCACCTTTTACTTCAAACAATTTATAACTTTCTTTATGGCAAGACAGAAATGTTGAAGCAGGTCCCATTGTCTTCAGAAAGGTGAGAAATATATACTATAAAAATATCAGAAAAAAATATTACAATGGAACAGAGTTGTAGCAAATTAAACTCAAAAAAACGTGATTTTTTTTTATTTTTAGGGTAAAGTTGCGATTTTGATAATGTTCCCCCACGTAAAATTCAAAACAACCCTAATTTTAGTTTTGAGCACCATCAAAAATATAAAGTATGACCAAAATTAGTATCAGTATCTCGAGAAATAAGCTTTTTTGGGGTGTGCCGCTCGTCTATAAAGTCACATAACATTTTTCCTATTGCATATTTTAAATTAAATTTTTTTGGAAAACTTCTTCATAAATTATATTTTATTTCTGTGTTAATTAAAATTATAAACTAAAAAGTTTGTCACTCAACTTTTTTAAGTAAACATGAAACTAACGAAATCTGACGACAAAATGTTTAAAAATTAACAACTTCTCTTTTAACCTGTTGAGTCATTTTGGACAAATCTCATTGTTATCTAAATGCTTCAAAGATAACACAGTAAAATTTTCAAAAGGAAATATTTACAGCGACCAAAAATACAGTGAGTTAAAATTGAAAAATCATCAGAATTGATTTTTCGCATTTTTGCATAAAATTTGATTTTTGAACATGTTCCACTAATTCTAGAAAAAAATTAACTCCATATTCGGATTCAGAGACCTCGAAAACATAAGGAATGACGAAAATTTGTCATTCACCTTAAAGTGGATTTTTGTGGTCGGGATTACGTAATTGTTATCCCGATATTAAATATTACTAGTTGCTGCCGCATGCCGGTCGCCAAACGCGCCCACTATTCAGTCAGTCGACTACGCCCGCTATTTTTTACTTTAGTCGGAACGCAAAATACTCTGTGTTTATAACACTCCTATTTAAACAATTTTTAACATTTTTTCTTACTGAAAACTTTGTTAAAAACTTTGACTTTTCTTATAAAACATTGGTTATTTTCAGCTCTTAGTGTTGTTAATTAACGTAACAGTGATTTTTTCAAAAAAAAAGGGGCTATCTCAGACCCCAAGGGTCGTAGGACCTAAAAATTATTTTTAAAGTTGTGTATTTTAACCAGCTTTCCGTATTTTTTATTGCCATTTAATTTGATCTAATTTCTACGAAATTATTGTAATTGTTTTTTAAGCTTAAAAACTGCTATTTATTAACAAATAATTTTGTGTACGTATATGTATTTTTTTTTACTTTTTTTTTTTCATAAGCTGTTAGTATACATCTTAACGAAGGAAATGAGCCCCGGATTATTGAGATACATTCAGCCATATTAACTGGACCAGCCTCAGAAATTAGCTCGTTTTTCAAAAAATTTTATAAACAAATTCAATTTTACGAAAACTAGTTAACAGATCTGGACCATTTTTTGCACACCATTCAAACACCATAGTGCCCTCAATTTTGGGTATATTAAAACGTATTTTAACAAACAATAAAATTGTTATTAACTATATTCAAAAACAGTGATTTTGTCATCCGTTTTGCAATAACTTTTTTGTTTATTAACCGATTTTTATTTAGCGTATCTCATTCGATGTATCTTTTTTTTCTGAGAAAGTTACCTGTGGACGTCAAATTTCTAAATAAACAAGTTTTTAAGTTATGAGTAAAAAACTAAGTTTGACGTTTTGATTGTTTATTTAAAAAATGTTCCACTAAAAAATTGATGAATCCAAAGATGGTAGCCTTTTTGTAATATCTCATACTACACATTTCAACTGTCAAACCTCGTCTTTTCCGTTATGTCTAGTAAAAACCTAACTTGATTGGCCTACATATCAATAACAAAAATAGACATAAACATCTGAGATCAAATAAATTTAAACAAGAACATTGTGAAAAAGGAAAGAAGCAGCTTAATTCACTTGCAGACATCACAGATTTATGTATGAAACTCTGGACCAGCACAATCGTAATGAGCCCACTTACACTTAATCCACTATTCCATAATTAGGCACCAACGACTGTCCATATTTGGATTTGTACATTTGTTCAAACTATTATCAACATTTTTTCAAGTCGTAATGTTTTAATTACAGAAGGTCATAAAATATCAAAATAAAGGTACTATTGATATACGCAATAGCATAAAAAGTCTATATTTATGCATAATAACCAATAATACTCGTTGAATATATTTACCTTTGAAATTTTCTGCGAGACGATAAAACAAAACGCGCCTGTCAGACACGTATCGTTCGCGCATCTGACACAGAGGAGTGAATACGATAATAAATAGAGCGACTGAAACAGAGGAAGGTCTTGTAGTGCGCTTCCAACTTATATTTTCGGAGAAATTAAGGAATTCCATATTAGAGTACTATTCCATATTTGGTTACTTTCCTTTACCTAAACCGGTCGTACTGTAGCCAATAATTGTTGATTGTACTTGTACATCTTGCTTTTTATTTATTATACCCATTTCAGAATTCTGGAATGCTGTACCAGCTTTTATAGGTTTGGTTGATTAGTATTATACCTATGGTCTTTCATTTGGTATTCTCCAAAAAGTATTTGAGATCTACGATCTAGTGTCTTGCTGCCATGCAAAATATGGTTGATTATTTTAGGTTCTCTGCTACGATGTCTCCATATAACAGGCCCATTGTATGCGGACGTTTTTTTTATTTTTAGTGATTTTTGAATTTTTGGTATCATTCAGAATTCAAAAATACGAAATTTTTGATAAAAATTTTGTGAAAACCAACAGATTTAATATTGTTGAACAAAAAATAAGCACAAAACGAAAAATGTCTCGACGTTGTTACCTCACGAAATGTCTAAAGAAAATCTATGCAAAATTTCAGGTAGATCGGTCAAGTAGTTTTTCAGTTACAATGTCCACCGCATTTGAAAAAGCAGTTTTGAGAAAAATGCGTTTAAAGTTTTGACAACTGCATCTTCATCTTCTGATTTGTCTGCCAAATCGTAAAGTGATGAACATTGGATTATGTTTTTTGAATTGCGGAGTAATCTACAAAAGAGAAGGCGAACAGTTGTTTAACGTTTCTCACTACGCTCAAGCGTGCTGGCGCGAAGGCGCGGCAACGCGAGTCGAAGGTAGGAATATTCAACACTCTGTATCTCTGGTAAGTTTACTCCGATTATTTTGAAATTTTCAGAGATTATTCTTGAAAGTATGCACTTTTAATTGAAATAATAAAAAAAATTAAATATTTCAAACCATACCCCCCTCCCCCCACCCTTAAGCAGTTATCAACCTCCTCTTTAACGCTCCTGAAATTTGGTGGTCATTTTTGCTGTGGCAACTTTTTCTAGACATAAAATAGGACCAAACGTGTATCTGTACTTTACAGGGCATAAAATAGCTCCAAACATGTATTTGTACTTGCATATTAATAAAATTTAGTTTCAAACTGATATAAACTATAATATAATTTTTTACCAATAAAATGTTTGAAATAATTAGTGTAAACATAAATTTATAATTGCTTCAAAATAAATACTATTATAATTTGCATATGAAATTATTTAGTAAATTCTAATTTATAGCCATTGTATAAAATAGCCTCCATAAAACGTAAGCACATGATTGCGCAATTAGAAATTTATTTAGGCATTTTTTGTTTTGAATAATTTAAATTAATATTTACCAAGTTTCCGTTGACAACATTACTTTTATTTATTAATCGTTTAGATACCGAAGACATTTTAAATCAGTGGTCGTCCTTTATAGCTCAAAATATTTCATTTCTAATAGTGCAGTCAATGAGGGTATTTAGCTTCGAATTCCATTCTACTGCATCAATTTACTTGATATTTTCAATGTAGGTAGGGAATAGCTCAAGAAACAAAGTCTACCCTATATCGCATGGCGCTTTTATCTTGGGCATTTTTTGTTTTGAATAATTTAAATTAATATTTACCAAGTTTCCGTTGACAACATTACTTTTATTTATTAATCGTTTAGATACCGAAGACATTTTAAATCAGTGGTCGTCCTTTATAGCTCAAAATATTTCATTTCTAATAGTGCAGTCAATGAGGGTATTTGGCTTCGAATTCCATTCTACTGCATCAATTTACTTGATATTTTCAATGTAGGTAGGAAATAGCTCAAGAAACAAAGTCTACCCTATATCGCATGGCGCTTTTATCTTGGGCGTGGCTCCCACCCCTTCTCAGGGGTGGAAAATTTTTTGGTCAAAATAACCACGGAAGTGTCTAGAAAACCTAATTCTAAGCAAAAATTGTTCTATATATTTTTTTTAAACTCAATAGTTTTTGAGTTATTCGTGGTTGAAAATTTGCCATTTTCAATGACAAATGACACCTTTTCGTACGGTTTCTATCGTATACCTTAAAAATTATGCATCTAACGAAAAAAACTCCATAAAACATTTTTGTAGCTTATGAAAAATCATTTCTTTATAAATCTTCTAGTAATACAAAAAGAGATATGGTAGGTGAATAAAGATTCTTTTTGGTGCATGCTCAAATCGGAGTATTCAACTTAAAATAACAGAAAAGGTCGATATTGTGGGTATAATATACCATACCCCTAATACCCTATAATGCTACCAATACCTTTTGTAGTGCTTGAAAAGACCATAGAGCATTGTTAATAAATGTAGATTACTTTCAAACTAAGCGATATAAGGTGCAAAAAAATTAATGACTAATTTATTTTAAGATAAAATGCGATGTATGTTTAATCCCTCATCCACCAGATTTAAATGCATCGTTTTACTTCTACAACACCTTTTATTTCAGTTTTATTTCTATGTTAAAACAGTTGGACGGGTTTAAAATACATGGTCTTTGAAAAAAATAAGATCAAATTATAGAGCGCATGTAAGTTATAGAGTACATGTAAGTCGAAAATGATAAGGAGATACAGTAATAAAAGGGAAACAAAATCGTTATCTGAAAAAACGCTACATTTTTGTACTGTATCTTTTTTTCGTATCTCATATCATTTTCGAGTTACATGGAGAAAAAGGAAAGTTTTAAGAAAATTTTAAAATGCGCTCTATAACTTAATCTTTAGTTTTTTCAAAAACTATTAATTTTAAACCCGTCCAACTTTTTGAATATAGAAATAACACCATAATAAAAGGTATTGTAGAAGAAAAACGATGCATTTAACTTCTGGTGGATACGTGGTTAAATTACTTCTCATTTTTCCTTAAAATACATCAGTCATCAAGTTATTTGCACCATTTCTCGCTTAGTTTGAATGTAGACGACATTTACAGTGCTTGATTTAAAGACCTTTTCAAGAACTACAAAAGGTATTAGTAGCATTATACGCCTCAAATCGACCATTTCTCTGTTATTTTGAGTTGAATACACTAAGTTGAGCATGCACCAAAAAAATATCTCTTTCAACTAGCATATCTCTTTTTGTATTATAACTAGAAGATTTATGATGAAATGAATCTCTTTGACTTTTCATAAGCTACAAAAATGTTTTATATAGTTTTTTTCGTTAGATGCATAATTTTTTAATTATTCGTAAAAAACTATCCGAAAGGTGACATTTTTTAATGAAAATGGCAAATTTTCAACCACGAAAAAATCAAAAAATATTTGTCAAAAAAATATATAGAACAGTTTTTGCTTAGAATTAGGTTTTTAGCCATTTCCGTGGTTATTTTGACCAAAAAATTTTCCACCCCCAAAAAGGGGTGGGAACCACCCTCAAGATAAAAGCGCCATAGGATAGACTAGTTTAGCCCAATACGTAGACTTTGTTTCTTGAGCTATTCCCTGCTTACAGTGAAAATATCAAGTAAATTGATGCAGTAGGATGGAATTCGGAGCCAAATACCCTTACTGACTGCACTGAAATCCTTGGTCGTCCTTTATAGCTCAAAATATTTCATTTCTAACTGTGCCGTGTAAAAAACGGCTTATGATCCGCTGTCAGTCGCATTCATTCCATAAAAAAATAAAGAATATGCGGCCATTAACAAACCAAAAATAGTGGCATATTTCTCCCTCGTGCGTTCCCTGAGGTCACATAGAATTAAGTATTCTCTCTCTCTTATATTAGCCCTTTCGGAAAGGCCGTGAGATGGTCATCAATTCACGTCCTAAGCAGACAGCAATGTAACTAACAACTTTCTTTTATGATGGATCAGATTTCGAGTAAAGTTTTCTTATTTGCATAACTGCACCAAGTGAGTATGACTTTATTTTCATGGTCAATTAATTATTTATATGTAAAATGTATTTTCAACGGAAATACGAACCTTGCATGTATTATTAAAAATCGTTTGAATTCTTTTCACACAATCGGCTCAAACTTCAACAAAAATAAGGGTAGACAAAATGATTAAAGCTTCAGTCCTCTCGGATCCTGAAAAGTTCTTATCTTAATAGCTCATTTGTTATATTAAAAAAATTATTGAAAAATCCTTTATAAAAGGTTGATATTTATTAAAAAATCGTCAAAGAGTCACATCTAAATCGCACAACGTTTTCGATCTACATAGATCATCATCAGTGCTGATACCTAAAATTAGATATAACCATTTTAATGAATACAAATTTGGGAATAAGTAGTTGAAATTGTCTATTATTATATAAGAAATAGTTTACAATTCTACATACCCTCCATTTTACAAAAATGGAGGGGAATACCCCTTCTCGGGGGTGAAAAATATACATTCAAAATAAGTCCGGAATTGGATAAAATGACTAATTCTAAGCAACTTTTGTTCTATATAGTTTTTTCACAAAGTCAATACTTTTCGAGTTATTTCCAAGTCAATATGTTCATTTTTAACAAAGAAAAACATATTTTTGGACGGTTTTCCGCAAATAACTTAAAAAGTAAGTATTTTATCTACTTAGCAAAAATATAGCTTATTAAAAGGTGAAAAAAATGGTGTATGCATAAAGTCTGTAGACCCAGTAGAAGCAGAGTTGCAGCTAATGAAAAGTACTTATGAAAACAACTTTTTCGTCAAATTCCAAATTAAATATTTCAACATGAAATAACTAAAAAACGGAACACTATTCGGGGAAAACTAATTTATTTAAAGTATTTAAAAAAGGTTTATTTTTGTTTAAAAAAAAAACATTAAAAGTAAAAGTAACATCTAACATTAAAAGTAAGTGTTACGCTCAAAATATTGTTGGTCCTTTCTACTTTTTGGTAAAAGAATCGCGAAAATCACCCCCTAATTAGCATCCAAAATAAAATTATTCGTTACCGCTTCACAATTACTTTGCTTATACAGGGTGTCCAGAAACTCTACCGACAAATGAAGACAGGAGATTTCTCAAGTAATTTTAAGAGCTGTTTGAAAATGGCGTCTTGTAATTAATTTTTCTTAAATACCTCCAGAACGCTTATAGTTAGAAAAACAAAAATTGGTATGCTTATTTATCTTCCAGAGATAAATCGATTTCATCTATTGCGAATTTATAGTACCGGTCATAGGCATCCGTTTTGGGTAGGGTAACGGTTAGTTTATCGCATAACTTTTTTGTTTTTAAATTCTAAGCATTTTTCACTTTGGAATATTAAATGGTGAGGTATGCTAGTACTAAAAGGTACTCTTATTTAAGTCGGTAGGCCCACCGTTTTCTAGAAAAATCGATTTCAAAAGTTTTCGCCTCTTGAATTTGAAAAAAAAAATTGAAAAATTTTTTCAAAAAGACGGTATATTTTACAAAATTAAAGCAAGAGTAACTTTTACTACTAGAACACCTCATAATTTAATAATCTAGTGTCAAAAATGCTTAAAAATTAAAGACAAAAAATAATGCGATAAAATAACCGTTGACCTACCCAAAACCGACGCATATGACTGATACTTGAAATTCGCAATTAATGAAATCGATTCACCTCTGGAATATAATTAAACGTACAAGTTTTCGTTTTTCTAAATAGTTTTTTTTTGAATTTTTTTTTTGAAATTTAAAGAACGAAAAATTTTCAAATCGATTTTTCTATAAAACGATCTATCCTATCGACTTAAATCAATAGTACCTATTAATACAAGAATACCTTACAATTTAATAATGCAGAGTCAAAAATGCTAAAAAGTTAAAGATAAAAAAGTTATGCGATAAAGTAACCGTTGCCCTACCCAAAACGGACGCCTATGACCGCTACTAGAAATTTGCAAGGGATGGAGTCGATTTATCTCTGGAAGATAAATAAGCAAATCAATTTTTGTTTTTCTAAATAGAAGCGTTTTGGAGATATTTAAGAAAAACTAATTACCAGACGCCATCTTCAAATAGCTCTAGCTCCCTTAGGAAGCGTTTTCGGACTCAAAAGTGAATTCGGAAGTGAGTTTCGGAAGTGAATTGGGTTAAATTGTCTTAAACTTATCTGAGGAATCTAATGTATTCGTTTGTCGGTAGAATTTCTGGACACCCTCTATATTCTTTATATGATCTGTAAGTTTCATCGATTCAAAGTGCTTATTTTTGAAAAGGCTGTAGTTCAAATTGCTTGAATTAATCAGGGGTATATGCAAATTTTGAACAGCCATAGCATAACCAATTTTTGAATAACAGGAAAACAAAAAATCCAAAATATTCAGAAAAGCAAAACAATAATTTTATTACTCTTTGAGATTTTTGGTAATACCTATGTACTATTACGTATTAGCATTTTTAAGTTATTTTTAAAAAAAATTGAAATTTTTTTCAAAATAAAAAAAAAATTATTTAAAATCATTTTTTTTTTCAAAAATGAGCACATTGAACCAATGAAACTTATTATAGATCATATAAACAATACATAATAAGTAAAGTAATCTATGAAGCGGTAACGATTAATTTTATTCGGATGCTGATTAGGGGGTGGTTTGCGCAATTTTTTTTTACCAGAAAGTAAAAGGGCCCAACAATACTTTGAGCTAACTCACTTATTTTTAATGTTAGAAGTTTTTTAAAAAATCAAAAAAAAAACCTTTTTTTAGACACTTTAAAAAAGTTGTAATGAGTTTTCTCCGAAAAGTGCTCCGTTTTTTGGTTATTTTACGTTGAAATATTCGATTTGAAATTTGACGAAGAAGAACTAACGTTTCATTCGCTACAACTTTGCTTCTACTTGTAACGATAAGCGTTCGAAATATCGTTACGAAATATGCATGTCAAAATATTAATCAGATAGGACTTAATAGTATGCAACCAGGTATACGTTCACTCGCATAGAGTGTTACCTAAATTTGGGACCAATTATAAGTATTTGGATGGTAATATGTTTAGTGGATTCGGATTTTATTGGTTGGTTCATGTGTCAATGACCGTCTCCGCCTGCGTGATGGGACAGGGAGCAGCAACCACGATTGATGAGTACTTAAGCTTCCGCCACCACCCGCTACTGACGTTGATCTTCCAGCGACCATTGACTTGACATCATTTTATTTTATTTCGGGAAGTATTATTCAGTTTGGGCATTCAAGAATTTAAGTTGGGAGTAAGTTTTGTTTATGTTGAAATTTGTGAAGGAAGTGAGGTTTTAGTTTCAATATCGGAGAATTCTGGACAGTGGTCGCTGGAGGAGATGAAGATTAAGTCAAGTATCAGATTAAGTTGTTGGAAATGGAATAAAAAATAATAATTTTGGGAGAATTATGGAAATTTTGATGTATTTATGGAATGATTTTTGTGTTTTTATGGAGTACTAGCTGATTTGCCGGTACTGAGAGGTACCACCTAGTCGGTGCCAAGTCTGCCACCCCCTAAGGTTGGGGAACACCGGAAGATACCTTGCTTGGGCCTCCAATCATCACCCTTGAAGGAGTTTGGAGAAGAAACCCATCGTCACTTTGTAGAAGCGACAGGTTTTTATAACTAAATTTGCATGTCAATTTGTTTTAATAATATTTTCCACTTTTACTTATTTTTGTATCAATAACGTTTAAATAATTCTAGTAATAATATACTAAAACATAATTAACATAATATTCAATATTTTTTAACAAATTTTATATTTCACCCTTGTTTCATTTATTTAAAATAGTCTGGGATTTATAAACTATCTGTGAAGGTACTGTGCACAATATCTGGTTTATATTCTATTTAATACTATTTATTTCATTTGTCAGGTTTGTCACTTCCGATCAGATACGAGATTGCCAGCCAATCTTGTAGTCCTCATTAATAATAAGTTGTACATAGATCTTTAGATCAATTAACTGTCTTGACATAATTAATTCATTACATAGATTTTTTCCTACTGTAAAACCTGCGTTATCTCACAGGAGCATACTAGTCTAGTACGTCAGGTGGTTAGCTAGTTTGTATAAAATTGTATATAAGGTTTATAGGTATTTTTCATTAAAGTTGGTTGTACATAAATATATGTTTTATTTCCTATCATTTCTAGTAGCTATATAAGAGTAATAGTAGTATAATAGTAATAGGTAAGTGTAGAAATATAAGTCACTCGGCGAAATATCTATTCAATATTTCCCTGGCGTCCTCCAAACGTTCTTCTTAATATGTTGTTTGTCAATAGTTCTCTTTCTTTTCATTCCTTCTTATTTTAATTTATTTTCTTTAACATTTAAGTACTTCATTAGGTACCGTCTTATTTCGGGCGTGCAAATACGGCCTGATCCTCTCCTGAGTCCCATTGATAAAGTCTCTTAAATATCCAGCTAGCCTATCCTCATAAAACTTTAGTTCTTTATTAAACTACCCCCATCAAAGCTTATATCTATTCTGTTACATCACACCTATTCTTGTTCTCATGATCATTTTTCAGTGCGTCACAGTTTTTCGATTTCTCTCTAATGCATTAAGTTAGATGAGACGGAAAAAGCGGTAGCTCCGTGATTAAACACAAAAATAATGCAGCATTACAATGGTTATATACATAGGATGTCTATTCCTAACCTACGTTTGATTCGTTGATATTTAGAATGCGCGTTTTTTCTATCCAATAAAATACTCGTATTACGAACATTTGACGAAAACTTCGTCCATTTTGACCATTTTTTAGAAGTGTCAAAGAGTCAAGTGACGGTTATTATTCAGGTCAGTATTTTGTGTACCTGTCATTTTGAAATTCGAATTCGACTTCCCTTGTGTTTCACAACGTTTTTGTGCATTATCTTGTGTTTTGGTTTAGAATTTAGTTCGTTAAAGGTTAGTCATTGGCGTGAGGAGACTAGAGACATTCGAGATGTACCGAAGAGTGCTAAAAATCTCATGAGTAAATAGAATAGCCAACGTGGAGGTAATGAGACTTACGCATAGGGAACGAGAAGAACTAACAAATAAGAAGAAAACTGAGATATATGGGACATGTAATGAGAGATGTATATCTAATACTCCAGGTCATTATGCAAAAAAAAAGATCCATAGTAAGGAGACGTAACTCATGGCTGAAGAACCGTAGGAACTGGTTTGGATGTAATAACAATGAATTATTTAGAGCCGCGGTTTCAGAAATAAAGATCTCTCTGATGATTGCCAACTTTTGAAGCGGAGACAGCACCTACAGAAGAAGATAATAACACAGTTTATGTATAGTTTTGTGTCATTTTTTAATGTTTCCATATTTATAAATTTAATTAACAATATTGTTTACTTTTTAATTTTATTCCCCTTTATAAAAAATACCTACATGTTAACATATTGTGTAAAAATCAAATCTACTAAATTACTAATTAGTTTAATTCCACAAGCTTTTCACCTATGGCGAAGTACGATTCTGGCATCTGTCAGATTCGTCAATGATTACATGAAATAAGTCTCGACACACCCAATACAGTATGTGACGTCATAATTAATGACGCACTGAAAAATGATCATGAGAACAAGAATAATTCGTTACATACTGAGTCTACAGACTTCAAGCAGACATCATTTTTTTCACTTTTTTATAAGCTATATTTGTGTACTTTTGGAGTTATTTGGGAAAAATCATCCAAAAACATTTTTTTCTTTGTTAAAGTTGAACATATTAACTCGTAAATAACTCGAAAATTATTTACTAAGTGAAAAAACTCTATAGAACAAAAGTTGCTTAGAATTATCCAATTCCTTATTTTTAATGTATATTTTTCACCCCCGAGAACGGGGCATTCCCTCCATTTTTCCCTCCAAGGGAAATATATATACCCTTGCAAGGGTGTAATAATTGTAAACTATTTCTTATTTAATAATAGACAATTTCAACTACCTATTTCCAAATTTTCGTCCTTCCTATTTTTTTTGGGTTAGATTGTTCTTTGATCGATCTATTCAATGTCATTGACAATTCATATTATCCAATATCTTATTTATTGTCTACTGGCTTAGTAAGTTGTCAAATATTTATATATTCTCACTTTTTGTGATACAAATAGATGTACAGGTCACAAAACTTTCGTCGAAAATATATCTTTTGACTAAGGGCTATCCGTTTTCAGTAAAAAGACCACCGGAAAGATTTATTGTCCGTTTTTTCAAACCCTCCCGTTGAGACTGAACCGAAAAGCAAAAGATTTTGTAAGTCACAACTTCTTGAATGGGGTGTAGACACGAAAATATGACATGTTATATCTTGTTGCATCTGATATGAATGGATTCCAACTGGGTTTGGGAAATAAAGTGAAAAGGGTAAGGGATAATAATCAACACAAATATTGAATGTATAAAACTTGTTGGAATTTAAAAAAAAACGGTCGGGTAGGAATTTTACAGCTAAGAGGGATGAAGTTTGTAGGGATTGTTAATAATGAGATACTAATTAGGGACAAACACGAAAGCTGTGTTGATTTTTATGTAAATGTATACAAGGCACGTTTTACCAATTGTATTTTTTTGGGAAAATATAAATTTCTGTATGTGGAAGCAGTATATTTTGAGACAAGGAAGATTTCATGTGGCATACCTTATTTATTATATAAATGAAAGTTGAGTTAATTTTCACAGAGTTTAATAATGTAACTTACAATGACAATATATTGTCATTTAATAGAGAACTTGCAGTAAATTTTAAATTCGAAAAAATGCTATAAATCACAACAGAACAGAATTTAAAACGTGTATCAAAGATAAAAAAGTTGTTTTTGTGTTCCATTTGGCCCCTAAAGACGATTCTAAATTCAAATTAAAGCAGCTAGCCCAAAACGCGTCGTGACGTCAGGGGCCGTTCAAGTATTACGTAACGTAAGTAATGGGGGGAGGGGGGTCAAAAATCTTCAAAAATTGTGTTACGTAATACTTCAATGACCCATTACGGTGCGTTACATAGGGAGGAGGGCGGGGGTCAAAATCTTCAAAAATCGCGTTACGTAATACTTGAACGCTCCTTCATAATATGGTTGTGTGTTTACATTCTGCACCAACAAAGTAAACAAAATTGTATATAATTTTAAATTAGACATTGGAAACGTCAGTAGAAAATACGTTTAATCGTTTGAACTATTTTAAATATATAGAAAACTTGTACTTTTACAAAATGGCACTAAACAACACTTTTTCGTCTATTTGTGTTTATGATAATGTTTTCTTTTATTTTCCATAGTAAACCTTCTTTCCTTTCCTTCAAAAACTGTATCAAAATCTTATCTCAACAAACTGGTATATATTATTACAATGACATTAATACGGGAAATGTTATTAGAATATAAAATATTTTTTTTTATTCTGCGACGATGAGCTGGCGAAATACCCAAGTAGGTGGAGGCCAATAAGCTAAAGAATAAGAAGAAGAATATACTTAAATGCTAAATGGGCCCAGTTCCCAAAGGTCATAAAAGAAGATAAAAAAATATACCTAAATATAACCATAAATATAAATAAAACCATAAAGTTCAACTATGTGACGTCACGTCTTTTGAACTATTTTAAAATACGGAAGATTTTAAATTTGTATTTCTATGTTATTATGAGTATTTGATGCGTGAAATTTTGGAAATCCCATTTTTAAACAAAACTGAACTTTATTATGTAATAAAAAAAATGTGCAAGTTCCCTATTGAAATATTGTGAACTAGAAAGGCACTGTTAAGCGAAATTCATTCATATTTTTTTACATTCCTCGTATGAAATTGAAAAAGTTTGATATCTGATGGTTATTATGAGTATTTGATGCGTGAAATTTTGGAAATCTCATTTTTAAACAAAACTGAACTTTATTATGTAATAAAACAGAAATAATATTAATCGTAGCCCATGTAAAATTAACTTTATTTATGTTCCGACAACACGTTCCAAAAGTTTGAAGCATTTAGAACAATTACATTTTGAAAAAACTTATTTTTTGTTGTTTTAAGTAAATTTATTTTTTTCGATTTTTCAAAAAATACGTTATTTTTTCAAAATATCTCACAAAATATTTAATGTATGAAAAAAAGTGTTCTGGTCTAAAATTTAGCTTTTTCTTTACTGAAAATTTTGCTTGTTTTATAACTCACTAAACTTATAAATTATTAAGCGAGATATAAGCATTTAAAGTATTAATTTTAATGCAAAGGGAGCGTCTTTTTAGCCCTTTAACATTAAAAGTCTATGAGCAAAAGGGTATAGAAAGATTGCAACTCTCATGATTTTATAGCTTATGAAATGCACTGCAAAATGATGTGCAAATGAATGCAAAGAGCTTAAAGGAAGCCGAGTTATTGATAAAAGACCAATTACATTTTTCTAGAGATAATGTTTGAAAATTACGGAGCGTCTAAGTTTTGAGGTTTTTGGAGTATTTATTCTTTAATGCATGCAGTGTCTGCTTTGTATTTACATATCGGGCAACAAAACTCTCAATTTTGGTGGCACCTTGGTACCAAACAAAATGACGGATATTTCTGCACCAGAAGAACTACTTAGAATGATATTGTGCAATTGCAAAAAAGGATGTGTCTCAACGCTCAACTTGCGGGTGTCGCAAACGTGGACTATATTGCAATAAATCTTGCGGTTCTCTGGTGATAGCTGCCAAAATTGTCCTCCTATCGACCAAGAAGAAAAGGAAGTTGATGAAGAAAAAATAGACGAATTTGGAAGTTGGTTAAATTATTGATATATACTTTAAAAATCATATTAATTTTATACTTAATTTAATGTTGTAAAATAAATATTTTTCATTATCATCAAAATGTGAAGTTTAAAAAGTTTAATTTCCCTCAAACGTTTATTTTTAAGGGATACAAATTTTATAAATAGATATATCATTATATCATAAGCAACAATGAAATTTCATTTTCTTAACGAATTCCATTACTTTAAGCTTTCAAAAAGATTTTTTCCCTAATTTTTATGATAAGGGGTAGTTTTTAGGGGTTGAATCAACTTGTATGTATCAGGTTTTTTATATTTAAATAATATATATGTTTTCTATTTAAGATTCAAAATAAAATGATTTCATAATCTCAGCCATTTTTTTTAATAACTGTATGAGGGGTAGTTTTTAGCGGTAGTTACATATAAAAATATTAGTTACATTGTAATAAAAAACAACAAAACTTTAACAGGTTTAAACATATCGATGTCTACAACTGCTTCCATTTATTAATTTTCATTATTTTCCAAGTTTCATTCTTAGGCGTGGTTTTTGGTGGTTGCATTATTAAAAAAATTAAGTGTCAGATTTCTTGTACTTGAAGGAAAGAAATTCTCCTATTACGATCCAAAATAAAAAAAATTCATGTTTCTTGACCATATTTTTTAAATAATCTTTGTATAAGGGGTTGTTTTTAAGAGCTGGTGAGCTGTACAATATCAAAATATTAAAGTCATGATTCAAAGCAATCAACATTTAACATATTTAAACATAATTATGGCCCATTACCGCGTTAATTCACTAGTTTTCAATTTATTGGAGTAAGGGGTAGTTTTCACTCCTTAAAAATTAAAAGCATACTTTGCGACCAAGTCAGGTTTGAAGAGGAGGGTAAAATGAACTTAATTCCAAATTTTCAAGAAGATCGATGAAGGCATTTTAAGCTTGAATGATTGTACTAACTAAAAGATAGCAATGGAAATATCAACGGCAGCAATAATAACCGATAAGGGCATCGTAACTTTTTAAATAAACTTTACTGAACTTTTTTTGGTTTTAGGACCTAATCTTAACAACCCAATAGGTCTCCATAACGCTCGCGTAACTGCAAATTTAGCATAGTTTCCTCACCTACTATAAGCATAAACTACAATTATTGAGTGAGTCGATTTTTTGCACGCAAATGTACAAGTATAATAATAATTACTTACCTTCTTCTGAAACTGTGCTTCTTTAAGTTAACTATCTAAAAATCTCTGTAAACATTGTTTTTATTGCTTTTTCATTTTTTACAAAGTGAGCTTTAGACGCAAAAACATATTTTTTTGATAATAAAATGTAAAATTTCATTTTTTATCGTACGATATAACACCGATGGTTTCAATCAGATAAAATATTCGGCATCTCAAAAATTTTGTAATTTCCGGTATCATTTTAGCACTTCCCTTCACTAATGAACGACCATCAAAACAAATATCGTTTGCTTTTCATTCCGACGGAACGGTCCCTTTCCAAGAAATAATATTGTGTGAATTTTCGATGCCGCGTCATTCTGGACCGCATCTAATCGCCGTAAATCATTAGAAATACACACGACTTCCTCTTCACAACTATAGACATCGTAATTGAGCAGTTCCTGTATTTTGTTTGGCCACGGCCACGGAGCCACGAAAATCACATTGTATTTATATTTTTTTGATGACATGATGACTCCTAACGAGAAGGTGGTAATTGAGGACGAGTCTTCTAACAATCGAGTTAGTTAACTGATTAAAAACGGGTATTTACTATTGTGTAGTGTCTTATTTATCTTGGTAATATAACATTTAATAACTGATTATTCATAATATACTTAAACGTACCGGTGCTGCTTGTGCGTTAATAAGGTACTATATTTCTTTAAAAAATCCTTCTTTACCTTCTTTAAAAAATCTAAGATAAGTACTGTAAGTCATAATCTGGAAGGTATAGAATCTCTTATGTTTAAAATTATCTTTCCTAATAAAGTTGTTTTGCACCTCCTTGTTATCTATAAACCAAACATTTCTTTTACTCTTACCAAATCAATGTGTGAATTTATTGAAAAATGTAGTAGAGAAAAAGAAAATTTAATCATTTGTGGAGATTTCAATTTTAAGGATTTAAAATGGCCAGTTCAAACTCCGCTTATTGGAGATAATCCGAGTGTTCCATTTTACAATTTATTTTTTTAAACCAATCTAAACCAATTGGTAAAAGAACCTACTAGATATCGTCAAGGTAATACACCTTCGATTTTAGATTTGATAATCACTAATGAGGAAGAACTTATCAGTGAAATTCATTATCTTTCACCAATAGGTATTTCGGACCATGTAGTTCTTCAGACACAAGCTCAATTGGACATTACTGGAGCAATTAATGAAAAAATAGTTAAAGAGTTTAGTAAAATAGATTATGTTAAATTAAATCACTATTTTAGAGAAGTAATTTGGCCGGATTTAGATAATTGTTCATGTAATGATTCTTGGAATAAATATAAAGAAATTATATATAAAGGTATTGATAAATGTTCTTCAAAGTACACTATTAGGACTAATCCCAGAAGTCCTTGGATCGATAACCGACTGATCGCAATGACTAAAGAAAAAAACATTTTATGGAAAAGGGTAAGAAAAAATCCATCGGAAGAAAACATACTTACACATAGACAATTTTCCAATAGATTGACAAAGGAGTTGAGATTATCGAGCAGTAATTATGAAAACAGAGTTAGCTCCAGAGGTCCCAAATCTTTTTACAAATACGTTAGATCAAAATTCTGTACAAAAACTGGTATTCCTTTATTAGAAAAATCTAATGGCGAAATATGTTTAAAAGAAGAGGTTTGTGAGTTATTTGCTGAGACTTTTTCCACTGCTTTTACAGTTGACACGGATGCTGCGTTTTCAGGTTTGTCCACTACTGATAGAATAATGGAGAGTTTATCAACAATTGACATCTCTACTGAATTGGTTAGAGAGGTATTATGTTCTTTAAAGACTACTGCGTCTCCTGGATCGGAAAATATTTCACCATTGTTGTATCATAATTGTGCAGATAGTTTAGCGGCTCCAATGGCAGCTTTATTGGCCAAATCTTTGCAAACAAATTCAATACCAGCTTCATGGAAATCTGGTATAGTAACACCGATATATAAAAGTGGAAATAAACTCCTTTCGTCTAATTATCGCCCAGTAACAGTTCCACCAACATCAGTTAAAATAATGGAAAAATTAATAGCTAATAAATTAATATCCTTTTGGTTAGAGCATAATGTTTTCCAGTCTCTCAACACGGATTTCTGCCGAACCGTTCTGTAACTAGCAACCTTCTTCACTCTCTTAATGAATGGACTTTATCTTTGGACCGATATGAACCGATTGACATTATTTATATAGATTTTTCCCGTGCATTTGATAAGGTACCCATACAAAAATTAATGCTGAAGCTAGAACATGCGTGCGTGGTGAGTTGCTATTGTGGTTAGAAAACTTCCTCTCTGAAAGAACTTTTTCGGTCAAAGTAGAAAATGACTGCAGTGTTCCACGTGCGGTAGCCAGTGGTGTCCCTCAGGGATCAATATTAGGGCCTATTCTGTTTTTGTTGTACGTATCTGATTTAACGTGCGGATGGCAGTCAAAATCAGTTTCATATGCCAACGATTTAAAGTTATATTACTGTCCCGATATTGTTAATACTCTTCAGAGTGACCTTAATCAGCTATCAGAATGGAGCATGAAATGGGCTATTCCATTAAATTCGCGTAAGTGTTGTGTTGTTCAATGTGGATATAATAATCCACATATAACATATTTTTTGGATGGAGTTCCTCTGAAATCGGTACAGGAAGTTAATGATTTGGGCGTTACGGTCAACCAAACGTTAAGTTGGTCTACTCAAACAGCGAAAGTAGTCGGTAAAGCTAACTCTGCTTTATACCTCATATCAAAAGCTTTTCCTAGAATGTCTCCAGACTTGTTTTTGAAACTCTATAAAAGTTATGTCAGACCTCACCTGGAATTTGCGGTATCTGTTTGGTCACCTCATTTACAAAGATATTAATTTATTAGAAGGAGTACAACGAAGAGCTACTAAGCTACCTTTTAATTATGCAAGATTAAGCTATGAAACTCGATTAAGAAAGCTTAAGTTGTCTCCATTGACTCATAGAAGAGAGAGAGGTGATTTAATATCTACTTACAGAATTCTTAGGGGAGAATTTTGGGGAACATCGAATTTTTTTAATATCAGCGAAGCTGCTAGACTACGAGGTCATCACTATAAATTGAAAAAGGAACCTTTTAAAACTACTGTAAGGCAAAACTTTTTGGTAAATCGAGTTTTTGATAAATGGAACAGTTTAAGTGATGATATCGTAGGGCCTATTAGCTTAAATAGTTTCAGAAACAGGTTTGATGAGAACTAACTGGACATTGTATGTGTAATGTTAGCAATTTTTGTTAAAATAGTTGTTGTAAAATATAAGGATATATTTTATGTTTTTTTATGAGAAAAAATATTTGTAATTTTTAGGTATACTTACTTTCTAGTTTTTGTATCTTTTTTAATTTGCTATTGTTGTAACAACTTTTATGAAAACCAATTCTTTTGAATATTTACTTTAATTTAATTTTTATTTTGTAAGAATTTGTTTTATGTTATATTATTTAGTTTAAGACCTACAATTATTTTTGTACTTTGAGCCATATAAGCTTTGCTTTGGCTCGATATTATTGTATAATAATAATAATAAATAATAATAATTTAATAGCAAGAAAGGAGTACTTAACAGAGATTTTCTAAGACTAAAAGAACAACTTATTTAAAGTTGTTCCTTATACTACGAATATTGTTGCCTCTTTATTAGAGCCAAATTGAAACAGAGGTATTATCTTATCAGAAACTACGACAACAAATTTAAAAAACTATCGACAGTTAATTTGTTATTAAAGGGAGCACACACATTTTCCGTATTTTCGATGATTTTCCTTTCACCCCTAAGCCAGGGTAAGACTCATTCAAACAATTTTTAATGGCAATGGGGGTGATCATATAATGTAGGATATCTTGTTAAAGCCATTGCACTTCCCTATATAATAAAACTTTTTAAATTAGGTCCAATAAAACCAGCTTTTTTGAAATATGTCTTTCCCTGCTTAATTAGTTGATTTGCACGCCAATAGTTTAGATTTTAATTTCTTCCTTCGCTCAGCTTTTGTTTTTTGTCACATTTGTCACACTAAGTAAATTATGTGATATAAACACATAAAGGCATTAAGTTGTAGTCTGAAAATATATTACCACGGTTTATTATATTCCGGCAACGATATATAGGACACGAAGGTAAATACGACAGTAGGTAGTATGTTTTGGAGTTGTTAAAAAAATATCAGGAAGTTTGGAATGTAGATAACAAAAAATGAGAAGGGCCTGTACTTAGTGAAGCTACTGAAGCTACAGTATTACATGTTCACATATTATTTCCTGATAAGTACGAGGCAAGTAGCAGCTGCATCTGGAATTAACTGAACTAGCGTCCAAGCCATTTTGAAGAAGAATAAATTCCATACTTTTAAAATACTCTTGGTGCAGGAAGTTAATGGGGATGATTATGACCGTCACACCGTTTACATTGTTGTGCAATAATCAGTGAGCGAGCAGTGACCGATCCACAGTTTAGTTTTTTTTTTCTTTGATGAGTGCAGTCTTTTCATAAATGGTTCGAAAAATGGTCACGATTGCCGTTATTGGTCTGATTAAAACCCCAGGATTTTCCACGAGGTGCATACACAGTACACAGCCACCACAGAACTTAAATGTATGAGATCGTATTTTTGGTGATTTACTTAGGGGACGATTTTTTTTTAGCTGGCAGTTTGACTGGTGAAATATATTTACAATTACTGGGAGACGTAAATAATTCTGCCTTCACTGATCTTATTGAACGAAGTATTGTCACTCCACAACGTTAGATTGGGAGTAAATGCAGCATTGAATGGGTATCCTTGGTTACCAGATTTGTCTCTGCTGGATTTTTTTTTGTGGGGACACCTAAAAAGTAAACTCTATAGTACACCTCTTGTATCTTTGGAATATTTACGTCAACGAATTCTCAATGAATGCCTACGAATCACTACCCATATACTTCGGAATGTGTTTCGAACAAACCAGCGAAAAATTTCATTTTTTATTTTTTTTTTCTAATAAATCAAATAAAGTGTACCCGATTTAAAACTTTAAAGACAAATATATAGGAAATTGCTAGGGCTTTCAAACTATATCTTATTTAAACTCCATTGCCAGTTCTTTTTCGTCCGATCAATCTGTATAAAAAATGTATTTTAAGTACGTTAAACATTTTTGAATTGTAAAATAGTCAAAATCATTGTTTTGACTATTTTACCGCTCCATCACATAAACAATAGTAACTTATAATAGAATAATTAAGGACATGGGCTCAAAATGTCGCCTGTCAAAACGTTCAATGTGTTTTAAATGTATTCATTTTTTTTTTCGAATCCTGAGAAAACTAATAAATATTTTTGAAAAATTTAAACGCATAATGAAAGATTACATTATTACTGAGGGCCGAAAGTCTCTGAAAACTTTTATAATGTTTATTTTAATAAGTTAAAGGGGTGAAAATAGCAGAGACAATTTAGTGTGACTTTTAATTGCAAAAATCTCGTTCAAAATAAACTTTTTATTTGTTCTAAGGGACTTTCGGCCCTCAGTATCTAATAATGCAATATTTCATTCTGCGTTTAAATTTTTCAAAAATACTTATTAGTTTTCTCAGGATTCGAAAAAAATGAATACATTTAGAACACATTGAAAACTTTGACAGGCGACGTTTTGCGCCTTTCCCCTTAATTTGTATCTTTATCGGCTTTATTTCTTTTTTAATGTTTTAACAAAATGCACGCACCGCCAATCTTCTATGTCTTCTTTTTCTTCTTTATTTTAGTCAAATTGACCATTTGATCTTCATACATTGCCAACTTATTTCTAAGGTTGTAGCTTAACATATTTCAGGCCTCATGATTTTAGGTTCTGCTGCTCATTTATCTCTATTGATCCTCGTTAAGTACTGTTCCTTCTTGCATTATGTTAATACATTCGGGGCCTTTGAATGAATGTCTTATGTTTTCGTTTCTCCTTTTGCCTAGTAAGATCTTGCTATTGATTCTAAAAAGTATCTTTATTTCTCTTTTTCAGTAGATTTTTGGTTATGGATTTTTCTACCCAGTTTCTTCATTATATGTAATTATGGGTATTATAAGCTCTTTTGTAGATTCTTGATTATTTGATCTAAAAGCTAATATTTTTGTTTCTACTTATTGTATCGTTTAAACATCCCGTCATTGTTACTGCCCTCATTGTTTATGTTCTTAGATTTACGCAACGCAAGCGTCTCCAAAATGAGATAGTACTACAGCAATATATCCCATAACATTACTAAACGTACTATAGTATAATGTGACACTTTGCAGAAAAATGGATTATATATTGATTCAGCACAGTATCGAGGAAAAAATGACAAAAAAGTTCGAATTCTCTTCGGTAAACTTTTTTTTAAATACCGATATTGGATCAGTATTGTAACGTTAAGAATATTAACCCGGCATCCGACAGGTGAACTTTTTTGCCACTAACAGCAGGTCCCATTGACCCAGCAATTGAAAGAGTTAAAGAATCTCAAAAAATATCTTAACGTTTAGTTTTCTGTGATATGTGGAACGTCAACATCTTGAAGCTGGTCAGGATAGTCACTATTTACACTAACATTGTCGATTTCTTCACTTACTTCCGAATTACTCTTGTCAATACATTCGTCACTGTCTGTTTCATCCCATAAGGCCTGAAGGCGTGCTTATTCTCGTTTGTAATTCATTTTAGCTTAAACTAATAAAAAAATATGTTAAAATCTGTAATAAGTATTATTCACTTACCTATACTTACTTATTTATAGGAGTAAAACAAAATAAAGACATTTCTGCAGAAATTACGAAATCCGACTCGTGGGGTGTGACCACTTTCAATCCAAAAATGTACTTGCTGAAACTAAACAGACAACTAAAAACTATGTATCATCGCATAGGCGAATATACAATATAAAGCTATCTAGCCGCTGCGCTCTGCGCTAGTTCCACTACATGCAAAATTTCCTTATGTTCTAGATGCTTCAGTATTGTTGGGGTATACTACACCCCTCCTGTCGGATGCCGGGTTTTAATAAGGTTAGGCTCATTTATTGTTAGGCTCCCCAAAAATATTTTATTAGAACTGGAGCATATCCAGAGCAGAGATTTAGTGGAAATCTGGAAATAAATACACGTAACATTATGTATTCCAGTGTTAACATGATAAAAAGAGACTTTTCTCCGTTTATGTAGCTTGTCATATTTAAAATATTATTTTATTGACTTCAATATATCTTATTCACTGTAAAAGATCTAATAACAGATAAGAAGCTATAAAAATAAAAAATCAAAGATGTTTTCCTTTTCAAAAGCGGACCCGCTCATCCTATAAATAAATTATATGCAAATATGCAAATCAGCTATCATTTTACATAAGTCATTTCTTAATGCAACAAATATGTGCACTGTCACGTCCTTTAATTCGACTGGGACTCTATCGATTCGAGTTAAAACTGTTAAAAGAAAAGGCAAACTCAATAAGATGGTATTAGGCTGCCAAACGGAAAGAAGAAATTAACATTTGAATACCTTTTCTAATTTAATAAATTCGTTAAAAGGTTCGAGGTCGTATTTCTTTTAAACTCACTGGCCCCTCTCTACAATAACATCGTTAATTCGCAGGGGCGTGCGTAGGGTAATGTTATTTGTACACAATATTTGTACACTTTTCCAAATTACTGCAGCACTTTTTAAGGATAGAATCGGTGAATAAAATTATACATTTTTTTTGTATTTTATACATAGAGGTTTATATTGTAAAGGTTGTGTTTAATTATTTAACTTTACTCATTTATTTCGATTAATAATCCAAAAATATAACTTTTTGTAGCTACGACGGCAGGATAAACTTAGTGTTGTATATCAAAGAGTTTTGAGTCTGCTCATTTCCTTGACTATATGTTTTAACTTATCTTTGTTTCGTTGCAAATTCTTTGTTTTCATTGATACTATTCACTATTCTGCTTATTTCACATTCCGTCTACTTCCCATTTTCCTCTTTATTTTCTAAATAATTTGATTATATTATTCCATTATTATTAACAATTCGTTGTCCATGCGGTGAGACCGCTCCCGTCTGGAAAAATTTCTGATTCGGTTTCTTTGTGGATTTCTATTCAAAAATGTGGATTCTGCAAAAATCTTTTTTTGCAGAAACTTACTCAAAACGAGGTCCTTATAACATATCCACAGGGTGCCGGGCGGTGCCGTGGTCGAAAAATTGTTTAAACAATTTTTTTTAAACAAATTTCCTGGTCTAAATCCAACGCTTACTTCTTTGTCTTTATGGGCACAGCCTTTTTATTTCGAAATATTATTTTAAATAAAGAACTGTTCTTAAAACTCATAAAACTTATCTCAGTCTGATATTATAACTCACAATCCACTGATTGTTATGTAACCCCGACTTCTACGTTACTGTCTTGAAAATTACATTGTTACACAGAATTAAAATTTGCTTGTAGGGGTGCAGCTAACGCTCTTGGAGCTCCCTAAGGTAAAGGGCGCCAGTGTAGCCCTTTTAGAACAGCCCTTCCTTCATAGTTTTTATAGAGTTAATGTTGTTTAGTCAACACGTACACTGAATATTTCAATGAAGACGTTCTATAAAAAAAAGTTCTGCCAAAAGCGTGTTTGTTTCAAAGCTACAGTTTCTTTTACGTTTTGATGCAAAAAAGTTTTGAGTTGTTCTATAGAAAATATAAATACTTAACTTTTATATAAAACAAATAAAATATGGGAAACAGAATGTATCATACTTCCTTGTCTTCCTTTGGCTATATTCGTTAACTTACTTTCCAAATCCTACTCAGTTATTATACAAACTCAATTATTAAACAAGGTCATCAACGTCAAAAAACAAAATATGTATAGTCAATAATATCAAAAAAGTCCAACATGGTTTCAAAATAAATTACATCAAAACTATTTTTATGGTTATTAGCAAATACAGCAAAGAAAATACATATATCCAATTCATTTTTCAATCCATGAAATGATAATGTAGTTCAGAGAAATAAGGTTTTTGTCGATACACTTAACCAGCCAGGTTGCAAATGGGTTTTTGAGAACTATACAGGGTGAGGCAAATAAAGGGCCTATTAGAAATATCTCGAGAACTAAAGGCAACAAAATCATGAAAATTTGAATTAAGGGCTTTTGAAGAGTCATCTGTTTAATGAAAATATTTTCATCTATTTGCTACTTCCGGTTATACCGGAAGTTGTTTATAACTTGTTTTTTTTTAATGGGACACCCTATATATTTTTACATTTTTGGATTCTCTTCGATGTCTTCTTTCTTAAAATATGAGGTTTTCTAATGTTATACAGGGTATTTTAAAAGATAATTACGTTTTTTTTATTAATTTCGTAACATCATTCACACCCTGTAGAATTGTAGTAGTTTGACATCTAAAACTCTACTTACGTTCAAATAATTTTTAATATAGTCTAATATTGTTAAGAATCATTAATATAGCTATATTTTTAATTTTAATATACAGGGTTGGTCGAAACTCGGAATGAGTATTTTCTTAAATGGAACACCCTGTATTTTAATATTGTAATGAAATGATATTTTATGGTACTTTTTTATTTCTCAAGCATTCCCTATACCTAACTGCTTTAATTTGTGGTTAATTGTTAATCGCACCACAACCTACGCAAACTACGTAGGTATTTTGATAGCTAAACCATTATTGGTAATTTTAAGGATCAATCTGGATTAATATGTATTTATTACTCAAAAATTGTTTGTGATTGAATACTTTTACGGCCAACCTAATAAAATTTTACTTATTTTTTGTTGCAATTAATGTTTAGATTGAATCACCAATAACTCACAAATTAAAGCAGTTAGTGTAGGGAATACTTATAAATTAAAAAAGTACCATGAAATATTATTTCAATACAATACTAAAATACCATTTTTACAATCCATTTAAGAAAACTCAGAAAATATTCATTCCGAGTTTCGACCAACCCTGTGTACTAAAATTTCAAAATTAGCTATACTAATGATTCTTAACAATAATAGATTAAATTAAAAATCATTTGAACGTAAGTAGAGTTTTTAATGTCAAACTATTACAATTCTACAGGGTGTGAATATTGCTACGAAATTAATAAAAAAACATAAATATCTCTTAAAATTCCCTGTATAATATTACAAAACCTCATATTTTAAGAAAGAAGACATAAAAGAGAATCCAAAAATGTAAAAATTTACAGGGTGTCCCATTTAAAAGAACGAAGTTATAAGCAGTATAACTCTCGTTCCGGTATAACCGGAAGTTGCAAAGAGATGAAAATATTTTCATTTAATAGATCATCATTCAAAACTTTGTTATTCCAATTTTCATGATTCTGTTGCCTTTAGTTCTCGAGATATTTCTAATAGGCCAGTTATCTGCCTCACCCTATATACCTATTATATTATTAACACAAAAATGCCCGTCAGAGTTCGGACGAGAATTTTATACAAAAATTGCAGTTTTTTCGTTTAAATCGCTGCATAAAAAATAGGGTAATTAAATATCTTATTTAGAGTGTTTTTCTTTTAGTAGATGAGCAAATGTTTAAAACGGCAGTTTTTAATTTTGGTCCGATAATTTGTTGCTTCGGAAATTGCAAAATAAAGCTAAAATTTCGAAAATCAAAAATTTGCTATAATATCTTTGGCGAAAATGAACTTAAGACTTTGATATTGCATGAAAAGTTGAGTTAAGTAGTCCATATAATGCACACAAAATTTCAAAACCATTTGTCAATTAGTTGAAATTTTATTCGATTTGTTTAGCCCACAGAGTTTTTTTTGCAATGTTATTGCTCAGAAAATTATAACAATACAGCGATTCTGCGGATACCACATGAAACAAGAAGACTTATTTTTTCAATATATTTAAAAAAATAATAAAAGTCATTTTTACCATTGCAAAAATATTTTACTATAGTAGAGTCATTTTTGGCTTATAAACAATTTAAATAACTTTCTTAATATTGACTGTTGGCTAAATTCACTTTGATATTCGGAAAACTAGTATTTTTGCACAAATTCTCTAAAAAAATTTGCCTAGGTCAATTAGGGTCAAATTCAGCTATTTTTTTATTTAATTCACAGCTCCTTTGTTTATAAAAACTAAAGAACCTAACTACCGCCATTTTAAAGTGCAAGGTTTATAGTTTAGGTGTAAAAGTTTGAGTAAACTTTGAACTTCAACAGAGCGGTCAGTAAAGTTTTAAAAACAAAGTCCTAACGAAATCGACTCGGGACCGGTGTATGGGAAATATAAGATCCGTGAACTCAAAAAATGAAATTGATTCTTTAAACATATGCTGCTATTAATATTTCCGTAACTTGTTGCTCAAATATTTTTTTATTTGTATGTACTCGTAGTCTCGTAGAGTACATTATGTATATTATATCCCCACCTAACATTACAAAATGTTAAGAGGAACCCCCTTAATACTCAGGGGTATGAAAAATAGATTACGACCAATTCTTAATCCTACCGAATATAAATATATAATTTCATAAAAATCGGTTAAGCCTTCTCGGAGGAGTATGTCAACTAACACTATGACACGAGAATTTTATAGATCTAAATACATATATAGTTGGCTGTGTAAAAATAGGGGTCGGTGGTCGAAGCGTGAAAATTATGGGTTGTATGTATATTTTAATTCTACATCATGTAAAATTAAGGTAGACAATTTTGTCAAAAAAGAAATAAAAAATAATGTCAGGGGGGCAACTGCTCTTATTACTTCTGGGTATGGAAAATAGATAACAACCTATTCACAGTCCTGCACTTGCAGAATATACCTGTAAAATTTGATAAAAATCGGTAAAGCCGTTTCGGAGGAGTATGGTAACGAACACTGTGACAAGAGAATTTTATATATAGAGAAGTAGTTGTGAATTAAATAACAAAGGTAACTTTGACCCTGATTGACCTAGGCGAAAAAACATTTTTTCAAAATTCGTGTAAAAACACCAGCTTTGCAAATACCAATGGATTTAGTCTACAGTCAATGTTAACAAAGTTATTAAAATTATTTATACGCCAAAAATGACACTACTTTAGTAAAATATTTTTGCTACGGTGAAAATTACTTTTTATTGATTTTTTTTAAATACGTTAAAAATAAGGGTCTTCTTCTTTCGTGTGGTTCTCGCAGAATCGCTGTATCGTTATTATTTTCTTAGCAATACCATTGCAAAAAAAGTTGTGTGGGATAAATACATTAAATAAAATTGAAACCAATTAAAGAATCGTTTTGAAATTTTTGTGCATTATTTATAACTTAACTTAACTTTTCGTGCAGCATCAAAGTCTTAATTTGGTGGGGGTAAAGAAAGGGTATATTTGAACTCTCAAAACCCTCCCCCGGCTACATATTTTTGTTATCGCTTGAAATAATTAGAAAGTTTATTTGGTAATATTTTTTGGATTCAACAAAAACGTTTGGTATAGAATGTAGAATATATCTCTCATTTCTATTAATTAAACTAATTACGAAATAATAATTAATCGTCGGTATTTTTGTTCGTGATATAAAAGATATAAATAAGGTTTTAAAATGTAGTTTCGTAATGCTTTACTAAACGTAATAGGTAGTAGCAAAATTAAATTAGCTATAAAATCTACTCAGTATTCCAAATACGTCTCAAGACATTTTCTTTTTATTTTAAATACATTCATTTAAATTTGTTTTTGTATTTTACCACTATTTTATGCAGCACATTCCCAATTTTATGTAAATATAAAGCAAGAGCACTGACATAGCAGGAAAATTTCAGATTCTGAGAATAGTTTACCGTTAAATCTAAAATATGCTCCAGATCCGCTTTGTAAAAGTTTATATCCCTGTTTTAGAATGTTATCCGTGGTATAAAAGTGTTAGGTTGAGAAGATATATCTTGCTCGAATTTTACGAATATGTTTTAACTTAAATACTTGTCTCGTATTATGCAGTTGGTAAAACTTATGTTAAATGAATAAAACAACTTTTCATTCAATTAGGGAGGAATATATCCTTTTAATAAAAAGACGAACAGGTCCCAGATACTTAACTCATTACGATATGCTAAATAAAATTGATCAGCTTTATCTGTAGATAAATCAATACCAGACTCTTTAGATACACGACGCGCTATTCTAAGTTCTTCCACACATTCTAAAAACGAATTTAATGATAATCCCTTTTTATTACCCGACTTATGGCCGGGACACACATATCCGCACCGCGCCCGCACCGAGCAGAGACAGCATGGCCAGCCTTGCTGTCTCTGCTCGGTGCGGGCGCGGTGCGGACGCGGTGCTGGCTCGGTGCGGATATGTGTGTCCCGGCCTTTATTCGGTGCCCACTTAGGCCGCGTTCAGAGTGGACGAGCAAAGAGCAAAGAGCAAAAAACAAAGAGCAACGAGCAAAGAACAAAGAGCAAAAAGTGCACGTTCAGAGTGGACGAGCAAAGAGCAAAGAGCAAAGAAGTGCTAATAGCGGGTAGTTACGCTAGACGAGAGTTTAGTTCTTTTCCACTCGGCAGTATGGATAGGAGCCGAGCGGTAGGATATTTGCTCTTTAGTACATGGATAGTCCATGTAGTGAGACCGCTCCCGTCTGAAAAAATTTCCGATTCGGTCTCTTTGTGGATTCTTATTTAAAAATATTTTAAAATTTCCTTTAAACAAATCTGAAGGGTGCCGGGCGGAATTTTTGGGCAGAAATTGTTTAAACAATTTTTTTTAAACAAATACAAAAGATCACGTTTTTTGCTCTGGAACATATATTTTTAAGTTTTGTGGGTCATTCTAAACAACAAAGGTATCTTGTAAATGTTCTCAAAAATTGATAGTTTTCGAGTTATAGGCAATTTAAAATCTGAAAAATGCGAAAATACGCATTTTCGAGGCCTAAAAACTCATATTTAAATTAGTATTTTTGAGGTTGCCAGATACTTAAATTGAAGTTTAAACATTGATCTTCAAGATTCTGAAGAGTGATCGCATCTAACCTTAATTTATACCGTTGTTTTTTAATTGTTAAATATGCGTGTTTATCCGATTCTTTTGCCGGTGCGGCGCGCTCTATTTCAAAAATCTCCTATTTTCCTCCAAAAATTATTTTTTCTAGATTTTTTGGGATTTTCTAAATAAAATAACTTTCTTGACATTTTTCTCAAAAGTTAAGAGTTTTAAAGTTATAAACGATTTAAAATCCAAAAATGAGTGTTTTATTAACTTATAACTTTAAAACTATTAACTTTTGAGAAAAATGTCAAGAAACTTATTTTATTTAGAATATCCTAAAAAATCTGGAAAAAATAATTTTCGGAGGAAATAGGAGATTTTTGAAACAGAGCGCGCCGCACCGGCAAAAAAATCTGATAAACACGCATATTTAACAATTAAAAAACAACGGTATAAATTAAGGTTAGACGCGATCACTCTTCAGAATCGAAGCTGAATGTTTAATCATCAATTTAAGTATCTGGTAACCTCAAAAATACTAATTGAAATATGAATTTTTAAGCCACGAAAATGCGTATTTTCGCATTTTTCAGATTTTAAATCGCCTATAACTCGAACACTATTAATTTTTGGGAAAAATTACAAGATACCTTTTTTGTTTAGAATAACCCAAAAAACCTAAAAATATATGTTCCGGAGCAAAAAACGTGATCTTTTGTATTTGTTTAAAAATAGTTATTTATGAAACAGTTCGTGAAGTATGCTTTTTGCGAACGCACGCGATATTTAGAGCACGAGCGACAGCGGAGCGAGTGCTATACATCGCGTAAGTTCGCAAAAAGTACTTCGTGCACAGTTTCATACAATATTTTATCTACTCTACCATAAACAAATAAAAAAACTGTAACTCTTCGTCACTGGAATTCATTTCTATTCTACAATTTTTAGAACTTTGACATTTAAAAATTCTAACTTCTTTCAAACCACAAAACTGTAAAAACTTTTGTCGTAATTTATTGCTCATTATGTCATCACCATGACAACGCCAAAGTTAAGGATATTTGATTATATGAAAGTGTGTTAAAAACAGTGCGAAAAAGTAAGTCCCATTTAAAATACATTGTTACTTCACGCTCACTTTAAACACTTCACGCACTGCTATCTATAATGACAGTTTTCACAAACTAAAAACTTACACATAACATAACATAGAGTAGATAAAATTGTTTAAACAATTTCTGCCCAAAAATTCCGCCCGGTACTCTTCAGATTTGTTTAAAGGGGACATTTTTGAATAGGAATTGACAAAGAAACCGAATCAAAATTTTTTTCAGACGGGAGCGGTCTCACAACATGGACCAAAGAGTGCGAGCGGAGAAATCAAACTTGTTTGGTTTCGCCGCTTTGCTCTTTGCTAGCACTCTGTGTACCTCCATTTCCCAGTATGAGTTTGATTTCTCCGCTTTGCTCTTTGCTCTTTGCTCTTTGCTCGTCCATTCTGAACGCGGCCTTATTCGGTAAGATAGGATGGAAATTACCAGACACGGGTGTTGCTTGTTGCTTTTGTTCACGAGTGGGTGTCGCAGAAATACTTGTCGATGCACTTCGATGTTCCGTCAAAACATGACTGCTGCATCATACTAAGCTGAGGACGAACAGTAGTGGGATCCACAAAATCTTCTGTTTTCTTTTCAAGATGTTCCAAAAGCAATAGCCCTCTGTTACGCAATATCGATCATGTGAGATTATCGATTCTATGCAGTATATGAATCAGTTTCATTTTGAACTCCTTATAAGGCCCACTAGAAATTGAATCCTTAAACTTTTTGATAACAGGTTCTAGTGCAGTTAACCCATTTTGGACTGCTTCAATATCATCTTCTCCCGAAAAAGGGTAAATCGGGCATGACGAACTATCACCAACAATATAAAAAAGCAATGCAGTGGCAAACTTTTCCACATTTTATCTACGGTTCCAGTCGCTATACCTGCAATTCTTAATTCGTAAGTAAGATTGACTATCTTGACTCAATCTACTAATCTCCATTTTAAAGTCAGACAACCTATATAGTTAAAACATGTAAATAATCAAACACTAATACTTTTCACACCGTAAATTCTACGTTATACTTTCTTCTAGTTTTCCTCTGTACTGCAAAAACACTGCACGTGCGTCATCGCGCCGAGATGGCTGACGTCACCAGTATGATATATATACCAAAAAATCACATAATTTAAAAATAAAAGTGGAAGTTTTACGTATGAATTTATTTGTTAATGAATTTATTCCATTTGGCTTTGCCACACTGTACAACTTATTCTACTGATTATAGGCTATTGATTATATTCAAAATAAGAGAGCTAAAAGGAACTACAACGTTACCGGGGTTTTATTATTTCATATGATCAGTCGACCTATAAATATGAAGAAACCGCGGAGTGCTACCATTTAAAGGGGTGCGTTTTTGAAAAAGGGGTGAATTAGTCCCTAGGCACAGGATGCGTTCGGGTCAGTTCTATGCACTTTTGGTACAAACACGTCTACAAAAAAGTTGTTTTCAGGGTAAATTTACTATCAAAATATCACCTTTTTAAAGTCAAAAATATTTTTTTGTACAAAAATATATTCAAAACAAAATGCAAAAAAACACGAAGAAAGCAATTTTGTTTTTTGCATCATAACTTTTTTCCATGGATATATAGGTATAGGCATTGCTTCACATAAAAAACTTCCATATTTATCTATCAATCGGTTTTAAAACGTCTTGCGACGTTGTCCGATGCCTAATTTCCATGACACTCTATCATCCCATTGGCCCTCTCTAAGATCTCTTGCGCTCATCGCCTTCGTTACTCCCTCTCTCCAAGATTTCTTGGGTCTTCCTCTCTTTCTGCGGTTTGGTGGTACCCATTGCATAATTATTTTAGGGAGTCTTGAGTTATCCATCCTCTGGACGTGTCCGTACCATATCAGCTGTTTTCTTTCTATGTCTGTTGTTAGAGAGCCGTCAACCCCCATTCGCTGTCTTATCTCATCATTACGTATTCTCTCTCTGCGTGACACTCCTACTGATCTTCTAAAAGCGTCCATTTCTACTGCCTCCAGTTTTCTTCTGTTGTTTTCGGTTATCCGCCAAGTTTCTGCTCCGTACAATAGACTGCTTTTAATAAGAGATTCGTAGATATTGTGTTTTCTTCTTTTTCCTATTTCATGATTCCACAGTACGCTGTTTAGACAACCTATTGTTTTTCTGGATTGTGTTATTCTTCTCTTTATTTCTTCATCATCTTTCCCCGTTGTGTCAAAAACGATTCCTAGATATGTGTAATGGTCGCAGGGCATGATGATTTCATTATTTCCTAATGTGATGTTCGATAGTTCGGTACCTATTGGCAGGTATTTTGTTTTATCTGTATTAATTTCTAGTCCCCACTTTCTATATTCTTCTTGTAATTTCCTTGCCATGTACTCTAAATCATCTTTATCGTTTGCTATAACAACCTGGTCATCAGCAAACTGCAATGTATATAAGCAAATCTCTCCAAAACTTCCATATTTCCTCTTTAAAATGACGTTTGGCAGAAGTCTCTATAATTTCCGAAATATGATTTTTCAAAGTTCGCCGCTCACAGCATTTTCCCCATTATTTCGCAAACATTGTTCTACAACTTTTTTCTACGCATTTCTAGATATTCGCGGTGTGCAAGTACTAGGAAGGGAATTGAGAAACGATCGTGCGCGAATAGCGGAGAAATATTGCAACTTTCTTAAATAATTCATATTGTCAATTGAAATTGTCAAATTGACGTACATTTCATATCTACTGTCATTGAAGAAAAAAAATTATATCTTGCTCAACAATATTGATATGATATGCAATTATTATATAAAGGTAAATTTAATTAATTGTATTTTGCTTGTAGTACTGCATTTTAATAACTAATTTTATTTACTACATACAATTGTTTACGTTTTAATAACATAACCTGAATCTTATTTTTTCTTCTTATTATTTTTTTGGACTATGTCCTTGATAATTATCCAGTAACCAGGACTAATATAATTGGCTAATATAATTAAAAGTGCGAATAAAGTTGCACAGCGTAGAAATAGGTGTCGCTTTGCCGAACTTGCACAGTCCCAATATGCAATGGTACATTTAATAGGAAGAGAAGTCAATTACCTTTAAAATGGTCTATTGCATAAGCAATATGTGATGGTTTTTCAAAGTTTTATACTTTTAATGATTCTTGATATTTTTTACGATTATTTTTTTAAATTTCTCATTATAACTTTTTTTCTTGTACATTTAGGTATATATGTATATTGTTCATTTACTTGCTTATTTTTTTTACTTTAAAATGGTGTATCGTAAAAAATCTAGGGCTATTTAAAGACTCTTTAAAAGCTAATTGACTTCTATTCCTACTAAATGTACTATTGCATATAGCTAAAGCTGCGTAGGAAAAAGTTACAGAACAATGTTTGCGAAATAACAAGGAAAATGGCCCTAAATCGCTGTGATGGCGTACTTTGAAAAATCATATTTTGGAAACTATAAATTATAGAGTCTTCTACCAAACGTCATTTTGAAGAAGAAGTATGGATGTTTTTTTTTGTGAAGCAATGCCTATACATATACCCTGTGGAAAAAAGTTATGGGGCAAAAAACAAAATTGCTTTCTTTCGTGTTTTTTTTTTGCTTTTTGTTTTAAATATATTTTTGCAAAAATAATATTTTTAACTTTAAAAAGGCGATATTTCGATAGTAAATTTAACCTCAAGACAATTTTTTCTGTAGACGTGTTTGTACCAAAAGTGCATAGAACTCATCCTAATTCACCCTGTGCCTAGGGACTAATTCACCCCTTTCTCACAAACACACCCCTTTAAATAGTAGCACTCCACAATTTTTTCATATTTAGAGGTCCATTGACCATATGAAGCAATAAAACCCCGTTAACGTTGTAGTTCTTTTCCAAAGTACATAATCAATAGCCTATCATACCAGATAACAATTTTTTCATCAATTTAGAGGTATGCAAATGGGTTTCATCATCGGTAACATTTACGTGTCAATCAACTTTTCCCTCATAAGGTCGCACAATGAGATGTAAAACAAACATACACGTAATGTTGCGTTGCTGGGTAACTAGTACAGGAACAAAAGTATATGAAGGACCGTAACGGTTCTCTTAAAAAGGATATTACCATATAAAATGGATCTCGTTGTTGGAAAATTGTTTTGTAAATCTATGAATTACTCGTCGAAGAGGAAAATGCGATATCTAGTTTGGAATTCCATGAATATAAAAATGACACGCCGGATGAAATTTCGGAAGTTTTTGATGAGAATTTGAATTTAAAAGTAGGTTGCTGTAAGCGTAATTTTGCGGTATTAAATAAATACACTGAATTTATATATAGGCGAGCGAGAGATACCCCTAAAATGACCAGGTACTGACCACGGAGAGGTGAATGGCTAATTTTATTGATGCTTTATATTTTTGAAGGTGCTGAAAACGAAAATAAGGTTTATTTTGAATTTTATGTGGGGGAACATTGTCAAAATCGCAATTTTAACCTAAAAATAAAAAACAAATCACGTTTTTTTGTGTATACTTCGCTACAACTCTGTTTCCTTTTAATATTTTTTTCTGAAGTTTTTACAGTACCTATATATTTCTGACCTTTCTTAATAGAGTGGTACTTACTTCAAGCTTTCAGTCTTATTCTAATAAATGTTATGAATTTTTTAAAGTGAAAGGTGCAGATTTCTGAATTGCAAAGTTCAATCGCAAAAGTTGAGCGACGAAGTTTGAAATTTAGCTTTTTAATCACGTGTATGTTAAAGTATAGAGTACATAAAAGTTTTTTGGAAAGTTTTAGATCAAAATGTTTTATAGAAAAAAAATAGTGCAACTTTTATTATCGACATTAGAAATCTCCAATATAACGGTTATTTTTCGAGATACTGACCATGGGTGGTGAATGGCTATTTTTGGTCTTAGATTATGTTTCTGACGGTGCTGAAAACGAAAATGAAATTTATGTTAAATTTTAGGTGGGGGAACATTGTCAAATTCGCAATTTTACCATAAAAATACAAAAAAGTATAATCACGTTTTTTTGCGTTTAACTCGCTACAATTCTGGTCGATTTTAATATCTTTTTCTAAGGTTTATACACTATATTATTATGTTGCTCACTTTTTTGAAGACAACGGTATCTGTTTTAAGATTTTAGTCCTATTCTAGTAAAAGTTATGAATTTTTTAAAGTACAAATTGCAAATTCGTGAATTGCAAAGTTTAATCGCAAAAGTTGAGAGGCAAAATTTAAAATTTGTCTTATTAATCACGTTTATGTTAAAACATATAGTACAAAGAAGTTTTCTGAAAAGTTTTAGTTACAAATGTTTAATAGAAAAAGAATGGCACAACTTTTAATATAAACGTTATACATCCCCAAAATAACACTTATTTTTCGAGATACTGACCATGGGAGGTGAATGGCTAATTTTGGTCTTATTTTATGTTTTCGATGGTGCTGACAATGAAAAAGTGGTTTATTTTGAATTATATGTGAGGGAAAATTGTCAAAATCGCAATTTTAACCTAAAAATGAAAAAAAAAGTGAAGTCACGAATTTTTAAGTTTAACTCACCACAACTCTGTTCTAGACTATGTTCTATCTTTCAAGACTATTAAAGTAACTGTAGCCTTTCAGTCTTTTTTTTATAAAAGTTATGAATTTTTAAAAATAAAAGGTGCAGATTCGTGAATTGCAGAGTTAAATCGCAAAAATTAAGTGAGAAAATTTAAAATTTATCTATTTGATTTCGTTTTTGTTAAACCATAGAGTTCAAAGAAGTTTTATGGGGAGTTTTGGGTCTAGATTTGTTATAGAAAAAATATGGTGCAACTTTTAATTTTAAGAAAAACGTGGTTTAACTTTTTTTAATTTTTAGGGCAAAATTGCGATTTTGACAATGTTCTCCCACCTAAAATTCAAAATAAACTTGATTTTCGTTTTCAGTACCATCAAAAACATAAATTAAGACCAAAATTAGCCATTCACCACCAATGATCAGTATCACGAAAAATTAGCGTTATTTTGGGGATTTATAACGTGGATGTTAAACGTTGCACCATTTGTTTTCTATAAAACATTTTGATCCAAAACTTTCCAGAAGACTTCTTTGTACTCATGTTTTATTTTTGAATTTGATTTAAAATCTATATTTCAAATTTTGTCAGTCAAATTTTGCGATTAAACTTTGCAATTCACGAATCTGCACCTTGTACTTTAAAGATTCATAACTTTTACTAGAATAAGACTAAAAGCTTAAAGCAGAAACCATTGTCTTCAAAAATGTGAGCGATAATATAGTCTACAAACTTTAGAAAAAAAAAATAATAAAACGAACCAGAGTTGTAGCGAGCTAAACGCAGAAAACGTGATTTCATTTTTTTTTATTTTTAGGGTATAATTGCAATTTTGACAATATTTCCATACCTGAAATTTAAAATAAATTTTATTTTCGTTTTTGTCATGGTGGTCAAAAACATAATCTAAGACCAAAATTAGCCATTCACCATCCATGGTCAGTATCTCGAAAAATAAGCGTTATATTGGGGATTTCTAATGTCGACATTAAAAGTTGCACTATTTTTTTTTTTCTATAAAACATTTTGATCTAAAACTTACCACAAAACTTCTTTGTACTCTCTACTTTAACATAAACGTGATTAGGAAGCTAAATTTTAAACTTCGTCACACAACTGTTGCCATTAAACTTTGCAATGCACAAATCCGCACCTTTTCCTTTGAAAAATTTATAACCTTTATCAGGATAAGAATATTAGCTCGAATCATGTACCTTTATCTTCAGAAATGTTAGAGCTATATACTATAAAAATTTCAGACAAAAATATTAAAATGGAACAGAGTTGTAGCGAGGTAAACGCAAAAAAAACGCGATTTCATTTTTATTTTTAGGTTAAAATTGCGATTTTGACAATGTTCCCCCACATAAAATTCAAAATAAACTTCATTTTAGTTTTCAGCACCCTCGAAAATATAAAGTGTGAATAAAATTAGCCATTCATCCCTCCGTGGTCACTATCTCGAAAACTAAGCGCTTTTTTGAGGGTGTCCCGCTCGTGTATTAGTTTCGGAGTTTAAAGTAGCAGAAGCTAGAAAATACAAAGCGTGTAAGACAACGATGAATATACAATATGACCCAGTAAGTTGGAATTTTTTGATATCAATTTTCAGAAAAATTACAGTGAATGACAACACGCATTAGATTTTAAAAGTTAAACAGAAATTGAAATTGTTTTTATTGTGGGAGAGAATTATAAAACGCATAAACATTTTTAATGATAGACATCTCAATCGAATTATAAGTCTTACGACTGTTACGAAAACACTAGACAAATTGTTAACAAAAAGGATACGCATTTAGAAGCATAGATATAATCAGAATAGAATAGGCATGGTAGGCAAAATAGTGTAAGGGAGCGTTCAAGTATTACGTTACGCGATTTTTGAAGATTTTTAACCCCCCCCCCCCTACGTAACGCACTCGTATGGGAGTTTAACTAATTCGTAACGTAATTTTTGAAGATTTTTAACCCCCCCCCCCCCCCCCAACCTGCCTTACGTAATACTTGAACGGTCCCTAACGTAGATCAGTCGATAGGTGGTCCATCTATCTCTCTTTACCGCGTATGTGACAGACAAAGATGGCTAGACCACTCACAGTGAGTATTGTCCAATGACGTGCTTGATATTGGCGTTATACCTCGATGCACAGAGCGGCCTATACCTTACCTAGCCTATTCTTATTATGTCTATGGTTAGAGTAATGCTGAGACATTCTTTAGAAATCCAAATCTGTCATTAAGAAAAATTACAGAAAAGTCAATAAAATTTATAATAAAATTTGGTGGACGGTTTAAAAATATAAAAATTTTCTATGCGAATTACGAATGTCTTATGTGCAACCTAAGTGTTTGAAATACATTCATTAAGAATATTCTTGTTTTCCCCATTTTTTGCATTTATTGATATTTTGCAGCAAAGGTAATAAATAAAGACATTTTAATCAGCTGTATAACATAGAGAATTTAATTATACTCATTTTATTTTAGTACGATTTTGCTCCAAAATGGATCCTTTTAAAGTTATAAGTAAAGAGTATACAAAAAAATCGATATTTTTAAATATTTAAATTTTTTTTGTTAATGTTCCGGGCATATTTGAGAAGGAGGATAAGTCAATTATTATTATTGCTATCACCTAACATTTTATGCCCAATGCCACCTCTCACATCTAAAAATAGAACTTTTTTCACAGATCCGACCTGGTTTAACATACATCGCATCTCCGCTCAAATAGTGTCATAACTCAAAAAATTTTAAAATCGGTTTTACTGCACACATTTTAATAAAAACAGTTTAATAAAACTATAAACTCCTATCTCACAAAGTGGCACGCCTATGGGTTAAGTATTTATCGTTAGATGACACTAGTGTCATTATACGATTATCCAAAATCAACGACGCACCAAACACAAACAGTGTCACATATCGACTTGTGCAAATCATTTGTCCATCTAAGATGTGTTTAAAGCGTCGCGTCGCGTCGTTTGAAGTCGAGTTAAGACAGTATGGTCGAAGCGAAGATCGGTGGGATATGCGCATTTTATCAATGAAATTCGATATTTTTAAGGGGTCTACCCCAAAATCCCAACAGCCAAAATCCCGACAGCCATAATCCCGACGGCCAAAATCCCGGCAGGCCAAAATCCCGACATGCAACAATCCTCGCATAAGTAAAAATTCCGACTTTTGTTTAATACTTTTAATACAAAATACTTTTGTTTAGTAACAAAAAATAAAAAACAGATGGCCATAAACAAAAAACAAGAAATAAATGTAATTATATGTTAAAAAGAAATTTATCAAACCTGTCGGGATTCTGGACTGTCGGGATTTTGGCCTGTCGGGATTCTGGCGTGTCGGGATTTTGGCCGTCGGGATTGTGGCTCTCGGGATTTTGGCTGTCGGGATTTTGGGGTAGACCCGATATTATATTCTGTACTGCAAGTGTCACTTTTGATAAATAAAATTTCGTAAATTTTTCGTTATTTTATCTGTATAGTGTCACAACTCAAAAAAAAAGTTTCTTTAAATATTTTTAATATAAGATACTTACTTAATACGCTATTATATAGAATATACTTAAAAACCATTGTAACTGACTAAAATAGATATGACTCTAATTTTAATAGTTTTTGAATTAAACCCAAAAATGTTGTAGGACAAACTTTAAACATCGGTTCCTCAACACTTTGCTTTTTTGACTTATGACACTCTTTGAGCGGACGTGCGACATTATTATTATCTCTATTTGCTAATTTAAAAATTTGGTGAATTCACTAATTGAAACTCCTATTTTTAAGTGTTTTATTGCCCTAAATGTTTAATCGATTTTTTATTTCTATTCTTTGTTCCTTTAAAGCGGCAATTAGCTGACGAATAAAAGTAGATATATGCAAATTTTATGTGGAAATTAAAGGCTTCTATCCACTTTGTATTTATTTTTGCAGTAAAAAGTATTATTCATGAATTTTAATAAAACGAAAACCATACTCCCTCAAACACATACATATTCTGTCCCTTCTTTGCGTTAGAAAATAAATAACCTCATTGAAACTTTGTTGCTAAAGCTAACCCCAGGAGTGAAAAGCGACAAAAAACTTTTTCTGTCTTCACTCTCCTCTATGAACGTTAAATATGTATGAGACTTCATCAGATTCTGAATACACCCTGAGTGTCACTTTACAACCTCAGGGCGAACGATTAGTAAAACGGTTCCTATTGCAAAGCTAACACCCTTTTTGGATTTATTTGGTTATATTAGCGTACAGGGGCGAACTAAAGAAACAAATTGGAACAGAAGCAGTGTTTTAATTAAATTTAAGTAAGCCCTATAATATTTAACACAGCGCTAGTGGAAAGCACAAAGGGCATAAAGATAAATGGAGAAATAATAAATAACATAAGGTATGCTGATGACACTGTGATTCTCGCGATTAACATGGAGGAGCTGAGTTGCCTGATGAGTAAGATACAATCAGCAAGTATACAATACGGACGCAAACTGAACATCACAAAAACCAAAATGGATGTTAGTAAGCAAAAAACAAACAACGCGCAAGACAACTGATATTAGACAATCGAAGAATTGAACACGTGGATTCGTACACTTACTTAAAAAACAGACGCCGCGGAAATGGATGTAATAAGACGAACGCTAAGTATATCGAAACGGGAGAGGATAAGAAATGAAGAAATTGGAGCACGCTTGAGAACACAAGGTACAGTCATGGACAGGCCCCGGGCTGCATATTTACAGATGCTAGCGTGTGTAGACACCAGGGTGTTGAAATTGGTTAGGGTTTGGAAAAACAGTGCATTTACAAATGCTAGCGCGTGTTGACACTACGGTGTTGAAATCAGTTAGGGTTTGGAAAAACAGTACATTTACAAATACTAACCGATTAGGACACCAGAGTGTTGAAACCAGCTAGCTTTTTTAGTGGCGATACATGCATAGATGCTAACGGCTATTGACATTGATTTTATGCACCTACTTCTGTGAAAAAATATTTAAGTGATTAGAGATTAATAAATAATTAAACGTTGTTAGGATATGGACAATATAAATATACAGGGTGATTCATTAAGAATGTCCATTCTCTGAGTTTTAGATTCTAGACCTCAAAGTAATAAGATTTAACCCAAATCACTTGGATAAAATGTGGCTCATTACTGAGTTACAGGGTGTTTTATTTAAAAATTTAATAAATATTTTTACTTAGTATTTTAACACTATTTGACGTATCCTTGTCATACTTGGCAGAAAGTGTAAGTACTTTGTACACTATTAAATTATGGTAAACAAACGTTTCTGGATACTACTAGAGGCGTACGACAGGGGAAAGTGAATTAATGACCCTTCCTAAATTCTACGCCACTGACGGAATTGCTATTTTAGAATAATTTTTGTATTCTCCAATACTTTCCATGTAACAACATATTCTTCATTCGTAACGATAAACCAATTAGTTTGCGAGATATTTGAACTTAAAAATATGGAGGGGCGCAAAACATTAATCAAAATAGCTGTGCCGTTTCATTTTTAACTTCAAATATCTTTAAAAACTAACGACATTATCGTTACAAATGAAGAGTATATTATTTACATAGGATGTATTAAAGTATTAAAGAATCTAAACATTGACCTAAAATGGCAATTCTGCCAGTGCGTAGAATTTGGGAAGGGTCAACCATTTACTATCTCCTGTCGTACGCCTTTAGTAGTAGCCAGAAACGTTTGTTTATAATAATTTAATAGAGTAAACAGTACTTACACTTTCTGCCAAAAGTATGACAAGGATACGTCAAATAGTGTTAAAATTAAATCATTTTTTTAGTAAAATTGTGGCTTATTTCCCATTAAAAATAATTAAATAGTGTTAAAGTACTAAGTAAAAATAGTTATTAAATTTTTAAATAAAACACCCTGTAACTCAGTAACGAACCACATTTTATCCAAGTGATTTGGGTTAAATCTTATTATTTTGAGGTCTGGAATCTTTAAGTCAGAGGTTGGATATTCTTAATGAATCACCCTGTATTAACACAAAAAAACAACATAAAAAATATAAAGTTAATGAGCAGATCCATACCCTTTAGCGTTAGGTTGGTTCTGTGTGATGTTTCTCATCAGGTTTCTACTTATTTTTTTTCCTTTTTTTGCTTCGGTTTTGGACGGAAGTCCAGATTAAAAAAAAGAAGTAGAAACCTGATGAGAAACATCACACAGAACCAACCTAACGCTAAAAGGCATGGATCTGCCCATGAAGTTAATATTTTTTATGTTGTGTTCTTTTGTGTTAATACAGGGTGATTCATTAAGAATGTCCAACCTCTTGAGTAGTAGACCAGACCTAAAAATAATAAGATTTAACCCAAATCACTTAGGTAAAATGTGGCTCGTTACTGAGTTATAGGGTGTTTTATTTACAAATTTAATAACTATTTTTATTCAGTACTTTAACACTATTTAACTATTTTTAATGGGAAATAAGCCACAATTTTACTAAAAAAATGATTTAATTTTAACACTATTTTAACGTATCCTTATCATACTTGGCAGAAAGTGTAACTATTGTGTACCCTATTAAATTATGGTAAACAAACGTTTCTGGCTACTGCCAAAGGCGTACGACAGGGCCTAGTAAATGGTTGACCCTTACCAAAGTCTACGGCACTGGCAGAATTTCGGTTTTAGCTCAATGTTTAAATTTTTTAATACATTCTATGTAAACAATATACTCTTCCTTCGTAACGATAAAGTCGTTAGTTTTCGAGATATTTGAAATTAAAAATGAAACGGCACAGCTATTTTGATTAATGTTCTGTGCCCCTCCATTTTTAAGTTCAAATATCTCGCAAACTAATTATTTTATCGTTACGAATGAACAATATATTGTTACGTGGAAAGTATTGGAGAATATAAAAATTCTCCTAAAATAGCAATTTTGTCAGTGGGCTAGAATTTGGAAGGGTCAACAATGCACTTTCACTTGTCGTACGCCTCTGATAGTAGCCAGAAACGTTTGTTTACCATAATCTAATAGGGTACACAGTACTTACACTTTCCGCCAAATATGACAAAGATACGTCAAATAGTGTTAAAGTACTGAGTAAAGATAGATATTAAATTTTTAAATAAAACACCCTGTAACTCAGTAACGAGCCACATTTTATCATTGGGGTTATCAAGTCGATTGGGTTGAATCTTATTATTTTGAGGTCTGCAATCTACAACTCAGAGATTGGACATTATTAATGAATTACCCTGTATATTTATATTGTTCATATCAACGTTTAATTATTTATTAATATCTAAGTCACTTAAATATTTTTTCACAGAAGTAGGTATATAAAATCAATGTCAATAGCCGTTAGCATCTATGTATGTATCGCCACTAAAAAAGTTAGCTGGTTTCAACACTCTGGTGTTCTAATCTGTTAGTATTTGTAAATGTACCTACTGTTTTTCCAAACCCTGACTGATTTCAACACCCTAGTGTCTACACACGCTAGCATCTGTAAATATGCCCCCGGGCTATAAATGGGCAGACTGGGCATTTGCCCAGGGCGCCAAATTTTTGGGGGCGCAAAATAAAAGAGATAATAATAAATTAGAGAAACAAATTACCCACTAAAAATATCTGACACAAAATTTTCAAGTTTGTACCTTGCGCTGCCCACTCACTCAACCTCGTTGGATCTTCAGCTGCAGAGTGCTGCAGTCATGCTCTTCTGTTTTTTGGATTCCTTCACAACCTGTTCACGTTTTTTTCTTGTTCAACCCATAGATGGAGCATTTTAAAAGCATCATTAAAAAATAGTAATTCTCCATTGGTAAAATCTCTCTCTCAAACTAGATGGTCAGAAAGAGCCGATGCAGTGAAGGCTTTGGTTAAAGGCTACAAGGAGATACAAAAATCACTGAAGCAAATATCGGAATACCCTACTCAGAAGCCTGCAGTACAGGTAGAAGCTTTAGGATTAGAAAATAAGTTTGAAAACTTCGAAATAGCCTTCCTTAGAATTTTGTGGAATGACATTTTGGAAAGATTTGATAAAGTCAGCAAAAGTTTCCAAATTGAAATCCTCAACCTAGCAGTGGGTAAAATACAGCTTCAGACCTTGGAGAGCTATTTAAACGACAGGAGAGATGAGTTTGACAAGTATGAACAAAAAGTTATGACGTTTTTACAAGTTGAATCGCCCAGCTACAAAAGGATAAGAACCAGAAAAACTTTTGCAGATGAAACCATTGGTAATGAAAATGAAGCTCATCTTGATAGAAGAACAAGGTTCAAAACTCAAGTTTACATCAGAATATTTGATTCTTTGATAAGTAACTTATCAAGAAAATTAGCTTATGAACATTTGGCTGATAAATTTGAAATACTCTACTCTTGTTCAAAAAGGATCACAGAAAGAGGCCATATCACAAACTTTATGCCTCCTACCCTAATGACATTGGAAGTGAATTTGAAAATGAATGTCTGCACTTCAAAATGTATGCGGAACAGGAAGAATTTAGTGGAATCCATGACGTGTATGAATACAAAATAAAAAATGAATTGAAGAGTACTTTCTCAAATCTTGAAGTAGCTGTTAGAATTTTTCTGACCTTACCTGTCACCAACTGCACTGCAGAGAGAGGATTTTCCGCTTTGAATCGTCTGAAGAATGTTAAGAGATCTGATCTTTCAGACAGCAAGTTAAATTGTCTCATGTTACTGTGTTGTGAAAAAGACTTAACCGTAAGCACAGATTTTTCTGATGTAGTAAACAAGTTTGCCAAATTGAAGGCTAGAAAAAAATCTGTCACTTAAAATGCTTTGTACAAAGTAGGATCTTAAAAATATACTTTTAAGTTGTAATCTTTGCTGGAAGTGTGAATTATGTAGAAATAAATGTCTACAGTTTTGTGTATGAAAGACGTGTTTTCTTGTTATTTATTTTACTTCATAAAATATAGGTAACATAGATTACTTGCTTTTACATTATAGTAATAAAGGGTGCGCCAGTAGACCATTTGCCCAGGGCGCCAGTCACCTAAGCCAGGGGCCTGGTCATGGATGACATACAACGAAAACAACTCAAATGGTTCGGAAATGTCCAACGAAGGAAAAACAGTAGACTCCCGAAACAAGTAATTGCATTGACACCTACAAGAATACAGAAGAGAGAAATACCTAAGAGAACATGGATGAAGAGAATAAGAAACTCAATGAGCTCCAAAGAACTTAGAGAAGATCAATGGAACAGCCGAATTGAATGAAAAGTGGGATCGGATAACGTCGAAAGACTTTCTAAACGGATTATATCATAATTATGAATGATAATACATACAGTGAGGACGTATGAGTTGGAATAAATTAATTTTCTCGAGAATGGGCGACTCTGGAGATAAATCCCGAATCAGGTCGATTTTTATTTTTAAATTATAACTTTTTGGCATATGTATCATACTAGTGATATCATCCCATCTGGGCGTCATGACGCAATCGATGATTTTTTTTAAATCAGAATAGGTGTCGTGTGATAGCTCATTCGAAAAGTTATTCAATTCTCTATTCACCAATATAAACATTAACATAATTATATATTTATACAGGGAGCAAAAAATTTTTTTAAATTAAATTAATTTAGACAAAAATAAGAATGTATGTAATTTATTTAATACAAAATACATTTTACTGCTGTCAGAAAAGAGAAAAAAAAAATGTTAATTTGAAAAATAAACATTGCTTTTCGCTTAAATTAAATGTTCAAACTGCTAAGACGCAGGTGTGTGGCAGCTTTAATATTGAATTTTAGCGAATACAACAATATCTGTTTATCCAATAAACATTTTTTCCTGTTTTCGGACAACATTAAAATGTATTTCAAATTAAATAAATTATATACATTCTTCTTTTCATCTCAATTAATTTAATTAAAAAAATTTTTTTGGGCACTCTGTATAAATAATTTTGTTAATGTTTATATTACTGAATCCAGAATTGAATAACCTTTTAAATGAGCTACCACAACCACGCAACTCCTATTCTCATTTAAAATAATCATCGATTGCGTCATCACGCCCAGATGGATGATGTCACTAGTATGAAGTATATGAAATAAATTATAATTTAAAAATAAAAATCGTCCTGATTCGGGATTTATCTCCAGAGTCGCCCATTCTCGTAAAAATGAATTTATTCCAACTTAAACGTCCTCACTGTATAATGAAAAATTATAAAAAAAGATCATAATTATACGAGTAATAGGTATTGTAAGAATTTGATTAGATTCATCATCATTAAGATCGATAAAATGAAATTATATAAATATAGTATTAGGGTGTTTTGAATAAAAAACTATAATTGAAATAAAAATTATAATAAAAATGTTGTCAAAAGTCTAAATAATCTTTGTCCATTCATAAGCACTAAATTTTCGTTTTCGTACCTGTAATAACATTATTTATGACCCTGCTTGCTGGCCGCGGGCTGGATATCGACAACAAGGATAGTCCAGGGCGGATCTGTTTTGAGATGGACGTTGAGAGGTGACTCAAATTTTTTTGCAGAAATTGCTTGAAAATAAATCAAATAATAATATTTGAGTTATCCTCCCTCTCAAAAAGGTCCGGAACATTGTTTAAATAATCAAAATGTCAAAAAATGAAGGAAAAATTCGATTTTTTTCTTCGTTTTTTGATTATAACTTTAAAAGTATTCATTTTCGAGAAAAGTTGTACTGACATAAAAGTTGCGTATTTAAATTTCCTACAATATAAAATTGGTTAAAAATTTAAAAAATAGTCACCCTAGTTGCAAAATAGCAATAATTGCGAAAAAAAAAACATACAAAAACAAGTATTCGCATTTTACGTTTTTCAACCATTTATGATACACTTAGGACCTTCATATTTCACCCAGAAAAACTTTATGATACAGTAAAACAATACTGTAAATTTCTTTAAGATCGGTTTAATAGATTTTGCAAAATAAATTTTGCAATCCAGCTTTCGCAAAAAAAATTCATTTTTTCAAAATGTTACAGGACTGAAAATTAAGCAGATAGCAAGTTAAAAATTTTTTTGCTTATAGAAGTGTACTGTACCTTCCATTTGCAATTTTCAAAATTAAAATCGATTAATTACCACGGCGTCAGAAAATTTTTGAAATAAACAATAATTTTTGGTGCTACGCGCAGGACAGCGGTGTTCGATTCACACAAGTTGATTTCCACCAAAATTTATTCCAATCTTTATCTAATATATTATTTTCTTACTCTATATTTTGTTGTATTTTAATATTTTAATTCCACAAAAATCAAACTAATTGTATTATTGTTTGTGAAATATTGTTTAAACAATTGCATATGTTTAAAAATAATAAACTTTTTTTATTTAAGTTAAAATATATGAACAAAGAAAGTTTTTGCTAATAAAAGTGTTATTTCAAAGGATAGAGTATGTGTTTTTATTTTGCAATAAACAAATTTATTTATTTATATCGAAATGTAATAAAAATTAAAATGTATCAATCATTACCAAAGGTCATTGGAATGCCCAATCAGAGCAAACTATCCGCTGTCCTGCGCGTAGCACCAATAATTAATGTTTATTTAAAAAAAATCCTGACGCCGTGGTGTTAATTGATTTTAATTTTGCAAAATTGCGAATAAAAGGTACAGTACACTTCTATACGTAAAAAAATTTTCAACTTGCTACCTGCTTTATTTTCAGTCCTGTAACATTTTGAAAAAATGAATTTTTTTTACGAAAGCTGGATTGCAAAATTTATTTTGCAAAATCTATTGAACCGATCTTAATGAAATTTACTGTATTGTTTTACTGTATCATAAAGTGTTTCAGGGTGAAAAATGAAGGTCCTAAGTGTAGCATCTTCTTCTTCTTAGCCTTCTATCGTCCACGTTTGGACATAGGCCTCTCCCAACTCCTTCCATCGGTCTCTATCCTGAGCAACATATTTCCAATTCGTTGCATAAATGGTTGAAAAACGTAAAATACAAATACTTGTTTTTGTATTTTTTTTTTCACAATTATTTCTATTTTGCAACAAGGGTGACTATTTTTTAAATTTTTAACCAATTCTATATTGTAGGAAATTTAATTATGCAACTTTTATGTCAGTACAACTTTTCTCGGAAATGAATACTTTTAAAGTTATAATTAAAAAACAAAGAAAAAATCGAATTTTTCCTTAATTTTTTGACATTTTGATTATTTAAACAATGTTCCGGACCTTTTTGAGAGGGAGGATAACTCAAATATTATTATTTGATTTATTTTCAAGCAATTTCTGCAAAAAAATTTGAGTCACCTCTCAACGTCCAAATGTACTAATATTTTTACAGATGCGCCCTGGTCTAGATAGCCTGTGACGACCGATAGAGATAACGTTTAGCAAAACTTTTAGATTTTTTAAAAAGTTTAAACAAAATAGCTGCTTTGTGTTACACTTTGTACTAAAAACAAAAGCAAGTTCGGAAAGTGCAAAAAATTCTATAGTGACGTATTAAAAAAAATTTTACGTTAATTTGAAACAAAAAAGTTTAAAAAACACATATTGTTTAAACAATTTTATAATTGATAAGCAAATAGTGGACTAGAACTTACTAATACCTTTCATACAAAAAAAGAATTATCTCAATATCTGCCATAGTTTTTGCGGTATTTTGTTTAAACTTTTACATTGGAATTTAGCTATGCTCAGAATCGTGAGGAACAGCCTTAAGATCAACAGTTAACAGTATACGAATAGAAAAGGCAAGAGCGTCGTTCACTAGCATGAAGCAAATTTTCACCTCTTAACAGCCTCACACTCCCTCCCAAAATCTGACTTCTCAAATGTTATGTATTTCCAGTTTTGTAATAATATGGATTACTCTGTCTCTCTGCCAACAGTTGGCTTTTATCTTTCTCTTTGTGAAGACAGAGAAATTAACTCAACCACCCACATGCACGTGGTATAGTCATATGATGCTTTGAGGTATATCTTGTTTAAATTTCACCCATCGCCAGGGTTTAATATATAACACGCCAATGTAAGACTTTTGGTCGGCATTTTAAGGGTTTTAACCCATGTATTTTTGGTTGCTTAGCATGTAGAGCTTGCTTAGAACACTGATGATGCTCTCTTTAGAGCGAAAACGTTCTGTTTTTTAATGTAGCCCTTTATTGGGGTTTTAAATAAATATACTTTTTATACAGAAGATCTTTTTCTTCAATTTTTTCTATTCTCATACTATAATATATCAATTATGATGTCACTACCTGTATTATAATGAACTTCATTATGATACAGATTTTTAACCAATAGAATCGCGATATGGCATTCGCGATAAAGGTGGTACACGCGTAGTGACCAATGGCGAGTCAAATACATACGCTTTGACAGTTCTCAATATGTAAACAAACCGTCAAACTGACACACTACTGAATTTATTTTGTGTTACAAAATTAATAAATTTGAATATATTTTTTGTTGTGAATGATCATAGAAAAAATAGTGTGTATACAACTTGCATTTAATTATCATTATGAAGCTCGTACTCTATACGAAACTCGCCGCATACGGCTCGTTTCGTAACCCTCATACTCGCTTCATAATGATCATCATTAAATGCTCGTTGCATAATATATTATACATTTTAGTTTGTTCATTATTTATCCGAAAAGTACTATGTAGTCAGTTTAGAGATACATTTTTGTATATACATAAAACTGATTATAATAATTGGTTAGTAATTTTTTTCAAAATATATTAGATCCCTCCCTGCCCTCGCTCCTAAAAGGAGCTTTTCTAAAAACATCTACGTCTTTCAATTTTGGACTTTATGCAGCTATAAATTTGGGGACAGATTTAGATTGACCTAAATGGTTAGATAGCGGATTGTAGCCAGTTGCCAGTGACACATTTACGAGATTGTAGAGTTCGCTGCTATTTCACTAAATTACTGCAATTAATTAAATGGATTTGATAATTTTAGTCAATGATTGTTTTTATCAAAATAAATTGTTGGGAAAAGCATACTCATTCATTATTTGTCGTAATTAAATATTCATTCCTTTTAATTGTATATTATCAGATTTTATATCAAACTTTTATTGAGTATTATTTACATTCTTCTTTTTCTTCTTCTTCTCTTTTTGGCATCATAACCTTGGATGTGTCTTTTCCTGTCTGGCTGTGTCCTTGCATTCCGGTCTATCTTGTGTTGTTCTTCTCCATTATCTTACATTCATAATTTGCAGGTCATCTTTCACGAAGAAGGAAATACCCGGTTAAGACTGGCGTCGTTTTGGGAGCGATGAAGGCCTTCCACGCGCTCCTTGAAACGGACATCCTCAAAAAAAAAATAATGTTAAAAATATTATAAATAAAAAACACCTAAATTATGGGACCAAAAAAGGGGAAACAGGGAAAATGGAGAAGCCTCCTTACTGACAGTCTGTGGATGAATGAAAGAAGTGTTTCGGAAGCGATGATGGCCTTACAGCGGCCATTCCGCTTTCAGCGCGCTTGACGATAGAGAAGGTTCTGGTTTAAGGAGGTAGGCATTCGACGCAAGCAGGAAACCCATTATGAACGCCCGGCACGGCACAGCCCGGCACGACACAGGACAGTCCAAATTCATTTGTACAGTTTTAAATGCAACGTAACCCATTATGAGCGGCCAGCTCGGCCCGGCACAGTCCAGCACGCAAACGGAACGGCCAAAATTCTCCGAGGAGAATAAAGTCCGTTGAAGTCGAACGGCCTGAACGGCCAGTCGGCGCCAGTGCGTCATAATTGTTAGTAGTAAGCAGATATATTTTTGATTTTTTAATTGAAAGCGCGTTGTTTGTTTTGAAATATGGAAATATAAGATATAAAATTTGATTTGAGACATTCGAAAATATTTGGGAAATTTTGGATCATCTTAATGCGGGAAAAGATGATGAAAATCACCATATTCTCTTCTTTTTTTTTTTAAATATTTTCGTGAACCCAAAACCGATGTTTCCGTAGAAATTTTGCATTTTCGTCTATTTCAATCTCAGCACAAATTTCACTTACTATTATAACCTCTTCTTCTGACGAGGTCTCCATGGCAAATGATCATTTTTCCGGTGCCGCGCCGTGCCGGCCGTTACAAATTGGGTTTTGGACGTGCCGGCCTGTGCTGTGCCGTACCAGGCTGTGCCGTGCCGGGCGTTCATAATGGGTTTCCTGCTGTAGACTCGGTGACGAGAGGGCGTTTTAGAGTACCTGGGAACTATATCGGAAACTTTTTTATTATCAATTTTACGAAAAAAAGTTAGTCGTTATAATATGCTCTGCATAGTCTAAAATATAAGAAAGAATCATCAGATATCAAATTTTGTCCATTTATACTACTTTCGTAAAGTACCTTTATATTTCACAATGTCGAAAATTGTTATTATGAAAAGTTATTTAGAATTAAAAACTATGTTTTAATACGCAACTACATTCTTCTAATTTAATTTTTTTAATTACGGATAGCCAGCATCATTTTATTACAATAATTATGATAAGTATTTTATTATTAATTTTACGAAAAGAAATTATTCTTTACAAAAAGCTTTACATGGTCTAAAATCTAAGACGCAATTATAGTATATAATTTTTTAACAATTTTATACGAGGTATGTTAAAAAATATAAATTTCACCCAAGAGTAAAGTACCTTTATAGTTCACAATATTTCAATTACAAGAATGTAATTGCATATTCGAACATAGATTTTAATTACGAACAACTTATTATAAACTTTTTTTTTTCGATATTGTGAAATATAAAGATACCTTGAGCAAAATTCATATTTTTTTACATACCTCGTATAAAATTCACAAAATTTGATATCTGATGGTTGCATCTTAGATTTTACACTATGAAGAGCATTTTATGAAGAATACCTTTTTTTCGAAAAATTAATAATAAACAAGTTTCCAATTGTATTTTATTATTTTTCCAATTCCAATGCATTTTATTATTTTTGCTGGTGGCTATTATCGGTCATAGTAAAAAGCTTTCGAATTAAGTAGAGGGCTAAAGAAGAATGTTGCAGTTTTTGCTGTGGAAGTTTGAGAACATCATTTAGAACAAAAAAAAATACAAAAAAAATATATTATAAAAAATTATTAAAAAAAATACAAAAATAATTATTTATTAGTAGAATTGTTTATAAGAGATTAATATTGGTATTAGTTTTAGGATAAGATACGAAAAAATGACTAATAAAATAAAAAATAGTAAAATTGGCGAATGGATTTAGTGTCCGCAGTCATATTAACCCAAAAGGTCATAAACGCAGTCATAAACAACAAAATATTATCGGTCACCAGTTGTCCCTATTTTTTGTGCTTTAATTTGGTGGGTCCACTACACTGGCGAAGCGTCCATGTAACCACTGTTACCATTGGTAACAGTTAAAAATCTTGCAATAAATATTTTATGACTGTTATGAAATAATTCCATTTATATTTTTTACCAACAGAAATATTTGTTAATAGTACCTACTTCAGTAAATAGCCGACTAGACGCACGAAAATATTGGCGAGATATGTGAATTTCTTGCACGTTATTATATGCTGTTACCAATACGGGTCTAGGACGTTTCATCGCCGCCGTTTCGATGCCACCAGTTCGATGCCGATACCGGCCGATTCATCGCCAGTCAATTAATCGCTATCTGATATATTTCCGAATTTTCGACAGTTACAATTATTAGTTATTTTTAGTATTAATTATTAATTCTAGGAAATGCGAGATATGACGGCGATGAAATGGACTGGCGATGAACCGGCGGCATCGAAACGGCCGGCGATGAACCGGCGGCATCGAAACGTCCCATTCCGACCAATACTGGTAGTGGTAATGCAGGAGAAACCTCGCTATCGCTCGGGACTAGCTCGTTTCTGAAAATTTTGAAGAAGCGACGGCTCTGTTAGAGACGGCGCGCGGGTACGCTGTGTATATCAGTATTGTAATCATTTTGAGGATTGGTAACATTAGTTTAGTACCTATTACAGATTACAGTGTGCGTGAATTTAAACATGGAAGAGTGTTGCTACGTATTGCGTAATTGATCAACTACTTGAAAAGTTATTCTCCTTGTATATATAATTTTGAAGAAAAAAAAAAGATATTATTGAAAATGGAAGAATTAAAATATAAACAATAGTTTTCAAAATCTATTCTTTTTCCTACTTGTTCATTTTTTTATGTTAATTTTATGGTAGAATAATATGTTTAGTTTGTTTATTATTTATTGTTATACCTGTTACATATACATAATTACATACATATAATTTGGGAATAGTGATTTGTTTAATTTTATCCCACAGAATTGAAAACAAAAACTTATATTTGAGAGATTCAAAATAATTTTTTTTAAATAAGATTTTTTTACATCTGGTTTGGTAACACTTTAGAAAAATCACGCGTCGCCACTGGTCCACTAGTTGCGCCACCAGTTGCGTCGCCAGTTACCTAGTCTAATAGAGGCCTACGAAGCATGAATCCTGCACCAAGGATCTAGGTCTTCCTTTTTTTCGTCTTCCTATTGGCTTCCACTGTAATATTTTCTTCGTTAATTTTCTACCTTCTTGTCTCTGAACATGTCCACAATACAATGTCTTACAATATCGTGTCCTTCATTATCGGAGAAACCAGCACAAATATGAAGTTAATACATTTTAAAAAATACAATCAATATCAATGACAATATACAACTGTGTTCAATGCTTAAATTTTTGCTGTGATCACTTACATTAATAAAATTTTGAGTAAAGTTCCGAATCAAAGAGAACCAACATTTAGACATATAGTCAAGAGGCTTCTCGAGCTGTAAATAATCCACTCGACAAATCAAAACTGGTGAAGAACTGTAAAGATCTCCTCAACAACCTGACAAAAAACAACAATAAACTGTCTTTGATATAAGTGCCGGATATTAATGGGTACAAATAAGTTAAATTGTTGGCAAAACAAGATTCGGGAGAAATCAAGACGATTTCGATCGATTTTATTCACAGTCCAGGACTCGACACCATAAAGTAAGACCGAGAACACGTAGCAGCTAAGTAGGCGGATCCTCAATGCCAATTTTAGGCCTCTGTTACATAATACCTTGGACATCCTTCTAAAAGCGGCTATAGCCTGCTCTATCCTAGATATAATTTCGCCGTGACTTTCTGCGTTACAATTTAATTGCTGTCCAAGGTAAACGATTTTATTAACTTGCTCAAGTTTGGTATTATTTACATATAAAGACGGTTTTATATGCTGTTGTTTACTTATTACGAGTATTTTGGTTTCCGTATGTTCAGTTCCAGACCTGCCTCCCTACAACTCTCAACGATACTATCAAGTAGTGTTTGCAGATCTTCTTGACTAGAAGCTAGGAGTACTGTATCGTCCGCATATCGCAAATTATTGATCACTTCACCGTTCACAAGTATTACTTCTTGTTTTTCAGAAAGTGCTTTTCTAAAAATTCTTTCGGAGTAAACATTGAAAAGCAGGGGTGACAAGAGGCATCCCTGCCGTACTCCTCTTTTAATATTAAGAGCCTGTGATTCCAAACCATCTACTAAAACTGATGTTGTTTGACTCCAATTTAAATTTGCAATTATTCGAACATCTCTGCCGTCCAAGCCAATGTGTTTTAGAGCTTCGATCAATATAGAGTGCTTAACACGATCAAATGCCTTTTGGAAGTAAATAAAACAACAGTATATGTCTACAGATATATCTCGACATCTTTGAGCAAGTACGTTCATTCCAAACAGTGCCTCTCTCGTTGCAAACCTGTTACGGAAACCAAACTGTGTGTCATCCAGGTATTCCTCGCATTTATTGTAGATACGACCATGTATTACCTTCAGAAATATTTTCAATAAGTGGTTTAACAAACCGATGGTTCTATAATCAGCACAGGTTTTTGCTCTTGTCTTCTTAGGTAGAGCTATAAACAGTGAATTAGACCAACCATTAGGTAGTTGTCCGCTTGTATAAATGGTATTGAAAAACGAAGTTATAGCCTCTAAAACATTGCTATATTTATAAGCTTGTATGTTTCAGTTGGAATTTCATCAGGACCAGTCGCTCTGCCATCTTTTGATGATTGTGTGGCTTTTATAACCTCAGAGCGTGTTATTAGGGCTCCGTCGCAGTTAGTAATATCGGGAGGTGAAATAATATTTATCATATCACTAATCTTCAGAAATTCCGATACAAAATGTGGTACAGTAAAACCTGTCAGTAACTAAAAATGAAAGAACTAATGGCCGATATAGATCGGTGGCCGGTATTGCCAGTTTTTGTAGTCTACATATAATTGGTTTGGGGAAGTTTTAAACTGGCCGTTAGTACAGATGGCCGATTTTGGCGGGTGGTCGGTAACACAGGTTCTACTGTATCTGTTGATTTTAATGATTCTTTTTTGATAGTATAAATGAGTATTTAAAAAATATATGGCCACTTTAAATGTTATATTCAATAATATTATATATTATATACATATATATATATTATATACATTTTTATTGAGGAAACTCATAAATTTACTTCTACTCGAATAATTTTTCATCGTAAATGAGCCATCTAAATATTTTATTGAAATGTGTCATTAAAAATTCATTTGTTGAACAAAAATAATGAAACATAACCTGGTTTATGAAATGAATATAAGCTGAATAATTTACGAAATACATTAATGTAATATGCAGCAATTTTGGAAATGGGTTGTTTTTACCTTCATTCGATGTCGACTGCTATGGATAAAAATTTAATTTTTATTCAGTTAATTGCACTTGAAAAAGTTTTATTGCAGTACAAAAACATTATTTTGATTTACATTTACATTTTCGATGTTTGTCAAGAATAAAATATAACTTTATTGTATAGTTTTTTGATATATTTACATGTTTATAAACGGGGAAAACTAAAACTAAAATCAAAACCGGAATAAAACAATAAATATATAATTAGTCTGTTCGTTTTTTACACAATACGCTAAAAAAGCAAAGTAAATGAAAGCAAAATAAATCAAGCAGTCTATTGACGAGCGGTGGTTGATACTGAGAACTTCGAATTTACTGACTAAATTTAACATAGCTTTTTAATAAATTGATTAAATTAAATTTTACAAAATGGAAATGAAAAAAAACACCAAATGTTATAATAATTATATCACAAAGAAAAAATGATGTGCATAAGTACAGTGTGGGCACACAGTGGGGCTTAGGGGGATCGGTACCAAGTTTCGACTCCAATGCTATTTAAATCGGATTCATTTTTTCGAACCCTGAGAAAACTAATAAGTATTTTTGAAAAATTTAAACGCATAATGAAAGAATACGTTCTTACCAAAGGCCGAAAGTCCCTGAAAACTTCTATAATGTTTATTTTAATAAGTTACAGGGGTGAAAATATAAGAGAAAATGTAGTGTGATTTTTAATTTCAAATATCGCATTCAAAAGAAACTTTTGATTTATTCTAAGGGACTTTCAGCCTCGATAATAATTTAGTTTTTCATTCTGTGTTTAAATTTTTTTTAAATATTTATTAGTTTTTTCAGGGTTCGAAAAAAATGGACACCGTGTCCGTGGTGATATTTTCTCAATCGAACATTCGCGATCTTTTTCATACAACGCACTGAGTCGAATAGAATATGGTGACAAAACAGTGACAATTTTAAATATTTGACAAGGCATCGGGAATATTTTGAGTTGTTGATTAAATAAGATTGATAGTGTTGTTCTGAAGTTATTTCCTTGTGGCATTTTTATAATCTACTATTTTCAATTGGAAATAAGCCAAAATTTTACCAAAAAAATTATTTTATTAACGTTTCGACGCCCAAGTCGGGTGTTATTATCAAAATACAAAATAATACTAAATTAAACAAAATAAAAAGCAACAACATTTGTTTTGAAATGAAATTGAAAATAAAACAAAACGTTTACGAATAAATACACCTTCGTTAAAATTAAAAAGAATTCCCTTATAGATACTTTTATCGCATACATTTCGTTTTTTCAGTCACAGCCTTAAAATAATATTAGGTAGCACTTTTGTACAGGACAACAAACAATAAGACATTGTTCTTTGGGTTTAAACAAGCGCTTCTATATATACAGAACAACGTCTGGAAGCAAACAATATTAAATTGAAATTGTTAATTCATTTATGTGCTGCATACTGTGTGTGAAAAAATAGTTCTGAAAGAATGAATGGAAATAAAATATTGTGTTCTATTTAGTTAGTAAGTGGTATTTATACTTAGAGAAGATTTATACGCAAAATCTTGGTCCAATGCTATTTAAATGCATTCATTTTTTTCGAATACTCAGAAAACGAATAAAAATTTTTGAAAAATTTTAACGCAGATTATGAGATTATATTATTACCGAGGGCCAAAAGTTTCTGAAAACATCTCTAATGTTTATTTTAATAAGTTACAGGGATAAAAAAAGAGAATATTTAGTCTGATTTTTCAAAAATTTCATTCAAAACAAATCTTTTGTTTATTCTAAGGGACTTTCAGCCCTCGGTAATAATGTAATCTTTCAGTCTGCGTTTATATTTTTCAAATATATTTATTAGTTTTCTCAGGATTCGAAAAAAGAATGCATTTAAATAGAATTGGACCAAGATTTTGCGCCTACCCCTTAATTGTTCTTGTTATGATACATTCGCAAATAAATTTCAAGATTGATTAAAAAAACAGAAATAACATTGAATTTTTTTAAATCACTGAAAGGGGGTCCTGAACTGCAATGACGACGTCGACATGGGGGGGGGGGTACGTCTGTAAACGACGAATTACGACGGAGGGGGAGGGTATTAAAAGTTCAAATTTTTTACGACGTAGTTTATGGATGCCCCCTATAGTAATTATTTTTTGAAATTATATTTATCAGTAATTGGTTTCCCACAGTAATGTTTAATATCTTGCTATTATTATTGAATATACATTGCGAAAATAATAAACTTATTAGATCTAATGTTCGTTAAATATGTCAGTAAAAAGAAGGTGTTAATTGGCCACATGCTATAAACGGACAAGTGCTTATTTGTCTTTGGCCTGTATGTTTTACCACAAAGCGCTAAGTATTCATACGTTTGTTTATGTTAGACAGTTGATGTTGTCTTTAGTCAATTATAGTTGGGAAATTACATCAACCGCTAAGTATATATCTACATACTTTTAGTGGATACTTTATCGATTAATGACTTCTCACAGTAGAATATTCAGTGTACATCTTGACTATTAGCTAACATGAAAAACATATCTAACAAAATGAGAAAAAATTGGTTAATGTACACGAATAATACAAATAATAAAATATAAATTAAATTAAAGAAATTAACAAAGCCAACTAGTCCAAGGGTCCAAGTGAGATATATGTCGATCCCCTTAGAAACCCCCAAATGGTAGGGGAGCCCAAGCGGGGATTTTTGCAGTTACTCAAGCGCGTCAGATTATTACATGGGGAGAAACCTTGTACCCTGAAAATGTACCTCTACCATTGTATTGGCTCTTAATGCAGAGGAGTTCGTTAAGGAGGGGGGGGGGGCGAAAAAAAATCTATCCTTAGAAAAACTCGAAATCGTCAGATTAAGATAAAGTAGGTTAAGTAAGTGCAAAACAGTGTATATTTAAAAAATCTGACGATTTCAGCGGGGCGTAAGGAAATACGTGAGTCCCAAAGTTTCACAAGAAAAAAGCGAATATTTCGCGAAATGAATGACACCTCGAAAAACAAAAAAATATACTCAATATTTTTCAAAAATCTATCGAATGATACCAAACACGACTTCCCACGGAGAGGGGGGGGGTAAAATTTAATATTTTAAATACGAACCCCGCAATATTTCGCAAAATGAACATAAGATTGAAAAACTGAAAAATACACTTATTCAATATTTTTGAAAAATCTATCAAATGGCACCAAACACGACACCCCACGGAGGTGGGGTCAGTTTGTCGAATTTTTTGCTGTTATTTTGTCGAATTTTTGCATTTTGAAGTTTTTTATAGTATACAAACAGATGTTTTCACAACTAATTTTATATTGGAGTTAGAAATTGTATGATAATTTTATGTTATTTTACGATAAATTTTGACAACGTACAAATAACTTCATTGTTAACACAGCTAAGGAATGCTTGTGTTTAATGTTCCGCCAAAGTGAATAAAATAACAAAAATAAAATATGGAATCGAATTTTTTTATAAATTGTTTATTTATTTATTAATCAATGATAGTAATAGAATTTATCATGCTACTTCAAATGTAGCTGTAATGATGCACCAAAATTTTAAAGCAAAACTTAAATTTGACATTCTATTTATTTGATAACGTCAAATTTTATACTATGACCCGTGATCGGAATAATTCCCACTTTCTGTCACTTACTGTTGCGCTTAGTAAATTTCCGACTTATTTCGTATGCTTTAAATGATGACCCACGGGTAAAGGCTCGGGGACTCAACTGTACTTAACCACTTTATTTAACAAAATTTACAACGAAGGAAAAATACCAGATGATTGGTTGGAGTCACTGTTTATAACACTACCAAAGAAATCAAGCCCACCAAATGCAGCGATTTTAAACTAATCATGCACTTGATTGATTGTTTGATGAGTCATGCACTTAGGATAGATTGGGTAATAAGCAATTTGGATTTAGAAATGCTCTAGGAACGAGACAAACAGTATTTTGTATGCGCGTTATCTTACAAAGAAGTTGTGATTTCCGAAAGAATGTTTATGTTTGTTTCATTGACTCCGAGAAGGCATTCGACCGAGAAAAACACGATACACTATTCGATTGCCTGCGCGTGCAGCAGGACTTGAGCGATATAAGACTGCTAAAATACTTATATTACAATCAAGTTGCCTCTATCCTAATAATTGGAGATAGTCTTACTGAAAAACTACTCATCAAAAATGTGGAGTACGACAGGGTTGTGTTCTGTCACCCAGTCTTTTTAATCTGTACTTTGAAGAAATCTTTAGGGAGGCTTTGGATGTCAGATAATAGGGAGTAAGACTAGGTGGAGAAGTAATGAACAATATCAGATACGCTGACGATATAGTTATTCTTGCGCAAAATTTACAAGGTCTCCAAACATTAGTAAATCTAGTCAGTGAAGCAAGTTATAGGAGATGCCTTAAAATCAACATTTCAAAGACCAATTGGATGGCAGTTTTAAAGGTTAATATAGATTAAGGTCTGCTTTCTCTTAATGGAGAAGATATCTATCTATATATCAGCCTTGCAACATCCAATATTGGAGATAGGCCTCCCCTTCGTTCTATCCTGAGTTATTTGCATCCATTTTGAACCGGCTTAGTGTTTTAAGGTCATCTACTCATCTCATATGTGCTCTCCCTCTCTTTCGGAGAGGAGATAGAACGGTTAAACCATTTCAAATACCTTGGCAGCTGGTTAAATGTAAATGGTGACTCTGATGAAGAGATAATAACCAGGAAGGCTTCTATGATCTAGAAACCAGTTTTATGTAATAGAAAGCTGTCGATGAATATTCGTAAGAAGGTCATGAAATGTTATGTGTAGTCTATCTTATTGTATGGTTGTGAGACATGGACGTTAAAGACACAATGCTATATAAATTAGAAGTATTTGAATTGTGGTGCTATCGATAAAGATTTCGTGGGTTTCGCACACTTCCAATGAATATGTTCTTCAATAATGATGAACTCAGAACGTCTGCTCATACCTAAACGTCGTAAAGAGGAGAAAAACAGAATACTTCTGTTTCTTCTCTAAAAAATTAGAGGAAAGAGATGGTTTGGTCGAAAGTATCTTTCATGGCTACGTAATATTAGACAATGTTGTGGTTCCACAATGGAAGAATTATTATTTCGCGTCCGAGCCGATAGAGAAAGGTTTAAGGAAATTTTAAACATGATGACGGCCAATTTATGAATACGGACACAGCACTTAAAGAAGAAGAACACGAATAATGTAAGCCTCTTATGTTAACAAATGCTTTAATCAAGCCAAATTGATTGCTAAACATGTTTATCGTTTTATTTCCAAATGTACTGAAGTAACTGAGATCTCTAACAAAATAAAAAAGAGCAATCAGTGTCTCAAAACTTATCAACATGTACAATTCCCTAAAAGAAAAGGCCAGCAAATCCGAAGATCCAATAAAACTAATCCAACTGATTGGGGCTAATGGATAGAAACTCTTTTTCATCTGTGCGATAGTGCGGACGCTAGATATACTTCTCAAATAATTATCTCCTTGTGGCATCTCAGCTTTTATTAGATATTCTGTTTAAAATAAAGTATTTAAAATTTTTAAAGATAGTCTTTAGTCATAAAATTGTATTTTGAAAGTGGCTTTTAATCTGAAAAGAGATGTATCCATGAAATAATCGATGATATATCTTAGTAGTTATAACGTTCGGATAATCCGTATGCGGATTATCCGTGGAATTATTTACCATTATTCAAATTGCATTTCAGTGGTTACCGTCACCTCATCTCATTAGATGGGTAGAATAGAATAGAAATATGCTTTATTGTCATGAAAAAATGTACAATTTTATCGACAAAGCTTACCAAAAGTCAAGAAAACAAAACAATAAAAATTCAATTTACTAAAATTACATAAATCGTCAGTATAATAAAAAAAAAAAGAATGTATGTGTACTTTGTACGCACGTAAGAAGTTACACTTCTATTATATGATTTCTTAAAAATAAATATACTTTAAACAGTTTATTTTAATTTTTTTAAACACCAAACTAATTTTGTGCATGCCGCTTTAAAAAAAATAAAAACAAGTATAGGATTGCACTGGATTCGAACTCAAGACCTCTCGATCTCTGGCCGAATGCTATACCAAATACGCTAAGACGACTGTGTCTGTATCGGTTCGGACGTACCTAATGACAATTCACGGTAACAAACACACAAGGTGAAAGTATAATAAATATACAATAAAATGTTTTAATAATACTCATCTTACTCCTGAGGAAGACCAATCCAAAGACACAAAAATTATAATAAATATATTTACTAAAAACACTTATATATTCTTTTCACACCTTTTCTTGCACTGATATATTTATACATAACTAGAAAGATTTAGCAACTAAACGCCATACACAATGGCCATACTGTCTGTGTGCGCATGCGCGCAGTATTATGAAATTTTACTCTCAATCGCGCCTAGAGAAGTATAACTTCAAAAATAATAATAATAATTAAGAATAGAAAGAATCAATTGCAAAATTAAAAAAAGAATGTGTGTGTACTTTGTACGCACGTAAGAAGTTATACTTCTATTATATGATTTAAACGAAATTAATATACTTTTTATTTATATTTTGTTTAAATATTAAACTAATTTATACTTACTACTTGTCGGTCTTGAAGGTCCAGTTGGCTGGGGCTCAGTCTATCGACAAGTTTAGTGGATTTGCGATTTGCGGTCGCTGGTTCGAGCCTCAGCTAGGTCATGAAATTTATAAAAGGCCAACGCCGTAGTATAAAACTCAATAGAGTCTACGGCTTGGTCTGGATAAACTGGCGTCGGATCGGCCTATGGAGGAGCGGTACGGCAAGGGATAAGGGCTTGCGGCTTGGTGATATTCCTCCATAGATCCCTACCGAAGGACGTTGACGCCTAAGAACGGTGTATACATACTTACTACTTCTCAAACCTTTTTATTAGAACAGTGCCAAAAATTAAAATAATAAAAGAATAAAACACACACAAACACATTAAACAAGCCACAAATGATGTCTGAACATTAATTGTCGAAAATTTTTTTTAACTAAATACGTATTTTCTGAAAATACAATTATATAATAAATATACTTACAATCATAAAATGTATTAAAAAAAACAAAAAAGAAAGTTTCTATTGGGACTCGAACCAGCGCTGATAAGAGCGGTTGGTATTGGAATTCATTCGCCTTCTCCGCTTAGCCACGGACACTATGTGTCATTATTTACGAAGATCGACTAGATTAAACTTGTGATATTTTGATATTTTGAAAATTGATCAAATTATTTTAATTTTGAATTGAAATGATTTAGAATTGAAAAAATACAACAAAACATGGAGTAAAAAAACAATATATTAGGTGAATATTGATAGACATTTTGATGGTAATCAAATTATATAAATAAAAGTATTACATACTATGTATTTTGGCAGATCAAATAGGTAGGTTTATACTCATGATACATTAACAATTATTACGTACCTGTTGCTTTTAAAAACTATTTAAAAGTCTCTACAATATTATAAACTTTTTTGTTTCTGTCCTCACAACAATAAAACTAATATATTATACATTTGTTTACCTTTACCTCTACCTCCAAACCACAGCTGCCATATCGGATAATTTTTGACATGTCATTTGAACATCCAATCAGAACAAAGTTATAATGCGCATGCGCCGGGCTGATAGGTTTTAACGTATAAAAAAATCACCCTCTATCGCCGGTAAAGAAGTATAACTTCAAAAATTGCAAATTGCATAGTCTACCTAGTAATTAAGTTTAAAAGTTAAGCTGCTGCATATGACTCCCAAATATAGATAAAAAATAATAATAAAAATACTACTTGTGCAAAGGGTACTGTAATTTCTTAGTTATTGATTAAGAAAATCTTCTACTGCATAATACGGTCTTTCAGATAGGTAGGCTTTTGTCAGTTTCCGGAATTTAGGGAAAGATGCTGCAGATTTAAGTTGTAGAGGGAGATGGTTATAAAGTTTTTTGCGGAATATAATATAGATTTCTTTACTAACTCATATGACGGGGTCGGTAAATAGACGTCGAAGGTAGAATTTCTCGTGAAGTAGTCATCATTATTTCTTGTAGGAAAGACATGTAGATGTTTACAAATTAAACAAACAGTTTCTAAAATATACAAAGATGGAAGGGTTAAAATTCCGTGATCTTTGAACTAACTTCTGCAATGTGTTGTTCTTCTGAGGCCAAACAGATATCTTACTGCTCTTTTTTGTAATTTGAAAATAACATCGAATTGGGCAGCTGTACCAGAATTCCAAAAAGGTAGACCATAACGAAGATGTGACTCGAACAAAGAAAAATATGTTATTTTGAAAGATGCTAAATTGAGTTCATTCGAAACAGATCTTATAGCATAGCAAGCTGAAGATAGTTTCTTCCTTAACAAATCGATATGGAGGGACCATTTAAGGTTGCTGTCTAAAAAAATACCAAGAAATTTTACAGAATCAACGGTACTGATCTGGCTGTTATTAAGAGGTAAGGGTTGAAGAGCTCCTTTATAAGATAATGCTACTGTTTTATCTACGTTAAACGAGAGAAAATTAGAATCAGTGCCGTATTTACGGACTCCGGCCAATCAGCGCCACTATGGGACCACTTCAGAATAATGTCTGCGGCCGTTTTAAGCTTTATCTGAAGGAGTTTCTACGTTGCTTCATAATCGTCAACGAAACTTAGATCTATCGGTACTCACCAAAAACCAAAGAACCCCGTGGACTTCACCCCGCGAGCGTGCTGCGAAGACTGTCCTATCGACCACGTGATGGCCACCATTTTCTGGGATTTACAAAGTGTGATCTATAGTAATAATAATAATGATATGTAAGCACTACGAGCCTAGTAGGCTCATGGCTTCATATACTATTCTCTTCCACTCCGTTTTGTCAGTCGCTTTTTTTCCCAGTTCCTTACGTCAAGTCTTCTCATATCTTCTTTAACTCCAGTACTCCGTCGTGACCTCGGTCTTCCTCTTCGCCTTTTCCCTGTCAATGCACTAGATAGTATCATTCTGGAAATTCTAAATGGAATCATTCTCTGCACATGGCCCAACCATCTAAGTCCTTGCGCCTTAATTACTGCTAATATATTAGGATCTTGATAGAGCTCAGTTAGTTCGTTATTTGTTCTTCTTATCCATTGTCCTTTTAGGTTTTTCCCACTGAAGATTTTGCGCAGTATTTTCTTCTCCCAAACTAATAACAACTCTTAGTGTTTTTTTGTTGTGGCCCATGTTTCAGAAGCATACGTCACTATCAGCCTTATTAAGGTCTTGTATGTTCTTACGTTCTTAGTTTCGCACTTCGAGATATATTTTTGCTTCTTAACAACCCATTGAGATCATATATAGCGCGGTTGCCCGACATAATTCTTTTTTGTATTTCTTCTTCACAGTTAGGATCTCTTGTGGTTCCTAAGTACTCAAATCTTTCAGCTTCTTCGAATTTATATTGTGTTTCCTTCGCTGTTTTCATTGTGATGTATTGCCCCCGAACGATTTGTGTATTTGTCCATTCCATATACTTTGTTTTTGCTTCATTTATATACAATCCTTTGGTTGCTGCCTTCTCTTCGAGTTTCATGACTGTTTCTAACAGTTCTATTTTGCTCCTAGCCAAGATTACCAAATCGTCCGCGAATGCTAAGCACTGATGTTTTTTGTGGTAGATCAGACCTGTTCTATTAATGTTTGCTTCCTGTATCACCTTTTCTAGTATTATGCTAAACATTATAAATGATAATGGATCACCCTGCCGGACTCCTTGTTTGATCTCTAAGCTTTCTGTTATACTGTTGTTTGGAGAGTTAATTTTATAATTCTAATAAGCTTTGGACAAACATCCATGTCTTGCAATACTGTGAATAGTTCCCTTCTTTTGACTCGATCGAAAGCCTGTTTAAAATCAATTAAAAGAACCATGGTGTCTTTATTATATTCGTAACTTTCAGCTTGTATTTCTCGTAGTGTGAAGACCTGATCCACAGTACTTCTGCCTTTTATGAACCCACGCTGATATTCTCCTATGCTTTTATCAACCTTCGTTGTTAATCTATTTTTAATATGCATAGCCAATATGTTATACGTTATGTTGAGCAGCGCTATGCCTCGATAATTCTGACAATCAGCCATATTTCCTTTTTTGTGAATAGGACATAGCATTGCTTCTGTCCATTTCTCAGGTAGTATTTCTTGTTCCCACATACGATTAATTAGTTTCTGGATTTTATCTACTAACACTAACTGATTTCCTCCAAGTTTAATAATTTCAGCTGTTATGTAGTCGCTTCCTGGGCTTTTGTTTATTCTTAAATTATCGAGTAATCTATAGTAGCTTCCTGAAAAAGGGCAAAACAGTCACAACGTTTTACTATGCCGCATTATTGGGTCGCTTCGACGCCTACTTGCAGAAAAAACACGGCCAATTGGGGAAGGAAAAAAGGCTCACAACTCAGATGTCGCCTTGGCCAAACTGGTCGATTTTGGCTTACGAACTACTGTCCCATCCACCGTAATCTCCAGATTTGGGGCCACTTACGATTTCTTTTTATTTCCAACCTTGAAAAAGTCACTCGTTGGAGTAACTCGAGTGTGTTACTCGAGTTCATCGCCGCCATTTTCGTGTTTCTTTTGTAGGCTAAGTTTTTATCGGACTGCCCTAGTATTTACAGGTTATCGAGTACTTCGATTTACTTAAACAGAGAACTTGAATTGAGTCGAAATTCATTTCACTTTTTCCCCGTTAGAGGGCGTTCTAGCCATACTGCGATATAAATATTTTTAATTTATATCGAGAAACTACGGTCGTTTTAATGTAAATTTGTCTTCCTCAGAGCCTCCTTGACAACAGGTAGACCTAGAAATAGTACTATAGGAGGATGGAGGGAGACAAATTTAAATCAAAATGAAACCGTAGATTTTCTTATTTTTTTTCGATTAATTAGTCGCGTAATGACCGAAATGCCAGTTCTCGGGCATTTCTGCGATAAAACTATCCATATATCTCGTAATGTATGCTGGGATGTTAGCGATTCTTACTTATGTCTTAGTCGGACAGTGCCCTGTTTTTTTTATATTCTCATAGTATAGGCCAGTATAGGGCTTTAAAGTTTATTGACACCTAAAGTTCCATGGTGGGAGGAACGTACTCAACACAAATTACTGGTTTAATTACCACGATAAGTCACTCATCTACAAGAAATTATTGCCGCTGGGAAATACCAATTGAATTTATATGGTAGCACATTAGGTGTAATTTATTTACAGCTATAAAAAAATTCGATTGGATTAAAAATTTGCTGTTGACGAAATATTATTGTGATTTGTTATTAGCCCATAACAAAAGGTGGAAAACATATTAAATTGTGAGATAGTACAAGATAAAGCTAGTTCTTATACGTGAATAGTTGACTTCAGTCATAATTATACGTATAACGTCGAAAAACATTTTCTTTTAATGTCCCATGCTTTTTATTTCGGCTGACACAAATAAACATCAAATTAAACTAGAAACGTCACACAAAAATAAATTTCAAACTAAAATTGTGGATCATTAAAGCAGATTGTGTAATGGTTGGCAGCTATTCCTGAGCGAGAAAAGTTTTTACCTTTGTTGTATTTGTCCCATATCAACTCCAAATTGCAGGTGAATAAGGGATTCTTCCTTTATTCCGAGACGATGAGCTGGATAAATACCCAATGGCGTGGAGGCCAGTAAACCAATGAAGGCCATTAAATCAAAGAAGAAAAAGACGTACAAAAACTAATAAAACTAGGTTAGGAAGAACTTCACATTATGTACAATTATGACTGAAGTCAACTAGCTCTTAAGCTAACGTTTAAAGGTGGAAACTATCCATAGTGGTAATGTACTCTAATGTAAATTATACGTTTCTACCGATAATATAATTTCCCACCTCTACTAGTTTCAGTTGTTATTGATATTTCTTGACTGTGTAAGTTTTGTGCATAAAATTGTAAAATTTTCAGTAACAATAAAGCATATTCTATTCTACTCTGTTCTTTTTATTTTACAAGGTATTAAGTTTTCCATCTTTTGCGTTAGTTTGCCAATTATTGGCGCGCTTATCACTGTATTTTTAATTCCATTATGTACCTTTTGGCCCCAGACTATACTTTATTGTCTCTCACATTTTCTGTCCGATTCTACTTATACAATTGGCCTAGAAAAATATCGTTTTTGTCATTTTTGTCGTGATAATGGACTTAAGTGCTTCAATTGTCATCTGCCGTTAAACGAAAGGAACAAAAAGTTGATAACAGAAAAGAACTTTATTTTTCTGTAATATAATTCGAAGCTATAATTCAATTGGTACATTTTGCTTACTTGGAGAAGTATTTATAAGTAGGGGAGAGTTGGATTAAACGGGATAGTCGGATAAAACGGGATACCTAGCCTAGAGACCCAACTAGTGCTGCTATCAATCGTACAACGACGAAAACTTGTTCTCAGTCGTAATTTGTGTTAGAAAGTTGTTGTGTTAGAATTGTTTGACTCTATTTTTTTAGTACTTTGTACTCTTAAGTGCGTTGTTTTCTACATTATATTGCCTACATATCTAAACATGTAATTTCGGTGACTATTACATTTAATTAAGCACTCACACGAATATTCTCATGTGTAGTCTATCTAATTTTACTTTCACGTTTAGGCAGGAGCCATTTTTGTTTTGAAAAATGTCTGAGTTGGACAAAACGGGACACTTATAAGTTGGATAAAATGGGATACAGTTTTTAATGTCCCGTTTTATCCACCTATTTATTTGTTGGTCTAATAATTTTTTAAATAGCGATAAAGCTTGTTTTTATACTGCAGAAAAGAACAACATATTTTTATGTGACTTTTGTTTTGATATACGTACCTAATCCTACATAAAAGGTCTTATTTCCCATTTTGCAATAAAACATAAAAAACGCCTATTTTAAGTTTCTGACTATTGAAAATATTGTTTTGTCAAAGGTAAATTTTGCTTTGCAGTCTTATATCTACTTATATACTTTTTAGATAATTGTATGCAAAAAATTAAATATTGTGAACCTATCCCGTTTTATCCAACCGTGGTATGATAAAACGGGATGTGCAGGACTTTAATAAATATTTTTTTTTTACTATTTTCCAGTCATTAAAAATAGCTAAAAATGTTTTTTGTGTGCTTCAATACATGTTATACATATAAAAACTAATAATATGATAATTTCTTTAACATTTTTTCCGTAATAAAAATAAACAATAATGGTATCCCGTTTTGTCCAACTCTCCCCTATACAGATATTGTTAATTAGATAAGATTTTTAATAAAGTCAGTCTGTAGGTTATACAGGGTGTCCAGAAACTCTACCGACAAACGAAGACAGGAGATTTTTCAGATAATTTCAAGACAATTTAACCAAATTCACCTAGTCCGAAAGTGCTTCCTAAGGGAGCTAGAGCTCTTTGAAGATGGCGTCTTGTAATTAGATTTTCTTAAATACCTCCAGAACACTTCTAGTTAGAAAAACGAAAATTGGTACACATATTTATCTTCCCCAGATAAATCGATTCCATCCATTGTGAATTTCTAGTACCAGTCATAGGCGTCCGTTTTGGGTGGGGCAACGATTGTTTTATCGCATGACTTTTTTGTGTTTAACTTTTAAGCATTTTTGATACTGGATTATTAAATTGTGAGGTATTGTAGTACTAAAAGGTTCTCTTGTTTTAAGTCGGTAGGACACATTGTTTTCTAGAAAAATCAATTTGACCATTTTTCGTTTCCTGAATTTGAAAAAAAACTTAAAAAATAAAAAAAAATACGGTGTATTTTACCAACTTAAAGCAAAAGTAACTTTTAGTATTAGAATACCTCATAATTTAATAATATAATATCAAAAATTCTTAGAAATTAAAGACAAAAAAGTTATACAATAAAATAACCGTTGACCTACCCAAAACGGACAGATATGACCAGTACTGGAAATTCGCAATTAATGAAATCGATTGATCTCTGGAATATAAATAAACGTACCCGTTTTCGTTTTTCTAAATAGTTTCTTTTTTAATTTTTTTTGATATTAAAAAAACAAAAAATTTTTTAATCGATTTTTCTAAAAAACTGTGTATCCTATCCACTTAAAGTAAGAGTATCTTTTAGTACTACAATACCGTACATTTTAATAATTCAGACTCAAAAATGCTTAAAAATTAAAAACAAAAAAGTTATGCGATAATATAACTGTTGCCCTACCCAAAACGGATGCCTATGACCGGTACTAGAAATTTGTAATAGATAGAATCGATTTATCTCTGGAAGATAAATATGTGTACCAATTTTGGTTTTTCTAAATAAATGCGTTATGGAGATATTTAAGAAAAACTAATTACCAGACGCCATCTTCAAATAGCTCTAGCTCCTTTAGGAAGCATTTTCGGACTAGATGAATTGAGTTGAATTGTTGTAAAATTGTCTGAAGAATCTCCTGGCTTCGTCTGTCGGTAGAGTTTCTGGACACCCTGTATATGTTAATATATTAACGTTTCCCCAAATTATTCTCCTTTTTTAGTGTTATCTTCAAATATGTACATCGACTTCCAAATGGAGAATGTCCAAAAAATATTAGAATTCCCTTTTCTATAAAAAAATATGTATATTTATTGTATAGGGAGATATAATGCAAAGGTATGTGGAATAATGTCAACAACAAGTTATATGATCTATGACTTTCTTCTTACTAGGACTTAGCATATTAGATTATTAGAAGCATAGAAAAGAATTAATCATTAATCCTTCTACTTGCTGTTTGCAAAAAAGGACGAGAGGGAGCAATTTCCTGTGCACCACACTAATATTGAGGCGAAAAGAGAGTAATAATGGTACACCCCATCCCCTCCATCCTGCTAGATTCACCCTTGGGCTGTAAGAGCGCAATCAGTGTTACTCATCACCATTTCTATTCATGAGTATTACATATCAACGAACGAATCATTCCGATTGTCTATGTCGATTTAATCTTCTAACGCTAAATCCCAAGCAGGGGTGTTTAAATTTATACAGTTTTAAAATGAGTGCTGTTTGGGGTTAGACAAGGTTAGACTAATTACGAACTATTGGAGGAATTCTTAAGTTTTAATCCTCTAATTGATTTCTGCATCTGTTATACTTATAAGAAACTTGTAAACAATTGTTAAGTATGTAAATGTTTATGTAACAACTGTTTCTTCAGTTTACCTTGATGTCTAATTTAATCTATGACGAGAAAAATAAAATTGAACAGAGGCACCACAGCTTTAATCAAATATTATATTGGCCAAACTAATAAAACGAATACGAATTCGTATTTTAATTTGCCTTAAAGTTGTATATTTTATATTTACTATAAAAAATTCAAAGAAAACTTATAACTATTGTGCAGTATATGTTTGAGCAGCTCAAGTACTAAATTTATAATTATTAAAAAATCTACAATCAAAAAAGTTTCCTGTAGATGGCTGTATACCTATTGTACCTATACCAATAATCACAAAAATTTATTTTGAAAAAATCTCTTATAAAAGTATATATTTATTAAAAAACCCTCAAAGGGCCGCATCTAAATCACAGAACGTGTTCGATCTACATAGATCATCATCAGTGCTGATACAGGCAAATCACATGCTGAGCCACCAGTTATGCAATGCATAGATACAAATGTACTGCTCGAGTTTGAAAATAGATAATAAAATATCTAACAATAACACGGGCAAAATACATAAGCGTGAGCCACGTTCGTTATTCACTAGTAATGTCAACTCGCCTTAACACACATACCTACTGCGGCAAATGGCGCAGTATATTTTTCAAAATTTTGGAATGCGTTTAAATCGTAGAACAATTTTAACTTTTGATTGTAATACAGATTTCAATTCTCTACAAATATTCTCTCATGACTTTTGATATAAAATAATTAGGGAAGCAGAAATTCAACAGTTTAGAATTTTACATTGAGTTTCCTATGATCCGTTTTATGATTCACCACCCGGTATATTTTTGGTGGCTCAGTATGTGATTTGTCTGCATCAGCACTGATGATGATCTATGTAGATCGAAAACATTCTGTGATATAAATGCGACCCTTTGAGCGTTTTTTAATACCTAAATATATAATGTTGTTCTGAAGCTATTTTCTTGTGGCATTTTTATAATCAAGTGGGCCAATTTATAATCAATCTTGTGGCATTTTTATAATTCAAATGGGAAATAAGCCACAATTTTACCTAAAAATGATTTTATTAACGTTTCGACGCCCAAGTCGGGTGTCGTTGTAAAATACAAAATAATGCTAAATAAACAAAAATGTTGTTGCTTAGTAAAAAATTCTTCTAATAATTTATTTAATCTGACTCATTTATATCGGCAATTCAGACACGTATTATACATTTTAAAGTAGACGACTTTAAAATTATATTGCCAATATTGATAAGTTGCGTTCCTGGGACGACTTTACTAAAAGATAGTTCATTCGATTACATGAAATCAATCCCAACTCAAGAATATCCGCCACAAAAAATCATAGCATGTGATCTGTCTTTAAAAAGACAACCAAATGCAACGGTGGTACTGAAAATCTCACGTTAGAGATTCCACAGTAAATCACGAGGGAAAACCAGGAAAAACCTCGTGATACTATCCCGACATCGAAGTATTTGGGTTTACATTTAGTTTACTCTCAAAAAATATGATTTACAATATTTTTTACAAAATATTGTAAAAATTGGATCCTACAACATTCACAAGAAATAATACGAGGAAAATATCAATACCATATGTAAAAGGACTATCCGAGAAACTTAAAACAATAGGAAATAAATTCAACATATCAACAACATTCAAAACAACAAACACATTGAGATCTATTCTATCTAAAACTAAACCTAACAGTGAACAAGAAAGAACAAAGAATTGTATTTATAAAATACCTTGTGAATGCGAACAATTTTATATAGGTGAAACGTCAAGACCATTAGACGTTAGGGTAAATGAACATCAGTCTTATATAAAAAATAGAGAATTTGATAGATCTCAAATATGTCAACACGCATGGGATAATGAACATAGAGTTCAGTGGAGAGATTCAAGTATAGTCCTAAAAGAAGCAGATAGTAAAAAGAGAAAAATCAAAGAAGCGGCTCTAATGATGCTAAATGAAACCAATTGTGTCGCAAATTCCTCGGTAGAATGCAGTAGGATGTGGTTACCCATATTAAAGGAGGAAGTCAATAGAAAGAAAATACCACAATTAGTAAATCAGTAACATATCGAGTTAGTACATATTTAGTATTTTAGTATTATTTAAAATTTAAAATATCAAGTCAGAATTTGGTATTAGTTTTTGAGAGTAAACTAAATGTAAACCCAAATACTTACGATGTCGGGATAGTATCACGAGGTTTTTCCTGGTTTTCCCTCGTGATTTACTATGGAATCTCTAACGCGAGAATTTCAGTACCACCGTTGCATTTGGTTGTCTTTTTAAAAGACAGATCACATGCTATGATTTTTTGTGGCGGATATTCTTGAGTTGGGATTGATTTCATGTAATCGAATGAACTATATTTTAGTAAAGTCGTCCCAGGAACGCAACTCATCAATATTGGCAATATCATTTTAAAGTCGTCTACTTTAAAATGTATAATACGTGTCTGAATTGCCGATATAAATGAGTCAGATTAAATAAATTATTAGAAGAATTTTTTACTAAGCAACAACATTTTTGTTTATTTAGTATTATTTTGTATTTTGACAACGACACCCGACTTGGGCGTCGAAACGTTAATAAAATCATTTTTAGGTAAAATTGTGGCTTATTTCCCATTTGAATATACTTGATTACTAAATATATAAATTTTATAAAAGATTTTTCAACAAAAATTTTAAATTTAAAATGTGTCGAGTTTATCAAAAATTTGCCACTAAGCGAACTGCTCCACTTGCTAGAAATTGACACTAGCAGTAGCCGTAAAACGAACTTAAGGTTCCACGGAACGGAATAGGAATAGCCGAACTGAACCGACTACGCACAAGTCCTGTAGTCGGTACAGTTCGGCTATTCCTATTCCGTTCCGCAGAACCTTAAGTTCGTTTTACGGCTACTGCTAGTGTCAATTTCTCGCCCGTGGAGCCGTTCGCTAAGAGACCATGTTAGTCAAATCTAAAGCAAGTTACTACTTAAATATAGCTAGCCAACGCATCATTAGTGAAATATATCAATAAAAACGCAAATATATTGAATCCTTTCTTAGTTCAGAGAAATAAGGAAAAAAATATCCTGTTGGTGTCTGGTGATACAACCCCCTCCAGGCCTAAACAGTTAAGTATTTTAAACAAATTTGAGAGTAAGAAACTCATAAATCGTATAAAAAACTTCAATACGGCGTTCGCTGAATATGTCTATCCGTATTGTTTGCTTAAAAAATTGTAAAATAAATCATAAATTTTGAGTTTTTATAAATATTCATAACTTTTGCAAAAATTAACTTAGAATGTTCTTATTACACGGAATGCTGAGACTTCTGGTGCTTAAATTATACCTCAAATTTCAAGGCAATTGGTCAAATAGTTTAAAAGGTACAATATTTAATTTGTTTATACCAAATTAATTTTTTTTGCAACGCTGTTAGTCAGAAAATGATGAAGTTACACTAATACTTTGGATAGGTTATAAAAGAAGAAGATTTATACTATTATTTTATTTAAAAAAAAAAATGACAAAAAATAAATCTAAATACTGCAAAATTATGTGAATGCAAACACATGTGAATTAAAAAATGGGGGGGGGGGGCTAACTTCGTCCCTAATATCCTAGGATAATTGTTTTCTTTCAAAATGTGCATAAAAATTTAGGATTTCCAAATATGAAAAAATAATTTTTCTACGGATAACGATTAAAAAGTTCTAATTGTTTATAAGTAAGCAAAAAATCGACGTGTTTTTGCAAAATAATTTTACACTATTTAAAATTACTTTGTGTTATTTTTTTTTAATTAAGTCAATAGTATAAATGTTCTTCTTCAATAAACTGTCAGAAGTCTTACTGTAACCTCATAATTTTCTGACTTATAGTGTTGCAAAAAAATGAATTTGGGATAAACAAATTAAATACCTTTTAAACTATTTGACCAATTGCTTTGAAATTTAAAATATAATTTAAGCACCAGAAGTCTCAGCAATTCGTGTAATAAGAAGGTTCTAAGTTAATTTTTACATAAGTTATGAATATTTATAAAAACTCAAAATTTATTATTTATTTTGTAATTTTCTAAGCAACCAATAAGGATAGACATATTCAGCGAACGCCATATTGAAATTTTTTAGACGATTTATGAGTTTCTTACTCTCAAATTTTTTTAAAATGGATAACTTTTTGGTTATAGACGAAAAAAGCGAAAATTTACCGTTTTTTGATCTTTATTTTTTTTGTAACTATGTATATCATTAAAATCGGCTGCAGGAAACATAAAGGTTATTAATATAGATGTCCATACTACTCAAAAATTTGTTTTCGGCCTGGAGGGTGATGTGTCACGAGAAAAATCTTATTTCTCTGGACTATCTGTGGTCCATCGATTTTGCAATTCACACTGTTCACTAGGTGTGAGACTAGGTGTTCACTTTATAGAACAAAAGAGGGGGATCAAAATTTGTTCCAAGATGTATTAAGATAATGACCCAGTAGTAGATAGAAAAAATAAAAAAGCGGTGATTGTGGGATGCGTTTTTGGAACGACTTTATTTAAGTAGCCTGTTTGATACAATACGTATAGAGCACATTAGTGATGTTGAAAAAGTAACTATTCGTTACAAAGTACTCGTTACTTACGAATACCGAAAGTAACGATTACTATACAGAGAGGTAAATTGTTACTTTGATTACTTTGATTACTTCGTACCAATCGTATCAGAGCGAGTACCTATTTTGAGTAGGTATTGTATCTTCAATCGGTTGATATCGGAGTCGGACCGGTATTCCACGAGTGTTCGGTATACCCCATTCCACGAATTTTATTTTCCACGAATATTTTTGTTTATTGGAGTAATTATTAGAGCAAAATACTTTCGTACTTCTTATGTTGCACACTAAAATATTCGTTGTCGCGATAATCCAAAACAGACGTATATTCGTGGAATACACCATATCAGTACAGTTAACTAAAATTTTATCTATGAAGGGCGAAGGCTATGAAGAGTTTTACAGGATTACAGGGCGCTGAGAAGTAGCTGAAACAGAGGGAGGTATGTATATCATTTAACAAAGCTTGCACCCAGAAACAGATGTCTATACGATTTGTCGAGGTAGATAATTCACAGAATTTTACAGATGTTAGTTCCTTTGAACATAAAAATGCAACACATTAGATTTTAATAATAAACACACACTATTCTTATCAGGCCTAGAAAAAAAATACCTAGCTTAGATTGACCAGAAAATATGTAGAAATGATAATATTTCTAGACTATGGTCATCAACTTTAATTTTACATGTGAGTATGGCATTATTTTTATTAGAGGAATAAATATATTTTTAAATATAGTAGGTACATAGAGACTTGCAACTTTTTGCATTGTATTTAGGATTAGGATGACGTCTGGAAAAAAGTCTACAATAGAAAAATAGGTGGAAATGCATTATTACATTTTAAAGAGTATAAAATGCATCGAAAAATGCATAAACATGTTAAAATAAGTATATTAAGGGCCAGATTTTCTTATTTCGGGGTATTTGTGGTCACTGAACACGAATATGCAATCAGAACCGACCTCCGAAGCACCTGGGTGCCCAGGGTTACTGCTAAGTTACGTCATCTACAGTTTCGAGGGTTGTTTTTGGCACTTAATTGATTCAAACAGATTACTCGAGATTACTGATATTGTGGAGCAGCAATGACAGAACAATTACATATCATTTAATTTCATCATCAACGAAATACTGAGAAATGCGATTCTCGATATGTTTACCGGTAAATACTCAAATACAATAGTAATCATAGTAATCAAAGTATCCTACTAATACTAATACAAAATATTTACTGAGAAATGCGATTCTCGATATGATTACCGGTCCTCAAATACAAAAGTAACAAAAGTAATCAAAGAAATCAAACTAATCAAAGTAACGAATACTGTAAATGATTACTTTATACAAAAGTAACGATTTGTAACGAATACTCGAAAGTAACTATAATCAACATCACTAGCGCACAGGCATTTGTGAAAGCACGTGACAGCTACTGACATGCCAGTAGATTGTGAAGTTTTAATTTCTTTTTAAGTTTTTGTGTAACTCACTCCGAATACTTTACATTTTTGTTGAAGTACAAAAACTTAAAATGGCTTTTTAGTACTTTTTACGTGCAAATCAGTCTGATTACTGATATGAGTAATATCTACCCCTGCTGTTTTTGCCTTGCTAGTACATGTAAGCAAGCTGCTGGCAGACCAATTACTCGCAAATATCTTTTGTGCATGCTAGTTACTGGCTTATGCCAGCAATTCTCATGCCAGCTATTTTCCAGCTGGATACTTGCCAAGTTACAGGCATGTGTGTATCCGGCTTTTTTAAGAAAGCAATAATTATGTTTTTTGTTCCAATTTTTTTCACCTCTTTTTAGAGATATTAACTTTTTTTGCTAAGAATGATTCTACTCCATTTAATCATTTTCAAGCATGATTCTAACATAGATATGCAGATAAACTATTGAATACGTATCATATAATAATTGCAACCCTAATGCTATTTTGTAGGGGAATGACGAGCAAATTAAAATACAAAAGGTTATCCTTTTATACGTTATTATAACGTAATTTCTGAACTAGAAAGTCACTGTTAATTAAGGCAGAACTTAAACGTCCTGCATCGTCATCTAGTTACAATTTATTGCCAAGTAATCATCAAAGTACTTAAATCGTTAACCAACGAGATCAAGAAGTCTCTAAAATAATTATTGGTGTCAACGACATGCTTTATCGTTTAGCGAATTTTATACTCCTAGTTAAAAAGTCAACGCGTTATAGTTTAATTACTATCGGAGGTAATTACTCATCTCATTAATCGCCTTCGAGTAGATTATTTCTCGTTTTCGATAAAATAAAACACTATCTTAAAGCAAGAAAAAATACAGCTTTATGTAGTATAAAATCTCACCCCTACTTCAGTGAAACAAAAGTTTATTGTAGAACTTTTGAATCCGAGGTCAATTAGTGTGTAAACATAGCGTAATAAAGAATATCTATTCACTAAGAACAATTAGCATTATTTACTGGAATCAAACATCGTCTATCCGTACAGAAGTAGGAGAATCCAATGATATCAAAATCAAACGTGGGGTCCGACAGGGATGTATACTATCACCCCTGCTGTTGAACATGTACTCTAAGGAAATATTTCAAGGAGCAGTGGAGGATGTTGAATTCGAAATTCGAACATCAGATACTTGGACGACACGGTGGTATTCGCTTAGAGTTATGACGCCCTTCAGGAGTTAATTAATAGAATCACAGAAGTAAGTCAGAGATATGGACTTTCACTAAACATTTAGAAATAAAATGTATAATGATTTCTAAGAAGGAACAGCAATCATTTACTAGAAATCATATGTAAAAAATCAAGTTAATACGATGTTATATCTTCTCTGTACTGCTATTCGTAGTTGAGTTGTGGACAACAAGAAAATTGAAAATTGCTGCAACGAATTTTAGAGAGAAAATGTAATAATAATAATAATAGTAATAATAGCTTTATTGCCCAACAGTTTCCCATTTATAGGACAAATACAGAAAAAAAAAAAATCACATAATTCATTAGTATAACATCTACAAAGTAATAGTAGAGACCTAATCTAAGTAAAGAGAAGCCATTTTTAACAAATCATTAAGTGAGCACGAAAAAAATATCACAATGCTATCACAAATACTATTATAATTCTTACACATGACAAAATGAGGCGATTTAACTAATCCTCCTGTGGGAGTTTTTTGTCAGTCCTTCTATCAGGCGCGGCCCCCTGCGAATGGGGGATGCTTTCTGGGTATTCGTAGCGCCAATACCCAGAGAGTAGCAGGAATACTTGCCGTGGAACAAAAACTGACACCTGGCAGTAGGTATAAAATGCACACCCATGAGAATGGAGAATAATAATTTGTGTTTAGGATCGCTGCCTGGGGATCGCCAGGGCACGTCTGGAGCCGGCGCTGGACGTGACAGCATGCGGGACGTCGGTGGCAGGGTGTTGAGGAGGCGGGCCCCTGTCATACAATCAGCTACAGCCCAACCACAACCACAAGCGAGCCAAATAACAACAAGAGCTCCACCCGCCGAAGGTGCTGCGCTGGATCATCAGCCGGCGCTCACTCAAGCGGGACGACCGAGGCAGCGCATGAAATGGACTGTGTCCATCAATGAAAGCATTTTGCGCTTCTATTATAAGATGACAAACCTCGGTCAAGAAACGATCGGCTACAGACAACAGCTGTATGCCGAATTTTGCAGGGAGTACCCAGATATTCAAGTATCGGAGCAAAGAGTATCAGATCAATACCGGGTAATCATAAGAAATAATCTTATCCCAGAGACTAGACGCGATGCCATCAAAAGCGAAGTCGAACGGGAGATTAATAACCAAGAGTTAGTTTTAGATCAAATCCTTAATGAAATCCTTGAGGAGCAGATTCCTGGGATTCCCATACCAGAAACTCAACCTGACAATACACAGCAGGAAAACAACGAGTTGCGCCATAGTCTAGAAAACGAAATGGCTCGTGCCGTACAAGAGTTTAATGGAACAAATCCACTTAGCAGACCACCGCTACCACGAATAAACTCTTGTAAGAAACTAGGTGCGCTGTTACAAATTGTGAACACTGAAGTCCTACCCAATTATGTCGTAGAAGCCCACACATTGGAATATCTGCATATGCTAATCTATTGTGCAGCAACAGCAATTGCCAATGTAATGGGCGTTAAGATCAGAACACGACGGGGTACTAATAACGGAAGGACTGGTAACAGAATTGCACCATGGGAAAAAAGACTTCTCGGAAAAATTGAATTACTGCGTAGGGATATTGGTCAAGTCACAGAATATATAAGAGGTGTAACAAGTAGAAAAGTCATTAAGAGAGCTGAAGAAATAATGCGGAGCACTGCAAGACACTCGAGATACGATCCAAAAAATAACACAGCTCAACAGTGTTTGGATACATTAAAACAAAAACTCTCCGTCTATTCAGTCAATGTGACAATGCACTTTTTGAGAACTCTGAGAAGGCGTTTTACCGAAAACTGAATTCCACCGTAGAAAGTGTCGACAAGTCTTACCCAAGCCAAGAAGAAATTCATGAGTTTTGGGGAAATCAACTTTCCACACCAGCTGTTCTTAACAACAATGCTGGCTGGATAGAAGATACGACGCACAACTGTCACCACTACGTCACTGCTAACTACGAACCATTCACGACTGAAGAAGTCTCAAATGTCATCAAAGAGCTTCATAACTGGAAATCTCCTGGACCAGACGGAGTTCAGAACTTTTGGCTTAAAAAGTTTTGGAGTATTCATGAGTGCTTATCAACATTAATTAATCATGTTATTTCTAATCCGCAGGAATTACCATCATTTCTAACTCAGGGAACTACTTATTTAACACCCAAGGATCAAAATAACACCCAAGATCCATCCAAGTACCGCCCAATTACTTGTCTTCCAACTTTGTATAAATTGGTCACATCCTGTGTTACCCGGCGTATCTACCAACACTGTGCTCTAAACAATATCATAGAGCCTCAACAGAAAGGATGCGCTAGGGGTTCCATGGGTTGCAAAGAACAGCTTATCATCGACTCAGTCATTTCTAACCAGGCATTCACTAAAAAAAGGAACCTTTTTACTGCTTTTATTGACTATAAAAAGGCCTTTGATTCAGTACCGCATGAATGGCTAATAGATATATTGAAAATATACAAAGTCGATGATAACATAGTGACCTTTTTAAGGCATATAATGAGAGATTGGAAGACTAAAATTCACCTCCAAATACCTGGTGAAAACAATATCGAAACCGAAAATATCGCAATCAACCGGGGCCTGTTTCAAGGAGACTCGTTGAGTCCACTGTGGTTCTGTTTAGCTTTGAACCCCCTTTCCCAACTATTAGACTCCACTGACTCAGGTTTTAGCATTAAAAGCAATAATACTGTAGTAGCGAAGCTCAATCATCTGTTGTATATGGATGATTTGAAATTAATGGCTTCCACTCGAGAACACCTAGAAGAGATGCTAAAAACTGTAGAAACATTCTCTAATGATATTAGTATGCAGTTCGGTCTAGACAAGTGCCGTGTTTTGAATATAGTCAGAGGAAAGGTACAGCCCGGTGGATTCGATATGCAAAATGGCCAGAACATCGAGGCCATGGGCGATAACGATATGTACAAATATCTTGGAGTAAAGCAGGCGCGGAAAATTGACCATAAGCAAATGAAAACTGAGATAACAACTGAGTTTATAAGAAGGGTAAAACAACTGCTTCGTTCACAGCTTAACAGTAAAAATTTGTTTAAGGCACTGAACACCTACGCTTGTTCCGCGCTTAGCTATTCATTTGGTATTGTTAAGTGGACAAAAACGGATATAGAAAATCTTCAGCGAAAAGTACGAACACACCTCACAAAGGCACAAAAACACCACCCTAAAAGTGCAGTAGAACGAACGACATTACCCCGGTATTTAGGAGGAAGAGGACTTATGGATATAGGTGAGCAATTAGATAAACAGATTGCTAATTTAAGAACTTATTTTCAGATGCAGGCTGAGACATCTACTCTACACCGCGCAATCTGCGCAGTAGATGACACAACACCTTACAAACCACCTTACTAAGGACGAAAAACTGCGCACCTGGATGGGTAAACCTCTGCACGGGCGACATCCCAATGAGGTTAGCCAAGACTATGTCGACAATACAGCGTCGAACTATTGGTTGACATCAGGAAAGATGTTCCCTGAAACGGAGGGTTCATTACTGGCCATCCAGGATCAGGTTATACCAACCAGAAATTACCTGAAATATATCGTCAAAGACCCTCAGGTTCAAAACGACAGATGCCGATATGGATGTCAAGCCCAAGAAACCATCCAACATATTACAGGGGGCTGCCAGGCATTTGCTGCAACTGAATACAAGGAACGGCATGACGCAGTGGGAAAAATCCTTCATCAAGAGATAGCTAACAAGCTGGGACTTCTCCAAACGGACTATCTCCCATATTATCAATACGTTCCTGAGAGTGTGCTTGAGGATGGCAACTACAAGCTATACTGGGACCGCAGTGTGCTCACAGACCAAACAGTGGCACATAATAGACCAGATCTCGTACTAGTTAATAAATTAACAAGACAAACAACACTAATTGATGTGGCGATACCTAACAACAATAATCTACGTAGTAAATTTACTGAAAAGATCGCCAAGTATAGAGATCTGGAAATTCAAATACGGAGACAATGGAGAATGCAAAGTACCCAGACGATACCTATTGTTATGTCTACTACTGGAGTCATTCCGAAGACCCTCCTCGAAAGCATAAAAAAGCTGGGTCTCAATGAACATATTTATAAGACCATGCAGAAAGCTGTACTACTTGCGACGGCCAGAAGTGTAAGAAAATTTTTGGGAGATACACCTGCATTCCAAGTCACCTAGGGCTCGATAACGCGGAAAGAGTCCCACCAGAGCTCAATCCTTTTGATACCGTAGGTATCTGGGATGAGTCAATTTTCCCCTCAGAGGGAGTGTGAGCCGTATGGCTAAATCTGGATAGCTTTATTGCCCAACAGTTTCCCATTTATAGGACAAATACAGAAAAAAAAAATAATCACATAATTCATTAGTATAACATCTAAAAAGTAATAGTAGAGACCTAATCTAAGTAAAGAGAAGCCATTTTTAACAAATCATTAAGTGAGCACGAAAAAAATATCACAATGCTATCACAAATACTATTATAATTCTTACACATGACAAAATGAGGCGATTTAACTAATATATTTGTTCTTGCTCTTGGACACTTAAATAAAACGTTTGATCTAGATCTAACTCGAAGAACGTTGAAATTAATTTGTGCTAATAAATCACTACAGTCAATACTTAGTCCTGTCGCCAGGAGGGGTACAACGGCCTCCTTAATTCAGATGGACTTACCCAAGTTTTTTTTATATATTTTGACCCGCAGAATACGAATTTTTTGGGTAACAGTTGATCCGGATGTCGATAAGATTGTTATAGACAAAGAACTTGAGGAATTACATAACAGCGATTTCTCGCAAAACAAAACATATTTTTGTATTTTTTGGGTCATTTTAAGCAAAAAATATTCCTACAAGTTTTTTCGTAGAATGCATAGTTTTCGAGATAAACGTGGCTGAACTTTCAAAAAATCGAGAAATGGTAATTTTTGAACCCGAATAACTTTTGATTAAAAAATAAAGTAGCAATTCTGCTTACCGCATTTGAAAGTTTAAGTCTAATTATACCGGTTTTGATTATTTGCATTGCTAAAAATTAATTCTTTTATTGTTAAACTAATCTATAAACACCTATTATGTGAGTGATGTTTTCAATGATTTCTCATTTAAAATCGAACGAGTAGGTAGAGTAGCTACAAGTGCAAGCGAGGCAATTTCTACGTAGCATGCGTTAAAACGCATGTATTAGGCACGGGAAACACTATGTGTTTATAGATTAGTTCAACAATAAAAGAATTAATTTTTAGCAATGCAAATAATCAAAACCGGTATAATTTGACTTAAACTTTCAAATGCGATAAGCAGAATTGCTACTTTATTTTTTAATCAAAAGTTATTCGGGTTCAAAAATTGCAATTTTTCGATTTTTTGAAAGTTCAACCGCGGTTATCTCGAAAACTATGCATTCTACGAAAAAACTTGTAGGAATATTTTTTGCTTAAAATGACCCAAATAATACAAAAATATGTTTTGTTTTGCGAGAAATCGCTGTTATGTAATTCCTCAAGTTCTTTGTCTATAACAATCTTATCGACATCCGGATCAACTGTTACCCAAAAAATTCGTATTCTACGGGTCAAAATATATAAAAAAAACTTGGGTAAGTCCATCTGAATTAAGGAGGCCGTTGTACCCCCCCTGGCGACAGGACTAACTGTTATGTAATAATTTATACAAAAATGTTAATGAACTAATTTCTCTCCTTAATTCTAAACTAACCATGTCAACTCTACAACATAATGTATTATTATCACATCCACGGTTAGGATAGATTCCATCAATTTTAAATATCAGATATTTTATAAGTTTTCTCTGTACTTTTTCAATATCTTTTGTTTAACAATTATATATAGGATACCAAACTAAACTGCAATATTCTAATTTTGGACGTACTAGAGAATAGTATAATAATTTTATTGGTGTTATGTTGGTGAAGTTTCTGCAATTCCTAATAATGAAACCGTACATTCTCATAGCTTCAGAAACTTTTTGTTCAATATGCAAATTGAAAGTTAACTTGCAGTCAAAAATGACACCTAAGTCTTTGAGGCTATTACATTTTTCCAAAACAGAGTTCTGAATTATATAGTTAAAGTTAACTGTCGTCAATTTCCTGCAAAAACTCACTACTTTACATTTTGCAGAATTTAATAGTAGTTTGTTATTAGTACACCATGTATCAATAGCAGTTAAGTTACGCTGAAGTTCTAAACAATCGCCAATAGTGTCGATCTTACAGAAAATTTTCAAGTCGTCCGCAAAACACAATTTTTTACAGTTAATTTCTTGAAACAAATCATTAATATAAAGTTAAAATAATAACGGTCCTAGATTGGAGCCTTGCGAAACACCAGACTTAGACAGAATTAAATCTGACTTAAAGCCATTATAGAATACATACTGTCTCCTTCCTATTAAATAACTACCAAAGAATTTAATTAAATTAACAGAAAATCCTAAATTTGATAACTTGGATAATAAATACGGATGAACCACCTTATCAAATGCCTTCGAGAAATCTGTATATACGACATCAATTTGTCCTTGTTCATCTAATACTTCAGAAATAAAATTGTGTCATCACTACCAGGTTTGTGACGGTAGATCGTTTATCTATGAATCCGTGTTGAAAAGGTGCAATATAGCCGCGAACATAAATATATACGATTATACAGAACAATCTCGAAAATCTTTGAGAAGTTAAACAACAGAGAGACAGGTCTGTAATTAGATATATCAGATTTAACTCCATTTTTAAATATAGGACATACTTTTGACTCTTTCCATATTTCAGGATATTTTCCAGTTTCCAAAGACAAGTTAAACAGTTTTTGAAGCGGTTTGACAAATATTCGTGTACAATCTTTAACTAGAAATGCTGGAATATTATCTGGACCAGTCGTCATTTTATTTTTTAATCTTTTAAAAGCTTCCAGAATTTCATTTTCTTCAAATTTCAAAAAATTAATGGTTGGTAAATTAAAACCCTGAACGCTGATGTCCTCTGGTTCATTATTGTCAGTAGATACATATACTTTTTCAAAAAATGTTTTAAAAGCGTTGACAATATCCTGGGGATTATCAAAAGTATTTCCCTCATAGCACATTTCACCTGGAATTCGCGATGACTTATTTTTAGTATGTACATAAGACCAAAATGATTTTGTTTCAATGGTAATACTGTCTTGAATGTTTTCAATGTAATTGTTATATGCAGTTTTAATTTGCTGTTTAATAACTTTGCGCAATCTTTTAAATTCTATGTGATATATTTCGTTTCCTGTTTTTCTATACTTTTGACGGTTTTTGGCTTTGAGTTTAATATTTTTAATAATATCTGAGTGATACCAATTTGGATACTTATGTTTATAATTTTTGTATACCGGAACATATCTATCAACTATTGTATACAATATATTATAAAATTGCTTTAATGCTATATTTACATCACCGTAATTATCTAAAAAGTCCCAATTAGTTTGTAATCGTTCAGAATACAGAGAAGTGAAATTTGCTTTCCGAAAATTATACATTTTCGAATTAGAATTTGGTAAAAACCTAATTTCCTTTTTTCCCAAATTATTAATCCTTATCATAAGTGCAGGATGATGACCATCTTCTTTAACCAGTGAAGAATCATCATGAATAATATCACATTTCTCTGATGACATTACTAAATCCAACAAACGACCTAAGTTATTAGGCACATCATTGTATTGAACTAAATTAAATAAACTTAAAAAATCTAATACAGTTGATGTTTTTATATCTAATCTGCTTTGATCTACAAACTTGGGTACATTGAAGTCACCTAATATAACAATGGTTTCATTAAATATATCCAGTTGCTCTAAACATTCAAAAAAGTATTCGAAGTCTTCAGAACTTAACTTATCAATAATATAAAGAACTAAAACATAAAATTTTCTATAACCAACACAACATTTTACAGCTAACATATCGATTAGGGGAAACTGTAGATCGTATGTGGATACATCGATAACAGACGATTTAATCTCCGTCTTTAGCGCTAATAAGACGCCTCCCCCAGTGGTTTTATCTACAACATCAAATTTTCGATCCTTTCTATACACATCGTATTGATCAGGAAACAACTCTAGACGACACATCCTTGTTCATTGTTCAACCAGGTCTCACTTAAAGCAATAATGTCAGGAATGTAGAAGGAAAACGGAAATCAGGAAGACGAAGGATTCCCTTGCTGAAAAATATGCACGCGGATCAACAAAACAACCGCAAATCTTTTCAGAGCAGCAGTGGTACAGATTGCCATGATGGTCGCCAATATCCTGATAGACACTACAACAAGAAGAACAAAAATTATGACTAGGCTTAATATTTGTTCCAATACTAAAACTAAAACCTCTAAAAAGTTTGAGAGGTACAGGTTTAATAACCTAAATTGTAAAGTTGCTGGTACAATAAATGATATGCCAAAGAACCTACAGCTAAAATAGTTGAACACACGAGGAAATATAAAGTGAATTTAAGAATGGCTTTGGCTTTGAAATAGGAGAAACACTTTTTTCAATAATAGTAGTGGCTGAGAGACGTAAAATTCGATGTGCATTTATAAGCCAGCGCTCAATTCCAGGACAAAAGACCTTCCGCTTACCAGCCATGTGTATATGATATACCTACTTAAAGAAATATATAATTTTATTACTATTTTGTTTATTTATATCTACAATATTAATATATTTTTTTTGTTTTAGGTAAGTTACATCTAAATTTCAAGATTTTAAAGGGTAAGACAGAATAATAGTTCTTAATCTTAAGAGTGTAGGCGCAAATATTTTACGACTATCCCTACTTTTTCTGCCTTTACACGGCAAATTACGTGTAGTAAAATTCTCACTGGTATTGATATGTAAACATTACTTGACAATGTCATCATTAACTTTAAAGAGATGGCATTGAATGTTCTTTGGATAACTGTTATTTGCATGATTAATTCAGTTAATTAATTTGATAATTTTTTCACTAACTATGTATTCAGTGATTGTAATAATTTATATACTGTACAACAAAAACTAATATCCAATCGAGAAAAGGGGAAAAGTAAGGAAGAGTGATTTTTTAATAATATATTGTTACTATGGAACGCTTACAATTTTGAACATCTTTAACAACAAAAGACTTGGATAACAGAATATATCCTGGTGTATTCTCTGCTTGTATATCCATAAATTATAAACAATAAATAACTGTTTATTAAGTACACGTCTTAAATCAATTATTTATCAAATACACTATCAATATTATTTAATCAACAACTCAAAATATTCCCGATGCCATGTCAAATATTGTCACTGTCTTGTCACTATATTCTATTCGACTCAGTGCGTTGTATGACAAAGATAGCGAATATTCGATTTGGAAAATATCACCACGGACATGGTGTCCATTTTGTTCGAATCCTGAAAAAACTAATAAATATTTTTAAAAAATTTAAACGCAGAATGAAAGACGTAAATTACTATCGAGGTCCGAAAGTCCCTTAGAATAAATAAAAAGTTTCTTTTGAATGAGATATTTGAAATTAAAAATCACACTACATTTGCTCTTAGTTTTTCACCCCTGTAACTTTTTAAAATAAACATTACCAAAGTTTGCAGGGACTTTCGGCCCTCGGTAAGAACGTAATCTTTCATTCTGCGTTTAAATTTTTAAAAAATACTTATTATTTTTCTCAGGATTCGAAAAAAATGAATCCCATTTAAATAACATTGGAGCCGAAACTTTGTACCGATCCTCTTAACATAAGAGCTTTACCTTTATACTCTAGTTCAAATGTTGTGATAAATGTGTGATAAGTAATTTAATTATGTGTTTTGATAAATGTTGTGATCAGTAATTTAATTTGCTTATAACTTCAATTTACATACCTAGTATGACATAATGTAGATATTTTATTGTTCGTCCAAGTTCATATAAACAGACGTAAGTTCTTAAGTTTTGTTAATATTTTTATGAATTTTGTTTATAAGTATAAGAAATTTACCCCTTTGATTATCAGTAGCTTTTATTACTGCTAGTATCGTCACCGAAAGTAGCAATAATAGTATATATTTATTTTTTATGATGTTCTATTTCCGTGTTGTTAACCACCTGTTTCGAGTATCATTTCCAACCTTTTTTTGTTGGAACATTTAGACTCACATTTATGTCATTTTAAGGACTTCTCCGCCGCAGTATTTAGTAAAATCATTAGGGAATTGCAAGCTTTGGCGGCACTCTTCTCAAAAGTGTACACACCAAAAAAATGTTATGAAATAATTTCTTTTGTTTTCCGTATCGTAAATTCATTTTAGTTATTTTTTTTCTTTATTATTTTGATTTAAAAGTGATAAGAGAAATAATTCAACCTCTAGTCTATATTTTATAATTTTTTTAACCAACCATTTATTTACGAATGAATTTCTTCATCTGCCATGTTCGATTATCGAGCGTTGGCTATCAAATTAGCTATAGTAATTTTGTTGACGACAGCTCGAACAAAACTTATAAACGAACTAATCTTTTAAAGGCAGTCCTATGTTTTTTCTAGTTGAAATAAATCAGTTGATTAGGTGGTAGAAGTTAAATGTTTGGCCAAAATATGGGAGGCATCGAACTTACCCCTCAAAAGTTTCAAAAATTCAAAAATTTCAGTCAAAATCCACAACTCACCCTGCATATTATTATCTAAACAATAGGAGCAGAAACTTTTTAATGGTCATTTGTTATTCCCCACCGAGGCTTCCATACGAGGACGAGGTAGGGGTATGTAGATTTCCTCATGACTCACTGATATACACTCATAACTCGCTTGGGAGATATTGACGGGTTACATTTTTGCCCCGACAGTAATGACCTGTACTTGAAGGGACTCTATAAAAGCTTTTACAGCATTTTTTTTATATATTTCCAATGACCTTGTGTCCCCACCACGTTGGTCTCTGTGTACATCTCCTTATTCAAGGAATTTTTTACAAAACTGAATTCTATCTCTTGATGCACCTAGGGTGTTTACGAGATTTTTGCACACTGAAACTAGTTCTGGCCGACCACATCTTAAAAATATCAACGAAATATTTCGTTGATATCGTTCTCGTCTGGTTTCCCTCATCTCAATTTCTTGGCTCCTCCCGATATCGTGTTGCTGCCAACACGATATAACACAAACTCGATAATGTCTCAGAATTGAATAAAAACAGCGTACAGCGAAGAATTGTGTAAGCAAAATCATACATATTTCAGAATGGACATACCGAATTTTACAACAGTTTTATTATTGGTAATCCAGTTTGTTATGGGACATGACGAATTTTGAAATAGTTTTATTATGTTGCACAAAACTAATTTTTCTGCATTATGAAAATGAATGTAACGTGGTTTGCAGCATTTATTGATTTTCTGATACGTTTTAACCAGGTTTATAACGACTTTTGCAACACGACATATATGTTTTTGGATGCAGGAGAAAAAACTCTACAAAATGTCGGTCTTATCTCAATTTCAAAAAAATGGACAATACGAGTTTTACAACTGGGCGACTCATATATAAAACTCACTCTGTATAAATAAAAAAAAAAATTTCTTACATAGATTACTGACCCTAATCTAATGATTATTTTAAATAGTATCACTTGACACGTTATGGCGTTAAAAGCGTTTTTAATACTAAAACTCGAAGAAACACATACGATTTCAAAATTTAATAAAAGTAAGCTCACTTGCACTATATACCCTATTTCTTTAAAGTAATAACACTTGGAACGTGAGTTTATTCTTTCTGGTTGCTCTTTATCAACTGCATTCACGGTCCCAAATTGAAAATTTTCGCCGCAATCGGCGTCCCAGTTGGCTTTTGTTTCTTCCGAGTAACAATTGTTTCTGTTCTGTGTCAGAGACGTCTCAATTGGTCTTTAACGGTCTCAATTGCTGTTTAACGGTTTGAATTGGTCTTTTAACGGTCCCATTGTGTAAAAATCGAAAGCGGAGAGTGAACAATACCAGAAAAAGAATTTCAAGCCTACTCGAGACGAAAGCAGATGTAGCTGTGTGATGTTTGTTTGTACTTTTATCGTGTCGAAGGTTGGGTATGTCCAAGATCCGTTGAGGAAAATCTCGATAATGCGGCTTTTCGACTTTAAGCTGGCAAATTACGAAAATAAAGGAAATAGTTTTATTGTGGAATAAAAGTAAAAGTAAAATATTACCATAAAGATTTTTTATTGATTTTTATGAAAGGTACAAAAATTACAAATGGTTATAGTAATAATTTTTTATAATACGTACTTGATAATTCTTAATAATTAGTCATAATTCTACATAATCTGTCATAATTCTTCATAATTCTTCTTGATTCGTCATAATCTGTCATGATTCTTCATAACCCTTCATAATTCTTCATATTTCTTCATAATTCTTCATAATTCTTCATAATTCTTCATAATTCTTCATAATTCTTCATAATTCTTCATAATTCTTCGTAATTCTTCATAATTCTTGATAATACTTAAAAGTTCTCAATAATTATTCATAATTCTTCATAGTTTGCCACAATTCTTTATAATTCATCATAATTCTTCATAATCCTTCCTAATTTTTGATAATACTTCACAATTCTTCACAATTCTTCATAAATTTGCATATTTCTTCATAGTTTTGCATAATTACTCATAATTCTTAATAATTTTTTATAATTCTCCATAATTCTTCATAGTTTTGCATAATTTTTCAAAATTATTCATAATTCTTCATATTTCTTCATATTTCTTCATAATTCTTCATAATTCTTCATAATTCTCAAAATTCTTCATAATTCTTCATAATCTTCATAATTCTGCATAGTTTTCATAATTCTTCTTTAATTCTTTATAATTCTTTATAATTCTTCATAATTCTTCGTAATTCTTCATAATTCTTCATAAGTCTTCATAATTCTTGATAATACTTAAAAGTTCTCAATAATTATTCATAATTCTTCATAGTTTGCCATAATTCTTTATAATTCATCATAATTCTTCATAATCCTTCCTAATTTTTGATAATACTTCATACTTCTTCATAATTCTTCATAATTTTGCATATTTCTTCATAGTTTTGCATAATTATTCATAATTCTTAATAATTTTTTATAATTTTCCATAATTCTTTATAGTTTTGCATAATTTTTTAAAATTATTCATAATTCTTCATATTTCTTCATAATTCTTTATAATTCTCAAAATTTTTCATAATTCTTCATAATCTTCATAATTCTGCATAGTTTTTCATAATTCTTCTTTAATTCTTCATAATTCTTCATAATTCTTCGTAATTCTTCATAATTCTACATGTCTTCATAATTCTACATGTCTTCATAATTCTTGATAATACTTCAAAGTTCTTTATAATTATTCATAATTCTTTATAGTTTATAATTCGTCATAATTTTTCTTAATCCTTCATAATTTTTCATAATACTTCATAATTCTTCATAATTCGTTGTAATTATTCTTCTTAATTCTTCATAATTCTTTATATTTTTTTTATAATTTTCCAAATTCTTCTTAGTTTTGCATAATTCTTCATAATTCTTCATATTTCTTCATAATTCTTCATAATTCTTCATAATTCATAATTCTTCATAATTCTTCGCAATTCTTCATAGTTTTTCATAATTCTTCATAATTCATAATTCTTCATAATTCTTTATAATTCGTCATAATTCTTCATAATTCTTCATAATTCTTCATAATTCTTCATAACTCTTCATAATTCTTTATAATTCTTCATAATTCTTCATAATTCTTCATAATTCTTCATAATTCTTCATAATTCTTCAAAATTCTTCATAATTCTTCATAAATTTTTATAATTCTTCATAGTTCTTCATATGTCTCCATAATTCTTCGACGTATTATGTCTTTCACAGTTTTTAGCTAGTATTTTATAGGAATAATTGGGAACTATAATCAGTTACAGTTTATTTCAATACTTTGATTAAAAGCTTATATCTTCATCAATGTTGACGTCAAATGTAAAAGTAGATCAATAAACAATACTTAAACACCACACCCTTCTGCATTCAGTCATTGAGGATTAGTAGTCGGCAATTGGCTATTTTGTAGAACAATATCGTTAATTCTCTAATTACAATTTATACCTCAAAACCAAAAACAAGTCTTAATTTTTTTATGTACCAACACACTGACAGATACATATATCAAAACGCCAGTCAAAAAGAGAATAAAGTTAAAGTGAAACCCACCATATAAGTACCTAATGAAGCTAAAGCTCCGTATGTAGCATTGTCCTTTTTATTTTGTCTTGTCAGTGCCGGACTTAAAGCCATCCTCATTTCCTAATTTGCAAATGCGCAATGTCACAGCCAAAGAAATTTATTAAACTACTGTTCTCCTACCAGACACGCACTGTGTGGTCTTGTGTTGGAAGTTATACAGCCAGCATCAGACTGAGTTGTAGCAAGATTAAAAATAACAACCCGTTGGCAAGTTAGTTACAACTTTTTTTTTAAATCGAAAGTACACCAGTCGATAATGAATATTCAGCAGGATTGCAAGTTTCAATTTTCGTTCTGTGCATTAATTAACGATTGCATTTTAGCACTACTGATTGCGAACGACGGCGACGCGACGCGTAAACTGAAACGGTGTCTGCTATTGGTGTTATTATTTTAACGATATTACCGATAGTCACGAGGTTAGTTTGAATTTAAATACTAAATTATTAACACATTTTTGTTTAGTTAACTGGAAATTGTAGAATGCAAAAATAAACAAAAATTTCTTCTTTGGAGTGTTCCTTAGTCATCATTTATGGTTTTCTTAATAGCTGATCTTATATCACATCTTATCTCGGAATAGTAGGGAAACGATTCACAACGTGAAAAATGTAAACAAAATGGAAAAAAATATATTCATCTATGCATGCTATACAATGTGCAACTTCTTTCACTACTAACATACATTCAAAACGAAAAATATATCACGCAGTGAGAAAAGTCAGCCATTGCTAAGAGAATAAGTGAGAAATAATTTCTCACTAGTCTTCGCCGGTTTTCCATACATATATGATCGCCGTTTCCATGGCAACATGCAAAATACAAACACAATTATTGTTGTTACCTTTCCAATCGAATAGACAACCATGATATAGAAACTCGGCACTTTTCTCCTTCAACTTGACTTCAGCTAATTTTTCAGTTACCGAAAATGTGTTGAAGCAAAACTTACCAGGAATAACCTTTCAAAACTGTTTAAATATAACTGTTAATTGAGAGGATTAGATGCTAAGGGGTACAAGTGATAAAGTAGTATAGTTGAGAAAAACAAAGTAAAAGTTAAATTTACATAGTAAATTCTACATCGAATTAATCACTTATTTTGAATTAATTTTATACATTTTATTTATCTAATTGTAAAAGCTTTTGTAAAGTTAGTATTTATTTTCATTCAAAATATTTAAAATTTTGAAAAAACGTTCGCACTTGTACTCTTTTGCTTTAAATTTTGCACTTGTTTCTCTTTGCCGCTTAATACTTTGTCACTTTTTAATATCCAATACCATACAGGCAAAGGGATACAAGTGTAGTTATACCTGTTTGGCGCAAACTGCTTTTAAATATTTCGTAAGTAGTCAAACTGGAACCTGCGATGTGTCGCCACCAGTAGTTTAATTCACCTGTATCCCTTTGCCAATACATTTTTATTACTATCTAGTATTATTCTGTGCACTTGACTCAGTTTACAATATTTTGTCACTTGTATCCCTTAACCTTAAAAGTATAATTTTAAATAAACAAAGTATATAAATATTAAGAACTAGCTGACCCGGCAGACTTCGTACTGTCTCAATAGATAAAAAAGCTAAACTTTTGTATACAATAAACTTAAAATAAACAAAAGGAATTCGTAATTAATAAACAAAAAATGCTCGATATGAATGAGGTTTTATTATTATTTTCAACTAATTACACATGATGTTTGAAGTAATAAAGTTTAGTTAGAAGTAACAAAATAAAGATTGTAGTGTAACAGTTACAATCTTAAATATATTTATCTTATAAAGAATATAACATCTTTATTTATCTACATTCAAAACAATCCTGTCAGCCAAGTTTTATTATACAGTGCGCTGTAATAAGTGTAACCTCCCTATTAACTTATTTATTTTTAGCACATAAACAAAACGCTGAGGTCGATTTTTAAAATAATCATAGTATATTATAGCATTAATGTTTCGAACTTCACGCGATCCCTCTTTAAGTGACAGTCATAACTTTGATTTTTTAAATAGGAAAGTACATCATGTGACACCTTTAAAATCTTTTAAAATACTGATTACAAAAATATATAGACTTTAATACTTTTTAAGGGGCTATCCTAGTGTAAAAGTACGAAATTCATATACTTCTTTGGAAATTTCTAAAATAAAAAGTACTGTATCAATTGTTTTGAAAATTTGCATGAGCATTTACTATAAAAAGAAGTACACGTAAACGAATTTCATAAGAACATATTGAAAATTAAACGATTTATGCGCCATCTACTGACACCGTGAAAATAAAAACATAGCTCCACGCTCCACTGCTGCAGTGATTGGGACTAAATAGAGGTCCTGAAACATAAAATTTCAAAGTTATTATTGAAATATAATTTATTTTGTATACCATCAACTAGGGGTTTTTTATCGGATAAAAAATGCCAATTTGACCGTTTTTGAAACTGAAAATATTTTAGCTAATTTAAAAAAAAATTCAACACTTCGTCATTTTTTCAAATTTTAATATTTTTCAAAAATAATAGTTGATGGTATAGGAAATAACTTATGTTTCAATAATCACTTTGAAATTTTATGTTTCAGGATCTCTATTAGTCCCAATCACTGCAGCAGTGGACCTATGTTTTTATTTTCACGGTACCAGTATAGATGGTGCATGAATCGTTTAATTTTCAATATTTTTTTTATGAAAATTGTTTTACGTATATACTTCTTTTTATAATAAATGCTCATGCAAGTTTTCAAGTACAGTACTTTTTATTTTAAAAATTCCCAAAAAAAGTATATGAATTTCGTACTTTTACACTAGGATAGCCCGGTTGTTGGAAATGAAAAATGAAATTAAAAATGGAAAGTCGCCACTAAAATGGAAAACTTTACTTAACGTTTTTTGGTTTTAGTACCTACTCTTCACAACCCAATAGGTCCCAACAACGCTCGTGTGACGGAACATTTAGCATACTTTGCTCCCCTACCATAGCAAAAAAAGTTTTAGAAAAATATACGCTTGTTTGAATTGTTCCGAAACACAGCATGTTTTCGTTCTATCTTGACTCCCCTAATATTATTTAAAGAACAATAATAGACATGTGACATTTATAACGTTACATACAGTTAAATACAAAATATAACGAAAAAATACAGTTAAAAATAAAAATCGACCCGTTTTTTATTTTATTTTAAATTTTATCAGAAACAAATTGATATATTTTATGCGTTACTTTTGAGAAACACTTTAATTCTATTTACCGTTAGAAATTATATTTAGTATGGATCAAATTCTGATCTACGTGTAAAATTCCGAGGGGAAAATGTTTTAACGGAAATGTATGGTTTTTTAACTTGACACTACTTGTTTTGAAAACATCATAAGCAAAATTATATTTTTTCTTGCAAAGTAAAAAATGATTGTACATTCATAAAAATCGGAACGTTAGGTCGTATCTATAGTAACTTGACTTGTATAAAATATAATTGGAAACTGCTATCACTTCCCTTTTTTCGAAATTCCAACGGAAAAGGTGAGAGAGAGCGAATCTGAGTGCAGAGAAAAACAAATTGCGCCAATTTGTCCAATTTGTAGAAAAGAAACTCGTGTATCCTATATCCGCGCTCCTTTCGAGGATCCTTTAGGAAAGGTTGAAACTAATTTGAAGGGACTTTTGGCGATATATTAAACTAAGTGCCCTTGTTCTAATTTACGTAAAGTAGTAGAAGTGATTTAGGTAAATTGGTTACTGAAACATTGATATCTGGTTCGTGTCTATTTTTACGTTTTTGGTTCAATAACGTTTTACGCTTAAAAGGAATTTATTTATTTTTCCAGAATAAAATATTTTTCTTTATACAAACAAACTTATATGGAATCTCCATGTCCTTCAAACCAATATTTATTTATTTTGACAAAATTAATCACGTAAATCGTAGGTTCGGAAATCGACTAGTAGTGCGGCAGATTCGTGCAAATATTTATAAGAATTGCACATTTAATGATACAAGCATATAAATTGGGCCACATATACTGCACATATAAAGGTTCAAATTTAGATATGAGGCCATCTCAGATTTTGCCTTTTACAAAAATGGCGGACATTCAAAATGGGCGACTATACATATGTGACTAATAGAACGATATCTTTTGAATGAAAAGTCCGATTTCAACCAAATTTGGTACATAGGTACTCTTTGTGATTTACAAGGTCTATGTCGTGAATTGGAAGAATCGGTTTACCAGAAATTGTGTTTTTCCTGGTTTTTCATGTAAAACTATTTTATATTATGTAAATAATTTATTTTCAATTTTTTTACCCTGTATATATTAATTTTTCATAATGGTAATACCACCATTGAAAAGAGCGTAAGAATATGTTTTAGAAAATATTTTGAACTTTTTAGTTATGTTAATTACCATTTAATAAATGCATAACGTATCTTCACATGTACCTTTGTGTGGCAGATTCGTGCAAATATTATAAGAATTATTGTGAATTTAACGGTAGAAGCATATAATTTGGACCACATATACTACACATACAAAAGTGCAAATTCAGATATGAGGCCATCTCAGATTTTGCTTCTTACAAAAATGGCGAGTATTAAAAATGGCGGCTATACATATGTGAGTAATAGCACGATAGCTTTTGAACGAAAAGTCCGATTTCAGCCAAATTTGTCATCAAGGTTGTTTTTTGGATGAATTAGATCGAGGTTTTGAACCGGAGGAATCGTTTCACGAGAAGTTGTGTTTTTACGGTTTTTTTTATGTAAAAATCTGTTGTTTTTTTCAATTCTTTCACCCTGTATATATTAATTTTTCAAAAAGTTAACTCCGGCGTTGAAAAGAGCGTAAAAATATTTTTAGGCAATATTTTGAACTCTTTAGTTACGTTAATTACCAATTAATAAATGCATAATGTATCTTCACATGTACCTATAAACCTGTTTCGCCATTTTGAATCCCCGCCATTTTTGTAAAAGGTAAAATCTGAGATGGCCTCCTATCTAAATTTGAACCTTTATATGTGTAGTATATGTGGTCCAAATTATATGCTTGTATCATTAAATGTGCAATTGTATCGCATATCGGCCGCACTATAGAAAATTTAAACCGAATTTAAAAAATTCAGTTTGGCAACATTTTGCGAATATCAAGTCTTCTCGGATATCAACAGAACTGTAACTAAGTCCAGACAAATTAATATTTTTTTTCCATCAAAAATGAGATGTTTTAATCAAAAACTGTTTCAAATATGACGTGCAAAATAATTTTGAATTCGTTTCTGCAAATAAACTTCCTTTATTTTGTCCATAAAAGTAGAAAAGGAGTTTAATTTCTCTTGCTTGATTTTTGTCATCTACTTAATTATTTAACTGTACTAATATGCAAGTTTTTACTGTGGGTTCTAAAATGACTAATTTACAATGATTAATGGGATGTTAAAATACCGGATGGTGATAGGATCACCAATCAGAGTAAAAATTAGAGAGAAGACGAAACCATATGCAAGCAGTTGAAGAATGGCAAACCACCTGTCCCAGGAAATGTAGCTCCGGAACTCATCAAATATGGACCGAAAGTTCTAACTAATCGAGACAATTTTTCCAGGAATGCCTAAATAAGCATGAAATACTTGAAGAATGGAAAGAGTCACATCTGAGCACTATCCACAAAAAGAGAGATAAATTAATACTTGACAACTACAGAGGAAATGCAGTTACTAGTAGTATCAGCAGAATATATGGGAAACTTATAAAAAATCGAATAGAAGAAGAATGCCAAGATATAGAAGCCGAAGAACAAGGTTGGTTTTCGCGCAGGTTTATCCACAATAGATCATGTTTTCTCAATTACTCAGATAATTGAAAAGAAAATTGCTCGTGTCCAAGAAGGTAGGGATGCTGAGATCTCCTCAACACTATTTAAAATATACATCGAAGCAGCACTCAACAAAGGGAAAAAATGTACGAATATGGGCATACCACTAACGGACTCAACTTTGTAAACGCTGCGCTTTGCGGATGATGAGGTGATCATCGTACATGACTCTTACGATCTTAGTTACATGATGCGAAAACTATTGAAAGAGTTTACAGAGTGATGTTTGGAAGTGAATATGGAAAAAACTAAGTACATGACTATCGGAGGAGACCAACATAGCCTAGGAGGCTATGTTGGTAGAGGAAAATCAAGAAATAAAATTATGTGAAGACTACAAATACCTGGGAGTAAAGATAACTCAGGACGGAAAATTAGATTCAACCATTAAGGAAAGCAAGTCATATCCTTACTGAACAGCGTACTGTGGGATAAAAATATCTCTAAGAAAAAGAAAAGAAGAATATATAACACTATCATAAAAAGCATAACAACATATGGATGCGAAGTTTGGCCCCTAAAAGACAGAACAGAGAAAATGCTTAGAGCAACAGAAATGAACTTCTGGCGCCGTTTGGCGGGAATATCTAGACGCGACAGAATAAGAAACGAGAGAGTCGAAGAAATCATGGGAATTACACATACTATTGTGGACGACATCAGGATGAAACAACTCAGCTGGTACGGACACGTAAGGAGAATGCCGGAGAATAGAATACCAAAGCAGATTCTTGAATGGCAATCAAGAGATAGACGCAGACCAGGAAGGCCTATACGAAGTTTGAAAGAGGAAGTTGATAGAGAAATCGGAGACAGAGAACTGGAGGACGATAAGATTTACGCGAAAGATTCACGATAATATTAAATAAAAATTTTATTGGGGCCATTTTCTAGTTACACCTCCGTGGCTTCTAAAAATGCCAGCCAATCGAATGCTGGAGTTAGAAAGATGAGGGAATTCTATAATTTGCAATTCACGTCCCATCTGTCTAGCTTGGAAAATGCCAAAGAAGCCTAGCTCCAGTATCCGATTGGCTTGCATTTTTAGAAACCACGGAGGTGTAACGAGAAAATAGTCCCAATAAAGTTTTTCATTTATTATTATTTGATATATTATTAAGTTGAAAACTTTAACTTGTATCTAGCAGATGTCGCTATGACACCTAGACCATTTCGTTAGTTGCAATACGAGGCTAGTCATCTGAATTGTTTCAGTTTGATTTAGAGATAGCAACATATGCATTATCTGATGAAAAATTAACAAGTTTTGAAACCGTTCGGTAAGGGTTCGTGTTGCTCTCTTTAAATAAACTGAATTATAAGACGGCTTTGGCTTCGTATTGCAATGAGATGAAAATGGTTATTCATTTTTATTTCTATTATTATTATTCCTATCTGAGTATGTAGGGTTCCATCATTTTCGTTAGCATTTTTCCGCTCTGAGCAGATGGGACGTGAATTGTAAATTATAGATTTCCTCATCTTCCTAGCGCCAGCATCCGATTGACTTGCATTTTTAGAAGCCACGGAGATGTAACCAGAAAATGGTCCCAATAAAGCTTTTAGTTTAATATTATTTGATATTTTATTAAGTTGAAAATTTGACTTTTATCTAAATATTTTGTTAATTTTATAGAGATTTTAGACGCACCCTGTACAGAGCTATGTAAAAAATCTACTCTGTATGTAATTAAAATGAAATTATATTCAAATAAGGCTTTGCAACTGTGTACAAAACTTTATCTTTTGTATTTTCATGTTAAGTAAGCTTGTGACAGCATGACACAATGTGAGCCAGCAAACACATAAATGTCGAAACATCGGGGATACGCAAGGCAATCAGGCATCAAGAAGCATCCCAGTAAGCATGCACATAAAGAAGAGCAACCACGATGTCGGAGAGCAGTATCGGATATCTTGATTGGCGTTTCGTGCAAACTTTCATAACAAACAAAGATAAAGTAGTGTCAGAAGAATCCGATTTGGACTTTTATTCGCTTGTTTTTTCCATTATAGTTGTGGTTATGCTGATACTGAATCGGTACATATCCTAGTTTCAAGCAGGCTGAACCTTGTGTATATAGACCAGGAAAACACGGATATAAACATTAAAATAATTCAACTGGATGTATATAATATCAGTTTTTCTTGGGTTTAGGTTCAATGATTATGGTTTAATCATTGAACCAATATTTATGGTTTGGAACTAGATTTTATTTTCCATTTAAAAATCACCGTTTCGGCAGGTAATCCGTGCCTTTGTCAAGATTCTAAAATTGTACAAATAAAAGACAAGACATTATTGTAGAACAGTAATAAAAACACGTAAACAAGACACTAACGATAATGAAGAGACACAAATTAAAAATTAATTTGGATATCCAATTGCTCACTGTCCTAACATATAATTATGTTTACACAGAAGCGTATCTGTTATACATATTACTACAAAATACATTTTACTGATTGATACTAACAGAACAACTAACAACTACACCCTATTTGTACACTGTACACCAACTCTCTGTGATTTCGCGTGTAGTAATTTTGGTCCATTTACCAGTAATTCTGTTCTAATTTGTGCTGTTCTTACTATTTTCTCCAGGAGTATAATATTAAAAAGGAGAGGTGACAGCGCATCTCCTTTTTTCAGGCCACTGCTTATTTAGAATGATTCTAAAGTTGTGCTCATTACGAGGCGCCAAGCCTTACTCCGATCAGTGTATCGTACCCATGTATCCAATACCAGGTAAAATATATGCAATATTTTAAATGCTGTCGGCAAACGTACAACAAACACTGAGTAAATACGAAGGGACGACAACAATAGATGCTAGGCGAGGATACAATCCATTGCTCTCCGTAGTGAGCAATGGATTGTATCCTCGCCTAGTATATATTGTGTCGTCCCGCTTTCTTATTTACTCAGTGTTTGTTGTACGTTTGCCGATAGTATTTAAAATATTGCATATATTTTACCTGGTATTGGATACATGGGTACGATACATTGATCGGAGTAAGGCTTGGCGCCTCGTAATGAGCACAACTTGAGAGTTTGTTACCTGTTAGCTGAATAAGTTTTTTTGGAACTGAAAGTTCTGCCATTGCATTCCACATCTGATCCCTTTTAATTTTTAATGCTATCATACGCTTGTCGGAAATCTATGAAGAGATTATGGATAGTTCTATTGAATTCCCATCCTTCTTCAAGCAGCTGTCTTAGAGCTGGGTTTTATTGTTGGTATTTATTTATTTCTGAAAGTTGTTCCATTGAGTTTGTTTCAGTTGCTCAGGACTTTGTTTCGTTGTTTATTCTGTATTATACGAACTTTTTTATTGGTTTTGATGTTTTTTATTTTTATTTGTTTTACTGTCCCCGAACGTTTCAATAATCAGATTTTACATTAAAGTAATTTGCAATTTTGGGCCTATTCAATGACATAACTGGTCATTTATTTTTTAATTTTATATTAGGGTAGTTTAAGGATAAATATTTATGTGTTTTACCTACCTATTTCATCGTTTTATTTTTCGTTTTCCGATTGCACCGATTCCGATACGGTACAGATCTCAGTGTCGCACTAAAGACGAAAAAGCCGGTTAGTCGGTACGCGTTACTGCCAGTTGCAGGCCAGTCGTTTCACGAACAGCAGGATCATGAATCGAGATAGTTGGTTCGTTGTTGGCAGGATTACCGACCGGTATTCTACTTATGCCGACGTTGGCGAAACACCGAACAATTGGTCGGTTCATGCAAACTATGCAAACGTCTTGAAAATATCCTGGAATTCCTAGATTTATATGTTTATATTATATTATAAGCATTTTACTTGTATTACTTCATTCTGCATCAATTATTATTTGTTAGTAAAAATTAAAAATTAATATACATTGGAACCGCGATATGTCGGCCTCCGATAACCCGGAAGTCCGGCTAACCCGGACCGATTTTCATCATACCAAACATTTTTTCAGTTTGACTGAGTTTTTTACCAAGAAATAAACAATACTGTATACAACTGTACGTAATTTAGATGTACTGTGCATATGTATTTCATGTTTTTGCAATTATACTGGAATTTTTTTGTAAGTATACTCGAATTTAGTATTTTTTAGAATATCCTTTGGCTTACCCGGATTTTCGATAAACCCGGATCGGCCGCAGTGTCGACTAATCCGACTTATTGGGGTTCCACTGTACTTTTTTAAAAACATAAAAACTTAACACCTTACAAAAAGGTAAAAGAAAAAAAAACACATTTATTAATTAAATTTAAATAAAAATATAGTAACTGTTACATAAAAAAACTAAACAAAACATAAATTCATTTAAGGAGGGGGTATGGTTTGAAATCAACATATCAAGCACATTTTTGTGAATTTTTTTCGAAACTATGGTAGAATTATTTTATTTGTAAATTAAATAAACACATTAAGTACAATTCAAAGAATATTTAAGAAAAAATTCAATCCAAAATATTGAAAAATAAGCCATCGGACAAATTTTGGCAGGCAGCTCAAAAAAAAATGGATTTTGCGGTGGACATCAGAACTCATCACTGGAGTATACGAAACAAAAAATTCAAAAAGATTTTATTAGGTTATGAGTTTCACGAGGTAACAACGTCGAGTTTTTTTATTTTTAATGATTTTTGAATTTTTGGTATCACTCAAAAGTCAAAAATACGAAATTTTTGATAAAAATTTTGTGAAAACCAACAGATTTAATATTGTTGAACAAAAAATAAGCACAAAACGAAAAATATCTCGACGTTGTTACCTCACGAAATGTCTAATGAAAATATGTGCAAAATATCAGGTAGATCGGCCGAGTAGTTTTTTAGTTACAATGTCCACCGCATTTAAAAAAGCAGTTTTGAGAAAAATGCGTTTAAAGTTTTGACAACTGCATCTTCATCTTCTTATTTGTCTGCCAAATCGTAAAGTGATGAACATTGGAATATGTTTTTTAAATTGGGGAGTAATCTACAAAAGAGAAGGCGAACAGTTGTTTAACGTTTCTCACTACGCTCCGGCGTGCTGGCGCGAAGCCGCGGCAAAGCGAGTCGAAGGTAGGGATATTCAACACCCTGTATCTCTGGTAATTTTACTCCGATTATTTTGAAATTTTCAGAGAGTATTCTTGAAAGTATGCACTTTTATTTGAAATAATAAAAAAAAATTTAATATTTCAAACCATACCCCCTCCTTAATGGGAGGGGCTAACTTGTTTGTTTAATAATAAATTATAAACAGTTATTAACTTAGTTAGTTTTAATATCAAATCTCCTCGGTTAAACAAACTAAAAATATGATTAAATAAAACAAAAAAAATTTAAATACAGCTACAAAAAAATATATATAGTGCTAGTCAAAAGTCCGCTCCCCCTCGTATCTTTTGAACGGTTATACTTATGATAGTAAAAGGGGGGAGGAAATAAACGGACACAGGCTTCTCAACTAGTCATAACAGGTGACGTAATAGTGACAGATGACGCTACAGAGCTACTGTGACCGACAATTTTAAATGGGACCTTATGGCAAGTGATACCTCGTTTAAAATGTATTCAAAATACCTACTTAGTCGTACTATTTTTTTGGGTTTCATCATCATCCAACCAATTTACGTCCACTGCTGGACATAGGTCTCCCCCAATTGTTTCAACACTTCACGGTTTTGTGCTGATTTTTGCCAGTTTTTACTGATCCGCCTGATATCATCTGTCCATCGTGTAGGCGGCCTTCCTCTACTTCGTTTATCTTCTCTTGGTCTCCACTCCATCAGCCTTCGTGCCCATCTTGAATCTTTCAGCCTGGCGACGTGTCCTGCCCAGTTCCATTTGAGTCTGGTGATACGTTCTACAACATCTGCGATACCGGTTGTTTGTCTGAGATCTTCATTTCTTATTTTATCCCGTAGAGTTACTCCCAGCATGGATCTTTCCATGCGCCTTTGAGCAACCCGCATTTTCGACGCTGTTGCCTTGGTTAGAGTCAGTGTCTCTGCTCCATATGTCATTACCGGTAGCACACATTGGTCAAACACTTGTCTTTTTAAACCGATCGGTATACTGCTCCTAAATATGTCTCTCAGAGCTCCGTAGGCTGCCCAAGCAAGAGTTAATCTTCTTTTTATTTCGCATGTTTAAGTTGAATAAGTTTTTTGGGTTTAAGTTGAATAAATTGAATGAAGGTCACACATACAATAAATGACGAAATCAACGAAATACAACTACGATGGTTTGGTCACGTACACAGAATGCACGAAGACAGAATCCCAAAACAAGTACAAAACTGGAGACCGTAAGGTAGAAGAAGAAGAGGTAGACCGAGGAAAAGTTGGCAGGCAGGAATAAACAAAGCCATGGATGAAAGAGGTCTGCAAGTAGATCAATGTGCGGACAGAGAGGAATAGCGAACGGGTATCGGAAGACGGAAAACGTTGTAAACCGATAATATATATAGTTTCGCATTTAATTAAAAAATTCAAATGTCCGCCTATGGTTTTTTTGTTTCAAAAAGTTGACGATTTTCAGTTCTCTAGTAGTTTTTACGTCAACCTCAACCTTTTTGACAATTAACCAACCATAGGCAGAAGTTTGAATTTTTATTAAGTAAATGCGAAACTACAATTTTATATTTATTTCATTTATTCATCAAAATAAGCTTAAACTCAAACAAAATTAGTATAAATGAATAGGAATTTTCAATACCTTTCAAACGAGGTATCACTTGCCATAAGGTCCCATTTAAAATTATCTGTCACAGTGGCACTGTAAAGTCATCTGTGACTATTACGTTACCTGTCATGACTAGTTGAGAATCCTATGCCGTTTATTTCCTCCTTCTAAATTTCACTATTATAAGTATAACCGTTCAAAAGGTACGAGGGGGGGGGGGACTTTTGACTAGCACTGTATACAACCAAAACAGTGAATTATTTAAATAATAATTGTACATAGCATGTTAGTTACATAATATGTCATTGTAATATTTAGAGTTAGAAATACAGAAATAATTCCTTTCATTGAAAAAAAAATGTTTATTCACAAAAGGCCATCAAATTCACAAAAAAATATCCTCCGTTAATAATGCTCAGCTTGTTTCTTTTTTTTTTATGTGAGATTTATAACTCGCTGAAAACTAATGAAGATGGAAAAACAATAAAAAAACTTTCTCGTGGTATTCCATATTACGGAACAAGTAATACTTACGTACGTTTTTTTAAAGCAGCCAAAAATTGTTGATATCCGTTTCTGAACTTTACCTTAAGTTCTTCGTTAGTAGTTATTCCAATAAATTCCTCTTGTAATGTAACATCCGTTTCTTCAATGCCACCAAATGGGTTGATAATCCTTTGAGATATTACCAGCGTCAAAATATGTATCCTCAAATCTAGTTACATAATCTATTTAGACGGCATTCAAAGGTTGTAATATAGATTGCACCATCGTCTTCCTGGCAGATTACAGGACCGTAACTACCGTGCCCCGGGGCCCCCGACCAAGGGGGCCCCGTGCATAGATTTTAACGAGGAAAATAAAGTATTTTAAAAGCCGATCCCAACGAAATATTTTCAAATGACACAATTTTAAAAAGACCGCAACATAGTTTTAATTTTTCACTGGGGAAATTAGTCTTTTAGACTAAAATGCAATTGCAACAGAACAGAACCTCTGAGGCCTGAGCTAATCTGGGGCCCCCGAGACCTTAACATAAAAATTTAAATTATTACTTAAGAAATTAATTATTTCGGCGTAGTAAAACCTAAAATGCCATTGGAAGAGGGGGCCCGGGCTAAGCTGGGGCCCCCGAGACCTTTCGTAAACATATAAATTGTGACTGAGGAAATTAGTTATTTTGGCGAAATAAAAACTAAAATGCAACCGGAATAGGGACCCCAGGTCCCAGCTACTTTGACTTAATCAATTTGCCCCAGACGACATCTTGGTACGTGAAAGAAACCACATATTGAAAAGAAAGGTATACATAAGATAAAATGAGCACATTAAGATCAGTCCCACCAGTACACTGACCAGCTTCACTGAGTGTGCTTTGCTCACACTGCAGTAGCTTAAGGCACCTTAGGGCGCTTTTAAATCAAAGTGAACACGAACGAAGGAACGAATTCGTAGGTGTTCGCTTGGTTATTTGTTCGGTACAAAGTAAGACCATTTACATTGTAGCGGACGAACGTATTCGTTGATAATCCGTCCGCAATGTCAGATACAGTTGAAGCTGTAATCATTAGCGCTGCTAATTTTATAATTATTGCAGGACATGCTGAACAAAAAATAAATAAGAGAGTGTGGTGTTCACATAGGAGGGAAAATGCGCTTTTAAGGGGTTAAATATCAAACATTTTTCCGGACCCCCCCTTGCGCTTTCCAGACCTCCCGGTAGGGGGCCCCCAGATCACATTTTCCCCGGGGCCTCCAATATCGTAGTTACGGCCCTGGCAGATTACCTGGGACAAATTATTGGAGAACTGGGATCATTCGACCGTCCAATGTTTTGCTTCATCAGTTTAATTGTGACAAGAAACGCTGAAATGATCGAACGATCATTGTTTCTCTTTTAGAAGAGTCACAGCTCTGTGGAGTGAGTGAGACGCACACTAATGTAGAGCGAGTGAGACACTAAGTTAGGCATGTACTATGGAGCTATTGAGATCCGTATAAAATGCTTCGAGATCAAGTAAAATTTTTTCTAATGTTAAAATTACATCAATTATTTTTTTGCAATTGTTGACATTTCTTGCCATTGGCCCCCATTTTTATTTCATAGACGCGCGATTTCGTTTTTCGCCCACGTAGACCACTTGCAGGTTTTTATCGAGCCCTGTGGATCGATATAGACCATTTTGGGAATCACTGCTAGTCTCATTTAAAAAGAATTTTGGTCGGTAGTTCAATATATGTGTCAATGACCTTATAACCCATATAATTCTAAATAAAAAATACTTTTTTTCTAGAAACCGCAAATTTCCTTGTTTTATTCAGCATTTTGTCCTTTGTAGGTAACTTCCAGGTAACAGAAAACCAACGTTTAGAAAAATATCTGTACGTGTGTCATTGACAAATAGCCCCATTTCTCCGACATAAATCAATACATTCAATTCCTTTGGTGTAGTCGACGATAAATCGTTTATAGGGCTTCAATAAATTCGAAAAACAAATTGCCGCATATGTATAAGAAGCTCTATAACATTTTCACCGTCCCACATTCCTACTCAATTGATTTCCAGTAATTTAAGTTTTCAGTTTCCACGTCACACACAATGCTCCGGAATTTATTTGAAACGTTACGAAAAAATCCGACATTTATCTTGCTTTTCGTAAAATTCCTTCGTCGGTACAACAAAACAACCCTTTAGAACAATATATTTGAAATATTGCCTTGTTTATTGTACTAAATAGCCGACGTAGCTTGGCAGAGAGAATCTTTTGCTTTTATTGCTGTTCTTATTAGATTTTTCTGATACACGTCTGACGAAAATTATTCAATATTTGATAATATTTAAAAAATTTCTTTAAAATTAAGTTTAATATTTTAAAAAGGTAGTAGAAGACCTAAGATAAAAGGGAATAACAGACTGGAAGAAGTTGACAAATAACAGAAAGGTTTGAAAAATAACAACAAAGTTCAGGGCCTAAAAGACCTGTAAAAAAGCTACATAATATACAGGGTGTAACAAAAATACAGGTCATAAATTAAATCACATATTCTGGGACCAAAATTAGTTCAATTGAACCTAACTTACCTTAGTCCAAATGAGCATACAAAAAAGTTATAGCCCTTTGAAGTTACAAGATAAAAATCGATTTTTTCCGATATATCGAAAACTATTAGAGATTTTTTAATGAAAATGGGCACGTGGCATTCTTATGGAGGAACATTTTAAAAATAAATTATAGTTTAATTTGTGCACCCCATAAAAATGTTATGGTTTTTTGTTCCCTTAAACCCCCCCAAACTTTTTTCTACGTTCCAATTTAATTATTGTTGTGGTACCATTAGTTAAACACAATGTTTTTAAACTTTTTTGCCTCTTAGTACTTTTTGGAAAAGCTAGTTTTTATCGAGATATTTTGAATATTTGTCAAATCCACCACATATTTGTATACTGTTACGGACGATTGTAGAGACCTGGTAATAATATGAATTTTTTTTATAAATTGCAGTTTGAGGTATATTTTGAACCATATTAGAAAAGAAGCCACATCTCAATAAAAGGTGCCTCATCGGAAAAATACTAAGAGGCAAGGAAGTTTTACAAACATCCTGTTTAACTATTGGTACCGCAATAATAGTTTAATTGGAACGTACACAAACATTTGGGGCGTTTAAAGGCACAGAACCCCCATAAAAATTGTATGTAAACATATTAAAAAAGAAGCCGCATCTCGATTAAAACTGGTTTATCGAAAAAATATTAAGAGGCAAAAAAGTTTTAAAAACATTGTGTTTTACTAAGGGTACCACGATAATAATTTAATTGGAACGTACAAAAAAGTTTGGGGGTTTAAGGGAACAAAACCCCCGTAAAATTTTCATGGGGTGCACAAATTTAATAATGCCACGTGTCCATTTTCATTAAAAAATCTCTAATAGTTCTCGATATATCGGAAAAAATCAATTTTTATCGTGTAAATTCAAAGGGCTGTAACTTTTTTTGTGTGTATATTTGTACTAAGGTAAGTTAGGTTCAATCGAACTATTTTTGGTCCCAGAATATGTGATTTAATTGTTGACCTGTATTTTTGTTACACCCTGTATATAGAGTGAGTTTTATGTATGGAAACCCTCAATTATCTCGGAAATGGCTTGCACAATTTTTATAGATTTTGGAGGGTAAGGGTTTTCTAATGCGGCCGATATTATAGTGGTAATTGCATTGTTGTCAGATCTTCCGTTTGTCTGAAAATCTAATGAATTTTTTTATTTCAAATAGAACACTCTATATATTGTTTGCGTTTTAAGTCCTTAAGAAATACTGATTATTTTTTATGTTATATTCTCCATACCTAAATGTCATAACCACGAAGTCATTGCTACATTTATTAAAAAAAAATTTAACAAATAATAAAAATAAATTTTTTCGGCCCAGGTAGATATTATTTTACGTTTTTTGGATTATTGGGAACAAAAAAGATCTTTTGTAATTTTTCTCTAAAGGTAATCGTTTTCGAGTTCAAATAATATCTTCTCCAATGCCATTATGTCAGAAGAGCCGTCAAAATCAATGTATTTCGTAAACTTATTTCTCGTAAATTTATTTTTAGTTCAAAGATTACAAATTCTTCTACACTGTTTTCACTAATTTAGTCGAGGAAATGAAACTGAAAAAATGGCAAAACCTCGCAATTTTTTAGTCCAGCATCGATTTGTACAAAAATTTGGGATTAGGCTCATTTCACCCTCTAGTTCATTTTCTATATTGGGCCGTTGTACGCTTTTGTTTTTTTAAGGGTGAAAACTACCCCTAATTGTAAAAAATTATAAAATAGCATTTTAAACTTTAATATTGTCAACATTTGGTTCTTGTTAGTTAAACAATGATTGTTTTATGCTTTAAGTTATACTATCATAATATTTCAACCCTTAACACCACCCTTATTGAAGCCATATATAAAAAAATTACTTATTCTAAAAGAATAATTTCGGCTTGCATCGATTTACATAAAAATTTGGGATTAGGATCATCTCACCCTTTACTTCATATTCTATATCATGCTCAAGGGCGATAATTATATTTAGGGGTGTAAACTACCCCTTATTGTAAAAAATTATATAAACATTTTGTAAACTATAATATGGCTAAAATTTGGTTTTGATTGGTTAAATAATGATTGTTTTATGCTTTAGGATATAATATCATAATATTTCAACCCTTAAAAACCACCCTTAATAACATTACAATTTTTATAAGTAGATAATTTAATAGATCTATACAAAAAAAAGTAGAATTAAAGAATTACAAAAACATTTATTTACACAAAATTCGAATTTACAAAATGTATAAATACAAATACAAATGGTTTTTTAGTCATCTTCCAGTATACGAATCGGTTCTGTGGTATTATACATACATTGAAAATGTTCCATAAGCGGACTATTCGAATTTTTCGAAAAAAAAATTCGTTTTATAAAACATAGCTCCTTCATTTTTGGCGATTCTAGGGTTTTGGAAGAGCTATAAGACTTGTAAATTAAATTCCGTAAAATCCCTTAGTTTTTAATTGTGGTGGGTTTAAAGAGCTCGAATAAGGGGGTGTTTGCTCGTAAATAGAGGTTTTGAACGCTATATCTGGCTAACTGTTCACTGTAATGAAAATATACGCACAAAGTAATTTTAGTTATTAAAAAAGCTATAATTTAATAATTTATCATTTTCTCGTACCTCCAGTATTTTCGGAGATAGTTTGAAATAAAAAGTGAAAAATACGAAATTGCAAAAAATTAATTTTTCTTTAAACCCCAATTTTTTTTAAATTAGACCTTTTGAATAGGTCAAACTTTCTGGGTGTATTGACAAAACAAATATAAAAGGAATTACAGAAAGGTAAAGACTAATTTTTAATTAGGAGAGTAGTTAGGGGGTTGTTTTCACTGATTTTTTCGTAGAGAAAAGCAGGTACGGACTTTTTTTGATCATAAGTCGCTCAATTTTCATGATATAAACTTTTTATTATTGTATTTTTGAAAGGTGTAATTGTATACTTGAAAAAATATTATTTAAGATTTCCTTGAAAAATGTAGTTTTCCCGTTATTTGGCTGAATATTTCAAATTATGCATTTGACGAAAAAAGCTAACCTTTAACACGCCGTATCTCGGTTTCTATTGGTCTTAAAGATATTATAGAAAAAGAATTTGGTTTGTGCTAGTAAAAGATACAATTTTGATATCCACAGTTTTTTTTTAATTATATGCGTATTTTTTGAGGTATTCTCAAAAACCCTCTAAAAAAGTAGATTTTTTCGTCGGAAAACTGTTACTTTCAAAAGCGGATATCTCAAAAAATATTAGTTTTACGAAGAAAATGTAAAAAACATTTTTTTATTAGAATTACTTTTTACATCGACTTGCCTGTTTAAAATGAAATAAAAAATTCCCACCCACGAGATGGGGTGCCCACCAAGGTTTTAGCGTACAGCGGCATGATATAGAAAATTATCCTTGGACTTGGAAAAGTAAATCCATGCTGGACGAAAAAATTGCTAGCCAAAATGCTTCATTTCCTCGACTAATTAAGAAATAGCTAGTTTTTAAATGTTTTTTCGGCATTTTAAAAGTTCCATCATCCCATAAAAAAATAAGTGTACAGCAATGATTAAATAAGTATTAATCGGTACAAACGAAGTTTAGTATTCCTTACAAGTGCAGATAGTTGTATATTTTATTCCTTTTCGGGAAATCGACCTAGGAATTACCAGAAATTAGGATTCCTGTTCTAGTTTGGAAAGAAACGTTTTGGCATCGAGAAAGAAAACTAGAGCAATCGCAATTGCTGCATTACGATACTATTCCAAACACGTTCGGTAGTTTTTACAGGTGCCGGTCGGAAAACTACTTTCCATTAACTGGTATATATTACGAAATTCAACGTTGGCATGTGAATTTTTCTTCTTCGACAAGTTCACATTTAATATACACATCATGTAGGTATATGATCAAATTTGCGCATCCGTAGCTGGAGGGATTATTGACTGGGAGGAGTTACTTGCATATGGGAGCAGGGGGCTCGTTCTAACAATTTTTATAAAATCAAATATATCTTAACAGCGATTATCCCAATTATCACTAATTAAACACTGACCGCTGGTTTAAGTTCTTTCTGAATAAAATTGAACTGAAGAAAAGTTAAAAAGACTGCTGTTTATTAATCATACTAGCTATCTACCTATCTATCTAATCACCCCTAAACATCCATCCTTGGATATAGGCCTCCTCTTTCGTCTTCCATACCTCTCTATCTGATGCAATTTGCATTCATTTTGATCCAGTGTGTTTCTCCAGGTCATCTGACCATCGCATATGTGGCCTCCAATGTATAGTCATCTTAGTCCATCTTTCATCCTTCTGCCGTAGGGTGTGTCCGGCGAACTTCCATTTAAGCTTTGCTACTTGGGTAGAGACATCTTTCACTTTTGTTTTGTTACGGATCCATTCGTTTCTTTTCATGTCTGATAGTTTAATGTTTAGCATTTGTCTTTCCATGGATTTTTCTGTCTTTGCTATTTTTTCCATATTTTCTTTTATAAACGTCCATGTCTGAGAGCCATATATTAGAACAGGGAGTATACATTGATTGGAGACTCTTGTTTTTAAGTATGGCGGGTATTTTCTGTTCTTTAGAATATAAGACAGTTTTCCGAATGATGCTCAGGCCAATCTTATTCTTCTCTTTATTTCTTTGGACTGATTTTCTTTATTTAATCTAGTGATTTGTCCTAGAATATATATACTCTTTTACTTGTTCTATTCTTGTTTGTGTCACTGTAATTATTAGTTCTTCTTGTTGATTGGTCATGGCTTGTTGATTGGTCATGGCTTTTGTTTTACTGTAATTCATCTTCAGTCCTATCTTTGTCGATTCTCTATCTAGTTCTTCTATCATTCTTTGTAATTCTTCACTTCTTTCTGTTATTAATACAATATCATCAGCATATCGTAAGGGATTCAGATATTGCCCGTTTATACCCAAGCCATCCCAGTGTAGTTGTTTGAACACATCTTCTAGCGCTTGGTTGAGTAGCTTGGGCGAGATGGTATCTCCTTGTCATACTCCTCGGTTTATTTTAATATGTTGTTTCATTAGCTTAATAGTTGTTGTTGCCTTATTATATATATATATATATATATATATATATATATATATATATTATATATTATATATATATATATATATATATATATATATATTTGTAATTAAGTCGTTATATCTGTAGTCTATTCTGCTGTTTTGTAGGGAATTCTTTACTGCCCAGTGTTCCACACTATCAAATGGTTTTTTGAAGTCAACAAATCCATGTATAGCGGGATATGATATTCGTTAGCTTTTTCGATTAATATCTTCATAGTTAAAAGGTGGTCACTTGTACTGAAGCTCTTTCTAAATCAGGCTTGTTATCTTGCCTGGTATCTATCTAATTTAGTTGTTAATCTGTTTGTTAATATATTGGTTAATAAATAGTTTTTACATCACATTTAGCAAAGTTATGGGTCTGTAATTCTTTAGATCCTTTTTATCTCCTTTCTTAAAAATAGTAACAATGTTATGGGCCATTCCACGAACATACGCGTGTTTTGGATTACTTCGACAACGAATATTTTGCTGTGCAACATAAGAAGTACGAAAGTAAATGGCGCTAATAATTATTCCAATAAACAACAATGTAATTTGCAATTTACTTTCGTTCTTCTTATTTTGCACAGTAAAATATTCGTTGTCGAAGTAATCCAAAACAGGCGTATGTTCGTGGAATGGCCCATACTGCTTCGTTCCAAGTGTTGGGTATTTGTTTTGTCATTAATATTTAATTCATAAGTATGTGCAAAACTTCTCTAGTCGTTTTCCCACCACTTTTTAGCATTTCTACAGTTATCCCGTCTTTTCCTGGCGATTTTATAATCTAATCTGGCGAATCAACTAGCATTTTACCAAATAAGTGCAATGTTACAGCTTACCCCGCGCTTGGGGCTAGTTGTAACATCTATTGGGGCAGGTTGTAACAGTAAGAAAATAAAGAATTTACAATAAAAGCGCAAGCAATTGTTACAAGGGTTCCTCTCTCAACTGTTTTTGGTGGCACCTACTTGCTTTTGCCCTCGGGCGGTTACTACCTTTCTAGGCTTTTGAAAAGTTGTGACTCCTGTTTCGTCAATATTCCTAATACTAGAAGGAATAAGTCTGTACTTTTGAGAACTTCTTGGTATATTTCGAAACACCAACGTTAGTCCAGTTGAAAGATGTTGGTCGACTTAATAACGTAGCTTCCTGTGTTCTTAGAGACAAATGTGAATTTGTACGTATAATATTTGGAACCAATCTTGACCAGCTGAGGGCGCAGTTTCACGGCACAATAATTGTAAGCCAATTTTCGTATCTCCATGCGAAGTAGTTCAAAATATATTTCGACGCACTTCAGAATATACGAAGCCATTTTACTTTCTTCGGCTGTAAAAAGTATTCTTGGTTTAGCGTAGCCCACTTTAGACTCCCATTGTTCTTCTTTTTTTATTTAACGGTATAGAGATACATGACACCGTCGGAAAGTTTTACTTGCTTGTCTTATGCTAGATTTACTATCTAAAACTTCTTCTGAAGCTATCTCGTAGAAGTTCTGGCTTTGAGTTACCTTTCCTGATTTTTTTATATTGTCTCATTCTGGAAGAAAAAAAAACTAAATAATGCCTTTTTATATTGTAGATCATATGTATTTAGTAATAGTCCAGAAAGCCACTGCGCATCCGCTAGGAAAAATATTCTAATTCGGATTTTTTGCAAAATCTTACTCAAAAAGGACTCCTTTTAACAAATTTGCATGTTGCCAGGACCAAAAGGTGGTCAAAAATTTTTTAAACGTTTTTTTGTTCTTTTCCTAAAATTATTTTTTTTTACATGGAGAAAAAAGTTTTTTTAGGTTTTTTGGATTATTCCAAACAGAAAAGGTCTTTAGTGACTTTTCTCTAAAAATGATAGTTTTTGACATATAGGTAAGCGATTAAAAATTGAAAAATTGCGAAATCGGCCATTTTTAACCCTCAAAAACTATGTGAAAAACTGAAAATTTAAATGTTGCCAAGGTAGGTACATATTCTTTAAACATCGATTGATAAAATCCCGAAGAGTTTTTTGCAATACAATATTCAAAACTCCTTTGTTTTTTAATTGCTAATCAAGCGTGCGCGACACTATTTTCCACCGATATCGACAGTATGGTGCAAATGAAAGGAATAAATTCGTTATTTCGTAAACCGGCGACTTTAAGGAAAAATTCCAAAATAGGTCGATTTTTATTTTTAAGTGATGATATTGTGACATATATGGTATACTAGTGACGTCGTCCGTCTGGGCGTGATGACGTAATCTATGATTTTTTAAAATAAGAATATGGGTCGTGTGGCAGCTCATTTGAAAGGTTCTTCAATTCTCTATTCAGTAATGTAAACATTTACATAATTATTTATACAGGGTGTCCTTCTACTTCTTTTTGTGTCAAATAATTTAATTTAATAAAAATTTTTTGGACACCCTGTATAAATAATTATGTAAATGTTTATATTACTTAATAGAGAATTTAAGAACCTTTCAAATGAGCTAGCACACGACCCCTATTCTCATTTAAAAAAATCATCGATTACGTCATCACGCCCAGATGGATGACGTCACTAGTATACCATATATGCCACAATATCATAACTTAAAAATAAAAATCCACCTGTTTCGGAATTTTTCCTTAAAGTCGCCGGTTTACGAAATAACGAATTTATTCCTTTCATTTGCACCATACTGTCGGTGGAAAGTAGTGTCACGCACGCTTGATTAGCAAATAAAAAACAAAGGAGTTTTGAATATTGTATTGCAAAAAACTCTTCGGGATTTCATCAATCGATGTTTAGAGAATATCTGCTTACCTTGACAACATTCAAATTTTCAGTTTTTCACATAGTTTTTGAGGGTTAAAAATGGCCGATTTCGCAATTTTTCAATTTTTAATCGCTTACCTATATGTCAAAAACTATCATTTTTAAAGAAAAGTCACTAAAGACCTTTTCTGTTTGGAATGATCCAAAAAACCTAAAAAAACTTTTTTCCATGCAAAAAAAATAATTTTAGGAAAAAAACAAAAAAAAAACGTTTCAAAAATTTTTGACCACCTTTTGGTCCTGGCAACATACAAATTTGTTAAAAGGAGTCCTTTTTGAGTAAGATTTTGCAAAAAATCCGAATTAGAATATTTTTCCTAGCGGATGCGCAGTGGCTTTCTGGACTATAAGATATGTTGTAACTAGTTGTTACAACAAATCCCGATGCATACTTTTGTATATGTATTAAGATAACTGTAAAAATATCTTCCTAATCGTAAAATCGTTAGGCAACATCAAAGTATAAGTACTAGACTTAGAAATGAAATGAACACCGAAAGTTTCATTTCCGTTTAAAACAATAGCGATAACCAAAATTTTATGAGTATCAAATTTCCTATTACCTCATCCAAATGAAGCACGTGCACACAACCACTATTTGCACCAATCGGCGGTTGACTGGTTAGAGACGGTGTCAATCGAAGAGCGATAAAAAAAGGGTCGCGGACGTTTCCCCAACTGTCATCAATAGGACTAACTTCATGCGTAACTTTGATACGAGAATTATAAAAAAAATATGCATTGAAATCCAGATCCCGTAATTCGTTAAGCGTGATAAAGTGAGTACAAAGACATACATATTTCTTTCTTTGTAATTAAAGCTTCAATTTACCGTACACTTCTCGTAGACTCTGCCGATAAGGTAGAGTCGTGTTGGGGAAAAGTCGCGCGCCCAACAAAAAATAAGGCTCTCAACTAAATTAGTTAAAAACGGTTAAATAACCTATGAAAAATCCGTGTTACTACTTACCCCTGTTACAACAAGCCCCTTGGTCCTCTACTGCTCATATTACATACATTCAGTTTTATATACAGAAATTACCCTAGGAAACGAGGCATTAAAAATTCTAAAATGTACTGGCCGTTATTTTTTAACTAGAATTTCTGGGGCAAGTTAATAAAAAATGCGTACCAGCTTGTGAGTATCGAAATTGTTACTGCCTCATGGTATTTTATTAACATTTTAACAGAATCAGCGACTTTTATTCATTTCAATTGTGTGAAAAAACTTCCTGAATGGTCCTGAAGACTATTGTAGATAAAAACGTTCAACCGACGATTTTCTCTTTAAAATGAGATTTTCTAATTGTTTAAAAGACGTTTATAAACAAAAAAGTTATTACAAATTAAATCCGAAAGTAAGCATTTTTCAATTGTTTATAATTATTAAAATAAACAACAAAAATATATTATTAAAACATATTTCGCAATATGAGTCACTACTGTTAGATAATATTTAAATCTTTCAGAAGGAGGGGGGTTCTTAAATAAATAGCAGCGAGTCTATCTAAAATTGAATAACGTGAACACAAAAAAAGTTTATGTGTGCCAAACTTTTTGTGTGTTTTGTGTTTTTGTGTGATGTGTAAGTTTGAAGGCTCTGAACGAACTGAAAAATAAGACTGCTCTTTTTTCGTTTTACAACGAAATGATTATTTATTAATATTAGTTTTATTCCTGAGTATGCAGGAACATTTTTTGTTGGAATTTTACCGCGGTGGACAGGCGAGAAATAATATGCAACTTTTAGATCTCCTTTCTTTGCTCTGGCAATTCGTTGGTTTGCAAATTTTAGAAACCACTAAGGTGTTGTAATCAAGTTTTATTTTTGATATTATTTTAATTTTATTAAAAATAAAACTTTCCGACATCCATACCATCATGTTATTTCGTTGTGAATCGATACTGGCAGCCCGATTGTTAGTTTATTCAGAGATAATTATAAATATATGCACTCTCTGATGATAACCTAATAAGGTTTGAAACCGGTTAGGGTGCTTCTGATGCTCTCTGAACGAACTGAAAAAGAAGACGGCTCTTGTTTCGTTTTACAACGAAATAATTATTTATTTAAATGCTTATAGTGGAGTCACTGAAGGTTTTCACCTCCGATTTCGTTGAACTTTCATCGATTTTCATGAAAATTGGTGAGTAGTTAGAAGATACTTCAAGGAACAAAGATGACATGATGCCAACTTGCGCTTTTACCCTGGGGGTGGATGCCACCCCTTCTCGTGGGTGAAATTTTTTTTATTAAAAATAATACCAGAAATCGATAGAGGGGCAACTTCTATCAAAGATTTTCTATCAATATCAAAGATTTTATTTTTTCTTAAAAAAATGCATCTTTTAAAACTATTTTTCACGTATTACTCAAAAACTCTAAGCTTTTGTAAAAAAAGTTATTATTACCAAAATTAAAGATAATAAAACATTTAATACACTCTCCATCTAAAGAACTAAACTAATGTTATTTCAAAGTGAGTTATGGGTAATTGAATGTTTATATTTTTCTACGATTACTCAAATCTAAGTATTCAAGCTTACATAACGGGAAAACGATGCATTTTATAGAATATACTTGTTAAGCACTTGTCAAAGTACTTCGGAATACCTATCAATTGAGCTCCAGTAGAAGTTAATAGCATCAAAATTAAGCAAGTTATGATGAAAATAAGAGAACCCTTTAGATTTTTTTAAGGAAAAGTGAAAAATAAAACATACGCCATTTCCATAAAAATTAAAATTTGTAGTAATCCTCACAAGAATTTCTTTAGGTTAACATAGTTAATGATTTCAACAATTTTTGACCGGTTTAGAATGCATATTTTAGAAAAAAAATATATAATTTAAAAAAATTTGAATTTTTAAAATTATCGTACTTTTCATTTTCTTTTGATAATAACTCCCAAAAATACTCAATATACGTAAAAAATTATATATAACTAAATTTTAGTTTTTTCTGTTCCAAATACATTAAACATTTTACTATTTGCGTAGAGTAAAAAATAACCGAGATAGAAACGTTTAAAATTTCAATTTTGCTGCGAGAACCATGTAACCGGGACCATTTAACCTTTTATTTTTAAAAAAGTAAGAGGTTTAGAAGACTAAATTTGACATTTTTTGATAGCTCTTGGAATTAACTTTTAATTATTTTTTGGGTGAACCTGATATCTTAAAAATTAACGGAGTTACTTACAAAAAAACAATAACATTTTTTGGAAAAATTTTAAAAAGATAAATTTTGAAACATTTTTGGTGCATTTTTAATGCTATCAACTTATTCGAGGGCTTATTTGATAGATATTTCTAAGAAATTTGACAAATGTTTAATAAGTTTATGTTATAAAATGCATCATTTTCCCGGTATTTAAGCATGAATACCGGGAAAATGATGCATTTTATAACATAAACTTATTAAACATTTGAAAGAAACAAAGAACAAAGAAATATACATTCAATTACCTATAACTTACTTTCAGTTAACATATTAGCCTCAAATTTGATAATAATAACTTTTTTGTAATAACTTATAGTTTTTGAGTTATTTATGAAAAATCGGTTGAAAACACGCTTTTTTCTCACGAGAAATTTAAATCTTTGATCTTTAATAACTCAAAAAGTTTTGATTTATATTAATAACTTTATATAACAAATTTTGCTTATAATTTGTCCATCTATCGAATTGTGGGGTTATTTTTAATAAAATAATTTTCACCCCCGAGGAGGGGTGGCATGCACCCCTCCTTTGTCATCTTTGTTCCTTGAGATATCCTCTAACCACTCACCAATTTTCATGCAAATCGATGGATGTTCAACGAAATCGGAGGTAATAGCTCATATACACCTTCAGTGACTGCACTATTATATTAACTTAATATGCTTTTAACTAAATTAAAGGAACAGTTTTTTAAATTAAATGGAATGGCAAAAATTTTAGGTAGAATAATTCTTTTTTGTTAATATGATTTACCTACACTCTAATCGTTACTGTGCCTGTACTATCATATCCAGTTTATATCTATTATCTACTGCTCGAAAAATGAGGCCAGAATTTAAAAACGTCATGTGCACTATATACTAGCACTATTGTATTCTCGGGAACGATGGAAGTACAAGCGAGCTAGGCACTTCAATATCAACATCACGTGGATATAACTGTAAACGTGGAAAATTAGATTAATCAATTTCAGTTGCACTCGACTACTTCTGATGCTGAAATTCAATTTTCACTAAAGGAAAAGGAAATTATAGTAGAGTAAGGAAACCGTACGACAGTTCGTGTACGAGTAGCACCAACACGCGATAAATTTATATTGGAAAGGAAATATGAATATATAAATACATGAATATGTGCAACCTTCGCAGTTCGATGCACTAAGGACATTTTGAATATTGGCTACGATTGATATTCTGAGAGCTCTTTTTAGACGTTTAGACAGGACATTTATGGAAAATAATATTTATGGAAACTAAAATCTTTATCGATTTTGTGTATGGAAAATATATAAAATTGTATTGTTTTAAACATCTATTTGTAGTGAAATATAAACTGAAGGGTATGTAGTTCTAGATCGAGGCTCGAGGCCGTTTTCATATACAGATAACGTTATTAAACTTAACCCCCCCCCCAAACTTTTGTGTACGTTCCAATTAAATTATTATTGAGGTATCATAAGTTAAACACATTATTTTTAAAACTTTTTTGCCTCTTAGACTCTTAGTACTTTCTCGAAAAGCCAGTTTTTATCAAGATATTTTGAATATTTTGGTCAAATCCACCACATATTTGTATATGGGTAAGTACGCTTATAGAGACCTGGTAATAATATGAAAATTTATAGACCTGGATCCCGCGTACCAAAAAACACTTGATTAATAGCAAGCTGAAAATTTGTTAATAACTTAACGATGTCTAGTCGGACAAACCTTGATGTATGGGAACACTGGAACAGGGGAAGTTTTAATTGTGGAACAGGTTAAAAATTTGGAACGTCAGACTACGAAAACGTTCCATGTATTTTGTCGGACAGAACTACCAATTGATTTGTTACCATTTCATTAAACTCTCATGCAAAAATCAGACAAGTGTTTATCACCAACTGGGCATTTTAATGAGGGGAACACGAAGAACATGTCAAAAGACACAATGACAGGAATCATGTTGGTTAGTAATAGGGCTTTTCATTCACAGTCATTGGTTTCGAGCTTCTGTCATATGTTATACAGGGTGTCCCGAAAAGATTGGTCATAAATTATACCACACATTCTGGGGTCAAAAATAGTTCGATTCAACCTAACTTACCTTAGTACAAATATGCTTATAAAAAAAGTTACGGCCCTTTGAAGTTACAAAATGAAAATCGATTTTTTTCAATATATCGAAAACTATTAGCGATATTTTATTGAAAATGAACGTGCATCATTCTTATGGCAGGGACATCTTAAAACAAAATTATAATGACATTTTTTCACCCCATAAAAATTTTATGGGGGTTTTGTTCCCCTAAACCCCCCCAAACTTTTGTGTACGTTCAAATTAATTCATTATTGTGGTACCACTAGTTAAACACAACGTTTTTAAAACTTTTTGCCTCCTAGTATTTTTTTAATAAGCCAGTTTTTAGCGAGATGCGGCTTCTTTTTTAATATGTTTACGTAAAAATTTTATGGGCGTTTTGTTCCTTTAAACCCTCCAAATGTTTGTGTACGTTCCAATTAAACTATTATTGCGGTACCATTAGTTAAACACAGTGTTTTTAAAACTTTTTTGCCTCTTAGTCTTTTTTTGATAAGTCACCTTTTATCGAGATGTGGCTTCTTTTTCAAAATATATCTAAAAATATAAATTAATAAATACATTTTTAGATTATTAACAGGTTTCTATAATCGTACTTACCATATACAAATATGTGGTGGATTCGAAAAATATTCAAAATATCTCGATAAACACTGGCTTACCGAAAAAGTACTAGGAGGCAAAAAAGTTTTAAAAACATTGTGTTTAACTAATGGTGCGACAATAATAATTTAATTGGAACGTACACACAAGTTTGGGGGGGTTTAAGGGAACAAAACCCCCATAAAAATTTTATGGGGTGCACAAATTTCACTTTAATTTTTTTTCAAGATTTTGCTACCATAAGAATGCCACATGTTCATTTTCAATAAAAAATCTCTAAAAGTTTTCGATATATGAAAATAAAACGATTTTCATTTTGTAACTTCAAAGGGCTGTAACTTTTTTTGTGTGCACTATTAGATATAGGTAAGTCAGGTTCAATGAACCTATTTTTGACCGCAGAATCTGTGTTATAATTTATGACCAATCATTTCGGGACACCCTGTATAATCCGTGTATAGTGTATGTATACTAATATTATACACAGATTATACAACATATGACAGAAGCTCGAAACAAATGACAATCGATGAAAAGCCCTATATAACAGTCTGATTTTTGCATGAGAGTTTAATGAAAGGGTAACAAATCATTTGGATGTTCTGTTCGACAAAATACATGGGACGTTTTCGTAATCTCACGTTCTAAATTTTTAAACTGTTCCACAATTAAAACTTCCCCTATTCCAGTGTTCCCGTACATCAAAGTTTGTTCGACTAGACACCGTTAAGCTATTAACAAATTTGTAGCTTGCTATTAATCAACTTTTTTTGGTACGTGGGATCCAGGTCTATTATTTATAATTTACATTTTTAGGTATATTTTGAACCATATTAAACAAGAAGCCATATCTCGATAAAAGGTGCCTTATGCAAAAATTACTAAGAGGCAAAAAAGTTTTAGAAATATTGTGTTTAACTAATGGTACCGCAATAATAGTTTAATTGGAACGTACACAAACATTTGGGGCGTTTAAAAGAATAAAACCCCCATAAAATTTTAATGTAAACATATTAAAAAGGAAGCCGCATCTCGATAAAAACTGGCTTATCGAAAAAAATACTAAGAGGCAAAAAAGTTTTAAAAACATTGTGTTTAACGTATGGTACCACAATAATAATTTAATTGGAACGTACACAAAAGTTCGGGGGCGGTTTAAGGGAACAAAACCTCATAAAATTCTTATGTGGTGTACAAATTTCACTGTTGTTTTTTTAAGATGTTTCTGCGATAAGAATGCCAGATGTCCATTTTCAATAAAAAATCTATAAGTGTTTTCGATATATGAAAAATCGATTTTCATTTTGTAACTTCAAAGGGCTGTAACTTTTTTATGTGCACATTTGTACTAAGGTAAGTTAGGTTCAATCAACCTATTTTTGACCGCAAAATCTGTGGTCTAATTTATAACCAATCTTTTCGGGACACCCTGTATATTAAAAAGTGTTGGTGAAAGTTTTTAGCCCTTTTCCATATATTAACGGCATCTGTGAATAGATCTCTTTTGATTCTTATTGATGTTTCATTACAATAATATTCTTGTATTGTTCTGATATCTTACGTACCTTTTTCTATCTCGAGGAGCGAATTTAGTAGAATATCGTGTTTAACGTTATCAAAAGCTTTCTGATAATCTTTGAAACATACAAAAACATCGTGGCATAGATCATAGCAGTTTTGAATCAACAGTTTGATCAAAAACAAAGCATCTCTTGCACCTAACTCTTTCAAGAAACCAAATTTTGTCTCGCCCGATATGTTCTTCACATTTCGATTATATTCGAAGGTGAATAAAAAACTCCAAGAAAAACTCTTAGAGCATCGCTTAGGAGTCAATTGTTACTACAGATAATAGACACTATGTACCTTTTTGGAATTGTTGCAAAAGTTGATTTTAAGCAGGCATTTAGAACTTTGGTCAAAACGTCAAACAGGTGTATGTTTTCAAAAAAACATTTGATAGTGTGTAAAAAATATTTTATTATCAGCTAAGTACTTTCGACACATAACGTGTCATTATCACAGCTTCCTAAAAGGACATATTTAAGATAAGATTTGTAAGTGAAAAACTTACGTCCTCTTATAAAATCTTCATAGAAGAGCAATTGCTAAACAACACAATAAAAAACATGGATACTGGGCAAAAGCCACAGATATAGGGTATAATAACCCACTAAAGTGAATAAAATCACATCTAAATTCTTTGATTAATTAGTAAGACAACATGGTTGAGTCAAACCATTTTGAGCCCACGTGAACAGCAGATCAGCTGAGGAAGACTGTCATTTATTAAAATGATAAAGAAGGAACTACAATCTTATGCGACCTCTATGTTCATAAATATTAATTAAAAATTGAAAATGACTAAAAAGCCATGTATAGGTTAAATGAAATTAAAGTTAAGATACTAAATTTTAAAGTTAAATTTTCAAAAAATTTTTCTATTATTACTATTGAAGTGAAATGTTAACGTGTATATTAAAAGTTATCAAAATTCTTCCAAAAAACAAAACTGTTATAGTTTGACCAAGTGTAGAAGAAGTCAGATGAAATCATACCTAGGAGAAATATCATTGATTAAATCAGACAAATAAGAAATATTTACTTGTTTACAAATATGTAAACAATGAACGAAAACTCAAGAATACCTAAAAGTAATGTTCAAAAAACTTTCATAAATTGTTGGGTATACTGTATACTAAACGAAAATTACTAAGGAAATTTCTTAAAAATAGGATCAAATTTACAATTTAATTGAATCTGGGTGTTAACACAGTTTTGAGGATTTCTTTTCATTTCTCTACTTATTTCTAAATCTTCTAGTAGAGTCATTTTGGTACTACTAGAAGATCTAGAAATAAGTAGAAAAATGAAAAGAAACCCTCAAAACTGTGTTAACACCCAGATTCAATTAAATTGTAAATTTGATCCTATTTTTAAGAAATTTCTTTAATAATTTTGGTTTAGTATACAGTATACCCAACAATTTATGAAAGTTTTTTGAACATTACTTTTAGGTATTCTTGAGTTTTCGTTCATTGTTTACATATTTGTAAACAAGTATATATTTGTTATTTGTCTGATTTAATCAATAAGATTTTTAATTTTAATAACAGCTTTCGAACTCTGAGCTTATCAAATGATATTTCTCCTAGGTATGATTTCATCTAACTTCTTCTACACTTGGTCAAACTATAACAGTTTTGTTTTTTGGAAGATTTTGATACCTTTTAATATACAAGTTAACATTTCACTTCAATAGTAATAATAGAAAAATTTTTTGAAAATTTAACTTTAAAATTTAGTAGGTATCTTAACTTTAATTTCATTTAACCTATACATGGCTTTTTAGTCATTTTCAATTTTTAATTAATATTTATGAACATAGAGGTCGCATAAGATTGTAGTTCCTTCTTTATCATTTTAATAAATGACAGTCTTCCTCATCTGGTCTGCTGTTCACGTGGGCTCAAAATGGTTTGACTCAGCCATGTTGTCTTACTAATTAATAAAAGAATTTAGATGTGATTTTATTCACTTTAAATGGTTATTATACCCTATATATGTGGCTTTTGCCCAGTATCCATGTTTTTTATTGTGTTGTTTAGCAATTGCTCTTCTATGAAGGTTTTATAAGAGGACGTAAGTTTTCCACTTATTTTTTATATTAAAAAATCTTATCTTAAATATGTCCTTTTAGGAAGCTCTGATGATGACACGTTATGTGTCGAAAGTACTTAGCTGATAATAAAATATTTTTTACACACTATCAAAAGTTTTTTTGAAAACATACACCTTTTTGCTGTTTTGACCTATTGAGAAGTGTGTACAAGTCTTGCAGTTTTTTCCAATTTAGAACTTTGCCTGAATCATATTATATAGAGTTGGAACAAATACGTGAGATGTTTAGCATCAAATATTTTAAGAACTTTCTTCCCAGTTGACAGGTTTTCTAGCCTCTCTCTGGTCTTCAACCAACAATTGAACATAATCTTTTTCATACGATGCATAGATCTACCGTATCCAAAAGCAAGTGTCCATCCTGTTTAAGGATGTTGTAGGTGCTTTCCTTGTGGTACAAGTATTTTTTAATTTTTCTGTTTTTGTGTTTAATAGTTCTGTGTACTTAGTTCCGAATACTTTTAACGTTGCTGTTGGATCAGTCATACATGATTTATTTTTCTTTTATCGGAAGCTCTTTGAATTTTGTGAATTGTTACTTGAACCTGTTTCTACTAGTTCTGATTCCATTTTGTCTCTAATCGTTCTTCTTCTTTTTTATGTACCATGTCCTTTCAGAACGTTTATTACCATCATAGCTATCTTAATTTTATTCACTGCCACCCTAAATAGCATGCTTGTATCAACACCATACCAATCTCGCAAGTTCTTCAACCATGAGGTTCTTCTTCGTCCTGGACTGCGTTTGCCTGCTATTTTTCCTTGCATAATATTTTGTAGCAACCTATATTTGGGACCTCTCATTACATGTGCGAAATACTCCAGTTTTCTCTGCTTGATGCTTTTTATGATCTCAGTAGTCTTGCTGAGACGTTCTAGTATGGTGGAGTTTCGAATCTTCTCCACCCAGGAAACTTTTAAACTCTTCTATAGCACCACATTTCGAAAGCCTCAAGGCGATTCAGATCGATTTTATTCACAGTCCAAGATTCGACACCGTAAACACGCAAACCGAGAACACGTAGCAGCGAAGTAGGCGGATCCTCAATGCCAATTTTAGGTCTCTGTTACATAACACCTTGGACATCCTTCTAAAAGCGGCTCTAGCCTGCTCTGTGCTAGATCTAATTTCGCCGTGACTTTCTGCGTTACAATTTAATTGCTGTCCAAGGTAAACTATTTTATCAACTTGCTAAGTTTGGTATTATTTTCATATATCGACGGTTTTATATGCTGTTGTTTACTTATTACGAGTATTTTGGTTTTCCGTATGTTCAGATCCAGATCTGCCTCCCTACAACTCTCAACAACACTATCAACTAGTGTTTGCAGATCTTCTTGAGTAGAAGCTAGGAGGGAGTACTGTATCGTCCGCATATCGCAAATTATTGATGACTTCACCGTTCACAAGTATTCCTTCTTGTTTTTTAGGACGTGCTTTTCTGAAAATTCTTTCGGAGTAAACGTTGAAAAGCATGGGTGACAAGAGTCATCCCTGCCGTACTCCTCTTTTAATATTAAGAGCCTGTGATTCCACACTATCTACTAAAACTGTTGTTCGTCCAAGCCGTCCAAGCCTATGTCTTTTACAGCTTCGATCAAAATAGAGTGCTTAACACGGTCAAATGCCTTTTGAATGTCAATAAAACAACAGTATATGTCTACAGATATATCTCGACATCTTTGAGCAAGTACGTTCATTCCAAACAGTGCCTCTCTCGTTACAAACCCGTTACGGAAACCAAACTGTGTGTCATCCAGGTATTCCTCGCATTTATTGTAAATACGACCATGTATTACCTTCAGAAAAATTTTCAATAAATGGTGTAACAAACTGATAATTCTATAATCGGCACAGGTTTTTGCTGTTGTCTTAGGTAGAGCTATAAACAGTGAATTAGACCAACCATTAGGTAGTTGTCCGCTGGTATAAATGGTATTGAAAAACGAAGTTATAGCCTCTAAAACATTGCTATCATTTCAGTTGGAATTTGACAGGACCAGTCGCTCTGCCATCTTTTTCTCTAATCGTTGGTTCCGCAATTTATCAATGTTATGTCTCAGCGTTGTTAATAATTTTTTCCGTAGTATCTTGAGTCTAAATTGAAATTCAGTAATCAGAGAGTTGTGGTCGGAGTCTACGCCAACACCTGGATAAGCGGTAACCCGGTTAATAGTGTTTACCTAACTCCGATTAATTAGTATGTAATCTATTTAGCTTCATACGATGTTATTACTACTATCTTGTGGGAACCTCTACGTATGCACCTATGTATATCTATCGTGTCCATCGTGCTTCCTCTTAAAGCAAATTACAGACAATCTTTTCTGTAAGATTTGAAAGAAGATTTTGAATAAAATTCATAATAGGGATGTTCACTAATTTTTAAATATAGTTAAATTCAATAGATTACAAGGTATATAAAAACGTAACAATCATAAAACTGTTTAAAAATGTATATTTTTTAAGATAAATGAGTTCATAATGTTGATTTTCTTGGAGGCTAGAAAAACGGTACCCTGCAGCGAGGCTACGGTCTGTGACGTCAGCAGTCGTAACGTCTTTGATCGACGACTAGTTTTGTATACTTATTTACGAAGTGTATTTGAATGTGCGCAGTTTTTTACGTACTTGATTATTAAAAATGAAGCCAAATAAGTGGTGTTTTGTTCCTGGGTGTGTAAATACATCAAAAAAACAGTTCTGACAAGATTTTAATGACCGTTCCAGCCAATTTAAAACGGAAAAAGAAATGGTTTGTTGCAGCTATAACTTAAAATAACTAACTTAAAGAACTAACTTAATAAAATAAACACTATACAAGTTTTCCAGAGACTTTCGGCCCTTGGTAATAATGTAATTGTTCTTTCTGAATTTACATTTTTCAAAAATACTTATTAGTTTTCTCAGAATTCGAAAAAAATTAATGAATTTAAATAGCATTAGACCAAGATTTTGCACCTACCCCCTTAAGGAGTAAATGAAAAAGTTTCGGGACCTAAAAACGAGACTCTAATAATACATACAGTAAAAGTGAACCTTGAAATAACTACATGTGGATGTAGGTATGACTTATATCATTAATAATTTAGTGAAAAGATTGGTTGAAATGAAAATGTATAATACCCAAGTTCAAAAATACTTTTTACCTTGGAACAGTTGTCAACTCGAAATACGAAACAACCGAATAAGATCTAGAGTTGAAAAGGACAGAGTAACATTTAACAACATGCATGAGAAATATTTTCACCCATTGCGACATATAATATCTCTTTCACTAAAAATGCGGCTGCTAAAATGTTATTATTTCCGGTCTTGCTATATGGCGCAGAGGCCTGGATAATAATGGAAACGTTACTGAAAAAGCTAGAGGCATTCGAGATGTGTGTGTACCCACGTATCCTCAAAATATCCTGGCGACCCACACCAACGTACAGGTATTGCGTCGAATGGGAAAACAAAAAGAAATCTCTTTTACAATTAAGAAACGAAATCTTAAATATTTCGGTCATCTCATGAGGCATGATAAATATCGTATACTCCAACTGATAACGCAAGGTAAAATAGAGAGCAAACGCGGACCCGGAAGAAAAGACACTCATAGTCATGACTTAAAAACTTACGCCAATGATTTGGACAAAAGTCGATCGAGTTATTCAGAAACGCCGCAAATGAAATTAAAATTGCCATGATGATAGCCAACGTCCACAACGGACAAGGCACATGAAGAAGAATAAAAATAGTTTTAATACACCTAACCAAGGTAAGGTAATAACCAGCCAATGTATGTATACAATATGCATGCGTACAATGCATGCATACAACTTTCTCTATTTTTTTGTGGAGTATTAAGCATTTATTTTTTTAGCTTAAAGAAGACATGGAAAGTTATATGGAATATATACTCAGTAAATCTGTGGTAGATTTATTTTTTTACAAGATGCCAATAAATCATACACCATTGTTACATCTACACTACAGTCAGTAGTTTATACGAATCGGCTTTCTGAAAACCTTCTTCCATTTTATTTGTTTATTTTTGTACCACCCAAAATATGTTCTTACAAACAGTCTATCCACTTTAAACTAAACAAATTCACTATAAAACTCCACTTTAACCCTGATAAAACAAGAAGAGAACAAAATAAAATGACCTGAAACGTCAAACAGGTAAACAATATCACTATGAGAATGGCGCGCGCTTGGGGTATGCAACTAGTGACGTCAGGCCAATAGAGAAGCGTTCTTGAAATTTAAAATAATTCTAGATTTCTAGTAAAGATTTTTTATACAAAGACTTTTTCAATGTTGTTGAAATTTTGGACAATTATTCCTAGGGTGTTTCTTAATCGTTTTACATGTTTGAAATGACTTTTTAATTTTTTGTGAACATCCCTATTGTTGGAATATTTAGTTTTCATAATTATTTAAATAGGGTGTCCAAAAACAATTTTTTAAATTAAATTAGACAAAACAAAAGAAGAATGTATGTAATTTATTAAATTTCAAAATACTTTTACTGTTATCAGAAAACAGAAAAAAATGTTTATTTCAAAAATAAACATTGCTTTTCGCTTAAATTCAATGCCCAAGCCAGCTCCCGCTAGGCACCTGCTTTTTGGAAGTTTAAATGTATTTTGAATTAAATAAACTACATACATTCTTCTTTTTTGTCAATTCATTTAATTTAAAAAAATGGTTTTTGGACACCCTATATAAATAACACCATGTTAATGTTTATATTACTGAATTTAGAATTGAATAACCTTTCAAATGAGCTGGTACACGACCCCTATTCTTATTTAAAAAATCATCGATTTCGTCATCACGCCCAGATGGATGACGTCACTCGTGTAATATATATGCCAAAATATCATAATTTAAAAATAAAAATCGACCTGTTTCGGGATTTTTTCTTAAAGTCGCCAGCTTACGAAATAACGAATTTATTCTTTTCATTTGCACCATACTGTATATTATTAATTAATCAACTATTCTAAATGGCAAATAGGTCATAATTTAACTAAAAAAATGATTTTATTAACGTTTCGACGGCCACATCGGATGTCGTTCTCAAAATACAAAATATTAATAAATTGAACAAAAATGTTGTTGCTTAGTAAAAAATTCTTCTAATAATTTAATTTAATCTGACTGATTTATATCGGCAATTTAGACATAATAATATATTACACATCTTGAAGTAAAAGACTTTGAAATGATATTGCCAATATTTATGAGTTACGTTCCTGGGATGACTTTACTGAAATATAGTTCATTCGATTACATGAAATCAATCCCAACTCAAGAATATCAGTCACAAAAAAATCATAGCATGTAATCTGTCTTTAAAAAGACAACCACATGCAATGGTGACAGTAAAATTCTCGTGTTAGAGATTCCATAGTAAATCACGAGGAAAAATCAGGAAAAACCTCGTGATAAAAAACCTTCCTGGTTTTTCGTCGTGATTTACCATGGAATCTCTAACACGAGAATTTTACTCTCATCGTTGCATGTGGTTGTCTTTTTAAAGACAGATCACATGCTATGTTTTTTTGTGACGGATATTCTTGAGTTGGGGTTGATTTCATGTGATCGAATGAACTATCTTTCAGTAAAGTCGTTCCAGGAACGCAACTCATAAATATTGGCAATGGCATTTTAAAGTCTTCTACTTTAAAATGTATAATATATGTCTGAATTGCCGATATAAATGACTCAGATTAAATTAAATGATTAGAAGAATTTTTTACTAAACAACAACATTTGTGTTTAATTCATTAATATTTTGTATTTTGATAACGACATTCGATGTGGACGTCGAAACGTTAATAACATCATTTTTTTTAGTTAAATTATGGCTTATTTCCCATTTAGAATAGTTGATTACAAAAATGCCACAAGGAAATAGCTTCAGAATAATATATATTAATTAATTCCAATTATTATATACAATAATTTTGGATGACTTTGTAGTCGCAATGTCAAAAATTATATAAACCAAATTATATAGGACTATTGAAAATACCTTGCAAACAGAAAATTGTAGTTTCAGTGAACAGAAAATACTATGTTACAAAAATTTAAAATGTACATCGACAAATACGGATACTTTTCAAAACTGTATTTTAAATGAGGTTTCCATATTTCCCCTATATCTAAGGTTACTGCAATATCTCTACTCGTATATTTACAACCATATCATTTTTGATAGCCATGAATAGCGGCTACCACGACGACACTACTCGACTCGATGTTTGAATTCGTAGACATAAATGTATGAAGTATTTATCAAGTAATGAGTTTGCAGTTGAAGCAACTTGGTTACAATGTATAAATGTAGTTCCCATAATAATTTTAAACTAGTATTATCTCGATTTCTACGGAATTTCATAAAAAAAACAATAAAAATATTAGTTTAAAGTTTGTTTATATACAGGGTGTCCAGAAACTCTACCGACAAACGAAGACAGGAGATTCCTCAGATAAATTTAAGACATTTTAACCCAATTCTTCTTCAATACTTCCTACGGGAGCTAGATCTCTTTGAAGATGGCGTCTTGTAATTAGTTTTTCTTAAATACCTTCAGCACGCTTCTATTTAGAAAAACAAAAATTGGTACACATATTTATCTTCTAGAGATAAATCGATTACATTTATTCTGAATTTCTAGTACCGGTCATAGGCGTCCGTTTTGGGTAGGGCAACGGTTATTTTATCGCATAACTTTTATGTCTTGAACTTTTAAGCATTTTTGACACTGGATTATTAAATTTTGAGGTATTCTAGTACTAAAAGGTACTCTTGCTTTAAGTCGGTAGAACACACCGTTTTCTAGAAAAATTGATTTGACAATTTTTCGTTTTTTGAATTTATAAAAAAAATTCAAAATAAAACCATTTAGAAAAACGAAAACTGGTACGTTTATTTATATTCCAGAGACGAATCGATTTCATTAATTGCGAATTTTTAGTACCGGTCATATGCGTCCGTTTTGGGTAGGTGAAGGGTTATATTATCGCATAACTTTTTTGTCTTTAATTTTTAAGAATTTTTGACTTTAGATTATTAAATTGTGAAGTATTCTAGTACTAAAAGTTACTGTTGCTAAAAGTTGTTATAATACACCGTTTAAAAAAATTTTTAAATTTTTTTTCAAATTCAAAAAACGAAAAATTTTCGAATCGATTTTTCTAGAAAACGGTGTGTCCTACCGACTTAAATCAAGAGTACCTTGAACTTAGTACTAGAATATCTCACAATATAATAATCCAGCATCAAAAATGCTTAAAAGTTAAAGACAAAAAAGTTATGCGATAAAATAACCGTTGCCCTACCCAAAACGGACACCTATGACCGGTACTAGAAATTCACAATGGATGAAATCGATTTAGGTATCTCTGGATGATAAATATGTGTACCAATTTTTGTTTCTCTAAATAGAAGCGTTCTCAAGGAATTTAAGAAAAACTAATTACAAGACGCCATCTTCAAAGAGCTCTAGCTCCCTTAGGAAGCATTTTCGGACTAGATGAATTGGGTTAAAATGTCTTAAAATTATATGAGGAATCTCCTGTCTTCGTTTGTCTGTAGAGTTTCTGGACACCCTGTATAGAAAAGTATTTTTGCAAACATCTATTATCACTTCAGTGGGAAAACGTCACACAGGACGAAGGTGAAATTAAACGGGCCACTTCAAAAGAAGTGTCCAATGAAATTAAAGGAAACATCAATCCCTTGAAGGCACCTGGGTTTGATTTAATTACTGGAAAAATTTCAATACAACTAGAAAACAACCTAGAAAAGCGATAGCAAGGCTGAAAATAATATTTCCAAGATAATAATATGGAAAGTAGTAGAGGTCATAATGGTCCTTAAACCTGGGTAGCAACAAAATACAGTATCACCGCATAGGCGGACTTCCTTACTACCTGTAATTTCGAAGCTAGACGAGAAGCTTTTGCTGAAAAAGGCTAAAACCTCCCATAGAGGCTAAGACTCTCATTCCATAACACCAATTTGGGTTTAGAGAAAGTGATTTTGGTTTCGACCAAGTCCATAGAATAACGGATATAATAGAGAGATCACTAGAAGAAAAGAAAGTTTAAGTCGGAATTAAAAGAAATCAATGTAGGTGTAACATAAGGTAGTGTGATAGAACCAGTCCTGTATCTATCTTTACTCTTTACTGACGATACTGCCATGTTGGCCGTAGGTGAAGATCATAAGAAGCAACAAGAAAACTAGAAAACTGTGTTAACAGACTTAACAACTGGCGAATTAAATTAAAGGAAATGAAGTCAGTGCACATTAATTTTACAAATAAGAAAAAACAACAGGGTACGCTGGAGGGCCCATGTTAAAAAGAAAAGAGAACATCTCAACATCAAGTATACAAAAATGTATTAGCTAGTGAGAAGACAATCCTCCCTATTAATCTACAAAATTGTTTTGTATAAACAGATTCTAAAATGTGTGTGGACATATGGCATCCAGCTGTGAGTCTGTGCTAGTAAGTGTAATTTAGACATCATCCATAGCAATTCAAAAACAAAGCGCTAAGGAGCATTGTCAACGCATCTTGGTATGTAGGAATAGTTGTCCCCATAGAAACCTAGAAATGGATACTGTTTACAAGACCATTGAAAAATTAGCTAAGAGTCAGGAACAACGACTTCTTCAAGACGTTAATGGTGAGGCCATGCAGTTCCTGGACAACATGGATCTAGCTAGAAGACTCAAGAAGAAAAAACCCTTTTTGTTAGTTAAATAAAAAACAGAATATAGTGCAAGTGATGATACAGGTTATTATTTGTGGAATAAATTAACCGAACCTTAGGGATACTAGTGAGTTTGTCCATAGCCTAAGTATTTAGTAATAATTTAGACTAGAAAAAAGTTAGTTGCTTATTGATCATCTTGTTTGATCAGATTGTAACGTTCTTAAGAGGATGGGTACGTATTTTCGGTTGCAATGCTATTCAAATGGGGATTTATTTTTTTCGAATCCTGAGAAAACTAATAAGTATTTTTGAAAAATTTAAACACAGAATGAAAGATTACATTATTGGCGAGGGCCGAAAGTCCCTGAGAACTTCTATAATGTTTATTTTAATAAGCTACAGAGGTGAAAAACTAAGAGAAAATTTAGTGTGATATTTAATTCAAAATATCTCATTCAAAATAAACTTTGTATTTATTCTAAGGGACTTTCGGCCCTCGGTAATAATATAGTCTTTCATTCTGCGTTTAAATTTTTCAACAATATTTATTGGTTTTTTCAGGATTCGAAAAAAATGAACACAATGTCCGTGATAATATTTCCAAATCTATCTTTGTCATACAACGCACTCAGTCGAATAGAATATTGTCAGCATACTGTCAATTAGACAGTGACAATTTTAAATATTTGACATGGCATCGGGAATATTTAGAGTTGTTGATTAAATAATATTGATATATAGTGTATTTGATAAATAAATGATTTAAGACGTGAACTTAATAAAAAGTTATTTATTGTGTATTATTTGTGGAAGATCCAAGCAGAGAATATATCAGGATAATATATTCTGTGATCCAAGTTGTTAAAGATGTTCAAAATTGTAAGCGTTCCATAGTAACAATATATTATTAAAAAATCACTTAAACACTTCTCCTCTTTTCTCGATTGAGTATTAGTTTTTGTTGTACATATAAATTATTACAATCACTGAATACATGGTTAGTGAAAAAATTATCACATTTATTAACTGAATTAATAATTTGCAATTATAAAAATAACGGTTATCCAAGAACATTCAAAAGCCATCTCTTTAAAGTTAACGATGACATTGTTAAGTAGAATGACATTCTAGTAATGTTTACATATCCATCCCAGTGTGAATTTTACTACACGTAATTTGCCGTGTAAAGACAGAAAAAGTAGGGATACCCGTAAAATATTTGAGAATTATGTACCGATGGCCTTAAGAATCTTATTGATGTTTATTAAAAAATATCTATCGTAGACCACGAGATCGGCATGATCGAATCAAGTATTTCAAAAAATGATTTGAATATTGAAGGATATTTTTATCGAATTTTTCTTGTAATGGTCATTAAAAGATCAAAGAACCGCATTTTTAAAATACTTTGTAAATGTAACAACTTTTATGTTGGTGAAACTAAAAGACGAATATGTGTTAGAATAAGCGAGCATGAGTCTTATATTAAAACGGAGAAGGGGTTAGATCTTTGGACAATGCACTGGAGTGCAATGGAATTATGTATATAATGAAGCAAATTGTGTAGCAAACAAAGAAAATTGAGGGTACAAAAAATACATTTCAGCTCCAAAACTCTTTTAGCTCCAGAAGTGCAAATACATATGTGTAATAATCAAAATTCTTTCACCGTAAATTATTGAAAATAACTTTTACACGTTATATTAATTTTTTACACTTTTATTTCAGTGTTTTTTAAAAGCGATTTCCGGAAAAATAGAAAATCTAAACGTAAAAAAATAAAAAATGATGATTTATTCGCTTGTAAAAAATATTCATTGTTCATTCAATACCTACTGTCTTAGCTTACATTTTTTGAACAAAATGCAGGTAATAACTAACTACGACTGTGGAAAACATACCTATATATCCTAAAGGCAAACGAAACACAGGAACAACTTTCAAAATAAATCCTTTTGTAGAGAAATATTTACTTGTACGTAGGTCAGAGTCTCTTGTATTTTATGTTTCGTTTTTTTACTGGAAGGGATTTACAGTTTCAACGACATAGCGGTTAAACTTGCAACCAATCTTTAAGCTGGGTAGCACTTGCTACCTCGTGAATTGTCGAATAAACATTGACCATGTTGGAAAAATATCAAGATATGAGAAGATATCTTTTTAATGTATATGAATAAAAATTTTTATTTTTTCTTTATCTCACATGAAATGTCATAATTTGCCACCTCGTGCTAACGTTATACTTTATCCCACGGGGCAATAGTTATTTTTCTAACAAGTGCAGAAAGTCATACTTTTCCGCACTCGACTGCAGTTTGCCGAACGACGCGAAGCGGGAGTTCGGCAAGCAGTCGGGTGCGGAAAAGAGACTTTCTGCAAAAGTTAGGAAAAATATTCTTTCTATGAGTCTTTAAATAATGACCAAATCTTAATCAATTAATTTAATTAATATGAAAATACATACACAAATTAATTCTTAGACAAGGTTGTCAAAACCAAACTTTCATAATTAGTTAGCATGACGACGATCTTGGTTTCCATGACGATGATTCAAAACGACTGTTATTGCCTACCGATTTGACTTTCGAATATTATGTCAAAATAATTTTATTTCATCGAATTCTCGCGTTTATTTCATTAAAACAGGAACACAATAAGATACATTTGAAATAAAATAGTAAATAATATCTGAATATTAGTTTATTGCATGTATTATAATTATTTTAAGGCGATATTAAAATATCTACACGCGTGCGGAAAAGTAAAACGCGTGCGGAAAAGTAAAACGCGTGCGGAAAAGTAAAACGCGTGGGAAAAGTGAAAGTTTCTAAACTAAAACGCGTGCGCGAAAGTAGACATTTTTGCACGCTCGTAGAAAAAATTTATTTCTATACGGTGCGCAGACGTCAAAAGTTTATAAATTATTATCAATTAATCACTCCTATTTATTATTAGAGGAAGTGGTCCGAATATGGGCCCCCCATTTGTTTTTCTATTGAAACTTGCTTATTATATGTCTATAACAATGCTACATAACATTTATACATGCTATAAGACCTTAGAAAAACAATTACTAACTATGTATTTTTTATAATAAAGTTTATTTATTTTACGGATAATAATATGACGTGAGGCATATTTTTCTAACCAGGCCAGGCTGTCTAAAATATGGGCCCCACTCAAAAACTAACAAAATTTTCTTTTGACGACAAAAATACGAAATAACCTAGCTAACAATTTATGCTTAAAGAATAATAAACATATCTGTGAAAAAATAAAATAAAATTATCTCCAAAAATCGCAAACATAAGAGTCTTTTTCAGCTCCGGAACATTGTTCATGTGCCCAGAGAATGCACATTAAACATTGAACCCACGTCTCTCTTCTAGTGTCATCAGAAAACTGTTGTTCACAAAATAGACATGTGGCATCATTGCTTTCAGGAGAATACTGTACTATTTGTTCTACGTCAAGGTCTTCGTCAGCGGGCAAAAATTCCTCTTCCTCTTCTTCATCCGAACTGCATTTGGTTTTGATTTTTCTGTTGGGTTTCCTTACATTTTCTTTTGGCTTTAGCGCAGAAACTATTCTCTTCCCCTTTCCTTCCTTGGTCTTTACATTTTCTCTTTATTCAACTGAAAACACAGTTCTCTTACCCGTTCTTTCTTTTGATTTTCTTATATTCTCAATTGATAATTCAAGGTCTGATTTATACGGAGATGAAATTATAAATTGAGAATGAGAATTTTTTCTTCCTCTTGAAGACGCTCGCTTTGTAACTGATGGGGCAGTTGAAAGAACGAATGAACTCATGAATGTTTTGAACGGTGTTCTGGCACAGTTGTTGCGTTCGTTGTGTTCCTAAATGGTTGATCTGGGTCTTTAGAATAACTTGGTCCTTGATCTTCTGAACGAACTGTTATATTTTCTGAAGAAATCGTTTTTGCAAGGTCGCTTGTCAATTCTTCCAAATAAATTTCAGTCAAATTACAAGTTTTCTCAGATTTCAGTTTCTCAGTACTGAAATCAGCATCAGAAAAAATGGTTATATTTATTGGCCCTATTTCAGTTACTTTAAAACCATTCTTAGCTATCTGCTATGCTATCTCTGCCGCCTGGCATTTCATAAATAATGCCTTTTCCAATAGTTCTGCTAGATTTATGCGAGCGGTCTGAATATGGGCCCCTAGCCTATATTTACGTCACACAAGGGGCCCATATTTCAAAATATGTACGTTCAAGAAAAATATTAGCTTATGATTTTGTAATTATTTTTTGTTCCTAACCTACATTAAAAGCATTTTCCCTCCTTTCCCTGCCACACAAGCATAATATATTAATTCCAAAAGAATGTCAATAAACACAAATATTACGTAATATAAACTTACCCAATAAATTTTTTTCAAAAGTCAAAATCAAAGGGTCTACACTGTGTAACAACAAAATATGTACTGGTCGAGAAATCTGTAAATATATGACAAGAAAGGGGCCTTCTAGTATATTTGGGCATTTTCTAACAGATAGCACTACTTGTTTCATAGATAGTGTGGTGGCCCATATAAAATACATAGCCCATATTCGGACCAGTTCCTCTATTTAACGGAAAATTACAACTATTGAATGTACCTGTTAACAAATTTATAGCAATCAGTTTGTTTGGTGCTTTCCGGACACGGAATAGCTATTTGTATAACAAGGGAGGAAAGTGCTACTTTTCCTCCCGAGAATGAAGTTTACTGCCCGACGTGTAGCGGAGGGCAGTAATCATTCAAGGGAGGAAAAGGTACTTTACTCCCATGTTATACATATGGTTTTTCCACCTTCCTCAAATAACAAGTCATTTTCTTATTTTTACTTAATTTATTTATGTATCTAACCAACAAAATTTATTAGAACTAAAACTAACAAGTAGGTACAATATAACTGTCAACTGTCAAATATAAGTCAAATTATTAATGTAAACATTGTTAAATCAGAATAACAATTTACTGTTTTTTACCATCCTGCAAAATACAGAGTGTTTTTAAATAAACGTTAAAATGTATAGATACTTACGTAATAGAAAATAGATATTGTACAGGGCGTCAATAAGTTATATTTCATGAATGAAATACCATGACGTCACTTTTACTTTTCCTCCCTAGGGAAGAAAAATATTTTCCTCCCTAGGGAGGAAAAGTACAACTTTGCTCCCTACAATCAGGTCCGGAAAAGTATACTTTCGGTAGAGCTAGGTGGAAAAATTATTATCCTGTTCAATTTCTCTCAACATAGAAATAAAAATCGACCTATTTCAGGATTTTTCCTTAAAATCATTGGTTTACGAAATAACGAATTTATTTCTTTCATTTACACCATACAGTATCAGTATATCGTATACAGGGTGTAACAAAAATACAGGTTATAAATTAAATCACATATTCTAGGACCAAAAATAGTTCGATTGAACCTAACTTACTTTTGTACAAATATGCACACAAAAAAAGTTACAGCCCTTTGAAGTTACACGATAAAAATCGATTTTTTCCTATATATCGAAAACTATTAGAGATTTCTTAATGAAAATGGACACGTGGCATTCTTATGGCAGGAACATTTTAAAAATAAATTATATTTAAATTTGTGCACCCCATAAAATTTTTATAGGGTTTTGTTCCCTTAAACCCCCCCCCCCCCAAACTTTTTTGTACGTTCCAATTAAATTATTATTGTGGCACCCTTAGTTAAACACAATGTTCTTAAAACTTTTTTGCCTCTTAATATTTTTTCGATAAACCAGTTTTAATCGAGATACGGCTTCTTTTTTAATATGTTTATATAAAAATTTTATGGGGGTTCTGTGCCTTTAAACCCCCCAAATGTTTGTGTACGTTCCAATCAAACTATTATTGCGGTACCATTAGTTAAACAGAATGTCTTTAAAACTTTTTTGCCTCTTAGTATTTTTCCGATGAGGCACCTTTTATCGAGACAAAATATTATTTTCTAATATGGTTCAAAGTACACCTCAAACTGTAATTTATAAAAAAATTTCATATTATTACCAGGTCTCTACAATCGTACGTAACAGTATACAAATATGTGGTGGATTTGACAAATATTCAAAACTATATCTCGATAAAAACTAGCTTTTACAAAAAGTACTAAGAGGATCGTACAAAAAAGTTTGGGGGGGTTTAAGGGAACAAAACTCCATAAAATTTTTATGGGGTGCACAAATTTAACTATAATTTATTTTTAAAATGTTCCTGCCATAAGAATGCCACATGTCCATTTTCATTAAAAAATCTCTAATAGCTTTCGATATATCGGAAAAAATCGATTTTTATCTTGTAACTTCAAAGGGCTGTAACTTTTTTTGTATGCTTATTTGGACTAAAGTAAGTTAGGTTCAATCGAACTATTTTTGATCCCAGAATATGTGATTTAATTTATGACCTATACTTTTGTTACACCCTGTATATCATTCCTGACTAATATGTGCTGAAGACAATAATAGTATAGCAATCCTCCTAGATCTGGTGTTCGAAGTTCTTCAAATCATGCTTGATTTCTTTATTGTGTTTGCCTTTTCCATTAGTATTTATTAAATACCTATACATTACTAGCTTAAATTTTCATGTTAAATTAGCAAAAAAATGAAATATCCCACAACTGATCTACTCTACAAGCACAAGTTAAACGGTGTCTGTTAAGTACCTCATAAATAAATAGACTTTGCGTAGATCGATATCAGGAAAGTTATAGACATTTTCAATAGGTAATAACAAAAGATTCAAACTGCGATCATTTCAAGATTATATCGCATTATATACATCTTGTGATTTATTATCTAGAAACTCCCATAACTAAATCTGATTAAACCAGAGAATACCGTAAAATAAACATAGTACCATAAGCGTCCAACAAAGGATTAGATCAATCGTATATTTTAAAGAAGAAGTAAACTACGTCATCGTTTCTCGGTTATCTTTAAATGATGATTGTTAATCATCGTGCATTTTTCTATTAACATTATACTTAATTATATCGTAAAATTTACCTTCCGTTTGCAACGTTCTTCAATGTTGATTAGTATAGATAGAGTATCGTTATTTTCATGTGGACCATATTTATTAGGATTAGGTTTGTTCTAGCATCAGTTTCAAACGGTTTGAAACCATCAGCGAATAGTGGACCAGCGCGAGTAGAGGGGTAGAGGGCATTGGCAGCTGCCTATCACTTGCTGCCATACTGTCATCCTGTGAACAAGTCAAATCTTAGCTCAGATGTTACATACGGCGTATTAAATGGAATATTTTAAACATCCATGCTTAAGTTCGCATTTTTAATCGATGTTTCCTTGACGGATTACTTTTAAAGGGTTTTTACCCACCTATTTTTGTAATATTACAATTACATATATTTTGGTGGTTAGCATGTTAGATCACGTAAGCACTGATGATGATTGGTCAACCAATCGGAAACTAGTTCTCTGGTGTAGCCCTTTTTAGGGATTTTAAATATATACCTTTTATAAAGGATTTTATTGTTTTTTGTATTATATGGTATACAGCCAACTGCAGGAAAACTTTTTCCTTGTGGATGTTTAAACTTTTGTTGATACCTTGTTCCCCGTTGTCTGAGAATATACAGTGATGAGCGTGCTAATAACCGGCAAAATAGCACAAAAGATGGAAACGTATTAAGTTGTGAGATAAAAAGAAATGAAACTAGTCGAGCTGGGAAATTTAGCCATACTAACCTATGAATTTACATTATATTGCTTGTTTCCCACCTTTAGACGTACCGCACGAGTTTGGCAACTACCACTGTCATAGTGACAGTTTTTAGTTGACATACTCGTCTGATACGTGTAAAGGTGGGAAACAATCAATATAATGTAAATTTATAGCTTAATATCGCTAAATATCCCAGCTCGACTAGTTGTCTTACAACTTAATACTTACGTTTTCCATCTTTTGTGCTATTTTGCCGGTTATTAGCGCGCTCATCACTGTATTTTGTATACATATTTGTTTCTATTCGTCCTTTATAGTGGAGTCACTGTAGGTGGATATGAGCTATTACCTCCGATTTCGTTGAACCTCCATTGATTTTCGTGAAAATTGGTGAGTAGTTAGAGAATACCTAAAGGAACAAAGGTGACATGATGCCAACTTGCGCTTTTATCCTGGGGGTGGATGCGACCCCTTCTCGGGGGTGAAAATTATTTTAATTAAAATAATACCATAAATCGATAGAGGGAAAATTATAAGTAAAATTTGTTATATAAAGTTATTAAAATAAATCAAAACTTTTTGAGTTATTAAACATCAAAGATTTTAATTTTTCGTGAGAAAAATCTGTTTTTAACCGATTTTTCATAAATAACTCAAAAACAGTAAGTTTTTAGAAAAAAGTTATAATTTCTAAAATTGAAGCTAATAAAAAATGAAATAAACGACTTACTAAAAAAACATTTTAGTTTTAATTTAAAGTGAGTTATAGGTAATTGAATGTATATTTTTTTCGGCGAGACCCCAAATCCAATTATTCAATCTGAAATAACGGGCAAATTATGCATTTTATAACATAAAGTATTAAACATTTGTCAAAGTACTTAAAAATATCTATCAAATGAGTCCCCGAACAAGTTAATAACGTTAAAAGTTTATGCACCGAAAATTTTTCAAAATTTATCTTTTAAAAATATTTCCAAAAAATGGTGTTGTTTTTTTTTTAATAACTCCGTCAGTTTTTGCGATACCAGGTTCTCCTAAAAACTATTTGAAAGCTAATTTCAAGGGATAATAAACCAAGTCAAATTTATCCTTTTAACCCTTTTACTTTTTTAAAAATAAAAGGTTAAATTGACCCGATTACATGGTTGTCGCAGCAAAATTTAAGTTTTAAACGTTTCTATCTCGGTTAGTTTTTACCCTAGGGAAATACTAAAAACGGTAGAATATTTGGTACAGAAAAAACTAAAATTTGGCTAAATATCATTTTTTACGTATATTGAGTATTTTTGGAGTTATTATCAAAAGAAAATGAAAATTACAATAATTTTAAAAATTCTGATTTTCTTAAATTTATAACTTTTTTTTTAAAGTATGCATTCGAAACCAGTCAAAATTATTGAAATCATTACTTATGCTAATATAAACAAATTATAGTAAGGATTACTGTATATTTTAATTTTTGTGGAAATGGCATATGTTTCATCTTTCACTTTTTCCTAAGAAATTCGAAAGGGCTGTGTTATTTTCAATATAACTTACTTAATTTTGATGCTATTAACTTCACCTGGAGCTCATTTGATAGGTATTCCGAAGTACTTTGATAAGTGTAAAATACGTACATTTTATAAAATGGGTCGTTTTCCCGTTATTTAAGCTTGAATACTTAGATTTGAGTACTCGTCTAAAAAATATACATTCAATTACCCCTAACTCACTTTCAATTAACATGAGTTTAGTTTTTTAAGCTAGCAGTTTATTTCGTTTTTCATTAGCTTCAAGTTTGGTAATTACAACTTTTTTGAAAAAACTTATAGTTTTTGAGTTATTTATGAAAAATCGGTTAAAAATATGGATTTTTCTCACGAAAAATAAAAATCTTTGATGTTTAATAACTCAAAAAGTATTTATTTATTTTAATAACTTTATATAACAACTTTTGCTTAGAATTTGACCCTCTATCGATTTATGGTGTTATTTTTAATAAAATAATTTTAACCCCCGAGAAGGGGTGGAATCGACCCCCAGGATAAAAGCGCAAGTTGGCGTTATGTCACCTTTGTTCCTTGAGGTATTCTCTAACTACTCAAGAATTTTCATGAAAATCAATGGAGGTTCAACGAAATCGGAGGCGAAAACCTTCTGTGACTGCACTATTATGTCTTCTAATGTTGTCAGGACCTTATCATCCATGTTTGTTAGTATGCCACACTGCTTATTGCATATTGCCCCATATAGTTACAGTGTGTCGCATTTGAGATGAAGACAGCCCTATATGTCGGCTATCAAAATAAATACAGATTAGAAGTTTTGCACTGTCATACAAACTAAAAGTTCACATTTTTTAAGATACTCGACTGAAATTTTAATTTTAAACGCACCCTACTGCGACTCCACAAACAGGGTAAATTTATATTTTGTTTTTCTTTAGAGATATCGGAAAAAAATAGTTGAAAAAGTATTTCCAAATATTATTGTAACCCCCACATACCAACCAAATTTCATGACAAAATTCTCATTTTAGTTTTTTCATTATTTGTAGTCAGGACCCTAAAATTCCTATGTCTGCGATACCAATTTTAGGGTTTAGGCTCGTGACTACGAATAACGAAAAAACTAAAAGTGCTATTTTTTTTTCAAGAAATTTGCTATGTGAGGATAGAATAATATTTGTAACAACTTTTTCAAATAACTTTTTCCGATATCTCCAACGCGAAGCAAAATATCTTTGTGGAGTCGCAGTAGGCTGCGTTTAAAATTAAAATTTCAGTTGAGTATCTTAAAAAATGTGAACATTGAACCCATAGGCGTAACAAGGATGATCCTAAGGGGGGTTACAACTACTGGAAAGGGGGGGGGGTTACAACTACTGGAAGGTCTCTGAGGGGTATGGTGTTAAGCGTATAGAGCTCAAAGTCCATCCCAATAAGGGGGGTTATAACCCCCAAAACCCACCCTGGTTACGCCTATGATTGAACCTGTCTGACAGTGCAAAACTTCACATCTGTATTTATTTTGATAGCCGAAATATAGGACTGTCTTTATCTTAAATGCGACACACTGTATATATCTATAATTTTTGCATGAAGTTTTTGCTCCTTACTAATTATTTTATTGTAGTTAATATTTTTGAGTGTAAAGGTGAATAAAAACTAGAATTCTTAGCTCTATCATTAGGAAGTTACATCTTAAAAGTCATTATATGTCATTATTTTTCATCATGTTTTGCTTGTGAGATGTTTTTCTCGGTGATTTGTTCGTTAATCTTTCTATTTTTATATTCATCTGTAGTAATTACTACTGCTCTCATCCATATTTTACTTCTAAATATTCTCCGCCTATGATTGTCATACCAATTTTGTATCATGGGCAACCCATAGAAAGAGAAATGGTAAATCTAAATCATGTTTGGATCATGATTTTATCTAGTTGGGAATCGCTCCCGCTGGTTGGTCTCTCTGTCTTATCGGTTAAGATGGTAATGCACAGCAAATGGCTGACATCGCGTATATAATAAGCAACATGTGGTATTTATTGCAGATTCCTACGAGGGACTACAATGAAACAGTAATAAAGAGAGCAAAATGTAAAATTGACAAGTTCGAACTCGAAAACATATATTGAGAGAATACGTTTAAAAATCCTGTTATCAAAATATGGCGTATTTTCAAACATTAAATATTCAGTGTAAGACATGTCGCCATTAACAAGGCGAAAATTTTGGGTTCGGGAAATTGTTCTCTAAAGTTGATCATTATTGAGTTATAAATAATTTAAAACTAAAAAAAAATGAAAAATTACGATTTTAAGGCCCAAACACAATTTAAAAAGAATGTGTGTGTACTTTGTACGCACGTAAGAAGTTATACTTCTATTATATAATTTCAAAGAAATAAATATACTTAACAGGTTATTTGTATTTTATTTAAATATGATTAACAGGTTATTTGTATTTTATTTAAATATGAAACTAACTTTCTTACCTACCACTGTTAAAATTTTTTTATTAAAACGATACCAAAAATTTAAAAAAAATCGTCGGGGATTTGAACCCGGGACCTCTCGATCTCCGGTCACACTCTTTACCACTGAGCTATATTCCCTTTGCTTTGACAGCCTACAAGATTTCTCATACATACTGACAAATTTAATAGACCAAGTGAAGTATACAAAAATACTTTAAATATACATACTTACTATTATTATAAAATATCTTATTCCCGAGGAAGACAAATCCAAAGACACAAAAATTATAATAAATAATACATTTACTAAAAACACTAATATATCCTTTTAATGACTTATTTGCGCTGACAGTGCTGATACATACATTTGAAAGATTAGCAACAAACTACATACTGTCTGTGTGCGCATGCACCCGGCATTATAAAATTTCACTTTCGATCGTAAAGAAGTATAACTTCAAAAATATTATTTTTGAGTGCCTAAATGTGCCTAAATTAAAGTTTAAAACTTGTTCTAAGATTTAAAAAACTTCTACTTCTTATGCAGTTTTTTATTGGTAGAAAAAACTTTGCCTGACTTTTGGAAAAAAATGTCTAACGGTGTTGTCGGTTGTGGTTGAAACATTGAAGACATCTAATACGGGCACAAAGGACTCTCACACAAAAAAAAACATTACAGATTACAGAGATTTGCATAGGCGTAACCAGGATGATCCTAAGGGGGGGTTACAACTACCTGAAAGGGGGGGGGTTACAACTACTGGAAGGTCTCTGAGGGCTATGGTGTTAAGCGTATAGAGCTCAAAGTACATCCCAATGGGGGGGGGTTACAACCCCCAAAACCCCCCCTGGTTACGCCTATGGAGATTTGATCATGGTAAGGTCAAAAAAGTCTTACCCTCTGAAGCGTAAATTGGCAGCATGCAGAATGGAGGCATGAGCGCATGAGGCATTTACTGAAAGCCGACACAGACTGTCAGTAAATGCCTCAGGGGGATTTTTTTACGAATGACCTTGGCGGTTACAGCGACCAGGCCCTTTAGCTTCGAAGGTTGCTAGGTCGACACTGAGCAATGCAGTGAGACGAGAGTGGTGTGGTAAGAGAGAGGGAGAGTTGATGTGCAAGGCAGTGTTACCAGATTTTTCCCAGCACGTCACATTCTTTCACAGCAGTGTAGGGAATCTTATTTTACGAACGACCCTATCACTTCCCACCAAGTGTGGTTTAAAGGTATTTTAAAACAAATTCCGCCTGGTCTAATAATGTATAATATCGAAGTGTACGAATCAGTCTAATATGAACAAAGGCCACTTAAGGCCTAAATTGAATCTTCTTCTTCTTCTTCTACGGCACTATAGCCCAAATTGAGCCTTGGCTTCCTTTATTTTTTGCCTCCACTCTTGCCTGCCTGTGGCTGCTCTTCTCCATACACGGACTCCTAAAAAGGGTCTAGGACATTTCGCCGTTGCCGTTTCGCCGTCGCCATTTCGCCGTCGCCATTTCGCCGTCGCCATTTCGCCGTCGCCATTTCGCCGTCGCCATTTCGCCGTCGCCGTTTCGCCGTCGAGCCATTTCGCCGTCGCCGTTTCGCTGTCGAGCCATTTCGCCGTCGCCATTACTTGTATATAAGTTTTGAATGGTTTTCGAACGATTATATTTCGAACATTTTGCATAATGAAGTTTTTTATTTTTGATACAGTAAAAACAATTGAAATTGAAATCCCTTTTCTCAATATTGTTTATTTCCGGGAATCTGATAATAGTCATATTTTTAATACTGTAAATATTTTATTTTTCAGACGAAAACAATGTATAGTTGAATACGAAAATATAACTTGGTTTAACTATCAACATCAGCATTTTATTTACACTGATATTTAGTATAAAAAAAGTTAGTATGTTATCACGTTCTTGTAAACTTAACCAATGCCGGGATGGCGACGGCGAAACGGCCGACGGCGAACTGGCTCGACGGCGAAACGGCCGACGGCGAAGTGGCTCGACGGCGAAACGGCGACGGCGAAATGGCGACGGCAAAACGGCGACGGCGAAACGTCCCAGTCCGTCCTAAAAGGGCTTGTGCGTTGCTGTTTACTGTGTCTTCCCAGCGCTTTCGTGGCTTCCCAACCGGTCTCTGTCCTTGCATTCTAGCATTCGGAGCTCGTTTTGGTAGCCTGTCCTCTCCCATTCTTATCACATGTCCGGCCCATTGCAATCTTTGTATTCTAATGAAGTCTGACAGGGGCGTTTCCTTATAAAGTTGATAAAGCTCGTTGTTGTATCGACTTCTGAAGATTCTGTTTTCTCCCACAGGTCCTAGTTTTCTCCTAAGTACTTTCCTTTCGAATGTGTCGAGTTTGTTTTTGGATGTTTCTTTCAGGACCCAGGTTTCACTGCCATAGCATGTTATTGGTCGAATTAAGGTTTTATAGATTCTCATCTTTGTATTTCGGTGGACACTTTTAGACCGAAATATATGGGAGAGGGCAAAATAAGCTCTGTTTGCCTGCGTTATTCTCTTCCGTATTTCTCCATCTTCTGATCCGTCGGCATATATTTCTACTCCCAGGTATGTAAACTTTTCAACCGTTTCAATGTCATCTTCATGTATAATGTTTTCTGGAACTATATTTCTTCTCGTCTGAGTCATTATTTTTATTTTTTTCTGTGTTAATTTCCAGACCTATCATTTTTGTTTGTGTTTTTAAGTCTGCATATGTTTCCTGTGCTCCTGTTGATGTTCTACTAATAATATTAATATCATCAGCATAAGCGGCCAGTTGAATCGTTCGGTTGGTCAGTAGATTTCCTCGGCCAGTTTGCATTTGCCTAACCGCATACTCCAGTGCCAGGTTAAACAATGTTGGGGCCAGCCCATCTCCCTGCTTTAGTCCCTGCGAAATGTTGAAAAGTCTGTCCGGTGGTTTTGTATTCGTACACATGCCTGAGTTTCATCTAAATTGAATCGGTGAGTTCGAAAACCGTACATGTCCAAAATCTGCGTTCCGATAAAATCAATAAAAACCTTTTAACCAGGGCCGGCGATAACGGGCCTGTAAGGGATGCACTGCAGGCGGGCGCCCCTGTTTAGGGGGCGCCAAAATGAGCTTTTTTCTGCTGATGCTATACAAAATACTAATTTAAGAGAAACCGAAGGGCGCCTATGCCAGTTTTGCAGGGGGGCGCCTTATACCCTAGCGCCGGTACTGCTTTTAACACTGAAACTACTCAACATAGACTATCGGCATGCATAGAAAAGTTTTAGGTCTCTTACTTTGCAATGTGTTTTTAAAGGTAGTTTTTCTGAAAATAAAATGGACTACCAATGACAGATCAAAATGGAGGATAGGCTTGTATGGTTTTTTAACTCAACCCTATATACGAAAAGAAATAGGTACACATTTCTTGATTTATTTAACATTTATTCAATACATAATATCAAAACTGTTATCTCAATCACTTAATCATTGTTTTCAATTCAAAACCATCTACATACTCCCACGTTTTAACATATCACGGCTTTGAACTGTCATACGGGAACTCTCTATAGTCTGACACAGCAAATGTTTCTTTGTTGGAACTATAGTACCTCGAGAGCTACACGTTTTTTTTTATAGTAATCAGGCCACCAGTTCTTAAAATCAGTACTATCATTGTATCGGATTTGCTTCACAGTAATTGGTTGCTTTGTTCTGGAAGCTCGTATTCTTCTGAAGTATAAATTCGATCATGTTTTCTGAAATTCCGTTTTGCACAACCAAAATCGGTCACAAGGCAAGAACGAATGGCCTCTTATTGGAAAATAATGATATACTATTAGGTCTGGATCCCGCGTATGAAAAAAAAGTTGATTAATAGCAAGCTGAAAATTTGTTAATAGCTTAAGGGAGTCTAGTCGGACAAACTTTGATATATGGGAACACTGGAACAGGGGAAGTTTTAATTGTGGAACAGGTTAAAAATTTGGAACGGTCAGACCACGAAAACGGCACATGTATTTTGTCCGACACAACAGACTTAAACTCTCCGAACACAGATTAAACTCTCATGCAAAAATCAGACTGCTATTTATCACCAAATGGGAGTTTTAATGAGTGGAACATGTAGAATATGTCAAATGGCAGGAATTATGACGGGTGATAAATAGCAGTCTGATTTTTGGATGAGAGTTTATTCTCTGTTCAGAGAGTTTAAGTCTGTTCTGTCGGACAAAATAAATGTGCCGTTTTCGTGGTCTGACCGTTCCAAATTTTTAACCTGTTCCACAATTGAAACTACCCCTGTTCCAGTGTTCCCATATATCAAAGTTTATCCGACTAGACACCCTTAAGCTATTGACAAATTTTCAGCTTGCTATTAAGTAATCAATTTTTTTTCATACGCGGGATCCATACCTATACAGGATGTCCAGAAACTCTACCGACAAACGAAGACAGGAGATTCCTTAGATAACTTTAAGACAATTTAACCCAATTCACCTAGTCCGAAAATGCTTCTTAAGGGAGCTAGAGCTCTTTGAAGATGGCATCATGAAATTAGTTTTTCTTAAATACCTCTAAAACGCTTCTATTTAGAAAAACGAAAATTGGTATGCATATTTACTTTTCAGAGATGAATCGATTACATCCATTGCAAATTTCTAGTACCGGTCATAGGCGTCCGTTTTGGGTAGAGCAACAGGTATTTTATCGCATAACTTTTTTTTCCTTAACTTTTATGCATTTCTGACACCGGATTATTAAATTGTGAGGTATTCTAGTTCTAAAAGGTACTCTTGCTTTAAGTCGATAGGACACACCGTTTTCTAGAAAAATCGATTTGAAAGTTTTTCGTTCTTGGAATTTGAAACAAAATTGAAAGACCTTTTCAACAAAAAACGAAGTATTTTACCAACATAAAGTAAGAGTAACTTTTAGTACTCGAATACCTCATAATTTAATAATCTAGTGTCAAAAATGCTCAAAAATGCAAGACAAGAAAGGTATGATATAAAGTAACTGTTGACCTACCCAAAATGGACGCCTATGACCAGTACTAGAAATTCGCAATTAATGAAATCGATTTATCTATGGAATATAAATAAATGTACCAGTTTTCGTCTTTCTAAACAGTTTTTTTGAAATTTTTTTTTAATTCATAAAGCGAAAAATTTTCAAATCGAATTTTCTAGAAAACGGTGTGTCCTACGGATTTAAAACAAGAGTACCTTTTAGTACTAGAATACTTCACAATTTAATAATCCAGTATCAGAAATACATACCCTACCTAAAACGGACGCCTATGATCGGCACTAGAAATTTGAAATAGATGGATTAGATTTATATCTTGAAGATAAATACGCGTACCAATTTTTGTTTTTTTAAATAGAAGCATTCTGGAGGTATTTAAGAAAAACTAATTACAAGACGCCATCTTCAAAGAGCTCTAGCTCCCGTAGGAAGCATTTTCGGACTAAGTGAATTGGGTTAAATTATCTTAAAATTATCTGAAGAATCTCCTGTCTTTGTTTGTCGGTAGAGTTTCTGGACACCCTGTATATGACCACTATTTTATTGTTGTGGTGAAAACCCGTACAAGTACAAGTTCCGGACATGTACAGTTTTTCTCCTCACGAACGACTACAATCAGCTGTTCTACGTTAACGGCTAAGTTTGTAGTACGGTGTTTAGGCCCAATCGAGGAAGGTACAAATTTTAAACAAAAGGGCTATTTTACTTTAAAATGTCAAAGTTTGGAATTGTACGGTTTTCGAACTCACCGATTCAATTATAAACATCGTTTCTGTTTATCTTTTAAAACTTCTTTTAAGCTAAGGTTTTGTTAAAACTAATATCCGTTCAATTATTACCGCAGTGCTACAATACAAACATAACGAAACGTAACGATATCTGCTATTTTATTATTGTTTTTAAGTAGGTACTTTTACCCTCGTATCATAATAACCAAGGTGTAGTATTTATTGCAAATAATATTATGTTTTTGCGGAGTGGATAGTGGATTAAATTGCTACTATTAGGAATGAATTATGAGTCCGCCGGTCGGCAGAGCAGACGAGGTGAACGGTATTGTCTGGCTTTACCTAATTGGATGAGTTAGTAATACTCCTACGATTGCAGTCAATCAGGTTGTAATGAAGTGGGTGGGTCCACGCGAGTATCCTTGTGGTATACATTACATGATTTTCAGGTTGGTTTATGATTCATTAGGTGCTTATTATATTTAAATACTTCATTTAGTAGGTAAGGGGTCATTTATGTGCAGGAAGATTCTCTCATGTAATTACTTTCCCACAGTTTATTTTCCACAAATTTTCTTTTTCTGGCGTCTAGTTTTTCTTTCGTGTAAGTACACATTGTAAACATTTAGTGGAATTCTTAATTGTTACATGTTTGATCTTAATGTTAATTTCTCTTAATTGTCACATCAAGCTTACATTGATTGATGAAATCCCGAATAGTTTTTTGCAATACAATATCGGAAACTCCTTTGTTTTTTAATTGCTAATCAAGTGGGCGCGACAATGTAGTATAAGTGAGGACGTTTGAGTTTGCATAAATTCATTATCTCGAGAATGGGCAAATTTGAAGAGAAATCCTAAGACAGGTCGATTTTTATTCTTAAATTAGGACTTTTTGGCATATATATAATACTAGTGACGTCATCTATCTGGGCGTGATGACGTAATCGATGATTTTTTTTAAATGAGAGTAGGGGTCGTGTGATAGCTCATTTGAAAGGCTATTTAATTCTCTATTCAGTAATATTCTTTATGTGGGCTGCCCCCACATAAAGAATGGACATATGGTGAGTGAAAACATAACCATTTCTAGAGGGGTTAGACAGGGCTGTATTCTTTCGCCACTGCTTTTCAACGTGTACACGGAACAAATATTTCTAGAGGCACTAGAAGAGTACAATGAGTGCATCAAGATTAATGGCGTACCAATAAGTAATTTTCGATATGCAGATGATACTGTTATACTAGCCGATAACATCGAAGATTTACAGATGATGCTAAATAGAGTAAATACAACTGGCAACCAATTTGGACTGAAGATCAATAGAAAGAAAACTAAATTTATGGTGATCAGTAAAAAGAACATTCAACATATCGACCTGAATATTGAAGCCGAACGTATTGAAAGAGTACACCGATTTAAATATCTGGGATATACAGTAAATGATAAGTGGGACCCAGACGTAGAGATTAGGATCCGAATTGAAATAGCAAGATCCAAATTCATAAAAATGAGAAAGCTCTTAAGCAACCGCAACCTAAGCGTTAACCTCCGATGGCGCGCCACAAAATGCTATGTACTCTCTACGCTACTTTACGGAGTAGAAGGGTGGACGTTAACAGCAGCAACTATAAAGAAGTTAGCGGCTCTAGAAATGTGGCTGTATCGACGCATACTGAGAATTCCTTGGACAGACAGAGTGACCAACACAGAGGTATTGAGACGAATGGGTAAAGAGTTGGAATTGTTAACAACTGTTAAAAGGAGGAAAGCGTCATACCTGGGCCATGTGTTCCGTAATGATAAGTACAGTCTGCTACAGCTTATCGTCGAAGGCAAGATTGAAGGTAGAAGAGGTTTGGGCAGGAAGAAGAAATCCTGGCTGAGAAACTTGAGAGAATGGTTTCAAATACCAGAAGCTGCGAACATAATACATGCGGCACAAAACAGAGAAACCTATCGTTTGATGGTCGCCAACCTTCGGTAGAAGACGGCACATAAAGAAGAAGATTCAGTAATATAAACATGAACATAATTATTTATACAGGGTGTACAAAAAAATGTTTTCTTATTTTTGTTTAAATTAATTTAATAAAAAAAATGTACACCCTGTATAAATAATTTTATTAATGTTTATATTACTGAATAGAGAAGTAAATAACCTTTCAAATGAGCTATCACACAACCCCCTACTCTCATTTAAAAAAATTATCGATTACGTCATCACGCCCAGATGGATGACGTCACTAGTATTATATATATGCCAAAAAGTAATAATTTAAGAATAAAAATCGACCTGTCTGAGGATTTCTCTTCAAATTTGCCCATTCTCGAGATAATCAATTTATGCAAACTCAAACGTCCTCACTTATACTACAGTGTCGCTCCCGCTTGATTAGCAATTTAAAAACAAAGGGGTTTTCGATATTGTATTGCAAAAAACTCTTTGGGATTTCATCAATCAATGTTTAAAAAATATCTACCTACCTTGGCAACATAGAAATTTTTAGTTAAATGTCCGATTTAGGGTTAAAAATGGCCGATTTCGCAATTTTCAAAATTTTTAATCGCTTATATAACAAAAACTATTAACCTAAGAGAAAAATCACTAAAGACCTGTTCTGTTTGGAATGATTCACAAAAAACGTAAAAAAACTTTGTTCGATGCAAAAAAAATAATTTTAGGAAAAACCCCTAATCTTTCCCCTCGCCTGGCAAGGTCTTATGCTGTTCAGAATCGCCTGTCATTGTACACATTTCTTCTAAATGACTTACTCAAACACATACTTAAATTTAAACCTTACAGGAGAAAGTTTATTTTTCTCCTAAACTATGCACTTTTCGATTCACCTGGTAGATACACGTGCACCGCTGAGGCCTGCCAGGTCATGGTTTTTAGCCTTGGTGTGCTATGAATTATCACTACACAAATTTCTAGCCTTACAGGAAGACCGTTAGTCTGAGGGTTCACTAGCTCTTAGACCAGGAGTGGTTAACTACGATGTTATTGAACGTTAGCATCTTCTTATATTAGGCCGATTGGCCTGTTTTTAATCGATTATGAGCTTATATTCGTAACTGTGATGTCGACTCTCAGCTAGTGTTCTATATCCATTCCATAATTCACAGTCGTGTTCTGTTCCTTTGGTAAAACGTATCCAATATTCCCTTTTTTATTACTTATCTTAGATTAGCATTGATATAATTTCTTCTATATTGTTGGTAGTTGATTGGTGGTTCCAGTTCTCGTATGCTAGATCTCTTATTTCGGTGTTAAACCAGGACTTTGACATTTTTGTTGCATTAGTTAATTTTCCTGATTCCTATGCTTCCTTTTGCGGCTTTTCTATTTTTGCCCACATCTCATTTACTTTTTCACCTTCTGTTACTGGGTTTATCTCAAATCTTTGTTCTAGACATTTTTTAAACATCCATTTTGTGGACTGGTCTTCTAGAATAGGTACATACAATATAAAAAAACAAAATAATACCTTGGGAAATTTGTAGGTGTATGACTGTTTGCTGCCCAAATTAGAATAGTAAAGGCATATTAGGCGCAGAAATAATGATCACCAAATAAAAAATATCGCTGATTTTCACGTGATGAAAGCAACACCAATCTGGTAGAAGACAATTAGACTCGACATAAGACTCATGTGAGAAGAGAGGATGGGAGTAAATTCTGCATGTGGTTATACCATATTACCTAATCACGTTGAAGAATAATACAAAAGATTATTGAGGTACATTGACAAAAGTGGTAAATGAAATGACAGTATAGCAAGAGAAATCGAAAAAGATGTAGAAGAGATCTTTATATTTTATTTTCCTTATATTTTTATTTTTTGTCTTATGGTGTCTACATTAATCATACATTAAGTTCAATTTTATAAAATTACAGAATTAATTTTATAAATCAAGACAGCGGTTAAGAAATTACAACTCCATATAAAATATTTAGCGCGATACCATCTAATTAATACTAAGTGTGTTTCCTTCGATTGCATTTAATTAAGGAATTGAAAACGTAAACTAGGAGAGATAAATACTAATTAGTATGCTAGTTGGCCGATAAATACCAAACTAATTCCATTCTTACTGACAGGAAGATAGAAACAAGCTTCGATGATGTTTTATGTGTATGCAGTTTATTGAAAATCGATTTGAATATAATGCTTTATGTGCTTTATTTAAAATTACTTCGTAAATGTAATTTTATTACAACTACATACAATACTCTATCGTTGGAGTTAAACGATGTTTTGATCTTTTTTGTATTAAAAATGTATGTCCTCTTTAAGGGAAATAGTTTTTTTCCTGAAATTACTATTCAAATATTGTAAATGAACACTGGAAAACAATAAAAGTTGACAATGTTTTCATTATACAGTGATCACGTAAAGGTTGGAATAAATTCATTTTCTTGAGAATGGACGATTTTGTAAAAAAATCCCGAAATAGGTCAATTTTGATTTATAAATTACGACTTTTTGGCATATATATAATACTAGTGACGTCACCCGTTTGGGCGTGATGACGTCATCGATGATTTTTTTTAAATAAGAATAGGGGTTGTGTGATAGTTAATTTCAATTTAATTCTCTATTCAGTAATATAAACATTAACATAACTAATTATACAGGGTCTCGAAAAAAATTTTTTTCGAATTAAATTTATTGACATAAAAAGAAGAATATTCGTCGCCTCAAAGCAACAGTAGAATATGTAAAATAATGTAGTTTCGAGAAAAACGCAATTGAAAATTTTACAAAACTTGAGTAATTAATAACTTTTTTATATTTGAATGGATTTACATGGAATTTTGTTTGAGTACCTAACTTTACATGCGTCACATAACAATTTATATTAATTCATAAAAAAGTGAAAAATAATTTAAAAAAAAGTTAGTTGTCCTACTGTTGCCCTCAAAGATAATCTGTTTTTTAACGATATCCGTAAATTTCTGTTATATAAACTTATATTGCACTAAAGTTTTGTTTAAAATTTTGCACATTTCAATACAAAAAACAAAACATTTTTGTTGATCAAACATGTTATTACATAAATTATAACATGAACATACTTGTTTTCCAAAAAATTAAAAATTTGACTAGATAATAAACAAAATAAAATGAAGAAATCATCACAATCAGCTTTGGTAATAGCGGATGCTGAATAGCCGCAACTATTTTCTCCACTCGAACGCTCACTGTCCACGCTACGCTCAAAAGCCACCTCCTGACCGCTCACGAGGGACGCAGGTTCGCCTGTCGTTGTACAATGGTTTCTAGGGAGACTGGTCGAGAGCAAAGCACGGACAGTACACGTAAATGTCTATGGAACCAACAACAATCCATCAAAACTTTCTTCTCTGTTGACTTTTAGCCTTCTGGACACCACCGTCCGGCATAACCAAGGAAAAACACCAGGATACGACACTTGCCCCAGTGTGTTTTTCGGACTGTTTGCTTTTACTGCTACACAATACATTCACGTCAAACCCTGAAGAGGACAAAATCCTAAACGGGGACGCACATTGAACGCATTTCTTCTTAGCAATTATCTAGACAAGCAAATCAAACAATGTTGGACTGGCGGATGCTGAAAGTTGTGAAAGTAAAAACTTATTGCATTTTCTTAAATCAACCCGAAATTACTAAAGGGGAATTTATCATGAATTTAACTTACCTTTTTCCTGTGCTTGATAAATTCCAGATAACCACTCAGAATCAGTATTATTTTTGTTCGCTAAATACACTATAAATACTGACTTCTTCTAGATACCCATAATTTTTACAATTTAAATTGGTTGAATTATTCATTTTTACTCTTTACATACACCTTTTAACATCAATGTAATAGAACTATAGTTTAAGATTACTGAAGATAAAATTGTGACCGTAAGCTGGATAATATAAACAAAGACATAATCGCAACTCAGCAATAACTACATGGCAACACTAGGATATGTGCGTAAGATAACTCAGTGTTGCATTAATATTGATGACCAAAATGGGTAAACGACAAAATATAATGGTGTGATATGTATGTTGTCTTAGTGTTGCATTATAGAATTTGGGCTAAAAGGAATTAAGTTACACAAGGATATGTAATATTATGAAAAAAGTATTTCACTTTTTATTTATTTTAGTGTTACACTCAACAGAAGGGTTTATTTCGAATCATTTGACATGGATATCACAAAGGCCATTTCTTTACATATCCTACTGTTGCTTTGAGGCGATGTGTAATTTATTTAATTCAAAATACATTTTATTACTCTCAGAAAACAGAAAAAAATGTTTTTTTGAAAAAAAATCATTTTTTTCGCTTAAATTAAATGCTTAAATTGTCAAGAGGCAGGTGGGTGGCTGTTTTAATATTGAATTTGCAAAAAAACAATATTTATTTGTCAAATAAACATTTTTTCCTGTTTTCTGATAGCAGTAAAATGTATTTCGAATTAAATAAATTACACAGGTTCTTCTTTTTATGTCAATAAGTTTAATTAAAAAAAAATTGTTTTGGACACCCTGTATAAATATTTATGTTAATGTTTATATTACTAAATAGAGAATTGAATTACTTTTCAAATGAGCCATGACACGACCCCTATTCTCATTTAAAAAAATCATCGATGACGTCATCACGCCCAAATGGGTGACGTCACTAGTATGATATATATGCCAAAAAGTCGTAATTTAAAAAAATAACAATCGACCTGTTTCGGGATTTTTTTCCAAAATTGTCCATTCTGGAGAAAATGAATTTATTCCAACCTTTACGTGCTCACTGTATATCACCTGAAGAAAAATTCTCTTCATAATACCATACATCTTTACATAAGAAAGTGAAATAGATCTCTTACAAAATCGAGGGATCCTGAACACTTTAGATGGTATATAACCTGTTCACCACTACGATGCATACATTTTGACTTAAAAAAGTGGATATGGCTGCTAGTGTCTTTAGAATCAAGCACACCTTTTTTTAATGAAAGAGGTCTGCAACAGTGAATTTATGCAGCTTAATAATGAGTGGTGATAATTCTTGTGTTATCTAAAAATATGTGAAAAACTAGGTATGGATTTCTTCAGTGACTGCATATCATTTAAGTCTAAAATATATAAATAACAAAAATTATACTATTATCAATTATGAGGGTCTTCTTGCAAACCACGAAAATTTCCTTTAATTGTCCATTGTTCCTTTGTATTAATATTTATCATCTTTTAGCTGAAACAATGGCTTTTATATTTTATATATTTCTAGATGTCATTTACGAAGACTAGTAACAAAAAGCTCTGCAAATGAGTTCATCAAATCTTCTTCTTTGAAACGAAAAAAAGGCGATGGACTACCCCAGCTAATGTTACGGGTTAAAAGTCGCTAAGCAACTAGAAACGATTCTTATAAATAAGATTGTCATAATTTTTGCTTTATTGTCACAAGTACTGGCCTAAACAATTATAAAAATCAGGCTTCTATATTGTCTTGAACATTAGCGGCTATCAAGCCATTTTTAAGTCCGAAATCATATAGAAAATCAGGCATGAAGTAGGCTTTAGGTATACATTGCTACCTGTCTAGTAAGGGTCATCTCTTTGTCTTTACCTGTCTAGTGTCATATCTTGCTCACTTTTGATTTACACTTCATGAGGACAAGTTAGTATTGTCCTATGAAACTCCTTGAGGATATTTAATCAGAAGTAATCCAGATAACTAATTAAGAAATATTCAATTTGATGAAGTTGACGATTGTCTTGCTCAGCAAGGATTTAAAATATCTGGATATTTAGGTCCCCAAGACCTTTCTTTTTGGCCATACGCTATCTTTAAGGCCAGCAATTTTTCTTTCTCTCCAATTCATTTTGATGTTGTGAGTTTTTTTTGAAACACCCTTGTCCAGGGTCGATATATTATATAACCTGTATAACTGTGAAGTATCCAAGTATGTAAATGCCGTACGACATCGTCCACGTGTATAACATCGACAAAAGAAAACATAAGGTAGGATTAAACCAATACTTCTCTTAAAAGAACGTTGTTTTGCCTGTCTAAGCCACCACACCATACAGCAGTCTGACAAATATCTCGGTTTTGTATTTTTTTCTTGTAAATAGTACCTAAATATAATATTACGTACTTTTAAGAATTATAATATGGGTGTACGCTGAAAAGAATATTCTTAGAGGCAAATATAAACTTTAGTTGAGCTTTTTACCTTTTCCTTTTGGGTTTTTTTTATATTTTCAATTAAGATTAATATGAATTATTTTAGTTTTGGTTAATAAGAATAAATAGTTTGTGAATTCTCCGATTTTTTTGATTTTTTGATTTCTTATTATTATTTTTTTGTTTGGTAGAAAATAAAACTAGTTATTTACCTTCGCATACCTTCAATAAAAACCGGTAACATCGGCGAAGAGTAACACTAATTGAGATAATATTCGAAAATATTACCTCAATCATCCAAGATAGCCATCGCTACACCCTTAGCTTAGCTCAATCTCTCAAGGTATGTGTTCGTCTTGTCCTAATCTTAGATATGAACTATGAAAATTTAGAATGGAAGCAAACAAAACAGTATTTTTAACTAACCATGTTTATTGTTCGATAAAGATATAATAAAAATATGACTTAGGGCCGGTTGTTCGAACGCTAATCAACAATGATCACTATCAAATATTTAATTACTGTCACAACTGTCAATGTCAACTTTGGTTGGGTTGCTGAAAACATAATTGATTATAATTATGAGATTAGTTAATCAATTCACATAACAATTATTAACATATTTGATTAACTAATTTCATAATTTTAATCAATAATTATGTTTTCAGCAACCCAATCAAAGTTGACATTGACAGTTGCGACAGTAATTAAATATTTGATAATGATCATTTTTGATTAGCGTTCGAACAACCGGCCCTAAGTAAATGCATTAACAAATATATTCAAATTCTTGCCAAGAACTAAAATTTGGATTATACTTATGGCTTTTGTATCTGGTTCGATGGTAACTTCTTGATGTTGAATGGTACTGCTGTCGACTTGTTGTAGACCTGGGCAGATGTTGTGGCCCTAGGTCCCTGCAGCTACGGTCTTGGTGGTGTTGTACTTAGATGTTGGGTGCTGCTGTCTGTCTAAAGATGCATCTTTGTTCTTGTCAGCCTTAGTTCCATCACCGGTGATAGGCTTGAAGCTCCCGAAGGGAGGACTGTGATCTTTATTCCCAAAAACTATAAGATAAAGACACATATCAATCATCAAGAAGAAAAACCAAAAACGAGCCTTTGCCAAACAATTGTAAAAAGTAATTATTGGCAAAGGAATAATTAAATGAAATTAAGATTGAATATTACTAGATAAAATTTGATTACTAAACGTGCATATATGTAGATTAAAAAGATATATTTAAAACTAAAATATCAGAAACCATGCTTTTAGATGGGAGGTTAGGTTAGATATAAAAAATATTAGAAAAACTGCTAGATGTAGAAATGTAATTGAAATATGATAATATGTATTCTGTATACTTGTACTGTATGTTTGAGATGTGGATCTATCGACGAATCCTTAAAGCTCCCTGGACCGCAAGAATAACAAATCAAGAAATCCTGAGAAGAATTGGTACAGAACGACAACTGCTATGCACAATTCTTCTTCTTCTTAAGGTGCCGAGACCGCTTGTCGATCGTTGGCTCTCATGTTGCCCAGCATATTAACAATCATTGTCTTATGTACAGCCGCACGAAATAGTTCAGTGCTAGTTTTCCCAAACCATTGGCGTATACGGCGGTAGACCCACATTTCAAATGCTTCTAGGTTTTTTAAAAGCGATTCTGTTAGTGTCCATGCTTCAACCCCGTAAAGTAGTAATGGGAATATATAACATCGGACCATTCTTATGCGAAGTTCCAAATTTAGATCATGACTGCACAGGATTTTCTTAAATTTCATAAAACTTGTTCTTGCTTTGGCAATTCTACTTTTTATTTCTGTACTAGGGTTCCAGCTTTCATTAATATGAGTACCCAGATATACAAGATTACTAACTCGTTCAATTGAGTCACTACCGATTGTTACGTTATAGTTATTATTATTTACGGCTGCCTGTTTACTAATAACCATAAACTTTGTTTTTCTTGCGTTGAGTTTGAGTCCATATATCGCGCAGAATGCCACCATTCGGTTCAATAACGCTTGAAGATGTTCAATTGATCCAGTCAGCAACAAGGTGTCATCTGCGTATCTGATATTGTTCATAAGCATACCATTAATGAGTATTCCCTCTTTTGCGTTTTCCAACACTTAATTTAAGATTGTTTCAGCGTAAAGATTAAACAACATTTGTGACAATATACAGCCTTGTCGAACTCCGCGCTTGATTTTTACTTCTTCAGAGCACTGATTCGCAACCCTAATACATGCAGCCTGGCCCCAATACAAATTTGCGATTATTCTTATGTCCCTACCGTCCAGACCGGTAGTTTTGAGAATATGTAGCATTTTTTCATGGCGAACTTTATCAAAGGCCTTTTCAAAATCAATCGCGCACATGAAAACGTCATGATTTACATCTCTGCATCTTTGAATTAAAACTTGGGTTGCGAATAGTGCATCACGCGTTCCAAGGCCACAGCGAAAACCGAATTGAGTACTTGAGATTCTTTCCTCAATTTTTCTATATTATGTTCTTTGATGAATTATTATTCTGAGAAATGTTTTCAATACATGACTCATTAGGCTGACTGTACGATAGTCGCTGCATTTTGTGGCTCTGTGTTTTTTGGTAGTACAACAAATGAGGATTTAAGCCAATCTTTAGGAATTTTTCCGCTTTCCTAGATTAAGTTGAACAATTTCGTAAGTATCTTAATGCCCTCGGCACCTAAAAGCTTTAGTATTTTTACGTAAATCCCATCTGGTCCGATCGCCTTGCCGTTTTTTGCGTTCTTTATAGCGTATTGCACTTCTTCCTTAGTTATTGGAGGACCGCTTATGTCATTTAGCGTTTCTAGTTCGCTTCTTTCATCATCGAATGCACAATTAAACAGAGAAAAACGGCATACCTGGGGCACCTAATTAGAAATGAAAGACACCAGTTTCTGCAAACCTTAATTGAAGGAAAGATCGAAGAAAGAAGGGGAGTAGGCAGGAAGAAAATGTCATGGCTCCGTAATGTCAAACAATGGACAGGACTAAAAAACAGGAGACCTAATACATACTGCAAGGGATAGAGAAAAATGGTCAAACGTGATCGCGGACATCCATTAGTGGATTGCATAAGAAGAAGAAGAAGAATATGTATTCTTACCCCAAGAGAATATTAAGTCTGGAAATAGATGGGGCCTTATGGGCTCATCTCTTTAAATAGATTAATTTTCCCTTCCATTTTCATTTTGTGTCAGCGGGTAGGGATGAAGTGTCACTTTCATGACAGTGCGACGTAGGCAGTGGCAGGCATGTTCCGTATTAAGACAGATACTTACAAAGTAAGAATATACGGGGTACGTTCAGTATGATAATTTAGATTTTAGATGAAAAAAGATATAGCAAATAGAAGATAATAAAAGAGGATAATAACAGAGGGCGCCAACGAGTTTTTAACGAAGAAAACAGGTAAAACAGATAGAAGAAAATTATTACTAATGAAATATTAAAGAAAATAAAGTAAAACTAATTATTTAAAAATAAAATAACAAAGATGTGAAGTTTGTAACGTTACATCTTCTTTTTGTGTAGACATGTCTCTGTCTTTTTTTACTCTTGTGTTTGTTACCCGGTTCTTAATGTTCTCCACCTTGCATCTCCGTCATATATCTGTACTTCTAGCTCTGTCATATAGTGTCTTACCATCTATATTTCGAAGGGTTGTCATCTCTGCGGTTTATAGCATTATTTTTGTCCTATCTCTGTCAGGTCGTGTTTCTGCCTCGGATGACATTATTGGTTTGATGACTGTTTTGTAAATTGGCCTTTCATTTCTTTCCAGATATTTTTATTTCTCCATATTGTTTCATTCAGGAAACCTGCGGCTCGGTTTGCTCTATTCACTAGTTCTTACAATTCTGTTTCGAGCTTTCCGTAGCTATTTAAACTTCATCATTTTTTTATTATCTATTTAACCCCTAACTTTCATTTACATCTTAATATGCAGAGCAGAAAGTACATGGATAAACAAGGTTTCAGAATGGAGCCCAAGAGGAACAAGAAAGAGAAGACGACCAAGAATGAAGTCGACGAAGCCATGTCAAAGAAAGGATTGGATGATCGAAAAAAATGGAATAAAATGGAAAAATGGAAGAGAACAATAAGTGAATACTGTCCTTAGTTTGATCCTATCAAATGCCTTCTTACGGTCCACGAAACGTAAATAGGCCGGTTTGTTGTGTTCTAATGATTTGTCTTGAAGTTGTCTGATTTACCTGCCTTTATTAATAACAAAAATACCTGGTTTATACTAATCAGCTCTTTTAATAGCTATAATGACAATAATACCTCACCTAAGCCAGATTAAACCAATAATTTAGATTAAACGTGTGAACGAAGCACACAGGATTCAGACAATTTAACTCAAAACGACCGTAAAGTGCAAAATTCCCATTAGAAATTAGTGTTACATAACACTTCTCTAGTAGCAAATTATCACCATGCTGGTGGAGGTGAGTATGAGCGAAGGAACGTGTCCTAACATATGCATTTTCCTTGTTTCTGCATTACAATCGCCCTTATAGCAGCATTTTAGTCGGTATAAATGTTATCCTCGGGCTATGTGACGATTACATGTGGAAACTATATTATTATTCACAGAAACGAATTAGATTAAAGCACTAAAATTTTGTAGTTCCAGTGGCGGGATAATCTGGATTATGTTGTAAATGGGTTACTTACTGTTTAGGAAAATAGTTCTTAAGCTGTAAAGGCGTTATTAACTTGTTGTTTTTTCAGAATATCAGTATAGCTATAGATGGATTAGCAATAAGACAGATTACAAACAAGTGTAGGAGATAAAAAAGCACATTTGAATCGTTTAGTGTGGTCTAGCAAGAAAAGAATCGACAATATAATACAGTACAACCTGCCATATACGGATCAATGTGGCGACAGACCGATCCGGATATGAAAAAATCCGGATATCAAGACCACTTTTTTTATAGTATCTGAAACGTTTTCTCGTTCATACATTCCAGTAATCAACGCTGTCAATAACTTTCGTTGATAGACACGTTTTTGTAGATTCTGTGTATAATAGTCTAAGAGCTGGGAGCGGATTTTGTGCGTGATAAGTAATATGGAAAAACTATACGGGGATATGTTGAATTAGTTGTGTACATGACTTTCACCAACGGACGGAAACCAGAGTTGGGGCCGAGTGTAGTTATAAGGGGTCAAAGTCGCGGATTTTATTATTTTTTTATGACGCTCATGATCGAGATAGTGCACCAAAATTTGGGAATAAGTAGGTCATGACGTACCTAAGTAAAATCTCTAGGGGCTCAACGCTGCGTGGCCGACAAAGGGGTGGGGCTAAGGGTGAATATAAAAAATATAACGGGTTTTTTGCGACGTTCGTGATTGAGATAGTGCACCAAAATTTGGGTATAAGTAGACCATGACATAAATAATTAAAATCCCCAGAGCCGGAGACCAGAGTGGGGAAGGAAGGTAGTTATAAGGGGTCAAAGTTCCGTTTTTTATTATTTTTTTGTGACGCTCATGATCGAGATAACGCGCCAAAATTTGGGAATAAGTAGGTCATGACGTAACTAAGTAAAATCTCCAGGAGTGGAACGCTGCTAGGTCGACAAAGGGGTGGGGCAGGGGTGAATATAAAAAAATGTAAGGGGTTTTTTGCGACGTTCGTGATTGAGATAGTGCACAAAAAATTTGGAAATAAGTAGACCATGACATAACTAAGTAATATCCCCAGAGACGGAAACCAGAGTGGCGGACGAGGGTAGTTATAAGGGGTAAAAGTCGCGGTTTTTATTTTTTTTTTTGTGGCGCTCATGATGGAGATAATGCACCAAAATTTGGGAGTAAGTAGGTTATGTAACTAAGTAAAATCTTCAGCGGCGGAACGCTGCTTGGGGTACAAAGGGGTGGTAGGCACGGGTGAGTATAAAAATATATGGGGTTTTTTTTGCCGTTCGTGATCGAGATTGTGCACCAAAATTTGGGAATAAGTAGATCATGACATTATGAAGTAAAATCTCCAGGGGCGGAACGCTGCGTGGGAGACAAATGTTGTGCCGGGTCACAAAAAAAATAATACACACTGTGACTTTGACCCGTTAAAACTACCCTCATCCCCAACTCTGGTTTCCGGCTCTGGTGATTTTACTTAGCTAAGTCATGGTCTACTTATTCACAAATTTTGGTGCACTATCTCAATCTAGCACGTCGCAAAAAACCCCTTATCCCCCACCCCTTTATCGGCCACGCAGCGTTCCACCCCTGGAGATTGTACTTAGTTACCTCATGACCTACTTATTCCCAAATTTTGGTGCACTATCTCGATCATGAGCGTCACAAAAAAAATAATAAAAACGGCGATTTTGACCCCTTATAACTACCCTCATGCCCCACTCTGGTTTCCGGCTCTGAGGATTTTACTTAGTTATGTCATGGTCTACTTATTTCCAAATTTTGGTGCACTCTGTCAATCACGAACGTCGCAAAAAAACCCCTTATATTTTTTGTATTCACCCCTGCCCCACCCCTTTGTCGGCCACGCAGAGTGCCACCCCTGGAGATTTTACTTAGTTACGTCATGACCTACTTATTCCCAAATTTTGGTGCACTTTCTCGATCATGAGAGTCACAAAAAAAATAATATAAACGGCGACTTTGACCCCTTAAAACTACTCTCATCCCCAACTCTGGTTTCCGGCTCTGGGGATTTTACTTAGTAATGTCATGATCTACTTATTCCCAAATTTTGGTCTACTATCTCAATTACGAACGTCGCAAAAAACCCTTTATATTTTTTATATTCACCCCCACCCCCACCCCTTTGTCGGCCACGCAGCGTTGAGCCCTAGAGATTTTACTTAGGTACGTCATGACCTACTTATTCCCAAATTTTGGTGCACTATCTCGATCATGAGCGTCATAAAAAAATAATAAAATCCGCGACTTTGACCCCTTATAACTACCCTCAGCCCCAACTCTGGTTTCCCGCCGTTGGTGAAAGTCATGTACACAACTAATTCAACATATCCCCGTATAGTTTTTCCATATTACTTATCACGCACAAAATCCGCTTCTATCTCTCCGACTATAATACACTGCGGTGCAAAAAAATCGATCCACTAAAAATTTGGTCATTTTTGATGTTTCAAATTTCCTAAACCTGTTGTCCGATTTAAGTGATTTTTTACCACGTTATAGCCTTATCGATTGACAATGTCGATGTAATAATATTGTTGCTAGACATTTAAACTGTCATTGTATACTGGGTGTAAGAATCAAACTGTGTTTTTTTCTCAAAGTTCGCATCAGCCTGTGGACTATTTTAGCATTTATAAAATACTGAAATTAAATCCCAACTATAGCCTTATGTTTTCTTAACATTTTGTCCTTCGATTCATTCGCTTATGTTGAATAATAAAAAAGTTAGGTACTTTAACAACTGGACATGTTCGTCATCAGTACAGCGTGTTTCTAAATAAGTGCGACAAACTTTACGGGGTAATTTTACATGAGAAAATAATGACAATTTGTTTTATAATCGTTTTATAAGCGCTTCGTTTCCGAGATACGGGATGTTCAATTTCTTTTTTACAAACTGACGATTTATTTATTGCTTTAAAACCAGTTGAGATATGCAGATCAAATTCGGTGTGTTTTAAAACGTAGTTATTGCACATTTTTTGACATACAATTAAGAATTTTATATTCACCATTGGCGTGCGGACGGGTAATATTATCGGTCATAATACCCGTATATGGGTTTGGTTGATATTTACATTATTTTACCTACCAGATGCAACTGACCTACAAACCTACTTTTTTAATCTAGATTTTTGAATTGCGCGTTGTTGCCAGACTTCAATTTGCATATCAAAATGTATTTTCGTTTTTTGGTCAAACGGATCAATTTAGAAAAAAATGTTATAAGACTTTTTTGCTCTACATTGTGCCTTCTACCTAGACCTTTTTTCGCACTATTTTCGGGGACACCCTGTATAGAATTACCTTCACCTTAATTTTTAGGAAATAAAATTGTCAGGCAAAAGTACTATAAGTTTACAAATGAAAAAAAAGTGCAATTATCGAACAATGTTAGCAAATACTTGAAGGATTTTAATTTATAAATGCTCGTTGGAAACGTATTTCCATATATATAGTTTCTCCTCTTTTAGTTAAAGAAAATCATAAAATGTACGTTTTGTTTTCGTTCTTCTTAACCTATAAAATACAACGTATCTTTTACTGTTTTGCAAATTATTTCATAAAAAATTTGACATTATAATAAGAAAAATTGGACATCTTGGATATTAAAGCAACCTATATAACGCACAGCTGAATGTGGCTGTATTTTTATGTTTGTGGGTCACAGTGTTGCCATGCTGTTTTCTATATATTTCTTTCATAATTTCAATCAATGTTAAATGTACCTACAAGAATAATAGAATAATAACGTTTACTTCTCCGTCATTATACTAGGTAAAATGACAAATGAGGTGTCAAATGAAAGCTTATAATCCAAGGATAGTACTAAATGTGAGAAATTAGACCTAAATTGTCTGTCCCTCAAAAAATAAGCGTTATATTGGGGATTTCTAATGTTGACATTAAAAGTTGCACTATTTTTTTTTCTATAAAACATTTTGATCTAAAACTTACCAGAAAACTTCTTTGTACTCTTTACTTTAAACGTGATTGAGAAGCTAAATTTTAAACTTCGTCACACAACTTTTGCGATTAAACTTTGGAATGCACAAATCTGCACCTTTTTCTTTGAAATATTCATAACCTTTATCATGATAAGAATAAAAACTTGAGGCAGATACCTTTGTCTTCAGAAATGTTACAGCTATATAGTGTAAAAATTTCAGAAAAAAATATTAAAATGGAACAGAGTTGTAGCGAGGTAAACGCAAAAAACGTGATTTCTTTTTTTTTTATTTTTAGGTTAAAATTGCGATTTTGACAATGTTCCCCCACATTAAATTCAAAATAAACTTCATTTTCGTTTTCAGCACCCTCGAAAATAATTATAAAGTATGAATAAAATTAGCCATTCATCCCTCTGTGGTCAGTATCTCGAAAACTAAGCGCTTTTTTGAGGGTGTCACGCTCGTGTATAATATCACAAAAATTGGAACGTGATAATATAAAAAAATAGAGGATACGGCAACGATGTCACAAGTGATGGTCGGATCGAACGCCAAAATCTACACAGACATATTAGGGTGCTTTAATATCCAAGATGTCCGAAAAATGAGACCTTGGGCGATAAAATCGGTCCACTTAGCTCGGAGATATAGTTTTTCAAATATATCGTAAAAAGGGCTATTTTTGTCCCTTTCGAAGGGCATATCTCACGCCCAAGGTCACCTAGAGAGCTAAAAAAATAGTTATCCGCTTTGAGCTCGTAGGTAGAGGGGATAATTAAAAGTTCGCGAGCGCCAGTAGTGACAAATCAGTGAACTTTTGTTGGAAATTTGACGTTCTGTTGCATTAAGAGTTGCATATAATTTTTATTAAATGGCTCACGAAAGTTGTTGTTTTAAAGAGTGTCAAAATACTGGTTACAAAAGTAACTATGTAGTGTGTATTCTACAAAGATTTTTTGAAAGAAATATTTGAAATTAAAAATCACACTCAATTTTATCGTCTTTTTCACCCCTGTAACATATTAAAATGAACATTACAGAAGTTTCCAGGGACTTTTTGCCCTCGGTAATAATGTAATTTTTTATTCTGAGTTTAAATTTTTCAAAAATACTTATTTGTTTTCTCATGATTAAAAAAAATTAATGCATTTAAAAAACGTTGGCCTGAAATTTTACGTTTACACTCTTAATTATTTATTTAAGTGTAATCAGTGCATAATTTAATTTTTAAGTAAGTATTATACTATAATTATATTAAATTATTATACTTTTTTGCAGAATAAATTTTTTCTAATATTAGCTGTCAACATAACTTAAAAACGATAAGCAAAATCTTAAAAATAATCATAATGCATTATAAAATCTGTACTCTGATATAATTATCGATTACAATCTAATTACTTCCTGACGTTGTAAATTTTACACGATAAGAACTAAATAAAGTTTGAAACAATTATTTACTTTCCTGCTTTTTCTCTTTAAACTTCCAACCGAACTCGTACTAGTAATCCGCTAGGTGGCGATACCAGCAAAGCTCACAGAGGATAGGTAATACTTTTCTCATTAAATTTCCAACCGAAGTGATACTAGTAATCCGCTAGGTGGCGATACCAGCGAAGCTCATAGCGAATAGGTTAATTTTTTAAGGTACAGTAATGTACTAAAATTTGGTAAAAATCAGCGGACCCACCCCCCACCACAAAAGTGGTCGAAAATTAAAAATATTGCTCATACAGTGGAACCCCGATAAGTCGGCCCCCGATAACCCGGAAGTCCGGCTAACCCGGACCGATTTTCATCAGATAAACATTTTGATTTTCAATATTTTGTATCTTTCAATTTAATTGTGGCTTATTTCCCATCAAAATAATTAATTATCAGACAAACCTTTCAACAATAAAAATGTATGTAATATAATATTTGAGAGATAATGTGTATGTGTGTAATTTGAACTATACGATATTAAAAATGACTCATAACACACGCCACAGAAACAACAGCCACCTGTCTGTAGTACCTATTCCTTTTTATTTCAAACTGTCTTAGCATTGTTTAGGAAAGACTATTTAAAAAATTCTTTTATAAACAATGGTCTTTAGTTTTCACTGTTCTTAAATAACATTACATCGTTCCATCGTTGTGACTGTATTGTGTGTCTTGTATTGTTCGCTTCCGTTTGCTTACGTTTGTGTTTGGTGTTTTTTTAGTAATTTTAATGAGTGGGTACTGTGCATATTTATATTTCATGTTATTTCAATTCTAACAGAGTTTATCTGTAAGTATACCGTATTTTATTAATTTTTACCATATTCTCCGGCTATCTCGGATTTTCGATAACCCGGATCGGCCGCGGTCCCGATTAATCCGAGTTATCGAGGTTCCACTGTATATATAATTGATTGTAATTAAGAAAAAAGTAAAAAAGTTCCTTCGATATAACATGCAATAAAAAGCATAAAAGCATGTACGTATTGTTCAATTAAAATAGAGACGCTACTGTTGGGTGTGACTACGGGCTGTGCCGTATGAGAGCTGAAGGAATACATTGATACGTTGGGGTAGGTATGCGGTTTAATTACCAGGTGGATTTGTAATGTATGTAATGCCGGCAGATTGTAGCGGGGAATACTAGATTGCCGGCAGGGATTTGTAGCTGTCAGTAAGAGCTCTATCGCTTCGAGTATGATACATTTTGCATACATATCTAAACGTTCTCGCGAAATTGATGAAAATTGGGAGAATCGCTTCAAGAAAATTGATAGATCTTCCTATAAATGGCATTTACATGATCTATTACACGTAATCCTGATACAGTTAAACAAACTCATAATAGTCTTTGTTTTATTTACTGACTTACGCTACCGATATTAATTAACATATCTTTATAGTTATTTCCATTCATGAAGTTTAAAACAATCATACCAATCCTTTTAAAAAGAAAAGCTTTTAACCAGTGCATTCTCCCAGTCCTCACATACCGAGCAGAAACCTTAAGTCTCACAAAAACATCAGCTGAAAAATTCAGAAGGACATAACGAAAGATGGATTTGTGGAAACTTTAAAGTTTCCACGCATCTTTACTTATGAATTTTAAAATAATTCAGTGATTTAGATGGCATCAAGTGACGAAGTACTACCCCCATATATTTTCGACGTTGTCAATAATCGTGATCTGTTACCGGAAAAATCATAAAAATCAGATTATCTTCGAACTAAGATATGCGAAGCAATTGGGCATTAAAAGCACAATAGTTATGTAAATTCAGTCCAGAAAAGTAATGAGGAAAAGTAATGCGGAAAAGTAAAACTTTCCAAACTAAAACGCGTGCGGAAAAGTAGACTTTTTTGTAAGCTCGTAGAAAATAGTAGATTACTTTATGAGGCGGAGAAGCATGACTTTTCTTGACGCGCCCGATATTACGCGCCGAACGAAGTGAGGCGCGTAATAGAGGGCAAGTCAAGAAAAGTCGCTTCTTTGCCGAATAAAGTATACTATTTTTTCTTCAAACGTAGCAATTTTCAACCATAAATAGTTCAATTCATACGCTATTTTTACTCGAAATTAACTGTGACAACTATCAAAGTCGTCTAGATGTTAGAAATTAAAATAATTAAGTCGTCGGTGGGATAAACCCTCATGATTCGCCAACATCGGGAATGATTGCTGAAAGTTGTGCTCGACCATCAGTATCATCAACAATTACCAATGCGTATCAAGAGTCGGGAACATTTTTGCACGGTTTCAATTTTGAAAATGCCTCATTAACTAATTGTACTTTTAATATTACTATAAATAAAAATGATGTTTAATTGTTGTTAATGACATTTGTATTGTTGCTTTGTGACAGGTTTCATATTGTTGCCATGACAACATTTTTCCCTCCGCCGGTAAAGAAATGGGAAAAAAAATGCTGCCGGCGGAGACATCAAACTTTGACAGGATCAAGTTAGATAAGTAATGTCATCATTATTTGACGTTTGAAGAAAAAAGTAGTTTATTTACTTTTATTTGTATCGTATATTTAAAAAGTTGACCTGGTTTTATTTTAAAATATTGTATTACCGTAGAGAACCTGTCGTTTCCTTAATAACTTTTTTATCGACAAACTCGTTACCGCCAATTTTTGTGCAAGTAATTGAAAATGTTATCTCCAACCGAAAATTAGCATCTAAAGAAGGCTGTGAAACACGTTGTCTTAGTATTTAGCGCTTTTTACAATTATGCAAATTTTTATCTAGTTAACTTAATTAACAACTCTGTTAAGTTCTTTCCACCGTTATCCCAACTTTCAAGACCGAAAACAGACCTTTAATTAATTTTATCATTGTTATTATGAAAAGGCTTCCTTGTAATTTGCAAATTTTGAATATTATTAGTACTAGTCCGGGAGGTAGCGCTGAAATTTTGCTACTATTTTCATTCCACTGTATTTTTTCACCACGATAATTTAAATATTACCTATAAGTTTTTATTTATTTATTTACCTCGACAATATTCGCTGTGTGCAAGTACTTGGATGGGATACGAGAAACGATCGAGCGCGAGTAACGGAGAAATCTTACAACTTTCTTAACATATTTCTTAAATAATTCATATTGTTAATTGAAATTGTCAAAATGACGTACATTTCATACCTACTGTCATTGAAGAAAAAGGGAATTCGCCAATGATGTTTTATAAATTGTAAAAATTATATGTTGCTCCACAATATTGATATGATATGCAATTATTAAAGTGAATTTAATTAATGGTATTTTGCTTGTAGTACACTGTTTACCTTTTAATAACATAACCTCAATATTACTTTTTCTGCTTATTATTTTTTGGGATATGGCCTTGACAGATATCCACTAACCAGGACTAATATAATTGGCCAATATAATTAAAAGTGTTACAAATGTTGCTGAGCTATGAAACCAGGTGCCGCTTTCCCAACTTGCTCGGTCCCAATACTACTAACACTAACATTTGATACGTAAAATAGAAAATAAAATATTAGTCATATAACTTAACTAATGTCTATTAAGTTTGTAATGGAGCTGAGCGTTTTTTAGAAGCATTATAGTTTTCGTGATTTCTGTAGGATTGATGAGTATTTCTTTAAGATAGGTTTAAAATCCACTGCTTTGTACATGTTGGTGAATAATTTGCAGTCGGTGAGTATGTGTCTCATGGTCAATTAAACGTTGTAATAATGGCAAGTTACGAAGGACATTACAAAACCATGGGTAAGTTTGGTGTGATTAATTCCGAGTCTTCTAATAATCGATGAGTCCAGGGACCAGGGAGGAATGACCAAAAAATCGAGGGAGTTCATGAAGAATTGTTTTGCTCTTTTATCATAGGTTTTGCCAGATATCCTCAACTGATATCTTCCAGTTAGTAAGTCCAGGGAGGAATGACCAATAAAAGGTGGAGTTCATGAAGAGTGATTTTTTTGTATAATACGTATCTAATAGTTATTTATGAAACAGTTCGTGAAATATGCTTTCTGCGAACGCACGTTGCGGAGCGAGTGCTATACATCGCGTAAGTTCGCAAAAAGTACTTCACGCACAGTTTCATACAGTATTTTATCTACGATAAACAAATAAAAAAACTGTAATTCTTCGTCACTGGAATTCATTTCTATTCTAATAGAACTTTGACATTTAAAAATTCTAACTTTTTTCAAACCCACAAATCTGTCAAATCTTTTGTTGTAATTTATTGCTCATTATGTCATCACCATGATAACGCGAAAGTTAAGGATATTTGATTATATGAAAGTGTGCCAAAAAACAGTGTGAAAAAGTAAATCCCATTTAAAATACATTGTTACTTCACGCACACTTTAAACTTTAAACCCTTCACGCACTGCTATCTATAATGACAGTTTTCACAAACTTAAAACTTATACATAATATGACATAGAGTAGATAAAAATATTTTCTTAAAAAGAATATTAAGAAATTTGTGTCTGTTAAAGATGGTAATGAGTGAGTGTCTATTGAAGGAACATGTTTAACCCAGGGGGAAAATGAAGTTAGAGAAAATGAACTGGTCAGACGGAGGTCAATATTTTTAAGTAGTGAAGTAATTAAATGAGGTATATGTTGTAAAAGGCGCATAAGCTAGACTACGAGCATGGTGAATAGAAAGAGGACACATTGAAAATAAAATGAATACTAAAGAAAAAGAAAAAAGGAATAATAAATCATAAGAAATTGAGTAAGAAGAAATACTAAAAGGATTGATCTTTTCCGTGTTATCGAATTCTAGGTGATCTGATATGCTGGAGTATCTCCCTTTGTACACACAGACGCAGCTGTTGTATGTTCTTCAAAAGATTCTTTGGAATGACACCAGTAGTAGAGAGAATAAGAAGTATAATCTATATACTTTCCACTCTCCATGGGTTCCTCATTTATATCTCAAGATCTCTGTACGTTAGACATAAAATTTAGTCTTTGTAGAAGACTGCAGATCTTCTAAGCTACAGTATATTGAGGTGAAATGACTATCGTTTTTACCCACATCTCCCCGACTACTAAGAAAATTATCTTTCAATCTAAATAGCTTACTTTGCTTCCTTGATTTTCAAAAACGTAATTTATATTTCATTGAAAATATAAGTTTTATAATTTTATAAAGTTGATAATAATTATTTGGCGATCACTTGTTTATGTCTTTAAATATTTTAGTATTTTATACTTTAAAGTTTTAATGTATAATTGAGTAAGGGAGTTCTGAAGCTATTTTCTTGTGGCATTTTTATAATGAAGTATATTCAAATGGGAAATAAGCCACAATTTTACCTAAAAATGATTTTATTAACGTTTCGACGCCCAAGTCGGGTGTCGTTGTCAAAATAATAAATAAAATATTTTTACTTAAAATTAAAAGTATTTTGACAACGACACCCGACTTGGGCGTCGAAACGTTAATAAAATCATTTTTAGGTAAAATTGTGGCTTATTTCCCATTTGAATATATGTACTTGATTATGAGTAAGGGAGATTAACAAAAAATTTAATTAAAAAAAACTGACGAATAACATACGATTTTTTAAAAATCACGATTTTGTTTATGGTTAAAATTAAAAGTTCGGATATTGTGGAAATGTCCATAGTATATTGTGTCAAAATTAGAAATCGAAATATTAAACTGAGGGGGGATATCGCTAGTTAAATATAAAATTTCATTAAGAGGAAACAGTAGCGACAGGTAGCGAAAAGGCGTTCCCCAGATTGCGGCTGTAATTTTGAATATTTTTTCGAGATATTTGGCACACGTATTCGTAATATAATAAAGAATGGCGGTACAGAGCCCAATTTGAAAAATATATTAATATGTGGAAACTACTCTGTAATTAAATACAATATTAAAAAACGAGCCTGTACCGCCATTAAGAAGAACAAAAAAATACACTTTCTTCAAATAAATCTGTTTATCCGATGCCTAGATTTTGTGTCATATTGGAACTACTAAAATTTTTTATTTCACTAGTAGTTCCAAAATGACACAAAATCTAGCCATCGGATAAAAAAGTTTATTTGAAGAAAGTGTTTTTTTGTTCTTCTTAATGGCGTTACAGGCTCGTTTTTTTAATATTGTATTTAATTACAGAGTAATTTCCACATATTTTAATATTTTCCAAATTGGGCTCTGTACCGCCATTCTTCTGTGTATCATTCTGTGTATCACCTTAAAATTATAATATCAACATTGTTTCTTTTTTGTTGTTTATTTGCATGTTTCCCCACTCCTATCAAAACATTTTATTTGGAAAAGATTTCTAGCTTTTTATTATGAATATTGTGGTACCATAGGACACCGCGCACATCTTATGAAAAATATAATGCCGCTGTACTTAATGTATAATGTACGCGTCACAAAAGAGAATTTGTGTTTCGGTCGTTCATAAATCTTTCTGTAGATGTTAAGGCAGAGCTGACTCTTATCTTATACATACATAATAAAGTACACTCCCAAACTTATATGGAATCAGCATGTATTTCAAAGTAATATTTATTTCTTTTGAAAAAACTTGTTATTGTTGCGAAGAATAAAGGTTTTTATTGAAAATAAACAAATCTATAAGACAATCAGATAGTACAGCTCGGTACGGCATAGGTTATTTGCCTGAGTTGCAAATTGAACGAAAATAAATGAACTAACTTTTGCGTCCAAAAACGAAAATATGCTTCATGTGGGTTATAGAACTTACAACGGGGAAAGATTATTAGTCTTGTGGAGCAAGTAATGGTCTCAGAGGGACATAGCTGCAGAGCTAGGCGTAACACAGGGCGTTCTGTCTAAAACCTATGCTAGGTAACAGGAACTAGGAAAGCTTAAAAATGCAGCAAGGGAAAGTCGCCAAAAAGTAATAACGGCTCGCCACGATCGTTTAATTGTCCAATCAGCTGGAAAACACCCAACCATTTCTCACCTGCAGCTCCAAAGGCAGCTTTTGGAAGCTAAAGGTGTAACTGTTTCAGTTGAAACGATAAGAAGAACAGTTGATGCCAAGAAGTATACAGCAGGATATAGTTAAGAGTTCCCGAGTTATCCAGGCATCACAAGATTGATCGCCCAAATTGGTGTCTTCACCACCAAAACTGAAACGTTGGGAATTGACAAAATGTGCTATTTTCAGAAAAAGTCAGGATTTGTGTAAAATCATATGACCCACGAAATCGTGTACTTAGAGGTCGAAGAAGACAAGCAAGAACGAAAACGGTCAGATCTGTTCACAAATATACAAATATACAAGGGGAAGTATAATGTTCTGGAGAGGAATTGTGATCCGTACAAAAACTCTAATAATTTTCATCCAATTAACTTAAACTGCTCACTGGTATGTTGATAACCTGTAGTTAGGCTCTGGAGAGATGCAACAGAAGAAAATTTAATTTTAATGTATGATAATGGACCTCCACATACCATTAGAGTGACTAGAGACATCAATGAAGCAGAAGGTATCCCTTGTTTGGAGTGGGCTGCTTGCTCACCCGGGCTTAATCCAATAGATTATTTGTGGGATATGCTTAAAAGAAAAATTAGAGCTCACCTGGATAATCCACAAAACACCGCACGGCTAGTATTAGCTGCTCTTGAAGAATGGAGCAACCTACCACAACAAAATGTTGATAATTTGATTAGGAGCGTGCCCACGCAAACTGAAGCTTGCATAGGACTAGAGGTGATAACACTGACTACAAGAAAAAATAAAAGCAATTTAAACATTATTAGTTTTACATTGAAATTTGTTATTCTATTGACTTTAAAACAAGTAGTTTCAATTTGTTTGTTAAATACTTTATTGTTTTATTTAATTGTTACGTCAACTGTCAAACTAACGTCAGAACGTGTATGTATCGATCTGTAAATTGGTGCCGAAATTTGTAATTTTTACTGTAAATACTAGTTATCAAAATTAGTTTTCGCTCAAATAGTGACTAATAACAATTGTGTTACGTGTTAGTCATCAAGAACAAGCTGTAACTTCGGTCAGTAAGATATGTTTTACTTAATAATCTTCCAACTTAAACAGATTCAGTGTCAAACTGTCAATAGTTTTTCACTGTTGCTATCCCATCCCAACGGACGCCAACGGTTAGTCAACCAGTATTCCAGTGATGTATCCAAGGTTATCACTTATTTCCAGACATCCAAAGCGTTAATATAAACAAATTCAAGTTACTTTTGACTACATGAGTAACAATTTAAATCAATGTTCCCCCACTGTTAGCAACACCATGTCTGGATCCAATTCTTCCAGTAATCTTACTAGTTCATATGCAACTGCTACTATGACTAAACAACGTCCGAAGTATCCCAAGAAGACCGAAGCAATTTTAAAATTAGTTGTGCGTCTCTATAGTATCCAATGTTTGTATATCCATTTTTTTTCTTCATAATTTTTACCTAATGTTATTTAAGATTTAGAAATTAACTGTTATAATATTTAGTTTTAAGTCCTTATTGTAATTAATTATTGTATAACCAATATTGTTTGTGTCAATGGCCATTGCTGCCGAGACACATAAATTTAAATAAAAAAAAAATTGTTACGTATTTGTTATTAAATTGCTTTAAAATAAATTATGTTTGACTTCGTGTGTTCGTTTTTTTTTAAATTCGCACGAAATAATAAGAACTATCAGATGATTCCGTATAAGTTTGGGTGTGTGTAGTTATAATTTGGTGAGACATGCCAAATAGTCTTCTTCTTCTTTAAGTACCGTGCCCAAATTTTTAGGCGTGGGTAGCTTCCATAATAATTTGCCGATATCGTTCTCGATCTTGTGCGGCACGTAACAATTGATCTGCTGATAATCCAGTCCATTGACGAAGGTTTCGGAGCCATGAATATTTCTTTCGACCAATTCCTCTTTTTCCGTCGATCTTTCTATTGAGTATTAACTGCAGCATCCTGTATCTGCTACCTCTCATTATATGCCCCAGATATTCAAGTTTTCTCTTTTTTATCATCTTCATTAAGTCACCTTCGCCTTGACCTACTCTGTTTAAGAATACGTTCTTTAAAGGTAAAATATTGCAAAACCTCTAAATTTTAAAAAACCGCTTGGATTGACATGAAATTTGCCACACACATAGCTAACAAGTCAAAGAAAAAAAATGATATTCTGCCGATGTGTGCTTTTGCCCTAGGGGTGAAATTCACCCCCTTTGGGGGTGAAGAAGATATGTTCGAAGTAAGTCCGTAAATGGATAAAATTACTAATTCTAAGCAACTTTTGTTCTATAAACACCAAGGTAAAGTTTTTTCACCAAGTTTCATGTTAATTTTTCTACAAAATAACCACGTTTTCAGGCGGTTTTTCGCAAATAACTAAAAAAATAAGTATTTGGTCGAAAACAAATTCTTATCAGAAATATAGCACGTAAAAAAGTGAAAAATATGGTGTATATATTAGGTCACTATACCTAGTAGAAGCAGAGTTATAGCTGATGAAAAATAGGTTCATATTCGTCAAGTTCCAAATCGAATATTTTAACGTGCCATAACCAAAAAACGAAGCACTTTTTTGGGGAAAACTCATTTTAACTTTTTTTAAAGTGTTTAAAAATTGCTTTTTTTTTCATTTTTAGCATCAAAAGTAAACAAGTTACGCTCAAAATAAAGTTGGTCCCTTTTTTTTTGGTAAGAAATCGGGAAAATCACCCCCTAATTAGCATTTATATATGATCTGTAAGCTTCATCGGTTCAAAGTCCTTATTTTTGAAAGAGCTGTAGTTAAAAGGGCTTGAACGAGTCACTTATCACGAGTGTATGCAAATTTAGAAACACCGAATCTTAACCAATTTTTGTCTTATAGTCTAAACACAACATAAGTAAAGTAACTTGTGAAGCGGTAACGATTAATTTCATTTAAGTTGCTAATTGGGGGGTGATCTTCCTGATTTTTTTTGCCAAAACAAAAGGGACCAACTTTATTTTGAGCGTAACTTGCTTACATTTGATGCTAGAAATTTTTTTATAAAAACAGAAATAAAGCTTTTTTTAACACTTTAAAAAAGTTGTAATGTGTTTTCCCCGAGAATGCTTCATTATTTGGATATTCCACATTGAATTATTCTATTTGGAATTTTTCGAATATGAACCTATTTTTCAATAGATATAACTCTGCTTTTGCTAGGTGTAGCGACCTAATATATACACCGTTTTTTTCACTTTTTTATAGGCTATAGTTTTGCTCAAAATATTTTTTTCGACAAATGCTTACGGTTTGAGTTATTTGCAAAAAACCGTCTAAAAACGTGGTTATTTTGTTGAAAAATGAACATATTCACTTGCAAATAACTCGAAAAGTGTTGATTTGGTGAAAAAACTCTATAGAACAAAAGTTGCTTAAAATTAGTCAGTTTATCCATTTCGGGACTTATCTTGGACATATATTATTTCACATCCGAGATGGGGTGATACTCACCCCCTGGGCAAAATCACACATCGGCACCATATCACTTTTTTTCTTTGACATGTTAGCTATGTGTATGCCAAATTTCATGTCAATCCAAGTGGTTCTTTAAAATTTACAGCAAAAACCGTGAAAGAATGTACTAAGAGTATATAGTTCCTCTAATCGGCTAAGCTCAAGTTAGGTTAAGCTATTTTCAATAGCGACTAGACTAACAGTATTTATAAATGATAATTTTGTGAACTTTAAAAATGTTATTACCATAATTCAGAGTTTGCGCAATGATACGAAATGATTCTAATTTCGAGATGAATTTATTTATGTAAATTTTGTTGCATCACTCAAACATTATATTTTCCATAAGATGTGTGAAGTGTCCGTTGGTAAAACAACCACAATATTCGAATTGCTGTCATCAATAGATTGTTTCGGATTGAAATGTGTATTGTTTATGATAAAAGTATTTTATCACTAAGTGTATCGACTTAATCGATAACCATTTGTTGAGTCTTTATTACTCTTAACATATTTTACCGCATCAATCATTAACGTTTTAAGTCTACATGTGGAGTGAACTGCATTGTTTAGCTAGAAGTACACGAAGTAAAGAAAAAGTCTTTTGTGTACTCGACTCATGTGCGATCGAGTTCTGCAACAGACAACGAACGATAAATTTTCGAAACGTTGCTTGCTACTCGATCTCCTCATCATCATTCATCCCGTTCCCGTATCTCGTCATTGTGTTCAAAATCAGTGAAATAAATGAATGAAGTGCCGTCGACCGCTTTAAGAACGCGCCACGGTACTCACCGCCTATAAATTTACTACCTTAATGACTATAATCAAGGACGTATCTAATAGGGATGTTGCGGGGTCCGCATTTTTGCGACAATTATGTGAGATGCAGAGACGCAGAAGATTGATTAATCCTGACACGAGGATGTTCTATAACTTGAAAATTTAAAGGTAGTCTTAAATTCTAATATTGTTTTATTGGGAGCTGACATCACAACTAAAAGATGAACTTAGTTTCAGATATAATTATTTACAAACAAATATACAAAGGAGATGGAGAAAAAATTCAAAATTTCAAAGATCACTAAAAGATAAGGAATATCTTTAAAACACTTATAATAAAAAGCTATGAATAATTACATGACTATATTTACAGCTAGTAGTACCTATAGCTAATAATAAAGACACTGTAATCTAATGTACTTTACAGAATTGAAATTGGACTATTTAAGCGGCCTCAGAAATATTTTAAAATTATAAACAATTTTTTGGCTTATAAACAAATAGAATACCTCGGGAAATGTGAAATTAAATTAAATCATGAAAACGGTATTGGAAAAATAGCGGCATGACGCTTCTTCTAAAAGAAAAAACGTTTAATTTTGATGAGTGGTTCCTGAGATACAACCGGTCAAAGTTGACTGGCATTTACAGCAAATATTAAACAATAGGATCATAATTTTCGAACCTTCACCTTTTTATTTCGGTCCCCTTTCTCTACACTAATTTTCGTATCTTTAAAATACTCATAACCAATATTATTATCATAAAAACTATCGATATTACGAGTAAAAATTGCCAAAAATAGTAAAATTCCAATCAAAAATTAGGTTGTAGAAAATGTAATTTCAAAGTTCAAAATCGGTATACGTTAAAAAATGCATTTTCTCGGCTTCCCATGGAGCAATTTTCGTCATTCTTTTTTTGTTCCCAAGTAACTCGAGTAGAGCCATCTAACTAACGCTTTATTAAATGCCAAATTTGCTTTTGCTTTGATATAACAAATTAATTTATTTATTATAACACATATTTTAATTTGTTTAAATAAAGATTGTTTAAATAATTATACAGCTTTCAAATGAGAATATTTGTGTTTTTAACGTTAACAGGTACACTTGTAGTAAGTTTATCTAAAAAAAGTCTACAACTGGAAAAATATGTAGTTTTCTTTTCCTATCAATAAATTAATCTATTATGACAAAACAAAAGCAAGTTTGACATTTACTAATGCGTTAGATAGATGGCTCTACTCGAGTTACTTGGGAACAAAAAAATAATGAAGAAAATTGCTCCATGGGAAGCCGAGAAAATGCATTTTTTACCGTGTACCGATTTAGAACTTTGAGATTACATTTTCTCCAACCTAATTTTTGATTGGAATTTTGCTATTTTTGGCAATTTTCACTCGTAATATCGATAGTTTTTATTATAATAATATATGTTATGAGTACTTTAAAGATATGAAAATTGGTGTGGAGAAAAAGGAGTGACATAAAAAGGTGATGGTTCAAAAATTATGATCCTATTGTTTATATCTTTGCCGTAAATACCAGTCAACTTTGACCGGTTGTATCTCAGGAACCACTCATCATAATTAAACGTTTTTTCTTTTAAAAGAGGCGTCCTGCCGCATTTTTTCCATATCATTTTCATGATTTAATTTAGTTTAATATTTTCCGAGATATTCTATTTGTTTGTAAGCCAAATAATTTTAAAATATTCCTGAGGCCGCTTAAATAGTCCAATTTCAATTCTGTAAAGTACATTGGATAGGTACAGTATCTTTTTATACAAAAATCTTAGCTATTCTGATGTATTATAATTATTGTGGTTATTATAGCGACCGTATATTTTTAATTAACAATTCAATTGTTGCTAAACTGTTCATTCAATTTCCATCGTCTTCTGGAATTATAATATATACGAAAAGAGCTTTTATATTACCAAGTTATTTAATTATTAATAAACAATTACTTATCTAAAATTTTAGTTGAAAATTAAAGATTTTGTTGGAAAAACCAGCATTTTCCGGGAAAAATTTTCGTCGAAGTGAATCGGGAAAACACATTTCTATGCAGAATTTAATTGCGGTGAATTTTTATTTGAGTGTTTTTGGTGTAAAGTTAAAATCTTTGGAGTTATAGAGCAAAAATTGAAAAAAAAAACGATTTTCGGGTGCCATTTTGTTTATAAAAAAAAGTAGCACACTATCTGCGGACTTTGCTTACCTATATTATTAATATATACAATCATAAGATTCGATTCCAGCAATAAAATTGCTGGTAAATAACTTTTCCTTGTATTGTGCTAATTAGCCCAGAGTAATTCTACTTTCGCACAGAAGGAATACTCGGTTTTGTGTAATTCGAAAAAGTACCTTAAGTGTGTGGCGAATCAAACTGATTAATCTTAACAAATCGCTGCATTTGATGGGCCTGCTTTTCTTTGGTAATATTATAAACAGTGACTACATCCAATCATAGGGTATTTTTCCTTCGTTGTAAACTTTGGTAAAGAAAGTGGTTAATTAGATGTTTTCCTCGTCCAAAAGTTTAAGGACACCTGGCCCAGGTGCTTTATTATTTCTGGCTTGCTGCATTGCTTTTCTTTACTTCTGATTTCAGTATACTGGGACCTCTGTCTAACTGCTTGTTACAGGTAAGATGTGTAGATGTAGCATTTTCTTTAGAATCTAGAAGCATCGTCAAAAAGTCAAATTTAAATTTAAAAGAACCTATGAAACCAATATTAATAGAATTAAATAAAAATGGCTCATGGATGGTAAATCAAACAATATCAATCTCAAAAATAACAACAACAAAAATAAAACATGAATTAAAATAAAAAAAAATAAAAACCTTATTTTGTAAAAGGTATATGTATTTAAAATCCCTAAAAAGGGCTGTATCACAAAACGTTTTCGGAATCAATATTTCATCATCAGTGTTATCACAGGTTTACATGCTTTAAGCCACCAAAATGTACGGGTAAAAACCCTTAAATTGATTTTAAACAGTTGGGGTTACATTATGTTATCTGATTTTGAAGGATGTTAAAAATATTTCCAGATTAACCCCTGTCATCACATGACATCAACCATATTGGTTGGAAAATGGTTGATGTCATGGTTGATGTTATGTGGTCAATATGGTTGATGTCATGTGACGCCAGGGGCTAATCTGGAAATATTTTTAACATCCTTCAAAATCAGATAACATAATGTAACCCCAACTGTTTAAAATCAATTTAAGGGCTTTTACCCGTACATTTTGGTGGCTTAAAGCATGTAAACCTGTAGTAATACTGATGATGGAATATTGATTCCGAAAACGTTTTGTGATACAGCCCTTTTTAGGGATTTTAAATACATATACTTTTACAAAATAAGGTGTTTATTTTTTGTGATTTATGGTATACAGCCAGTACAGGAATTTTTCCTTGTGATATTATGTATTAAAATAAGCATGTTATATTTTTACTAGAAAAACTGAAGAAACTTAAATCTCAAGAGACATTAGCAGCCTCTTCGAAAAATATTTGTACCCATCCTTGACTTCAATGAAAGAAACCAATGCAAATACAAAAAAAAATATAAAAAAGTCGACCTGAATTATCTCACTCTGTTGTACAGGCCATTACCTTCAGGTTCGTTATATGCATGTGTACTTGCAATGGAATGGAATCGTAAGTGGATCTGGATATCCTACTTGACGAGAATACGACGACGAGTCTGTATGCATTATATCACGTCAGTCGGAAGTTTTTGTCTTAGGAGTTCGTTTATATGAAACAGATCGAATTTTAAACATAACGGATATTTCTCTTTGTATTCGGATATAATGCTTTTTCCATATTTAGGTTCGGATTTTTTTCTGAGAATTATTACGCTTGTTTTATCTTAATAATATACAAAATCTTCTTATAATAAGGCAGCTACTGAAAATAGTTCGAATAGAAGACCGAGAAACACGTTTTAGGAAATATTTGATGTATTTGACCCAGTCTGTTATATACAGGGTTTTTAAAAAAAGGTAACGCCGTGTTGTAACATAGTTCCTTCAACCTTTAGCGCCGGACTCCACTTGCAATTTGTAGTCTCGCGATTGTTTTGTCGCGAAGATTGAACACATTGTTTCAAATACAAGTCAATCCATTTGCGACTAAATAATCGTGGATTGACTTGTATTTGAACAATGTATTCAATCTTCGCGACAAAACAATCGCGCGACTAGAAAATCGCAAGTGGAGTCCGGCGCTTATATCAAATGTTTAATGTTTTATGAACTTGAACTAAAGTTTTATTATTATTTAAGTAGGTATAAATAATGCCGTTGAATCAGTATTGATACAGTAATTTGGTAATACGTTGATACGTTAATCAATCATTCTTATTATTTACATTGGAAGTTCGTTACACAGTTGAATAAAATAGAATCTAGTAAAGTGAAGAAATTTTATTATACGTTTAATTAAATAAGGACCAAAGGCACCTGGTCCCGTTCAACCAGTCTATTTTCATTGCATGGTGACCCAGTCAGGATCGCCATGTGCTGATGAGGCAGAAGAGTTGGTACTTGCTTTCTGGTCCATATTGAATAAAACTATATTTTAAGTCAGTTATATTTACAATTCACAATCGGTGACTAACCCACAACAACTGTTTACAATAATATCGCGATCTAGCCCAACGTTATGTCGCCATCGTCTTTACGTTAATATATACTAACTACAATAATTAGTCATTATCACCAGAGTCCTGTTTATATACACCTTTAAACAACAACAAGCATGGCATTTCAATGTTACTTCAGGTAACTGAATCCGAGAGTGTATAATACTTTGATTATTTACTTTGAGTGAGGTTGATACTCTTCAGAATCAAGTGTGAAACATATTTTATATGAATTATACAGAGTGTCATAATATCTTCACAGCCTCTATGTTAGGTAAACAAAATGAAAAATAATTGGGGTCAAGTACAATTGCATGTACTTGCAATGGAATGGAATCGTAAGTGGATCTGGATATCTTACTTGACAAGAATAGGACGACGAGTCTGTTTGCATTATATCACGTCAGTGGAAGTTTTTGTCTTAGGAGTTCGTTTATAGGAAGCAGATCGAATTTTAAACATAACGCATATTTCTATTTGTATTCGGATATAAGACTTTTCCATATTTAGATTCGGATTTTTTCTGAGAATTATTATTACACTCGCTTTATTTTAATGATATACAGAATCTTCTGATGGTTAGGATACTTACTGAAAATAGTTAAAATGAAACTGAGAAACACAATAATTTTTTGGGAAATAAGTGTTTTGTTAAAATACATTGATATCGATATTACGGTAGATCGTAGAAATAAATGTTATTTGGGAAACACACTATTAATATAGATAAAAGTAGAAAATTAATAATACGGCACTTCTTTCTTTCTTTCTTTCTTTCTTTCTTTCTTCTTTCACTAATCTCGTAGCCATTGGATTTTCTTTACAATATCGATGTTAATGGTCAGCGTATACATTCTGCAATTATATTTTTCGTGGTATTGTGGTATGTGTCTAACATACCCAGATTCATCTCAAATAGTCCATTGACTTTAGATCCAATCTACTTCATATTCCTCTCAAATAGTCCATTGACGAAGTCATACTTTTATCACCGGTTTTCCTCTTATTTTTGATATCTCTTCTAACATCTTCATACTTCCGTTGTAAATTTCTACTTCCTTCTTCATCGGTATTGGTCATCACTATTTGGTCATCACCGAGGTCTAGACAGTCCAGTTGGCAGAGGCGCAGTCGATCGACAAGTTTAGTGGATTTGCGATCGACGATTCGAGCCTCAGCCAGGTCATGAAATTAATAAAAGGCCAACGCCGTAGTAGAAAATTCAATAGAATCTACGACTTGGTCTGGAATAACTGGCGTCTGATCGCCCTATGGAGGAGCGGTACGGCAAGGGATAAGGTCTTGCGGCTTGGTGATACTCCTCCATAGATCCCTACCGAAGGGCGTTGACGCCTAAGAACGGTATATACGGACGCCTATATGTAGGCCAAATTTTAGGTCAATCCAAACGGATTATTAAAATTTGGAGCAAAAACCGTAAGTCAATGGACTAATATAGCATGTCTTGCTTTCTCATAGAATGAGATTTCCTATTTTTGTTGGGAATAAACCACAATTTTAGAACAACATAATGAAATGAGCTTATTTCTTTACTTCGAGTATTTTTTATCTTTAATTTATTTTTGTTTTATTTTGTCCACACCCGTTTTCATGAGATTTTTAACTTTTCTATAGTCTTCTTTGCCTTCTTCATCAATATTTATTAGGTTACTAGGTGTCATTTTTTAATTATTTCTGCAGTTTCTCGAAATTTTCTATCGTACCATAACTTTTTTTTACGTTTTCTGTTAGTGTTTATTAAGAATTAGAAGCCAATGGCTTGATCATATTTATAGTCTCTAATCACAACCAGACATCGTTCTAACTTTAGTGTTTGTTATTTTTAGCATTTAGTGTACTTGTATCCGTGACCTGATGATGCTGTGCAAATTGTAGACAGCGAAACCGGTTGTCGGAGTATGTAATACAATACATGATTGCGAGTACGTCCCTCTTTTATTTCATTCGTTTTTATTTCTATAATTTATATCCATTACCAGAGAACGGCAGTTCTCGCCAGTGGCGCACACCCAAATCCCCCTACATGCGACACTATATATACACGAAATTTTCGATTTTCTAAATCTGACTAAATTGATAATTGAACCAACTCCTATCTTAAAGTTCAGTAAAATACTCACCCATTCATATGTCAACCATCCATTTTGGTCCAAGGGTGTGGATTTTACGGTAATTCCTATTTAGGGTCTGTTTTTCGTTCTCGTCACCAAAACTCCCAAAAACTTCAATAATTTAAGTCCGGCTTTTACGGCTTCTGATAGTACTGATCACCTTTTTTTCTGATTACCTTTCCAACGCATGTTTAATTTTGAAAATCGGTTATACCATTCAAAAATTACCGAGCTCAGAAGTATGACTCAATTTTTATTTAAAAAAGGGAAAATGTTTGTGGATATGTATGTGTGTGAAAGAGTTAAACCGATTTGAATTTTTTTTTCTGTGTTTGAAGAGGGGATCAGGGCTGATTCAGAACCGGTGTAGTTTGTGACTTTTGACCACCCATAAGCCAGCTATAGGACTTTTTTTTTTTTTTTTTTTTTTTTTTTTTTTTTTTTTTTTTTTTTTTTTTTTTTTTCCGAGGTGGGAATCTTCTTAAGACCGTCTGGGAAGGTGTCCCAGGTGTGTCGGATTCGGCCCGCCCTCTCTGTATCACGAGCCGCCTACCGACTAAACCCACCTCCTCTTTCTCCAGCCGACGGGTCTGGAACCGCTCTTAGCGAGCATATCTGACCCGTCGACCTTACTCATAGCTCCCCTCCGGCACTTCTAGCGTGCATTCCATGGATTGGTTGGCCGCTCGGCCGCCCCCCGCGCACGCTCCGCACCAGACAGGCCGGTGAAGCGACCGCCTAGCTCAACCCGTGCGCGGGTAGGTCGACCGGGGTGTCCCCAGCCCAGGATGGAACGAACCAGAGAATGTCAGTTGGCAGTTACGAGCAACTCCAGTCATTCATACTTTCATCTATCCACGCTGTCTCATCCACCCATTCATACTTTCTTTCATTTAACCCCAAACATTCCTTACTTTCATCTATGCACACTTACTCGTCCACCCATTCATTCTGACATTTAGATGGGACAGTCTGTGTAGGTTGGATGTAAAAGGTCCTTCCCCACTGATTGTCCCAAAACGATACAAAACATGGTATAACATACAAAGAAAGAACTAGAGTAAAAGGAGATGAAAAGAGAAAGTGGAGATAGAATTAGAGAAGAGAGAAGAAAGAGAAAAGAAGAATAGGAAAGAAGCAAAAGAGAAAAGAAAAAGTAAAGATAGAGAACATAAACAGGAAATAGAAAGATAAAATTGATCAAAAGACGATTACTTGTATAGATAAAATTAAGTAAATAAATAAATAAACTACAATAAAATAAATAAATAAATAAATAAAACCATGTAAGAATAAAAATAGACAGTCAGTGTGGTTTGGATGTAAAGGGTCCTCCCCCCTCTGACTGCCCGCCACGACACAAACACATTTTTTAAATAAATAAATATAGTGGTCATCCCGTCTGCAGACGCCTCTCCTTCTCTTCCTTGTGTTTCATTGTCTTGGTGACAAAAGCAATGACCAGGTCGAAGTCTCTCTTGCCATTGATAGCTTTATCAATTAGCTCGTGAGGCTCGCCTAGAGGGGATCCCAGACCCAGCTGCAGCTCGGCACGCCCCGCATGGTACGCAGGGCACACGAACACGACATGCCGCGCGTCATCAACCACCCCACACTCGGGACACAGATCGTCAGCGGTCTTCCCTATACGGTGGGTATATTTTCTGAACGATCCATGTCCCGTCAAAAACTGTGTGAAGTAGTAGTTGACGCGCCGATGCCGACACCCGCACCACCTCACCACATCCGGGATCAAGGATCTCGTCCAGACCGCCTTCTCGACTTCGGCTGCCCATTCCCTCTGCCACAACTCTATACTTCTCTTTCTTTCTAATGGTCCTGAACCTATTGCCCCATTGCCCCGTTGGTACATTCGGACTCTCTCTCCAGCCAGGATGTGCACCGGCACAGAACCAGCCACCACCTGTAACGCAATGGTTGATACAGTTCTGTACGCGCTGCACACCCTGATCAGAGGTTTCCTTTGTGCCCTGAGAAGCATGTCTTTATATTTTTTCATCCGGAGGACCTCGTACCATACCGGGGCCCCGTATAATACTATCGATAGAATGGATTGTAACATAACTGTTCTTTTCTGTGATCCTGGGCCCCCTATGTTTGGCATTAACTTGTTTAGTACCGAGGTCCTTTTTTCAGCCTTTCGACATGCTTCCTGAACGTGTTGTCCGAATGCTAGTCTATCGTCTAACGTGATGCCTAAGTATTTCACGGTCTTTTGGGGTCTTATTTCGGAGCCATTGTACTCGAATATTATGTTGTTTCTGTATCTCGGTCCCCTCAAGATTATCGCTTCAGTTTTCTCTACTGCAAGTTTTAAATCGTTTTCTTCTATCCATTCCGCGGTTCTCTTTATTGCTTGGTTTACTTTTTCTATTATGCCCCAATCGCCTTCGACTAGTAAGGCCAGATCGTCCGCGTATGCAATCGCTTTTACTCCTCTCTCTTTGTTTATTTCTAGTACCCCGTTATATAATATATTCCATAGTGAGGGTCCCAGGACTGACCCCTGGGGTACTCCCGCGGTCATTTTCATCTTCTTTTTCTTTGATATGCATACGGTTCTTTCAGATAGGTAGTCCTTTATTATGTTGGACAAATATTCCGGAGCTCCACATTCGACTATTCTGTCTACAATGAGGCCCCAGTTTGCTGAGTTAAAAGCGTTTTTTATGTCCAACAGAACAAGGACTACCCACCTTTTCTTGCTTGCCTTTGCCGAGTCCTTTATCCAGGTTGCGGCATCTACTGTCGATCTGCCTTTCCGGAATCCGTACTGTTGATTAGATAACGCTCTCTCATCTTCCAACATGACCTCCAGTCTCTTCTTGATAAGTCTTTCGTAGAACTTACCAAGGCAGTCCAGGAGGCATATTGGCCGATAAGAGGCTGCCGAATCGGGGGGCTTCCCAGGCTTCAGGAGTAGAACTAAGTTCGCTTCCTTTAAGTCCCTGGGAAACTCTTGCTTCTGCAGTAGGTCATTACATATTCTTCTGATCAAACCTGGTTTCTCTGTTGCTATTATCTTGATTGCCTCTGGAGGCAGCCCGTCGGGGCCGGGAGCTTTCCCCGTCTTCATCTCCTGACCAGCGGTTTTAATTTCATCTTCCGTGAACTCCTCTACCATTGTTGGAAAAATCTTAACAAAGTTTTGGACTGTCTTCGTGGGGAAGAGGAGTTCAGCTGATTCCATCCGCTGGTCCTCGTCAAGTTTATATGGGGCCATTATTTTCAAGGACTTCATGGTAATTTTATATGCGTCGCCCCATATATCCTCATCTAAAGCTTTAATCAGGGCCTGCCACTTTTCTTTTTTACTTTGTTTTATTGTTTTGTTTAATTTTTTCTTCTGTTCTTTGTATATTTCATTGAGCTCGAGGTTGCCCTGGCTTCTCGTGTAATTCCTTCGAGCTCTGAGGCATTTCTCCCGTAGATCTTCAATTTCATCCGTCCACCAGTAGGGAGTTTTTTGGTTGTTTTTCCTTTTCACGGTGGCCAACTTTACTGCGCTCTCGAGTACTCCTCTCAGTTGGCCAAGGTCAGAAATCTCTTCCTCATTTATTTTTCTGACCTCCGATAGGTACGTATTTGTGTTAAAATATGTTGTAGTGTGTCCTATCGGCCGCCTTATTCCCCCTTTAACCTTTATTTCATATTTGATGTATCGGTGGTAGGTAAATAACTGATCGTCGAGAACATCCCAATCGTGGACTCTTCTTGATAGCCCCTCGCTTGCAATAGTAACGTCAATATGTGTTTGACTGGCCCCCCTTACGAACGTAGGTTTATTATTATTTAGAACTTGGAGGCCAGTCTGGGCTATCCACTCATTCCAGAGTTCCCCCTTTTTGTCGTTTATGGGGGAACCCCACAACCTAGATTTTGCATTGATGTCCCCGGCGATCATAATTTCTTTTTCGTTCGCGGCGGTACTCATTATCTCATCTACTATGTCTTTGTATCTAGGTAGAGGGATGTTCGGAGACACGTAACATGCCAGGAGGCTGAAGTCCCTAAGTCTGATGAGGACATGATTTTCCCCCCTGACAATGGCACGAACTCCCACATCCCCATTCCTAATGAGCACCGCCACGTTTTGCTGGCTATCTTGTACCCACCCACCGACCGATGTAATTTTCTTATTTGGTTCGGGGACGATGAGCAGATCTATTTCTAGCTTGCAGGCTTTTGCGTGGACAAGATCGTGCGATCTGCGCGCTCTGCCCACGTTCACCTGCAGTATCCTTATACCAGGTTGATCCTTGAGGTCCGTTTAGGTTCAGTTCCCTGAGGTCTCCTCTGCAGCGGATTCGCATCCTATTATTAGGTTAAAATGTCTAAAAACTAAAGTGAATAAATAAACAGGTATAGATAAAATAAATAAATAAATAAAAGAAATAAAATGTATATAGATAAAATGTATATAAATAGAAATTTTCAATAAATAGTATATATAGATGAATAAATAAAATAAATAAAATTCAATAATTAAGTTAAATAAAGAGAGTGTATAAATAAATTTTATTAAATTGAAATAGTGGTGAGCATAAGGTGTTTTCCGTGAAACTTTGTGAGAGGTGGCCTCCTGTTTCGCAGGTGGGCTGTATAGGGGTCCATTTCTGTTCTCCAGGAAACCATCTCTCACCTTCTTACTTTTATTTTTTTTCTTATGCACCCTTTGGGGGTTCCCTTTCCCTTCCCCTACCGTACACCCACGCCCGATAGGCTGGGCATTGCATGCGGTCCATGCGATGACCTTCTTCATTACAAGTGAGACAGAATGCAGTGTTACCACACTGCACTGCCGTATGCCCTGTTTTCATGCAGTTGTAGCAACACGCTACCCTGCTCTCCCCTTTACATTCAAATGTGCTATGCCCGTAATGGAGACATTTGTAGCACCTCATCGGGGTGTACCTCTCCATAATGGGACAGAACACCCAGCCTATCGCTATCGTAGTGTATCGTCTCAATTCCTCCGCTTTCGTAGGGCGCACGGCTATGGTTGCCACTTGTTCTCCGTGCTGGTTTGTTCGTAGCATTTTTATGTCTACCTCGTCCTGTGATATTCCGGTGTATGCTTGTATGGCTTCATGTAGGATTTTCTCCGTGACCCCTGGGTCCAGACCAGTTATTGTGAAATAATTCTCTTTGCGCCTTACTGCCATACTAATACCGGACATCTTCGTGTCCATCTCCCTTTTTAGCTTTTCTGCAGCTCCCCTTCCTTTAAGCTTCACGAGGATGTCCCCCCCTTCGGTTTTTTTAAGTCTATCCACCTTCACTCCTATTTTCCCTATATTTATTTTCGCATTCATCTCCTTTAAGACGTCTGTATATGACTTGCTCCCGGTTTTAATTAGGAGGGATTCCTCTTGCTCGTTTTTAACTTCTTTATCCATTTCTTTGCCTCGTATAATTATCTCCCACGTTATTTTTTCCCTCCTACCCACGAATTCCAGGGCTTTTCGTACCTTCTCTTTGTTTATTTCGTTATTAATTGCTACCCGTATTATTTCGGGCGGCTCCTTCCTCTCTTTAATTTGTTTTAGGGCCTTCTCCGCCACTTCATATATACATTGGTCCTTAATTTTTGCGACATAGGTATACCATTCTCTCCTTACAGTTGCCATGGAGCTTCTGTTCCCATTTTCTATGTACTCTACGTTTCCCTCTTGACAACCCTCTATGATTTCATGCACTTCTTCTCTGATAGTGCGTATTACGCTTTCTATTCCACCCTCTTTTATTTCATTTTTTGTTACTATCAGGCATTCTTTCTTAGCTATTGTTTCTTGCAAGCCCCCTTGTTCCCATTTTGTTTTTTCGTAGACTGTTTCCTCCCACCTCTTTTCATATATTTGGTTGAAGTCATTTATGTCCCCCCCTTTGTTTAATACTTCAATTATCTTCTCAGTCTCCTTTCTTTGCTTTTCTCGCTCTATTTTTATTTTGCATTGTTCGCATCTAATGCTCTCCTCCTCCGTTTGTGTCTTCTTACTTTGGTTTAGGCCTGTTTTGTTCTGATTATATATTTCCCCAATCAGATTTCTAGCTATTATTTTGTGTTCCCCCTGTATGGGGCCTTTATTGTTTAATATTTCCAATACTTGTTTTAGCTTTCTCAGGATCCTTTCATTTTCTGTCTCCTCGGGGTATTCGGCGGTCTCTTCCCTCTTCTCTTTTTTGAATCTCTCATTTTCCTCTAGGCTATCCCCTTTTCTTTTTTTGGACTGTTGTATTGCTTCGTAATCCTCGTCGTCAAACAACAAGGCTTGAAGAATGCTATCTCCAGTTTTTTGCCAGTGTGTTTCCGTTTGATCTTCTCTTTTATTTTCCTCTCCTTCCACTTCTATTGCTTCCGCCGAGGGTTCCCTCTCCTCTGCATCTCCTTCTTTCTCTTCCTCTTCTCTATTAGTTTCTTCTAGCATGTTGTCCAATAATGTCGAGTGTGTTATGGGACCCGACCTGTTTATTTTTTGGTTGATTCTGATGCCTCTTTAACATTTCTTCCTCAAACTTCTTTCGCTCCTCTATTTCTTCCATTTTGCCGTCGTGCGACAGTTCTTCCCCATTCTCGTTTTTGTTAATCTTAGCTTCGTCCTGTTTCTTTTGCCTGTAGTCGTCCTCTTTTTTTTCCTGTTCCTTTGGTTTTTTTAATGGTTCCATACAAATCCCACGAGTTGGGACGTACTATACGTCAGACGCGGCAGTGCGCCCTTACCGCGTTAAGGCTATGTTACTTCGGGAGGTCGCCAGGTATCCCGAAGGGATCGTTTGCGATGCTCTAACCCTCGCATCTCTCATATCTTTGGCACGATGCCTTCCACCGTGATAATGGGGATTATTTTATTGAGGTTTACTCCTCTAGGCTTTTTTCACGGTTGCCTCCGGACGCAGTGGCAGTCTGTATTCGCAAGCTACTTGGAATTTCCGCGTAACTGCTGCCTCCCCTGTTACGCGGGATTGGAATGGGGATTTGTGTATATGGGATAAAGGTATTTAGGTGGGGTGAGACATTTCGGCCACTCTTTATAAATGGGTTGGGATCATTCTAAGAATGAAAAAGGTGTTTGTCGAAAGTTGAAACTGGAGCCCCCGCAACGACGCAAAGCGCGATGCACGACGCAGGCACCCCGGCGAAAGGCCCCAGCCCCGACTCCGACAAAAACGTTTGTTGAAAGTGGCGATTAGAATTTGGGGATAGAGTAGCCTCCGGGAAGTTGGAATGTGTAACTTAAAATTGCTGAAGGCGAAGGCGCCGCAACTGTTCGCTTCAGTTGCCGCGCCTTTTAGCGTCCAGCGGCGGTGTCCGGCGACCACCCGGTGCACAGACGCTGGACGCTGGGACTGTGTTTGGTTTCACTGGTCGTGCTCCCCTCACAGAATTCAGGGACCAAGATCAATTACTCGGCCCTCCCACCAGCGTCGAGGAAAAATACAGACCCAGGGAGAGAGCTATAGGACTTGGTCGGTACAAAACGGCATATTTTTTGGGGGTATATTATATCTTCGGCTCAAGAAGAGACAGGAGAACCGCAAATACATCAAATCAATAGGGTGGAGTTAAGCTTTCAAATGGTGTTTATGCCGTTAGGATCAGACATACACACGGCTCAGTAAAGCCAAAAAACTGAAAAACTAATCTTTGAAAATTTTTGTTTTTCGACAATTACTCAAAATTTCAACCTACGAATTGTGCCAATAACTGAGCGTTTGTAGAAGGACTCTAGACGAATCTAACAGTGTATACCTCATATCCGGGAAAGTTTAAATTTTTAAGTTATAGGCTTCATAAGTATGATCAAATCTTTTTCCTATGGGAAAAACGGTTTCTCAAGCTCAATAATTCCTGTAATAGCTTTAGTAGTCATACTTGACCTTAGATCCATCAGATACTACTGGTCAATATGTTTCAAACTCATGTTTACTGATCAAAATCGGTTAAGCCGTTTAGAAGTTATTAAGCTACAAAAGTATAATCCAATTAACGATTATTCCCGGAATGATTTATGTAGTTGTAGTGGTTACGACGCTAAAGTTGATCTGGCAACGGGTAATCCGACTTTATTTATCGGCCATCTCAATATTTTTTTTCAATCTATTTCGAATAGAAAAAAATCTAGTGCACATTCGATGGACACTAGATCATTTGGGAGATAATGCAACAAAGGTGACCATTTATAAAGTTTAACGTGTAATAGAGGAACATTGCATGCAACTTCATACATTTAATTTATAAATAACTATATTTTTATAATTTTTCTAAGCTTTAAGTCTAATAAAAAACTTTGAAAAACTCCTAATACAAGAATAAAAAACCGCTAAACGCCGTAAAAATGAGTGGGGCATACAATATTCCAGCTACAAAAGATCTGATATGAATATTACGTGGCGCAAAAATGTATTTTCATTTTGATGCAAAACAAAATTCTAGTTTTATTTTAAAAGATTTTTCCATAATATTTGCTAAATTTGAAGTAAACGCGCCACAAAAGAGTTTCAAAATTCAAACTGTATCAAAGTTACTCTTTTGTGGCGCGTTTACTTCAAATTTAGCAAATATTATCGAAAAATCTTTTAAAATAAAACTAGAATTTTGTTTTGCATCAAAATTAAAATACATTTTCGCGCCACGTAATATTCATATCAGGGCCCGGATTACGTACACTCGATACGCATCGTATCCGCCATGTTTTACCGTAGCGCCTTATGGGAAAACATGGCGGATAAGATTCGTATCGAGTGTTCGTAATCCGGGCCCAGGTCTTTTGTAGCTGGAATATTGTATGCGCCACTCATTTTTACGGCGTTTAGCGGTTTTTTATTCTTGTTTTATATACAATCTTAATCATAATATAATAATTGTATCAAGATTTAAAGAAATTTCTTATGTACAGATAAAAAATAAAATTGAAATCGTGAAAATTTTATTATCTTACAATTCATTCTGTATAAAAATGTGAAATTTATATATTTGACTTTTTGCTTTCTCCTTAACGTAACTTCATAACAACAATGAACTACAGAATCAAAACGTTCATCCCCTCTATCAACACGAATCTTGCTCCAAAGATAATATGTTTGTTACACTTTGAGCGAGAGAGAACACCCATTTTGTATGTAGTTGAGATTATTAACTAGCTGAGGCTAAAACTGTGAGGATGAGCCTCTCTAACCGCCAACGCTCTAATTTCTATGGGAAGTTATCGGAAGTTACATGACGGGATAACGTTGGCTGCTATTATCTATGTACAGTAATATTTAACTTCATAAGTAGTAGATATTGCGAACATCGGAAACTTTCTATATTAACTTTGAGAACTCATAGGGTGTAGATAAATTGTTTAAATATGCTGTTTATTAGATTTTATGAACGCATATTGTAGTGATGTTGATTATAGTTACTTTCAAGTATTCGTTACAAATCGTTACTTTTGTATAAAGTAATCATTTACAGTATTCGTTACTTTGATTACTATGATTACTTTTGTTACTTTTGTATTTGAGTACCGGTAATCATATCGAGAATCGTATTTCTCAGTAGGTAGGTATTTTGTATAGGTATTCCGATATAACAAAGACCTTTACCTATCTGTTTAAGGGATAAAAATGATTTGATTACTATGATTACTTTTGTTACTTTTGTCTTTAACTACCGGTAATCATATCGAGAATCGTATTTCTCAGTAGGTAGGTATTTTGTATAGGTATAGATGTAGATCTAGATAAAAATATAGGGTTCTCGCATTCGATCGTTGTTAATGACATACATTACATATTTTACGTATACCATTATACCTCCCTTTGTTTCATCTTCTATCTTCTCCTCACCCTCACACCCTTAAAACGCTTCATACCGATAACGATATTCGATAATACTCGTAAAATACCGGTCCCGTCAGTTACTCGCTGGGATACTATTGGTAGAAAGTAATCAAGTGCACTGGTTGCAGATACAATAGTCGTTACTCGCTCTTATACGATTGGTATACGAAGTAACGAAGTAATCAGAGTAATCAAAGTAACGAATTGCCTCTCTGTACAGTAATCGGTACTTTCGATATTCGTAAGTAACGAGTACTTTGTATCGAATAGATACTTTTTAACATCTCTACCATATTGACTAAGTTAATATAATAGTTTTACATTTTCTACTAGTTCTAGAACAGTTTTTAATATCCACAGATCGGTTGTATAATTAAATTTAGGTTGTATCAAAATAATAATGGTAGGGGAGCAAAGTTTGCTAAATTTGCAGTCACTCGAGCTTTATGGGGACCTATTGGGTTGTGATTATTAGGTCCTAAAAGCAAAAAAAATTTAATTTCCATTTTTTAATTTAATTTTTTATTTCCAACAATCGTTTTTTCCGATTATAGCACCATCTATCCATAATTCGAAAAAATGTCTCGAATAAAAGTTGCTTATTTTTACGTAAAGAATGCAAATCGGCCACAAAAATTTGGAGGGTTCCATTTAAGATTTTAAAGTAATCCCCACCCCACCTCGGGGGGGGGGGTTGTGTTTGGTACCATTCGATAGATTTTTAAAAACATTTTGAAAGTGTATTTTACAGTTTTTCGATCTGATGTTCATTTTGCGAAATATCGCGGGGTTTGTATTTAAAATTTTAAATTTACCCCTCACCCCTCTCCGTGGGGGTCATGTTTAGTACCATTCGATAGATTTTTGAAAAATATTAAACAAGCATTTTTTAGTTTTTCGATCTGACGTTCGTTTCGCGAAATATTCGCTTTTTTTGTGAAACTTTTTGACTCACCCATTTCCTTACGCCCCGCTCAAATCGTCAGATTTTTGAAGTTTACTTTTTTTTCATGTACTTAACTTACCTTATCTTAATCTGACAATTTCGAGTATTTTTAAGGAAAGATTTTTTTTTCAGGCCTCCTTAACCAACTTCCCTGTGTTAAGAGCCAATATATTTTATGGTAGAGGTACTGCCGTCCTCAATTAAAACACGGTGTCTGCAAAAAAAATTAAAATCGAGTTTTTGCTATATGTGGTTTCGTTGTGACCATATTTATGCTTCTGCAAAGTCTGAAGGCCGTATCATTTTATTTACTACCAAAATAAACAAATTGGATTATGCCGTATGTGCTAAATTTCAATAGTTGCTTAATTAAAATGCGGTATCTACAGAGTACTCAACTAAAAAGTGGTATGTGCTAGCGAGTATCATGTACTTACCGTGTTTTAATTGAGCACATCGCATTCGCATTTACCGCGTTTTTATCGAGAATCGTGTTGTGACCTCGTATCTTGAACATTTATGATATGTAGGTATTTTGCGTATATAATAAACAATTATTATATGCTATTTATTTTTATTTTTTGGTAACTATTTTTTCTTGTAAAAAATTCTATTTGTAAATAAAATGCAGATACGGCACTATTTCTGATCCAGTAATACGTCCGCTGCCCAATTAAAACGCGGTATATGACTTTTTATTTACAGCTTTGATAAATACATGATTTTTTTTACAAACATATTTTTAAATAATGTTCAACTATCATTAGAACATGTTTTGCATTAAAAAGTTGTCAAAACATAAGTCCTGAGAAAAAACTTCGAGAACCGATTTCTCGGTTTTAAGTTGGCTGCACATACCGCGTTTTATTTGAGGGCGCCAGGGTACATCTGCAGGGTATCAGATTTCTCCCCATATGATAATCTGACGCACTCGAGTAACTGCAAAAATCCCCGCTTGGGCTCCCCTACCATAAATAGGTGCTTTTGAAAGTTACAAAAACAATTTTCGAAAACGAACATTTTCCTGTGAAATTTTTTCGGAAAAATCTGACTGATTACATATTACGGTAAACTGTCTAGCGCGAAGAAAAACTAATGCATTGCTACGTTGATTAGATGACACAATAGGCGTGCCTTTCGATCAAAATAATTAATTGGAGATATATTTAAATTCTTCTACTCGGTCTAGTTTTTTTCCAAGCAATATTTAAATTCTCCTATTCGTCCTAGTTTTTCTCCAAGCAATTCAATGTTCAACACCACTCTTGTTTCTTCCAACCACATATACTCCCTTCTCCACCTAATAATCTTAATTCCTTCCTCTTTAAGCCTTTCTCCAACCCTCCAACATCTCCTTCCTCTCTTCCGCTTACACGATATCATCTGCAAAGAGCATTGACCAAGGAGTTCACTCCTTTACCTTCCCTGTCAGTACACCCATAACCATAACTAGATTAAAAAGGTAGGGACTCAGTGAATAGCCTTGATGCAAACCAACTGTCACTGGAAAACTTTCGAGTTAGAATACGACAAAAGTCCTTAGTGTACACTCCCTCATACATATTTTTCTCTAGCCTTACGTACTTCTTAAGAGCCCATTTCTCCTTCATACATCTCCATAGCTCGAGTATAGGAACTGTGTTCTACATCTCAATATCTACAAGTACCTCTCTTTTCCTTTTTTTCATCCGTTGTCGTCTGCCCTGGCATAAACTCAAACTGTTTGCCTTCTTTCGACTTCTCTCCCCTTGGCTCTACAGTTGTCATCCTAATTTTCATTGTGTGCAACATTAACTTTATCTCTCTATAGCTCTTACAGTCTTAAATGCCCCCTTTATATTTGGCCAACGATAACATCACACTCTTCATCTTCATGCATTGGGTATCCTTTCTTGCTCATAATCATACTCATCATTTGCCACAAAACATCAGCTCCTTCCTCTCCTGGAGCATTTCCAACCTCCACGGGTAGGAACTCTATCAGATCTTACTGCCTTAACATTCTTCATCCTCTTTAACTCCTCAACAACCTCATTTCTCGCTATCCCTGATATTAAATTCTCATTTGGGATCCCGCATCCTCTATCTCTCCTTTGGTGTTCTTCATTTAGCAACTTTCTAAAATACGCATACCATCTTTGTTTTATTTGAACATCGGTCGTTAACACTCTACCATCCGTACCATAATCTGCCGCAGGTGTGTTAAATCCGTTGATAACTTGTCCCTTGCTTTAGCAATGCTATGTAACCTTTCCATCCCATCAGCTGTGTCCAACTCTTCATACCGCTGTACACACGCACACGATCTTTGCTTAGCAGTAGCCGTAACCTTCTATTGAACTTCATCGTACCACCACCAAGTTTGTTTATCCTACGAGCGCCTTTACCAGACGTTTTTCCAAGTATTTCCTCTCCCACTCGTACCACAACTTTGCTGTTGGTTTCCCATTAGTCATTTACCATATCTTTTTACCCAGACTCTTCCAGCACTCTACTCTTAAACACCTTTGCCACATCTTTCATAACTTTCACCACTTTACTTTGTAACGGGTAGCTCTTTCAGGACAACAGACTCAGTAAAACACAAGTTAAAAATATAGTAAATATATTTAAGATAATTATATACAGTTTAAAACAAATAAAATAAAATATAATTCCATCTTCTGCAAAGGAAAAACAATATTAAACTTTATCACAGTCATCCGATCATAATAGCAACATTCAAATGATACGATAAACAGCACAATATATACAATAACAATCTCGCTACGTTAAATCAACATAGCCATATATGGAGACACCGCATTTCATTTCAATGCAGCACGGCTGAACAGCGACACGCAGTCGCTCGTTCCTTGCTACTATGGTGGACGCCACTTCATCATGGTAGTATTCGCCTAGGCACAGTTCCACCTCAAGATACGGTGCATCTCTGCCAATCGAGCCATTGCTAGTTCAATACGCTAACAACGACTGATTTTCTCATTCTCCTGGCTCGTCTTAAATATGCTCTCGATGCCCTCTCCTTCGGTTTCCCCCAGCGGTGCTATGAAGAAGGAATGCGCCAACACGGACACCCCTCCAGTCGTCTCTGGTAGATCAGCTCATCGCTTGCCGTGGCATCATATCGTTACAACTTTCTGGTGTCTTTCTGCTTTCCTTTCTTTTTTAATTTTACTTATCTCCGTATCCACTACTGCCGGTCGGTGTTGACAAGCTATGCACTATGTGACTTTTCCATCCTCGGCTACTATAGGTAACTGGGTCATATACTGGTCTTGAGTCTTTGTAAATAATCTATTCACTACAGAAAAATCCCATGCCACTGCACTTCCTTTGCAAGTCACACCATTATGCAAAAAATTATAGAAAAAATCTTATTCAAATATAGATAGGTACAGAAAATATAGATATAAAAAATAAATATACAAAAGGATTACATAATTGTTCAAAATGTTTTCGACCCTACGAGACCATCATCAATAATACTTGAAGCATTTGCAACAGCCACTTCCAAAACGATATAACACCCTTTTATTTACATTTAAAATATAAAATAAATTTAAAATTAAGCAATATAACGTCGATAGTTAAAGGTTTATCCAAAAGGGAACATATTGGGTCCTCACTTAAAACTAAATTTTCTACTCATCTTTTCTGGGAGCTGAGAATTAGAACCAGCATTCTTGTTCGTTTTTAAATACATTTTTAAACATATACATTAAAAAGTAGTTATCCATAATTACATACCACAGCATCTATAAATACTACATCAAATAAGAATTATATTGAATTTCGGCTTAAGGGTATTAGCCGAGAGAAAAAAAGACGCATTAATACTAGTGTCGGACAACCATAAAGCCAGCATATCATGCAAGATCCGGCACTAAAAAATTCATGATCGCTGGCCGACAGTAAGCCGCAGCTACTACCGTATGACGAGGCGATACTGCATTAATAAAGTGGGTTTTAGACGTATTAACCGCATGTATGTAGTTTTACGAACGTGTCCTTTATTGCTCAAATATCCTGTGTTGTGAACATTGGCAGCTAATTTCGATTTTATGAAAGGCGTTATTTAGTTTTCTTATATATTTATGTGGCGAAATTTGAAAAATAGTTCTTTACATTTTTCAGTAAATCTGCTGATTAATGCTGTAAAGTGAAGGTTAATATGTCTAACTTGCAGTGCAGTCACTGAAGGTGGATATGAGCTATTACCTCCGATTTCCTTGAACCTCCATCGATTTGCATGAAAATTGGTGAGTGGTTAGATGTCTCAAGGAACAAAGGTGACGTGGTGCCAACTTGCGCTTTACCTTGGGGGTGGATGCCACCCTTTCTCGGGGTGAAAATTATTTTCTTAATAATATCCCCATACTTCGATAGAGGGACCAATTCTAACCAAAATTTGTTATATAAAGTTATTAAAATAAATCAAAACTTTTTGAGTTATTAAAGATCAAAGATTTTAATTTTTCGTGAGAAAAATGCATGATTTTAATCGATTTTTGATAATTAACTTAAATACTATAAGTTTTAACAAAAACGTTATAATTACCAAAATTGAAGCTAATAAAAAATGAAATAAACTCCTTACTAGAAAAACCTTTTAGTGTTAACTGAAAGTGAGTTATAGGTACATAATTGAATATATTTTTTTTTCAGTGAGTACCCAAATCTAAGTATTCAAGCTTAAATAACGGGAAAATGGGGCATTTTATAACATAAACTTATTAATCATTTGTCAAAGTACTTAGAAATATCTATCAACTGAGCTCCCGAACAAGTTGATTCCATTAAAATTTATGCTCCAAAAAATTTTCAAAATTTATCTTTTAAAATTTTTTCCAAAAAATGTTATTGTGTTTTTTTTTTTAGATAACTCCGTTAATTTTTACGATATCAGATTCACCTGAAAACCATTTGAAAGTTAATTCCAAGGGCTATTAAACCGCGTTAAACTTAATCTTTAAAACCCTTTACTTTTTTAAAAATAAAAGGTTAAATTGCCCCGGTTACATGGTTCTCGCAGCAAAATTTAAGCTTTAAACGTTTCTATCTCGGTTATTTTTTACCCTACAGAAATATTAAAACTGGTAAAATATTCAATACAGAAAAAAACTAAACTTTGGTTAAATATCATTCTTTACGTAAATTGAGTATTTTTGGAGTTATTATCAAAAGAAAATGAAAATTACGATCATTTTAAAAATTCTGATTTTTTTAAATAAAAGTTTTTTTTCAAAAATATGCATTTTAAAACGGTCAAAATTGTTGAAATCATTACTTATGCTAATATAAATAAATTATAGTAAATATTACTATAAATTTTAATTTTTGTGGAAATGGCGTGTGTTTTATTTTTCACTTTTTCCAAAAAAATTAAAGGGTTCTCTTATTTTCATCATAACTTGCTTAATTTTGATGCTATTAACTTCTCCTGGAGCTCATTTGATAGGTATTTCGAAGTACTTTGACAAGTGTTGAACAGGTATATTTTAAAAAATGCACAGTTTTCCCGTTATTTAAGATTAAATACTTATATTTTATAATATACAGTCCCTGCTCAATTTATTAGACTCACCCTATAAATATGAGTTTGTTTAATTTCAAGCACCTTAAAATATCTTCAAAATGATACGAAACTGCTAAATGGGTTAAATAACAATTAATTAATAATCGTGCTACATAACTAAGTTAAAAGTGGTGAAATTTTTTTATTGAATTGTGAAAACTTGACAGATAATAATAGGATATGCTAAAAGTGGGCAATGACTCGACTTTTTTCAACTTTAGTTATTTAGTTAAATTAGTGATTGGCGTTCAATTTTCGTAAAATTTGCAGTGGTAATTGATAATATTGTTCCATGTTAATGTTAGTTTTTATTTGTTTAATTTATTTTAAGATATTAATTTAAATATGTTAATTTCTAAAAGACGAATTTCTCCGATTGGAATTTTCGAATATGGGTGATTGTAAAGATATTTCTGTTGAGCAAATCTCTTCTGTTACTGCTCTGTTAGAAAATACCACATGTAGCCAAAGAGAAATAGCCAAAAAATGTGGTGTATCTTAATCGTCAGTTTGAAGGTTGAGTCAAAACTTAAAAAAAAACATCCTGTTACATCGGTTTGGAGGGGTCGGTATGGCAGAAAAATTTAAGTCACCCCCGAAGGGCAAAGAATTTTAAAGAATTTGGCTGTAAAACACAGAAAAGTCATCCATAGCGATATAAGGAATAAATTTGAAGAATCAGAGTGTTCAGTGTCTGAGTCCACTGTACGCCGAAATTTGTACAGTGTGGGATTCAAATGTTATAGGCCAGTTAAGGAACCAACCAAACAACCGACTATTACCACAAATGCTCAAATAACGCTTAGTTTGGGCCAATTTGCATAAAGACTCTATAGTCCTATAATATTTATGCAAATTGGCCAAAATTAAGCGTCTCTTGAGCATTTGTGGTGATGGTTTTGGTTTCTTAACTGGCCAATGACATTTGAATCCCATCTTGTACCAATTTCGGCGTACTGTGGACTCCGTTACTGAACACTCTGCTTCTTCCAATTTATTCCTTACATCTCTATGGGTGACTCTTTTGTGTTTCATAGCCAAATTCTTTAAAATCCATTGCCCTCTAGGGGTGACTGAAATCTTTCTGTCACACCGAACCCTAAAAACCGATGTAACAGGGTGTCTCTCTTCAAGTTTTTGACTCAACCTTCGAATTGACGATTAAGATACACCACACTTTTTGGCTATTTCTCTTTGACTACATGTGGTATTTTCTAATAGAGCAGTAACAGAAGAGATTTGCTCAACAGAAAAAGATCTTACAATCACCCATATAAAAAAAAATCCAATCGAAGATATTGGTCTTTTAAAAATTTACATATTTAAATTATTATCTTAAAATAAATTAAATAAATTAAAAACTAACGTTAATATGGAACAATATTAACACTCACCACTGCAAATTTTACGAAAATTGAACGCCAATCACTAATTTAACTAAAAAACTAAAGTTGAAAAAAATCGACTCATTGCCCACTTTTAGCACATTCTATTACCATCTGTCAAGTTTTCAAAATTCAATAAAAAAATTTCACCATTTTTAACTTAATTATGTAGCATGATTATTAAGTAATTGTTATTTAACCCATTTAGTAGTTCCGTATCATTTTGAAGATACTTTTAAGGTGCTTGAAATTAAAAAAACTCATATTTCTAGGGTGAGTCTAATAAATTGAGCAGGGACTCTACATTCAATTACCCATAACTCACTTTAAATTAATATTAGTGTAGTTCTTCAAGTGAGTAGTGTATTAAATTTTTTGTTATATTTAATTATAGTAATAATACCTTTTTTGTAAAAGATTATAATTTTTGAGTTATAAAAACAGCTTTAAAACATGCATTTTTTACGAAAGAATAAAATCGTTGATCTTTAATAACTCAAAAAGTATTGATTTATATTAATAACTTTATATAACAAATTTTGCTTATAATTATGCTAAATTTGCTTTATATAAAAATAATAGAGGGCCACTCTATCGATTAGTGGTATTATTTTTAATAAAATAATTTTCACCCCCGGGAAGGGGTGGAATCCACCCCCAGGGTAAAAGCGCAAGTTGGCATCATGTCACCTTTGTTCCTTGAGGTATCTTCTCACTACTCACCAATTTTCATGAGAATTGATGAAGGTTCAACGAAATCGGAGGTGAAAACCTTCAGTTACTGCACTATTGGATATTATTCTTGTCTTGGTTTTTCTAACATGATGGTTAAATCTTATATGAATATAAAACTGGTATATATGCGATTAAAATCAACACAACGAATCTAAGCTGCTTTAAAAGTATTTTATAATATATCAAGGCCATAATAGACTTTGTTAATAAAGCTACAATTTGGGATTAGTGGCATAGCTGAGGATTGAGGGGCCACATTGCGACAATTTTTGTGGGCCCTCCCGCGACAATTTTTGTGGGCCCCCGTATTATAAACATGACAACTATTAACAGTATAATTACTAAACTATATGTAAATGACAATATTTGGCATTTATTTAAAGTCTTCATCAGTTAGTGTTTAGTAGATTCATCAGTAGATTCCTTAGGAATAGACAAGACATGAATATTTATTATATCTACATGTATCTTAATCCGACAAACCTTTTAGTAAGTTGTTTGAAAACATTAACTTCAAAACTTTTTGCTACAAGTTATTTTTTCGTCGCAGCCATCGTAAAATTTTTTTTATACGTTTTATCCATTTATTTTTAAATTCCGGTATAATACCCCACTATTCTGCTATTCCTGCTGCTTTTTCTAAAGTTTCGAAAAACGAATTTCTCATTTCTCGAAGATTATCACAATTATTTTTTCAAAATTGAAGGGCGAACGTTAACTCTGTCGTTTCAGATTGCAAAAGTTTTGGTATCAGATTAATAAATTTAAGTATTTTAGAGTGAATAGTAATATTAACGACAAATTCAAAATTATTGATATGCTCTAATAATGCATTAGCTTCTGATTTTTCATAGTTTTTTTAGATAGCAATGAAATTTTCGTTAAAGATTTCATTACTTGTCGGAATAAGTCATAATAGTACATAGTACATCCCATTTTTTAATACTCATACTAAAAAAAATAATCTTTCAAATATATCCTACAAAAACCAACTCCTGTACACCAACAACGGCATCATTCAATACTAGGTTCAGATTATGGGATGAACAATGACTATAGGAAGATGTTTTTCAATGTCAGTTTTGCGCCTTTGTACGCCTGAATTTGTACCACTCATAACGCTTCCCCATCATACCCCTTTCCTCTGCAGTTGTGTGCGGAAAGGGGCTTTGATTGTATAAATTTTAAACATTTATTTACAAGACCTTCTACACTTTGGTCTGTAATACGAATAAATCCCAAATAACTTTCAACAACTTCTTATTTGGAAGGTAAAATATTTTCATCGAAAGTTATTTTTACAACATACCGGAAAATAAAACTAAACTGATCGTACCTAGAAATATTTTGAGTGCTGAGTGGTATCAAGAATTATTGAATAAAAATAACTTTTTTTAATTAAATTAATTAATTTGTTTTCAGTTTCTTGAGCCAGTAAATTTATAACTTCGTTTTGTATTTGGGGGCTCAAGTAATTCGTTTTTAAGTTATTGTTTTTATCGATTAATTTAGCTAAAACAGGATCATATTTAGCTAGTAAAAGAACCACCGACAAAAAATTACATTTTTGTGATTCACTTTCATCTAAACTACCAACATGTCTACGAAACGCTAAATTGCACACGGAAAGAGTAAGAGTTTCGTCAATTACCCACTTCATTACTTCATTCCAAATTCCCTATTTTGATGCTTATTAGGATTTAGGAAAGTATGTTTTGGTCCCCAATTTAAAGAAAGTAGAAGTATTAAGATTGAAGGCTGTAAAGGGTCCCTCCTAACGTCGGGGCCCCCCGCCTTGCGGGCCCTGCGGGCCTGTCAGCTACGCGACTGTTTGAGATGCTTGTTTTGACGTTAAATTACTTATTTTTTCTAAGAATGCACCTCCTCTTTGAAAAATCAAGTAGACATAGTGCACAGATCAAATTCTCGAATACAAACTTCCAAAATAATATTCTCTCTTATCAACGTTTTGTTTACTTTTTCTTCGGCAAAAGCACATTTCAACCTTGAAAATGTTATGGGTTTGTAGACACCTAAAGAAGACAATACATAGACTAGTATTATAACATTTTGCTAAAAATAAAAATTACTTTTAGTCTTTTTTTCTGATTTAAAAATTATGCGATAATTTTCGTTCTTAGTGATTGAATTCAAAAGCTACTTACATAATTATAAATCTAAAGTAAATTGTCTGTTTCTTTTTAACTTATTTATAGTATATTTTGTGTTGTGCTTCATTGTACTTAAACCGTGTTTTACTTAAGCTTCTGTGCCTAGAACCAGCATTACAGAATACGCCAATGGATCTGGCACAGCCGGCAGTACACTTTTAATCCTCTCGTAGCAAACCGCCGGCACGCAAACTTTGGGAATTTGCTGGCAAACTTAAACTTCTTCCGACGTTTTATTTTTATCACTTGTAATGAATTTTAAAGTCTCGCTAAATTAATTCTTACTAATTTATTAAGTACCGTTTTAAAGTTACAAGGAATTTAAGCTCCACGACTTTCTCCCGTTCTCGGTCCTGGTGGAATTTCCAAGTTGGCGTAGCCTAATTTGTGTAGGATGATTGGGTTAAATATTTCGTAAGAGTAGACCCTTTACAAAATAGGTCTATGTTATATAACTAATTAAGGGAGTAAAAGCAAAACCCACATAATCCCGATATTTTCCAAAAAATAGAAAAAGCTTTATGGTAGGGGAGCCCAAGCTGGGATTTTTGCAGTTACTCGAGCGCGTCAGAAAATCACATGGGGAGAAACCTTGTATCCTCTAAATGTATCTCTACCATATATGGACTCTTAATACAGGGGAGTTCGTTAAGGGGGCCCGAAAAAAAAATATTCTTACAAAAACTAGAAATCGTCAGATTAAGATAAGGTAGGTTAAGTACATGCAGAACAGTGTATATTTCAAAAATCTGACGATTTCAGCGGGGCGTAAGAAAATGGGCGAATCACAAAGTTTCACAAAAAAAGCGAATGTTTCGCGAAATGAACGTCAGATCGAAAAACTAAAAAATACGTTTCCAATATTTTTCAAAAATCTATCGAATGATACTAAACACGACCCCCACGTAGAGGGGGGAGTAACTTTAAAACTTTAAATAGAAACTCCGCGATCTTTCGCGAAATGAACATCACATGGAAAATGGACTATTTTAAATGGGAAATAAGCCACAATTTTACTAAAAAATGATTTTATTAACGTTTCGACGTCCAAATCGGATGCCGTTGTCAAAATACGAAATATTAATAAATCAAACAAAAATGTTGTTGCTTAGTAAAAAATTCTTCTACTAGTTTATTTAATCCGACTCATTTATATCTGCAATTAAGACACATTTTATATTATACATTTTAGAGCAGAAGGCTTTAAAATAATATTGACAAGCCAATATTTATGAGTTGCGTTCCTGGGACGACTTTTCTGAAAGATTCGATTATATGAAATCAACTCCAACTCAAGAATATCCGTCACAGAAAAATCATAGCATGTGTTCTGTCTTTAAATAGACAACCACATGCAACGGTGACAGTAAAAGTCTCGTGTTAGAGATTGCATAGTAAATCACGAGGAAAAACCAGGAAAAAACCTCGTATCCCGACATCGTAAGTATTAGGTCTTACATTTAGTTTACTCTCAAAACTGATATCAAATTCTGACCTTAATATATACATACAGTCGGAAAAATGAAAGAATACCCATGAACGATCACATCAATCACTTATTTTGTATTTGCTGTCTTTTTCTAAAAATAACAAATGTTTGTTATAGAAAAAGACAATTTATAGAAAAAGACAGCAAATACAAAATAAGTTATTGATGTGATCGTTCATGGGTATTCTTTCATTTTTCGGACTGTATGTTACTTTAAATTATAAATAGTATTAATAATACATAGATATATAAATAATACTAAAATATAAAATATGTACTAACTCGATATATTATTGATTTACTAATCGTGGTGTTTTCTTTCTATTGACTTCCTCCTTTAGTATGGATAACCACATCCTACTGCATTCTACGAAGGAATTTGCGACACAATTGGTTTCATTTAGCATAATTCGAGCCGCTTCTTTGATTTTTCTCTTTTTACTATCTGTTTCTTTCAGGACTATACTTGAATCTCTCCACTGAACTATATGTTAATTATCCCATGCGTGTTGACATATTTGAGATCTATCAAATTCTCTATTTTTAATAAGACTGATGTTTACTTATTCTGACGTTTAATGATCTTGATAAAACGTTAGAATATGTGAACATCAGTCTTATATTAAAAATAAAGAATTTAATAGATCTTAAATATGTCAACACGCATGGGATAATGAACGTAGAGTTCAGTGGAGAGTTTCAAGTAAAGTCTTGAAAGAAACAGATAGTAAAAAGAGAAAAATAAAGGAAGCGGCTCTAATTATGCTAAATGAAACCGATTGTGTCGCAAATTCCTCTGTCGCAAATACCAATCTAGAAGGTGACAACCTTCCATATGGATATCAATCCGTCAATGAATAAGCAGAATTGCCTGTAAAGAGGGAGAAGAAGAAAAATTTAGACGATCTAATCCCTAAAAATTTCTCCTTCTGATTAATTTCATAATTTTGGACTTTGGACAATGTGGATTTTTGGACTATGATAATTATAAGTCCTATATTTGAAGTCTATTCTCTAACTAAGTCAAAATGTATTGCACTCCAGCTATGACTAGTTATGTCATTAAATTTTCCGTACCGTAAAATGGCTAAGTCTTCCGCATAAATCACGACATTGGATTTCAGCCATTCATCGATTCTTCGAATTTCAAAGACAAATAAAATGCATACATACATACAAAATCTCCATAACTTAGGAGATTAGGAAAGACGAATTTAATTAACCCTTAACCACTGACGTGCGGTATGTCATACCTTGCCAAAAGTATATTTTGTTGTAAAACGTGTTTTATAAAAGATTTCTAGAACACCTTCTCCCTCTTGTACCTTCTCCCAACTGCTGCAGTTTTAGTAGGTTTGTAACGGGTGCAAAGGTCATTAGTATTTTCTAATCACTGACTTTAGCTACGCCCTGTATGTTAGATTCGTTGAATTCATTTTTGTTTTCAGAGATTGTTGAGTTCTCGCCAATATATGGCTTTGTAGTGTGTAGGTATGACGTAATTTGTTTCTCACAGTATTGAATCGATAAATTATTATTTCCTCGAGTGTTTCTCATAAAGCTTTGGTATTACGTAGTTTTTCTCGATTCTCATGCGTGTTCGTATCTCTATTTTTTAATTTATCTAACAACCGACAAAGGAATTTTGGTCATAATTCTTTAATAAGTAGAGTATTCGTTTGTCTTCGGCTAAATATCAAAAGAATTTAATGCTTTTGTGAGACAGAATTCTGTCCACTTGAGTTGGAATGTCGATAAGAGGCTCTGAGTGTCTTTATGTAATCCAACAAGTTCGCCATGTGCAGTATTGCGAACGTTGCGAAAAAGCCTGGGAGAATATTGAGCTCAGATATGAATATCAAAATTTCGTTGATTGAATCCTATTTGCGAGAGAAAGAGTTATTGCCTTTGGTGGGATGTTCTTATTATCATTCTCTCGCTATCTTATTGACAGAAAAATATTTGGTTTATTCTTAATCGATTAAGTATCTGATGGTTGCCAATATGGGAGTGTAAATTTCTGATGTTTTTGAAAGAGCGTTTTGGTTGAGGAATCTGGTCGAGGTTAGAGAAGTTGAGTTTTGTCTAGCAGAGAGTTCAGTTGAGTGCGGTCATAGGAGTTGAGTTAGAGATATCGACAAGTTAAGAAGTTGCCGGTGCCAGTTTAAGTTTGTGCAATTTTATTGCATAAGTGCTTGTGTTTGGTTAGTGTTTGTTCCAGTATGGCTTAAGCAATCTGCAGGTCACTGCGTTCAGCTATTTTTAAGCGAACGCCATATTTTCGTACCCCTATAGGTACCATTTTTCCTGACATGCAAGCATAAGTAGAAGTTTTCTTGAAAGCATGAAGATGCTTTTATTTTCGTATAATTTTGATCCCGTTTGATGAACTAGAAAACAAATCATTTTTAATATTTTGTTCGAGTAGTGCTGATTTGTTTTTGAGAATGCTGAATACATACAATGCTGAATTTTTCTATAAAAATTTTTCTATGAACTATGGTTTTATTAATTATGTACTGTTGCTGTATTTATTAATATTGTGGAGTGACTTTAGTGAAGTGAAATCGCGCCTTGGACTTAACAATCACCAAGAAGAATCAGGACAATGATTGTACAAGTTATTATGTTTTGATTTAGATATCTTTTCTTTCAAGTTTCTATTTTGTATAATTTTTAGTTCCCTTAAGGTAACCAGTGGCACCCAATATTTTATTTCTTTTTATTTGACATTCTTACTTTGATTTTTCTAATATTTTTTATTTCTAAGCTAATAAGAGCATATTAATAACATCCCTTAAAGAACCACCCCATATCTCTTCCGATTCTGAGCAACCGAGGACTTGTTCTCCAAATTGTGTTAGCAAGTCACATCTTTATATGACATATCAACATCGTGTCAAATTTTATTTTCCATCAATGTTTCACTGGCATATGAAGTGTTAATGTTACAGGTTTAGTCTTTGAGCTACGTTGAAGTAAAGTTTTCTTGCGGTATCACCAGGGCCGGATTAAGGCACGGGCCAACTGGGCCGCGGCCCAGGGCGGCAAAATTTTGGGGCGGCGGATTTGAGAAAAAAAAAGTGTAATTATTTTTGATTGATTATAAAGCTTTATTATCGATTATCAAGACCAGTGAACCTGAGCATTAAATATTAAAAAACTATTTTATTGTTTATTATTTATTTATAACGCGACACTCTGCGCGGTGTAATGTGTCGCAGTACACTACGCTACGCCACTCTATCCAAGTGAGTCGAAGGGGCGAGGCGGCAGTCTGTATCGTACGCTACGCACGGGAAATTTAGTTGTGGGATCGTAGTAGTTGCTAGCATTGGCTGATGGCAGGCGTCTTGTCGCCTTGCCGCTTCCCTCCCCCCACCAACTCCATCACCGCCACGCGCCATTGTCATTCGGTTGTCTGGTCTCAACTCCACGTACTGCAGTCTGTCTAACTGTTTAGGTTTAACGTTTTTGTAATTTGTTTTGAGCGGAGTAACATTTTGAAATTGTAACTTGTGAGGTAAGAAATATTTATTTGTTTATAGTAATGGTAATGTAAGTTAATATAGACCGCGCTGTAGCGGTCGCAATTTTTGACCGATTTTCTTCAAATTCGGCACACGCACACACTTTCCTTTTTGCAATATCTCGGCTAAGTTATTTAGCCAAAAGAATCCCATAACATTTACCCCCTTTTTGGGGGGGTTTTACCCCAAAATTTTGGTTTTTGGGGCCCGTATGGGAAAAATTCTTCTTTATGTTTTAAATTCGTGTAGAGCATATTTTTCTGAAAATGTTAAGGCAAATTTCGATTTTCTAGCTAATTCCGTTCTCTATAAGGAAAAATGTAATTCGGCATGTTGCCATACGTATAGGTTTCACAATGAGTTGAATAAGTAATGGAAGGAAATTCGCTTCCCTCATTTTTTCGCTTCATTTTTCCTGTCGTATCGTACTACAGTTTTGAATTATACAGATATTCTTTTTTTTACAGTCAGACCTTTACTTCCGATGTCATTGATGCTATAACAAGCAGCTGTACCAATGGATGGACGCAAACGGCTCAGTGGGTGGCAATACAAAAAAGTAGCCGAAGAGAAGAAAAAAAAATTGACAGAAGTTGTAAATAAAACTGCGAAGCTTGATACATTTTTTACAAGAAGTAACCTACCAGTGCCACCAGAACCAGTGCTTTTAGAAAGTGTCAAAGAATTTTGTGAAGTAGAACTAGAAGTATGTTCCATATTAACGCCTTCAGCTTCAACAGCTTCAGCATCAGTGCCTTCAGCTTTAACATCAACCCCTCCAGCTTCAGCATCAGCCCCTTCAGCTTCAACATCAACCCCTTTAGCTTCAGCATCAGCCCCTCCGGTTTCAACATCAACCCCTTCAGCTTCAGCAAACTTGCCTCGCGTGGTCTTGCCTTTAGGGGGACTGACGAAAAATTTGGTTCTTTTTCAAATGGCAACTATATGATGTGCTTGGAGCTGATTGCCGAATTTGATCCATTTTTGAAAGCACACATTGAAAAATATGGGAAAGCGGGTAAAGGCAAACAGTCATACCTATCATCAACCATTTGTGAAGAACTCATCGAAATAATGGCAAAAACCGTTATTGATACAATTTTGAATGATGCTAAGAAAAGCAAGTACTATTCTATAATAGTAGATTCCACCCCTGATGTAACACACATTGATCAATTGTCTTTCATATTAAGGTATGTGAATGAATTGGGAATCCCTGAAGAACATTTTGTTGAATTTATGAAAAATCAAGGTCATACAGGTGAAGAACTAGTGAACTCAGTGCTTTCTTTCCTACAGTCGAAAGGATTGGACATACAAAACTGTAGGGGACAGTCCTATGACAACGCGTCAAATATGTCAGGAATGTACTCGGGGTTGCAGGCAAGACTTAAAGAAAAGAATCCCTTGATATTTTATGTGCCTTGTTCAGCGCATTCACTAAATTTAGTGGGATCAAGCGCAGCAGAATGCTGTTCTCTTGCAAAACATTTCTTTGATCTCTTGCAAGGATTGTACAATTTTTTCTCGTCTTCTACGCACAGGTGGAATCTTCTTCTGTCAAATTTCACGGCCACAGGAAAGGACAAGAACACGTCGTTGAAGTCTCTCAGTGTTACAAGATGGTCTGCAAGGGAAGAAGCTTGCAAAAGCCTTAATAAAGACTACAAACCCATGGTCAAGACGCTGATAGACATGACTTCAAGCAATCATGAAAACAAACAGACACAATCCAAAGCCAAAGGGTTGTTGCGAAAACTAATGTCTCTAGAAACATGTTTCATGGCAGCCCTTTGGGGAGATGTACTTCAAAAATTTAATTCAGTCAGTGAAAAGATCCAGGCTGAAAATATGACCGTGGACAGCGTTGTAATCCTGTACAACTCACTCACAGAGTATGTGATGAACATGAAAGACATGTTTACTGCAAATTGCGCAAGGTGAAATGAGACAGAACGATGAGCCAGAACTTCCACAAGAGACGCAGCCGCAGGTGCAGCAAGATTTTGATCGCCCAAAAAGAAAGGCGAAAAGAAAGAGGTTCTTTGATGAATCTTCAGAAGAAGATGAAGAAAGAACTTATGATGAGGATGATGACATTAGGGGAAATTGTCTTCAACAAAGTTATGACATCATCGTGGAAACACTTCAGTTTCAGTTAGACAAAAGGATCTCTGTGTACACAGACTTCGTTGCAAAGTTTTCATTTCTAACAAAATTAAAGACTCTAACTACCGAAGAAATTACTGCTAACGCGACGTCTTTGCAGAAAATCTATATTGAAGACATTGAAGAGTCAGAGTTTATATGCGAGTGCATCCATCTGAAAGGACTTCTGATCCGAGGAAACTACAAAGAAGCCGAAAAAGACTTTTCACTATCAAACTTGTACAGATTTTTGATAGAAAAAAATCTACAGGACTTGTTTCCCAACGTGGCTATTGGTTTGAAAATGTTTTTGACAACTCCTGCTACAAACTGTTCTGCTGAGAGATCGTTTTCGACCTTGAAAAGAGTAAAAAACTATCTGCGTTCAACAGTGACTCAAGAACGACTCGTCAGCCTGGCTGTTTTAGCCATAGAACATGAACTGACAACAAAACTCGATTTCAGTGCAGTTGTTGATGATTTTTCCAATGCACGTGCAAGAAAGAAGAAGTTTTAAGTTATATTTACTTTAACAAAGCTAATTTAGTGAGTAAGTTATTTGTTTGGATATGTGATTTGTATGCTCTGAACAGTTATATTTCGATGTTGTATATATTTGTTATTATCCTATATTCAATACAGAAATTATCATTTATTTTGCAGTCTTACTCTGTACACCTTTTACTAATTTTAGCCCCTTCCTAACTGTCCTGTTTTTGCCCATAAATCGACAGCAATGACCGATTATGGCTCAAAGCCTGCGGGCACATTCACAGGTGAGCCGTCGCCGAGTAACGAAGCCGAATTTTCACTTCACTCCAAATCAATCATTCTCAGCCAAAATAGTCATAAAACTATAAAAGAATTGTTGAGTTTGGGAATTACGAGCTGCATGATGTTTCACAAAATAATATCAACAACGATTTTATTTACTATTATTGTAATCTTAAGTAATGGAATATCACGGTTGTAGAAAATGGTTTCGTAATTAACGGAGTTTTGTCAAATAGTTTATTTTAATTAATAAAACGCAATTTTAGGACATAGTTTCTTGTTTTCATCATGAGAGGTACTAAAACCATTACAATATCAAGAGACAGTTGAGCGCTGGAAAATGTCCCAAAATGCGTTATTTTGCCTCTAAATTTCAATTTTTTTCGGGGGGGGCCCCGGACCCCCCCCCCCCCCGGTGTTGCACCCCCGCTAGGGCGGCAGGCAGACCTCTGGCCCATGGGCGGCAAAAGTGTTAATCCGGCCCTGGGTATCACGTACCGCATATCAGTGTTTACGTTTCTAAAGTTAAAAGCAGTCAAGTATATTCTTTCGCTGTTAGTATGGCAGTAAGTTTATCCAGTTGTTCTACCTTCAAGTGGAAAACACTATTTCACTATTTTGAGTTACCAAAGTTTTTGTAATTCAGTTTATAAATTATTTTGAAAGCACCTCCACCATTTTTTTAATATAATGTTTGCGTTCATCATTTTCTTGAAAAAATAAAGTTTCTTTTATTTGGAGTATAGACCAGGGCGCATCTGTAAAAATATTAGTACATTTGGATGTTGAGAGGTGACTCATATTTTTTTGCAGAAATTGCTTGAAAATATCATATAATAATATTTGAGTTACATATCCTTCCACTCAAAAAGGTCCGAACATTCGACTTTTTTTTCGTTTTTTGATTATAACTTTAAAAGTATTCATTTCCGAGAAAAATTGCATCAACATAAAAGTTGAGTAACTAAATTTCCTTCAATAAAGGATTAGTTAAAGATTTTAAAAATTGTCACCCTAGTTTCAAAATAGCAATAATTGCGGAAAAAACATAAAAAAAAACAAGTATTTGCATTTTATGTCTTTCAACCATTTATGCCACACTTAGGATCTTCATATTTCACCCAAAAAAATTTTATGATAAAATAAAACAATAGTGTAACTTTCGTTAAGGTCGGTTTAATAGATTTTGCAAAATAAATTCTGCAATACGTTTCGCAAAAAAAATTCATTTTTTCAAAATGTTACAGGACTGAAAATAAAGCAGACAGTAAGTTGGATTTTTTTACAAATAGAAGAATACTGTATCTTTCATTTGCAATTTGCAAAATTAAAATCAGTTAACTACAACGGCGTCAGGATTTTTTTAAATAAATATTAATTTTTGGTGCTACGCGCAGGACAGCGGATATGTTTGCTCTGATTGGGCATTCCAATGACCTTTGAAAATGATTGATAAATTTTAATTTTTAGTAATTTCGATATAAATAAATAAATTTGTTTATTGTAAAATTAAAACGCCTGTACTCCGTCCTTCGAAATAACCCCTTTTTTAGCAAAAATTTTCTTTGTTCATATATTTTAACTTAGAGAATAAAAGTTTATTATTTTTAAACTAATGCAATTGTTTAAACAATATTTCACAAACAATAATCAAATTAGTTAGATTTTTGTGGAATTAAATATTAAAATACAACCAAATATAGAGTAAGAAAATAATATATTAAATAAACATTGGAAGAAATTTTGGTGGAAATCAACTTGTGTGAATCGAACACCGCTGTCCTGCGCGTAGCACCAAAAATTAATGTTTATTTAAAAAAATTCCTGACGCCGTGGTAGTTAATCGATTTTAATTTTGCAAATTGCAGATGGAAGGTACAGTATTCTTCTATATTTAAAAACATTTTCAACTTGCTATCTGCTTTAATTTTAGGCTTGCAACATTTTGAAAAAAAAAAGAATGTGTGTCTACTTTGTACGCACGTAAGAAGTTATACTTCTATTATATAATTTCAAAGAAATAAATATACTTAACAGGGTATTTGTATTTTATTTAAATATTAAACTTACTTTCTTACCTACCACTTTTAAAAAATTTTTATTAAAACGATACCAAAAATTAAATAAAAAAAAGAATATGAATCGTCTGGGATTTGAACCCAGGACCTCTAGATCTCCGGTCACACGCTCGACTACTGAGCTATATCTCCTTTTGCTTTGACCGGTTACAAGATTTCTCATACATACTGACAAATTTAATAGACCAAGTGAAATATAAAAAAATACTTTAAATATACTTGCTATTATTATAAAATATCTTATTCCCGAGGAAGACAAATCCAAAGAAACAAAAATTATAATAAATAATACATTTACTAAAAATACTAATATATCCTTTTAATGACTTATTTGCGCTGACAGCGCTGATACATACATATCTTGAAAGATTAGCAACGAATTACATACTGTCTGTGTGCGCATGCGCCCGGCATTATAAAATTTCACTCTCGATCGTAAAGAAGTATAACTTCAAAAATGAATTTTTTTTGCGAAAGCTGGATTGCAAAATTTATTTTGCAAAATCTATTAAACCGATCTTAATGAAATTTACAGTATTGTTTTAATATATATCATAAAGTTTTTCTGGGTAAAATATGAAGGCCCTAAGTTTAGCATAAAGGGTTAACAAACGTAAAATGCAAATACTTGATTTTTATGGTTTTTTTTGCAATTATTGCCATTTTGCAACAAGGGTGACAATTTTTTAAAATTTTAACCAATCCTATGTTGTAGTAAATTTAATTACATAACTTTTATGTCAGTGCAACTTTTCTCGAAAGTGAATACTTTTAAAGTTATAATCAAAAAAAGAAGGAAAGAATCGAATTTTTCCTTTATTTTTCGACATTTTGATTATTTAAACAATGTTCCGGACCTTTTTGAGTAAGAAGATAACTCAATTATTATTATATGAGTTAATTCCAAGCAATTTATGCAAAAATATTTCTGCAAAAATTCTGCAAAAATATGAGTCACCTCTCAACGTCCATCTCAAAACAGATGCGCCCTGGACTAGAGTTGGTTTAAAAAATAAATACAGTGATATAAGACAAATTTATATCAAAAACAAAGGAGAATAGGCAATGGTATATCATACCGCATGTCAAAGTCTACGTCCTGAAACACAAATGTCAGTAGTTAGGGGTTAAAGAACTTTACAATACATTCGAACAAATAATGATAAAATGATCAGACCAATGTGATGATTCAGTTTGAACATGTTTTATTGGGGTATTTTTTTAAAGGGGGGTATTATTTCCTAAAGAAATGATAAATTTAATACTCCACTTATAAAAGCATTAACTTCATGGCATACGCCCAAGTAAGTCAATATGTATGATCCAATATTGAAAATAAACGTATCTATTTACCATAATCCTTAAGCGATAGTAAAGACAATCTACCTACACTTATAATACAGTTGCTAATTTGAAAGATATTATGTTACACGAGAGATTAGGACAATACGTTGTAAACAAAGATTGCAAACCTGTTTACCATTTTAAATCTTTATACTTCTTCCTTTCATATCTCTATCCTACGGCGTGTTTAAAGATGTGTAGTAAATGAGTGGTCGAGAGAAATCGATTCATCACAGTATCTCTTGAATATGAATGGGACAGACTTGAATAAAGGGGCAGATCACAATTAGAATATTTTAGAATTAAAAACGCGTGGAAATTATGTGGTAAATATTTTGTTTTATATATTTTAAAAATCTTTTATGAAGATATAAAGAAGAGAGAAAAAGAAACGAAAAATAAATAAAGTATTATATTCCTCTACTTGTATTTATTTTTTGACTATAATTTAAACAATAGTTGGGAGAGCACACAACCGGATCTGACTCTTTTTATAATCTTAATTTATAGATGAAACTGTGAATCAAATAATCACTTCCATAACCTTATCGGCAAAAAAGACACAGGAAAATACACCTTAACTTTCATTCACTGAAGTTTTATCACTGCAACTGTCAAATAAATGTTACCAATTTATATTTATATAAATTTATATATGTTACCATTTATGTCAAATAAATGTTAACAATTAGTCGGCAGTTGCCCCGGAGAGATAAAAGTTAATGTCGTTAAAAAAAAGTTTAGTTGTTGTATTTGTCCCATGCCAACTCAAAATTTCTACTAAATCAAAGAAGAAAAAGAAGATTGTGTATTGATAGACAGTTGCCTCTAGCGTGAAATTTTTTATCTTGTCATGTTTGTCCCACATCAAACAAAATTGCCAGTTAACTAAAGAAGAAGAAGAAGATGAAGAAGAAGAAGCAAATTGTACAATGTACTAACTCCAAATTGTAAGTGAATAAAGGATTTTTCCCTTATTCCGAGACGATGAGCTGGCCAAATACCCAAGTAGGTGGAGGCCAATAAACTGAAGAAGAAGAAGAAGAAGAATGTTACATACACACGGCTCAGTATAGCCGAAAAACTGAAAAATTAAACTTTGAAAATTTTGGTTTTTCGACAATTACTCAAAATTTCAACCTACGAATTGCGCCAATAACTGAGCGTTTGTAGAAGGACTCAGGACGCGTCTAACGGTGTATACCTCATATCTGGGAAAATTCGAATTTTTAAGTTATAGGCTTCATAAGTATAATCAAATCTATTTCTTATGGGAAAAACGGTTTTTCAAGCTCAATAATTCCTGTAATACGTTCAGTTATCATACTCGATCTTGGATGCGTCAGATACTACTTGTCAATACGTTTCAAATTCATGTTTAGTGATCAACATCAGGTAAACCGTTCAGAAGTTATAGAGGTCCAAAAGTATAATTAGTCCAGGAACTGAAATTTTTCACTTCGCAATTTTTACAGAATGGATAGATTTGCTTGAAAATTTGACAATAAGTAGTGGATAGTCCAAGGAACAAAATCTATATGATGCCGAAAGACGCTTTTACCATGGGGTGGTTGCCACCTCATCTTGAGGGTGGAAATTTTTTATTATATTTTGACCGCAAATGCTGGTAAAAATATTAATTATAAGCAAAAAATGTTCATTATACATTTTTTTGATAAAATTAATAGTTTTCGATTTATTGGTTATCGAAGCTGTTAGTTTTATATCGAAAAAATTACCAGAGAACGGCAGTTCTCGCCAGTGGCGCAGAAATACACCCCCCTACACGCGACACTATTATATACACGAAATTTTCAATTTTCTAAATCTGACTGAATTGAAAATTGTGCCAACTCCCATCTTCAAGTTCAGAAAAAGACTCACCCATTCATATGTCAACCATCCATTTTGGTCCAAGGGTGTCGATTTTACGGCCCTTCCTATTTAGGGTCTGTTTTTCGTTCTGGTCCCCAAAACTCCTAAAAACTTCGAAAATTTAAGTCCGACCTTTGCGGCTTCTAACAGTACTGATCATTGCCTTTCCAACGCATGTCTAATTTTGAAAATTGGTTATACCATTCAAAAGTTATAGAGCTTAGAAATGTGACTTAATTTTTATTTAAAAAAGGGAAAATGTTTGTGGATATATATGTATGTGTGTTTGAAAGTTAAACCGATTTGATATTTTTCCTCTGTGTTTGAAGAGGGGGTCAGGGCCGATTTAGAACCGGTGTAGTTTGTGACTTTTGACCACCCATAAGCTAGCTATAGGACTTGGTAGGTACAAAACGGCATATGTTTGGGGGTATATATATTCGGATCAAGAAGAGCCAGGAGAACCGCAAATACATCAAATTAATAGTGTTGACTTAAGCTTTCAAATGGTGTCTAAGCCGTCAGGATCAGACATACACACAGCTCAGTATAGCCGAAAAACTGAAAAACTAAACTTTGAAAATTTTGGTTTTTCGACAATTACTCAACATTTCAACCTACGAATTGCGCCAATAACTTAGCGTTTATAGAAGGACTCCAGACGAATTTAATGGTGTATACCTCATATCCCTGAAAATTTGAATTTTTTAGGTTATAGGATTCATAAGTATGATAAAATCTATTTCCTGTGGGAAAAACGGTTTCTCAAGCTCAATAATTCCTGTAATAGCTTCAATTATCATACCTGACCTTAGATCCATCAGATACTACTGGTCAATACGTTTCAAACTCATGTTTACTGATCAAAATCGGTTAAGCCGTTTAGAAGTTATTAAGCTACAAAAGTATAATCCAATTAACGATTATTCCCGAAATGGTTTATGTAGTTGTAGTGGTTACGACGCTAAATTTGATCTGGCAACGGGCAATCCGACTTCATTTACCGGCCATCTCAATTTTTTTTTCAATCTATTTCGAATAAAAAAAAATCTAGTGTACATTCGATGGACACTAGATCATTTGGGAGATAATGCAACAAAGGTGACCATTTATAAAGCTTGACGTGTAATAGAGGAACGTTGCATTCAACTTCATACATTTAATTTATAAATAACTTTGAAAAACGCCTGATACAAGAATAAAAAACCGCTAAACGCCGTAAAAATGAGTGGCGCATAAAATATTCCAGCTACAAAAGATCTGATATGAATATTACGTGGCGCAAAAATGGATTTTCATTTGATGCAAAACAAAATTCTAGTTTTATTTTAAAAGATTTTTCCATAATATTTGCTAAATTTGAAGTAAACGCGCCACAAAAGAGTTTCAATATTCAAACTGTATCAAAGTTACTCTTTTGTGGCGCGTTTACTTCAAATTTAGCAAATATTATGGAAAAATCTTTTAGAATAAAACTAGAATTTTGTTTTGCATCAAATGAAAATCCATTTTTGCGCCACGTAATATTCATATCAGATCTTTTGTAGCTGGAATATTTTATGCGCCACTCATTTTTACGGCGTTTAGCGGTTTTTTATTCTTGTATAATAAAACAAGAATAAAAAACCGCTAAACGCCGTAAAAATGAGTGGCGCATACAATAGTCCAGCTACAAAAGATCTGATATGAATATTACGTGGCGCGAAAATGTATTTTTATTTTGATGCAAAACAAAATTATAGTTTTATTTTAAAAGATTTTTTCATAATATTTGCCCAATTTGAAGTAAAACGCGCCACAAAAGAGTAACTTTGATACAGTTTGAATTTTGAAACTCTTTTGTGGAGCATTTACTTCAAATTTAGCAAATATTATGAAAAAATCTTTTAAAATAAAACTAGAATTTTGTTTTGCATCAAAATGAAAATACATTTTCGCGCCACGTAATATTCATATCAGATCTTTTGTAGCTGGAATATTGTATGCGCCACTCATTTTTACGGCGTGTAGCGGTTTTTTTTATTCTTATATCAGGAGTTTTTCAAAGTTATTTATAAATTAAATGTATAAAGTTGAATGCAATGTTTCTCGATTACACGTTAAGCTTTATAAATGATCGCCTTTGTCGCATTATCTCCCAAATGATCTAGTGTCCATCGAATGTACACTAGATTTTTTTTCTATTCGAAATAGATTGAAAAAATATTGGGATGGCCGGTAAATGAACTCGGATTGACCGTTGTCAGATCAAATTAGCGTCGTAACCACTACAACTACATAAACCATTTAGGGAATAATCGTTAATTGGATTATACTTTTGTAGCTTAATAAATTCTAAACGGCTTAACCGATTTTCTTCACTAAACATGCGTTTGAAACGTATTGACAAGTAGTATCTTATGCAACTAAGGTCAAGTATGATAACTGAAGTATTACAGGAATTATTAATCTTGAAAAACCGTTTTTCCCATAAGAAATAGATTTGATCATACTTATGAAGCCTATAACTTAAAAATTCGAATTTTCCCGGATATAAGGTATACACCGTTAGATTCGCCTAGAGTCCTTCTACAAACGCTTAGTTATTGGCGTAATTCGTAGGTTGAAATTTTAAGTAATTATCGAAAAACCAAAATTTTCAAAGTTTAGTTTTTCAGTTTTTCGGCTATACTGAGCCGTGTGTATGTCTGATCCTGACAGCTTAGACACCATTTGAAATCTTAACTGAACTCTATTGATTTGGTATATTTACTGTTCTCCTGTGTCTTCTTGAACCGAAGATATATACCGCCAAAGAATATGCCGTTTTGTACCTACCAAGTCCTATAGCTAACTTATGGGTAGTCAAAACTCACAAACTACACCGGTTCTGAATCGGCCCTCACCCCCTCTTTAAACACAGAAAAAAAAATTTCAGATCGGTTTAACTTTTCCACACATATACATACATACCCCAGTTAATAGGGAAAAAAACATGAAAAAATGTTAAGCAGGGTTTTGAAGGTGCTAAACGGTAGATAAGAGATAAATGATGATAATTCCGTGGAGACGTACAGCTAATTTTTCTTCTTCTTTTTTTTAAACAGGTACAAAGAATGACAAACTCAGTTTTTTGACTATAAAACGTTTCTTGTAAATTTTAGAGAAAAATGTTTTAAATAAGTGTTGTAGATCTTAAAAAGTTCTTGAATTTGATAGTACTCATATTAATATACATAAACAATTGACCTACATAATTGCAAACAACTCTCATTTTTGCACTAATTTTTAAATATTAATAACTTTACTTTTTACATAATGATATATAATTTAACTACTTTAAATTATGCCATTTAATGGTTTCTTTAAGTGCACTAAATTTCAACCAGATTGACCAAATAGTTTATAAGTTATTCAATTTGTTTATCCCAGAGAGCAATTGTTTATACAACTGTTCTTGCCCTAACAGTGAATCTAGAGATATTTAGCAAATCGCAATCAATTATCCGAGAGTCTACTTTTAAGATGCATTAAGAAAAAATTAACATTTTATTAAAATTGTTATTAAAAAACTCGTTTGAAAAAGACCCTACTTTCTAGGTTATAAACAATTTGAATAACTTTGACAGTTTTTATATCACACGCTTGCATGTAGGCTCACTGAAAAGCTGGTGAAAAAATACATATTAAAAAAGAAAAAATAATTGTATATGACAAATAGGAATCAAGTTAGTATTTTTTTTATAAATCAAATTTTGCATTGTTTATAAACATCTATATTTTACGATCAAGTTTATAGATTGCATATGCAGTGAAATAATAAAAACTTATGACCTGTTAAACTGATGGTACTCGTGAAACACCTCCAACGAAAGTGAAGGTGGGAATTGTTCAAGCTTCGCTTCCTTTTTTGGGAAAAAACTGCAATATATTATCACCTTCCATAGCATGCACAACCTTCTTTTTTAACTGGAGTAGCTCAAGAAAATACTAAAAATTGTGTAAATTTCACCTTGCACAATTGGAAAATCCCGTGAAAATCAATTAATTGAATTTTATTATAAAAGTTATTGAACTCTACAAGTATTCCTTAAAAATTATTTAAATTATTAATTAAAGTATATTTTTTATATAAATATAAAATAATTATAAATTAGTACAATACATTATTTATTTTTTTTTATTGGAAATAATTAAAAAGTATTTAAAAGTCCTTAATAGTTTTTAAAAAACTAATTTTTGTTTTATTTTGTTTTTGAATTGTTATGAAATGTTATTTAATTTAATGAAGCTATTAATATTTGTTTAGATAGGCATCTAATAAGTATAAATATGTAATATGTTTGCACTATTATTTAATTATGTATGTTAAGTTCAATAATTAGATTAAAATTCATATATTTGTTTTGATAGTAATATATATATTTTAATAAATTCATATAATTAATTATAAAAATAAAAAAGTAAAACATTGTTTATGAATTTTAATTTGATTATTCTAGTGAACGTCTATAACTTCTAAATCGCTTCTCGGCAAGATACAGTTTATCCTCTACAAAGTCTGACTCGACATCGTCAAGAACCACTGCAGCGCGATTACAACATTTTTTCTCCTCTTCTTCCACTGCACAGTTTGTAAAAAGATCCGTACAGTTTATACCATATTTTTTACAGCCACATCTTGTACTTTTGCAACCCGTTGAACATTTACATGTAATTTGTTTTAATATCTCTTTAGGTATCAAACAATCTAAGGTATAAATAGGTTCAAAACCCGTATCAGTTTTTTTCCATCCATACTGGGTAGCATCCAGTTTTTTACCTAACCAGTGTTAAACGCGAAGTACATGCTGATAACTTGCACCTTCTGTTGGGGGCAAATTTTCCAATTTAAAAGATTTTTTCCCTGTATTTCTTATAAATTGTAAAAAACGTAACTAATTTAATGCCAATATGTTATTATTTTTTTTTATATGTAACATCAACTGCAGCAGAATACAAAGCAACAATGATATCACATCCGTTTTTCATGATGTCCTCCTTGTTAGCATTCTCGTCATAAAAAATATTTATCAGATCTACAATTTCTGACGATGCAGTTAATAATTTGAATTTTCCTTGATTAAAAAAGAGGACGTTGTATCACACTCAGTAAAAATATATAAGAACCCAACGTATTTTCTTAGATGAGAATGTTTAAAACTATTACAACTATAATAGATAGATTTTCCTTTTGCGCCTTTTTTTTCAAAATATATGTTATTGTCCGGAGCAGAGAGTTGCGTCAATATTATGAGTATATCAGTATCATTACCAATTATTACAATGGTCTTGTTAGTTTCATATGTATGTTCGTGAAGAGCTGTCTGCACTATTAATACGTCTGCATCTTCATCTGCTACTTTAGTTCGGTACCCAGATTTGTTGAGCTCTGCACATAAAAGTTGAATCAATTGCTTTTTATTTTTACTAACTGCTAAAAATATTTTTTGTTTTATGGATAAGATCGTGTTTTCAACCAATTTATTTTCTGGGCCTGAGCTAATTATTATTGTATATTTATATAAATAATATTCTTTAATTAGTAAAATACAAGTAATTCTTACGAGAAATTATTGTAAAATTAAAGCAAGTAATAGCAATTAAACTGCAAATTTTTTCAACATGTTTCAAATTGGGATTCCATTCTAAAAAATAAAACGAAGCTATTCTCACCTTCACATTTGTTGGCGGTGTTTCACGAGTACCATCAGTTTAATGAGTCATGACTTTTTATTTTTTTTACTGCATATGCAATCTATAAACTGAATCGTAAAATATAGACTTTCTTAAACAACTTACCTATTCAATTTTCAGCTCTTAATGTTTATAAAAAATGGAAATATGATTTATTGAAAAAAAAATTCTAACTCGATTTCTATTAGTCATATAAAATCCACTTTATTATTTTAATGTGTATATTTTCACCAGCTTTTCAGTGAGCCTACATACGAGCGTGTAACGTAAAAACTGTCAAAGTTATTCTAATTGTTTATAACCTAAAAAGTAGGGTCTTTTTCAGGCGGTTTTTTTAACAACAATTTTGATAAAATCTTAAAACATTTTCAATACATCTTAAAACTAAAGTCTCAAATAATCGATTGCGATTTGTAAAATATCTCTAGAGTCACTGTTAGGGCAAGAACAGTTGTTTAAACAATTGCTGTCTGGGATAAACAAATTGAATAACTTATAAACTATTTGCTCGATCTGGTTGAAATTTAGCTCACTAAAATAACCCATTAATTGGCATAATTTAAAGTAGTTAAATTAAATATCGTTGTGCAAAAAATACAGTTATTAATATTTAAAAATTAGTGCAAAAATGAGAGTTTTTTACAATTATCTCGGTCAATTGTTTATATATTGCAATATGTGTCACACCAAATTGAAGAACTTTTTAAGGTCTACAATATTTATTTGAAACATTTTTCTCTAAAATGGATAAGAAACGTTTTATAGTAAAAAAACTTAGTTTTTCATTTTTTATAACTGTTTTAAAAAAAGAAGAAGAAAAATTAGCTGTACGTCTTCACGGAATTATCATCATTTATACCTCATCTATCGCTTAAAACCTTCAAAACCCTGTTTAACATTTTTACGTGAAATCGATGATTTTTTTCCCTATTAACTGGTGTAACATATAGTCCGTCCGCTATAACTTTTCCCATGCGGTACGATTCATTTTCAATCAAATTAAGTCAAAACATAAATTGAAACGAACGTCGATGTCTATATACATTTTGTATACTGTATACTATATACATACTACACACATCGGCGTACGTTTCACTTTCTGTTTCGACTTAATTTCATTGCAAATGAATCGTACCGCATGGGAAAAGTTATAGCGAACGGACTATACATACATATCCACAAACATTTTCCCTTTTTTAAATAAAAATTGACTCATATTTCTGAGCTCGGTAACTTTTGAACGGTATAACCGATTTTTAAAATTAGACATGCGTTGGAAAGGTAATGATCGCTTCTATTAGAAGCCGTAAAGGTCGGAGTTAAATTTTCTAAGTTTTTGGGAGTTATGGGGACGAGAACGAAAAACAGACCCTAAATAGGAAGGGCCGTAAAATCCACACCCTTGGACCAAAATGGATGGTTGACATATAAATGGGTGAGTCTTTTCCTGAACTTTAAGATGGAAGTTGGCCCAATTTTCAATTCAGTCAGATTTAGAAAATCGAAAATTTCGTGTATACATAGTGTCGCGTGTAGGGGGTGTAGGTGTACGCCACTGGCGAGAACTGTCGTTCTCTGGTAATATGTCTAGTGGCTTTAATTCCAGTGTATTCGGCTAAACGATTTTAAAAAGAAACATATCTACCACTTCAATATTTCGTGTTGGTATCATGCGACATCACAGGCTATGACGCGGATGACGTGCAACGGTATCTATATTGTGCGGACTGTATGTATGCATTATGATCCTATAAAAAATATTCAGAACAAACAAATCTTTTGTTGGGACTATTTCCTACAACTTCATGAGCAGCATCTGATTATTTCACTTGCGTTAAACATTTCAAAGTATAATTAGCAACACATGGTGTTCTTAAGATATTTGATAGCGTCAAAGGAAGATATTGTATCCGGCAACACGTTTGCATAATACTATCGTTATGAATATTCTAGAGGTGTTAATGCAAATATTTATGCACGATTGCGTAGGACACTTTCGGCGAGATCATAATAATCAAACATTACTTTGTTTTCAACGTAATTATTTTAGTGTAGCGTATTAGATTAGCAAATTGTATAATAAAGCAATTAAAATATCAAAAAAATGAATAACCATTTTCAATTTCGTTGCAACACGAAACTACAGCCGAAACAACACTTTTTTTATTTACATGTTTACTCTAGAATAGAATAGAATAGAAATATGCTTTATTGCCATGAAAAATTTTACAATTTTATCGACAAAGCTTATAAATAGTCAAAAAAATAGTCAATAAATATTTAAATAATAATAATAATAAACAGTTAAAACAGAAATAATCAATTGCAAAAATTTAAATAAATTGCAAATGCATAGTGTACCTAATAATTAATAAAAAAGGTTTAAAAGTTAAAAAGTTAAGCTGCTGCATATGACACCCAAATATAGATAAAAAAATAATAAAAATACTACTTGTGCAAAGGGTACTGTAATTTCTTAGTTATTGACTAAAAAAATCTTCTACTGAATAATATGGTCTTTCAGACAGGTAGGCTTTTGTCACTTTACGGAATTTGTGGAAAGATGGTGCCGATTTTAGTTGTAGGGGGAGATGGTTGTACATTTTTTTTGCGGAATATAATATCGATTTCTTTACTAACTCCGAGGACGGGGTCGGCAAATAGACGTCAAACGTAGAATTTCTCGTGAAGTAGTCATGATTAGGTCTTGGTGGAAAGACATGTATATGTTTACGAATTAAGCAAACAGTTTCTAAAATCTACAAAGATGGAAGGGTTAAAATTCCGTGATCTTTGAAATAACTTCTGCAATGTGTTGTTCTTCTGAGGCCAAACAGATATCTTATTGCTCTTTTTTGTAATTTGAAAATAACATCGAATTGGGCAGCTGTACCAAAACCCCAAAAAGGAAGACCATAAAGAAGATGTGACTCTAACAAAGAAAAATATGTTATTTTGGAAGATGCTAAATTGGGTTCATTCGAAACAGACCTTATAGCATAGCAAGCTGAAGAGAGTTTCTTCCGTAACAAATCGATATGGAGGGACCATTTAAGGTTGCTGTCTAAAAAAATACCAAGAAATTTTACAGAATCAACGGTACTGATCTGGCTGTTATTAAGAGGTAAGGGTTGAAGAGTTCCTTTATAAGACAATGCTACTGTTTTATCTACGTTAAACGAGAGTAAATTTGAGTCAGACCAGGTTTTTATTGTAAGTAGATCAGAAGTTATAGTAGCATGAAGAGTTGCAATATTTGAGTTGCTCCAAGTGATACTGGTATCATCAACAAAAAGAAAGATTTTTCCATCGATTTTTAAATTAGTGATGTCATTAATAAAGATAAGGAAAAGTAGAGGACCCAATACTGAACCTTGAGGTACCCCACATACAATGTTTTTGAGACTAGAGTCTGTATCATTTGCTCTAACCAGTTGTTTTCTATCATCCAAGTAAGATTGGAACCAATCTAAAGAAATGCCTCGAATTCCGTAGAAATTTAGTTTTTTTATCAAAATGTTGTGATTTACACAATCAAAAGCTTTGGCGTAGTCACAAAAAACGGTGGCAGTGTGAAGATTATTGTTCAGTGCTTGATAAACCTCATGTAGTACAGAAAACGTGGCATCAGTAGTGCATTTATTATTTAAAAAGCCGAACTGATTTTGTGATAAAATGTTGTTTTCAACTAAAAAGGACATAAGTCGAGCTTTTATGAGTCTCTCAATGATTTTGGAGAGTACCGGTAGTAGTGCAATAGGTCTATAATTGCAGGTATTAGATATTTCACCACCCTTATGAAGAGGAATAATGATGGCTGTCTTCAGGCACTCTGGAAATTTACCTTTCTCAAAAGAATCATTAATTAGTGAGATGAGGACTTCTAACACATTTTCTGGAAGATTAGAAAAAAAATTTATCGATAGACCATCAGTACTACAGGAAGATTTGCTTTTGATACTATTGATTGTTTGGATCAGTTCAGATTTATCGACTGGTTTTATAAAGAATGAATTCGAGACCTTTCTTGAATTAGGGAGATAGGAAATGGGATCTTGTTGTGGCAGAATAGTTGATGTAATATTTTTACTCACATTAACAAAGTATTCATTTAGATTTTCAGGGTCTGGAAGGGAAAATGTTTGAGCAGTGTGGGTTTTATTTCGAAGATCGTTTATTATGGACCAAGTTTCTTTTGCAACACTTTTGGAGCTTCCCAGACGGTTCTGGTAGTAGACTTTTTTAGCTGATTTTATAAGTTTAAGATAGGTTGCCCTGTACTTGGTGATATATTCAGTGATAGAGACGTTGGTAGTAAATTTCTTGATATAGAGAAGAGAACGCATATTCTTGGAAGATATTCGGATACCTTTAGTAGTCCAGGGTTTGTGATGTTTTGGCTTAATTGCAATTAAAGGAAATGCTTTATTGAAGATACAGATAAGCTTATCTAAGAATTCACTGAAATTATTATCCACGTCCATGGCAGGAAAGCGCCACTCCGAGGTTAAGCATAAATTTTGGAATTTACGAAAGTTCCGGGTGGAAAAAATCCTGCCAAAACGTCGGGTTTTCGAGGAGGGTTTGCTGGAGATATTAAACTTCGTATAAACTGCTTCATGATCCGATAGTCCAGCATTAATAATTGTAGAGTGGACATCAAGGGGTGAGAAATCTGAGACTGTATAATCAATTATGGTAGATGAAGTTTTTGTAATCCTTGTAGGAGAATCAACGTGCATTGTTAGACCATACGATTCAAATATGTTGACCAAGGATATTTGTGTAGCACAAGCAGCAGCATAATCAATGTTAAAGTCCCTGCATAAAATTTTTCTACTTTTATGGGGCAGGTTATCTAACAAATTTAGCAGGTTCTGAAAAAATAGTTCCACGGAAGAGGCACGTGATCTATAAATGCAAATAATATAAAGATTAAGATTCTTATTGTAAACTAAGGAAAACTCAAAGGAGGCTTCACTTAACAGAAAGTCATATTTTGTTACCAAAGAAAAATCATTACTCGTAGACAGAATTAGTGTCCCCCCATAAGCTGAGCTTGGACGATCATACCTAGCAATTGTGGTGTATTTATCTACAAAAAAGGTTCGTTGACTTCAAGCCAGTGCTCTGTAACCGCAACTACTGGGGGAAACTCTAATTCCTCTAGGAACAAAAACAATTAATCAGTTTTGTATCTTATAGAACGAATATTAATCAGAACCATGCTAAAGTTGTTATCACTAAAACAATTTGAGGATTCTAGTCTCTCAGAACACGTCGTGATGTTTAAAAATTTCGTTTTGGAGAGGCAGCGGAATAGTAATTTCGGTGACATTCCCTTGATTTTTGCAGGTGTATAATTCTTTCAGAAGTGAGAAAGGACTCTGATTGGAGTACCAAGGGAACCATTCTCGTTAGAAGTTTACCGCGCTGAGCAGATGGGAAGTGAATTATAAATTGTAAAATTCCCTCATCTTCTTTAGTCTCAGCATCCGTTATGGCTTGCAAATTGTAGAAGCCTCGGAGGTGTAACCAGAGAAGGTTCCCATTGTTTTCAATCTGGTGGGATGGATGTAGAGTAATATTTTTTGTATTATTTTATGTGCTATTAGATTGCAAACTTAGTCAATTAAAATATGTTCAGAAGACACTTTATGTGGTATTGTGGGTTGTGGAATCTCAGTGGACCCCAGGACAAAGAATATGCGTTGTAGTTTTGCTACTAAATAATAGATCGAATTGTGACTTAATGTAATCTTCCATTACTAGTAGGTTCCATTAGTTACTTCCATTACCTATTTCTATGGTTTGATATGCAACACGTGTTAAAATAAACTCTAATTTAGAGAAACAGTAACGAAAAATTTCAAAAGACCGCACTGTACCGTTAATGTAAGTATTTTATCCACCGATCATTTAGTCGTGAATTAAGAGATATATGTAATAATAAAACTTGGTGGTACCCCACTTCCTACACCCTCTGTTGAACCTGAACCGGTCAGAAAATTAAGATGCCACCTTTGTCCAAGACAAGCTAACAAAAAAACTAAGCAAGCGTGTGAAAAAGACCGAAATCATACCTATGTGTTACCGACCAAACCCGATTTCAGGACAAATTAGTTTGGACTAGGCCATACTAGTTTGCCCTGAACGCTCTTCTTCTTCTTCTTTTTGTATAGACATGACTCTGTCTGTTTTTTCAATGTGCCTCTAGTAAATTGTCGTTCCATTGTTTTCGTGGTGTTCCCACTGATCGTCTTCCTATTGGGGAACCGTCTCTCGCTGTCCTGACTACCCTATTTGTTGTCATTCGGCTTATGTGGTCATTCCATTCTATTCTTCTGTTTCTTACACAGTTATTAATGTTATCCTTCTTGCATCTCCGTCGTATATCTGTACTTCTAGCTCTGTCCCGAAGAGTCTTACCATCGATTTTTCGAAGGGTTTTCATCTCCGCTGTTTCGAGCAATCTTTTTGTCCTCTCTGTGTCGGGTCGTGTTTCTACCGCGTATGTCATTATTGGTCTGATGACTGTTTTGTAAATTCTGCCTTTCATTTCTTTTCCGATATTTTTATTTCTCCATATTGTGTCATTCAGGCAGCCTGCCAGAATACGAAATGATGAGTTACGGCGAAGAACTGGAGTGGAAGACATCATAAAGCGCATTACGAAGTTAACGTGGAAATGGTCAGGACACGTCGCAAGACAAAGAGACAACAGATGGACAAGGAAGATCTTAGAGTGGCCGCCAAGGGCGGACAAACGAAGTCGTGGAAGAACCTACCAGATGGACCGACGATATAAAGAGAATAGCTACAAACTGGATTGCAGCTGCCCAGGACAGAGAGGGATGGAGACATCTTGAGGAGGCCTATGTCCGACAGTGGACAAATTTGGCTATGTGATGATGATGATGATGAGGCAACCTGCGGCTCTGTTTGCTCTATTCACTTGATCTTCCACTTCTGTTTAGAGCCTTCTGTAGCTAGATAGTGTGATGCCTAGGTATTTAAAATCCATCACTTGTTCTATTATCTGACCTTCCAGCGCCAATTTACATCTTATTGGATCTGCTGTTATTTATAACCATGCATTTTGTCTTTTTTGAGGAAATTAACATGTTAAATTTTTTGGCGATTATGTTGAATTGGTGCAGCATACATTGTAAATCATCTTCACTTTGAGAGATTAGTATTGCATCGCCCGCATAGCAGATTATTTTAAGTTGTTTTTCTCCCATTTGGTATCCTTTTTACTTTTTTTATTATTTCGTCCAGGATCAGGTTGAACAATAAAGGACTCAAGGAATCCCCTGTCTTATCCTATTGCCGGCTTCAATTGGGTCAGTTAGTTCATCTTCCACTTTTACTTTTATTGTGTTGTTCTGGTAGATGTTTTCTATCGTTTTAATTATTCCCAGAGGTACCTCTCTCGAGTATAACAGGTAGATAACGGCCCTGTCAAATGCTTTGTTAAGGTCCACGAAACATAAATATGCCGATTTGTTGTATTCCAACGATTTCTCTTGAACTTGCCTCATATAAATATAGCGTCAGTGCATGACCTTCCCGACCTAAAATCTTGTTGTTCTTCTGCTAATGTTATAATTTCATTCAATTTGTTTGTTGTCACTTTTGTTGTTAATTTTAATGTTGTGTTTAATAAGGTAATCCCTCTGTAATTCTCCGGGTCTGATTTGTCTCCTTTTCTGAAGAGAGTTATTAGGATGCTTGATCTCCATTCTTGTGGTATTCTGTTTTGTTCTATTATTTTTTATATTAGTTTTAATAGTTGTTTAGTTAGATCTTGTCCTCCGTACTTTAGGAGTTCTTTCGATATTCTGTCCTCTCCTGGAAATTTTCTATTTTTTAATTTTCTTAATGCTTCCTTTACCTCTCCCTCCTCGATGTTTATTTCTTCGTTTGTCGTAACTTCAGGTGTTGGTAGTTCATTATCGTCGCCTTTAGCAAATAGAGATCGGAAGTAGTCTGCCCATGTTTCCTTCTGAATGTGTTTCTACATACTTCTTTTTGTGTTCCGTAGAAGTCGAGTTCCATCTGTTTTGAGAAACTCTGCCAGTGCTCCCTTTTTATTTGCCTCATTAAGTATTCGTTTCGTTTCTGATTCGTTTGTAGTGGTTGTATGCCTGTTGTGTTTGTTTTGTTCTGTATTGTAAAAAGGCTTTCTTTTTTCTTCGCATTTTATCTTAACTTCCTCTCTAAACCACGGGGGTTTCTTCTTTAATATGTGAGTATTCGTTACTTTTCTCTCTCCAAGTGATTCTGTTGTAGCGTCGATTATGTTATCTTTGAGTTTTTGCCAGCTTTCACCGATGTTATCGTTTTCTAATATTCCATTCTCAGCAATCTTCTCTGATATTATTTTCCTGTATAAGTATTCCGTGGATTCCGTAGGTAGTCCTTCGACTTTGATTTTTGTTTGTGTTGGTGCTGCCCTCTTAGGTGTGACATATTTCATAATGATTACTATTTTACATAATACTAGGCTATGATCGCTACCTACATCTGCTGACTTGAGGCATCTTACGTCGATTATTTTTGATGGATGTATATTATCTCTGTTGGTTACAACATAATCTATCATAGATCTTTGTCCACGGATGTTATTGAATGTATATTTGTGTTGGTCTTTGTGGTCAAAAAATGTGTTGTTTATTCTAAGTTCGTTATTTGTGCAGAAGTTTATCATCAGTCCCTGAACGCATTAGGATACACTAGTTTGTCCTAAACGCGATAGGATAAACTAGTTTGGCCTAGGCCAACCAAATTTATAACCAAAGACCGGATAGAGTGAGGAGAAGAGGAAGGTCCAGAGCAGGATTTAAAAACTAGGTGGAAGACAAGTTACGAGTATTAAGGCTAGGAAATTGGAAAACCAAGGCGACAGATAGGACGGAATGGAACATTTATACTATACCTAACAGGCCAAGAGAAACTATTGGTCATAGAGCCAATGATGATGATGATAAACTAAAGACACAAATTATGAAAAAACATCTACATGAAAAGTATGAGCACCAGAAGATATACAAATTTACAAAGAAAAGAACAAAGAAGTAACACAATATATATATATATATATATATATATATATATATATATATATATATATATATATATATATATATATATATATATATATATATATATATATATATATATATATATATATATATATATATAATCGGTTCATAACGTTCTACGACGTCTTCCGATTCCCAATCGCCATTGCTCTCGATCGTAGCACATGTCTTCGTTCAAGCCTCTTTCTCCGATTTCCCTATGGATTCCTTCTATCCAGCTTTTCCTAGGTCTTCCTCTCTTCCGCCGTCCTTTTGGTGCCCATCGTAGCACTTGCTTGGGTAATCTGTCTTCTTCCATACGTTGTACGTGGCCAAACCATCTTAGTTGCTTTGTTTTTATATCGTCCATTATTGTATGCTTTACATCCATTATCTCCAATATTCTTGTATTTCTGATTTTTTGTATTCTTGATATACCAGCAGATCTTCTCCAGAAGTCCATTTCAGTCCAGAAGTAACACAAACGAGAGCAAAAAATTAGAACAAAGAATGGCAAGAAACCATAAACAAACGCAACAGGAGCAAAATTACAACAACCAAAATGGATTTCATGAGAAAAAAATAAAAGATTAACGAGAATGGAATACAAATAAAGAAAATATGACACTGAAACCAGATATACTGAGCTACATAGAAGAAAAACGTCTAATTATAAGAAGCTGGGAATATAGGTAATAAAAAACGAGAAATTGAAGGGCCTGTAGTTAATGAACCAAGCAAGGTGCAGTATCAGCACATGTTTATCTGTTTACATATACAGGGTGTCCCGAAAAGATTGGTCATAAATTATACCATAGATTCTGGGGTCAAAAATATGTTGATTGGACCTAACTTACCTTAGTACAAATGGGCTAATAAAAAAAGTTATAGCCATTTAAAGTTACAAAATGAAAATCAATTTTTTCCAATATTTCGAAAACTATTAGAGATTTTTTATTGAAAATAGGCACGTGGCATTCTAATGGCAGGAGCATCTTAACAAAAAATTATAGTGAAATTTGTCTACCCCATAAAAATTGTATGGGGTTTTGTTTCCTTAAACCCCTCCCAAACTTTTGTCTACGTTCCAATTAAATTATTATTGTGGTACCAATAGTTAGACACGGTATTTTTAAAACTTTTTTGCCTCCTAGTCTTTTTTCGATAAACCGGTTTTTATCGAGATGCGGCTTCTTTTTTAATATGTTTACATAAAAAATGTATGGGGGTTTTGTTCCTTTAAACCCCCCAAATGTTTGTGTACGTTCCAATTAAACCTTTATTGCGGTACCATTAGTTAAACACAGTGTTTTAAAAACTTTTTTGCCTCTAGTATATTTTCATAATATAAAAATGTAAATTATAGATTTTTCATATTATTACCAGGTCTCTATAATCGTACTTAACCATATATACAAATAGGTGGTGGATTTAACAAATATTCAAAATATCTTGATAAAAACTGGCTTTTCGAGAAAGTACTAAGAGCCAAATAAGTTTTAAAAACACTGTGTTTAACTAATAATACTTTAACAATAATTTAATACGAACATACACAAAAGTTTAGGGGGGTTTAAGGGAACAAGACCCCCATAAAATTTTTATGGGGTGCACAAATGTCACTATATTTTTTTGTTAAGATGTTTCTGCCATAAGAATGCCACACGTCTACTTTCAATAAAAAATCTCTAATAGTTTTCGAAATATTGAAAAAAATTGATTTTCATTTTGTAACTTCAAAGGGCTATAACTTTTTTTATGTGCTCATTTGTACTAAGGTAAGTTAGGTTCAATCAACATATTTTTGACCCCAGAATCTGTGGTTTATGACCACCATTTTCGGGACACCCTGTATAATGTGTATAGATTCCATGTTAAGTACGAGTAAAGTAAAGCTGTATCAGGAATCAACCGAACTAGCTTCCAAGCCCTTTTGAAGGAGAACAAATTCCATCCATATAAAATACATTTCGTACAGTAACTTAATGGGGATGATTATTATGACCGCCGTTTATAGTTTTGTGAAATAAGCAGGAGCGAACATTGACCGATCCACAGTTTTGCTTTACTATTTTTTCTCCGATGAAGTCACTTTTGTCATAAATGTCATAAACTCACTCGTCACAATTGACATTATTGGTCTGATTAAAACTCCAGCATACATAGCAACCGCAAGAATTAAATGTATGGGCTGGTACTTTTGTTCATCGACTGGTGGGACCATTCGACGTAAATAATTTTGCCTTTACTGATACTATTGCAAGTTATCAACAATGGTATGAAGATCATTTGCTTTTCCATAGGACGGTGCTCCGCATTATGCTTTTCTTGTTCTTTAATATGTGGACCAAAGTATTCCACGACATTGGATTGGGAGGAGCAGCATTGAATGGCCTCCTAGGTCTCCTGATTTGTCTCCCCTGGATTCTTTGTTGGGATACCTAAAAATAAAATCTATACACCACCGGTATCTTTAGAAGATTTACGTCAACCAAAGTAAAATAATCGAAAATATCGGAAAAAAGTGACCCTTTCAATCAAAAATGACCTGCTTCTAGGCCTTTCAAAAATCATAGTTACTGATAATGCTTCTGTTTCGTTTTCGTCCAGCCATCTGTATAAAATAATTAATAACTCTTTTGGTAATTTAATACTTTGGTAGTTGTTTAAGTCTGGCTTAAATTTAAATTTTGATTTATAATTTCCACGTCTTTTGAGCTTTTGAGGCAGCACAATCAAAAGCAACATATAATTATTTATTTATTTCATATTTTGATCGAGACTTTCTCCTGTTCGCATGAACATCTCCCCATCAATTATTCTAACGTCAGACGTACTCGGTCTGTGTGAGGCTGTACTTTGAAGATTTCGCATGATAATTATTTTGTCGATGTCGAGCTGGCATAACATCAAAAATATTCAGTTGAGTAAACAAAACAATATTCACGTCTTTGGCAGCAAAACAGTAAATTTATAAATAAAAAACAAACAACAAAGAACAACATATTGATCTTTTAAAATAGAATTGCAGTTTAAAATTGCCTTGTCATGTTTATATATTGAGTGGCAAAAGTCTCTTATTCTTCTTCTTTAAGTGCCGTCTTCTCGACGAAGGTTGGCAATCACCATGGCTATTTTGACCTTCGAGGCAAATGCTCTGAACAGTTGCCTTGAGCTGCAACCAAACCATTCTCTCAGGTTCTTCAACCAGGAAACGCGTCTCCTTCCTACGCTTCTCCTACCCTCTATCTCTTCCTTGATTTATGAGTTTCAAGATATCTTTTGACTCTCATCACATTTCCGAGATATTGCAATTTCCTTTCTTTTATTGTGTTTTCAATTTATCTCTCTCTCTCTCTCTCTCTCTCTCTCTCTCTCTCTCTCTCTCTCTCTCTCTCTCTCTCTCTCTCTCTCTCTCTCTCTCTCTCTCTCTCTCTCTCTCTCTCTGCCTATTCTCCCTAACACTTCTATATTCGTCTCTTATTAGTAAACTGATTAAATTTTCAGCTTGATTCATCGACTGGCTGACTATCCGAAGCTGGCTTAATAATGTGTTGAGAATCCACCTATTAGGGTATATCACTACTTATCTACCTACAACTTCGTGAGTAAGAACTGCTGAACTCTGTCGAGGGTGTTTCTAGTTCAAGACACTGCAAACTATCATGTCCAGACATGTTCAATTGGAAACAGATCAGGCAATCGTGGTGACCAGGGTAAATGGTTGATGTGATGTTGATCCATGAAGGCTACAGAGTCTCTGGCAACATGTGTTCGGGCATTGTCTTGCTGAAAAATTGGGTATTGGATGGTGTATAAGTATGGAATAAGATGAGGCTCCAGTACTTCCTAAATATAGCATCGAACTGCTATATTGCCTCTGATGAAAATTATTAGTAATCTGCTACCATCAAAAATATCACCCTGTAACAAATAAGGAAGTAATCAGAAGAATGAAGAAGAACCGACAGGTACTGACCACCATCAAATCTCGAAAGTTACAATTAAATTGAACACACCCACTATGCGAAATGAATCCAGATATTCCCTCCTACAAGCCATCCTGCAAGGGAAATGTATTTGCAAAGCAAGGTCCAGGAGGAAGAAGAACATCCTGGTTAAAGAAACTCAGAACCTAGTCACGCAAGATCCGTGCAGCTTTTCCGCGCTACTGCAGATAAGATTACCATGATGATTGCTAACATTCGTCATGGATAGACACATCACCAAGAAGAAGAAAGTGATCAGAGTGAACAGAACAATAGGCAGATTCTCAAAAAATGGAAAAGGAACGTCCGAAAATATTATCTAACGCTGCAGTAGACACCTAGATCTATTGTAAAGACAAAAGATCTTTCATATCGCAGTGTGGAAAATCTGGAAAGCCAAAATTCTTCTTTGTAATCTGCAATCAACTGTGGGTTTTAAATTTTGCTTAATTACAATGTTTTAAAATCTGTTGTAAATATATTTATTAGTAACGTAAATAAATAAAATCCCTTTGCTAGACCAAATATGAGGCGCTCAGAGCAACAGTGGCCTAACCCCAAAAACGAAGTTTTGAGATAAATGCAATATTTGCATTCGAATTTACATTATTCTTATGAGATGGCTGCTTCCTAAAGATTTAATGTTGGTGCTTTGATTGATATATTAATCTAAAAATGCTTAATTTGTGGCACACTGTTGCTCTGAGCGCCTCATATGATCTAGAAATATGTATACGTCAAATAAATAATTTGATTAAGACTGCTTTTAGTCTATAATTAGAATAAAACAGGTAATTGGACATTGTAAGTCATAGTGTAACAAAAATGAGAAAACTTCTGTTGGAGTGAAAGTAAAAAGAAAGATATAGGTACTCCAACAGAAGTAAGGAAAAGAAATAGATAGACACTAATGGGATATAGATGTAGAGAGATGGCTGTGTAAAGAAAAGGATGAAGTGGCTTCTACGTTGAGAAGCCGCAATAGGAAAAATACTACTAAAGTACTTTGCAGTTGTACTGAAGAAAGGGGGATTAGAAGGGATAGAAGTAAAGTGGGAAGAGACAGAGGCAAACTGAATAGAGTTGGCTAGCTATAGATGCAAGAGAGCAACTTGACACTCAAGGATGGATACGGCTCGTTTGCATGCCTGTCGAAGAACAGTAGCTCTATATAGATAGTAATGATGACTAAAAGATGAAATAATAAAATAAGAATAATGTACTGAAAATGAATGGAGATGAATAATGACTAAAAACGAACAAAATAAATAAAACTAACTAATCATGGGCGCCATGAAAATGATCTTCGATCATTCTCCCAGGTATCTTATACTGCTGTCAAATATTAAATATATCAAACCTGTAATAATGAACATAAAGGAATAATAAAAATAAATGATATACAAAATAAATAAACATATTTATTAAAAATAACTACCAGATTTTTAACAATCTCTGAGTTAAGCAAGTTCATATTATGCTGTGACTCTAAAATGACATAAGTTATACAAGAAGATATATATATTTTAAAGATAACAACAATAATGTTATCTGTTACAAACTTAAATATAAGTACCTCTTACTAACATATAGGGTACAAAATTACATAAGTCTTCTACCAAATGGTTATAGTACGCCTGCTACGTACAACTAAAGGAAACCGACGAAGATGAAAATAATACAAATAAATAGGCCCAAGCCTCACTAAGAGAAAATACAATACTGAATAAAGCAAAATTAAATATACAAATGAATAAACGTTATAGAAGTGAAGTTAAGAAAAATACCGACAAAATGACCTAAATTAACCGAGCAAATGCAATGAAATAAAGTAACGACGAAGTAACCGAACAAACGAAATAAAGCGAATAAATACAATATTTGGGAAACAAGCAAGTAATGTTACAAAATAAATTTACCCGAATTACATAAACCAATATCAAAGCAATAATAAAGTATTAAAAACCTAATTTTCTCTAGGCTTATTCCTGTGCACAAGAAGTTACCGTAGATACAAAGTTTGGGAACCAAATAATCTAATATACAAATACATATGTCAAAAAAAACAGAGGTAACCTATCTGGAAAAAAACATAGTGTATTTAACAGATAGTCTGAAATATAAAAAAAACCAATAGTTACTAAAACTCCTCACTAAATGTTCCCAAACGAGGTTGCGGTTGCATCCTAGAAAATGATGCACCACTATGATGCACCTCCATGCCCCCCCGTAGGCCCAGGTGGCAGGACGAAAAGGAGCTGGAATGTCCCCCAAAAAGCTTGTTCCCAAAACATACTCCCAGTTTGACTTGGCGGTAGCTGCAATAAGGTCCAGGTGGCTTCCCTAGGTAGTCAAGGTGGGTATGACATCACATGAGGGTTAGTTTTCTTCCAAACGGCGGTTAATTTTTTATTCCTCTTCCACTGATGGTACTCCCATCCTTACTCCAGGAAACCCGTACTCCAGGAAACAAGTGGTGGTAACTTTTTACTATACTTCCAAACTTAGTTGAAATAAAAATTAATTTCGAAGAAATTAACCGCCATTTACGGTACTAACCACCAACACCAACCTGTCAACCTCGCAGCCACCGGCCAAGTGCCTCTCATTCCTCCCACAGTCAGCGAGGAAAACGTCAAACTCTCACGGAACACGAATTAAACGACAAGGAACGGTTCAACAACTATGTTCCGTACAGTGTGACGTCACATGAGAAGTCCTTTACGATAAATTAAAGAATTTAAATGGGAGGTCAAGAGAAAATAATTATTTTTTTAAAAATAATTACAGCGCTAAAAATGATAATATAACGGGTGGACCGTTACAATCCCCTCCTACTCGGGAAAAAAAAATTTTTTTAACCAAAAAAAAATTTTTTTTTTAAACTTCAAAATATTAACAACTAAATTTACAATAGTCTAACAATCCACGTTGATTCGCAAGATTACTTCTAAATATAAACTAATGGTCAAGGAAAAATAAATCAATACATGACTCAAACTCATACTAAAATGTTACTATGTTACTCTCTGCTACCAAATATTAACATAATATTGCTTAAAAATCAAAACAAAACTAAATATTGTACTAAAGTTCATAATAATGCTAAGTGTCGAATTGGGCACTAAAACCAAAATTGAACTATCCATGGACATCAGATTTATAAAGGGTATATCCAAGGACGGAACAACCAGGAAAAAGATGTGAGCCAATTCGAATCATTTCAAAAGTAAATATACCAAAGTGAATAAAAAAAAAATCAGTAACTAAAATAAGTAAAGAATTGAACACTTAATCCAAAATTGAACTGACAATGGACACCAGATTCATAATAGTATATCCAGAGAAGAACAATCAGGAAGATTTATGGAACAACTCTCACTAATGCCAAATAATACCAATAATAAACATACCAAAGGAATCCAAAACTCAATAACCAAAATAGATGTGGAATCGGACACTTAATCCAAAGTCGGACTATCAGTGGACACCAGATTCATAAAAGGCATATCCAAAGAAGAACGACCAGGCAAATTTATGGACCAATTCACACCAATACTAAACCACATAAACAGATCAGGTCTACGTACACCCACATCCGGTGATACGAACCTATCCAACCAAATACACAAAATAAATGAAGAATCGGACACTTATCCAGAATCGGACTATCAATGGACACCAGATTTATATAGGAGTATATCCAAAGAAGAACGATCAGGCAAATTTATGGACCAATTCTTACTAATACTAAATAAACTAAATTATTGGATCCAATGGTAACTAATACTGAACAAAATAAATAAATTAGGTCTACATACACCCTCATCCGGTAATATGAACCTATCTGAACTAAGTAATCCAAAATAAGTCAGAAAAAAATTACTAACAGACTAAGTAACAGAGATGTAACCAAACTAAATCAAAGGTAAGATAAATACCTAAAGTGTATTGACTAAAGTATTCTAGAAAATACATAACTTAATTCATGCTGGTATTCGCGAACTATAGCATGTTGCTACAACAGATGTATGAGAATAACCAGACACAGATAAGGTACTAATATAAGAATAAGTAAGAAAGAAAACAGAATGAATAGTGAACTTACAAGGTCTATGGCACTATGATAAATAATAGGAAGAAAAAAAAAAAAAAAATATGATAAGTGATAGGGAAAAAAATTGACGAGAACGAGCACAATTTTAAATAAAACTGCAAATTCATGCGTTCTCACATACGTGGAATTATTCAGGAAATATTCCAGAATCTGAATAGCAACTAATGCCTAAGGAAAGAAGTGGGAATATACTCTGATGAACAACTCATTTGTCTAAACACCTCAAATACTAAATTAAGGGATCTACTGTGTATAGGAATAGTCAACAAACAGACATACTATGAAGTACGAGACATAATATAAACTAAACACTTCCCTATCAAATAGTAAAAATGTAACTGGAATAATTGGAATAACACTAGAATGGTTAGGACCTGCTGCAGACATTTCCTGACCAGAAATATTATGATAGATTAACATCTGTCTACTCTGCAATGAAAAACATAGATTGCGAAATCGGATAGCAATGGCCAACTGCTGAACTTCGAACCCACGTATTCACCAACTTTGAGCATTAACAGACTGGTTCATAAGAAAAAATATGAAAGACTCAAGAATTCATATAGGTATACATCAAAATTCCGAACTAATTCCAGAATCATACTGTATAGGAAATAAGAGTCTGAATTATTATAAAGTATTTAAGATATTGGAGACAAATGTCAATAGAGTAACCTAATAACAAATTAAAAACCACATCTTTCCAATATGGCAGATTCATAACTAGATATAAAAATAATAAAAAATTAGTAAGTAATCAAATAGGTATTCAAAAATAATATAACACATAACCTGAGATATGCAGTGTATAACATATAGTTCCATAATAATATCCATATTAAACAAGAGTACTTGTATGAGTTTACCTATCCAAATATATAAATATATAATAAGTTAACAACCCTACTAACTTAGGGGTTAGGTGTGCAAAAACTGAACAAAAATACAAGTGAAGTTATTATCAATTGTGTAACTCTACTGACAGGATCAGCAATTAATAATATTGACTCATAATAATAATTAAAATGCACCATACCTAATAATAAAAAAAAAAATCATACATAAAGTACTACATAATAATTAAATTAATAAGTAATAAATAAATGTCATCAAAACTAAGCCAAAGATGAAATCAAGCAATTTATGTGGGTACCTGCATTATCATATGATAAAAAAACAATATTGGACTAAAAGTTATAACCATACTAAAGATTGAGCTAAGCTAAAGACAAACAGAAGAAGAGATTAGCTTGAACGACACCGTTAAGTTAATCTTCTTCTGAGGATTGTTCTAAACTTAATAGAAAAAGTACCAATGTTTCTAACTAATAAAAGATTTATGTTTAAATCTCAACCTAAAGTATCTGATTTCTATGAGCATTATATTATGTACCCACATTGATATAATATTATTATCAACAATAATAAAACTAGAAGCTGAGATGGATAATGGAACTACTTAACTATACAATTTATCATTGTAATGTTTAACACTACCAATTAAAGAAAATAAATTATGGATGAACATCTGTAATCATCCGAACCATGCGAATTCAACGTATCATGTGTAGAAGCTAATGTTGTGGACTGATTGTGCTTTGTGGTGTGTGCCTGTCTTACCAAACAACCCAAATATCAAAAATAACAAATATAAAATATAATCTAAAGTTTGTAAGACAAAGATACATATGGAGAAAATATTAGCGACACACCAACAAATCAAAATGCCAGCAAAATATATAAATAATCAAATCAATAAAGTAAATAAAATACCTAAATACTGAAAATAATTTCTAGTTAGGTGTAAAATATAACCACACTAGAAAAAAAAATATATGCATATAGTCAATAATTAATTGTACGTGCAAACATACTACCATTGGTAGAAGGACTAAAAATCCATAATAAAAGAACATATGTCAGATATGTATACTCAGTCTAAATACACAAATAAGTTTCCAATAAAAATACAAAATTCAAACTAAAATATGAGCTGTACCACTATAACTGAAAATGAGGTATCAAAAATAAACTAACCAAAACCAAAAGAAGCAGTATAAGTCTACCTGTTTATTATTAATAAAAATTAAAGACAAAAATAAATCAGAAATAACATATATACAAAGATATCAAAAAGTTAATAAAACAGAAAATTCCAATAAAAGAAAATTGAACTAAAAGAACTACTGTCTTAGAACCATAAAACGGTTGGCCCCACGTTGGGCGCCAGTGTAACAAAAATGAGAAAACTTCTGTTGGAGTGAAAGTAAAAAGAAAGATATAGGTACTCCAACAGAAGTAAGGAAAAGAAATAGATAGACACTAATGGGATATAGATGTAGAGAGATGGCTGTGTAAAGAAAAGGATGAAGTGGCTTCTACGTTGAGAAGCCGCAATAGGAAAAATACTACTAAAGTACTTTGCAGTTGTACTGAAGAAAGGGGGATTAGAAGGGATAGAAGTAAAGTGGGAAGAGACAGAGGCAAACTGAATAGAGTTGGCTAGCTATAGATGCAAGAGAGCAACTTGACACTCAAGGATGGATACGGCTCGTTTGCATGCCTGTCGAAGAACAGTAGCTCTATATAGATAGTAATGATGACTAAAAGATGAAATAATAAAATAAGAATAATGTACTGAAAATGAATGGAGATGAATAATGACTAAAAACGAACAAAATAAATAAAACTAACTAATCATGGGCGCCATGAAAATGATCTTCGATCATTCTCCCAGGTATCTTATACTGCTGTCAAATATTAAATATATCAAACCTGTAATAATGAACATAAAGGAATAATAAAAATAAATGATATACAAAATAAATAAACATATTTATTAAAAATAACTACCAGATTTTTAACAATCTCTGAGTTAAGCAAGTTCATATTATGCTGTGACTCTAAAATGACATAAGTTATACAAGAAGATATATATATTTTAAAGATAACAACAATAATGTTATCTGTTACAAACTTAAATATAAGTACCTCTTACTAACATATAGGGTACAAAATTACATAAGTCTTCTACCAAATGGTTATAGTACGCCTGCTACGTACAACTAAAGGAAACCGACGAAGATGAAAATAATACAAATAAATAGGCCCAAGCCTCACTAAGAGAAAATACAATACTGAATAAAGCAAAATTAAATATACAAATGAATAAACGTTATAGAAGTGAAGTTAAGAAAAATACCGACAAAATGACCTAAATTAACCGAGCAAATGCAATGAAATAAAGTAACGACGAAGTAACCGAACAAACGAAATAAAGCGAATAAATACAATATTTGGGAAACAAGCAAGTAATGTTACAAAATAAATTTACCCGAATTACATAAACCAATATCAAAGCAATAATAAAGTATTAAAAACCTAATTTTCTCTAGGCTTATTCCTGTGCACAAGAAGTTACCGTAGATACAAAGTTTGGGAACCAAATAATCTAATATACAAATACATATGTCAAAAAAAACAGAGGTAACCTATCTGGAAAAAAACATAGTGTATTTAACAGATAGTCTGAAATATAAAAAAAACCAATAGTTACTAAAACTCCTCACTAAATGTTCCCAAACGAGGTTGCGGTTGCATCCTAGAAAATGATGCACCACTATGATGCACCTCCATGCCCCCCCGTAGGCCCAGGTGGCAGGACGAAAAGGAGCTGGAATGTCCCCCAAAAAGCTTGTTCCCAAAACATACTCCCAGTTTGACTTGGCGGTAGCTGCAATAAGGTCCAGGTGGCTTCCCTAGGTAGTCAAGGTGGGTATGACATCACATGAGGGTTAGTTTTCTTCCAAACGGCGGTTAATTTTTTATTCCTCTTCCACTGATGGTACTCCCATCCTTACTCCAGGAAACCCGTACTCCAGGAAACAAGTGGTGGTAACTTTTTACTATACTTCCAAACTTAGTTGAAATAAAAATTAATTTCGAAGAAATTAACCGCCATTTACGGTACTAACCACCAACACCAACCTGTCAACCTCGCAGCCACCGGCCAAGTGCCTCTCATTCCTCCCACAGTCAGCGAGGAAAACGTCAAACTCTCACGGAACACGAATTAAACGACAAGGAACGGTTCAACAACTATGTTCCGTACAGTGTGACGTCACATGAGAAGTCCTTTACGATAAATTAAAGAATTTAAATGGGAGGTCAAGAGAAAATAATTATTTTTTTAAAAATAATTACAGCGCTAAAAATGATAATATAACGGGTGGACCGTTACAATAGGTTTTCACCCTTCGACGTGACCTGGAGTAGAACCGAAAGTCGATATTTGAACTCTTCATGTAACTTGGCGTCGATTGATATGTTTATGATTTCACTAATTTTGAGTTATTTTTACAAAATTTCCGCTCATAACTGTTTAAACGGAAATGACGTCAAAACCCGTTGCGGTGTGCAAGTACTTGGAGGGGATACGAGAAACGATCGTGCGAGAATAGCGGAGAAATATTGCAACTTTCTTAAGTAATTCATATTGTCAATTATTGAAATTGTTAAAAATAAAAATGTATACCATTTTTATTCATTCAGTTTCGGTGCGAAACCAAAACTGTCTTAATTTTTACTCAGATCAGAGAGTGCAGCCAGCACTCTTATCGACGATTTCACCTCTTTTTAGAGGTTCATCAGAGACTGCATAGGCTGCTTTTCTCTGGCCCAGGTAAAAATCTTCGACATATCCATCTCCCACCGCAACTGACGAGATGGTAGTAGGTGCCTAGCGGCATCTGCTAAATAAAAGACTAAGTTTTTCAACCTAATAAAAATATTTGTAAATTAAATATTTTTAAAAGATTTTTAATTAAAAAACTTTATTGGCCCATTTCCTGGTGACAACCTCCAAGGCTTCTACAATATGCAAGCACATGGATGCTGCAGTGAAGACTAAGGGGAAGGAATTCTACACTATGCAATTCACAACCCCCGTCTGCAGCGTGGTAAAGTTCCAGCGGAAAATGGACCTAGTTACTCTATAGGAGTAATACTAATAAAAATAAAAATGTATACCATTTTTATTCATTCAGTTGCGGTGCAAAACCAAAACTGTCTTAATTTTTACTCAGATCAGAGAGTGCAGCCAGCACTCTTATCGACGATTTCACCTCTTTTTAGAGGTTCATCAGAGACTGCATAGGCTGCTTTTCTCTGGCCCAGGTAAAAATCTTCGACATATCCATCTCCCACCGCAACTGACGAGATGGTAGTAGGTGCCTAGCGGCATCTGCTAAATAAAAGACTAAGTTTTTCAACCTAATAAAAATATTTGTAAATTAAATATTTTTAAAAGATTTTTAATTGAAAAACTTTATTGGCCCATTTCCTGGTGACAACCTCCAAGGCTTCTACAATATGCAAGCACATGGATGCTGCAGTGAAGACTAAGGGGAAGGAATTCTACACTATGCAATTCACAACCCCCGTCTGCAGCGTGGTAAAGTTCCAGCGGAAAATGGACCTAGTTACTCTATAGGAGTAATACTAATAAAAATAAAAATGTATACCATTTTTATTCATTCAGTTGCGGTGCGAAACCAAAACTGTCTTAATTTTTACTCAGATCAGAGAGTGCAGCCAGCACTCTTATCGACGATTTCACCTCTTTTTAGAGGTTCATCAGAGACTGCATAGGCTGCTTTTCTCTGGCCCAGGTAAAAATCTTCGACAAAAAAGTTTTTCAATTAAAAATCTTTTAAAAATATTTAATTTACAAATATTTTTATTAGGTTGAAAAACTTAGTCTCTTTTTTTTTTTTTTTTTTTTTTTTTTTTTTTTTGAAATTGTTAAATTGACGTATATTTCATAGTTAATGTCATTGAAGAAGAAAAAATATATATTGCTCCACAATATTGATATGATATGCAATTATTATATAAAGGTACATTTAATTAATTGTATTTTGCTTGCAGTACTGCGTTTTATTAACTAATTTTATTTACTACATACAATTGTTTACGTTTTAATAACATAACCTGAATCTTATTTTTTCTTCTTATTATTTTTTGGACTATGGCCTTGATAATTATCCAGTAACCAGGACTAATATAATTTGCCAATATAATTAAATGTGCTAATAATGTTGCTGAGCGTAGAAACCAGGTGTCGCTTTGCCGAACTTGCACGGTCCCTATACTATATAATATGGCACTTACTGTTAGAACTTGTTAGAACATGTGAGAACTTTTTAACCAAAAATGATATAAAACCAAAAGTGTACATTTGGTCTCGTCTTGCTAAGGTGCGTCGAATAATATATCGCTTGTACTATTTAGGCGACTTTAAAACAGTACAAGCGGTTGCAACTATAAAACCGGAAGTTCAAGGTCACATTTCTTACCTTTAATACCATCCTTGGCTTATAAGCTTTCATTAGACACCTCATTTGTCATTCTACCTGGTATAATGACGGAGGAGTTGTGTTAACAAAGTCCCTGGTACAGACCAACGACTTGGATAATTCAGTGTTTTCACATTTTTTCAAAATGGGTGAACAAAATATAGACCAAAAATATATAAAAAAAACCATACTCTTATTGGAATAGGGAACTTGCATAAAATTTTAAATTCGAAAAAAATGTTATAAATCAAAACAGAACACAATTTAAAACATGTATCAAAGATAAAAAAGTTTTGTTTGTCTTTCGTTTGGCCCCTAAAGACGATTAAAAATTCAAATTAAAACAGGTGGTCCAAAACGCGTCGTGGCGTCACTGGGTTGTACATTTACATTTTTCCAATAAAGTAAACAGAATTTTAAATTAGACGTTATAAACGTCAGTAGAAAATACATTTATGTGACGTTACAAGTGTTTTTGATCGTTTAAACTATTCATAGAAAATTTTTCTTTTACAAAATGGTTTTATTTTCAATAGTAAACCTTCGTTCCTTTCCTTCAAGAACAGTATAAAACTCCAATTTTAACAAACTGGTATATATTATTACAATGAGATACGATAAATGTCATTAGAATTTCTGACTTATTCCACGACGATGAGCTGGCCAAATACCCAAGTAGGTGGAGGCCAATAAACTAAAGAAGGAGAAGAAGAATATACCTAAATATAAGGTTGTGTCTAGGTATACGTTAACGTGTACGCAAATAAAAAAGTTAGAATGTCAGTGATTTCTTATTTTTTATTTCTTTAGTGTTTGTTTTTAAATTAACTATGGAGTGTGGACAATTATTTAGTTCTTTTAACGAGTTTAAGAACATTTTAAAACAGTACGAAAAAGATAAGAGACTATAAATTAATATATATTTTTTTAGTTATAAATGAAATAGTATTACCGTCCAAGATTAAAATAAAAGGAAGACCTAAAGCTTTCACAATAATAATTAACTTGTTCTGAAGCTATTATCCTTGTGGAATTTTTGTAATCAACTATTCTAAATGAGAACTAAGCCACAATTTAACTAAAAAATTGATTTTATTAACGTTTCGTCGCAGCGACGCGCAAGGTCGTGCGGCGCACGACGGCGCCAAGGCGTTAAAGTCGCCCTTTGACTCGGGAAAGTTAAATAAATATCAATTCAAAACTAAATATTTTTTGAAGCAAAAAAACATTGCAAAAAATAACTTAGTCCACTCATTTCCAAATATTACTATTTCGTTACGTATATTATTAACTATAGGTACCGATTTCGTAGCTTCAGCCGTTCTAGCTAAGCGTTTATTTGAAAAACAACATATGTCTATTTTTCGAAAATTCGACTTTATTTGTTGTTCTTATAGAATAGTAGTTTATTTCTCCAGTTCACACATTTGGTTCACATTGCATAGAAAATTTTGAAAGTTTTAGAAAAACAACAGATGTCCATGCGTTTTTTGTAAAAACAACACTTGTCCCATCCTAGTCAACGGTAGTTGTAAGTGTGTATGATCTTATCCTTAAATTTATCAGTTGTGTGCATTCTTTGATATTAATAATGTGATGTTTGTTTCTTTTGTATTAGAAATAGTTCAGCATAACAGAAACTATATGTACAACACAATACCTCTCTATTTTCGAATATATTTTGGTAAGTTTGTACAATTATTTTGATATCCACATTCCTTCCAATGAATGTCTTAATAAAAGTAAGATTTGAAATAAATTAAAGCTGGGCAGTTTTACTTGATTTTCCAAAATTTTCATGTTTGGACAAGTGTTGTGTTTCAAATAAACGCTTCAATTACTTAAGATCTAGAATGGGTCAGGAACGGCTAGAAAATCTTACTATTATTTCTACAAAATTTGAGTTTTTAAAGGACCTGAATAATGAAAATCTAATTAATGAATTTGTCAAAGGTAAACAAGAAAAGTTCAATTTCTATAAGAAATATCCGCTGGTTTTCATCATAATAAGTACATTTGTTTAAAAAATCGCAATATAAATATGTTTCGTTTTTTGATCTTCAATCTTTTTTAATAATTTTAAGTAATGCTGTATAACTTTAACATAGTTTTTATTCTGTTCTCTTTTATTATGCAATATAGTTCTAAAAAATTATTTTTAACAACTACTAGACTACTAGAAACAACAGAGATGAAAATACTTCGACGAATATCAGGCAAAAGTCTGTTGGATAGGGAGAGAAGCGAAAACCTAAGAAGATCATGCAATGTAGAAGACATAAATACATGGGTGACAAAACGGAAACAGGAGTGGAACGAACACATTAGTAGAATGGCAGAGGATAGGATAGTACGAATAGCACGAGATAAGTCACCAAATTGACGAAGAATTATTTGCAGACCAAGAATATGGTGCGATAATCTAAACAATTTAGGAGGCAAATATTGAAGAATAAACATGCTTTAAAGTCTCCATACAGAATATATTATTTTTTATAACAGTACTGTGTACTTATTATTTCCTTAAAAAAAATCTGGGTAGACGTAGAAAAATTTCATAGTTTTCCACGTTGAAATGTGAAGGAGTGATTGATATTTCTACCCTGGTAATTTTGATCAAGGCGCTTATCAATATTTTGCACGACGGCGCCGAAGTTACTTGGCGCGTCCCTGTTTCGTCGTCTAAACCGGATGTCGTTGTCAAAATACAAAATATTATTAAACTAAACAAAAATGTTGTTGCTTAGTAAAACATTTTTTCTAATAATTTATTTAATCTGACTAATTTTTGTATTTTGACAATGACATCCGATTTGGACGTCGAAACGTTAATAAAATAATTTTTTTAGTTAAATTGTGGCTTATTTTGCATTTAGAATAGTTGACTATAATAATTAATTTACATATAAAAATTATTTTAACAATATTTTGTACCTACATGGCATGTCAACTAAATACATATAATTATTTTGCTAACCTAAATATATACTTTTATATATATACATTGATTTATTACAATTAAGTTTGAAACATCTGAATAGTTCTGCTTCCCTTCCCTTAACAAATATTTTTCTATCAAACAAACACTAAACATATCAAAATAGCATGTACTAAAATGTATAGTCACTGCGCAAGCTAAATAATGACGTCACTGGCTTGATAAAGTTTAATTCGCGTCTACGTAACTTTTTTATTTGCGTACACGTTAGCGTGTACCTAGACACAGCGAAATATAACCATAATCAAAACTAATGCAAAACTATGTGACGTCACGGGCCGTTTGAACTATTTTATACCGCAGAAGAATTTAAATATGTATTTCTAAGTTATTACGAGTTTTTGAAGAGTGAAATTTTGGAAATCTCATTTTTAAACAAAACTGTACATTATTATCTAATAAAAAAAAATGTGCAAGTTCCCTATTGTGAATTTGCTTTTTTATAAATATTCAATTTTAATAAATATGATTTAGGGCCGGTTGTTCGAACGCTAATCAACAATGATCACTATCAAATATTTAATTACTATCACAACTGTCAATGTCAATTTTGGTTATGTTGCTGAAAACGTAATTGATTATAATTATGAGATTAGTTAATCAATTAACATAACAATTATTAACATAATTGATTAACTAATTTCATAATTGTAATCAATAATTATGTTTTCAGCAACCCAATCAAAGGTGACATTGACAGTTGTGACAGTAATTGAATATTTGATAATGATCATCTCTGATTAGCGTTCGAACAACCGGCCCTAATAGTATCATATTAAAATTTCTATGAAAGTTTATTAACTGCCTCGATTTAAAAGTACTCGACCACATCCATCAAAAATGCCTTCAGTGAAATCAAGTGAAGACCCCATTCTGTTTATGGTAATTACTGGCATTTTGTTTGGACGTGTAAGTATAAACTTGACACGAGAAGAAGCTCGTGTATAACCAGTCCACTTTTTGTTGCAAATCACTCACTTCTCTTGTCAGATATTAATCATTGTAATTAAAATTATGATGTATTTTGTGCCACATTAGTACAAACCATTGTTAAAATGTAGTACATAAGAATGTAATTATTATGCAATTTTTTTAACTTCATTACATCGTCTTTTATTATTTATTTTTACAGTAATATCAGGATCGTTCCCCGTAACGTGGGAAAATCAAAGGCGTAGTTAAAAAATTACGAAAGTAAGAATTTTTAACCTTTGTAACGCTATAAACTTCACGTTTGTTATCTTTTTTTTTTTAATAATTATTTTATTCCAATGTCTTTTGATTTGATCGATTTTTGTTAACTTGCTGTTTTGTTTTCCTATTTTTATTCTAAAAATAATTGGCGCCCAACTCTTCTAACTCTTATAACTAAATATTTTATTTAATCTTTATTCTTCAATCTCAATTTTCATTTCATTAATTTCTATTCGTGTATCTAGCTTGACCATAGATTTAATTTCACCAATATTCAGTGTCTTTTTTAATTTCCTATTTTTGATATAAAATAACAACTCCAAGCTACGTTTCTTTTTAACTTTAAGAATGGTATATGGGTGTATAATATTTTAATTCATTTAACTAATTTATTTTAATAATAGTTATATTAATTTAATCGCTGCCATCTACTATATTGTTTTTATATATTTCAATATCTTCTATAACTTCATGGCAAGGCAATATTTGAAATTTAGCTGTCGCTAACTAACACAAGGTCTCTTATTTTAGTTTCTCTGATATAAATTCAAGTTTTTTTCTTATCCTCCTTTTTGGGACACCCAAACCATGTGGTGTGGTGAACCTGTAACAGACCAAAGTAAGCTGTCGGCTACCATAATGCAGATTATCAAAAAGTTGGTACCTAAAAACTATAAAAACATTATTTTATGTACAATAGAGTGATATATGATTAGTTAATAGAAACTTTTTTATTTGTCCCTGCCAAACTCATTCTTAAGATTTACAATTAAGATAAGACGTATCTACACCTGGGAGTCTAGAGCTAGTCGAAGCCAAAACAGTTTGCTCCCAACGTTAGTTGGAGTTATATTGTTAAGCTGGGACTTAACATAAAATAACGAGGCACGCCAAAGATAGAAACAGACGGGAATCAATGCAACGTGAAATAGCATCATTTCCTTTGAATTTGTCTTTTGCGATCCTTGGAAAAAGAGCAAACCCCCTATTTATGACCATTTATGGCCAGCACGGAATGGCGTGGACTGTCCGGTCGTTTGTCGGTAAATGAGCACAGTTCAAAGAAAATTAAAAGCTTCAAACAGACCCTTCCAACTCGGCAACGGCTGGTTCAGTCCGCGCCGCGGTAATTTTGTGGTCTAACGTTGTGTTGTAATTTTTATCATTGTACGAATTAACCAACTTACTAAATTTTCTACTTGCAATACTGGTGGTGTACCCTCTATACTCGACCGAACAAACATCGTCCGACTGATTTTATCAAAAAGTAAATATTTATTAAGTTCACAGTAACGTGGGGTGCCAAGCGTGCTCTCTTTTCTTTTCAATATTATATATTTTCTATTTCTTTTTACCGAAGTTTAACTGGTGAAGGGTGCCACGACACACTCCGTTGGATGCCGTCTTTACACTTTTTAATATGGTACTTAATATGGTGATACAGTAGCGATCAACAGGTAGCCAAAATGCGTTCCAAGATTGCGGCTGTAATTTTGAATACTTTTTCGAGATATTTGGCACACGTATTCGTAATATAATAAAGAATGGCGGTACAGAGCCAAAAAAAATATATTAATATGTGGAAATTACTCTGTAATTAAATACAATATTAAAAAAACGAGCCTGTACCGCCATTAAAAAGAACAAAAAAATACACTTTCTTCAAATAAACTTTTTTATCCGATGCCTAGATTTTGTGTCATTTTGGAACTACTAATGAAATAAAAAATTTTAGTAGTTCCAAAATGACACAAAATCTAGGCATCCGATAAAAAAGTTTATTTGAAGAAAGTTTATTTTTTTGTTCTTCTTAATGGCGGTACAAGCACGTTTTTTTAATATTTTATTTAATTACAGAGTAATTTCCACATATTAATATATTTTTCAAATTGAGCTCTGTACCGCCATTCTTTATTGTATTACGAATACGTGTGCCAAATATCTCGAAAAAATATTCAAAATTACAGCCGCAATCTTGGAACGCGTTTTCGCTACCTGTTGATCGCTACTGTTTCTTCTTAATACTGTTTTTTTTAATAAGAGAATACCAGTTTTTAATAAAAAAAAATGTTAACAAGACATTTCATTACATTTTACCATAGGGTCCTTGTATATTTATATTGTGGAGGATTCTTATGTTGTAGTGGGGTTCAATTCTACAGTCTCTCAATGCTGATTAAGTGTTTCTTTCTACCGTGTTACATGCCCTGTTTACCAGAAACGTCAAAAATTAGCAGCAGGATTATATTGTATTCGATTGGTTTTTGTATTGAATATTGAAGATAGTTTCACGTTTTATTTTCTATGTATGTTGATGGAAAGAAAACTGAATTATATATTGACGGAAAATTCATTGTTAAAGTACAATATTTTCAAAAAGTGTCTAAATAGAAAAAGTAACTGGGGTCATAAAATTAATAGAGAAAGAGCGACATTTGGAGAGTTTCATCATTTATTTGCTAAATTAATTATGCATCCTGATAAATTTCGAGAATATTTTCGGATGTCTTAGACTAACAGTAATTAATACTTACTTGTCACTTGTAACTCCTCTGCAACCTCAACCCATAATTTATTCACCTTGTCCCTATTGTGATAGTCTTTTGATCGTTGATCCAATGGGGGCCGATGAATTCTAACATTATTTATTAATTATTCCACATCCATATCGCTCGTTGGATACTACTGGCGATGGAATTAAACATTCTTGAAAACCAAACCAAAGCGCATACTAGCCGCTACTAGCATCGCATCGCACTAAATCGCGCGCTATTTGAACAAAGTGCTTAAGATGCAAGCGTTTGATATCATCGCATAGCCAGTGGCGGCTCGTGGCCTTGGAGACAGGGTCGGCAAGTTTTTTTTGTCTCCTCATATAGGTATACCATCAAACTAAAAGGCTTAAATCATCATAGGAGATTTTGTTGTTTTTTGTTTTTTTATTTGATGTATCTGGTGTACTTTATTTGATGATTCTCTCTTGTTTCATGGTGTTTCGTCAATACGTGTTGATTCTTTTGAGACAAGATAAATCCCGTTTATTTGAGGCAGAAATTGGTGGTAGTGGTGATAAGAAAATTGATGAACAGTTTGTTATAATGAATTGCAGTACTTACTACATAGAATTATACATACATATTTTGTAACTTATCCCACTTTCTGAAAATATTTCGTATTCTATTTTTTGAATAAATAATGTCAGTTGACTGATTTTGAACAATAATGAATATCTTGGGCAAACTCTGTCTTAAAAATATTTAAAAGAATATTAAAAGAGTAATTATTTAATAAAGTTCTCAAACCGATTGCTTCACGGATCGAGGTATCGCCAATTTCAAAATCGTCGCCTTCGATAATAAAATCAAAAACTTCCAAAAGCTGTTCACAAAAATCTGCTACAGATACTAAAACTACCAGAGATAATCTGCTTAGATAAAACTAATCGAGATATAAAATTTCATCGCGTCTGACAAACTGTTCGCTTTTTTTTCGAAACAAATTTGTTCTAAAGCAGTAATCCGTTTAGGTGAGCTAAACTGGCAAGAAAAGACGATGTTCTTTATTTTTTTTACACGTATCATGCAAAACTAAATTCACTATATGCGCATAATAGTGAGTAAATAAAGCTTGTGATGCAATATGTAGTTTTAACTTTTGACTGGAGACCATTCAATTCACCACACATCACAGCAACGCCGTCATAAAATTGCCCCAGTTTGCCCTACCAATTTATTTTTGATATCAAAAAATTTTAATCTGTTCTTTAAAACACCAAAAATATATTCTGCCTTATTGCTTTTACTCACGTCTCTAAAACCTAAAAACCTCTCATAAATATTACCACGTAACGCGTATCGAACAACAATAATTGATAATTGTGAATGACATAATAATGAGAAGTTTCATCTACTTCCAGCGAAAAGCAAATGGTTTTCTAAATCTCAGTTTCAATAACGTTATTCAAAATGTAACTATTTGATAGGAGATAAGCTTAAATGTGAAAACTATAGAGGGATATCAGTGACTAGTACATTCAGCCGTTTGTATGGACGAATAATTAGAGACCGCATTGAGAAGGAGTACAAAGACCAAGAGGAAGAAGAACAATCCGGTTTTCGAACAGGAAGAAGCTGTACTGATAATATCTTCTGCCTCAAACAACTAATAGAAAAAAAATTAAGCACAAATCAAGAAGCCCACCTCATGTTTATTGACTTGCAGAAGGCGTACGATACAGTTCCTGTAAACAAACTCTGGAACGTGTTACGACAGACGAATATTAGTGTCACCTTAATAAAAGCCTTAAGAAATTTGTATGAAGGGTCAACATCACAAATAAAAACTGGAAACAGATTATCGCAAAGCTTCCTGGTTAATAAAGGTCTACGTCAGGGGTGTTGTGTATCACCGACCTTATTTAAAATATATGTTGCAAAAGCATTGAAAGAGTGGAAACGAAAATGCAGAGGCATGGGCGTAGACCTTGGAGAGATTTGCTTATATACATTGCAGTTTGCTGATGACCAGGTTGTTATAGCAAACGATAAAGATGATTTAGAGTACATGGCAAGGAAATTACAAGAAGAATATAGAAAGTGGGGACTAGAAATTAATACAGAAAAAACAAAATACCTGCCAATAGGTACCGAACTATCGAACATCACATTAGAAAATAATGAAATCATCATGCCCTGCGACCATTACACATATCTAGGAATCGTTTTTGACACAACGGGGAAAGATGATGAAGAAATAAAGAGAAGAATAACACAATCCAGAAAAACAATAGGTTGTCTAAACAGCGTACTGTGGAATCATGAAATAGGAAAAAGAAGAAAACACAATATCTACGAATCTCTTATTAAAAGCAGTCTATTGTACGGAGCAGAAACTTGGCGGATAACCGAAAACAACAGAAGAAAACTGGAGGCAGTAGAAATGGACGCTTTTAGAAGATCAGTAGGAGTGTCACGCAGAGAGAGAATACGTAATGATGAGATAAGACAGCGAATGGGGGTTGACGGCTCTCTAACAACAGACATAGAAAGAAAACAGCTGATATGGTACGGACACGTCCAGAGGATGGATAACTCAAGACTCCCTAAAATAATTATGCAATGGGTACCACCAAACCGCAGAAAGAGAGGAAGACCCAAGAAATCTTGGAGAGAGGGAGTAACGAAGGCGATGAGCGCAAGAGATCTTAGAGAGGGCCAATGGGATGATAGAGTGTCATGGAAATTAGGCATCGGACAACGTCGCAAGACGTTTTAAAACCGATTGATAGATAGAACTATTTGATTAGTTATATGTATTAGTTCATTCTGTATTACGAATACACTTCGAATCAGAAAGTAAATATTTCTAAAACAATTTCATTATTTTCTCTATAATTACTTTGATTTTTAACAAATGCTTCGATCCATCATGTCCACTAAATGATAATTTCTGACAACTTAAAAAAATTACAATATCAATTAAACGACGTAAAACGGCGTGATTATTTTTGACAATTTCTGCCGATGCGATCTGGCGATGCCAAATGAAACACGTCAGGTTTAAATATGCCGTACCTGCCTACGGAGAGAATGTATGTTCGCTTGTTCATCGACTTGTTATTTAGTTGAGTTTTACGCGTAAATCATCAAGCTACTGAGTGCTACGGATGAGTTAGGTACGGCTAGCCGAAAAGTCAGATGAATGGCTCGGATCATTCATTTCTTGAGAAGTCTGTTATGCGCAGGGATCACTTAACGCTCGGATTGATCAAATCCTTTTAAAAACCATGAATAAAATGTAGTCTGTATTATCTGACAGATTTTTTTTACTTCACAGATACAAATACTAAAAAAATCTATCTATATAAATGTGTGGGTCGACACTGCCGACCCTGCCGACCCTGACCGGCCGCCACTGCGCATAGCATAGCATCGCATTGTTGATCGCGCCATAGCAGTGTATGTGAACGTACACTAATACTTTACAGAATGTCATTTGTTTTTGCAAGATATTTTAATGTCTCGCTAATGATAAAAGTAGCCGCTGTTATCTAAAAACCAAATTATCCAGTCTCACGAAACAGACTAAACAGCTATGCTGATTTTGTCGCTTTTCTTACGAGCATAGTTAAGTAATTTATTCAACTTCCGGGAGAGGTTTTCTGTTCAAAAATCTTCCTTGCGGTATTCCTTAACATCTGAGAAAGATAATAAGCTTATCGAATGTTTCGTGTTGTATTTTAAGAGATGCGTGCAGAGAGCTGGCATTGTTTTATTACTGAGGGCGTGTAGATATTGGATAAAATAACCCAACTTCGGCATCGAATTACCTTCTCTTTATTTATAGGACTTTTGACGATAAAATATGTATTAATTTTTCTTTATTTTTATGACCTGCTATAATTTACTAACTCCCCATACATATTCATGAAAATTACTCACATACGATGTGACCATTTATAAAGAGCCAAGCTCATTTCTTTTGTTGTTTTATACGATCACAATTGATATAGATTATAGTGATTTAAGGCAAATATTATTTGTAGTTGTCACCGTTTCCTAGCATTTATTATTAGATTATCGCTAAGTCTAAAAAACATTATGTTAGAATTATAATTTAGCGACCGATTAGATTAGAAATTTTACAAAGCTAGAAAGTTATTAGATTATTTCTGGTTTTGCATTTGAAGGTAGTCAAAGTCAAACACATAAATTAATCTAACAATAAAACACTGAAAACGTTTGTTTCCTATACTTCCACAAAATTTATTACAACTATGTGACTACAGCTGTTTCGGCAGAGTGCCTTTCTCAAGTGATTTAGTTTACAATTGTTTGCCTATTTAAAGTCTTTAACTGAAGAGGTTGAGGAGTGGGGAGCTGTTTGTCTCGAGTTGGTCATTCAGAATTATATCTTTATTGTTCAATTTAATAATTTCCATAGATTCTAATAAAGATAGCTTAATGCCTTTATTTTGAATAATAATATGCAGAATTTGAAACTGTTCATTAAAAGAATGATTATGATCTAGAAGGTGAAGTGCGTTTGTAGAAGTGTCTGTTTTTCTATTGTTGAAAGCCCTTTTGTGTTCTGCTATCCGTTTGTCAAAAGTTCTGCCAGTTTGACCGATGTAAGTTTTCGGACAGTCACAACAAGTTAGTTTGTAAACACCACTCTGTAGTTGTTTTCTCTTTCGGCTCTTATTGTTCTTAATATATTTGCTTTAAGTTGTTGTTAGTTCTGAAATCTGGTGTTATTCCTTTCTTTTTTATGTATCTATTTTTGTTGTTATCTTGCCAGTATATGTGATAAAGCAGAAGGTATTGGGTTCTTTCTGTGGTGGTGGATAGACTAATTTCAGGGCTTTCTTATGGAGTTTTTGGTTTAAAATGTTATTAATTGTTTGTTCGTTATAGCCATTGTTTACTGCTATTTGTTTAATGATGTTCAGTTCTATCTCGAATTACTGTTTGACATGGGAATTTCTGTCAGTCTATGTATCATGCTATGGTAGGCTGCTAGCTGCTAAATCACTTGAGAAAGGCACTCTGCCAAAACAGCTGTAGTCACATAGTTGTAATAAATGTTGTGGAAGTATAGAAAACAATCGTTTTCAGTGTTTTATTGTTAGATAAAATGAACTTCCATCAATTAACGGTCGAATCCATCAATTACATAAATTAATAGTACAACTCTATTAAGTATTATCAACTATAATATTACTGTTTCTTTCCTCAAATAATTCGTTATCTAACAACGCAAATACTTGAACTTTACTTCATACGTTAAAAATAACTGAAATCAGAGTTTTTATACTTGGAATAAACTTCATCTAGGACATAAATTGCAAATTGCCATATTGCATTAGATCCATAGATGTGTAATTTTCTATTATTTTGCAGTTTTAAAACAAGTTCCATTGTATCGATCTATATTATACTTTTATTTCGATTTATAAAATGCATTATAATCATTTTTTGTTTTGTTCTAGGTAAGTACATCCTCTGCCTAGCGTTATCTTGCATTTTCTGGTAAGTTTATTGCATGTAGTAAAACCACTTCTATGTAAACGGTATATTTAATAAAATTTTAAAAATCCCAATGGATAAAATAAAATAGGTTCAATCAGAACGTTTTCGGACCTATTAGTCCATCATCAGTGAATTCATATATACTTGCTAACTAGCCCCAGAACCAAACAATGGTTGTACTTATAATTCAATCTATCTTATTGTGTTGTGAAATTGGAAAGGCTAAACGCCGAAGTTAAAAGAATACCTCCGGGAACATGGTTAGACTCTAAACGAGAACCCTAACAACCATCTTGGGCCAACGAGGTCTGCCAAGTCCCAAGTCTGCCAAGATACACACAAATATTTTTCAAAACTCTATCGAATGATACCAAACACGACCCCCCACGGAGGGGGAGTGTTACTTTAAAATTTGTAAATAGGAACCCCGCGATATTTCGCAAAATAAACATCAGATCGAAATACTGAAAAATACGTGTTCAATATTTTTCAAAAATATATCGAATAACACCAAACTCGACCTTCCACGGAGGTGGGGTAGGGGATTACTTAAAATTAAATAGGAACCCCCATTTTTTGTTGCAGATTTGGATTCCTTACGTAAAAGTAAGTAACTTTTATTCGAGACATTTTGTCGAATTTTGGATAGATGCCGGATAGATGGATAGATCGGGAAAAATGATTTTTGTAAATGGGAAATTAAATTAAAAAATGGAAAATCCCCACTAAAATGGAAAAGTTAACTTAACTTCTTTTTGGTTTTAGGACCTATTCTTCACAACCTAATGGGTCCCCATGACGCTTTAGTAACTGCAAATTTAGCACCCAAGGCTCCCCTACTATAATAAGTCCTACAGCCTCAACGAAGGCCAACAGTCTTCTTATTGATAGTTTTAGGATCATTCTAGTTAAGTTCTCATTTGACCAGTGAATCCCTGTCTCATATCACTCAGCACATTGCAATGGCATACTGTAGGCAGTCTGATCTTTCATTTCGCATTTTCTGCACCATGGTTCATTCACCTTTAAGGTTTGTATAGGCAGGCGCACATCAAAGAAACATGAAACGTGAAGCATGAAACGTGAAATATGAAACGTAAAACATGAAACGTGAAACATGAAACAAATAAATTGTGAAAAATGTAACCGTTTCATGTGATATACTAATCGAAGAAACAAAAATAAATTTGTATAGTCAACAGTGGAAAGTGATGATGACGAAGTCGTTGCTGTTGTGGCAACTCTTTTATTACTGTCCAAAAATCATAACCAGAGTACATATTTGGTTACTAAGGAATTAAATAATCACCTTGCCAAATTTCAATCATTTTATAGAATGAGTATTCAAATATTTATATTGTTTTATTGTGGGTCCTGGTTAAAAAAAAAACAATATTTTCTTGTTATTGTCTATTCGAGTACCTCTCCAGGTTATAATTGTGCAACTCTTCGTTCTGATCCACCACAGAAACCAATGCAATATTAAATTCTTGGTCGGCATTCATTTACGCACATAATTAATTGTCCAAAATAATGAAACTGAAACCGAAAAATAAAACACGACCTATTTCATCAAACACATTTCAAGAAGATAAAAATGTTTCATGGGCATGAATTACACTCGTTTCATAGATAGGCGGGCATCTATTTGTTCAGAAGTGTTTTATTTACATGAAACGTCTTTCACGTTTCATGTTTCACGTTTCACGTTTCTTTGGTGTGCGGCCTCCCGAAGATAAAAATGTTTCACGAGCATGAATCACACTCGTTTCATTGGTAGGCGGACTTCTATTTGTTTAGCAGTGTTTTATTTTCATGAACCATGTTTCACGTTTCATGTTTCATGTTTTACGTTTCATGTTTCTTTGGTGTGCGGCTGCCCTTAAACGACAATGTTAAGTCACCATTACGGTGACCGTTTTAATCTCACGTTAATTGGGTCAAAAATGTCAAAGAGTTATTTATCAATAAAATTTGATTATTTTCTTAGTTTGGATAGGTCCTTAAGTGGCTTCCATTTCTTTTGAGGATCCTGATCAGCGACTTTTAAACCCTCGTTTTTTGTAACATCTTTAGTAATGCCACAGAATGAGTCTGAGCCTACAAAGGTTTCTCTTTAGCCTTGTTTTGCCAATAATCTACTCGTTCATTCTCATGCACTCCTTTATATTATATCATTCAGTTTATTATCTTTTGCCAGGTTGTTTAGACAGGCCAATGCTTTTTAAATGCATTCATTTTTGTTAAATCCTGAAAAAACCAATAAATATTTTTGACAAATTTAAACGCAGAATGAAAGACTACATTAGTAGCGAGGACTGAAAGTCCCTTAAAATAAACAAAAATATCTTTTGAATGAGTTATTTGAAATTAAAAATCACACTCAAGTTTCTCTTCTTTTTCCCCAATGTAACTTATTAAAAAATAAACATTATAGAAGTTCTCAGGGACTTTCGGTTCTCGATAACAATGTAATCTTTAATTCTGCGTTTAAATTTTTAAAAATAATTAGTTTTCTCAGTATTCGAAAAAAATTAATGCATTTAAAAAGCATTGGCGCGAAAGTTTCCGCCTAAGCTCTTAAGTTAACTTACTGTATGCAACCAATCAGCATCTTCTTCTTATGGCGCCTATCCGTTACGGATGTTGGACAATAACATGGCTATTCTGACTTTGTTGACTGCTGCCCTGAAAAGTCCGGTTTCGCAGGTTATGCAGCCAGGATATTCTTCTTCGTCCTGGACCTCTTTTCCCATGCACTTTACCTTGAAGTATGGTCCGAAGTAGGTCATATCGTTGTTCATTGCGCATTATATGGCCCAGGTATTCCAGTTTACGACGTTTTATGGTTACGACTAGTTCGCGCTCTTTACCCATTCTATGTAGAACTTCTTCGTTGGTAACTCTGTCTATCCAGGAAATCCTCAACATGGGTCTATAGCACCACATCTCAAATGCTTCGAGTCTCTTCAGTGATACTTCAGTTAAGGTCCATGACTCCACGCCATATAAAAGAACGCAGAATACGTAGCATTTTATTAAACGAACTTTTATTTCCAATTTTATATCGTGGCTGTTAAAGATTTTTTTCATTTTGACGAAAGCTGATCTTGCCTTCTCGATCCTTATCTTAATTTCCGTTGATTGGTCCCACTGTTCATTTAAGTTTGCACCCAAATAACAAAAGTTGGTGATTTGTGTTATAGGTTGTTGGTTAACTAGTAATTGACCAGGTAGTATCCTATTTTTGCTTATAACCATGTATTTTTTTTATGTTAAAATCAAGCCCAAACCTGCTACTTACTTCTGCCACCCTGGAGACAAGTGTCTGCAGAGCTGCAGACTGTCTGCAAAAATGACAGTATCATCAGCGTATCTTATGTTGTTCAATCGTTCTCCGTTTATAAGTACAGTCAAAACCGTTTATAACGAACTTCAGGGGACTGGTGGTTTTTGTACGTTGTAGCCAGTGTTCTCTGTAAGCGGCTATCTGCTATAACGAACAGGTTGCTATAAACGATATTACACTGGTAGCAACAGTCAGTTCGTTATGTTATAACAAAATCTTGTGATAATGAACCCGCCTAGGAAGTCTAGTGTCTAAAGGACTTACAAGTGGACCCTGCTCGGATGTACCATCATAACCATAAATTAATAAAACCTTCCTTTTTATTTCGTGGTAATATCGGTACCTCGGAGAGATACAATACAATGCCCAATTTCATAACTTTACAGCAAAGCAATTTTAAACTTTTTTCAACAAAAAGTGTTACTGCTACAGCTATTTATTGAGATGAGGAAACAATATTATATTAGGTGTATCTATTGTCATTTAAGGGTAGATTTCTCATACCTGCTTTGATCTATAGATCTGGAATCTTTGAACGGCCGAATTGCAGCGTTTTTTAAACTGCCATCGGTTGAACGTGAATTGAAAAAGACGATTTTGACTTTAAACTGACGTTCACTAAAAGTTCAGGTTAAACTGGAGTTGAACTTAATAAGAGAAATTGGCCCTTAATCATGCATTTGTTATAATTGTTTATTATATAGTGTGTAAAAAGGTCATAATTGAAAAAATGGATGTTGTATTTCTCTGAGGTACACATATGTACGCTGTAACCAATATTTCGACTGTTAGTGTTCCAAGAAATATGGTTGCTCTAAACGATTTGTTGGTTATAAGCAATATAAATGCTTTTTTTATATGACATTTTACGGGACCTATCATTTTGTTTGTTATATCCGATTGTACGTTATAGCCGGTGTCGTTGTAAACGATTTTGACTGTATTCCCTCGTCTATGTCCGTTAGCGCTAGGTCCTTAATGTGCTCTGAATATGTATTGAACAATAATTGGGACAATATACATCCCTGTCGCACACCTTTTTTTATCTTTATGTCGTCTGTTAACTGATCCCCTACTCTAACAGCAGCAGTTTGTTCGTAATAGATATTGTTTATTATACGGCGATCTCTGCTGTCTAGACCAATTGAATTTAATATTTTCATCAGTTCGTCATGTTTTATTCTATCGAACTCTTTCTGGTAATCAACAAAACACACATATATATCACAATTCACGTCTCTACATCTTTGGAAGAGAACTTGTATTGCAAAAAGTGCCTCTCGAGTACCCAATGCATCCCTGAAGCCGAATTGTGTTTGTCATGTGTTCTTCACACTTTTTATATATTCTTTTATGTATAATTTTTAAAAAAGTTTTCAGGGGATGGCTCATAAGGCTTATTATTCGATAATCTTCACATTTTTTGGCATTGGGTTTTTTAGGGATTGTTATAAAAGTTGATCTTAGCCACTGTTGGGGTATTTTTCCACTTTGGTATATATTGTTGAAGATCAAGGTAAGTCTTTTTACTTCGTCTTTAGCCATAATTTTCAAAAATTCTGAGTAGAACTCGTCTGGTCCTGCGGCTTTTCCCTCCTTAATATTGTTTATAGCAGCTTCTAGTTCCGCTTCGAGAATAGGTGGTCCGGTATCGTCATTTTTATTTTGTGTGATGGTGACATTCCTATCGTCTTCAAATGTTGTTGTCACATAGTTCATCCATGTTGTTTTTGTTTCTTCAATATCAACTATTGGATTTCCTTGAGCGTCTGTTAAGTGTCCCGGCTTTTTTGATTTATTGATGCCTGCTGCATCTTTGATCTTTTTGTGAAGGTTGAAGGAATGGTGTTTACGTTCCAATATCTCGATTTCTTCACACTGTTCTTCCCGATTACTGCTTTTAGCTTTTCTGACAGTTTTTTTTATCTCTTTGTCTAGAAACTGATATGCAACGTAGTCTTTCCGCTTGGATTTTCTTCTTCTGTCCATCATCTGTAATATACCGTCGGTCATCCATGGTTTTTTCTTTTCTGTCTTTTTCGGTCGCAGGTATTGGTCTAATATTTCCTTCCCAATGTTTTCTAAGTGGTTTATTTCTGTGTCAACATCATTAACTACTTCTGACTTAGATATGTTGTTCTTCAGATATTCCTTTACTTCTTGCTTTATGTCATCATCTCTTAGTTGTTTGAGATCGTATCTTATAGGATTAGGTTTGTGGATTTTTTTAAATTTCAGACGAAACTTACCGACAAGTGGGTTATGGTCTGACTTAATATCTGCACCAGGGTAGGTTTTCACTGATGTTATTGAGTTTTTGAATCTTTTATTTATTAAAATATAGTCAATCTGGTTTCTTATGAGATTTTCTGGCGTGTCACCGGGTGAGCGCCATGTGTACAACCTTCTTTATGGGAATTTGAAGAGTGTATTGGTGATTACCAACTCTTCTTCCGTAGCAAATGTGAGTAGGCGTTCTCCTCTCTCATTTCGCTCACCCAAACCCCATGAACCTAGTTACTACTTTACCATAACTACCCTTACCAATTTTGGCATTAAAGTCACCCATAACTAGCGTTATTTCATTGGTTTTTAACTTACTTAGGACTTTCCTTAAATCGTAATAAAAAGCCTCTATTACTTCGTCTGATTTGTCTGCTGTGGGTGCGTATATTTGGATTATGTTGGTTTTTGCTGGGAATATATCCAATTGAATGAGCATGATTCTCTCGGATATTGGAACAAAATTCGTAACGTATTTTTTTTATGTGTTTATTTAAAATTATTCCGACGCCATGCTTATGTTGACCTTCTGTATTTCCAGAGTAATATACTTAGTGCTCGTTTATTTGACATTTTCCGGCATCAGGCCATCGCATTTTACTGATGCCCATTATATCGATATTCAGTCTTTTCATTTCATGGATGGCATTATAAATTTTGCCTGCTTCGTACATGGTCTTGACGTTCCAGGTGCATATTTTATTAAACTGCTTAATTTTTCTAGGCGTATCCTTTTCTTTGACTTGGGTGTTTCGCTTGCTAACGACCTGGGAGGCCCCATGGTTCTGTGTTGTTATTCCTCCCCTGCCGGATCTTGCACTCCGATATACATGATCAGTAGTCTTCACTCTCAAAGCTGTAGCCATCAAATGGCTGAAATCAGCTTATTGTACATCAAATCTGATCCTTTATTGACGCCTATGGCGCGTCCATAGGGCACGCTGGTTTCCGAACTCAGCGCCGAGTCCGTGTGCAAATAATCCTTCTTATTTAAACGGGCCTGTCTAAAGTGCACCTCCGAGCTGTTATTAGGATTATTCGCACACTCACTCGGCTTTCTGACTGGGAAACCAGCGTGCACTACGGGCGCGCCCTTTATATTGCAATATACCAGTGTGCCGACGATATTCGATAAAATTCGGTATCAAAAATATTTTTCTTATCATTCGGTTCTTAAAAACCCAAAACTAGTTTGAAGTTGTCAATATAATGAATACTATTGCAAAATACAAATCAATAGAAGAAATAATTTTATACAATTTGACGCTAAATTATTTAGTTATTGTTCGTCCGCTATAACTTTTCCCATGCGTCACTAACATTTTCAAACAAATTAAGTCAAAACATAAAGTGAAACGAACGTCGATGCTTATATATGTTATAGTCAAAGCCCGAATTTCAGGCACTCCTAGGTTTGACTAGGCAATCCTCAGGTCTGACTGGCGATCTTAGTCAAAGCCCGAAATAAAGTTACAGTTTCGGCCTTTGACTAGTCAAACCTAGGAGAGACTAAGTTGGTCAGGCAAAGGTCGAAATTTAATTTTATGAAATCGGGGTTTGACTAGTCAAACCCCGATCAGCTATTAAAATGTCGTAATTTGTTAGATTAGGTTTAATAAAACGTCATTTTTTAATTTTAATGTTTATAATTTTTATATTATCGTAATTAAAATTAAAAAAAATAGTGTTTATCTACTCTATGCCATATTATGTATAAGTTTTTACTTTGTGAAAACTGTCATTATAGATAGCAGTGCGTGAAGGGTTTAAAGTGTGCGTGAAGTAACAATGTATTTTAAATGGGATTTACTTTTTCGTACTGTTTTTGACACACTTTCATATAATCAAATATCCTTAACTTTCGCGTTGTCATGGTGATGACATAATGAGCAATAAATTACAACAAAAATTTTGACAGTTTTGTGGTTTGAAAGAAATTAGAATTTTTAAATATCAAAGTTCTAAAAATTGTAGAATAGAAATGAATTCCAGTGACGAAGAGTTACAGTTTTTTTATGTTTATCGTAAATAAAATATTGTATGAAACTGTGCGTGAAGTACTTTTTGCGAACTTACGCGATGCACATCTACTCTAAACATCGCGTGCGTTCGCAAAAAGCATACTTCACGAACTGTTTCATAAATAACCTGTTATTCTCACATGTTGTGTTTACATTTTTGAAGAGCATTTCTTATTGCAGTAGCATTTTATAAAGCCTTGTCCTCCAAATTTAGAATCTTTTGTACTTATTTCTCTTAGAGACAGCTTAATGTCTGGAAGAAAATTGTCTTTGCATTCTCTTATTTGATTTCTTTAAACAAGATTGTTTATTGTTCCGTATCTCGCACCAACTCTATATAAACCGTCAATTGTTTTATCTTGTGTGATACTCAAAATATTTCGAGCATCTCCTTTGGCTATATCAAAGCTGGGGATAGGTATGGTTCCAGTTTTTCCGATCGAAATTGGAGGAATTTTTTTTTCACTTAATTGTTTCATACCAATAGCCTGGCTACGAAGACCTTCAATCGCCTTTCCTATATTTATTTTAATCTTTTCAGTCTGTGTAACAATACCTATCCTGAGCTTTAATATTGCCAAAGGAGATGCTCTAAATATTTTGGGTATCATAACAGCTAAAATAATTGGCGGTATATATAGAGGTGGTACGAAATACGGAACAATAAACATTCTTTATTCAATGAATCAAATAAGAGATTGCAAAGAGAATTTTCTTAATTTCGAAGATGTTTCAGACGCTAAGATGTCTCTAAGAAAAATAAGTAGAAAAGATTCTAAATTTGGAGGACAAGGCTTTATAAAATGCTACTGCAATAAGAAATGCTCTTCAAAATTATGTAAGTGTAAAAAGGGTCTAACGTATTGTGCAACTCTAAATGCCATAATGCCTCAACATGTGAGAATAAACTATTTATTTTAGTTTAATTACGAAAATATAAAAATAATAAACATTAAACTTAAAAAATGACGTTTTATTAAACATAATCTAACAAATTACGAGATTTTAATAGCTGATCGGGGTTTGACTAGTCAAACCCCGATTTCCTAAAACTAAATTTCGACCTTTGCCTGACCAACTTAGTCTCTCCTAGGTTTGACTAGTCAAAGGCCGAAACTGTAGTTTATTTCGGGCTTTGACTAAGACCGTTAGTCAGACCTGAGGATTGCCTAGTCAAACCTAGGAGTGCCTGAAATTCGGGCTTTGACTATAATGACATAACATATACATTTTGTATACTGTATACTACTGTATACTGTATACTGTGTATACTATATACTACACACATCAGCGTACGTTTTACTTTATGTTTTGACTTAATTTGTTTGAAAATAAATCGTGACGCATGGGAAAAGTTATAGCGAACGAACAATATGTTGGAAAAATAAAAGTATAGGAGTAAAAGCAAATCAAGTATACCTACGGGTCATTCCATTTCAAATCACTCAATTTTGGAGCAAAAAAAATTTTGGACCTCCGATTTGTCTGAAAATTGGTATATAGCTTCTGCGATACGTAAAAATAAGATATTTAAGGTCAAAAAATCTTCTTCTTCTTTTTTTCTCAAAATGTTATTTTATGCGATTTTACAGTGATTTGGTGTTTATTTATACAAATTTGCATTTTCTATCGTAAAGTATCAATGGAAAACTTAATATTTTAATAGAAGGGACTCAAAAATGTCATTATATGGCATTATAACAATTTACTTTGATTCAAAACAAGCTTTTAATCAAATTTTATAGTGTAGAAAACGTTAAAATACCGTTTTTTACATTTTTCTCCATTCCCAAAATACATCATAATCGATTTAGCTGAAAATTTGCCCACAGATAGACAAAACATAGGACTTTAAGCGGTGAGAAGGATTTGAATTATATTACAATACCAAAAAAGTTACATGCAATATTATAGTCAAAAATATAGGCGTCTACTGTAAGTACAATTAACTCGAAAATATCGACCTCACGACAAAAATTGTTAAAAAGAAATTGTAATAATTGTAAATACGATTTATTTGGAACAATTTCAGTTCCTACCATTTTTGTCGAAAAGTTAAAAATGGCGGAGATATTGAGCAAAACAAGTTCTCCTTTAAAATCAAGATGGCGGCTAACGTAACGGAGGAATTCATTCGTGATTTTAAATTTAGGCTACTATTGACTCCCCTAAAGATCATAAAAATAAAATTTTGGGCAGCTCGGCATTCAAGGTCAAATGCTATCCCGACTGGACTAATACAGTCGGAAAAATGAAAGAATACCCATGAACAAACATATAAAACATGCTGTATTTTCCTGTCACCGTGTCACAAAGAAAATTGTCCAGTGCAAGTACATGTAACAATAATTATTACATGTACTTGCGCTGGCCAATGTTTTGTGTGACATAATGACAGGAAAATACAGCGTGTTTTATATGTTCGTTCATGGGTATTCTTTCATTTTTCCTACTGTATATACTTTTGAGTCTGATATTACTGCATGTAACTTTTTTGGTATTGTAATATAATTCAAATCCTTCTAACCACTTAAAGTCCTATCTTTTGGCTATCTGTGGGCAAATTTTCAGCCAAATCGATGATGATGTATTTTGGGAATGGAGGAAAATGTAACAAAAGGTATTTTAACGTTTTTTACACTATAAAATTTGATCAAAAACTTGTTTTGATTCAAACTAACTTGTTATAATGCCATATAATGACATTTTTGAGTCCTTTCTATTAAAATATTATGTTTTTCATTGATACTTTACGACAGAAAATGCAAATTTGTTTAAATAAACATCAAATCACTGTAAAATCGCATAAAATAACATTTTGAGAAAAAAGAAGAAGATTTTTTGACCTTAAATATATTATTTTTACGTCCCGCAGAAGCTATATACCAATTTTCAGACAAATCGGAGATCCAAAATTTTTTGCATGAGTGATTTGACATGGAATGTACCCTACCTAATTGAAAATTGATAAGAATGTATATAAACTGTTGATTGGTTCAAAAAATACTTATTGTTAGATGGAAGTTTAAGATCCATTAAAGAAATAATTTAAGAAGACTGTGAGATATAAAATGGGAGATTAATGGATAGTAAATTTAATATAATATTCTTCCTAACAAGGAAAATGGTATTAAAATTGAAATTGGATAACGTCGATCACGGTTTGTTCCATCAATTTATCATAAAGTTTTATATTAAGTAAAAGATAAAAAGTGGAAAAATACATACTGTAAGAAAACTATTAAATTAATGAAATTCGTGCAATTTTATTCAATCTAGAGGATAGTTTTAAGTAAATTACATTTTGTTTATTCTGTTTTTTGAACGCATCGCTGATATCAATCTTCATAAATCTTGTCAGCAAGGGAAATTGTATAAATTGCCCAAATTAGTGCCCAAATTGGGAAATAAGCCACAATTTAACTTGAAAAATGATTTAATTGATATTTCGACTTCCACCTCGGACGTCGTTATCAAAATACAAAATATGAATGAATTTAATGTTGTTCTTAGTAAAAAAATTCTTCTGATAATTTAATTTAGTCTGACTCATTCATATCGACAATTCAGACATATATTATACATTTTAAAGTAGAAGACTTTAAAATAAGATTTCCAATATTTATGCGTTCCTGGGACGACTTTATTGAAGAATAGTTCATTCGATTACATGAAATCAACTTTAACTCAAGAATATCCGTCACAAAAAAATCATAGCATGTGATCTGTCTTTAAAAAGACAACCACATGCAATGGTGACAGTAAAATTCTCGTGTTAGTGATTCCATAGTAAATCACGAGGAAAACCAAAAAAAGACAGCGAAAAAGAGAAGAAACAGATTGCAAAAAGAAAAGAAACAGATTGCAAAAAGAGAAAAAGCAAACAAGCGGCTGTAATTATGCTAAATGAAACTAATTGTGTCGCAAACTCCTCGGTAGAATTCAGTAGGATGTGGTTACCCATACTAGAAGAGGAAGTCAATAGAACGAAAATACCACGATTAGTAAGTCAATAACATATCGAGGATAGTACCTAATTTATATTTTAGTGTTACTTATGTATCTATGTATTATTAATATTATTTATAATTTAAAATAACATGTACATATTAAGGTAATAATTTGGTATTATGTAGTTTTAAGAGTAAACTAAAGTAAGACCTAATACTTCCGATGTCTGAATAGTATCACTGGTTTTCCCTCGTGATTTTTATGTATATTCCCCCTGAATGTAAGACCAAATACTTACAGTGTCATGAAGTTTTTTCCTGGTTTTTCCTCGTTATTTACTATGGAATCACTAACACTAGAATTTTACTGTCACCGTTGCATGGGGTTGTCTTTTTAAATTGGAAAAGACTGCAAGGAAAGACTCATTTACATGCATCGAAAGAGATAGTAGGATCTTACATATCTTATAATAACTATACCAAAATGAATCTACTAGAAGATCTAGAAATAAGTAAAGAAATGAAAAGAAACCCTCAAAATTGTGTTAACACCCAGATTCAATTAAATTGTAAATTTGATCCTATTTTTAAGAAATTTCTTTAGTAATTTTGGTTTAGTATACAGTATACCCAACAATTTATGAAAGTTTTTTGAACATTACTTTTAGGTATTCTTGAGTTTTCGTTCATTGTTTACATATTTGTAAACAAGTAAATATTTGTTATTTGTCTGATTTAATCAATAAGATTTTTAATTTTAATAACAGCTTTCGAACTCTGAGCTTATCAAATGATATTTCTCCTAGGTATGATTTCATCTAACTTCTTCTACACTTGGTCAAACTATAACAGTTTTGTTTTTTGGAAGAATTTTGATAACTTTTAATATACACGTTAACATTTCACTTCAATAGTAATAATAGAATTTTTTTTTTAAATTTAACTTTAAAATTTAGTATCTTAACTTTAATTTCATTTAACCTGTACATGGCTTTTTAGTCATTTTCAATTTTTAATTAATATTTATGAACATAGAGGTCGCATAAGATTGTAGTTCCTTCTTTATCATTTTAATAAATTACAGTCTTCCTCAGCTGATCTGCTGTTCACGTGGGCTCAAAATGGTTTGACTCAGCCATGTTGTCTTACTAATTAATAAAAGAATTTAGATGTGATTTTATTCACTTTAAAGGGTTATTATACTCTATATCTGTGGCTTTTGCCCAGTATCCATGTTTTTTATTGTGTTGTTTAGCAATTGCTCTTCTATGAAGGTTTTATAAGAGGACGTAAGTTTTTCACTTATTTTTTATATTAAAAAATCTTATCTTAAATATGTCCTTTTAGGAAGCTCTGATGATGACACGTTATGTGTCGAAAGTACTTAGCTGATAATAAAATATTTTTTACACACTATCAAAAGTTTTTTTGAAAACATACACCTGTTTGCTGTTTTGACCTGTCTTTTTAAAGACAGATCACATGCTATGATTTTTTTGTGACGGATATTCTTGAGTTAAAGTTGATTTCTTGTAATCGAATGAACTATTTTTCAATAAAGTCGTCCCAGAAACGCAATCATTAATATTGGCAATATCATTTTAAAGTCCGCTATCTATCTATCTATCTCTACTTTAAAATGTATAATATATGTTTGAATTGCCATTATGAATGAATCAGGTTAAATTAAATTATTACAACAATTTTTTACTAAGCCACAACATTTTTGTTTAATTTATTAATATTTTTTATTTCATAACGACGTCCGGGGTGAAAGTTGAAACGTTAATAAAATCATTTTTCAAGTTAAATTGTGGCTTATTTCCCAATCAGAATAGTAAATAATTACATACATGCCACCAAGAAATAGCTTCAGAACAATTTTACGAATAAAAACAAACCCAGCAAAACGAGACTGTAACGCACTATGAACCTGGATGGAAAGGAGGTCCAGAAGTTGGGCGCTATTCTGTAAAGTACAAATTAACCGAAGGGCATTACATTGACAAAGCATTGTTCTTTCTGGAAACGCTTTGCGTCAGGATCGACGTCCCGAACGCGATTTAAACTGGCCCACCGACTGATTAAGAATCCTCAAACCAAACTCAGGTACCGCTCTCGCCAGCAAAATTTTTTGAGCCGGCGATTTGATTTCGCTTAGAGTAAATAAACAATTGGATTAAGTTTATTCTTGTCAAAGTGCTTATATGTAAAGTGCTTCTCGTTGAATATCTCAATTCGAATGTTCCTCTCAGCAAACTTTTATGATATACGGCTTTGACAAAAAAATGCTACAAAAGTAATAGAGGGTAGGCTAAATATAAAACTAAAAAATACTTTTTTACTTCTTGTCGTGATAAGTACTGGACACTATAAACCTGCCCACATCTTGTGGCAGTAGTAGAGCTCTTGTGATGGATATTTCCGCTACCTAAAACTCTGTGTGATATAGAGACACACCTAGCGACAAGACGTGACGTTAGTCTTATTGTTGCCCGTAAATAAAAGGGGATTTAAATACATGGCTTTGAAGGATGCCAGAATCCAATCTCTCAGACACTTACTCCATGGGGGCTGATGTTCGGGGACTCTAGGCACTAATAAATAAGAAGAAAACACCTATTGGCGCAGAACTAGACTTTCCACTTTCCCAAGGAGTGAAGTCGGAATAAGGAAAAGCAAAGGAAATGTAGAGGAACGGGCATAGTTAAGGTTTCATACATTTTAGTAAAATTAAAACACACAGTTTGAAAAGCACAAACCACAGATACTACCTGCGCTTTTCTTCAGTCTGCTAAGGAAGGACCAAGCTTGATCTTGATCCGTAAATCACTTAAGAACTCTCAGGCGTGCCAAAAGACGTCTGCACTGAAGTAGCATTGACTCGAAATCCGTCGTATTTAGAACTTGAGTTACGGGCCGGCGTACGTATAAGGGGATGGATCAGTGATATGGGAGAGAGATATCCATCTCCTATCACTGGGATGGATATATGTAAGTCATGGTCAAAAAAAATGTAAGGTTAAGGTTATGATGTAGTCAGGACACACAATATCTGGGCCCTGATTCTAAATCAAATTTCGACACTAAACAAGTCGCTTTCAATATGGCGACGTCGAAATGCGACTGTGCGAGCCTTGTGGATTTTAGTTGAACTAACGAAATGACGTCACGAAATAGCGACTATCGAAATTAATAGCGACTCCAAAAAAGTGGTTGATATTATAATTTCGATGTCGAAATTATTTGACACGGAGATGAATGAATGGCCAAAAGCGAGGTTAGGTTTAGTGTAGATGTGTTTTGTTTATTTCTTGCAAGGAAAACTAAAGCAAAAGGTATTAATATAGCTGGGTTTAATTGGACATGCTGAAATCAAATCTTAAGATTTCCTATATTAATAATATAGCTGTGCAAAGTCCACAGAAAGTGTGCTATTTTGTTTATAAACAAATTAGCGCTCCGAAATCTTTTTTTTAATTATTGCTCCATAACTCCGAAAATTTTAACTTTAAACCAAAACACTCGCATAAAAATTGACAGTAATTTAATATCTGCACATTGATAATTTATTCCAATTTCCTTCGACGTAAATTTTCCTCGGAAAATTCGAATTTTCCAAACAAAATCTTTAATTTTCAACTAAAATTTGAGAGAAGTAATTGTTTATCAATAATTAAATAATTTGGTGACAGTGACATAAATCTTTTTGTTATGAGTGTCTTGAAGATATGAAAATTTGTATGTACAAAGAGGACCGGAATTAAAAGGTATCTAATGGTTCAAAGATTAAAATCCTGTTGTTTATAACTCTGTCGCAAATGCCGGTCAAATTTGACCGGTTATACCTGGAATCACTCCTCGCAATTCAATTTTTTTTCTTCGAAAAGGGCACAGAAGCCGTGCCCTTTTCAACAGCGTTAACTTAATTTAATTTAATCTAATATTTTCTGAGGGGTTCTATTTGTTAATAAGCCAAAAAAATGTTTCCTTATAACATTCCTGAGACCGCTCAAATGGTCCAATTTCAATGCTGTAAGGTACGTTGAATAGGTATAGTGCTTTTTTATACGAAAATCTTAGTTATTCTGGTGTATCATAATCTTTCTGGTTATTATTTCAACCGAAATTTTATAATTAACATTTTAATTATTGCTAAACTATTGGTTAGATTGTCGCCGGTCTCCTGATTTACAGAGAGGGGCTAAATTATGGAATAAATTCATTTTCTCTAAAATGGACGATTTTAGAGAAAAATCCCGAAAAATGCCATTTTTATTTTTAAATTAAATTTTTTTGGCATATATTTCAAACTCGTGACGTCATCCATCCGAGCGTGATGACGTAATCGGTTATTTTTTAAATAGGAATAGGGGTTCGTGTTGTAGCTCATTTACAAAGGCGTTCAATTCTCTATTCAGTATAGGGCTTTTCATTCACAGTCATTTATTTCGAGCTTCTGTCATATTTCGTATAATCCGTAAATATTAATATTATACACAGATTATTCAACATATGACAGGAGCTGGAAACAAATGACAATCGATGAAAAGCCCTATTATAAACATTAATATCATTATTTATACAGGGAGGCCAAAAAAATTTTTGAATTAAATTAATTGACGCAAGAAGAACAATGCATGTAATTTATTTAACTCAAAATACATTCTATTGCTGTCAGAAAATAAAAAAAATGTTTATTTTGCAAATAAACATTGCTTTTAGCTTAAATTAAATGTTCAAACTGCCAATAGGTAGGAGGGAGGCTGTTTGTGTTTTAATTTAAGCGAAAAGAAATGATTATTTGTGAAATAAACCTTTTTTTCTATTTTCTGACAGCAGTACAATGTATTTTGAGTTAAATAACTTACATAAATTCTTCTTTTTGCGCCAATTAATTTAATTCAAAAATTATTTTTGGCAACCCTGTATAAATAACTAATGATATTAATGTTTATATTACTGAATAGAGAATTGAACGCCCTTTCAAATGACCTACTACACCACCCCTATTCCCATTAACAAAATTATCGATTACGTCATCACGCTCAGATGGATGACGTCACTAGTATGAAATATATGCCAAAAAATTGTAATTTAAAAATAAAAATCGACCTCTATCGGGATTCTGCTCCAAAATCGTCCGTTTTAAAAAATTAATTTTTTCCATAATTTAGCCCCTCTGTATAATCTACTATAATAAATATTTCATGTCATCAATTATTTAATTATTGATAAATAATTAGGTACTTCCCTAAAATTTTAATTGAAAATTGCAGATTTTTTGGGAAACCTCGGATTTTCTGAGTAAAATTTTTGTTAAAGGAAATCGGAAAAAAAATAACTTTTTGCAGAACTAAATTACGGTGAATTTTTATTTGAGTGTTTTTGGCTCAAAGGAAAAATCTTAGGAGTTACAGAGTATGCACTAATTGAAAAAAAAGAAGATTTAGGAGTGCTAATTTGTTTATAAATAAAATAACACACTTTCTGCGGACTTGTCATACCCCATATTTCTGAACAGTGTCAACATGATAAGGTTAATATCCCCAGTTGTAACTAATATCGAAATGAATAAGAATCGCTATACTCTGCGGCTGTCATGGCGGTGTCGAAATGAAATTGCGACTGTCGCAATGAATTAGAATCAGGGCCCTGACGACAGTTACCACCATCTTCACAGCATGTTCCTTGAAAAAACACGTTTATTCATTTTCTGTTGGTTTCCAGCAAATTCCTATTAATATAATATTTTTGTAATTTTCTGTTTCGAATGCATCCTTTCGGCAAATTTATAACGAGGTCAGTATTTCTTTTTCTTTTAGATAAAAAGTAAATTTCAATTATAAACTTTTCATATTATTTTCTAGAATAACTTCACTTTTAGTTTATGATGCAAAACGGTTTCAAATAATATCTTTGTATAGGTATTAATTCTATTTACACGTTCAAAAGTCCCTCGGGCACAAATTCAATCACCGATTGATAAATTTATTTTAGAACCCGTAGTTTCAATTGGAGAAAGTGAAAAAGAGTCTCTAACAGTCGGAAAATTATATACCTGTTGGTCTCTCATGCCCATTTGCATCAAATAAGCATTAATTTAAACAACAACTCGGGTTAGTGTAAGTTGGATTACTCTTTAAAAATTTAAATTACTGTAATGGTAAGTTAATATAAGTGCTAAAACTTGTCGTGTACATTTCAATACCGATTTATTGGACACATTATTAACATTTTATTATTTTCTTACGAAATATACGAAAGAATTTATTTCATTTTTTATAAAAATTGTAAGCTTGTTAATAAATAGGAAAATTTCGAATATCTTAATTTTTTTAGTTGCAGTAAAGTAGGTATGTCGAAGTGAAGATCGGTGGGATATGCGCATTTTATCAAAGGTAATACCACGAGTCCTCTAAATTTTATCGATAAATTTTTTTGTTTTCACGAAAACTTCTTTATTTGGTCAAATTACGAAAACAAACCTAATGATAAAATCACGAGTCCGAAGGACGAGTGATTTTATCCATTTCGGTTTGTTTGAGTGATTTTACCCTAAATAAAGAAGTTTAAGTATGAAAACGAAAAAATTTATCAAGCAAAATTTAGAGGACGAGTGGGATTTAAAAAGATTATTTTGTGAACCAATATGTATTATTAGTAAATACGGGCATCTGTGAAATATTTTTAAGACAACTAGGATCAATGTCTTAAGTAGGTTATAGATAAATTATTTTATGATTTAAAAATGAACCAATTTATTTATTATATTGTTAATACATAAAAAACTGTTTAAATCGAAAATGAACAACTATTAAAAACACAATTTTTATAACTAATATGAAAATTTCCAATGTCGTTCGTAACGTCTAATCTGTCGTCACTTTCATTATCATTAATTACAGTCGCAGTTGATGTACTGGCAATGCACTCAGTTGTAGTAGTCGTTCTAAGTTTATTAATAATTTTTTTATGATGTTCTTCATTAACTTGTAAATAAGATTTTAACGAAGAAGCTGTGGCATATCCAGTTATTTTTATTGCCTCCTGTTCTTGAATTCCTGCCTTAACAAGATGAGATACTACACTGGATCGGCTTGAATGATTTGTTATTTTTCGGTTTTGTGTGTCCAATCCGCATTTTTTTGCAGAGTTCTTCAACCATTTAGCCATTTCATTTGGTCCAATGGGAGTATTTTTATACCATATTCCATTACCTGTTTGCCAGTATGGATTTGGTGTCAGCCATTTTGAATCCGAACACTTTTTTTGACCACCTTGGCATGTTTTGGTAAAAATTGGATTATATTCAATCCTTCCTGTTTTTTTGCCGGCATTATTTATTTCATATTTGAAATAATCAATTCTACAATGAACACCCTCACCACCGCGCCATGCTAACTCGTAAGAGACAACATGAAAAAATTTCATCTCTAATCCTAGCGGATTATTTTCATCGCACGAGTCTATAATACTCAAATACTCTTTTTCATCTAGCGCTATAGCACTTTGTTTTCTTTTTTTCGGGACGACTTTGTAACTCTTTCCTTTTTGCATTTCTCACGTCTCTTGCCTTCTTAAATTCAATGTCGATAAACGGGGTAAAACTTGTATTAAACTCTGAAAAATATTTTTCTTGAATCATTTTGGCTGTTACATTCCAAATAGTTTTAACAGAGTATTCCTTGTAATCTTCACCATTCATTTTCTTCATATTCATTCCCCAATCTTCAAGAACTTTTGCAATTTCTTGAATACTTGTATTATCATTCAACTGATTGTTCCTTACTGTGCAAAATTGCTCAAATTGTGTCCAAACAGACCTTTTTGTCTTAATTGTATTTTGAGGCGTATTATTTTTTAACAGATCTTTAATTTGTTCATGATTATTGTCACCAAATCTAACGCTAACGTCCATTTTGTTTAAATTAAATTATGACGAGGTTAAATCGCGAAAATTTAAATCGGTCAAAATTGCGCGGCCTACTTGCTTCGTGGTCTTACCTAGCTACGCTGGGTGAGTTAACCACAGTGCAGTGGTGTAATTGGTTTTGCCTAACCCCCAGGTGAATGCGTTTTATTTAATTATTATTCACCCGTGTTTTTGTAATAATAAAATAGGAGAATGTAATTTTAGAACTATTTTACTAATTCTACTAATATAATGTGTATTTTAAAAGTAACTATTGTTCCAAAATATTACGTTGTAAATATTCGAATCCTTTTATGTGATAACACTGGTTTGTTGAAATCGGCAACAAAATAGAAGAATTAGTTCTGTGTTCTGTGTACGGTTTACATCGGTTCTGTGTGACGTTTATGAAAAGTTTAGAAATATTTATTTTGAAAATAAAAACTGTAGAAAATCTGAGTATATCGTGGTTAGTGTTTTTAAAATATCTATGTACCAGGGCTGTTCATAAATTAAGTTAGTAAACACAGGTATGTACGTATTATGTGAAATTTAGGGTACCTTAAGTTTTATCAGGGAAGAGACTGTGTTATCGAGGAAAGAGGCTGTTTCATCAGTATAACACTCAATGATTGGCTAGAACAACACGTGGTGATTGGCTGAAAAAGCAAAAACGTCAGAATTTGACAGGTGAAAAAAATAATCAATGAAATTCGATATTTTTAAGACATTCCAGAGCCCGCTACAGATAAAATGTTTTTACAACCCATTAATCATTCAGAATTAGTCGACGGATATTAGTACAGTTAAAATAATTAAGACGATAACTAGACGATAATGATTTAATGAGTGAAATTTAAAGCGGTGTCCACACTCTCGGCGAAGTTACTTCGCCAAAGTTGACCGAAGTCCAAAGTATCTCTCTACACACTCGTTATACTTCGCGAGAAACACATTCAAGCGGTGCGATACCGACAAAGATCTCTTTGACTCGGACGCACCAGACCGACAGAGAAGGGAAATAGAATGAAGCGATGCAAAGTTGCACAAGGTGGCCGTCTACACTCTCGTACTTGTTGAACCTCGATCGACTTCGGCGAGAGTGTTACACATAATCATATCACATAAAGTTTTTTCTACTTTAATGACACAAAAAAGCAAGCTCATTAACAGAACCCAATTAAAAATTATTTTGCACATCATACTTGAAACATTATTTGGTTGAAAAATCTCATTTTTGTTGGCGAAAAAATATGTTAATTTGTCTGGACTAAATTACAGTTCTGTTTATCTTAAAAGGGATAATGTTACTATCAACATTCACACAGTGTTGGCAAACTGAATTTTGTTATTTTGAGTGTAAATTTTTCCAGTGATCTCGTATATCATACCGTGTGTTTACTTTTAAGTTAGATATAGGAATACCCAATACATGACAACACTGCTTTTCCGCCCACAACCGTCAAGGTGTGGCCTGTAAAAGAACGAGTTCTTTCAAAGAAAAAAGGGCAAAGCCGGTTGAAAAGTTCAGACCGTTATATTACTTAATTCAATTTAATATATGTATTCGTTGTGGGATTTATTGGACCAGGAACTGTGTTAAATGTGAATTTTAACGATATTTACATCAGAAAAGCAATAAGTTAATTTTTTGATTTTTTGTCATTTTCAAATGGACCGTGATAGTCGTGACGTCAAATCAATGTTGGATACTCTGGAAAGGTTTCCAAACAAAACAAAAATCTGTCAAAAATTCACACGTGATGTTTATTTTCGTTTTTATAATTGGAATATATTGCTTGTAGGATATTTAATTTTTACAAAATGGTAATGTGTTGGGTACCCGCGATTGTAATCAATGCTCATAGTATAGTTCCCACCATATTTCCAAATAGGACTAGTTAAGAACCTGAAGAAACGCAGTAAGTACTATGTAGTGAGTAGTGTGTAAATTCTTGATTTTGTGTAGGGACATTTTTAATATTAAAAGCAATATGATTGATATGACTAACAAGGATTGTGGCTTTAGAAAAAATGTGCATATGATTTTTAAAACAAAATAAAATTAAAAATGATTACACAAACCACGCGTATAATTAATTGACAGACGTCAAACGTTTGCTTTGTTTGGAAACCTTTTTGATGTTTTGACGTCACACTATCACGGTCCATTGTCTTTGATTACATATTTTTCTTCAACGCACTTGGTTAATTGAAAGTTAAAAGTGCATCACAAGCAGTAATGAGTAACCAGAAGTATTCCCATTATAAATAAAAGAGTTAACATATCTAAAATACATAAGGTAACAATCTGTCGGACAAGATTTGGCAACAATGTCCTGAATTTGCTAAAGATGTGCATCTCCGTCTTGTAAAGTCAACAAGGTATCTAAGAGACTCATTAATATTCAGCTAAGAGGGATGCTATTGTTGCAATTGTGAAATTATATAAACAAGGGATCATTTCATAAAATTAAAACAGGTATATCACTTGTATATGGAATTTTGCACTTGGAACAGCAGCACTCCGCTCAGCTGAATATAGCTCATCTTATATAGATAACCTTGTTTGACTTTACTTGAGTTTCTATGATCTGCGCACTTCGCGGCTCTTCGCTATTTTGAGCTAGTATACCTATATTCGCAAACGTATAAACTATTCATGAGGATTATCAACAACAGACTAACACACAAACTGGACTCGTATCAACCAGTAGAGCAGGCAGGATTCCGAAAGGGATATAGCACCACTGACCATCTTCTAACAATTAGGACACTAATAGAAAAAGCTAACGAATACCATATAGATCGGCACTTAGCGTTCGTTGACTGCGAAAAAGCATTTGACAGCGTGGAAATGTGGGCAATAGAAAAAGCTATAAGCAACTGTCGAATAGATTCCAGATACAGAATGCTAATACATAATATATATAAGAAAGCAACAATGACAGTACAATTGGAAGAAACCACAAAACCCATACCAATTAACAGAGGAGTGCGACAGGGAGATGTTATTTCTCCTAAACTATTTACATTAGCACTGGAAGATGTTTTTAAAACAATGGAATGGACAAACATGGGAATAAACATAAATAGAAAGAAACTAAACCACCTAAGATATGCAGACGATGTAGTAGTCATAGCATCAAATATTGAAGAACTACAAACCATGCTAACCGAACTAGCAAATGAATCCGAACAAATAGGTCTAAAAATGAATTTTGCCAAAACAAAAACAATGACAAACACACAAGACAATAGAAACGTAATACTAAACGACACCACAATAGAAGCGGTTAATGATTATATATATTTTGGACAGATTATAAAAATAAATAAGGAAAACCAAACAGCGGAGGTAAAAAGAAGGGTCAGATTAGCCTGGGCAGGATTTGGAAAATTAAAATGGGTCCTAAAGAATAAAAAAATACAACAATACTTAAAAACAAGAGTGTTTGACCAGTGCATACTCCCAATTCTCACATACGCATGCCAAACATGGACCTTGAACAAGGCAAACATGGATAAAATAATAAAGACACAAAGAGCCATGGAGAGAGCAATGTTAGGAGTAAAATTGACAGACAAAAAGCAAAACAACTGGGTCAGAAATAGAACAAAAGTCAAAGACGCAGGCCAACATATAACCAGGCTAAAATGGAGCTTCGCAGGTCATAACGCTAGACAAACGGACAATAGGTGGAATAGCACGATACAACAATGGAGACCATGGACAGGAAAGAGAGCAAGAGGACGACCCCAGATGAGATGGGGAGACGACATTAAAAAGATAGGAGGAACGCACTGGAAACAGAAAGCACTAAACAGAAGCGAATGGAGGAAACTGGGGGAAGCCTATGTTCAGAATTGGACGAATTAAAGGGCAAAAGAAGAAGAAGAGATACCTATATTAGGGTGGTGCGAAAAAAGTCAAGTTGATAATTCCGTGTCGCTATAGTGCGGAAAAGTTGCGATTGGTAATTACAAGAACAACAAAAAAAGAATTATTCAAATCGGACCTTATCTTCCGATCCCGCAACGGGCCAAAAGATTATGAAAAAAATGAAATTTTACCGTTTTTTCAAAAAATTTTATACAACCTCCATGTACGTTTTATTTATCGCTATAGTATAATTAATTTACAGTTTGCATGTCCAGGTGGTTGCACTCCTAGCTCCAGCCACACCCTTCACTTCAACCAACCAATGATATTGAATGAGTGTGTGTGTTTTGCATTATTTACATAATATGTACATTTCTTTTTGATTTGTTTGTGTCCAGCTTTTAAACGCCAACTTTGTATTGTGATTTGGTGGTAAAATCTGGCAGCATGGACCTTGATTTAAGTGTTGCCCTGATGAATCCATCTCTTGATTGGGGCCCACATACATTAGACATTAGACGATGCTCCGGTGACCAACTCTATGCACCAATCGTCAGCTTGCGTGTGGCAGGGATAGTTTTGTATATTCCAGTCTGGCATGTCGCCCGATGTAATGCAATAACTTATATCTTCATTTGAAACTCTTCGAAGAAATGGTGGAGAAGATAGTTTTGCAACATTCCAGTATATTATTTTAGTTTAGACCTGTTTTTCAAAATTTTAAGTAGTAGGGAGAAAGGAAACACATTAGAGAGCTAGGGCAAAGGAGAGCGTTAAAAGCCGGACAGACTAAAGCCAAAGGCTAAAGTATTAGAAATTTCATTCCTTCTACTTTAAATTTTGAAGCACAGGACTACACTGAAATAATAGACTGGAATGTTTCAAAACTATCTTATCCACCAGTTCTTCGCAGAGTTTCAAATGAAGATATAAGTTCCTTCATTACATCATGCCAGATTGGAATGTACAAAACTATCCATGCCACCCGCAAGCTGTCGAGCGGTACGGAAAGTTGGTCACATTGGTTGCATCGTCTAATGTATGTGGGTCGTGAGTCCCAATCAAGAGATGGATTCATCAGGGCAACACTTAGATCAAGGTACATGCTGCCAGATTTTACCACCAAATCTGAATACAAATTTGGCGTATAAAAACTGGACACAAATAGATAAAAAAGAAATGTACATTTGTAAATAATGTAAAAAACACACACTCATTGGTTGGTTGGAGAGAAGGGTGTCAGTGGACCTAGAAGTGAAACCACCTCCTCGTTGTGAGTTATGGGTTGTTTAAATATTGTCATACAATATCCAAACAAGCGAAGAGCTTCACAATGTAACAGAAAAATGAGATAACTAAATATTTTTTAATCTATCAAAATCATCAAAAATTTCAATTTTTTATAGATTTTGATTGATCCTGCCGAATCGGAAGATATTCGCTAAATGCGTAGAACTATTTTTTTTAATTATTCAACCATATATATATATAATGGATTTCTACGGCTGTCGGCGCCTCTCCATACCCAGCTTCCAATTTTTTCTATCGTAACACATATCTTCATCTAATTGCCTGGAATCCATTGCCTCCCTAATATTGTCCCTCCAGTTTCTCCGTGGTCGTCCTCTTCTTCTTCTTCCGGTGGGACCCACTCTAATATTTTTCTCGGCCAGCGAGTCTCATTCATTCTTTTAACGTGACCGAACCATGTCAGCTGTCTCTTTTCAATATCGTCTATTATAGTTCATCGTCTATTATATTCAACCATACGAACTGTAAATATATTTTACTATAGCGATAAATAAAACGTACATGGAGGATAAATACAATTTTTTGAAAAAAAAGGTAAAATTTTATTTTTTTTTATAATCTTTAGGCCCGTTGCGGGATCGGAAGATAAAGTCCGATTTGAATAATTCTTTTTTTGTTTTTCTTGTAATCACCAATCGCAACTTTTCCGCACTATAGCGACATGGAGTTGTCAACTTAGCTTTTTTCGCACCACCCTAACCTATATGGCGGTTATACTGGTTGTCGTTATGTAAATCAGACAATATTTTATAATTAATAAAGCATTCGTATAAATAAACATTTTAAATAAATTGAACCGTGGGTTTAAATTCCCATTATAGTGTATTATTCGACGAGTTAATAAAACAGATAATAGAATCAACAGAGTTGGTACATAGGTAATAGAGTAGTAAGGACGGCGAGAGATGGTTCCCCAATAGGAAGACGATCATTGGGAAGACCACGAAAAAGATGGAAAGACAACTTACTGGAGGCACATTTAAAAAAAAACAGACATCGAGTTATGACTACACAAAAAGAAGAAGGTCCAAGGAATGATGCAATGATGCTGGCACTGCTGATACGCCGTATCGCGCGATAAAACATAGAAAGTGAGAAAGCCTACATAAAAGAATTGGAACCGATAATGTCCTTAATTATAAAAACATTTGGGAAAAGAGGACAAGTTTCAAACAGGATGATTATTTAATAGAATTATCGCATTAGGACAAATTAATGAACTATTCTTCTTATCACGATTTTCAATCCAAATAGCGATCCAATGGTTTCGATGAATAGAGAAGTAATAATATGTTGTGTAGTGTATAGTCCAGAAAGCCACTGCGCATCCGCTAGGAAAAATATTCTGATTCGGATTTTTTGCACAATCTTACTCAAAAAGAACTCCTTTTAACAAATTTGCATGTTGCCAGGACCAAAAGGTGGTTAAACATTTTTTAAACGTTTTTTTTTTTGTTTTTTTTTTCTAAAATTATTTTTTTTGTATGGAAAAAAGTTTTTTTATGTTTTTTGGATCATTTCAAACAGAAAAGGTCTTTAGTTACTTTTCTCTAAAAATGATAGTTTTTGACATATAAACGATTAAAAATTGAAAAATTGCGAAATCGGCCATTTTTAACCCTCAAAAACTAGATGAAAAACTGAAAATTTGAATATTTCCAAGGAGGTAGGTAGATATTCTTTAACAATCGATTGATGAAGTCCAAAAGAGTTTTTTGCAATACAATATTCAAAACTCCTTTGTTTTTTAATTGTTAATCAAGCGTGCGCGACACTATTTTCCACCGACAGTATGGTGCAAATGAAAGGAATAAATTCGATATTTCGTAAACCGGCGACTTTAAGGAAAAATCCCGAAACAGGTCGATTTTTATTTTTAAGTTATGATATTGTGGCATATATAGTATACTAGTGACGTCAACCGTCTGGGCGTGATGACGTAATAGATAATTTTTTTAAATGAGAAAAGGGGTCGTGTGGTAGCTCATTTGAAAGGCTCTTCAATTCTCTATTCAGTAATGTAAACATTAACATAATTATTCATGCAGTGTGTCCTTTTATTTTTTTTTGTCAAATAATTTAATTTAATAAAAATTTTTTGGACACCCTGTATAAATAATTATGTAAATGTTTATATTACTGAATAGAGAATTGAAGAACCTTTCAAATGAGCTAGCACACGACCCCTATGCTTGTTTAAAAAAATCATCGATTACGTCATCACGTCCAGATGGATGACGTCACTAGTATACCATATATGCCACAATATCATAACTTAAAAATAAAAATCGACCGGTTTCGGGATTTTTCCTTAAAGTTGCCGGTTTACGAAATAACGAATTTATTCCTTTCATTTGCACCATACTGTCGGTGGAAAATAGTGTCGCGCACGCTTGATTAGCAATTAAAAAACAAAGCAGTTTTGATTATTGTATTGCAAAAAACTCTTCAGAATTTCATCAATCGATGTTTAAAGAATATCTACCTACCTTGGTAACATTCATATTTTTAGTTTTTCACGTAGTTTTTGAGGGTTAAAAATGGCCGATTTCGCAATTTTTCAATTTTTGATCGCTTATATGTCAAAAACTATCATTTTTAGAGAAAAGTCACTAAAGACCTTTTCTGTTTGGAATGATCCAAAAAACCTAAAAAAATTTTTTCCATGCAAAAAAAATAATTTTAGGAAAGAAACAAAGAAAAAACGTTTAAAAAATTTTTGACCACCTTTTGGTCCTGGCAACATGCAAATTTGTTAAAAGGAGTCCTTTTTGAGTAAGACTGTGCAAAAAAATCCGAATTAGAATATTTTTCCTAGCGGATGCGCAGTGGCTTTCTGGACTAGTAGTATATGTCATGTGTAGAAAATAAACGATTAGGTATTATTAGACTATAGGTTTATAAAACTACTTAGCATCGCCATCAAAATATAATAGAAGTTCCAGTTCTTGCTTGGTGGCATACATAAGTACAATATTCAAAATTTATAGTGAAATAATCGTAATACGCCGTATCGCGCGATAAAACATAAAACACTGCTATAAATTTAACTACCGTATTTATTGCATTATTGCACTATAATTGGATACATATATGAATTTAAAGGAACACGCCACTCATCACTTCATCATTTTGACTTTTATATGTTTTATTAACAGAAAGGCACGGACTTCTAAATACGTTATTTATAAATAATAGGTATTAAGGTACCAAGGGTATTATAAGGATAATAACGCTTGAGGTCAGTGGTGTATATACCGAGGGCCTTTGGCCCGAGGGATATACGTTGAACGAAAGCGTTATTATCTATAATACCCGTGGTACCTTCAACGTTTAATGTCCGACTAAATTATTCTTTATATGCAAAAAATTTGAATGAATTTTGAATTTTTTTTATTTAGCTAATGCCTCGACAACTAATGATCATTGGCATGGTGTACGGTGAATTTTTGCAGTTATGTACCTAGTGTCATGTGTTGTGTAGTGTGTGTGTTGAGTAAGTGTCTTCTTACTTTGCAAAGTCGACGTCATTGTCTTTGCAAAGAGACGCTAATTGTATCCGAACGTCCGCGGTCCCTCCGGTGAGTACCGACCCCACAAGGACAGAAACTGTCTTCATTTATTAATTTAGAATAAACGAAAAATTTCTGACCCTGGTGAGATTCGAACTCACGACCATTCGGACCTTTCGATCCAAAGGTAGGCGCTTTTACCACTGAGCCACAGAGAGGGTTGAATTTTGAATTGATTAGTTTTCAAATAAGTACATTTACCAGCATAGTCGTAACGTAATTGTCGTAACTATAGTTTTACTTAAGTTGTTATTTGTCAACTTGACAGTATTTAACTAGTTATTTAAATTTAATACCCTAGGGCGTTATTTTTCAAAATAACGCCCTAGGGTATTAAATCATACTTAACTGACTTCGTAGTCCTGTCTCCAGGGGGAGTACAACGGCCTCCTTTATTCAGATGGACTTACCCAAGTTTTTTTATGTATTTTGACCCGTAGAACACGAATTTTTTGGGTAACACTTGATCCGGATGTCGATAAGATTGTTATAAACAAAGAACTTGAGGAATTACATAACAGCGATTTTTCGCAAATAAAAACATTTTTTTTTTGGATCATTAAAAGCAAAAATGTTCTTACAAGTTTTTTCGTAGGATGCATAGTTTTCGAGATAAACGCGGTTGAACTTTCAAAAAATCTAAAAATTGCAATTTTTGAACCCGAATAAGTTTTGATTAAACAATAAAATAGCAATTCTGCTTACCGCATTTGAAAGTTCAGGTCAAATTATATCGGTTTTGATTATTTGTATTGTTAAAAATTTATTTTTTTATTGTTAAACAAAGCTATAAACACATAGTGCTTGTGTGATGTTTTCAATGATCTCCCATTTAAATGCGAACGAGTATGTTTGTAGAGTAGGTACAAGAGCAAGCGAGGCTATTTCTACGTAGAATGCATTAAAACGCATGTATTAGGCACGGGAAACACTATGCGTTTATAGCTTTGTTTAACAATAAAAAAATAAATTTTTACCAATGCGTATAATCAAAAACGATAAAATTTCACTTAAACTTTCAAATGCGGTAAGCAGAATTGCTCTTTTATTTTTTAATCAAAAGTTATGCGGGTTCAAAAATTGCAATTTTTCGATTTTTTTAAAGTTCAACCGCGTGTATTTCGAAAACTATGCATCCTACTAAAAAACTTGTAAGAACATTTTTGCTTAGAATGATACAAAAAATACAAAAAAATGGTTTGATTTGCGAGAAATCGCTGTTATGTTATTCCTCAAGTTCTTTGTTTATAACAATCTAATCGACATCCGGATCAAAAAATTCGTGTTCTACGGGTCAAAGTACATAAAAAAACTTGGGTAAGTCCATCTGAATAAAGGAGGCCGTTGTACCCCCCTTGGCGACAGGACTATCGAAATCATGTCATTATTTATCAAATAATATACCAGTCGGACATTAATAATATAAAAAGTATGTTCTAATTGTTACAGTGACTTAAATTTGTATTAGTGTATACAGTGAGCACGTAAAGGTTGGAATAAATTCATTTTCTCGAGAATGGACGACTTTGCAAAAAAATCCCGAAACAGGTCAATTTTTATTTTTAAATTACGACTTTTTGGCATATATATCATACTAGTGACGTCACCCATCTGGGCGTGATGACGTCATCGATGACTTTTTTAAATGAAAATAGGGGTCCTGTGCTAGCTCATTTGAAAGGTAATTCAATTATCTATTCAGTAATATAAGCATTGACATAATTATTTATACAGGGTGTCCAGAAAAAAAATTTTTGAATTAAATTTATTGACATAAAAAGAAGAAAGTATGTAATTTATTTAATTCAAAATACATTTTACTGCTCTCTGAAAACAGAAAAAATGTTTATTTGAAAAATAATCATTGCTTTTCGCTTAAATTAAATGTTCAAACTGTCAAGAGGCAGGTGGATGGATGCTTTAATATTGAATTTAAGCAAAAAACAATATTTATTTATCAAATAAACATTTTTTCCTGTTTTCTGATAGCAGTAAAATGTATTTTGAATTAAATAAATTACACACATTCTTCTTTTTATATAAATAAATTTAATTAAAAAAAAAATTTTTGGACACCCTGTATAAATAATTATATTAATGTTTATACTGCTAAATAGAGAATTGAATTACCTTTCAAATGAGCTATCACTCAACCCCTATTCTCATTTAAAAAAATCATCGATGACGTCATTACGCCCAGACGGGTGACGTCACTAGTATGATATATATGCCAAAAAGTCGTAATTTAAAAATAAAAATTGACCTGTTTCGGAATTTTTTTCCAAAGTTGTTCATTCTCGAGATAATGAATTTATTCCAACCTTTACGTGCTCACTGTATAATATTTCATGTGAAAAACTTTTTCACAAATGTTCCAATACAAGAAACCATATCTATTATCAGCGATATATAGTTAGCCAACAATATAGATCCTCAAAAAAGCCTTCACATCAAGTCTCTACTACAATTTTGCCTATTTAAAGATTTTTTTGTGTTTAACAATAAATTATATAGATAACCAGAAGGGCCATGACAAATCCACTCTCTCCTTTATTAGCTGATCTTTTTCTAGATTCACTTGAAACAAAGTTTGTACACTCTCGTTCTGAAATCATACTTTGGCACAGATATGTAGATGATATTTTAGCCTTCATTGAATGTCCAACCAACACACCTATAAATACTAAAATCACAATAAAGATAAACTAGAAATAAACAAACCAAGACATGTTAAATGTTACAAGGAGCATTCACAAGTAATGATTTACAATGTATTTGTTACGGACAATGATGTAAATTGGCCGGCCATTGACGTTAAAAACCGGGCATTGTCGTGAATGTCCATTTCCCCTGGTTATTAACGACAATAACATTAGCTATTGGCCAATGTTGTAAAAAAGTAACCTAAAATTGGAGCTTTCATCAATAACCGGTCAGTAACGACAGTGGCCAAAAGAAAATGGCCAATGTTGATAAATAAATAAAATTAGGTATAATGTCCTATAATTATTTTTATATAAGATAGTTTTTGAAGGCTAATCATCTTTATTTTGACTAGATAGCGAACCATGATATTTTGTAACACTTTTTACATAAATTTACTATGGTAGGGGAGCAAAGTATGCTAAATGTGCAGTCACTCGAGCGTAATGGCGACCTATTGGGTTGTGAAGAGTAGGTCCTAAAACCAAAAAGAGTTAAGTAAAATTTTCCATTTTAGCGGGCGCTTGCCATTTTTAATTTAATTTTCCATTTCCAACAATCCGATTGAAATTGTTTTTTCCGATTATAACGCCATCTATCCATAATTCGAAAAATGTTTCGAATAAAAGTTACTTATTTTTACGTAAGAAATCCAAATCTGCAAGAAAAAATGGGGGATCCTATTTAAAATTTTAAAGTAACCCCCCACCCCACCTCCGTGGGGGGGTCGTGTTTGGTGCCATTCGATAGATTTTTTAAAAATATTGAATAAGTGTATTTTATAGTTTTTCGATCTGATGTTCATTTCGCGAAATATCGCGGGATTCGTATTTAAAATATTAAATTTACCCCCCACCCCTCTCCGTGGAAAGTCGTGTTTGCGATCAGTCGATAGATTTTTAAAAAATATTGAGCACATATTTTTTAGTTTTTCGATCTGTCATTCATTTCGCGATAGATTCGCATTTTTCTTGTAAAACTTTGGGAGTCGCCCATTTCCTTACGCCCGGCTCAAATCATCAGATTTTTGAAATATACACTCTTTTGCATGTACTTAACTTACCTTATCTTAATCTGACAATTTCAAGTTTTTTAAGGATAGATTTTTTTTTCGGTCCCCCTTAACGAACTCCCCTGTGTTAAGAGCCAATATATGGTGGAGGTACATCTGCAGGGTACCAGGTTTCTCCCCATATGATAATCTGACGGGCTCGAGTAACTGCAAAAATCCCCGCTTGGGCTCCCCTACCACTATGAGTAATTTCAGCACGAGCGCAGAAATGAAGCAAATAATAAACATAGCCTATCTTTTAGTCTAAATTTCAACATTGACCAATTAACAACGGGCATTTTTGACATTGACCGGACAATGATGGAAAAGTTATCAAGAATTTAAAATTATCATCAATGTCCAGTTTCTATAGACAATAACGTTAATATCCGACCATTGTTGATATTAACCGGTTATTAACGTTGGCCGGATTTACATTATTGCCCGTAACCTATATAAATATGTACACTGTAAATTCCAAATCGTAATTTAAAAGGTTTATTCATTGTAAATCATGATTCGGGAGTGCTCCTCGTAACATTAAATGTGTCTTGTATATGTGTATTCGTAGCATCCAATGTGGTTTGTGTATTTCTAGTGCATCGTTATTGTAATTTTAGTATAGTCGCATCCTATCTCTTATCAACGGTTTACAACCAAGTCTCAAATTTACTCTAGCGATTGAAAACAACAACAAAATTAACTTTTTAGGTCTTACTATTGAAAGGTCTTCTTCAGAAAACCTACACAGACTGACCACTTCATCTAATCATCCATATCAACAAAAATATGTCATCTTTTCACAGTTACATACATGTAGACTGCTGAACCATCGTACTCCCCCTCGATAATAGATAATATTATAAAAAGAAAATTGCTTAGAATAAGATGGAATCAAGCCTTTAACTCAGATGGGCACAATAAGACAAACTGAATTTACAGATCTATCTCTCATTTAGGACCGATTTCAGTTAAACTGTTAAGGGAAACGGAACAAAATGCAAAATTTTGACGCATATCAAAAATTTCAATGTGTTTTAAATGTATTCATTTTTGTTGAATCCTGAGAAAACTAATAAATATTTTTGAACACCGAACACATCTTATGGAAAATATAATGTCACTCAAATGAAATAAAATTTACATGAATAGATGTGTCCTGAAATTTCAATAATTTGATACCATTGCGCCCACTCTGAATTTTGCTTAATTAGGGCGTTAATTGTAATTCAAGTTTATCGAAATCACATTTTGAAGTCCATAAACCTGGCATTCATAAATAATATTAGTCTAGAGGCTATTGAAAACAGTCTATTCACCACTAGCTTATGCCGATTAGAGGCGGTGCAACTAACCAAAATATACTTACTTTATTATCAATAATAATAGGAAAAGATAAGAGTAAGCCATTACCTTAATCCCTCAGAGAGATTTATGGAGTAAGCGAATCACAAAATCTTTTTTCTCTCTTTGACACACGTACACTATTTTATTTTAGATTTATTTTTATAAATTTACGCTCTTGTTAATCAAAATACAGAGTTAGCGCAATGGTATCAAATTATTGAAATTTCAGGACGCATCTATTCATGTAAATTTTATTTCATTTGAGTGACTTTATATTTTCCATAAGATGTGTGCGGTGTCTTTTAAACGCAAAATGAAACACTACATTATTACCTACCGAGGGCCGAAAGTCCCTGAAAACTTCTACAATGTTTATTTTAATAAGTTACAGAGGTGAAAATAAAAGAGAAAATTTAGTGTGATTTTTAATTGCAAATATTTCATGCAAAAGAAACATTTTATTTATTCTAAGGGACTTTCTGCCCTCGGTAATAAAGTAGTCTTTCATTCTGCTTTTAAATTTTTCAAAAATACTTATTAGTTTTCTCAGGAACCGAAAAAAATGAATACATTTAAAACACATTGAAAATTTTGACATGCGTCAAAATTTTGCATTTTGCTCCGTTCCCCTTAAGTGTAATATCAAACAGGTTGAGGTTGATAACCTCAAAATTTTATTAGCTAAAAATTTCATCAAATCATTTTTTAGTAAAACCAAAGATAAAATAGTTAAATAAAACAAAAGTGGCATATACAACCTATCTCATATGGTGAGTGTAGTAAACCATTAAGAACCCTTTCTCAAAGAATCAAGGAACATTTGAAAACTCCAGAAAAGTCAAACTTTGGTTAAAACTACCAATCTCTCCTTTTCTCCTGCCAGAGACAGCAACATTTTATATAACATTGCATCTAAAACTATAGATTAATTCACTTGTTAGAGGACCTTAAGGTTTCTAAAGAAATGAAGCATAATCCTGATTTTTGTGTCAATACTCAGATCAATTTTAATTGCAATTATAAACCAATATTTAAATATCTGTGGGAGACAGATCGCCTAAAAGCGTTTGATATGTGGTTACATAGGAGACGGCTCCGAATACCCTGGACAGCGATGCAGACCAGCGAAGCTGTGTTAACCCATTAACGCCGACCGTACTCATTTGACGACGCCTATAAAAATATAATTTCTGTTGAATTTAAAAATGTTTTGGGCTCTTTGTCACCTTTTCTCTTAACAAGATAAATAGTGTAGTCAGTAACTGGCTTCACTTCGCTTTAAATACAACCAGTTGTGATTATATAGTGCTTTGTAGTACATGAGTTTCTGAAGAGGTGCAGTTACAAATTAAAAACATTTTTCCACCAAGAAAAAAAATTAGTTTGAAAAGTTTTATACCGCATATTAGAAGTCCACGGACTATTCTAAATGTAAGTATTCAACACAACAAATTTATTTTATATTTGGTAGTATTTAACAGCCATTATATTTTACTATCCTCGAACGAGGACGCTAGGCACAAATATATCCAATTCGCGTATTTGCTTGTTTTCAGATCATTATGGATTCTACAATATTTTATAGCTCCAAAACCTTCTACAAATTGGAACACACTTGGAAGAAGTTAATAATGAGAAATATGAACAATGGAAAACTATTGATTTGTGACACCAACTGACAGATACTTACCGAAGAACTTGATTATGATTTTCTAGAAGATTTAAATTGCATTCCAAATGATTCCTGGAAATATAGAAACTTCTCAAATCCCATAATAAACCAGATGATAGAAGAACTTCTGATGAAGTTTCGGGTGGACTATCAAAGAAATGTGCTTATTTTTTAAAACCCAAGTGGGTAAAAACCGAATTTCAATCTACTACCACAACAGTAAACATCATTTGAAGAGGAGAAGAAAAACGTCAACGAAACTTTGAGGAATTTATCACCCATTCAAATTCTTGAAAAATTACTGAAGAAATTATTACATAGGTACATTTGTGACCACTCAATTATTTTATACGCACAGTAAAAAAATAATCACTCTTTTACAATATCTCCAAACGAAATGCAAACTTTTTTTGCAATATTATATTATCTAACTGTTTATAACAGATTACCACGAGAAAGGTTATACTGGTCATTAGATGAGGACCTAGGAGTTTCCTGTGTTTTATAAAGCGATGAGCAGAGACAGGAATTTAGAAATAAAAAAAGTTTGTTCATCTAGCAATCTAGCGAATAATGCCAAAATAGGTTATTTTAAAGATCGTATCTGAAACAAAAAACATAAAGGCGAAAGGAACTGTAAAAGAAAATCGTGGGTAAAAGTGTCCAGTAATAAAGTCTAAGTAGTCCAGGGCGCATCTGTTTTGAGATGGACGTTGAGAGGTGACTCAAATTTTTTTGCAGAAATTCCTTGAAAATAAATCAAATAATAATATTTGAGTTATCCTCCCTCTCAAAAAGGTCCGGAACATTGTTTAAATAATCAAAATGTCAAAAATTGAAGGAAAAATTCGATTTTTTTCTATGTTTTTTGATTATAACTTTAAAAGTATTCATTTCCAAGAAAAGTTGTACTAACATAAAAGTTGCGTAATTAAATTTCCTACAATATAGAATTGGTTAAAAATTTCAAAATACATTTTGCAATCCAGCTTTCGCAAAAAAAATTTCATTTTTTCAAAATGTTACAGGACTGAAAATAAAGCAGATAGCAAGTTGAATTTTTTTTGCTTATAGAAGTTTACTGTACCTTTCATTTGCAATTTTCAAAATTAAAATCGATTAATTATCACGGCGTCAGAAAATTTTTGAAATAAAAAATAGTTTTTGGTGCTACGTGCAGGACAGCGGTGTTCGATTCACACAAGTTGATTTCCACCATTTCTTCCAATCTTTATATAATATATTATTTTCTTACTCTATATTTTGTTGTATTTTAATATTTTAATTCCACAAAAATCAAACTAATTTTATTATTGTTTGTGAAATATTGTTTAAACAATTGCATATGTTTAAAAATAATAAACTTTTAGTATTTAAGTAAAAATATATGAACAAAGAAAGTTTTTGCTAATTAAAGTGTTATTTCAAAGGATAGAGTAGGTGTTTTTATTTTACAATAAACAAATTTATTTATTTATATCGAAATGTAATAAAAATTAAAATGTATCAATCATTATCAAAGGTCATTGGAATGCCCAATCAGAGCAAACTATCCGCTGTCCTGCGCGTAGCACCAATAATTAATGTTTATTTAAAAAAATTCCCGACGCCGTGGTGTTAATCGATTTTAATTTTTTAAAATTGCAAATGAAAGGTACAGTACACTTCTATATGCAAAAAAATTTTCAACTTACTATCTGCTTTATTTTCGCTCCTGTAACATTTTGAAAAAATGAATTTTTTTTACGAAAGCCGGATTGCAAAATTTATTTTGCAAAATCTATTGAACTGATCTTAATGAAATTTACAGTATTGTTTTACTGTATCATAAAGTTTTTCAGGATGAAATATGAAGGTCCTAAGTGTAGCATAAATGGTTAAAAAACGTAAAATACGAATACTTGTTTTTGTATGTTTTTTTCACAATTATTGCTATTATGCAACAAGGGTGACTATTTTTTAAATTTTTAGCCAATTCTATATTGTAGGCAATTTAATTACGCAACTTTTATGTTAGTACAACTTTTCTCGAAAATGAATTTAAAGTTATAATCAAAAAACCAAGAAAAAAATCGAATTTTTCCTTAATTTTTTGACATTTTGATTATTTAAACAATGTTCCGGACCTTTTTGAGAGGGAGGATAACTCAAATATTATTATTTGATTTATTTTCAAGCAATTTCTGCAAAAAAATTTGAGTCACCTCTCAACGTCCAAATGTACTAATATTTTTACAGATGGGCCCTGGTCTAAAGCTACTGATGAAAATGGCAAGAGATACATATGATTATAGATTGCACACAAAATAATGAAATTTTGTGTGCAGAATGGTATGACAATAGTGTTTGTTCTATGTTATCCAATTACCATTGAACCACTAGGTCATGTAAAACGGTGGTACAGAGCATCAAAATCAAAAGAAAATATAGTACAGCCAAAATGGTTTGCTTCCTACAATTTTTGAACGGGTGAAGCTGATGCGCATGAGCAGTGCATATCATTATATCGTATAAGAATAAATGGTAAAAAGTGGTGGTGGGTTTTATTTACGTCCTTTTTTGACATGATCATGCATGACTAACACCTTGAAACTTCATCAAATTTCTTCTGAAAATGTGATGGATTAGTTAGAATCCCGTCATCATCTAAATAGCACGTAGTTCCAAGAACACAAATAAAAAGAAAAGCTGGTTCCAGCATTGAAGTCAGCGCAAGCTTTCATTTTCCGGGAAAATTGGAAAAACAGAAAGTGTTCTCTGTGTCATATGAAGGCAAGGTGGACATGCAAAAAGTGTGAAAGAACAATGTGTATTGAAAAATGATATTTTGAAAAATTCCATACAAATACCTAACGTCCCCATTTGAGGACGCCTTTGTATTTCAAAATGATATTGAAAAATTTTTTTTTTAATATTATGTAATAAGTGTAGCTAACCTAAACATCACAATTTTGTATCCTTTATCATTTTTTCCAGCTAGTTTCTTTTTAGGCGTTAATGGGTTAAATAGAGCATGTCGTTCGTGGCATACTGAAATCTGTTAAAATTACAAAAATTTTAGGACACGTTATTAGAGTAGACCGGTATAAAATCCTTTAGCTTATCATGAGCGGTAAAATCGAGGCCGCCGAGAAATTGAAAGGAAACAAAATGTTATAATAATAATAATAGCTTTATTGCCCAACAATTTCCCATTTACAGGACAATGATAAAAATATTACATGATTTATAACACCTATAGGTAAGATAAAGATTTAAGCAGTAGTACCAAAAGAAATAACGTAAATAATACAAGTTAGACTAAAATTAATACAAATTCAAACAGAAAAAGAAAATAAATTAATAAAAAAAATAAAATAAAAAAATTAGTGCTTATTTCAGACACTCAATAGCTACTTTTATAAAGTTCCTTTGAGAACATGAAAAAATGTCACAATGCTTACCAATAACATTAAAATTTCTACACATTACATTAATAGGAGCCCTACATAAAATATTTGTACGAGCTCTAGTACACCTAAATAATACATTTGTTCTTAAATTTGACCTTGGAATATTAAAATTAATGTTTTCTAATATTGAAATACAATCAATTGCATTATTAACAAGTTTGTACAAAAAAATTAAAGATGCAACTTTTCTTCTTAATTCTAAACTACACATACTAAAACGATCACACAAGTAATTATTATCTACACCTCTAGCCGGATAAAGACCATTTACTTTAAACATTAAAAATTTTAGAAATTTTCTCTGAACGCTTTCAACTGCAATGTTATGACAATCATAGAAAGGACTCCATACAATACTGGCATATTCAAGTTTAGAGCGGACATAAGTATAATATAGCAATGTTAATGACTTAATATTATTAAATGACTTACAATTGCGAATTAAAAACCCATAAGCCTTCAACGCTTCAGAAACTTTAACACACATATGTTCCAAAAAAGTGAGTTTTGTGTCAAAAATTACACCCAAATCCTTAACCGTGTTCTGCCTTTCTAATATTCTATCGTGACAACTATAGTTAAATACAAATAAACTTGATTTCCTAGAAAAAGTGACTACTTTACATTTTTTTGTGTTAAGTGGTAATTTGTTGCTGTTGCACCAATTTTCCAATATTTCTATATTCTGCTGAAGTTGGTTACAATCATCCAGCTCCCTAATAGTAGAAAATATTTTCAAATCGTCAGCAAAGCCCAGTCTTTCGCATGAAATATTTTCAAGAAGGTCATTCATAAATAGTAGAAAGAGCAATGGACCGAGATTGGAACCTTGAGGCACACCAGACGCAGCAAGATATTTTTCTGAGACATAACCATTATATGCTACAAACTGCATCCTTCCCTGAAGATACGATTTTAACAATAAAAGAGCACTGTCAGTAAAACCAAATGTTGAAAGCTTTCTAAGTAATACTTCATGATCAATTCTGTCAAAAGCCTTCGAAAAATTGGTATATATAACATCAACTTGGCCATTATCGTCAATAACTTCAGAAAGATATTGGGTAAAATAAACCAAGTTGGTTACAGTTGATCTTTTATTAACAAAACCATGCTGATGAACCTTTGAAAAATTAGATAAAATAAAGACAGCTCTATAGTTTTCTATTTCTGACTTCACCCCAGCCTTAAATATCGGACACACCCTTGCTTCCTTCGATAGTTCTGGATACTTCATTTGTTGTATAGATAAGTTTATAATCTTGGTTAAAGGTATGACAAACGCACCAGCGTAATCTTTAATAAGAAACGAGGGAATCTTGTCAGGGCCTGATGTCATCTTATCTTTTAACTTTCTGATAGCAGAATTTATTTCATCCTCTGTAACCGATTGAAAATTAATTGATGTCATATATGGATTTATTGGATAATTGCAACCACCCTCATCATCAGAAACTAAATAAACACTACTGAAAAATTCCGCAAAAGCATTCACTATGGCTTGCGGATCTTTGTAATCACTTCCCTGAAAACTCATGTTGCCAGGAATTCGTGATGATTTATTTCTAGAGTGAATGTAAGACCAGAACTTAGTTTTGTCTTGAGAAATATTTGTTTGAATATCCTCCAAGTAATTGTCATATGCCACCTTGACCTGATATTTTATTAGTCGTCGTAATCTTTTAAACTCAATAAAATCGGAATGAATCTTAGATTTTTTATATTTGCGTCGGAATTTAACTTTTAGTTTTATGTTTTTTATAATCGCGGAATCAAACCAAGGTGGATATTTATGAGCATGATTTTTGTAAACCGGAATATGCTTATCAAAAATTTCATAAATTTTATTATAAAAAGTTTGTACAGCAATATCTACTTCGTCGCAGCATTCGATAAAACTCCAATCACTCTGTAGGATACTTGAATATAAGTTAACAAAATCTGCATTCCTAAAATTATAAGCTTTATCAAGTGAATTTGGAATAAACGTTACTTCTTTAGAAAACATGTTGTTAAAATTTATTAGTAGAGCCGGATGATGATCATCCTCAGCTACAAGAGGCAAATCATCGTGATACACAGTACATTTTATATTGGATGCTATCAAATCAAGTATTCGTTCAAGTGTATTTTTTATATTATTATATTGATCCAAGTTATTAGTATTAAATAAATTTAAAATTGCTGCAGTTTTTCTATCCGATATGTCATTCTCAATACATTTAGGCGCATTAAAATCTCCCAAAATAATCACAAAATTATCATTCAAATAATCAAGTTGCTCTAAAGATTCAAAGAAAAATTCAAAATCTAATAAACTTAACTTATCAGGAATATATAGAGTGTCCCAAAAGTAGTGGAATGGTCGAATATTTCGCGAACTAAACATCGGATCGAAAAAATGAAAAATACGTGTTCAATCATTTTCAAAAATCTATCCAATGACACCAAACACCAATCCCCACTACACCCCCTGGAGGTGGGGTGGGGGGTAACTTTAAAAGCTTAAATGGAAACACACAGTTTTTCTTGCAAATTGGGATTCGTTACGTAAAAGTAGGAAACTTTTATTCAAGACGTTTTTTCGAACTGTGGATAGGTGGCGCTATAATTGGGAAAAACTATTTATCCTGATACCATAGGTAAATTATAGAAACGGTCTAATATCTCACGAAATACACTTCCAAATCAGAAACCAAAAAACAGATTTTTAATCTTTTTTGAAAACCTATCGAATAACACCAAACATGACCCTCCAACCCACCCCCTGGATGTGGGGTGGGGGTAACTTTAAAATCTTAAATAGCAAGCCCACTTTTTATTGCAGATTCGGATTCTTCATAAAAAATTAAGCAACATTTATTCGAAACATTTTTTTAAATTTCTGATAGATGGCGCTAATAAATCTAATTGTTCCAATTAATGCACCATCTATTAACAATTCTAAAAAATGTTTCGAATAAATGTTACTTATTTTTTCATGACGGATCCGAATCTGTAATAAAAAGTGGGGGTTGCTATTTAAGATTTTAAAGTTACCCCCCACCCCACATTCAGGGGGTGGGTTGGAGGGTCATGTTTAGTGTTATTCGATAGGTTTTCGAAAAAGATTAAAAATCTGTTTTTTAGTTTCTCATTTGGAAGTGTATTTCGTGAGATATTAGACCGTTTCTATAATTTACCTATGGTATCAGGATAAATCGTGTTTCCCAATTATAGCGCCATCTATCCATAGTTCGAAAAAATGTCTTGAATAAAAGTTGCTTACTTTTATGTAACAAATTAAAATCTGCAATAAAAACGGGGGGTTTCCATTTGAGATTTTAAAGTTACCCCCAATCCCACCTCCAGAGGGTGTAGTGGGGGTTGGTGTTTGGTGTCATTGGATAGATTTTTGAAAATGATTGAACACGTATTTTTCAGTTTTTCGATCCGATGTATAGTTCGCGAAATATTCGACCGTTCCACTACTTTTGGGACACCCTGTATAATACCATTACATAAAAAACGATATACCTTATGCTGCATTTAATAACTAACATATCAATTAATGGAAACTGAAGATCAAATGGTGAAGTATCCATTACCTCGGACTTTATAAAAATTTTTATTGCAAGTAAAATGCCACCGCCTTTTGTTTTATCAACTAAATCAAATTTACGATCTTTTCGATGTACATCGTATTCATCAGTAAATAATTCATTACTGGATACTTCCTCATTTAACCAAGTTTCACTTGTAGCAATTATATCAAATTCAGAAACACTAACAGCAGCCAAAAAAGTCTTCAATTTACTGTTCAATCCACGCACATTTTGATAGTAGCATAATAAATCTTCTTTACAAGTTGAAAAGCTGTTGGGATTGTTCAGTTTAAATTTTGGACTATTCTTGGCACACCATTAATATACTTTATTCGGAAGTTTTGTTGGCCGTCCGAATTTTTTACAATAAGTTCCTCTTTTAATTTTTTATAATGTGTAATTTGACGCGGAGTGCGATCACTCGCAACAGAAACATTTTTATAATTTCCATTCCTAAGAACTTTTGAATTGCGAATTAATTTTAATACTTGATTTTCATGGCGTAAAACTACTTTGATCGGTCTAGTTCTTTTATTAACCTCCAGCTTATCATCAGCGACTTCACCCTGTTGACTGTGATCTGGAACTCCAAAGATGACCAAATTTTGCTTGCGTCTATTTCTGTCGTTAAGTTCCTCGATGACTTCTTCTAAATCCACATGCTGTGCACTAGGTTGTATTTTCACATTTTCAGCTTTCAACTCTTGAATATCATTTTGAAGTGATATAATTAATTTTTTCAAATCGCTTATTTGATTGCCAATTACTCTACAACTTGAACAAGACCAATTATATCCTTTATCAGGATCACTCAGGACACGGAGTTCCCCAGATGTTATGTTAACACAAGCATGTCGATAATGTCTATTGCAGACCGAACATTGAATCATTAAGTTGGTTTTAAACGATTTATTACAACACATACAAATTTTTGAAGGCATGGTGTAATAAAAATAAAACAATCAATGAAAAAAGAGTAATACACTAGCACGCCACTGGAACCAGCGAAAAAAAAATCCAAGCTGATTCTGAATATAAACAGTAGTTCTTTTTTGGTTTTGGTGATTATGTTTTAATTACACGACCAACGCAAAAAAAATGCATGGCTCAATAACATTAGCAATTGGATAGTAATACCCAGTACGGTACAACTATTCCAATTATTTGAAGACCGTGAACAACCCGTCAATGCAAAGGTACGTATCCATACAAGGGTGAACCCCGCTCGGTGTAGCTGCTCAAATGGATACGGCATGCGCTCCCCTATATACATTATAAACCGCAAACTGGTTGAATCGAAAAGGGTGAGCGCCGAGCGGCGATCACCGACGTATCCACTATGTGGAGCTGCTACACGGAGCGGGGTTCACCCTTGTATGGATACGTACCTTAATAACCAACGTTAGGGGGAGCTAATATGGTACTGAAAGAAAAATAATAAATTTTTATTTTTGGCAGTTTCCGGATTGGTAGTTGAAACGTCAAAAACATAAAACATGTACTTTTAATTGCATTAAATGTGGTTTATTCCCAAAAAATATAAAATACTGAGTGAGACACATCTGTTTAGGAAGTAGTAAATTCAGAATATATTTTGTTGATGTACATGTTCATTAAGTATCAACTGATTTTGTAGTTTATTTCTCGTTTGTATTAAATCTAGTAGCGTAGAATATAGTTTTTATATAAACCATTACAGATGATTCGGATACTAAATCATGTCCATTTTGTGCAAAATAGAAAATTCTGTTCTTCCTGATAACCACTTAGATATGAAAACCTCGAAGAATTTTAACTTACATCCATTAAAGTTAATAGCCAGGTAAAGCTTCATCGTTAAAGTTTAATAAAAACTTGCATGATCCACTCTCGGTTGTTAATTTTTATCAATTAATGACATACCCAGTAACAAGCAACAAATCGAAAACATCGATAAAACTTGTAAATATTTAAGTATTATTCACTCAAGTGCTGCCATAGCGGCACAACTCAAAAAATCATGTTTTGAGATAAATGCCTTTAAAGATTTCATTGGTAAGGAAAATGCATAAAAATTGCTTTAGTTTGCTTAAACGAAGATTATCTTTAATTGATACCGTTTCTAAAGGATCATCTTGAGCCCATCAGAATCAAAACCTGCTGAATCCTAAATTTTTCGTTTTGCTAACTCAAAATTAAAATACAAATTTCTGAAGATGTAAGGGACATACAAAAAAATGACAAATTAGTGTGCAATTTTATGACATTTATGACATTGATGACCCTTTGATTGAAAAATGCCGGATACTTTTTGGAAAATTGACATTTTTAATGTTTTTTTAGCCTCCTGACAAAATTTTAAAACATGGATCTAGCAGGTTTTGATTATACAGGCCTCTAGTAACGTGTGTAAAATTTTGATTTTATTTTTTAAATAAAATTCATCTTTTAAATGCCAGTTTTGAAACAATGTTTTGAGTTATCCCACTATTGCAGCAAGACCTTTTTCATTAAATAGACTAGCTAAGGAGTATAAAAACTGTAATAACAACAAAAATTACACAATCAAAATTAAACATTATTAAAAATAAGATTATAAAATAGCAAACTCTAGTGTCACTCAAAAATTGTACTTATTGTTATTCTTTTGTTTTCATGACTTTTTAATAAGCTTTGTCGATAAAATTGTACAATTTTCCATGACAATAAAGCATTCTATTTCTATAAGAATGGCGACTAGAGAAAGCCAAATTTTTCTGCAACACTGACCCAAGTCAAAATATGTCACTGTTGATGACAAGAACGTGCTTTGACAGTAATGCAGCCAATGTCTGGAATTAATCACATAATACAATAGCGACACTTCTGCCATCTTACGGCCATATTTAATTATGAGTTGTGCCGATATTGATGCTGAAAAGAATGGGTATTTTAACATTTTTTACAACTATTCCTATTCCAAAACATGTGTATTTTGAGTTTTGCCACTATTGCAGCCCATGAGCGAAATATTTAAGTAACAACCGATTTTGTAGATTATTTCTTGTACATAGTAGGGTTAAATATAATTTTTATATAAACCGTTAAACGAATTATACAGATACTAAATCACGTCCATTTTGTGCAAAACATTAAGCTGTGTTCTTCCTGATAACCACTTAGATATGAAAACCTCTCAAGTCGAAGAATTTTAACTTACATCCATAAAAGTTAATAGCCAGGTAAAGCTTCATCGTTAAAGTTGAAAAAAAAACTTGCACGATCCACTCTCGGTTGTTAATTTTTATCAATGACATACCGAGTAACAAGCAACAAATCGAAAAGGTTAATGTAAGCCAGTAACAGGTTCTCAGTAAAACAAAACCAACACCTGTGTGACCGAGCGGATGATAGGTCGCACGCATTACCACATTTGGTACGGAAAGGTTTAACTGCACCAATCGACGATAAGACTAAACACAAAAATACAGTATGCTTAGTGTGACGAACTACAAGTCAGTCCAATTCGGGACAAGGCTGAAAAAAAACCTAAAATCCGGGACTTTTCAATGATAATCGGGTCATTTTTTTTAAATATACAACTTTAATATCATTTTATTGATTATTTAACATTTTTATGTTGACAAACTTTTTTTTGACGGGATGGGTTTTAATGATAATTACACTTTTGTTAGTTTTTGATGTTTCGACTTCCAATCTGGAAATCGTTCTCGGAAAAATTAGAAAATCTAACTGATGTTGGATTTCCATGTAAATAGAACCTTAGGTTAATATCAAAATATAATTATCATAATTTGATATTCATGTTTTTGAATCGTCTTTCAGAAGACGATAATTAAAATACAGAAACTGGAAAAGTCCAGGGTTTTTTGAGTTTTTGTAGAACTGTAATACCACGATATAAAATCATGACTTAGTATTACACTCTAGAAATTGTCGACTGTTTTTCGTTCCACCAATTCAGTTTGATGTGAATTCTTAGAAGAATAACGTATTTAAAATTTCACAATAAAATTTTACCAAAACGTTGAAAATTCGGATGGCCCGGAAGCCTTGCCCGGGACGCCGGGACACGACTTCGCATTTCGGGCCATGTCCCGGATTTTTCGGGCTAGTTGGTCACACTAAGTATGCTATATTGCTCCAAAGTTGTTTTCTTGTGGAATCTTATATCTAATTAAGTTTTTATTATGGACTAGCCAAATAATAAAACTAAATAATGACTATCTTGTAAAATTTACAAGCAAACAACGAATGCAGTACCGAATTGACATTAACATAAATGGCATCTCTAGTCTGAACATTAAAGGTAAAATCTGTCTCTTTGCAGATGATACTAGTATTACTTGGAGTAACACGGATATTATGGATCTTCGCAATACCATAGCTACAGACCTAGTCACCATTAAATCGTGGTGCGATTCGAATCTCCTGTTATTTAACGTTTCTAAAACCAAAGTCCTACCTTACAACAGTCTGATGCAACCTTTAGTACTTAATAACAACAGTCTAGAGGTAGTTGAATCGGTGAAGTTCTTAGGGCTTATTGTGGATAAGTCTCTAAAATGGAACTTGCACATTGATGCCTTACACAAAAAATTAAGTTCTGCTTGTTTTGCGCTAAGATCAGTTGCTACGGAAATGAATTTGTCAAAATCTAGGACCGTTTATTATGCCCTTTTTGAGTCTCATCTTCGGTACGCCCTTCCATTCTGGGGTTCGTGTTGTGCGACTCAATTTGAGCGTATTTTTAAACTACAAAAGAGAGCTCTTCGTTACTCCCTGAGACTCAATAGCAGAGTTCATTGCCAAGAATTCTTTAAAAAATTTTAAATATTAACTCTTCCTTCTTTGTTTGTTTTTGAATCCGTTTGTTTAATCCGCAAACATTCATCAGAAGGTCCAGAGAGACCCACTCACAACTATCCCCTTAGAAACGTGGAGCATAATCTTTATCTGCCAACCCCACGGTCTGAGCTGGTTAAGTGCTCTATACTATACAATTCGAGAAAAATGCACAATCACCTGCCATCTAACATCAAATCTATTGCAGCATTTCCCGCTTTTAGCAAGGCCTTGAAAGCTTATTTGCTTGAGAGAGCTTTTTATACAGTGAATGACTTTTTTATAAACGATTTGAATTCAGCAAATTGACTTACAGGATTATTACTTTCGAGTACTTTTGTACATATTTGCAGCGGCATAGATCTTTTGATTTACTTTCCCTTTTCCTTTTCCTCGTTCGCCTTCTTTTTGCTCTGACGTTGTATACATATTGTTTGCAAAATTTTTAAAAATTTTTAATGTGTACTTAATAACTATAAAATTGTATTTAAGTAGTATAACTCACGCCATTTATTTGGTGTCTGTTTCTGTTTTTGTTTGGTTTGTAGTTTTTATTATTTTTTGTTTTTTATTGTATTTTTTATTTTGTATAAGCTTTGTCCACAAATTGGAAAAATTTTTGACAATAAAGCATACCTTACTTACTTACTACTTACTTACTTACTTACAATTATACTTTCTCATGTCTTTCTAGAGTTTAAATCAGCGTATGACAGCGTGCTAACATATTAGTCTAAGATCCGAATAGGAGGTCAAAATGTACCCATCTGCTTGCCGGATGAAACATTTTTTTATTAAATTTCATACATAGACAAATATTTCTAGCATGGGTTGCCTATCAAAATCGTTTCATAGCTATCCTTAAAGGGGGCCGAAGGGGTTGAAATCAATATTCCAAACACATTTTTTAAAAAGACTAAGTTTTCACTCTAATGGCATATAAAACAACATAATGCTATTCTAGATCCCACCAGAATGAAAACAATGGGAACCTTCTCTGGTTACACCTCCGAGGCTTCTACAATGTGCAAGCCATACATAGCCATACATAGCAGTTGCCGCTAGGGCATCTATGCCATTTCGTTCGTTGCAATCCGGGACTGCACGCTGAGGTTTGTTTTGGTTAGATCGGGGAGAGCAGCATATGTGCCTCCTGATGAGAGACTAATAAGTTTCGAAACCGGTAGGGGTGCTTGCAGCACTCTCTGATTGGACTAGAATATGGTTCGGCTGTGTTTTCGTTTTGCAACGAAATTGAAAATGGTTATTCATTTTTTACATTTTTTAAAGTTTGGTAGAATTATTTTATTTTTATATTAAATAGGCATATTCAGTACAATTCAGAGATTACTCAAGAAAAAATTCAAGGAAAAATACTGAAAAATAAGCCAACGGTGGCAAATTTTTAAAAGACACCTCAAAATATAACGGATTTTGCGGTGGACATCAGAACTTATCATTGAATCGTGGTAAGCAACAAATTCAAAAACATTTTATTAGCTTATGAGTTTCTCCAGGTAACACTGTCAAGTTTTTTAGTTTTATCTAATTCTGACTTTTTGATACCACTCAGAAGTCAAAACAACGAATTTTTTTTTGTAAAAAAGGGTGAAAATTAACAAACGTATTATTGTTAAACAAAAAATAAGCATACAACAAAAAATGTCCCAAGGAATGTCTAAAAAAATATATACAAAATTCCAGGTGGGTCGGTCAAGTAGTTTTTGAGTTACAATGTCTACAGCCTTTAAAAAAGGAGTTTTGAGGAAAACGCCTTTAAAGTATTGTCAATTTTTATTTTCAATTTCTTTTTTGTCTTTTAAATCGTAAAATGATACACGTCAGAATATATTTTTGAATCGCGGAGTAATTTACAAAAGAAAATAAAAACAGCTGTTGAGCGTTGTTCACTACGTTCAAGCGTGCTGGTGCGAACCTGCTGCAAATTGAGTCGAAGCTAGGGCTATTTAACACTATCTCCCTACCTCCCTACCTTCGACTCGTTTTATAGCAAGTTTGTGCCAACGCGCTTGAGCGTAGTAAAAGGGTCAACAGCTGACCTGTGAACGGTCAATCACTTTACCATTTGACAGACAAAAAAAAATTGAAAATAAAAGTTGACAATAATTTAAACGCGTTTTTCTCAAAACTGCTTTTTTCAGGCTGTAGACATTGTAACTCAAAAACTACTTGACCAACTCAACTGGAATTTTGTATATATTTTCTTTAGACATTCCTTGAGGTAATGCTGTCAAGATATTTTTGTTTGCTGTTTTAATATACCTATTACATAGAAGTTGTTTTACTTCGGTGTTAGAGTTTTTTCATAATTTATCTGTTGTTTCTCTATCGTATTCTCTGTTCCATCAATTCAAGAATTCCAATGGTCTTCCATTGTTGTTTTTTATCGCTTTTTCTTATCTCTTATTAAGAATAAAATTTATCTAATTTCTGATTATGTGATGTGGATTATCTCCTGGTCCATTGTTAAAGACCAGTTTGTTTATAGTCCATGTGGTGAGACCGCTCCCGTCTGAAAAACATTTCTAATTCGGTTTCTCTGCGGATTCATATTCAAAAATGTCCCCTTTAAACAAACCTGAAGGGTGCCGGACGGAATATTTGGGCAGAAATTGTTAAAATAATTTTTTTAAACAAATGCATAAGATCACCTTTTATTGGTCCAATAAATATATTTTTAGGTTTTTTGGGTCATTCTAAACAAGAAAGGTATTTTGTGATTTTTCTCAAAAATTGACAGTTTTCGAGTTATAGGCGATTTAAAATCTAAAAAATGCGAAAATACGCATTTTCGAGGCTTAAAAACGCATGTTTAAGTTAGTATTTTTAAAGGTGCCAATAACTTTGATTAAAGTATAAACATTGCTTTTCAAGATTCCGAAGAGTGATTGGGTCTAACTTCAATTTAGACCGTAGTTTTTTAATTGTTAATTATGTGTGGCCATCCGGTTTTTTGCCGGTGCGGCGCGCACTCTTTTCAAAAATCTCTTATTTTCCTTCGAAATGTATTGTGTAATGTTTAAACTGTAATCCAAGTTATTGGCACCTTTAAAAATATCAACTTAAATCTGAGTTTTTAAGCCTCGAAAATGTGTATTTTCGCATTTTTTAGATTTTAAATCGCCTATAACTCGAAAACTGTCAATTTTTGAGAAAAATCACAAGATACCTTTCTTGTTTAGAATGGCCCTTAAAAACCCAAAAAGATATTTTTTGGAGCAATAAAAGGTGATCTTTTGTATTTGTTTAAAAACATTGTTTAAACAATTTCTGCCCAAAAATTCCGTCCGGCACCCTTCAGATTTGTTTAAAGGGGACATTTTTGAATATAATCCGCAAAAAAACCGAATTAGAAATGTTTTTCAGACGGGAGCGGTCTCACCACATGGACTATTATACCAACTAAGATTATTTATTTAGACATTAAAACAATATTCAATAAAATGGGATATTATCTTTGATTATTTTGTCATTTATGTAAAAAAAAAAGATTTTTAATTTTAAGTTTTACGTATTTTCCGAAGTTTAAATCTATTCATTCCCAATATTTTTAAAACATTATTAAATCTGATTCAAGAATATAATGCTATATTATTGGTATATTTACATTAATACCTACACATACTGTCTTTATTAGTAAAGCAGACAAATATAGTAATTTATATTCGTCGTTAAATCTCTCCAGTCATTCTTATCCGTTATTCTAGATCATTTTCAATTTAACATGCACCCTTATAAGTATATAGGAAGGTATATTAATAATTTTCAATATCCGTTCCCCTTGCATCTGATCTCCCTATATGGAAAATGGAAATGCAGTCCGCAGATAAGAGGTAAAGCCTTAAACTGTTGAACAACACTGACTAGTAGAATCTGCAACTGAAGAACATCTATCAAGTTGTCAACCGCCTAGTTACGGGGGAAATTTAATAAATATACAAACTAATTTTATTTATTTGTATAAAATAAATAAAATACAAGCTGCAGTAATATAAATCTCAATTATAAAATTTATATCATGTTATTAATTTTATAGTTACAGTAATTGGAACGAAGTGATCTGCAATTTATTGGTTTGCTTTTATATACAAAATAATTACACAAACATAATGAATGCTGTTTGATGATTATATTCAACAGAAATAGAACAATTACCTCAGTGTAATTAGTAATCAACAAACAATCTACAATTAAATTGTACACGTATTGATTGGAACTATTACTCGGGTGTCACCACTATAGGGTTAATTAATATTATTTTATGAAAATGAGAGAACTCTTATATTTCAATTCGTTCAGAGAGGTCATCAGAGGAGTATATATGGTTAATACCTCTGATGCTTACCATTACCAAATCTCGTTTATTATATTCTTTCCAATCTCGGTGTTATGTTCTTGGTATTGTAAAGAGTTTGTACATATGGCTTAACAGGCTATTGGGTCGATACCTACAGGGTGAGTTTTTAGTGCGGGATCGGTCGATAATCCCATTATGGTATGGAATATCGAAAAAAGTTATTTAGAAAAAATGCAGGCAATGATATTCTTCAGGCTTGGAAAATATGTCCATTTCTACAGGGTGATCAGAAACTGCGTGGTATATCAAACATATAATTTTTTAAAAGGGACACCCTATATATTTTTTCATATTTATATTCCTCTAGTAATTCTTGTTCATATAATATAGGGTTTTGTATTATTATACAGAGTATTTAACAAGTTATGACCATTTTTATTTCGAAATCCCTATGAGATTAACACCATGTATATAAAGAAGTAATTCATAAACAATAATTTGTTTTATGTAATAAGATAAACAATATATTTTAGTTTTTAAATTAAGTTTAATTGAAATCATTGACGAATATTTGTATACAGGATGAACTACAAAACCAAATTACGATTTTCTCAATTTTTTTAAATGGATCACCCTATATTTTATTTTTTTTTTTAAATATTGTATTTATGATACTCTTTCATTTTTATATAGAATTCCCTATACCTAAACTCATTAGTTTTTGAGATATTTTAAGTTTTCTTCAAATTTCGGGAATACATTCAATTTTTCTAGTACAAATAAATTAGTGTATTAAGTGATAATTAAACAAAATTATTTTTATTCAATAAATAACTAACACAAAATATAAACCATAACAATGTGTAGTGAATGTACCAATAAATGTGATATTAAGAAATTATCATATTTCCCTAATATACAAGAATCGTAAAATTCCAACAACAAAAAAATTGTCTTGTATATAATAATATAACAAGATTATTTTTATTCAATTAATAACTCACATAAAACATAAATCAAAACAATATACAACTTATGCAACAGTTTTTATATTGTCATATAAACAGTATTCTAAACCAAGAAATTTTTAGTAAAACATCCAATTTTATAAGCATTGTTAAACTACAAAACAAAATTACGATTTTCTCAATTTTTTAAATAGATCACCCTATTATTTATTTTTTAGGAATGTTGTATTTATGATACTCTTTCTTTTTTTATAGTAGTTTTTATAGAGCATCTCCTAAACCTAAACTTCTTAGTTTCTGAGATATTTTTAGTTTTCTTCATTTGCCGGAAATACATTCAATTTTTATAAGTGAAAATAACGTAGGTAACAAATAAGTATTGTGTAATAATCTAACAAATATTTGCATTCAATAAATAACTAACAAAATGTATAAACCGTAACAATATTTAATGAATGTACCAGTTAATGTGATGTTAAGGATATAAGTCTAAAGTAAATGTTCAAATGACCGAGTCACATTTTCTTAACATTTTTGTAAGTCAATATCATTAAAAGCTCCTCTTGTTCTCTTATTCTATCAGCTTCTATTTTTCATATCATCAGGTGTTGTTGGATGCTTCTGATATACAATTTTTTTTATATAGCCAAACATGAAAAAATCAATTTTGGAAGAACTGGAGCACCGTCGTGTAAAAACCTCAATTGTCAAAAAAATGTGGGCCAATCAAATAATCGCCAACAATAGCACCTTAAACATTTATAGATCACCTAGTTTGACTATAAGTGTTAACAAAGTAGAGATTTCTTGATGCATATTAATGAAAATTAGTATGAAAATTATAGTATTGATAACTGCGCGTCACAATCTGCAATTAGGAACGTGTTACTAAAACCTTCTTGACTACTGTTGATATAACAATCTTAAAACTGTTCAGTTGTATATTGTCTTGATTGACGTTTTGTGTGAGTTGTTTATTAAATAAAAATAATCTTGTTATATTATTATATCTGTTACAGTTCAAGTTGATTCTCAGTTAGAGTTGACTCCAACTAGTTGGAGTCAACTCCAACTGAAACGAGCAGTAAATGTTGATTTTAAAAATTTAAATCAACTTTTACTAGTTGGAGTTGACTCTTCCTGGATCGATTCAGTAAATGTTGATTATACGAGAATCTCAAGTGCATTTTTGATGAGTGTGCGTTTCTTTGTTTTAACCGTTTCAACTACTTATTAGTATAGTCTGTAACGTCGCCCCCGTTAGGTAAATTATTCTGATTCGATTTTTTGCACAAACTTACTCAAAGAAATACATCCGTATAACAATCCTTATAACAAATACACAGGGTGTCACGCGGTACCGCGGTCGAAAAATTGTTGAACCAATTTTTGTTAACCAAATTCACAAAAATAATTTTTATCTACTCTATCTCATATTATGCAAAATGTAAAGGTTTTATTGTGTGAAAATTGTAAATATAGATAGCAGTACATAAAGAGTTTAAAGTGTGTCTGAAGTAACAATGTATTTTAAATGGGTTTTACGTTTTACTTTTTCGCACTGTGTTTTAGCACACTTTCATATAATTAAACATCCTTAACTTTCGCCTTCGGGAGGAAATCAGACACGCCCTTGCTTTGCAACTGAAATGCTCACAAAACAGCGACCACGGAAGCAAAGATGGATGACAGAGGAAATATTGGATTTAATGGATGAAAGAAGAAAATGCAAACAGCACAAAGCAATGTACAAAGCACTAAATAGAACCATTAAACAAAAAATAAAAATTGCAAAAGAAAAATGGATAACAGAACAATGTGAAGAAATCGAAAACTCATATAAAAAACATGATGACTTCCATCTGTATAAGAAACTCAAAGAATTCACAGGCACGACATACTCACAAGGACCAAATAATCTAATCAACGCAGAAGGCAAACTGATTTCAAGCCATGAAGAACAAATAAACATGTGGGAAGACTATATAAAGGAATTCTTCTATGACATCAGAGAACCTCCTACATTAAATACCGAAAACGACGAAGGTCTTCCAATACTGAAGTCCGAACTGGAATATGCTCTACGTCAACTAAAAAAACAACAAATCTGTAGGAAAAGATGAAATACCAGCTGAGCTATTGAAGCTAATCAACGAGGAAAACTTAGACTTTCTTCTTGGACTATTTAATAATGTTTACAATACAGGGACTATCCCTAAAATATGGCTTGTATCAGTCTTCATACCACTGTCTAAAAAGAAGAACGCCAAATTATGCCAGGACTTTCGGCTTATAAGTATATTAAATAACATTCTGAAGCTTTTCTTGCGTATCATACAGAACAGAATATATTATAAAAAAATGTGATGAGGTCACCGGTCAAGAACAATTTGGGTTCAGGAAAGGTATGGCGACACTAGAAGCAATATTCTGTCTTCAAACTCTGGCACAAAGATACAAAGATCAGCAAGCAGACCTTTTTATCTGTTTCATAGATTTTGAGAAAGCGTTCGATAGGGTGAAGCACAAGACCTTGATAGAAAGATTGAACGACATCGGAGTCGACAAAAGAGATTCTAAAATTATAGAGGCTATTTATTGGAATCAGACAGCAATCATAAAGACCAATGGTAATACGTCAAGGCCAATTGAAATACAACGAGGTGTTAGACAGGGTTGTGTGCTATCACCCATACTTTTAACGTCTACTCTGAGGTAATATTTGCGGACTCCTTATCGCACCCTTCAGAAGGAATCAGGATAAACGGTCAGAAAGTAAATAACATCAGCTATGCAGATGACACAGTATTAATGACTGATTCGGACCATAGTCTGCAGATACTGTTGGATAGGGTTACTGAGAGTTATGAAAAAATGGGAATGAAGATCAATACTGCGAAAACCAAAGTTATAAGAATACCAAGGAACAAAAATTTACCTCTTCCAATAAATATGTGAAACACCAACAGCTTGAATACGTAAGCCAGTACAAATATCTTGGTTGCTGGTTCAACAATCAACTTGATTATAAACAAGAAGTCAAGAGCGAGAATAGAGGTAGCCCGACAGGGGTTTATCAAAATGAAAAGCTTATTTTGTAACAGTAGCATTAATATCAGCCTTAGATGTCGTTTTCTGCATTGCTATGTGTGGTCAACACTTTTGTATGGAACGGAGGCCTGGACACAACACAACACTGATGAACAAGTTGGACGCCTTTGAACTCTGGCTTTATAGAAGAGACTTAAAAATACCTTGGACAACCCACACCACCAACGAATATGTTCTGAGGAGAATAGGTACAGATAGGGAACTGCTAAAAATCATTAAAGTCAGAAAAGTTAGCTACCTGGGACACATAATGAGAAACGAAAAGTACCGCCTCACGCAACTGATCATCCAGGGTCAGATTGAAGGAAAACGGGGTCCCGGTAGGTGCCAAATTTCATGGATTAGAAATATCAGAGACTGGACCGGCCTTGATTCAACATCTTTGTTTAGAGCCGCATTGGACAGAGACAGATTTGCCAGTGTAGTCGCTAACCTCCACTAAAGGAGAAAGCACCACAAGAAGAAGAACTTTCGCTTTGTCATAGTGATGACATGTGAGCAATAAATTACAAAAAAAGTTTTGACACTTTTGTGGTTTGACAGAAGTTTGAATTTTTAAATGTCAAAATGGTGCAATGATGCATCTCACTCGCACTCACATTTATAGCTGCGTCAATACGCTCCTAGCGCTCATTGTTAACAATTAAAAATATGTAACCGCTTAGTAATAAAATAATAACAAAAATTTCTTCAGTATCTTGTAAGGGGGTCGTTAAAATTTTATTTGGTGACTTTCGGACTTTCATAATAATAATTTTTAACTGAGTTATTAAGCCTTGAAATTTTGCAAATTTTAAATCGCGTATAACTCGAGAACAATAAATTTTACAGAAAAATTACAAAAGACCCCTTTTGCTCCGAATGACCCAAATGATGTAAAGAAAATTGTCGTAAATAAATTTTTTTTGTGAGTTTGTTTAAAAAAATTTTAAACAGTTTTTCGACCACAGTACCATCTGACACCCTGTGGATATTTTATAAGGACCTCTTTTTGAGTAAGTTTGTGCAAAAAAATCGAACTGGAATAATTTACCTAACGGGGGCGACGATGCAGCCTAGACTAATTTGAACATATTCAGTAGCATTTAATTTCTAGAATCGGCTGTTTGTGTGAATCAGAATCAACTTTTACTAAATGACATTGGGAAGAGTATACTTTTCCTAGTTGGAGTCTACTTTTGCTAGTAAATGTTGAATATAAATCTTCATTTTATATTTATAATCAACTTTTACTGAAACCAGCCGTTAGAGTTGACTCCAACTAGTTGGAGTCAACTCCAACTGGATAATCAACTTGAACTATAACATATCTATACAAGACATATTGTTTGTAGGAATTTTACGATTCTTGTATATTAGGGAAATATGATATTTCCTTAGTATCACATTTATCGATACATTCATTGCATATTGTTATGCTTTATATTTTTTGTTAGCTATTTATTGAATAAGAATAATTTTGTTATATTATCACTCAATACTAACTTTTTCTAGAAGAAAAATTGAATGTGTTCCCGAAATTTGAAGATAACTAAAAATATCTCGGAAAGTGATGAGTTTAGATATAGGGAATGCTATATAGAAATGAAAGAATATCATAAGTACAATATGTCTAAAAAATAAAATATAGGGTGATCAATTTAAAAAAATTGAGAAAATCGTAATTTGGTTTTGTAGTTCACTCTGTATACAAATAATCGTCAATGATTTTAATTAAACTTAATTTACAAACTACAGTGCATTGTTTATCTTCTTATAGAAAACAAATTAATGTTCATGAATTAGTTCTTTATATACATGGTGTTAATCTCATAGAGATTTCGAAATAAAAATGGTCATAACTTGTTAAATACTCTGTATAGTAATGCAAAATCCTATATTTTATGAACAGGAATTATGAGAGGAATATAAATATGAAATAATATATAGCGTGTTCCATTTAAAAAATGATATGTTTGATATACCACGCAGTTACTGATCACCCTGTAGAAATGGATATATTTTCCAAACCTCGGAGAATATCATTGCCTACATTTTGTCTAAATAACTTTTTTCGATATTGTGTACCATAATGGAATTATCGACCGATCCCGCACTAAAAACTCACCCTGTATATTACGTATATATGTACATAATATGAAGAAGAATGTAAGTTCCCTTACAAAATAAAACGAGTGAGGCATGAAAAAAGATAGATTATTTACATTTCTGACGAACGCTTAGTAAACTAAATTTAGTTTTAACACCGACCATTAAACCGACCATTTAAACTAAAATCTGTTAATTTTGTACCAAATATTTTTTGGACCATTTGGTACTACAAACCGGCATCTCACACAGTAGCTAATATTGAATTTATTTGATCAATTATATTATTTTTGTCTTCAAATACTTGCTTTTTCTTATTTCGTATGAACTTTTTGCCACCAAGGTTTTATCCCTTTATTGGTTCACTGTTATGTTTGACCACAATGGGTGTTTTGTATGTATACTAAATTTACAATACAGATGAAGTAGAAATAAACAAACCGAGACACGTTAAATGCTACTAGGAACACTCCCGAATCATGATTTAGAATGTATAAACTTTGGAAATTATGATTTGGAATTTACAATGTATATACATTGTAAATTATGATTCGTGAGTGCTCCTAGTAGCATTTAACGTGTCTTGGTTTGTTTATTTATACTGCATCTTGATTGTAAATTTAGTATAGTATCCTTTTGTAGTTATTATAATTTAAACTCAGCACTAATACTCTATGTTTTATTTAATTTCACCACATAACTGTGTGTTTTCCACCAACATTCGCATTGTCCTGGTATATTTATAATCTGCTCTTCAAAAGCATTTGTCATGCTGTTCTCGTTATGCCATAAGAGCCATGATCAAAGGATTAGGTTAGAGTAACGATCACGTGTCGGTGCTGTATATTTCTGGTGGTGCTTAGAAAACCTTCAGACTATTTAACCAGACAAAAGGGGTGCGTGAAAATTCATTTAAATTAAAGATTTGTGGTATTAACTAATTTATTATCGATATATGTAGAACGCTAGGTGATGCCTTTATTGTGTCATTTTTTACGTTATATTTTAAAAACGGTAGATAGATTTACATATTAAATAAATGAATTCTCGATAATTCTATTAAAAAGCAAGAAACAGTGCAGGCGGTGAGTGGACCAATGCTCATTATTTAGTGAATTTTGGAAACCTACTAGGTCTGGATCCCGCGTATGAAAAAAAAGTTGATTAATAGCAAACTGTCTGGTCGGATAAAAATTGATATATGGGAACACTGAAACAGGGGCAGTTTTATTTGTGGAACAGGTGAAAAATTTGGAACAATCAGACCACGAAAACGGCATATTTATTTTGTCCGACAGAATAGACTTAAACTCTCCGAACAGAGATTAAACTCTCATGCAAAAATCAGACTGCTATTTATCACCTGTCATAATTCCTGTCATTTGACATATTCTACATGTTCCACTCATTAAAACGCCCATTTAGTGATAAATAGCAGTCTGATTTTTGCATGAGAGTTTAATGTCTGTTCGAAGAGTTTAAGTCTGTTCTGTCGGACAAAATACATGTGCCGTTTTCGTGGTCTGACCGTTCCAAATTTTTCACCTGTTCCACAATTAAAACTGCCCTGTTCCAGTGTTCCCATATATCAAAGTTTGTCCGACTAGACACCCTCAAGCTATTAACAACAAATTTTCAGCTTGCTATTAATCAACTTTTTTTTTCATACGCGGGATCCAGACCTATACTGTTTGAAACAACTCCTCAGTCTGTGTAATAGCAAATTTTTGGTTATTATTTATTTATAAGACCTTCATGAGATAGCGAAGCCTAAGGTACGTGACTTTATAAAATATAGTCATATCGTAAAAGTGCATTGGATAATAGGGTGGGTCGAAAAATAATAATGTTTCATTTTTTAATCGCTATACCGCAGAAAACTTGCCTTTGGGGTATATAAGTAAAATGCAACGTAAAATAAAGTTATATGTATATTAAACCCCCAGCTAGCGCATCATACTTAAAATTTAGTTTTTTTTTCAGAAATCAAGACATTTTTTAATTATTTTTACAATCTTTAGCCAATAATATTTAAACGTGCAGTAGTGAAAACTGTTTAGTTAATAGTTTAAAAAATAGAAAATAAATTTAAAACAGACAATATCTTTTAATTTGCGGTAGCGCAAAATACTAAAAAATTGTAAAAATTCACATATTAGCACCTTAAAAGAAGGTGTGGTCTAGAATGTTGTGTTGGGTGTTAATAGCACAATCCATTTTTTGTTCTTTTACTTTACACCCCATTTAATTGGAATATAATTATTATAGTGTGTTTAAAGTTATAAAGGATATAAATAAAATAACTTATAATTTTAATAACATGTTTAATTGAAAGAAAAAAGAAACCAAATTTTAGCCACACAATGTCAACAGATTAAATGAAATTTTGACTTTAGGAAGAGTCTTTTACTCATTATTTCTGAGTGGGTACGTTCAGGCTGCGCTTGCTGTCAAACCTTGGCATCGAAGCTCTGGATACTGGGGCAGATGTTATGAAACCATCTCGTTCCTAACCACTAGGAGGACTAGTTAATCGCAATCTTTTGAGTAAAGATGAATAGTATCTTTTAGACAAGTTGTGCGATAAAGTCAGGCAACTGCCCTGTGGACTTATCTGTTCGAGAACCGGGTCCAATTTCCCACTCTCGATGGTTGACTACAGCTACCAGAGTTTTGAGACTGTATGTAAGTGTGGAAACGTCTTCAGTTGAACATAAATTGTTAGTATCCTTAATTTTTAAATCATACATGCCTGTATGGTTCAAAATAAAGTACAGCAAATACATAACAGATGGACTTGAACACGTTTTTCAGACTATCAATGCATTTTTTCCCACCCAGAAAATTTGCTACTAAGGATGATAGTGGATGAAAGGAAACACATAAGAGAATTAGGATTCCGAAGAATAATCAAAGCAAGGATGTTAGCTACAAAAACAGAAACAATTAGGGTTTTTCGACCTCCAAAAATCACCTTTTATGCGACTGACTCTACTGAATTATTTGAGTGGAACACAACTGAAATTACACCACCATCACTGTTACGGAGAGTCTCTGATGATGAAGTTCGGGCTAAAATTACGCTGGTGAAACACCCGACGATTGGAACTGTGGAAAACCATGTCATACTCAAGCCGTGGAACGCTGCGTCAAGTTAGTGACTGAAGCATCTAAAAAAGTCGTCGAAGTAATGAGATGGTTTCATAAGATCTGCCGTAGCATCCAGGGCTTCGATGCCAAAGTTTGACAACAATCGCAGCTTCAACGTACCCACTCAGAAATGAGTCAAAGACTCTTTCTAAAGTCAAAATTTTATTTAATTTGTTGACATTGTTTGGCTGTAATTTGGTTTCTTTTTTGTTTCAATTAAACATGTTATTAAAATTATAAGTTGTTTTATTTATATCCTTTATAACTTTAAACACACTATTATAATTATATTCCAATTAAATGGAGTGTAAAGTAAAAGAACAAAAAAGGGATTGTCCTAATAACACCCAACACAACGTACTAGACCACACCTTCTTTTAAGGTGCTAATATGTGAATTTTAACAATTTTTGAGTATTTTGCGCTACCGCAAATTAAAAGATATTGTCTGTTTCAAATTTATTTCCTATTTTTTAAACTATTAACTAAACAGTTTTCACTATAGCACGTTCAAATATTATTGGCTAAAGATTGTAAAAATAATTGAAAAATGTCTTGATTTCTGAAAAAAACTAAATTTTAAGTGTGATGCGCTAGCTGGGAGTTCAATATATAACTTTATTTTACTTTGCATTTTACTTATATACCCCAAAGGCAAGTTTTCCGCGGTATAGCGATTAAAAAATGAAACATTATTGTTTTTCGACCCACCCTATCGGATATCTATAATTTAAACTTTTACAAGTTTAATTTCGATTAATTGTTATAGCATAATTAGCGCCTACAGTCGAAAAACAGTATTTTATTAAAATGGCCTCAAAATTAATATTAAAAAAACTACCCTAGTGTCAAATCTAAATCAAGGGTTTCAGTTTTCTAATAAAAGAGCTTTTTCCCCTAAAACTACGTCTAGTTAAATGCTACATTTTTCCGATCTTACTGTATGGTATGGAGGCCTGGACGCTGACAAAGACGCTCACGAAAAAACTAGAAGCATTCGAAATGTGACTGTACTGATGCATTCTTCGTATCTCCTGGACCGAATCATCCTGTCACCAACATAGAGGTAATCCACAGAATCGGAAAAGATAAAGAAAACGTGAGCAGAATTAAACAAAAAAAAACTTGTACATCTAGGCCACATATTGAAACACCATAATTACCGTCTACTGCAAAATTGATTATCCAGGAGAAAATAGACAGTAAGCGCGGGCCAGGCAGTAGAAGACACTCGTGGCTCCAAAATCTGCGGAAGTGGTTCGGGCTCACATCGGTCAAATTATTTAGAAGTATCGTAAGCAAGATCAGAATTGCCATGTTAATAGCCAACCTTCGCAACGGACAGGGCACTTGAAGAAGAATAAATGAGAAAATACCAGTGGTTGGTGTGTACCATAGTTTAAAAAGAAGAAAGGAAAAAGAAGAATAGATGTTTTTAACTTCACTGAAAGATTTGCCACGTATTTAGAAAATACATTGAAATACGGTGAAGACCAAATTAATGATCAAATATCGTTAGAGCCTAATCAGACGGAAGAGAAAATCCGACCAATATCCCCGAAGGTCTGATGCAATAAAAAAACATAAATCAAAAGAATGCATCAATATATGACGAATCACTGCAGAATTACTAAAAAACGTGCCTAGTAAAGCCGTAGTTAAATTAACCAAATAATCAATGATGCAATATTTAGATTGATATGAGTCCGATGGCAAATAGTTAAGGTTATTATAATGATAACCAAAACCAGTAAAATCAACAAATTAAGTCTCCTCATATAGTCCAATATCACTTTTACCATTAATGTCGAAGCTTTTTTGAGAAACTCCTGCTAAAAAGAATAAATCCAATAATAGAATTGAAAAAAGCAATTTCAAATCACCAATTAGGCTGTAGAAATAAGCATTGTACAATTTATCAGAAAAGAACTAGGTATCCGTTATAAAAAAATGTATTAGTTGATGAGAAGAAATTCAGCACTGTCTATACATAACAAACAAATATTGCTATACAATCAAATTAGACCAGGGGGAATCTGTTTTAAGGTGGATGTGAGAGGTGGCATTCGGATTTTTGCAGATAAAGTTAGGTGACAACCTCAGTAATTATAATCGACTTATGCTCCTTCTCAAATATGCACGGAACATTAATAAAAAAATTCAAATATTTAAAAATTTCGAAAATCATCGATTTTTTTCTATTTTCTTTGCTTATAACTTTAAAACGATTTATTTTGGAACAAAGTTGTAACGAAATAAAATAAACCTAATTGAATTTTGTATAATATACGACTGGTTAAAAATGTCTTTATTACCCTTTTTGCAAAATAGCAATAAATACAAAATAAGGGGGCAAAATAAGCCGGTTTTTATTCAATGTATTTCAGTTATTTTGGTTGCACTTAGAACTTTCGTAATTCGCTTAGAAAATGCTTATAACATATTTAAACCGTCCACTAAATTTCATTAAAATCGACCTAATATATTTTGCATAATCAATTTTCAATCTAATTTTTTTTTAAGTTCAAGTTTTTTAAAAACTTTCTGAACAAAAAGTAGACCATTTAGAAGTTAGTTAATTTTTTTACAAATAAACAGGCACTCTACCTTCTAATAAACTTTACAGAATTAAAATCGGATTATCTAAGCAGCCTCAGCAATGTTTTAAAGTTTAATAATGTTTTGGCTTATAAACAAATAAAGTGAGGACGTTTGAGTTGGAATAAATTCATTTTCTTGAGAATGGGCGACTCTGGAGGTAAATCCCGAAACAGATCGATTTCCCCGTTACTATTATATTAAATTAAATTTACAAAACGGATCTAGAAAATACTCGGTACGACGCTTATTTTATCCGACTGTATCTCAGGAACTAGTCCTCACAATTCAACTTTTTTACTTTTAAAATAAGCGTCGTACCGAGTATTTTCTTGTTTCGTTTTGTGAATTTAATTTAATATAATAGTAACGGAGATATTCTATTTGTTTATAAGCCAATAAATTTTTTACAACTTTAAAACATTGCTGCGGCTGCTTAAATAAATCCGATTTTAATTCTGTAAAGTTTATTAGATAGGTAGAGCGCATGTTCATGTATATGTAAAAAAATTAGCATGCAAAAATAACTTCTAAATGGTCTACTTTTTGTTCAGGAAGTTTTTAAAAAATTTGAACTTAAAAAAAATATATTGAAAATTTATTATGCATAATCTATTAAGTCGATTTTAATGAAATCTGGTGGACGGTTTAAGTATGTTATAATCATTCTCTAAGCGAATTACCAAGGTTCTGAGTGCAACCAAAGTGATTGAAAAACATTGAATAAAAACAGGCTTATTGTACCCCCTTATTTTGAATTTATTGCTATTTTGCAGAAATGGACATTTTTAACCATTTTTAACATTTTTTAAACTTTTCAAGACATTTTTAACCAATCGTATATTATACAAAATCCAATTATCTTTATTTTATTTTCGTACAACTTTGTTCCAAAATGAATCGTTTTAAAGTTATAAGCAAAGAAAGTTGAAAAAGATTGATGTTTTTCGAAACTGTTAAATATTTTAATTTTTTTAATAATGTTCCGGGCATGTTTGAGAAGGAGCATAAGTCAATTATAATTATTGAAGTTGTCACCTAACTTTATCAGCAAAAATCGGAATGCCACCTCTTACATCCAAAGATAGAGGTTTTTTCACAATCCGCCCTGATCTAAATACTGAGACCAGTGTAGATGTATGGTTACAAACAACGGCTCCATAGCCATGTAAACATCTAGGTCATCTAGCTCATCGATAATACTGGGTTAGAAAGAAGATTCAAACGAAGAAAACCATTTGAGTTAAGTATTAACAAACTAAAGTGTTAACTGTAAAGTGTTAACTAGTGTAAAAGCAGACTGTGTTATGTGTTAGCTATAGTGCATAGTTGTTACAAAAAATAAGAGGACACCCACAGGGTAAAGCTCTTAGAATCTAACCCGGGAGCAGTCGCGCTCACTTCTGTCACGTAAACAGTCGCGCGTAGAGAAAAAATCTAACAATACGAATTTAAATACGAATTTAAAACAAATTTCTTTTATAATATTTTTATTTACTTGTTTTGTTAAAAATATATATTTCTAACAATTTATAGCTAATCGGTTCTCACCAAAGCCATAAATTCCAAAATAAATTAAAAAATGAAAAAAAAATTTAAAAGAATTAAAAAAAAAATGCCACGTATTACTACAATCTTCATCGAGGCACTTAGGAGTGGAAAGTTATGTTGCAAAATTGTTTATCAAGTTATCACGGAAAAGGATGAAATGTTAGATTTTTTCTAATGGCGCGACTGCTCACGGATTAAGTAGGTATCATTTAGTAATTTACGTCAAAGAAGAATTGATCGTTGGTTAACTGTAACCAGATTTAAGTGGGATAAGTACAGCTTAGGTGTTTAGTAAAAAAACTGTAAGATGTTTAAGCCTCTATTTCAGTGTTAATTATATTTTAAAGTATAAAAAAGTTGCGTAAAAATAGTGCGCAACGAAGCAAGAATATAGTAAAGTATTTTCTTTATTAAATAAAATACTTCACTATGTTTCAATGGTTTAGTTCTGAATGGACCACCTATAAATATGTGTTCTAAATGTACAGATGTGTTTTACAACCATAAACGAAAACTTCATTCATCATTATTACAAATGATTTAAAAAGTGTAAAAGGATCCAATCCCAGCACTTAATCAATCAAACTGATATATAGAACATAACATCCATTTACACACCAATAATATACAATTAACTCTTTCTAACAGAAACCTAAATGTAGGTTGAATGTCATGGTGTATGTGTATCATGAGCGGAATAAAGAAACACCAATGATAGAGCAGTTATTCGCGTGTCAATATAATATAAATAAACATTTTCATGTCTCATTAGTCAAGATACGCGCTTTTTCAAATTGCTTATTAGCCTATTATGTCACGAGTAACACCTTTATTTTAGGGCTTGTGTTTCCCTGGCTGCAATAAATTTTACAGGGTGTCCGGCACTAAAATTTGCTGAATAGCGTGTAATAAAGTTTCAAAATTGGTAATATATGTAATCATATACATAAATTTAAAAATAATGAAGCAATTAAAGAACTGCAATTCTGATAAGGAAAAAGATCAAAAAGCTGGATAAACAGAGATATAATCCAACACACCGACAAATACAAAGGAAGATAAGAGTAAACAAAAAGAGTTGTCAAACGAAAAATGCAGCAAAATCGAAAGTCTTAAAATTATATTGTAACAATATAACAACCAATGTGGAGTCACTAAGATTGTATAGTATTTGTAAGATGTAGTATTTAAGATTTTAAAGTTACCCTCACCCCACCTAAAAGGGGTGGAGTGGGGTGGTCGCGTTTAGTGTAATTCGATAGATTTTTGAAAAATATTGAACAAGTATTTTTCTACTACTACTACTACTACTATCGGTTTACAGCGTTCCGACTCCTAACCGCCATTCTTACCTCTCTCATAACAAAACCCCAGGTCCAGACGATATATATGCAGAGACAATTAAATTACTTAATGAAGAAAATCTAGACATTATTGTGAATATTGTGAAGCTCTTTAACGACATCTATGATACGGGCCAGATTCCAATAATTGGCTGCGCTCTACGTTTATCGCCCTACTCAAAACACCACGTACGAAATTCTGCAAGAACCACCTGCTAACAAGACCAATGATCCACTTTTTAAAACTTTTCTTGAGAATACTATACACAAAATTATTTAAGAAAAATGTGAAGAGGTCCGTGGGTGGAGTCACTTTGGTTACAAAAATAAACCTTTGACGAGAGATGTAATGTTCAGTATGTAAACTACTACTTCTATCGGTTTACAGCGTTCTCCGACGCCTTCCGACTCCTAACCGCCATTCTTCTCTGTTTAACCATAGACCTAGAGGGATTTCTCTTTCCTCTAGTTCTTTTTCAATTCCCTCCCTCCAGCTTCTTCTCAGCCTTCCTCTTTTTCTTCTCCTTTGTGGTGTCCATGCCAAAATCTGTTTAGGGATCCTGTTATCTGGCATTCTCTGTACATGGCCGTACCATACCAGTTGTTTTGTTTTTATGTCATCAATTATTGTATGTGTTACTCCCATCATTTCTCGTATTCTCTCGTTCGATATCCGATCTCTTCTTGATTTGCCTACTGATCTTCTCCAGAAGTCCATTTCTGTTACTAGTAACATTTTCTGCGCTCTTTGTTTCAGTGGCCAAACTTCACTGCCATATGTGATTATACTTTTAAGTATGCTATTGTATATGAGCTATTTGTTCGCTTTAGATATTGTCTGGTCCCACAGAATGCCGTTCATCATGGATATGGCTTTTTTACCCTGTATGTTTCTGTCTTTTATAGCAGCATCGAGTGTTCCATCTTGAGTTATCTTCATGCCCAGGTACTTGTATTCATCGCAGTGTTTAATTTCTACCCCATCGTCTAATGTAATAGACTGCTTTGTTCCTCCAATACACATGGCTTCAGTTTTCTTAATGTTAACTTCGAGACACCATTTGTTATATTCTTCTATTAGCTTCCGCGTCATGTAACTTAAGTCGTCATGATCTTGAGCAATCAGAATTTGGTCATCAGCGAAACATAAAGTGTATAGTGTTGTGTCGTCATTGAGAAGGATTCCCATGCCATTACATTTTCTTTTATACAACTTGAGTGCTTGTTCCAGATAAATTTTAAAAAGGGTAGGCGAAATACAACAGTTCTGCTTCAATCCTTTCGTGACCTTAAATCCCTCAGACATCCTTGATCCAGTTTTAATTTTTGCAGTCGTTCCATTATACAGACTTTGGACTGCTTTGATAAGACCATGTTTAATGTTGGTTTGATGTAGGGTTGACCATAGTTTGCTGAGGGGCACACTGTCATATGCTTTTTGTAAGTCTACGTATACCAGGTGAACTTCTTTATTGACGGCTGTTTTTTTCTCAATAACTTGCGTAATAGAGTACACGTGGTCTACTGTGGACCGCCCAGCTCTAAAGCCAGCTTGCTCCTCTGCTTCGTAATCTCTATAGTCATTTTCTATTTTGTTCTTAATAAGTTTTCCATACATCCTACTTATTGTGCTGTTTACCGCAATTCCTCTGTAATTTTCACATTGATCCTTGCTGCCCTTTTTGTGGATTGTTGACATGATAGATAATTTCCATTCTTTTGGTAATTCGGCACCATTTAAGCAATCTTGGAAGAGTTTTCTTAGCTGTTCTTGGAGTTTGTCTGTGCCGGCTTTCACTAATTCTGCAGGGATGTCACCAGGACCAGGGGATTTTCCGATTTTCAGGGATTTGGTTATTTCTTCCATCTCTGATTTACTTATTTGTAATGGTGATGAATTTATATGTATACCTATCGTGTTTTCTTCTATATTAACAAATTCTGGTCTTTGTTCTGTTAGTACTTTTTTGAAATATTCTTCCCATTTTTCCGTTGTTATGGGTGATATAACGTCTTTTTTCTTATTAGTTCTCATATTTTTAATTAACCTCCAACTCTCTGTGCTTCTTCTACCTCCTATGTAAGTGTTGATTTTTTGGCAGTTCTTTTCCCATGATTCGTTTTTTTTTTGAGTTATCTTCTTTCTTACTTTGGCTTGGGCTTCTTTGTAAATTATTTTATCGTTGTCTGTTTTTGTTGATAGGAACGTTTGGTATTTCCGACGTTTATCTGTAATTTCCTTTTCTACTTCTTCATTACACCAGTACCGTTTTATTCCTTTATGGTTTTCGTCGCATTTCCCCAGTGCTTCTTCTGCTGCCAAATGAATGGACTTTTTGATGTGTTCGTAGTGTTCTTCGGTATTTTCAAAACTAACACTTTCTAATTTTTCGTCTAAACGTTTTTTATACAATAGCTTTACACTCTCATGGTTTAAACTGTATAGATTGTACCGTACTTGTTTTATTAACTGATTTGACTCGATGTGCTCTTTTTCTTTTTCATATCTGTTTGGGAGTACCGCTTTAATTTTAGCAGATGATGATCGGTGCCACATGATCGCCCTCTGGTTGCTCGCACATCTTGTATTTTAATTGTAGTTTTCTGTCTTACAACGCTATAATCTATTATATATTTCAGATTTCTGGTCTGTTGTATCCAGATGTACTTATGTATATCACGGTGTGGATAAAATCCATTTAATATTTTTAAGTTATTTTGTGTGCATGTTGATATTAATCTGGTTCCATTATCGTTTCTGGTATTTTCACCGTGTGATCCTACCACCTTGTTGTTAAATTCCCGTCCAACCCTGCTATTTAAGTCTCCTAGAAGTATGATCTCTCTAGATGTTCCTACTTTATATAATACTACAAGTATTTTTCAATTTTTCGATTCAATCTTCATTTCGCGAATTATTCGGTCGTCCCGCGAATTATTCGGTCGTCCCAGGCGACGAGTTCCACCCTGGGAACCAGGTACCTCGGAGACCATCGCCGTCATGAAATTCGTGTTCAGTGACCTCCAAAACCCCCAAGTATAAAAGTTGAACTCATTTCCGTCAATATTTCCTGAGTCCTAAATTTTTTATTTTCCATCTCTTCGAGATGCACTTTAAAGATGCTTTTTCTCATGCACAAAAATTTTCGCCGGAGATCAATTTAGTTCACTTTCACGAATCGAATGTAAAAAGTTGCATGACGATTCATCTTACTGCACAAAATTCCTAGGTTTAAAGCTTCGTTGCCTCGTCTACTATAGTATGCTATGCAGATGATGCCATACTTCATACTTATTGCAAATAGTGAAGATGACGTTCAGAGACTTATATCAATTTAATATATAACAGCAAGAAAGTTCAACATGATAATATCACCAAATAAAACAAAAAGTATGGTAATTTCTAAAGATCCAATAAGGTGCAGGCTGGAAGTGGACAGCAAAATAATCCAGCAAGAAAGAAGTATCAGATACCTGGGAGAACTAATGAACAGTTATGGAGATACAGAAGGAGAAGTTAACCAACAAATAAACAAAGCCAACAGAATAGCAGGATGCCTACACACTATCTGGAGCAACACACATATACGGACAGAAACAAAGGCCAAGATATATAGAATTGAAACAGACTGTATGACTTGTACACACTTCTAAATAGGTCAAAGAGAACATACACCTGTTTGCCGGTTTTACCCAAGATATATAGGACAGTAGTTAGGTCAATTATGACTTACACTGCAGAAACAAGACCTGACACCAAAAGGACAAAAAGACTGATGGAAACGTGTGAAATGAAAATAGTCCGAGATATCATAGAAAAATCATTATGGGACAAACAACGTAGCACAGACCTCAGGCGAAGCTGTAATATAGAGAACATAAATGACTGGACACTGAAAAGAAAAAAAGAATGGTATAGCCGTATAAGTAGAATGAGAAAAGGAAGACTGGTAAAGATAGCACGAGACAGATCACCAAACGGCCGAAGGATTATAGGAAGGCCACGTAAGAGATGTAGTAACAATCTGGATATCTCATGAGAAGGCATCCGAAGATGGAACAGGCGCGAGCCTATTAAGGAAGCAGGAAGAAGAAGAAGAAGAAGAAGAAGAAGAAGAAGAAGACGAAAAAGAAGTTGATGATGATGAAAAGACGTTGATGATGGTAATGAGGACCATGATGATAATGAGGCCCAGAAAAAGATAGAAGTACAGAAAATAAACATAATATACAATAGATTGATTACTGGAAGCATTTTGGAGGAAGTCTTTTTTGAATATTGTAACTAACGATAGTTGAGTGACAATGCTGGTAATACTAATTGGATAGAACGTAAATCAACTAGATTAAGCTCTATTGAAATACAGCTGAATAGACTTTAAAAGAGGAGGAAGCATTATTAAAATTTCGTTAAGTAATAATAAAAATAACAAGCGTATAGCTTAATAAAAAAATATGAAAAAAATATTTTTAAGAAACGCTTTTCTTTAGCTAAATGAGTGACTAAAATTCAAAATATTATAAAAAAAATCAACTAAAAAGCAAAAAATAAAAAAAATTGAAAAAATCTAACACATTCGTCAAAGAAAAGGGTGGCGCGTCTTCACCGAATAAACGGTTTTCGCCCCACGCTTTTCTTTAACGAATGTGTTAGATTTTTTCAATTTTTTTATGTTTTGTTTTTTAGTTGATTTTTTTTTATAATATTTTGAATTTTAGTCATTCATAACTAAAGAAAAGCGTTTCTTAAAAAATTTTTTTTCATATTTTTTTATTTTTTACTTTTTAGTCTTACACTTTTCAAACATTAAAATATATCGTCATGTGTATTAAAATATGTATAAAAAATATGATGTACAAACATTAAAAGTAGTCGGAATCGGCAAAAAATTTGAAACTTTATTGCTTATTTATGAAACATAAGGTAAACAATTAACGTAAAAAGTGAATTATGTATAGTTCATATAATTAGCTACAATTTGTAAAAGTTTCAAGTTTCTTCATTGTAAAAAACAAGAGAAATTAAGCATTTTCCGTTAAAATCGTTTTTTTTTATTTAAACAATTAATAAACAAAAAATTTTATTGACGATTCGTGTATTGTTTCCGCGAATGCATATGTCTGCAAATTTTTAGTCATTTGCATTGCAAGATTTGACCCAAACGATTGAATTAAAGAAAAGCGTTTAATTAATACGCCAAAACGAATTCTAATGTTAATTGTAGTACAAAACGTCTCTACCGGTGGTTTTTCTAAAAGACGAATTTTTTTAATTCGAGTTTTGGTTGAAGTTTTGTTTCGTATCGTATTGAAATTTGACACGAATAAACGCCGATTTTTATATAAACAAATGTATGAGCGTTCAAAATTTGAAACATTGTTTATTTATGAAGCACAACGTACACAATTAACGCAAAAATTGAAATTATGTATAGTTCATATCATCAGCTACAATCCGTAAAAGTTTCAAGTTTCGACATTGTAAAAAACAAGAGAATTTAAGCATTTTCCAGTAAAATCGTTTTTTTTTTATTAAAACAATTAATAAACAAAAAAATTTTTTATTGACGATTCGTGTATTGTTTCCGCGAATGCATATGTCTGCAAATTTTTAGTCATTTGCATTGCAAGATTTGACCCAAACGATTGAATTAAAGAAAAGCGTTTAATTAATACGCCAAAACGAATTCTAATATTAATTGTAGCACAAAACGTCTCTACCGGTGGTTTTTCTAAAAGACGAATTTTTTTAATTCGAGTTTTGGTTGAAGTTTTGTTTCGTATCGTATTGAAATTTAACACGAATAAACGCCGATTTTTATATAAATAAATGTATGAGCGTTCAAAATTTGAAAAATTGTTTATTTATGAAGCACAACGTACACAATTAACGCAAAAATTGAAATTATGTATAGTTCATATCATTAGCTACAATCCGTAAAAGTTTCAAGTTTCGACATTGTAAAAAACAAGAGAATTTAAGCATTTTCCAGTAAAATCGTTTTTTTTTATTTAAACAATTAATAAACAAAAAATTTTTTTTATTGACGATTCGTGTATTGTTTCCGCGAATGCATATGTCTGCAAATTTTTAGTCATTTGCATTGCAAGATTTGACCTAAACGATTGAATTAAAGAAAAGCGTTTAATTAATACGCCAAAACGAATTCTAATATTAATTGTAGCACAAAACGTCTCTACCGGTGGTTTTTCTAAAAGACGAATTTTTTTAATTCGAGTTTTGGTTGAAGTTTGGTTTCGTATCGTATTGAAATTTGACACGAATAAACGCCGATTTTTATATAAACAAATGTATGAGCGTTCAAAATTTGAAACTTTATTGTTTATTTATAAAGAACAACGTACACAATTAACGCAAAAAGTGAAATTATGTATAGTTCATATCATTAGCTACAATCCATAAAAGTTTGAAGTTTCTACATTGTAAAAAACAAAAGAATTTAAGCATTCTCCAGTAAAATCGTTTTATTTTATTTAAACAATTCATAAACATAAAAAAAATGTAATGAATATTCGTGTATTGTTCCCTCGGATGAATATGTCTGCAAATTTTCATTCATTTGCATTGAAGAAAAGTCAGTCAAATTAACGTCTAAAGATTTGATGCAAACTATTGAAGTAAAGAAAAGCGTTTAAAAATACTACATACTGTATAATAAAGCCGTGAAAAGTTTTATTAGAAAAGTTCGTGAGAGCTAAGTGGCTTTAGCAACTATATCAACGGCCAGCGTATCTTTATATATAAAAAAACAAAGATTTGATCGCGAAAGTATTGTTCCCTTAACACGACGCCTTTTCTCTGGAGAGCTACCATTTGTATTTGGGTTAATCCGTCCATTCCTTCACACGATATACTGCTTTGCATAATACATTATGTTGAGAAAATATATCGTTGTAAAATAAATCTTCTGAAAGAATAAAAATCACAATCTCGATTTCTATTCCTCAAGTTTTTTTCTGTTACTGTCTTATAAATATTATAATAGAAAAAAGTTAGAAGTGAATTTAAATTTTTTACAAGAAAATTTTCATACACATACGTTTATGATTTTCTTTAAGTGTATAAAAGACCGTAACCTTCCAAACATATGTTTGATTAATATGTTTTTGTTTATTAATATATTTTACAGAATAAGTCATATTAATATCAGATAAACTAAGATAATAATAATGGTAACTTTTATTTTTATTATTAGTCCAAGTAATGAAGCTTAAAATAGGACAAAACCTCGCAATTTTTACAGAATGGATCGATTTGCTTGAAAATTTGAGAATAACTAATGGATAGTCCAAGGATCAAAATCTATATGATGCCGAAAGGCGCCTTTACCATTGGGGTGATTGCTACCTCATCTCGGGGGTAAAAATTTTTTATTATATTTTTATCGAAAAAGTTGGTAAAAACATTCATTCTAGGCAAAAAACGTTCCATCACGTTTTTTGATAAAATTAATAGGTTTCTATTTATTAGCTATCGAAAGTGATAGTTTTATATCGAAAAAAATCAATGTTTTTAATCAGTTTTCTGCTAATAACTCAAAAATCTTTCGTTTTATCAAAACAACTTTTCTTAACAAAAATGTCCTTTTTGAAAAAATAAACAAAACCATTTGTTTTTATTTTCTTTAAGACCAATAGTAGTCGAACTATACTTTACTATGTTGGCTCTTCTTCGTCAAATGCTAAATATTGTAGTTTCAAAGTCAAAGGACGGGAAAACTATGCATCTTTCGAGGATAACTTGTTGAAACTAATTTAAAGTATTGAAAAATATGTATCTCCAGAAATAAAAAAATTCTCTAGCTAAAAAAATTAAGTGACTTATAATGAAAAGAATGTCAGTCCCTATTTTTTTCAGCAAAAAGGTGATCGTAAACAACCCTTTAATCACCACCCTAATTAAAATTTGTCATTGACCTGCTTTGGTTGTCTTGATTTATGTATTGGTTATAGGTTCTAGAAGTTTGATCGGCTTAGAATGATTAGTTTTTAAAAAAATTGAGTTAAAAGCGAATAACTAGTTATATTTCAATATGAAATTGTAGCTTATTTAATTCCCAAGAACTTGGTTTGCAAAAATGTATTTATGGCAAAAATTGAGTGAGCTATTAACGATTAAAACTTGTAATATCATGCAAAAACCACCTTTACCAACCCTTTCAATGCCACCTCTTTTTGTGACTGAGGACTTTAAAAAGATTTGATATTAATAGCCTTATAGATCTTGTAAAAACCTACAAAATTCTTTTTTAACGAACTTTCTAAGATAAAAAATGAAAAAGTTACGGTTAAAAAATCAATATCTTTTTTTGAAAAACAAGGAGAAATCCAATTTGAAGCATAATAATGTAAGTTAGCGGTGTTTTTAGTCATTGGCCTTATTTATTATTATTTATTTATATATTATTAATAGATTCTAGAAGTTTGACTGGCTTCGAATTATTAGTTTTAAAAAAACTGAAGTTTAAAGCGAATAACGAATGTTTGCAATTTGGTAAAAAATGCCATTTTCTTCAGAATAGAAAGATTAGCATCAGAGATACGAAAAAATGTTTAAATATGAAATTGTAGGTAATTTAATTCCCAAGAACTTGGTTTGATAAAATTTGTTCTACGGCAAACATTGAGTGAATCTTAAATTAGTATACTATCGAAAAACATTGATGTTTTAGATATAAAACTAACACTTTCGATAGCGAATAAATCAAAAGCTATTAATTTTATCAAAAAAATGTATAGAACATTTTTTGCTTAGAATGAATGTTTTTATTAACTTTTGTGGTCAAAATATAATAAAAAATTTCCACCCCCGAGATAGGGTGGCAACCACCCCCATGGTAAAAGCGCCTGTCGGCATCATATAGATTTTGATCCATGGACTATCCACTACTTATTCTCAAATTTTCAAGCAAATTGATCCATTCTGTAAAAATTGCGAGGTGAAAAGCATTGGTTACTTGACTATATTGGCATTTTAAAAGTTTTTTGTGCAGTACCTACCTTAATTTGCTTTTCCATTTTAGGGAATTTTGAATAAAAAGTCAGATTAATAACGCCAGAATAACGTAACGCCAGAACAATCTACTCAAAAAGTAGGCTTAATTGGAGCCTAATTTTTTACCATAACAAATGCTTAATGCCCAATGGGCAGATTGCTGTACTCAAAGGAGTTAATAAAAAAAAATTTGAGATGGACGGTCGCAGCCATAAGTTACCACAGTTGTTAAGAGAATTTTTCAATTCAGCAAGCTTTAGTAAAGTTTAGAAAATAAAGAGTTTACAATAGAAGGCCTCTCCCGATCGTCTCAAATGCACTAACCGTGCAAATATTTATTACTTCTGCAGTTACAGCTATGCAATTGCACAGCAAAAGTTACAGCTATGCAATTGCAAAATCGTAACTACATACAGAGTCCATAATAGTTGTAAGTTTCGTTAGAAACTGTTTCATCTTCTTCAAGTTTCACCCATATCAGACATTGGAAATCTGGCAATTATACTAGGGTCATTAGTAAAATAGTATTCCTTACGCCACTGAGAAAGAATGCGACGCACTGGGAGAAATCTGGCAACACTGCCTTACACATCAACTCTCCCTCTCTCTCACCCACCATCTTCGCCTCACTGCATTGTTCAGTGTCGGCCTAGCAGCCTTTGAAGATGGAGGTCCTGGTCGCTGTTACCGCCAATGTGAAATCCCTGCTGTGATACGTTTTTTAAATGCAAAATAGATGTCACCTATTGACATTTAAGCTAGTTAAGTCAGTTAATGGACGTTTATGGGTAAAAGTGCATATCGGTTCAATATGTTCGCCAATAGAACATGTTGAATAAATATACACCTTTACCCATAAACTTCAATTAACTGACGATTTGACGATGAATTTCAATAGGTGAAATCGATTTTGTATTAAAAAAAAACTTATCACAGCATGAATTTCATATTGGCGGCAACAAACACCGGGACCTCCATCTTCGCATGCTGCTAGTCCAACACTGAGCAATGCGGTTCCCAATCACGCTTATCTGTCATAGCAGACCTTATCTTCATCGCGCTGACCTTACAAGAATTAGCGGCCGCGACCAGACAAGAGCATGACTATGTTTTCGTTTAGTCGCCTTTTACGACAAGCAGGAAAAAAATTGTGAGGATATTCTTCTTCACTGACTCATGCTCCACACGGGGTTCTGATGCAGATTAATCGCAAACAGTTAGCAATTAGTCTTTACCAAAAATTCTACACGTACCATCACTACGTCGCCTTTGATAATATCGACCACAATCTTAAGAAAACATAGTTTCAGAATACCACCTTTAAATCCGGGAACTAATGTATCATTACACGTTACCATCCAGGACCATGTTGATCATAGATCTGGAATCTGGGAACCCCTTAAGTAGGTATATGGGAGCATAGAATTGGCTGAATAATGTATAAACAAATAATCGCCATATCTTCCCGGCACATATGAATAAAGTAACACACTAGACAAAAATTCGAGTCCACAATAAAAATATAAAGTAGGCGATCAGAAAGGCGAGATATTAGTCGCAGGTCTGTCTCTATATGAAATATCCCCAAACCCGAATCAGGATAATAGGGCTTTTCATCGATTGTCATTTGTTTCGAGCTTCTGTCATGTGTCATATAATATTATTATATCTACGTCATACGTCTTCGGTTTGTATCATTGGTTATATCAATAACGTATGACGTAGATATATTAATATTATGTGACACATGACAGAAGCTCGAAACAAATGACTGTGAATGAAAAGCCCTATACAGCCAAACTTTCCACATAGTAAAGCAACTTCTTCAGAACTTACTCTTATCGTAGCTTGCTTAAATTATCAAGAATAATTATAAGAAAACTATTTTTTGTGCCAAACCCCTAAACCTTACGGCTTGTTTATATGCAGGCGGTTTGCCAATGTTGACGCCGCGATTTACCTGTTTTCCCCCTGTTTTACTTGATCTCACCCTAATACCGCCTTTGAGGTCACCAAGATAAACAGTGGGAAAACAGGTAAACCGCGACGTTGACGCTGGCAAACCGCCCTATATGAACAAGGCATAATATATTATTTATATAGAAATGTAACCATTAGCTGCCGGACGCATATTTACAGATGCTTGCGTGTGTAGACACCAGGGTGTTGAAATCAGTTAGGGTTTGGAGAAACGGTACATTTACAGATGCTAGCGCGTGATGACACCACGGTGTTGAAACCAGTTAGGGTTTGGAGAAACAGTACGTTTACAGACGCTAGCGTGTGTTGACACTAGGGTGTTGAAATCAGTTAAGGTTTGTAAAAACAGTACATTTACAAATACTAACAGATTTGGACACCAGAGTGTTGAATCCAGCTAGCTTTTTTAGTGGTTATTCATGCATAGATACTAACGGCTATTGACTTTGATTTTATATACCTACTGTTGTGGAAAAATATTTAAGTGATTTAGGTATTAGTAAATAATTAAACGTTGTTGGGATATAAAGAATAATATATTAACACAAAAGAACAACATAAAAAATAATGTTGCTCTGAAGCTATTTGCTTGTGGAATTTTTATAATTAAGTATTTAGATGGGAAATAAGCCACAATTAAATTTAAAAAAATAATTTTATTAACGTTTCGATGCCCAAATCGGGTGTCGTTGTCAAAATAAAAAATACTACTACAGTGTGTTTGGTAAAGAATGGGCCATAGCTTAACCTCAGGTTCCTGAGGTTAAAATAGGCCGATTTAAGCTAACTTACCTTAGTACAAAGTTTATAATAACCGAGATACAGGGTGTTAAAGTTAAACTTTTTTTTTATTTATTATTGAATATTTCCTGACAGGCATGAGATATCAACACGAAATTTGGTTTGTGGGGGTTTTTCGGGACGAGAAAACTAAATTCCCTACCAAAAGTTATGTGTTCCCAGAGGGCGCCACGTACGCTTTTCAGCACTCATTTAATACGTTCAATTTTTTTTATCCGTCACTCCGTATAATTTTGACATTAAAATTTGTATTCCCCTATTAGTTTTACTTAAAAAAGGTATACCTCTTTCATCTCCCTAAACTCAACCGTTTACGAGATAAACGCATTTTAAATCTGCGGTGCAACATAATTTTTAGCATAATATCATTGTAGTTACAGCAGAAAAATAACTTAAAACCATAAAATTATCCAAAAATGTATCGCAAATTTCTTCAAATGGAATTTGCGATGCAATGCCATAAATTTGAGAACTGGCACAATTATTATGGTTTTAAGTTATTTTTCGGGTGTAACTACAATTAAGTTACGCTAAAAATGATGGTGTATCGCAGATTTAAAATGCGTTTATCTCGAAAACGGTTGAGTTTAGAGAGATGAAAGAAGTATAGCTTTTTTAAGTAAAACTAATAGGAGAATAAAAATTTTAATGTCAAAATTATACAGAGTGAGGGATAAAAAAAATTTAACGTAATAAATAAGTGCTGAAAGGCGTATGTGGCGCCCTCTGGGCAATACATAGTTTTTGGTAGGGAATTTAGTTTTCTCGACCCAAATAAACCCCACATACCAAATTTAATGTTGTTATCTCATATCTGTCAGGAAATATTCAATAATAAATAAAAAAAAGTTTAATTTTGACACCCTGTATCTCGGTTATTATAAACTTTGTACTAAGGTAAGTTAGCTTAAATCGGCCTATTTTAACCTCAGGAACCTGAGGTTAAGCTATGGCCCATTCTTTACCAAACACCCTATATATTAAACAAGAATGTTGTTGCTTATAGTATTTTTACTACAAAAGCGATATTACGTAGGTCAAAATTTTTGACGTAAGAGAACTGTCAAAACATTAGAATGTGACTTTTCATTATTGCCATGTTTATAATAAACATGGCAATAATTAAAAGTCACATTCTAATGTTTTGACAGTTCTCTTACGTCAAAAATTTTGACCTACGTAATATCGCTTTTGTAGTAAAAATACTATAGTAAAAAATTCTACTAATAATTTTTTTAATCTGACTCATTTATATTGGGAATTCATACATATATTACATTTTAAAGTATTTTTTACTAAACAACAACATTTTTGTTTAATTTAGTTGTACGTATTTTGTATTTTGACAACGACACCCGATTTGGGCGTCGAAACGTTAATAAAATTATTTTTTTAAATTTAATTGTGGCTTATTTCCCATCTAAATAGTTAATTATAAAAATGCCACAAGCACATAGCTTCAGAACAACATTATTTTTTATGTTGTTTTTTGTGTTAATATATTATTGTTTGTATCCCAACAACGTTTAATTATTTATTAATATCTAAATCACTTAAATATTTTTCCACAACAGTAGGTATATAAAATCAAAGTCAATAGCCGTTAGCATATATGCATGAATAACCACTAAAAAAGCTAGCTGGTTTCAACACTCTGGTGTCCAAATCTGTTAGTATTTGTAAATGTACTGTTTTTACAAACCCTAACTGATTTCAACACCCTAGTGTCAACACACGCTAGCGTCTGTAAACGTACTGTTTCTCCAAACCCTAACTGGTTTCAACACCGTGGTGTCATCACGCGCTAGCATCTGTAAATGTACCGTTTCTCCAAACCCTAACTGATTTCAACACCCTGGTGTCTACACACGCAAGCATCTGTAAATATGCCTCCCGGACTACCAACCATTGTTCGTTGAACTATGGAATCGCAAGCTCAGCAATTGCAACACAACGGACAATGTACTCATTTTCAATATTATTTTAATTCATTCGATTATCATTCTCTGATCAATCCGTTTCATTTTTGTACTTAAGATTTTTTTATTGTATAATTTTTGAAGTAGAAAACTTAGTTGTAATATTTTCAAAATAAATTCTTTTTTAAAAGTCACATCGAGAGTGCGTAAATTTATCTGGCGCTGCGAACAGGATACATCTCGTACAAGAAACATAAGCAGTTTCCTTGGTCAACGAAGTTGTTAGACGAGAAATCCGAACCGGAAAAAAAAGATTATGTGCAGGATATCCCAACAGATCATCCTACTGTAAGTACATTTTCCTTTTCATTCCTATTTTTGATTTATGAGCACTTTCATTAATATTTCTGAAAACTCTGTTAATAATTTAAATACTTTGCTTGAAAATCTCACATTGAATACTGAAATTAATTCTAACACCCGTATTAACGCCGATACCGATTCTATTCAAAAAATTCCTACTATTATTATCACAGAAGTTGAAATGCCGTTCTTAAATGCCGATATTACTAGCCTATGTGCTACGTTGCCGGAATTCTCCACCGGAGACAATTTATCTACCTTTTTAAAATCGGTTGATAACTTAATTACATTCCTGGTAGGCCAACAGCTTACAGCTTCGCAAGAATTTATCTTAAACTCTAATATTATTGCTCGTATCAAAGGCGAACCACGGGATTTTCTTAATTATTCAAACAAAACTGCTTGGGCTGAAGTCAGACCGGCTCTTTTAGCTAAGTACGGAGACAGACGCTCCGAAGATATTTTAGTTACTCAACTTTCAACAACAGTTCAAAAAAATCACGAATCTTATGATCAATATCACCAGAGAATTACAAAAAATTTAAACGATTTATTACAACATACAACTCTAAATGATAATGTTGAAACTGCTAATTTTAAGACTCCCTATTTTAAAAATATAGCTTTAAAAACATTTTGCACAGGTATTAATGAACCATATGCCGAATATTTGTCGCATTTTACAATAACTTCGCTTGAACAAGCGCTCCAAAAATGTATAGTTTATGACAATCACAAATCTCAACAGAAATATATGAATTATTTAAAGACGCAACAAAATAATAAACCATTTTCACCAAAACAGAAACCTGCTAATACAAATCAGACATTTTTTAATAATAACCCAAATCCTACAAGAAATGTTTTTCAACCAAACTCTAACTCTTATCCAAGACAACCAAACTTCAACTCTTTTCAGAGACAACCAAATTTCAACTCTAATCCGAGACAAAATTTTTCTCAAACCAATTCTAACTTAGCATCAAGAAACAACGCCCATCAGAGCACAAATTTTGCTACTAGGCCAAACACCAATGCAACTCCTAATTCCAATTTTAATTCTTTTAGAAATAATCCACAAAATAATAATAATTTCAATAGACAAATCCGAAATCCCCAACCTGAAAAATATCATGCTACCCCAATGACCGAGGTACAAACTCTCGCCACAAGAAATGAACCCATGGATTTGGATGCGTCCACTATTAGACGTACGCATAATTTTAATATTAATGCAAACTCAGACGAAAATTTCGAATACGCCCCTGAATATTTCGAAGTTACTGACGATGACTATCCCCAAGAATTAGTTGAAGAAACTTCTCAGGATTTTCTCGAGGATCCAACAGACGAAGATCCCCCACCAATATCGATCTAAGTAATGTCCAAACTAATCCCCGACTACCGTTCTTCTTCTTACCTGATTCAAATATTAAAGTGTTAATCGACACTGGTGGCTCCCACACAGTCGTCTCGCCAAAAGTTTTAAAATATTTTGACCCTTCACATATTTACGAAAAACCGTTTACACTGACATCCATGAAAACAACCCAAAACTACTTACTAAACATAAAAATACCTTTACTACAAGTCTATAATATTTACGAACCCATAAACGCTCGAATCGCTGACTGGAGCGAAGATTTTGACATTCTTTTAGGAAACTCTGAACTTGAACGTTTTAAAGCCGTAATTAATTATAAAACTAAAATACTAAACCTAACTACTCACAATGTCGAAATTAATTTTTATACTTTATACAATAAAATACCCGTTGACATACAACAAGGACAAGTCTTTATTCATGCCACAAAAATTGCAAATTTACAAATACCTGACTCAATCCACAATGTAAATGACGGATTTTTAGAAAACATTACACTACAAAACCCTATGGAATTAGACACACTACACGTCGAATTTCTAGGCAATTATGAAATCTCACCTCCCCCGACCGAATTTCACGAACCAGCAATAAGAACAGAACACCTAAACGAAGAAGAAAGAAGTAAAATCATAAAACTTTGTAAAAAATACAAAGATATTTTTTACGATGATTCAAAGAATTTAACTTTCACATCTGCTGTGAAACACGAAATAAAAACCAAGGACGAATCACCCATTTACGTAAGAGGCTACAGACATCCAAAATCTATGCAAGAAGAGATCACTCGACGAGTAAACAAACTTTTGGACAACCAGATAATCCGCAACTCAATCTCGCCATTCTCAGCACCAGTATGGATTGTTCCCAAGAAACCTGATGCCTCAGGAAAACGGAAATTCCGTATGGTGATCGATTATAGAAAACTTAATGAAAATACCATCGGAGATAAGTACCCCCTACCAAAAATTGATGAAATTCTTGACAATCTCGGAAAAGCTACATACTCCACTACGCTAGATCTCGCTCAAGGCTTCCACCAAATCGAGGTTCACCCAAACTCTATTCACAAAACAGCATTTTCAGTACCCCATGGCCACTTCGAATTTTTACGAATGCCTTTTGGACTAAAGAATAGTCCTGCCACTTTCGAACGATTAATGGACAATATCCTAAGACCTTTCCTACACAAATTTTGCTTTGTTTATATGGACGACGTCATAGTCTTCTCCAAATCTCTACAAGATCACTTGGTCCACATCTCCACAATTTTTAATACATTTCGAGAAAACAATCTCAAGGTCCAACTAGATAAATCTGAATTTCTGACTAAAGAAGTTGCCTTCCTAGGTCACATAGTTACTCCCGAAGGTAAAAAACCGAACCCCAGTAAAATCGAAGCTATCCAAAAATACCCCCTACCTAAGACTGTCAAAGAAATAAAATCCTTTTTAGGCCTTATTGGCTTCTACAGACGTTTTTGTAAAAACTTTGCAAAGGTCACCTCTCCATTCACAAGATGCACACGAAAAAATGCAGTCATTGATCCCACTAATCCTGATTTCTTAGAATGTTTTCAAAAATGTAAACAGTTACTAACCAACGCCCCGATTCTCCAATACCCTGACTTCTCTAAACCATTCGTATTAACTGCAGATGCATCTAACATCGCTATTGGATCTGTTTTCTCCCAGAATAATCAGCCAATCGCCTACTACTCTCGCACATTAAATACTGCAGAGCAGAACTACTCCACAATCGAAAAAGAATTGCTTGCCATGGTAGATTCTTGTAAACACTTCCGCCCATATCTTTATGGCCAAAATTTTATCATTGAAACAGATCACAACCCACTCGTTTGGATTAATAAAATCAAAGACCCTTGCTCAAGATTATCTCGCCAAAGGATTAAACTTGAGGAATTTCAATTTGAAGTTCGATATAAAAAAGGAAAAGAAAATCAAGTAGCCGACGCTCTCAGCCGAGTCCAAATAAACGCCTTAAGCACTAGTTCAAACTCTGCTGAACCACCGGATATTAATGACCAATTTGACGTCGATGAATTCTTAAACGACTTTGACAAAAACCAAAACTCAACGGACGAAAACACGCAACACACTTCTGCCGAAAATCCTATTACAGGAATAGAAATATCAGAAGAACCAATCAACTTGTCATCCAACCAAATTATATTTGAACCTCACTCTGACGAATACAAAATGACTTACAAGAAAATTTTTAACAAACACCGCCATACAGTAACTATCACTGATGATTGGAAAAACAAATTACCAGAAACCTTCCAACATTTACTTAGGCCCAACCAAAAATTTGCGATAAAAATACCGCACGAATTCCGACCTTTCATATGCAATTATTTCAAAGAAAAAATGAATTCCACAGTCAAAACAATATTTTGCAACAAACTATTACAAGACATCGAAGACGAAACACAACAGATAGAATGTATCAAAAAATACCACACTGATAACCATAATGGAATAGTCGAAACTTACAAGCATCTGAGACATAAATTTTACTGGCCCTCTATGCAAACTACAATTTCAAACTTTATCAACTCGTGTGAAATATGCTTACAAAACAAGTACGAAAGACACCCTTACAAACCGCCACAATTAGGACCACTTTTGGGACAAAAACCGTTCCACATATTACACATAGACGTATTTCATTGTAACAAAAATCTTTATCTGACCATTGTCGATTCATTCTCCAAGTACGCTCAATGTTATAAATTACCTGACAAAACGTCGATCTCTATTTTGAGTAAATTAAGACACTACTTCTCTCATCATAATTTTCCCCAAAAAATAGTTTGCGACCCAGGCACAGAATTCAATTCTGCAGTCCTTAAAGAATTTTTAAACCTTCATAAAATAGAAATACATTTCACTACTGCCAACAACTCATCCTCAAATTCACCCGTAGAACGCTTCCACTCCACACTTATAGAAAAACTTCGCACCTTGCGCGCCCAAAACCCTAACAATTCACTAGACACTAGATGACATTTTCACACATGCCGTTTTAATCTACAACCAATCTATTCACAGTGCTACCAACTATTCTCCTTTTTCAATCCTTTACGGTCCATACGCCGAAGAAATACATTTCGATTTCGACCTTCCAGTGTACGAAACGTACAACCAAAACCACAAAGACGAATTACAACCATTCATCCAGGAACTTTATAATAAACAAAAAGAAAAAAGACAACACGCTTTAGACAAACATAACGAAAACGCCGAAGAGATACCCGAAGTCGATCTTTCACAGCCTCTGTATGTATCTAAGAAAAAACATAAACCCAAATTACAAGCCCCTTACTCCATAATGCATCCCGACAAACAAGAAAGGACTAAAATAAACGGAAAAACAGATAAACAAAATAAAACTAGCACCCACCTTAAATTTGTAAAAAGAACTAGGAAACATGTAGACAAAAATATTTCAAACAAAATCTCCTTTCAGGATAACCCTGTCCCTGGGACATCCACTCAAAATACTGGAAATTCCCAATAATGGATACTTCGCCGAAGATATTGGCAAATCTCACGAAATTTCTCACTACCACAGACACTTTCTTCACATTGACTTAGAAAAACTAGAAGAAATCCTAAACATTAGCCCAATGGACTATTTTAAAGACAAACTAAAAAAGGGACCACTTTCTACACTATACACTCATTACAAACATCTACAACAACAAGCACAAGATGACCTACACAAAATTACACGTAAAAGAACACAAAAAAGAGGACTTTTTAACTTTCTAGGTACAGCCATAAAATACATTACAGGAAACACAGATGACTCAGATCTAGACATTCTAAAAACTCATATTACCGCTATAGAAATGAAACAAAACGAGATAATAAAAACGCTTAATAATCAGATCTCGTATGGGCAAGCCAGCGATACGAGATTCGAAAAACTCTTAATGAATTTAAATAAAAATAATGCCTTACTTACATCCACTATTAACAAGCTGTCAGCTGACCTCTACGGATATGTCGCACTACAGAACGAAATATTAAACCTTCAAAACATTTATGAATTTTTGATGAAATTAATCAGGACCATCTCCTTATCTCATCTAGATATTTCCAATATTGAATTGTTTACATTAAAGGAACTTGAAACTCTCAAATCAGATCTCTTAAAAATTTATCCCAGAAATTCTTTATTAGTAAATGACGAACACCCATATGAATTAGTTGAACTCTCCAAAACATTAGTTTGTGTCACACAGCGAACCATGCTCATAATAATCAAAATTCCTATCCTCTACGAACAATCCCACAACACACTCAAAATTTATCCTATTCCAAATGCAGACCATATTATGATTCTTCCACCAGCACATTATCATTCCAATAATAAATGGTTCGAGATATGCACGAGACAAGCTGAAAACATCATATGTACAAAACCAGTAAGGTCCCAATGTACGATACCAAATGTCAAGAATTGCACCAAAAGTATAGCCAAAGAAAATTTCTTCCAAGAAACCAACAATGCGATACTATTGGGAATAGTAGAACCAATAAATATTAGAGAACAAACCATTAAATCTAGCAGCATCCTTACCACAAATGAATCCATTACCATAGATGGCATCAAATTCAACAAAAAGTCAAATCAAGAAATCCACGTTCCCGATATCATACCCATGGAACTTATTGCAAACCACGAAATAATAATCGAAAAATTGAGAATCCCAGAAACGCATGGACACATTCAACCTATCGAGATGACCGCTAATTTACCGCAGCTTTCCACTGGAGTCAGCATCACTGCACTAATAATCATCTTATTTGTGTCATTGATTCTAACAATATTCCTACTGAAGAAAAGAAAACGTATTTCCAAAATCCTTTTCGGACCTAAGCTAGATACAGCCCAAATCCAAATTTTAGAAGAACTAGTAGCAGAAGTATCAAGAACTTCGAGGACGAAGCAAAATCCTCCGAAGGGAGAAGAAATGTAACCATTAGCTCCCGGACTACCAACCATTGTTCGTTGAACTATGGAATCGCAAGCTCGGCAATTGCAACACAATGGACAATGTACTCATTTTCAATATTATTTTAATTCATTCGATTATCATTCTCTGATCAATCCGTTTCATTTTTGTACTTAAGATTTTTTATTGTATAATTTTTGAAGTAGAAAACTTGGTTGTAATATTTTCAAAATAAATTCTTTTTTAAAAGTCACATCGAGAGTGCGTAAATTTATCTATATATCTGCGTATAAATATCACTTCGGTATATCTAATTACGATTTCACTCAGCATTGATTGTAGTCAAACGCAAGGTTGCTTACGATCAATGAATATAACTATGTAGTCCATATTGTTACATGCATTATTAATGAGCTGGCTGCTACCTTTATCAATGGACGCATCTTCAAATAATATTGTTGCAGATCAATTGCACAAAATTTTCCTAAAATAATTATATGAAATAATAATTCTTAACAACTATTACAAAGTTTTTTGTATATGCCAAATAAAATAATAATAGAAAGATGAAGTTTTTCAATCCTAATAGTAACATTAATAATATTGAAAATATTAAAGATATTACTAAAAGATTTTTAACTTGAAAAACTTACTGGTACACTTCCCTGGTGACACCTCCAAGGCTTCTACAATTTGCAAGCCAAATGGATGCTGCAGTGAAGACAAAGGGAAGGAATTCTACACTATGCAATTCACATCCCCCGTCTGCAGCTTGGTAAAGTTCCAACGGAAAATGCACCTAGTTACTCTACGGAGTAATACGACTATAAAATAAAAATGTATACCATTTTTATTCAGTTGCAATGCGAAGGCAAAACAATATGGAGAACAAGCCTGCGCTCTCTCCGATGAGATTCCAATAAGAATCGAAAATCGCGATTCAGAGAGCTGGATTGCACTCCGTATTCTAATTGAAAAGTAAGATTGTTTTGCCTTCGCATTGCAACTGAATAGAAATGGGACACATTTTTATAAAATAATAATACTTATGCCTATTTTAAAGATCTGACCACCTTTTATAAAGTTTCCTATTTTTTATTGTTTCTGCACTGCACGTCAGAGAAAACAAGCCTCCCACAAAATTTATAAAATTGTATATGTTTTTATATATCTCTACATTTTCTTTTAATTTGTTTTATGTTAATTAATTTAAATTAAATATTGCGTTTATTAAGAAGCTAGATAGAGAATGCAATCTGAATAAACAAATTGGCAAAATGTATTAAATCATGAAATTCTCAGAACTCATTATTTACGAAGCAAGTAAGCTTCTTGCTTACGAAGCAAGTATTGTTCTAAAGAGTTTCTGAGATATCTTAGTGTTACACTGGCTTCCTTACAGTGAAGTGTATTTTTTAATAAGCAAGCCAAAAGGATGTGATAAGACAATAATTCAATGTTAGTGTCCAATTGTGCAGAGAACTTACCAACGATTTCCCGAGACTGAATCTCGTTAACGGCAACATGGCACGGGTGGAAAAATAAAGAACCATATTCAGCAAGCCATATTCATATTCAGCAAAGCCATATTCAGCAAGCCGATGGACCAGTAATCAGCATTTCCATTGTTCGACAAAGGTTAAGACGGTTTAATAACTTTCAATCCAGCACCGGAACTATTACTTACTGCTGCTCACAAAAAAAAAACGCAGACTTGCATTTGCCCGTTAACACGTCAATTGGACAATAGATGATTGGGAAAAAGTATTGGTTACGGATGAGTGTAGAGTATCAATTGATGGTAAAGATGGTCTCGAAATAAGGTCCACAGAAGGGCTTGACAACGTTATTGCTTGCTCTCTGTTACACCGGGTTGTTTTTGATGGTGTTTCAGTAATATTTTGGACAGAGATTTCTTTTAAGGCACATACGGATCTCGGATTAATTGAGAGGGGCGCATTAACATCACAGCGATACATAACAGAAATACTACAACATCATGATACCATATGCTGGGTTTATTAGTAATGGTTTTCTGCTAATGCAAGATTTTTTATTTAGCGTATGGCTTAAGTATATCACAGAATATATTTAGATTTATGCATTATACAATGCATCACAAACAGATGTCCAATTTTTTTATATATTCGATTGACCCTTCGGTTGCCATTACAAAGTCTATAGGGTCGCCTGTGTATGCTCTGCGTGGGCAGTCCTGAACAATGTGACTGATCGTCTGTCTTGCAGCGCCGCAGTCACAAGAAGGCGAGAGGAGTTTACCCCATCTGTGGAGGGAGTCGGCGCATCTTCCACAGTTTGTTCGAATTCGATTAAGGGCTGCCCAAATCTTACGGGGACGTTCAAATTCGCCAGGTTTCCCTATGATGTCCGGTAGACTATGGTAATGCGGATCTGTCCTACTTTCCCAATCTTCTCTCCATCGGGTATTTAAGTCAAAGTTGGATTGCTGCAGCGCTTGAGCAGATTGTAGAGGGGGTAACCTGGATCGGAGACGGTTTCCAAGAATATCGGGGATATCGTTGTGGACTAGAAGCTGGCGACTGTCAATTATTTTGTTATATTCTTTAACCAATGCATGTTCGCGGCGTAGGTTGGGTGGTGCTATATTACTAAGGGTAGGTAGCCACATTGTAGGGGTGGGCTTAATTGTGCCTGTTATCATACGCATACTACGGTTTAGTTGGGTGTCGACCAGGTGGGTATGCCTGCTATTTAGCCACACTGGAGCACAGTATTCTGCCACCGGATATATCAGGCCAAGAGCAGAGGATCTTAATGTTGATGCTGTGGACCCCCATGTAGTGCCGCAGAGTTTCTGTATTATATTGTTGCGTGTTTTCAATTTTGCTGCTGTTTTCGTCAGGTGTTCTCTGAATGTGAGCGTTCTGTCTAGAGTAACCCCAAGGTATTTCGGGTATTTATTGTGTTTTAACAGCTTGTTATTAAAATACACTCGCAATTCTCTGTTTGCCAACTTGTTGTTTAGATGAAAAGCTGATACTTCAGTTTTTGTAGTACTTGGCTGTAGTCTCCATTTCTTAAGGTATTCGCTGAGGATGGATAAGTCATTCGTGAGAGTGATTTCTGTAGTTTCTAAAAATTGGTGGCTTGTTGCAAGGGTCCAGTCGTCAGCATATCCAAACTTCCGAGATTCGGTTTCAGGCATGTCAGCAATATAGAGGCTGAAAAGTAAAGGGGCAAGGACAGAACCCTGTGGAAGACCATTGTTAAGTTTCATCTGTCTACTCGTCTCCTTTCCCATTATAACCTGGAAGGCTCTGTTGGTCAGCATGTTGTCAATGAGGTTAATTATCTTTCTGCAGGGGATAATGCGGGCCAGTTTATATATTAATCCCTGTCTCCAAACAGTATCATATGCTGCTGTTAGATCTATAAATACTGTTGCTGTCTTTTGTTTCTTTTGAAAACTAGCTTCTATAAAAGTTGTTAATGACAGCACTTGGTCCGAGATAATGCAAGATAATGCGAGACGACACATGCAAGATAGTTATAATGTAAGATAGTGCAGACCTAATCCTATTGAGCATGGAACTTTCTCAAAAGACGTCGTATACCTGCTCCAATAACAAGTGAATAGCTTCGAATGGCTCTCATTGAGGTATGAATCACTTTCCCCAAAAAGAACATTCAAAACTTGATTAGTTCTATGCCAAATTAAATGATGAGTGTCGTCAAGAACCGTGCTGGTAACACATACTATTAAAACAAGTGACACCTGTCGACAGTGTCGTTTCTTGATTCTATAATTCAATTATTGCTATAACTGTAATTGTAATCGTACATCCAAATTTTTAATATGTATATTTATTATTTTCTCAAATTTTTCCTTGTTCTCCATTTGCTATTAATTATTGAAAATTTCTTAAATTTTGTAGGTGGCTCGTTTTCTCTGACGATCAGTTTATATCTTTCCAAAACTTTTTAAAAATCTCCTTAAGATTAATTTGTTTTTTATAATGCTTTACTCTAAAACCAATACACAACAGTAGTAATGTTGTCGTCGTACACTCACCTGCTAAAGGAGCATCATAAACGAAAAGCAATAATAAACAGAGATGAGTTTAAAAGAATTTCAATTTCGTCGAAGCAAGTCTTGAGCACCTTTGTTTTTCTCTGTGTGTCTAGATACCAATCATTTAATTACCTACAATTATAAAGGAGAGATCGACTCTTCTCATGAAACCGATCCTTCTCAGTGTTCGGTTTGCTTCAGAACACGGAACATGAAATTAGATTCGTCACGGAACAAAAAGGAAATCGATCATGACTTGTCAAAGCGAGTCACGGCTCACCGTGATTTAATAAAAGGCAGAGAATCAAAGGGGTATCGTGTTGCGACTTCTTTCTATCAGATATGTGTCTCTGCTCCATTTCTTTTTGTGATGCTTGCATTGATAGTTATATAGACGGGTAAAGAAGATTAGTTTTTCTTTGATTTTTTTCTTAAAGTAAAGTTTCTATAGATCTCATAAGATCAAAATTAAGAAGTTAAAATGTATGTTCTTAGTTTAGTAGCTATAAACAATTATTACTGAAATTCAAACAATTATTACTAAATCAAACTGAAATGTACAGGGGCGTTACAGAGGCCCCCGCAGCATGAAGCATGCGGGGGACCCCAATATGTCAGGGGCCCCATCTTGTCGTCTAAGTAAAAATATATTATTTTGCGCATACATACGCAACGTTTTCTAAGCAATGCAGTATTGAAAATAAAGTTGCCCATTAGATAGATACAATGTATCGTATGTATTGTATGTATTAATAAAATTGTAGATATATTCGCTGATAGTACTGCACGAAGAAAGTTGTTCATCTCATACAATTATACAATGTAATAATGTAGTCGTTTATTAATTTTCTTTCTATTTTATTCTATACCAATAAAGATTAAAAATGTAAGTTGTCATAAACAGTGCATGAATATACTGTTAGCCCAGTGAATGATCGTTTTGGAGTGTAACTATCAGCGTCACGACGTATTTGCTTGGCAATTTGGAATTCGATTTTACTTATCCTCCACTTCAATATTGGAGTTTTGCCGTTGGTTGCTTTAACTTGGGGGGTGAGAGTCACCCCTTCTCGGGGGTGAAAAATATACGTTTAAAATAAGTTGGGAAATGGATAAATTGGCTAATTATAAGCAACTTTTATTTTATATACAGCTTCTTTATCTAAGTTAATACTTTTCAAGCGAATCGCGAGTGAAAATGTTTATTCTTCAACAAAAAGAAAACACGCTTTCAGGCGGTTTTTTGCAAATAACTCAAAAAATAAGTATTTTATCGAATTAAATATTATCGAAAAATTACAGAAAAAATATTTTTAGCAAAAATGTAGCCTATAAAAAACAAAAAAAAAATGGTGTACATTCATGAAGTCTACCGACACAGTAAAAGGAAAGTTGTAGCTCATGAAAAATTGTTCTTATTCGTTAAATTTCAAATCGAATATATCAATATATGAAATAACCAAAAAATGAAGCACTTTTCAGGGAAAACTCATTGAAACTTTTTTAATGTTTAAAAAAGAGCTTTGTTTTTATTTTTTATGGCATTTTATAGCAATCTTCTAGCTTCAAAACCAAGCGAGCTACGCTCAAAATAAAGTTGGCTCATTTTCTCGCTAAAAAAGTGTAACTATCGGTTCGAAGTTTTTAAATATGGAGAGATTTTCACAATTTTTTTCACAAAAAAGGCTTTAACTGTATTTTGTGCATAACACGCTTAGTTTTGATGATAGAAATTTTTATAAAAAGTAAAAATACTTAAAACTTTTTGTATACACTTTAAAAAAGTTTTAATGAGTTTTCCCTGAAAATTGCTTCATTTTTTGGTTATTTTATGTTGAAATATTCGATTTGGAATTTGACGAATAAAAACAATTTTTCATGAGCTACAAATTTGCATTTACTTGGTCGATAGACTTCATTTTTGGATAATCTACATTTTTGCTACTTACTTACGAATACTTACTTTTGAGTTATTTGCGAAAAACCGCCTGAAACCGTATTTTTTTTTTGTTGAACAATGTTGAACATTTTCACTCGTAAATAACTCGAAAAGTATTGAGTGGACCACTTCGGTGGTGACATTGAAAATTACACGGTATCGTCGTATTTCACGTTCATTTACTGGGGTATAACACATATAAGTTTTTGTTACACAGGTCGCATTTAGTAGTTTTTTAAAGGGGCCCCGTTTGTAATTCTGCGGGGGGGCCTAGACATATTTTGTTACGCCACTGGAAATGTATATTTTTAAAATCTCTTTTGTATTGTTCAGAAGATTTGCAGGTCTTCATTTAGGTTTGCTTGTTGTTCATTGATTCGGTAGTTAGGACCACACAAGCGACAATTTACAGTGCTATAAGAGCAGTAAAATGAAGCGCGGAAAATGGGTCCCACGGTGAGTGTAGTGGATGGAGAGACTGAGCTGTAAAATATATCGCAGCAACATAGCAACATAGGATAGGACCCATTTTTCGCGCTTCATGTTACTGCTCTTACAGCGCTGTAAATTGTCGCGTGTCTGGCCGTAGCCTTAATCGTTAGCTACGTATTGAATGGTTCTGTGTTTGACGACTAGTTAAGTATAACACGATGAATATCTGCTAAATGGTAATAAAACATCGATACATCAAACAAAAGAGTTTAAATCTCACTTTTATACTGATTTTGTTTCCTGTTGAGTATGGTACAAGAAATTACTAGAGAAATAAATACCTCGAAAGACGGGAAAGCAATTGGACCTGATCAAATTCCTGTTGAGTTACTCAGATTGTTAGATGAAGAGGGAATTACGATACTGGTAAGTTTTTTTAACCAAATCTATAAAAAAGGAAATTTCCCTGTCCAATGGCTTGTATCTACCTTTATCCTTTGCAAAAAAACAACGCAACAAATGCAAAGAGCACCGACTGATAAGTCTGATAAGCCATTCTTTAAAATTATTCCTCAAATTTCTTCACTACAGAATCGTCACAAAATGTTGCAACCCAAGTGCTAGCTCAAAACTGCTACGATCAAACGAAAGATGTAATGATGTGCTTTATAGATTATGAAAAAGCCTTCGATCGTGTACATCATAAATTCGTACATATACTAAAACAACTCAACATAGATCAAAAAGACATTCGTTGCCTTACTGGAATCAAACACCTGTCGTCAAGGTGGATAATGAAACAACGCAAGCTCAGGGCACCTAATTAGGAACGAAAGATACCAGTTTCTGCAAACCTGAATTGAAGGAAAGATCGAAGGAAGAAGGGGAGTGGGTAGGAAGAAAATGTCACGGCTCCGTAATGTCAAACAATGGACAGGACTAAGAAACCTAGGAGACCTAATACATACTGCAAGGGATAGAGAAAAATGGTAAAACGTGATCGCGAACATCCATTAGTGGATTGCATATGAAGAAGAAGAATGGTAAATCTTGATGATAAAAAGTAGAAAAGCCTTGATTTCTTTGATCTCCTTAAAACGTACTCTTTAATCGGTAGAACATTGAAATATCTTAAAAAAGCAACCAAATCACAATCAGGTAAATAAGGTAAATGCGAAAATAGAACAGGGTCGGCGCACAGATATTGTTGGAGAATTTGATAAATAAGCACCGTTGCAAAGGCAGTAGCAAGAACAACTACAAGAAAGTGAGTAGCTAACAAATCTTTGGAATGTTAAAGGCTTTCACCAGGACAAAGACAGATGTAACAGTTAGTTCATTACAGAACATTCGCCAAAATTTACGGCAGACCTAACAAGCCGTAGTAAGTCTACTAGAAGGGCACTGTAAGCTGAATAAGCAGTTGAAGCTGATAGAATTGTTAAATGATGATCTGTGCAAATTTACAATCTACGCTAATTTCAACACAGAGTATTTAGCAAATAGTAGCAAACAGTCTTGAATCCTGGCATGCTTTGGGCACCATCCATCGATGGTTCTCCAATACACCTAATCAGTTAGGTCCTCTGGCCATGTCCTTTTCAGTCTTCTTCCCACAAGTGGCGGCTGGTAGAGTTGTTGAATAGTTTGGCTTTCATAGACAAAATTTCTTTCTTGGGCTTTGTTTGCGTGTAGTTTAATAACATCTTCGATGAATGGTATCCCAATGTCATTATGGATAGTTATATTGGAAACGTACCATAGTGCATTCGCTATCATGCGCTATGCTTTGCAGCGTCTTTGATTGAAAAGTTTGCAGTATTTTAGTGTTGCTCGGTTTGCTGCAGCCCCATAACTCTATACCATAACTCCATATCGGCTTTAGTATAATTTTGTATATTAATACTTTGTTTTCTAATGATAACTGGGATCTTTTACCTAGCAGCCAATACATTTGTCTGACTTTTAAGTTTAGTTGTGTTTTAGCTGACTTCCATGTCAGCTTTCGGTCCAAATGGAGTCCCAGGTACTTGAAATCTGTTTTTAAGGGGATAGGAATCTTATTAATATGAACCTGTGGGCAGTCAATCCTTCTTGTTGTGAACGTAATTTGTGAAGGCTTTTCACCATTTACTTTAATCTTCCATTTTGTTAACCAAGTTTGAACTGAATTTAAATAGTTTTGCAATTTGTTAGAAGCTCTATCTGGGTTTTCGTCTGATGTAAGGATTCCTGTATCGTCGGCAAATTTGGCCATAGTAATGTCATCATCAGCAGGTATGTCAACAGTGTAATGGATATAAAGAAATGGACCGAGGACGCTACCTTGAGGTACTCCGGAATGTATAGGATTATATTTTGGAAAGTGAGGTATTTACTTTGATTTGGAAAAATCGCTCGCTCAGATATGATTTTAATATCAGGTATATTTCATTAGGCATATTCTTTTTCACTTTATACAACAGGCCTTTATGCCACACCTTATCAAATGCTTTTTCCACATCAAGGAATACTGCTGCACACATTTTATTTCCCTCTAAAGTTTCTTTTATATAATTTACAATCCGATGGCACTGCTGTATTAAATTGACGGTCAGGTATTATATTTATGTTTATTCTTTCAAAAATTCGGACTAAGAGAAGTCTTTCGAAAATTTTTGACATTATTGGTAGAAGGCTTATAGGACGATAGGAGAAGGCTTCTGTTCCGGTTTCGCAGTCATAATTATTTGTGCGTATTTCCATTGAATAGGAAAGTGACACAGTCTTATCATGCTGTTATATATTATAATAGTTAGCAGGACTATCGCTTTCCTAGGCAAATGCTTTAGTACATCACCATTAATTAAGTCATAACCTGGAGCCTTATGAGGGTTTATTTTATTTATCGCCTTCCAGATCTCTGTTGGTGTACATGGTTTCAGTGGTAACGATAATTGACAAGATCTGAAAGAGAGGACCACAATAAGATCTGAAAAGGTCGCAGTGGAATAAGTCAAAAGGCTCTTTAAACCTATCTATTTATCTAGATTCGAAATCATTTGATTATAATCTGTCAAGGTTTATTACAATTTTGTATATTTTTTCGTATACTTGTACCATTCGTTAATGTTATCGACTTTCACTCAGAACGCCAAATATACACAAGAGAAAGAGAGAGGGGGAGAGAAAAAAAATGGAATGGAAAATTTATAGTCCTATTAAAGACAGTCTACAACTATTTTCAATCAAATATTAAAACATCTAATAACTTATCCCTTGTTTCCAACTGATTTATTTCATTCGCATTGTAAGAATTTCGCATATTACCGAAGATGCCGAGAGAATTTTGTCCTTTGTTAAAATAACGTTTCTTTGTATCGAAACTTGTCCTCTGATATCATCAAGCATTCAAGTCGATTCACCCAGCGACTTCTGGAACTTGACAAAAGTTACCGGAATCAGTTGAAAGACAACAAAGGAGAAATATTAGCGAGTTGTTTGATTAATGTCGACTTGTCGGTTATAAAATCTGCGATGTTGAACTCAGCGAGGTATCAGAATAGGTAAATAAATAGGGAAGGCTTAAGGATGAGATAAGAATATTTTTAATTTAAAGAAGGAAAATTTGCCGAAATGTTAATAACGTTTTATTTATTCTAGATGCTTGATATTCTTCTCATAAAGAATTCTAAACGAATTTGGTATATTTTAAAATATTTGTGTTGTTCATTCTAATTTTTTATATTATAACTTCTTAACTTCTTTGATCATAACTTCTTTATGCCTTTATGTACGTTTCATAGTATTCCAGTTCAGTATTCCAGTAGAACGGTGGAATGCCACTGGAATAATTTGAACATGTACTGGAATGTAGCATTCCAGTGATCAAGCCAGTTTACTGGAATGACGGTCTATTTTTGATTACAGCTCACCCATTCCAGCTCCACTAGAATATTGTAAACGAACATTACATATAAAGATGCCAACATACTGTTTTGTATCGTTAGTAGTAAGCATTGCAGGTTTATTAGCAGTAATTTGTGTAAAATACAAATTAGATTCTGTGGTGATTTTTTCAAAAAGATTCTCATCAAAGATATATGTAAAGAAGTTACAAGGTGTTGAGAGGTCAAGAAGATTTTAGGGAAGTTCAGCTTTTTTCCTAAAAACTGAAACGTATTCATTATACAGGGTAACCAGAACTCTACCGACAAACGAAGACAGCAGATTCCTCAGGTAATTTTAAGACAATTTAACCAAGTTCACCTAGTCCGAAAATGTTTCCTAAGGGAGCTAGAGCTCTTTGAAAATGGCGTCTTGTAATTAGTTTTTCTTAAATACCTCCAGAACGCATCTAGTTAGAAAACAAAAATTGGTACACATATTTGTCACCGTGTCCTTTTCAATTCTGATGGACAAACTCAACGGTTTCTTATGGATTTTTGGCTGCTGATTACGAATTTCGAGGGTGGATTTCGATCCGAGTGGTCAAAAAATTGTTATAAACAATTTAATTGTTTATAAATTATTTATAAGCCTCTGGCTCATAAACTAAAAAAGATAAAAAATAATGTTTTAAATAAAATTTGTTCGTTAATAAATAACGAAGAAAAAACCGTTTACTAAACTTAAATCCAACTATTAGAACTCAATATATTGTAAAATTAGTGCACAATGCAAATTGCAAATTGCAAAATAAGTATTTTTCGAAGCTTTATCGATCGTAACTAGGCTTCTACGAATGCAAATGAGCCTTATAAGATCTCATTTTAAAGCTTGATTAGTAGGCTTCCAAACAGAGTTTGTTAAATTACTTGATCTTCACTTGTTTTAAAGTTATACACATTTGAAGTAATAATTTTAAAAGACAAAAAAGTTATGTGATAAAATAACCGTTGACCTACCCAAAACCGACGCATATGACTGATACTAGAAACTGGAATATACTTAAACGTACAAGTTTTCGTTTTTCCAAATAGTTTTTTTTATTTTTTTTTTTTAATTAAAAAACGAAAAATTTTGAAATCGATTTTTCTAGAAAACGGTGTGTCCTATCGACTTAAAACAAATGTACCTTTTTGTACAAAAATACCTCACAATTTAACAATCCTTAAAAGTCAAAAATGCTTAAAAGTTAAACACAAAAAAGTTATACGATAAAGTAACCATTGCCCTACCCAAAACGGACGCCTATCTATGACCGGTACTAGAAATTTGCAATGTATGGACTCCATTGCAATTGCATTCCATGATGGTACAGTTTTTGTTTTTCTAAATAGAAGCGATCCGGATGTATTTAAGAAAAACTAATTCCAAGACGCCATTTTCAAATAGCTCTAGCTCCTTTATAGGAAGCGCTTTCGGACTAAGTGAATTGGGTTAAATTGTCTTAAGATTATCTGAAAAATCTCCTGTATTCGTTTGTCGGTAGAGTTTCTGGACATCCTGTATAATATTAATGTCTAGTTTAGAGCGTCCTGTGTCGTCTGGTTATCATTTCTCTCTGATATTGCCTTTTGTCGGTCGTCACCGTTTTTTTTTAATATCTGCCAATCCAATAGAACCTTCAGTATGCGATCGATTCAGCGATGCTGTCATTCTGTGTACATATCCCTACCAAATAAGCTATTTTTTCTGCATTTCTTCTATGATGGTGGTTGTTCTATAGATGCTTGATTTCCATTCTTTTGGTATACCTATATTTTGTCCTATTATTTTTTGGATTAGTTTTAATAGTTGTTTGGTTAGATCTGGTCGTCCGCACTCTAAAAGTTTATTCGGTATTCTGTCCTCTCCTGGGATTTTCTATTTTTTCATTTTCTTAATGCTTCCTTTACCTCTTCCTTCTCAATGTTTATTTCTTCTTTTGTCGTTACTTCTGGTGTTAGTGGTTCATTAATTCATCATCTTAAGCAAATAGGGATCGAAAGTACCCTGCCAATGTTTCTTTCTGAATGTGTTTTGGTTTTATTAGTTCGTTCATCTCTTTTATTTTTTTCTGATGATCATTCTCCATATTTCTTTTTGTGTTCCGTAGAAGGTGTGTTCCATCTATTTTGAGAAGCTCTTCCAGTATTCCGTTTTTATTTGTGTGACTTTCTGATACGTTTATAGTGGATGTATGCCTGTCGTGTTTGTTGTGTTCTGTATTGTAAAAAGGCCTTTTTACTTTCTTTACCTTTTCTTCACCACCCCTCTTATGAGGTTTCTTTTTTAATATGTTCGTTTCTTTCCTTTCTCCTAGTGATACTGCTGCTGAATTAATTATGTTATTATTTAGTTTTTCCTGGCTTTAGTCGATGTTTTTTAATACATCATTCTCAGCAATCTTCTCTGATATTCTTTTTCTGTATAAGTATTTTGTGGATTCCGTGTTTGGTCCTTCGATTTTGATTTTTGTTTGTGTTAATGCCGTTCTCTTGGATGTGAAGTATTTCATGATGCTTCTTATTTTGCATAATACTAGGCTATGGCCGCTACCTACATCTGCTGCGTTGAGGCAACTTACGTCGATTGTTTATGATGGATGTACATCTCTGTTGGTTACAACATAATCGATCACAGATCTTTATCCACAGGTGTTATTGAAATTACATTTGTGTTGGTTTTTGTGGTTAAAAATGTGTTGTTTATTCTAAGTTCATTATTCGTGCAGACATTTTTGGTTGTCTATTCGAGCGTTATAATCATTTAGTAATATCTTCTTCCCTCTTGATCTACTACCTATTGTAATTCTCCATAAAATATTTCTTTTGTTCTTTGAGGCTTGATGTTTTCTGTTATGTTTTGTTGTTTAGGTCTTCCTTCTTGATTCTTATCTTTGCTGTATAATTGCTGTTACAATCCTTTCTGATACGTATTGCCACTATTTTTGATGTAATTTTGGTATCTTTGATGTTTTAGTTAGGCTGCATATTCTTTGCCTCTGTTTTCTTTTGGTACTCCACTGTAGATTAGTATATATTCACCTAATTTCGATGTTCCTTTTTCTTTCCTTGTTGTTTCCTGTAGATCACATATTATATGTGTATTGGTCTGAATAGGGAACTTGCATAAAATTTTAAATTCGAAAAAAATGGTATAAATCACAACAGAACATAATTTAGAACCTGTGTCAAAAATAAAAAAGTTTTGTTTGTCTTTCGTTTGGCCCCTAAAGACGACTAAAAATTCAACTTATACCAGCCACCCCAAAACGCGTCGTGACGTCACAGAGTTGTATGTTTACATTCTACACCAATTGTATATATAATTTTAAATTAGACCTTATAAACGTCAGTAGAAAATACAGTTATGTGACGTTACAAATGTTTTTGATCGTTGGAACTATTCATAGAAAATTTGTACTTTTACAAAATGGTTTTATTTACAATAGTAAACTTGCTTTCCTTTCCTTCAAAAACTGTATCAAACTGCAATCACAACAAACTCGTATATTTTATTACAATGACATACGATAAATGTCATTAGAATATAAATATTTTTCCTGTATTCCCCGACGACGATCTGGCTAAATACCCAAGTAAGTCGAGGCCAATAAACTAAAGAAGAAGAAGAAAAATATTCGTAAATATAAACATAACTGAACCACATAGTTAAACTCTGTGAGGTCACGGGTCGTTTAAACTATTTTAAGATAAAGAAGACTTTAAATTTGTACTTCTAAGTTATTATGAGTTTTTGAAGCGTGAAATTTTGTAAATCTCATTTTTATACAAAACTGAACATTATTATGTAATAAAAAAAATGTGCAAGTTCCGTATTATGCAAAAATATTTTTTGGAAAATTTGTAAGTACGTCAATGGTGTATGAAAATCCCTCTTAATAGAAATATTAGTCACGATGTCGAAGAGTTGTAAATAAGGAGGTGAAATTCGTCGTCAAGTTAACTTGCTCGGAAACATTATCTGTGCGCATTCGAATGGATTCTTAAGACTTGAAACTAACTTCAGCTGCTTTGGTTAGGGTTTCCTGTGTCGTGTCGAGCATTTTAACATAAAGGCGTTGGATATTCACTAAACCATATTAGTTTGCTTAATATCAAATTCTCTTTGATCAATAGTATTTATAGAAAAAAGTTTTGTATGTAATGTGATAGATGCCTACTGTTTGTTTACGTGTTATTTTATGTTGCTGTAAATCTTATTCAATGTAAGAAAAAAGTAAAAGAATACAAGCATTTTAAGTGACAAGAAAGTATATATGTTATAGTCAAAGCCCGAATTTCAGGCACTCCTAGGTTTGACTAGGCAATCCTCAGGTCTGACTGACGGTCTTAGTCAAAGCCCGAAATAAATTACAGTTTCGGCCTTTGACTAGTCAAACCTAGGAGAGACTACGTCGGTCAGGCAAAGGTCGAAACTTAATTTTATGAAATCGGGGTTTGACTAGTCAAACCCCGATCAACTATTAAAATTTGTTAGATTATGTTTAATAGAACGTATTTTTTTAATTGTAATGTTTATTATTTTTATATTGTCGTAATTATAATTAGTCTCAGCATCCGTTATGGGTTGCAAATTGTAGAAGCATCGGAGGTGTAACCAGAGAAGGTTCCCATTGTTTTCAGTCTAGTGGGATGTAGAGTAAGATTATGTTGTTTTACATGCCATTAGATTGAAAACTTAATCTTTTGCTAGCAGTTGCCGCTAGGGCATCTATGCCATTTCGTTCGTTGCAATACATGACTGCACGCCGGGGTTTGTTTAGGTTGTAACAGAGCTCAGCATATGTGCCTCCTGATGGGAGACTAATAAGTTTCGAAACCGGTAGAGGTGCTTGCTGCACTCTCTGATTGGACTAGAATACTATGCGGGTGTATTTTCGTTTTGCAACGAAATTGAAAATGGTTATTCATTTTTGATTTATATGTTTACTCTGATTGGAGTACGAAGGGAACCATTCTCATTGGAACTTTACCGCGCTGAGCAGATCAGACGTGAATTATAAATTGTAAAATTCCCTCATCTTCCTTAGTCTCAGCATCCGTTATGACTTGCAAATTGTAGAAGCCTCGGAGGTGTAACCAGAGAAGGTTCCCATTGTTTTCAGTCTAGTGGGATGTAGAGTAACATTATGTTGTTTTACATGCCATTAGATTGAAAACTTAGTCTTTTTTTTTAAATTAGTGTTTATTCTCGCATGTTGAGGCATTATGGCATTTAGAGTTGCACAATACGTTACACCTTTAACACTTACATGGTTTTGAAGAGCACTGCTTATTGCAGTGGTATTTTATAAATCCTTGTCCTCCAAATTTAGAATCTTTTGTACTAATTTCTTTTAGAGACAGCTTAACGTCTGGAACATCTTCGAAATTAGTAAAATTCTCTTTGCATCCTCTTATTTGATTTCTTGAAAAAGTTTGTTTATTGTTCCGTATTTCTTACCAACTCTATATTAACCGTCAATTATTGTTTTATCTTGTATGATACCCAAAATATTTCGAGCATCTCATTGGCACGCGTTCGAGCATGCATTGTGCACAGACAGAAAAGATTAAAATAAATAAAGGAAATGCGATTGAAGGTCTTCATGCCCAGGCTAATGCTATGAAACAATTAAGTGAAAAAAATGTTCTCCAATTTCGATCGGAAAAACTGTAACAATACCTATCCCCAGCTTTGATAGAGCCAAAGAGGGTGCTCGAAATATTTTGAGTAGCATACAAGATAAAACAATTAACGGTTTATATAGAGTTGGTACGAAATACGGAACATAAACACACTTTTTTGAAGAAATCAAATATAAGGGAACGCAAAGAGAAATTTCCTAATTTCGAAGATATTCCAGACGTTACGCTGTCTCTGTCTCTAAGAGAACTTAGTACAAAAGATTCTAAATTTTGATGACAAGGATTTATAAAATGCTGCTGCAATAAGAAATACTCTTTCAAATTACGTAAGTGTAAAAGGTCTAACGTATTGTGCAACTCTAAATGCCATAATGCCTCAACATGTGAGAATAAACACTATTATTTTTTATTTTAATTACGACAATATAAAAATATTAAACATTAAAATTAAAAAATTACGTTTTATTAAACCTAATCTAACAAATTACGACATTTTAATAGCTGATCGGGGTTTGGCTAGTCAAACCCCGATTTCATCAAATTAAATTTCGACCTTTGCCTGACCAACATAGTCTCTCCTAGGTTTGACTAGTCAAAGGCCGAAACTGTAATTTATTTCGGGCTTTGACTAAGACCGTCAGTCAGACCTGAGGAGGATTGCCTAGTCAAACCTAGGAATGCCTGAAATTCGGGCTTTGACTATAACATATATATGGAATGTTCAGGACTTTTTGAAAATTCTATTCTCGGGTAATTGAATTATTCCTTGTATAATAATGATTCAGTCAATTTGTACTCTACGAGCTCCCTAGTGGGAAAGTTTTGGGGTAGTTCTGATTTCTTTCATTATATATGGATTTTGGGCTGCTGAATCTGACTATGAGGTTTGCGGACAAAATTTCTTGCCGAAACATTGAAAAAATCGCGAGAAAATCGAAAAATTTCAGCTTTGCTAATATCTCGAAAACTATTAACTTTTAGTAAATGGTCTGTTAGCAGAAACTAAAGTACTTAAAATTATCTGCAAATATCACTATTCACTTTTTTTTAGACGAACCGTTTGGTCTAAAGTGCAAGTTGAAAAATGCTAATTTTTAACGGTCTCGGCAAAATCCACTTTTCACATTCCAAAACTTTAGTTTTCATTAGAATGCTGGCATTTGATAAATTTCTCATAGTTTTCTGTACAAATAATAAATTTTAGTTCATCATATGAATACGGTATGTCTCTTCTCACAGCTTCCATGAATCCATTCCATCCTAAAATACCGAGAATGTCTCTGCTTTTCCCTTAGAGCCAGAGAAGATCAGGCACAGATGGAGTCACAGTTTCAGTTGCTGTGAACATTCCCTTCGGATCTTGATTTCTGATAAACCTTGAGGTTTTGTCCTTTCAAAATGTATTAGTTGAACAGCTCTCTGACTTCCATAAACCTCAAGTGCGGGTTTAGTTTTTAGCCGAGGAATGGATTGGTTAGGAGCTATTGCATGTTTTGGTGCAATACAAGAAATGCCACCCATGACGTAAAAAGTGTGGTATCCGTCGATTGTCTGTACGTTAAACCTTTCTGTCCCAACGCTGCATATTTATGTTTTTGAAAAAGTGGGTCTGTATTCCCAGCCGCCGTATATATACGTTCAAGGTGTTATGGTCTCAATTTACCAAAGCCGACAATATGCTTTGCTATTTTAGACTCATTGGTGTCCCAATGCCGTAGAAATGTGTCCGAAAATGTTAGATTATTGTTCCCAAAGCCTCAAAATGTTGGCACCTAAGACAGGTCATGCGGCCCATTGCCGTATATATTTGTTCACATATTTTAGATATATGCTATATTGTAGAACTGGTGGCAACGCTTATAGGTAGCTGCTAGAAGGTGAAGCGTTTGTAGCCACAAAAAAAAACCAGAAAAAAAAGAAGCGGATCGAGATACATGTGTGCAAGATGCGGAGTCGGCCTTTGCGTAGTGTCATGTTTTGAGGAGTGCCACACAAAAGAAAACTTTTAATGTTAATTTACATTATATTATTTTTTTAAGTTAGTTACATTTTTTCAAGTTGGTTTTGCTCTCTGATGAGTACTTTTGAAAAGAAAACGTTTTAGTTGGTTAAAAAAAACTCATTAAGAAACATGTTTTGGTCATTTATTTGTTTATTTATATGCGACGTATATATAAGGCAATGGGACTCTAAGCATGAAAAACCTTTGAAAGGGTTACAATCAGCGTTTTCGTACACATGTTGTTTAAAGTACGGCTGGTCAATTTTCTGCGCATCGCCTGCGATTGCTGACACTTCCAGATAAGCAACGCGCTTGCTCAAGTCTTGTAGTGGCAGTAAGGCCCAGGTAGTTGGTCTCACCATTCCTTGCAGGGTTGGCCGTTTTCTCTACAAAAAGTACGGCTCAAGAAAATAGGTTGATGTAGTTTCCTCTTTGTGGCTTTGTTCATCCTATACAGAGGCTGTTCGCCTGGAAGTGTCAGCATTGACCTGCCGTGCTTTACACAGCAGGTGTACGATAACGCTGATTTTAACGTACATACAATCGACGCATACTACACTTTTCACGTCATATGTGACATTTCTTGTATTGCACCAAAACATGCAGTAGCTCCTAAACAATCCATTCCTCGGATAAAATAGAAACCCGCGCTTGAGGTTTATGGAAGTCAGGGAGCTGTTCAACTAATTCATTTTAAAAGGACAAAACTTCAAGGTTTATCAGAAATGAAGACAACAGATCCGAAGGAAATGTTCACACCAACTGAAACTGTGACTCCATCTGTGCCTGATCTTCTGTGGCTCTAAGGGCCTCTGAGCTGGACGGCCTCCTAGGACGGCCTCTTAGGACGGCCTCTTAGGACGTAACGGACTCATTGAAGCTGTCACAAGAGACATACCATACCTATGAACTAACATTTATTATTTGTACAGAAAACTAGGAGAAATTTACCAAATGACAGCATTCTAATAAAAAGTAAAGTTTTGGAATGTAAAAAGTGGGTTTTGCCGAGACCGCTAAAAATAGTCAATTTTCAACTTACACTTTAGACAGAACGGTTCGTCTGATGAAAAAAGTAAATATAGTGATATTTGTAGATAATTTTAAGTACTTTAATTTCTGTTAACAGACCATTTACTAAAAGTTAATAGTTTTCGAGATTTGTGCAAAAAAGCGGAAAAAAGCTGAAATTTTTGGCTTTTTTCGCAATTTCTTCAATGTTCCGGCAAGAAATTTTGTCCGCAAACCTTATATTTTGATTCAGCAGCCCAAAATCCATATATAATGAAAGAAATCAGAACTACCTCTAAACTTTCCTAGTCAAAACACAATTTAATTGAATCAATAATTTCGTTGCAAAACGAAACCAAGAGACGTCTTATAGTTCAGTGCGTGTTTAAGCGAATCTTTACCCGTGCGTCATCATTTAAAGCATACGAAATAAGTCGAGGATAAGTCGGAAATTTAAATTTACTAAACGCAACAGCAAGTGACAGTAAATGACTTGCTGTTGCGTTTAGTAAATTTCAATTTCCGATTTATCATCGACTTATTTCGTAACCTTTAAATTATGACGCACGGGTAAAGATTCCCGGACTCAACTGTACGTAAAGTTCTTTTTCATATCCTTGAATCTACCATGATTTATTTATAATGTCGTTTCATTTGATGTCAACTATTTTCTTTACATTTTTTACTTGCCTATTTGTTCTTTTTATACCTAATAAAGGCCGTGTCTAGCAAGTGGTTGCGTAGGCTAGCGGTATGTGTATCTAGTTACGGACGTGTCAGTACTTGGTTCGAATCTCCCGTAAGGAAAACTTTTTTGTTTAATATTAATGGTTATTGACATATTTAGACTATTATAAGGACTTAAGTACACACACTCTTTTTTCATTAGAAGGATGTAATTAAGTAAGTGTTAAGTAAGTGTTAATGTTTTTTATGATTGGCGATAAAATTTTGTATGCACCACGTCAGTAAATACTCTTTATCGAACTCGTCTGTTATTCGCCTTGCTCGCTACGCTCGCTCGGCTCATAATATCAGACTCTTTCGATAAAGAGTCACTTTACTGACTTGGTACATATTTAACTATTATTTGTTTGACCTGTCCATATAAATAATCAGCTTAACATACTTTCTATATCAGGTAATCGATAAAAATATTATCTCGCTTTCCAATAAACGGATAACTCTTAAATCAAATTAAATGAAAGTAACACGTTTGTGTTACTAGTTAATCTTATTAAATGAAAATCTCCCCCGGTAATAATATAGCGATTAAATTTTCTCACAGCTGATTATATGGCCTAAATTCCCTGAGGGTATAATGCACTTTTAATTCCGAATTCTTTGCGTGCACGCGAACTATTTGAAAACTCCCGATTCACTTACTTGCATGCTTAACTCTCCAGTGACGTCGAACTACGGTACTTCTTTGTAAGATATATTTTACTTTTTATTTTAATAGAAAATGCAGTAAGCAGTACGTCTGCAAAGTCACAAGTTGAAACCGCAAAAATCCGGATATAGATAACAAAGGTATAAAAACTAAAAAGGAGTAGTTCCCTGGGTTGGCTGTATACCTTATAGTTAAACAAACTGGAACATGAAGTAAAAACCACTTCTATGTAAAAGGTATATTTACTAAAACTTTTTAGAATCCCAATGGATTCAATAAAATGAGTTCATCAGAACGTTTTCAAACCTATCGGTCCATCATCAGTGAATTTGAATACTTGCAAAATAGCCCCAGAACCAAACAATGGTTGTGATTATAAATAAATCTACATTATGTTAAAATAAATTTAGAATGGCTAAACGCCGATGTTCAGGGATTAAACCTCTGGGAACAAGTATTCAAATTCACTGATGATGGACCGATAGGTTTGAAAACGTTCTGATGAACTCATTTTATTGAATCCATTGGGATTCTAAAAAGTTTTAGTAAATATACCTTTTACGTAGAAGTGGTTTTTACTTCATGTTCCAGTTTGTTTAAAGGTATAAAACTTATTCAAGAATTCCTATTAAAACGTATAGAGAAAATGTAGAAATGAAATATAAGGTGCCCTGCTAAATCTGATCTGATATAGTCATTTGAAAATTTGGTCATTTTTTGCAAAGTTGGTTACATTTTGACAGACAAGATGACAAGAAGTGATTGGAAACTTGTGGAGTAAACAAACATTAATAAAAATAAAACGTCCTCCAATACCACCATAATACAAGGTATAACAAAAAGGTAGGTCATAAATTAAATCACATATGCTGGGACCAAAAATAGCCTCTTTTCAATGGCGGTATTACCTTTTTGAAAAATTTATATATACAGGGTGAAAGAATTGAAAAAGAAACATATTTTTACATAAAAACAGTAAAAACACAAATTCTGGTAAACCGATTCTTCCGGTTCAAGACCTCGATATTATTCGTCAAAAAAAACCTATATACCAAATTTGTTTGAAATCTGACATCTCGTTCAAAATTTATCGTGCTATTAGTCACATATGTAAAGTCGCCATTTTGAATGCCCGCCATTTTTGTAAAAGGAGCAAAAACTGAGATGGCCTCGTATCTAAATTTGAACCTTTATATGTGTAATATATTATGTGGTCCAAATTATATGCTTCTACCATTAAATGCACAATAATTCTAATAATATTTGCACGAATCTGCCGCATACAGGTACATGTGAAGATACGTTTTGCATTTATTAAATGGTAATTAACGTAACTAAAAAGTTCAAAATATTTCCTAAAAAATATTTTTACGCTCTTTTTAATGGACGTATTAGCTTTTTGAAAAATTAATACATACAGGGTGAAAGAATTGAAAAAAAAACAACATATTTTTACATAAAAACCAGGAGAAACACGACTTCTGGTAAACCTATTCTTCCGGTTCAAGACCTCGATCTTATACATTAAAAAAGAACCTATATACCAAATTTGGTTGAAATCTGAAGTCTCGTTCAAAAGTTATCGTACTATTAGTCACATATGTATAGTCGCCATTTTGAATCCCCGCCATTTTTGTAAAAGGCAAAATCTGAGATGGCCTCCCATCTAGATTTGGACCTTTATATGTGTAGTATATGTGGTCCAAATTATATGCTTCTATCATTAAATTCACAATTGTTTCACATATCGGCTGCACTACTTTGAGTTTTGTTTATATATTTTCACGTGATTTTTTTAGGATATGAATATTAATTATGACTTTTTTTTGCAGGTAAGTATCTATCAACGTCCGGTTTTCAGTTCTTCAGTATATTTAGCTGTAAGTACCTAGTGCTTATTCTTCTTTGCTAATTTCATATATCTTTAAGGCGAATTAAATGTTTTTAAAATTAAAAACGGTTTATCACTTCAAATAAAAATTAAGTAAAAATCATAAAAAAATCGGTTTTCTGTTTCATATTTTGCATTGAGCATTGTCTTACGTATATTGTATAAACTGTGATTATATGGTAATAAATATACAGTGTGGGCCAAAGAAAACAGTCCACCTCGATATTTGGCAGTATTTATTAGATATTAAGGAAATAACGAAACAGGTCGATTTTTGATCTAAGGGGGACACATTTTTACGGTACATGCATCTGTCATTTGTCATCCTCCATTCCACTTCCCCCACCCCTTATTTTTAAATAGGGAATAGGGGTTGTGTGCTAGCTCATTTGAAAGGGTATTCAATTTTCTATTCAGTAATATAAACAATAACAATTATTTATAAAGAGTGTCCAAGAAAAAAATATTTTAATTAAATTAATTGACACAAAAATAAGAATGTATATAATTTATTTAATTCAAAATACATACATTCTACTGCTGTCACAAAACAGAAAAAAATGTTTCTTGATAAATAAACATTGCTTTTCGCTTAATTTGAATGTTCAAGCTGCCACCTATCTGCCTCTTGGTAGGTTGAATATTGAATTTTAGCAACAAACAATATTTATTTATCAAATAAACATTTTTTTGTGCTTTCTGTCAGCAGTAGAATGTATTTTGACTTAAATAAATTACATACATTCTTATTTTTGTGACAATTTATTTACTTCAAAATAATTTTTCTTGGACACCCTGTATTAATAATTATGTAAATGTTAATATTATTGATTAGAGAATTGAATAACCTCTCAAATGAGCTAGCACACGGCCCCTATTCCCTATTTAAAAATAAAGGGCGGGTGGAGTGGAAGGGAGGGGGTTGACAAATGACAGATGTATGTATCGTAAAAATGTGGTGCCCTTAGATAAAAAATCGACCTATTTCTTCATTTCCTTAAAATCTAACAAGTACTGCCAAATATCGAGGTGGACTGTTTTCTTTGGCCCACTCTGTATATCTAAAAGTATTATTTTTGTCTTACTTACAAAAAGCCAACTAAAGGAGCGGAACAGCTATAAGAACGTCTGAGTATCTACTCATGTAAAAATATGGCACCTTTTTTTATTTTGGCCCTTTTTTAACTTTTCTGATCTTTATTACTATTATATTGTTCACTTGCACTTGTACCTACAAGTCCTAAAATTTCGATACCTTTAAGTTACTGGATCACTGTTCTTGCTGCGTGAACATCGAGACTCATTCATTAACATAATATTATTATCGTAGCCAATGAAGCTGTCTTCATCGACCTGTTTGGAACTTATGACAGCGTAAACTATCGTAAAATACTTGTTAAGATATACCTCTCACTAAAGACTTTCACTTTACAACGCCCGTTAGCGCTCACGAGATCTAATTTGAAGAATTAATATATTTTTCATTGGGTATTTATTAGTAATATGATTTGTAACAAAACTTCAAATGTAACTATATTTGAGAAAAAATAGAATTACTTAGATATAGATATGTACCCAAATGGGTACATACTGGGCACTACAGCGCCTTAATAAATAATAATGTAGCAGAAAAAATTAATTTAAATGAAAAGTTTTTTAAAACAGTCACTATTAATACAAAGAGTTCTATTACACTTTTCACCAACTCCATCTGGCTCTTTGATGACACTGAGCACACCTTAATTGTTTCATAAGTTTTATTGGAAAGTGTCGTCCTTTATGTTTCTTAACGGTAGGCAAAATATCCCCGGAAGGTCTACATTTCATAAACATTGATTTGGCATTACATCCTAAATAAACTTTATTGAATTCTTGTAATTCATGTTTAACGATTTCAAACCGCTCATTCCAACATGATGTTCCACCAATTTGTACAAGTTTTTGTCCATTGCAGGCCTAAACACTTTTGTTCTCGTAATCTTTTTAACCGCAGTGCCAAAGGTACATCTTCTAAGTCTGCATACGAAGAGCAATGAACCTCAGTTTATGAACCTCAATGACTCCTAGACTCCTACGTCTTTAGGTAGTGTCAAACTGTCTTCATAAGGTTATCATCCTCAATGTCTTCCTCATCAGTTAGCATATCTAAGTCTGGAAGTATAATACCGATATCGACCTCATACCGTGAATTAGAAGCACGAATATCTTTTAATGCTAAAGGTAAACTCTTTTCATAGAAATTTCGAACACTAATACTCTTAAAATCATCTACAGGTTCCATATCTGTATCAAAATTGTAAAATATCAAAAATACTCCCATGCGCCAATTGTACTCATATGAGTACACCTAAATTTCACAACAAATAAATCACATTATAATTAAAATTCTGAAAAATTAATCACTTATGCCCTTTACTAAACTTATTATAAACTAACTTAAACCATTTGATGACAAAAAGAAGTAAACGAGAGAAACATATTGTAAATTTACGAAGTTGATGTCGAGTAAATAAAAAACACACAAACGACTTCATAAACAATAAATCAAAACTAACAAACCAGCTGAAACATTCAACGAAATCTGTTAAGGTTGTCGTCTTAGGGGTATTTAGTTTCCTGTAATTACGAAGAATTGCAACTATTTTTGTATAATGGCACTAGTATGTCAAAAGTGCAGCTGTACTCTAAAGAGTACAGTGGGCGCTAATAGGTTATAATCAACAGTATTGCAGAACAGAACTAACAAGAATGATTTAATGAACGCCAAATTCACGTATAAAAAACTTGCCGTACGTAAAAAACGTCACTGAACGCCGCTGATTATATAAAACTCCAAACGTAGGAAACAATGTTTAATTAAAACTTCTACTGGGACATAATATTGAACATACATGTTGGTCAGAATACTTTTTATAATGAACCGATTAATAGGCTATTGATTATGTACTATAGAAAGGAACTACAACGTTAACGGGGTTTTATTACTTCATATGGTCAATGAATCTCTATATATGAAAAAACCGCGGAGTGCTACCATTTAAAGGGGTGCGTTTTTGAGAAATGGGTGAATTAGTCCATGGGCACAGGTTACATTAGGGTGAGTTCTATGCACTTTTGGTACAAACACGTCTACATAAAAATTGTACCTGGTTAAATTTCCTATCTAAATATAACTTTTTAAAGTCAAAGATACTTTTTTTTACAAAAATATATTCAAAAGAAAAAGCCCAAAGAAACCCAAAAGAAAGAAATTTTGTTTTTTGTCCCATAACTTTTGTCCACGGGGATATAGGTATAGACATTGTTTCACAGAAAAAAAACTTACATATTTTCTCTTTAAAATGATGCTTAGTAGAGGTCGTTAGGATTTACAGTTTTCGCAATATGATTTTTCAAAGTTCGCCACTCACAGCAATTTTGGGCAATTTTCCTTGTTATTTCGCAAATATTTTTCTGTAACTTTTTTCTACGCAACTTTAGGCATATGCAATGGTACATGTAAGAGGAATAGAAATCAATTACCTTTAAAATGTTCTACTGTATAATGTTGTACGACTTCTTTTAAAGAGGTTATCTTTTTCAAGATTTTATACTTTTAACAAGTTTTTATATTTTTTACGATTATTTTTTAAATTTCCCATTATAACTTTTTTTCTTCTACATTTAGGTATATATTATATAATAAAAAAGAAAGCTTATTCTGTTTACTTTAAAATGGTGTATTATAAAAAATTCTAGGATTATTTTTGAATAAGATATGCTTTTTCAAAATGTAATAAGTACTTGCAACGATTTTTGATTTTAGGATTATTTTTTAAATTTCTCCTTATAACTTTTTTATGTGATTGTGTGTTATGATTGAATCTTATTTTTTATAGGTAATACTTTGGATCCACTTGACTCGACCGGGCAAACTTCAAAATATGGATTAATTCCAATATTTACTGTCAAAGCTCCTGCACCACAAGCTTTGCTTGAAAAAATAGCATGTAAATGTACCAAAGGATGTACAAAAACTGCGGTTGTAGGAAGATAGGAATTAGTTTTTCAATATTCTGCAAAGGGTGCATGTGCATGGGTACTAATTGTGGGACTCTAAGATAACTGAGGTGTCAGAGGAAGATATTGAAGCTAATGCTAACGAAGAGATGGACTTTGATTTTGAAATTTTTTAAATGTCAACGTTTAAATAATTTTAACTAAAGTGATGTTTTCTAAGACTAATGTTTATGTAATTTTTGTAAAAGAAATAATTTTAAATAATACAGGTAAAAAAATATCAAAGAATCACTCGGTTTCCATTATTTAAATATAGATGATACACCATTTTAAATAACAGAAAGTAAGCCCTCTTTATTCAGCAATATATGTATATTCATGTACAAGAAAAAAAAAGTTATAATGAAAAATTTAAAAAATAATCCTAAAATCAGAAATCGTTGCAAGTACTTATTACATTTTAAAAATAATATCTTATTCAAAAATAATCCTCGAATTTTTTGTAATACAAAATTTTAAAGTAAACAAAATAAGATTTTTTTATTATATAATATAATATATACCTAAATGTAGAAGAAAAAAAGTTATAATGAGAAATTTCAAAAATAATCGTAAAAAATGTAAAAAATAATATTTTTTTATATTAGGTATTATGTATTATATAATATTATATTATATATACTATATATAATATAACATTATATAATATACAATATATCATATAATAATATAATTTTATTTTTATATTATATTATAAAAAATCGTTAAAAGTATAAAACTTTGAAAAACCATAATCTCTTTAAAAAAAAGTCGTACAACGTTAGACAGTAGACCATTTTAAAGCTAATTGAATTCTATTTCTATTACGTGTACCATTTCATATACCTAAAGTTACGTGGAAAAAAGTTACAGAACAATATTTGCGAAATTACAAGGAAAATTGCCCAAAATTGCTGTGAGTGGCGAACTTTGAAAAATCATATTTCGAAAACTATAAATCCTAATTACCTCTACTACACAACATTTTAAATAAGAAATATGTAGATTTTTTTTCTGTAAAGCAATGTCTATACCTATATCCTCGTGGACAAAAGTTATGGGACAAAAAACAAAATTTCTTTCTTTTGGGTTTCTTTGTGCTTTTTCTTTTGAATATATTTTTGTAAAAAAAAGTATCATTGACAGAAAGCGATATTTAGATAGGAAATTTAACCAGGAACAATTTTTATGTAGGTATGTTTATACCAAAAGTGCATAGAACTCACCCTAATGTAACCTGTGCCCAGGGACTAATTCACCCATTTCTCAAAAACGCACCCCTTTAAATGGTAGCACTCCGCGGTTTTTTCATATATAGATGTCCATTGACCATATGAAATAATAAAACCCCGTTGACGTTGTAGTTCCTTTTAGCTATCTTATTTTGAATGTAATCAATAGCCTATAAACTGCAGGATGAAGCAAACAAAACTTTCAATAGTCAATATAGGTGCCACTTTCACAGATCAATCAGCCTAATGAATTATGTGCTAAAATTTGTTATATCTATACCTTTGTATATACCAGAAATCCTTTAACTGTTTGGATTTGACGTACTACTTTAGTTATAACGAACATTTTTCAATGATATCACTGCGAGTACTGTTTTACTACGTTTGAAATTAAATTCACGTAGTGGTAAAAGGCAACTATTTAGAATAGACAAACAAATGAGGATTGCAATTAGTCCAGAAAGCCACTGCGCATCCGCTAGGAAAAATATTCTAATTCGGATTTTTTGCACAATCTTACTTAACAAGGACTCCTTTTAACAAATTTGCATGTTGCCAGGACCAAAAGGTGGTCAAAAATTTTTTAAACGTTTTTTTTTTTTGTTTTTTCCTAAAATGATTTTTCTTTGCATGGAAAAAAGTTATTTTAGGTTTTTTGGTTCATTCCAAACAGAAAAGGTCTTTAGTGACTTTTCTCTAAAATTGATAGTATTTGACATATAAGCGATTAAAAACTGAAAAGTTGCGATATCGGCCATTTTTAACCCTCAAAAACTATGTGAAAAACTGAAAATTTGAATGTTTCCAAGGTAGGTAGATATTCTTTAAACATCGATTGATGAAATCCTGAAGAGTTTTTTGCAATACAATATTCAAAACTCCTTTGTTTTTTAATTGCTAATCAAGCGTGCGCGACACTATTTTCCACCGACAGTATGGTGCAAATGAAAGGAATAAATTCGTTATTTCGTAAACCGGCGACTTTAAGGAAAAATCCCGAAACAGGTCGATTTTTATTTTTAAGTTATGATATTGTGGCATATATAGTATACTAGTGACGTCATCCATCTGGAAGTGATGGCGTAATGGATGATTTTTTTAAATGAGAATAGGGGTCGTGTGGTAGCTCATTTGAAAGGTTCTTCAATTCTCTATTCAGTAATATATACATTTACATAATTATTTATACAGGGTATCCAAAAGATTTTTATTAAATTAAATTATTTGACAAAAAAAGAAGTAGAAGGACACCCTGTATAAATAATTATATAAATGTTTACATTACTGAACAGAGAATTGAAGAACCTTTCAAATGAGCTACCACACGACCCCTATTCTCATTTAAAAAAATCATCGATTACGTCATCACGCCCAGACGGATGACGTCACTAGTATACCATATATGCCAAAATATCATAACTTAAAAATAAAAATCAATTTGTTTCGGGATTTTTCCTTAAAGTCGCCGGTTTACGAAATAACGAATTTATTCCTTTCATTTGCACCATACTGTCGCATGTCGGTGGAAAATAGTGTCGCGCACGCTTGATTAGCAATTAAAAAACAAAGGAGTTTTGAATATTGTATTGCAAAAAGCTCTTCGGGATTTCATCAATAGATGTTTAAAGAATATCTACCTACCTTGGAAACATTCAAATTTTTAGTTTTTCACATAGTTTTTGAGGGTTAAAAATGGCCGATTTCGCAATTTTTCAATTTTTAATCGCTTATACGTCAAAAACTATCAATTTTAGAAAAAAGTCACTAAAGACCTTTTCTGTTTGGAATGATCCAAAAAACCTAAGAGAACTTTTTTCCATGCAAAAAAAATAATTTTAGGAAAAAAACAAAAAAAAAACGTTTAAAAAATTTTTGACCACCTTTTGGTCCTGGCAACATGCAAATTTGTTAAAAGGAGTCCTTTTTGAGTAAGATTGTGCAAAAAATCCGAATTAGAATATTTTTCCTAGCTTTCTGGACTAAATGTCGCTTTACTATTTCTAGCAAGTACATAATACGTACATAGTAATACAAACGCTCTATTATATTATAACATACAGATGATTAGCGCGATAATAGTAAAGCTGTTTAAGTTTTAAGCGTAGGTATACAAATTGAACAATTTTAAATTAAACGTCACATGGATGTAGTTCAAGTAAAAATAAACATAAAAAGTGTCAAGTGGGTTCCATTCAGCTGCTGTGGTCTTTCTTCTTAGTGGAAGACGCAACTTTATGAACTTCTGATAACGCAGTGTTACGGCAGGATCTGTAATTTTCCTATTACTCTGTAATACCGATCCTAGGTACTTAAAACTATTACTTTTCTCAATGATTTCACTATCCAAAGATATCATTTTATTTGTATCTCCCTCTAAACTCCATTTTTAAAGTATTACTCTACAAATACCTACTCTATTTTTGTCTTACTAAGTTTTAAACCTTTTTCCTCAAGATGTTTTCTCCACTGTTCCAATTGTTTTTTCTAAACCGCTTTCAGTATTTCCTAATAAAACTACATCATCAGCATACATTTATTAGCACACCTATTCTAACACTGGTTGTTACTCCCTCTTAAAAGTTTCTCACAAACTTGACGCATTTACCCAGAACTCCTTTCAGTTAAGCGCCAACTACAGAATCTCCCGAGAAACTCTATTATATGTTTTCTCAAGATCAATGAATATCATTTCTTTATGTCTGTATTTTTTTGTCAGCTGCCTTATGAAAATTGCATTGGTTGTTGGACTGCCTTGCATAAAACCAAACTGATTATAAGATATATCGGTTTCTTCACATATCTGTCTATTATTAAAATCTTCTCCCATATTTTCAAGGTATGACTAAGTAGTCTAGCCTGGTTTGTGCATTGTTGTATAGTTTGTCCGTTGTTGTATATCTCCCTCGATTTTGTTAACAGGGTACTACATAGAAGCTAGTATACTACCATACTGCTTCTCCATTCGTCTGGCATCTGTTCCAGCTGTTCCAGTTCCATAATACTATTGAATTAACCTGTTATCAACCATATTCATGTCTCTCCTAAAAAGTTGTCTAACACTTCCCCAGGAATATCACCTGGTCCAACTATTTTATCTTTCTTAATTTTTTGAAGTGTTTGAACCAATTCCGCGCTTGTTATTTTGGTGACCATTACTGTTGTTAGTTACTTCATTACACTGAATTGGATTTTTGTCAAATTGTTCATTGAATAAACTGTCAAAGTACTTTATCCATCTCTTTTTGGCATCCTTTTCCTGAACTATTATTTTGATTTTTTTATCTCGGATAGGTACATTTAATTTCATTAAAATGTTTGCTATGTTTGGCTATTTTATATATTTTTGTTTCACTTTTCCTCGTTATAAGTTGGTCTTATACACTCACCGGCCCAAAATTCCGCCACCCAAAATTTTTGATTAAGTTTGACAATCTATAACTTTCTTATTTATGCTCCGATTTTCAAGATTCTTGCATCAGTTTGTAGGTACATATATTGATGTCATTTGTTATTATTCCGGTAACAATTTTTTTTGCTTAGATGACATTATACGGGGGTGAATGAAAGCGTTGTATTTTCTCCTAACTTTAAAAATTTCTGTGAAAATTTTGTTTCATACTCCTTTTGTATTATCCTGGAGGTATAACTAAGGTTCTGTTTTTTGAATTATCCGAATATCTCTTTTCCTGTAAGAGCTGTAAATAAAAATACTTCTTTGAAGGTTTTTTTAATTAAACATATCGCGCACTAAAATGACAAAACAAAAGAAAATTAACAAAAAAACAAAACAATTCAATAGCTAATATGTCAACCTGTTGCAGCAACGACTGATCGCAATCTGTTTGGCATCGAATGAAGATGTGTTATCCTTGCCTGGGGAATAGCGCGATATTCCTCTACCAGGGCCATAACTGTACTAAATTTTCTGGAGGCTTAGGATGACGCCAGATAGCTTCTTTTCATTCATCCCATAAATGCTCACTACGATTGAGATCTGGGCTGCATGCGGGCCATTCTAATATTATCAATCCAACCTCTATTTTATGAGTTCATCAGTGTTTTTATTTACAAAAAATGGTACAGCTCTTACAAATAAATAAATATTCGGATAATTCAAAAAACAAGAATTTTAATGATGCCTCCAGGATAGTATGACAGGACTATCAAACAAAATCAGATCTTCTATTTTTCCATAGAATTTTTTAAAGTTAGGAAAAAATACAACGCTTTCATTCACCCCTGTATAATGTCATGCAAGCAAAATTTTTGTGTTACCGGAATAATACCAAACGGTATCCATACATGTACGTACAAACTGGTGCAAGAATCTTGAAAATCGGAGCCCAAATAATAAAGTTATACATTGTCAAACTTAATCAAAAATTTTGGGTGGCGGAATTTTGTGCCGGTGAGTGTAGATTTGTATACGCTTCTTTTTTAGCTCTTGCTATTGCTGCTTTTGCTTCCTTTTTGACCATCGTATAGTTTTGAAAATCTTTGTCCGATTTATTTTCTTGTAAAAGTTTACTTAATTTTCTCTTCTATTTCTTTTATTTTTTCTTGATCTTGGTTTAACCATCAGCAAGTCTATTTATTTCCAACTTCTCTAGGAATTTTATGTATTTCATTAGTAGTATCTCTAATATTAGCCAGAGTTGTACAAATTTTACTAGGATTTACTTTCACGTTCCAACACATTTTTCTACTATTTTTGTACTGAATAGACCTTCTTTCTCACTTTTAACAACTATCACTTGCTCTTATGTGGTATTTCCCGATATTTTGGTTTAGTCTTGCTTTTTACTTCGATGTTCAGCACAAACAACTTATGTTGTTGGCTTGCTTACGTGTCACTAAGTATTACCTTGCCGATAAAGACTGCAGATTCACATATATCTTCTTTTCTTATCATTAAATAATTGATTTGAGAGTAATTGTGTCCAAGTTTATGTACATACTATAATAAATTCCTCTCTTTTGAAAGATTGTGTCAACAATCGCCATATCCAATGCTGTTATATATTCCAGCATATTATTATCTACGGCTTTATTTTTAGTTTCAAAGTCTAGTCCACAATATACTGCTTCATATCCTGTTTTGGATTCGCCCACATGTGTATTAAAATATGCTCAGAATTGGGTGCTCCACATAAAAAAGAAGCCAGGAAAAATGAATAAATGTTTTTGACTCAGTCAAAAACTCACTAGAATAAAAAGGGCGCATTTAGACTTTTTATCAGTTTAAGAAATTAATCAATCAAAACAGATAAACTGTTAGATCGTACAGAACTTAATAAGATATATGGCAAATGTTTATTTAAGTTAGTGTAAACGACCAAATCCTTTGACAAACTCAGTCGTAAAAAAGTGCCTTCAGAAGAAGTTTTATCATAAAAGTTAATCAATCAAAAGAGAAAAAGTATTAGATCTTACAGAACGTAGAGAGATATAGTTGTTCCATTATGTCTTTACACAAACGTAATGATTCATTTGAAAACAAGTTAAATAAAAACATTGATATTAGTTCTGTCGCCAGGGGGGGTACAACGGCCTCGTTAATTCAGATGGACTTACCCAAGTTTTTTTTATGTATTTTGACCCGTAGAACACGAATTTTTTGGGTAACAGTTGATCCGGATGTCGATAAGATTGTTATAGACCAAGAACTTGAGGAATCAAATAACAGCGATTTTTGGCAAAACAAAACAATATTTTGTATTTTTTGGGTCATTTTAAGCAAAAAATATTTCTACAAGTTTTTTAGTAGGATGCACAGTTTTCGAGATAAACGCGGTTGAACTTTCAAAAAATCGAAAAACTGCAATTTTTAAACCCGAATAACTTTTGATTAAAAAATAAAATAGCAATTCTGCTTAGCGCCTTTGAAAGTTCAAGTCAAATTATGTCGGTTTTGATTATTTGCATTGCTAAAAATTTATTGTGTTATTGTTAAACAAAGCTACAAACAACTAGTGCGTGAGTGATGTTTCTATGATTTCTCATTTAAAATCGAACGAGTAGGTAGAATAGGTACTAGTGCAATCAAGACTATTTCTACGTTACATGCGTTAAAACGCATGTAAAAGCACGGGAAACCCTACGTGTTTATAGCTTTGTTAAACAATAAAAAAATAAATTTTTACCAATGCAAATAATCAAAACCGATATAATTTGACTTAAACTTTCAAATGCGGTAAGCAGACTTGCTATTTTATTTTTTAATCAAAAGTTATTCGGGTTCAAAAATTGCAATTTTTCGATTTTTTTAAAGTTCAACCGCGTTTATCTCGAAAACTGTGCATCCTACGAAAAAACTTGTAGAAATATTTTTTACTTAAAATGGCCCAAAAAATACAAAATATTGTTTTGTTTTGCCAAAAATCGCTGTTATTTGATTCCTCAAGTTCTTGGTCTATAACAATCTTATCGACATCCGGATCAACTGTTACCCAAAAAATTCGTGTTCTACGGATCAAAATACATAAAAAAAAACTTGAGTAAGTCCATCTGAATTAACGAGGCCGTTGTACCCCCCCTGGCGACAGGACTATATGTAATCAAGTTAAACGTACATCGATCAACGAACTGTCAACACTGATCAACATCGATATGTAATATAATTGATATGTACTGTCAATATAATGACAATTTGTAGGTTAGAAAATATTAGTTGTCTCATTAGCGTAAAAATAATTACTTACCTGAGGTAATCAAACTAAGAGAGTAACAGTTAGTCGTTCTAACAATTATGTTTGAAAATCAAAATTACAATGACATATACAATACAAAGACTAATTGAGTTTAAATAATATGAAAAACCAAATAAACATGCATGTGCAAAGAAAAAATGAAAGAACTTTTTTTATATTATTATATTATATGGAAAATCTTTATTTAATTTAGTATAAATGACATTCAAAGGCTTTTAAACTATCTTAACAAATGCACGAAGTTAATGGCATTATATAATTCTCTCGAATGATATCCAAGACGAAATCATAAATCTCAACTCATGAAAGTTTTTCGTAAGTTCATATAATTTGCATAATGATGTAGACTCAAGATTAGCTGACTTAAAATTATTTATTGCAACTGTGTAAACCTTATTTGAATAATTTTGTAATTATGTCTTTTATGGAATGAATGCGAAAAAGTATACTTGAATTTCTTAACTGCAGTAAGTTCTTTCTATTATTTCATTTCCCTTTGGTTTGATTACATTTCATGATTACATTCATGAATTAAACATTTACTTTTAGGATCATTATTTATCTTTAAAAGACGCTTTACTTTTTTACTTTATTTAGTTTAACGAAATTATCTTTCGTTAAAGTCATGAATAAAATGATCCAATATTTTTTGTTAATATTGTCACTAGAATATGATATCAAATTAGTAAAGTGATAATCAAGTAAAATGATACTAACAAGGTCCAAAAGTAAAGAAAAAAAGAATGTGTGTGTACTTTGTACGCACGTAAGAAGATATTCGTCTATTATATAATAGGTAATTTAAACGAAGTAAATATACTTAAAAGGTTATTTGTACTTATTTTATTTAAAAATCAAACTAACTTTCTTATCTACCACTTTCAAAAAAGAAGAATATCTTCAAAAATATATAATAATATACAATCATAAAATCTATAAAAAAAATAAAAAAAATAATAACTTGCTTGGGGCTTGAACCCACTTCACGTCTACCGCGCCGTACGAAAGTTGACGCCATTTCAAACTGCACCAAACTCTCGTATACGTCATGTGGGAATATACACAAACTAAACGTTTACACCATAAATTTATATGAATTTAATAAAATTATTAGTTTTATTTTTGTCGAAATAAAATACAACAAAATATAGAGTAAGAAAACGATATATGAGATGAAGATTTGTAGAAAGTTTGTTCGTAATCAGCTTATGTAAATTAAAGCATTGCCTAGTAATAGGTAACTACATTATTTTGTTTACATTTTCCAAATAGATAGGTATTGAAACTATTAGGTATATCCAACTGAAACATTTAGAATTACGTACCTGCGGCTTTTCAAAACTATTTAAAAAGTCACTATAATTATAAATTTGATTTTATTTCTGTCCACACATCAATAAAAACTAATATTATACAATATTTTTGTTTACCGATAACCTCCATATTGAACAATTATTGACAGATCATTTCAAAATTTCAACACCCAATCAGAGCCCGTATAACAACTAATACCATACTGTCGGTGTGCGCATGCGCGCGGATCAATCAAATTTTACCCTCAATCGATTCGCCGCTAAAGAAGAATATCTTCAAAAAATTGTTCAAACATAAAAATATATTAGCTGACATTAAAGAGAAACCTTCTTTTTTCTTCTTTAAGTACCGTGCGCAAATTTTTAGGCGTGGGTAGCTTCCATAACAATTTGCCGATATCGTTCTCGATCTTGTGCGGCATGTAACAATTGATCTGCTGATAAGCCAGTCCATTGACGAAGGTTTCGGAGCCACGAATATTTCTTTCGACCAATTCCTCTTTTTCCGTCGATCTTTCCATTGAGTATTAACTGCAGCATCCTGTATCTGCTACCTCTCATTATATGCCCCAGATATTCAAGTTTTCTCTTTTTTATCATCTTCATTAAGTCACCTTCGCCTTGACCTACTCTGTTTAAGACTTCTCTGTTTAAAATGCGTTGAACCCAAGATATTCTGAGCATTCTACGATACCACCACATCTCAAAGGTTTCTAATTTGTTCATCATGTTAACCTTCATGATCCAGGTTTCACATCCATATAGTAATACAGGATACACATAACATTTTAGGAACTTGATTCTTAGTTGTAAGTTCAGCTGAGAGTTGCTCAGAATAGATCTAAGTTTCATAAATGCTCCTCTTGCAATTTCTATACGAGTTTTAATTTCTTCATCCGGATTTAGTGTCTCGTTTATCCAACATCCTAGGTATTTAAAATGGTTAACTTTTTTTATTGATTCATCATTGACAATTAGTTGCATAGGGCCGACGTCTTGTTTACTAACCACAAGTAACTTTGTCTTTGTTGCATTTATGTTAAGTCCGTTATTGGAGCATTCTCTAGTGACTCGATCTATAAGGAATTGAAGATCTTCGATATTTTCAGCCATGATCGCGGTGTCGTCTGCATATCTGATGTTGTTAATAGTTTCTCCCCCGATTCGAACTCCACATTGTCCTTCCAAGGCTTCATTAAAAATTATTTCTGAGTATACGTTAAACAAAGTTGGGGATAACACACAACCCTGTCTGACACCTCTTTGAATGCAAATTTTGTCTGTTTCTTTACCGTCTACAAGAATAGAAGCTTCTTGATTCCAATATAGATGTTGTAAAAGTCTCAGATCTTTATCGTCTATTCCAATCATTTCTAGATATTCAAACAACCTATCATGTTGAACTCTATCAAACGCCTTCTCAAAATCTATAAAGCAGACGTAAATTGGTTTCTGTACTTCCCATGATCGTTGAAGTATTGTTAACATTGAGAACAAAGCTTCCCTTGTTCCCAATCCTTCTCTGGAACCGAATTGTTTGTTTCCCATTGTCTCTTCACATTTCTGCTTGATTCTATTAAGAATTATCTTAAGAAGTAGCTTGAGAGAGTGGCTCATGAGACTAATTAGTCTAAAGTCTTTACATGATGATGTATTAGGCTTTTTTGGGAGTGGAATAAATGTAGACTCTAACCATATCTGTGGCATCATTCCAGTCTCGTATATATGGTTATAAATGTTTGTTAGTTGTGAGACATTGTCGTCATCCAGAAGTTTGAGCCAGTCTGATGGTATTTGGTCAGGGCCTGGAGATTTCCCATTTTTACTCTGTTTGATGGCTTTCTCTACTTCCGCTTTTAAAATACTAGGACCAGTATTCGTATACTTTGTGGTGTTAAGTGGTGGCCTCCTATCCAGGAAGAGCTCTTTTATATAGTTAGTCCATTCTTCCTTTTTTTCATCCAAGTCGAGAATTATTTTACCTTTGGAGTTTCTCATACAGTGAGGAGTTCTTTTTCTCTGAATGTAGGTAATTTCTTTAAGCCTTTTATGTATATTGAACTCGTCATGTTTTCTTTGTAGTTCTTCCATTTCACGACATCTTTGTTCCATCCAGTCCTCTTTTGCTTGCTTAACCTCGTATCTTATTTGTCGATATATCTCTCTATACCGAAAGAGAAACCACAGAGAGACAAATTCAACCCAATAAACACGCCTATACATGGGAACACACGGGAACTTAATGCTTATAAGTTATTATCTATGTCTTTTATGTAATCTGAGTTTATCTTTTTTATATGTCTTTTGGTTGTTTTTCATTGCAAATTCCCCCTAAGGCAAATTTCTAGATCCGCCACTGCCTCTGGAATGAAAAAATCTTTAATTCTAGTCCGAAATTCTGAAATAGCAGACGGTGGATCTGTCTGACTCCTTTCGCATTCCTCATATGTACGCACCTGGTGGCGTTAGTTCTGGTTAGTGGTAATTCAGACATAAATTATAAATTATTAAGTAGACGACTTTAAAATGATATTGCCAATTTATGAGTTGCGTTCCTGGTATTAGATATAGTTAGTATCATGATGTTTTTTCATGGTTTTTCTTCGTGATTGTCTATGGAATCACTAATACAAGAATTTTACTGTCACCATTGCATGTGGTTGTCTTTTTAAAGACAAATCTTCTTCTTCTTATCATACCCTATCAAGTCACCTGGACGTTGGCGATTAACATGGCGAAACTGTCTCTGTCTCGAGCTATTCTAAATAGGTGTTCTGCTTTCTTTATTCCTGTCCACTCCCGGATATTCTTCAACCAAGAGGCCTGCCTTCTACCAATTTCTCTGCGTCCTTCGATTTTACCCATCATAATAAGTTGAAGAATATTATATTGGTCTCGCCTTACTACGTGTCCAAAATAGGCCATATTTCTACATTTCATAGAAATGAAAGGCAAATCACATTCTATGATTTTTATGACTGATGTTCATAATTTAAAGTTGATTCCATGTAATCAAATGAACTCTCTTCAAATAAAGTCGTCCCAATGTCGTAAAATAACAAATACTGGCGAATATTGTATTTACTTTGAAGGTGATGGTATATTAGTGATGTCAAGGAAAGATTAGTTCGAAAGAATGCTTTAAACTCGGACTGTAAGAGTTACTCCGGACATTTAGGTATGATTGGATTATAACATTATGATTAGATTAACTAGAAACTAGGGCAGTTTTCGACCTGAAACACTGCGACCTTTACAAATGTATTTTGCTCTCTAAGCCAAGCCGCACACCAAAGAAACATGAAACGAAAAACATGAAACATGAAACGAAAAACATGTTTCATGAAACTAAAACACTGCTAAACAAATCTCAAAGTCCGCCTACCAATGAAACGAGTGTGATTCATGCTCATGACACATTTTTATTTTCGGAGAGTTTCATAAATGGCCGGACGTATATTTGTTTAGCAGTGGTTTATTTCCATGAAACGTAATTTACGTTTCATGTTTCTTTGATGTGCGGTCGGGCTTAGTCTTCTCTTTCACTCGATCTTTCCTTTCACTACTAGTTGATCATATTTGTACTTGTTATTTCTAATTATGTGACCTAGGTATGAGTTATTTCTAACTTTCATTGTGTTGGAAAATTCTCGTTGTCTAGATCCATGTATCTATGGATCTTAATACTTTGGAAAGCAATAAACCTGATATTTTCCAAAAATATGTGTACCTTTTGTACAAAACTTTTAGTGTACGCCTCGTAATTTTAATAACTGTTAGTATGTGTTGGTTTTCTTTGGACTTTAGTAGATTTTAGTTGGATATTCTATATCCTTTTTTGTGATTAACACATCTAGAAATGGTAGTCAGTTGTTTTCTTTTCACATAATAAATTTGATCGTTTCATAGTTGATGCCCATTAAAAATTTGTCTTATTTGAAAAGTAGGTCAACTATCAAATGTATATTCTTTCCTACAGCCAATAACAAACAACTTTTATTGGTTAAAGATCCATTTTCACAATTTTCACTGAGTAATATACAGTCATGAGCGCTCTAATAACCGGCAAAATAACGCAAAAGATAGAAAACATAATACATTGTGAAGTAAAAAGAGATGAAACTAGCAGATGTGGAAATTATCTACATAAACTTATAAATTAACGTTACATTACATAGTTTCCCGCCTTTAAACGTATCGGAGGAGTATGAAAACTGTCACTGTGACAGGAGAATTTTGTCAAATACTCCTGTCACAGACGTCTAAAGGTGAGAAACTATGTAATCTAATGTTAATTTATACGTTTATAGGTATCGATAATTTCCAGTTCTACTAGTTTCATCTCTTTTTATTTCACAATGTATTACGTTTCCCATCGTTTGCCGGATATTAGCGCGCTCATCACTGTATTAGGTTGCACAAGACTGACAGTATTTAACTTGTCAATTGTCGTTTAGTCCAGAAAGCCACTGCGCATCCGCTAGGAAAAATATTCTAATTCGGATTTTTTGCACAATCTTACTCAAAAAGGACTCCTTTTAACAAATTTCCATGTTGCCAGGACCAAAAGGTGGCCAAAAATTTTTTAAACGTTTTTTTTTTGTTTTTTTCCTAAAATTATTTTTATTGCATGGAAAAAAGTTTTTTTAGGTTTTTTCGATCATTCCAAACAGAAAAGGTCTTTAGTGACTTTTTTCTAAAAATGATAGTTTTTGACATATAAGCGATTAAAAATTGAAAAATTGCGAAATCGGCCATTTTTAACCCTCAAAGACTATGTGAAAAACTGAAAATTTGAATGTTGCCAAGGTAGGTAAATATTCTTTAAACATCGATTGATGAAATCCCGAAGAGTTTTTTGCAATACAATATTCAAAACTCCTTTGTTTTTTAATTGCGGATCAAGCGTGCGCGACACTATTTTCCACCGACAGTATGGTGCAAATGAAAGGAATAAATTCGTTATTTCGAAAATTGGTGACTTTAAGGAAAAATCCCGAAACAGGTCGATTTTTATTTTTAAGTTATGATATTGTGGCATATATGGTATACTAGTGACGTCATCCGTCTGGGCGTGATGACGTAATCGATGATTTTTTTAAATGAGAATAGGGGTCGTGTGGTAGCTCGTTTGAAAGGTTCTTCAATTCTCCATCAAGTAATGTAAACATTTACATAATTTTTTATACAGGGTGTCCTTCTGCTTCTTTTTTTGTCAAATAATTTAATTTAATAAAAATTTTTTGGACACCCTGTATAAACAATTATGTAAATGTTTATCTTACTAAATAGAGAATTGAAGAACCTTTCAAATGAGCTAGCACACGACCCCTATTCCAATTAAAAAAAATCATCGATTACGTCATCACGTCCAGATGGATGACGTCACTAGTATACCATATATGCCACAATATCATAACTTAAAAATAAAAATCGACCTGTTTCGGGATTTTTCCTTAAAGTCGCCGGTTTACGAAATAACGAATTTATTCCTTTCATTTGCAACATACTGTTGGTGGAAAATAGTGTCGTGCACGCTTGATTAGCAATTAAAAAACAAAGGAGTTTTAAATATTGTATTGCAAAAAACTCTTCGGGATTTCATCAATCGATGTTTAAAGAATATCTTCCTACCTTGGCAACATTCAAATTTTCAGCTTTTCACATAGTTTTTGAGGGTTAAAAATGGCCGATTTCGCAATTTTTCAATTTTTAATCGCTTATATGTCAAAAACTATCATTTTTAGAGAAAAGTCATTAGAGACCTTTTCTCTTTGGAATGATCCAAAAAACCTAAAAAAACTTTTTTCCGTGCGAAAAAAATAATTTTAGGAAAAAAAACAAAAAAAAACGTTTAAAAAATTTTTGACCACTTTTTGGTCCTGGCAACATGCAAATTTGTTAAAAGGAGTCCTTTTTGAGTAAGATTGTGCAAAGAATCCGAATTAGAATATTTTTCCTAGCGGATGCGCAGTGGCTTTCTGGACTAGTTATATTTTTGAAATTTTCAAGGTGTATTTAAATGTTAGAAAGTAATTAAAGTACTGTCAAAATACTGATAAAAATATATATATGTATGTTCGAATAATAGTTAAAAATTAAGGTTCTTTACTCGATAGGCCTTCACAAACTAGTGAACTACTTCCCCCATTTTACTTACTGGAAACATTGACCTCCAGTAGTTCCAATCACTTAAAACACAAAAGAAAAAAAAGCGGGACGAAAATTGGTTCGAATCACCGAGGGCTCCACTCATCATTTATAATGTCTTTTAATCTGATAGAAAAATAAGAATCTATGACTCAGAAGCTGGATCCCACAGGACCGCACTATGAAGTATGGCACACATAACTTTACATATTGTAGCGCCCCTCCCTCTGGTTTCTATTGTTAAACACCCTCAATACAACACATTAAGCATATGTGTCTTCCCCAGCTCATTTTCGACACTTCGATCAAATAGAATCGAGACAAGTGCGTGAATCACCGATCTAGAAGAAATTTGTAGGTGAAAATGAAATTACAGATCATAATTGATGATCCGTTTTGGATGAAGGTAATGTACACCTAATCAATCAAAAGATAAATAAAATTGTGGAATGACTCTTTTTGAAACTACATTGATAAAAAATTCGAAATAGTAACTATAGAAATAGAAATACGCTTTATTGTCATGGAAAATTGTACAATTTTATCGACAAAGTTTATAAAAAGTCAAGAAAACAAAACAATAACAATACAATTTACTAAAATTACATAGATTGTCAATATAATTGAAAAAAAAATAATGAAGTAAAACAGAAACAATCAATTGCCAAATTTAAATAAATTGCAAATTGCATAGTCTACCTAGTGACTAATAAGTTTAAAAGTTAAGCCGCTGCGCTGTATATGACACCCAAACAGTGCCGTTTTATCCATTGGGCGCTTGGGGCAGACGCCCAGGGGCACGGGCCCCGGAAGTGCCCGTAGGGACCCTTCCTTTTATTAATAACAAATTAAAGTCCGCTAAATAATCGAGGACCATATTTTTTTGAAATAGAGAAAAATACTATGAAATACCTGCGATTTCGATATGGTCTGATTTTAAGACTGATAAATAAGAACTGTGACAACTTTTAAACCAAAGAGCGATTCCTTAGAAAATTGTAAAAAAATGTATGAAGCTGGAGACAAAGCTTATTATAGAAGATTAAATGAAAGCAACTCTTATAGAGTAAAACCCAATGGAGGCAAAGAGAAGTGTTAAAGCTGTTTATTGTTACCCGTGCAAATTATTTTCAATTGAAAAAAAATAGTTTAACTGATTAAAGTACCTAACTTTTTTATTATCCAACACAAGCGAATAAATCTAAAAACAGAATGTTAAGAAAACCTGAGGCTATAATTGGGTTTTAATTTCAGTATTTTATAAACGCTAGAATAGTCCGCAGGGTGATGCGAACTTTGAGAATAAAGCATAGTTTCATTCGTACACCCGGTATACAATGACAGTTTACCTGTAAGGCTATAATAAGGCTATAACATGGCAAAAAACTCACTTAAATCGGACAACAGGTTTAGGAAATTCGAGACATCAAAAATAACCAAATTTTCAGTGGATCGATTTTTTTGCACCCGAGTGTATTATTATTTTTATAATATATCTAAATTATGTTTGCATATACCTGCTTCTAGCTCGTTCATTGTTTGTTTACATTTCCCTGTATAGATTGCATTTTCAAATAATAATAAATTATTAATCGTCGATACCTATATAGGTACCTACCTAACAATGACCTGGTTACATTGTCAATAATTAATAATGTTAACAGTTCGATTTTCTCCTTTATTTTGACATTTGCTTTAATTTACCATGCATGTTTAACAACTAGCGCATTATAACAGTTTAATTGTATATCACTAGGTTGCCTATTTACACTGGAAAATGTTCTTTTATACTTGTAATATACTACATGAAATAGGCTTTTGTATCCACCTCCATTTATATTGATTTATCATTAATTATGACTGTTGCAAATAATAGTCTTGAATAAGTCAATACTAATCTTCTTTGTAGCGTCTGTATGCTCTATGTTATTATTATTTTCAACCTTGTAAACAGCAGCTGTATGTGGCGACACGCTTCAATTACTATTTTACAATTTTTTAATTGCTAATTTTAAATATTAACTTTCCTTTCTAAACGAAATAATATGGTTCATTTAAAATTCACATGTGTTTCGTTCCTAATATACAAACCATATGGATAGAAAGGCATATTAAGTTTTAAGAAACGAAATATATCCCTATTCAGGTAAAATGCCTTTGCAGTTTTTAAAACACCAGATCTAATAAATTGTCGCCTGTCTGGCCATATGGTAAAACTACATAATGACAGATTACTGGTTGTGGTCTAGTTCAGTAGAGTCACAGCGGGCACCCCGTGCGGTCACACCCTGGCTAAAATAACAAACCCTCTTTCGAGACATTTTCACGTTCTTTTTACCGATTGAAATAAATATATTATTGAAAGACAGTTTGTTGTTTTTACATTTATTTTAATTTCATTTAATTGTTTCCGTGGACAATAAGGTTATTACACGCAACTCAACCACCACGGAACATATATAACACTTTTATTACAATTACTACATAAAAAACTCTTTAAATCTGGAGCTGATGTTCTTAGCAAACTTGGCTGAGCTCCTCAACTTATTTCAGTCAGCTTACGTGTTATATTTTTTCTTGAGGAAAACTTTGTCTTTTTGTCTTCGCATTAATCTATAAAGTGAGAGCGTGGTCCAATTTTATTTCCAAGTACCTACTTTTTTTTCTATACATTTCTCTAGTAGTTCTCCTCGCCATGTTATGTTTAGCTTCCGTCTGATTTCAAGGTAGTCCAGAGCTTTTACGCAGACTTGAGTTTTATTTGGGTTTGGTTTTAGCTCTTTAAAGCAATTCACTTGTATGCTTTCTCCAGCAGCCCTTCCTTTCCGCGGCATTCTCCAGCATTCTATTGTAATGTAGGATACACATAAAGAATACACCTCACACTTGATTTGCTAAGGTAGTTTTAAAACCCTTACTACTCCAAGAGCTGTTTCAAAAATTTGGAAATAAGTAGACCATGACATAACTAAGTAAAATCTCCAGGGGCGGAACGCTGTGTGGGGGACAAAAGGATGGAGGCAGGGGTAAATATAAAAATTATAAGAGGTTTTTGTGACGTTCGTGATTGAAATAGTGCACCAAAATTTGGGAATAAGCAGATCGTAACATAACTAAGTCAAATCTTCAGGGGCAGGAGGCCGTGTGGGGGACGAAGGTAGGTAGTTATAAGGGGTCAAAGTCGAGGTTTTTATTATATTTTTGTGACGTTCGTGATCGAGTACACCAAAATTTGGGAATAAGTAGACCATGACATAACTAAGTAAAATCTCCAGGGCGGACACAAGAGCGAGGGACGAGGGTAGTTATAAGGGGTCAAAATCGCGGTTTTTATTATTTTTTTTTGTGACGCTTACGATCAAGATAGTGCACCAAAATTTGGGAGTAAGTAGGTCATGACGTAACTAAGCAAAATCTCCAGGGGCGGAACGCTGCGTTGGGAAAAAAGGGTGGCGAGCAGTGCTACGTTTTTTGTCCCATATGGAGCGTTCCGCCTCTTGAATTTTTGCTTAGTTACGTCATGATCTGCTTATTTCCAAATTTTGGTGCACTATCCCGGCCATGAGTAGTGATGAGCAAAACAAGAACAAGACCAAGACCAGGCTAGTCTTGTTCTTGCAAGCTTGGTCTTGGTCTTGCACTAGCCGGTCTTGTTCTTGTTCTTGGTCTTGCTGCAAGAGTCTTGCTGGTCTTGCTTTTTTGGTAGTAATAATTTGAACCAATCAATTTCGAATAAAATGTACATTGAAATAAATAAAGATGTGAAGAATGAAACTATATTTTTTGCTTTAAAATTTTAAAAGAATGTAGAAAGTAGTTTTAAACGGATACCAATTTTAACATTATACATTCACCTCATTATTTCATTAAAAATTATGTTTTAAATATAAAGGTTTATTTTCAAATTTCAATTTTAAGTTGAGTTGAGACACAACCTGCTTTTTATACATTCAATAGTATATGATATAAGAGAAAAAAAAAAAAGCAGAAAAATAAAAGAAGAAAAAAGAAAAAGTTATTAGTTACATTTTATTTTATTTTGAGGAAATACGCGCTTTATTTAATTATACATACTTATATACAAAGCAAACGCAAAACTGAGTTTTTTATGTGGAGAAAAAATTTAAAAACCTTCAATTTTAACCAGATGTAAAATTCCTATTGAAATGATGTATCGAACGTGAACACTGATTTCTCATAAAAAAAATTATTTTCAGTTCATATGAACGTTTAATCTATAAAGTTTGTACACAGACTTAGTAAACATTCTGCATATACCGGGTGTATAGTGTGACAAAGCTCGATATCTCGGAAACTGTTCATAATAGAGAATAACTGAAAATAGAAAAATTAAAGAAAATCATTTTTCCACCTACCTCTACCGAAAGTATACTTTTCCGGACCTGATTGTAGGGAGCAAAGTTGTACTTTTCCTCCCTAGGGAGGAAAATATTTTTCCTCCCTAGGGAGGAAAAGTAAAAGTGACGTCATGGTATTTCATTCATGAAATATAACTTATTGACGCCCTGTACAATATCTATTTTTTATTACGTAAGTATCTATACATTTTAACGTTTATTTATAAAACACCACCCTGTATTTTGCAGAATGATAAAAAACATTAAATTGTTATTTTGATTTAACAATGTTTACATTAATAATTTGACTTATATTTGACAGTTGACAGTTATATTGTACCTACTTGTTAGTTTTAGTTTTAATAAATTTTGTTGGTTAGTTACATAAATAAATTAAGTAAAAATGAAAAAATGACTTGTTATTTGAGGAAGGTGGAAAAACCGTATGTATAACATGGGAGTAAAGTGCCTTTTCCTCCCTCGAATGTTTACTGCCCGACGCGTAGCGGAGGGCAGTAAATTTCATTCTGGGGAGGAAATGTAGCACTTTCCTCCCTTGTTGTACAAATAGCTATTCCAAAGAATCCAGTATCACTCAAAAAAATTTCAATATTTTTAGCTAGTTCCAATTAGAAACAAATATGGCGGAAAATCTATTATACTGGAAACTGTTGAACTGTCATAGGAATAATTAAAACACACTAAAATGATTCGCATGCATTTCAAGTGCGGCACATACTATTTGTAGTACTGGCCCTTTCTGGGGAAAACCTAGATTCTTCCGAATAGTTTACAACTATAAAATCAGTAAAATTCTTTACGCGTTTGTCATCCGGGATTTTCACAAATAATTCAACTTGCACCTTTCGTTGATTGTAAAAAGTTAATCCAAAAAATAATTTTAAAAATTTCCCAGTATCGGAATTTTTGTCATTATATTCAGAAACTAAACCTAAGCTTTGGATTTTGCGATACCAAGCTTGACACATTACAATCGACAACCAGTTATTTTTTATTCAGGCCACAATGCTTTCACAGCATTGTTAATCCCTTTTCAAAATCTGTTATATGATATTTTTTGGTATTAATTTTAAATTTAACGAACTATATTTTTCCTCGATTATGCGAAAAAAATTAAAATAAGTGTCAGTATTTTTATTAGACAAAAAAGCGAAAACTACTGGTACATAAAAACCGTTTTTAATGGCATTTTTTAAATGGATAACCCTATCTATAATTACATTTTTTTGCCTTACAAGTAATTTCAATTGTCCTTGAACTCTCGCCGTTTGAAAACTTGCCTTCTGGACACTTTGAAGGTTGAGAAAATGCAAACCGTTTGACTTAATCAAAACGACTTAAAAATAATCAAGTATATTCAAATGGGAAATAAGCCACAATTTTACCTAAAAATGATTTTATTAAAATATTTAACCATAAAATCATTTTTAGGTAAAATTGTGGCTTATTTCCCATTTGAATATACTTGATTATAAAAATGCCACAAAAAATAGCTTCAGAACGACTTAAAAATATAACCAAAATATTATGTATTTTAAAAATTCGATATTGTTTAAGGTTTATTACAATGTCAGTATATATTATTGAACTAAAAAAATAAAGTTAAATAATAAAAAACCAATTTCGCAAAAAAGTGCAGAGTCTTGCAGGTTGGTCTTGGTCTTGCGTAGTCTTGCAAGGTTCGGTCTTGGTCTTGGTCTTGGTCTTGAATACCTGGTCTTGGTTTTGGTCTTGCAGACCAAAAATCCTGCAAGACCATGACCAAGACCGCAAGGCCAAGACCAGTCTCGCTCATCACTAGTCATGAGCGTCACAAAAAAAATAATAAAAACCGCGACTTTGACACCTTATAACTACCCTCGTCCTCCGCTCTGGTTTCCGCCCGTCTGGGATCTGGGAAAGTCATGTACACGACTAATTCAACATATCCCTTTATATAGTTTGTCCATATTACTTATCACGAGCAAAATCCGCTTCTATCTCTCCGACTATACACACGAATGCATCATTACTAAGAGCATTGATGAAGGTATTTGAGGGCCCTCCAATACCTTAATCAATGCTAAGAGCCAATTTATTGCTTCTCTTCCAAAATATTTCATATTATGTTTTATTCTAATAGAGATTATTCAAGCCCGCTGCCTTACTAACTTTCATTACAGGAATTTCTGCTAGAAGTTCTTCTTAGGTAAGGGAATTTCTATTAATATCATTTTCATTGCCTATATCACGTTGTAACAATTAGCTTATTTTGTTTTCTAACAGGAAGAGGTGGTTTGCAGTCTGGTCGAGTATTATTTTTGCAAAGGTTTTTTCAGCAATTTGTCCATTGCTGTACATAGGTCCCCTCCAGATATTAGATATTCTTTTGGTATGTACTTCTTTTTGTTTTATCACCAAACCAAAAGCTTTTTTATCGCAAGTAGAACGTATCTTAAGAAAAATAATATGTTATATGGAATACGCCTTTGGCAAGACAGTGCATGTAAAATAATTTCATTTTTCTGCACTTCATATAAAAGAACAAGTTTTTTGTGTACACAATGTGTAAATATGACTGTATATATTAGTAAAGATCGAACTATTTCTAAAAATAAGATCATGTTTGCTCTATAATGTTCTATTTATTCCCTCTGATAATTTGAACCATAAATTACTAACTTCGTTAACAATACTAAACTATACAACTTAACCTGAAAATAATAGAGCCCCAATCGTATTTATCTCGACAATTGCTACTGATGATACATGATGTATGGTAGTAATTTTCGAAACGGACAATACTCAGTTGTCTGCACACAATAACGTATCCATCAAAGCGGCATGGTGTGGTGTGGCATGTCCTTGTGGATATCAAATTTGATCATCCCATCGATAATTTCATTTCACCTAAAAACATGTGTGAATCATAACACTAAAGCTCTGAGACAAATGATATAAATTAAGCGATTGATTTTGAGAAGGCGTATACTATCCAGTTGAATATGAAACATAAAATTTTATATCTATCTAGACTGGTCTTTATGTCCAAATATTTTTAAGAAAAATGTTTTTACAAAAATCAAAAACCGTAATCAGGAACAAATTAATCGTGGAGTCAATGGAGTTTTTGCTTACGGAAAAATCGAAAAGATATAGGGGAGTCAATATAGATTTTGACTTCGGAAAAAAGCAAACAAGATAGAACTTTTTGTAATTTCATTATAAAATGTTTAATAAATAACATATCAAAAAGTTCTACTCCAGAAGTGGGTGCTTCATTTTTTATTAAACAAATGAACTACGAAATTAGTTGTTTTTTTTTACATAACTTCGAAAATATCAATCTTTGAAAAAAACTGACTTGATCATTGAAAAATTCACAAAATTTTACAAAGAAAACCTTATATAAAGATTTTTCTAAAATTAAATCTATACCTTCTAGCTTCCATAATTTTTTATGTATAACGCTAGTCACCCTTCTCACAAGCATTGGCGCACTGTAAACTATCCTTCGGCAAAGTGCACGGTTGAGTTATTTTAATATTATTCTTTAACTAATGGATCAAATGAAATTTTACAACTTGGATATGAAAGAAGAACAATTAAGATTATGGTTATAATAAAAAGAAATAAAATGTATGGACATAAATACGGTGTGGGCGGAAAATGAGACTTACATGAATTTAGTTTAAAAATGATTTAAAAATGTGTAACTAATACAATTTTACCTATTCTTCTTCAAGTGCCATCTTCGTTCCGAAGGTTGGCGATCATCAGGGCTATACGTATTTTCGAAACTGCTGACCGAAACAATTCGTCGTTGCTACAGCTATACCATTCCCGTAGATTCTTTACCGAAGAGTTTCGTCTTCTTCCTATGGACCTTTTTCCTGCTATCTTCCCCTGCATAATTATTTAAAGCAGTTCATATCTTTCGCCTCTTGTAATGTGTCCCAAGTATTGTAGTTTTCGTTTTTTGATCGTAAATATGACTTCCTTTTTATTCATTCTTCTCAAGACCTCGACGTTTACCTTTCAAACATCTTACTAAACGATGCTTCATTCAAAAAAAAACTCTCAAAAATTTAATTAAAATAATACGACCGACGACGTCTCAAAAAATGAAATTTTTGAAAACTTCGTAGTTTTACAGAATTACTACCACTTTGACGGTATTACTCAAGTTTGAACAGATTTATTATAATTTCATAGGTGTTTTTTAATGCTTAGGATGTAATCTTTAAAATGCACTAAACTATTTTATTTTAGAAATGAAATAAACAATTTCTTTTTGGGAAAATTAAGAAAGATAAAATAATATCATACAAAAACCGAAAATTACCAGCTAAAAAAATGTTTATACAAAGTGATCAAAACTTTTTTCTGTAAAACTTACTTCTGTAAAAATTTAATGATAAGCTTCAACAATAATAAATGTTCAACAAAAAATCTCTTATACAGTATATCGGCGTAACTTGGAACCTATTGATAACTTTTTTATTATCAGTTTTACGAAAAAAGTTATTCTTTATAAAACACTCTGCATTGTATAGAATCTAAGATTCAATCATCAAATATCAAGTTTTGTTAATTTTATACGAGATATGTCAAAAAATATGAATTTCACTAAAGAGTAAAGTACCTTTATTTTCACAATATCGAAAATTGTTATTAAGAAAAGTTGTTTGTAATTAAAAACTATGTTTCAATGTTCAATTACATCCTTCTAATTGAAATATTGTGAACTATAAAGGCACTGTTAAGCGAAATTCATTCATATTTTTTACATACCTCATAAAAATTGAAAAAGTTTAATATATGATGGTTGTATTTTAGATTTTTAGACCAGGTAGAGCATTGTATGAAGAATAACTTTTTTCGTAAAATTTATAATAAAAAAGTTTCCCATTTGCCTAGTTAAGCAGAAATAGATACTGTATAAGAGCTCAAAAAGCTGTTTTTTGAATTTTTAAATTGTAATGTCAGATTCGGATTCAGCATAATCAAAAAGAAAATTAAAACATTTTTGATCAAAGTAAAATGATGAATCCAATGATATTGTTAAAATTATTTATACAAAACAATTGATATTGTTTAAACAATTAATAATTAATAAAAATATAACTTTTTACTTTAACATAAATATATATACATATATAAACTAACAAAAAAAGTTTTAAAAAAATATAAGCTTGTTTAAATTTTTTCCGAAACAATGCAAGTTTGCGTTCTCTATTGACTTCCCTAATGTTATATAAAGCTATTTTAATATTACAAAATAGTTAAACCAATTATAAACCATTTTTCAGTATTAAAAATTTGTTAGACAAGTTTTATATTGCATTAAACCCTTATCAAATTTAGTCCAACGTTTACCAACATTTCTCCCGAGCATCCTGTGTGTAGATTAAATCTAATGATGCAAGTGACAGTTCGCTCCCGTTTTTGCCCCCTTGATTGACACCTCAGGTGAAAATTAATTACACGAAAGAGACACAAGCCGGGAAAGCGTGTAGATGAAGCTCCCCAATTTGCGATATCTATTTAAATGCGGTTGAATACAATTACAGTTCTTCGTTTTCATTGAAGCTCTAGGTACACTTTAAGAACATTCATTCATATATTTTAAGTGAGGCAATTTATCAGTGTCACTTTAAATGCGCATCTCAAAAGGCCTAAATAATAAAGACACTTCGCCTTCCCTAGGCGCATAAAATATTTTCATTTTCTTGTTAGTTATTCAAGTTGGAGCGGAAGGAGGCCTAGATTGAGTATAATTGAATATGAAATATTTTCCCCGGTTTTCAAGATGAGAGCTCACTCAGAATGTAATTTATTATTTTGTTTGTCAGTTGGTGTGTTAAATGTACTACATAGTTTCCTTCCTTTGTTTGTCTCACGTGCAGTGGGGAATATTTCAGGTATTTTAGTTACTTACGAGATTAAATTCTATTATTCTACTCTGGTAACTGTGCTATAAACTTCTAGTATACAGAGCGGTGTATATTTGCGGAACATTATAAGTTCTTCCATTATATTTTTGCACATGCATGAAATTATTCACGAATGACTTTTTATACTAGCTCTATTTTTTAGTCACAGAAACTGGTTTTGCAAAATTAAATCGCTTGTCCATAGAAATCACAATTGGTTTTTATTTATTGAGATTATGGACTTTCACAGTACGATAAATACAGAAATGTAATATACAGTAAAACCTGTGTTAACGGCCATCTGTCAAAACCGGCCACCTGAACTAGCCGGCCAGTTTCAAAGTTCCCCAAACCAAAATTTGTGGACTACAAAACCTGGTATTAGCGGCCACCTTTTATATCGGCCAATAGTTCTGTCATTTTCAGTGACCGTTATTGACAGGTTTTACTGTATTATTCAAACACTAAAATATAATGAATCAATCTAAATATTATTGTCCAAATTACATAGCCATTCAATTGCTTTTGGGGAGCATTCCAAAAGTCCTGGAGGTTTCCACGGTAGGCACGATTTAGGCAGTCTGAAACACAATGGTTCATGGTCTGTCTAGGTGATAATCGCACTGTGGACTTTCAGCACGACCCCATTTGAACAGAGAATCAGCACATTTACCATGTCCGGTACGTATGCGATCTGCCCAGGTGGACCGGGGCAGATTTGATCCGATGAAACCATGAGTTGGGGTGGATATCTGAATACAGTCTGTTGCTATTGTTGGCATCCATATGGTGGACCATTGCCTCTGTATATCATAGGAATCGCCAATTTTTCGGGCAGATCTGATTGGAGGATTTCTAGATCTCAGTCGATCGTGCTCTTTTGAGATGTCTGGTATGTCTTGATGGATTGGTAATTGTACGTTGGCTACAATTTTCTGGTAGTCTTTCACTAATGCTGCTGTGCGGCGTAGATCTGGTGGAGCAATATTGCTCAAAGTAGGCAGCCATCTCACTGGGGTTGATTTTATTGTTCCAGTGATTATTCTCATGGTTTGATTAAGTTGGACATCTATTTGGTTTGTATGTGCATTATTTAACCATACTGGTGCACAATATTCTGCCACTGAAAAAACCAAATCTAGAGCAGAGGTCCGAAGAGTATCTGCAGAAACACCTCAAGTTTTTCCAGAAAATTTTGTTATTATATTGTTTCTTGTTCTCAGTTTACCGGCTGCGTTTGTAAGATGGCTTTTGAAGGTGAGTGTTCTATCAAGTGTGACGCCTAGATATTTGGAATTGTTGTTATGTTTGATAGCTGTATCATTTAGACTGACATTGAAGTATCGCTCGCAAGTTGATTCGACAGGTGAAAGAGACAGGTTTCAGTTTTGCTTGTATTAGGACGTAAGCGCCAGTTCTTAAAGTAGTTACTTAGTGTAGTTAGGTCCTCGTTTAGAGCTCGTTCTCCAGCTTCTTAACTATTATCTTGGAAGCCAATGGCCAGGTCATCAGCATAAGCGGATTTTCTCGATGTTGTTTCAGGTATATCTGCCGCATAAAGGTTAAATAATAAAGGAGCTAGCACTGAGCCTTGAGGTAAGCCATTGTTACGTTTTCTAACGTTACTCCGTGCATTATTTATATATACCTGGGACAGTCTGTTAGTTAGTAGATTGTTTATCAGCTGACAAGTTTTGAGGCAGGGTATGATTTTCATCAACTTATAAATAAGGCACTCTCTCCACACAGTGTCATAGGCAGCCGTAAGATCTATAAATGTTGTCATGTCGTTCTAGTAATTTATAACAGCAACTGAGTAAGGCGATAGGCCGGTAACTTGCCGGCAGCTTGTTGTCTTTGTCAGGCTTTCTGGATTGCGATAATTTTTGTTCTTTTGAATTCTGGGGGTAGCACAGCTTTAGTCACAATCTCGCTAAAGAATTTTTTGAGCCACACTGTCGTGTTTTTGTACCAGTGTAGACTATAAACTCCGGATACATTCCATTGAAGCCAGCTGCTTTTTCTGTTTTGGTTTGGTTAAGCGCTTCGTATCACAATAAAGTAAACAAGGATAAGATTTGATATAGTTGTTCCATTATATCTTTGTACAAACGTCATGATTTATTTACAAATAAGTTAAATCAAAACATTAAGTGAAAGGTATGTCGATATGTAATATCTTTGATAATAAATATGTACTGTCAATGTAATAATTAGGTAATGGATATTATCGGTGGACGTATTTTATAAAGGTATATTGTAAATTTATATTTAACTATTTTATAATATATTTAACACAATATAACTTTATAATACATATAAACACAAAATAAGTTATAAATTTCAATAAACACAACAAATGTGCTAATATCACTGTCACTGAAAATGATAAACGTCAAAATTCATAGTAAACAAGGTATTAAAGACATGCCGTATTGTTTATCCTTGTTTAGCTTATTGTGGTTTCTATGGACAAATGGCTTAATTTTGCGATACTAGTTTCTGTGAGTAAAAAAAGGACATGGTTATTTCGTGAATAATTTTATGCACGTGCAAAGATATAATGGAAGAACTATAATACATAAAAAATGTTTATAACAAAACTAATATAAACAAAAGTGTAATCAAATATATAATTTAAAATTATTTTCGATTATGCAGAGATAGTCAGAACAACAGAACGGACCAAAATTAAGGTTTTTAAATCATCCTGTGTATTAAACATTTGGTTCACATTTTTTAAGATTGTCAACTGAAATTTAAATTTTAAACGCGACCTAGTTACTGCGAATCCACAAACAGGGTGAATTTTCGATAATTTGCTTCGCGTAAGAGATATCGGAAAAAGTTATTTGGAGAAGTTGTTACAAATATTATTATAACCCTACATACCAAATTCCATGACAAAAATTCGCACTTTTAGTATTTTAAGTTTTTGTAGTCAGGATCCTAAAACCTAAAATTGTCTGTCCCTAGATGCATCCAGGGGTAGCAAGAAAACGGTTTTTTCCATTTTTTCTTTCCTTCCGCATATAAATTAAAAATTCTGCCTCTCCCATTCAAAACAACGAAATAAAATACACAAAAAAATATTATTTAAAAGTTGGCCAAAACATATTATATTGGATTCGTAATGATCTTGGTGTATGGCCAGGCGTTGATGTTAAGAAGTTTTGCTGGCTAGATGAGCGCAGTTCCCAAAGGCCAGAAAAAAAAAGAAAAAGAAACATATTATCATAACCTAAAAATTATTGAAAATTTCAAAGATTGTTTCTATGCTTAATTTTCAATATAAAAATTTGAAAAAAATCAGCCTGTTTTGTATTCAAAAGACACATCTTGAATTTTTTCAGATTTGTTGAAGCAAGACAAAAATCGAAAAAATATTATTTTCTCGATTCAAGAGGTTCTATGGCATCTGGGAAGCCAAAAATGTGTACCTATGAAGGCATGATTTTATATCCTTTATCGAAAGCACAAGCTGATCGGTGCCTGGGTATTTTTGACCATCTTATCCCGCTATAGCCTTTATTTGTATTTGACCATTACACTAGGTCACTAGGTATACGACTTAAGGACGTAGGCGCAAGATTTCGCGCCAATGTGCGCCATTCATTTTTTTCGAATTCTGAGAAAACTAATAAATATTTTTGAAAAATTTAAACGCAGAATGAAAGATTTCATTATTACCGAGGGCCGAAAGTACTTTAGAATATCCAAAAAGTTTATTTTAAATGAGATATTTGAAATTAAAAACCACTCTACATTTGTTCTTTTTTTTTACACCTGCAACTTATTAAAATAAACATTATATAAGTTTTCAGAGTTTCGGCCCTCGGTAATAATGCAATCTTTCATTCTGCGTTTAAATTTTTAAAAAATACTTATTAGTTTTCTCAGGATTCGAAAAACAATTAATACATTTAACACATTGGCGCGAAATTTTGCGCCTAGCAAAAGGTGCATTTCATGTATCCGAATATATTAAAGCTCTTAAATCTTTTCTATTCGAACTGTTTCTTTCGTACTACATAATATTTTTGATTTCACTTTGCATTCTAAGAAACAATCGTGAAATAAAAGCAGATTTTTCGCCTCTTCCCTTGAAAAACTTCTGAAAACAGACCAAAAGCTACTTTCTTTCCATCTTTTCTTGTCGTAATACGGAACAAATACGGCCATTAGCATCCAATCCATCTCAAAAACGACTACTCCAAAACTTTGCGAACAATTTGCGGCAAAACTTTGCTCTAAAAAAAGTCTGAATCAATTCCGTTTATTGGACTCCAGTCGACTACCCCTCTGTTATCGCTCGTGAGCCATCTTTTATGCCTTATTTCAAATTCAGAAAGCCACTTTAAATTATGAGAGGTTTTCTCAAATACACCGCTTCTTGTCAAAATCCCAGAAGATACCTTTATCGGTTCACAACTCAGGAAGATGTTGAATAGTTTTTTAATAATTTTCGTTTTGATAGATTTTTTCTAATATACATATACTGACAATACGTGCGTATTTCATTTCCAAGATTTTTTTAATGATTTTAATTTCTAATCGTGTTAGGTCTGGATCCCGCGTATGAAAAAAAAAGTTGATTAATAGCAAGCTGAAAATTTGTTAATAGCTTAAGGGTGTCTAGTCGGATAAACTTTGATATATGAGAACACTGGAACAGGGGCAATTTTAATTGTGGAACAGGTTAAAAATTTGGAACGGCCAGGCCACGAAAACGGCACATTTATTTTGTCCGACAGAATAGACTTAAACTCTCCGAACAGAGATTAAACTCTTATGCAAAAATCAGACTGCTATTTATCACCTGTCATAATTCCTGTCATTTGACATATTCTACATGTTCCACTCATTAAAACGCTCATTTGGTGATAAATAGCAGTCTGATTTTTGCATGAGAGTTTAATCTCTGTTCGGAGAGTTTAAGTCTGTTCTGTCGGACAAAATACATGTGCCGTTTTTGAGGTCTGACCGTTTCAAATTTTTAACCTGTTCTAGAATTAAAACTTCCCCTGTTCCAGTGTTCCCATATATCAAAGTTTGTCCGACTAGACACCCTTAAGCTATTAACAAATTTTCAGCTTGCTATTAATCAACTTTTTTTTCATACGCGGGATTCAGACATATGTAGTAAGATTTTTCATCACGTGTTTAATTCTGTCCAATGAGATTATTATTACAGCGGGAATATTGTACTGTACATTATTATAGTGGGAATAAATTTTAAGTATTTTGTTTCTGTTTAATTACAACGAGTTTTATAGTTTTGACAACTGTGACATTTAAGAGAATAAACCAAAATTAACTTTTAGTTCTGCATCTAATGTTAAATTTTCACGAGGACGCCGTAGTGGCGTGCTGGAACTTTTCAAGCGGCCCGGTGATTTTATGGAAAAGCAGCCTCCCATCCTCATTTTACCTTCTATTATCAGGATGTTTTATTCGTTATTAAAAAAAAAAACAAAATAAAACAAAAATATAGATTATTTTTGAATCAAATATAAAACTTCGAATTCAATGATTTTTTTAATTTGCTATATTTTTTCATTTAAGAATAATATTCTTACAAATAATAAATGACATGTATGACAATATTGTAAGCAGTAACGCAGAAACCATAACTTTCTGAATAAATATAATATGAATTTGATGTAGTTAAGATAAAAGTAAAATCATATATTTTTTGGATCTTAAGTTATATTTTTTGGATCTTATATCTTTTGGATAAGATCCAAAAAATATAACTTATCTGCTTTTTGATGGGGCTGGTGACTTCCGAAAAAATTATCCTTGGCTGTAGAACAGTGCCAAGTACTGATATGTAAGTACATACCTATTGCAAAAAAAAACTTTATGTGTATTTTGATCATTTATACACTTTTGTCTACACTCCCTCAACCCTTAAGCAATTGAGGATTGAGGGTAGTATATATTAAAATTTATATACCAAGCAATTTACATCAGACTGGTCACTTCCAATATAAAAAGTCACAATATACACTTTATGGAACACTGAGTTCAATACTCCACAGTTGGTTTGCTTTATGGTGTGTTTTTGATCACAACCTAGACATAGTTGTTTTTTTATATTTTTATATATATGTACATTTCTCCTTTTTTGTTAATTTTAGCGAGTAGTTTGTACACGTGAAGACTATTTGTACTGGGCCTGATGATGAAGCATAAAATGTAAGCTTCGAAACCGGTCGCCCCTTGATTGTAACAACTAATAAACATACAAACTATAAGATTGCGAGTATAGACTAATTTCCTTATCCAGTGGTATAATGGACTCGCATTGGCAACCTTTTCATCATTTTTATATTTTCTTTTATTTAAATATCTTAACGCCCTCTTTGCTTCGTTCCAATCTACTTCATTTGGATTTTTATTCTGTTGGCTTAGTATTGTGACGCTTGCCAATATATCCGGTCTAGTATTTACCGCAATATATAATAAACCACCGATCAATTGTTGATATATTCCACTGTTTTTCACCGGCTTTTCTCTGCTAGGCTTATAGTATCCAACATCCAGCGGTATATTGAACTCTTTTCCATCTTTCATCATAAACTTGTTTAGCAATTTGTCAATATAACTGGCCTGATTTAAACTACATATCCCTTTATCGCACATTTCAATCTTCATACCTAAATAATCTTGTAATAATCCCAAACTCCTTATATAAAAATTACATTTTAGTTTCTCTTCAAATATATCAATTATTACCTGTGAATCCTTTGCTGCTATTAAAATGTCATCCACGTATATAAGTACGTAAACCCTTTCATGATTTATTACCTTGATATATAAATATGTATCAATATTGCTTTTACAAAAAATTTTCCTTAATGACGTGATTTTCTCTTGCATAGCTTGCTTCCATTTTTCACTATCACTTCTTTCAAGCGCTTCTTTAAAGTTTCTTGGTTCTTTTTCTTGGAATTTTGTCAACTTAGCTATGTAACGCTCAGGTGGAACACCTTTATTTACTCTGCTAGATCTACGATCACCTGAATTCTGTATATCGAGATCTGTATCTAATTGATAGCTAGAATCACCGTCATCGTCATGGGATTGTTCCCAACTTAAGCTCTCATACGTGTTAGATGTATCCGTAGAATTTTCTATTTCCTCCGTGTTTTCAAAATTTGCAACCTCTCTGTCTTCTACGTCGTTTGGCTCTATTTTTTCCCGTTCCATCATGGACCCAATGGATATTTCCTCACTTTTTGCCTCCTTTTTCTCGACGCATATATTTCTCTTGGAAAACACCACACTACGGCTAATTGTAATACGTTCTGTATCTACATTTAACAATCTATATGCTTTTGATTCATCAGAGTAACCTACAAATATCAGTGACTCACCTTTTGGATCAAATTTATCCTTCATTTTTCCTTTGGGAATGTGGCTATAAACCGTAGACCCAAATATTTGCAAGTTCGACACATTCGGTGTTACTTTATGCCACAATTTATAAGGCGTTTTTTCTTTCGACTTAGTAGGTAATCGATTTTGCAAATAATTTGCTGTCACTATCGCTTCCCCCCAAAATTTCTTTGCTAAACCCGCATCGATTAACATGCACCTAGCCATTTCAACTAGAGATCGATTCTTTCTCTCTGCAACCCCATTTTGTTCTGTAGAGTACCCTGCTGTATATTGAATTTTTATACCTTTACCCTTTAAAAATTCCCTTAAATTATTATTTACGTACTCGCCACCCCTATCCGACCTAATTACTTTTGGAACCCTACCTAACTGATTACTCGCAAATTCTATAAACTCTTTTATACATTTTACCGTTTCATTTCTATGATTTAATAAATATATAGTTGTATATTTAGAAAAATCATCAATTAAAGTCAAAATATAACGTTTACCCCCTGGAGTAACAGTCTTCATGGGCCCGCAAATATCCGAATGTAATAAGTCAAGAACATTAAATGTATTGCTATGAGAAAATTTTGGAAAACTCTTACGTAAAATTTTACCTTTCATACAGCATTCACAAGTTTCCCTAATCCTACAGTCTGTCATATCAATCCCGACTGCCATTTTCTTTTCCATTAAGTGTTTGACTGCATCCATGTCCCTGTGTCCAAACCGTCTATGCCATGTATGTTGACACTTGCTGGAGTGCTCCAAAGCACTCAATCCATGGTCCACAGTTGAAAGTTTGTATAAGTCCGGTGAAGGCACCGCACTCGCGACGACTTTTCCGTGTAAAGCGATTTTACACTCGTTTTTATCGAATTGCACATTATGTCCCGCACTTGTTAGCTTTTTCACCGAAAGCAGATTTGAGTCTAATCCCGGCACATACAACACTTTGTCGATTTTTAAATTTTCCACTCCCGATCCCGTCACGCACTCAATAAGTCCTGTCCCTATACCCTGAACCTCGGAGTATTGCCCTTTCTCCGCCAAACTGACAACGCCTTTTCTGCTACCGTCAAATTGGGTATAGAATCCTTTTATAATTAACCATGTGGCTCGAAGCTCCTGAGTCCACATACCACGAAGCAGAATCCCTTTTTCCGTCCCTTGAGCTATAATTGACCATAAAAGATGCATCATCAGTACCTTCAGTGACTTTATTGGCCTTTTCCTTCTTAAACGCTTTGTACTTAAAGCAATCTCGTTTAAAATGGCCCTTCCGGTTACAAAAATAACACTGCCTTGCTTCTGCCCTTGCAGTACCATTATTTTTGTTACCCTCGTATACTGACTTCATCACCGACTCCTCCTGATTTCTTCCCAAAGCTCCCTGACGTCTCCTGTACTCATCTATTAATTTACTCGTAACAAATTCTAGAGTAAATTCACTCGATGGCCTACTTTCCAGCGCTGTAATCAAAAAACTGTATGAGTCTGGAAGACTTCCCAGCAAAATTCCTGCTGAGAACCTGTCCTTAATTTCCTCCCCTAAGGCGACCAGTTTATTCAACGATTCTAGGAATAAACTAATGTGTGCTTCCATATCACCATTCTCCTCTAGCGATAGCCTACAGATTTGCTTTAACAAAAACACCATACTAGACAAACTTGATTTCTGATGATACTCCCTTAGCGCTACCCACGCATCGCGCGCGAATTTCCTGTTCCGGATATGCACTAATTGATTAACGTCAACAAGTAAGGCTATAGTTGACAAAACCTTATCATTTTGTTTTTTCCAAGAACTGCTTCGATCTGCCTCTAATGGTAACTCACTCGAAACTATTTCCCATAGATCAGCATTGATGAGTAACATTTTCACTAAATAACTCCATGATTGATAGTTCTTGCCGTTCAACTTTTCGACGTTATATTTCGCACTCTCCGCCATTATGTATTCGGTTAACACGAAAATTTCGCGACTGTACACTTTTAATTATTATCTTAATACAGGTGAGCTAACAACGTAACTGAGGCCCATAACCTATTAGAAATAGCAGATAATAAAAGGTACAAATAATACTAAACAAACTATTTATTTTAACCGAACCGTATTATAATAATATACAAACAAAGAAATTAAGATGTGTCTTCTACAACGTATACTTCGAGACTGCAAATCAAACACAAAACTCTACTGACATCGTTTCCACATTCATAATGTAACTCGACACTTTTTCTCGAAATTTTACGTTAAGAGTGTTCGACCTAAAAGGTTCGGGGAATCAGCCCGCCCACTTAGACTGCATATGTCCATTTTAACACTAATAAAAATATCATAATTTATAGTTGAATATATTCTAACAATTTCAACAATGAAAAACTGAATCTTGCCGGAAGGTGCGATGGTGCTTTGTTTTCTCCTCCATGCCCCTATGTTAAGGGCAGATAAAAAGCGATTTTTCGCAAAACAAAACATTATTTTTTTTTTATTTATTGGACATTCTAAGCAAAAAATGTTCCTACAGGTTTTTTCGTAGGATGCATAGTTTTTGAGATAAACGCGGTTGAACTTTTAAAAATCGAAAAATTGCAATTTTTGAACCTGAATAACTTTTGACTAAAAAATAATATAGGAATTCTGCATGCAGCATTTGAACGTTTAAGTCAAATACCGGTTTTGATTATTTGCATTGCAAAAAATTAATTTTTTTTTTGTTAAACAAAGCTATAAACAAATAGTGTTTGAGCATTTTGTCGCATGCCGGCTATGCATGCTACGTAGAAATTGTCTGTTTGGAGGCACTTGCACTTGTACCTACTCGTTCGATTTTAATAGTAGAGAGGAAAGTATGCTAAATTTGCAGTTATTGCAGCGTTATGGGGACCTATTGGGTTGTGAAGAGTAGGTCCTAAAACCAAAAAAGTCAAGTTAAGTTTTCCATAAGTGGGAACAGTGGGTCCAAACAACAGAATACAAAACCGTTTATATAATGTAAATATGTAGTACCAAACTTCAGCAAGTTGATTAAATTGTCGACCTTGGATATCAGTTAAATTGTAATTCAGAGAGTCACGCTGAAATTAGATCAATTGAGCAGGCCAGAACCGCGTTTAGAAGAATTTCCAAGGTATAGTATTAGGTAAAAGAGACTTTTTTGTGTGTGTGAATTTGATGGCCTTGGCAGAGCCAATTAGCCAGACATTTTATTTTAAAAACAATTTTTTTTCAATCAGAGGAATTTTTTCTGTATTTCTAACCCTAAATATATGTACCGGGTGTCCCAATAAGAATGGCTCTCGGCCATATCTCAGGAACCGTTTATAGTAGAGCTTTGAAATAAAAAAATTTATAACAAAAGTTGCCTCAGGAAAAGCCTGGAAATTATTTTCATAATTGTGGGTCCACCGCTAGAGGGCGTAATTGAATATCAAAAATAAAAAAATCTAAATTTTACAAAATTTTCCTAATGAAGGGGCACTGAAAATCCGATTATTGTATTCTTCATCAAATTCTGCGCATATTTGATTTAACAAGTTTAACTCTACCTTTGCAAATAAGAGGTGGGGGTGAGTGGGAACCTTGTTATGAAAAAATGGCTGTAAGTCCGGTTCTGCTAAATCAAATTTTGAAAACTGGGTCTTGTTGAAGACAGATCTTTTTCTTCAATGTAAGCGTGATAATTTTGAACCATCCTAATAAGTAATAAGCCAGCTGGGAGGCGTTATTTAGTTTTTTTCAGAAATCTAGTTTTCTTTGGAAAATATTAAATACAAGTATGCATTTTTAATCATACTTTATAAAATTAGATTAAATTAGCAATAGAATAGCGAAAACCGCATGTCGATACCTTTTTTCTATCTCAAGATATCTCGAGAAACGTGTAAATTTTATACATAACTGTTACTATCACCGGTAAACTAAGTTAATGAAAAGTAGTGTGCTGTGGAAAAAAACAAAATAACATTTTCCAGATGTCAACGTATAAAAATATAATTAATTAAAACAACAATATAAAGAGAAACAATACTATTAAAATTAAATATAACACAGAACAAAAAGAACTACTTAGTGACGACCTAAATATTCAAATTGTTGCCCATCATACACTACTCTAGAATGCATTATCCAGAGAATACTAAACGCCATTCAAAGCATATCGAGAGCAGAAATTGAGACTGCTGTTCAATCTACTCTTGAAAGAGTAAATGTTTGCAACGAAAATGATGGGCAAAAATTTGAACGTTTATGTCATCACTAAATAGTTGTTTTTATTTCTTTGTAATAGGGCTTATAATCCGTGTATAATATTAATATACGAGATATGAACGAGGCTCGAAACAAATGAGAAGCGTTGAAAAGACCTAATATACGTTGACAGCTGGAAAATGTTTCTTTGTTGTTTCCATAGCACACTACTTTTAATGAATTATTTCATTTACTGGTGACAGTAACAGTTATGTTTTTAAATTTACACGTTTTCTAAGATATCTCGAGATAGAAAAAAGGTATTAACATGCGGTTTTCGCTATTCTGTTGCTAATTTTTTCTAATTTTGTAATATGGTATTAAAAATGCATGTTTGTATTTAATATTTTCCAAGGAACACTAGATTTCTGAAAAAAATTAAATAACGCCGTCTAGCTGGCATATTACTCAGTAAGTTGGTTCGAAATCATAACTTTTACATTGACGAAAAAGATCTGTCTTCAACAAGACCAAGTTTGCAAAATTTGATTAAGCAGAACCTGACTCACAGCCAGTTTTTCATAACAAGGTTCCCACTCACCCCCACCTCTTATTTCCAAAGGTAGACCTAAACTTGTCAAATCAAATATGCGTAGAATTTTATGAAGAATACGACGATCGGATTTCCAGTGCCCCTTCATTAGGAAAATTTTGTAAAATTTAGATTTTTTAATTTTTGATATTCAATTACGCCCTCTAGCGGTGGTCCCACAATTATGAAAATAATTTCCAGGCTTTTCCTGAGGCAACTTTTGTTATAAAATTTTTTTATTTCAAAGCTCTACTATAAACGGTTCCTGAGATATGGCCGAGAGCCATTCTTATTGGGACACCCGGTACATAACAAACTAACATACTACTATCTAAAAAATACACTGTTTTGGATGTAAATATTTTTTGTATATATTTATTTTTTTATATATTTTTTTTATTGTATTTTTTATTTGTTTTTTTTTAATTGTTTTTTTTTTACTACGCCAAGACATAAACCCTATTCAACATCTCGGAGGTTTACATCTTCTTGGTTTTTTCTCTTTTTTTGTTTTTTTTTTTTTTTTCTTGTTCTTTTTTTTACTTATAATATACAATAATTACTTAAATCTACAGGGTTAAAAAATAACAAGAAAACAAACATGTTTGTTTTGTTTTATCAAACATGCATGTTTTGTTTTAACAAAATTACTTAACTACAGGGTTAATTATATTGCTACAATTTATATGTACAGTTTTTGATATGTTCGTAAATTGTTTTTAATGTATTAATATCGTCAGAAAAAATCAAATTGTTCAGGTAGACGGGAAGTGGAATTTTTAAAATATTAATATTATCATAAATTTTTTTATATTTACTGATTGATGGGAACATTCTAGGAGAATATGTAGTAGATCGTAGTTCACCTTCTTTTCCACACTCACAGTTAGGTGAGTGAGACCCAAACTGAACATATGAAGGGGAGTAAGAGCGTGATTACATCTCAATCTATTTATAACTCTTATGAAATGGCGATTTGATACAGAATGAAACCATATTTTTATAAGAATTTCAGGCTGCATTTGTTTGTAATTACTTCCAGTTCTCGTGTTTCGATAATACGTTTGCCAGTTTTCTTTTTGATGTCGTTTACTAATAATATCAATATCCGAAATGGGTAATAAATTCAAGGGAGGTTCTTCGCTTATTTCTAGGGCGGATTTGGCTAGCCTGTCTACTATTTCGTTACGTCTAATGCCCGCGTGTCCCTTTATCCATGATATAATGATGTTTTTTCCTAAATTTGCACTTTTATTATAAAGAAACTTAAAACTAGCATTTCAGATCCGCCTACTTTGCTGCTACGTGTTCTCGGTCTTACTTTATGGTGGTGATTCTTGGACTGCGAATAAAATTGATCTAAATACACTTGATAATTTCAAAATGTGGTGTTATGGAAGAATTTTAAAAGTTTTTTGGGAGGAGAAGATTTGAAACTCCACCATGCTAGAACGTCTCAGCAAGACAGACTGAGATTATAAAAAGAATCAAGAACAGAAAGCTAAAGTACTTCGGACATGTAATGAGGAGTCCCAAATATAGGTTACTACAAAATATTATGCAAGGCAAAATAGCAGGGAAACGAAGTCTAGGACGAAGGAAGACTCGTTGGTTAAAGAACTTGTGAGATTAGTATGGTAGTGTACATGCTCTTGAGGGTGGCAATGAATAAAATTAAGACAGTTATGATGGTGGTAACCAACGTTATTCTTATTGTTCTTATTGCCTTCTCTGGTTCTCACAATATCTTCCAACCTAGGTATGCTTCTCAGAAGTTCTTCAATGGTTACTTGAGGAATTCCAAACTTCAAACCCATGCTTCAATTCTGGGTTTCAATTCAGTCAAGATTATACCAACAATCCTTAGTCCTTAACTTAACCTAACTATTGGTTTACGTCAGAAAATATGTTTTCCGAGACTGAGGGTTTCCTACTCGCCATTTTGGACCAACTTATTTCACAGACTACCTAAAATATATAGTCAAAAACCCTTAGTACAAAAAGGACAAATACCGATATGGCTGCCATGCCCAAGAAACCATCCAACATAATATTACCAGGGGCTGCCAAGCATTTTTCGGAACTTATTATAAAGAACAGCATGACACAGTAGGAAAGATTCTTTATTAAGAACTAGCAAAAAAAACTGTTCCTGATTGTATACTTGAGTTAACTACTAGCTATAGTCTATAGTACCGCACTGCGCTCACAGACCAATCGGTAGCACCTCATAGGCCGGGTCTTGTACTAGTTAATAAACTTATCAGACAAACAACACTGTTTGATATGGTGATACTTAACAACGATAATTTTGGTGTTATATAAATCGAGAAGACCGCGAAGCATAGAGGTCTTGAGATTTAAATATGGAGACGACGGATAATGCTATTAAAAATGAATAACCATTTTCAATTTCGTTGCAACACGAAACTACAGCCGCATCATTATTCCAGTTCAATCAGAGAGTGCAGCAAGCACCTCTACCGGTTTCGAAACTTATTAGTCTCTCATCAGGAGGCACATATGCTGCTCTCTCTGATCCAACTAGGACAAACCCCGGCGTGCAGTCACGGATTGCAACGAACGAAATGGCAGGGATGCCCTAGCGACCACTGCTAGCAAAAAACTAAGTTTTCAATCTAATAGCACATAAAACAACATCCAAAAATGTCATTCTACATCCTACCAGACTGAAAACAATGGGAACCTTCTCTGGTAACACCTCCGAGGCTTCTACAATTTGCAAGCCATAACGGATGCTAAAACTAAGGAAGATGAGGGAATTTATAATTCACGTCCCATCTGCTCAGCGCGGTAAATTTCCAACGAGAATGGTTCCCTTCGTACTCCAATGGGAGTAAACATAAGTCAAAAATGAATAACCATTTTCAATTTCTTTGCAACACGAAACTACAGCCGCATCATTATTCCAGTTCAATCAGAGAGTGCAGCAAGCACCTCTACCGGTTTTGAAACTTATTAGTCTCTCATCAGGAGGCACATATGTTGCAACGAAATTGAAAATGGTTATTCATTTTTGATTTATGTTTACTTCCATTGGAGTACGAAGGGAACCATTATCGTTGGAAATTTGCCTCGCTGAGCAGATGGGACGTGAATTATAAATTGTAAAATTCCCTCATCTTCCTTAGTCTCAGCATCCGTTATGGCTTGCAAATTGTAGAAGCCTCGGAGGTGTTACCAGAGAAGGTTCCCATTGTTTTTAGTCTGGTAGGATGTAGAATGACATTTTTGGATGTTGTTTTATGTGCTATTAGATTGAAAACTTAGTTTTTTGATAGCAGTGGCCTCTAGGGCATCCCTGCCATTTCGTTCGTTGCAATACGTGACTGCACGCCGGGGTTTGTCCTAGTTGGATCAGAGACAGCAGCATATGTGCCTCCTGATGAGAGACTAATAAGTTTCGAAACCGGTAGAGGTGCTTGCTGCACTCTCTGATTGAACTGGAGTAATGATGCGGCTGTAGTTTCGTGTTGCAACGAAACTGAAAATGATTATTCATTTTTGATTTATGTTTACTCCCATTGGAGTACGAAGGGAACCATTCTCGTTGGAAATTTACCTCGCTGAGCAGATGGGACGTGAATTATAAATTGTAAAATTCCCTCATCTTCCTTAGTCTCAGCATCCGTTATGGCTGGCAAATTGTAGAAACTTCGGAGGTGTTACCAGAGAAGGTTACCGTTGTTTTCAGTCTGGTAGGATGTAGAATAACATTTTTGGATGTTTTTTTTATGTGCTATTAGATTGAAAACTTAGTTTTTTGATAATGCTATTCTTATTACCGCTTGTATTGCTCCGAAGAACCTTCTACATAAAATAGCTGGGATTAAGTGAACATCTCTATAAGACCATGCAGAAAGCGGTACTGCTACTTCTTCTTAAGGTGCCTTCTCCATTACTGAAGGTTGGCTATTGTAAACAGCAAATTGCTGGCTATCTTGAGCTGTTCATAGTATTGATTGTGTGTCCATGCCTGTCCAGTGTCTTACAATCTTCAGCCAGGAGCATTTTTTTATTCCTGGACCTCTTCTTCCTTCCACTTTCCCTTCAATTATGAGCCGTAAAAACTTGTATCTCTCTCCTCTGTAAATATGCCCTAGATAACTCGTTATTCTGCTTTACAATATTTAGGAGTTCTCTCTTAGTCCACATTCTTCTCAGCACCTCGTTGTTGGTCACGTGCTCTGTCCAAGAGATCTTCAGCATTCTTCGAAAAACCCGCATCTCAAAGGCTTCTATACTCCTAATACGTGTAATTCCGAGAGTGCATGTTTCCACTCTGTATAGCAATATGGAATAAATGAATTTTTCAAATAAGGTAGAGTTTATTATAAATTTTTTCATTCTTAGAAAAGCGGACCTAGCATACTCTATACGAGCACGTTATCTTGGTACTGGGGGTTTACCGACTCTAACCACGTCGGTTTCTGAATAATGAACAATCTCTTTCTTTACTTTCTACGTATCTATAAATAAATCCCAATGGTTTGTTATGATTGACCATACTTGAATGTGACCATGAAAATACTAATAGTAACATAATTGCTGACTCCGTTGTTTTCAAAACGAGTCGCCTACATTGCAGAAGCAATGTCACCTATTTACGAAATCCAAACAATACATGTAAATAATATTTGTTTGAGACTTTAAAAATTAAATCGATATGGATTACTTATTTTTTTGGATGCTAATATAAATCCTGTACAACGTATTTCGACCTCATGGTCAAGATCGTTTGTTATCCATCAACCAAGATACTGGAATCTTTGTACGGGTTTTATCTGTTTGTTATAGATACTTCTACTGATACTGATACTGCTACTACAGAGATCCAGAGATTCTTTTGATACCGTAGGTATCTGAGATGAGTGCACTTTTCCCTTTGATTGAGTCAGAGCTGTATGGTTTAAATCGAATAATATGTAGAAACGAAAGTAGTTTTCAGTGTTTTATTTACTTTTCCTTTGTGATTTTTTTATTTAAAAATTCGCGTTTTAGTTGATTCCAAAATTATTTTATAGGCGTCGCGTATCTTTTTCTTGTTTCTATTTTATACATATCCGGTCTAGCGTTACAGAAAACTTACAGAAAAACTTTTTATTCGCAAGGAGATAAGTATCAGGGGAAATCAAGTAATAATTTCAGACGCTTCCTCTAAGCCTTTTTCTAAGTTTTATGATGCGATATAAAATTTGCGGTCACAGATCTTTTATTATCTCATGTCTCTCGTGCTCACCCTATAAAATCTTACGTCAACTAGAAAAGCTTACGTAAAATTTTCTCTTAGCATAAATATAGTAAAAAGTAAGGAAAACTAAATATTTCTCGTTTTCTAGACGTATTTAAATTTACATTTTATTTTGAGAAATAACAATTATGTTTTTTAATACATATTATGCACACGCCTTCCCCTTTTTATTCTTAAATATTTTGGTTGAATAGTTCTAAACTATATTATTTTTTATTACACTATACAAAGAATCCTAAACTAGGTATAATTTAGAAATTTGCTGGAATGAAATAGCTATTTGTATAACAAGGGAGGAAAGTGCTACTTTTCCTCCCGAGAATGAAGTTTACTGCCCGACGCGTAGCGGAGGGCAGTAATCATTCAAGGGAGGAAAAGGCACTTTACTCCCATGTTATACATAGGGTTTTTCCACCTTCCTCAAATAACAAGTCATTTTTTCATTTTTACTTAATTTATTTATGTAACTAACCAACAAAATTTATTAGAACTAAAACTAACAAGTAGGTACAATGTAACTGTCAACTGTCAAATATAAGTCAAATTATTAATGTAAACATTGTTAAATCGGAATAACAATTTACTGTTTTTTTACCATTCTGCAAAATACAGAGTGGTTTTAAATAAACGTTAAAATGTATAGATACTTACGTAATAGAAAATAGATATTGTACAGGGCGTCAATAAGTTTTATTTCATGATTGAAATACCATGACGTCACTTTTACTTTTCCTCCCTAGGGAGGAAAAATATTTTCCTCCCTAGGGAGGAAAAGTACAACTTTGCTCCCTACAATCAGGTCCGGAAAAGTATACTTTCGGTAGAGGTAGGTGGAAAAACTTCTTTTCTTCACAATTACGTACTAAAATGAAAAATTACATTCTGCACAAGAAATCGCGGTTGCTTCATCTGGGATACCTTGCTGGGGGTAAAAAATGTCCGTCTTTTTTTGGATGACCTAAAACTCAGAAAGAAATTTATTAAATGGTGTGAAGTAGTAGCGTGTAACCTAGGGTAACCTATAGAGTTTAAACATGCATTTTCAAGTTTATGATTATTCTTGCTGCGACGTGAAATACAAGTTTTCATTTTACTGCTAAAAAATATACTCGGCATTTCATTATTTAGAAAAGAAGCCAATTACTTCATTACGTAAAGGTGGTTGATCGTATACATTTTCTTGTAGAATGTGGCCAATTATAAGAATCCTTAATCATCATCATCATCCAGCCGTCTGCATTTAAAGTTGAACATAGGCCTCCCCTAATTTCTTCCAGTTCTGTCGATCTTGGGCTACCTGCAACCAATTCCCAGCAATCCTTTTAACGTCGTCTGTCTATCGTGTAGGTGGTCTACCTCTACTTCTTCTGTCTTCTCTTTGGGTCCACCTCCCGTCCTTTATTCTAGCTACATGGCCCGCCCAATTCCACTTCAGCCATGCTACTCGCTCTATGACATCTGTGACACCTGTCCTTCTTCTGATTTCTTCGTTTCTGACCCTGTCTCTGAGAGTCAGTCCAAGTAGTGACCGTTCCATTCTTCTTTGGGCCACTCGTAAGTTTCGTTGCTGTGGCCTGGGTTAACGATAATGTTTCGGCGCCGTAAGTAGTGATGAGCGAGACTGGTCTTGGTCTTGCGGTCCTGCTCTTGGTCTTGCAGCAAGACCAAGACCAAGACCGCCTTTTGGTTTGCAAGACCAAGACAAAGGCCAGGTATTCAAGACCAATACCAAGACCGAACCTTGCAAGACTACGCAAGACCAAGACCAACCTGCAAGACTCTTGCATTTTTTTGCGAAATTGGTTTTTTATTATTTAACTTTATTTTTTTAGTTCAATAATATATACTGACATTGTAATAAACCTTAAACAATATCGAATTTTTAAAATACATAATATTTTAAGCTAAAAATCAACAATTTTGAATATACTTTGATCCGTAATAAAACAAATTAAGGGGAATTGGTTTTAACATTCCTCTTCTAACTTTTCTAGCGTTATCTTATAATTTTACAACAGTAAGTACAGGGTATTTAACTTAAGCAGGCCACTCAAATAACAAAAAGAGCAATCGAACGTCAAAAAAAGGGGAGCACAATCGAATTTAAAAAAAATGCTCCGTATTAGACTGTCGTATAAGAACACATTTTATGAAAAGAATACTGATGACGTCGTTTCTGTAGTACCCAAAAATGACATTTAAGAACCGTATATGTTGAAACAGAAATAAAATTATTCCTATGACAGTTCAACAGTTTCCAGTATAATAGATTTTCCGCTATATTTGTTTCTAATTGGAACTTAAAAGCTAAAAATAATGAAATTTTTTTGAGTGATACTGGATTATCCGGAAAATGATTTTCTTTAATTTTTCTATTTTCAGTTATTCTCTATTATGAACAGTTTCCGAGATATCGAGCCTTGTCACACTATACAGCCAGCAGAATGTTTACTAAGTATGTGTACAAACTTTATAGGTTAAACGTTCATATGAACTGAAAATATTTTCAATTATTTCATTATTTTGTATTTTGACAACGACACCCGACTTGGGCGTCGAAACGTTAATAAAATCATTTTTAGGTAAAATTGTGGCTTATTTCCCATTTGAATATACTAGTGAGCAAAGTTGCACTTTTCCTCCCTATGGAGGAAAATATTTTTCCTCCCTAGGGAGGAAAAGTAAAAGTGACGTCATGGTATTTCATTTATGAAATATAACTTTTTGACGCCCTGTACAATATCTAATTTCTATTACGTAAGTATCTATACATTTTAACGTTTATTTATAAAACACCCTTTATTTTGCAGAATGGTAAAAAACAGTAAATTGTTATTTTGATTTAACAATGTTTACATTCATAATTTGACTTATATTTGACAGTTGACAGTTATATTGTACCTACTTGTTAGTTTTAGTTCTAATAAATTTTGTTGGTTAGTTACAAAAATAAATTAAGTAAAAATGAAAAAATGACTTGTTATTTGAGGAAGGTGGAAAAACTATATGTATAACATGGGAGTAAAGTGCCTTTTCCTCCCTTGAATGATTACTGCCCTCCGCTACGCGTCGGGCAGTAAACTTCATTCTCGGGAGGAAAAGTAGCACTTTCCTCCCTTGTTATACAAGTAGCTATTTTAATGAGGAATCAGTGTTCACGTTCGATACATCATTTCAATTTTACAGGAATTTTACATCTGCTTAAAATTGAAGGTTTTTTAAATTTATTCTCCACATGAAAAACACAGTTTTGCTTTTGCCTTGTATATAAGTATGTATAATTAAATAAAGCGCGTATTTCCTCCAAATAAAATAAAATATAACTAATAACTTTTTCTTTTTTTTTACCTTTTTTTACTTTTTTTTTCTTTTATATCATATTCTATTGAATGTATAAAAAGCAGGTTGTGTCTCAATTCAACTTTAAATTGAAATTTGAAAATAAACCTTTACATTTGAAATATACTTTTTAATGAAATAATTAGGTGAATGTATAATGTTAAAATTGGTATCCGTTTGAAACCACATTCTACATTCTTTTAAAATTTTAAAGCAAAAAATATAGTTTCATTCTTCACATCTTGGCTAGTGCAAGACCAAGACCAAGACCAAGACCAACCTTGCAAGAACAAGACCAAGACCAAGACTAGCCTGGTCTTGGTCTTGTTCTTGTTTTGCTCATCACTAGCCGTAAGTCATGACTGAAAGCACACATTGGCGTGCTTCCTTTTCATCAAGAACTACTAAATAAATTCATTTAAGAAATAAACATTACAAAATAAACTTTACAAAATTACTGTAATATACAAATAAGCCTGGATCCCGCGTACCAAAAAAAAGTTGATTAATAGCAAGCTGAAAATTTGTTAATAGCTTAACGGTGTCTAGTCGGACAAACTTTGATGTACGGGAACAATGGAACAGGGGAAGTTTTAATTGTGGAACAGTTTAAAAATTTGGAAAGTCAGATTACGAAAACGCCCCATGTGTTTTGTCAGAACTTCCAATTGATTTGTTACCGTTTCATTAAACTCTCATGCAAAAATCAGACTGCTATTTATCACCAATATAATTTCTGTCATTTGACATGTTCTTCGTTTTCCACTCATTAAAATGCCCAGTTGGTAATAAAGACCAGTCTGATTTTTGCATGAGAGTTTGATGAATTCGTAACAAATCAATTGGAAATTCCGTCCGACAAAATACATGGAACGTTTTCGTAGTCTGACGCTCCAAATTTTTAACTTGTTCTACAATTAAAACTTCCCCTGTTCCAATGTTCCCGTACATCAAAGTTTTTGGTACGCGGAATCCAGGTCTAAGAGAATATCCAAAATGTCTTTATAAATATAACATTAAAGCTTTTCCAAACTTTTATCCATTTTATTACTGTTTTACTAGAAAACCGCATATCGAAATAAATAATGTAAAATGTAACCGCAAAATCTATCTAGAAATTCGTGACTGCTACTTCAAATACCGCAAACGGATATATTAACAAAAAATTTATGGGTATTTGGCTGCGGCATTGAAAATAACTACCTAGTATATCTTCTCCACTGTTTGCGGATTATTTATTTAAACCACTAGCATCTTAAGTCACTAAATAACTAATGAAATGTAGAGGCACGCGTCAGCCACAACCACTAAAATAGGAAAGTGCAATGGGATTAGAGGTGGAAGATACCTAAGGTGTATATGTATACTTTCGGAAATTTAAGTGACAGTATTCACAGGTAAACATTTTATTCTTGTTTATTGTTCACAGAAAATAGGATCTATTTTAAAATATGTTATCGGCGAATACAATTATCGCTTTTAATTTTGGATATAAGTATAAGTATGTAGAACGCTCCACAGCATACAAGTTTACTTTGTGGATGTCTCTTCAACTTCATATAAAACGAGATGCTTTTAAATGGCTAAAAAGAGTCTAATTAATAAATATTTATCTAAGCAGGTGCATATAGATGTTGAAGTAAGTAATAGTAGACGGTGGGTTTAACTAATTTTATTTTAAAATATGTACTAAGTTTTCAATCTAATAGCACATAAAACAATATTAAAAATATTACTCTACATCCCACCAGATTGAAAACAATGGGAACCTTCTCTGGTTACACCTCAGAGGCTTCTAAAATTTGCAAGCCATAACGAATGCTGAGACTACAGAAGATGAGGGAATTTTACAATTTATAATTCACGTCCCATCTTCTCAGCGCGGTAAAGTTCCAACGATAATGTTTCCCTTCCTACTCCAATCAGAGTAAACATGTAAATCAAAAATGAATAACTATTTTCAATGTCGTTACAACACGAAACTACAGCTGCACCATATTTTAGTTCAATCAGAAAGTGAAGCAAGCACCTCTACCGGTTTCGAAACTTATTAGTCTCTCATCAGAAGGCACATATGCTGCTCTCTCTGACCCAACCAGAACAAACCCCTGCGTGCAGTTACGGATTGCACGAACGAAATGGCACGGATGCCCTAGCGGCAACTGCTAGCAAAACACTAAGGATTCAATCTAATAGCACATAAAACAACATTAAAAATATTACTCTACATCCCACCAGATTGATTTGATTAAAAATCCAACCAAATTTTATTTTACTTTGAAGCACAAATACTTTTACTGTACAATTAGTAATACAACAAATTACTAATTTTAACTTTGACCACTTTGCTGTGTCTTTGCTTTGCTGAAACCGTGAGTTTTAAATACGTTGAGTTATCGTTCACATCGAGGTTGAGAATGATGCAAAAATGTACGTAGAGAACGCGTGATGTTACCGTCCCAACTTGGGACGTGAGAATGATGTACAGCGCGAAGCGTCGAAATTGTCCGACTGCGGACTTGATAATGATTTTTAACGCTCAGAAAGCTGCCTTTTATACGGAATCTTACCAAAGGGTCAAAACAATTTTAACGAATATTTTTAACGAACACAATGAGAAGTCCCAGATCCGAAAATCTAAAGATTTCTATCGTTGGAACGAAAGGTTTAAATGAAGAAGTTATGATGGATAGAAATGGTCGGCGAAAAAGAGTAAGGAGCAGTGAGAAGAAGAAGAAGACTAATAATAAAGAAATGGTTCAGGGCTGTCACGAGACTGAAAAACAATGGAATAAGAAAGTAAAAATAACTTATGTTTATTTCTTAAAAAATTCTATTAACGTAAGTGAAAATTAAAAAAAATATATGTTGAATATTTCATACTGAAATAACTCAAGTCTTTGGTATTCTTATAAATAATATTTCAAAGACTATAAGTAGTTTTAATTTCAGAAACCTTACATTAACATCCGTCTCAAATATCGTCTAACTTTCCACCTCTACACCGCGCACCGGTGATGTGCGGTAGCAGAAGTAACGGTTCGCGGTAAAAGAGCTGTGGCTAACCACCCGAAACAGGGGGAAATGTTAACAGGTTATAATACATGTGTCTAGGGTACACGCGATCTATTTTCTCATGTTTCCACAAAGAAACCCCAAGAAGAAAAACAATAAAAGAGTTTTTGGCAGGGAAATTTACACCCGGTAACAAATGACACTCGTTACGGTTGACGTTTCTACTGTTTATAGGATAGGAAATGGAAAAGAACGAAAAAATAAGTAGGCGTAGAACATCACGATACTTGATTGTTGTATCATTCGATGTATTATTTGCAATTTTTTCAGTCACGCTTGAACGAAGAATAAACATGATATATGGGTTAGATTTCCAAACAATCATTAAATAGGTAATTATTTTTTGACATATTTTAATTTTTTTTAGTGCACAGTACTTTTGCGAATATGCGATCCACTTGTCACACACAGGGTACACAGTCTTGTGCAATTATATTAAAAAAAAATTATATACCAGCACTGTAAAATTAAAAATTTAATATCTTTATATACTACAATCACAATAAAGATGCACTAGAAATACCTAAACAAACCAAGACACTTTAATGTTACTAGAATAGGGTGACCAAACGTCCCGTAAAAACGGGATTGTCCAGTTTTTTAACGATATGTCCCGGGTTCCCGAAAAAGTCTCTCGGGACGCCCAAATGTCCCGTATTTACATTAGGTTGATTTTATGTATCTGACTATATTTGCTCTCTTTAATTCTTCTTCAATTTCGGCATTTGTTTTCATTCTTATTTCTCCCTCTCTTGTTATATTGTGGCCCAGTATTGTTCTCATTTCAGAAGGCTATCTTCCTCTTTCTTGTTAATCGTCGTTGTTTCCATCCCCTATGTAACAACAGATCTTACTAATCTTATATAGATTCATCTTTGTTCTCTTACCTAGAGTCTTGAATCTCAGCAGATTTCTATTCATTCCATAGGTTTTTTGGCTTTCAGAATTCTTTCCTCTGTTCTCTCTTTTTCGATTTTCCCTATTGTTACTCCCAAGTAGCTAAAGGTTGATACAATTTCAAACTTATGGTTCTGTGTTATTATATATTTCTGAGTTGTTGTGTCGTCCTTCCCTATCGTCATGTATTTTGTTTTTAGCTGGTTTATTTGTTGCCTTATTCTATTCGCTTCCTGATCTAATTTTCCGACTGCTTTTATGAGTGTCATCTTCGTCTTCACTATATGATGACTGTATATGCTACTCGTTGAAGTGGCTCTCTAATAATGTTTTTGTTTGCAAAGTTTGTCCTCCTTATGATTACTTCCAATATTAGGTTAAATAGTGTCGGGGAGATAGTCACCTTGTTTCACGCCTTTGTTTACATTAATCTCCATAAGCGCTGTTTCACATTATAAGAATTTCGACCGTGCGATGGTTAAAATCTACATAGTGGCTCGAGCAACTTTCTCCCTTCACCGCTTGAAACATTCGGTGAAGGGAGAAAGATTCCATATGATTGCTCGAGCCACTATGTAGATTTTAACCATCGCACGGTCGAAATTCTTATAATGTGAAACAAGCGTTAGAAGTTGTTCCGTTGAAACTAATCCGTGCTGTGGTGGTCTTTATGCTCACTGTTAGCATGTCTTCATTTTTCTGGGATTCCAATATTCTCTAGATCCTCCATAATGTTCGTCCGTTTATTGTATCAAAAGCGCTTTTGAAATCTATGAATATTAGATGCATTTCTCTGTTGTATTCTCTCAATTTTTTAATTATTTGTTCCACTGTATATGTGGAATTAATCGTAAACCTCCCCGGTCTAAACCCGTGCTGGTATTTTCCTAATATCCTTTCAGCGCATGATTGAGTAATTCTCATGTTTGGAATGTTTGCTAGAATGTTATAAGTGCTGTTTAATAAAGTAATTGCTCTGTGATTCTCGCATTCCTCCCGATCTCCTTTTTTATATATACGTACTATAATACCTGTGTTCCAATCGTCTGGTAGTCTTTTTTTGTCCATATTTGTTGTATTCGCTGATTTATTTCTTTATGTAATCCCCTTTCTCCGTATTTTATTAATTCCACTGCTATTTCATCTTTTCCCGCTGCTTTTCCGTTTCCTAGGTTTTAATTTGTTTTTGTACTTCTTCTGTGGGAATTTCTACTTCATCGTTATCTTGTACGGCCTTACTTCTGCATCACAGTGTGTTTGCCTTTGTAGTGAATAGCATTTTTTTGTAATATTGTTCCCATATTCTGCTAATCTGTTTGTCTTCAAATACAGTGTCTCCTTTTTTGTTTTTTAGTCCTCTTGTTTTAGTGCTTAGCGTATTTTTCGGTTGCTCTGACTTTTTTGTAAAATTGTTTTATTTTATGGTTTTTCTGTCTTTTTCAACATCATCCAGCGAAACCAGTCATTTTTCTTCTTTTTATTTGTTGCGTTGGCCTTGTTTCTCGCTTCTGTTTCGCAGTCTTGACCGTACGTAAATTGAAAATGATTCCAATGATTTCATGATTTGAAAATGATGTAGGTAAATACTAAATTAGCTAAAAGACCATGTTTCAATAATTACATCTCGATGGAGGCCCCTCGTTTAGCTGGAGGGTATCGCCCCAAACCCTTTTTGGCATGGATGGGTTTTGGGGTTAACCCCCCCCCCCTGCGGGCATATGAAAAATATATAAAGATTAGTAGGAAAATTTCCCAAACAATACAAAAAATTTCGGTGCCCAAGCCAACACCTCCCCCCTCTTATTATTTCAACATAGATTTTAAAAGATTATGTCAATAGGATTGATTAAATGAATCGTGAAAATGAAACAGTGACTGACGTAAGTCTCTATATCTAACCAATAACTTATAGATATGCGTGAATAATGCTCACGAAACTTTTACTCCTAATCGCTTTCTCAGTCACAGGACTCATTAGAAAATGATGAATGAAATAATCCAAAAATGAGTCATTTTGCCACCTCACCATAAAATACGTTCACTTTATATTCTGTGAAAATTAAAAACAGTAAGTTCTATGTTATTAAACAAAATAAGGATAAATAAGGATAACAGACAACAGAACTAAATTATTCACTGAAATCCTCAGAACTAGGAGAAAAATAAAAAAATACGGACACATCGTAATAATCATCACACCCAATTTACAAGAGAAAATTGCCATTTCATTTTAAAAGGCATCCAGATTCCCGGACTATATTCCATTCCATTCACCACTAAAACAAAAGCGGATCCCATCATTCCGGAAGTGTACGGAAACGTTTCCGGCCTAGTGCAAACTACCCCGCTGTGCTACTCATTTTAAATTGAACACCCCATTACTATAAATATTATTATGTATTTGCGCACTTGGCTCGCCCTTTTTGAACGAATACATTTCGACATATTTTCTGCATTGCTGCACCGTCACAAAGGGTAAAAAGGCCTTCGGCGGCGGGCGGGGTGAAATATGCCTCCAATATGATATTTACCAAAGCCAACCCTAGACAGTTATTTATGGTCATTCGTTTTTTTAGGTTGGGGTGTGAAATTATTTTTTAATTTAGCATGAAAACCATGATCACCCTTAAGAATATACATATGCGTAGATTTATAGTATTCCAGGAAGCGACTTCCTTCTCATTGTGATGATATTTTTTACAACTTAAATACTTAATAATATATGAGTAGGGACGACCAGTGAAGAGGCGACCAACAAGGTCCAAATAGCAGTAAACGAAATCCATAAATGAACACAAAAATGGAGAATGAGGCTGAATGAAGCTAAATCTGTCCATGTTAATTTCACCAACAAAAAAATACAATACCTACATACAGTATGGTGCAAATGAAAGGAATAAATTCTTTATTTCGTAAACCGGCATCTTTAATAAAAAATGCCATAACAGGTCGATTTTGACGATAGTGACGTCATCCATCTAGACGTGACGACGTAATCGATATTTTTTTTAAATGAGAATAGGGGTCGTGTGCTAGCTCATTTGAAAGGTTATTCAATTCCCTATTCAGTAATGTAAACATTTACATAATTATTTATACAGGGTGTACAAAACAATTTTTTTAAACTAAATTATTTGACAAAAAAAAGAATTTATGTAATTTATTTAATTTAAAATACATTTTGTTGCTGTCAGAAATCAGAAAAAATATATATCACAAATAAACATTGCTTTCCTCTTAAATTTACTGTTCAAAGTTCCAAAATGCAGGTGGCTGGCGGGAGCTGGCTTGAATATTTAATTTAATCGAAAATCAATGTTTATTTGTGAAATAAACATTTTTTTCTGTTTTTAGGCAACAGTAAAATGTATTTTGAATTAAATAAATTACATACATTCTTCTTTTTTTGTCAAATAATTAAATTAAAAATTTTTTTTGGGCACCCTGTACAAATAATTATATAAATGTTTATATGACTAAATAGATAATTGAATGACCTTTCAAACGAGCTATCACACGACGCCTATTCCCATTTAAAATTTCCTAACTTAAAAATAAAAATCGACCTGTTTCGGAATTTTTCATTAAAGTCGCCGGTTTACGAAATATCGAATTTATTACTTTCATTTGCACCATACTGTATATTTTATGTATAACCATACAGTTATAATCAACAATATCCAGTATCAACCATATTAGCATATACTGCTAAGTATTTGGGTATATCATTAGATGCAAAACTACGCTGGAAGGTTCACCTTAAGAAAAAAAGGGAAGAACTAAATATAAGATATAAAAAATGTATTGGCTAGTTGGAAGAAACTCCACATTGTCGATGCATAATAAATTATCACATCCAAATTTGTAAAGGTTTGAAAACAGAAGCGTACAGATTCACATGGAGATTACGGCAAACCCACTGGAGCTCCTTAAATACATCTTTACGTGCACTCCAGCCCTCAGTATATAAGCCACTTTACACTGGTCTCACAGGACTCTCTAGACAAGACCTTAGAATTATAAGAAGAATCCGTATAGGCCACACCAAACTTACTCACGCCTTCCTGATGTCATCAGATATCCGGCCTCTCTGTCTAACATGCCAGTGCCAACTTATCGTGAACCACATTATTACCGAATGTCATCAGTTCAGTGTAGTAAGACAACAGCTCAAACTCAAACCGCAGCTATGTGACATTCTAAGTGATACCAACCTGTTAGATAGAGTACTTCAGTTTAAAAAAAATATCATTGTATCGTACACTTTAAATTTTTTTTATGACATAACTTGTTAATGCTCTTTAATTATACCTCTTGTAATCTTGTTTGTAATCGTCCCGTGCGAGTGGCCATAGTTGCCGAGCACGTTAATGTAAATAAAAAAAATAAGTTATTACTTTATAAACAAATGTAATATTAATAATATAACAATAATACAAAGATTCCAGAACAAAATACTGAGACATATTGTAGATGCTCATTGGTGTGTGACAAACAGTGATCTCCATATGGCCCTAATGGAAACTGTGGATATAATCATCAAGAAGATGGCAGGAAGTCACGAGCAACGACTTCATAAGCACGAGAATATTGAGGCAATCCAGCTCCTCGATACTAATGGGCAAACTAGAAGATTGAAGAGGACAAAGCTTTTTGAACTAGAGTTTGAGTGATAGGTGATAGTGAAAAGCAGAGCATAGTGCTTTTTTGCTCGTGTGTATGTTAGAATAGTGCACTATCTTATTAGGTTAGATAAGAAACGCTATGGGGGAAGCTCTCAATTTTAAGGAATAGTAGTAATTTAGGTTCAATTAAAATTGCTCATTGGTCAATTATGGCCAGATTGTAATTGTAATTGTAATACTCATCTTCATAGTACTGCAATCCTAGCCTCACACACTGACCCTATTTATGCCTCGCATCTCCTTCAAGCGTATCTAGACAAAATACAAGATTGGTTTTTGGAATGGAAAATTAAAGTCAATGAAGGAAAATTTATTCATGTTACATTTACAACACGAAGAGGAACTTGTCCTGTCCTCCTGTAACTTTAAACAGTCACCAATTACCGTCAGCCAACGAGGTAAAATATCTTGGTATTCATTTGGACAGAAGTCTCACATGGAGGAAACATATCTGGACGAAGAGAAAGCAACTAGGTCTCCAATTCAGAAATATGTATTGGTTAATGGGCCGTCCATCAAGACTATCTCTGGATAATAAATTGCTGCTATATAAGGCAATACTTATGCCAATCTGGATACATGGTTGGAACTATGGGGAACAGCCAGTCACTCCAACATCGAAATCATCCAACGCTTCCAATCAAAAATCCTCAGAACCATCATTAATGCACCTTGGTACATCAACAACAGAATTATTCATTGAGACCTTAAAATGGATATGGTACAAGAAGTCATCACAAAACGTAGCGCCGCTACATTGCCAAGTTGGAGGATCATGAGAACCAGTTTGCACTTAACCTCCTAGACAATTCCCAAGAACAGCTTAGGTTGAAGAGGTTCAAACCACTGGACTTACCATTTAGAATAAACTTTTAAACTAATAATTAGTTAGTAGTTATAAAATGTAATTATTTTCTACAAAACTTTTATTTATAAAAATTGTACTTTGATTTTACCAGTGGGCAAAATCTTTCTTGTCCTTAGTGAATGTCATTACTTTTGTTTATTGGTGACACTCAACAGATTGCAAAATACTTTTAAATTAAAAAAATATATTTATAAAAAAATATAAAAAAATCTTCGTAGTGATGTTTATGGGGAAAAATAATATAGTAGCAGACAGGGTGGCCGGACAAAATCAAAAGATAGGCATTATCAGAAACTACATTTTTGAAAAACCCGACGACATGACAGGTCAATTTTAGATTAAAGGGGGGCACTTTTTCCGGTATTTTCGATTATTTTACTGTCGTCCCTAAGCCAGGCTAAAAATCATCCCAACATTCTAATGGCAATAGGGTCAAATAAGATATTGTTTTAAAGCAGTTGCAATTCCCTGTACATTAGTCTTTAAATTTTTAAATTCGGTCCAATACTTTATTTTATTTATTTAAAAAAACTTTTTTTACTTTAAATTGTATTTACCTGCTTAATGAGTTGATTCAGTAAGCCAATGATTTAGATTTGAATTTCTTTCTTCGCCCAGCTTTTGTTTTTTGTCACAGTTGTCACACTAAGTATGGCATAAAAACAAAGAGAACACGAAATTAAAGGATTTCCATGGTTTGTTCCATTCCGGAAAGGGTAAATAGCATTTCATTGTATTTTGTGGGCAATAAATGTGCCAATAGAACAGCTCAGCAATCAAATAAACGACATCAAAATAAATACAACAGTAGGAACTATGTTTTGGAGTTAATAATGTTGGAAGCTGGGAATCTAGGTAATAAAAAACGAGAAACTGAAGGGCCTGTAATTAGTAAACCTAGTGAAGCTGCAGTATTATGACATGCTCACCTAGATTACTACCTAATATAACCTAGATTCCATGTTAGGTTCGAGACAAGTAGTAGCTGTATCTGGAATCAACTAACGTCCACTCAACGAAATAGGTACGTAATATCAATAAAAATGTTAATTCAGACAACAAACGCAATACTTAAAATGTGTCCAATTCTTGGTTTTATTGGAACAACAAAGCGATGTTCATCAATTCATTATTTTCGTTAGTTGAGCCAATGTATTACTTTTATTGAATGGATGAACATTCATTATGTATACCATAATGTCACTTTATTCATTGACACTATTCATTGAAACAACAACGTCGTTAATTGACCGACGAAGACTATTCGTTGTGTCAATAACAGTGTTATTATTTCCGTTTATTCTTACAATTAATTCCGTTCATTCCCACAATAAATACGGTTATTCTTACAAGCAATTCTATTCATTCTTACAATCAGTTTCGTTCATTCCTACTATGAACGTATTTTATATTAATAATTACTGAATGCATTAGCCCAATGTATGATATTGATTAATAATAATTTTTTAAATCCCCCTTTTTTGTCCTAAACCTAATGGACTTTACACTGTGTGATTTCTCAAAATATGAGAAATCATATTTATAATTATTCATAAGTGTTACACTCCCCCCCCCCCTTATTAACTTATTTATTTTTAGCACATAAGCAAAACTCTCGGACAGGTCGATTTTTAAAATAATCAAAGTATATTATAACATCAATGTTTCGAACTTTACACGATACCTCTTCAGGTGACAGGCATAACTTTGATTTTTTTTAATGGGAAAGTACATCATGTGATAGCTCATTTAAAAGCGTTTGAAATAGTGATTCCAAAAATGTATATCACTTTAATCCTTTTTGAGAGCGCAGGTGCAAAATTTCGATCGAATTATTTTTAAACGCATTCATTTTTTTGGAATCCTAAGAAAACTAATAAGTATTTTTGAAAAATTTAAACGCAGGCTGAAAGTCCCTTAGAATAAACAAAAAGTTTTTTTTGAATGGTATATTTGAAATTAAAAAACATACTAAATTTTATCTTTTTCACCCCTGTGACTTATTAAAATAATCATTATAGAAGTTCTCAGGGACTTCAGACCCTCGATAATACTATAATACATTATTCTGCGTTTAAATTTTCAAAAATACTAATTAGTTTTCTCAGGATTCGAAAAAAATTTAAAAAGAATTCTACAGAAATTTCACGATAATAGACACACGAAAACTTCCTTCTACTACGGACTACACTTGGAAACGAAATGAAATTATTATTCGGCACTTCGGCAGAGGTAACAGCATTGTTTAACAAAGAATTCTTTTTTAAACAATGATAACACAGAGAATGTAGGGGTATCACGATAAGGAAAAGCCGTTACATAATTACAAGCCATTGTTATTGTCTCAACAACTAATGCATTCGTTGTCACAACAATCAGTTTACATCTATACAATAATCATATATTATTTTATAATAACAACATTTGTACATTGTTTTAATGAAATCTGTAACTTGTCACGATAAACCAAGGTAATTGCTTGTCACCTACGAAATCAAGAAAGTAAGTTGCTGCCAGAATTAACATTATTTATTAAATATACGAAACTAAGTTATTGGCTGAATAAATTGAGTGTTATTGATTAATGTACTCTAGTTATTTTCACAATTATTATTCAATCATTGTGACAATAACCAAATACATTCGTCAATGTCTAAAAGTTCGTTGAAACAAAAAACTAAATTGTTGTTACAACAAAATACTATTCAATAATCACTGTTAATCAATATTACGAACTAAATTTTTTTGAGTGTCCAAGCCATTTTGAAGAACGAATTCCTTCTATATAAAATACTCTTAATTCAGAAGCTTAATGGGGATGATTATGGCCGCTGTACCGTTTACAGTTAGTGAGAGAATGCTGACCGATCAACCGTTTCACTTTAATATTTTTCCCCTGATGAATCCACTTATTTCATTTTTTACCTGGCAATTTTACTGGCGAAATGTATTTACAATGATTACTGGAACTACTGGAAGACGGGGTTAATTCTGCCATGACTGATATTATGGAAAGTTTTCAACAATATGATGATTTCAATGTTGTCAATATTTAGACCAAAGTTTTCCACGTCATTAGATTGGGCGAAGAGGCTGCATCGAATGGCCTCCTCGGTCACCAGATTTGTCTCTCTGGATATTTTGTGGAAACACGTAAAAATAAAGTGAATTCAAGAATTTGTAGTTTTCTTTTATGAAGAGCGTTTGTGAACACCCTGCATATGTGTATAATATGTATATGCATATATAAAATGCAGTGTGAATTGTTTTATATATAGGGTGTCCCAAAAGTAGTGGAACGGTCGAATATTTCGCGAACTAAACATCGGATCGAAAAACTGAAAAATACGTGTTAAATCAATTTCAAAAATCTATCCAATGACATCAAACACCAACCCCCACTACACCCCCTGGAAGTGGGGTGGGGGGTAACTTTAAAATCTCAAATGGAAACCCCTAGTTTTTCTTGCAGATTTGGATTTGTTACGTAAAAGTAAGCAACTTTTATTCAAGACATTTTTTCGAACTGTGGATAGATGGCGCTATAATTGGGAAAAACGATTTATCCTGATACCATAGGTAAATTATAGAAACGGTCTAATATCTCGAGAAATGCATTTCCAAATGAGAAACCAAAAAACAGGTTTTTAATATTTTTCGAAAACCTATCGATAAACACCAAACATGACCCTCCAACCCACCCCCTGGAGACGGGGTGGGGGGTAAATTTAAAATCTTAAATAGCAACCCCCACTTTTTATTGCAGATTCGAATTCGTCATTAAAAATTAAGCAACATTTCTTCGAAACATTTTTTAAAATTGCTGATAGATGGCGCTAATAAATCGTATTTTTCCAATTAAAGCGCCATCTATCAACAATCCTAAAAAATGTTTCGAATAAATGTTGCTTAGTTTTTCATGACGAATCCGAATCTGTAATAAGAAGTGGGGGTTGCTATTTAAGATTTTAAAGTTACCCCCCACCCCACCTCCAGGGGATGCGGTGGAGGGTCATGTTTGGTGTTATTCGATAGGTTTTCGAAAAGTATTAAAAACCTTTTCTTTGGTTTCTCATTTGGAAGTGTATTTCTCGAGATATTAGACCGTTTCTATAATTTACCTATAGTATCAGGATAAATCGTTTTTCTCAATTATAGCGCCATCTATCCACAGTCCGAAAAAATGTCTTGAATAAAAAATGCTTACTTTTACGTAACGAATCCAAATCTACAAGAAAAACTAGGGGTTTCTATTTGAGATTTTAAAGTTACCCTCCACCCCACCTCCAGGGGGTGTAGTGGGGTTGGTGTTTGGTGTCATTGGATAGATTTTTGAAAATGATTGAACACGTATTTTTCAGTTTTTCGATCCGATGTTTAGTTCGCGAAATATTCGACCGTTCCACTACTTTTAGGACACCCTGTATATTATCTTTATGAGTACGATCTAAATTACCGTTCAAATTCATTTATTGATGTTGAAGATTTTTATTTTTAAAACTCTATCACTGGGATTCGTGTTTTAAAATAGCTGTAACAAAATATCTTACTTTTGTAAGTCTCTTGTTACTTTTCAGTGTTGCAAGTTGCAATCTTTCACGTTTGACATATTTTTAGACACAACTGTTTTTATTAGAATGGTTGATGTATAATGTTTCCATGTCGGTAAATTTGTATTTATTTAATGTTAAATAAGAAACGTTTTAAAAGCTATCTTAAGGTTTTTTATAAAACAAGGGAGACTGAGAAAACATCTTCCAATTTCGTCAAAGTTTCTATTTCTTAAAAAAATGCTATTTTTTAACATATATTCGAAAATTATTTTCGCCAGGCAAGAAATACCATGTCTACACATTTTTTTTTGTAGTAGTCAGGTAATTGAAATAAGACACTGTGTGATCGAATATCTTTAATTTCAAATAACAGACTGATATTTCCTATAATGCTCAACAAAATATCAGGTTTCTTTATAAGGTGGTCCTGTCACGAAATTGATCTGATATTAAAAGTTGAATATTAGGTGATATATGATACAAATTAAAAACGCTATCCACGATACAAATTTAATTACAGATCGAATTTTCGGATTTAGTTTCATCTATAAATTAAATAGGATAGAATAGGTATAACCTTTATTCGCAAGAATCGATTAATAACAAATAATTTAAGGGGGTAGGCGCAAAATCTAACGCTATTTAAATGCATTCATTTTTTTTTCGAATCCTGAGAAAACTAATAAGTATTTTTGAAAAATTTAAACGCAGAATGAAAGATTACATTATTACCGAGGGCCGAAAGTCCCTTAGAATAAACAAAAAGTTTCCTTTGAATGAATATTTGAAATTAAAAAATCACACTAAATGTTTCTTTTACCCCTGTAACTTATTAAAATAAACATTATAGAAGTTTTCAGGGACTTTTGGCTCTCAGTAATAATGCAATCTTACATTCTGCGTTTAAATGTTAAAAAAATATTTATTAGTTTTCTCAGGTTTCGAAATTTTTTTTATTGTAATATTTACAATCTGTCCTTAACTAAGAACAATAGGTAAATTCTTTGACAAAAATTGAAAATTTGACCTGCAGAGAGAGATCCAGTGATCACCCTCTTTACATAAATTAAATTAAAACAAGTTAAAAGTTTAGTTATCACAGATTATTCGAATCTTCTTGCTAGGTCCACTACTTTGAATCTCTTCAGGCGTCGTACATCATTGTGGTCATCAGTGAGGTTGCTGGCTAACTCGTTTGGATGAGATTCTAGTCTCTTGGAATATTTTTTGTAATATTCCGTTATTACTGTTTTTATGGATGGCACATTGAGGTCTTGCTCTATCACATAGTTTGGCACGTACCAAGGGGCATTCAGCATTGTTCTAAGGACTTTGTTCTGGAATCTCTGCAGTATTTCTAGGTTAGTTTGACTGGCTGTCCCCCAAAGTTGGATACCATAGGTCCACACTGGTTTTAATATAGATTTATATATCAGCAGTTTGTTTTCAAGAGATAGTTGAGATTTACGACCGATGATCCAGTACATTTCTCAGAATTTTATTCCTAGTTGTTTTCTTTTTGTAAAAATGTGCTTTTGCCAAGTTAATCTCCTATCAAGATGGATTCCTAGGTACTTGACAGTATCGGTTTGTGGGAGTTGCGTTTCATTTAGTGTTACAGATGGACATGTTTGTCTTTTCATGGTGAAGGTTACATGGATGGATTTGGATTTACTCTCATTTGCCTTTATCTTCCATTTTTTAAGCCATCTTTGTATATTATTAAGGTCTTTCTGAAGGATTCCGGATGCTGTATTTGGATCATGGTGAGAGGCTAGTACAGCAGTGTCATCAGCAAAAGTTGCACACGTTGTTCTGTTACTTGTGGGTAGGTCAGCAGTGTAGAGCAAGTACAATATCGGTCCCAAGACACTTCCTTGTGGTACTCCGGCTTTTATTGGTCTTAGGCTTGTGTATTCATTATCCTGCTTGACTAGGAAATGTCGGTTGGAAATATAGCTTTTTAGGATTTGATAAAAAGGATGGGGAAGGTTTTTCTTTAGTTTAAAGAGCATACCACCATACCATACCTTGTCGAAGGCCTGACCAATGTCCAGGAATGCAGCAGAACAATACCTTTTATTTTCTAAATCACTTCTGATGTGTTTTACCAGTCTATGTACCTGTTCTATCGTTCCGTGTTGTGTTCTGAACCCAAATTGATGTTGGGCAATTAGTTTCCTTTCTTCTATAACTGGGGATAATTGTTTAAGGAGAAGTTTTTCCAAGATTTTTGATAGAACAGGTAGCAGGCTTATTGGTCTGTATGAAGGCACCTGAGTTTTATTTTTCCCTGGCTTTGGTATGAGAATAATTTGAGCAACTTTCCATTGTTCTGGGTAGTATCCTAGCCTAAATATTGCATTAAATACTTGCGTTATCATTTTCAGACCTTTGCATGTCAATTGCTGCAGTACTTTCCCGTTGATCAGGTCATATCCTGGAGCTTTTTTTGGACTGATTTCATGCTGGATAATATGTCTAACTTCTTTAGTGGTGATTTTTTGTATAGGTAAGTCCATCTGGTAGGGCGATTCCAAGAAGTCATTTATTTCTTCCTCTGTGTCACCATCTTCCATGGGATGTGGCTGAAATACATTTGTGAGGTGATTTGCAAATGCTTCGGCTTTTTCTTTATTATTTCTACACCAGTTTCCCTCTTGGTTCCGTATTGGTGGTATTTGTTGTTTCGGGTGTTTGATTTTTCTCGTGGCCTTCCAAAGGGAATATTCACTCGCTATCTGAGTTTGCTGATAAACCTGTAAGATATTCTTGTATTTTATTATTTTTGATATTATGCAATTGTAGTTTAATTTCCTTGGTGATTTTATTTAATTTTGTCTTGTTCTCAGGTGTTCTTTTTCTTCGCCACTCCTCCTTTATTTTTCTCTTTCTAGCAATCATTTCCTTTATTACAGTTGGGCAATGCTCTTTAAATTCTGTTTGGTAGCAGTCAGGGGTAGCATACCAAGCAGCTTCTTGTATAGATTTCTGAAGATTTTCTACTGCTGCGTAGATGTCACTTTCTGTTTTCAATGGGATGTTTATGTCAATTAGTTCATCTAGTTTAGTCTTGAAAATGCTCCAGTTTGTTTTGTTACTGTATAGCGATGGTTGTTTAGTACTGTTTGTTATTTGTGCATACCATGTTGCGATTACGCTAGAGTGGTCAGAGGGTAGATCGTAACAAGATTCTACTTTTGCCAATTTAACATTAATTCCTTTAACAATATAGAAGTCGAGTAGATCAGGTATTTTTGCATTGTCGGTAGGCCAGTAAGTTGGTTCCCTTGTGGTCAGATAATTTGCATTGGTCGCGTTTATAGCTTTAAGAAGTTCTCTGCCTTTTATGGTAATAATTCTGGATCCCCAGGTAGTATGCTTAGAATTGAAATCTCCTCCTGCTATAAATCTATTTCCTAATGTTTTAAAGAAATTTTCAAACTGTTCCGTTTTGTTATTGTGCTTTGGCGGACAGTATATAGCTGATACTGTTAGTGGGCCTAGTTGATCTTCCACAACAATGCTGGTGGCCTGTAGATAGTCGCATTCATGTTTTTGTATTTCGTAGTGCTTTAGTTTATTACTAACTATTATTGCAGTGCCTCCATGTGCTTTTTCGTTGGGATGTTGCGTATGATAAGTTGTAAATCGTGGAATATTAATGTGGTTTTTGGATGTAAAATGAGTTTCTATAATCAGCATTATGTCAATTTTTTGTGTTTTAATAAATAGCTTTAATTCTTCTACATGTTGACTTAAGCCATTGGCGTTCCATAATACTAGCTTTAGTATCTGATTCATTTTTGGTTGAGAATCGTGGTTAGGAGGTTGAGCATAGTGCTCATTTGTTCCGTTAGTTTTTTTAACATGTCTTTCAGTTCTGACATGTCTGTGTGGTTATTAGTTTGATTTGGTATAATATGTTGTGTAGTAGTTTGGTTGGAGGCTTGCTAATTAACTGCTTGCGTTGCTTGTGCATATGTTATTCCAGGTTGCACATATTTGACTGTTGTAGTTCTATCTTGGTTTGTCCTCGCGTTATGTCGTCTCAAGTTAGGGAATTTAAGTTTTTGTAATTGTTTGTGAACTTCACACCCTCTATAATTTGCGGGGTGATTTTCACCACAGTTAGCACATTTAACATTATTCTCTCTGGTTTTCCTTGGACATTCTTTAGTGTAATGAGGTTCTGCGCATTTGACACAGCACGGTTGTTTATTGCAGAAGTTTTTTGTGTGGTTGTATTTTTGACATCTACTACATTGCGGAATTATTCTCTTGACATGCGGTGCTTCGAATTCTACTATGGAATGCATTATTTGTTTAATGTTATAGATGTCCTTGTTATTATCTTTTGTTTCTAGATCAATGTAGAACATAGGCAACGATTTTTTTGTTTGGTTATGGAGTATATTCCATATATTTATAACATTATGGTTTTTGGTTTTAAGGTCTTCTTTTATCTCTTCTACATTTGTCGTGGGGTGCATGCCTTTAAGAGCCACTCGGTAGTGTCTTTCACTTTTAGGTTTATAGGCATTTATTATGGCGGTGTATGCTTTGTCTGATTTTGGTTGAATTTTTATTTGTTCGCTGGTGCTTTAGTGATAAAATCATTTTCTGCTACTTGTTGCAATAGATCGATAGATCATTAGGTTGTTGGGAACAAGTGGGAATTTGTATAGGATTTTGGATCATTGGAGCCATGGTTTTTACATTTTGTTCATAATTTGGTTGGGAGTAAAAGCCTGTTGAAAAGTTGTTCATGTTACCTGCTCGGTTGATACGCCACTGGAATCTCTAACATTATTGCTGACGATAACTCCCTGCTAACAGCTTTCAATGAGCGAATGTTCTTTTACTTATTACGTTAAAAATTAAAATGTTATTAATAAAATAAAAACACTCGTAAAATCCGCAATAACTAATTGCTTTGTTCAAAAACTTTAAATACATTCACGATAATAACTCATTAGCGAAACCGGGTTTGTTTTATCACAGCTTTTTCGTACATTCGAAAAAATTAAATGAATTTAAATAGCATTGGACCAAGATTTTGCGCCTACCCCCTTAAATTACTCAAATTAAAGTAAATAGTGTTAGATACAGTTGTAAGAAAAAATATATAATTTTATACTTATTCCTAGTCATAATCATCCAGCCTTCTGCATTCAAAGTTGAACATAGGCCTCCCCTAATTTCTCCCAGTTCTGTGGGTCTTCGGCTTCCTGCAACCAATTCCCAGCAACCCTTTTAATGTCGTCTGTCCATCCTGTAGGTGGTCTAGCTCTACTTCGTCTGTCTGCTCGTTGTCTCCACGCTGTAATTTTTTGGGTCCATCTCCCGTACTTCATTCTGGCTACATGGCCCGCCCAATTCGACTTCAGCCATGCTATTCGCTCTATGACATCTGTGACGCCTGTCCTTCTTCTGATTTCCTCGTTTCTAACCCTGTTCTTAGAGTCAGTCCAAGTAGTGACCGTTCCATTCTTCTTTGGGCCACTCTAAGTTTCGTTGCTGTGGCCTGGGTTAACGATAATGTTTCGGCGCCGTAAGTCATGACTGGAAGCACACATTGGTCGAACATCTTCTTTTTCAATTAATTTCAAATTATTCCTAATAGATATATTGAATTATAAAATAACTTTTTAATTTATACAAAAAGAAGATAAAAATTACATATTCAAACAACTGATTCAAAACTGAAGCAAATTCAAACAACTGATTTAAATTTGACCAACTTCAACTCGATACAACAAAATGTTTCTTTTGTTTTTTCTTTTGACAAAAAGTTAAATGTCAGTTTCAGTTGTTATAACGGGTGTTTTTTTAGAGGTAATTAATGTAATTTTTTTTTATTTAGCTAATGCCTCGACAACTAATGGCCATTGGCATGGTAGGTACGGTGAATTTTTGCAGTTAGGTACCTAGTGTCATGTGTAGTGTGTGTGTTGAGTAAGTGTCTTATTACTTTGCGAAGTCGACGTCATTGTCTTTGCAAAGAGACGCTAATTGTATCCGAACGTCTGCAGTCCCTCCGATGAGTACCGATCCCACAAGGACAGAAACCATTTCCATTTATTAATTTATAATAAACGAAAAATTTCTGACCCTGGTGAGATTCGAACTCACGATCATTCGGACATTTCGATCCAAACGTAGGCGCTCTTATTATTATGTACTAATTGCTACAAATAAACTCGAGTATTATTATTATTATTAACACTTTTTAACTAGCGTCCATTTTGACATCAAGTGGTTTATGTTTAGTTTGTTTACGTATTTTGGCATGAATAGGCTGGTGACTGAACAATGCTTCCAAATTGTGAAAATGTATTTTGAAAATCATGGATCTGTTCTTAATGCGTATCGTGCACTACGTCCATGTTATGGTCAACATAATTGTCCATCAGATTGATTAATTCGATTAACCATAGAACGTTTTTGCAACAAGTTTACTGAATACACATCGACGGAGACGTCGCACAGTGCGCACAGAAGAAGTTGCTGCAGAGTGTAGAGCTTTGAGCGTAGTGTAGAGAAAGACTCGAATTAATTTATCCACCATCATGCACAGCAGTTGGATATGTGTCCATCCACTTTATGGGAGATTTTGCGGAAATATCTTGGTTTGCGTACTTAGAATATCCAACTCTTGCAAGAATTGAGGCTACACCATCACCTAGAAAGGCGTAGAGTCGATGAATTGACCCAAAATGAGACTGACGTCGATCCCGATTGTTTAGCAATAAAACTCACTTTTAGTTGAATTGCTACGTCAACACAAAACTGCCATATTTGGAATGAAGAAAATCCTCAAGAGACACAGTTACATCCAGAAAAGCTGACTGGCGTGCTTTGTAGGCTTTTGAAATCATTGGTCCGGACTTCTTTAAAAACGATGCTGGTCAGAATGTTACAGTTAATGGTGACCGCTATAGAGCCATGATTACTGACTTTCATATTCCTCCAGTAGAACAACTATGGTGTGTAAGAACTGTGGATTAAACAAACACATGTCACAGAGCTCGTGCCGCAATTAATTTATTGAAGGAAACGTTTGGTAACCGCATAGTTTTACGTTTCGGACCGCGAATTGGCCTTTAAAATCTTGCGATTTGACACTACTACACTATTTTCTGCAGGGATATGTCTAGAATCCAGAATCCTGAATCAATTGACCACTTGTAGAATAAAATTCGCAGTGTTATTGCCGATATACGGCCTCAAATGTTAAAAAAAGACATCGAAAATTTAACCTCTAGATTAGACTACGTCAGAGTCAGCCATGGAGGTCATATGCTAAAAATCACAGTTAAATAGGGAACTTACACATAAAAATATTTTTGCGTAAAATTGTTTATTAATGTTTAAAAATGTAGTCTAAATATTACGTTTTAACAATGAATAGTGTACGTACAACAACTGATAATAGTTCCGCGCCCAAAATTTCCGTTTCAAACAACAATCGCGAGCTGGGGTCTGACGTCACCAACCACTGTGTTTTTGTTCGCCCGTTCGATGAGCTATTGCATTGAATGCATTTTGCCATTGCTAGTTGTGCGTGTCGAATAGAATAACTGTCTTGTTTGCTCGGTGTTTATATTATTGTATTTAGTGTATTTAGTGTATTTAGTGTATTTAGTGTATAATATACTTTATCAAAATTGAAAACAAATCTGCGCAATATAAGTACTATATAGTGCCGGAATGCCAAAGCACAACTGTCAGAACATCCAACAAATATTTTTATACTCTACCTGTAGAACCAAAAACGTCGATTGAAATGGCTAAAGGCATGCAGGCAAGATAAAAAGGATATTTCACAAAGTAGCCAAGGTCTGTATGTCTGTGAGGATCATTTCGACGTGAGTATTTGTCTAATTAGGTACCTAATACTAATAAGACATTTTCTATTTCGAGAAAAAATATTAAGTAGTTGTCGTTTCATGAAATGTGCCTACTTAAACTTGTTTATTTGTTGCAGTTGGAACAAGACATGAATAACTATATAAATTCAGGATTATGGGTGGTCCCAAAATTATTAAGTCAGGTGCTATCCTGCAATCCTGCACATATTTGATTGTTAACCAGACAGAAAACGAACTTTTTCTGAGCCCATGAGGGAAGCAGCCCTTAAAAGAGTTAAACGACAGCTTCTTGAAGATCCCGCTTCTACAAGGAGAATGATGATAAAAGACAGTGTGATCCTAGTTTCAGAAACTTGGTTCAACCAGGACCTGAATTAAACCAAGCAGATTTACCTCAACAACTGAATAATGCATCAGCACAGACTCACATCAAAATCAGAAGTAAAGGTATTCAGTGTAAATTTCACAGGAGTATTACAGTCGGGTTGTCGCCATTGAAAATATATAATAAGCATGCAGGAACTTCACCTATAAAAGACCTGCAAACATTATTTGAAGATACAAAAAGTGAATCAGGATGTTCTGTATTTGAAGATAATAGTGAATATAGTGTTAGTTATGACTATTGGTACAATGAAAGTGATTCTTTATCTTGTGCTGAAATATGTTTCAATCAATGGAAATATATTGGAAAACACAAACAATGCATCTATTTTTAACTCTAAAAAGAACAGGACACACATTTATGTCTCTTGGAGATGATTTCGGCATAAGCGAAAGCAATGCTTCGAGAATATTTGCAAAATCTGTTCCATTAATTAGTAAATATTTAAGATCTTGTATTTTATACCCAAGTTGGACCACTTAAATTAAACTTAGCCTCATCATTTCAATAGGTAATTAAAGACGATTAAAATGTACTATACAATCCCCAGAATAGTATAATCGCTTTCTTTTGAAAATCCCTTGTGATTAATAGTATCTACTTACGCGTTTTAAACACTTTAGAAAAAAGCAATTTCTTAAGATTTATAAATTCCACTTTGAAACTTAATAAACTGATTGTAGACCTATGCAAGAATACAAATAATATCGGGCAATTTCCAATTAAATACGATTAAAATGTTACATACAATTCCCGCAATACTCTAATCGCGTTTTTAAACGGGTTCGACTCGTAGGTAGGTTGTGGTTCGTGACGTCAGACCAATAGAAGGACGTTCAAGCGCCTCCTAAGAAATTTGAATTTTATAGCATTTTCAAAGCCTGGTAATAAGCGTATGGGTTAAAAATATTTGTTTTTTTTATATGCAAGCGTTTTAAGATCATGTTACCTTATGTTTTTAATATTATTTTAATATTTAAAAATTTATGTAAGTTCCCTATTATAATACCAAAAGATTATCTGTTGAATAAAGTAAATTTCATGCCAATTTAAAAAAATCAGCTGTATTTCATTTCATTTCAAAGTTTTATACCTCTAAAAAACTTCAGTTTCATAATCTTCAAAATGCATCCAATGTACAGGAGGCTTGAAATTAAAGTAGTAATATATTACACATTATTATCTTGGTATTGTTATTTAACTCCAACCTCTTTATGTTATAAATATGTTTAAAATAAAGTTTACGACCCTAATAGAACGTACGACACCTCATAAAAATCTAGAAATAGAGACGTGAAGATAACGAAAACCCACTTGGTTATTACTTTTATTTTTTAATGCGGCGGGTTGCTATAAACAGCGAATTCTTCCATTGTGAACGGGTTCAATAAAAATCCCAAGTGAACACCAAAAGGAACGATGAAAACAACTTGTTCGTATGATACTGGAAGCGTGGGTGCGGATTTTTATTAAGATCCGAAGTCTTTTAGACAGGTGTACATTCATGATGAAAAACTTATGGTGAGAATGTAAAGAATTATCAGTTAATCGGTTCCTATATGATCTACACGTCTAATCAAACATAGGTATTTAAACTGTATGTTAATACCCATTTTATCATTTTAACCTTTAACTGGTTTGCTCTGAATGTCGTGTAGAATAAAGGGTTCAAAGTCGACTGACAGTTTACCTTTTTACAGAGTAGAAAAATGCAAAAAATATATAGAACCTCAAATGTTCTAACTGAAACTTATATCAATATTTATTATAAATAATTTTATAATAATAGTAGAGGAGGAAAGTATGCTAAAGCAGTTACTCGAGCGTTGTGGGTACCTATTGGATTGTGATTATTTTTTTGTGAAAATTTTGACTTCTCCATTTCTTTACGCCCCGCTCAAATCGTCCGATTTTTGAAATATACAACTCTTTTGCATGTACTTAACTTACCTTATATTAATCTGACAATTTCGAGTTTTTCTAAGGATAGATTTTTTTTCGGACAGCCCTTAACGAACTCCCCTGTGTTAAAATCCAATATATATGGTAGAGGTACATCAGCAGGGTACAAGGTTTCTCCCCATATGATAATCTGACGCGCTCGAGTAACTGCAAAAATCCCCGCTTGGGCTCCCCTACCATAAGAAATTAACAAAACAATCTGTGAACGCTAAACAAAAAAGTGACTAATCTAAATGAGTTATATTACAGTCAAAGAAAAGTACTACTAGCCTAGGACTTGTTCCTGGCTATCCAATGGCGACCTTTACTTTGACCTTGACCTACAACGGACATCTTCTAGAGTTTCGAGGGTTTTCGGCATTAAATTGATATAAACAGATTACTCATGGGTTTTTGGGATCGCTAAACACGAATATGCCATCAGAATTGACCTCCGGCTTTTAGAGTTTCGATGGTTTTTGGCATTTACTTGATGCAAATGAATTACTGGAGGGTTTTTTGAGGTCGCTAAACACGAACATGACACCAGTAACGACTCCCGGAGCACCTGGTTTCCAAAGTCAATGAAAGGAGCTCCTAGAGTTTCGAGGGTCTTTGTTACTACATTAATGCTTAATTATAGGTTTTTATGGTTGCTGAATACGAATACGCGATCAGTACAGACACAGGAGCACATGGTGCCTAAGACAGGTTATCTTATGGAGTTTCGAAGGAATCAGTTGGAGGAATCAAACGGATTAATCTTGGGTTTTTGGGGTTGCTGAACATGCATACACTATCAGATCCGACCCACGAATCACATTGTGCCTACGGCACGTCATTCTGGAGTTTTGAGGGTTTTCGGCATTAAATTGATAAAAACGGATTACTCATGGCTTTTTGGGGTCGCTGAATGCGACGCCGTCAGATCCGACCCACGGAGCACCTGGTGCCTAAGGTTATTCATCTTCTTGAGTTTCGAGAGTTTTCGGCATTAAATTGATACGAATTGATTAGTCATGGCTTTTTGGAGTTGCTGAACACGAATACGCGATCAGAACAGACACCGGAGCACCTATCGCCTAAGGCACGTCATTTTCTGGAGTTTCGAGGGTTGTCAGTACTAAATTAATGCAAACGGATTGGTACACATCGAGTACTCAGAGGTTTTCTGAGTTGCTGTTCAAAGAAAGCGTACAAATTGGTTAAAAGTTTTTTTTTGCTATTTGTAGATTTTTATTAAAATAACTATGTTGTGCTATTTAATTGTTGTAATTATTTATAAATATAAACTCAATTTATATCTGACAATGTTTTCTTCATTTATTTTAAGATCGATTGACTATAATTCTATTTTGATAGTGTTATTCATTGTGGTCACTAGGTACTCTAGAGTCTTTTATCTAAGTCATACCTATTCGTGTTTAGCAACTCCAAAACCACAAGAGTAATATCTGCTTGCATCAATTTTGTACCGAAAACTCTCGAAACCGCAGAAGATGACGTGCCTTAGGCACCCGGTATCCCGGTGTCTGTTCTGATGGCGTATTTGTGTTCAGCAGCCCCAAAAACCCATGAGTAATTCACATCTGCATCAATTTAATGTGGAAACCTGTCGAAACTCCAGAAGAAAATCTGCCTTAGGCACCAGGTGCTCCGTGGGTCAAATATGATGGCGTATTCACGTTCAGCAGCCCCAAAAATCTGTAATTAATCAGTTTACATTAATTTAGTACGAATATCTAAATTAGCACGAATTTAGTACGAAAGCTCTCGAATCTCCAAAGCATGACGTGCCTTGGGCACCAGGTACTCCGATGTCTTTTTTGATGGGGTATTCGTGTTCAGCAACTCCAAAAACCTATGAGTAATCCGTTTGCATCAATGTAGTACCGAAGGCCCTCGAAACTCCAGCAGCCCCTTTCATTGACCTTGGAAACCAGGTGCTCTGGGAGTCGGTTCTGGTGGCATATTCGTGTTTAGCGACCTCAAAAAACTCTCCAGTAATTCATTTGCATCAATTAGATGCCGAAAATCATCGAAACTCTAGAAGATGACTTCCCTTGCAGTGGCCCCGCCCACCACGTCCTCCGGGGGTCAATTCTGATGGCATATTCGTGTTTAGCGATCCCAAAAACCCATGAGTAATCTGTTTATATCAATTTAATGCTGAACATCCTCGAAACTCTAGAAGATGACGTCCGTTGAAGGTCAAGGTCAAAGTAAAGGTCGCCATTGGACAGCCAGGAAAAAATCCTAGACTACTAGTACTTTTATTTAATCCATACTTCTACATGTTGCCAGATAACGTAAAATCCTACATACGATCGAGATGTGACCATGATAACTTTTTATCAGGATGCTTTAAAGAGTATTTTGCCAAAGTATGAACTTAATCCACTGGGACCTAATTTCCAGAAGGTTTGTACGGGGTACTTTATGTCCTTACAATCCTCATTCCTAAACGAAGGTACCATTACCCGCAAACCTATGTGAGAAGGTTTGGAAGCTACCCTACAAACGAGAAAAGTCTAATCTAATCTTAACCATATGCATCACTTTCTCCCTCTTTTGCAGGAATAAAGAGAACAGATGTAAGATGTGGGATAATCACTACATTAATCGCTGACATATAGGTCTAATTAATGTGGGTCGACATAAATAAAATACAGTTGTTCATGAATAATGAAGGCACCTTTTTATAATCATATCATGGAGAAATGTATTTTTGCATAGTCCTTTATTCGTTATTATTGCCCTGTGATGATTATCACCGAGCTGTCAAATTGTCAATAAAACAGAAGTTGATCCCTGGTTGTGCATTGTCTCGAGAAAGACGCGCATAACCTTACATGTATTGGGTAAATGACTATAGGTACCTAATAATCGAAACCCAAAGAAAAACTAAGATGTTTCCCAACAAAAACATCACAGTTCCACAATCCGTCAAATCTCGGTCTGGTTGGTAATAAGTATAACTACGAAATATCACGAAATATTTCGCCTCCTACAATTAATATTATAAGGCGGGTTGACATTACTAGTGAATAACGAACGTGGCTCACGGTTACGTAGTTTGCCCGTGCTATTGTTAGATATTTTATTATCTATTTTCAAACTCGAGCAGTACATTTGTGTTTATGCAATACATAGCAATACAAATGTACTGCTCGAGTTTGAAAATAGATAATAAAATATCTAACAATAGCACGGGGAAACTCCGCAAGCGTGAGCCACGTTCGTTATTCACTAGTAATGTCAACCCGCCTTTATTCTGCATCAACTTCTTTTTACTTTTGATTTTAACTTAACAACGTTGAGACACTCAACAATCCCAGATCGTTGTAATTACACCACGGCAATTGTATTTGTTACTAATTGTTTACGTTTATAAATTTAACAATAGTTCAATAATACCAATTCAGTCCCTTTGTTAAAGAATAATGAAACGATGAGATAGTTGCTCAAACGTTTCTTAAAGGAAATAATTAAAACCGTCTGGGAACATTTTCGTTCCTCCCCTTTTCAATATTGTACGTTAATTATTAGATTGGAAACGCCTTCCTGTTTGTATTTTAAAAATTTAATCAAACAACGCTAGACGTAGGGGCGGGATTTTTAAATGTTTGATTAATTTTTTGCTTATTCGGTGTTTTATTAATAAAATACAATCAAAACACGTGCTTATCTGTGGTAGACAGAAACATTGTTGTTTAAGTGCTTAATACAATAAAAATATTCTTCTGTTATGAAAACAATGACTACACGGCTACAAAAAACCTCACACAATTTTAGAAGTTTTCATAATATAATATCCCAAAAATATTCAAAATATGTTTTAGTGATTTTGATTATTGCTAGCCTATTTTAAAAGATGGACGGAAAGCTTTCAAAACAAGTTTAGACCAGGACGGATCTGTGAAAAATCGTCTATATTGTTGGATGTGTGAGGTGGCATTCGGATTTTTGCAGATAAAGTTAGGTGACAGCTTCAATAATAATAATTGACTTATGCTCCTTCTCAAATATGCCCGGAACATTAATAAAAAAATTAAAATATAATATAAAAATTTCGAAAAACATCGATTTTTTTTCTACTTTCTTTGCTTATAACTTTAAAACGATTTATGTTAAAAAAATTGGTGGGGAAATAAAATAAAGATAATTGAATTTTGTATCATATTCGTTCGGTTAAAAATGTCTTAAATTATTAACCTTTCTGTAAAATAGCAATAAATACAAAATAAGGAGGCAAAATAAGCCTGTTTTTATTTAATGTTTTTCAACCACTTTGATTGTACTTAGAACCTTCGTAATTCGCTTAGAAAATTCTTACAATATATTTAAATTGTCCACCAAATTTCATTAAAATCGACTTAACAGATTTTGCATAATAATTTTGCAATCTAAATTTTTTAAAAAAATTTAAAAATTTTTAAAAACTTTCTGAACAAAAAGTAGACCATTTAGAAGTTTCCTAATTTTTTTACATATAAAGAGGCGCTCTACCTATCTAATACACTTCACAGAGCTAAAATTGGATTATTTAACCGGCCTCCGCACTGTTTTAAAGTTATAAACAATTTTTTGGCTTATAAACAAATACAGTGAGGACGTTTGAGTTGGAGTAAATTCATTTTTCAGTTATTTATCAAATAAACATTTTTTTTCTGTTTTAGGTATTTCGAATTAAATAAATTATAAACTTTCTTCTTTTTGTCTCAATTAATTAAAGAAAAATTTTTGGGCACCCTGTATAAATAATTATGTTAATGTCTATATTAGTGAATAGAGAATTAAATAACCTTTCGAATAAGCTAGCACACGACCCCTATTCTCATTTAAAAAATCATCGATTACGTCATCGCACCCAGATGGATGACGTCACTAGTATGACATATATGCCAAAAAATTATAATTTAAATATAAAAATCGACCTGTTTCGGGATTTATCTCCAGAGTCGCTCATTCTCGAAAAAATGAATTTATTCCAACTCAAACGTCCTCACTATATTTGTTTATAAGCCAAAAAATTGTTTATAACTTTAAAACATTGTTGAGGCCGCTTAAATAATCCGATTTTAATTCTGTAAAGTGTATTAGATAGGTGGAGCGCCTTTTGATATTAAAAAAAAAATAGCAAACTTCTAAATGGTCTACTTTTTGTTCAGAAAGTTTTTAAAAAATTTGAACTTTTTTAAAAAAATTTAGATTGCAAAATTATTACGCAAAATCTATTATGTCGATTTTAATGAAATTTGGTGGACGGATTAAGTATATTGTAAGAATTTTCTAAGCGAATTATGAAGGTTCTAAGTGGAACCAAGGTGGTTGAAAAACATTGAATAAAAACAGGCTTATTTTGCCACCTTATTTTGTATTTATTGCTATTTTGTAGAAAGGGTAATAATTTAAGACATTTTAAACCAGTCGTATCTCATACAAAATTCAATTATCTTTATTTTATTTTTTACGACTTTGTACCAAAATGAATCGTTTTAAAGTTATAAGCAATGAAAGTTGAAAAAAATCGATGTTTTTCAAAATTTTTACATATTTTAATTTTTTTATTAATGTTCCGGGCATATTTGAGAAGGAGCATAAGTCAATTATAATTACCAAAGTTGTCACCTAATTTTATTTGCAAAAATCCCAATGCCACCTCTTACATCCACCTCAAAACAGATCCTTCCTAGTCTAGTTCACACCTCTATAGACTTCAACTTTGCACCATTTCTGCTCAATGTATATGTTAAGGCTGTGCTAATTAAATGCAAAAAACCTGTCTGTTCCCCAGACTCTGCTTGAACAAATTGCCTGGATGCAGAAATTTGGGAATAAGCTGTTTTGCAAGGAATGCTTCTCTTGTTGGTCATCCGGTTTGGACATCGTGCCACCTTGGATTCTCAATTATGTTTCGTGATTTGTTTCCATCTTTCTCTGCCGTCTGCAAATCTGAAACAATCGTTTAGTGTTGCTCCGAATTCTTTTGTAATATGGTTCGCATATATTGTTGGTGTTCTTCCCTAGGCTCTCATTCTGCACCGTTCCCTGCAATGGCAGCTTATCCAGACCATCTCTAAGTACCAGATGAATAAAGTGTCGAAAAGCCGCCATGTCACATTTTCTCAATTTTTTTTTTATTTTACTAAATTTTGTATAACACTCAATATATTTCGTTTATTTTTTGTGAGTTGTTCTCAAAAAATTATTCTATGCCGTGCTAATAAAAACATCAGGAAGCTGGAAAAGTAGGTAATAAAAAACCAGAAACTAAACGACCTGTAGTTAATGAATTTGCAGTGTTAGACCATGTTCGAAATAACTCCTATGTTAAGTATAAGTACGAAACAACTTGTACCTGTATAATATCTTTTCGGTTTAATATCTTTTTCTCCGATGAATGCACTTTTTCGCAACTGGAATTTTAAATCGTCATAATTGCCATCATTGGTATGATTAAAACCGCACGATTTTCACGAGGTGCATACACAGATATCGCAAAAATTAAATGTATAGACTGGTATCTTTGGTGATCGACTGGTGATATTTTACCTGGAAATTCGACTGAAAAGATGTATTTACAATTACTTGAAGAAGTCATTAAAATTATGAAGCAGCATCATACGGCCTCCTCAGTCACCAGATTTGTCTCTCTGGATATTTTGGGGAAACACCTATATATATAATGGATTTCTACGGCTGTCGCCGCCTCTCCATACCCAGCTTCCAATTTTTTCTATCGTAACACATATCTTCATCTAATTACCTCGAATCCATTGCCTCCTGAATATTGTCCCTCCAGCTTCTCTATGGTCGTCCTCTTTTTCTTCTCTCTGGTGGGATCCACTCGATATTTTTCTCGGCCAGCGAGTCTCATCCATTCTTTTAACGTGACCGAACCATGTCAGCTGTCTCTTTTCAATATCGTCTATTATAGTTTTTTCCACCTTCATATGTTCTCTAATTGTTTCATTTCCTACATGTTCTAATCTCGAAACCTGACAACTTCTCCTCAAAAAGTCCATTTCTGTACTAAGTAGCTTCTTTTTATTTCTTGCACTTATGTCCCAAACTTCTGCACCGTAGATTGTAGCGCTCTTCATTATACTTTCATATATTCTTCTCTTTGTTTCCTTCCTGATATATTTGTCCCATAAAATTGAATTGAGGGATCTAGTGATGCTTCTACCTTTATTGATCCTATGTTGTATTTCATCTTCACTATTTCCTAACGGGAAACACCTAAAAACTAAAATCTATTATATAAGATCTAGAAGATCATATATTTACAAGATATGCTAATATAATAATTTCCCTTTTATACCGCTAACGCGGCTTTGGGAGTGTTCAGGGTATTCAGGCTATCTCTTGGGCTTATGGTGTACAGTGTAGAGGAAGGTAGGTAACAGGTTCAGTGCGACGCTTCAACCGCTTATTATTATCCCTGGTCTCATTTTATTCAGGCTGATTTGGGCCTGGCTCCTGTAAATAGAAAAATGTGTTTCCCTTTATACAAAAATGGACCTGTGGCTGGGTTTTTCAAAATGTCATAGTTCCTGACAACGCGAAAGCGAAAGAAAATTGTTGAATTATTATTAATATCTTAGTATAGTGTCAAATAAGTCTACAGTTTCGCTGTTTTTGAGAACTAGTTTTAACTCATGGTGTAATACCAGATACGTAACGTACTACTGCAATATTTATAGTCGAGATACCTTAGCAGTAATGACACTATACTATAATAGTGATAATGGAATAGTCAGTAAAATAGTTTAATTATTTTTTTTAATATCTATAGGGAACTATATAAAAATATTTGATTGTAAGATTGTAAGAAAGGAAGTTATTCGATAATAATTAAAATCCTGCTACGTATGTAGATTCCTTTGGAGGCATCTACATAATGATGCCGTGCCTAATTGCAGTTGTTCATGTTGATAAATATATGCTATTATATTATTTTTTTTACTTAAAATTATGGTATTTATTATTTAGTTATAATTTTCAATGACCCAAGAGAGTCACGATTTGTTTATTAATGTTTCTTCATGTTATTGTATACTTACAACATATATATACAGAGTGATTGATTAGTAGGGTAAAGCTTAATAGCTCCGCTATAGTAATAAATAGCAATAAAAGTTAATAACAAAAATTTTAGCCACCTTTGAGCTTCACATTACAAAATTAGTTAGAATGTTACAGGGTGTTCGATAACACAGTGGCAGACCAAACTTATGTTTTTTTAAATGGAATACCCTATATTTTATTTTAAATTCGAAATCCTGTTAACTTCTCCATCACAAAAATATAAAGGTTTGTTATGTTATACAGGGTATTTACAAAGTTATGACCAATTTTATATGAAAATCGTAACAAGTTCAACTCCTGTTTAAATAAAAATAAGCAAAACAACAATGGTTTATTAACGCCATATTTTTTAACGTATTGTCAAAATTTTCAAGAATGGTCGATATTGCTAATTTTCTTTATATCAAAACGCAAGTACTTTATTTTCTCAGTAATTTTAAATGGGACACCCTGTATTTTATATCACTATTGAAAAGTACCATTACCGTACTTTAATTTTTAGATAACATTCGCTATGTCTAAATTTATTAGTTTTCGAGATATTTTCATTTTTCAGTGGATCAGTAGCGTGGCCACCCAAATCACCAGAATTTAATAAACTGGACTGATTTTTTTGGGGTTACGTTAATAATGAAGTTTATAAAATACCTCCAACAACAAGGGATAAGATGAAAAATAGAATACAAAGTCTATTTCGATATGTTAATTTACAAATGCTCCGTAGTGTAAGTAGCTCATTCAATGGTCGTTTTTAGGCGTACATAAATGTGTTAGGAGATAATTTTGAACACCTTATGGAATTAAATATTAAAAATATTTTATTAAAAGTAGCTTCTAATTTTTTTTAAACATGTTTTTTTGCAAAATGTATTACTGATAAATTATGTTTCGTTCTTTATTTGTTACATTGTTATATTTACATACAAAAGTAGTGTTTAATTGTCTTCACAAAATATTGCATTTTGTGTTTGTGTGTTTTTTTGTAAAATTTATTACTAATTTTCTTTGTTTATTTGTTGCATTTACATAAAAAGATAGTTTTTAATTGTTTCAAAAATGTTGCATGTAGTGGTTGTGTTTTTGTTTGTAAAATGTATTACTAATAAATTATTTTTATTTCTTTATTTACTACAGTGTTACATTGATTACCGGATTGATAATCGGTAATCTTCAATTGTCAATTCAGTCATGGCTTACTTACAATTTAGATAAATTTAAACACCTAAAATAATTTGCCCTGAAAAATGAAAATATCTCGAAAACTAATAAATTTGGGCATAGGGAATGTTATATAAAAATTAAAGTACGTTAACGTTACTTTTCAATAATGATATAAAATACAGGGTGTTCCATTTAACATTACTGAGAAAATAATGTACTTGCGTTTTGACTCACCCTGTATTTGATATAAAGAAAATTAGCAATATCAATAATTCTTAAAAATTTTGACAATAAATAAAAAAATGTGGCATTAATAGACCATTGCTGTTGAACTTATTTTTATTTATACAGGGAGTTGAACGTGTTACGATTTTCATACAAAATTGGTTATAACTTTGTAAATACCCTGTATAACATTACAAACCTTTATATTTTTGTGATGGAGAAGTTAGCAGGATTGCGAAAATAAAATAAAATATAGGGTGTTCCATTTAAAAAAAAACATAAGTTAGGTCTGCCACTGTGTTATCGAACACCCTGTAACATTCTAACTAATTTTGTAATGTGGCTCACACTGAAAAAAATATTGTACATAGTACCAATGAACGCCAATCATTGACTTTTTTTACATTGATTCAATGAAAATTTCGTTAATACTATAAACACGTAGTCATTAAGTAATGACCATATTCATTATTACAATGTAATTCTATTCGTTAAAAAATAATGAATAGAATCATTAATCGAATGAATCTTTTTATCTATCCAATGACTTTTTTCATAATACTAATAATTTGTTCATTGTATATATGAAATTATACATCAGGATTATGCGGTTAAATTAATGAATATAAAACGTTGCACTAATGTACAGTGTTCTTTAGATTACGAACTTGTTTATTGAATAAATGTTTTCGTCACATTAAATCAATGTTTTCGACTTCGATTAATAACTAGATACATTGTTTTGATGTAACGCAATCATTGTATTAATGTAATATAACTGAACCAATGATCAATTCATTGTAGCAATGATCTTGTACATTAACCGATACATTTCTTAAAACTCTATAAGTGTTTTTATTGGTGTAAAAAATCACGTGACAACAGTTGCAGCCTCCTAGCAGACAGTCACCCTGCAGACTCTGAGGAGCGGTGTTTGGCACTAGTGATTTGGTAGATTTTTCTAAGGTATGTATTTACATATATTTTTAACTATTTATAAATTATTTTGTTGGATTTCTATATAAAAAAAGTTGTACTTCTATTTCCACTTTTGCAGATTGATATGAACTTTGGAGTGGCATTTGGAAATGGAAATGGACTTATTGATGGATGGGACAGAAATTTTAAAAGAATTATCTCCTTTCTTCGGTGTGAAAGTCATATTATCAAGGATAAAACAAAAACAAATAAATTTTTATTTGAAAAGATTACCCATGAAGAGATTACGGAATGTAAGTACCTATTTCATTATTCAATAAAGCATATCTATCTAGTATTAATTAATTTTTATTCTCTGCAAATTTTTTCAAAAGCTAATTCGACACATAGGTAAAAGAAAATAGGAACCATTTGAAAATATTTCTAAATGGTATAATCTTATAAAAGATTAGTAAACTAAATCTTTAGGTGATTAAACCGTAAATAATTGAAAAATATTATTAACTCTTGCAGTCGGTAGTATCTATCAAAGTAAAAATAAACATCTCAACATCTAGCAATTTTTTTCAGGATAAATTAAAATATTTTTATAAAAAAAGTGATACCCAAAAATACAACTATGTTCACTATTTAGATTTATTTTTTATAATAATTATTAATATAAATTGTAGATGGCTAACATACAGTTATTCTTTGGGTTCTACATCGATATTTTGTACGAACTAATAAAATATGTAAGATCGGAGATTTCCAGTAATCATTCTTACATCGGGAAGACCCAGCAAGAAGTCGAAGATCATTATTAGATTTTTGAAATCAAAGAAAAATGCCATTCAACCATTTGTTTTTTGTATGGGTGGTGATAATTAATTCCAGAGAGATGTTGTATTTGTGGAGATGTTATTGTAGATGTATTTATTTTCACGATATCAGGTATACATTTTTTATATAATATAAATATATATTATATATTTTTATATTTTTTATAAGAAGAATCAATTTCTGTTATATTCAGTTTTTTTCAAAATTACATTATAAAAAGTTGTTTGTGTTAATTAAAAATATATGTTTTTTTCTTTAAACTTACAGATACTTAACATTAGTTTGAGAATCTGCAAAAAATCGTTGCTTCAACCTATATTTGTAACATTTATGTAAATATTAAGTCGTGATTTTGTTTACTTATTAAATATTTGTATGTTATATACAAATATACATGAAGATGACATTCACTGAACCAAAAAAGTACGTAAATATAATGAAAAAACATTGATTCAAAAACGGAGAGCATTAATTTTCGTCCAATGATCTGTATCATTGGTCCAATGTAAGTAGATACATTAACTAATGCTCAAAAACATTAATTTTTATGAATTAGTACGTTCATTCAATGTACTTTCTAGTTAAGAATTAATGTACCGATACATTGATTCAATGCACCGATCCGTCGATTCAATGTACCGATACATCGATTCAATGTACCGATACATTGATTCTTAACTAGAAAGTACATTGAATGAACGTACTAATACATAAAAATTAATGTTTTTGAGCATTAGTTAATGTATCTACTTACATTGGACCAATGATACTGATCTTTGGATGAAAATTAATGCTCCCCGTTTTTGAATCAATGTTTTTTTCATTATATTTACGTACTTTTTTGGTTCAGTGAAAGGTGGCTAAAATTTTTGTTATTAACTTTTATTGCTATCTATTACTATAGCGGAGCTATTGAGCTTTACCCTACTTATCAATCACCCTGTAGGTATTACTCATTTTAAAATGCCATTTTCGAACATCATCCACCGGCGATTATACTTCAACTAGGCTATTAAGACAATACTTCTCCGATTAAATTTTTATCTTTAAAATGAATCTAATTACTTTTTTTTTAATTATTGTAAACAAATAATTAGTGGGAATTCATAAAATAATTCCTATTTTTTATCTAATCGTCCAAGAATATCTATCTAATTCTTTCAAATTTGTGGAAAAGTTATCAGCTTTTCGAATGTGTAAAAAGATTTTTGCTACGGATAATATTTTTAAAGTTATTCTCAATGTCTATAAACTAAAAGTGTCAATAATTTTGCATTAGAATTTTCAACTATATTATATATTTTTTTATACTTTATATCTTTTTTTATTATATTGATAGCATAAGTCTTCTACTTTCAGTTGGCATCTCTCGAATAAACAAATACAACATATTTTAAACTAATTGATTGATGGGTCTTAATTTTAAGGGGTTTGTGAAGCACCCAATACCCAACTTTGGGCGTAATATCAAAGTTCTACATGGGTTTTAATAATAGTAATTAACGAGTGAAGATTTTGCCTTATTTTTCAGTTTTCACAACAACAAATTAACATGTAAACTTTCAAACATCGCTATTTTGAAGCTTTTTCAATGTTCTAAAAATTTTTGTAATTTTAAGTCAACTATGTGTTTAACTTTTTAATGGGGTGCAAGAAATCGAAAAAATCGCGTTTTTTTCACTAAATTGTTAATACTTAAAACGCGGCTGCGAAATCTTGGCCGGAAACAGGTAGAATTTCTTTCTGTAGATCAAAAAAAGTTGTTAGATACGGTTGAGTCCCCGAGTCTGTACCCCTGCGTCATCATTTAAAGCATCCGAAATAAGTCGGAAATATACTAAACGCAACAGTAAGTGACAGAAAGTGGGTATTATTCCGATCACGGGTTATAGTATAAAATTTGACGTTATCAAATAAATAGAATGTCACATTTAAGTTTTGCTTTAAAATTTTGGTGCATAATTACAGCTACATTTGAAGTAGCTTAATAAATTCTTTTATTATCATTAATTAATAAATAAATTAACCATTTATAAAAAAATTTGATAACATATTTTCTTTTTGTTATTTTATTCACTTTGGCCGAACATTAAACACAGGCATTTTAAAATGAGGTTATTTGTACGTTGTCAAAATTTATCTTAAAATAACATATCATATAACTTATCATAAAATTTCTAACTCCAATATAAAATTAGTTGTGAAAACAACTGTTTGTATACTATAAAAAACTTCAAAATGCAAAAATTCGACAAAATAACAGCAAAAATTTAACAAACTGACAGCCACAAAAGTAAACAAACCAAAACGTCAGAAATTGTACTTAAAATATATGAAAACATCCCCAATCGTCTTTCTATGTACCTATATCTCTTTTCAATGCACTGAGTCTAGATCGTTCATAAAAATAACATGTGTTTTTACTTAATAAGTGTGTTTGTCATTAGTTTCATGCGTGGAAGACAATGATGCGAGATAAAAAGTATGTATTTTATCTCGCCAGGTATTAATGACAATGACGCACGGGTAAAGACTCGCGGACTCAACTGTACCTGGATTATTCAAAGTCCTGAGAAAAATCATACCTCCCTGGACTATACTTCAACTAGGCTATTAAGACAATACCTCTCCGATGATATCAGCGTTTAAAACATTTTGTAATATAAACTATAAACTAGGTTTAACACGCATTAAAATAATAAACAACGGAATAAATAAATGTGATTCCTCTGTCTTCTTTTTAGAGAGACATTAGGCTATTTGAAGTATTCACGTCGGCACGCGATGAGCGAGACCACCCAGACACTGAAACGGCTCTTTGAATTTTTTTATTTGTGTACACTAATAGGTGGTTGTTATAGCTACAGGGTGAAAAATCTAGTGGCTATATTGAAAATTTTACTATAATTGAATATGCTAATTACGACTGAGGCAATACTTTTCACAAAAAGATCTAGATCCATTAATTATTATAATAACTTAATTTAAAACTAATCTAGAGGTTGATCCATGATTCCTACTGCTTTTGGTTTGTACTGTTTTTTGCATTTATTTTTTATTTCCTGCTCTTTATATAGTATGGTGCAAATAAAAGGAATAAATTCATTATTTCTTAAGCTGGTGACTTTAGGGAAAAATCCCGAAACAGGTCGATTTTTATTTTTAAATTTTGATGTTTTGGCGTATATATTGACGTCATCCATTTGGGCGTGATGATATAATCGACGATTTTTTTTTAATGAGAATAGTGGTCACGTGCTAAACCTCAAGGTGGTCAAGCTTTCGTCATTTGAAGGGCTTTTTAATTCCCTATCCAGTAATAGGGATAAACATTAACATAATTATTTATACAGCGTTTCCAAAAAATGTATTCTTCAATTAAATTAATCGACGCAAAAAGAAGAATGTATGTAATTTATTTAATTTAAAATACAATTTACTACTGTCAAAAAACATAAAAAATATTTATTTGACAAATAAACATTGCTTTTCGCTTAAATTAAACGTTGAAACTGCCAGAGGGAGGTGGATGGCAGCTTGGACATTAAATTTAATCGAAAAGCAATGTTTATTTGTCAAATAAATATTTTTTCTCTTTTCCGACAGTAGTAAAATGGATTATTTATTAAATAAATTACATACATTCTTCTATTTGTGTTAATTAATTTAATTTAAAAAAAATGGACACCCTAAGTATACAGAGTGAGTTTTATGTATGGTAACACTCAATTATCTCGGAAAGGGCTTGCACGATTTTTATAGGTTTTGGTGGGTAAGGGTTTTCTAACGCGGCCGATATTATAGTGCTAATTACATTGTTGTCAGATTTTCAGTTTTTCTGGAAATCTACTGAACTTTTTTATTTCAAATAGAACACCCTGTATATTTTTTGGGTTTTGAAGTCCTTAAAAAATACTGATTATTTTTGATGTTATATTCTATATACCTAAATGCCATAATTTCGGAGTTATTGCTATATTTATTTAAAAAAAAATTAAACAAATTATAAAAATAATTTTTTTTGCCTTGGTAAATATTATTTTAGATTGTTTGGATCATTGTGAACAAAAAAGATCTTTTGTAATTTTTCTCTAAAATTAATCGTTTCCGAGTTTCCGAGTAAAAATCGAATAATGGCGATTTTCAAGGTTCAAAAACACAAGTAAAAAATATTATTTTTGAAACTGCGAAGTACCCAAATTCAAGCTCAATCTTTATTTTATCAGTTACCAATAAGTAATTTGAGCTTGTTTACACTGCTTTACATTGCTTTATTTTGCGCACAAGATCTTCCTTCAGTAGTTTCTTAATCTCTACGTTTATTGCCTTGTTCCTATTTATCATGTCAAATGTCTTTTTCTAGTCGATAAATGCATTTCCAATTCTAAGTTAAATTAATTTGCTTTTTCCATTACTTGTTTTATTGTGTGTACGTTATTCCTCTATAATTCTCACAAATTTGTTGGTTTCCCTTTTTATGTATTGTTATTACTCGCCTATTTCTCAGTTGGCTGACATCTTTTATTCTTTCCATATATTTTTTACTAGTCTTAGCATTTTTTCAATTAGCTCCCTTCCTTCGTGTATTATAAGTTCTATATTAATTTTTTTACCAGGAGCTTTTTCATCTTTACTTATCTGTATTACTTTGTCCAATTCCTCTATTATTGTTTTTTTAGATTACGATGTCTACCTCGTCTTCTTCTTCTTTGTCTACTGTTTCCTCTTCCTCGTTCACTTCTTCTCCAGTATATATTTCCGTCAAGTTTTCTGTAGTGATCTGCCCATACTTTTTTATGAGTCCTCTATTATATAATAACTATTATCCGTTTATTTTTTATTCCACTTGATTTATTTTTGTATTTTTTGGTTTGCTCTTTAATACTTTTATATAAATTTTTCGTGTTTCTATTTGATCTTTTCTGTTCTGTTTCTTGTTCTACTTTTTTATTCTATTTTTCTTCTATCCATCTGATTTTGTTTTGCCTTATTCTTAAAATTTTCTTAGCGTTCTTTCTTAGTTGTTCATAGTTTTGTCTATCTTCCTGTTTAGCCGTTCTCAGCCCTATAATTCTAGCTTGCCCCTTTTTTATGTTATTTCTTTACACTTCTGGTTATACAATTCGTTTTTGTTTTTATCTTGGTCTTTGTGCAATTGCTTGTTTGCAGCTTCTTCTATTGATTTTTTGATCATCTCCCACTCCGATATAATATCCGACTTTATATTTCTCTCAATATGACATTCTATTTGTTCTGTTTCGTTTCTAATTTATCTTTTTGTTTTATAATGGCTGTGACCATATAGTGGTCTGAATCTGCACACGCACCTCTAAATGTTATCACATCTTTAATTAATGATTGTTTTCTTTTGTTAGTCAGTATTTGATCAATTCGTCTGTATGTTTTCTGATCTACAGTCGGAAAAATGAAAGAATACCCATGAACGAGCATATAAAACACGCTGTATTTTCCTGTCACTGTGTCACAAAGAAAATTGCCCAGCGCAAGTAGATGTAATAATAATTATTACATGTACTTGCGCTGGCAAATTTTTTTTTATGACACGGTGACAGGAAAATACAGCGTGTTTTATATGTTCGTTCATGGGTATTCTTTCACTTTTCCTACTCTAGTTATCTTCACGTTACTTTATGTATTTTAGAGTGTTCAAATTTTGTTGAGCTTATCAACATTTTGATTATATTGTTGCTAGGTTACAGGTGTCTAGGTTATAGGTGTCTTAGGCCATTCGTGTTTTTGTGTACTGTATGCTTTCCTGCAGTTTGTCGTAAAAAATTCTCTTTTCTAATTTGGGCGTTGAGGTCTCCTAGTAGGTACAATTATAACATCTTCTTTACGTATTGTTTCTATCTCTTCTTCTACATCATCAAAAGTCTTTTTCGTCCGCCTTGCTTGTTTCCATATTATATTATTCATTAATATAAATGCATGAACGGATAAAAAACTTAAGAATTCATATTTATTTATTCATATTCCAATTTAAAATATTGTCATTTCTTTGAACTTTGCTCAATATATCTTCCCTTGGCAGTTTGTGTCCTAGACGAAATTAAAAAGAGGGGAGAGTCTGATATAGAATATAGAGAGATATTTATTAGATTTCAGTAGAGGTATTTAACAGTGATGAGGCAGCTAATAACCGGCAAAATAATGCAAAAGATGGACGTTGTGAAATAAAACGAGATGAAAATACTAGAGGTGGGAATTTATCGGTATTAACCTAGAAAACATTACTCCTTACGATAGTTTCCCACCTTTGGACGTTAGCTAAGAGCTAGTTGACTGTAGTCATACGTATGACGTTAACGTAACATTAACGTTTTTTTAGTTTTAAATAATTTTGACGGAGCTGTTAGAACGAATGAGTGAGTTTCGAAGTAAGAGTGTTCATAAATAAGTCAAAAACAAAGATAATGATTAATGAGTTAATAATTTTACTTTAAAATTAAACACACACAGTTTTCCCATTCCCTCAGGCAAAAAATATTCAGCTGCTACCTAGTCATATTTTGACGTTTAGTTGTGTCAGTTGCAGCTGTTATGACCTATGGCATTGAATCAAGAGAAGACACCAATAAAACCAAAAGCATGCTACGAACAGCCGAAATGAAGACACTAAGAGCAATAGCAGGGAAAACAAGAAGAGATAGAATACGAAACATCATCAGGGAACAATGTGGCGTGCAAGATGTAGTCAGATGGGGCAGGCAAAGACGAAGAAAATGGCTCAGTCATGTAAAAAGAATAGGAAACTTGCACATAAAAATATTTTTGCATAAAATTGGTAATTAATGTTTAAAAATGCTATATTCAAAATATTGCGTCTTAACAATGAATAGTGTACGTACAACAACTGATAATAGTTCCGCGCCCAAAATTTCCATTTCAAACAACTTTAAAAGCGCGAGCTGGGGTCTGACGTCACCAACCACTGTGTTCTCGCTCGCCCGTTCGGTGAGCTAATGGATTGAATGCATTTTGCCATTGCTAGTTGTGCGTGTCGAATAACTGTCTTATTTGCTCGGTGTTTATATTATTGTATTTAGTACACAATATAAGTACTATATTGTGCCGGAATGCCAAAACACAACTGTCAGAACATCCAACAAATATTTTTTACTCTACCATTAGAACCAAAAACGTTGACTGAAATGGCTAAAGGCATGCAGGCGAGATAAAAAGGATATTTCACAAAGTAGCAAAGGTCTTTATGTCTGTGAGGATCCTAATTATTAAGGTACCTAATACTAATATGACATTTTCTATTTCAAGAAAAAATATTAGGTAGTTGTCATTTCATGAAATGTGCCTACTTAAACTTGTTTATTTGTTGCAGTTGGAACAAGACATGGATAACTATATAAATTCAAGATTATGGGTGGTCCCAAAATTATAAAGTCAGGTGTTGTCCCGCACATATTTGATTGTTAACCAGATAGAAAACGAACTTTTTCTGAGCCCATGAGGGAAGCAGCCCTTAAAAGGGCTAAACGACAGCCTCTTGAAGATGTCGCTTCTACATCTAACTCTGTTCTAGAGGACAATGATGATAAGTGACTGTGTGATCCTTTTTTGACAAACTTAGTTCAACCATGACCTGAATTAAAACAACCAGCTTTACCTCAAAAAATGAATAATGCATCAACACAGACTCACATCAAAATTAGAAGTAAAGGTATTCAGTGTAAATTTCAAAGGGGTGTTACAGTCGGGTTGTCGCCATTGAAAATACATAATAAGGATGCAGGAACTTCACCTATAAAAGGCTAGCAAATATTATTTGAAGATAGAAGTGGATCAGGACGTTCTGCATTTGATGATAATAGTGAATATAGTTGTACATAGTGATGACTTTTGGTACAATCAAAGTGATTCTTTATCTTGTGATGAAGATGCGAAAGAAGACGAAGCAAAACAATTTACTAAAATGTTGCCTCTGAAGTGTACAGTGATAAAGTTACAATACAGACCCTGATTGTATACGTTTCAATTAATGGAAATATATTGTAAAACACAAACAATGCATCTATTTTTAACTCTAAAAAAGAACAGGACACACATTTATGTCTCTTGGAGATGATTTCGGCATAAGCGACAGAAATGCTTCGAGAATATTTGCAAAATCTGTTCCATTAATTAATAAACATTTAAGATCTTGCATTTTTAATCCCCAAGTTGGTCCAGTTAAATTAAACTTATCCTTGCCATTTCAATTAAAGACAATTAAAATGTACTATACAATCTGGACCTAAAATGTACTATACAGTTTGGAGGCCTTTGAAATGTGGCTGCACAGACGTATTCTGAAAATACCATGGACGGCTATGCTGACAAATGTGGCAGTCCTTAAGAGAGCAAATGCTACCCGCGAGCTGCTTGATAACATCAAATATAGAAAGATGGCCTATTTTGGACACGTAGTAAGGGGAGACCGGTATAATATTCTTCAACTTATTATGATGGGTAAAATCGAAGAACGCAGAGGAATTGGTAGAAAGCAGGCCTCTTGGTTGAAGAATATCCGGGAGTGGACAGGAATAAAGAAAGCAGAACACCTATTTAGAATAGCTCGAGACAGAGACAGTTTCGCCATGTTAATCGCCAACGTCAAGGGGACTTGATAGGGCACGTTAAGAAGAATACAATCTGCAGAATAGCCTAATCGCTTTCTTTTGAAAAACCCTCGTGAGTAATAGTATCTACTTATGCGTTTTAAGCACTTTAGAAAGTAGCATTTTCTAAAGATTTATAAATTTCTATTTGAAACTGAATAAACTTATTGTAGAACTATGCAAGAATACAAATAATATCTGGTAATTTCCAATTAAATACGATTAAACTGTTATACATACAATTCCCGTAATACTCTAATCGCGTTTTTAACCGGGCCGGTTGTGGTCCGTGACGTCAGACCAATAGAAGGACGTTCCAGCGCTTCCTAAGAAATTTGAATTTTATAGCATTTTCAAAGCCTCTTAATAAGCGTATCGGTTAAAAATATTTTGTTCTTTTCCATGCAAGCGTTTTAAGATCATGTTAACTTATGTTTTTTAATATTATTTTCATATATTCATATATAAAACCAGGCACCAGGAACCAAGGCAAGCGTCCACCGGGAAGACCACCAAAAAGATGGAGAGATAGCTGGTAGTCTACCTCTCAAGAAATACTTCAACGTCGGAATTAACAGATCGACAGATCTACAAGTATAAGAATAAGAAGAAGAAATTGTGTCAGTCAAAACGAAAAAAAAAGCTAACGTCTACAGGTGGGAAACTATTGTAGGTGGTCATGTTTTATAGGTTTATACCGATAATTTCCCACCTTTACTAGTTTCTTCTTTTTTTTATTTCACATTTCACAACGTATTATGTTGTCCATCTTTTGCATTATTTTGCCGGTTATTAGCGAGCTCATCAGTGTATATCAATAATAAATTTTTTAAATCTAGATAGTAACACAATTAAAACAGTTAGCAGTTGGTTACTGTTACCAGCGTATAATAAAAATCCAAAAACGCGTAAATGTTGCACCTGTCACTTTACTCTGAAAATAAATCAAACGACATTAAAATCATGCTGTCCTCTGCACAATATTCACGCGCACACACCACATGGAAAACGTATATTTCTGACAAATTCCGAGTGAATTATTTACAGCTTCCTGATGTATAATTGTAGCCACTAAACGTCATGTAATTGCACGCGAAGCTGCCAACTTCAATTTTTATCAAATTCTCGGTGGAAAGCGGTGGATATTTTATAGCACAAAAAAACTGTCGTTTTATAGAGGAAAAACCCACTCTCGTGCTCGGGGTGTCGTTTTTGACCTATATTTATGACGTGTTTTTAATAAACTGTTTTTAATACCGCGGGAAATATTTCTCATGGAAGCGTGATTATGGAGATTAGAGTTTTATTGGAAAAGTTTATGTAAAAGTTTTATATTAAGCTACGAGCCGTTACTTAATTAGGTATATTTTTTAACACGTATTACAAGTATCTAAATTTTTTAATTAATATAGCTAAAATTGTAAATGTGTCAAAAGTATATTTACATAATTGTTATTTAGATAAATAAAACACCACTTGGAAGTATATCATAATGTACAGGGTATGTCTTAAAGAATAACCTAAATTATAACTATGTTTAGAAGCCAAAAGCCAAAAGACATCATCACTGTCTATACTCTATGTACCGCTTCTTTATGGAGTTCCATTGACCTGCATTTAAACCTGTCCCTTCAAGCTTTCAACCAGGACACTGTCCTACTCCCTATACTCATTCCTCCTTGTATATTTCCCTGTATTACTAACCTTAGCCTTTCATATAGCTGTCCCTTCATTACGTGTCCCAGATATTGGAACTTTCTTCTTCTTATTGTGTTTATTATTTCGTATTCTTTGCCTATTTCTCGCAATACTTCCGTGTTTGATTTCTTCTGTGTCCATTATATTCTAAGCATCCGTCTGTATTACCACATTTCAAATGAGTGTAAATATTTTATGCGTTTCTGTCCAGTGCTCAAGTCCATATTGTAGTATCAAAAACACGTAACATCTCCTAGCTCATAATCTCAATTCTAATCTAAAGTCTTTATTGCAGAAAATTGTTTTCATTTTGAAAAACGCATTTCTTGCTTTTTCTATCCTGGCCCTTATTTCTGTTGTTTGATCATTGCTGTTTGAAATCCAGGTCCCCAGGTTTATTTATAAACTCTTTCTATCAGTGCATCTCCCAAATGTATGTTTGTTTGTATATTTGTTTCTTTAGCTATTATCTTATCTATTTATTATAGATTATTATATTAGCTAGTCTTTTTTATATTCATTTTTAAGCAGTGCGTTTTACCAGTCCTCACATACGGAGCAAAAACCTTAACTCTCACAAAAACATCAGAGGAAAAATTGAGAAGGACACAACGAAAAATGCTTGGAATGAGTTTAAGAAATATAGTAAGAAACGAGGAAATTCGTAGACGAACGGAAGTGGAAGATATTATCGAACGTATTACATAGCAAAAACTGGAGATGCATGGGACATGTTGCAAGAATGAAAGACGATAGATGGACAAAAAAATTGCTTGAGTGAAGACCACAGGCAGATAAGCGAAGCCGAAGAAGACCCCAAACGCGATTGTCCGACGACTTAAAAAAAATTATTTTGACCAATTGGTTAGCAGAGGCGCAGAACAGAAGAAGATGGAAATAACTGGAAGAGGTATATTTTCAACAATAGACAAATTAGGGCTGATTCATGATGATATTCATTTTTAGCATATATTTTTCACAGAAATTGCTTGTTTTGTTTAGAAGTAGTTGTAGTTGTTCAGCAGAGTTTGCCATCATATCATATGGCATTATAACAAGTTATTTTGATACAAAACAAGTTTTTGATCAAATTTTATAGTGTATAAAACATTAAAATACATTTTCCTCCATTCCCAAAATACTTTATAATCGATTTGGCTGAAAATTTGCCCACAGATAGCCAAAATATAGTACTTTACGTGGTTAGAAGGATTTGAATTATATTACAATACCAAAAAAGTTACATGCAATAATATCAGACTCAAAAGTATATTAGTCCAGTCGGGATAGCATTTGACCTTGCATGCCGACCTGCCCAAAATTTTATTTTTCTAATCTTTAGGGGCCTAAATTTAAAATCGCGAATGAATTCCTCCGTTACGTTAGCCGCCATCTTGATGAAGGAGAACCGTTTTTGCTCAATATGTCCGCCATTTTTAACTTTTCGACAAAAATGATAGGAACTGAAATTATTCCAAATAAATCGTATTTACAATTATTACAATTTCTTTTTAACAATTTTTGTCGTGAGGTCAATATTTTCCGAATTAATTGTATTGATATTGCATGTAACTTTTTGGTGTTGTAACATATTTCAAATCCTTCTAACCACTTAAAGTCCTATGTTTTGGCTATCTGTGGGCAAATTTTCAGCCAAATCGACTATGATGTATTTTCCACATACTTACATTTTTTTTGAGGCTTCGTAAATTTCTGACTGATCGCAAGTTGGATTTCAACCTCCGATACAAGATGCTAAAGTATTACGTTTGGCCTGTGCTCTTGTACGGAATGAAAGCCTGGATGTTAAAGGCCAGTTCCATTAACAAACTTGAAGTGTTTGAAATGTGGTGTCTTCGTCGAATGCTTAGAATATCATGGACGAACAGAGTCAGAAATGAGAAAGCACTAAGAAGAGTGGGCTTACAGGATAGGGAGCTTTTTAATTATGTTAAAAATATGAAGGCTGCATACTTGGTGCATATATTACAAGGAGAACGATACACCTTTTAGCAACTCGAAGGAAATATAGAGGGTAATAAGGGTCTGGGACGTAACAAGATGTCATGGCTGCGTCTTATTCGCCAATAGACAGGAATTCACAGCTATGACATGCTGCGCAATGCTGCTAAGACACAATTGTTTAATCCTGAATATCTAACATCTCACCAGTCAAGACAATGTACGGTGGACGCCTACGCAGAAATGCACGGCACTTTAAGAAGAAGAACATATTTCCCAAATTGGGCTCTGTACCGTAATTCTTTACTATATTATGTACCTATATGTGTGCCAAGTAACTCTACAAAATATTCAAAATTAAATCTGCAATCTTGGAACACGTTTTTTTTTTCTTGATGACGCGGTGATGTAACCTCTTAAAACAAATATAATAGGAATAAGTCACATTGGAACGAAAGTAAAAATATAAGAGAAGGTAGAGAAAATAGTGTTATAAGAAAACAGCTATAATTTTAAACCGACTACATGAGGGAGCCTACAGCTTGAACGAAGCATTAAGTTTATATGCATGTTTATATTATCTCTATTCCTTCATCTATATTTAACATTTCTCAATAAAACTTCGCGTATTTATATAGCAGCCCACAATTTTATGAATATGGTTATTATTTTTATGTAAATATATTCCACCTAAGAATTTACTTTCTGGAATTACTTATTTACAAGTTAATAGGGATTCTTTTCAATTTTCCCACAGTTTCTTTTCTGTAAGCTGGCGGCAGCATTCCAAATTGCATCCCTTAAGTGGGCACGCAACATTCAAGCGCCCCTACTGGCACCAAAGCAGTTGCCCAGACGACGACTAACCTTCTGAAATATGCATCAACCCTCACGGCACCACCAATATATAATTTCATACGAGGTAAACTCTACAAATAGAAGTTTTATGGCAATATAAAAATTCAAATAGAATAAAATAGTTTTATTACCAAAACGTTCTTCTTCTTGATGTGCCTATCCATAGCTACAGCTTCACGATATTCGATAAAAATATCGATACTGTATTGATATCGTATCGAAAATCAATACGATACCGATACAATACATACCTTAGCAATATTAATGTCGATACGATACTCATTATTAGAGAGCGGAATATATGCAACACAACATTACCAAAATATGCGCATATACAGTCGACTCTCGTTAATTCGAAACTCAAGGGACTCTTAAAACATTACGAATTATTGAGTGTTTGAAATATCACATGGTTCGAATTTTGTGAAAGAAAATAAATAAATCTTCGAATTATTAAGTGTTGATTAATTATTATTTTTTATTAACTGCTATTCTATAACGATGCCAAAAGTTTAGAGGTACATTCGTGTACATACATGTATGTATTCATAATTAATCAATCTTTCGAAAGAACTGTATTATACTGGTTTGCTTCAAAGCACATTGCTGCTGCTCCGAGTGCTCAATAATTTTTTTTAAGAGAAAAAAGTGCCTGATATGCTTTTTCATCACTTTCGTTTTGTAGACAGAAGGTTTGTAAGGTATCGAATTAGGATCTTGCTTCCTTAACTGACACCTCTGCCAAAGGTTCTTATGTATCGTACTTACTTCATCGTTACTTTTTTTCATTCGTATCTGTCGCAGATAAAATTTCGCCATCAGTTAGTGAACCTGAGACAGCAACATCTTCATCTACTTGAACAAAGTCAGAAAAACTCACACCGCTGATGTCAACTAATGGTTCTATTGCTGGTTCTTCATCATCCATAAGTATTGGAAGCTTTTCCTGATCTTCTTTTAAGAAACCGGATTTTTTGAAGCAGGTACAGACAAAGAAAGTACAGAAGAAAAAATACAGAAAACTGTACTTACTATGATCTTTCCGCATCTTTCTCTCTGCAACTTTGAATTGTCGAGTGCTGGACGCCGATGAGTTCGAATTAACGCGTCGTTTTGTTAAATAGCAATGATTTTTTTCGTTCGAATTACCAAGTGCATAAAAATGTATTGATTTAGTTTGAAACATAAAGAGATTTTGTAGGGAACTCGTGATAACTTTGAATTATAGAGAGGTTCGAATTATCGCAGGTTTGAATTAACGCGAGTCGGCTGTATATGCATTACTTTTACTACAAATATGCAGGTATTTTTTCTAAATTTGTCTAAATATGCAAATGCATATTAAAAATACTCAAAAATAAAACAATATATTAAATATAAACATTTATGTTTAAAAAATTCAACCTACATTTATGTTTAATACATATTTATTTTTCACATAAAAACAAATGAAATGACACACAAAAACTGATATTATAATTAAATTAAGAATCTAAATTATAGTATGAATTTATAATCAAATATTTTTCAAAATTTTCAACTAGCAACTTTTGCCTTCTATCACTAAAAACGTGTTTGGACACAGAAAAAGTTCGTTCTACATCTACTGATGTTATAGGACAATATTTTAATTTAGGCAGTAAACTAATTTATAGAAGTAAAAGCCAATTTGTCGAATAAAAACACTCTTTCCAGAAAAAATTCTTTTGTGGGACGTGATGCTTTTATTTGTCAGTTCCTCATTTAAAAAATGAAATGTGAAAATGAATGTAACTTACGATTTTGGAACAGGCCTTGCAAAATACTTTGTCTCCACTTAGCTTTAACTCGGGAAAACACTTTATCCAAGCACTTTTTTGAATGGTAGACATATTTAAATTTAATATATACCAATCACTTCAAAAACACTAAATACGATACTACGTTTACTTTAAACAAATGTTGGCCGGAAACTGACAAAATAAATATTAGACCCTTAAAAGCAGGTAGGTACCTACGACTTGCTACGCTAATAAAATAATATTTTTCTGGGAACACCCATAATTGTTAAATTCAGGTAGTAATGGGAAAGTCCAGATAGATAATAATGAGCGATAGATAGATAAATAACGAGCTCGTTCATATCGAAGTTATAAAATTCCAACTAAGAGAGGAAAATTTTAAACATTTATATAATTTATTTTTAAAATATGCAAAATAAATCGTGTTTAGCTTAAATATGCAATGTTGTGTTTGTTGTCTGAAAATATGCAATATATGCATCTATATGCACTTTGCATATATTCCGCTCTCTACTCATTATCTAAAATCAATACAATGCTCTTGTATTGTCGATATGCTAGCCTCGATATTATTGAGAATCCCTGTCTTCAATCCTCACCCCGGGGAGCATATTTACAGATGCTAGCGTGTGTAGACACCAGGGTGTTGAAATCAGTTAGGGTTTGGAAAAACAGTACATTTACAGATGCTAGCGCGTTTTGACACCACGGTGTTGAAATCGGTTAGGGTTTGGAAAAACATTACGTTTACAGATGCTAGCGTGTGTTGACACTAGGGTGTTGAAATCAGTTAGGGTTTGGAAAAACAGTACATTTACAAATACTAACAGATTTGGACACCACAGTGTTGAAAGCAGCTTTTTTAGTGGTTATACATGCATATGCTAACGGCTATTGACATTGATTTTATATACCTACTGCTGTGGAAAAATATTTAAGTGATTTAGTTATTAATAAATAATTAAACGTTCTTGGGATATAAACAGTAATATATTAACACAAAAGAACAACATGAAAAATAATGTTGTTCTGAAGCTATTTCCTTGTGGCATTTTTATAATTAACTATTTAGATGGGAAATAAGCCGCAACTTAATTGAAAAAAATAATTTTATTAACGTTTCGACGCCCAAATCGGGTGTCGGTGTCAAAATACAAAATATTACTAAATTTAACAAAAATGCTGTTCCTTAGTAAAAATACTTTAAAATGTATAATATATGTCTGAATTGCCAATATAAATGAGTCAGATTAAATAAATTATTAGAAGAATTTTTTACTAAGCAACAACATTTTTGTTTATTTAGTATTATTTTGTATTTTGACAACGACACCCGATTTTGGCGTCGAAACATTAATAAAATTATTTTTTTCAATTTAATTGTGGCTTATGTCCCATCTAAATAGTTAATTATTAAAATGTCACAAGGAGATAGCTTCAGAACAACATTTTTTATGATGTTCTTTTGTGTTAATATATTATTGCTTATATCCCAACAACGTTTAATTATTTATTAATACCTAAATTACTTAAATATTTTTCCACAGCAGTAGGTATATATACAGTCGGAAAAATGAAAGAATACCCATGAACGAACATATAAAACACGCTGTATTTTCCTGTCACCGTGTCACAAGGAAAATTGCCCAGCGCAAGTACATGCAATAAAAATTATTACATGTACTTGCGCTGGCCAATTTTTTGTATGACACGGTGACAGGAAACTACAGCGTGTTTTATATGTTCGTTCACGGGTATTCTTTAATTTTTCCTACTGTAAAATTAATGTCAATAACCGATAGCATCTATGCATATATAACCAATAAAAAGCTAACTGGTTTCAACACTCTGGTGTCCAAATCTGTTAGTATTTGTAAATGTACTGTTTTTGCAAACCCTAACCGATTTCAACACCGTAGTGTCAACACGCGCTAGCGTCTGTAAATGTACTGTTTTTCCAAACCCTAACTGATTTCAACACCCTGGTATCTACACACGCTAGCATCTGTAAATATGCCCCCGGGGAGGGAGTGTAGTGGTCGACGTGATGTCGCGTATTGTCCGTCTCCAAAGGTCTCTGTCTCTGGTCATTTCTTTTAACTCCTCTTTAACTCATTATTCCTGTAATTTGATCGATCCATCTTGTTGGGGATCTTCCTCGTGATCTTCGGCCTTCCACCTTTCCTTGTGTAATGAGCCTTTCCATGTTTTCTGTGTTTGCTCTCATTCATAACATGTCCAAAATATTTTAATTGTTGGAGATGGACTTTACGGGAGAGTCGTTGGCTAACTTTTAGCTATCTTAAATTTGAATTATTTGTTCTATGGTCGGTCCAAGGAATTCGTAGCATTCGTCTCCAAGATTGAGAATATTTCATCATTGAGAATATCGATATCGAAAAAAAAAATAATAATAAAACGCCACTTGAGTGCTGCATAAGCCTATTCTACATTTAAAACATTATAAGAGTTATAAGACGCACAATCGCGTATGCCCTTCATTAGTGCGAGAGAGAAGGACGATGAACCCAATAAGTCAATAAATTTCGATATTTTATTTTTAAAATCATCAGATAATATCGATGTTTTTGAAAAGGAAATTGAAAACTACTTACAATCTTCAAGACCTGGACCAGACACAAATATTTTATAATGGTGGAAATCATACAGTAGTGTTTTTCCGGTTTTATCTCGGTTGGCTAGGGATATTTTGTGTTTCCAAGCGACGTCCGTACCAGTCGAGCGGCTTTTTTCTGAAGTAGCGCTGGTACTAACGAATAAACTCTTTATTAAAAAGACTAAGTTTTCACTCTAATGGCATATAAAACAACATAATGCAATTCTACATCCCACCAGAATGAAAACAATGGGAACCTTCTCTGGTTACACCTCCGAGGCTTCTACAATTTGCAAGCCATACGGATGCTGAGACTAAGGAAGATGAGGAAATTCTACAATTTACAATTCACGTCCCATCTGCTCAGCGCGGTAAAGTTCCAACGAGAATGGTTCCCTTCATACTCCACACAGAGTAAATGTAAATCAAAAATGAATAACCATTTTCAATTTCGTTGCAAAACGAAACCACAGCCGAACCATATTCCAGTCCAATCAGAGAGTGCTAAAAGATAAAAATTTCAAAAAACTCATTTGTAGACTCTACAGTTCCTCAACCAGGATATTCTTCTTCTTTCTGGGACCCGTTTTCCAAATATTGTTCCTTGCAGGATGGCTTGTATGAAGGCATATCTGGATTCATTGCCCATAATGTGTCTGAAGTATTGTAACTTTCGAGATTTGATGGTGGTTAGAACCTCTCGGTTCTTCTTTGTTCTTCTGTCACATTTGTGACTCGGACTCACAATTACGCAAAAAAAGATTCAGCCAAAAAAGTTAAAGAGATAAAAGGTATTCATTAATGATGATCTAACAACCAAAGAAAGATAAATGGGAAAAGAGATAATTTAAAAATGAAAAGAACTCAGGAAAAATGGTAGAACGGTAAAAGTAGGTTTTAAAAATCATAGATGGAGATGGGAAAAAAAGTTTTTTCAAAAAAAAAGGGTAGCAAAGAAGGAAGAGAAATCAGAGAAACGGAGACAATTTGTGCCAAAACAAGGAATTTAATAAAAGAAAAACTGACCAAAGCATTAGCTATGTCAACGGACACGAATAAATTAAATCAGAGAATGAAAAGCATAAACGCGTAGACACAAAAAGTAAGAATAAAATGAGCATATCATTATGGAAAATTTGAGCGTGGAATATTAAGAGCATAAGTTCTAAAGCAATATAAAGGGGAGTTTGAGGCAACAGAATTAAGTATGCTAGCAATATCAGAGACCAAGAAAAAAGGACAAGGAATACTAAAAATGGAAAATAATCATACCTTAATGTAATGTATAACGCAGTTTCAGAAGACAAAAGAGCAGCTCAAGCTATAGGATGAATAATGCAATAACAGACCTATATACTTCTGAAAAGCATGGTCAGAGAAAATATTACTAATAAATATAAATGATAATAATCAGTGTAGCCGTAATAAAACTGTTGTAGTAGTATATGGATTAAAAGAAGATAATAACAGAAGATGATAATAGAAGCTGCATGAGGAGAAAATGTACATTGCAGGGGATTTCAACAGTACGATCGGAATAAAAGACGAAATCTACACTAGACATATAGGACCATTTGGAGAAATGACCAGAAATAATAATAGAAGGAGATTTTTGGAGACAAATTCCATTTTTCTATGGCATGTTTTTGTTTGTCTCCGTTACTTAACAAAATTTTAATATTTTTTAATACTTTGTAATGCTTTTTAATACTTTTTGTTGTTTGTAATATTTTCGCCCATTTTTCAGGATTATTATCTTATTCAGAACATTGGTTTAACAGATGTTTAACTTTGAAGAGTTGGTTGATGAATTTCATTACATTTCTGATAAATGAATCTTCTGGATATGTTACAAAAGTTACTAAAAGAGCTTAAACATATTTTAAATTCTCTGATGTTCTGTGTATTTTCAGTTTTAAAGAAACCAGAAAATCGTCAATAAAGTTTACTCGTTTTGTACGAAATTAAAAAATAAATAGAAACCTACAAAAATCAAAATTTTAGTAAGTATTGTTTAATGATTTTAATTTCTAATCGTGTAGTAAGATTTTTATTCACGTGTTTAATTCTGTTCAATTAGATTATTATTATAATGGGAAAAATCTACTTACATTATTATACAGAGAATAAATTATAGTATTTTGTTTCTAAAAAAACGATGGGACGTGAATTATAAATTGTAAAATTCCCTCATCTTCCTTAGTCTCAGCATCCGTTATGGCTTGCAAATTGTAGAAGCCTCAGAGGTGTTACCAGAGAATATTCCCATTGTTTTCAGTCTGGTAGGATGTAGAATAACATTTTTGGATGTTGTTTTATGTGCGAGTAGATTGAAAACTTAGTTTTTTGATAGCAGTTGTCGCTAGGGCATCCCTGCCATTTCGTTCGTTGCAATCCGTGACTGCACGCCGGGGTTTGTCCTAGTTGGGTCAGAGAGAGCAGGATATGTGTCTCCTGATGAGAGACTAATAAGTTCCGAAACCGGTAGAGGTGCTTGCTGCACCCTCTGATTGAACTGGAATAATAATGCGGCTGTAGTTTCGTGTTGCAACGAAATTGAAAATGGATATTCATTTTTTATTTTGTTTCTGTTTAATATCAGTTTGTTTCTAGTTTTGACAACTGTCACATTTAAGAAATTGAAGCAATAAACGTTTTAGCTTTGCATCGGTAGACAAAATGTGTTTTCCATGTTCAAATCTTTAATTCGTTTTGATTATTATACAGGGTGTCCAGAAACTCTACCGACAAATGAAGACAGGAGATTCCTCAGATAATTTTAAGACAATTTAACCCAATTCATCTAGTCCGAAAATGCTTCTTAAGGGAACTAGATCTAGCTCTTTAAAGATGGCGTCATGAAATTAGTTTTTCTTAAATACCTCCAGAACGCTTCTATTTAGAAAAACGAAAATTGGTATGCATATTTACTTTTCAGAGATGAATCGATTCCATCCATTGCAAATTTCTAGTACCGGTCATAGGCGTCCGTTTTGGGTAGAGCAACGGGTGTTTTATCGCATAACTTTTTTGTCCTTAACTTTTTTGCATTTTTGACACCGGATTATTAAATTGTGAGTACTATTGTGAGGTATTCTAGTACTAAAAGGTACTCTCGCTTTAAGTCGGTAGGACACCCCGTTTTCTAGAAAAATCGATTTGAAGGTTTTTCGTTTTTGAAATTTGAAAAAAAATTGAAAGAACTTTTCAACAAAAAACGAAGTATATTACCAACATAAAGTAAGAGTAACTTTTAGTACTCGAATACCTCATAATTTAATAATCTAGTGTCAAAAATGCTCAAATATTCAAGACAAAAAAGTTATGCTATAAAATAACTGTTGACCTACCCAAAACGGACGCCTATGACCAGTACTAGAAATTCGCAATTAATGAAATCGATTTATCTCTGGAATATAAATAATTGTACCAGTTTTCGTCTTTCTAAACAGTATTTTTTTATTTTTTTTTTAATTCAAAAAGCGAAAAATTTTCAAATCGATTTTTCTAGAAAACGGTGTGTTCTACCGATTTAAAACAAGAGTACCTTTTAGCACTAGAATACTTCACAATTTAATAATCCGGTATCAGAAATGCATAAACGTTAAAGATAAAAAAGTTATGCGATAAAATAACCGTTGCCCTACCCAAAACGGACGCCTATGATCGGTACTAGAAATTTGAAATGTATGGATTAGATTTATATCTTGAAAATAAATACGTGTACCAATTTTTGTTTTTCTAAATAGAAGCGTTCTGAAGGTATTTAAGAAAAACTAATTAGAAGACGCCATCTTCAACCAGCTCTAGCTCCCTTAGGGCGATGCCACATTATGCGTTTTGATCGGATGCGGTGGAGACGCATCCGTTTCCAACGCTACCGGACCGACCTGTCACACTATGCGTTTAGTCTCGTGCAGTTGTAAGCGCGTACCGATGTCTCAAAACGCATCCGTTTCCAACGCAACCGGGCCGACCTGTCACACTATGCGTTTTGACTGGATGCGGTGGAAACGCATCCGGTCAAAACGCATAATGTGGCATCGCCCTTAGGAAGCATTTTCGGACTAAGTGAATTGGATTAAATTATCTGAAGAATCTCCTGTCTTCGTTTGTCGGTAGAGTTTCTGGACACCCTGTATACGTGCTTAGTTCTCTTATCGAGTTTAAAATGAATTAAAAACAATCACGGATTTTTGTAATATAATATAATAGAATAAATGTTAACAAAAAGTTGAATTTTGTGTGTGAGTATTAAAAAATATTCTTTCAAATATCACACGATAGTACGAATAAATAAGTTTGTTTCTCAAACTTGTTGTCCATTCGACAATTATTAATAGTCTCTCGAGCCCAGCGAGCTCTCTAGAGGATCTATTGCCAGGCAACAAGTTTTCAAAAAATTGTAGCATTATTTTCTATTTATTCTTACTACCTTGTGATAGATAATAATTTTTGATAATTATCCGTCGTTTGTCAAGTAGCGCAGGAGATCCCCTGAATGTTTTACGACTTGCCAAAGTGAATACCATGAACAGGTTTAGCAAATATTCAGAAGAAGATATCAATAAGGCAATTAAATAAAATTTTTGTTTTAAACAGTTTTATTCATGAAATAATCTTAGCGAATTACACTCGACCTCTTAAAATCACCGATTTCTATTGTCTTCGTGACAATTTGATATAATTAAAACTGTCACAAAGTGTCACGAGGGCAATAATAGAAATCGGCAATTTTAAAGCTCTTGTGTAATAATTATAAGTGATATTTTTTTCATTTCTTTTTTTATTTTGTTTTAAATTAAACGTCTTTAACTCCGAAGCTTAAGTTCACACTGCAACAAAATTTTTACCGGATAATCAAGTAAAAATATTCTGCGATCTTGAAATTTACCTCGTATACGATGCGGTTTCTTCCTACCAATATACTTTAATATTTCACCGCCCGCAAATTTCCAACTTTTTCTACGAAAAATACCGGCGGCACGAGTGGAAAATTGCAGCTAATAAAGGATTTGTAATGGAGTCTCCCACCCCTTGTATACAGAGTTTTATTGAAGAAGAAAAATGTGAAAGGAGGAAATTGTTTGCAGTCACCGAAGGAAATAATAAACAAGCAGATTATTTTGTACTTAAAACGTTAAAGATATTTATTTGTAAGGTTTCTTAAGGAAGAAAAGTATTTTTGTATTATTTAAAAAAATAAGAATTTTTCTTTAAGAAATATGTTTCCTTTGAACATTAAATTTATGTAAGAATATTTTTTATTTACTTTTATTCAATAAAATAATAAATTACAGCTCATTTATTGGGTCTATTGAATAAAAAGAAGTATTTGCTTTTACTTACAAGTATTTAAGTATTTACTTAATACTAATTGAATAAAGTCATTTCTTTAATGCTTCATTCAATTACTATCAAGTAAATACTTAAATACGAGAAAGTAAAAGCAAATACTTCTTTTTATTCAATAGACCCATTGTATTGCCATCTGATTCTTTATGAAATATTTCAGCTACAACATAGATCATTGAGTTACTTATTGTATATTGTTTATGTACAAGGTAAAGTCCAAAGGTAATTTTGGAATGAAAGTGAAACTTTTTAAAGATGTTTTTTAATTTATTTATCCACAATCTCACTCTCCCTCCAATCAGTTTCATTGTCACTCATATCTCCACTTAGGAACATAGTAAAAAGAAAACTGACCATCTAAATATATACCATAAAACATGTATTGGTTGGTGGGCAGGCAAGTTTTCCATCCAGAACAAAGTAGTGATTTACAAACATACTTTAAATCTAGTGAGATATTCTGGCCTACAATTATGAGCTGTACCAAAAATAGAAGCATTTGTAGGTATTTAGAGATGGTCCAGAATAGAATACTAAGTAATATCGTAAGTTCTCCTTGGTATGTTCGGACAGAGACCCCAATGTCGAAGCTATCCCAAGTAAAAGCACGAATGTCGCGACATGAAGAGAGACTTCACAAACACCCCCACATTAAAATGATCCATTTTCTTGACAACCAATCACAGATACGAAGGTTTAGAAGACTTATACTTTAGCTTCATTAGGTTATGTAGATTATAAGTTATTGAAATGCAAACATAGCGCTGTGCATTATAGCCAAAATAAGGAAATTAGATGAAAAATACTAGGATGTACTACAGGTGACATCTAGATTAGAAACCTTCTTTCTTATTTTTAGGAATTTTAGGTAAATACATAGATGACTAATCATGTAGATCAAGTGCATTTCCATGGTTGATAAAAAATATATCTACTTGTTAGAATTTCCCTTCCGTTTATTTTTAACTCTAAGTAGTGATGCCACTGTAGAACTTTTAACTTTTTGAAGTTATACTTTTTTGTCGCGATTGGGAAATATGTTGGGATTGGGAGTAAATGTAAATGTGCGCGAATTCATCAAAAATTGTTAGCCCTCGCGCAGATACGTTATACGTTCGCTCCGATTGGTCATTCCAATGACATGTCAAAATTTATTCAATAAGGCGGCTGTGGTTAAAGAATGTGTTGTTGCCATTTTTATTTATGGTTATGGTTGTTAAGTTGTGTTTTAAAAGTTTTGAAAACAGAGATGAATGTAAGTTTATAGTTGTACTGACTTTTTAAATAGTTTTTATATAATATATTTTTGGACTTAAATACTTTTGGACATTTACTTTGGATTAACATAGAAAAAAAAAAGAGTGTGTGTACTTTGTACGCACGTAAGAAGTTATATTTATATTATTATGATTTCAACGAAACAAATATATTTTAAACATTTTAATTGTATTTTTATTTAAATATTAAACTAATTTTGATACTTAAAATAATTCCAAAAATTAAAAATAACGTTAATATCTCATTTTTTATGAACTGTAGCCTCGCCGCAATTGCTTTTCCCTTGATGATTGAATCCCCTTGAATTGATTTCCCTTGATAGAATCGTAGAAAATCTGAAAAACGTCAGATTTTCTACACATATGTTTAATTTTAATTTTTAAAAGTATAATTTCTTAAGTGCGTACAAAGTATCATTCTTAAGTAACATTCTTTTTTTAGTTCAAAAGATCATTATTAGCTCGTTTTAAGTCCACTGCATGACAAAGTCTTCCCCTGTTTGTATTAACAAGTTTCATGTATCAAGTGCACGATCTTGTGCATTATGGATCCAACTTTTCCTCACCTTCTACAGAACTTGCCATCGTTTATGTGGCCTTCCTGCTTTGCTCATCTTTTCTTGATTTTCACTCGGTTAACTTGTGTGTCCACTTTCCATCCTTCACTCCTGCGATGTGACCAGCTCATCTACATTTCAATCTGCAAGCTTTCTCCACAACTGTAACTTTGTTCTTTTTCGTAGGTCTTCGTTTGAGATATTGTCTTTTATTATTTCTCCTATCATTAAAAGCTCCGTCCTTCTTTAGGATATTCTTAGTTTTAAAGCATTGTGTTTTATTAGGGACAGTATTTCCTTGCCGTAGGTCATTACTGGCAGAACATACTGACCGAAGACTTTTCGCTTCAGAAAAGTATTTTGCAGTCTTTAAATAATATGTTTTTAAGAGCACCATATGCTGCCCATCCATATGATACTCTTCTTAATACCTCACCTCTTCCAAATTTATGTAGAGCAAGGAGCAAATGTAACCAACACAATGTGACTGTATGAAAAGTTTTGAAATAAAAGATTCCACATTAAATATGCAATTAACATTTGCCAATGTTTTCGAAACATAATTGTTTATATGTATGCCCTTTTTATGAATTATCGACTCCGAAACTTCAGCACAATATATTGAGTGACAAAGAATTGAGTGTACTAAACTCTGAAACTGAACCTGAGAAAATGAACTCTGAAACTAATATTAATCACTATCTGTTATAAAGTCAATAAGAATAAATACGCCAGTCAATGGCAGCAAGAATAGGATATTACCTCCGAATTCTATCCTACTGCATTACTGCATGGATTTTATTGAAATTTTGGGTCTAGCCTCTACTGATCTCCTAATTCAAAGTCTTCCCTATGCCGATGTTTGCTTTTATCGTGGGGGTGGTTCCCACCCCTTCTTAGGGGTGAAAAATTTTTTGGTAAAAATTACCACGGAGTTCGATAGAGAACTTAACTCTAAGCAAAAACTGTTTTCTAATTTTTTTTTAAACTCGATACTTTTTGAGATATTCTTGGTTGAAAATTGGCCATTTTCATTGAAACATAATAAATACCTTTTCGAACGGTTTTTTGCGAATACCTTACAAACTATGCATCTAACTAAAAAAACTACATTAAATATTTTTGTAGGCTATAAAAAAACAAAGAGACACTTGCCTTCATAAATCTTCTAGTTCAGCGGTTCTCAATCTTTTTGAGTCATGTACCACCATATACTTTTTATTATTTTTGCTACCACCTAACTGAAATAACAATATAGCTAGGTGATCTAATTAACTACAACAGTGGTGCTGATTTTGGCTGTTTTGCGTTTTGTGTACCACCTCAAATAATGAAATGTACCACCAGTGGTACATGTACCATAGATTGAGAACCGTTGTTCTAGTTATAATACAAAAAGAGATATGGTAGGTGAAAATAGTTTGTTTTTTGGTACATTCTCAAATTGGTGTATTCAACTTGAAATAACAGAGAAACGGTCGATTTTAGGTGTATAATGCTACTTATACCTTTTGTAGTGCTTGAAAATAATTTTAAAATGAGCTATATTAAAGGTGCATTACATTAAAACTAAGCGAGATATGCTGCAAACAAAATTGATAACTAATATATTTTAAGAAAAAATGAGAAGTAATTTTAACCCCCATCCACCAAAATGTAAATGCATTGTTTTTCTTCCATAATACCTTTTATTATAGTGTTATTTCTATGTTCAAAAAGTTGGACGGGTTTAAAATAAATGGTTTTTGAAAAAAAAAGATCAAATTATAGAGATCATTTTTAAATTTTCTTAAAAATCTTCCTTTTTCTCCATGTAACTTGAAAATGATAAGAGATACAGTAATGAAAAGTAAAAAGGAAATTTTCATCTGAAAAAGCCCTATATTTTTGTGTGGCATCTTATTTTCGAATCTCTTATCATTTTCGAGTTATCAAGGAGGAAAAGGAAGATTTTTAAGAAAATTAAAATTGCGCTCTGTAATTTGATCTTATTTTTTTCAAAAATCCTTCATTTTAATCCAGTCCAACTTTTTGTACATAGAAATAACACTATAATAAAAAGTATTGCAGAAGGAAAACGATGTATTTAAATTCTGATGGATGAGGGGTTAAATATACTTCTTAAAATACATTAATCATCAACTTTTTTGCAGAATATCTCGCTTAGTTTAAATGTAATCGACATTTAGTATTGCTCATTTTAAAGGTCTTTTTAAGCACTACAAAAGATATTAGCATCATTATACACCTAAAATCGACAGTTTCTCTGTTATTTCAAGTTGAATACACCGATTTGAGCATGCAGCAAAAAAACAAACTCTTCTGACCTACCATATCCCCCTTTATATTTTAACTAGAAGATTTATGAAGGAACGAATCTCTTTTTTTTTATAACCTACAGAAATATTTTATATAGTTTTTTTGTTAGATGCATAGTTTTTAAGGTATTAGCAAAATCCGTCCGAAAAGGTGTCATTTTTCAATGAAAATGGCCAATTTTCAACCACGAATAACTCAAAAAGTATCCAGTTTTCAAAAAATAATTATAGAACAGTTTTTGCTTAAAATTAGGTTCTCTAGCCTCTTTCGTGGCTATTTTAACCAAAACATTTTTCACCCCCGAGAAGGGGTGGGAACCACTTCCAAGATAAAAGCGCACATCGGCATAGGGTAGACTTTGTTTCTTGAGCTGTTTTCTGCTTACTGTGAAAATATCAAGTAAATCGATGTAGTAGGATGGAATTCGGAGCCAAATACCCTCATTGACTGCCCTAAAAGCAGAAAAGTTAAAATTATCCGAGAAGTTCGGTAGATTTTCCAAGAAGTCTCAGAATGGGAGCTGGTATTCGATTAAATGACAAACGATTAAATAACGTCAGGTGTGCTGTAACCAACACATAAAAAGCCATGGTAGTACAGAAGAAAATAGTAGGTAGGTATATCTTGCCAACACTGAAATAATAGTATAATTTGTGTCAAAGGAATATTTTGAAAACATCATTTCAGAGCGTAGGCGCAAAATTTCGGGCATGTGCTTTTTAAATGCATTCATTTGATTCAAATTTTTTGAAAATTTTAAACACAGAAGAATGAAAGATTACATTATTACGCGAGGGCCAAAAGTGCGTTACAATAAACAAAAAGTTTCTTTTGAATAAGATATTTGAAATTAATAAATCACACTCAATTTTCTCTTTTTTTACCCATGTAACTTATTAAAATAAACATTATAGAAGTTTTCAGGAACTTTTGGCCCTCGGTAATAACGTAATCTTTCATTTTGCATTTAAATGTTTCAAAAATACCTATTAGTTTTCTCAGGATTCGAAAAAATGAATGCATTTAAAAAACTTTGACCCGAAATTTTGCGCTTAGGCTCTTAATAAATAGCGAATTTTCCCATAAAATTAAAGCCAACATTAAAAAAGGAAGGTTATTCCAATTTTAAAGATCTTGAAAAGCCCATAACTTGAAAATCACAATCCTCAAAGGATACATATACCTACCTATTCAGTCTATTATACCCCGTATATCTATAGAGTCTTCCGTAGTGTATTATTGTGCATGAATCCCTCAAAGTAGAAGTATGTATTAAGATATAAAAGTCTTGTTTGTATTTCTCCCCTCCTCATAAATGTTTTCTATGGACGAAAATAAAAAAGTGTGATATCATTAGGTATCTAACTGCTCTATTTTATGATTTCTGAATGTCCCGACGTCTACAGTTTGATAATGCAAAAAGCCGTTTCGCCCACAAAGAATCTGTAATAACAGATAACCCCTCGAAGTTTATAGAAACGATATAATAAAACACCACGCACACTACCGATAAGAAAAAGAAAAATATGTGCAGGGTGGCTCAAAGAAAAGTTGGTAAGTCAAGACGAATACAATAACTTTATTAAAAATAGGGCTAAAAATATATTTATTTAGCATCTCGTACTATTTTATCACCATACACATTATAATTAACTTTATTGATTTATTTTTTCTTTATCTACCACTGCAACGTTTTTCTTATGACAAACATGTGAGTCATTTTGTCTACTCCCATCATTATACTCTCTTTGTTATTATATATGTAAAACTTAGCTGCTTAATTAAAATAAAAAGTGTGTTTTAAGATGTTTATTTTGATAATTCTTATCAATGCAGTCATTACAAGGGTTTCTTTTACCCATTTCTACGTGGAACCGATATATTTGATACCTATTCCATTTTCAAACTTTTTTTGATAGATTGGCCCTTATCCTATTTTTACTCATCCTAAAAATTAGTAGATATGTATTACATATATAGTTTTTATTTTTTACGTACTTTAACTGGCAAAATTTTGCTTCTGAAATTATCCTCTCCTAATAATTTACATCTTTAAACGGCTCTTGCTAGTAAACATTTTGTTTTAAGCAAGTTCATAAGAAATAATTCGGATGCGTTAAGTCAGGGGATCTAGCAGGCCAGATAAGATCTGTGTATCTCTGACTAACTTTTCCATTAAACATTAGGTCCAAGATATTATTTATTTAATTTACTGCAGCATGAACCACTATCTTATTAGAACCAATATTCAATATATTGACGTTCTTGTAAGGATAGTGTTTCCATAAAGTTGTTGATGTGACTTTGTAAAAATTTGTAAAAAATTAATAGATTGTTGCAAAAAATCCTGCCCAAGCATCTATTTCTGTAAAAACCACACCATTCGTTAGTTTTGTATGCCCAATACTGGTCAGTATGCGTTATTGTAAAATAAGAAATTTTCTCAGACTGCCAGCGAGATTGTTGTGACGAGACAATTATAATACTAATAGAACGGTCCATTTGTATTGGATGTAATCTATGGTCCATTTATATTGGTTTTGTTTTAAAATTAAGGACATTATATTTTCACTTATTATAATTTGTAGTTTCCGTTTTACTAGTGAGGGACACAGAAAATGTATACCAAAAATTAATAAAATCTAATACATATTTTGAAGGTGTCTACTTTTTTTGTCACTCAGTGTACATGCATGCACTCTTCAGTTTATGTATACTTTTAACTGTTGAATTATGAATATTTCCATGCGTTTTATAGTTGTCCACACCTACATATAATCAACACCATTTAAATTTTTTATTTGCAAGTTAATAACGACTTCTTGCATCTTAGATTATATTATAAGGTAAAATATTTTAAGACTAGCCTTAGGTAAAATATTTTAAGTTTTCACTCTAATGGCATATAAAACAACATAATGCTATTCTACACCCCACTAGAATGAAAACAATGGGAACTTTCTTTGGTTACACCTCCGAGGCTTCTACAATACGCAAGCCATACAGATACGAATTCTACAATTTACAATTCACGTCCCATCTGCTCAGCGCGGTAAAGTTCCAACGAGAATCGTTCCCTTCGTACTCCAATGGGAGTAAACATGTAAATCAAAAATGAATAACCATTTTCAATTTCGTTGCAAAACGAAAATACAGCCGAACCATATTCTAGTCCAGTCAGAGAGTGCATCAAGCACCTCTACCGACTTCGAAACTTATTAGTCACTCATCAGGAGGCACATATGCTGCTCTCCCTGATCCAACCAAAACAAAACCCCAGCGTGCAGTCCCGGATTGCAACGAACGAAATGGCATAGATGCCCTAGCGGTAACTGCTACAACAAGACTAAGTTTTCACTCTAATGGCATATAAAATAACATAATGCTATTCTACACCCCACCATAATGAAAACAATGGGAACCTTCTCTGGTTACAGCTCCGAGGCTTCTACAATATGCAAGTCATACTGATGCTGAGACTAAGGAAGTTGAGGAAATTCTACAATTTACAATTCACGTCCCATCTGCTCAGCGCGGTAAAGTTCCAACGAGAATCGATCCCTTCGTACTCCAATCAGAGTAAATGTAAATCAAAAATGAATAACCATTTTCCATATGTAGAAGCCTCGGAGGTGTAACCAGAGAAGGTTCCCATTGTTTTGATTCTGGTGGGGTGTCTTAAAACTTAGTCTTGTTGTAGCAGTTGCCGCTAGGGCATCTATGTCATTTCGTTCGTTGCAATCCGGGACTGCACGCTGGGGTTTTGTTTTGGTTGGATCAGGGAGAGCAGCATATGTGCCTTCTGATGAGAGACTAATAAGTTTCGAAACCGGTAGAGGTACTTGATGCACTCTCTGATTGGACTAGAATATGGTTCGGCTGTATTTTCGTTTTACAACGAAATTGAAAATGGTTATTCATTTTAAAAATATTTTAGTTAAATTTTGGTTGTTATCGTAGAGATAATACAAGTACAAAAAATAATGTAAATTAATACAATTTAATGCAATTTTTAATTCGGACCAACTTTTTGAAAGAACCATGTTCGATATTGTCAAAAATAACCTACAGTTACAATTTGGGTTTTAGTCCTCGAAAAACTTTTTCTGAAAAGTGACTTTTTCCTCAAAATAATAATAAAAAGTTTCCGTATAATGGCAAATGGGATGGGATGGGAAATCTTGTTTATATATTGGGTCACCCTGTTACTGGCTAACTAGCCCATCGGTGTTGCATATTCCCGTCGATTTCCATTAATAATAGCTTTGTTTGGCTTGCCGAATCCGTAAGCAGTTTTGGCAGACATTAAGAGGACGTTGTAATGCTTGCGTTTCGCTGGAAAAGGGAGGTTATTAGTCGGAAGAAATCAGGGAATAAAGAGCGTTTGTTTGGAATTGGCATGCACATAAATTAGGCAGAAGAATGATAGTAATTATGTGTATTGATTTGAAATGGTAATGGAAAGGGCATTTTCGAGTAATATTGTTTATATTGTATTGAGCAGTAAAATTAATTTGTAAATATAATTAAATTTTTTCTTTTATTTTCTACTGGCTTCCCTCTTGAGGGCTAAGAGAAGATTGTTGAGACTTTTGGCTGTCAATATATGGATAGGAAGGATTAGAAGGTTAAGATGATCGTGAATGATAAGGTGATGGAGAGAGTAAAGTGTTGGGAAACTGCCTTCCCCATATTTCAATAATTGGAGTTATGCTGATCCTGAATTGAGATATTTGAAGCATATCACCTTTTTCCTTTAACGTTTTTATTAGTTTTCAGATTAACTCAGTAAACATTATATTCATCCCTCTTTTGAGAATTTGTTTTTAAATATTGCAGGATAGTACAATAGTCTTCTTGTCTTTATCTACAGCGTGAGTCATGGGGAACTGTACATACTCCTACCTCGTATAGAGGCTCCTATGGGGAACAACAAATGACCATTAAAAAGTGTCTGCTCCCATTGTTTAATAATATACAGGGCGAGTTTCGCATTTTGACAGAAATTTGCATTCGTCATAATTTTTGAACGGTCAGATCGATGTGTCTCTTATTTTGGTCAATCGTTATACTATTAGCACCTACTCAACTGATTGATTCAAACTAGACAAAAATCAGGCCCGGCTTTAAAAAATTAGTTCGTTTGGGTCTTAGAAAAAATTTCACCCTGTATACGCTTTTTGAAAACTCTAATATAAATTTTACAAATTAGACAAATAGGCAATTAAAATGGCATATTTTATTTTTTCCCCACACAATTGCTTAATTTTTTATAAAAAAATCAAATTTGACTATTGTACAATAAATATATTATACACGGCTCACTAAAATAATTAGTTACGCCCCTGTACTACTGATTACTTAAAATTCAAGTAGTATTTATGTAACCTTTCTGGAAACTCCAGGTTATTGTTGAGACTCGCATTTGAACCCCTCGCCGGGGCAGATCGTCAAAAGCTTCCTAACGAGAATCATCTCTAATCTATCGACGCTCCCGCTATTCGTAAAAAGGCCGCATTTTACCGGCTTTTTTTGCTATCGTTTTATACCGCTCAGATAATTCAATCTGCTCAGTATTATCGACGATGATTTATTTAGCGTATTAGTGAGTGCCTTACAAATGAACCAAATGGATTATGGAATTCAATCAGAGCTCTGATGTGACACGTCATCAAGGAATAAAACTGTAAGTACTCTACATGTATGTGAACATAACTTATTAGTCGTGATACTGTATGCATTTTGAACCATATACCTCTCGTAGCAAATATTCTTTGTGCCATTTATGCAGATAATACTTTAAATTACATATGAAAAATCGTTATCTACTCTTAACCAGCTTACCTATGGGAATATACTCTATAACCGTACAATAAGTATAGGTTACTATTGTTAAGGATACTTTACGTATTGCCTAAACATTTCTGTTCCATCGAGCCGTATCATATTAATTATTTATTAATTAAATCCTCAAGGTCCTTCGTATTTGCATATTTTGATAATCTCTATTCTGAGAATAACGGTTTTTCATTTATAGTGTCTTTCTGTTGCATTTGGAAATTTCCAAGCCACGCCGCCCCGGCACAAAAATAAAATATTCCTCTCTTTCTGCACTCAAATTCTCAGTATTTAACCCAGCACGTCTCTACAATAGCTGGTAGGTTGTTAAGCCCGGTCTACACGTGCAATTTCAGAAACTACTTGCTTTGTTCAAATAAAGGAGTCGTTTTGTTTGTATGAAAAAATATTTGCATATATTACATTATTTTATTTTCGTAAATATATTTTTCTGTTTATAGTATACAAAAAGTGTACTCATTTCTTGGCTGATAGTACGGGTGTTATAATTTTAACATTGTTTGTTCAACCTTTTGATTTAAATTAAATTTATAATTTTGAATCCGATTAAGCCTGGTTCACAGGTTACAAAAATTATTAAAAATAATTTTGTTTTCTTGCATAAATTGTAAGTTTTTGCTACATTTAGCTTCGCTTAAGCTCATTTTACACTTCTAGAAAACTATAGAAAATAAATAATTGTTTTTTCCTTCAATTTAATTAATTTAAATACTTGTTAAGGGTGTCTCACACTTGCTGAAAAATACCCATTTTGGAAAATTGCATATATTTTGAAATTTTATAGTTTTGCATTTCATATACTAATCTGCGCTCATACAGGGTGATACTATTAAGCCAATCTCACACTATTAAACGTGTAATATATAATATATTGTACATATTCTCTCATTTTCGCATCGATTTATAGGTTTAGACATTTGCAAATAATCTATCTAATCTCACATTCTCGCAACATGGCTGACCGATCAAAATATAACCGACAGAGGCTCACCGCAAAACTTGATATAACCAAGTTGGCTGATTCGGTTCCCACAACTCTTAATTCTCTAAACAAATATAAAATTCGTGAAATAATTTCACAACTCAAACATTCTTACGGACTTTTCCGCGATGCTCAAAATGTGCTGGAGACGATCCCCGAGGAACCTACCCCCTCTACTGATTCCTCTGTGGTTTTTGATAAATATTTGGATACAATTTCTCTATTGGAAGAAAGGTTAGAGGTCATTGAAAGTTCTAATGTGACTGCTACCCCCTCCCTCCAATTTGACCCTAATTCTTCTCTAACCTCACAGTCTATGGCTAGGCAACGAACAGTAAACCTCCCTCGTATTCAGTTAAAACCATTTAGTGGCTTAGTTACTGAATACAATTCATTCATTGAGACCTTTGATACAATAATAGGATCTGATACTACATTAAGTGATCTGGAAAAACTCATTTACCTCAAAAGTTTTCTAACTTCCGAGCCTTTGACGCTTCTCGAGCATATCCCACTCACAGGTGACAATTACAAAATAGCCCGGGATAACCTGACACAAAGGTACGCCAACTCTAAATCGCTTATCAAAACTCTCATCTCTCAAATTCTTGATGCGCCTCCTATTTCTGGAAACGCAAATCACTCACAATTAAGAAATTTTCATACGGTCATGTCAAATAATTTCAAGGCCCTATTGAACTTGAATAGGCCCCCTTCAGATCTCTTGCATTTACTTCTCATACATATCGCTACTCAGAAACTCGACGCACCTACCATTAGGGCTCTTGAGTTCCAATCCGGTGGTAGCCAAGCTACCCCTGATTTTGTCCATTTTCTAGGGGAAATCGAGACACGCGTTGTTCATCTTGAGAATATTCAATCTCAATCAAAACCAAAATCGACTACTACTTCCAGACACTCTTTACACCTAGCCTCAGACACTTCTACCAGTAACCTTTCGCCTCGCTTAGGTCCTAAGAAATGTTCCTATTGCAACGACTCTCACTCGATCTACTCTTGTCCTCAGTTCAAGCAGTTGAATTCTAAAGAACGTTTTAGTTTTGTCAAACAAAATAAATTTTGTATTAATTGTCTTGGGTCTCACATGCTCGATCAGTGTAAATCCAAATTCTCTTGCATAGTTTGTAAATCTCGTCATCACACGTTGCTCCATTTCGACAAAACGGGTCATAGTAACCCTTCCGCGGCTGTTGGCCAACACAACTCAAATAATCATAATAAAACCGCTATCTCAAATAACTCCCATACACAGGGTAATTCACAACAGGGGCCCTCACATGTTAGAGCTCCTGAAACGGAAGTTAATCTTCAAAATTCGACTCCACATTCAATGGCTCTATCTGCAGCCTCGCTTGATAATCATTTGGTGTTATTAAGCACACTCCAGGTCTATCTTGTCGCTCCTAGCGGCAAGAGGGTCTTCGCAAAGGCACTCTTAGACTCGGCCTCACAGGTTTCATTTATTAGTGCTGACCTCGTAAAGGAACTGTCACTCACCACTAGAGATGGAAAATTACGGATCAATGGAATTAACTCCACCTCATCCTCGTCTCAATCTATTGTAGATACAACAATTTTCGCTGTCGCTAACGACGTTCCTTTTGACATCTCGTGCTCTGTACTCCCAAAGATAACAAATCCGCTTCCTCAAATTTCTATTTCGGCGAGCAAACTAAACATACCCTCAGAGATACCATTAGGTGATCCGATGTTCCATGTAACATCCCCAATTGGTATCCTGCTCGGTGCAGACCTGTATAACGATATCATTCAACCTGAAATAATTCGTTTGGGAAAAGGTCTTCCCGTTCTTCAACGCACTCTACTCGGGTACACGATATCAGGGTCAGTTCCAGACTTTGCTCTTAAGTCGAAAAATACTAAAAAGGCTTTGGAATTTTATTCAAACTCTCTCGTTACTTGTTGTTCTCATAACACTCCTTCCGCCGTAAATGAGCCGGTAGTGTCCAACGAGGAACTATCCGATCATTTACAAAAATTCTGGGAGCTGGAAGAAGCCGCTCCTCAGAACACCGATCTCATTAATGATCACCCCGCTGAAATTAATTTTGTAAAACATGTTAATGTTCTCCCCAATGGACGATATGAGTCCACACTCAATCTCAAACTCCCTATCGAAGATATAGACATGGGAAATTCGTTTCTCTCGGCAAAAAGACGTTTTCTCAGTCTCGAGAAACGTTTTCAACTCAACCCTGATTTATTGGAAAAATATCAGGACATTATATCGGAATATCTCAATAACGGACAAATAATTCAAGTGCCGTTAAAAATGCTAAATGACTCAGGTAAACCTAATTACTTTCTCCCTCACTTTCCCGTTTTCAAATCCAACTCTACTACTTCCACTCGTATAGTTTTCGATCCAAACAATAAATCGTCTACGGGAATCTCCCTCAGTGACGTCATAGACAAAGGTTATGTCGTCCAACATGAACTTTTTGACATTCTCGCTAAGTTTCGTCAGTTTAAATTCGCACTAGTAGGCGACATCAAGGCTATGTTCCTACAAATCGCCATTTGTCCCACTGAAACATTTCTGTTAAATTTTCTCTTTAGGGACAATATTCAGCAGCCTTTACGGTGCTATCAATTTCAAAGATTACCCTTCGGGCTCCCAAGTAGCCCATTTATCGCTCAAAGAGTTATCAAGCACATCGCTGACAACAACAAACATACCCACGAACTTGCTACTAGTGTTCTGCAAGAATCTATCTATATGGATGACCTGATCAGCGGTGCTGACAGTCTTCATGAATTAAGTTGTCTTTTCGAACAATTAACTTCTTTGCTAGAAACCCATGGTTTCCTCCTCCACAAGTGGAACTGCAGTTCTTCAGAATTTCTGTCTCAACACAATTTAAATCCCGTCTCTGAAGTCAGTCTTAACTTCACGGGATCTGATAAAGTCTTAGGCATATTCTGGGATTCAGAACGCGACCACTTTTCGTTTAAAACTCCTATCTTCAAATTGGCTAATGTTGTTACTAAACGTACTATTCTCTCCTACATTGCTACTTTGTATGACCCGCTAGGATGGTTATCCCCTGTCCTTGTGAACGCTAAGCTCTTGATACAGGAAATATGGTCCCAGAAATTGGACTGGGATCAACCCATTGACTCACCCATCATTATGAAAAATTGGCAAAACCTCTTATCGACATTCAAAACTATAGAAGAGGTCAAGGTACCTCGATGCTTACTTTTACAAAAGAAAGTTGTTGATGTTCAATTAATTATTTTCACCGACGCATCGGAAAAAATATACAGCACTTGTGTGTATCTCAAAGCGACATACTCAGACTTTTCTGTATCGTCGCGGCTTATCGCTTCTAAAAACAAAATTTCTCCGCTAAAAAATAAACTCACCATCCCCAAATTGGAACTTTGTGGAATAGTGTTGGGAGTCACTCTGGCTCATAGACTTTTTCACATCTTCAAGAAAAATTTGAGTATATCTTCATCTCATCTCTTTGCTGACTCTACAATTGCCTTGTCTTGGATACTTTCTAAAAAACACATTTGGAACATTTTTGTACAAAACAGAATTCAAAAGGTCAATTCCTTGTTGGAAACTTTTCCTTGTGATTTCCATTTCGTCAGAAGTCACGAAAACATCGCTGACCCCGCTTCCAGAGGGATAAATGTCTTTGATAATCCCCAGACCACCGAAGACTGGTTATGCGGACCTAGCTTTATTAGAGACAATCCCATCGATTTTTCTCTTCATCAAATTCCTCATTTTCAGGATGATCTTCCTGAATTAAGGAAGTTAGTTGTCTCAAACATAGCAACAAATCACGAACTCAACGACACCTTTGAAAATCTATTCGCTAAATCTTCTTCTTTTCGTAAAATTCAAAGAATTGTCGCTTATCTTTTTAGATTCATCAGTAATATTAAAAAGAAAATAAATAACTCTCCACGAGATACGGATATATTGACGCCACCCGAAATGGAGATCGCTGATCACGCGATCATCAGGTATATCCAAAGTATCTACTTTAAAAAAGAGATTCTTGAATTGAAAAATGCTAAACTCGTGACCAATAAAGCCATTCGTAAACTCAACCCCTTCCTACAACATAATGATGGGCTGATTCGTGTGGGAGGACGTCTCCGACACGCCCCCATATCGTATAATCAAAAACACCCCATTCTACTTCCTTCTAAATGTCGAGTTGTAGAACTAATCTTGACTCAAGCTCATCATAAGTTATTACATTCAGGCGCGCAAACAGTACTTTCGTATGTCAAAATGAAGTACTGGCCAATTGACGGATTAAGACAGATTAAACGCTTAATTCGTAAGTGTGTAAACTGTTTCCGATTCATGACACCCAATTCTGTTCAACAGATGGCAGATATGCATCCCGATCGTGTACTCCCCACTAGACCCTTCCAAGTCGTCTCAGTGGACTATGGGGGGTTCTTCTTAATTAAGTCCTCACATTTGAGGAAGGCACCGCTTTACAAAGCATACGTAGCCTATTTCATTTGCATGAGCACTAAATGTGTTCATATCGAACTCGTCACAGGATTAAGCGCAGAAGCCTATATTCTTACTCTGAAAAGGTTTATTGCCAGAAGATCCACGCCCAGTATTATTTGGAGCGACAATGCCACAAATTTCCATGGGGCAAAAAATGAAATGCGCGAATTCTATGATTTTTTCTTAAATCAAAATAATTCGGAACAGATTAAGGAATTCTGTACTCAAAACTCCATAACTTTCAAGATGGGTGTTCCCCGCAACCCCCATCAATTCGGCCTCCATGAGGTAGGAATAAAGAGTGTGAAGTATCACCTCTATCGAATTATAGGAAATTCCCACTTCACCTTTGAAGTGTTTAACACAGTATTATGCCAAATCGAGGCTATTCTAAATTCGAGACCCATCACTAGGATGTCGTCTGACGCCAATGACTTCGCTTTCCTATCTCCAGCTCACTTCTTAGTTCAAAGAAGTTTAACCGCGCCCCCTGAACCAAGTGTTTCAGAGATACCTGAAAATAGGTTGAATCTTTTTCAGCGTATTAGTAAAATTCAACAGCAATTTTGGAAATTGTGGAAAAAAAGACTATCTTTGCCTCCTGCAGCAAAGAAATAAATGGACCGACCCTACTGACCCTGTCAAGATCGGGGATTTGGTTCTGTTGAAGGAGGATGGTACTCCTCCACTCTTATGGCCAACTGCCAGGGTAATAGATGTATTGCCTGGTAAGGATGGTCTAGTTCGTACTGTCAAGATTCACACTACTCACGGTGATTTTCTTCGTGGTATTACGAAAATCGCTGTGATTCCCCTGGAAGATTAAAATCTATCCCTAGGGGGAAAACTTATCGTTTTCCTCCATTTTATCGTTGTTACCCCTTGTGTATATAAACTCTAATTTCTTCAAACATTTCTTATCGTTGTGCACATCTTTGCCAATCCCCTCTCTTCGAGGTGATATAGGCCATCTCTCTCGCCTGTCGCCCCCGGCAATATGTACAATAAATATATTATACACGGCTCACTAAAATAATTAGTTACGCCCCTGTACTACTGATTACTTAAAATTCAAGTAGTATTTATGTAACCTTTCTGGAAACTCCAGGTTATTGTTGAGACTCGCATTTGAACCCCTCGCCGGGGCAGATCGTCAAAAGCTTCCTAACGAGAATCATCTCTAATCTATCGACGCTCCCGCTATTCGTAAAAAGGCCGCATTTTACCGGCTTTTTTTGCTATCGTTTTATACCGCTCAGATAATTCAATCTGCTCAGTATTATCGACGATGATTTATTTAGCGTATTAGTGAGTGCCTTACAAATGAACCAAATGGATTATGGAATTCAATCAGAGCTCTGATGTGACACGTCATCAAGGAATAAAACTGTAAGTACTCTACATGTATGTGAACATAACTTATTAGTCGTGATACTGTATGCATTTTGAACCATATACCTCTCGTAGCAAATATTCTTTGTGCCATTTATGCAGATAATACTTTAAATTACATATGAAAAATCGTTATCTACTCTTAACCAGCTTACCTATGGGAATATACTCTATAACCGTACAATAAGTATAGGTTACTATTGTTAAGGATACTTTACGTATTGCCTAAACAACTATGAATTAAAAGTTTGGTAAAGTGAACCATAGATTTAAAAAAATGAACTCTTATTACAATAATTAATTTTTTTAAACAAATATTTAATTTATGTTACCACCCAATCAACTGATTTATTCAAACTAGAAAAAAATCAGGTCCGACTTTAAAAATTAGTTCGTTTGGGTCTTAGAAAAAATTTCACCCTGTATAAGCTTTTTGAAAACTAATATGAATTTTACAAATTAGACAAATAGGATTTTTCCAATATATTGGAAAAAATCGATTTTTATTTTGTACAGTGGAACTCCGATAAGTCGGCCCCCGATAACCCGGAAGTCCAGCTAACCCGGACCGATTTTCATCAGATAAACATTTTGATTTTCAGTATTTTGTATTTTGACAACGACACCCGATTTGGGCGTCGAAACGTTAATAAAATTATTTTTCAGTTTAATTGTGGCTTATTTCCCATCAAAATAGTTAAGAGGATCGGTACGTATTTTCGGCTGCAATGCTATTCAAATGGGGATTCATTTTTTTCGAATCCTGAGAAAACTAATAAGTATTTTTGAAAAATTTAAAAGCAGAATGAAAGATCACGTTATTAGCGAGGGCCGAAAGTCCCTAAGAACTTCTATAATGTTTATTTTAATAAGTTACAGGGGTGAAAAACTAAGAGAAAATTTAGTGTGATTTTAAATTTCAAATATATCATTCAAAAGAAACTTTTTATTTATTCTAAGGGACTTTCGGCCCTCGGTAATAATTTAGTCTTTCATTCTGCGTTTAAATTTTTAAAAACATTTATTGGTTTTTTCAGGATTCGAAAAAAATAAACACAATGCCGTGGTAATACTTTCCAAATCTATGTTTGTCTTACAACGCACCCAGCCGAATATAATATTGTCAGCATATATTGTCAGTCAGACACTGACAATCAGTGACAGTTTTAAATATTTGACATTGCATCGGGAATATATTATGTTGAGTTATTGATTAAATATTATTGAAATATAGTGTATTTGATAAATAATTGATTTAAGACGTGAACTTAATAAAAAGTTATTTATTGTGTATTATTTGTGGAAGATCCAAGCAGAGAATACATCAGGATAATATATTCTGTGATCCAAGTATTTTGTTGTTAAAGATGTTCAAAATTGTAAGCGTTCCATAACAATAAATTATTAAAAAATCACTTTAACACTTTTCCTCTTTTCTCGATTGAGTATTAGTATTTGTTGTACAAATAAATTATTACAATCACTGAATACATAGCTAGTGAAAAATTATCACATTTATTAACTGAATTAATAATTTCCAATTATAAAAATAACAGTTATCCAAGAACATTCAAAACCCATCTCTTTAAATTAATGATGACATTTTCAAGTAGAATGACATTCTAGTAATGTTTACATATCCATACCAGTGTGAATTTTACTACGCGTAATTTGCCGTGTAAAGACAGAAAAAGTAGGGATATACGTAAAATATTTGCGAATTATGTACCCATAGCCTTAATTATCAGATAAACATTTCAACAATAAAAATGTATGTAATATAATATGTATTTGAAAGATAATGTGTATTTGTGTAATTTAAATTATTGACTTGATTACACGTAACGAGTACAGTGGCGAGACAGTGGTGAGGGCGAGAGATGGTTTATACTTTATACGTATTTGGCAATTTTTGAATTTGGAGGAGAGTTAGTTTAGTTTCGATTCACAAAAACAAGGAGTAGTGTACCTACTTATGGATCGTAAAGCTAACATTAAAAATATATCAAACGGCTTATACCACTGCTTATACAAGATTTGACAGATATATTATGAGGATATAGGCGTCCTTGGACTATAGATAATGGATTAGACCAAACCTCGCTGATCCCTATTTCTTCGATTCATTGATTGTTTATTTCTTGTCTAATGTTTAATTTCTTAAATGTCGAATTTAATTTTTTTTTATTTGACTTCTTGAGTTTTAAAACCAACAATATTTATTTCTTCTACAATCGATATATATGCTGCATCACGTTTTTGTTTATTTTTATACTCCAAAGATTTAAAATTTCATAAGCACGGGTGTGACTTATCTATACAATTGAACTAAACTTTTTTGTTCTATCTGAATTCCATTTGTTAGCTATTTTTGAGAATCACAAATTACATACATTGATTAACACAAGTCGTCTCCTCTGATGAAGTGGTAGGTAATATACACAGTTACACAGCGAGTGTTGTTTACATATACCGAGTGGATTGGCGAGTATACGATTGAAGGGTGGGAGGTCGAAGACTCGGTCTAGTACATAGAACAAGATCCGAGTAACTGTCTCGCCTTATGACTGGGTCGAGTGGTCGGCCAAGTACTCGTTAGTATGTTTATACCAAACGAGCACTCGGCCGAGAACACTGTTTCGCTACAATACTCAAGGCACTACAAGGTTTATACGATAGTAAAAATGACTCATGGCGCAACCAGCACCTGTCTGTAGTCTGTATTATTCCTTTATTTATTTCAAACAGCATTGTTTAAAAAAGACTAAAAGACTATTTAAAAAAATTGCTTTTTAAACAATGGTCTTTAGTTTTCACTGTTATTAAATATAACATCGCTTCAATTGTGACTGTATTGTGTGTAGTACAGTCTAGTATTGTTCGCTTCCGTTTGCTTACGTTTGTGTTTGCGTGTTTTTAGTCATTTAGATGTGGAGGTACTGTGCATATTTATATATATTTCATGTTATTTCAATTCTAACGGAGTTTATCTGTAAGTATACCGTGTTTTATTAATTTTTACCATATTCTCCGGCTAACCCGGATTTTCGATAACCCGGATCGGCCGCGGTCCCGATTAATCCGACTTATCGAGGTTCCACTGTAATTTCAAGGGGCTATAACTTTTTTTTCTTCACAGTCGTACTAAGGGGTCTAGGACGTTTCATCGCCGCCGCTCGTTTCGATGCCGCCAGTTCATCGCCGGCCGATTCATCGCCGGCGCCGGCCCATTCATCGCCGGCCGATTCATCGCTAGTCAGTTAATCGCTATCTGATATATTTCCGAGTTTTCGACAGTTACATTTATTATTTATTTTTAGTATTAATTAGGAATTCTAGGAAATGACCATTCCCGTTGCCATACTTAATCTTTTCATAGACTTTTAAACTTTTATAATATAAAATATATTATAATGATTATTTCATTCATAGGAGATTCTGACCAATAGAAAGCTACAGAAATCAAAATTAAACTGATAATTTTTGATAATTTCCCGTCGTCAAGTATATTACGTCAGATGCCTTGCGTTGTTATGAAAAAATACATTCAGTGACATTAATGACAATTAATGTTTTAAAAATTATTAAAGTGATGACTTTCTACCGTCAAGTATTTATAACAACTGTGTGTTTAATTGTACTAATTTGTACTTACATCAATAAATTACAATATAATTTTGGTTTTGAACAGTTTTATTCATAAAATAATCGCAACAAATTGCACTCGATCTCTAAAATTAATATAGAATTTTAGAGCTCTTGTGCAATTACTACTGATAATCTTTTAAATTTCACGGTCAACCAAGAGAAACTGTTTCTTAAATTCGAAAAGAACCCAAAATTTCTGTACAAAAATTTAGGGGAAGTAGAACAGTAAATATATTAATATGTTTTATTATTTTAATTGTCAAAAGTTTTGAACTGAATTTAACGTCGTGTAGTGTCATCTCCATAATACAAAATCAACTGACTAACTGGCGATGAAACGGCCGGCGATGAAACGGACGGCGATGAAATGGACTGGCGATGAACCGGCTGCATCGAAACGGCGGCGATGAACCGACGGCGATGAAACGTCCCATTCCGCGTACTAAGATAACTTAAGTTCAATCGAACTATTTTTGGTCCTAGAACATGTGATTTAATTTATGACCTGTATTTTTGTTACACCCTATATATGAAAGCAACAAATACATAACAAATAATCATACTCCAAAAACCAGTCGATATACACTCGAGGGCTTTGTTCTCTAGCCATTTAAGAACTGTTTTAAAAATTCCATTAACCGAAGTCCATCACACAACTCGATATTACATATAACATTTTCCAGCAGGACATAAAAGAGAAAAAGATAGTCCCGAGTAGCATTTCTTTGAAAAATAATTGAATAACCGCCACTTCAGATCTGCCGTCGTCAGATACGGCAATCCATTTTCCAACTAATCCCCTTAAAGAAGGTCTCTGCTCTGCTCTGGATACGGAAGTCGGTTTCTTCTGACGTTTCTGAATTCTCATCAACTCTACACTATTCAGTGCCTTTAAGCGATCACAATGTGATAGTTCTATTTTAAGTAATTTGATGAATTATTAGATATATACCTAAGTTGTTGTCAGATTTAATTTTGGCTTCATATAGGCATAGATTATTTAATTTTTATATCGTTGTATGAAAACAGCACATACATTAGAAAAACAATATTTAACGTTTCGGTATTCGTTCCATATCATTGTCAATATAATGTTATTCAGCTTAGTAGCAAAAATAGTTTTTTCATAATTATGTGAGTTTTTATATATGTATAAAATAGCTATTTGTATAGCAAAGGCGGAAAGTGCTACTTTTCATCCCGAGAATGAAGTTTACTGTAATCATTCGAGGGAGGAAAAGGCACTTTACTCCCATGTTATACATATGATTTTTCCACCTTCCTCAAATATCAAGTCATTTTTTCATTTTTAAATAATTTATTTATGTAACTAACTGACAAAATTTATTAGAGCACTAAAACTAACAAGTAGGTACAGTATAACTGTCAACTGTCAAATATAAGTCAAATTATTAATGTAAACATTGTTAAATTAAAATAACAATTTTTCCACCTACCTTTACCGAAAGTATACTTTTCCGGACTTGATTGTAGGGACCAAAGTTGTACTTTTCCTCCCTAGGGAGGAAAAGTAAGTGACGTCATGGTATTTCATTCATGAAATATAACTTATTGACGCTCTGTACAATATCTATTTTCTATTACGTAAGTATCTATACATTTTAACGTTTATTTATAAAACACCCTGTATTTTGCAGAATGGTAAAAAACAGTAAATTGTTATTTTGATTTAACAATGTTTACATTAATAATTTGACTTATATTTGACAGGTATATTGTACCTACTTGTTAGTTTTAGTTTTAATCAATTTTGTTGGTTAGTTACATAAATAGGGTTCTTCATTCACAGTCATTTGTTTCGAGCTTCTGTCATGTGTCACATAATATTAATATATCTACGTCATACGTTATTGGCATATACCAATGATACAAACCAAAGACGTATGACGTAGATATATTAATATTATGTGAGACGACATGACAGAAGCTCGAAACAAATGACAATCGATGAAAAGCCCTATAAAGTAAAAATGAAAAAATGACTTGTTATTAATTTGAGGAAGGTGGAAAAACCATATGTATAACATGGGAGTAAAGTGCCTTTTCCTCCCTTGTTATATAAATAGCTATACTGTTTTTACCATTCTGAAAAATACAGGGTGCTCTATAAATAAACGTTAAAATGTATAGATAAGGGCCATTCCACGAAATACGCCTGTTTTGGATTACTTCGACGAATATTTTACTGTGCAACATAAGAAGTACGAAAGTAAATGGCGCTAATAATTATTCAAATAGACAACAAAGTAATTTGCAATTTACTTTCGTTCTTCTTATTTTGCACAGTAAAATATTCGTTGTCGAAGTAATCCAAAACAGGCGTATGTTCGTGGAATAGGGTATACTTACGTAATAGATAACAGAATATTGTATAGCGCATAGGGCGTCAATAAGTTATTTCATCAATGACATACCATGACGTCACTTTTACTTTCCCTCTCTAGGGAGGAAAAGTACGACTTTGCTCCCTACAATCAGGTCAGGAAAAGTATACTTTCGGTAGAGGTAGGAGGAAATAGCTATTTGTATAACAAGGGAGGAAAGTGCTACTTTTCCTCCCGAGAATGAAGTTTACTGCCCGACGCGTAGCGGAGGGCAGTAATCATTCAAGGGAGGAAAAGGCACTTTACTCCCATGTTATACATATGGTTTTTCCACCTTCCTCAAATTAATAACAAGTCATTTTTTAATTTTTGCTTAATTTATTTATGTAACTAACCAACAAAATTTATTAAAACTAAAACTACAAGTAGGTACAATATAACTGTCAACTGTCAAATATAAGTCAAATTATTAATGTAAACATTGTTAAATCAGGCCGCGTAGCGCAGGTGGTAGTGTGCTTGCCTCGCATGCCGGTGGTCCGGAGTTCAAATCCTACCGCCGGCAAGAACAACTAGATATTTTTAAAAATGTCTATAGGCCCCAGGTCGACTCAGCCTGAATAAAATGAGTACCTTGGGTAAAACCAGGGGTAATAATAGGCGGTTGAAGCGTAGCACTGGCCCTGTTACCTTCCTTGTATACCGTTGGCCCTAGATATAGCAGACTACCCTGCTATACTCCCAAAGCCGCGTGCGGTATAAAACGGGAGACTATTATTATTATCCAGATTTAGCCATACGGCTCACACTCCCTCTAAGGGGAAAATTGACTCATCCCAGATACCTACGGTATCAAAAGGATTAAGCTCTGGTGGGACTCTTTCCGTGTTATCGAGCCCTAGGTGACTTGGTATGCAGGTGTATCTCCCAAAAATTTCCGTACACATCTGGCTGTTGCGAGTAGTACTGCTTTCTGCATGGTCTTATAAAGATGTTCATTCAGACCCAGCTTTTTTATGCTTTCAAGGAGGGTCTTCGGAATGACTCCAGTAGTAGACATGATAATCGGTATCGTCTGGGTACTTTGCATTCTCCATTGCCTTCGTATTTGAATTTCTAGATCTCTGTACTTGGCGATCTTTTCAGTGAATTTACTACGTAGATTATTGTTGTTAGGTATCGCCACATCAATTATTGTTGTTTGTCTTGTTAATTTATTAACTAGTACGAGATCTGGTCTATTGTGTGCCACTGTTTGGTCTGTGAGCACAGTGCGATCCCAGTATAGCTTGTAGTTGCCATCCTCAAGCATACTCTCAGGGACGTATTGATAATACGGGAGATGGTCCGTTTGGAGAAGTCCCAGCTTGATAGCTATCTCTTGATGAAGGATTTTTCCCACTGCGTCATGCCGTTCCTTGTATTCAGTTGCAGCAAATGCCTGGCAGCCCCCTGTAAGATGTTGGATGGTTTCTTGGGCTTGACATCCATATCGGCATCTGTCGTTTTGAACCTGAGGGTCTTTGATGATATATTTCAGGTAATTTCTCGTTGGTATAACCTGATCCTGAATGGCCAGTAATGAACCTTCCGTTTCAGGGAACATCTTTCCTGATGTCAACCAGTAGTTCGACGCTATATTGTCGACGTAATCTTGGCTGACCTCATTGGGATGCCGCCCGTGCAGAGGTTTACCCATCCAGGCGCGCACTTTTTCGTCCTTGGTAAGGTGGTTTATGCGCATTTCTGGTTCCCTCAGTTTGATCGGTGTTGTGTCATCTACTGCGCAGATAGCGCGATGAAGAGTAGATATCTCAGCCTGCATCTGAAAATAAGTTCTTAAATTAGCAATTTGTTTATCTAATTGCTCACCTATATCCATAAGTCCTCTTCCTCCTAGATTCCGTGGTAATGTTGTTCTTTCTACTGCACTTTTAGGATGGTGTTTTTGTGCCTTTGTGAGGTGTGTTCGCACTTTTCGCTGAAGAGCATCTATATCTGTTTTTGTCCACTTAACAATACCAAATGAGTAGCTAAGCGCGGAACATGCGTAGGTGTTTAGTGCCTTAAACAAATTTCTACTGTTAAGGTGTGAGCGAAGCAGCTGTTTTACCCTTCGTATAAACTCAGTAGTTATCTCTGTTTTCATTTGTTTATGGTCAATTTTCCGCGCCTGCTTTACTCCAAGATATTTATACATATCGTTTTCACCCATGGCCTCGATGTTCTGGCCATTTTGCATATCGAATCCTCCGGGCTGTACTTTTCCTCTGACTATATTTAAAATACGGCACTTGTCTAGTCCAAAGTGCATACTAATATCATTAGAAAAAGTTTCTACAGTTTTTAGCATCTCGTCGAGTTGGTCTCGAGTGGAAGCCATTAATTTCAAATCATCCATGTACAATAAATGATTAAGCTTCGCCACCACATTGTTGTTATTTTTGATGCTAAAACCTGCATCTGTGGAGTTCAATAGCTGAGATAGTGGGTTCATAGCTAGACAGAACCACAGAGGACTCAACGAATCTCCTTGAAACAGGCCCCGGCTGATTGCGATATTTTCAGTTTCGATGTTACTTTCACCAGGTATTTGAAGGTGAATTCTAGTTTTCCACTCTGTCATTATATGTTGTAAAAAGGTCACTATATTATCATCGACTTTATATATTCTCAATATATCTATAAGCCATTCATGCGGCACTGAATCAAAGGCCTTCTTGTAATCAATAAAAGCAGTAAATAGGTTCCTCTTTTTGGAATATGCTTGATTAGAAATGACTGAGTCGATGATAAGTTGTTCTTTGCAACCCATGGAACCCTTAGCGCATCCTTTCTGTTGAGGCTCTATGATATTGTTCAGAGCACAGTGTTGGTAGATACGCCGGGCTACACAGGATGTGACCAATTTATACAAAGTTGGAAGACAAGTAATTGGGCGATATTTTGCTGGATCTTGGGTGTTATTTTGATCCTTCGGTATTAAATAAGTGGTTCCCTGAGTTAGGAATGATGGTATATCCTGCGGATTAGAAATAACATGATTAATTAGTGTTGATAAGCATTCATGAGTACTCCAAAACTTCTTGAGCCAAAAGTTTTGAACTCCGTCTGGTCCAGGTGATTTCCAGTTATGAAGCTCTTTGATGATATTTGAGACTTCTTCAGTGGTGAAGGGTTCGTAGAGAGTAGTAGTGTAGTGTTGGCAGTTCTGTGCCGTATCTTCTATCCATCCAGCATTGTTGTTAAGAGAAGCTGGTGTGGAAAGTTGATTTCCCCAAAACTCATGAATTTCTTCTTGGCTTGGGTAAGACTTATCGAGATTGTCTACGGTGGAATTGAGTTTTCGATAGAACGCCTTCTCAGCAGTCTCAAAAAAGGCATTGTCGGATTTTCGGTTGTTACTCACTTTGTACCTTCTTAGTCGTCCTGAATAAACTGAGAGTCTTTGTTTTAATGTATCTAGGCACTGTTGGGCTGTGTTGTTTTCTGGATCGAATCTTGAGTGTCTGGGAGTATTCCGTATTATTTCTTCAGCTCTTCTGATGACTCTTGTACTTCTTACACCTCGTATATATTCTGTGACTTGACCAATATCCCTACGCAGTAATTCAATCTTTCCGAGCAGTCTTTTTTCCCAGGGTGCAATTCTGCTACCAGTCCTTCCGTTATTAGTACCCCGTCGTGTTCTGATCTTAATGCCCATTACATTAGCAATTGCTGTTGCTGCACAGTAGATTAGCATGTGCAGATACTCTTATTATTATTATTATTATTATTATTGTTAAATCAAAATAACAATTTACTGTTTTTTACCATTCTGCAAAATACAGGGTGTTTTATAAATAAACGTTAAAATGTATAGATACTTACGTAATAGAAATAGATATTGTACAGGGCGTCAATAAGTTATATTTCATGAATGAAATACCATGACGTCACTTTTACTTTTCCTCCCTAGGGAGGAAAAATATTTTCCTCCCTAGGGAGGAAAAGTACAACTTTGCTCCCTACAATCAGGTCAGGAAAAGTATACTTTCGGTAGAGGTAGGTGGAAAAAGTATTTTTGTTTCGAGTTTTATAAAGTATGGAAACAGAAAAAATAGTAGAATTATCGGTTATAGTAATATAGAAATAACTGTGTCAACTTGATATATCGAAAATTTGTTGGGAAATATAGGTATCTTTAATTTCCATAGTTGAAGTTAAAGAAATTAACCGGCTATAGATTGTATGATTTTGAGTTAGGGAATTTAAATTTAAATAAATGTATTATATAAATTATGTTTTAGTGTAAATAGTGTTAAGCGGAGAACACATCTAAGCGACCACGATCGCGATCGCGTCCACGATGGCGATGGCGATCTCGGTTTAACACATCGGAGCCGTAGCGACCTGCTATTTCATTAGTATAAATAATACAGTTAAAAATATTGCGTATAAAATGTGCGATTTAGAAGAAGAAGAAGCACTGCTTGTTGCAGTATAATTTGAAGGCATGTAACCTTCATTATTCGAAACTAATTCGGATAAAGAAAGAAATTTAATAAAAGTTATTCGTGGGCGTTCTATTTTTTCCATTTAACAATGAAGACAAAAAGAAGAGATGTTTGGGTAGGTATATGACATTCTGAGGTACAAGCATTAAGGAGAATTTCATAAATTGTCCCCAAAACTTCACAGAGAAGTATAGACGGTTTCTATACATATTTTAGAATGAATTTAGAAAGTTTTGATGAAACATTTATTTCTAATACGCATGTTCTTATAACCTGGGTGGGACAGGTCGAAGAATATATCATATTATTTTACAATTTCAATAAATTTTTAGATATCCATTTTTATTTGCATCGTCGCGACCAGCGATAAATGTAACCTGCTGCGTTCTGAACGCTAATTATATCGCCGCGATCGCAGTCAGAACGCTGCACAAATTCCTTTGATCGCCAGTAGATCGCAACAAGTATGTGCAGATTCACTTATTTGCTTGAGACGAGTTGAGCGGAAAACACACCGAAGCGATAACGGCGCGATAGCGTTCACGATGGCGATCGCGATCCAACTCGTCTGAAGCAAATAAAACGCAAAACACACCGAAGCGATAACAGCGCGATAGCGTTCACGATGGCGATCGCGATCTAAAGCGGAGAACACATCTAAGCGACCACGATCGCGATCGCGTCCACGATGGCGATGGCGATCTCGGTTTCTGTAGACAGCGAACACATCGGCGCGATAGCGACCTGCGATTTCATTAGTATAAAATTATTCAATACAGTTGGAAATATATTATAGTAAATACAATGTGCGATTTACAAGAAGAAGCATTGCTTGTTGCAGTATTGTTGGATGAAGAAAGGCAATTCAATCAAATTCGAAGGTATGTAACATAATTAATTCCGAAAAAGAAAGAAATTTAATTAAAGGTATAGGGCTTTTCAACGATTCCCATTTGTTTCGAGCTTCAATCATATGTCATATATTAATATTATACACGGATTATACGTCATATGACAGAAGCTCGGAACAAATGAGAATCGTTGAAAAGTCCTATCCGAGGGCGTTTTATTTTTTCCATTTAAATATGCAGTTATTTAGGTAGTTTATTTTGCAGAAAAAGAAGAGATGTTTGGGTACACGATATTAACCTGAAGCGGAAGCAACAAGGAGAATTTCATAAATTGTACCCGGAACTTCGCAAAAATGAGAACCGTTTCTATACATATTAAAAATGAATTTTGAAAGTTTTGATGAAATTTTAGATCTGATAAAAAATGACATCACCAAACAACAAACAAATTTTAGGGAACCAGTTGATGCCACAGAACGACTAGCGGTTACTTTAAGGTATTTACTACAAAATTCTGCATGCTTTTTCGTTGCAAATCAATGTTATAGAGTATAATATAGAGTATCAATGATAAATAATATATATATATAGTAAGCATATTTTTTATTTATTCATACAAAATACGTTAAACAAATGATTCGAATATATCAAATCTAGAAGGAGAGAAAATAATTTTTACAAGAAAACTTATATAAAAATAAAGATATTTATATTTTTGTAATTCTGCGAGCAAAATTCTCATAGCATTGTGCAGAAGAATGGCTGTTACTAGAATCATCTTGTCTTTCATTGTAAACATGTTGTTCATCGTCTGGTGAATGAAGAGGTAAATTGGAGGATAAAGGAGATGAGCTGAAGGAATTACTTGTTCCTGGTTGCATTTCTGCTTGCTGAGATAACTCCTCTTCCATTATTAATTTAGCTATCTGATATTTGATGAGCGTCTGACGTTGTGGTGATAGTTTTTTAACGCTCGCTGCGTAACCCCGAAATACTAGATCTATTTCGTCAGCACTTTCCTCACAATTACTGTGCCGTTTATTTAAAAAAGATATAACTTTATCAACTAAAGAGTATTGAATGTCTTGCGAAAGTTTTCTTTTGGTACCTAACTTTTCTATTTTTTTGTCTTACTCATGGATCATCTCAATCGATAAGTTTTCTTCCGTTAGAGAAGCCTCGTTCTGCGTAGTGACTTCTTCATTAAGTAGTTCCAGTGATTCTGAAAGCCCAGGATCTGAGACATTGGACTCTGTTTGAGCAAACTGCAGGAAGGGTCGGAAAGCTTCCATATGTTGTGCCCAAGGCCAGGATTTGTAGCGGGTAGTAGTCTTCGCCTGCTGTCCAGTTCTAGTCTTTTCAGAACGGAGGTATTTTGCATAGCAGTCTCTCAAATTCTTCCAGCGTTTCTTCAGATCTTCACCTGTAAAAAATTAAAATAGGTGATTAATTGAGAATATCCTTCGGTAGTAAATTTGAAAAATTTTAATAAAAAAAACGTGATAGAATTAAAAAAAATTATTTTTGTTTTAGATTTTTAGCTACCGGTGATTCATACAAAACAATTGGGCACAGCTTTCGGTTAGGATTTTCAACCGTTGCAACTATTGTGGATGAAACATCTGAAGCTATATGGAACCGGTTACAACCGATTTATATGCCAGAGCCAACAGAAGAAATATGGGAAAAATCAATCCTAGGCTTCAAAAATTTATGGCAATAGGTTCCCCAATTGTTTAGGAAGCATAGATGGCAAACACGTGACCATCAGATGTCCCCAGAAGAGTGGATCAAATTACTTTTCCTATTTAAAAAAATTTTCCATAGTTCTTATGGCAATTGTTGACCCAGAATATAAATTTATTTGTATAGATGTAGGTGGTTATGGTAAAAATAGTGACGGTGGTATTTTTGAGACATCGGCTATGGGCAGAAAATTTGCAAATGAAACCATGAATATACCACCCAACAGACCATTAGCTGATGAAAATGAAGAGATTCCATGTGTATTAATTGGCGATGAAGCTTTTACACTAAGCCCTTACTTAATGAGGCCATTTCCTTATAGACAGGCACGAAATGACAACAGCAAAGAGAGATTTAATTATCATCTATGCAGAGCCCGACGCGTAGTGGAAAATGCCTTTGGAATATTGGCACATAAATGGCGTCTATTTTTTAGACCACTAGAAGTTAAAGTTCAAACAGCTACAAAACTCGAGCTCCTAAGCTCGAGTGTGCAGTGCCTGATTACAACTCGAGCCTTAGTATAAATAAATTAAAAATAAGTGTAAGTAAATTAATATAAAAACTTAATTTAAATATTTATAAAATTTATTAATAAATGAAAAGATTAAATCATAACATATTGTGTGCCGATTCTGTTTTAAATATTTTAATAACAGTTTGATTATTCTAGTACAGTCAAAAAGCTCTACAGCGTGTTCAATTCACTACCCCAGTCTATTTTAAGGTATCACACCTCCTTGTTTGTAGCCTTTGTCGATTTCGTTTTCCTAGTCATAGACTTGAAGTTATTATTTTTGTACTACATCTGTTACCTTATCGACTTATTTTCTAAAATTTCCCACTTTAGTTTTAAATTAAATTGAGAAGTTTTTATGTAATGATCGCAAACCTCTAGTATTGGAGTGCACCAGAAGAAAAGTATGTATTCTATATAAAGTTATCTCTTAAATTTTTTCTAGCCCTACATTATACATTTTTTTTGTGTCAACTCTATTTGCTGTCTCTTTCCATTCTTCACTTATTTTTCTTTATTGTCTTGGTCGTCTTCTGATTTTTCTGGGCACTAATTTTCATTGCCCGTTTGATTTACTCATGATCTACTGTTTTATACTATGTTCAAGGTCAGTTTGTAGGTCCCTTCTTCTTTTGGTATTTTCGTATTAGCTTTAGACCTCCGTATTCTTGTGATTTGTGTTGTCCTTGGTTGAATATTGCATTCCTGTTTTCTTTCCATGTTTTGACTAACAGTGTTTTTATGTTGTAAATCTTGATTATTTTTTGTAATATATCCAAATTTTTATTTAAACGTTCTCTGATGTTCTTCTTTTTCACTATTTAGTATCAATTTTTAATTTTTTGATTTTGAACAATTTTTTTACAATTTCTTGTTATCTATACTTGAACTAGTTGATACTATAGTACCTTCTGTGTTAAGGTGATTTATTATTGTAACATATTTTATTGTTTCTTTGTGGTTTGTGATAATACGGATAAATATTGCAAGGATATTATTTCGTATGTAAAGGTGTGTAAGATATAGACAATCAGAATGAGAACACTTTATGAAGTTTTTAATTTATGCAGACACGGAACCATAATGCAGAAGATATTATCCAAAAAAATTATCTAACAATAAAACACTGAAAATGTTTGTTTCTATACTTCCACAAAATTTATTATAACTAAGTGACTACAGCTGTTTCGGCAGAGTGCCTTTCTCAAGTGATATAGTTTACAATGTGTTTGCCTTTTTAAGTCTTCAACTGAAGAGGTTGAGGAGTGGGGAGCTGTTTGTCTCGAGTTGGTCATTTAGAATTATATCTGTATTTTTCAGTTTATTAATTTCCATAGATTCTAAAAAAGATAGCTTAAGGCCTTTATTTTGAATATGCAGAATTTGAAACTCTTCATTGAAAGAATGATTCTGATCTAGAAGGTGAAGTGCGTATGTAGAAGTGTCTGTTTTTCTATTGTTGAATGCCCTTTTGTGTTCTGCTATCCGTTTGTCAAAAGTTCTGCCAGTTTGACCGATGTACGTTTTCGGACAGTCACCACAAGTTAGTTTGTACACACCACTCTGTAGTTGCTTTCTACTGTGTAAATTTCTACTAATTTTTCTCTGTTATTCTTAAATCGTCAGTGATGATTTTTACACATTTTTTATATTGATGGTGGTTAGCTCTTTAATCAACAAACTCCAAACAATTATGACATTGGAAACATTAATGAAATTTTAAAGATGAAATGTTTCTGAATTTTTCTGAATATTTTCTAAATTTACGTGTGATAAAAATATAATTATAGTTGTCTTTTCTAAGCCTAGTGACATATTTCAGTAACATTCAAGTGACATTTTGACGAGGCATTAGTCAGTTTGTGAATGAAGTTTCTGGGATATTGTTTATTTTTCCAGTGATCGTGTGAAAACCGCAACCTTGTTTGGTTTAATATTTTCATAACTTCATTCGGCTTTAAGATCTTTTGGGTTAAATCGAAAACATCTTTTTTGTTATATTTTTCACGTGTTTTGTTCGTTATTATGTTTCTCATTTTGTTCAAATGTACGTTCTAAATAATCCACAAAAATCAATTTTTGTTATTAAGGTGATACAGTAGCGATCACAACAGGTAGCAAAAACGCGTTCCAAGATTGCGTCTGTAATTTTGAATATTTTTTCGAGATATTTGGCACACGTATTCGTAATATAATAAAGAATGGCGGTACAGAGCCCAATTTGAAAAATATATTAATATGTGGAAATTACTCTGTAATTAAATACAATATTAAAAAACGAGCCCGTACCGCCATTAAGAAGAACAAAAAAATACACTTTCTTCAAATAAACTTTTTTATCCGATGACTAGATTTTGTGTCATTTTGGAACTACATACTAAAATTTTTTATTTCATTAGTAGTTCCAAAATGACACAAAATCTAGGCATCGGATAAAAAAGTTTATTTGAAGAAAGTGTATTTTTTGTTCTTCTTAATGGCGGTATGGGCTCGTTTTTTTAATATTGTATTTAATTACAGAGTAATTTCCACATATTAATATATTTTTCAAATTGGGCTCTGTACCGCCATTCTTTATTATATGACGAATACGTGTGCCCAATATCTCGAAAAAATATTCAAAATTACAGCCGCAATCTTGGAACGCGTTTTCGCTCCCTGTTGATCGCTACTGTTGCCTCTTAAAAATGGGAAACTAGAAAAGGTGACAAAAAATGTAAAGCTAAAAAATTAATTTGTTTTGTTATTAAATTAATTTCGACCCTGTTTATCCCAAACTGTAAAGTTGTCTTAGCAAAGACTATCAGTTATTACAGATTTGGAAAATGTACATTATCTTTACAGTAAAGTGCATAAAACAATATTAAGAGCAGATTAAAGATATATCAAATGTCTTATTTAATAAAAACAAACTTTTATCAGCAAGAGCCACATTTCATTGCATCCAATTCGGAAGTGGGCCGTCTCTTTCCAGATTAGCCGCAATCGGAAAGGGAACAAAAAGAAAGAAGAACTGAAGTAGTTTAACTCATTAAACCTAAAATCCATTCGGTAGAGAGTGATTTAATCATTAGAATCGTCCTCGTGAGACGACGAACGAAGGACAGAAGGGAAGGACTTCGAATCCTCTGGGACGATTTCCATGGCCCAACTCTGCGTTTTCGATCCATCGCTGACAACGCACTAATGCAGAGTGAGCTGTCGCTGTAAATATTGAGTGGTAACAGAAAAGTCGCCTTGGGATATCGTCCTCTTAGGTAAATACCTATATTAGGACGCAATTGCTAGTGATAGCCGTCTTCATAGAAATTTATGAATGTGGTTTTGAGGGTTACACTTTAGGTAATTAATAGTTGTCAATTTCGTTAAAGGCCGTGTTATATAGAGAATCATTATTTGTTTTGGATTATTTCTCATATAAGTGACGTTGATAGAGGGATACATGAAGAGACCGAAATATCCGAGAATCAATTTGGCTTTATGCAGCGCAGATCAACAACAGATGCAATTTTCATTATAAGGCAGTTGATGGAAAAATCAAGGAGTAAAGAAACAAACTCTCATATGGTATTAATTGACCTTGAGAAGGCATATGATAGAGTTCCTCGAGAGATTCTGTGGTGGGCACTCAATAATAAAAGAGTCCCTGGTGAATATGTAAAGATTGTGAGGGATATGTATGAGGGAGTAACGACTAGTGTTAGGACAGGTGTGGGAGAGACTGATAAATTTCATGTGAAAGTAGGATTGCACCAAGGCCCGGTGCTTAGTCCGTATTTATTCTCATTAGTTTTTTAGTTTTGGACCAGATAACAACGAAACTACAGGGTAACATTCCATGGTGCTTAATATATGCTGATGATGTGTTAGTAGGAAATAGTGAAAGAGACTTAGAACAAAAACTGGAACAGTGGAGACAAGCTCTGGAGGAAAAAGGTTTAAAACTTAGTAGAACAAAGACAGAGTATTTGCAATGTTCATTTAAAGATGGAGTTACTACAAATAATATGGTATCTTTGGATGGTGAACTGATTGTAAAAAGCAATAGTTTTAAGGACCTGGGATCAGTGTTACAGAGTAATGGAGAAATAGATGGAGATGCATGTAATAGAATTAGGGCTGGATGGATGAAGTCGAAGGAAGCGAGTGGTGTGCTGTGTGACAGGAAAATTCCAATGAAGTTGAAGGGAAAGTTCTATAAAACAGCCATAAGACCGGCTATGATGTACGGAACTGAATGTTGGGCAGAGAAAAATAAAGAGGAACAACGAATGCATGTGGCGGAAATGAGAATAAAAAATCCACAAGGAAAAAGTTTTCCTGTAGTTGGCTGTATACCATATAATACAAAAACAGTAAAATCCTGTATAAAAGGTATATTTAAAATCCCTCAAAAGGGCTACATCAAAATCACAACATAACTAGTTTTCGACTGGTTTACCAGTCATCATCAGTGCTTACGTGCAATCTACATGCTAACCACCAAGATATTGTTTAACAAAAATATGTAGGTCAAAGCCCAGTAGAAGTTGTCCGTCAAGGAAACATTGGTTTAAAATGCTACATTAAGCTAGGATGTTTAAAACATTTAGCTAATCTGCCCCAGGTAACATCTGAGCTGTGGATTTGACTTTTTCACATGTTGAAAGTATGACGGAAAGTGTGACGTCCACTTGCCGTCACACTTTCAACATGTGAAGAAGTCAAATCCACAGCTCAGATGTTACCTGGGGCAGATTAGCTAAATATTTTAAACATCCTAGCTTAATGTAGCATTTTAAACCAATGTTTCCTTGACGAACAACTTTTACTGGGCTTTGACCCACATATTTTTGTTAAACAATATCTTGGTGGTTAGCATGTACATTGCACGTAAGCACTGATGATGACTGGTAAACCAGTCGAAAACTAGTTATGTTGTGATTTTGATGTGGCCCTTTTGAGGGATTTTAAATATACATTTTATACAGGATTTTACTGTTTTTGAAATGAAAATGCTTAGATGGATGAGTGGAGTGACAAAAAAGGATAAAATTAAAAATGAGTATATTAGGGGAAGTCTGGGTGTGGCATCAATCGATGCCAAAATGAGAGAGCGTAGGTTGAGATGGTTTGGTAATGTTCAACGTCGAGACGCTGATCACCCAATACGAAGAGTTGCTGAAGTGCAGATTCCTGGAAGGAGTAGGAGAGGAAGACCAAAGAAGACGTGGGGGAGAGGATTAGGCAGGACATGTTGGTAAAGGGGATTAATATTGATATGACCCAAGATAAAATTGTATGGAGAAATGCAATTAGGGAAGCCGACCCCGCATAGGGATAAGGCAAAGAGAATGATGATGTCTAGAAGTGACGTTGATAGGTACTAATAAAAAAAAATTGATGAAAAATTTTCTTTATAAAAGGTGTATTTATTTAAAAAACCCTAAAAAGGGCTACAAATATAACAGAACGTTTTCGCTCTCTAAAAAAAGCATCTTCAGTGTTCTTAAAGGCTTGACATGCTAAGCCACCAAAAATACATCGGTTAAAACCTTTTGAATATCGACTAAATGTCTCACATTGGAATATTAAATATAAAATCCCTAAGGATCTGCCCTAAGACATTATATGACTTCCACGAAGTACGTGGATTGTTAAGTAAAAATTATGTGTCTTCACGTTGAGAACGGTGAGAGTCAACGGTGAGAGTTGGCTCTCACCGTTCTCAATGTGAAGACACATAATTTTTACTTAAAAACCCACATGATTCGTGGAAGTCATATAATGCCTTAGGGTAGATCCTTGGGGATTTTATCCATCCTGTGGATTTTATATTTAATTTTCCAATGTGAGACATTTAGTCGATATTTAAAAGTTTAACCGATGTATTTTTGGTGGCTCAGTATGTCAAGCCTGTAAGAACACTAATGATGCTCTTTTTAGATAGCGAAAACGTTCTGTTATATTTGTAGCCCGTTTTAGGGGTTTTTAAACAAATACACCTTTTATAAAGACAATTATTGTTCATCAACTTTTTTTTTTAATTAATGGTATACAGCCAGATGCAGGAAATTTTTCGTTGTGGATTTTAATACTAATAGTTTTTTGCCCCCCCCCCCCCCATTAAACAAAATATTACCTTCATCATGAGACTTTTTTTATCCAGTTCATGTCGTTTTCGGGAAGGGAGCGTTTCGTGAATATTAGTATGGTATAACTAGACCCAAACCCAGACATCCAAAGTGTAAGTTATCCTCCAACACCAAATTTTTCTATATGGTCCACATAATGTTCAGAAAAAAGTCACACCATTTTGAGCGTCGGGTTTGGGTGGAGAGGGGGGAGAAATTGGTAAATTCGTAGTTTTTTAAGTTTTTCGCAAATATTTCTAAAACTACACGACTTAGCATAAACAACCTTCTATAGAAAAATGTTCTAAATTAAATTTGAAATAAAAAAGGCTCTATGCATAATCCTTCTAAAATGAACGGTTTCAAAGTTACGGAGGTAGTATAGTATAATTGGTCCAAAAAAGGCCTAACCTAAACATCCAAAGTAAAAGTTTTCCTCCAACACCAAATTGTTCTATATGGTCCACATATTGTTCAGTAAAAAGTTACACCATTTTGAGCGTCCGGTTTGGGGGGGAGATGGGGGAGAAGTCGGTAAATTATTAGTTTTTTTAAGTTTTTCGTCAATATTTCTAAAACTACGCTTTAGCGTAAACAATTTTCTATACAAAAATGTTCTACATAAAATTTAAAACAAAAAAAGTCATATACATAATTTTTACAAAATCAACTGTTCCAGAGTTACGGAGGGTGAAATGTGGAGCTTTTCGATACTTTTTATATTTTTTGGGCAATTTTCTACTGATTTTCTTTAACAGGATTGGGTTTTATAAATAAAATTTGCAATTTCAGTGGCCGATGGTATGTTAGTGATAAGACCTTGAAGAAACGTCAAACTCACCACCCAAAATCATCATCAATTGCCCAAAAAATATAAAAAGTATCGAAAACCTCCACATTTCACCCTCCCTAACTCTGAAACCGTTGATTTTATAACAGTTATGTATAAACCTTTTTTGTTTTAAATTTTATGTAGAACATTTTTGTATAGAATATTGTTTACGCTAAAGCATAGTTTTAGAAATATTGACGAAAAACGTAAAAAAACTACTAATTTACCGACTTCTCCCCCATCTCCCCCCCAAACCGGACGCTCAAAATGGTGTAACTTTTTACTAAACCATATGTGCACCATATAAAACAATTTGGTGTTGGAGGAAAACTTTTATTTTTGATTTCTGGGTTAGGCCTTTTTTGGACCAATTATATTATACTACCTCTGTAACTTTGGAACCGTTCATTTTAGGAGGATTATGCATTGGAACTTTTTTATTTCAAATTTAATGTAGAACATTTTTGTATAGAAGGTTGTTTATGCTAAACCGCATAGTTTAAGAAATATTGACGAAAAACCCAAAAAACTACGAATTTACCGATTTCTCCCCCCTCTCCCCCCAAACCCGACGCTCAAAATGGTGTGACTTTTTTCTGAACATTATTTGGTCCATATAGAACAATTTGGTGTTGGAGGGGAACTTTCACTTTGGATGTCTGGGTTATGCCATCTATTGGATCAATCTTATCATACTATACATACATATAGAGGTTTCTAAACTTTGATGTGTCTGACAACTGGAGTGAGGGTATTAATCTTATGACTTATTATGATGCGTGCGCCCCCTTTTATGGGGTGTGCACTATGGAGTCGTAGTTGATTATTTTTTTTTGTCTTTATTGGTCTGACTTAAACCCCAGGATTTTCCACGAGGTGCATACACAGCATCCGCAAAAATTAAATGTATGGGCTGGTATTTTTGTGATCGACTGGTGGGACCTTCTTTTTAACTGTAAAATTGACTAGGAAAATGTATTTACAATTACTGGAAGAGGTGACTAATTCGGCCTTGATTGATATTATTGAAATTATCAAAAATATAATAAAGATCATTGGATTTTTCAACAGGTCGGTGCTCCTTTGGATTATGCTTTATTTATTCGTCAATATTCAGACCAAAAATTTCCACGGCATTGGATTGAAAACATAAGCAGCATCGAACGACCTCCTTGGTCACCAGATTTGTCTCTCCTGGATTTTTTTTGTGAGCACACCTGAAAAGTCACATTTATTGAACACCATTCGTATCTTTAGAATATTTACGGTAACGAATTGCTCAGCACAGGCTTCGGAATGTGGAAGAACGTTTCGAGCAAACCTTTATCGTTGTATGGATGCCGGAGGTCATCAGTTTCATCACTTGGTCAACTAGTAAGTAACCAGCTAAACATAATAATTAAAATTTTTTGTCTAATAAATCAAATAAAGTACTCGACTGAATTTAAAAATTGAAAGACTTATGTATTATGTTGGGTTGATTATTACCCTGGTTTAGAGCTCATCGAAAGTAAAATAATCGAAAATACCGGCAAAATAAGTCATTTAATAAAAAATGGGTACATATTCTAATATGAATGCAATATTTATTGTTATAATTGACAATTGATTGCATTACTTTGTATATTATCTTAAAAATGTGTTTTTATAACATCTCCAGGTGGTTTTTGTGTTAGTATTCTAAGTAAGTTACCAACGTAAAAGAATATTAAACTTTTATTTCTGTTCTAACAAACTTGTGGTCTCCGCAGTTAAAAGTTTTACGCTATAAAAAAGCCTTAAAACTGTCGCTTCAATCTGTCGTAAAACAACTACAGTCGGAAAAATAAAAGAATACCCATGAACGAACATATAAAACACGCTGTATTTTCCTGTCACCGTGTCACACAAAAAATTGGCCAGCGAAAGTACATGTAATAATATTGTTACATGTACTTGCACTGGACAATTTCCTTTGTAATACGGTGACAGGAAAATACAGCGTGTTTTATATGTTCGTGCATGGGTATTCTTTCATTTTTCCGACTGTAGAGACAAAGTTGTACCTACTACTAATTTTTAATCGAACTTTTAATGTAGCACACTGCGCCTCAGAGAAAACGGGCCATCGACAAAATGGGTCATTTTTGATGTCTCGAATTTCCTAATCCTGTTGTCCGATTTAAGTGACTTCTTAATATGTTTAGCCTTATTTTTTTAACAATATCGCTGTAGTAATGCTATTGCTAGACAGGTAAATTGTCATTGTATACCGGGTGTACCGATCAAAGTTCACCACACCCTGTGGAATATTCTAGCATTTATAAAATAGTGAAATTAAAACCCAGCTATAGCCTCAGGTTTTCTTAACATTCTGTTTTTTGATTCATTCGCTTATGTTGTATAATAAAAAGTTAGGTACTTTAACAACTGGCCATGTTCTTCATCAATACAGGGTGTTTCTAAATAAGTGGAACAAACTTTAAGGGGTAATTCTGCATAAAAGAATAATTACCGTTTTCTTGATTAACATATGTCCGCAAATGCGTCGTTTCCCAGATACTGGATGTTAAATTTTTTTTACAAACTGACGATTTATTTATTTCTCTAAAACCGGTTGAGATATGAAAATGAAATTTGGTATGTTTTAAGAGGTAGTTATTGCACATTTTTGACATACATACAATTAAGAATTTTACATTCGCCATTGGCGTGCAAACGGGTAATACGACCTTTACTTGTAGGTATTAAAAAAATAACCTGTCGAATATCACATGGTAGTAAGACTAAATAAGAAAATAATGCTTAAATTTTGTTTTCAAACTTTCCGGGCTCGAGTGTCTATTGCCAGGCAACAAGTTTTCGAAAAATTGTCGCATTATTGTAAATTTATTCTCACTTTCTTGTGATTAATGTTGATAATAATTTTTGATAATTACCCGACCGCGACGTCAAGTAGCGCGGCATATATCCTTCGTTGTTACGCAAATTTAAAATTAAATAAACATTTTAACTCATTCAACTCAATCGATTTATTAATCACAATTAATGTTTTACAACTTGTCAAAATGACCACATGAATATACATTACATAAATAACTCACAAGTTCAGATTGATAGACGAAACGTGGTTCAATGCAGACCTAATAACAAAAAAACAAAAAAAATATAAAAGACTAAGTTTTTCAACCTAATAAAAATATTTGTAAAATAAAATATTTTTAAAAGATTTTTAATTGAAAAACTTATTGGCCCATTTTCCTGGTGACACCTCCAAGGCTTCTACAATATGCAAGCCAGATGTATGCTGCAGTGAAGACAAAAGGGAAGGAATTCTACATTATGCAATTCACAACCCCCGTCTGCAGCTTTACCTTGGAGGTGTCACCAGGAAAATAGGCCAATAAGTTTTTCAATTAAAAATCTTTCAAAAATATTTTATTTTACAAATATTTTTATTAGGTTGAAAAACTTAGTCTTTCATTTAGCAGATGCCGCTACGCACCTACTACCTTCACGTCAGTTGCAATTGGGGGACTAATATGTCGAAAGATTTTTACCTGGACTAGAGAAAGCAGCCTATGCATTCTCTGAAGAGCCTCTAACAAGAGGCAAAATCGTCGATAAGAGTGCTGGCTGCATTCTCTAATCTAAGTAAAAATTAAGACGCTTTTGGCTTCGCATTGCAACTGAATAAAAATGGTATACATTTTTATAAAAAAAAATATGTTAACGTAGAGCAGTAGAGCATCATGTTGCTGGAAGTAATCCATTGGCATCCACTTTAAGCCAAACTATTTTTAGCCCAGTAAATGAACGGGAAATTCGGCGATACCGTGTAATTTTCAGGGGCAACTCCGAATTGCATGAAAATTTGGATTTAGGTTCTACTTTTAGTTCTACACTTCAAAGTTGAAATTGTGCCGTTGGTTGCTTTTACTTGGGGGGTGACAGTCACTCCTTCTCGGGGGTGAAAAAACATACGTTCAAGATAAGACCGAAAATGGATAAATTGACAGATTTTAAGCAACTTTTGGTCTATAGAGTTTTTTACTTAAGTCAATACTTTTCGAGTTATTTGCCATTGAAAATGTTGATTTTTCGACAAAAACACTACGTTTTCAAACGGTTTTTCGCAAATAACTCAAAAAGTAAATATTTTATCGAAACAAATATCCTTAGCAAAAGTGTAGCTTATAAAAACCCAAAAAATGGTATATCAGTAAAGTCTATCAATCAAATAAAAACAAAGTTGTAGCTCATGAAAAATACGTTCTTATTCGTGTAATTCCAAATCGAATATTTCAAGGTGAAATCGCCGAAAAAATTAAGCATTTTTCGGGAAAAACCCATTTAAACTTTTTTAAAGTGTATATAAAAATATTTTTTTTAATTGTTAACAAAAGTTTTAGCATTAAAAATAAGCGAGTTTCGCTCAAAATAAAGTTGGCCCTCTTTTTTTTTGTAAAAAACCATGATAATCTCGCCGTGTTTAGCTCCCCAAATGAAATTAATCGCTACCGCTTTACAAACAATTTACTTACCTATCTATTTTTTTTATGATCTGTCAGTCTCACCGGTTTAAAGTGTTTATTTTGAAAGGGGTATAATTAAGAAAGCTTAAATGGGTCAATAATCATGAGTGTATGCAAATTTTGAATAGCCATATCTTAACCAATTTTTGTCTTACGGGGAAACAAAATAAAACTAGCATATTTATAACAATATATAGCAAAACCTACATTTTTTTACTCTTTAAGATTTTTCTTATCACTAATACTTTTTAAGTTATTTTGAAAAAATGAAATTTTTTTTTTACTATAAAACCAAATGTTTTCAGAAATAAGCACTTCAAACCAATCAAACTTACAGATCATATAAACAATACACATACAGTTAAAATAGATGGTAAAGCCAAACGATTAATTTTATTTAGGTTGCTAAATAGAGGGAGATATTCACGATTTTTTTTACCAAAAAAAAGGGCCAACTTTTTTTTTCAGTGTAACTCGTTTATTTTTGATGCTGTAAACTTTTGTAAAAAACAAATAATAAGCTTTTTTTCGATACTTTAAAAATATTAATAAGGTTTTCCCGAAAAACGCTTCTTTCTTCGGTGATTTCGCGTTGAATTATTTGATTTGGAATTAGACGAATAAGAACGTATTTTTCATGAGCTACAACTTTGCTTCTACTCAATTTGTAGACTTTACTGGTATACCATTTTTTTTCGTGTTTTTATAGGCTACACTATTTTTTTTCGATAAAATATTTACTTTTTGAGTTATTTGGGAAAAACGGTCTGAATACGTAGTTTTTTTGTCGAAAAATCAACATTTTAAATCGCGAATAACTCGAAAAGTATTGACTTGCCTAAAAAGCTTTATAGAACAAAAGGTGCTTAAAATAAGTCAATTTATCCATTTCCGGCCTTATTTTAAACACGCGTTTTTCACCCCCCGAGAAGGGGTAAATGTCACCCCCCAAGTAAAAGCAACCAACGGCACAAATTCAACTTTGAAGTGGAGGGTAAGTAGAACCTAAATCCAAATTTTCATGCAATTCGGAGTTGCCCCTGGAAATTACACTCCAAAACGGTCATTTATTGGGCTATTTATAACTTTTGCTATGTAGTTAGAACATTTCACCTAACCAGTGTTTGGCATTGTGGCTATTTTGCAAGGACAGGGAGTTCAAAGATGATGGACTGATAAGTTTAAAAACGTTTTGAACGTAATCCGTTTGGATTTTTTTAAAAAATTTAATTTTTTATTAAAATATTATACCAACTACACCAGGGCAGGGAGTGTTTTACTTCACGTTAAGTCACTTTTGTTTTGATTTGTATTGCTCTCGTGACAATTTGACATAATTTCCCTCCCCTTCGAGTCGGAAAATTAATATGTACTGTCAAAGTGTCACTCAGGATACAAATCAATAATTTTAAAGCTCTTGTGTAATTATAAGTGAAAATACATAATAAAATAATAAAATATTTATTTAACTTTTCAGTTTAAAATCGGAAAAGTTTATCACTTTTAGACATATTTAGACAATTTTTAAGTGTTAAAAAGTGTCATCTTGAAAATTTACTTGGTTTTCATCGTGTCACTAGTTTTCTCTAAAGATCAATATGCAAATATAACGGTATACCCGCCTACATGTAATATTACCCTATCAGCTTTAATCATTCAACAATTTGCTATTTAAAAAAACGACAAAGCTTAGCCAGCTGGGTTGGCTTAGGGCGATCGGCAACAGATATTAATAACTTAATTTTTTTACAGGTAAGTAACCAACCAGCCAACAATCTTCCGACAACTCCATCCATCCGTTAAAGGTAAAGCGGTCCACCCACCCGTAAGTCCGACCTAAGATAATTAATAAGTCAACAGCCTTAGGCCCTTAGTCAAACCCTTAATTATTTAGACACTTTGTAAGAACGTACGGAGACTTTTAAGTTGCTCGAGCTTGTGAGCACAATATCTTAATTTATTTATTTATCAACTTTTACTGCTATAATGTGGAATTTATACGATATTTACCATACGATGTTAAGCATAAATCAACATGAGTATTTAATAGATATAAAATTTTATAACTTGAGTTAAATCACAGAACATTGTGAAAAATGGGAAATTATAATAGACTGAACAATTTCGAACAACAGACTTAAGAGTTATTTATGATATAAGTAGTTCAGAGAAATAAGGGAAAAAAATATCCTGTTAATAACCTATATGTTTCCTGCAGCCGATTTTTATGATATACATAGTTATAAACAAATGAAGATCAAAAACCGTAAATTTTTGCTTTTTTCGTCTATTACCAAAAAGTTAAGCATTTTAAACAAATTTGAGAGTAAGAAACTCATAAATCGTATAAAAAACTTCAATATGGCGTTCGGTGAATATGTCTATCCTTATTGGTTGGTTAAAAAATTTCAAAATAACTCATAAATTTTGAGTTTTGATAAATATTCATAACTTATGTAAAAATTAACTTACAACCTTCTTATTACACGGAATGCTGAGACTTCTGGTGCTTAAATCATACTCAAAATTTCAAAGCAAAAGTTATTTAATTTGTTTTTCCCAAATTAATTTGTTTTGCAACACTATAAGTCAGAAAATGATGAAGTTACAGTAATACTTTGAATAGTTTATGAAAGAAGAACATTTACACTATTAATTTAATTAAAAATAAATGACAAAAATAATTCTAAATATTGCAAAATTATTTTGCAAGAACATGTGAATTAAAAAAGGGGGCTAACTTCGTTCCTAATTGTCCTAGGACAATTGTTTTTCTTTCTAAATGTGTATAAAAATTCAGTCTTTCCAAATATGAAAAAATAATTTTTTTACGGGTAACGGTTAAAAAGTTATTGTAATTGTTTTTAAGTAAGCAAAAAATCGACATGTTTTTGCAAAATAATTTTACACTGTTTAAAATTACTTTTTGTGATTTTGTTTAATTAAGTTAATAGTATAAATGTTCTTCTTTCACAAACTGTCCGAAGTGTTACTGTAAACTCATAATTTTCTGAATTATAGCGTTTCAAAAAAAAAAAAGAATTTGGGATAAACAAATTAAATAACTTTTAAACTATTTGACCAATTGCTTTAAAATTTAAAATATAATTTTACAATAAGTCTCAGCATTCCTTGTAATAGGGCAGTCAATGAGGGTATTTGGCTCCGAATTCCATCCTACTACATCGATTTACTTGATATTTTTACAGTAAGTAGGGAATAGCTCAAGAAACAAAGTCTACCCTATGCCGATATGCGCTATCTCGGGGGTGGTTCCCACCCCTTCTCTGGGGTGAAAAATGTTTTGGTTAAAATAGCCACGGAAGAGGCTAGAGAACCTAATTTTAAGCAAAATCTGTTCTATAATTATTTTTTGAAAACTCAATACTTTTTGAGTTATTCGTGGTTGAAAATTGGCCATTTTCATTGAAAAATGACACCTTTTCGGACGGATTTTTGCAAATACCTTAAAAACTATGCATCTAACAAAAAAGCTATATAAAATATTTCTGTAGGTTATAAAAAAACAAAGAGATTCGTTCCTTCATAAATCTTCTAGTTAAAATACATATAGGAATATGGTACGTAAGAAGAGTTTGTTTTTGTGCTGCATGCTCAAATCGGCGTATTCAACTTGAAATAACAGAGAAACGGCCGATTTTAGGTGTATATAAGTAACTTTTGCAGTACTTGAAAAGGCCTTTAAAATGAGCAATATTAAATGTCGATTACATTCAAACTAAGCGAGATATTCTGCAAAAAAGTTTATGACTAATGTATTTTAAGAAGAAATTTAGAAGTATATTTAACCCCTCATCCATCAGAATTTAAATACATCGTTTTCCTTCTACAATACTTTTTACTATAGTGTTATTTATATGTTCAAAAAGTTAGACTGGTTTGAAATGAATGGTTTCTGAAAAAAATTAGATCAAATTATAGAGCGCATTTTTAAATTTTCTTAAAAATCTTTCTTTTTCTCCATGTAACTCGAAAATGATAGAGATACGAAAAAAAGATACCACACAAATATGTAGGGATTTTTCAGATAAAAATTTTCTTTTTATTTTTCATTACTGTATCTCTTATCATTTTCAAGTTACATGGAGAAAAAGGAAGATTTTTAAGAAAATTTAAAAATGCGCTATATAATTTGATCATTTTTTTTTCAATAAACCATTCACTTTAAACACGTCCAACTTTTTGAACATAGAAATAACACTATAATAAAAGGTATTGTAGAAGGAAAACGATGCATTTACATTTTGGTGGATGGGGGTTAAAATTACTTCTCAATTTTTCTTAAAACACATTAGTTATCAATTTTGTTTGCAGCATATCTCGCTTAGTTTTAATGTAATGGATCTTTAATATAGCTCCTTTTCAAGCACTACAAAAGGTATTGGTAGCATTATACACCTAAAATCGACCGTTACTCTGTTATTTCAAGTTGAATACACCAATTTAAGAATGTACAAAAAACAAACTATTTTCACCTACCATATCTCTTTTTGTATTATAAGTAGAAGAGTTATGGAGGCAAGATTCTCTTTGTTTTTTTTATAACTTACAAAAATGTTTAATATAGTTGTTTTTTGTTAGATGCATAGTTTTTAAGGTATTCGCAAAAAACCGTTCGAAAAGGTATTATGTTTCAATGAAAATGATCAATTTTCAACCACGAATAACTCAAAAAGTAATGAGTTAAAAAAATATAGAACAGTTTTGGCTTAGAATTTGGTTCTCTAGCGAATTCCGTGGTAATTTTCACCAAAAAATTTTCCACCTCTCAGAAGGTGTGAGAACCACCCCCAAGATAAAAGCACACATCGGCATAGGGTAGACTTTGAATTAGGAGATAAGTAGAGGCTAGGCCCAAAATTTTATTAAAATCCATGCAGTAGGATAGAATTCGGAGGTAATATCCTCTTCTTGCTCCCATTGACTGAAGAAGGTTCTAACTTAATTGTTACATAAGTTATGAACATTTATAAAATCTCAAAATTTATGACTTATTTTACAATTTTCTAAGCAACAAATAAGGATAGACATATTCAGCGAACGCCATATTGAAGTTTTTATATGAGTTATGAGTTTCTTATTCTCAAATTTGTTTAGACTTTATACTTTTTAGTAATGGACGAAAAAAGCGAAAATTTAGCGTTTTTTGATCTTCATTTGTTTATAACTATGTATATCATCAAAATCGGCTGCAGGAAACATATAGGTTATTAATATAGATGTCCATACTACTCAAAAAATTTGGTCGGATGTGTCACGAGAAAAATCTTATTTATCTGGACTAAAGTGTTAAAAGTACAATTTTAAGGCACGCATGTGAAGGTTTCGCTTCGCTCATTCTGCAATTCACATGAGTGCCTTAAAAATGTACTTTTAACACTTATATCATGCAATATTTTTTCTACAAACGTGTTAAAAATGCAATAATACAGTTTAAATTCAATTTTAAAACACCTTTTAAAAACCTTTAACACATTGAAAGGAGATAGTTTTAAATTGCATCGTATATTACGGACCTTAGCAACCATTGTTGACTTAATTGTTTACGGAAGTTTTGAAGCTTCTGTCAGACGTCTGTTAGTTTTTTAAAACGCAGTTGTGGAATTTTCGTTAAAATGCAAGAAAATATCGTAGAAAAAGATAAATTTCAAGATATGAGGTAAATTCATTTTTCAAATTGCGCAAATTGTACTACTATTAATATTAATGTTAATAAATGAAATTTGACATTTCACTTTTAACTGCAGTGCCTTAATTTTTTTAAAGCATCCAGTCAAATTGCGCAAATTGTACTATTAATATTAATAATAAATGAAATATAAATATATTGAAGTTTGCTTTCAAAATTTGACATTTCACTTTTAACTGCACTGCCTTAAAAATTTTAAAGTGCCCAGTGTCTTATACAACCAGTCTTTTATACAATCACAACTCGAATGGGTTCAATTTTTCATTGGTGTCACATTCAAGGTTTAAGCTTCCATTTCATAAAACGAAGTCGAGAAAACGTAGTACCTTGCCAAGTTGACTCTTAGCTCCTAGTTTAAATTTCTTATGCAGATCACTGTTCTCATTTTGTTGAAGTTTACCTGAGCCTTTTCTATCCTAATTTTAATCTCCTGGTAGTGGGGTTTCCATTTTTGGATTAACTATTTAGATGTTAATTTTTATTTTTTTTTTGTTAATTTTTTAATTAAATCCATTTTTGGAGTTAATCATTTTCCACAGATTTGCATATTTTTTCCACTCGTCGACATTGGTTCCATTTATTAGAAAATTCTTACCGTTCTTGATTATATAAATTCTGTCTTTTCCACGTTTATTGTTGGACCGTATTCTTGTATTCTTGTCGATACTGTGCTATTTTGGTCACCAGTCTCTGAAGATATTCCATATTTTCATAAGGAGATATTCAATACTTTTACTCGTGGCTTATAATAGGTATAAATTCGATATGATCCTTGTCATTATAGTACCTATGTATATCTTCGTTGATTTCAGAACATTCATTTTCTACTTTTCAGTACATACAACATTCAGTACAATATAAGTTTTCATGTTGTACTTTATTGAATGCTTTATTATAGCCAATAAAATTGGCACATATAATTGACTGACGTCCAGGCGCCTTTAAATCATTACATTAAGTCAACAAAGAGCCTACGCGTTCCTAGTCCTTTGCGAAACCCAAATTGTGCTATCAATGTCATATTAATATATTCAGTTATGGATAACTTTTAGTACTAATTTAAGGCACATGGAACATCAAACTTATGGTGGGGTACTCGCTGCATTCTCTTGCGTTTTTCATTTTTGGAAGAATATGTAACCCTAAACTATAAATGTGATTAAACAGTGTTCAAGCTAACACTTCAATGTTAAAATCTCATCTACAATTGTTATAGGCTATTGATTATGTTCAAAATAAGAGATCTAAAAGGAACTACAACGTTAATGGGGTTTTATTATTTCATATGGTCAAAGGACCTCTAAATATGAGAAAACAGCAGAGTGCTACAATTTAAAGGGGTGCATTTTTGAGAAAAGGGTGTATTAGTCGCTAGGCACAGGGTACATGAGGGTAAGTTTTATGCAAATATGCACTTTTGGTGGAAACACGTCTACAGAAAAATTGTTCCATGCTAAATTTACTATCGAAATATACAGAGAGAGTCTGTAAAGTGGAATAAATTCAATATCTCAAATACTAATTGTTTTTTTGGAAAATGCTCAGACCCGTCGATTAGTATTTCAAATTGTCCTTTTTGACATTCAATAATAATGTATACAGGGTGTCCCAATTTAGAGATATGACGTCATCGTCGATTTTCTTAAATGGCAACACTGTCATTTTGATAGCTAATTTGATAGGGTTTGTAAAGTTATACATAACTGCAAAATATCAAATTTTTATTCTCTACCATTTACAAGATAATAGAAAATAACAAAGTTATATCTGTAATTTGGAATATATTCAATAATTAAAATACTAACTGTTTTTTTGAAAAATGCTCAGACCCGTCGATTAGTATATCAAATTGTCATTTTTGACATATAATAATAATGTATACAGGGTGTCCCAATTTAGAGATATGACGTCATCGTTGATTTTCTTAAATGGCAACACTGCCATTTTGATAGCTATTTTGATAGGGTGTGTAAAGTTATACACAACTGCAAAATTTAAAATTTGTATTCTCTACCATTTAGATGATAATAAAAAATAACAAAGTTATGAAAAAGAGGTAATCAACTAATAATTGAATTTAATTATTTCAATAAATTAAGCAAAAACTCATAATGTTGCCCTCAATTATTGTCAAATTGTCAATGGGCAACGTTATGAGCATTTGCTTAATTGAAATAAATAAATTCAATTATTATTTGATGACTTCTTGTTCTTCATAACTTTGTTATTTTTTATTATCTTGTAAATGGTAGGGAATAAAATTTTGAAATTTTTCAGATGTGTATAACTTTACACACGCTATCAAAATAGCTATCAAAATGATAGTGTTGTCATTTAAGAAAATCAACGATGACGTCATATCTCTAAATTGGGACACCCTGTATACATTATTATTATATGTCAAAAATGACAATTTGATATACTAATCGACGGGTCTGAGCATTTTTCAAAAAAACAGTATTTTAATTATTGAATATATTCCAAATTACAGATATAACTTTGTTATTTTCTATTATCTTGTAAATGGTAGAGAATAAAAATTTGATATTTTGCAGTTATGTATAACTTTACAAACCCTATCAAATTAGCTATCAAAATGACAGTGTTGCCATTTAAGAAAATCGACGATGACGTCATATCTCTAAATTGGGACACCCTGTATACATTTTTATTGAATGTCAAAAAGGACAATTTGAAATACTAATCGACGGGTCTGAGCATTTTCCAAAAAAACAATTAGTATTTGAGATATTGAATTTATTCCACTTTACAGACTCTCTCTGTATAACCTTTTAAAGTCAAAAACATAATATTATAATCTATATTCCCTTAAATGTGTCATTCTTTTTCTGCAGTTCTTCTATTTCGAGACATTGATGCTATTATTCTTTTGTATCCAAGATTTTTCTTCTGATTTCTTTATCGATTATGTTGTATTATTCATTGTTTTCATTTTTCTGTTTTCGTCTGTTTTTCACTATTCGCAAGATTTCATCGGTTTTAAGATTTCATCAATCATTCATTGTTCTTTGCGTTTATTAAAGCTTTATAGTTTTTGGTTGTTTCTTTCATGATGATTTTTGGTCTTATTCCTGTGTTCTTCGACGTTATGTTTTTCTTCCGATTTTTTTAACTTTTTTTTTATCTCGCGTATAATTACTTGGCTAGTACTTCGAATAGATTCACTGTTCATTCGATTAGTCGCTTGTTAGCATTTTACTTTATTAAATTTGAGCTTTATGTCACTGGTCAATAAGTTATAATCTGAGGGGACATTCGCTCTAGGAAGTGCTTTAGTTATATTGATTTACTTTCGGTACCTTTTAGTAATTGTACAATCGATCTAATTTCTCACGGTCTTATCTTTAGTATCTGATGGTGACTTATACAAACGATGATTGGGTAGTTTGAAGAAGGTTTCTATTTGTCACACATAAATTGTTTTATAATATGCAGAATTCTACAAAACGACCTCCTCTATTATTACGTTGTCCAAGTCAGAAATTGCTACACTGTTCTTTTGTCTACATATTCTTACTTTGGCGTTGAAGTCCCCTTTATTATAGTGGTGTCTTTATTGTTGATGCCTCATTAGCTTCTGTTAACTTAAATGTAGGTTAATGTTAAAAATCTGTCAAATAATAATAAAAGAGGTTATCAGTTGGCTTCAGTGCCGCTAAGATGTTGATTTATGTTATAAAATTACACATAATATATGTCACTATAGTCAAATAACCTAAAAATGACCGTGTGTTATCTTTCTCAATCATTAATTTTAATGTAATTTTAATGAAAGATAATTATATGTCTTAGTACGTGGCCTATATTTACCAGAAATCTAAATCTTCTTTAAAAAATGGTTATAAAAACAAATTTCAGGGTATAAACAGTTTTATAGTTTTTCCGAATAACATAATTATAGGTAATTGAAGACCCTAATTATAGACAGTAGCAGACACTTTCTAAAAAATAGACGCTAATTAAGAAGATACAAAAAGATACAAGACATTCACAGATATAAGTGGATCCAAACTGTAATAAAAAGGAGAGTTGCGCTGGATAGTATGAAATAATCATATAATACTAAATATGTAAATTTTACGTTTCCTTAAATTTCTAATACTTCAATAAATAAATGGACAGTTTTTATAACAGTAAAAGGATGCATGTGTAAAGTAAAAGATATTAGTTGATAAAAACTATTATTTTTTGTTTATTTGCATAAACGTTCATTATTTAACCTTTAAAGTCTAAACCTCTGCACATGTCCTCTGAAAGTGGCCGGCATTGGCCTATCAGTGGTGGCGGATCCTGGGTTTGGCCTTTATGCAACCGCGCTAACTGAGGGAGTTACCCGTAAAGAGACTTGTGGCTTTCTTGTAGCCATAAAGTTACTAAAGACTTAGAAATTCGAAATGGCAAAAGGAGCTCAGATTGGCAAATATTGGAGCCCAGAGCAACCTGGGTCCCAGAAAACGCCGAGGTTCTTATGTACCTAGCCCCTATGATAGGGACCTGCCTTAGAAGTGTCTAACAGGTGGGCCCTGTCCCGATATACCTTAACTAAAACCATAACCATAAAAAATATCTATACTAAATTTACAGTCAAGATGCAGTAGAAATAAACAAACCAAGACACGTTAAATGCTACTAGAAGCACTCCCAATCATAATTTAAATTATATAAGTACATCCCAAATCATGATTTCCAAAGTTTATACATTAGTGTAGAAAACAGAGGTTGAACCTCGCAAAATGGACACAAGTCCGGTTTTATTTTTGTTTCTGGTATATCAAGGGGTGCTTATTATAAGACTAACTTTTCCTAAAAGAATTCGCCCCGGAACTTACCATTTTCATGCATTTAAAGGGGGTAATTTGTGGTTTTTGCGAAACGTAGCCCTTCCTGTACGTTTTACAAAAAATTTGCTTATTAGTAAAATGAAGTGGACTATATTTCCTACTATTTATTTCTTGACAGTATATGTCTATCACCCACCGTTTAGCAGGGGTGGCGCCCCAAAGTTGACAAGATTTTTAAAAAGATGTTTTAAAAAAAATTATTTTTCTCTAACTGTAATGAAAATCAAGAAGAAACCCTGCGGCAATTATTCACAAATAAGTGGCTGATTTTTGGTATAGGTTTCATTTAGGGACAATTGCCCATTTTTTAAATACAGGGTGTTACACTTTAAAAAGCCCCTTTTTATACCATCTGAACCGCTTATGCTAGAGTAAAAAACTTTCAGCGATTACCCATGTGCAAGCATTATTTACAAATTTGTATAATGCACCCCATATTTTCCCCGAAACCACCCCAAAAAATGGAGAATTATTCAAAAAAATAATCAAAAATTGATTTTGGGCCACCACTGTGGCTTTAGGGTGCAAAGAAAGTAAAATATGCATACTGCACACGTTATAATGTGAAGCAGACAGTGTTTTCTTTTATTTTCCATAAGTACGTTATCAATAAAATGAATAGGTGATGAAAAATAATAAATAAAAAACTGGAGCCCGCCAAAGCATTTCTGAGGTTTGCGGCGCCACTGTGCCGTAACGGTTGCTTATACGAAAAAAAGCATACCTTATTTGTAGAGAAAATAGTGGTCTTTAATTATGTATAATTTTTGTTTCAAAAAAATGCATAGGTAATGAGAAAATCGTAAAAACATGCTCGCCAAGGGATAGGGGTAGTTTCTGCAGTTTATTTTCAAGGATAGGGGTAGTTTCCGCAGGGATGTTGCAAATTTATGAAAACCCTATTGATGGAGCATATGCCCATATGGGTCAAAAGGCAAAAAAAAATTTTTTTTCAACCCCCCATTTTATTTTCTTTTTTGGCTACAGGGGTTGCGTTGCATCAAGAAATCGCTTTTGGTGTCTATGTATGAGTAATAATAACGTGCACAGAATGATATCTGAAGCATTTTAATAAAGGGCATGGCGTGTGAAGGACTCCAAGAAAATCACTTTCTTTATTAATCTCCGTTGCTGTCCTCAGGTTTTGGAGGGACTTCGGCTCCGCGTAGCCTCTGTTGACTGGAGGTGGAGGTGTTCGGATGCAGGCCCTTATTGTAGTTGCATGGGCACCGGTGCAGAACGGCGGCTAGATGGTACTTGATTCATGCAGCATGGGAACAGGCTCTCCCCAGCGACTAAGAAAAAAACAGTGCCTATTATTAGGGGTATAGTAGCACATGAGATCCACGTTTGGCAAGAAGACCCGTTCGCGTTAAGTAGACCGTTCTACTAAAGTCAAACGGTCGCAACTAATACCACTGAACATAATCTCCTTGCCCAACGAAGATACACAAAGGTAAAAATTGTAATTAAAACTGAATAAAATTAACGATAGCAATAAGCGTAAAAGAAATAAAGATAATAATAAATAAAATAAAGACTAAGTTTTCACTCTAATGGCACATAACATATCCCACCAGAATGAAAACAAATAAAATAAACTCAAGCATTGCTAAGGATCGCTCACTAAAATATTTGCCGAAAAGCATAAGATAAATTATAATTAAGAAAATACTCACCCCAAATAAGTTGTTGTAGATAATATTATTTCATGGGTTTTGCTTCTTTCAAGTTTTATTCGGAAGAGAACAAATTGTATGAAGGCACTCATTTTTAAGTGGTTAACATATTGGAGAAAAACTAGTACTGACGAATATTTGATGCTCGCTAATTACAATAAATAGTTCGGGTTTCAGAAAATTATTATTTGAAGTACGTTAAGGGAATAGGACAGGAGCTAGAACAATTGAAGTGCTGAACTTAATTTTTGAATAGCGAATGGGAACTTAATTTGAATGGAAAGACTACAGAATGAAATGTTAACTAAAATGAAAAGGCTTGGAACGAAAATTAACTCAAATGTCAAAGAAAGAAAATAAAGAGAAAATCTATATATGAGAAGTAAAACACAAAGGAAGACAATAGGATAAATTATAGAAAGGAGATGGAACATTGTAACGTTACACTAATAAGGAATTTTTTTGCAAAACGTAGAGGAAGGGCTACTTTTTGCAAAAAACACAAAGTACTTCCTTTAAAGGGATGAAAAGGGGGTTCCGGGGCGAAATTTTTTAAGAAAAAGTTAGTCTCATAATAAGCACCCCTTGATATACCAGAAAAAAAAATAAAACTGGACCATTTTGCGAGGACACTCGCAAACTGTCCTCTGTTTCCTACACTACATTGTAAATTATGATTCGGGAATGCTCCTAGTAGCATTTGTCGTGTCTTGGTTTGTTTATTTCTACTGCATCTTGATTGTAAATTTAGTATATGTATTTTGAATAAATGTTTTATAATTCAACGTTATTTCATATTTAGAGTTCCTCTGGTTTTGTATCGTAAAGACGAAGCTTATCCTGGGCACCAGGTGCCTCGAAGACTATTGCCGACGTGACATTAGTGTTAGGCGCCCCCAAAAACCACCGAATAACAAGCTTGCATTGATTTTTTACCTAATTTTCACAAAACTCCAAAAATCGAGGCCCGTCATGCGCACCAGGTACATCGGAAACCATCGCCTTCATGATATTCTTAATGAGCGACCCCAAAAACCTCCGAGCAACGAGTGATTGCATTGATTTTGTATCGAGTTTCCATAAAACTTCAAGAAACGAGGCCCATACTGGGCACCAGGTGCCTCGGTGACCATCGCCGTTATGATACACATTTTCTTATTCAATAATGCAATTTTTATTTCGTGATCATCACTTTGGTTCATTAAAGCTTAGATTCTTAAAGCTCTTACCTTTGATGTTGATGTTTCATCAAAATTTGGTATATTTTGAGCTTTTTTCTGCTTTTTTGCATTGCCTAGAAATTTGATTTATAATATAGAATACTAACAATTTAAACTTATACGATTATGATGGAATGTGATAAAATCGGACGTGTGTATTTGCAAATTCTGTCCTCGTTAACCACAACACACTTTTTGACATACCTAGTATGCATCTACTTATATCCTAAAGAAGCTATGTGAAGCACGTTTAAAAGCTCTATATTATCTATATCCCAGGTATATGTAACTTTTGTAATCTGGGACTTTTTGCTCTATGGGCCCAAAATACGGTAAAATTTTTCCATGAACCAATACAAAAGGAATAACTAGAGATCCAGAAAGACCTGTCACGCCCTTAATACAATTTTTAAGTTCAAAAATTTATAGTCTTTAAAAATCTCTATTATTATAATATTAAGGTAGATCTGAATACACAAAATAAAAGTATAAAAATGGAAAGTTTATCTTTAAACAGTTTATACATATTTTTAACTGACATAATAAGCAAAATACAATTATCTAGCATGTAAACTAATTATTAACAAATCACGGATAGTCCATGTGTGTAGATTTAAACCATTTATCTTTAGCGCAAACGTTTCGTGTTTTTGTAAGTGTAATGCGTTAGCATTTTGTTTTCCTGATGACTAAATTTATCATCTCTTCGCCTTTTTTGTAAGAAACCAGTTAAACTTGGACATATAACAACAATCTCCTGCGTGTCTAATACCCACTTGAACCGTTTAATTCCTGCTCCTGTCACTATATAACTAGTATTATAAGCAGATATAAATTATTTCCAACATATATGTTTTATCTATCTACAAGTTGAGTACTCTTAGGTACTAATAGAAAAAAGTGGAGCTTGTAGAGCCAATTAAATGGTCTTATGGACGAACAACTGTGGCTATCTGACGTAGGTGATCTCTGCAAAAGTTTTGTACAAGTTTGCTCGTAATTATGTGATACGGATAAGGTTATCGGGGATTTAGGAACTAAAAAAGGTTGGATGAATCGATGAGTTCGGATTAGTTCCCTCGGGTGACATCATTATAAAACAACATAGACGGAGAAGAAGAATATTTTTCTTATATATTTTTATGTAACTGTAAAATCTAATTTGTAGAATATGTACAACCAAAGGCATTTTCAAAGTATATTGTTATGACGGTTTAGTGAGATTTTTCCATATAGAAAAAGTGCTTTGATGAAAAAAATCTGGAATTTTCGAATTGTCATCGAAGAATCCTGAAATAACTAGTAATGTTTGGAAAGTAAAAAAATGTATATTAGAACAGGAACATTTGCCGATAAAACAAAAAATGTTAAAGATTCCTCTGGCGCGAAAATAGTTATTTATGTACCAAGTCAGTAAAGTGACTCTTTATAGAACGAGTCTGATATTGCGAGAAGAGCGAGTGTAGCGAGCGAGGCGAGTAACAGACGAGTTCGATTAAGAGTATTTACTGACGTGGTGCATACAAAATTTTATCCCCAACATAATTTGATTAAAAATCAACTTGGAATTTGAATTCCGATGATTCGCACCTTAAAGTTGACTACGTAAGAGTTTGGGCTCTGTAATTATTTAAAAATAATATAATATTTATAAAAAAAATTGAACAACAATCCGTCGTTTATTTAACTTCTTTAAAATCTCATTATAATACTACACAATCTTTTTAATTTGATTATCTTTATTATTTCATATAGACTTTAAGCAGGCTTACGACACAGTAAATAGACAGCAGATGTACGAACTGATGTTCGGAGTTAAAATAAATGAAGAAAATACAAAGTATATGATAATGGGAGAGATCCAAAAAGAAAAATAGAATAACATCATAGTACAAAATAGATGGAGAAAAAACATACTCGTTCAAAAGAGCCAGAGAAATTATTTAGCTGGGAGCCAAAATAGATGAAAATGGTCATGAAGAAGGGGAGATAAAGGCAAGAATAGCTAAAGGAAATAAAAAATATGGAGCATTACGCACATTATTGAAATCCAAATACGTATCAAGAAAAACAAAAATAAGAATTTATAAGACTGTTATCAGACCTACAGTAACATACGCAAGCGAAACATGGGTGCTCAAAAAGTCAGAAACAGACCTTTTAGAAAGATGGGAGAGAAAAATGCAAAGAGCAATATATGGAGGTGTGAAAATAGAAGGTCAGTGGAGAAGAAGAACCAATAAAAAATTGGAAGAATTATATCAAGAGCCAACGATTACGACGACGATCAAAGCACAGATAATACGATACTTGGGGCACATAGAGAGAATGGGAAGTAAACAAATGCCAAAAATGGTACTCTCACGAAGACCAATACAAAAGAGGAGGAAAGGCAGGCCAAGGAAAAGATGGAAGGGCAGTGTATATGAAGACTTGAAGAAAAGTAACATTGAGAGATGGAAAGAACTAGCTTTGGACAGAAGGAGATGGAGAGAGGTGGTGAAGGAGTGTATAAAAAGACTGAAGTGTATTTAAATAAAATTTATAAGTTTTATAAGTTATGTAAGTTATATTAAGTTATTTATTATATTATTTATGTAATCAGAAATGTAAACATTTTAGCCCTAGGCCTACAAGGCCTGTTGCGCTTAATAAATATAAATATTATTATTTCATAAAATTAATCAGCTTTAATTTGAATAATCTCTGAATGAAAAACTGAAGAATGAAGTACTGAAAGCTTGGCGGCTTGGACAATGCCAAAATATATTTTATTTACAATTTTACTTTCTACAATAATTTGATATTGGTTTTAACACTTACCTGCAATTTACAATTTAAGAACTTTTTAAATTTTAGACGTCATAATTTTTAATCATCCGCTTTCGACTTTTAATCGATAGTTAGCAATATTGAATAATTACTAAATCGGTAAAGTTTTAATTTATTTTATATGAACATAATTACAAAATACTACAAAATTCCACTTTTTGACATAAGCTTACTTTTACATAGGCAAAGGCAGATATCGAGCAATGAATTTATTTAATCTTGCCCAAGTATACTTTCGCTATCTAGAGCATCATCAGGGGCATCTGAAATAAGTAAAGAAAACGCCATTTTAAAGGAAGAAAAAGTTAGAAACTTCGACAAAAAATCGAAGATGATATGATAAAAAAGTACAATAACGTTTTTACTTACTTCGTCAATAAAGAGAAGGTATTATCCTCGAATGTCATTTAATATGAAATAGTTTGGTGGCAACTTAAATTAACATATTAACACATTTCATATTAAATGACGTTCGAGGATAATACCTTCTCTTTATTGACGAAGTAAGTAAAAGCGTTATTGTACTTTTTTATCACATCATCTTCGATTTTTTGTCGAAGTTTCTAACTTTTTCTTCCTTTACAATGGCGTTTTCTTTACTTATTTCAGATGCCCCTGGTGATGCTCTCGTATACTTGGGCAAGATTAAATAAATTCAGTGCTCGATATCTGCCTTTGCCTTTGTAAAATTCATATATTCGAGCATTCAACCATTTCCTATTTCAATAAACTTGATTGGTATTATCGCAAGTTGTGTAGGTACATACAATATTTTTAATAATTAAAGTAAATAAATTTTAAGTTTACTCAAATACTCGCCATTCGATTACTGCCATCGAACACTTACATTCATCTTGGTTAATTTGATTAATCGCGGCAGGTAAAGTAAACAGTACAATACTGTGTATTGTACTTTCAGTACAATAAAGTGTTACTTTACTGCTGCAAGTGAGGGCAAATGAGTACAATACTGAATGACTTTAGTGACGGTTGGCGATAAAATCTTTAATTCTAGACCGCAATTCCGGAATGTCAGATGGTAGATCGGTCTGCCCCTTCAGCATTCCCCATAATGTACGCATCTGGTGGTATTTGAAGAGACTTCCTGGCCGTGTGACAAGTTCCCCCGTCCTGCTGAAACCATTATTAATTTTAAGTTTGAACCGTTTTCGCGACCTTTTGCGTATGACCGAAAATAGTACTACTCCAAGATAAAAAAAATTTCTGCAAAACTGAGAACCATCCTGAAGCACCAGTAAAAGGGCTAGGACAGTTCTAGCTATTTTCCCATGTAAAATCTCATAAGAAGTCGCTAAGGTCCATTCTGGTTATTTTTGACGCTTTTTGTGTTAACGTCTTCGTTACCACCTGCCTTTTCCAACGACACCTCACACGTCACGATCCGACGAGCCTTCCCGCCTCCACCACAAAAAGCGTCAAAAATGACTAGAATGGACCTTAGCGATTTCTAATGGGATATTACATGGGAAAATAGCTAGAAATGTCCTAGCCCTTTTACTAGCACCCAACATTAACACCACATTCACATAGTTATAACGACGTTCGGAAACCATTCAGTACGTTTCGGCACATGACACATACAAATTTGAGGCATACGAATTATTTCAGTACTGTTTATTTTGCCGCACATCGTCATCATCATCATCGGTGACCGCTGACAGCCCATGGAGGGCCATGGTCGCCCGTTTGGGTTTCTAGGCTCTAAAGTTTTACATGGTGTGGAGGCCAGCCACACGCATAACTCCTCAAAAGTTCTAAACGATATTTATCTAAAATATTACTTTCTTGTTTCTTGTTTGAGGAGGTCTTTTCGGCGTTATGTGTATTTTGCTTGTTTGACTATAGTTGCTCATGTATGTATTTCTTTCCTTTGCTTGTTTTCCCATTCTCGTATTCCTAGGTCTTTCAAATCCTGGTTAATACCGTCAATCCATCTCTGTCTAGGCCTACCTCTCGGTCCCTTCCCATTTTTTTTCTCTTTTCTAAGAACTTTTTTTGTATTTCTCTTATCATCCATCCTTTCTACGTGTCTTAACTAACTCAGTCATTTACTTCGTATTTCTTTTATGATTTTCGGCCTGTTAAACACTCTATTTATTTCGTGGTTCATTCTTATACGCCATTCTCCATTCTCCTGTATAGGTCCATATATTTTCCTTAAGATTTTTCTTTCCAATCTAAGAAGTTATTCCTCTTGTTCACTTGTCAAGGTCCATGTTTCTGATACATACATTACTACAGGTCTCATTACTATTGTGTATATTTTTTCTTTTGAATTAATGGATACTGATTTTTACTTTATGATAAGCCGTAGAAGCATTTGTTTCCAATTGCAGTTCTTGCTGTTACCTCATCACTGTTTTTATTTCCTTCTGTTATTGTTGATCCTAAATATTTGAAACGGTCCCAGCGGCAAATAATTTGGCCGCTCAGGGATATGTTGCCTTTCGTTTGTACTATTTCCCGAGTTGTTATCATGTACTTTGTCTTTGAGACATTAACTTCTAGACCCATAGTCTGTACCGCTTCTTTAAAATATGTATACATTTTTTCTAGGTCTTTTAATGTCCAGCTGATTAGGTCTATATCATCTGCGTAGGCAACGACCTGATTGAGCTTTGTAAATATTGTACCATCCCTATCTATAGGAGTTTTCCTGATTACTTGTTCCAACGCAAGGTTAAAAAGTGTTGTTGACAAAGCATCCCCTTGTGTTAGACCTTCATTAATGTTAAATTCATCGGACAGTTGATTTTGGATCCTTACTTTTGCTTTGGTGTTGCTTAGGCATAGTTTTACTAATTTGTATTGACTAATTATTGAGTCATACTAATTGACTCATTGACTTTTACTAATCTGACTAATTATTGAGTCATACGCTTGTTTGAACTCTACAAATAGATGATGTAGTTCGGTATTCCGCTCGTAGAATTTTTCCTTACTCCATTCCATTTGCCTTACTGTAAATTTTGGTCTATAGTTGACCTGCCTTTCCTGAATCCTCCTTGATAATCCCCTGTTGTTTGTTCCATTATATTATTTAGTCTTCCTTCCAATATTTTGCTAAATATTTTGTATCCAATGTTTAGTAGTGATATTTCCCGGTGATTATTGCAATCTAACTTATCTCCCTTCTTATGCATAGGGCATATCACTGCAATTTTCCATTGTTCCGGCATTATTATTGTGGTCCATATTTCTAGTATTAACTTTGATATTTCACTCTGTATTCTATGTCCTCCACATTTTAACATTTCTACAGTTATTGTATCACATCCTGGGGCCTTATTTTTCATTTTTTTTATTACGTCTTTTATTTCTACTTATGTTGGTGCATATTGGTCTACTTCAGCCTCTCCTACCAATATTAGCTCTTCTATTTCGTAACGTTGATTTTTTTTATTCAACAGTTCTTTAAAATGTTCTCTCCACCGTTTTAGCACTCCTTTTTCGTCTGCTATTAGGTCCCCATTAGGCCGCACATCGTATATAAGTCTAAATTTAAAACTTCAGTAATCATAGCACTTCAAAAGTTTAAAATTAAATGACTATAAATAATTTTAATCACTGGAACAATTTTTAACACTGTGATATACTTCATGAAAAGTTCCAGCAATTTTAAGAAAATATTCTCCAACTTATCAAATAATTTATACTCAGTTCATTATTTGTTTGTTTGCTTAACTTCAATAAAAACTTTCCAGGAGAAATTTTCATTTCAACCAAATCGACTTATTTATTACAGTATAAATATTACATCCGACCATTAGTAGAAGTTCTATTAAAACTTTTTCAAATTATAACTTGTAACTATCTCGAGAGCATATTTTTTAAAAATCTGATAAAAATCCCATAAAAGTGTTGAAATCGTTAAAGTTAATAAGTATCTTAGATACTTTGAAAGTTATACTGTAATTTCCTTATATTTTAGTCACAATTTGTTGTTAAGGTGCTAAATTTATAGCCTCGTAAAAATCTAGAAGTCAATAATTTTAGTCTTTTGTTCATGAGGCAGAAATTGTTTATTATTTTTTTTTATAAATAACCCGCATCAACCATAAAAGGTTATTAGCGGTGGTACAATGATACATATCAATTTGATACAAAATATAAACTATTTTACAAAGTTTTTTTTACAGAGTTTTTACAAAGTTGATTTTAATTTATGATTTTTCTGAAACGTAGCACTCATATTTGGTTATATAATTTAGTTTCCTTTAAAAACCTAATGATTTTGTTTAACGCACACTTTATATCACATGGTAGTAGAGTAGCTTGTCTTTGCAGATGATATAATGGACAGTCTATAACAATGTGACCTACAGTTCTATTGGTGTCACAGGCGTAGCACATTTATTGATTTTTTAATTGAGGTTTTCTTGGGAAACATCTGTATCTTAGGAGTTATTATTTTCAGTTTGATCTAGATTTAGTTGACGACGTATTTTCTTCCTTATTCGTGTAATTCTAGATTTAATGCGTCTGTCTTCGAGTTTGGAGCAGATTTCTGTTAGCACTGTTAATAGTCCTGTTATGTTTTTCGTGTATTCTTGTGCGATACTTAATGGATTGGGGGACCCGTGTGCATCATCCAGAAAGCTGACTATCTCTGTATAGTTTAATTCAAACAGGGTTGAAGCTTCATCAATAAATTCCTTTGCAGGTTGGATAAGTGATTCAGTAAAAACTGTTTCTCCAGTTTTTGTATCAGATTTAGTGACTCTTGGCTTTTTTGTTGATCTTGCTGTAGGTTTTGTAAAATCTATTTCTGTGTTTTCTACCGGTGGTGTATTAACTGGAGACGATATTTCAGAATGAGAACGTTTCGGATAGTAATTTCTGTAGGGAGTTCTTGGGAATCCATTACTTCACCAGTGTTTTCTGTTTGATTCTGGACAGAGTGATTTTTGTCTTCAGCTGTTGCATTACAGGAAGAAATAGAGTCTTAGTCAGTTTGGGATGTAGGTATGGACGCGTTTGACTGGATGGCCGTATAGGTACATGTTGAGGCGATATGACCAGATTGATGACAAAGATAGCAAGTGAGTCCCTCAGAAAGAAAGATTCGGTAAGATGCATTATCGAAGTCAATGAGAATTGATTCAGGAATAACAAGATTGTCGACAGGTGTATAGTACACCTGCCTACGAAAGCTTAATACGTGACTATATTGAGGATCTTGAATTCCCGCTCTTAAGAAAGACATCGGTGAAAGAAGATCAAAGCCCTTCTCGGCAAGATGTGATGAGGAATAGACGGGCAGACACTAGACAGCAGTAACCTATTAGCAGGAGTGACTAGTCTTCTTGCTCTGATAACATTATCTCCTATTTTTATACCTCCGTGGTCTGCTAAAAAAGTGTCAACAACTTCTTTGCTGGAAAGATAGATGCAGATTCTGCCGTTAGAAATTCGTGATGAAAAAAGTACATTTTTGGGTTGTACTAGTGATCCTATTTCTGTAACGTAGTCTTCTAATTTTAGTGTGTCTACTGCTGGGATAATAATGGCTTGTAGTTTCGAAGGGAATGTAGCTGCTTTCTGTTGGGTAATTGTAGAGTAAGATGGTGTTTGTTGATCGGGTAACATTGGAGGACCCCTGTTGTCAGAAGTACCAGCCATCGGATAAAATTGTTAAATACTTTTTATTTTAATTTTCTTATTTCGTTTCATTATATTGTAATTGGGTCAGTACGACTCTGTCAATTACAAAGTATTTAACTTATCGAAGATAAGCCAAAAAACAAGTTTTTGTTAAACACCTTTGAATTTACAAAACTGTATGTCTGGATTGAAATTCTATAAGATTTCGATGAAACCGTAAATATATTGATAAAAGTACTTACGGCAATCAAATCACAACTATTAACTAAACTACTGGTTATGTTTCTTATAATTAATTTAAAGATTTACTATGGTCAATGCTATGGTAAAGCGATAAAAAACTTCGAGACTCAAATTGTTTATTGATGCCCTTCTTTCAAACTGTTAGTTTAAAAATTCATTACAAAAACTCTTTATCTCAGATTTTTTAAAAGAGCTGAATTTTACTTTCAACCTAATATATGATAACTAGTGATTTTACCCGTCTCCATGCGACGGAGGATACAATCAATTGCCCCCTACAATCACTGCACTCATTTTTTTTACTTCCTACTATTTCATCGTATCTCCATCCAATTTTTTCTGATTTCCTCTATTTTTTTCTGACCCCCCTATTTTTTCTGACTTCTTCCTATTTTTCTAGCACCCTCCAATTTTTTCTGACACCCTCCAATATTTTCGAACTAAATACCTCAATTTTTTTCTGCCTCCCTCTAAGAATTTATTTTTATTATACATATCGATAAAGATTTAAAAATCGAAAGACAATAAATAACGGAACGTGGCACTTGCGACAAAAGTGACTATTTCTTATAGCGCGTTTTATATGTACTATTGAAATTTTATGTCTGCTTATCACTAAACTATCGTCGTACTATCATGCTATGTTCAACAAAACCAGCTTCGTATGACCTTTCATTAGATATCGCAAATCAGTTTGGCTGATTTTGTCTGCAGATATAAAATATGTTTGAGGAATTCGTTTTGTGGGACATTTATCTAACATTGAATCACATTCGTGGTAAATCGTTGGTATATACGGATATTAAACTGTCCAATGTTATGGTAAGTACATGGTAACTATTTCGAATAAGCCGATTTTGTCACTTTGTTTGATCTAATGACGTCCGGAGACGCCCAGTTGACGTCAAATCTTAAATATACGATGACTCCATACTTAGATGACAAAACTGTGATTGCCAATCAAGGTAAAACCTGAGGTAGACATGGACTTCTGGGACTACCGGGGATTAACTTAATGCTAACTTTGGATTTCGTGAATCAGTGCGAGCTCGAGATTAATTGGAATTTACAGTTTGGGACTAACCATGACCCTAATTAGATAGAGAAAATACATAGTGAAATATACAAAGAAGCAATAGATCAAAATATAAAGAATACATAAAGGCACTAAAAGTATCCTACCCTTGGCAGAAGTGGTCTCGCAAATATAAGTCGAACTTCACTTACATCGTGCACAGCGAAAAATAACTATTGAAAATATAATTATGTCTTTTTATGACAAAAAATATAAATAGAAATATAACGTTACTTCGTGTTTTGTACGTGGTCCTAAATAAACAGAGCTTTAGGGTAGTCCTAACGGTTTTTGGGGATATGCATTTGCAAACAAAACGTGAAGGAACTGAATTGATAGATTGAGCAGCGTTTATATAGGTAAAAAGACACAAAAGAGATAGGTTCAAACATATCGCACAGCACACGATAATCTCTTTATCATAGGCACTTTTCAGTGCGTCACAGCTTTTCGATTTCTTTCTAACGCATTAAGTTGGAAGTGACAGAAAAAACGTACTTCCGTGATTACAGTCATTTCTAACATTTATTCTAGCTATTGATAGATGGCGCTAAAATCGAACAAAAAACGATTTACGAATTATATATACGACTATAATCTGTACAATTTATAAGACTATACAAATCAAAGAAAATACAATTTTATAAATGCAATAAACACGATTGATTTGTTTTTATACCAAATTGCAAATAAAAGGGTTATACTGCAACACCCTTTTCATATTTGGCTGATTACGATTCTGACAACTGTCACTGTCAGATTTAACTAAAATGTCATGTTATAAATGTGTATTATCCATTGACATATTAAGCGTAGACTCGGCATACTAACCAGAAAAGCGTAACGCGGGAACAGCATGGAAAGTCGATCGGTGGTCTATCTATCTCTTTTAAGGAAACGATCCCGCGCATGTGACTGACAAAGATAGCTAGACACCTCAATTCTATGTCGACGTTACACCCCGATGCATTGAGTGGCATATCCCTAGCCAAGTCTATCCTTAACATGTCTCTGGTATTATCACGGACTTACCTTTTTTTCTCGCACTTGTGACGCACTGAAAAATGCCTGTGAAAAGGACCATATTATTAAAGTAGTAATTTCTTTAAAGGGATTTAACGGGTATATTATTTTTACATGAGACTAAGAGATTTTTACACGAGAAAAGTTTTACAAAAATTAAAGTGAGGTACAGGGTGATTTTAATAAAATTTAATCATTTAAATGAAAATTGGATAATCTAATCTTATAAATGCCTAACGTGATAAGTCACGATGTCCGGGGCATTTGTCGATATGTAAACATTAAATGACGTTTACTAAATGTCATTTTATTTTTTTATATATGCCGGATAATAATTTTATTATTTATATTTTAAACAAATTATATAGGTGTACATTATATTAAAATTATGTTTTTAAAATTGAACAAAGGAATTTAATTATTTAGTTATTATAGTTAGAGTTTACGCAAATTATCTTGTATTATACTGAATTCGCTCAGCCGAGATTCATTTTGACACATTCTGAATAGACAACACAAAAATTCCTACTGCTCAAATCAACTTAATCTTTCATTAAAAAAAAACGAAGAATTATTGGAAATAGTGGGAGTGTATACAAAACTTATAAAAATTTTTGTAGTTTATTTCTACAAATTATTTTTATTTTGTACAATAAATAATTTTCTCATTTGTTATTAATACATTATAATGATGTAATAAATAAATAATTATTGATTGACGTAAGATTTATGTTATTTATGTCTCTTTACTATTAATAATATTGGCTATGAGCAGGTATGTTTGGTTGTGTAGTAATTTCCAGTCACGTCTAGCAACCTAACTTTCCAAAAAAATTACCAACGTCACTAGACAGTTGTGTCCCAGATTAGCGAATCGTCTTCATTAATATCTGTTAGTTTGACTTTAACCACCCTTGACGGTTCTGTCAAAATAAACAAGTGATTTTTTCATACGTTAGCAAATGGCGTTAGGAGTTAATTGAATTATTTTAAATTATTCATGAAACATAAATATTATTTGATATTAAGTTTAATTGTTGTATAAAAAAAATATTTATTTAAATGTTATATTGCTTTTACATTATTACTGCTTCATCAGTACCGACATAAGTAAATCTTTCGCATAATTGACAAAATATTTGTTACTTTATTAAGAAAAATGATTTAATGCATTATGGTACTTTATTTGTACTTGGTTTACATGCAGTTATTATTATTTTAGAAATTTAATAATTTTTAATTTGTTTGAAAATTTGTTGATTCTAAAATTTTGAAAAAATTTGGTGGATTAACTGTAGATCAATAATTGATTGGATCTGCCGACGCATGGCGACGGCAAAATTACTAGTACATTATTACAGCCATCATTTTGACCAGTGACCAGTTGTTACAATACTATGTATATTATTTACTTTTGTTGCCATTTATTTCGTGTTAAAGCAAATATGAATGTATATAATACAGGGTGAGTCATGAGGAACTGTACATACTCCTATCTCGTATACAGGGTGATTGATTAGTGTGAGGAAGCTCAGTAGATCTGTTGTAGTAAAAATTACAAAAAAAAGTTATTAACAAAAATTGTAGGCAGCTGTAAACTCCACATTTTAAAATTAGTTACAATCTTACAAGGTGTTAGATTGTGGCAGACCAAACTTATGTTTTTTTTAAATGGAACACCCTGTATTTTATTTTAAATTTGAAATCTACTTCACTTCCACATCACAACAATGTAAAGTTTTATTATGTTATACCGGGTACTTAAAAAGTTATAGCCAATATTACCTGAAAATCGTATTAAGTTTAACTCCCTGTATAATTTAAAAGAAGTATACGAAACATTGATCTATTGCAGCCGTAGTTTTTTAATAATTGTTAAAAATTATAAAATATATTCGTTTTCATAATATTCGTTAAATCAAATACAGGGTAAGTCAAAATGCAAGTACATTATTTTCTTGGTAATTTTAAATAGAAATATTTTTTATATCACTATATAAATTATATATATTATATATTATATATATATTTTTATATAATACCCTGTATTTTATATCACTATCGAAAAGTACTAATATCGTACTTCAAATTTTATGAAGTACTCCCTATACCTAAAGTTATCAGTTTTCTAGATATTTTTATTTTTCCATCAAAGTATTAATTTGGTAGGTATTTTAGCGTTTACCAATAATTATTGTGAGTTGGCCATGATTGATTTGTCAGAAACTGACAGTTTGACATTATTAATTAATTAAAATTAAAAAAAAATAACAACACAAAAAAATAAAAAACAACAGTAATTTTAACTTATCTTACTTAAGTAAGGTGTTCAAAATGACCTCCCAAAACATCCATGCATACTTGAAAGCGGTCATTGAAAGAGTTGCTTACATTACTAAGCATTTGTAAAGAAATATTTTGAAATACAATTCGGATTCTATTTTTCATATCATCTCTTGTTGTTGGAGGTATTTTATATACTTCGTTCTTAACGTAACCCCAAAAAAATGAGTCCATTTTATTGAACTCTGGTGACCTTAGGGGCCACCTTACCGGTCCATCCCTTCCGATCCATCTTTCACCAAACTTATCATTAAGTTCACCACGTACTAATTCGTTGTGGTGCGCAGGAGCACCGTCATGTAGAAACCACATTTGTTCACGTATATTAAGTGGAACCTCTTCTAATAATATCGGTAACTGATTTACGATAAAATCTAAATAAATCTCACCATTTAAATTATCTTCAAAAAAATATGGTCCTACTACATGGTTACCGACGATACCTCCCCACACATTTAGAGACCATCTTGTTTGACTATGTGGTATGGATTACTTGTTGAATAGTAGTGAAAGTTATGCCTATTAACAGAACCGTTTCGATGGAATGTAGCTTCATCACCAAATAGGACATAATCAAAAAAATCTCTCTGCTCATTAATTTTTTCTAAGGCCCATTCACAAAATGCTATTCGTTTCTGAAAATCATCATTATTTAATTCTTGGTGCTTTTGAATATGATAAGGGTGCATCTTGTTTTTAGATAGAATGTTTTGAACAGAGTAGTAACTAAGTTCTTGTTCATTGGAAATACTCCTTATACTTGTGTGTGGGTTTTCTGTAACTGCCATCAACACACTCATTTCGTTTTCCTCTGTCACACTAGTTTTTGTTCGTTCATGTTTTTCATAATTCACTGAACCAGTGCGGTTAAATCGATCTTTCAATTTTTCAAATGTATCTTGTCTAGGTTGCCGCCTATCTGGAAACCGTTCTTGATAAATTCTAGCTGATAGTAATGAATTTTTATTGCATTTCATGAGTAGTAAAATTCATTATTGCTAATTTAAATTGAATTAATTACTGAATTACTAAATAATAATTGTTGCTAATTTACGGTGTACCCCAATACTGAATTAATAAACGATAATGTCAAACTGTCAGTTTCTGACAAATCAATCATGGCCAACTCACAATAATTATTGGTAAACGTTAAAGTATCTGCCAAATTAATACTTTGATGGAAAAGTAAAAATATCTAGAAAACTGGTAACTTTAGGTATAGGGAGTACTTCATAAAATTTGAAGTACGATATTAGTACTTTTCGATAGTGATATAAAATACAGGGTGTTCTATTTAAAATTACCAAGAAAAAAATGTACTTGCATTTTGACTTACCCTGTATTTGATTTAACGAATATTATGAAAACGATAATGTTTTATAATTTTTAGCAATTATTAAAAAACTATGGTTGCAACAGATCAATGTTCCTATGCTCTTGTTTAATTATACAGGGAGTTAAACTTGATACGATTTTCAGGTAATATTGGTTATAACTTTTTAAATACCCGATATAACATAATAAAACTTTACATTGTTGTGATGTGGAAGTGAAGCAGATTTCAAATTTCAAATAAAATACAGGGTGTTCCATTTAAAAAAACATAAGTTTGGTCTGCCACCATCTTATGGAACACCCTGTACGATTGTAGCTAATTTTAAAATGTGGAGTTTAAAGCTGCCTACAATTTTTGTCAATAACTTTTTTTTGTAATTTTTACTATAACAGATATACTGAGCTTCCTCACACTAATCAATCACCCTGTATAGGCTCCTATGGGGAATAACAAATGACCATTAAAAAGTGTCTGCTCCCCTTGTTTAATAATATACAGGGCGAGTTTCGCATTTTGACAGAAATTTATATTCGTCATAATTTTTGAACGGTCAGATCGATGTGTCTCTTATTTTGGTTAATCGTTACACTATTACCAACTAATCAACTAATTTATTCAAACTAGAAAAAAATCAGGTCCGGCTTTAAAAAATTAGTTCGTTTGGGCCTTAGAAAAAATTTCACCCTGTATATGCTTTTTGAAAACTCTAATATGAATTTTAAAAATTAGACAAAAAGGCAATTAAAATGACATATTTATTTTTTCCCCAGACGATTACTTAATTTTTTATAAAAAAATTAAATTTGATTATGAATTAAAAGTTTGGTAAAGTAAACCATAGATTTAAAAAAAATAACTTTTATTACAAAAATTAATTTTTTTAACAAATATTTGATTTATGTTACCACCCAATCAACTGATTTATTCAAACTAGAAAAAAATCAGGTCCGGCTTTAAAAAATTAGTTCGTTTGGGTCTTAGAAAAAAAATTCACCCTGTATACGCTTTTTGAAAACTCTAATATAAATTTTACAAATTAGACAAATAGGCAATTAAAATGGCATATGTATTTTTTCCCCACATGATTACTTAATTTTTTATAAAAAAGTCAAATTTGACTATGAATAATAATTAAAAGTTTGGTAAAGTGAACCAGATTTAAAAAAATTTACTTTTATTACAAATTTTTTATTAACAAATATTTAATTTATGACCACTTGATCAACTGATTTATTGAAACTAGAAAAAAATCAGGCCCGGATTTAAAAAATTATTTCGTTTTGGTCTTAGAAAAAATTCCACCCTGTATACGCTTTTTGAAAACTCTAATAGGAATTTTACAAATTAGACAAATAGGCAATTAAAATGGCATATTTATTTTTTCCCCACATGATTACTTAATTTTTTATAAAAAATCAAATTTGACTATGAATAATAATTAAAAGTCTGGTAAAGTGAACCATAGATTTAAAAAAAATTATTTTATTACAAAAATTTTTTTACCAAATATTTAAGTTATGTTACCATCCGATCAACTGATTTATTGAAACTAGAAAAAAATCAGGCCCGGATTTAAAAAATTATTTCGTTTTGGTCTTAGAAAAAATTTCACCCTTTATACGCTTTTTGAAAACTCTAATAGGAATTTTACAAATTAGACAAATAGGCAATTAAAATATCATATTTATTTTTTCCCCACACGATTACTTAATTTTTTATTAAAAAATCAAATTTGTCAAAATCGGACTTTTAACCTAAAAATGAAAAAAAAAAAAAAGATAAAATCACGGTTTAACTCGCTACAACGTTCCATTTAAAATTTTTTTTTCTGAAATTTTTACAGCACATGTCTCTTACCATTGTGAAGACTATAACAATTGTTGTAGACTTTCAGTCTTCTTCTCGTAAAAGTTATGAATTTTTAAAAATAAAAGGTGCAGATTCGTGAGCTGCAAAGTTAAATCGCAAAAATTAAGTGAAAGAATTTAAAATTTATCTATTTGATCACGTCTATGTTAAACTATAGAGTCCAAAGAGAAGTGTTATGGGGTGTTTTAGATCTAGACATGTTATAAAAAAAATGGTGAAGCTTTTAATTTTAAGAAAAACGTTGTTTAATTTTTTTTATTTTTATGGTAAAATTGCGATTTTGACAAATTTGATTTTTTAAAAAAAAATTAAGTAATCGTGTGGGGAAAAAATAAATATGCCATTTTAATTGCCTATTTGTCTAATTTGTAAAATTCATATTAGAGTTTTCAAAAAGCTTATACAGGGTGAAATTGTTTCTAATACCCAAAGAAATTAATTTTTTAAAGCCTGACCTGATTTTTTTTTAGTTTGAATAAATCAGTTGATTGGGTGGTAAAATAAATCAAATATTTGTTTAAAAAAATTAATTTTTGTAATAAAAGTTATTTTTTTTTAAATCTATGGTTCACTTTACCAAATTTTTAATTCATAGTCAAATTTGATTTTTTTATAAAAAATTAAGTAATCGTGTGGGGAAAAAAATAAATATGTCATTTTAATTGCCTATTTGTCTAATTTGTAAAATTAATATTAGAGTTTTCAAAAAGCATATACAGGGTGAAAGTTTTTCTAAGACCCAAACGAACTAATTTTTTAAAGCCGAACCTGATTTTTTTCTAGTTTGAATAAATCAGTTGATTAGGTAATAGTAGTGTAATGATTGACCAAAATAAGAGACACATCGATCTGACCGTTCAAAAATTATGACGAATATAAATTTCTGTCAAAATGCGAAACTCGCCCTGTATATTCTTAAATAATGGGAGCAGACACTTTTTAATGGGCATTTGTTATTCCCCATAGGGGCCTCTATACGAGGTAGGAGTATGTACAGTTCCTCGTGACTCACCCTGTATATGTTGATATGTTGCCTTTGACTTCAAAAATGTTATGAGTACTTTTGTTTCAAACTTCTTCCTCCCCTTTTAGACTTACCTACTGCTAGAAGTGAGCAAATGTATCTTTATATTAAACGGTTGTTTGCGGCGTCCTAGTCTCTAGTTCCTGGTATGTTCGTCATAAATCTGTTTTTCAGGGTAGAAAACTAATAATAATAAATAACTATACACTTACTTCTCATGCATCATCTGTAATATGTTATTCTTGATACAAAGTCAATATCCAACGTCTATATTTCATCGGTAGCATTTGAAGTCTTATACATTGTAAACAAATAAACTTTGTATCTAAATTTAGAGTGTTGAAATCTGTTTTATTAAATTATACCAGAACACTTCAATATATTTTGGGATAAGTAATTTGAATAAAACGCTATAAAAGCTACTACCCAAAAATTTTTGCCTTACAATATAGCTAATAAAAACTTGTGTGATACTATTTGCGCATAGTAAGTCAAAGCCTGTAATTTTTGCTCTTGAGCTCAGTCGAACTTAATTTTCTGTGTGTGTTTCCTGAATTGTTTGAAAATCTCTGCAGAATTTTCCTCTTCTGGTGCTTTCTTTCTGTATTAAAGTAGCAAAAGCCTATATTAGATCCGAGTTCTCTCATCAACACCCCCTCCATCTTAAGGTAAAATTAAACTACCTTTTCAGCACTTCTTCTTCAAGTGGACCTCCGCGGACGAAGTCGGCAATCATCATAGCTATTCGGACTCTAGAGACGGCTGCTCTGAAAAAGTTCATTTGATGTAAATCCGTACCATTCTCTCAGGTTGCGCAGCCACGATATTCTGCGTCTCCCAATGCTTCTTTTTTTTTTCATCTTTCACTGCAAAATCAATTGGAGCAAGTTGTATCTCTCTCCACGTGTAATATGTACGAAATATTCTAATTTTCTTGTTTGATTGTATTGAAGATTTCCGTTTCTTTATTCATCTTTCTCAGAACCTCTTTGTTTGTGACATGTTCTGTCCACGATTTTTTCAGAATTCTTCTGTACACCCACAGCTCGAATGATTCTAATTTTGTCATTGATGCCGGATTCAAGGTCGAAGCTTCCATTCCATAAAACAAAGTCGAGAAAATGTAGCACTTAGACAACCTAACACTTAGCTCAAATCTCTTGTACAGAGCACTTTTCTCGTCTTGTTAAAATTTGCTCTAGCCTTTTCTATTCTGATTTTGATTTCCTGGAAGTAATCATATTTGTGGAGTTGATCATTGGTCCAAGATATACATATTGGTCTAGTCGGTCGACATTGGTTCCGTTGATGAAAATATTCTCTTATTTCTTTGTGTGTTTCGATATTTCCATAAATTTTGTCTTCTTGACGTTCATTATGAGACCGTATTCTTGTCCAAACTCCGCTATTCTGGTCATCAGCCTCTGAAGATCCCCAATATTTGCGGCCATGATGTCAGTGTCATCCGCATATATCTAAGTTTTTAATGGGAGCTCGACTTACCTTTATTATAGCTGTTTCACCCGCAAAAGCTAATTTCAAGATATCTTCTGAGTAGGAATTAAAGAGAATTGGCAACAACACGCATCCCTGTCTCACTCCACGTCTTATTTCAATTTCCTCTGACAGCTGTTCGTTAACACGTACTTTTGCTCGTTGCTATAGTATAAATTCGATATAATCCTGAGGTCATTGTAGTCTATCTTCTTTGATTTCAGGACATACATGTCTTGAAATCAAAGATCATCATGCATTGATGTCGTTCTTTGTCGAATGCTTTATTATGGACAATAAAACACACACATCCCAGGTAACCAAATAACGTTTACAAAACGTTGAAAAGACGTCATAATTATCACCAAACCACGTCAGTTTGTCACGTTTTTTCGACGTCGAAATTCACGTGAATATGTCCCACCATAACTGACGTAATTTTTATCACGTTTTAGATGGGTGATATAAAAAACGTAGTTTTTATGTCATTTTTTTAGATTATTTTTCATTTTATGGTTTTAAAAATTCACAATAATAATTATTTGTATGGGTATTGTTGGTATTGCAATTTTTCATTTAACTGTTTTAAATTTAGCTTATAAGCTAAGGTATACTTACTGTGTTAAAACTGAAACAACATATAAACTAATAAATAATTTATTAATAAATTAATTTAATTAAACTCGATAACACATAATTAGTTCATTAACAGAAAATATTCACCAAAACAAAACACATTACCTCAAACCGTTTTCAAGAAGAACTATCACAAGAGCTATTGCATTCATTAAACTAACTCACAACTCACTTGAGAAAAACGAATAAAAATCTCTTAATAAACACGTTTCTTCAACTAAATATCTAAATGAAAAGTCCTTTTTTACCACACAAAGCACGTAAATGAAATGAATATGAAATAAATGAAAAATTTCTTATGGCAATTTAATACTTATAAACGTCAATATACAAAATTATCAGGGTTGCCAGATCAGTTTTTACTTTTTCAGTAGTTTTGCTTTCAAGAATCAGCAGAAATCAGTAGATACTTTTTAGGCCATGTAAATACAGTAAAACCTGTGTATTCGATCACCTGTCAAAATCGGCCACCTGTACTAACGGCCAGTTTCAAAATTCTCAAAACCAATTATATGAAACTTACTAAGGAAGTAAAACTTCACTTGTAGGTAGATGGTATATAAATTTATTAAAATTTTTATCTAAAATGATTCAAATTGGATTGAAGTGGGTACATCTATAGTACAAAAAACACACAAACGTTTTCGGACCAATCAGTCCATCATCAGGTAGAAACTTTAGATCCAAAGTAGTTGGAACTAGCTACATAGTTAGGTCAAAAGACCTTGATAAATTAGGCCATTTCGGCTACAACAATGTCGACAATAAGTCGATGTTTAGAGAATTTAGAAATGTCGACGTTGTTGTAGCCGAAATGGCCTAATTATTGTAATATCAAGGTCTTTTGACCTAACTATGTAGCTAGTTCCGACTACTTTGGATCAAAAGTTTCTACTTGATGATGGACTGATTGGTCCGAAAACGTTTGTGTGTTTTTTGTACTATAGATGTACCCACTGCAATCCAATTTGGATCATTTTAGATAAAAATTTTAATAAATTTATATACCATCTACCTACAAGTGAAGTTTTACTTCCTTATTAAGTTTTTTATTATGATATACAGCCAATAAGAGGAATCTTTTCCTTTATAAATTATATGAAGGTTTCCTTATTTAAATAATCTAATAACACCAGGTCATAATAATTATTATGACCTGGTATTTACGGCCATCTTTATAATACGAACGCAGCCAAATAATCTCGTATTTTTAAAGCCCGTTTCATAGAAATTTACCTGGTAAAAACGGCCAATATATGTTGAAAGATTTCAGTAGGTCACTAATTGGAGTTCAAATCAGTAGGTCCACTGAAAAATCAGTAGACCTGGTAACCCTGAACTCTATAAGCATTAACCCGTTAAGCTCCTCCCATTTTTGTGACGTCAGACATGGGCTGTCTGAAATACTTTGAAATGAAAACGGATTTTAACGTCATTAATCTTACGTATTTAAAATCACCTACAAAAGACGTTTATACGACGTAATGTTCAAACACGTGTATATATTGAACCAAAAGCTGACGTTTCCTCGACGTTATTGACGTCACTTGGTTGACTAGGATATATCTTGATTGACGTCAGCAATTGAGACGACACGCAATATATCAGCACTTGGTTCTTGATTACTCTCTTTTCATGGCATATAAACCCGGAAAACAATTAGCTGAAAAACACTGGCAATGCTGACCTACACTCATTGATTAGAAACTTTTAATTTATACCATTTTGGTTATAACGGTAATTAACGCTAAACAATAATTATAAAAATGTACCACTTAGTAAGAGTCTATTTAAATGAACCGGTTGTATAAAAATTTTTCCATCTAGGATTTCCAATAAACACAGTAAATAGGCACTTTACATAAATACTAGTGACACCTATTTACAAAACTAAACAGCTTCGTAAACATATTCAGGTAGTTTATTTGTTTAAATTATACACCAGTGATTAAAAATCAACATAAGGCGGCATGGAGCGTTACAAAAAACTTAAATTATTTTTCGGCGGTTTTCTTGTATTCTCACTAATGCGCCATAAAAGATTTAAATTGCCCATTCTTGTGTCCGTTATCTCATTTTAAATAACGTCTAGTTATCTGCTACGCTGATCATATAATATTCCAAGAATAGCCTGTTGTATATCAACAACACTCAGATAATTAAAAAAATTTGTTACTGGATGTAAAATTCTTTAGTGTATAATTAGCATTAACATTTTTTAATTTTTGAAATTAATTTTCGGAATGTGGTTGATCTTTTTTCATGGCAGAAGAACATACAGTATGATACAAAAGTATGAAATAAATTTATTATTTCAGAAACGGACTACTTTTAAATACATCTTAAAACACGTCAAATTTAATGTTTGAATGGCCATCCATTGCTTTACATATGTTGGCGTAATGACGTAGGTAATCGACAATTGTTTTAAATACAAACTTGAGGTCACGCAATACCTCATTTGAAACGTTTCCTAATCTCTTTTGCAACGATTATTTTAATATTTATTTCTACAAGGTTAACCAAAACCGTTGATTGTAATAATATACAGTAATATTATAAGAAACATCGAGATTAACGACCTTCAGCACTAGCGTAATTTAGTTTAGTGAATCAGTATTTATTGTAATTCCATTTTTGTTAACTAAATACATAATTCTCGTTAACTCTGCAGAAATAAATATTAGAATAACAAATCGTTGCAAAGCCGATTAGAACACCTTTCAAATGAGGTGTCCCGTGAACTCGGTTTCTTTCGTCTCTCGATTCAGCGTCCATGTTTCTACACCATAGCATAACAGGCTATATACACTCACCGGCACAAAATTTCGCCACCCAAAATTTTTGATTTTGACAATCTATAACTTTATTATTTGTACTCCGATTTTCAAGATTCTTGCATCAGTTTGTAGGTACATTGTTAGGTATTGATGTCGTTGATTATTGTTCCGGTAACAAAAATGTTTTGCTTAGATGGCATTATACGGGGCTAAATGGAAGCGTTGGTTTTTCTCTTTAAAAAATTCTATGGAAAAATTTTAGGGCTGATTTTGTTCATACTCCTTTTGTATTATCCTGGAGGTATTACTAAGGCTTTTTTTTTAATTATCCGAATATCTCTTTTCTTGTAAGAGCTGTAAATAAAAACACTGCTTTGAAGGTTTGGTTAATTAAAAATATCAAACGCACTAAAATTAACAAAAAAAAATTCAATAGTGTGTATGTCCACCTCTTGCAGCAACGCCTGCTCGCAATCTGTTTAGCATCGAATAAATATGTGTTATCTTTGCCTGGGGAATAGCCCGATATTCCTCGGTTATGGCCATAACTGTACCAAATTTTCTGGAGGCCTAGGATGACGGCGAATAGTTTTTTTTAATTCATCCCATAAATGCTCAATATGATTGAGATCTGGGCTGCATGCGGGCCATTCTAATCTTATCAATCCAACCTCTATTTTATGAGCCAATCAGTGTTTTTTTTTAAATGGTACAGCTCTTACAAGAAAAGGGATATTCGGATAATTAAAAAAACGAAATTTTAGTAATGCCTCCGGGATAATATATGACAGGACTATGAAACAAAATCAGATATTCCATTGTTCCACAGAATTTTTTAAAGTTAGGAGAAAATACAACGCTTCTATTCACCCCTGTATAATGCCATCCAAGCAAAATTTTTTTATTGCCGGAATAATACCAAACGATATCAATACATGTATCTACAAACCGTGTCTACAAACTAGTGCAAGAGTCTTAAAAATCGGAGCACAAATAATAAAGTTATAAACTGTCAAAGTTAATCAAAAATTTTGGGTTGCTGAATTTTGTGCAGGTGAGTGTATTTAACATTTTTACTTGAAATATTTCTTGATGTTTAGGGCTAATATAAAGCAAATTTACAATTCCAGAAAAATCTAGGCACTTATGTAGCGTCTTCTCTTAAATACGGAATGAAGGTTAAATACGGAAGAAAAACATAAGAAGAAAGAAATTGTGTAACTGGCTCTTAGATGGAGCAAGTAAAATCATTTTCTCACTAATAAACAACTGCACCAAATCTTAGACGACGTATTAGATCTTCCACTAGATAAGAAAATTTTTAAGACACTCTTTTACTTTTAAACAATTTAAAATATCCTGAAACTGCTTTCTTCTGGCATGTCTAATTATTTAAGTATGTATTATGTTTATATGGTATTGAGATACAATTATTGGTGTAATGAAAATTACTAAAAGATTATTCTAAAAATTCTGGAAAGATTTTATGAACCGGTTTTATTAGGTTATGTATGCCTTTTTCAAAAATTGACATACTTGCCCTGGATATTATAGACCACAGCAAATGTGTGGTTGAAAAAATTGTTTGATGGTTAATAATAAATCTCCTTGGGATATCAAATTCTCATTGCTTTTTGTGTTAATTTGTTGGTGTAATCTGTATCGTGTGTATGAGATTGTCGATGATAAAGACGAAATCAACAACTAGAACGTACCAGCAATAGCGGAATAAAGGAGGTCGAAAAATAAATCATCGAAAATCTCCTACACAATATATTTGATTTGCAACACACAATACCCGAACACTCATCTATGTAAAAAAATTAAAAAACAACTTAATTTACACAACCATGTCTACCATACAGATTACACAAACGAATTCACACAAAAGCCAGTCAAAATTCGGACATCTTGGATATTAAAGCACCCTAAAATATGTCTATGTAGATATTGGCATTGGATCCGACTCGGTCCGACCGTCACATGTAACACCGTTGCCGTATCCTCTATTTTTTCATACTATCACGTTACAATTTTTTGTGATATTATATTTGTGTGTGAAATGTATCATTTTTGTATATTTTAGGTATGTTCTAATATGTTATGTATATATGTATAGGTTTTTACTTGATTATTTTAAATCATTGTGACGTTTAACTTGCTAGAAACCTTGTAATATTGTGTAATGTGTTAAAAGTAAGTAGTTTTGAAACACCAATTAAGTAAAGTGTATTATGTTGTTGTTTTCACCAATTTTGAAAAAATGTGAAAACATTGAATTGTCCACGTCCGTCTGTCCGTCCGTCCGTCTTGTCTGTCTGTTTGCAAACTCAACTCCTCCGTCATTATACCAGGTAGAATGACAAATGAGATGTCAAATGAAAGCTTATCCAAGGATGGTACTAAAGGTGAGAAATTTAACCTAGGCTGTCTGTCCGTCTGTCTGTCCAACTGCGTATATGATTCCTTCGTCACTATACCAGGTAGAATAACAAATGAGGTGTCAAATGAAAGCTTATAATCCAAGGATGGTAATAAAGGTGAGAAGTTTGACATAGGCTGTCTGTCCTGCTGTCCGTCCGACCGCGAATATAAACTCCTCCGTCACTATAACAGGTAGAATGACAAATGAGGTGTCAAATGAAAGCTTATAATCCAAAGATGGTACTAAAGGTGAGAAATTTCTTTACTATCCTTGTATTATAAACTTTCATTTGACACCTCATTTGTCATTCTACCTGTTATAGTGACGGAGGAGTTATATTCGCGGTCAGACAGACGGACAGACAACCTAGATCTAATTTCCCACCTTTAGTACTATCCTTGGATTATAAGCTTTAATTTGACACCTCATTTGTCATTATACCTTGTATAATGACGGAGAAGTAAATGTTATTATTCTATTATTCTCGTAGGTACATTTAACATTGATTGAAATTATGAAAGAAATATATAGAAAACAGCATGGCAACACTGTACATAAAAATTCAGCCACATTCAGCTGTGCCGGCTGTGCGTTACATAGGGTGCTTTAATATCCAAGATGTCCCAAAATTCTGTATCCCTATATCCCTATTGTCGCTCAATCCCATATAAACATACAGTAACCGCGACATTAGTAGACACACGGGCACATTGAGCTAATACAGTCCCGGACCCTTCACTTGTTGCACTGTTTATTTTATGCCGAGAAGTAAACAGATTGATCCTACACAGAAAAAGTCCTTTGACGTAAAAGAAGAAGTTTTAAGGTAGAGAATATAAGGGACGTCATTGACTAAAAACGTCACTAAAAATGTCTAGTGACGTCTAGATCGTCAGAAAATGTATATCAATATAAAGAGTTGACAGTTTATTGAACAGTTGTATTTGAAGTTTATAATTGTCATTGTAACTGTTGTCATGTGGTAAAGTTGTAAAAGTTATAAAATACATGACATGACGATCACATGACATGACAGACATGAAAGTGACATGTGAGAACGGGCCGGATTAGCCCATAAGCCTAGCAATTACATAGGTAGCTGTTATTGTATACTATGAATAAATAACAAAAAACATTTGTTTTTTTTCCTTTTAAAAAGCTTCAAAATTAAATACTACTATTCGCCGTGTGCAAGTACTTTAAGGGCATACGAGAAACGATCGTGCGCAAATATCGGAGAAATCTTGAAACTTTCTGAAATAATTCATATTGTCAATTGAAATTGTCAAATTGACGTATATTCTATACCTACTGTCATTGAACAATAAAAATTATATGTTGCTCCACAATATTGATATGATATGCAAATATTATATAAAATTAAATTTAATTAATTGTATTTTGCTTGCAGTACTGCATTAATAATTAATTTTATTTACTACATACAATTGTTTACCTATTAATGACATAACCTCAGTCTTAATTCTTCTTCTTATAACTTTTTTGGGCTGTGGCCTTGACAATTATCCAGCAACCAGGACTAATGCAATTGGCCAATATAATTAAAAGTGAGAAAAAAGTTGCTGAGCTATGAAACCAGGTGTCGCTTTTCCGAACTTGCACGGTCCCAATATATTCGAAACACATTCGAATTACAGTACGAATTTCTCTTTAAGAATTTGCAGGATAAGAAAATATCTAAATATATACGGACTCAAATCCATTCTTTAAATTCAATGGATGCACTTTTATATTTTAATTAAATTTTAAAAAATTATAGCAGTTGAAATAGCTCAAAAATTAGCAACAAAAGCCGCAAAGTTAACATAACTGAATCCAATTTACTGATTTCAGATTAAAAACGATTATTTCAGCCACTTGAACCTATAGACAGAATTTACCCGAGAGAAGTCGCTTACAGCTGTAGTAACAGAAAATTAATGGTATTTCCAGAGAAATGGAGCAGATTCTCCAAAATTCGGGGCCTGAATGAATTATGCACCTCCTTGGAGTGTTCCAGACACACTACGCTTCATTATTTTCATTGTTTTAGACACTTTTGGCTCGATTGAGCCGATTGGCGATTATGTGAGAGATTTTTAAAGAAATCGAGCGAGAAATGCGATCTGGAAATTTTTAGGAACGAATTAGGGTCATGGACATGACGGGAATGTTTATGAGGACCGAAGAAAGTTGAAGCGGGGTATTTCCGGTCGTAAAATAATACGTTCCAAATATATCTCCTTTTATTCGTTATGATTTTTCTAATATTGGCTTAACCTTTTTAATCTATAAATAAATGTTTAGTTATTTATGTAATCAGTGATATTTTTCGGATTAGACACACACTATGTGGATTCAAAAAATGGATAAAGAAATAAAACTTACATAATATATTCTTCTTACATTATTAGCTAATTATAAATCTCTACTACAGGGGCTAGCCGATTAAAACAGTGAAAAATGCCCCCCCCCCCCAGCAATATTCCAAAAACAAGTACACCATGTTCTAGATCAAATAGTATTCCACCAAAAAAATTATTAGACCCATAGCCCCACCCATAACCCCCCAAAAAATTTAAATGTGTTTTTTCGTATTTTGGCGATATCTTCGGTTGTAATAAACAGTCAAGTAAGAAATAAACATTCCACTATTGACCAAGTTTACAGAATAACGAATAGAATAGAAACAGCAGAAGAGTATGCTCTACAATCTTCTTAGACATAGCACAGGCGTTTGCGTTTGATAAAGTGTGGCATGAGGGTTTAAACTATAAACTAAGAACGTTCATGCCTAAAGAGTATTCAGAAAGCTTAGAATCATACAATAGATATTTCAGGGTAAAACAAGAAGTGTACACCGATTTAAGGGAGATCAAAGCTGGCGTGCCACAAGGGAGTGTATTAGGTCCGGTCCCGTACCTATTGTATACGTGTGACATTCCAGAGCTAGAACAAAACACTAATGTCACCTTTGCGGATGATACAGCCATACTAGCGATAGAAGGTACTAGTAAAGAAGCGACTGATAAGTTGCAACTACCAGTAAATACAATACATACCTAGACCAGAAAATGGCGAATAAAATTAAATGAGACTAAATCTGCACACATTAACTTGTACAAACAAAAAAATACAAAATTTCTCAGTTAGAATAAATGATACCCAAGTTTTTTTATGCAACATCAGTAAAATACTGGGGCATCACCCTAGACGCGAGGCTGAGCTGAAGAGTCCATGTCAAAAAGAAAAGAGGGGAGCTCGATTTAGATATAAGAAATTGTATTGGCTGATTGAAAGAAATTCAACATTATCCATTCATAATAAATTATCCATTTACAAGCAAGTACCGAGGCCAGTATGGGTATATGGATGCCAACTCTGGGGCTGTACCAAAACCAGTAACCTACATGTTATCCAGAGATTTCAAAACAAGGTACTGAGGAGCATCGTTGATTCTCCTTGGTATATCCGTAACAGCAACCTCCACTAGGACCTAGGTACGGAAACTGTGACGCAATCAAGAGAACTGCATAGTCATGTGAATGTCGAGGTCGAGGCAATCCAGCTTCTTGACAAGTATTTGTTGTTTATTAAGCTAGGTCAGAAAGTAAATGATAATTGGTCATTTGTGACAAGACAGCAGTACCTTACCTATATATCATACCTACGGACAGCACCCGTACAGGTGTTATACAAAGAATCTTCGGTTGTAATCAATCATCGTAGAAACTACTGTTTCTTTTGTTTTGTAGGATTTTTTATTACGAATAGTATATTTTTTTCCAAAATTTTTGGCGCGAAATTAAGATGTTTTCTTTTGAAATTTTTATAAAATTGGGTCTACCAGAATGCCAAAAAAAATATATTATTTATTGGGTGTCATTTTTTTTTTTTTTTGTTTTGATTCTGGCCTTGGTTCAGAACCTTTAGCCACGTAACTACATATAAAATTATTATTCGTTCATAAGTATAAAATTGCCCAGTATACACTTAAAAATAAAGAATAATAAAAAATAAAGCTTACAAATAACAATGCCTACTTACTATGCCTACTTACTATGTTAATAAATACAACTATATTAATTTTTGTTTTTTTTTGTTGTTTTTTGTTTTTGTTTTTTGTTTTTTTTTGTTTTTTTTTTCACTACGGTAAGAACTAAATCCGATTCATCCTCGCGGAGATTTAGAACCTCTTAGTGATTTATTTATTTTTTTATTTTTTTATTTATTTATTTTTTTAAATTTTTTTTATAATATATTTTTTTATTATTTTTTTAATCTTTTTTTAATATATAATTTTTTTTCGAACATACATAGGTTACAAAATAATATAATTAATTACAGGAAATATCTCATTCATACATTACATAATACAAAGGAAATACCTATTCATTCAAACGATTAGTTTTACATTCACACTTTTAATTTAATTTTTTGAAGAAATGTCATAATTAGTTTAAAAATTTTAATGTTATCCTCACTTAATAGTACATTTAAGTCTAGGGGAGTACTTAAACCTGCTTTCAACAATTCTTGTAGCAGCCACATACTTGCATTGAGTGTCAAATTGGGTGTCAAATTATCTCCATGATTTTTTTATAGGTGAAAAAATTAGAAAAAGTGAAATTGTAGGAAATATTGATCACCACTAAAGGTTAGAAAAATAAAATGTGGTTTAGTTTGCTATGCAAGGTCAAATGACCTTGGACTCGACTGGACTATTATCATATTATGCTTCTTGTACTACTGTTTTAAAACAAAGCGTAAACAAACTGTATAAAAAACAATCCACAATACCCATTAGTAAACAAGAATCCAATTAATTTTAATTGTCAGCTGTAATTTAAAAAGGAGAGCATCCATTCTTTTGTTTTCACGTCTTTTGAGAAAAATAAAGTGCGACTTAATGAAGCCATAATTCTTTTTCGCGAAGATTTCTCAGTTCGCTACAACATGACAAATTGAATAAACACACTTTTTTCTGTCTAACTAATTATCTTCACAGTAAAAACATAAATCACTTAAACAACAACACGAATAGAATATAAATAACAATCTCAAGTGGCAGGAATTTGCTGTTTTAAAAAATGCACCGTATTGTGACATTCTGCTACTAAATTACGGGTAGTATTTTTTGTAATACTAAAATATGTGTTAATACATTTCACACAAGTGGACACTTTGAAACATAATGTATTAATTTATAAAAATTCAGGAAACTCATAAAGCGAATAGAGCAAAGCCTAAAACGAAATTTAAAAAAAATACAGATTTTTATTATTTATCTATAGAAAATGTTTCCGTCGATTCTAACTAACTCGTAAGTTTCTCAGAGTAAACTTCAACCTTTGCTAAAAATAAATACAGTATATACTTACTAAATTTAAACAAACTGAATAATTTAAAAAGAATATTCAACAAAATATATAGTGTTATGTTAAAAAGGATTCATACATCAATATGCAAGAGCTGATATTACATCGGTATAATGAGTTGCCTACCATAAGGCCTATTGTAAGTTTCGTTAACGGAACATTTTCATTTATAGGGCATTCCAAGCAGACATGTTAACCGTAGACAAGGCATACTGAGCAAAAAAGCGTAACGCGCGGCAGTCGATCGGTGGTCTATCTATCTCTTTTTACTAAGCGATACCGCTCATATGACTGACAAAGATGACTAGACCACTCAAAATGAATATTGACCAATGGCGTCCTTGATATCGGCGTTACACCTCGATGCACAGAGCGGCACATAACTAGCCTAATATACAGGTTATTATATCTATGATTCCAAGACGTTTATGAAACCGCTGGTAGTCAAACATTGTATTTGTTTATATTTTTACTAGATTGTTCCTTAAGTTATTTACCGTTATCAGTTTTTTAGTTGTATTTTCTGAACACTTTTTTGTAGATTTTGTGTACTTTTTAGTTGTGGAAGTACTTGAACGACTTTAGTGTTAAGCAGTGAATAAATAATCATGAGTGAATATTTTCGGAAGTTGTTGATAGGTAATACAGATGTTGCTAGTAGGTACAAGCAAAAGATTGGCAAAATAAATAATATAAGTCCACTATCCCTCAAGAGATCTGAGTTAACCTACAGTAGAAACAGTTTTCCAAGCGTAAGTAACATGGACATAGTTAGTTATTTAGCATTTTTATAGGACGTTTTATAGCATTTAACCATTATTTTTGTTTCTCAGATAATAACTTATTTAGTTGTTTTATGCTTAAAATGTAGCACTGATGCTATATGTGCTATATAGCAAAATGTTTTTCGATATACTCATTTACGATTCACTCAATTTTTGCTGTAGAAATTTTTTTAAACCAAGTTCTTGGGAATGAAATAACCTACAATTTCATATTTAAACATTCTTTCGTATCTCTGATGCTACTCTTTCTATTCTGAAGAAAATGGAATTTTTTACCAAACTACAAAAATTCGTTATTCGCTATTAACTCCAGTGTTTTTAAAACTTATCCTAAGCCAGTCAAACTTCTAGAATCTATTAATAATACATAAATAAAGAAGCATGAATAAGGCCAATGACTAAAAATACCGCTAACTTACATTATTATGCTTCCAACTGGATTTCTCCTTTTTTTTTAATAAGTATATTGATTTTTTAACCCTAACTTTAAAATTCTAATAATCTTATTTTCTCCCTTTTTAATTGACAATTTTGATTTTTATTGCTCTTAATTCTTTTATTTCGTTGTCTTTTAACCTCTTTATATGATTTCAAACTACCTCCAGTTTTTTTAGCTGTCTCTTTTGCCATTTTGACTGCCTTTATTCTGTTTCTATTTGTAATACTTTTAATATTTATAACCCTTTTTAACGCTTTCACTAAATATTTGGTTGTATTTCTTAATTCATCTTTTTTTCCAGGCAGTTTTCTTTTCTTTATTAATCTTTTTATGTCTTCACTCCATCATTCTGCCCTTTTAAAATGTTTCTTAAATTTTCTTATTTTGCATACTTCTTCAGCCTTAGCACTTATTTTTCTATTGAATATTTTCCACTAATCTTTGGAACTCTTCGTTTATTTCGTGTTGGTATTTGTTTTGTATTTCTCTCAGTAGTTATTCAAGTATATTTCTCTTCAAGTTTAAAAATAATAATCAGTATCAAAAATGTGGGGCTTGTGAGAATGATAAAACCGATGCAATCGTACATGGCATTGAGAAACTACTTTCCACTTCATAGTTTCGTTATTTTTTACTGTGTGTAATAATAACATAAAAAGATAAAAACTGTAAATACGTCCAAGTTTAAAAAATATATCTTCATTATCAGAGTTTAAAATAACAACTAATACCCCATCTAATTGAAAAATATCACGGCGCTTTCTCTAAAAACAGATAACTACTTATGTTAATATAATCACGTCTATTGTTACCTTAAAGGTATTTACCATATTCATAGTCTAGGTACTTGTTTTCGCATTTCCAAAACAAATTTCCTCACGTGTCACATTGTTTCCTACACGTGCACTTTTCTGGTATTTTGCAATATCACCCTTCGCAGACACCAACTGATTTGTTATTCAAATACAATATTGTTTTCTCATCAAGAACATGACAACTTTTTCGTGTAAACTTCCTTCAGCTCCGTCTTATTCCTTCGTTGAATAAATGGCATAACAAAAGTTTGCCACAACAGCAAAGTTCACTGTTGAATCAGTGAAGGGCATGTAGGAGAAGTAATAGGTATACAAAGCGTTACCTGCATAAACATCATTTTATATTTCTTGAAAAACTTTTAAAAAATAATTTGTAAAACGAAGTGTGATCAGAGTTTAATACATAATACATACCTTCTTATTTTACTTTTAGGATTAGTTTATTTCTTGGTTGTAAATGATACAGGTTAGTAAGTTGTAACGGGTAGTTAGTTCTTTTTTAGACAACAGAGTCAGTAAAACACATGTTCAAAATAAATAAATATATTCAGAATATTTATATACAGACTAAAATTAAAATTCCACTAGTAAAAAGTTTTCCTGTAGTTAGCTGTATACCATATATTACAAAAAGCGAATAAAATTTTTTATAAAAGGTATATTTGTTAAAATCCCTAAAAAGGGCTACGTCACATAACTAGTTTTCGATCGGATGACCGATCATCATCAGTGCTTACCTAAAATGCGTATAACCTGATAAGATAATGCAAAGTTTTTAAATTTTGACTACGGTTTTAAAAAAGTTATAGGTTATACTAACGTGATTCTTACATGCTAACAACCAAAATACAAAAATGTATGGGTAAAAACCCTTTAAAGTTGATCCGTCATGGAAACATAGATAAAATACAGTCGGAAAAATGAAAGATTACCCATGAACGATCACATCAATCACTTAAATTGTATTTGCTGTCTTTTTCTACAACAAACGTTTGTTATTTGTAGAGAAAGACAGCAAATACAAAATAAGTGATTGATGTGATCGTTCATGGGTAATCTTTCAGTTTTCCGACTGTATGTGAACTTAAACATGGATGTACAAAATATCCCATGTAAACTAATCCAGCCAGGTACCATAACGAAGACATGACAGTTCCACAGAAAGTTGAAAAAATTATAAAAAAAAATTTTTTTGTTGATCTTCTAATATCTTGATTTCCTCTCCCTGTTCTTTCAGAATTCTGTTTTTAGCTGATCTGGTAGCTTTTCTTATGTCTGTTGTACGCCGCTGATATGCGGCGCACTCTGTTGCTTTGGATTCTCCACGAGGAAAAAAATTCAAAAATCCATAAAATCCTTTATAAAAGGTATATTTGTTAAAATCCCTATACAGGGCTACATCACAGAACAGAAGTTTTCGATCGGATGACCGATCATCATCAGTGTTTATGCTCCATCTAATTTACTTACCGTTGCACGTCATCCGCGTCATAGCCCGTGACGTCACATGATACCAACACGAAATATTTAGGCGGTAGGTGTGTTCTTTTTTAGAATCACTTTGCCGAGTACACTGGCATTACAGCCACTAGTAATATTTTATTATATACGCGTAGAAATAATATTTTTAAAGACTTTTATTAATGTTAACTTAAAGAAATACACAATAATATGTTTCATTTAATTCGTATAAATGGATTATAAAGCGTTTCTATGAAGCACATTTTTGTTCGGAATACACTGTAACTATAATCGAACGAAGGTGATATTTTGGCATAAATTGGTAACATTTATTTGATAGTCGCGGTGATGACACTTCATATTTGTTTATATTCTTTACTATAAGTATTTGTTTCATTATACTTACTGTTTTTATTATGTACTTTAACGTAAGATTATAACTTAATTCTTGTTTTCTATTTCTAAAGTTTTTATTTATTTACATTGAATATTAATTTGTTTTGCTGTATAATCGACTTCCGCAAAAATTGTGTGATGTATTTGATTTAAAATGAATTCAAGAATTTTTTGTAATTGGCCAACAATGTCAACTTAGATCTCTAACGTAGATAATGACGTGCAACGGTAAGTAAATGAGACGGACTGTACGTGAATCTAACATGCTAACCACCAAAATAAAAAATATTTGGGTAAAAACCCTTTACAATTAATCCGTCATAGGAACATAGAAATAAAATGTGAAATTAAACATGGATAAAAGACTAAGTTTTCACTCTAATGGCATATAACATATCCCACCAGAATGAAAACAATGGGAACCTTCTCTGGTTACACCTCCGAGGCTTCTACAATTTGCAAGCCATACGGATGCTGAGACTAAGGAAGATGAGGGAATTCTACAATTTACAATTCACGTCACATCTGCTCAGCGCGGTAAAGTTCCAACGAGACTGGTTCCCTTCATACTCCACACAGAGTAAATGTAAATCAAAAATGAATAACCATTTTCAATTTCGTTGCAAAACGAAAATACAGCCGAACCATATTCCAGTCCAATCAGAGAGTGCTGCAAGCACCTCTACCGGTTTCGAAACTTATTAGTCTCTCATCAGGAGGCACATATGCTGCTCTCCCTGATCCAACCAAAACAAACCCCAGCGTGCAGTCCCGAATTGCAACGAACGAAATGGCATAGATGCCCTAGCGGCAACTGCTAGCAAAAGACTAAGTTTTCACTCTAATGGCATATAACATATCCCACCAGAATGAAAACACATTTTCGTTTTGCAACGAAATTGAAAATGGTTATTCATTTTTGATTTACATTTACTCTGTGTGGAGTATGAAGGGAACCAGTCTCGTTGGAACTTTACCGCGCTGAGCAGATGTGACGTGAATTGTAAATTGTAGAATTCCCTCATCTTCCTTAGTCTCAGCATCCGTATGGCTTGCAAATTGTAGAAGCCTCGGAGGTGTAACCAGAGAAGGTTCCCATTGTTTTCATTCTGGTGGGATATGTTATATGCCATTAGAGTGAAAACTTAGTCTTTTGCTAGCAGTTGCCGCTAGGGCATCTATGCCATTTCGTTCGTTGCAATTCGGGACTGCGCGCTGGGGTTTGTTTTGGTTGGATCAGGGAGAGCAGCATATGTGCCTCCTGATGAGAGACTAATAAGTTTCGAAACCGGTAGAGGTGCTTGCAGCACTCTCTGATTGGACTGGAATATGGTTCGGCTGTATTTTCGTTTTGCAACGAAATTGAAAATGGTTATTCATTTTTGTTAAACATGGATGTTTAAAATATCCAATGTTTCATGCTCTACCATGTGGTCACTTGCTACCATACAGTCATAATGTGAACAAGTCAGATTTGAGCTGAACGGTACCTAGAGCATGAAACATTGGATATTTGAAACATCCATTTTTAATTTTACATTTTATTTCTATGTTCCTATGACGGATTAATTGTAAAGGGTTTTTACCCAAATATTTTTTACTTTGGTTGTTAGAATGTTAGATTCACGTAAACACTGATGATGATCGGTCATCCGACCGAAAACTAGTTCTGTTCTGTGATGTAGCCCTGTATAGGGATTTTAACACATATTATACCTTTTATAAAGGATTTTATGGTTTTTCTTTAGATTCTGTTTTTCTGTCCATCATCTTTACTATATTGTCTACCATCTATGGCTTTTTATTTTTTGTTATTTGTGGTCGCAGGTATTAGTTTAATATTTCTCTTCTGACGTCTTCTAAGTGGTTTATTTGTGTGTTACTTCTTACTATTGAAGTGGTTGTTTTAAAATTATTGCTGGCACAACTAACTCTTTATAAACATACACTAGCACATTGTAAAAAAAGCTTTACCAGTTCTGGTCAAGTGTGACAATAATCATGCAGAATTAACAACAGCGTTTTTCCTGATGATAAAATAGGGTTGAATTCTGATATATTGTTCACTGTAATTATTTTGTCTGATAAGACTGGTATCGGAGGAGATTCCTACAGGCAAAAGACCACTCGGACGTCCCAGAATGCGATGGAGAGATAACATCCAAGCAGATTTCCGGAAAATGAACATTCCATTTGACCCTAGGTTGATGGAAAATTGGAAAAAAGTTAGACCTGGATCCCGCGTACCAAAAAAAGTTGATTAATAGTAAGCTGAAAATTTGTTAATAGCTTAACGGTGTCTAGTCGGACAAACTTCGATGTATGGGAACATTGGAACAGGGAACGTTAGACTACGAAAACGTTCCATGTATTTTGGGCGGACAGAACTTCCAATTGCTTTGTTACCATTTCATTAAACTCTCATGCAAAAATCAGACTGGTGTAACACCAAAAGCCAAGATAATCCCAAAGCTACGTCAGCGGTAGTCTGCCCAAAATTAATATACACGAGAGACTATTATTATAAAAAATAATCCAAAAAATACATTTAAAAACATAAATGAAAAACAGAAAGTTTCACAAAACAACACATGACAAACAAAAAACATATTCTAAAAAATTCATAAAGACAAAAATTCACTTTTTTTGACTTGGCATTCGCAAACTGCCATATAATATTATCACTATCACAATTCAGTTTCTCCGGTTCTTCATTCTCTAATACAATAGTGATAATGCGTCTAGGTTTTCTTAACCCAAATTTGACCTTAAATATTTTTTTATTCATTGTAAAGCCGAAAAAGACCGCGCGCCTGACGCATTAGAAATTAGTATCGTCAAATAAATTTGCAGTTAAAATATTGGGAAAAGTTGCCTTTACATCCTGGATGACATCCATTTTTTCATAAAATGCATGTTTATTTAAATTTTGGTATAACGTTATAAAATGGGTAATTTCATTATGCAAGTTCTCTTTGGTTTCATCAACATATTTTTTTATATTTCTCGTATAAAGTATTAATTGACGTCTTGCCTTCTTCTTTATCTAGCGTAAAAGAACATCTAAAAGCTGATGTTACATCCTTGTAGCATTCAATTCTCTTTAAAAGGTCTTGAGTAATATTGTCGCATATAACATTAAATACTTAAATTCTGAATATCTCTTGCCCCTTTAAAATGATTTGACTTTCACCTGCTTCTTCGAAAAATGTTTTTATTTTCTTTATTCTTTGAAGGTCAGTTGTATAGTAGATGTTTGAGATATCCTAGCCTTCGCAAAAGAAAGTTTTCGCTTCTTGTTCAATTTCGCTAAACTTATTTCTTACGTCTCCAACAAAGCTCAAAAGAGATGCCATTAATTCTACCCCAATTGACACGTTCTACGTTTAAGTGCACAGGTTCTAACGTTTTGCTTGTTGCATTCGCTCGTTCCAAAATTCTTGCCCAAATCAGTGTCAATAGAGCTGTCTCAAAGGTATCCATTTTATTTTACAGTGCCTTGGCTTCACTTCTATCTGCTGATTTTTCATCTCTATTATTGCTTAACTGGAAAAAATATGTTTGATGGATCCGTAGTTTTTAAATAATGCATTTACAGCGTCAAATCGGGCGGACCATCTAATTTGAATTAATCTTTTTACACATTTGCCGCTTTCTTTCAGTAAATTCCACCTTTGAGGAGAAGCCAAAAAAAACGTGTAGATACTTTGAACAGTTCTGAAATAACTAATTGCTTCCAAGCTGGTTTCGCATGCAAAATTCACTACAGTTCGAGACAACTTTCTGTAGTTTTTGGAAAAGAACCCCGCCACAAACATTGACACGGGATCCCTGTGGGGCTAGGCTACGCCACTGTGTATAGGCGTGAAGAGATGTAACAATAGAACATAGGCGTTTGCAGTGTATTGGCGTATCTGCGTATGATATTATTTTCGGAAAATATGTAGATTATTTAGCGACTTTATTTTTAGAATTAAAAGGAACGGGCCCTTTCGGGCCCCTCCAGGGCCCGCCTGATGCGCCCAGTGGATAAACCGGCACTGCTGGTGTTTATCACCAACTGGGCATTTTAATTTGTGGAACACGAAGAACATGTCAAATGACAGGATTCATGTTGGTCAGTAATAGCAGTCTGATGTTTGCATGAGAGTTTAATGAAAGGGCAACAAATCAATTGGATGTTCTGTCCGACAAAATACATAAGACGTTTTAGTAATCTGGCGCTCCAAATTTTTAAACTGTTTCACGATTAAAACTTCCCCTGTTCCAGTGTTCCCACACATTAAAGTTTGTCCGACTAGACACCGTTAAGCTATTAACAAATTTTCAGCTTGCTATTAATTAACTTATTTTGGTACGCGGGATCCAGGCCTAAGTTGTACAGTCAGCCAAGATCTACCCACGGTTGTAGTGCTACATGATGATGATGATAAATATTTTGTACCTAATTAATTATATCGTTCTTTACATATTCTCTTTGATCAACCCTCTTTTATTTGTTTCGCCTATGTCTTGGGCGCATATAACAAACAAGGATTTTAGTGATTTGTCGCATTTTCGTGTTCCGTGCACTTCTGAATTGTCATACTCATCTGCAAAACAACTTAGACTCGTTTGCAAACACGGCAAAACTAAACTCAAAACTGATTGGCTCAAAGTTTATGTAAACTCGGAATATTTTTATGCAGATACAGCCCTAGACGTTGTCTTAAATGGAATTTTTGAGTATGAACAAAGAGCTCGCTTTGAAAACATGATTAGAAATAATAAAAATGTTTTACTGGCTGAGATTGAGTGTAAGTAAAAACAAGAATGTCGGCTGAAATCCAGTGTAACATGTAGTGACAGATTTTCTTGTAATTTCTTTTATACATATTCAATGCCACATTATGACATTCGTTTTCACCGAAATTATTTAGTTCCTGAGATTTGGATTAAAATTGCAAAAAAAGACATTTTTTCAATACGTCTTTAATCGGTTTGTTTAAGAAGGGCCTAAAGGACGCACATATTATGGTAAATATATTGTCACTCAAATGAATTAAAATTTACATGAATAAAAATATCACAAGGAAAAATTCCTGTAACTGGCTATATACCATAAATCACAAAAAATAAAAACTTTATCTTGTAAAAGGTATGTTTAAAATCCCTAAAAAGGGCTATATTACAACGAAACGTTTTCGGAATCAATATTCCATCATCAGTGTTATCACAGGTTGGTTTACATGCTTTAAGCCACCAAAATATACGGGTAAGTACCCTTGAGCTGTTATTAAACAGTTGAGGTAACATTATATTATCCGATTTTAAAGGATGTTGAAAATATTTCCAGATTTACCCCTGGCATCACATGACATCAACCATATTGGTTAGAAAATTGTTGGTAGGACTTTACATGGCAGAGTTTAGGTGGCAACTAAACTCACTAAACTCTGTCACCTAAACTCTGCCATGTAAGGTCCTACCTACAAATTTCCAACCAATATGGTTGATGTCATGTGATGCCAGGGGTTAATCTGGAAATATTTTTAATGATTAATTATTTATATGGGAAATAAGCCACAATTAAAATGAAAAAAATAATTTTATTAACGTTTCGACGCCCAAATCGGGTGCCGTTGTCAAAATACAAAATATTACTAAAATAAACAAAAGTGTTGTTGCTAAGCAAAAAACTTCTTCTAATAATTTATTTAATCTCACTCATTTATATTGGCAATTCAGACATATATTATACATTTTAAAGTAGAAGACTTTAAAATGATATTGCCAATATTTATGAGTTGCGTTCCTGGGACGACTTGCTGAAAGATAGTTCATTCGATTACATGAAATCAACGGATATTCTTGAGTTGGGGTTGATTTCATGTAATCGAATGAACTATCTTTCAGCAAGTCGTCATAAAAAATTATGACGGATATTCTTGAGTTGGGGTTGATTTCATGTAATCGAATGAACTATCTTTCAGCAAGTCGTCCCAGGAACGCAACTCATAAATATTGGCAATATCATTTTAAAGTCTTCTACTTTAAAATGTATAATATATGTCTGAATTGCCAATATAAATGAGTGAGATTAAATAAATTATTAGAAGTTTTTTGCTTAGCAACAACACTTTTGTTTATTTTAGTAATATTTTGTATTTTGACAACGGCACCCGATTTGGGCGTCGAAACGTTAATAAAATTATTTTTTTCATTTTAATTGTGGCTTATTTCCCATATAAATAATTAATCATAAAAATGCCACAAGGAAATAGCTTCAGAACAACAATATTTTTAATATCCTTTAAAATCGGATAATATAATGTAACCTCAACTGTTTAATAACAACTCAAGGGTGCTTACCCGTATATTTTGGTGGCTTAAAGCATGTAAACCTGTGATAACACTGATAATGGAATATTGATTTCGAAAACGTTTTGTTGTGATATAGCACTTTTTAGGGATTTTAAATACACCTTTTACAAGATAAGGTTTTTATTTTTTACATGAATAAATTCGTCCCTAAATTACGACCATTTCATATCATTCCGCCAACTCTGAAATGTCTAAAATCAAATGGATGCGTACGTAAGTTAGACAGAGAAAAAATATTTTATAGTTCGCTACTCCATAAATCTTCTGCAGATATTAAGACTCTTATCTCTTTTAGATAATAAATAATAACGGCTTAAGCTCTAATCAGCTTAGCTCATACTGTGTTTAAGCTGTTTTGAATAACACCTTATTAGGTAATAATACATATGAATGACATTGTTATGAACTTCGAAAATGTCATTTCGATAAACTTTAATTACAATTAGCGCCTTTATTAATCAAAATTCAGAGTTGGCGCAGTCACATGAAATGATCGTAATTTCTAGAAGAATCGATTCATTTAAATTTCAACGGCGGTTATAAATATACAAGAACTGTTGTGATCCAGCTTGTAGGGTTTACTACAATAATAATGACTTCTAAAATGATAATGACGGAATCTTCAAATAACAATTTATGTGAAGATTCCGTTATAATAGACAATTAATCGGGCTTATCTTGATAAGAAATAGAGTTTTTCTATGGATGCTACACAATGTGCAACTTCTCTCACTACTTACATACATTCAAAACGAACAATTTCTCAGGCTGTGAGAAAAGTCGGCCATTGCAGTGAGAAATATTTTTTCTCACGGGTTCCATACGTAGAATCGCGGTTTCCATTGTAACATGCAGAATACAAACACAAATATTTTTGTCAAATAAAATGTGTCAAATCAAGACTTGCCAGGAATTACCTTTCACAACTGTTCAAATATAACTGGTAACTATAATTTTAAATAAATAGAAGTACATAAATATTAAGAATATTAAATACCTACATATGTGTATATGTATTTTATTTCAATTATATACAGGGTCTAACGAAAATACAGGTCATAAATTTAATCACATATTCTGGGACCAAAAATAGTTTGATTGAACCTAACTTACCTTAGTACAAATGTGCATATAAAAAAAGTTACAACCCTTTGAAGTTACAAAATGAAAATCGATTTTTTCCAATATATCGAAAACTATTAAAGATTTTTTATTGAAAATGGACATATGGCATTTTTATGACAGTAGCATCTTAAGAAAAAATTATAGTGAAATTTGGACACCCTATAAAAATTTTATGGGGGTTTAGTGCCTTTAAACCCCCCAAACTTTTGTGTACGTTCCAAATAAATTGTTATTTTAGTACCATTACTTAAACACAATATTTTTAAAACTTTTTTGGCTCTTAGTACTTTTTCGAAAATTCAGTTTTTATCGAGATATTTTAAATATTGTGAAATCCACCACATATTTGTATATAGTTAAGTTACCCCAGTTAATAGGTAAAAAAACATGAAAAAATGTTAAACAGGGTTTTGAAGGTGCTAAACGGTAGAGGAGTGATAACTGATGATAATTCCGTCAAGACGTACAGCTAATTTTTCTTCTTCTTTTTTTTAAACAGTTACAAAGAATGAAAAACTCAGTTTTTTGACGATAAAACGTTTTTTGTTCATTTTAGAGAAAAATGTTTCAAAGAAATATTGTAGACCTTAAAAGGTTCTTTACTTTGGTGGGACACATATTGAAATATATAAACAATTGACCGAGATAATTGCAAAAAACCCTCATTTTTGCACTAATTTATAAATATTGATAACTTTACTTTTTGCATAATGATTTATAATTTAACTACTTTAAATTATGCTATTTAATGGGCTATTTAAGTGTGCCAAATTTCAACCAGATCGACCAAATAGTTTATAAGTTATTCAATTTGTTTATCCAAGAGAGCAATTGTTTATACAACTGTTCTTGCCCTAACAGTGACTCTAGAGATATTTAGCAAATCGCAATCAGTTATTCGAGAATCTATTTTTAAGATATATTAAAAAAATTTAACATTTTATTAAAATTGTTATTAAAAAAACCGTTTGAAAAAGGCCCTAATTTTTAGGTTATAAACAATTAGAATAACTTTGACAGTTTTTATGTCACACGTTTGCATGTAGGCTCACTGGAAAGCTGATGAAAAAATACATATTAAAATAGAAAAATTAATTGTATATGACTAATATGAATCAAGTTATTATTTTTTTAATAAATCAATTTTGCCTTGTTTATAAACATTAAGAGCTGAAAATTGAACATATTGTATTTATGGGAATCTATATTTTATGATCCAGTGTATAGATTGCATAGGCAGTGAAATAATAAAAAAACTTATTATTATAACGGTATCGCTAACTGACGGTACTCGTGAAACACCACCAACGAAAGTGAAGGTGGGAACTGTTCGAGCTTCGCTTCCTTTTTTGGAAAAAAAACTGCATTAAATTATCACCTTCCATAGCTCGCGCAACCTTCTTTTTTTAACTGGGTTAGCTCAAAAAAATAATAAAAACTGTGCAAATTTCAACTTCCGGGAAAATGGGAAAATCCCGTGAAAATCAATTGATTTAATTATACTATAAAAGTTATTGAATTTTACAAGTATTTCGTAAAAATTCCTTTAAATTTTATTAAACAAAGTATATTTTTTATATAAGTATAAAATAATTATAAATTAGTACAATACAATATTTATTTATTTTAATTGCATTAATTAAAAGTATATAAAAGTCCTTAATAGTTTTTAAAAAATTAATTTTTGTTTTATTATGATTTAATTGAAAGAAGCTATTAATATTTGTCTAGGTAGGCATCTAATAAGTATAAAAATAAATAATAAAACATTGTTTATGAATTTTAATTTGATTATTCTAGTGAACATCTACAACTTCTAGACTTCTCGGCAAGTTACAGTTAGTTCATCGTCTACAAAGTCTGACTCGACATCGTCAAGAACCACTGCAGCGCGATTGCAACATTTTTTCTCCTGTTCTTCCACTGCACACTCTGCACAGTGTGTACAAAGATCCGTACAGTTTATACCATATTTTTTACAGCCACATCTTGTACTTTTGCAACCCGTTAAACATTTACATGCTATTTGTTTTAATATCACTTAAGGAGTCAAACAATATAAGGTGTAAATGGGTTCAAAATCAATATCAGTCTTTTTCTATCCATATTGGGTATGGGTAGCATCCAGTTGTTTACCTAACCAGTGTTGTAATTGATGATAAACGCAATTTTTTTTCCCTGTATTTCTTACAAATTTTAAAAATCGTAACTCATTTAATGCCAATATGTTATTGTGTTTTTTATATGTAACATCAATTGCAGCAGAATACAAAGCAACAATGATATATCCGTTTTTCATGATGTCCTCCTTGTTAGCATTCTCGTCATAAAAAATATTTGTCAGATCTAAAAAGTTGTATCACACCCAGTAAAACTATATAAGAAGAACCCAACGTATTTTCTTATATGAGATTGTTTAAACCTATTACAACTATAATAGATAGATAGATTGTCCTTTTTCGCTTTTTTTTTCTTTCAAAATATATGTAATTGTACGGAACAGAGAGTTGCGTCAATACTATGATTATATCGGTATCATTACAAATTATTACAACGATCTTGTCAGGTTCATATGTATGTTCGTAAAGAGATGTCTGCACTATTAATACGTCTGCATCTTCATCTGCTACTTTAGTTCGGTACCCAGATTTGTTGAGCTCTGCACATAAAAGTTGAATTAATTGTAAATTGTTTTAAATTGGGATTCCATTCTAAAAAATAAAACGAAGCTATTCTCACCTTCACATTCGTTGGCGGTGTTTCACGAATACCATCAGTTTAACGGGTCATGACTCATGAGTAGTCATGACTTTTTATTTTTTCACCGCATATGCCATATATGAAGTGGATCATAAAATACAGATTTTCTTAAACAACTCATTCAATTTTCAGCTCTTAATGTTTATAACAATGGAAATATGATTTATTGAAAAAAAAATTCTAACTTGATTTATATTGGTCACATAAAATTCTTTTTACAATTTTAAAGTATATTTTTTCACCAGCTTTTCAGTGAACCTACATACAAGCGTGTATCATAAAAACTGTCAATGTTATTCCAATTGTTTATAACCTAAAAAGTAGGGTCTTTTTCAGACGGTTTTTTTAATAACAATTTTGATAAAATCTTAAAACATTTTCAATACATCTTAAAATTAAAGTCTCAAATAATCGATTGGGATTTGTAAAATATCTCTAGAGTCACTGTTAGGGCAAGAACAGCTGTTTAAACAATTGCTCTCTGGCATAAACAAATTGAATAACTCATAAACTATTTGGTCAATCTGGTTGAAATTTAGAACACTGAAATAACCCTTTAATTGGCATAATCTAAAGTAGTTAAATTAAATTTCGTTGTGCAAAAAATACAGTTATTAACATTTATAAATTAGTGCAAATATGAGGGTTTTTTACAATTATCTCGGTCAATTCTTTATATATTTTAATACTTGTCCCACCAAGTTAAAGAACTTTTTAAGATCTACAATATTTATTTGAAACATTTTTCTCTAAAATGTACAAGAAACGATTTATAGTCAAAAAACTGAGTTTTTCATTCTGTGTAACTGTTTAGAAAAAAGAAGAAGAAATATTAGCTGTACGTCTTCACGGAATTATCATCATTTATCCCTCATCTATCGTTTAAAACCTTCAAAACCCTGTTTAACATTTTTACGTGAAATCGATGAATTTTTTCCCTATTAACTGGTGTAAGTACGATTATGGAGACTTGGTAAAAATATGAAAATTTATGTATGATTTACATTTTTAGGTATATTTTGAACCGTATTAAAAAAGAAGCCATATCTCGATAAAAGTTGCCTTCTTGAAAAAATACAAAGAGGCAAAAAAGTTTTAAAAACATTTTGTTTAACTAATGGTATCGCAGTAATAGTTTAATTGGAGCGTACACAAACATTTGGGGGGTTTAAAGGAACAAAACCCCCATAAAATTTTTATGTAAACATATTAAAAAAGAAGCCGCAACTCGATAAAACTGCCTTATCGAAAAAATACTAAGAACCAAAAAGTTTTAAAAATATTGAATTTAACCAATGGTACCACAATAATAATTTAATTTGGGGTTTAATTATTTAATAACGTACAGAAAAGTTTGGGGGGGGGTTTAAGGGAGCAAAACCCCCATAAAATTTTTATGGGGAGCACAAAGTTCACTATAATTTTTCTTTAAGATGCTTCTGCCGTAAGAATGCCACATATCTATTTTCAATAAAAAATCTCTAATAGTTTTCGATATACATATTCGAAAAAATCGATTTTCATTTTGTAACTTCAAAGGGCTATAACTTTTTTTATGTGCATATTTGTACTAAGGTAAGTTAGGTTCATTCGAACTATTTTTGGTCCCAGAATATGTGATTTAATTTATGACCTGTATTTTTGTTACACCCTTTATATTAGATCGGTTTTATAGCGTTCTACGCCTTTCCGTTCCTAATCGCCACTCCTTTCTATTGTAGCAGTCTTCCTCTCTTAGATTTCTTTCAGACATCGCCTTGGAGATGTCCTTTATCCATGTAGTTGCTGGTCTTCCTCGTTTTCGTTTTTTCTAACACTTTTTAGGGGATTCTCCTTTCGTCCATTCGTCTTACGTATCCGTACCAAACTAGCTGTTGTCTTTCGATGTCATCTATGATTGTTCTTTCTATTTCCATTTGTTGTCTAATGTCGTCGTTTCTTATGTGTTCTAGTCTATATCTTCTTGCTGACCTTCTCCAAAAATCCATCTCAGTGGCTAGTAATTTATCTTTCTACTTGTTGGTTAATTGCCAGACTTCAGCTTCATAGGTTAACACTGGTTTTAATATTGTGTTGTAAATACGTTTTTTATTTTCTGTTCTTATATTTTTTTTACCACAGTACCGAATTCAGGGCTCCTATCACCTGTTTTCCTTTACTATCCTTTCCTTAATATTTTCTTCGTTTCGTCCTGTACTAGTTAGTTTTATTCCCAGATATAATATGTATTCATTGCAGCTTGTAATTGTCTCCTGTTCCAGGTTCAGGTTCTCCGTTTCTTCCAGTCCTATTTCAATTTTGGCATATAATCTACATAAAAGCACCTAAATTATTTAATTTTGAAGTTTGAACTCTTAACAAAAACGCATCCATAGAAAAAGTACAGTGTACAACACGTGAGAAAACGACATATTCCTCCCTCGCTTGATTTGCGGCACTCGCCTCGTCTGCGCTCGTGAGAAATATGTCTCTTTTCTCTCTTGTTGTACAATATACTATTTATTGGTATTTCGACGGGCAAAATATAAATAGTCTATAACTGCCGTGAACGTAGTTATAGATTTTAGTTTTATAACTAGGTCTTGAAGACCTAGAGCTAAAATACAATTAATATAAAACTTAGAATATATTAAAAAACTTGTATCAAGATGGGTGGCTTCTGGTCCAACCATGCTCCTTGACTACTAAATTGACTTACTGTTCTCATCCATTCATCCCTGTGTGTTTGCTCTCTCTTCCCAACCATCTATTCCTTTTTTTCTGAGATCTTTCTGTACGCTTCAAACTATCTTTTTCTGAGTGGTCTTTTCCTGATTTAGTTCTAGGTAATAATATTTTGACTCGTTTTCTAATATTTTGTAACATTTCCTAATTCTTTTCATGCTTTCGTTAGAATAGTAACATCATCAGCGAAGGCCAGGCATTGATGTTCATTGTTGAAGATGAATCCAGTCGTTTTAATCCTGCTATTTCTGATTATTGCTTCCAACATTTCTGTAATTTTCACATGCCAATCGATCCCCCTTTTTGTATATAGGGCATAATAAATCTTCGGTCCAATCTTGGGCATATTTTTCTCTTTCCATATTCTCTCGATACGGCTATACATCCATTTTTATAGTTCGTCCCCTCCATTCTATAGCATTTTCCTAGTATTTTGTTTTCTTTCTGTCTTGTTATTTTCTTATTATCTCTATTATTATCTATTATTTTTTTGTTATATTTGAGCTCATTGATTATACTTATAATCTTTCTTTCACTTCTTCTTCAAATGCCATCTTCGTTCCGAAGGTTGGCGATCATCAGGGCTATACGTATTTTCGAAACTGCTTACCGAAACAATTCGTTGTTGCTACAGCTATACCATTCCCGTAGATTCTTTAGCCAGGATTTTCGTCTTCTTCCTATGGACCTTTTTCCTGCTATCTTCCCCTGCATAATTATTCGAAGCAGTTCATATCTTTCGCCTCTTGTAATGTGTCCCAAGTATTGCAGTTTTCGTTTTTTGATCGTAAATATGACTTCCTTTTCTTTATTCATTCTTCTCAAGACCTCTACGTTTGTGACTCTCTCCGTCCATGATATTCTCAAGATTCTGCGATACATCCACAGTTCAAATTCCTCTAATTTTTTGGTATCAATCTTTTTCAGCGTCCATGACTCCATTCCGTAGAACAGCACAGAAAGTATCTAACATCTCATCAGGCGAAGTTTCATTTCAAGGCTCAAATCTCTTCCACAGAACACTCTCTTCATTTTAGTGAATATGGATCTGGCTTTTTCTATTCTTATTTTGATTTCTGCTGAGCTATCGTTGTCTTTATTTATTAAAGTGCCTAAATATTTGTATTTGCTAACTCGATCGATAATTTCATTCGGTGTAAATATAAATTTTGGACATTTCGTGTTGATTTCGATATTACCATAAATTTAGTTTTCGTTATGTTCAAAGATAGTCCATATTCTTCGCTGCAGTCTGCTATCTTATTCACCGATGTCTGTAGCTCTTCAAGTGTTTCTGCGATCAGAACGGTGTCGTCGGTAAATCTCAGATTGTTTAATCTAACACCATTTATTTTAAACTGATTGTACGGTAATCACTACATTGTTTGGCATTCATCTTTTTTTGTATAATAACAAAGGTGGACAAAAGCCATTCTTGTGGTATTTTCCTGATGTATAAATGCCATTGAAAAGTTCAACTAAAATGTTGATCGAGTCTTCTTCTATCAGTTTAAGGATTTTTGTTGGTATTTCATCTGGACCTGGGGCTTTACCGTTGTTCATTCTTTTTAGTGCGTACATTACTTCCTCTTCCGTTATTTCTGGACCTTCGTCTTTTTGTATGTTACTTAGTTCAGATTGTTGTCTATCATCTGCAAAGAGTTCTTCAACATAGTTTTTCCATGTCTTCAACTGTTCTTCTAGTTCTGTTATTATGTTTCCGTTGACATTATACAGGATATTTGGCTGCTTACGTTTTTGTGTACCTGCAAGTTCTTTCACTTTTTTATGTACATTAAAAATATCATGTTTTGCCTGCAATTGCTCTATTTCTTCACATTTTCTTTTATAAAAATCTTCCTTTGCTATTTTGATTTCTTTTTTGATTTCTTTCTGTATTTGTTTCTTTCACTGGGCAGTTCTATTGTATTGCCATCATCCTCCATAAGCAAATTTTCATTCTCATCTGTATTTTGTCCATTCAGTAGTTCACTAAAATGTTTCTCCCATATACCTATCACTCATTCGTTTTTACTCGTAAGTGTTTCATCTTGTGATGTGATACAGTCCAGCTCGAAATTTTGCAAAAATTTTTTTTCTTATGAATTTTTGTTTACAATCACCTTCTTAAGAGTTTTAAGTAAATTTAAAAGGGATGTTTAAGCAAGGAAGCAGGAGCATCCAACGATGCTCCGCCTTATAAGTTTATTGCACTGTTGTATTAAAAATCTTGTGGCAACGTTCGCTGGAGTCTTCTGATTATAGATCCATTCTGGTAGAGATGTTCAATCAGTTCGTTGTCATGGTTTACTGTTCCACTTTCACGGTTGGTCGCTGCCAGCTAAACTGGCAGAGATTTCATCTCTTTCAAATGGGATATTCAGATCATCGTGAATTGTGAGATTACTGACATACCAGAGTGCGCTAGTAATTGATCTAAGGACTTTCGATTGAAATTGCTGTATGGTTGAGATGTATGTTAAATTAACGCATTCCCAGAGATGGATACCGTACGTCCAAATTGGTTTCAATATGGTTTTGTATAGGAGTAATTTGTTATTTAATGACAATTTGGATGTCCTACCAAGGAGCCAGTACATTTGTCTGAACTTGAGATCCAACTGCCTGGCATGTACTTCATTTGGATGTGTTTATTCCATGTTAGCCTTTGGTCGATATGCAATCCAAGGTATTTCACTTCTGTGCTGACGGGTATGTGTGTATTGTTAAGTATGAGTGGAGGACAGATTTCCAGGCGGGTATTAAATATTACTCGTACTGACTCTCTTTCATTTATTTTAATTCTCCATTGATTGTACCATGCGGCGTGTAGGTTTAGGTGGGTCTGGAGATGAGAACAGGCATCTACTGGATTCTTACTAGTTGATAATATAGCTACGTCATCTGCAAAGGATGCAATTGAGTTTTGCAAAAATGACTGAAAATAAGGGGAAATCGTATATCAATCGACGTAAAGTTACAAGAAGAGTTCCGGTTCTTCTTTCGGTCATTTTGGGTGAAACCTAGAACTTATACGAAGTTCAATTGCTTGTTTAAATTGATAGTCCAGAAAGCCACTGCGCATCCGCTAGGAAAAATATTCCGATTCGGATTTTTTTCACAATCTTACTCAAAAAGGACCCCTTTTAACAAATTTGCATGTTGCCAGGATCAAAAGTGGGTCAAAAATTTTTTAAACGTTTTTTTTTTGTTTTTTTCCTAAAATTATTTTTTTGCATGGAACAAAGTTTTTTTAGGTTTTTTGGATCATTCCAAACAGAAAAGGTCTTTCGTGACTTTTCTCTTAAGTTGATAGTTTTTGACATATAAGCGATTAAAAATTGAAAAATTGCGAAATCGGCCATTTTTAATACTCAAAAACTATGTGAAAAACTGAAAATTTGAATGTTGCCAAGGTAGGTATATTCTTTAAACATCGATTGATGAAATCCCGAAGATTTTTTTGCAATACAGTATTCAAAACTCCTTTGTTTTTTAATTTCTAATCACGCGTGCGCGACACTATTTTCCACCGTTGCATGTGTATACAGTATGGTGCAAATAAAAGGAATAAATTCGTTATTTCGTAAACCGGCGACTTTAAGGAAAAAACCCGAAATAGGTAGATTTTTATTTTTAAGTTATGATATTGTGGCATATATTGTATACTAGTGACGTCATCCGTCTGGGCGTGAGGACGTAATCGATGATTTTTTTTTAAATGAGAATAGGGGTCGTGTGGTAGCTCATTTGAAAGGTTCTTCAATTCTCTATTCAGTAATGTAAACATTTACATAATTATTTATACAGGGTGTCCAAAAAAGTTTTATTAAATTAAATTATTTGACAAAAAAAGAAGTAGAAGGACACCTTGTATAAATAATTATATAAATGTTTATATTATTGAATAGAGAATTGAAGAACCTTTCAAATGAGCTAGCACACGACCCCTATTCTCATTTAAAAAAATCATCGATTACGTCATCAGGCCCAGATGGATGACGTCACTAGTATACCATATATGCCACAATATCATAACTTAAAAATAAAAATCGACCTGTTTTGGGATTATTCCTTAAAGTCGCCGGTTTACGAAATAACGAATTTATTCCTTTTATGTGCACCATACTGTCGGTGGAAAATAGTGTCGCGCACGCTTGATTAGCAATTAAAAAACAAAGGAGTTTTGGATATTGTATTGTAAAAAACTCTTCGGTAATTCATCAATCGATGTTTAAAGAATATTTACCTACCTTGGCAACATTCAAATTTTTAGTTTTTCACATAGTTTTTGAGGGTTAAAAATGGCCAATTTCACAATTTTTCAATTTTTAATCGCTTATAGTCAAAAACTATCAACTTTAGAGAAATGTCACTAAAGACCTTTTCTGTTTGGAATGATCCAAAAAACCTAAAAAAACTTTGTTCCATGCAAAAAATAATTTTAGGAAAAAAACAAAAAAAAACGTTTAAAAAATGTTTGACCCACTTTTGATCCTGGCAACATGCAAATTTTTTTAAAGGGGTCCTTTTTGAGTAAGATTGTGCAAAAAATCCGAATCGGAATATTTTTCCTAGCTGATGCGCAGTGGCTTTCTGGACTATAAAGTTGTTACAAAATGTATATTGCACTTACACAAATAAATGCAAAGCTTTTAAAAAGTCGCATATGTAAAATATTCAAGTAAAAATAGGAAGTAATAACACACTTTCCGCTCGGTACGATATTGTCGGCGTCGAGCTTGAAACTTCTCAAGAATGGTGCCCTGGAAATCAATTACGAAGTTTTTAACATTTGACAGTTTTCCTTATTTTCATCCTTATTAAAAAGTTTTCCTTGAATAGGTATCATAAGGATGGAATTATGAGGAATATTGAAGTTGGAATTGGCTGAATATTAGGCGGACGGAGAGTTTTCCAACGCGAACAGCTTTGTAGAACTTCCGGAAACATTCTCATGAAAAACCTATTATATTCAGAAAATTGTTAAATTATTATTAAAGTTAGTAAGGTAGCTGACTAGTAGTAAGGTAAATATATTTAATTAGCTGCAGTAGCAGCAGCGTTCCCAAAACTTAGATCAATAACATTTTTATATGTTTTGAAAATACTAGTTTTAAAAAGCTGCTTAATTTTACAAAATGTATGTATTATATTATTTTCCTGCGGGCAGCAGGACTTGACCACTACGATATAAGACTGCTGAAGTACTTATATTACAATCAAGTAGCCTCTATCCAAATTGGAGACAGTCGTACTGAAAAACTACCGATAAAACGTGGAGAACGACACGGTTGTGTCACCCACCCTTTTTAATCTGTACTCTGAAGAAATCTTTAGGGAGGCTTTGGATGACAGGCAAGAGGGAGTAAGGCTAGGTGGAGAAGTAATCAACAATATTAGATACGCTGACGATACAGCCATTCTTGCTGAAAATTTACAAGATCTTCAGACACTACTAAATCTAGTTAGTTAGTTAGTAGCAAGTTATCGGAGAGACCTTAAAATCAACATTTCAAAAACAAAGTGGATGGTAGTTGGAAAGATTAATGTAGATCAGGGTCAGCTTTCTCTTAATGGAGAGGAGTTAGAACGGGTGAATCATTTCGAGTACCTTGGCAGCCGGTTAAATGTAAATTAAAATACAAAAAGTATTAATTAAATAAACACAAATGTTGTTGCTTAGTAAAAAAATTCTTCTAATAATTTATTTAATCTGACTCATTTATATTAAACAAGCGGCTTTAATTATGCTAAATGAAACCAATTGTGTCGCAAATTCCTCGGTAGAATGCAGTAGGATGTGGTTACCCAAACTAAAAGAGGAAGTCAATAGAAAGAAAATACCAGGATTAGTAAGTAAATAACATATCGAGTTAGTACATATTTTATATTTTAGTATTGTTTATATATCCATGTATTATAAATATTATTTATAATTTAAAATAACATATGTACATATTAAGGTCAGAATTTGGTATTAGTTTTGAGAGTAAACTAAAGTAAGACCTAATACATACGATGTAGGGATAATATCACGAGGTTGTTTCCTGGTTTTCCTTCGTGATTTACTATGGAATCTCTAGCGCGAGAATTTTACTGCCACCATTGCATGTGGTTGTCTTTTTAAAGACAGATGACATGTTATGATTTTTCGTGACGAATATTCTTGAGTTGGGGTTGATTTCATGTAATCTAATAAACTATCTTTCAATAAAGTTGTCCCAGGAACGCAACTCATAATATTGGCAATATCATTTTAAAGTCTCTTACTTTAAAATGTATAATAGATGTCTGAATTGCCGATATAAATGAGTCAGATTAAATAAATTATTAGAAGAATTTTTTTACTAAGCAACAATATTGTTGTTTAATTAATTAATATTTTTTGTATTTTGACAACGACACCCGATTGGGGCGTCGAAACGTTAATAAAATCATTTTTTTTTTATTAAAATTGTGGCTTATTTCCCATCAAAACTAGTTAACATATTATTATATGTGATATTTTTATGCTTTGTTAATTATTATTGGTAGCTAATGAACATTGGATTTTGAGCAGAACCGTGAGAATATGCTCAGAAGGTTAAAAAGCACTAAGTAAAATTACTTACATAAAACGCTACCGTAGCACTTACGCACTTTATCAAGCATTTTATCTCCTGCATCCATGTTCTTTACCTACCCTCAACAAGTAAAAAACTCGTCGAACGTGGTAGTTTGAAGGCATAAGCCCTTTAAACACATAAAAAGAGCATTCATAAACAAGTGGCAACCACTTGAACCTGAGTACGTACATCTTAGAACGTGCAGACTAGACGTCTGAGGGGCAACCAATAATTAGTGCACAATAAAAAGGAAAGACATGGGGTTTAAACGAATCATTAATTATTTACCGGGTTAAAACACGAATGCTGCAGAGGTGGATTAGCACAAAATGCTCTTTTACATTTTAAATAACCAATGTAATCAAAAGTGGGATATAATAGTAGTCCAGAGAAATAAGATTTTTCTCGTGACACATCCCCCTCCAGGCCGAAACCAAATTTTTTGAGTAGTATGGACTTCTATGTTAATAACCTATATGTTTCCTGCAGCCGATTTTGATGATATACATAGTTATAAACAAATGAAGATCAAAAAACGGTAAATTTTCGCTTTTTTCGTCTATAACCAAAAAGTTAAGCATCTTAAACAAATTTGAGAGTAAAAAACTCATAAATCATTTAAAAAATTTCAATATGGCGTTCGCTGAATATGTCTATCCTTATTGGTTGCTTAGAAAATTGCAAAATAAATCATAAATTTTGAGTTTTTATAAATATTTATAACTTATGTAAAAATTAACTTAGAACCTTCTTATTACACGAACTGCTGAGACTTTTGGTGCTTAAATTATATGTTAAATTTCCAAGCAGAAGGTCAAATAGTTTAAAAGTTATTTAATTTGTTTATCCCAAATTCATTTTTTTGCAACACTATAAGTCAGAAAATTATGAGGTTACAGTAAGATTTCTGACAGTTTATGAAAGATGAACATTTATACTATTGACTTAATTAAAAAAATGACAAAAAGTAATTTTAAACAGTGTAAAATTATTTTGCAAAAACACGTCGATTTTTTGCTTACTTATAAACAATTAGATTAATTTTTAACCGTTACCCGTAGAAAAATTATTTTTTCATATTTAGAAAGACTGAATTTTTCTAGACATTTAGAAAGAAAAACAATTGTCCTAGGACAATTAGGGACGAAGTTAGCCCCCCCTTATTTTATTTTACATGTTTTTGCAAAATAATTTTGTAGTATTTAGAATTATTTTTTGTCATTTCTTTTGTAATTAAATTAATAGTATAAATCTTCTTCTTTCATAAACTATCCAAAGTATTAGTGTAACTTCATCATTTTCTGACTTATGGCGTTGCAAAAAAAATTAATTTGGGATAAACAAATTAAATACCTTTTAAACTATTTGACCAATTTCTTGGAAATTTATTGTATAATTTAAGCACCAGAAGTCTCAGCATTCCGTGTAATAAGAACGTTCTAAGTTAATTTTCACATAAGGTATGAATATTTATAAAAACTCAAAATTTATGATTTATTTTGCAATTTCCTAAGCAACCAATTAGGATAGACATATTCAGGGAACGCCATATTGAAGTTTTATGAGTTTATCACTCTGAAATTTGTTTAAAATACTTAACTTTTTGGTTATAGACGAAAAAAGCGAAAATTTACCGTTTTTTGATCTTCATTTGTTTATAACTATGTATATCATCAAAATCGGCTGCAGGAAACATATAGGTTATTAACATAGATGTCCATACTACTCAAAAAATTTGGTTTCGGTCTGGAGGGGTTGTGTCACCAACAGGATATTTTTTTCCTTATTTCTCTGAAATATAGGTATATTCTCGACGTTTAAATAGAAACAATAACCAACATCAGCAAAAGTTCTTTTATTAAATCCAGTACTACACATGGGCTAACTATCGAATATTTTTAACACTAAGGCTTTGGCCACACGGGCGATTTTTTACGGCGCGATAATTTACGGCGCCCATTGGTTTGACTACCTCCTCCACCAATTTTAGATGAAATGATTTCATATAAAATTGGCGGAGGAGGTAGTCAAACCAATGGGCGCCGTAAATTATCGCGCCGTAAAAAATTGCCCGTGTGGCCAAAGCGTTACATAACATTCTTCGTTAATTGAATTTAAATCAAAAATATGTTTAAACCGGCCACTCACGATACTGCGTCGTCGTTCAATTTTGTCGAATTCTACTAATTGATAAAAATTTTGATCGTGTGTGACCGTGCATCCCACAAAATCGTACAATTTGACCACAGAGAGACTGGTCTGTCTGCTGCAGTACTGCAGAATCGATATTATCGACGATTTTGTTGAACGACCCCGCAGTACCGTGAGTGGCCGGCTTAATGATTGCTTTTTTGTTCTCTATCTATGTATATTGCAATAAAAACAAAGCTGTGGAGTACTTACTATTTATGACCGCTAATTTAGAAATTGAGAATTTGGGTTGGGCAAGGTTAGTCTGTAGAGTAAAGGAAACAAACGCTTAAATTTATTCATAATTGTAATAGATTTTAAATCATATAGGGTAGTAGTCCAGATAAATAAAATTTTTCTCGTGACACATCCCCCTCCAGACCGAAACCAAATTTTTTGAGTAGTGTGGACATCAATATTAATAACCTTTATGTTTCCTGCAGCCAATTTTGATGATATACATACTTATAAACAAATAAAGATCAAAAAACGGTAAATTTTCAATTTTTTCGTCTAATACCAAAAAGTTAAGCATTTTAAACAAATTTGAGAGTAAGTAACTCATAAATCGTGTAAAAAACTTTAATATGGCGTTCGCTGAATATGTCTATCCTTATTGGTTGCTTAGAAAATTGCAAAATAAATCACAAATTTTGAGTTTTTATAAATATTCATGACTACTTACGTAAAGATTAACTTAGAACCCGCTTATTATACAGAATGCTGAGACTTCTTGTACTTAAATTATATTTTAAATTTCAAAGCAATTGGTCAAACAGTTTAAAAGTTATTTAATTTGTTTATCCCAAATTCATTTTTTTTGCAACACTGTAAGTCAGAAAATTATGAGGTTGCAGTAATGTTTCGGACAGTTTATGAAAGACGGACATTTATACTATTAACTTAATTTAAAAAATGACAAAAAGTAATTTTAAACAGTGTAAAATTATTTTGCAATAACATGTCGATTTTTTGCTTACTTTTAAACAATTAGAATAACTTTTTAATCGTTACCCGTAGAAAAATTATTTTTTAATATTTAGAAAGAATGAATTTGTATACACATTTAGAAAGAAAAACAATTGTCCTAGGACAGTTAGGGACAAAGTTAGTCCCCACTTTTTTTAATTCACAAAATAATTTTGCAAATATTTGGAATTATTTTTTGTCATTTTTTTTTATAAATTAATAGTGTAAATCTTCTTCTTTCATAAACTATCCAAAGTATTACTGTAACTTTATTATTTTCTGACTTATAGTGTTGTAAAAAAAATAATTTGGGATAAACAAATTAAATAACTTTTAAACTATTTGACCAATTGCTTTGAAATTTAGGGTATGATTTAAGCACCAGATGTCTTAGCATTTCGGGTAATAAGAAAATTCTAAGTTAATTTTTACATAAGTTATGAATATTAAAAACAACTCAAAATTTATGGCTTATTTTGCAATTTTCTAAGCAACCAATAAGGATAGACATATTCAGCAAACGTCATATTAGTTTTTTATACGATTTATGAGTGAGTTTCTTATTCTCAAATTTGTTTAAGATGCTTAACTTTTTGGTGATAGAAGAAAAAAGTTATTGAAAATACCTAATCAGTCATATCAGATTTGTTTGAGTTTAATCGTATTTTGATGACTAAATTAAATAAATAACAAAGTTATTGTTTAGCATTATTTAATTAATAAAGATTCAAAATAGCCGCCTATGGTTACTTGTCAAAAAGTTGACGTTGACGTAAAAACAACTAGAGAATTCAAAAACGTCAACGTTTTTGACAAATAACCATAGGCGAACATTTGAATTTTTATTGATTAAATGCGAAACTAGAATAATTTTAGAATAATTTATGCATCAAAATCAGCTTAAAACCAAACAAAATTAGTATGATTGAGTAAGTATATTAAAATTGTAGTTTCGCATCAATACTCATACGTCCTCCTCAGGTTAGTTGTCAAAAAAGTTGACGTTGACGTAAAAACAATTAAATAATTGAAAAACGTCAACTTTTTGACATCTAACCAGAGGCGGACGTTTGCATATTTATTAATTAAATGCGAAACTACAATTTTAGAATTTATTTAATTTATTCATCAAAATGAGCTTAAACTCAAATAAAATTACATAGTATGATTTAATAAGTATTTTCAATACCGTTCAAACGGGATATATCTTGCCATAAGGTCCCATTTAAAATTATGGGTTACAGTGGCGCTGTAACGTCATTTTGTCACCATTACGTCACCTGTTATTACTAGTTGAGAAGCCTAACTCCGTTTCCTTCCTCCCTCCAAATTTCATTATTATAAGTATAACCGTTCAAAAGATAAGAGGGAGGACCTGACTTTTGACTAGCACTGTATAATCCACCTGTAACAGTTGCTTTACTACATTAAAGTGATAATTCAGGATAAGAAATTCAAAATATTCTTTAGTTGTCATATTTACAAAAATATATTATGCTAAAATATGGGTGAAATATATTTAAAAAGTACTAGTTTTAGTGTAGGAAAGTATGCAAAATACATTCATTGCATGCATTTCATTTAGTCATGCTAAAAAGTAAAAAGACTTAATGTTATATATGCAAAGTACTTGCTTACGTTTAAAATTATGGTTATAGAACGAATAATTTCCGAAATAAAAATCGAAACAAAGTAGGTATAGTCCAGGGCCCATCTGTTTTGAGAAGGACGTTGAGAGGTGACGCAAATTTTTGTGCAGAAATTGCTTGAAAATAACTCCAATAATAATATTTGAGTTATCCTCCCTCTCAAAAAGTCCGGAACATTGTTTAAATAATTAAAATGTCAAAAAATGAAGGAAAAATTCGATTTTTTTCTTCGTTTTTTGATTATAACTTTAAAAATATTCATTTCCCATAAAAGATGTACTGACATAAAAGTTGCGTAATTAAATTTCCCACAATATAGAATTAGTTAAAAGTTGAAAAAATAGTCACCCTTGTTGCAAAATAGCAATAATTGCGAAAAAAACCATACAAAAACAAGTATTTGCATTTTACGTTTTTCAACCATTTATGCTACACTTGTGACCTTTATATTTCACCCAGAAAAACTTTATGATACAGTAAAATAATACTGTAAATTTCATTAAGATCGGTTCAATAGATTTTGCAAAATAAATTTTGTAATCCAGCTTTCGCAAAAACAATTCATTTTTTAAAAATGTTACAGGACTGAAAATAAAGCAGATAGCAAGTTGAAATTTTTTTTTTCGTATAGAAGTGTACTGTACCTTTCATTTGCAATTTGCAAAATTAAAATCGATTAACTACCACGGCGTCAGGAATTTTTTTAAATAGACATTAATTATTGGTGCTGCGCGCAGGACAGCGGTGTTCGATTCACATGAAGTTGATTTCCACCAAAATTTCTTCCAATTTTCATCTAATATATTATTTTCTTACACTATATTTTGTTGTATTTTAATATTTTAATTCCATAAAAAACAAACTAATTTTATTATTGTTTGTGAAATATTGTTTAAACAATTGTATATGTTTAAAAATAATAAACTTTTATTCTCAAGTTAAAATATATGAACAAAGAAAGTTTTTGCTAAAAAAAGTGTTATTTCAAAGGATAGAGTATGTGTTTTTATTTTGCAATAAACAATTTTATTTATTTATATCGAAATGTAATAAAAATTAAAATGTATCAATAATTATCAAATATCATTGGAATGCCCAATCAGAGGAAACTATCCGGTGTCCTGCGCGCAACACCAATAATTAATGTTTATTTAAAAAAATTCCTGACGCCGTGGTGGTTAATCGATTTTAGTTTTGCAAATTGCAAATGAAAGGTACAGTACACTTCTATAAGCAAAAAAAAATTTCAACTTGCTATCTGCTTTATTTTCAGTCCTGTAACAGTTTGAAAAAATGAATTTTTTTTGCGAAAGGTGGATTGCAAAATTTATTTTGCAAAATCTATTAAACCGATCTTAATGAAATTTACAGTATTGTTTAACTGTATCATATAGTTTTTTTGGGTGAAATTTGAAGGTCCTAAGTTTAGCATAAATGGTTGAAAAACGTAAAATGCGAATACTTGTTTTTGTATAGTTTTTTCCCAATTATTGCTATTTTGCAACAAGGGTGACTATTTTTTAAATTTTCAACCAACTCTATATTGTAGGAAATTTAATTACACAACTTTTATGTCAATACAACTTTTCTCGGAAATAAATACTCTTAAAGTTATAATCAAAAAACGAAGAAAAAAATCGAATTTTTCCTTCATTTTTTGACATTTTGATTATTTAAACAATGTTCCGGACCTTTTTGAGAGGGAGGATAACTCAAATATTATTATTTGAGTTATTTTCAAGCAATTTCTGCAAAAAAATTTGAGTCACCTCTCAACGTCCAAATGTACTAATATTTTTACAGATGCGCCCTGGTCTAGTAGGTATACATATTTATTTTTAATTGTCGTTGTAGTTACCTATTTACCATAAAGAAAAAGAATACTAAATAATATTAATAGGCCACAATAAAATAGCTTCGGAACAATGTTTTAGTTTAGTTAGATGTTAATTTGGAATTTTCATTAATTTTTTTTAACGATAGCTATTTATATAGAATATTCCTTTACCGATATTCACCTCAAACTTTCTCACAAAATGTTTACTAACCTGTTGATTTTCATACGATCTATATCTACGGATCAATTTGGTAACTTTGCGTGACAAGGGTTTAAGCAAATTGCAGGTATTTTGAAATAATTGGTAGGTTTTCCCCTTTTTACCTTTGATACGGACTCAAAAACAAATGCCTGAAATGGTTAAAAAAATAAAGAAATATTATTTGTATCTCGTGATAAAATATAATCGATACGTACAAATAATAAAGCAATAAATCGAAATGTATTTTTATTTAAGGGAGTAGACGCAAAATTTCGCGCCAATGAGTTTTAAATGCAATAGTTTTTTTCGAATCCTGAGAAAACTAATAAATATTTTTAAAAAATTTAAACGCAGAATGAAATGTTGCATTATTACCGAGGGCTAAAGTCCCTGAAAACTTCTGCAATGTTTATTTTAATAAGTTACGGGGTGAAAAAAAAAGACAAAATTTAGTGTGATTTTTAATTTCAAATATCTCATTCAAAAAAAACTTTTTGGTTATTGTAAGGAACTTTTGGCCCTCGGTGATAATGTAATATTTCATTCTGCGTTTAAATTTTTCAAAAATACTTATTAGTTTTCTCAGAATTCGAAAAAAAAATGAACGCATTTAAAACAAATTGGCGCGAAATTTTGCCTAAAAAGTCCTAAAACAAAATATGTTGTTTGGTTGAAATATTGGAACATTGAAAACAAATTTTCTTCTTCCTCAGCCTATGTGCATCCCCTCCTCGACAAAGGCCTCCGCTCCTACAATGTTTCTCGTCCATCTTTCGTTGTCTTGTCGTGCCAGGTTAGTTTTATTAAAATCCTTTTTAAAACAATAAGGGTTACATCACAAAACAAAACGTTTTCGGATTAACAGGTAATCCATCATCAGTGGTAAGCCAATAACATGCATGCGTGAGCCACCAAAAAGTTATGGGTAAGAACCCTTTAAAAGTTACAAGATCTTAAATGATACTATATATTTTTAATAAAACAGAAGGATGTTGCAAATATTCCTGGATATAACCCAGGGCCACACAGGACTGTAACCCACGTGGATGTGATATGCAAGGAATGAACCTCACATATTGAAAATGAGTGTCAACTCAACCTTTTTAAAACGATTTTTGCAGATACTTGTTTAATCTTCTTTAGCATGTAGAGTAGTTCTTCTGTATTGCTGATTATGAGTACTATGTTATCGGAAAATCTTAGATGACTTAAAAATTAGCTATCGATTTTAATGCCGCGTAGTTCCTAATTTAACTTCTTGAACAAATCTTCAGTGCAAGAGTAAACAATTTTAAAGAGATAGTGTCTTCCTGTCCCTTCGTTCCGTAGGTACTTATTTTGCTTATTGTTAGACTGGCCTTCTAAATTTTCTTTTTCTATCTGCCTGCAAAATATTTTTTCTACTTCTTCTTCTTCTTTAAGTACCGTGCCCAAATTTTTAGGCGTGGGTAGCTTCCATAACAATTTGCCGATATCGTTCTCGATCTTGTGCGGCATGTAACAATTGATCTGCTGATAAGCCAGTCCATTGATGAAGGTTTCGGAGCCATGAATATTTCTTTCGACCAATTCTTTTTTTTCCGTCGATCTTTCCATTTAGTATTAACTGCAGCATCCTGTATCTGCTACCTCTCATTATATGCCCCAGATATTCAAGTTTTCTCTTTTTTATCATCTTCATTAAGTCACCTTCGCCTTGACCTACTCTGTTTAAGGCTTCTCTGTTTGAAATGCGTTGAACCCAATATATTCTGAGCATTCTACGATACGACCACATCTCAAAGGCTTCTAATTTGTTCATCATGTTAACCTTCATGATCCAGGTTTCACATCCATATAGTAAAACAGGATACACATAACATTTTAGGAACTTGATTCTTAGTTGTAAGTTCAGCTGAGAGTTGCTCAGAATAGATCTAAGTTTCATAAATGCTCCTCTTGCAATTTCTATACGAGTTTTAATTTCTTCATCCGGATTTAGTGTCTCATTTATCCAACATCCTAGGTATTTAAAATGGTTAACTTTTGTTATTGACTCATCACTGACAATTAGTTGCATAGAGCCGACGTCTTGTTTACTAACCACAAGTAACTTTGTCTTTGTTACATTTATGTTAAGTCCGTTATTGGAGCATTCTCTAGTGACTCGATCAATAAGGAATTAAAGATCTTTGATATTTTCAGCCATGATCGCGGTGTCGTCTGCATATCTGATGTTGTTAATAGTTTCTCCCCCGATTCGAACTCCACATTGTCCTTCCAAGGCTTCATTAAAAATTATTTCTGAGTATACGTTAAACAAAGTTGGGGATAACACACAACCCTGTCTGACACCTCTTTGAATGCAAATTTTGTCTGCTTCTTTGCCGTCTACCAGAATAGAAGCTTCTTGATTCCAATATAGATGTTGTAAAAGTCTCAGATCTTTATCATCTATTCCAATCATTTCTAGATATTCAAACAACCTATCATGTTGAACTCTATCAAACGCCTTCTCAAAATCTATAAAGCAGACGTTAATTGGTTTCTGTAAAACCAATTTACAGAAACCAATTTTTTCTACGAGCGTGCAAAAATGCCTCCATTCGCGCACGCATTTTAGATTAGAAAGTTTCACTTTTCCGCACGCGTGTTACTTTTCCGCACACGTGTTACTTTTCGGCACGCGGTTTTTACTTTTTCGCACGCGTGTTAATTTAGATATGGTAATATGGCCTTAAAGTAATTATAATACATGCAATAAACTAATATTTAGAGATTAATTACTAATTTATTTCAAATACATCTTATTGTGTTCCTTTTTTTTTGATGAAATTAACGCGACAATTCGATGAAATAAAATTATTTTGACATAATATTCGAAAGTCAAATCGGTAGACAATAACAGTCGTTTTGAATCATCGTTATGGAAACCAATATCGTCGTCATGCTAACTAATTATATTGAAAGTTTGGTTTTGACAACCTTGTCAAAGAATTAATTTGTGTATGTATTTTCAGTAGTAATTGCACAAGAGCTCTGAAATTATTGAATTTTTCCCGAGTGACACTTTGACAGTTTTAATTTCACGAGCCGAAGGCGAGTGAAATTTGGTCAAAGTGTCACGAGAGCAAAAATTCTATATTAATTTCAGAGGTCGAGTGCAATTTGTTGCGATTATTTCATGAATAAACTGTTCAAAACCAAAATTTTATTGTAATTTATTTATGTAATTACCATTAAACACACCGTTTTTATAAATATTTGACGATTGAAATCATCACTTTTATAATTTTTAAAACATTAATTGTCATTAATGTCACTGAATGTATTTTTTCGTAGCAACGAAGGGCATCTGACGTAATATACTTAACGACGGGAGATTATCAAAAATTATCGATTTAATTCAGATTTCTGTAGCTTTCTATTGGTCAGAATCTCCTATGAATGAAATAATCATATTAATTAAATTAATTGATTAAGATTTGCTAATTTTTTAAAGACTCTTAGAAAAAATATTGTTCCTAACTCTTACAGAAAGTCTCTTTTCCGCACTCGACTGCTTGCCGAACTCCCGCTTCGCGTCGTTCGGCAAACTGCAGTCGCGTGCGGAAAAGAATGACTTTCTGCACTTGTTAGGAAAATAACTATTTTAATATTTGCTATCTTTCTACTTTCTCAATTAATCATAAATGTTCTTGAATTTTATTGTCTAGTTACTCGATATTATAATTTTATAAGATAGCTTATGTGATACTTATAAAAAAAATTATGTATAAATGACTTTAACTTTAAAATTTGTAAAACTACCTACGGAAACTGTGTCGTTAAACGGTTTCTCAAGTTTGTTTTTTATATATGTAGTAAGTTTACGCTTTGAGGCCATTTTTTTATAATGTAAAGACCTTCTGGTCTCTGAAATTCATCAATATGGATGTTCTTTATAAAATATCCGACATATCAGCATATCGCATCAATAAAAATTCACGTAACACTTATTTTAAATTAACAACTTGTTAGGCATTCCACTCGATAAAAATCTAAAAATTTTTCCTTTTTTCCTCTAGAGCCAGTCCAGTAAAACGGTCACAGTCGGTTTCTGATCGATATTATCTATGCTGATATTTATTACTGGGGATTTAATATCTCAATTTAACCACATTTTACGCATTAAATTTTGCTTTTCTTGTTTAATTACATGCTTTACCGGTTCTTTTTTATACCAGTTTTGTACAACAAAATGACCGTTTAAAAGTAGTTCTATACCTATAGCCCAGTAAATGACCGTTTTGGACTGTAATTTTCAGCGTCACGACGGATTTGCTTGACAACTCTGATTTAGGTTCTACTTACCCTCCACTTCAAAGTTGGACTTGTGTCGTTGATTGCTTTTACTTGGGGGATGAAGTCACCCCTTCTTGGTGGTGAAAAATATAGGTGTAAAATAAGTTGTGGATAGGTAAATGGATAGGTAAATTGACTAATTCTAAGTAACTGTTCTTCCATATCGTTTTTTATATAAGTCAATACTTTTCGAATTATTTGCGAGTTAAAATGTTTATCTTTCAACAACAAAAACACGTTTTCAGGCGGTTTTTCGCAAATAACTCCAAAAGTAAGTAGGGGAGAGTTGGCTAAAACAGGATAGTCTGGTAAAACGGGATACCGACGATTATTTAAAAATAAGCGGCGCCATCTAATTACCGGGGATGTTAATCACTACAGAGACCGTCTATCTGAATGTAGCAGGAGGTTACTCTGATTAATTGTTGATCTGTGGCTTGTGGCAAATGCTAGTTTGAAAAAGTTAGGTTATGCTAATTAGTTTCATCCATAGTTAGTTAAGAATTATTAAGTTTAAATCAACAAAATAAATACCGGTGAGTATGTTTTATGTTTCTCTATGTAATATGAGTGTGTTTTGCGATATTTGTGATTATGATAACTGTTTTTTTTTTGCTAAAAAATGTCAAAACATTATTCAGTGTTTAGTTGGGTAAAATGGGATATCGAATGGTTGGGTAAAACTGGATACTATCCCGTTTTGTCCAACCAAAATGTAGATACTGTTAAGGGGATGGGTACGTATTTTCGGCTGCAATGGTATTTAAATGGGGATTCATTTTTTTCGAATCCTGAGAAAACTAATAAGTATTTTTGAAAAATTTTAACGCAGAATGAAAGATTACGTTCTTACCGAGCGCCGAAAGTCCCTGAAAACTTCTATGTTTATTTTAATAAGTTACAGGGGTGAAAAACTAAGAGAAAATGAAGTGTGATTTTTAATTTCAAATACCTCATTCAAAAGAAACTTTTTATTCATTCTAAGGGACTTTTGGCCCTCAGTAATAAAGTAATCTTTCATTCTGCGTTTAAATATTTAAAAAATACTTATTAGTATTCTTAGGATTCGAAAAAAATGATTACATCTAAAATACATTGAAAATTTTGACAGGCGTCAAAATGTTCCTTTCCTCTTAACAAGCATATTAAATTTAATTTTTTTAGGGTTATTAAAAGATGGGAAAATATAAAAGAAAAAGTGATCGGCAGTCTTAGAATGAGGAAAGTATGCGCCAAGCGGTGGAAGAGGTTCTTGACGGAAGAATGGGTTATCTTAATGCTTCTAAAGAATTTGGGGTACCTCGAACAACTATTAAAGCCAGAGTAAAAAAAAATAAAAATGGAACTCTCGAAGGAGAAAATTCAGCATAGAAAGGGCTAGGGCGTCACAGACCGGTTTTCACAGCGGAACAAGAGGAAGAGTTGGTGGAACACATTTCGCTAATGGAATCACGACTATTTGGTTTTACTTTGAATGACTTTCGAAGTTTGGCTTTTCAGTTAGCTGAACGCAATGGATTAGATAATCCATTTAATAGAGACAAAAACCTGAGCCAACATCTCTAGCTAGAAGCCATGGGTTTTAATAGGCCTTCCGTAAAAATTATTTTCTCTTGCTTACTGGCGTGCTTGAAAAATATAAAATACCACCCGGAAGGATTTACAACGTTGACGAAACGGGTATAATGACTGTGCCAAAGAAAAGATCGAAATGTTTGTCATTGCGTGGCAAAAGGCAAGTTGGGTGTATATCTTCAGCTGAACGCGATGTTCTTGTTACTGTGGAAATTTGCATGAGTGCTTCTGGTGTATTTATGCCGCCTACCTTCATTTTTCCTAGGTCCAGAGCAAAACCTGAGCTGCTAGATGATGCTCCACCTGGCGTTAGAGCTTTCTATCATTCGTCAGGATGGATGCAAAAAGAAATTTTTTCTAATTGGTTTAGTCGTTTTATTGAGTTTTAAAAACCCTCCAACCAACATGCTGTTCTTTTACTTTTGGACAGACATACGACCCACACAAGAAATATTGACGTCATAGAGTAAGCTAGAGATATTGGTGTTGTAATGTTGTGCTTCCCTCCGCATACCACGCATCGATTGTAGCCTCTAGACGTCAGTTTCATGTCACCACTCAGCACTTATTATACACGAGAATAATATAATAAGACGGGCATTCAACCTCTCAATCCGGAAATTTTTGAAGACTGGATGTTTGAACCAGCTGAAACCACAGAAACACCGATGAACGATCCGATGATTGGTCCCGTTTTAGAAAATAATTAGCGCTCTCCATCTCGTACACCACCATTATCACAAAACAAAGTTGATGGTGATGCAGAACATGAGAATTCTCCAAATACATTGTTTTCAGATACTTTTAGAACACAAAAATCTCCTAAGGTGCTTGAAAATAAGGAAAATTGTCATATTACTCCCCCTCCTCTTTCTTGCAACAAGTTCTATGCTAATGCAGCACCCTCTTGTTCGTACTTTGTCAATAAATTTCAAGTCAATCCCTAGTTGCCCTTCCTCACGCAGAAAGAAAAATTAACCCTAATGATAAAAGGAGAGGAAAAACAGAGCTGTGTTAACCTCAACACCTTATGGAGAGGTCCATAGGTAAAAGGCCTATCAAGAAACCAAAACTAAATTTGAAAGAAAAACAAAATTGTAAAGGCAAAGGAAAAAATAAGAAATATGTTCCAAAACCAAGAAAAGAAAAAAGAGAAAGAAACAAAAGGGATAGCAGTTCAAATGATGAAGAGGAAGAAGAGGTTTGCATTTATGGCTTGGAACTGTATTCCAAATCAAAATCAGATGATGGTTGGGTAATGTGTGAGCAATGTCGAAATTGTAAAGGCAAAGGAAAAAATAAGAAATATGTTCCAAAACCAAGAAAAGAAAAAAGAGAAACAAACAAAAGGGATGGCAGTTCAAATGATGAAGAGGAAGATGAAGTTTGCATTTATGGCTCGGAACTGTATTCCAAATCAAAATCAGATGATGGTTGGGTAATGTGTGAGCAATGTCGAATTTGGGCTCACGAAGCTTGCGCCGGGGTAGAGAATGATGGTGAGCCATACTCATGCGATTTTTGTCGGGTTTAAACTGTAAATTTATTTAATATTAATGTTATATGAATAATGTTTTATTTGTCAAGTCAATATATTTAACTTCAATATCGTCTTTATTCACATTCAAAAGCCATCCCGTTTGCACCGGGTGGACAAAACGGGATACTTTTTAGACCGGGCAGTATCGTCGCCCCCGCTAGAGAAATTATTCCGATTTGATTTTTTTGCACAAACTTACTCAAAAAGAGGTCCTTATAACATATCCACAGGGTGCCGGCCGGTGCCGTGGTCGAAAAATAGTTTAAACAATTTTTTTTAAACAAATTCACAAAAATAATTTTTTTTATTTCGAACAAATTTTTTTAGATAAATTGGCTTATTCTGAGCAAAAAAGGTCTCTCCTCATTTTTTTCTAAAATTGATTGTTGTCGAGTTATATGCGATTGAAAATTTGAAAAATGTGAAAATGGCCATTTTTAAGGCTTAATAACTCGAGTAAACATTATTATTATGAAATTCAAAAAGTGACCAAATCAAGTTTCAAACCCCTTCTTCAAGGTCCTGAAGAGATCTTTGTGATTATTTTATTACAAAGCTGTTATTTTTAATTATGAACAATTAGCGCTATAGTACAGGATGTATCCGCCGCCCCCGTTAGTGAAATTATTCCGATTCCATTTTTTTGTAGAAACTTACTCAAAACAAGGTCCTTATAACATATCCACAGGGTGCCGGGCGGTGCCGTGGTCGAAAAATTGTTTAAACAATATTTTTTTAAACAAATTCCCAAAAATATTTTTTTATTGCGAACGATAATTTTTAGATAATTTGGGTTATTCTGAGCAAAAAAGGTCTCTTGTGATTTTTCTCTAAAATTGATTGTTGTCGAGTTATATGGCCATTTTCGAATTTTTCAAATTATAATTCGCGTATAATATACAATCAATTTTAGAAAAAAATCACAAGAGACATTTTTTGCTCAGAATGTCCCAAATTATCTAAAAAAAATTGTTCGAAGTGAAAAAATTATTTTTGTGAATTTGTTTAAACAATTTTTCGACCACTTCACCGCCCGGCACCCTGTGGATATGTTATAAGGACCTCGTTTTGAGTAAGTTTCTGCAAAAAAATGGAATCGGAATAATTTCACTAACGGGGGCGACGATACATCCTGGACTATAGCGCTAATTGTTAATAATTAAAAATAACAGCTTTCTAATAAAATAATGACAAAAATCTCTTCAGGACCTTGAAGAAGGGATTTGAACCTTGATTTAGTGACTTTTTGAATTTCATAATAATAATGTTTAATTGAGTTATTAAGCCTTGAAAATGGCCATTTTCGCATTTTTCAAATTTTTAATCGCATATAACTCAACACCAATCAATTTTAGAAAAAAATGACAAGGGACCTTTTTTGCTCAGAATAAGCCAATTTATCTAAAAAATTTTTGTTCGAAATGAAAAAAGTATTTTTGTGAATTTGTTTAAAAAAAATTGTTTAAACAATTTTTCGACCACGGCACCGCCCGGCACCCTGTGGATATGTTATAAGGGCCTCTTTTTGAGTAAGTTTGTGCAAAAAAATTGAATCGGAATGATTTCGCTAGCGGGGGCGACGATACTGCCCGGTCTATTTCCATTTTTTTTTAATTGACTTTTTCAATGTTATCGTCAAACTATTTAGGCGTAACTATACTTAAACATAAGAAGTGATCAATGAAGAAGTTACAGTTAAGAAGAAGTAGATATCAATAGCATAGTCAGAGAGTTATGAGTCAAATAACGTTAGCTATCCCGTTTTGTCCAACTCTCCCCTTTTTATTTCATCAAAAAGTATTCTTAGCAAAAATGTAAAAAAAAATTTAAAATGGTGTGTTCATGAAGTCTATCAACCCAGTAAAAGAAAAGTTGTTGCTTTTGAATGAAAAATTGTTCTTATTCGACAAATTCCAAATCGAATATTTCAACGTGAAATAACCAAAAATTAAGTACTTTTCGGGGAAAGTTCATTAAAACTTTTTAAAGCATTTAAAAAAGTTTTATTTTTATTTTTTATTAAAGTTTCTAGCATCAAAACTAAGGGAGTTACGCTCAAAATAAATTTGACAATTTTTTGGCAAAAAAGATCGTGAAAATCTCCCGCTATTTAGCACCCCAAATGGTAATTAATCATTACCGCTTTACAATTTACTTAACTTTGGTATTTTTTATATGACCTGTAAGTTTCACCGGTTCAAAGCGCTTATTTTTAAAAACATTTGGTTTTATACTTATTTTTTTTTTATTTAGGAAAAATGCCCTGTTTTTCAGAAACCTAGAATCCTTTCATAAAAAATAAGCACTTTGAAGCGATGAAACTTACAGGTCATATAAAAAATCTAAAGTTAAGTAAATTGTAAAGTGGTAAGGATTATGTAATTTCATTTGTGGTGCTAAATAGGGGAAGATTCACGATATTCTCAAGAAAGGGTCCACTTTATTCTGAGCTTTATTTGAAAGGATTCTAGCTGAAAAGGCTTGAACGAGTCACTAATCACGAGTGTATGGAAACTTTGGACAGCCATATCTTAACCAATTTTTGTCTTACAGAAAAACAAAATAAAACCAAAATAATTATAAAAGCAAAATATAATAATTTTACTCTTTGACGAAGTTTTTCCCGAAAAGTGGTTCATTTTTTGGTTATTTCACGTTGAAATATTCGATTTAGAATTTGACGAATATGAATAATTTTTCATGAGCTACACCTTTGCTTTTACTGGGTAGATATACTTCGCTTTTACTGGTGGAGTAAACAAACTAGTCAATTTATTCATTTCTGGACTTATTTTAAACATAATATGTTTTTTCACCTCCGAGACTTTCATCCCCCAAGTAAAAGCAACCAACGGCACAAGTCCAACTTTGAAGTAGAATCTAAATCCAAAGTTTTATGCAATTCGTTGGTGACACCGAACATTACACGTTATCGCCGTATTTCACGTTCATTTACTGGGCTACTAATTATATTCACTAAGATAATAAAATCAACTTAACAAGGAAATAATATATCTTAACTAATTTGTAACTTAGTTTTATGTATCAGTTTATTGCCTTACGAAACTCATTGATCTATAATAAAACTCGTATGGGATATTTAATTTACACTGTGTGTTAATAGGTATAATAACATGATTTTCACTGCATTAATCTGGTATCAACTGCAAGAAGCAATTGAGGATTATGAGGGATCACTTATAATATTGGGCGATTTTAATTCCAGAGTGGGAAACGAAAACAAAAAATAGCAAGGAACTATTGGAAAACATGGAAAAACAACAATAAATACAAATGGGAGAAGATTATTAGAATTCTGCATTGATAACGACCTAGTCATCACGAACACTTTCTTCGAACATAAAGAAATACATAAAATAACCAGAGAGGTTTCCCAAGGCAATGAAAAATCAATAATAGACTATATCATAGTTTCTCGGGAAACAAGAACTAGAATCAAAGATGTTAGAGTAAAGAGAAGCTTCGAAATAAGTAGTGATCATTATTTACTAGAGGGAAAAATTAAAATAAGCAGAAACGAAGTTGATAAGACTAAGGAACCTACAAGAAACTACAGCGGAAGAATTAGAACATACAAACTAAGGAATATCGAAACCAGGAATAAGTATGTAAAATAAACAGAAAAAGAGTTTGAACAGATTGAAAAAAGTGAACATATAAACAATGTGAAAGTTAAATGGACTAGATTTAAAGAAATACTCTTGTCAACGACAGAAAACGTTTGTGGATTTACAAGACGAAACAACAATAAAAAACAGACGAGTTGGCGGAATGCAGATATTAAAAAAGAACTGAAAGAGAAGAAACGTTTATGGAAAATGTATCTACAAAACAGAAATCAGTTGATCTACGATAAATATAAAGACCAAAGAAACAAAGTTAAAACAATGGTTAAACAAGAAAAACAAAATGCATGGGAAGATTTTAGGAAAAGTATGGAAGAAAATAGAACCCATAATAATAAATTATTTTACCGAGTCCTAAAAAATAGGAGAAAGGAACAACACATGAAGCTTCAGCAGGTAAAGATCGGAATGGGAATATATTAATTAAAGAAGACCACATTATAGAAAGATGGAAAGAATATTTTATGGAACTTTTAAGCAAAGACAAGACAACAGCAGACAGAAAAACAGTAACGTTAAACAATACAACCACAGAAGAACAAGATGTAATTGGGGACAATAAAATACAAATTAATGAAGTGGAAGATGCCTTAACCCAACTAAAAATAGGCAAAGCCGAGTTGTTGAAATATCTGGGAGAATTGGGCAAAAAGGAACTTTATGAACTGTTAAACCTAACATGGAAAACTAAAAAAATACCGTGTGACTGGAACACGACTATAATATTGCCTATACACAAAAAAGGAGATTCGAGAGAATGTGGAAATTACAGAGGCATATCGTTGCTCTGTTCAATATTAAAAGTCTACGAAATTATCCTAGGACGGAAGCTCCGGAATTTAGTCGAGCCTAGATTAGCAGATATTCAAAGTGGGTTTAGGCCAGCACATAGCGTCCAGGACCATATCTTCACTCTATAGCAGATCATCGAAAAAGCCATACTAAAAGATGAAACGGTATATTTGGGATTCCTAGATATGAAAAAAGCTTTTGACATGGTGAGCAGGGAGGGAATATGGCAAAGCTTGACAAATAAGGGAGTGGATATGGAACTGATAACCACAATCCAGAGTTTGTATTGCAATACCATAAATCAGGTAAGAACAGGCCATCTTATTTCCAGCAAATTTACGAATAACGACGGAGTCAGACAAGGAGGGGTATTGAGCCCCCTACTGTTTATCTGTGTAATAGACGAAGTAATTAAAAAATGCTGGCCAAAAACAAAAAAATATACCATAGGATACAGAAACCTACAACAAATAAAAATCGAAGCCAAGAACTGAAAGAGCTCTGGAGGAGAACATAAGAATCTGGGAGGCAGAATTAAAAAATTACAATCTAATAATTAATATGGAAAAAACAAAAGTAATGGCAATATCCGAGAAAGATGTAAACTTAAATACTGAAATCCAAGGCAAAAAAATAGAACAGGTAGATACATTTAAATACCTTGGAATAATTTTAAATAAGAAGGGGACACAAGAAGACGAAATTGGAAATAGGATAAAGCAGCCACAAGAACATATCATTCGCTATATAAAAACTTTTTAAATAAAAACGAAATAACTAGGAAAACCAAAATGATAATATTTAAAACAATTTACGTACCTATCACTACATATGGAGCAGAGAATTGGGTATTGAACGACAAACAAGAAAAGATAATGCAAGCAGCGGAAATGAGGTATTTAAGAAAAGTCGTGGGAGCTAGGAGAATCGATAAAAGACGTAGCGAAGATATTAGAAGAGAATTAAAAGTAAAATCATTAAAGGAAAACATTCATGAAAAGAAATTAAAATGGACTGGGGACTTATTTAGAATGAACGACGGCACACAAGTTAACATGGGAAGCGAGGCCGATAGGGAAAAACAGGAGAGGCCGACCAAGGAAAACGTGGAATACAAGTGTGATGGAAATATTGCAGAATAGAGAAAATCGTGGCAGGAAGCCAAAGAATTAGCTAGGGACCGAAAAAACTGGCGTAAGTTCGCAGAGAATAACGAGTAAAGAAGACACCTCGACAACTTACGGTATAAGAGGATCATCGATTATGTATGTATGTATGTAATCTGGTATTATTAGGGCTTGTCCATATGAGGGCGGTTTGCCAACGTCGACTGCGCGGTTTACCTGTTTTCCCCCTGTTTTCCTTGGTATTAGGGTAAAACTTGAAAGGCGGCATTAGGGTGAGATCAAGTAAAACAGGTAAACCGCGCAGTCGATGTTGGCAAACCGCCCACATATGGACAGGTCCTGAGTGATATTATTTAAACCTGTTCAAAATTTTATGTCAAATCAAAAAGTGTGAGAGTTTAGAAAAATCTTATGATTTTATTTATGACTATTTTTCAAAAGAAAGAATGTAGGATATAAATTTTGCTAAAATTATTTTTTGTTCATTGTGATAGAACATTGTATTATATTTTTCATGCGTTAGTAGAGGAGAAAAACCGATACGTTGAAACGAAATAAGCAAACGTGACCACGATGAGAGAAAAGATAGTAACGAAAGAGGAATATTTTCGAGATTATAAATCTACTGAAAAATTATAACCAGTAATTTTAAATGCTTGAAAAATATGCCAAAAATTTGTACATACCTCAACAACCAATAAGGTTGTTCAATAAGTTTTGCGGTTCGATAAGATAAACACAATTTTGTGACTTGAAATACACTTTATTATTCAGTATAGTCTTCCTGAACATGATTACACTTGTTTCAATGAGATTTCAATTTATAAATTTTATCCCTCAGGGAGAATCAGGAAGAACTACAAAATACGCTTCCACAGCTGTTATATACTCATCATTTGATAAAAACGCTTTCCACGCATAAATTTTTTTAGGTATTGAAACAAATGGAAGTCGCTAGGAACCAAATCTGTTTAATACTGTGGGTGCTCCAACAATTCGAACTTTACTTCATGGATTTTAGCAATTGGTAAAATGCTCATATGACACGGTGCATTGTTCTGATGAAAAAAAAAATATTATTTTCTTTTACAAACCGGGTCTTTTTTCACCATTTTCTTCCTTCAGCTGGTCTAAAAGGTTACAATAATATTCAGAATTTATTGTTTTGTCAGTTTGCAAGTAATCAACACCAAAATTCCTCTAACATCCCAAAAACTGATGCTAAAATCTTTTTGGCCGATTTCTGGACACATCTCGTTTTGAAGCCGAAAAAAACCAGATTCTACCACTGTTTAACCCCTTGTTTTGATTCAGGATCATGGTGATAGACCACGTCTCGTCCATTGTAATGAATCCACACACAAAATCTACTTTATCCTTTCGAAAACACCCTAAATATTGCTGAGAAAGTCGCATTCGAATGTGTTTGTGTTCCGTTGTCAGCAAATGCGGCACCCATTGTGACCACAGCTTTTTGAAACCCAATACTTTGGCCAACATATTGCCGCTGCCCAATGCAATGCCTAGGGATTCTACTAAATCACTTTCAGTTATGAAAAAATAATACTCGACGAGCTTCCAATACCATAGCCTGTGTTTTTTCTACGATTTCTGGTGTTGTTGCCGTTTTTGGACGTTCTTGACGTAGATCGTCTTCAAGGCTTGAACTACCACGTTTAAATTGAGCGACTCACTTTCTACTGTAATAATTGAAGGCGAAGAGTCCTTATACACTTTCAATATTTGTTCATAAATTTCATTTGCTTTTAAACCTTCCAAAAATAAAAATTCAATCACTGCACGATACTTGATTATGTCCATTGTAAAAAATACTGTGACCCATCGATAATAAATGGCTTCTAAAAAATAATGAATTGACAGATTTAAATAAAACTTCACATACGTTCATATAAAGAGTGTACCAACATAACAAAAAAAAATTAGGCTAGTAGCAGCGCCCTCTCTTATAGAACCGCAAAACTTATTGAACAACCTAGTACAAAACGACATTCTAAATGCTCTAAAAATGTTATTTTACGATTAATACGTAGGGAAGAATTATAAAGTTTGTTAGTATTGTTTCCATTTTTTTCTTAAATACGACTCTTTTCGTAAATAGTTTCTTTCCTTGTGGGATCGATACTCACCGGAGGGACCGCAGACGTTCCGATACAATTAGCGTGTCTTTGTAAAGACAAGGAAGTCGAATTTTCAAAGTACATTTAGTACAAAGACATTTACTCAACACACACTACACATTACACTATCTGATTACGATATCACTGTACTATGCCAAAGACAATTAAGGCATTAAGCTAAAAAAAATTGGTACTGACTCTTTCTAAAATATTAATAATTATATTTGTAAAAAACAATAATTCTAAACTACTCTTTCTTTTTTAGGTAAGTAAATATTGGACTTTTTGCATTGTATGAAAAGGGTAAGTTTTGTAAGATAACATATATATTTAATGTAATATTTTATGTACAGCTGTGGCCAAAGAATAGTTTACATCTTCATTTTTACATTTATTTTAATTTTATGGTTTAATTTATTTATTTACCTTTTATTTTGATTTTTTAATTTTAATCAACCTATTTTGGATCCGCCTCTGGTAATAAACGTCGCTTTGACATAAAGTGCGTTAAACAAGGTAAATGCTAGATATGTTACGTTCGTTCACGGTAAAATGTTGCAAAACCTCTAAATTTTAAAGAACCTCTTGGATTGACATGAAATTTGGCATACACATAGCTTACAAGTCAAAGAAAAAAAGTGATATTGTGATGATGTGTGCTTTTCCCCTAGGGGTGAGCTTCATCCTTCTCGGGGGTGAATAAATATACGTCCAAAATAAGTCCCAAAATGGATACACTGACTAATTTTAAGCAACTTTTGTTGTATAGAGCTTTTTCATTAAGTACATACTTTTCGAGTTTTTCCGAGTGAATATTTTCATTGTTTAACAAAATACCCACGTTTTTAGACGGTTTTTCGCAAATAACTCAAAAATTAAGTATTTTGTAGAAAAAACATTCTTAGCAAAAATACAGCCTGTAAAAAGTGGAAAAAATGGTGTATATCTTAGGTATTTAAACCTAGTAGAAGCAGAGTTATAGCTAATGAAAAATAGGTTTATATTTGTCAAATTCCAAATTGAATATTTTAACGTGAAATAATCAAAAAATGAAGCATTTTTGGGGAAAACTCTTTTAAAGTGTTTAAAAAAGCTATATTTTTGTTTTATAAAAAAAATCTAGCATCAAAAGTAAACAAGTTACGTATAAAGTTGGTCCTTTTTTTTTGGTAAAAAATCGGGAAAATCACCCCCTAATTAGCAACTCAACTGAACTTAATCGTTACCACATCACAAGTTGCGTTACTCGTGTATGTATGTTTATATATGATCTGTAAGATTCTTCGGTTGAAAGTCCTTATTTTTGAAAGAGCTGTAGTTGAAAGGGCCTGAACGAGTCACTACTCACGAGTGTATGCACATTTTGAACAGCCATATCTTAACCAATTTTTGTCTTACAGAAAAACAAAAAAATACAAAATATTCAGAAAAGTAAAGCCGACTTTTTTTATTGTTTGAGATTTTTAGTATTTCGAATAATTTTTAATTAAAAAAAATTTTTTAATGGAAAAAAATCCTTTGTAAAAGGTATCAAAACTTTTATTAAAATCCCCTTAAGGGCTACATCACAAAACAACGTTTTTGATTTTCTTTAAAAAATCATCATCAGTGTTATATTAAACAGGTTGAATGCTAGCTGAGCCACCAAAGAAATAGGGTGAAAACCCTTTAAATGGTATGTAGTTATATTAAAAGCGCAGTGCGCCAAAACTCCATAGGATGGATATAAATAATAAAGAATTATGCCCTTAGGTAAGGTATGGACCTTCCCATCACGTGGGATGTAAATTGAGTTGATTACATTACAATTTGATGGCATCAAGTGCCATGGCAAGTGAAGTTGCATAGATACCATTTAAAGGGTTTTCACCCTGGTATTTCTTAGGTGGCTCAGCTAGCATTGAATCTGTTTATTATAACACTGATGATGATTTTTTGAGAAAATCGAAAACGTTCTGTTGTGGTGTAGCCCCTAAAGGGATTTTAATAAAAGTTTGTATACCATTTACAAAGGATTTTTTTCCAAAAAAAATTTTTGTGGTTGATGGTATACAGCCAATTACGGGAAAATACAGCCAATTACACTTTCTTTCCTTGTGGATTTTAATTTTTAAGCTATTTAAAAAAAAGCATTTATTTCAAAATTTAAAATTTAAAAAATTTTAGTTTAAAACCAAATTTATTCAAAAATAAGCACTTTCAATCGATAAAACTTACAGATTGTATAAACACAACATAAGTACAACAACTTGTGAAGCGGTAATGATTAATTTCATATAAGTTGCTAATTAGGGGATGATTTTTTCGATTTTTTTTTGTCAAGATAAAACAGACCAATTTTATTTTGAGCGTAATTTGCTTCCATTTGATGCTAGAAACGTTTTTTATAAAAACAGGAATAAAGCGTTTTTTAAACACTAAAAAAGTTGTAATGAGTTTTCCCCAAAAAGAGCTTCATTTTTTGGATATTTCACGTTGAAATATTCTGTTTGGAATTTGGCGACTATGAACCTATTTTTCATTTGCTATAACTGTGCTTCTACTAGGTCTAGAGACCTCATGCATACACCATTTTTTCACTTTTTTACGGGCTATATTTTTGCAAAGAATGTTTTTTTCGATAAAATACTTACTTTTTGAGTTATTTGCGAAAAAAACGTCTAAAAACGTGGGTATTTTGTTGAAAAATGAACATATTCACTCGCAAATACCTCGAAAATATTGACTGAATGAAAAAACTGTATAGAACAAAATTTACTTAAAATTAGTCAGTTTATCCAATTCTGGATTTATTTAGGACGTATCTTTTTTCTGCCCCGAGAAGGGGTGAAACTTACCACCAGGGCAAAAGCACACATCGGCACATTCTTACTTTTTTTTATTTGACTTGTTAGCTATGCCTATGACAAATTTCATGTCAATCCAAGCGGTTCTTTAAAATTTACATCAAAAGCCGTGAGAAAATTTACTATAGGTATATTTTATAAAATTTTATCAGAATGTGTTCATTTTAATAAATTTTTTTCTTTGCCTTTTAATTATTTTGTGCACTGGCTCTGAGAAATTCATGCCCATAATTTCCTGAAATTTTAACATTATCATAAAACTGTTTTAATTCACCAAGGCGTCATTCAATGTTGCCTTGTTGATATAGTGTCTGTAATAGCTAATGAAAAGAGTAAAAGTTAGGTAAAGGTTCAAACGTTGGAGGTTTTCGGCATGACCCTCCTCAATCCCTAAAGAATCCTTTCAGGAACGCCCGTTCCGTGTTGGCGACTCCCTCGACTAAAAGTCGAAGTCGACTTTGAAAGTGAACGACGACAGAACATAGTTTACTTGTTTATTTTGTTAGAAACTTCCTTTACCTACAAAAGTGGAGTAGGCTGTTCATTCGTGTCCTCTGCTATGGCTGCCCAGTCGCCGTCGCGACGGTCAGTTGATTATGGTCCTTTCTAGCATGCATTATTTATAAATGGGGTGAGATGCAAGAGAGTTCGGGTAACATTTGTTTATTTTTGTGAGATGTTTTCACTAGAGTTTACAGCAACTTAAGGATTTGCTTAAATATCGTAAATAGTTCTTGAATTAATAAAATAACTTTTAGGGCCGGTTGTTCGAACGCTAATCAAAAATGGAATCAACTGATCATTATCAAAAATTTAATTAAAGTCACCAACTGTCAATGTCAACTTTGATTGGGTTGCTGAAAACATAATTGATTACGGGCCGGTTGTTCGAACGCTAATCAACAATGATCATTATCAAATATTTAATTACTGTCACCAACTGGCAATGTCAACTTTCTTTGGGTTGCTGAAAACATAATTGATTACAATTATGGAATTACTTAATCAATTATGTTAATAATTGGTATGTTAATTGATTAACTAATCTCATAATTTTAATCAATTATGTTTTCAGCAACCCAATAAAAGTTGACATTGACAGTTTTGGTGACAGTAATTAAATATTTGATAGTGATCATTGTTGATTAGCGTTCGAACAACCGGCCCTAAAATTATGAGATTAATTGATTAGTTAATCAATTATGGTAATACTTTTTATGTTAATTAACAAGTAATAATTAATTAATCGATCAATTATGGTAATTATCCTAATGATAATTAACATTATTGATTACAATCAACTGATTGGCGTACGACTTACGAACAACGGATTTTGATATTTGATAGTTGTTAAGGGGACTTGATTATAATCAACTTCTTGATTAGCGTTCGAACAACCTGCCGTTAATATATTATATTCGATACCAGACAAAAAAATTTTTTGCTCTTGTTTCCGCCACGTTATAAATTACATTAAAAGAGCAAAAAGTTTAGATATTTGTTGGAGGACTGTTGTTGATCGCGTTTAACAGCGAGATTTTATTCTATCGCAGAACAAGGAAATATGGATATTAGTTCCATACATATTTTTTTAAAACGAATAGTGTGCAAGGGGAACAGCGAGATTATTGAATCAATTTCATCACTCAGACGTTTTAAAACTAGTTAAAAAATTTCATGAAACGGGATCAGTAGCTGATATAAAAAAAAAGGCGAAGAACGTGTTGAACAAGTAATTGCTGGTAATGAGATTTTTTAAAGTTCTGCTAATAAAGAAGTTATTGCTTTTCTTTTATATGAACAGGATCATTATGTGCAATACCAATAAGCCGTATAGTGAAAGCTGTCCGAAAATGCAAACTTTCATTGTACTCCAAACTTTTTGTTTAATATTCGTTTTTCAGCTGAATGTTCTTTTTAATGGTATCTACTGTAAATCGATACAGTTGGCGTTATTGGGCTGATGAAAATTCTAGAATTTTCCGCGACACATACATTATATACCCAGCAGCCATTGAAATTAAACGTTAACTTACGGGGATGGTATTGTGGGGCCATATTATAAAGCCACCTCCGCATTATAGCATAAACGTCAGGCGATACCTTAATGAACAGTTTTCTAGGCAACAAATTGTACGAAGAGGTTTTATAGAGTGGCCAGCAAGATCCTCCGATTTAACTCCCCCGGACTTCTGTGAAGTTATATAAAATCCCATGGAGTTAGTTAAAAAACAATTTTTATACCATTCCTGCTTCATTGGAAGAACTAAGGCGACGAATGTTGCATGAGCATAGTCTAGTAACCCCTGAAATACTTCAAAATATTCGGGTATAATATCACAAGAGAGTGAGAATAAATTGAAAATAATGCGACAGTTTTTCGAAAATTTGTTATCTGGCAATAGACACGAGAGCCCGCAGGGCTCGAGTGGCTATTGCCCAAAGACAACAAATTTGAGTAAAAATGAAGCATTATTTTCTTATTTATTCTTATTGTCGTGTGATATTCGTAAGATTATTTTTTAATAGGTATATTATGGATATTTTCTTAAATGTGACAGTTGTCAAAACTAGGAAACTGGTTGCCATTAAACAGAAAAAATCTACTTAAAAAAATTATATCGGTAATTTTCTACAGTAGATAATTCTCAGTATAATTTTAATCTGATTGGACAGAATTAAACACGTGATCAAATATCTTACTATACGATTGGAAGTTAAAATCATTAAAAAATAATCAGTAGTAATTGCACAAGAGCTCTAAAATTCTATATTAATTTTAGAGATCGAGTGCAATTTGTTGCTATTATTTCATGAATAAAACTGTTCAAAACCAAAATTTTATTGTAATTTATTTATGTAAGTACAAATTAGTACAATTAAACACACAGTTGTTATAAATATTTGACGGTTTTTGAAAGTCATTACTTTTATAATTTTTAAAACATTAATTGTCATTAATGTCACTGAATGTATTTTTTCATAGCAACGAAGGGCATCTGATGTAATATACTTGACGACGGGATATTATCAAAAATTATCACCTTAATTTTCATTTCTGTAGCTTTCTATTGGTCAGAATCTCCTATGAATGAAATAATCGTCGTAATTTCTAACAGCTACTTTATAGTTATATTAACTTTGCTGAATATCACTTTGAATATTTTTTAATATATGTAGCTGATAAGTAAACTGTTTTGAATTTATTTAAAATTTATTTCATATACCATTTAATAGTTTCTTATTAATTTTGCAAATTTCGTTTTAATGTGGTTTTTGACGTGGCGGGAAAAATTGTAAATTTGAACACTTTCAATAAACTCACACGTTTTAATAACAGATATGGAAAAAAATTATAGATGCCAAAAAACTATAGTTATTGATTTAAAAATATATATTAGGATTAACTTTAATTTTGCTTTTCTTATTTCTTATCGATGATTAAAAACTATAATAAAGTGGCCCGACAGATCGTCTAGTTTTAAAATCCGTTTGTCTTTGTTGGTTCAATGTCTCTTTCTAATTTGTTCTATATACATACTAACAACGTATTTAATTAAATAATAACCTTTTTAATGTTTATCATGAAATTGTTAGTTCTGCTGTCATGCTTTCAGTTTCTTAAGATATTCTCATTTTTCATGATTTCTAACTTCAAATCTTCAAATTTTAAAAAATTACTTACAATACAGTTCAGACGAGAAACCATTTTAATATAGGTGTTTGTTGGTTTCGGTTTCACAACAAAGTCAACTATATATTTTACAATTTTTTTAAAGAACTTGTCTGGCCAACGTAGATGTACAAGTACCGACGATAATTTTTATCTCTTAACCTCTTGTCATAGCTTGTTCTCCGAAAAAAGCCGCCGCTGAGTATCAACAACATACTTCACTACCCGTCAACTGTTTAAAACTTTAAAAGAATTAAATACCCCAACTATTCCACCAAAACTGTTTTGAGGTACATTTTTTGAAAAACAACGAAATAAAAATGAAGAACATATTGAGCTGACATTAAGCAATGTAAAGAATGGCATAAGATCTCTAAGTGTAGAAATATAGTGGAGCATCGCACCTCACTAGGCACATCGTATCTTTTTTATTCTTCTTTTATGGCTTTTGGGAACTGCGCCCATTTAGCCAGCAGCACTTCTTACAGTCAACGCCTAACCAAACTTACCATACACCAATAACATTACGAATCCAATCGAACAATCAAGGGTAGGGAAGGGAAAAAACTTTTCGCACCCAGGCCGTTCAGGGTGACTAACCATAGACTAAGTAGGGATACGGGGTATTATTACCAGGGAGATAAGGCAAAGGTAGCTAATCTAAAGTTTAAATTTACACGACTTTACATATTCTAGAAGAATCCTAAAGATTGACGGTTTGTTCAAAACTAGTAAGTTCATCAGATTATATGGGGGATAAACGTTTTCTTGCTATAGCTGCATATTCAATAGATTTCTTTGTGTCACATATTTGTCACATGCAAAAAATATATGATCCAAGTCACTTCTTCTTCTTGTGCCACTGCTATCGGAGATTGGAAATCATCAAGGCTACCCTGACTTTGTTTACAGCTGACCTAAAAAGTTCATTAGTGGTGCAGCCAAACCACTCTCTCAAATTCCGCAACCATGACATTCTTCTACGGCCTAGATTCCGTTTTCCTTCTATTTTTCCTTGCATTATATTTTGAAGTAATGCGTATTTATGACCTCTCATCAGGTGACCCAAATACTCGAGTTTTCTTCGTTTTATCGTTAAAAAAATTTCTGGGTCTCTTCCTATCCTTCGTATTTCTTCAAGATTTGTGATACTTTCAACCCAACTTATCTTCAGCATCCGACGGTAGCACCACATCTCGAAACTTTCAATATTTTTTATGTTGTTCTGTTTGAGAGTCCAGGCCTCTACACCGTATAATAGCTTGTTAAATACGTAGCCTCTTAGCATTCTTAATATTCTATTCCAAGTCACTTATTGTATTGCAATTTTCGTACAAATCCGACTGTGTTACATTGATTTTATATAGATGTGCGGGATAACAGACATGGCCAAATTTTAGTCGAGAGATAGTAACAATAATCTGTTGGAATTTTCGGATGTAAAAGAGTATATGTACCTTGTCGGACAATTTATACAGTATTGATTCCATTGAAATTTCCAGTTATCATGTTGTTGTGAGTTTTACTTATGGTTATACATTCTTGAAGTTCAATATCATTCAATGTTTCCTCGCCACTGAAGATGCTGTCTTTTGCCAACTGATCTACTTTTTACTATATTACACTGCATAGTTGATAGATTAGATAATAGTTCTTTTAATTCTTTGATGTCGGGATTTACGTTAACAGAATTCTCGTCTAGTTGACTAGAGAAACTTTTTAAAACTGATAATGAGTCGGACAATATTATGTCTATTTGTTTGAGATTTTTATTTTCGGTGTATTGGCATGCTTTTATGATAGCTATAGTTTCTGCCGAAAATATTGATGTATTGGAATTAAGTTTAAATTTTTCTTTAACATCTAGTGATGGTATATAAAAGGCACAGCCTACACCATCACTTTGTTTTGAAGCATCGGTATATATTTGTAGGTACCTATATATTTATCGCATCCTGAAAAACAAATTATTTTGTTCTTCAAAACGTGCGTGCGATGCTTCACATGTTCACTGCTTTTTAAATGGGAGGGGAGCAAAGTATGCTAAATGTGCAGTCACTCGAGCGTTATGGGGACCTATTGGGTTGTGAAGAGTAGGTCCTAAAACCAAAAAAGTTAGTAAAGTTTTCCATTTTAGTGGGGACTTGTCCATTGTCCATTTTTAATTTAGTTTTCGATTTCCAACAATCGTTTTTTTTTAGATTATAGCGCCATCTATCGATAATTCGAAAAAATATCTCGAATAAAACTTACTTATTTTTACGTAAGGAATCCAAATCTGCAATAAACAATAGGGGCTCCCATTTAAGATTTTAAAGTTACCCCACAACCCATCTCCGTGGGGGGTCCTTTGGTGCCATTCGATAGATTTTTCAAAAATATTGAATAAGTGTATTTTTCAGATTTTTGATCTGATGTTCATTTCGCGAAATATCGCGGGATTCGTATTTAAAATAATTAATTTACCCCCTACCCCTCTCCGTTATTAACGTAATATTATTCTCCGTAATATTAAGTATGCATTTTTTACTTTTTCGATCTGTCATTCATTTCGCGAAATATTCGGTTTTATCTTATGAAACTTTGGGATTCACCTATTTCCTTACGCCCCGCTCAAATCGTCAGATTTTTGAAATATACATTGTTTTGGATGTACTTAACTTACCTTATCTTAATCTGACGATTTCGAGTTTTTCTAAGGATATATTTTTTTTTCGGCCTCCCCTTAACGAACTCACTGCATTAAGAGCCAATACATATATGGTAGAGGTACATTTTCAGGGTACAAGGTTTCTCCCCATGTAATAATCTGACGCGCTCGAGTAACTGCAAAAATCCCCTCTTGGGCTCCCCTACCATTAGATTGTTTCTTCGGCGATGTGCGTAGCGATGTGCCTGGCGAGGTGCGTTGCTCTATTATACTTCTACACTAAAGAACAAAAAATCAGGGGGACCAGGAGGAATCGGTAATAAACCAATTAAGTAAAGAAAACATTACCTACACACAATCATACAATCTTCAGTATTGCTATAAATCTGATCTGAAATACCAAATGAATAATCCAAGCCCATATTAAATCTATACATAAAAAGGTAGGTAGGAAGAAATAAGGAAAGTATAAGGGTATTAGTGTGATAGCATGATGGGCAGGTTATACAGTAAGCGCCACCCTACTAAATACATGGCTAGGTACCTAATTGCTATGCTTATGGGCTAATTCGGTCCGTTCTCAGATGTGACTTTCATCCCTGTCATATTACTGTCAAGAAACTATTCAAATTAATTGTTTTTCCATACAAAATAGTTATTTATGATATAAGTGTTAAAAGTGCACGTTTAAGGCACGCATGTGAAAGTTTGCAGAATGAGCGAAGGGAATTCTGCAATTCACATGAGTGCCTTAAAAATGTACTTTTTAACACGCATATCATACAATATTTTTTCTACAAACGTAATTACAGGACAATATCTACAAAAACTTTTACTTGAACCTGACTGACATTCCATTTTTATATTTTTTTGACATTACATCAAAATTGCCTATACGATCAATACGAACTGCAGTGCCTTAAAATTTTTTTAAAGCACTAGTGCTTTAAAGTAGCATTTTTAACGCTCGTATGGAGTGCTAAAAATTGCATTTTTAACACGGTTGTAGAAAAAATACATTAATTAATAGTATTATTACTCTGTTTTAAAATAACTTTATTCAAACACCAAGAATATTACAATACTTTAAAACTTTTACAACTTTAACAAAGTGAGAACTATAAACGTCAAAATTAGATGTATTTAATCGGTGGCGCCCAAAATCCCGACATGCAACAATCCTCGCATAAGTAAAAATCCCGACCACTACATTTTGAATATTTATTGATTTCTTTTCAAATGTAATACCAAATCATATTATACAGTATTAAAATTGAAAAATTAACTACTTACTAATAAGTACGACGGGTACTAATTATTATGTACATATTTTAAAAGAAAAAATCATTAAACACTTTATTTTATAATATAAAAGATATACTTACTGAAATGGAAGGTTGTTAGTGATAATATCTATTATATTATGAAAGTAAACTTGAGTTAAGGATTGGAGTATACATATATATTAATATTATTGGACTATATATTGGCAAAAAAAATAATTTAATTTATATACCCATGTTAGAAATTTTATTTAGAAAATTAGTTCATATTAAATGGTAAATACTTTTGTTTAGTAACAAAAATAAAAAACAGATGGTCATAAACAAAAAACCAAAAATAAATGTAATTATATGTTAAAAAGAAACCTATAAACCTGTCGGGATTCTGGCGTGTCGGGATTTTGGCCGTCAGGATTTTGGCTGTCGGGATTTTGGGGTAGACCGTATTTAATACAGCTGATCTAGTATTGGTCAACTTTCTATGTTAATATTCAGTTTCTATACATTTTCTGACGTTCTAAACGTCACTAGACATAAAAATATACATTGCAACAAGTGAAGGTTCCAGGTCTGTAGGTCAATGTTCCTATGTATCTAGTAGGGTCGCGCTTACTGTATATGGGAAAATACTGAAAAAAGGGTGGAAAATCTATCTCAAATACAAACGGAGATTATCAGGCAGGCAGGATTATTGGCAAATACACCCCAACAATTAATTGAGAAAATAAAGGGCAAAAAATAGACCGGTGCACATGACATTTATGGATTTAAAAAAAGCGTATGCTGTGATTGTTGGTAAATAGCTATGGAAAACAATAAAGAAAACCGGGATCACGTAGAGGTAAAACAAGCCGTAAAAAGCCATACAACTACATACTTACAACCGAGTAAGAGTTAAAACTGGTAATAAATACTTGAACAATTTTAAGACCACAAAAGGTTTACTACAGGAATGATCTATATTTCCCACGCTGTTCAAGATATTCCTAGAACAAGTTTTAAATTTATGGAAAAGGAAATATCAACGTATGGGAATATCAATCCGAGATGATTCTTGTACTTACTGATTTTTACAGATAACCAAGTGGCAATGGCTCAAAATGAAGAAGATCTATGCTCCGAAAACTAGAAGAGGAATACACAAATAATGGACTGGAAATAAACCTACAAACGACCGAATACATAACAACAGAACAAAACCAGTGAGGAACTTGGAAATGGATGAAGATAGGGAAATTAACGGCACTAAAAAAAGTCAAATACTTAGAATTCATAATTTCAAAGAATGAACCACTTCTTCTTTAAGTACCGCGACGGAGGTGAGCAATCATCATAGCGATTTACCTTTACAATATTATATCTGGCGTACAAAATACGCCAGCGCGTGTAGTTAAAGGTTAATTAAAAATTCATAATGTATATATTTCTTTATACACGACGTTAAACACTTTATGACCATGTCATATTGTTAAACATCGGTTGAAAATTAATGAATTTAAGTAAAGAGTTACACATTTTTTTTACATTATGTATTGGTGGAAAAGTTAGGTCTAATCTACCTTTTTTTAGATAGGTTGTAACTTTTAAGAGTCACAACTAAAATACCTTCAGCTACTGTTATACACACTAATGTCTTTTTTATTGCCTGTTTACAGACCTAAACCACCAAGGTTGTAGTTTTAAAAATATTTTTATTATTTATCTCATAGGATCATAGACGTATCAAATAAGGATATGTACAGACAAAAGAATGGTGTACTTGGTGCTCTTTTAGCATAGGAATTTTGTAGGTAATAGGAAAAGTTTACTCTGCATTATATGGGTAACATCTAATTTTAAAAGTACATATTCTCTTTTTTTCCTGCGATTCATATTTATCTCTGTTTTATCTTAAAATATTTTGAAATATCCAGAAATTTCTTGAACCTATAAGAAATAGTCAATTTAGTTGGAACTATTTTCTGTTTCTTGATTATTTTCACGTTGAGAGTACTCTGGAATAGAGATATTTTTAAGATTTACATACATACTATGTATTATAAAGGATTCCAACTTTTTAAATCGATGCTAAAACTACTTCATAGCTCATAACATTTTCCTGTTTCAATTGCTTTAAATACATGTTTTCATTTTCTTTTTATTTATTTTTTTTTATTTGCTGTATTCAATCCAAGGTGGTCCTATTACCTGATATTCATTTGCAATTTAATTTTTTTTTATTGTAGTTTCATTTTTCAATTTGTTATGGTTCTTCCTATTTTAACGAGTTTCCAGACATTTTTCCTTTGTTATTTTTTATTATTATTATCTTAATTTCAAGTCCGTAATTTTGTTGTTAACAAATCTGAGAGGTTTATAGTTCGAGTAGTTATATTTGACCGTCTAAGACTCTTTTAGTTCATTTTTGTTGGCTATAATGTAAGCTTCGGTCTTTTTTCTATTCGACGATAACATATTTTGTGCCACCTTCAGCTCTTACTTCCATGCTTTTGTAAACTTAATCCATTTCTTGTAAACTAACGGGGTTAATTTGTGCCTTTTTGAAAATATAGCTGATTTTTATTTATTTGAATGATTCTAAAAGAAGGTAACATTACATTTTTAAAGCATCTTACTTTAACCGTAAAATAAGTATTCCGGGTGTGTTTTTAAGAGCTTTTTTAAATCGGCTTCCGTAAAATCCTGGTTATTGATTCATTATTTCCAAGATATATCTTTGTTGCTTAAGCTTCAGCTAATCGCTAAGTCACTATTAAGCTTAAACGTATTAGGAAACTCTAAGGAAACAAAACTAGAAGTTAAAAACTGAACGAAGATGGTATAAGAAGGATATGGTAAGAAAGAGAAACTCTAATAGGAAATATTTGATAACTTTGAGAAATTAGAAACTAACACACATATGAGATCAACAAATAATGGAAACAAATTATCTCCTCGTTCCATGCAAAGATACATTAAAATATGCGATAAGAAAAACAGATAATTTTATAACCCACGAGATACTGGACATGATGGACCTACAGAGAGAAGCCACAGTTCGAAAATGCTGTACAAAATATGGTCGGACTATTGGCTTAGCTTCGCTAACTGTGAAGAGAGTAATTGAAGAATTCAGGCAGACTGGATCAATTGGTGATGCTAAACACACTGGTCCTCTAAAAATCAACCGCTGAAAGTTCAATATCGAACCAGTGCGTGAGAGTGTTGGTGATAATCCAGGAACACCAATTTGACATTGCGGACAAGAATTATAAATTTCAAAAAGATTTCTATAACGTATACTCACTGAAGAGCTGCATCTCCATGCTTACAAAGTTCAATTGACACAAAAATTGAAGCATAATGATCATGCACAGCGAAGAGATTTCGTTGAATGTATTATTCGATTATTGAACATTAACAAGTAGATGCTGATTTTTCAAGCCAAGTTATTCTAAGCAGTGAGGCACATTTTCAACCTGAATGCTTTGTTAATCGTCAAAATTGCCGCATTTGTAGTTCTAGGTACCCACATGTGACAGTCGAACAAAATAAATCCACAAGGTGTCACTGTTTGGTGAGTATTTTGTGATGGGACCATACTTCATTGATAATGAGGTTGGTCAAGCAGTGACTGTTATCGGCATTCGATATCGCAATATGATAGAGAGTTCGCTGCCTAAATTGGACGATATTGATGTGAACGGTAACGTTGCCGGTAAGACGATGCCTCATGCCATACAGCCAGTGAAACAATTCAATTACTGCATGAGCCATTTCCGTGTAATCTCTCGTTTCGGTCATCAGAATTGACCCCCTAGATCGTGTGATTTGCAGCTCACTGAAGAGCTGCATCTCCATGCTTACAAAGTCTAATAATTGACACAAAAATTGAAACCATTGAATGACCATGCACAGTGAAGAGAATTCGTTGAATGGATTATTGAACATTAACAAGTGGATGCCTGATTTTTCGAGCAAAGTAATCCTAAGCAGCGAAGCACATTTTCACTTTGACGGATTTGTTAATCGTCAAAATTGCTGCGTTTGGTGTTCTGGGAACCAGAATGCTTCAACAACGTGTCACTATTTGGTGCAGATTTTGAGCTGGAGGCATCGTTGGATCATATTTCTTTAAAAATGAGGCTGGTCAAGCAGTGACTGTTACTGGCGTTCGATATCGGAACAAAATAAGAGCGGTATTTGTGCCTAAATTGAATGATATTGATGTGAACGGCATGTGGTTTCATCAAGACGGTACCACATGTCATACATCTGGCATACACATATAACAATTCAATTACCGCATGAAAAATGTCCTGGACGTGCAATCTCTCGTTTCGGTGGTCAGAATTGGCTCCCTAGATCGTGTGATTTAACCCCATAATATTTATTTTTATGGGGTTATTTGAAGTCAAAATATCTGAACCAACAAGCCTACAACCACCCGTGCATCGTAGGAAGAAATTCAACGCTACATCAACGAAATTCAGCCACAATTATGCAAAGTCATGGAAAATTTTGACAAAAGAGTGCTTCTGTGCTAGAGGAGCAATGGAAATTATTCCCCGAATGTGCTTTTGTACAGGAATTATAATAGCATTCCAAAATAAGAGCAATTCATATCTATTTAATTTTTAAAGGTCTAAAAACAAACATTACTATTTGTTGTAAAATAACTAGGTGACACAGATTTCCCAATATAATGCACTTGTTTCGAGAACGTTTTAGTCAGCTATTTTGACATGAACATTTCATGGTCGAATCGTGTCAGCAATCATAATAAAAACAATCACAAGTTTATTTATACATACGGAGAAAGTATTACAGATTCATTCGTTAATCAATCTTTATTCATTCATTCATTCTTATTCATTCAATATTGAGACATCAAGTTAGTGAGAAGATAGACGTTGCACACCAACTCGTTACTGATATATTTAGCAGTGATCAAATAAATATTGTATGAGCAAATAGTGTCTTCAAGTTAATCAACCCCATCACCAGGGTAGTCCCCACCTTATTTTATTATACTTTCCATATACAGGGTGTTTCATTAATAATTGTCCATATAGTAACTGGAGAAATCTTAGCACAAAATACGAAGATTTAATCTAAAACACTTAAATACGTTAAACAAACGTTTCTGGCTATTACCAGAGGCGTACGATGGGAGAAGGTGAATGGTTGACCCACTCCAAATTCTACGCCACTGACGGAATTGCTATTTTAGTTCAATTTTTGGATTCTCCAATACTTTCTATGAAAATAATATACTCTTCATTCGTAACGATAAAGTCATTAGATTTTGAGATCTTTGAAGTTAAAAATGAAACGACACGGTTATTTTGATTAATGTATTGTGTCGCTTCATTTTTAATTTCAAATATCTCGAAAACTAATCGTTTTATCGTTACGAATGAAGAGTATATTATTTACATAAAAAGTATTGGAAAATCAAAAAATTACACTAAAATAGCAATTTCGTCAGTTGCGTAGAATTTGGGAAGGGTCAACCTGCCACTATCCCCTGTCGTACGCCTCTGGTAGTAGCTAGAAACGTTTATTTATCTTAATTTAGTAGGGTGTACAGTGCTTACACTTTCTGCCAAGTATGATAAGGATACGCCAAACAGTTTTAAAGTACTGGGTACAAATAATTTTTAAATTTTAATCATATATCATAAATTAATCAAAATAACTGTGCCGTTTCATATTTAACTTCAAATATCTCGAAAACTAATAACTTTACCGTTACCAATGAAGAGTATATTATTTGCGTAGAAAGTATTGGAGAATCTAAAAATGGCACTAAAATAGCAATTTCGTCAGTTGCGTAGAATTTGGGAAGGGTCAACCAGCCACTATCCCTGTCATACGCCTCTGGCAGTAGCTAGAAACATTTGTTTATCATAATTTAGTAGGGTGTATAGTAGTCGCACTTTCTGCCAAGTATGAAAAGGATACGTCGAACAGTTGCTGAGCAAAAAAATGCTGAGCAAAAATAGTTTTTAAATTTTTAGATAAAACACCCTGTAACTCAGTAAGGAACCACATTTTATTTAAGTGTTTTAGGTTAAATCTTCGTATTTTGTGCTAAGGTTTCTCCAGTTACTATATGGACAATTATTAATGAAACACCCTGTATAACCCTATCCTATGTACTTTATGATTAAAAAAAATACAATCTCAAGAAGAAAAAAAAAACAGTGGACATTTTGGAGCACACTTTATGAGGTACTGTGAAGGAATCTACTTTTTCAGTAAATTCGTGAGACGGTATTTTTACGACGACGCCTCTGTTTTGAATTACTGACCAGATTTACGTGAAACTTTCAGAGATTATAACACGGAGGGAGGTCTCCAGTTAAGTACTCTTGATGTCGGGGATAAAACATTTATTTTACGATTCAATCTCTTTTCAATTACTTCCCCTGAGTGGAGAAAAAGAAATACACGATGTTATTATTAATTTTTGGATTTATATACATTTTTGATCACGGACCTTTTAATTTACCTGAATAATTTATGTCGTAATTAAAGTGAAAATTGTCGGAATAAAAGGAGATTGCAGCGCTATGAGGGTCGAACTAATTTTTTATTTAAAAGACGTTTAATTGTTTTTTATTCGAAATGAGGTTAACTAGTTTTCAATGAGATTTGGGTCGTTCAGCAGGACAATTAAGAAAACGGCACCTTTGTAATTTAAATAAAATACTTATTAAACACTCTCGAAAAGTTTATTAAAAAAGGTGATGTCAAACTTTTTCTTCCTTTAGACTCTATTATTTTGAGCCAACTGATGAACGGCTTCTAGTTGCTACTACTGCTAGTATTTCTACAATTACGTGGCACCGCTCGATTTTACTTGATTTATTTTTTTAACTATCATCAAGACAAAATTTAAAATACTTCTCTAAATAAATACAAAACTGGAATTGAAAGTTGCTTGAAATTTAAAACAATGTTAAGGTGCGTATATAGCACTTCGCACCCTGTATGCGCTGCACGTTCGTGGGGCGGTTAATGTTCGTTGAAATTTTTTATTTTGACGAACCTTCCGCGATCCAGAGGAAACTTACAAACATTTAGTAATTGTAAGTAATCATGTCTCTGTCTTGTGCCTCTACTACTATTCTGGTATTGTTCTGAAGCTATTTTCTTGTGGCATCTTATTATGCAATGCACTATTTTATGTGGGAATAAGCCACAATTTGAGTTTGAATCAAGTTAATTTGACGTTTCAAATAAAAACTAAAAATATCTCTAAAATATTTCAAACGTTTGATGTTGATCTTGAGAGTAAACTAAATGTAAGACCAAATGTTTTCATGTCGGGATAGTGTCATGAGGTTTTTTCTGTTTTTTTTTCTCGTTATTTACTACGGGATCACTAACAAGAGAATTTCGCTGTAATAATTGCATGTGGTGTCATTTTAAAGGCAAATCACATGCTACGGTTCTTCTAATATTCTCTGATTTTCATCTTTTAATTTTTTTATTGGCTTTGCATTGCTTGATCCATTTAGCCATGATAGATAATCTAATTTTCTTTCTTCTAATTTTCGGATATTCTTAAGATAAAGTTGATTTCATGTATTCGAATGAGCTATCTTCCAATAAAGCTATCCCAGGAACGCAGCTCATAAATAATATTGCCAATATAATTTTAAGACCATCTACATTAAAATGTAAAATATTTGTCTGAATTGTCAATATGAGTGAGTCAGATAAAATTAAATTATTAGAAGAATTTTTTACCAAAGAACAAAATGAAAATTTGTTTAATTTATGAATGTTATTTTGATAACGATTTCTAAAGTGAAAGTCGAAACTAGTGATGTAACGAATGTCATTTTTTTAACATTCGCCAATATGAATGCGAATGCGAATATCTGCTACCGACATTCGTGAATGCGGATGCGAATGCGAATGTCCAGTTTTTTTAAATTTGTTTCTATTTTTGTAATGTTTCCTAAATTTTTAATGAGAAGTTAATTGATATTTAGTGTAAATCAATCTGAATCTTAAGCTTTATTACATAATACCAAATAATAAAAAAAAGTAAAGGCTCATAATGTGATTACACAAGGTTAAGTTCTATCTATCTATTGCCCTTCATTTGTCCAAAGTTGAACGTAGGCCTCCCCCTTACTTTTCCACTCTTCTCGGTTCAGTGCTAATGCTGTCGATCTGGTCGCTGCGTATCTCTTTAGGTCATTCGACCATCTCGTCTGTGGTCTGCCCCTTCCTCTTTTGTAGTCCCAAGGTCTCCAGTGAGTTATCGCTTCATTCCATCTTCCGTCTCTTTGTCTGCTGTTGTGTCCTGCATATTTCCATTTGAGAGTAGCTGCATGTTTGAGGTTAAGTTACCTTTTCTTAATAAAAAAAGATGAGAAGTGAATAGATTTTGATTTTATTAACCTATTATCTTAAAATTATTTTTTTTCTGGTTTTCATATTCGCAAAACATTAGCACAAATTTCGCGAATGCGGATGCGAATGCGAATATGCAAAAACATGCGAATATTCGCGAATGCGAATGCGAATACGAATATTCGTTACATCACTAGTCGAAACGTCAAATAAACTTAATTTCAAACTAAAATTGTGGCTTATTCCCAAATAAAATAATACTTAAATCTTATTTTGGATTTCTCACGCCGGTAAGAAGACAAGAGTGAAATCACCTTTTTTTACATTGGTCCGCATGTATATTTATTTTAGCTTCTAATTCCCTTAAGACATCGGCTTTAAGTTGTTTTGTAAAATGGTTCTTATGTTGCGGATCCCACAATACAGATTTTCCACTTTACTGATCAATAAGTTTGAATAAGTTTGATAATATTTCCTTCCGACCACTCAATTACTAACAAATATTCAACTCAGGCACGTCAAAACCAACAAACCTTTCGCGAACCCGTCTAAATTCCCATCAAAGCTAAGGTTAAAACACCGACAAAAGTTGTATCGTGGTGCGCCATGGTTTGGGCGCCAGTTGAAAACGGGTACTAATCTAACAAATATGCGGCGCGCATATGAATACGTACGTTAGGACATATGTATTTGTTTAGATAAAATTAGTATCTATACAATATGACAAACATGAAGATTGTCCTAAATGAAAGAACGTCCTGTAACCATAAGGGGCTGGATACAAATAATAAGAGAGCTCTTACCTGAAATATAGAAATATTTCTAAACCTAAACAATAACGGTTCAAAAAGCTATACAAAGGTGCTTACGGAAAATTTATTAAAGAGAGAGAGAAGCACAAATGCCATAAAAAAATTAGTATGGTCGAAGCGAAGATCGGTGGGATGTGTGCATTTTATCAATGAAATTCGATATTTTTAAGATATTCCAGAAGCCGCTACAGATAAAATGTTTTAACGACCTATTAATCATTCAGAATTACTCGACGGATATTAGTACAGTTAAAATAATTAAGACGATAACCGGACAATAATGATTTAATGAGTGAAATTTGAAGTTTTTTTTTACTTTAATGACAAAACGAGCAAGCCCATTAGCAGAACCCAATTAAAAATTATTTTGCACATCCTATTTGAAACATTATTTGGTTGAAAAATCTCATTTTTGTTGGCAAAAAAAATATATTAATTTCTTTGGACTAAATTACAGTTGTGTTTATCTTAAAAAGGATATGTTATCAACATTTACACAGTGTTGCCAAACTGAATTTTGTTATTTTGGGTGTAAATTTTTTTCACGGATCTCCGAGGGTAAAATACAAAACAAATCACGTAAAACAAAATCAAAGAACTAAAATATTACTTATTTGTTATGTATTAAAGTTTTTGGAATGTCTGTGTGCACTATTGTCCATCTGGAATAGAAGCATTCTGGAGGTATTTAAAAAAACGAATTACAGCATGCCATCTTCAAAGAGCTCTAGCTCACTTACGAAGAATTTTCGGACTAGGTGAATTTGGTTAAATTGTCTTAAAATTAACTGAGATATCTCCGGTCTTCGTTGGTGAGGAGAGTTTCTAAAACAACTAAAAGTAAACAAAACGCCAGGGCCAGATGAAATCAACAACGAACTGATCATCAACGGAGGAGAGGAGCTCACGAAGCGAATGCACAAGTTAATGGTTACAATTTGGAAGGACGAAAGCATGCCCATAGAATGGAAAAATGGGCATATCGCACCAATCTTTAAGAAAGGAGATCCAACTAATTGCTGCATCTACATAGCAATTATGCTACTAAATACAACGTATAAGATATTGACCACAATTATAAGAAACCGACTAAATCAATACACAGAAAAAATTATAGGACCATACCAACAGGGCTTTAGAAAAGAAAGATCAACAATAGATGCAATACACGTCCTAACACAAACAATTGAAAAAGCTATGAACATAACATAGAATTACACATACTATTCATCGATTTCCTACAGGCCTTCGACAGCATATACAGACAACAATTATTAAAAGAAATGAAAAAAATGGAGATACCGGCAAAATTAATAAGACTAACTAGAATGACAATGAAAGACTCAACAGCAAAAGTTAAAACAAATGAGGGAGATACAAACGACATCAAAATAGAACTTGGGGTAAGACAAGGAGACAGTCTGTCAACGACACTATTCAATATCGCTCTAGAAGGAGTAATTAGGGACACAGGCCTGAAAAAGCCTCAAAGCTCAACACAGAGCATAGGATATGCGGATGACCTAGGACTGATAGCACGAGATAAAAAAAGACAAGAAGAGGCACTTTTAACCCTTGTAAGAGAAGCAAAGACGAGAGGATTAATAATCAATCAGAATAAAACAAAATACCTTTTAAGCACAAGAGACAATGTAAACAGAATAACAGAAATAAAGATAGGTGAAAATACATTCCAGAGAGTAGATTGCTTCAAATACCTGGGGGTGATGGTGGACGGCAAAAACGGAAGAAGTATAGAGATAAACGAAAGAATTAAAGCAGGTAATAGAGTATATTGGAAATACCAGCGACTACTCAAGGACAAAAACCTGAGCAAAAAAACAAAATCAAAAATATATACAGCAGCAATTAGACCAGTGATAGCCTATGGAGCAGAAGTAATGTGCCTTACGAAAAAAGACGAAGAAAAGTTAAGAATAATTGAGAGAAAAATTTTGAGAAGAATACATGGCCCAGTGATGACAGAAACAGGGGAATATAGAAGGCTGATGAACCATGAAATAATAAATATAACTGAAGGAGAAGATATAGTAAAATTCATTAAAGCACAAAGACTCAGATGGTTTGGACACACACACACAAAGAAGAGGGGTAGAAGAACTGATCAGGAAGATAGTGAACTGGAGACCAGTAACAAATAGACCAAGAGGAAGACCAAAAATAAGATGGGAAGATCAACTGCTAGACGATATATCAAAGATGGAAATTGCAAACTGGAGAGAAAAGATTCAGGACCGGAGTGAGTGGAAGAAGATAGTAGAGAAGGCAAAAAAACATCACAACCTATGAACGATGACCTAAAGGAAACCGCGGACTAATCCACCGCGTGAAATGGATTAAAAGAGCTCATAGTATTTGAGCGACCTATACTTTAACAAGAGTGAACGGTCCATATAATAATAATCTCCGGTCTTCGTTGGTGAGGAGAGTTTCTATACACCCTGCATATTTGTTTAGCGGTCTGACGACTTTTTCCTACTTCAATTTAAACTGATTACATTTTGGCATAATCTAACGTTTTCATTAAAAAATCCGACGGTTTGGATTCCATTTAAAGGTTAAATACTACTTTTCTATACAGCGCTACGTTTTAATTTTCCTAAAACAATATTACGGAATTCAGAAAGCCAATCTAGACTTTAATTCCTTATGAAACGAACAAGTAATGTTGCCGGCATTTATTTACCCCTCATTTAGTTTTTCATTAACTAAAACTATCTACCTCATTCGGTACACGAGTGCATTTTCATCTTCACATGCAAGTTGAAAGAATGCCCTTCCTACACACGGAAATACAGGGTTGTATAATCCGAGAAGAACAAATATTACGCCACAAATCATACTAATCAGAATTAAATATTTTCACCATGTTCCCGGAGGTTCTATCTTTTAACATCGGCGTTTAGCCTGTTCATTATCACTACAACATCATGTAGATTGAATTATTATTTCAACCATTGTTTGGTTCTGGGGCTATTTAGCAAGTATTCGAGTAAGTAATCATAACCACATTTTTTTACTTTTAAAATTTCAACCATCTTTCAATTTTATTAGTGGGATTACTTATTCTATTTTAGATTCACTGAGGATAGACCGGTAGGTCCGAAAACGTGTTGAATTGGACATATTTTTTCAATCCATTGGGATTTTTAAATTTTTTTATAAATATACCAATTACATAGAAGTGGTTTTTACTTCATGTTTGAGTTTTTTTAATTAAATATTTATTTAAAAAGCTCGACAGGCCTTAAAGGCCTAGCGCTAAAATATACAATAATTAATATAATACAATAATATAATCTGTATATATATATATATATATATATATATATATATATATATATATATATGTTTTATATCTTATGTTTTTAAATATATATATATATATATATATATATATATATATATATATATATATATCTGTCATATATAATAATATATCGTCACGTGATGGGAGAGTCATACTGTGACCAAGGGCCTAATTATTTATAAAGATATTATCCATCCTAGAGAATTTTAAGCAAATATGAGATTATAACAAATTTTTTGATACCATTTAAAGGGTTTTCACCCTGGTATCTCTTTGGTGGCTCAGCTTGCAATTAACTTGTTCTTAACACTGATAATGATTTTGTTAAAAATCGAAAACGTTCTGTGACGCAGCCCTTAAAGGGATTTTAACTAAAAAATTATTTCTTTTACAAATAACTTTTCATTATTTTTTTTGTGATTGATGGTATACAGCCAGCTACAGGGAAAATTATGTCTTTTCCTTGTTGATTTAATAATAAAATATTTTATATTGCAAAACTTGTATCAAGTGTGGTGGATTCCTCTCCCATCATGCTCCTTACCTACTAAATTGACTTACTATTCTCCTCCATTCGCTCTCTCTGTCTTCTCACTCTCTGTGCTTTTATGAAGCGACTGATGCTTGATTCGTTTACAGCTCCTCTAGTTCCCTTTTTGTTTTCATTCCATCATCATCATCATACAGCCAAATTTGTCCACTATCAAACGTAGGTCTCCTCAAGATGTCTCCACCCTTCTCTGTCCTGGGCAGCTGCAATCCAGTTTGTCGCTATTCTTTTCATGTCGTCGGTCCATCTAATAAGTGTCTTCCACGACTTCGCTTGTCTGCCCTTGGCCGCCACTCTAAAATCTTCTTTGTCCATCTGTTGTCTCTCTGTCTTGCGACGTTTACTGATCATTTCCACTTCAACTTCGTAATGCATTCTCCACTCCACACAAGTCCACTCCAGTTCTTCGCCGTAACTCATCATTTCGTATTCTGTCTCTCAAAGTTAGGCCAAGCATGGATCTTTCCATTTTTCGTGGTGCTACTTATAATTTTCTTATTGACGCTTTAGTCAATGTCAGTGTTTCAGCTCCATAAGTGAGCACCGGAAGTACGCACTGGTTAAATGCTTTTCATTTTAGCTTTATTGGGATGTTTTCCTTGAACACGTCTCTTAGTTTGCCATACGCTGCCCATCCTAAAGCTGTTCTTGTAGATAATTCGTATGTTTGGTTGTCTCTACTTATTTGTATGTATTTCGTGGCCCAGATAGAGGTATTTGTCAACTGTTTCGATATGGCAGTTTTCTAGTTTCAATGGTCCGCTAGGTACTAAATTGATCATCATTTTAGTATTCCCAAAGTTTATTTCCAACCCTACCTTTTGAGAAACTCGTTGTAGTTCTTGCAGCATTTCGTGGGCTTCCTTTAAGTCGTCGGTTATTACAACTATGTCATCTGCAAATCGTAGGTGGTTCAGCCTTTCGCCATCGACATTCAAACCTCTGTGTTCCCATTCTAACATTTGGAATGCATGCTGCATTACGGCATTGAATAGTTTTGGTGGCATGTGATTTAACCTGAAATAAACACTGATGATGGAATTGTAATTCCGAAAACGTTTTGTTGTGATGTAAAGCTAACGGGATTTTATAATAGTAGCTTTTACAAACAAATTTAACCATTTTTTTTATAAAATAGAAAATTTTTGAATCGCTAATCTAACAATTTACCAACACAAAACACGAATAGAATAATGTCGAATAATAAACAAAAAATGGAGTAAAAGGTCACCAACTTTACCCAACATGTATCACTACTAAACTAGAACTGTTAAAAACTTGTATTATGGCACATATCCAACATCCAACAACTTTTTGATGGTCCTTCCTGTTTACTTTCTGAATCCGGTGCTGGGACTGTATACGACGCATTATACGCTACGCTAGATAGTTAAGATGTCTTCACTAATGACTGGTTTGCCAGAAACACAATACAATAAACACTTTTTGCTTGTGTTTATTAACTATCCTCAACAAAAACCCGACGACTAGAAAATAATGGCGAAACTCAGCGTATGTATCTATCCGTACGTTTACGTTTTCTTCGATGGAATTTATGTTTGCAGTCACACTAGAGTCTTTCATCTCTCGGATTTCCTATTATGTTTATTGCTGCAGATATTATTCTTCGTGAGCATCCTTAAAGGACGTTAATTTGCGTAATTTATTGAGATGCATTATGGTAACACATTTGATAGTAAATTAAGTTGTGAAGTATGCCATAAAGATGCACAGTGCACACTAAACATTAATCTCCTTTCTAATACAGTTACCAATGCTAAAATATTAGTATAACAGTTTTCAATGGATTATCAAATAATTTATTATTCTCTTTATATCCCTTATCGTTTTTCTTTATATTTTTTTATATTGTTATATCCGCGTCTCTATTTTGTTTCTCAAATTTAACTTGTCTCAAATTGTCTCAAATTTAACTACCCCACTATATAGTATATACAGTATGTCCCTGTAAGTTGAAACCATATGGAAAACTTTTTGAAGTTATACTTCTTTACCGGCGATAGAGGGTGATTTTTTATATGTTAAAACCTATCAGCCCGGCGCATGCGCATTATAACTTTGTTCTGATTGGATGTTCAAATGACATGTCAAAAATTATCCGATATGGCAGCTGTGGTTTGGAGGTAAAGGTAAAGGTAAACAAATGTATAATATATTAGTTTTATTGTTGTGAGGACAGAAACAAAAAAGTTTATAATATTGTAGTGACTTTTAAATAGTTTTTAAAAACAACAGGTACGTAATAATTGTTAATGTATCATGGGTATAAACCTACCTATTTGATCTGCCAAAATACATAGTATGTAATACTTTTATTTATATAATTTGATAACCATCAAAATTTCTATCAATATTCACCTAATATATTGTTTTTTTACTATATGTTTTGTTGTATTTTTTCAATTCTAAATAATTTCAATTCAAAATTAAAATAATTTGATCAATTTTCAAAATATCAAAATATCACAAGTTTAATCCGTTTAGTTAGTCGATCTTCGTAAATAATGACACATAGTGTCCGTGGCTAAGCGGAGAAGGCGAATGAATTCCAATACCAACCGCTCTTATCAGCGCTGGTTCGAGTCCCAATAGAAACTTTCTTTTTTGTTTTTTTTTTAATACATTTTATGATTGTAAGTATATTTATTATATAATTGTATTTTCAGAAAATACGTATTTAGTTAAAAATTTTTTCGACAATTAATGTTCAGACATCATTTGTGGCTTGTTTAATGTGTTTGTGTGTGTTTTATTCTTTTATTATTTTAATTTTTGGTACTGTTCTAATAAAAATGTTTGAGAAGTAGTAAGTATAAATTAGTTTAATATTTAAGCAAAATATAAATAAAAAGTATATTAATTTCGTTTAAATCATATAATAGAAGTATAACTTCTTACGTGCGTACAAAGTACACACACATTCTTTTTTATTATTAATTTTACGAAAAAAGTTATTCTTCATAAAAAGTTCTGTATGGTCTTAAACCTAAGATTCAACTATCAGATATCAAATTTTATGAATATTATACGAGGTATGTAAAAAAATATGAATTTCGCTTAAGAGTAAAGTAGCTTTATTATTCACAATATTGAAAATGTTATTATGAAAAGTTGTTTGGAATTAAGAACTATATTCTAATATGCATCCTTCCAGTCTTTAAGTACATCCTTTTAATTGAAAAAAAAAATTGAAAATTTTCTTAAATTATTATGGATAAACAACATTATTTTCAATTATGTATTTCAATTTAAACATTTTTATTATTCATTTTACGAAAAAAAATATTCCTCATAAAAAATTCTGCATGGTCTAAAACCTAAAATACAACCATCTAATCTTATATCCAATTTTATCAATTTTATACAAGATATGCCAAAAAATGACTTTCGATCTACAGTAACGTACATTTATAGTTCAGTTCAATTCAGAAATACCTTTATAGTTCAGAAGGATGTAATTACATATAAGAACATAGTTTTTAATTTTAAACAACTTTTCATAATCACAATTTTGGATGTTGTGAAAAATAAAGGTATTTTATTTATTCCTGAGCGAAATTCATATTTATTGACATACCTCGTATAAAATTAATAAAATTTTATATAAGATTCAGTAACATTTTTTAAAGAATAACTTTTTTTCATTAAATTAATAATAAAACAGTTACATAATTGGAATAACTGAAAATAATGTTGGTTATCCATAATTTAAGAATTTTGTTTTCAATTAGAAGGACGTAATGGCATATTAGAATATAGTCCTTAATTCCAAACAACTTTTCATATTAACAATTTTCAATATTATGAAAAATAAACCTACTTTACTCCTGAGCGAAATTCATATTTTCTAACATACCTCGTATAGGTAATACATATTCATAAAATTTTATATCTGATGGCCGAATCTTAGGTCTTAGTAATTTTTTCGGCATATCTTGTATAAAATTGATAAAAATTGTTATAAGACGGTTGCATTTTAGGTTTTGGACGATGCACTTTTTATGGAGAATAACTTTTTTTATAAAATTAGTAATAAAAAAGTTTTCCATATGGTTCTAACTTACAGGGACATACTGTATATGTATAATCAACCAAGAACGTTATTGATCTTTTTGTGTTAATTTGTTTCTTAGGATCTGTAGAATTTTGCATTGGTTTTTGTGAGAGCTATTTCTTGTAAATTACAAATGCAAATTAAAAATTTATTGAGTCAAGTCATTAACGTGAACTATTAATTATTGCAGAATAGTTTAAAGATGCCATAAGTAATGTTTCTTGAAATTACTTTACTTTTTCGTCTACGGAAAACTATAGTTTCTGAGCCCAGTATTGGGCTGTGTCCAATGCTAGCTCGTTGCCTGTCCATTAGTCATCAAGATTGCATACACTTGAGTCCAGGATTCTTTACCCGTGCGTCATTAATACCTAGCGAGATAAAACACATACTTTTTATCTAGCATCATTCTCTTCCACGCATGAAACTAAAGACAAACCAGCTACCGCCTGTTATTAAGTAAAAACATATGTTATATTTTATGAATGCCTAGACTCAGTACACTGAAAAGAGATATGTACAAAAAAAGACGTTTGGGCATGTTTTCAGATTTTAATTACAATTTGTGACGTTTCTGGTTTGTTTACTTTTGTGGCTGTCAGTCTGTTGAATTTTTTGCTGGTTTTTTGTCGAATTTGTGCATTTTGAAGTTTTTTATATTACACAAACAGTTGTTTTCATAACTAATTTTATATTGGAGTTTGAACTTTTATGGTAAGTTTTGCCATTAATTTTTACAACATACAAAGTTAACCTCGTTCAAACAGTTAAGAAACAGTTTAAGATTCCGCCAAAGTGAATAAAATTACAAAAAGAAAATATTTTATTGATTTTTTTTATAAATTATTTATTTATTACTAATGATATTAAAAGAATTTATTAAGCTACTTCAAATGTAGCTGTAATTCTACACCAAAATTTAACAGCAAAACTTACATTTTTGGACATTCTATTTATTTGACAACGTCAAATTTTATGTTGTTCTGAAGCTATTTTCTTGTGGCATTTTTGCAATTAACTAGTTTTGATGGGAAATAAGCCACAATTTTACTAAAAAAATAATTTTATTAACGTTTCGACGTCCAAATCGGGTGTCGTTGTCACAATACAAAAAATGTCTAACCCTTATAATATGTATAACCCGTCATCGGAGCAGTAGTAACTTTCTGTCACTCGCTGTTGCCTTTAGTAAACCGACTTATTTCGTATGCTTTAAATGATGACGCACGCTTAAAGAACCCTGGACTCCACTTTTTTTGTATATGCGGGAAGTTTGGGCAGGTTAGTACACGTTCAATGATCTGTATTGCTTCTCAGTCTCACTTGTCATCACTTCCGTTCAGCAGACTCCATTATAATATAAGGTTTGACTTGGTCGGTGCTACGCCTGTTCTTAGGCCTCTTACATATATAGGCCAACGTTGACCTCGCGGTTTACCTGAAAAACTCAACCGCCGCGGTTCAAGTTAACATAGAAACAAATGCAACCGCTGAACATTGTACACATGCTACCGCCAGTTTATCAGCGTTTAAACTGGTAAATCGCGGCGTAACCGCCTGCATATGGACAAGCCCTTAAACGGTTCAGAATACGCCACGTCTACTTCGCCACGCCACAGTCGCTTCAAGGCCCACTTTGTGGAGTTTCTGTTACGGGGAACGGAGCAAAATGCAAAATTTTGACGCATGTCAAAATTATCAATGGGTTTTAAATGTATTCTTTTTTTTTTCGAATACTGAGAAAACTAATAAATACTTTTGAAAAATTTAAACGCAGAATGAAAGATTACATTATTACCGAGGGCCGAAAGTCCCTGAAAACTTCTATAATGTTTATTTTAACAAGTTACAGGGGTGAAAATAAAAGAGAACACGTAGTGTGATTTTTAATTACAAATATTTCATTTGAAAGAATCTTCTTTCGGAAAAAGGGACTTTCGGCCCTCGGTAATAAAGTAGTCTTTTATTCTTGAATGGGTTGCATGTGAGAGTTCATTTTAAATGAAGTAAAAGTCAGACTTACTCTCAATCTTTATTATAACTTCCGACGACCGGTTTCGCTCTTTAAACTTTGTAGAGCATCTTCAGGTCAAAGGGTCAAAGGTAACAAGTCAAAGGTAACAAGTTACAAAATGATTCGGATACAAGGTGCCATCAACTCAGTTTTCATTATCATGATGTTTCTTTTAAAGTTATGTTAACGGGATATGGTGGAATAGACGGGCGATGCAGCAAAGGTAAACAAATCTATGGGAATTAGGAGTTCTTGAGGGTGATGAGGTAATTGGTGGAAGTTAACCAGCAAATCTGTGTCTGTTGTTATGTTTGTGTAAATCAAATTAGTGAATGACTTTTTACAATTTTAATGTGTGCTGATTTTAAAGGTTTTATTTTATTTTATTTTAATTTTATCTATATTTATATGTATATTAAAGAATTCTATTTATTATTAATGTAAGATTAACAACGTCTGGATCGTAAATGTATTGAGTAATTATTGTGTATGTTAGAATTTGATTGTGCAGTTGTAAAAAGATTATTTTAAGGTCAAAACCAGATCTGTGACGTGTACTGCTTGTGTGGGACTATTGTTCTAATAAGAGGAGTAGGGTGATCGAAAGTTTATTAATTGTAGTTAAAATGCCATATTGGCAGTCAAGTAATAAAATAATAAATAGCAATACAAAAGGTGGATTTAAATTAAATTAAAAATTAAAACAGCAATTAAAACAGCTTAAATTAAAAATTAAATTAATTAAATTGTATCCGAATCATTTTGTAACTTGTTACCTTTGACCTGAAGATGCTCTACAAAGTTTAAAGAGCGAAACCGGTCGTCGGAAGTTATAATAAAGATTGAGAGTAAGTCTGACTTTTACTTCATTAGTCTTTTATTCTGTGTTTAAATTTTTCAAAAATACTCATTAGTTTTCTCAGGATTCGAAAAAAATTAATACATTTAAAACATATTGAAAACTTTGACATGTGTCAAAATTTTGCATTTTGCTGCGTTCCCCTACAGAGTGGTGTAATAGCAGGGGCTAAGGAAATGCTTTCATGATTTAACTCTACCAGGATACGGTTCGTGGGCAAAAAGGGTGGCTATCGAAGGTTTTTTTGGATCTTTCGGTGAATTCGTGGGCCGTTTTACAGAAGTCAGGATCCGAGAGGCTGAAGCTTTATAAAGTTTATCCAGAAGGATTGGTAATACAGTCTGTAATGAGTCTGCAAGTTTCGTTCAAACTGACATTTATTTTCTTGTCGTGTGCAGACCTCTTCCATACCGCTGCCACTGTTGATCTTAGTACTGGAGTTTAGCGCCCCATTTACCATCGCTAAGTTTCCTTAAAAGGTTGTTGGGCGCATCCATCTTTTTTCGGTTTTTTTCACAGTAGAACCTCTATGATACTGAGCGGTCTAGTGTGACTTCGAGATATATTGGCTTTTCGGTGTGCTTTACCAAGGTGTTAATCCAGGTGATGTTTAGTTTCTTTTTGGCCAGTCGGGACTGAAGGTGAAATGCGCAGACCTGACTTTTGGTTGGATTTGGTGTCAGCGAATTTTGTTTATAATAATTATACATCTAATTCAGAGCTGCTCCCAATTTTTGTTCGACCTCTTCAAAACTTGTGACGTCTAAGTCGTCTGCGTATGAGAGGTTCTAGTAAAAGTTGGTGTTGGTTGATCATTGGTGTATAGGTTGAAGAGGATAGGTGCTAGTACCCCTCAAGATTCACGTAGAATCGTAAAGTTTGCATTAGTGATTCCACTATTTATTTCATGAAAATAATGACATTCAATTAAAGCATTCGCTAGATCATGATCATGATAATGTATTAAGTTATCTAACTTAGCATGAATAGCACTTATATGTTTAAGAGAAGAGTACCTACCTACTATTGTGTGAGTGGTTGTGGCTAGTGTGTAATGAAAGGAGTCTTTGATTAGATTTTTCTTTCATTTTAAATTTAATAGTATTCTTAAAATAATTAATTATGTAGTTTTCTTTGTAATCACGAATCACAAAAATTAATTTTGAGAACACTATGCTCGACATAACTGAATGCATCATAAAGACACACAACCCACCTGTATAATATCTACAATAGCGCTGACTCACCGTCTGCTTTCTTTAATGAAAGAATATCCATTAAACACGACCTAAAGTACATACATTCGATTATTATCTTATTCCCTGTATCAATTTCGCTGACCACATTAACCGCGAATTGTGAGGAGGATAAAATATCACACAATACCTTCCTGCATTATGAATACGAGACATGATGACGTTATACAATCGCCGGTGTGAACCTACGCACTTGCAGAATTCTCCGACCGATGTAATTGATAAAAGTAGAATCTACGATTTTCTTATAATGCTATATTTACTGCCCGCAACAAAATACAAACCCTAATTTTAGCGTTATGTATTTCTTTTACGGCCTTTCTGACTACGAGGGGCACTCGATTTGGATTATAGCTTAGGTTTCTTACAAATATTTTGTTTTCTATTCCGTTTATATTTTTTTTCATGAATCTTACTGGGAATCAGTTTGGTGTAACAACAATAAGGTGACCAACTGTACTCATTTACTGAGTTTTGTACTCTTTTTTCGCAAACCGTACTCTTTTCAAATCCTGTACTCTGAAAGTACTCATTTGTATAATTTTATACTCATTGTGAACGGATAGAATGGATAGTGAACTTTAGAGCATTAAATTGTTTCAAATGTACCCTTCTAAACAGTAAGAAAGAATTTGGAATTTTCCAAAGAATTGGAAAAAATTTTCTTCAGCAGTCGAATTTGTAATAAAGGAAGTAAAAGATATTGTTATTAATGACCATTTTCTCTTTGAAGAAATTCGAAGAGTAAATTTATATTTAAATGAAGAATATTGAAGAAATGGAACAATGAGAAAATAGGACTTGAAAAAAGATGGACAGAAATCTTTCGGCATTTTAGAGTAGAACGTATCCCACATGAAAATTTAAAAGTTTTAATAAAAATTTGCTTATATTGTCCAGACTCTAATTAATGCTGCTGTTGAAAGGGTATTTTCACTAGGGAATGATTATTGGAGCAGTGAGAAGTCGCAACTTTCTGTAAAAACATTATCTGCCGTCTTAACAGTAAAATTTAATATTCAAAATAAAAGTTGTTAGGATGTGGCTACATTATTATAGGAACATCCTCATTTATCAAAAAAATGCACTCCAAAGGGAAATATGTTTTTAAAAGAAAATAAAGTTTTTATCCTTGTTTCTTCTTTTTTTTTTGTTTCGCCTATGAAATACAGTAGACTCCCTCTAGAACGAGAAATGAAATGGCGGCATAATTACCTCGTTATAAGAGGATCTCGTTATATCAGGCAACAGTAATATTGATATGTTTTGATATCTCTTACGTAGTTTGTAGGCTATTGATTATGTACTATAGAAAGGAACTACAACGTTAACTGGGTTTTATTATTTCATATGGTCAATGAATCTCTATATATGAAAAAACCGCGGAGTGCTACCATTTAAAATGGTGCGTTTTTGAGAAATAAGTGAATTAGTCCCTGGGCACAGGTTACATTAGGATGCGTTCTATGCACTTTTGGTACAAACACGTCTGCATAAAAATTGTTCCTGGTTAAATTTCCTATCTAAATATAACTTTTTAAAGTCAAAGATACTTTTTTACAAAAATATATTCAAAAGAAAAAGCACAAAGAAACCCAAAAGAAAGAAATTTTGTTTTTTGTCCCATAACTTTTGTCCACGGAGATATAGGTGTAGACATTGCTTCACAGAAAAAAAACTTACATATTTTCTCTTTAAAATGTTGTTTGGAAGAGGTCATTAGGATTTACAGTTTTCGAAATATGATTTTTCAAAATTTGCCACTCACAGCAATTTTGGGCAATTTTCCTTGTTATTTCGCAAATAGCGCAAATGTTCTGTAGCTTTTTTCTACGTAACTTAAGGCATATTCAATGGTACATGTAAGAGGAATAGAAATCAATTACCTTTAAAATGTTCTACTTTATAATGTTGTACGACTTCTTTTAAAGAGGTTATCTTTTTCAAGAATTTATACTTTTAACGAGTTTTTATATTTTTTACGATTATTTTTTAAATATCTCATTATAACTTTTTTTTTCTACATTTAGGTATATATTATATAATAAAAAAGAAAGCTTATTCTGTTTACTTTAAAATGGTGTATTATAAAAAATTCTAGGATTATTTTTGAATAAGATATGCTTTTTCAAAATGTAATAAGTACTTGCAACGATTTTTGATTTTAGGATTATTTTTTAAATTTCTCATTATAACTTTTTCGTACTTCCGGGCCTAAAGTGACAACTTCACTCCCTTGTGACAGGTACTAAAGTGTCACATTTAATCCCTCCGGGATTAAATATTGACGAAACTCCCGGAACGATTAAATCACAAACAAACGAATTTAAGGGATATTTTATTGAAAAATATAATTAATTAGAATGGTAATTAACGTTAATATTCAAATTAATATTGTGACAGTTATACTTATATCAATATCTTCTCTAATGTTAATAACCGATTTCAGCATTGAGTAATGTGCCCAGAGAGTTGAGGCACAAACCGCTTTTGATTTATCATCGAAGTAGACTAACAGCGCATTTTCAGTAGGTTGTCTCACATTTTTTAAGCGGCACCACTTTTTAAAAGCATCGTACTGCTGCTCGTATAGTTTTCTAGATTTCGGTGGTAACAATTCTTCACCTACTTCGGCTGCTCTTTTATCAATATCAGATACACCTTCTTCACTCATGATACCAATAATTATCAATAACAATGTTTCTTTACAATGACACTAGTAATGACAATGTTTCTAAATTATAACTGTCACAACGCAATGTTACTATGGTAACTTATTTTAAAGACAGTTTATTAAATGAGTTGAAGAGAGAAAAAACTGATTGAAATTATTGAAATAATTAATAAAATCATACCGGAAGTACGAAAAGTATCGTATATACCTTGCGACTGAAGTACATTTAATCCTTCAGGTAAATTATGGCCCTCCCTGCGGTCGGGCCATAAACTTTACCTTCAGGATTAAATGTACTACTTCAGTCCCGCGGTATATAATGTACTATTTATGTGATTGTGTGTTATGATTGAATCATATTTTTTATAGGTAATATTTGGATCCACTTGACTCGGCCGGGCAAACTTCAAAATATGGATTAAGTCCAATATTTACTGTCAAAGCTCCTGTACCAAAAGCTTTGCTTGAAAAATAGCATGTAAATGTACCAAAGGATGTACAAAAAACTGCGGTTGTAGGAAGATAGGAATTAGTTGTTCAATATTCTGCAAAGGGTGCATGTGCATGGTTACTAATTATGGGAAGTCTAAGTTAACAGAGGTGTCAGAGGAAGATATTGAAGCTAATGCTAACAAAGAGATGGACTTTGATTTTGAAAATTTTCTAAATGTCAACGTTTAAATAATTTTAACTAAACTGATGTTTTCTAAGACTAATGTTTATGTAATTTTTGTAAAAGAAATAATTTTAAATAATACAGGTAAAAAAATATCAAAGAATCACTCGGTTTCCATTATTTAAATATAGATGATACACCATTTTAAAGAACAGTAAACAAAATAAGCTTTTTTTATTATTTAATATAATATATACCTTAATGTAGAAGAAAAAAAGTTATAATGAGAAATTTCAAAAATAATCGTAAAAAATAATAGATATTTTTTTATATTAGGTATTATATAATATATAATATATAATATATAATATAATATTATATAATATATAATATATTATATAATAATATTATTTTATTTTTATATTATATTATAAAAAATCGTTAAAAGTATAAAACCTTGAAAAACCATAATCTCTTTAAAAAAAAGTCAAACAACGTCATACAGTAGACCATTTTAAAGGTAATTGATTTCTATTCCTATTACGTGTACCATTGCATATACCTAAAGTTACGTAGAAAAAAGTTACAGAACAATATTTGCGAAATAACAAGGAAAATTTGCCCAAAATTGCTGTGAGTGGCGAACTTTGAAAAATCATATTTCGAAAACTATAAATCCTAATTACCTCCACTAAACAACTTTTTAAAGAAAAAATGTGTAGGTTTTTTTCTGTAAAGCAATGTCTATACCTATATCCTCGTGGACAAAAGTTATGGGACAAAAAACAAAATTTCTTTCTTTTGGGTTCCTTTGTGCTTTTTCTTTTGAATATATTTTTGTAAAAAAAAGTATCATTGACTTTAAATAGTGATATTTAGATACGAAATTTAACCAGGAACAATTTTCATGTAGATATGTTTGTACCAAAAATGCATAGAACTCACCCTAATGTAACCTGTGCCCAGGGACTAATTCATACATAGATGTCCATTGACCATATGAAATAATAAAACCCCGTTAACGTTGTAGTTCCTTTTAGCTATCTTATTTTGAATATAATCAATAGCCTATTATTAGGGGTCGATGGTGAACAATGAGACCTCGCCATCGTAAATTGTAAATTTCCTACAATAATCAATATCGGTCGATACACAGGAAGAAGTTTATTGCAGGTGGCGAAGCATATTACAGCACTTGCCTCGTTAATAACAAAGATGTTAGGAATTTCTATATACAGCCAGTTGGGGTGTTTATTTATAGCCATTACTGCCCTAAAAACAGGTACAAAACATATTCTTTGGTTTCATTTTTCCTCGTTATAACCAAATATTCCTCGTTATATAGGGTTATAGTTCAGTAGGAATTTCATGGGACACCTAATGTACCTCGTTATAAGCGAAATCTCGTAATATCCGTGTTCGTTATAGAGAGTCCACTGTACTTGCAAAGTGTACTCTTTTTGAACAAAAAATAGTTGGTCACCTTAAACAACAAACATAATGAAAATAAAATCATGGTTATCAGTAAGAGGGGTAAAGCCATAGCAAGGATCTAGATAAAAAATTAAGATATTGAATATGTGGACCAAATGAAATACTTATCTGGATTACGGAAGAATATGTATTTGTATTGAAATTAAATCTTAAATTGTCTTTCTCTCATAATAATATATTGTGAAGTTATCAATGTTAGTTTGTCCTATTCCCTATTACTTATCTGATATGTAGAGATTTTTTTTTAAAATGCTAAAGTACTGTAGAAGGGAAGAGTGTGGAACGATGAAATGTGAATAAAATGTATTGAGAGTATGAGGTAGAATGTTGCTTATAGAAAGTTAGTATCGAAATAAAAACATAGCTGGTAGTGATAATATGATGATACACATAAGATGAGAGGATATAGATGATATGTGTTATGAAAAACGTTGTCGATGTAGGGGTTGAAAATCTCGATTAAAAGAAATATGGCGATTAACACAATTAAGGCTTTTCTGCTTCTCTTTGACTATTTCTAAGTCCTCATACAGGTCCAATTTTAGGAAGTTTTTTGAGGAATATTATGTAACAATGAGACGTCTTCTGGGATGTTGAGAGTATGTTTATTTTGTATGAGATGTTATGAGAAAGTTCTATTTTCTACAGGTTGATTCTACAGGGTGATCTACAGGTTCTTCCTATATATGTAGCATCACAATCGGAGCATTGTAATCTATAGACTCCGCTACGATTCATATAGTTGATAGGGTCTTTAGAATTGGTAAGACACTGTCCTAGATTATTTGGTACTTTAAAAGAAATGTGAGTGTTATCAACTGCTCTTTTAAGAATGTATCTGATATCACCGCAAAGACGTTCATGATGATACGATAATGAAGCATAAGAGGGTTTGATGGTCAAGTCTCTGGGGAAAGCAGTCTCTCTCAATACTCTAAGGTGTCCCTTTTGGATGAGTTTGTTTATAAGATTAGGAGGATCTATATCCTCTCATCTTATGTGTATCATCATACTATCACTATCATCTATGTTTTTATTTCTATACTAACTTTCTATAAGCAACATTCTACCTCATACTCTCAATACATTTTATTCACATTTCATCGTTCCACACTCTTATCATTTCCCTTCTACAGTACTTTAGACATACTTCTACATTATCCGTTATATTATTGTTTATCAACGTATCATACCATCCTAAGCCTCCACTCATTTCCTTATTCATTCATTCATTTTCGGGCGGTTTGGGGTTGAGTCTCTTGGATTTTCGGTCTCATCAATTGATTTTTAGTCTCTTTCTCATTCGCACATAACAACAAATTTCTTCAGCCAAACGAAATATACCATCACTTAATTTTGTTATGTCATCTTTACTCAACAAATTAGATCAAATTATCAGTCATCAAAACACTCACATATGTATTAAAACTTTAAAAAGGGAGTAAACCCTGTAGTTGGCTGTATACCTTCAATATAACAACGTGGAATGAAGTAAACACTTCTGTTGTATGTAGGGATATATGAATTTATTAAAAAATCCTTAAAATTTATCTACGAAGGAGTGGAAGTACAAAACGTTTTCGGTCAAACTGACCATCATCAGTGTAAAGTCGATGTCTTAAGATTAAAAAAAAAAACATGTGAAAACGTTTTGTACTTCCACTCCTTCGTGGATAAATTTTAAGGATTTTTTAATAAATTCATATATGCCTACATACAACAGAAGTGTTGACTTCATTCCACGTTGTTACTCACATATTATTTAATAACTTAGAATTGTACATTTATGTACACATTAAACAAATTCTGATATCCTAGACGTGAATATGTAAAAGGCTAACATACGTTAAAATTTTCTACATTTAAGTTTTATTAATTATAAGAACAATATATGGATATTTGATAATGTTTTATTTTTAACATGAACATAAATTTTAAATTCATTGGCTGAAGTAACAAAACAGTTCATAACGTCCTATTGACAATCTGTCTGTCATACTTTTGAAGTTCCTTCACCTTTCAGTTTAGTTGACACTCAATTTTCAATATGTGAGGTTCATCCCTCTCATATCACATCCACGTGGGTTAGAGTCCTGTGTTGCCCTGGGAAATATCCAGGAATATTTGCAACATCCTACTATTTTAAACATAATATGTAGTATAATATAAGATCTTATACATTTTAAAGGGTTTTTACCCATAACTTTTTGGTGGTTCACGCATGCATGTTATTGTAAGTATGACCTTAGTCAATTCTTAACCTTAGTCAACATTTACAACATTGTCTCTTATTAATTAGGTTATACTTATCATTTTAGGGCTTAACACTGATGATAGATTACTTGTTAATCCGAAAACGTTTTGTTTTGTGATGTAACCCTTATTAGGATCTTTTAAATATACCTTTTACAAATGATCCTGTATTTTTTATGATTTATGGTATACAGTCAGCTACAGGAATTTTATTTCCTCGTGGATTTTTTGCCTATAAATAGGTGAAATCGTTAATTTGAGATGGAAGAACTCATAAACTGAAGATTATTCTTCTTCAAGTGCCATCTCCGCGACGGAGGTCGGCAATCATCATAGATATTCGGACTTTAGCGACGACTGCTCTGAAAAGTTCATTTGATTTACATCCGTACCATTCTCTCAGGTTGCGCAGCCACAATATTCTGCATCTCCCTAAGCTTCTTTTCCTTGAATCTTTCTCTGCATAATGAGTTGGAGGAAGTTGTATCCCTCTCCACGTGTAATATATGCTCGAGATATTTCAATTTTCTGGTTTTGATTGTATTTAAGACTTCCATTTCTTTATTTATCTTTCTCACAACCTCTTTTTTTGTGACGTATTCTGTTCATGATATTTTCAGAATTCTTCTATACACCTCCAACTCGAATGATCCCAGTTTTTTCATTGATATTCAAAGTCCAAGTTTCCATTCAAAACAAATTCGAGAAAACGTAGCACCTAGCCAACCTTACTTTAGTTCCAGCTTCAGATCTCTTGGGCGGGGCTCTTTTTTCATTTTAAAATAAAAACAAAATAAAAAGGAAAATATTCCTTTCATTGGCTGTATACCATAATAAAAAACTTACTAAGGAAGTAAAACTTCACTTGTAGGTAAATGGTATATAAATTTATTAAAATTTTTATCTAAAATGATCCAAACTGGATAAAAGTGGGTACATCTATAGTACAAAATTCACACAAACGTTTTCGGACCAATCAGTCCATCATCAGGTGGTAGAAACTTTAGATCCAAAGTAGTTGGAACTAGCTACATAGTTAGGTTAAAAGTTCTTAATGTTACAATAATTAAGCCATTTCGGCTACAACAATGTCGACAATAAGTCGATGTTTAAAGAATTTAAAAAATGCAGCGGTATTATAATGTGGTCTTCATCTTGGCTTCAAACTGACGAAGGTCAGTTTGATCCAGCCTTTTCTATTCTAATTGCATAAACTAAATATTGCATAACCTCAATTTTAAAGAAACTGAAACACCAACTGACTCCGTTTTGTAACACCCTGGTATCAAGAACTACGCTTAGGAACATGGTCGTAAATAGTACGCTATCCGGTAATATTTTATTATGCGAAAATTGTGAATTTACATCTTAAATCTATTTGACCGGCAAGCTAGGTGAATTTATGGCATTTTATTGAAAATATATAAAGGCGGTTATGACAAGAGAAATAGAAATATATATTCGTAAGTTGCGGTTGAAATTATTATGCCAGTCACGACGGATATATGACACCAGCATAACAAATAATAAATATGATACAAGGACTAACGGACTGAAACAAAATAACTGTAAATCAATATCTGCTACCTAGGAACAGATTTAAAAAATCAGGTATAATTAAAAAAAAATAGGAGGAATCAACGTCAAAGAACGTAAAAGAAAACACTAGACAGTAAATTATAACTTCTACGGCATAAAACAGTGATATTGAATCAAATCCAGAACGTTATGAAACCTTATTTATAGGCTTTTGCCTCCTTAAGTTAGGTCTGCTTCCTTTTTATTTGTTACGGGCACTTAGAATACGGACGAATAACGTTATTTGCAAAATGGTGGAAAGGAAAAAACTACTTGTTAAGCGGGAACGTTGAACGAACTTGCAATAGCCAAGAAAAAGAGTGTCGACAGTGTCGTGATTGTGTGGAAGTAATGGAAGCCACGTTTCATATGTTTAAAAATGTTAGAGAAGTAGCTGGTCTTTATCATAAGAAAACTCCACATACTATAACCGATTCGTCGGGAAAAATGATAATAGACGAACACGAAATTCGAACTACCTGGTATAATTATACAAATGAACTGTATAATGATGATAGACCCGAAGAACTGGAGACTTTAGATGAAGGTGAAGGATCAGAAATACTGAAATCAGAAATACTACATGCTATAAAATTAGCAAAAAACAAGAAAGCCGTTGGTCCCGACAACATACCTACAGAAATGTTAAAGCTCATAAATGAGGAAAACATTGGAATACTAGTCAAACTTTTCAATGATGTTTATTCGACTGGTGATATCCCTGAAGATTGGTTAAAGTCCGAATTCATAACCCTACCAAAAAAATAACGTCCAAAAAACTGTAGCGATTATATAATGACAAGCCTTATGAGCCACACTTTAAAAATCTTTCTACGTATCATTCACAGTAGAATCAGAGATAAATGTGAAGAAGACCAGGATGAAACACAATTTGGCTTCAGAAATGGACTGGGAACCCGGGACGCACTCTTTGCACTAAATGTGCTATTGAAGAAATGCTGAGATCAAAGGAAAGATGTCTTTGCTGTATTTATTGACTATGAAAAGGCCTTTGATCGAGTACAACATCACAAATTAATTAAAATATTAAAGGATACAGGAGTTGATAGTCAAGATGTACGAATCATAGAAAAATTATACTGGCGTCAAACAGCGACAGCTTGCATAAATTGAAAATCAACAGAAATATGCAAAATACAAAGAGGTGTCAGACAGGGTTGTATACTGTCCCCACTGTTATTCAATTTATATTCAGATAGAATATTTAAGGAAGCGCTGCATAATTTGGAATGGGGTGTGAAAGTTAATGGAATTCTGATAAATACAATCAGATATGCAGACGATACAGTTATTTTAACTGATGATATAAATGGATTACAACACCTTTTAAATGCCATTGACACAGTGGGAAGAGAGTTTGGCCTAAATATAAACTGTTCAAAAACAAAATACATGGTATTTAGCCGTTTGGCCCATCAAGATTCACGGTTATATGTTGATGGTCATATAATTCAAAGAGTACCCAGTTTTAAATATCTTGGTTGCCATATTACTGAACAACTAGATCCAGATAAAGAGATAAAATGTAGAATCGAGATAGCCCGCACGACATTTTTAAAAATGAGGTCATTCTTCTGTAATGATACCTTGCAACTGCAACTTCGAAAGCACATGATTAAATGCTACATTTGGTCAGTCCTCTTGTATGATGTCGAAGCATGGACATTAAAAATATCCACCATTAACCGTTTGGAGGCCTTTGAAATGTGGCTGCACAGACGTATACTGAAAATACCATGGACGGCTATGCTGACAAATGTGGCAGTCCTTAAGAGAGCAAATGCTACCCGCGAGCTGCTTGATAATATCAAATATAGAAAGATGGCCTATTTTGGACACGTAGTAAGGGGAGACCGGTATAATATTCTTCAACTTATTATGATGGGTAAAATCGAAGGACGCAGAGGAATTGGTAGAAAGCAGGCCTCTTGGTTGAAGAATATCCGGGAGTGGACAGGAATAAAGAAAGCAGAACACCTATTTAGGATAGCTCGAGACAGAGACAGTTTCGCCATGTTAATCGCCAACGTCAAGGGGACTTGATAGGGCACGTTAAGAAGAAGAATGGAAGCCCACCAATCCGTGAGAAGAAAGCACCTCAGATGTTACCAGCCATATATTGGAACGGCTCTTAATGAGCATTTTGGCTTGCAGTTATGTTCCTGCGATAATTTACGGTAGTTTCTTCTAGGACGTCGTACTCATCAAGAATCGTCTTCTTAAGGTGCCTTCTCCTTTACTGAAGGTTGGCTATAACTACAGCAAATTGCTCTCTATCTTGAGCTATTCTTAGTATCCAGTGTATGTTAATGCCTGTCCAGTCTCTTACATTCTTCAGCAGGAGCATTTTCTTCTTCCTGGATCTCTTTTTCCTTCCACTTTTCCTTCCATTATGAGTTCTAGAAAGTTGTATTTTTCTCCTCTATAAATATGTCCAAGAGATCTTCAGCGTTCTTTGAAAAACCCACATCTTAAAGGCTTCTATACGCCTCATACTTGTAATTCCGAGAGTCCATGTTTCCACTTCGTATAGCAGAATGGAATAAATAAATGATTTTACAAAAAATTGGTATCGGATATCCAACAATAAGGTAGATTAGGTAGGTAGATTATTAGGATTTTTTTCATTCTTTGAAAAGCGGACCTAGCATACTCCATATCAGCACATAATTATTTCGACTTCATGGTCAAGATCCTTTGATATCCAGCAACCAAGATACTGAAATATTTGTACAGGATCTATCTGTTCGTATACTCATCTCTGGTTGATTACGAGAAGGCGTTTGATCGAGTACAACACGCCAAGATGATGCAAATACTAAAAGAAGCAGGAATTAACAACCAAGATCTGAAAATAATTAGAAACCTTTACTGGAATCAGACTGCAAACCTTAGAGTTGAAGGTAAACACACCGAATATGTGAAAATCATGCGTGGATTGAAGCAGGGCTGCATTTTGTCCCCCCTAATTTTCAATCTTTACTCTGAAAGAACATTTATCGAAGCTTTGCACGAAACTGAAAAAGGTATTCTACTAAACGTGTACCGGCTAAATAACATCAGGTATGCAGATGACACCATATAGTAGTCGCGGACAACCTAGAAGACCTACAAGTCCTCATGAACAAAATCACTTATTATAGTCAACAATATGGACTCAATATAAACGTAAGGAAAACAAAGCTTATGATCGTCAGCAAGAAAAAGGTAACAGAAGGTCAACTCTATATCAACCAAACCCCTGTAGAAAGAGTGAGGCACTACAACTACCTCGGCATCATAATAAATGAAGAATGGACCATTAACCAAGAAATAAGAGCGCGCATCGGAAAAGCTAGATCAATCTTCAACCGTATGGGCGCGTTTTTCAAGAGCCACAACCTTTCTCCCGGTATAAAAGTAAGAATGTTGAGATGTTACATCTTCTCTGTCCTTTTTTATGGTGTTGAAGAATCATGGACCTTGAACGAAGATATTTGCCGAATGTTGGAAGCATTTGAGATGTGGCTATATCGGAGAATTCTTAAAATCCCATGGACTGATCGGGTCACAAATGAGGAGGTCCTTAGAAGAATGGAGAAGAACCGAGAGGTACTGACCACCATCAGATCTCGAAAGTTGGAATACTTTGGACACATTATGCGAAATGAATCCAGATATGCCCTCCTACAAGCCATCCTGCAAGGAAAATTATTTGGAAAGCAAGGTCGGGGAAGAAGAAGAACACCTGGTTAAAGAACCTACGAAACTGGTTCAACACAACATCTGTGCAGCTTTTTCGCGTTGTTGCAGATAAGGTGAAGATTGCCATGATGATCGCCAACATTCGTCACGGATAGGCACATCAAGAAGAAGAAGATCTGTTCTAGACTGTGTATAGAATTGGAATTAAAATTGAACCCTGTGGGACTCCAGCTTATAGAGTGATTGGTGTCGAGAATTGATTGGCGACGATGCATATTGCCATCGGAGAGATAGGAGTGTATAATTTGCATGAAGATAGTTATTATTCCAGCGACGGGAAGTTCTTCGATCAGATCTGGGCCCTGATTCTAAATCAAATTTCGACACTAAACAAGTCGCTTTCAATATGGCGACGTCGAAATGCGACTGTGCGAGCCTTGTGGATTTTAGTTGAACTAACGAAATGACTAGAGACTATAGACCAGTTGTTAAGACCAAACCAAGCGGGCTTCAGAAGTAATAAAGCATGCACAGATCATATTAACACATTAAGAAACATTGTAGAACAAACAATAGAATGGCAGAGCAAAATCTATATAAATTTCATTGACTTTAGACAAGCCTTTGACCGGATTAACAGAGAAAAAATGTGGGAAATATTAAAGAGATATGGAATTCCATTAAAATATATAAGAATTATCAAAATGTTCTATGAAAACTATGCCGCACAAATCATGCACAATGGGAAACTCACAGAACCAATCAACATAGACAGTGGAGTCAGACAGGGGTGTATTCTATCTCCAACCATATTTCTGATCTTAATTGACTGGGTCATGAAGAAGGCAACGAAAAATAAAACAGGAATTAGATGGAATGATTTCGGTCAGCTTGAAGATCTAGACTTTGCAGATGATATATGTCTGGTGTCCGAAAAAAGACAACATATGCAGAAAAAAACAGAAAAGGTGACAAAAGAAGCAAGAAAAATAGGACTAGAGATTAACACAAGAAAAACCAAACTTATGAAGATAAATACGGAAAGAGAAATGGGTATATTCATTGAAGGAGAAGAAGTAGAAAATGTACAGAAGTTTTGCTATCTGGGAAGCATAATTGACGCTAGCGGTGGAATAGAAGAGGAAATTAATGGAAGGATAACTAAAGCCCAAAATGCGTTCTATATGCTGAAGAAAACATGGGAGTCCAATAGATTAACAACCAAAACCAAAATCAGGATATTTAATACAAATGTAAAGAGTATTTTGCTATATGCAGCAGAAACTTGGAAAATAGAGAAAAAGATTATACGAAAGGTTCAAACATTTGTAAATAGATGCCTTAGACGAATATTGCAAATATATTGGCCAAATCGGATAAGTAACAAGGAACTTTGGAGAAAAACTAATCAAGAGCCGATAGCCAAAACGATAAACAGACGCAAATGGAAGTTTATTGGACACACATTAAGGAAAAATGAAGATGATATAACCAAACAAGCCCTGGATTACCAACCAACTGGAAAAAGAAAACAAGGCAGACCAATGACATCCTGGAAAAGAAATATTACCAGAGAGCTAGAAGACAATGGGTTAACATGGAAAGAAGTGAAAGCCCTGGCCAGAAACAGAGATGAATGGAGGGGGACTGTAGAGGCCCTATGTTCCAAATGGAATCAAGAGGAGTAAAGTAAGTAAGTAAGTAACGAAATGACGTCACGAAATAGCGACTATCGAAATTAATAACGACTCCAAAAAAGTGGTTGATATTATAATTTCGATGTCGAAATTATTTGACACGGAGATGAATGAATGGCCAAAAGCGAGGTTAGGTTTACTTTAAAAGTGTTTTGTTTATTTCTTGCAAGGAAAACTAAAGCTGGGTTTAATTGAAATTTGCTTGTTTTGAGGAATTAGATAGAATAGTATTAAATTAGAAATATAATAATTGAGAATGTCCACAACATGAATCATCAACTCAATGAAAGATGTAAGGTAATAATCTGGGAAAATTAGTAAAAAACAAGGAAAATTAATTACCAGCTATTTTATTGCTGGACATGCTGAAATCAAATCGTAAGATTTCCTATATTAGTAATATAGCTGTGCAAAGTCCACAGAAAGTGTGCTATTTTGTTTATAAACAAATTAGCGCTCCGAAATCTTTTTTTAATTATTGCTCTATAACTCCGAAAATTTTAACTTTAAACCAAAACACTCGCATAAAAATTGACAGTAATTTAATTCTGCACGTTAATAAATTCATTTTTTAGTAAAATTGTGGCTTATTTCCCATAAAAAATACGTAATTAATTCTGCACATTGATAATTTATTCCAATTTCCTTCGACGGAAATTTTCCTCTGAAAATTCGGGTTTTCCAAACAAAATCTTTAATTTTCAACTAAAATTTGAGAGAAGTAATTATTTATCAATAATTAAATAATTTGGTGACAGTGACATGAATCTTTTTTGTTATGAGTATCTTGAAGATATGAAAATTTGTATGTACAAAGAGGACCGGAATTAAAAGGTATCTAATGGTTCAAAGATTTTCCTGTTGTTTATAACTCTGTCGCAAATGCCGGTCAAATTTGACCGGTTATACCTGAAATCACTACTCGCAATTAAATTTTTTTTCTTCGAAAAGGGCACAGAAGCCGTGCCCTTTTCAACAGCGTTAACTTAATTTAATTTAATCTAGTATTTTCTGAGGGGTTCTATTTGTTTATAAGAAAAAAAAAATGTTTCTTTATAACATTCCTGAGACCGCTCAAATGGTCCAATTTCAATCCTGTAAGGTACGTTGAATAGGTATAGTGCTTTTTTATACGAAAATCATAGTTATTCTGGTGTATCATAATCTTTCTGGTTATTATTTCGACCGAATTTTTTTAATTAATATTTTAATTATTGCTAAACTATTGGTTAGATTGTCGCCGGTCTCCTGATATACAGAGAGGGGCTAAATTATGGAATAAATTAATTTTCTCTAAAATGGACGATTTTAGAGAAAAATCCCGAAACAGGTCGATTTTTATTTTTAAATTAAATTTTTTTGGCATATATTTCAAACTAGTGACGTCATCCATCCGAGCGTGATGACGTAATCGATTATTTTTTAAATAGGAATAGGGGTTCGTGTTGTAGCTCATTTACAAAGGCGTTCAATTCTCTATTCAGTATAGGGCTTTTCATTTACAGTCATTTATTTCGAGCTTCTGTCATATTTCGTATAATCCGTAAATACATATTAATATTATACACTATACACAGATTATTCAACATATGACAGGAGCTCGAAACAAATGACAATCGATGAAAAGCCCTATTATAAACATTAATATCATTATTTATACAGGGAGGCCAAAAAAAGTTTTGAATTAAATTAATTGACGCAAGAAGAACAATGCATGTAATTTAATTAACTCAAAATACATTCTATTGCTGTCAGAAAATAGAAAAAAATGTTTATTTTGCAAATAAACATTGCTTTTAGCTTAAATTAAATGTTCAAACTGCCAATAGGTAGGAGGGAGGCTGTTTGTGATTTAATTTAAGCGAAAAGAAATGTTTATTTGTGAAATAAACCTTTTTTCTATTTTCTGAGAGCAGTACAATGTATTTTGAGTTAAATAAATTACATACATTCTTCTTGTTGCGCCAATTAATTTAATTTAAAAATTATTTTTTGGCAACCCTGTATAAATACCTAATGATATTAATGTTTATATTACTGAATAGAAAATTGAACGCCCTTTCAAATGACCTACCACACGATCCCTATTCCCATTAACAAAATTATCGATTACGTCATCACGCTCAGATGGATGACGTCACTAGTATGAAATATATGCCAAAAAATTGTAATTTAAAAATAAAAATCAACCTCTTTCGAGATTTTGCTCCAAAATCGTCCGTTTTAAAAAAGAATTTATTCCATAATTTAGCCCCTCTGTATAATCTACTATAATAAATCTTTCATGTCATCAATTATTTAATTATTGATAAATAATTAGGTACTTCCCTAAAATTTGAATTGAAAATTGCAGATTTTTTGGGAAAACTCGGATTTTCTGAGTAAAATTTTTGTTGAAGGAAATCGGAAAAAAAATAACTTTGTGCAGAACTAAATTACGGTGAATTTTCATTTGAGTGTTTTTGGCTCAAAGGAAAAATTTTAGGAGTTACAGACCACTAATTGAAAAAAAAAGAAGATTTAGGAGTGCTAATTTGTTTATAAATAAAATAACACACTTTCTGCGGACTTGCCATACCCCATATTACTAATATATGCAATCTTAAGATTCGATTTTAGCAATAAAATAGCTGGTAAATAATTTTTCCAAAAAATGGCATTTTTTCGATAATTTTCCCAGACTATCAACAAATTCCAATAAACCAGAGCGCCAACCCAAATTTTGAGCAGTCTCAACATGATAAGGTTAATATCCCCAGTTGTAACTAATATCGAAATGAATAAGAATCGCTATACTCTGCGGCTGTCATGGCAGTGTCGAAATGAAATTGCGACTGTCGAAATGAATTAGAATCAGGGCCCTGGCACGCAGGCCTTCTGGACATCTAGTAAAATGCTTATTACGTAACTATGGTGATCATTAATGGATTGATATGAATGAAGCTACTTCAATCAATGCATGATGTGTGGAAAGTTTTTAATTCACAAATATGGGAAATTTGGGATGATATGATTTGTTTCTAGGAATTCTACGAGTCTCTTCTTGAGGATTCTCTCGTAGACTTTACCTAAAGTATTTAGAAGAAGACTTAGAGACGGAGCAGACTTAGAGACGGACCAGACTTAGAGACGGACCACGTTCCACTGGTGGGAGTATTTCGCGTCAAACTCAAAATAGTGCAGAAAAAGAAATCACAGTCATACGACCTACGTATGCTAAAAGGGTTTCATGACATCTCGTAACGCGACAGTTCGTAACCGGACAGTTGGTAACGGACAATTCGTAACAGCAACAGTTCGTAACGGCGACACTTCGTAACGGCGACAGTTCGTAACTATACAAATTCGTAACGGACAATCCATAACGTCCAAATTGAATTATTCTGTTTATTGTTGTTAACGTAGAAGCTAACGGTTATTACAGTTAAAAATGGAATTATGTTTATTAATTTAACGAATCGGTATCAGGATAAACATTTTTAAGGCATTTCATATTTCGTGTTTCAGAATATAATAAAAGTAAAAAATGAATAACCATTTTCAATTTCGTTGCAAAACGAAAACACAGCCGAACCATATTCTAGTTCAATCAGAGAGTGCTGCAAGCACCCCCACCGGTTTCGAAACTTATTAGTCTCTCATCAGGAGGCACATATGCTGCTCTCCCTGATCCAACCGAAACAAACCCCAGCGTGCAGTTCCGGATTGCAACGAACGAAATGGCATAGATGCCCTAGCGGCAATTGCTAGCAAAAAGACTAAGTTTTCACTCTAATGGCATATAAAACAACATAATGCTATTCTACACCCCACCAGAACGAAAACAATGGGAACCTTCTCTGGTTACACCTCCGAGGCTTCTACAATTTGCAAGCCATACGGATGCTGAGACTAAGGAAGATGAGGGAATTCTACAATTTACAATTCACGTCCCATCTGCTCAGCGCGGTAAAGTTCCAACGAGAATGGTTCCCTTTATACTCCACACAGAGTAAATGTAAATCAAAAATGAATAACCATTTTCAATTTCGTTGCAAAACGAAAACACAGCCGAACCATATTCTAGTCCAATCAGAGAGTACTGCAAGCACCCCTACCGGTTTCGAAACTTATTAGTCTCTCATCAGGAGGCACATATGCTGCTCTCCCTGATCCAACCAAAACAAACCCCAGCGTGCAGTCCCGGATTGCAACGAACGAAATGGCATAGATGCCCTAGCGGCAACTGCTAGCAAAAAGACTAAGTTTTCACTCTAAAGGGATATAAAAAAACATAATGCCATTCTACACCCCACCAGAATGAAAGCAATGGGAACCTTCTCTGGTTACACCTCCGAGGCTTCTACAATTTGCAAGCCATACGGATGCTGAGACCAAGTAAGATGAGGGAATTCTACAATTTACAATTCACGTCCCATCTGCTCAGCGCGGTAAAGTTCCAACGAGAATGGTTCCCTTCATACTCCACACAGAGTAAATGTAAATCAAAAATGAATAACCATTTTCAATTTCGTTGCAAAACGAAAACACAGCCGAACCATATTCTAGTCCAATCAGAGAGTGCTGCAAGCACCCCTACCGGTTTCGAAACTTATTAGTCTCTCATCAGGAGGCACATATGCTGCTCTCCCTGATCCAACCAAAACAAGCCCCAGCGTGCAGTCCCGGATTGCAACGAACGAAATGGCATAGATGCCCTAGCGGCAACTGCTAGCAAAAAGACTAAGTTTTCACTCTAATGGCATATAAAACAACATAATGCTATTCTACACCCCACCAGAATGAAAACAATGGGAACCTTCTCTGGTTACACCTCCGAGGCTTCTACAATTTGCAAGCCATACGGATGCTGAAACTAAGGAAGATGAGGGAATTCTACAATTTACAATTCACGTCCCATCTGCTCAGCGCGGTAAAGTTCCAACGAGAATGGTTCCCTTCATACTCCACACTTTACCGCGCTCTTTACCGCGCTGAGCAGATGGGACGTGAATTGTAAATTGTAGAATTCCCTCATCTTCCTTAGTCTCAGCATCCGTATGGCTTGCAAATTGTAGAAGCCTCGGAGGTGTAACCAGAGAAGGTTCCCATTGTTTTCATTCTGGTGGGGTGTAGAATAGCATTATGTTGTTTTATATGCCATTAGAGTGAAAACTTAGTCTTTTTGCTAGCAGTTGCCGCTAGGGCATCTATGCCATTTCGTTCGTTGCAATCCGGGACTGCACGCTGGGGTTTGTTTTGGTTGGATCAGGGAGAGCAGCATATGTGCCTCCTGATGAGAGACTAATAAGTTTCGAAACCGGTAGGGGTACTTGCAGCACTCTCTGATTGGACTAGAATATGGTTCGGCTGTGTTTTCGTTTTGCAACGAAATTGAAAATGGTTATTCATTTTTGATTTACATTTACCCTGTGTGGAGTATGAAGGGAACCATTCTCGTTGGAACTTTACCGCGCTGAGCAGATGGGAGGTGAATTGTAAATTGTAGAATTCCCTCATCTTCCTTAGTCTCAGCATCCGTATGGCTTGCAAATTGTAGAAGCCTCGGAGGTGTAACCAGAGAAGGTTCCCATTGTTTTCATTCTGGTGGGGTGTAGAATAGCATTATGTTGTTTTATATGCCATTAGAGTGAAAACTTAGTCTTCTTATAATAAAAGTATTTAAACCAAGTATTAAAGTAATACCAGCCATCCCTCTTATCAACTATAACCGTTGATTGAATGCCCCCAAAGCTATTACACCAATCACAAGGTTTATTATAATAACAGGTAATTATAATCTTTTCTTTACAAAATGTTTATTTAAAACGTTTGGAATGTCTAAAGACGGTTGTCAGATTAAAGATTTCAGGAATTAAGTACTTTATTATACCTTTGTCTAGGCATATTATGCTAATTTAAGGAACAATAAGAGGAATATACTTTTAAGAATATTGTTAAAAGTTTGTATGTATTTAAATATTTGTTTGTGTTTATCGTCTTTTAATATACACTGAAACACGAAATATAAAATGTGTTAAACATATTTATCCCCGTACTGATTCGTTAAATTGATAAACATAATTTCAATTATAACTGTAATAACAGTGAGTTTCCATGTTAACAAAAATAAACAGAATAATTCTATTTGGACGTTACGAATTGTCCGTTACGAATTTGTATAGTTACGAACTGTCGCCGTTACCAAGTGTCACCGTTACGAACTGTCGCTGTTACGAATTGTCCGTTACCAACTGTCCGGTTACGAACTGTCGCGTTACGAGGTGTCTGGACACGAAAATGATGGTCCAAGCCACGTTAAACGAGCAAGTTACTGCAATTAGAGACGAATCGAACTAAGAACAAATGATCAAACAGATGACCGAAATAATTCAAAATGTAAAGTATAAACACTTAAAGGCAGATAAATTAACCAAGAAGAAATCATGGATGACAGATGAGATCCTGAAACTAATGGACGAAAGAAGATATGCCAAAAATGACCCCGACACATATAAAAAAATCATTATATCAATAAGACGGAAAATTAGAGGAGCGAAAGAAAAAGAAGCAATGGAGAGATGCCAAGAAATTGAGACTCTACAGTCAAAGTACGATAGTCACAATGTACATAGGAAAGTTAAAGAACTCACAGGTGGACTAAGACGGAGACAGAGGGGAAATCTAACTGATTCTGACGGAAACATCATCTTAGACAAACAGAGTAAAATTAGAACGTGGAAAGAATATCTAGAAAAACTATTTGAAGACCAAAGACATAACACCTTTGAGTTAGAAGAAGAGGTAAATGATGGACCAAGAATATTACAGCAGGAAAGCAGCAGGTCCCGATAATAAACAAGCAGAACTACTTAAACGCATGGACAACTAATCAATAGAAATAATCACAAAGATATTCAACAACATATACAACTCTGGAGAAATACCAACATAATGGCTGAAGTCCGAGTTTATTGCACTTCCAAAAAAATGAGGAGCCGAAAAATATGAAGAATACAGTACGATAAGCCTGATGAGTCATGTCCTAAAATTGTTCCTAAAGGTAATCCATACGAGAATTTACAAGCTATGTGAAAGTCAAATTTCGCCCAACCAGTTCGGGTTCATAAATGCAGTTGGTACGAGAGGGGCTTTGTTTCTAATACAAGTCTTATTCCAGAGATGCAGATACGTCAATTGCGACGTATACGCATGTCTGCAAGATGATGCAAATACTAAAAGAAGCAGGAATAAACAACCAAGATCTGAAAATAATTAGAAACCTTTACTGAAATCAGACTGCAAACCTCAGAGTTAACGGTGAACACACCGAATATGTGAAAATCATGCGTAAAGTGAGGGCTGCATTTTGTCCCCCCTAATTTTCAATCTTTACTCTGAAAGAATATGAAACTGAAAAAGGTATTCTACTAAACGGGTACCGGCTAAATAACATCAGGTATGCAGATGACACCATAGTATTTGAGGACAACCTAGAAGACCTACAAGTCCTCATGAACAAAATCAAGTATTATATTCAACAATATGGACTCAATATATACGTAAAGAAAACAAAGCTTATAATCGTCAGCAAGAAAAAGATAACAGAAGGTCAACTATATATCAACCAAACCCCTGTAGAAAGAGTGACGCACTACAACTACCTCGGCACCATAATAAATGAAGAATGGATCAACAACCAAGAGATAAGAGCGCGCATCGGAAAAGCTACATAAATCTTCAACCGTATGGGCGCGTTTTTCAAACAACCTTTCTCTTGGAATAAAAGTAATAATGTTGAGATATTACGTCTTCTCTGTCCTTTTTTATGGTGTTGAATCATGAACCTTGACGAGGATATGTGCCGAAAGTTGGAAGCATTTGAGATGGTCTGGTGACTGATCTGGTCACAAATGAGGAGGTCCGTAGAAGAATGGGGAAGAACCGAGAGGTACTGACCACCATCAAATCTCGAAAGTTGGAATACTTTGGACACATTATGCGAAATGAATCCAGATATGCCCTCCTACAAGCCATCCTGCAAGGAAAAATATTTGGAAAGCGAGGTCCAGGAAGAAGAAGAACATCCCGGTTAAAGAACCTCAGGACCTGGTTGAACACAACATATGTGCAGCTTTTCCGCGTTGCTGCAGATAAGGTGAAGATTGCCATGATGACCGCCAACATTCGTCACGGATAGGCACATCAAATGACTGTGTTCCAACATGCTATCTTCCAACGCAGGAAGGAGTAGGAAATCAGTTCAACATACTGACTTCTAAAAAGCTTTCAAAATAAATATTATCAATGTTATTTTATTTTCCTTGTATATAAAATACGTTCCTTTTCTTTCTATTTTTTTTTTTGTATTTTTTCTTCTTCCTTGACTTTTGAAACATGAAAAATTTAACTAATTTTAGCTTTCTGGTATCTCTATCAGAATTTAATATCTTCATTTTACCATTTAGGGATAAAGATAATATTCCTAAGAGTAATTTACACATTTTATACCATATTTCTTATTATGCATATTAATAATGTCCGATTAAGTTATTACCGTGTTTGTTAAATCTCCAACTTCTTATTTACACCTAACACCGTAATTACTTACTGCGATACTCATAACTGAAACATCTGTAGGAAGTTGTAAATATTCATGTCAAGATTTTAACGTTCTCGTTAGCGACTCATCGTACATCTACCATCCACGGACATTCTTTTTCTTTTACCATACAATGGTAACAAGACCAATTAGTTCATCACAGTTTACGGTCCAAACCCATCGATTATAATTATTGTTCAATTATCGTCAATAGTCGATTCATTTGTCCACCAACGTACACAATGTTAATGATGGCGTTGTTCTTTTGTTTTTTTAACGTGTGGTCAGCTCCCACAATAATGGGATGATTAGGTAAATTATAGGACGGGAAAACATTTTGGTTAACTTGTCAACAGCATACACGGGGATTATTTTTAAAAGAAAGTTTGAAATGTTGATTGTTTTAACAAAAAGGAAGTTATATTGTTCACTGTTTCTGAAGGCTAGAAACACAATTTTTAGTTATGTAGGTAAAAGTTTTAACCATTGTCTTTTTGACTTTCTTTCTATTCGGTAATAATTCTCCAGGTACATATTTCTTTTATTGTTTGGCTTAGAAAATTTTTGAATTGTTAAATATACATAAATATACATACATATACGCGGCAGACATACGCGGCAGAAACACGACCCGACACAGAGAGGACAAAAAGATTGCTCGAAACAGCGGAGATGAAAACCCTTCGAAAAATCGATGGTAAGACTCTATGGGACAGAGCTAGAAGTACAGATATACGAAGGAGATGCAAGGTGGATAACATTAATAACTGGGTAAGAAACAGAAGAATAGAATGGAATGACCACATAAGCCGAATGACAACAAATAGGGTAGTCAGGACAGCGAGAGACGGTTCCCCAATAGGAAGACGATCAGTGGGAAGACCACGAAAACGATGGAACGACAACTTACTAGAGGCACATTGAAAAAACAGAAAGAGTCATGTCTATACAAAAAGAAGAAGAAGAGAAGAGAAGATACATACATATTACACGACCCAACAACTAGGCCAGGGTAATAAGACAAAAATATACCCTGTTCGTGACACTTCAGCAGCCAGGGTACTGAAGCGTTTTTTCGACATGTAGTACCTATAAGAACAAAAATTATAACTATTTCCTGCGTAGGATCTGGCGGTCATTTTTATTTATAAACAATTAACTGTCAAAAAATGGCATTTTCCCCTTTTTTTCAAATCAATGGAAAACAGTGAAACTTATGATTTTTTTAGTACAAATATCTTCGAGATTACGGAAAAAGGTTTAAAATGACGTTATACAAAGTTTGATACTCATTTATTGTTAATATAATTGCGAAAAAAGGCCGGAATTGCAAAAAAAATATTTTCTCAATAACTGTTGTAAAAATTAGTGTACAGCTTTAAAATTTTTGTCAAATGACTGTTCTTTGGTGCTCAATATGTGATAAAATTTCAAAGCGATTCATTCAATTGTTTAAATTTTATTCAAATTGTTTATCCCAGAGAGCATTTTTTTGCAATAAGTCAGAAAAAAATTACCTTACCATTCCACAGGTGTCAAATGAAAGAGCATGAGCTATATTTTCAACATGGTTTAAAAAAGTGAATAAAAAATGCATTTATTAGTAATAATAATTATGCAAAAGTATCGTCAATTTTTCTTTATAAACTTTTTGATTAACTTTTTCCAAAAAAATTAACTTTTTTACCCTGTTTTAAGTGCACAACTACATAGTAATTTTATCTATATCATAATTGATAAAAAATTGTAATAAATATGTATCATTTCTTATATACCAAAATAAAAAGTTTATAAGGAAAGATTTACGATACTTTTGCATAATTATTTATTACTAATAAATGCATTTTTTATTCACTTTTTTTAAACCAAGTTGAAAATATAGCTCATGCTCTTTCATTTGACACCTGTGGAATGGTTCTAGCGTCATTTTCTTCTGACTTATGTTATTGCAAAATAAATGCTATCTGGGATAAACAATTTGAATAAAATTTAAACAATTGAGTGAATCGCTTTGAATTTTTCATCACGTATTAAGCACCAAAGAACCCTTACTTGACAAAAATTTCAAAGCCGTACACTAATTTTTACAACAGTTATTGCAAAAATATTTTTTTTTTTGCAATTCCGACCTTTTTTCGCAATTATATTAACAATAAATTAGTATATCAAACTTTGTAATACGTCATTTTAAAGCTTTTTCCATAATCTGGAAGATATTTGTACTAAAAAAAGCATAAATTTCCCTGTTTTCCATTGATTTGAAAAAAAAAGTGAAATATGCCATTTTTTGACACTTAATTGTTTATAAATAAAAATGGCCGCCAGATCCTACGCAGGAAATAGTTACAATTTGCTCTTATAGGTATTACCAGTCGAAAAAACGCTTCAGTACCCTGGCTGTTCAAGTGTCATGGAAAAAACCTTATTACCCTGGACCAAACCGTTTTGGTACCGAGCAAGGAACGACTGAATGTAAATGTTTGATGCTCCGATTTCAAAAACGTCTTTTGTTCGTAGTAGTGGACCTAGGTTTTAAGATAGTTTTGGAGATAAGTTAGTATGGTCCTTCTATACAATTGATAAAAGTAATTTTTTATCCTCTATAGATTTCACGGGATTACTTGTCAATTTTTTGTTATTCTCCATCTTTAAAATGGGAATTAACCACAAGTTTAGCTGAAAATCCTTTTATTTTGACGTATCGATTTCTACTTCGGAAATCATTCTAATAGAAATAAAATAGAAAACAGAAATTTCCGGTGGAAGTGGAAATCGAAACGTCGAAATAAACGTACTTTCAATATTTAAATTGTGGTTGATTTCTATTCTTCTTTTTATTGGGCCATCTCCTTTCAAAGGTTGACGACCCAAATAGCAATTGTAGCCTTGGAAACTGCTGCACGAAAGATATCTGCGTAAAAACGTAGCATCAGATCATTCGGATTCTGAACTCCAGGCCAAGGTCTGACCTTGTAAAAAATGTTTTCATATCGTTCAGTGTTTTCCTCGCTTGCTCGATTTCCATTAAAGAAAGTAAATAATATTAAGAGGACAGAAAAAAACTTCATACCAATACTTAATTATTTTCAGGACTAATAGTGATATTGTTCTATGTTCCTTTTTCATACTGGTAGAATGTCTAATGCTTATTGTCCCAAATTTTTCCGTTCCATTAAGTAGTTTCCGTTGTGTAAAAATATACATTTTAAACTATGTTTTGAACTACATATCGATAAAAGGGAAATTTTTTTTACTAGTCCTCTTATATTGTTATAGAAAACCGGGTTATTTTTTGATAGAAAAAATCTCGGTCACTTTTACGGAGATAATTTTAATCTGGAGACATGCAAGTCATAAGCCTGCTTGGATACTTTCAGGTCTCTAACAAAGTCATTCAGTTCTTGCTAGTTGAAACGTTTGGGGCTTTGCATATTTTCTTAAAATTTATTGAAAATGCGATTTATCATTATCATCATCAGCCCGTAGTTGATCGGAACTAGAAATGAAGCTGGAGATGACATGCTTGAATTAGCAACAGCATTGGATACGGCCATTGTTAACACATTATTTAAAAAGAGAGAAACTCAACTTATTACCTACAAAAGTGGACAACATCAATCCCAAATAGACTACTTCATGATAAGGAAAGAAGACATACGTGAATGCAAGCACTGCAAAGTAATAGTTAGTGAGACAGTAAGCCAACAACATAAGCTGCTTGTTCTGGACATCGAAGTAAAAAGCGAAACTAAACAAAAACATCGGAGAGGACCACAAAAAATCAAGTGGTGGCTGCTAAAAGATGAGAAAGAAGGTCTATTCAGGAGAACAATAGTAGAAAAAATATGTTGGAACATGAAAGGAAGCCCTAATACAATTTGGAGAAAAATGGCCAGTAGTATTAGAGAGACTGCTATTGAAATACTTGGGAAAACGTCAGGAAAAAAGTTTGATGATAAAGAGACTTGGTGGTGGTCAAACGAAGTACAAGGAAAAATAAAAGGGAAGAGAAAATTATGTAAAAAGTGGCAAGAAACCAGATCCGACACAGACCTTCAAAACTATATGGTGGCGAAAAAGAAAGCGAAAGTAGCAGTAGCAAAAGCCAAAGCAGAAGCGTATTCAAACCTATACGATCAAATTGATACCAAGGAAGGCGAAACGAAGATATACAAAATAGCCAAACAGAGGGCAAAGAAAGCAAAAGATTTTAATCAGATTAGATGTATCCGAGCTGAAAATAATAAAATACTAGTTCACGAAAGGGATGTCAAAAAGAGATGGAGAAAGTACTTTGACAGCTTATTAAATGAAGAATTTGACAGACAGCCTGTACAGTGTACAGTCAACGGAGACAGTAGCAGCAATGGTCACCAAAATAACAAACGAGGAAGTGGCTCAAGCGCTTCAAAAAATACAGAAAGGAAAAGCGGTAGGACCAGATGATATTCCTGGAGAAGTATGGAGAGCATTGGGAGAGCCAGGAACAAGGTGACTAGCAGGTCTATTTAATAGAATTATGAAAGTTGGACAAATGCCAGACGAATGGAGAAGCAGTATACTGGAACCTGTTTACAAAAACAAGGGAGATATACAACAATGTACAAACTACAGGGCTATAAAACTGCTTAGCCACACCATGAAAATATGGGAAAGAGTAATTGATAGACGGATACGTGAAGAGACCGAAATATCCGAGAATCAATTTGGCTTTATGCAGGGTAGATCAACAACAGATGCAATTTTCATTATAAGGCAGTTGATGGAAAAATACAGGAGTAAAGAAACAAACGCTCATATGATATTCATTGATCTTGAGAAAGCATATGATAGAGTTCCTCGAGAGATTCTGTGGTGGGCACTCAATAATAAAGGAGTCCCTGGTGAATATGTAAAGATTGTGAGGGATATGTATGAGGGAGTAACGACTAGTGTTAGGAGGTGTGGGAGAGACTGATAAATTTCATGTGAAAGTAGGATTGCACCAAGGCTCTGTGCTTAGTCCGTATTTATTCTCATTAGTTTTGGACCAGATAACAGCGAAACTACAGGGTAACATTAATGTATGCTGATGATGTCGTGTTAGTGGGAAATAGTGAAAGAGACTTAGAACAAAAACTTCAACAGTGGAGACAAGCTCTGGAGGAAAAAGATTTAAAACTTAGTATGACAAAAACAGAGTATTTGGAATGTTCATTTAAAGATGGAGTTATTACAAATAAAATGGTATCTTTGGATGGTGAAATGATTGTGAAAAGCAATAGTTTTAAGTACCTAGGATCAGTATTACAGAGTAATGGAGAAATAGATGGAGATGCATGCAGTAGAATTAGGGCTGGATGGATGAAGTGGAAAGAAGCGAGTGGTGTGTTGTGTGACAGAAAAATTCCAATGAAGTTGAAGGGAAAATTCTATAAAATAGCCATAAAACCGGCTATGATGTACGGAACTGAATGTTGGGCAGTGAAAAAGAAAGAGGAACAACGAATGCATGTGGCGAAAATGAGAATGCTTAGATGGATGAGTGGAGTGACAAAGAAGGATAAAATTAGAAATGAGTATATTAGGGGAAGTCTAGGTGTGGCACCAATTGATGCCAAAATGAGAGAGCATAGGTTAAGATTTTTTGGTCATGTTCAACGTCGACACGTTAATCACCCAATAAGAATAATAGCTGAAGTGCAGATTAATGGAAGGAGTAGGAGAGGAAGACCAAAGAAGACCTGGGGGGAGACGACAAGGCAGGACAAGTTGGTAAAGGGGATTAACATTGATATGACCCAAGATAGAATTGTGTGGAGAAATGCAATTAGGGAAGCCGACCCCGCATAGGGATAAGGCAAAGAGAATGATGATGTTCATCAGCTTGTAGTTGTACACGGTACCTATATAGGCCTCCTCTATAAACTTCCATTCTGATCTATCTTCTCGTTAGTCAGTGCATCTCGTGGGTGTTCTTCCTTGGTTTTGTCTGTTTGCTTTGATCTCCAGTCGCAAGATTTTTAAATTCTCCAACAACATTTTTTTTTTATTTTCTGGAGAAAATATCAACAGAAAAATGATATGCTCATATGTACTTATGTTCATAAATTATAATTATATACAGGATAGCAAGAAAGTATGGAAACACGGTAATTTCTCGGAAACCGCTTAAACGATTGTTATAAATTTTGGTGGGTAAGGGTATTCTAATACGGCCGGTTTTATAGTGGTAATTACACTGTTGTCAAATCTTCCGTTTTTCTGGAAATCTAATGCACTTTCTTATTTTAAATGTAATACCCTGTATATTTTTTGCGTTTTGAAGTCCTTAAGAAATACTGATTGTTTTTCATGTTATGTTCCCTATACCTAAATGCCATAATTTTGGAGTTATTGCTACATTTATTAAAAAAAAAATTTTAATAAATTATACAAATTTATTTTTTTGGACCGGGTAGATACTATTTTAGGCTCTTTGGTTTATTGGGAACAAAAAAGGTCTTATGCAATTTTCCTCAAAAGTTAATCGTTTCCGAGTTATAAACAATTTAAAACTGAAAAAAAAATCGAAAAATGACGATTTTCTGGGTTCAAAAACATAAGTAAAAAATATTATTTTTGAAACTAGGAAGTGCCTAAATTCAAGTTCAAACCTTATTTTATCAGATGCCGATAAGTGATTTTAGACAAGACGAAAACGGCGGGTTCGTTGGGAAAAATATTTCCATGAGATTTTTTTGCATAATTACATTCGTGAGACATCCCAGAATAAGGTTCAAGAAGTCGCCCACGTGAAAAGTTAGCCAAATTTTTTTTAATCAAATTGCAAAAATCTATATTTTTGGCCCGGACAATTTATTTGTAGGTTTCTTGGGCCATTCTGGATAAAAAAGGTTTCTTATAATTTTTCTCTAAAGTTGATCGTTTTCGAATTATAATCAATTTAAAATTGAAAAAAACGAAAAATGGCGATTTTCAAGGCTTAATAACTCGGTTAAAAGTTATTATTATGAAAGTCAGAAAGTGACTAAATCAAAGTTTAATGCCCCCTTAGAAGATCCCGAAGAAATTTTTGTCATAATTTTATTACTAAGCTGTTATTTTTAAGTAATAATATTGAGCGCCATGCACGTGGTAGGCGGCTGTAAATGTGAGTACAAGTACATGGTGCTCAATATTATTACTTAAAAATAACAGCTGAGTAATAAAATAATGACAAAAATTTCTTCGGGATCTTGTAGGGGGGGGGGCATTAAACTTTGATTTAGTCACTTTCTGACTTTTATAATAATAACTTTTAACCGAGTTATTAAGCCTTAAAAATCGCCATTTTTCGTTTTTTTCAATTTTAAATTGCTTATAACTCGAAAACAATCAACTTTAGAGAAAAATTATAAGAAACCTTTTTTATCCAGAATGGTCCAGAAAAGCTATAAAAAATTGTCCGGGCCAAAAGTATTGATTTTTGCAATTTGATTAAAAAAAAATTATTTAAAAAAGTTTTTTTAAATAATAAAGGCCTACTTTTCACGTGGGCGACTTCTTGAACCTTATTCTGGGATGTCTCACGAATGTAATTATACAAAAAAATCTCATGGGAATATTTAACCCGCCGTTTTCGCCTTGTTTATTTGGCGTTATTTCATTCTAAAACATTATTTTTTAGTTGTTAATGCAGCCCGATAGCCCGTCCTCTTATATGAGCTTTATTAACAATTAAAAAAAAACAATGTTTTAGAATAAAATATGCCAAAAATTTTTATAGGGATCTGATAGAAAAAGGTTTGAGTTTGAATTTAGGTACTTCGTAATTTTAAAAATTATTTTTTCACTTGTGAAAGAAACGATCAACTTCTGAGAAAAATTACATAAGACCTTTTTTGTTCCCAATGATCCAAAGAACCTAAAATAATGTCTACCTGGGCCGAAAAAATTGATAAATTAATAAATTGTTAAATTTTTTTTTAATAAATGTAGCAATAACTCCGAAATTATGGCATTTAGGTATAGGGATCATAACATAAAACAGTATTTCTTAAGGACTTCAAAACGCAAAAAATATACAGGGTGTTCTATTTAAAATAAGAAAGTTCATTGGATTTCCAGAAAAACGGAAGATTTGTCAACAGTGTAATTACCACTATAATATCGGCCGCATTAGGACACCCCTACCCACCAAAATTTATAAAAATCGTTCCAGTGATTTCTGAGAAATTACCGTGTTTCCATACTTTCTCGCTACCCTGTATATTAAATTTCCGCTAATTGTGTAGCAATACATAAATAATTTGAAACTATTAAAAATTACACTAAAATTTGCAACTACATATACAGTAGAAAAAATGAAAGAATACCCATAAACGAGCATATAAAACACGCTGTATTTTCCTGTCACCGTGTCACACAAAAAATTGGCCAGCGCAAGTACATGTAATAATTATTGTTACATGTACTTGCACTGGACAATTTTCTTTGTGACACGGTGACAGGAAAATACAGAGTGTTTTATATGTTCGTTCATGGGTATTCTTTCATTTTTCCGACTGTAATGCAGCCTAATTATTTTCTTAGCAATAAAAACAATATATTTGTTAAATTGGAAATAGAAATTATATCCGATGATATTTGCAATTTTATTAAGATATTTACATCGCAAGCTTTTATAAGAGTAGGTACTTAGGTTATATTGGCCATAAACGATTTTACAGTATTTTTCCAATAACCCTTTGTGTTTAGTACATTCTTAAAATGAATGGTTGAAATTTTAACTTTTATAAGACCATGTTGTTAAAACTTTATCACTTTACGATTAATATAAAAGTGTAATTTGCAAAGTACATATACCAAATTTAATCAGTCAGTATTATCTCTAGCGAACATAAATTAAAACGTAAAGTATAGACGGTCCAACAGAGAAATAGTTTATTTTGAAGGATATTCTTCAGAAGATATTATAGGTTTAATTAACAGTTTTGAAAAGTTTACCAAATCTAGCAAAGGATCAGAAAACTGAAAGCTTGCAATTTAAGTCAGAAAACCTTTTAAATGAAGCATGGTGTATAGGTTGTTCCAAGATTTCTATAGAATAGAAAATAGTGGTTTTTCTTTAGATTCTAATTTATTTATTGAATCATAATATACACAGGATAGGGTTATGTATAGAAAAGCATATCAGGCAAATGGCCTCCACTGATCTGCTGGAACATACCCTGTTCCGGTTTTTGTTCTGAACACCTTTCAGTATTTTCTACACTCCATCATCTGCATATTAAACACCAGGCATTGTTACCCTGTTATCTAATCCAACACTGATAAAAGTAAATACTGACTAAATACCGAGCCCTGATTATATCCTACTTTCACCTGAAATTTATCAGTCTCTACCATACCTGTCCTAACCCTAGTTGTTAGTCCCTCATACATCTCTCACAATTTCACATACTAACCGGAAACTCACCTTCTTATTGAGCGCCCTCCATACAATTTCTGAAGGCCTTCTAGCATTGGAAGAGTAAAGCCAAATACTAGACTGTAATACATACAACTCTTGACATTTCCCATTACATTTGAGGAAGCAAAAAAATAGCGCCATCTAGCGGTCTTGCGGTGATAACCAGAGCAATCTAACCTTACATTTGTAAAGTTGCTTTATTATTGTTTTTGTATAAGTGTTTGAACTATTTTTATTTTAATTTAATTTAGCAAAATTAGCTCGTTATTCAAAAATTAATAAAATTGATTTGAATGTTTACGTCAAATTTTACGTTGTCAAAACGTAGTTTCACCGCAAGCCGACAGTGGCGCTAGTGGCAACGTGCTTCCAGATTTCTGTGGGAGTTGGATATATTACAGTCAATAGTATTTGGTAAAGCTAAGAATAAAGCCTTTGATGCTTTATTCTTATATTTTTTCATTAGCTCCCTCATATTGAAAGTTGCATCTGTTGTTGATATTCTTTGGAAAAATCAAAACTGATTTTCAACTATTTTTGTTCTGTTTGATCTGCTTTATCACTTTTTATTAAAATTTTTATGGTATAGTAATAAAATCTTAGAACTAAATTGGCACCAACCAGCAACAATTGAAATAGAGCACACAACATATGAATATATACAAATCTGATTAAGAGTGCGACAGGGTTGCGTCTTATCACCGCTATTATTTAATCTGTATTCGGAGTCTATATTCAAAAAAGCATTAGACGAGGTCAAATGTGGAATCAAGAGTAACGCAACCAGCATAGACAACATCAGGTACGCTGATGATACCGTCCTAATAGCAGGCAACGCACAAGCACAAGTACTACAAAATATAATAAATTCGGTAGTTCGTCATAGTAAAATATTTGGTTTACACTTAAACGTTTCCAATACTAAACTTTAAGTATTCTTAAAGACACCAATAAACGTACAATTGTATGCCAAGGGACAAAATTTGTTATTATTTAATAATAGAGCAAGTAATGTCCATAAAATATTTGGGAGTATATGGCAATAGCCAGTGTAACAAAAAAAAAAGAAATCCTATCAAGAATCGAACAAGCAAGGAAAACACTCATGAACATAAAAACGTTTTTATAAGATCAGACCTTGGTCTGGAGCTCAGAATCCGAATGATCAGATGCTATGTGTTTTCTGTGAAAGTTGGACAATAGACTCTGAAACAGAAAAGAGAATAGATGATTTTGACATGTATATATACAGACGGATGCTGAGAATTCTATGGGTACAAAAAGTTTCTAACAATGACGTACTTCGGCGCATAAACAAGCAAAAGGAATTACTAAGAATAATCAAAGAAAGAAAAATACAGTACTTGGGCCATGTGTTGAGAGAGGAAAGATATGAACTACTTCAAATTATATTAAAAGGTAAAGTAGAGGGCAAAATATCAGTAGAAAGACGCTATAACTCTGGCTGAGAGACCTGAGAAGATGGTTTGACCGCTCATCTGCAGAAAGTTTTCGTGCGCAGTTACCAAAATTACCATAATTGCTCGGAGGTATGACCCGAGAATGGTTCCAGTGTTTTTAATCTGGTAGGATATAGAATGGTATTTTCAATATTATTTTGTGTGCTATTAGATTGAAAACTTAAACTTTTTTCTAGCAGATGTCGCTAATGTCAATAATGACAGTTATTATTTTTCTCCATAACTCTGAAAATATCGACCGCATGGAAAAATTGTAATGAAAGAAATTATAGAAGAATACATTTTGATCAATTTTAGTTCTCATACTTTTTGTCGAAAAGTTCAAAATGGCGGAGATATTGAACAAAAAGGGTTCCGTTTAAAATCAAAATGACGGCTAACGCAACGGCGGAATTCAGTCGAGATTTTAAATTTACACTAATATTGTTAGTACTAAGGTTAGGCCTCTTATTTGTCTAACCCGACTGGACTATCCCTGCTATCTTTGTTATGTACCACATACGGAAATTGTTGTAAGAAAAAAAGTTGGGCGTCTCGTCAAAATGAAACTACTCACGAAAAATTAGCTTGTTAGTAGTAAATAGTTAAAATGAGCCTGGGATCCCTGACTATAATAATTACCCTATAAACTTAACGCCGCTGCAAGATAAAAGAATCCACAACTCCACAAACAATGAATCACCTAATAATTACCCTAAAAACTTGACGCCACTGCCAGATAAAATTAATTAGGTCTGTCCCCTCACCACCGTCCCTTTTAGAACTGAAACAACGGCAGAGCCTGAGAGCCCGAGAGGCAACACAGAGTCAAGGGTTCTTTCTCCCAATAAAGTCCCCATTAGCACGCTCTCGAATGCCCATTATGATATGCAGAGGTATTTCTCTCTTATTACAGATTAATATTTGGTTAACGTGGATTTCAGCGGCGTTTGGAGGTTTTAATAAAAGCCCTGTTGTCGTTACAGCTTTTTGTAGTAATAATTAAGGATTAGATGGAACTGACTCACTGTAGAATTATGATGAATTGATAATGACTAGGCAGGGTTTAAGAAAATTTTGTTTGGATAGGATGCAGTGTTTTGGTTAAGATAGTAATGGTTGATGGGAAAATAAGACAAATATTTAGAAAGACATGCATCATTTTCTGACAGATTCAAATGAAAAACAGCTTCAAGAAAGATAAGAATTTTATTATATGGTAAAATATAATTAAATTAAAGAAAAATAGCAAAGGCATAGAGAATATTATATTTATGAAAAATAAATGGAACATAATTTATGTCTTTAATAAATATGTTCTTGGAAGTAAACTAAATTATAAAGTAAGTTATACTAAATTACACGCAGCAACAGTTCATTTCCAACCAGAATATCAATTTAGGAGCTTCCTCGTGATCTGAACTGCTTCTTATTGACATTTGATCCGCAACTGCAGTAGATATTATCAAAAGCAATGAGACAACAGTCGTAGCTCCCTTCTGCTAATTTTTAGCAATCGCAGATGAAATGTCAGGAAAAATAAATCCAGACTACGAGCTATAAACCGAAAAATAATGTTTTATTACAGAATATCAATATTAACCCTTTGGCTCTTGTCGGAATATGTATATATCTCAGATGTTCGAAAACGATGAAACTGGCACATGACTAGAAATCCTGCAGATAAAACTATTTTAAACAATGCCACACAAAAACTAAAGCGATAAATCAAGCGCATTTAAAAAGATTCCATCCATAGGGGACTACCTCAGTGAACTAAGCGCTGAGAAAACGACAGATTACTTACTCTCTGTGGAAAGCAGCGAAACAACTTAAAAGACCAATTATTATACAAAATCCTTCTATTAATAATAGCAAATGCACCTGGACTCGAAGCAATTAACAAAAAGCAACAATATTTGCTAATCATTTAGAAAATACATTCAAATTACATGATGGAGAGGAACTTCAAGAACAAATTAAATTAAATAATGAAAACTCAAAAATTAGCCGTGTTACTTCTAATGAGTTAGAAACAGAAATAAAGCACAATTTGAATCCGAAAAACACCCCTGGCTTTGTTATTTTAGAAAGAAAACTATTATAAAAGTGACCCACCTTTTCAACGCTTCATATAGACTTAAATATGTTCTGAAGTTGTGGAAAGTGGCAGCGGTGATAATGATATCTCAACCTGGCAAACAACATCAAGAAATAACATCGTACAGACCAATATCACTCATCCATGTGATAGCGAATCTGTGCGAAAAAATGCCCCTAAAAGGCTAAAGCCAAAATTGAAGAAATACAACTAATCCCATCACACCAATTTGGTTTTAGAGAGAGCCATTCTACTGTTAATCAAGTGCATAGGATCACTGATATTATAAAAATGGCACTGGAAGAAAATAAAGTTTGCACCACTGTCTTCCTGGATGTGGCCCAAGGCCACAGGATGTGGCCCTGTATGTGGATTCGACAAGGTGTGGCACAAAGGATTAATACATAAACTGCGCTATCACCTACCAGAACAGTACGCTCAACTTTTAGAATCTTACATATCAGACAGATGCTTCAGAGTAAAGCAGAAGGAAGCATACTCTGATTTGAGACAGATTATAGCTAGTGCTCCACAAGGAAGTGTTCTTGGACCAGTTCTGTTCATTTTATATGCCAGAGATATCCCTCAACTACATTAAGATACTATTGCCACATTTGCAGATGACACGGTAATTATCTCAGTTGGAAATAATCATCAAAAAGCAGTGAATAACCTTTTTTTTATTGATAACAGCATCAACCACTTTGGGTTATTAGCTGTACTATAATATTAATACATGGTTACTTAAACCTAGTACCTAGTATTTTTGATTATTACATATTATGTTCACAGTTAAGTAACAATATCATAATTTACAAATTAGAAATGGGATTTACAAAATGTTAACAGTGGTTACAGTTTGTTTAAATCATTAATGTCTTTCAAATAATTTGTAAGCTTACAGTGTGGTCTTAAGACTGCTTTTAGACTGTTAGGTATTGAGTGTTTTCCCGTTTGTCTATCACTTTTTCTTTAAGGAACGATTTGTAGTCGAAAAGAGACACTAAGTTGACTAACATTGAAAACGCACTGTGTATTGCTTCTTTGGTATGAAAAACTGCTTTTTCGTTTCCTTGAAGTATTGAAGTCTAATGTGTGATGAAACCCATATTATAAAGCCTACTTGCTGCCTCGTGTTCTTTAGGAAATGTAATTGTTCTTTTATTAAAATGCCTATAGGATTACTTGTATATAACTGTTCTATCGTATGTAATGCCCTGAGAGAGTCGGTAATTATGACAGATTTTGGAAATTTTTGAGTACGAATATGATACATAACCTTCATGACTCCATTATATCAGATAGATAAATGGACTGATTTGGACAGCGTGGAGAATCAAGTTGAATGAAACCAAATCGATACATATTGATTTTACGAATAAAAGGGGACATTGCATACCAATCAGAATAAATTATATCCAGCTTCCATATGAGAATGCTGCAAAATATCGGGTATCGCTCTTGATGCAAGACTCAAATGGATGGCACACATTAAAAAAAAAGACAAGACCTTGTAATCAGATATAAAAATGTATTGGTTACTTAGATGTGACTCCAAATGATCAATTCATAATAAGTTGCTACTCTACAATCAAATCCTCAAGCCTGTTTGGAGTTGTGACATATAACCATGGGGGTGTGCCAGTGAAAGTAATGTACAAATAATTCAACGCTTCTAGAACAAGGTACTAACAAATATCGTAGATGCTCCTTGGTACATTGGAAACAGTAACATCCACAATGGTCTGGGGATCAGCACCATTAGACAGACTATCTCTAAACTTGGTCGGAACCACGAAGACAGGCTCCATCGTCACGTGAATGTTAAGGCCCTCCAGCTACTCGTACTTTACCAGCCGTACCAGCTACTTTAGTACCACATACTGTGGTACTAAACCATATGAGCTTGTGCAGTGCACATAGTACGGTAGTGTACACGTTAATTATTGTAGTGTAAATAGGCGATCGTATCAGACTGACTTTGTCAGCCTTCAGCAAGCTGAAGCATATTTTCAAATCGTCCGACATACCAATATGCCTTAAAAGAAAAGCCTTATCAGTTTGATTGGCCAGTGTAGACTTACGGAGCGGAAACGTTGACTATGACAAGGAGAACAGTGCAAAAGATTCACGTGTCTCAAAGGGCGATGAAGCGTGCTATGTTGAGCGTTTCACTACGAGACAAGATCTCAAGCCGCCAGCTACGACAAAGATCAGGAGTGGGTCATGCAGTACAGAGAATAGCAACACTGAAATATAACTGGGCAGGTCACGTGGCTCAAATGACAGATAACAGATGGATAGTGCGGACACTGGAATGAAGACCAAGAGATGATACCTACTGAAGCAGAGGTCGTCCATCAACACGTTGGACTGATGATATAAAACGTTGTCATAGAAATTGGATGCAAGAGGTACAATATCGAAATACAGTAGAACCTCGATTATCCGTCAGGGCACCGGACCAAGGGTATGACGGATAATCGAAAAGACGGTTAAGAGAACATTAAAAAAAAAATAAAAATTGATAATAAAACCCTCAAATTTTATTTGTATGTTTTGTTTGATGATATAAGAGAAATTTGTGTTCGTGTTAATATTGTCGAATTTGGTTAAAAATATTCTGAAATATTTGTTTGTTTTACTGATGCTTCACATTTTGCAAGAGCTGATTTTCTTATTAGGCGTAAGATCATGCAATCTACTTTATTGGATTCTTTTTGTCGAGAATACCACTCGGTGAATGGTTGCATGTGAGATGCAGCTTCTCTAGCTTCTTTAGGCAAATCTTTGTCAGTTGCAAAAGCATCGTCGACATCGCCACCGTCAAATTCCAAGTTTGTGTCACCTTCTAAACCTGTTTCGTCAGCCTCTGTTTTGCCATTTCAACAATTTCATCATGTGTCAGCAATCGATAGCCATTTGCGTCCTCATCACAAATTAACCATTCGTTATCTTTAGGCAACGAAAACAAAACAGTTGATTCAGCCATAACTTCATTTGTTACCATACTGTACATTTCAGCGAATTTCGTTTGGCTTATCATAATTCTAAAAAAAAATGAATTGACGACTCAATTTTTTGCTTATGTACTCAATACAACTTATGTTCGGACCCTGACGGCTAACAGAGGTGACGGTTAATGGAGAGACGGATAATCGAGGTTCCACTGTAGATGGAAAATTATGAGGGAGACATATGTCCAGTGGACAAGCGAAGATTTAATGGTCAAATATGCGATATGCTAAGAAACGGGCTTAATGGTGGGGGGTTTAAAAATGCCAAAAATACATCATGTGATTAATGGACAGCCCCAAATACTGCTGAGTAAGACTGTAACTTAGAAAAATGTAGCTAGACTTTATGCAATTAAGTTACTCATTGTTCTATCAGTAAACAGATTACAATGTTACTTCGACTGGAGCATTAAAAAAAATATATCGGTATATATTACCATAAGAGTGATTAGTGTAAGAGTAACATTTTTTAGTTCATTTTATAATCTATATACTTCTCGTCTACCATCTTAATTATTTTGTGCCTAGAAAAAGCTACTTTGATGGCACGTTAGAAGAGCTTGCTTGCAGCGATAAAACATTTTCTTGGGCAATAAATAACTGTCGTAATTCCGCATTTTGCACGTCGCTATTTGTTTCTTAATCAACTCGAATCTTTTAATTACCTATCATGGCCCATAAATTGAGTTCGCCTTCGCTAAAAAACTACGAGCATGTAATCATTACCAATTGTATCGGTAATTGCTTTCAGATATATCTAATAATTATGCGACCCGCTGAGGCAAGCAAATATGAAAAAATTTTCGCCTACGTGCCTCCATTCTAAGACGATTGGACCACCATGACTACGTCACAGGGTGGTCGCTATCGTATGTTCCACTACAAGGTAAACATGGTACTTGTTAATGTACTGGGATCTGGATAAGAACGTAGAAATCAATATTACTTTCTGTTCTACAAAATTTAAAGAATTAAACATTCAGAGTTTTTATTAAACACTTTTATTTAGATCAATCGTTTGCGTCAAACCTTTAGACGTTAATTTGACTGCCTTTTCCTCAATGCAAATGAATGAAATTTTGCAGACATATGCATTCGCGGGAACAATACACGAATAGTCGATCAAAAATTTTTTTTGTCTTTATGAATTGTTTAAATAAAATAAATGATTTTAATGGAAAAAGGTGAAATTCTCTTGTTTTTTACAATGCAGAAACTTGAAACTTTTACAGATTGTAGCTAATTATATGAACTATACATATTTTCACTTTTTACGTTAATTGTTTACGTTATGCTTCATACATAAACAATAGAGTTTCAAATTTATCCAGTTTCTGTCCGATTTCTATCCAGTTTTCAGCGAAAAAGTTATGGCACCACAGAGACACGAATGCTGCCCTTAGTATTGTCGTGGGCTTCGACTGTCCATAAAACGCAATGTTCGACTGTTGACTACGCTGTCGTGAACTTGGACAAGAAAGTGTTTGCGCAAGGACAGGCTTAAAAGCCTGCATTGAGCCTGCAAAGCTTACGTTGCATTGAGTCGAGTCCGATCATTAAGGTACATATCCATACAAGGGTGAACCGCGCTCGGTGTAGCTGCTCAAATGAATACGGCACGCGCACCCCTACATATAAACCGCAAACCGTTTGAATCGAAGAGGGTAAGCGCCGAGCGGCGATCACCTACGTATCTACTATGTGGAGCTACTACACCGAGCGAGGTTTACCCTTGTATGGATACGTACCTTTAGACGGCTTTCGCATCGAAGAACTGCATTGCGAGAAATTAACAGGGTCTACATCGTGCAATAGTAAAGTATTAGGCTGCGAAAATTGTAATAAGTGTAAATAATAATTTTGATTCAAGAAATGTATGAAGAAATTGCAGAAAATGTACAATGTATGTATCAAAATTTGAAATAAATGCAAAAAATGTATCTGTCATATACTTACATCCTTTTCTAAACATGACGATATATTTTAATGTTTGAAAAGTGTAATACTAAAAAGTAAAAAATAAAAAAATATGACAAAAAAAATTTTTAAGAAACGCTTTTCTTTAGTTATAAGTGACTAAAATTTAAAATATTATAAAAAAAATAAACTAAAAAGCAAAAAATAAAAAAATTAAACTCGAAGGATTATTCGAAAAAAAAGTTCGTTAAAAAAATGAAAAATCTAATACATTCGTAAAGAAAAGCGTGGGGTGCGTCTTCATCGAATAAACGGTTTGAGGATAGCGCCCCACGCTTTTCTTTACGAATGTGTTAGATTTTGTCATTTTTTTAACAAACGTTTTTTTTTCGAATAATCCTTCAAGTTTGATTTTTTTATTTTTTGCTTTTCATTAATTTTTTTATAATATTTTAAATTTTAGTCAGTTATAACTAAAGCAAAGCGTTTCTAAAAAATTTTTTTATGTCATATTTTTTATTATATTAAGAATACCATAAAAAATAAGCTGAACATTCTTCTAGTATTTCTTCTGTTTAAGAATTATGTTTAGTCCTTATGTTATTTTCACAGTTCTAATCTAAACTTCTCTTATTAAATTTTCCTTAACCCTTTGAGGCCGGAATTAATTTTTTTATGAAAAACAAAGGTTTAATGATTTTTTTTTGTATTTATTAGTGTTCTTTGAACTTACAAAAACACATTTTAATTTTTTCAGGATAACGAATATCCCGGCAGGATATGGTTACCACCGGTAACCACTAGACACTAAACCCAAAAAGAAAACAAAAGGAAAAGTGGATTTAATAAAATAAATTGGCTTAGAATCTAAGGTTAATATACAAATTAGTTTGGAAAACAATGTGTTTAATGAGTTTCTCGGGAAATAAGTGTAGGAACATATTTGTAGGACTTTCGATGTTCTCGGGTACATTTGGTCCAGTTTCTTCCCGATACTCCTTGATTTGATTCACGTGTGAAACATCAAGTGTCCATTTTATGATCTCTTTTAGGAGTCTACTTTGGCTTTGAGTCAGAGGCAAGTCGTTATCACTTTCCCCATCTTTGTCCTGCTGAGGAACAACATTGTCTGTTGACCGGATTACTGTTTTTTAAAACTTCCAGCTCATCGTTCATCACATTCTCCAAATCTTAGGTCACTGATTCAGCATTACTTGGTATTTCATCCAATGCCTCAAAGTGGAGTGGATTCATATTTTCTAAGTCTCTTACGGACCAGCGTGTCTTTGATTCTAAAAAAAAAGAATAATTCTAAGTGCCTAGTGGTTACCAACCAAAAACCGATAATAAAACGTGACAGTAAAACTCACACCAGATACACTTTTTATTCTTTTTATGTTATTATTACATTTTCTAAATAATATACTACTCACCTGATATTTTTGAGACATTTTTTATAAGCAAAACCACTCGAAATAAATAAATATACAAAGCAAGACACATGATATGTCACTGTCAATGTACCATTCATGTAAATATGACAATAGAAACTTTAATGTCCGACTGGTCTATTATTTGACAAATAATGACATTATTTCGAAGTCTATTAAGTACGCTATAACACCCAAGGGCGTGTTATTGAAAATAACGCCCTAGGGCCTATTAAATTTAAATAACGAATTAAATACTCTCAAGTTGACAAGTAAAACTCTAAGTAAAACTATGGTTACCACAATTACGTTACGACTAGTTCTGGTAAATGTACTTATTTAAAAACTAATTAATTCAAAATCCATTCAAATTTTTTGATTATCAAGAATAATTTAGTCGGACATTAAACGTTGAAGGCACCACGGGTATTATAATAATAACGCTTTCGGTCAACGTATATACCTCGGGCCGAAGGCCCTCGGTCTATAGAGCATTGACCTCAAGCGTTATTATCCTTATAATACCCTTGGTACCTTAATAACTATTTTACCCGGGATATGTATAAATCGCTACTAAAATACAATTGTGGAGTACATAGGCAACACATTGTACAGAACGACTTTGGTGAGAAACCAGCAGGAGCAGGCACATAAACAAAAATTATTCAGTTTGTGGTTAGCAGCAGTAACCACCAGTCCTCAAAGGTTTAATAGAAAAATCCGCCATTTTCCTGATATGAACGAATAATGCCCAGCATAACAAGAAGCTCTCCGTTAACTTTAAAAACAGATTACTGACTCACCACTTAACCCCAAAATACATTGAAGATACTTAAGACATAACTTTAAGCTTTCGGTATGACCTACAAAGAACGGCAACAAAACTAAAAACGCGAAATAATATAATCCAATAGCTATGTGGCGCCACATGGGGTTTCTCCACCTCTGTTCTCAGATTACCCGTTCTCGGACTCGTATACTTAGTAGCTGAATCTGCTTCCCCAGTATAGTTCAAAACTAAACACACTAAAATGGCTGACACCAAAGTGCACCAGAAAATACGAATGATATCAGATGCAAGTAGATTAACACCGAACTATTGACTTCCCACTGCCGGAACTACGAAGTCATTCTCTTTTCAGAAAATATAGAAAAATTTACCACCAACTACCCATCCACAATAACCAGCTTAATATCGAAATTAATAGACTCACACCAGATATCCTCCATTCTTAAAGTCACCTCCTTACATCAGGAATCAGGAACAGTTCAGTATAACCAGCACCTGAAAAAGTCACTGGGAGAGGGACTCACCACAGGTAATCCGTCAAATAGTCTGTATCAATTATAAATCACCAGGACCTGAACTTCAGCATAATTCATGGATCACACAGCAGTTTACATATATGGGGAAAAGCCTTACTCCTGAGTAAGACTGTGGTGCACAACGACATTCTATTCATCACATTGTTGAATACGTTCAATTCAAACGTTAATATTTGGACAGTTCGCCGAAGGTTGAAGTAGTTTTGTTTCAATATACCACTACTCTGGGCTAATTAGCAAAATACAAGGAAAAGTTATTTACCAGCAATTTTATTGCTGGAATCGAATCTTATTATTGTATGTATTAATAATATAGGTATGCAAAGTCCGCAGATAGTGTGCTACTTTATTTATAAACAAAATGGCGCCCGAAAATCGTGTTTTTTTCAATTTTTGCTCTATAACTCCAAAGATTTTAAATTTACACCAAAAACACCCAAATAAAAATTCTCCGCAATTAAATTCTGCATAGAGACGTGTTTTCCCCGATTCACTTCGACGAAAACTTTCCCCGAAAAAAGCGGGTTTTTCCAACAAAATCTTTAATTATCAACTAAAACTTTAGATAAGTAATTGTTAATCAATAACTAAATAACTTGGTAATGTAAAAGCCCTTTTCGTATGGATTATAATTCTAGAAGCCGATGGAAATTGAATGAACAGTTTAGCAATAATTGAATTGTTAATTAAAAATTTACGGTCGCTATAATAACGATAATAATTACGATGCATACGAATAACTATGATTTTTTCAGAAAAAGACACTATACCTATCTAATATACTTTACAGAAATAAAGGCCGCTATTTAAGCGGCCTCAGGAATATTTTAAAATTATAAACAATTTTTTGGCTTATAAACAAATAGAATATCTCGAGAAATATTAAACTAAATTAAATTGTGAAAACGGTATTCGAAGAACAGCGGCAGGACGCTTCTTTTAAAAGAAAAACGTTTAATTATGACTAGTGGTTCCTGAGATACAACAGGTGAAAGTTGACCGGAATTTACGGCAAAGATATAAATAATAGGATCATAATTTTCAAACCGTCAACTTTTTATTTTTGTCCTCTTTCTCCACACCAATTTTCATATCTTTAAAATACTCATAACATATATTATTATAATAAAAACTAGCGATAATACGTGTGAAAATTGCCAAAAATAGCAAAATTCCAATCAAAAATTAGGTTGGAGAAAATGTAACCCCTTTAAGTTCAAAATCGGTATACGTTAAAAAAATGCATTTTCTCGGCTTCCCATGGAGCAATTTCCTTCATTCTTTCTTTGTTTCCTAATAACTCGAGTAGAGCCATCGAACTAACGCATTATTAAATGTCAAACTTGCTTTTGTTTTGTTATAATAGATTAATTTATTTATAAGAACAGAAAACTACATATTTTTTGCAGTTGTAGGCTTTTTTTTAGATAAACTTACTACAAGTGTACCTTTTAAAGTTAAAAACATAAATATTCTCATTTGAAAGCTGTATAATTATTTAAACAATTTTTATTTAAACAAATTAAAATTTTGTGTTATAATAAATAAATTAAATTATTATAACAAAACAAAAGCAAGTCTGACATTTAATAATGCGTTAGTTCGATGGCTCTACTCGAGTTACTTGGGAACAAAAAAAGAATGAAGCAAATTGCTCCATGGGAAGCCGAGAAAATGCATTTTTTTAACGTATACCGATTTTGAACTTTGAGGGTTACATTTTCTCCAACCTAATTTTTGATTGGAATTTTGCTGTTTTTGGCAATTTTCAGACGTATTATCGATAGTTTTTATTATAATAATATATGTTATGAGTATTTTAAGGATATGAAAATTGGTGTGTAGAAAGAGGATAAAAATAAAAAGGCGATTGTTTGAAAATTATGATCCTATTTTTTATATCTTTGCCGTAAATTCCAATCAACTTTGACCGGTTGTATCTCAGGAACTACTCATCATAATTAAACGTTTTTTCTTTTGAAAGAAGCGTCCTGCCGCTGTTTTTGGAATATTGTTTTTACAATTTAATTTAATTTAATGTTTCCCGAGATATTCTATTTGTTTATAAACCAAAAATTTTTTATAATTTTAAAATATTCCTGAGGCTGCTTAAATAGTCCAATTTCAATTCTGTAAAGTACATTAGATAGGTATAGTGTCTTTTTCTGAAAAAATCATAGTTATTCGTATGCATCGTAATTATTATCGTTATTATAGCGACCGTAAATTTTTAATTAACAATTCAATTGTTGCTAAACTGTTCATTCAATTTCCATCGGCTTCTGGAATTATAATCCATACGAAAAGGGCTTTTATATTACCAAGTTATTTAATTATCGGTTAACAATTACTTATCTAAAATTTTAGTTGAAAATTAAAGATTTTGTTGGAAAAACCCGCTTTTTCCGGGGAAAGTTTTCGTCGAAGTGAATCGGGGAAAACACGTCTCTATGCAGAATTTAATTGCGGTGAATTTTTATTTGGATGTTTTTAGTGTTAACTTAAAATAGTTGAAGTTACAGAGCAAAAATTGAAAAAAAAACACGATTTTCGGGCGCCATTTTGTTTATAAAAAAAGTAGCACACTATCTGCGGATTTGCATACCTATATTATTAATATATACAATCATAAGATTCGATTCCAGCAATAAAATTGCTGGTAAATAACTTTTCCCAAAAATGGCCTATTCTCCGATAATCAGCCCAGACTACACCCAAATTGCTTCCGCGTCACCGAATACCAGGATTGTAAATTGCTACTGAACATTTATATTGAAAATTAGTGCACTTAAATAATGTGCTTTTTACCGACGAATCCAGACTCTGTTTACATTCTCTAGGCGACCGTAGAAGAGTATGAAGAAGGATCAGAGAGAGAAGAAAATGAATTGATCAGCGTTCTCGCCTGATCTCAACCCCATAGAGCAAAAATGGGACATGCTTGGCAGGCAAATCAGAGATCATCAAGTAGATCCGTGTACAGTCAATGAGCTTCCTATATGTGTCCTTCGTACCAAAAAACTAAGTCCTTATACTGTCTCCTATTTCTGATGTTCTCAAAAACAAAGTACTTGTACTTGGTTTCTTCTTAAAGGCTGAATACGATGGATTGTGATAATCTTGGGTAACAAAATCACTTGAAGACAAGATTTGTTTTTTATTAAGATATTTATTTTGAACCAAACGTACAAAACAAAAGATAATAATTATCATTAATTACTTGTTAATTTCGTTATTTAAATATAAATTACAATCTACATTTAGGACTTTCGTAAATCTCTGATTATTGTGACGATATTTGATATATGAATAATAACCGACGCCAACGATCGAGGGAATTAGTTATCGCATTTATTTCCCAGCGCGAAATAAATGTACAAAGAGAGGAAGTATCTGGCTCAGCGCGTCAGATGGTAAAATATGTAATGATGGTTACGCTCAACTCGCATAACTGTTGCAGGAGATCAGTATTCGTCGATTTCGCTCAGCTCGCCAAGTCGACGGGGTTCGGTAGATTTAGGAATAGCTTCGGGATACGTTCAACTCACATGGGACGTGAATTGTAAATTGTAGAATTCCCTCATCTTCCTTAGGCTCAGCATCCGTATGGCTTGCAAATTGTAGAAGTCTCGGAGGTGTAACCAGAGAAGGTTCCCATTGTTTTTATTCTGGTGGGATGTAGAATAGCATTATGTTGTTTTATATGCCATTAGAGTGAAAACTTAGTCTTTTTGCTAGCAGTTGCCGCTAGGGCATCTATGCCATTTCGTTCGTTGCAATCCGGGACGGCACGCTGGGGTTTGTTTTGGTTGGATCAGGGAGAGCAGCATATGTGCCTCCTGATGAGAGACTAATAAGTTTCGAAACCGGTAGGGGTGCTTGCAGCACTCTCTGGTTAGACTAGAATATGGTTCGGCTGTGTTTTCTTTTTGCAACGAAATTGAAAATGGTTATTCATTTTTGATTTACATTTACTCAGTGTGGAGTATGAAGGGAACCATTCTCGTTGGAACTTTACCGCGCTGAGCAGATGGGACGTGAATTGTAAATTGTAGAATTCCCTCATCTTCCTTAGGCTCAGCATCCGTATGGCTTGCAAATTGCAGAAGTCTCGGAGGTGTAACCAGAGAAGGTTCCCATTGTTTTTATTCTGGTGGGATGTAGAATAGCATTATGTTGTTTTATATGCCATTAGAGTGAAAACTTAGTCTTTTTGAAATAATAACTTTTGGGGGTAACAACCCATTAACGATAGATAATACATATCATTTAACTAGATGATCTAACTAAAAAAATCACGGCGGAATTTGTACTAAGTCTTTTCTTGTATCTGCAGGTCTTTAATCTGCCTAAGGGGTTTTGCCGAAATGGAAGCTACCTTCTGTCTATCCATTTTGAAAATATCGCATTCAATGTCATGATTAATCTCATATGTTAAGCTCTTCAGTATCCTGCGATACATTCTTTACTTTAAAATATCATTTCGTTTGTTGCCTAGTTCTATCTATGTGAGATTTTAATTTTTCATGTGTCACCAAATAAAACAAGAGTATTGTTAATATATAAAATTTATACAATATATATATATATATATATATATATATATATATATATATAATATTATACTGTTTAAAATGTAAATTTCTTCTCTTACAATTCTGATTTAGTTTCCGACCACCAAGCCCCTCGAATCTTGTCGATGCGACAACGACAAGTGTGCTAAAATTATTTTCGCGTTGTATGCAAACTAAGTCTAGTTAAATGAAGCAGATAGACAAAAGACAAAAAGTGTTGAAAAGTCGACAAAACAATGCACCTTCCATCAGTCCGTCTGTTTATTCAGACATTGCCGATCTTGAATTCTAAGTAGGCCGCGCGTTCCGTAATTCTCAGTCGCTGTGTAAATGCATTTTGCGCTCAGAATGAGAGGAAGGAGTTGCTAATAAAGCGTGCTATTTAATGAAAACGAATCAAGTCAATAAACTCATCTGATGTTATAACAATATTTATATCTACCCGGAAGATACTCTTTCAAAGACAAAAACAAATCTATTAAAATTTAGATTCATTGATTCAAAATTTATTTTATGTCATACCGGTTTAGTCCTGTCGCCAGAGGGAGTACAACGGCCTCTTTAATTCCGATAAATTTACCCAAGTTTTTTTTTATGTATTTTGACCCGTGGAACACGAATTTTTTGGGTAACAGTTGATCCGGATGTCGATAAGATTGTTATAAACAAAGAACTTGAGGAATTGCAAAACAGCGTTTTTTCGCAAAACAAAACATTTTTTTGTATTTTCTGGGTGATTTTAACCAAAAAATGTTCTTAAAGTTTTTTCGTAGGATGCATACTTTTCAAGATAAACGCGGTTGAACTTTCAAAAAATCTAAAAAATGCAATTTTTGAACCCGAATAACTTTTGATTAACAAATATAATAGCAATTCTGCTTTCTGCATTTGAAACTACAGGTCAAATTCTATCGGTTTTGATTATTTGCATTTCTAAAAATTAATTTTTGTATTGTTAAACAAAGCTATAAACACATAGTGTTTCCCGTGCCCAATGCATGCGTTTTAAGTACGTAATCTACGTAGAAATTGTCTCTATGCGCGCCTACTCGTTCGATTTTAAATGAGAAATACATTGAAAACATCATTTAAGCACTATGTGTTTATACCTTTGTTTAACAAGAAAAAAATTAATTTTTAGGAATGAAAATAATCAAAGCCGATAGAATTGCTATTTTATTTTTTAATCAAAAGTTATTCGGGTTCAAAAATTGCAATTTTTTGATTTTTTGAAAGTTTAACCGTGTTTATGTCGAAAACTATGCATCCTACGAAAAAACTTGTAAAAACATTTTTTGCTTAGACGGAATGACCCAAAAAATACGAAAGCATGATTTGTTTTGAGAAAAATCGCTGTTATGTGATTCCTCAAGTTCTTTGTTTATAACAATCTTATCGACATCCGGATCAACTGTTACCCAAAAAATTCGTGTTCCACGGGTCAAAATACATGAAAAAACTTGGGTAAGTCCATCTGAATTAAAGAGGCCGTTGTACCCCCCTGGCGACAGGATTTGTTTAATATTGTGTATTTATTACTTAGTTACGAACCACATAGTGGTAAACTTTATACCCGCGCGGACATAAAGAAATTATTGCAATAGGAAACAACAAAAATCAAACATTTACGCATTCAGTATTATTTTCTGCCATCCATTGTTGAAATTTAGCGTATTCCTTAAAATACGTTTCTTTGGATTTTTTCGGTAACAGATTCTCAGTCGCTTTTTTGGCTCTTTAAACTATTTCTTTAGAAATATCGAAATTCTGACTTTTCTTTGACAATGTCACATAGAAAAACTTTGTTTAGGTTAATGACAAATTGCTAACCAACATCACTTTCCTAGTAATGGAACTAAATACCTGCTGCGATACAATATTACTTCTAATCAATATAAAATAAAATTAAAACTTTAATTGATGCAATGAACCGGTATGACATAAAATTTGGTATGCACCACGTGCATTATTAGATGTTTATACCCTCGGGCTACATATAAACTCTCGGGCCAGAGGCATTTGAGTTTATAAGCTTGTCGCCCTTAGGGTATAAACATCTATTTAATGCCCTTAAAAAACTATGATTTAAATTCAAATAGATATAAACAATTAATTTTATTAGGAATTTTGGAGCCATCTTTATTAAAATAAATAAATTATCATATAATCCATCCTCTCGGAAATATTTTGACAGACTCATTGTTGGAAATGAAAACATACAACACAAAAATTCCGTGGCAGACTTCTTTCGTTGAAAAACGCAGAGGAATCATGAATAATGGAAGTGTATATTCAGTGATTGTTATCAAAAACTTTCCATATGTTCATCTGGAGAACGAAGTTTTTGGTATACCAGAGACACTCTCATCATCAGTGGCATCACAGCTCATTATGAGGCAAAGCCTTCTTGAGAACAAATCCTCCATTCGCTCCTGTCTCTGGCAACTCTTTGCCGCGCTCTATCTCTATAGTAGATTTTAAATCATTCTTTAAGTTGTCTGATAAGTTGTCAGTAAAAGCAAAGTTGTAGCTCGGGAGAAATTGCTCTTATTCGTCAAATTCCAAATCAAATATTTCAACGTGAAATAACCAAAAAAATGAAACACTTTTCGGGTAAAACTCATTAAAAAAAATTTAAAATGTTTAAAAAAGCGTCGTGTTGAATTTGAGGATCATGACTCCACTTGGTGGTTATGTTGGTCGTTGGTGGCAGCTTACTGTAATCTTACACAAAATAATTATATTTCATTTAAAACTATTACACATAAAATTTTGGCTAATTTGTGTTTTTCTTTTTTAGGTAAGTACATATTTTACAAAATTATAGAACGCTAATGGTAAGTCAACTCAATTTTTTTCTAAAATATATTTGCGCTTTAATAATTCTGTATTTAATGCGTTAATTAGAGTACTGGACTGTCAAACTAACGTCAGAACGTGTATGTATCAATCTGTAAATTGGTGCCGAAATTTGTAATTATTACTGTAAATACTAGTTATTAAAATTAGTTTTCGCTCAAATAGTGACTAATAACAATTGTGTTACGTGTTAATCATCAAGAACAAGCTGTAACTTCGGTCAGTAAGAGATGTTTTACTTAATAATCTTCCAACTTAAACACATCCAGTGTCAAACTGTCAATAGTTTTTCACTGTTGCTATCCCGTCCCAACGGACGCCAACGGTTAGGCAACCAGTATTGCAGTGATGTATCCAAGGTTATCACTTATTTCCAGACATCCAAAGCGTTAATATAAACAAATTCAAGTTACTTTTGACTACATGAGTAACAATTTAAATCAATGTTCCCCCACTGTTAGCAACACCATGTCTGGACCCAATTCTTCCAATAATCTTACTAGTTCATATGCAACTGCTACTATGACTAAACAACGTCCAAAGTATCCCAAGAAGACTGAAGCAATTTTATAATTAGTTGTACGTCTCGATAGTATCCAATGATTGTATATCCAATTTTTTTTTCTTCATAATTTTTACCTAATGTTATTTAAGATTTAGAAATTAACTGTTATAATAGTTAGTTTTAAGTCCTTATTGTAATTAATTATTGTATAACCAATATTGTTTGTGTCCATGGCCATTGCTGCCGAGATACATAAATTTAAATAAAAAAAAATTAGAGTACTAGTAATAAAGCATTGGTCTGTACGGTATGCGGCAAAATATACAGTACTGAAATTCATATGCCTCAAATTTGTATGTGTCAGGCGCCGAAACGTACTGAGTGGTTTCCGAACGTCGTTATAACGTATGTGAATGTCGTGATAATGTTAGGTGCTTCAGAATGGTTCTCAGTTTTACAGAAAAAAAATTTATGGTGGAGTACTATTTTTGTCATACGGAAAAGGTCACGAAAACGATTCAAGCTTAAAATCAACAACGATTTCAGCAGGACGGGATAACCTGTCACACTACCAGGGAGTCTCTTCGAATACTGCGCGATCATTTTGGGAGTTGCCACTCACCAGAACTAACGCCAACAGATGCATACATATGGAGAATGCTGAAGGAGTCAGACAGATCCACCGTCTGCCATTTCGGAATTGCGGACTAGAATTAAATAGTTTTTCGTGCCAGAGGCAGTGGTGGATCTAAAAATTTGCCTTGGGAAGGGAAATTTGCCTTAGGGGGGAACTTCCAATGAAAAAACAACCAAAAGAAATAAAAAACATAAACTCAGATTACATAAAAGACATAAATAATAACTTAATGGCATTAAGTTCCCTTAATTTTCCTAACTAGTTTGTTTATTGGGTTGAATTTGTCTTTCTGTGGTTTCAGTTTCATGTCAACTAATATATTTTTTATGTTTGAACAATTTTTTTTCTTTAATTTTGGACCCTGTTAGACGGGGAAATTTCCTCATTTTTTCTCTACGTAGATCCGCCACTGGGCAGGGGGCATCTTTAACATCTGTTTTATCGGGAACGTGCGTCGTAGTGAATAATGTTTGCAAGGCTATATCATGTATACCAGATATATAAATAATCATAAACATTTCAATATTAATTTCAGCTCTGTTTATTTTTCCACATAATGTAATTCCACATAAACCTGCCTACCTGCTTCCTCTTCATCAAAACAGTTCGATAAGGCCCGACCAAGAGTACCTTTTAGTACTAGAATATCTCACAATTTAATATTCCAGAGTCAAAAATGCTTCAATTTTAAAGAAAAAAAAAGTTATGCGATAAAATAACCGTTGCCCTATCTAAAACGGACGCCTATGACCGGTACTAGAAATTTGCAATGGATGGAATCTATTTATCTCTGGAAGATAAATATGCGTACCAATTTTCGTTTTTCTAGCTAGAAGCGTTCTGGAGGTATTTAAGAAAAACTAATTACAAGACGCCATCTTCAAAGAGCTCTAGCTACCTTACGAAGCATTGTCGGACTAGGTGAATTTGGTTAAATTGTCTTAAAATTATCTGAGGAATCTCCTGTCTTCGTTTGTCGGTATAATTTCTGGACACCCTGTATAAAACTTACCTTAACTTTAAGTATGTTTCCTTTATTACAATATTTATACATTACACCATTTAATAAGGTAAACGTTCAAACTCTCATCATAATAATTGGCTAGTCGCCACTCCGGTTTATTCCTAGCAAGTTCCCTCCATCTTCTGACCCTTAGAATCTTAACGTCTTTTTCCTCATTATCAATCCTCTACGTGGTCGTCCTCTACTTATTCTGTCTTCTGGGTTTCTTGTTCTTCTTTTAGTGATGTTTCCCAATCGGAGGTGGGATATCATCATCACTATCTTTACTCTATCTACCGCTGCTCTGAAGAGTTATATAGAACTGCATTTAAACCAGTCCCTTAATTTCTTCAACCATGACACTCTCCCTCTTCCTTAACTCTTTTCTCCTCTTCTCTTGTGGGTTTGAGAACAATCAAACTCCCACTGTGTATAAAACAACAAGATTTTTTAATTTTAGACTTTAAGTGCATTGTATAATGTTGGTATGTCCTTTTCTTACCATTAAGTTACTCAGATCTTTCCGTATTCTATAATATCACATTCGTTCCCGGCCCCTTAAATGATGTGCAGAGAAAGGCGATTTACAAGAGCATCTGTAGCTGTTACATACTGGTGTTCCTTCCAAAGCCCGTTCAATTCCAAGGCAATTTTAAGTTTTTGAATGCTGCTTTATTTGAGAAAAGCACTTTTTGCTGCGCCTTGGTCACCATACCACTAATCCATATGATCGGCCTAATATGATCAATGCATAAGTCCAAAATATTTAATTTTGGACTGTTAGCATTTTGTTAATTTGGATGGCATCTGTTAGCATTATCCAAGAGCTATGTACAGCTCTGTTTTCTTCTATTATAGTTTACTAGATTTTGCTAAAATTGAAAAATTTGCGAAAATGAAATCTGCATAAGTTTATTAATGTTGAAAACCATATGGATTCTGCACAAGTCCCATAAGTCCGCTCTTGTTAGTGGCTAAACCGTTCAAACGTATCTGTGCTTTTCTGATGTTTATACAATAAAAAGTATTTTCATTGTAAACGGGTGAGTGTGAGTACCTACAGGATACAGGTTAAAATGACACAACATATTGTTTCATAATTAAACAAATTGATTAGGTACTAAAAACTTGAATTTAAAATAGTTTAGGGACTTGTGCACTTTTCACATTATATTTATTTGTATATAAGTGGAGCTGCATAGTTAGTTTTTGTCTCTCCTGTAAAATGAGGTATTTTGGACTTATGCATTTTTCTTATTAGGCGGACGATATGCTATTGTTGCTTTAACCAACATTTTATAAGCCCAGTATAATATACCTAGTCTTAAACTTTTTTTTAAACAAATTTTTCGTAGTGTGTCTGGCTACCATTAAAATAGTCACCGTTTTTTTGGTTATTCATTTTATCTGATAATAATTCCAAGTAAGCCTTGAGTCTAATGTGACTAAAGTTTCTGAATCCCTGGCACCTTTTATACAGGGTGTCCCGAAAAGTATTGGTCATAAATTATACCACAGATTCTGGGTTCAAAAATAGGTTGATTGAACCTAACTTACCTTAGTACAAATGTGCTCATAAAAAAAGTTACAGCCCTTTGAAGTTACAAAGTGAAAATCGAGTTTTTCCAATATATCAAAAACTATTATGGTCTGTTTTTAAACCAAGAGGAGTAATTCAAATTTACCGCGCCGTAATGCTTGTTTGTAATTGGTCCAACCTCAGGCAAGTTTACTCCACTGTTATGCAATTTTGACACTAATGACATTTATGAAATTATGACACTTCTGTCATTTTATAGGTTAATTTAGCTATATCGGCGATTTTTTGTGTTTTCTGCGTTATTCCTGTAATTTTTAGATTTATAGTCTACTTTTATTAAAAAAAAACGGATGTTTTTAGAACTCTTTAGCAACGGATTAGTATAATATAATATGAATGGATTAGCGTCGAAGGCCGATATAATCAACCAAAAACGAAGATGTATTTGGTAATATTTCTAGTGACTTTCTTGGGTGTGAATCTGTCTTTTTAGTTTACTCCTCCTGGTTTAAAAACCATAGAGATTTTTTATTGAAAATGAGTGTATGACCTTTTTAGGGCAGGCTCATTTAAAAAAAAATTGTAGTGAAATTTGTGCACCCCATAAAAATTTTATGGGGTATTGTTCCCTTAAACCCCTCCCCCAAACTTTTGTGTACGTTCCAATTAAATTATTTTTGTGGCACCAGTAGTTAAACACAATGTTTCTAAAACTTTTTTGCCTCTTAGTACTTTTTTGATAAGCCAGTGTTTATCGAGATATTTTGAATATTTGTCGAATCCACCACAAATATTTGTATTTAAGTATGATTATACATATAATAGACACCCGTTAATAATCTGAAAATTTATTTATAACTTACATTTTTTGGTATATTTAGAAAAAGAAGCCACATCTTGATAAAAGGTGACTTATCAAAAAAAGACTAAGAGGCAAAAAAGTTTTAAAAACACTGTGTTTAAGTAATGGTACCACAATAACAGTTTAATTGGAACGTACGCAAACATTTGGGGGGTTTAAAGGAACAAAACCTCCATAAAATTTTTATGTAAATATATTAAAAAAGAAGCCCGATAAAAACTGGCTTACGATAAAAATATTAAGAGGCAAAAAAGTTTTAAAAACGTTGTGTTTAACTAATGGTACCACAATAATGAATTAATTGGAAGCTACACAAAAGTTTGGGGGGGTTTAAGGGAACAAAACCCCCATAAAATTTTATGGGGTGGACAAATTTTACTATAATTTTGTTTTAAGATGTTCCTGTCATAAGAATGATACATGTCCATTTTTAATAAAAAATCTCTAATAGTTTGCGATATATTGAAAAAAATCGATTTTCATTTTGTAAGTTCAAAGGGCTGTAACTTTTTTTATGAGCAAATTTGTACTAAGGTAAGTTAGGTTCAACCGAACTATTCTTGACCCCAGAATGTGTGGTATAATTTATGACCAATCTTTTCGGGACACCCTGTATATCACTGTGATGAATTGTGTGTTCTCGTGGCCACGCGTATGACGAGAAACTAATCGTTCAATCATTATTCGGATATAAGTTTAAAATGCAAACATGAAACCTATTTTTTACTGTTCTCCTTAGCAGTAAATACACCTCTGTTGAAACAAAAAGATAATACGATAAAAGCATAAATTATACGGAGAAATAATCAGAAATTTCTGAGGCAATTTTTTGTAAACAATTATTTTTAATCTGCGATTTCTTGGTTGTCCTCTAAATATTTTGAGTAAATTTGTTAATATGAATAATTGAATATTTGAAGATTTTTTAGTACTGTGAACAAAACTCCCTTCGTTTTTTAAACAACCTACAGGAAACGGAAAAGGAAACATTGAGTTATTCGTTTAAACCCTATAAAATATCAATGTCTTAACCGAACTCATCACCAATTTATTAAATATTCTTCTTCTTACTTCTTGTATGTAAGCTTTAAAGCATGTTTCTTCTTCAATATTAGCCTCTTAAATTGTTTAAGTTATCGCACCATCTTTTTCTTGGTCTGTCAATACTTCTTCTTCCATTTGGTGACTTATCTCGTGCTATTCGTACTATCTTATCCTCTGCCATTTTACTAATGTGTTCGTTCCACTCCTGTTTCCGTTTTGTCACCCATCCATTTATGTCTTCTACATTGCATGATCTTCTTATGTTTTCGCTTCCCTCCCTATCCAACTGACTTTTCCCTGATATTCGTCGGAGTGTCGGAGTATTTTCATCTCTGTTGTTTCTAGTAGTCGTCTCGTTTTAGATGTGTCAGGTCTTGTCTCCGCCGTGTATGTCAATATAGGTCTAATTGCTGCTTTATAGATTCTTGCTTTTGTGTCTTGTGTTAGGGGTTTGTTCTTCCAGATTGTGTCATAAAGCGATCCCGCCCCTTTACTTGCTTTTAAGCTTTGTTGTCGTACTTCCTCTTCAACATCTCCGTAATTGGTTATATATATTCCCAGATATCTAAACCTTGCTTCCTGCTTTATTATTTTCCATCAATTTCGATTTTATAGCATAGTGGGTATTTAGATGTTGTCATACATTTGGTTTTTTCTGCTGATATTATCATATTGTATTTCTTGGCTGTTGTATTGAAGATGTGTCTTAATCTTTGGAGATCGTCTTGTGTCTAGGCGATTAATGCGGCGTCGTCTGCATAACATAATAAGGTACCTGACCCAAATATTTTTATATGACATTATATGACATTATATGACAAAATTATTTTTAAATAAATATTAAATATTCGATTTAATTTCTAAAAGCAATGGGAAACGAATGGAAGGTTTATGCTCTTTCATTTTACTATGGTACAGTTTATCAAATCTTAATATTTTTCGGTAAGTTATAACGGTTTTTTCAAAATAAGTGTTGTGGGCTTTATTGGGTACAGCAGTTCCAAAAAAGGCCCACCAGTTGATCCAAATAAGGCCCACCTTTTTTAATTGTTATTTTATTTTGTTCATTAATTTGATACATGATTTTAGATGTTAATAAAATACTGTTAATAGATACTGTTAACTATTTTTGGGGGTGTTTTATTGCAAGATATCCATTAAATAAAGGCATTTATCAAATCAGAAACATACGTTTATTCACATTTAAGAAATTTTACAGTTTTGTAATAATCCGGAGTCTATAAATCACACTTTTTACAAACAAGTAGGTGTTTTGTCTCTGCTTGTTAATCCTAAACATTCTTCGTGTACGTATTTAAGGCATTTGGTGCATAGCCTCATATCTGCTATTCTGTCCTCTTGACACCAGTAGCAAAACCAGCTCTCTTCTTTTTCTCATGAGTTTGAAACCTTAGACTACAATCCACTTGGACCTTTGGATTTTAGTTTTATATTATGTTCTCCTTTTTTTGGTTTCGTCTGTTTCCCTTTATCACTAATAGGTTTTTTGTCTTGATTTTTATCCTTTTCAGTAAATAAAGCTTTACTTACTGTAACCGCTCTATAATTAAGTGACTTTGCTCGGGGCTGGACAATTTTCTTTTTTATTTCAGGTGTAGGAAGAATTTACTGAAAGGAAGTCTCCAAAATACCTTCGTCATTACTGGAATCATCGTGAAAAGATAAGATGTCGGAAACTGAAGTTGTACTTGAATCTGGCGAAGAATAAATCTTTCTTTTCTGACACTTTTTCTCAGAGGGGTCTCTTTCTTGTATCATTGGTGCCTGGTTGTCATCGGTCCTCGATTGTGTAAGCGATGGAGTATCTTCTTCGTTTACGTTATCTCGCCTCGACAGTTCAGATGGAGCAAATGCTTTTTCCGGGATAACATTAGGGTCAAACGGATAGATGCCTGTGGCACGAAACCCAATTGAAACATTATGAGGTGTAGCAGCTCTTGGCCAGAATTTGGAAAATATTTTTCCGAAAATGCTTTTATTAATCGTACGTCCTTCGTCAGTTTTTGTGGTGATCTAGTACAACAAAACCTCTTGGTCCCAATATTCTTCAAAAGGCTCAAATACAGATTTGTCCATCGACTGTAGCTCGTGTGTAGTGTTGCTAGGAATACAAAAAAGTGTAATGCCATGGAAGTCAGCTGCATCAACAATACCTGCGTCTAAGTAAGACTTATCTCCATCGAAAATAAGTAAAACAGGACCTTGTGGTTTGAACTTTGCAAAGTAGTGTACCCATTTTATAAAGGTTGATGTTGTCATTGATCCTTTCTCTGTCATTTCAATGGCCGAACCAGCTGGAAGATTATCTTGCCATTCTGGCTGCATTCTTTTTACTTTGAAGAGAATCATTTGAGGTATAACTTGGTCCAGAGCGTTTTCACATGAAACTATGGTAACATTTTCACCATGTTCAAGAGCAATCATATGTACCCTTCTTGATCCTTTTTTAGCATAGACTGATTGTTATTTATGTAGAGAAAGTCGACATCCTTTCTCATCCATATTAAAGATCAAATGCGGTTTAACAAAAATGTCCAATTTAGACAGCACCTCTTTTAACTTGTTATAATAGTCGTTTCCTATAAACTTATTAAGTTTGGCTGCTCTTCCAGGGTTCATGCTTTGTGTTTTACTTTTGCGACCTCTAGGTGACGTTTTAAAAACAGGCTTTAAATAAATAAACATTGCTGAAAACATACAGGCACCAAATAAGGCCCGCGGGCCTTGTTTAGAACTCTACTGGTGGGCCTTAATAGGGACAGCTTCTTTACCCGTGTCTTGTCCTGTATTTTTATGAAAAACTGTAAATACTCAAACGTTACAGTACGTTATTTTACACGTTGTCTATTATATAAATTATAAGCTATCAGATTATATATGACACAATTATTTATCGCTTTTATTTCAAAACTTATCAATAAATTCATAAATACCTGAAAATAGTAATTTGATGTGCGCCTAGCGTGTCTGGACAAGCAACTGACATCAACATGGCGTAGTCACACTTAACCTCGATTTAAGTTCAGATTTAGCCAATAGATGCCAGTAGCGTCCAGAGACAAACGTCACCTTGAGAAATATTCTATTTTTTTTAGTAAAAACAATCGATGGGCTTTCTTTGGAACCGGGCCTTATTTGGGTCAGGTACCTTATTTAGATTTCTTGGTTCCCCATTCTGTTACCATGACCATTACGTACTGCTTCTACCATTTCGTCCATTATTATATTAAAGAGCAGTGGGCTTAAGGAGTCACTTTGACTGACTCCGCTTTGTGCTGGTATAAACTGCGTTAGTTTTCCATTTATATTTGCCTGCATTCAATTATGAAAGTAGATGGTTTTGATGGTTTGTATAATATTGATTGGTATGTTTCTTCTATACAGTAAATGTAAGACGCCTTCGACTTGGATGCGATGGAAAGCCTTTGTCAGGTCTATAAAACATATATATGCTGATTTATTGTACTCAATGGCCTTTCCTGTGTATTAAATTTTGTATAAACATTAAACAGTTGTGATCTATAGAAATAACCGATATTGCTCGCAGCGAATCGAAAGGTTTTTAAACTTTGACCTCATTTGCTTTTTTAGTTTCCAAAACCCGTAAAAATCATACTAAACCACTAAAAGTGCAATATTGTATATTTTAGCATCATACCACAGAATTGCATTGTAGTATCATTAAAAAGCAATCAAAAGTTTTACATTTTTTATTGGCGATAAATTACAGATTTTACAGCGTTGTCTCTAATTTTCAATTAGCTTTTTCTGCATCACATCAGGGTCATTAGTGTATCCCAGTAAACGTGTTACCTCCGCTTTTATTACACATTCAATAAAAATCAATTTCAACATTGCACATTTCTCGCTGGTGTGTAAAGATGTATACCAGGAGTGTTCACTAGGTAAATATAAAAATGTCTAATTTAATTTAACTTTAAATTATACAGTACGGTGCAAATGACAGGAATAAATTCGTTATTTCGTAAGCTGGCGACTAAACAGGTCGATTCTTATTTTTATATTATGATTTTTTTGATATATATCATACTAGTGATGTCATCCATTTGGACGTGATGATGTAATCGATGATTTTTTAAATCTGAGTAGGGGTCGTGTGCTAGCTAATTTGAAAGGTTATTCAATTCTCTATTACTCTCTAGTAATATAAACGTTAACATAATTGTTTATACACTAAGTTACAAATTTTTTTATACTTATAGATTAATTGACACAAAAAGAAGAATACATGTTATTTATTTAATTCAAAATAAATATTTTACTACTGTCAGAAAACAGACAAAAAGTTTATTTGGCAAATAAACATTGCTCTTCGCTTAAGGCTATGGGTACATAATTCGCAAATATTTTACGTGTATCCCTACTTTTTCTGTCTTTACACGGCAAATTACGTGTAGTAAAATTCACACTGGTATGGATATGTAAACATTACTAGAATGTCATTCTACTTGAAAATGTCATCATTAATTTAAAGAGATGGGTTTTGAATGTTCTTGGATAACTGTTATTTTTATAATTGCAAATTATTAATTCAGTTAATAAATGTGATAATTTTTTCACTAACTATGTATTCAGTGATTGTAATAATTTATTTGTACAACAAAGACTAATACTCAATCGAGAAAAGAGGAAAAGTGTTAAAGTGATTTTTTAATAATATATTGTTATGGAACGCTTACAATTTTGAACAACTTTAACAACAAAATACTTGGATCACAGAATATAATATTATCCTGATGTATTCTCTGCTTGGATCTTCCACAAATAATACACAATAAATTACTTTTTATTAAGTTCACGTCTTAAATCAATTATTTATCAAATACACTATATATCAATAATATTTAATCAATAACTCAACATATTCCCGATGCAATGTCAAATATTTAAAATTGTCACTGATTGTCAGTGTCTGACTGACAATATATGCTGACAATATTATATTCGGCTGAGTGCGTTGTAAGACAAAGATAGATTTGGAAAATATTACCACGGCATTGTGTTCATTTTTTTCAAATCCTGAAAAAACCAATAAATATTTTTGAAAAATTTAAACGCAGAATGAAAGACTAAATTATTACCGAGGGCCGAAAGTCCCTTAGAATAAATAAAAAGTTTATTTTGAATGATATATTTGAAATTAAAAATCACACTAAATTTTCTCTTAGTTTTTCACCCCTGTAACTTATTAAAATAAACATTATAGAAGTTCTCAGGGACTTTCGGCCCTCGCTAATAACGTAATCTTTCAATCTGCGTTTAAATTTTTCAAAAATACTTATTAGTTTTCTCAGGATTCGAAAAAAATTAATCCCCATTTGAATAGCATTGCAGCCGAAAATAAGTACCGATCCTCTTAAATTCAATTTCAAACACCAAGAGGCAAGTGGGTGGCAGCTTGAATATTGAATTCAATCAAAAAGTAATGTGTATTTGGATAAACATCCTTTTCTGTTTTCTGACAGCAGTAAAATGTATTTTGAATTTAATAAATTGCATACATTTTTCCTTTTGTGTCAATTAATTTAATCAAAAAATTTTTTCGGTTGCCCTGTATAAATAATTATGTTAATGTTTATATTTCTAAATAGATAAGTATCTTTCAAATGAGCTAGCACTTCGTCTTCTTTTGTTTGTCTGCGTCTTATTTTGTTTCAGTTGTTGTTGACTGTACATTGTCTTTCCACCTTTTCGGCGGCCTTCCAACGGGTCTTCTGCTATACGGCTTGTTGTTTTTACAGATGTTCGCTAATCTATCTGGTTCCATTCGGTTTACATGTTCGTTCCAGTTTTTCTTTCTTGTTTTTATCCACCTGATAATATTTTGAATTTTGCATCGTTCTCGTATACTTCTGTTGCTTTGTCTGTCTCTTAATGATATGCCCGCTATTGATCTAAATACTTTCATTTCGATATTGTTGATTTGTTGTTTCGTCTTTCTTGTATCGGTCCTTGTCTCCGCTGCATATGTTAGGATAGGTCTAACTGTTTTCTTGTATACTTTTATTTTGCTTTCCGTGGTCAGATATTTGTTTCTCCATATGGTTTCTCGGAGGCAACCACTTAGTGCCGGCGCAAATTGATCCTAAGCGAACACAACCTGGCACCGGCGAGGTGCGTAGAGAGTTTTGCGCATCCTAATATCAGTAAATGCAGTGCCAGGTCTAGCATGCGAACGTTTGTCATCGGCGTACAGTTTTCTGGTGTCGTGGGACGCGTGACTCAATTCTCAGTTGCGGTTTTGTTTTCGAGATGGACGTAGAAAAGCTAATAGAACTCGTTCGGAATTACTATTATTATAAACAACACTGATTGTGATTGGATTGTCGTTGCAAAAACTGCTTACCTATTACATATATTTATATCTTGTCTACATATTTTATTTTTAAGCATGAACAAGCCCGGTATGATGACACATTTTATTTGACGGTTGTGCGATATTCACAGATATGCTTAACGGTTTTTAATGATAATGTTGTGTAGATTTAAGAAATGAATGATATTTACAAAATTTTTATACCTATAGAAAAGGGATTACGCCATCATTTGTGACATTGTATTTCTAGGCCTGGATCCCGCGTACCAACAAAAAGTTGATTAATAGCAAGCTGAAAATTTGTTAATAGCTTAACGGTGTCTCGTCAGACAAACTTTGATGTACAGGAACACTGAAACAGGGGAAGTTTTAATTGTGGAACAGGTTAAAAATTTGGAACGTCAGACTACAAAAACGTTCCATATATTTTGTCGAACAGAACTTCCAATTGATTTGTTACCATTTCATTAAACTCTCATGGAAAAATTAGACTGGTGTTTATCACTAACTGGGCATTTTAATGAGTGAAACAGGAAGAACATGTCAAATAACAGGAATCATGTTGGTTAGTAATAGCAGTCTGATTTTTGAATGAGAGTTTAACGATAGGGTAACAAATCGATTGGTTGTTCTGTCCGACAAAATACATGAGACGTTTTCGTAATGTGACATTCCAAATTTTTAAACTGTTCCACTATTAAACCTTCCCCTGTTCCAGTGTTCCTGTACATCAAAGTTTGTCCGAATAGACACCGTTAAGCTACTAACAAATTTTCAGTTTGCCGGATCCAGGTCTATAAAGTATGGTTTGCTTTTAAAATAAAAGGTGTCCTTCATTTTGTGTAGGTTCATTTAATAAAAATAAAAGTTAAGTTTCTGTAATACTTAAGAGGCGGCATTTTGAAGACTTGCATCATATTGAAAAGATGTACCGCACGGCTGTGTAGTTAGTGTGGCTTTTGCCAATAAATCAAAGTTATGCGTTTACAAGAGCATATTATTGTTTTCACCCAATTTTGAAAAAAATGTGAAAACTTTGATTTGAAAAATAAGGAGTACCATAATGTGTCATAATTATAATCTCCTTTATATAGATCAAAAAATTGTTTAGTATGTATTTCTAAATCACATTGTCATCATATATTTATTAGACTTTTGTTTATCGTTAAAAATTAAATGATGGTTGTGAATTGTATTTTTTGTGTTATTTAATATTTTAGCAAAAACATAATCAGCAAAAATCTTATTTAAAACATGCGAACCGTTTTTGCAATCACAATCAATGCAGTGTTTAACTTATGCATGTTATTATAAAGGTATGTAGAAATAGAATACTCAGTGTAAGATATCTTTTTATGCACCCCGCTTATGATCAAATTCGATGTTTTAGAAAGTCATACCGCTACGACTACTAGGGACGTGTAAGATATTTTTAATGCGTTACTAGTTACATGTACGGAACTACCGTTTTTTAGTTGCCTACTCAATTCAGTACAAGGATCAGATACATCAGTATTTTGTAATCAGTATTTGTACTCAGTACCACTGAGAACCGGTATCAATAGTAACCGTTACACGTTTGCACTTATTTTGCCGGTCTCTATTCGTTACTGCGACAGCCGACGGTCGGGTTAGCTTGTGTTTAATATGCGGCACGCTAGAAAAATAACTGCACAGGTCACCCGTCCCACCGGCGCAGGTTGTGACTCGCTTAGGTTCAATATGCGCCGGGACTTCTCTTGCCGCTTTTGTTGCTTGTGTTGTGGTCTCTGCTCTTATATTCCTGTCACTAGTGATCTCTACTCCTAGGTAATTGAATTTCATTACTTGCTCTACAACTTTGCCGTTTATTTCTAAGTTGCATCTACGAGGCTCTTTACTTATCACTACTATACATTTAGTTTTTTCTACTGATATTCTCATATTAAGTTTATTTGCTGTGATATTGAAAGTGTGGAGCTGCCTTTGTAGGTCATCCTCGTTATCAGCAATTAGTACTGCATCATCGGCATGGCATAGTATCGTGATTTTATGCGCTCCCATGTGATATCCATGTCGTTTTCTTACTTCGTGAATCATTTAATTCATCACCATATTGAATAACAATGGACTGAGCGAGTCTCCTTGGCGGATTCCTCCTTTCAGTTCTATGCGTTTTGTTTCTCCTGTTGACATTATAATTCTGGTCTTGTTGTTCTTGTTAATTTCATTAATTAACCTTATTATCTGGTGGTCTATTTGTTCAGCTTGTAATAAATTTAAGATATCATTTCGCATCACCCTGTCAAAAGCACTTTTTAAATCTACAAAGCACATGTATGCTGGTTTTCCATATTCAATAGACTTTTCTACTATTTGCCTGATAATAAAAATTGCATCTATTGTGCTGCGGTTCTTCCGAAAGCCTTGTTGTTCATTTGCCATGTTCGATTTTTCCTCGATTTTATCTTTTATGACTGCCGTCAACAATTTTAATGTGCTGTTCATCAGACTAATGCCTCTATAATTTTCAGGATTTTTCGAGTCACCCTTTTTGAGTATCGGTAGCAGGAGACTTTCCTTCCATTCCGCTGGTACTACTCCGATATTTATTATATCGACAAATAATTTTAGGAGCCATTTGAGCAGTGTTCTTCCTCCATATTTTAGCAGTTCATTATTTATCTTATCAGGACCGGGTGCTTTTCTATTTTTTAATTTTTTTATTCGTTCTTGTAGCTCTTCTTCTGATATTAGTACTCTATCGTGGGTTTCATTAATGTTTATTTCTCTGTTTTCTTCTTCTCCTTCTCCATATAATTTCGTGAAATGCTCAGTCCATTGTGTCTCCGTAATGTTATCTATCCGTACAAATTCATTCATTCCTGTTTTTTGTCTCCTTATCATCTTCCACACCTTTTTCTGGGATCCATAGAGGTCGTATTCCATATCTTTGGTAAATTTCTCCCAGTGTTCTTTTTTGATGTTATCTATTTCTTGGTTTACTCTATTCCTGATTGTCACGTAGTCGTCTCGTGCCTCCGGTGTCTTCACTCTTTTGTATGTTAGGAAAGCTTGTTTCTTTTGATTTGCTAGTGCTTTCACTCTTTCGTCGTACCATGGAGTTTTGTATTTTCGTTTATTTCTGTTGACTTTTCTTTTACCTAAAGCTTCTTCTGCTGCTTGTAGGATACTTTTTCTAATAATTTTCCAGGTTTCTTCTATATCCTTTTTAGTCTCTAGGTTACGGCTGTTTAGCTTTTCTGTTAGTCTGTTTCTATACAAGTTTTGCGAGCTAGCACACGACCCCTATTATTATTTAAAAATTTCTTCGATTGCGTCATAACGCCCAGATGAATTACGTCACTAGTATGATATATATTTCAAAAAATCATAAGTTAAAAATAAAAATCGACCTGTTTTAGGTTTTTTCTTTAAAGTCGTTAGCTTACGAAATAACGAATTTATTCCTTTTATTTGCATTATACTGTATATCACTGGTTATAAGGTCATACGGCTCTATTTACGCAATATTAATTTTTTGTTCGTAATTTATTCCGTAATCTTTTTCCTTTCTTGTTTTCGCCGGTTAGCCTCTCTATAAATAAGAACGAAAGAAACAAAAAGAAAAGAAAAGAAATAGTTATACTTTAGTTCTTTTTCTCCTTGTTTTAAAATCAGGCGAGACAGTGTTCGTCTGTGGTGCTTAATCATTATGACCGTGGTCTATACTCTTGATAATACTAGCAGCTTCCTAGGGGGAGTTTCTCCTCTCTATCTTTCACAAAGAACATATTTATTTTCTGTAATTTTGTAGGTTTTTTTTCTCAGTTGACAGTATCTATTTTGGTGACCATTTTTAGCTCTCCTCTATTAACATCCATTAACATAAACTAAGACCTCCTTCCGATATTGTTTATGATTATCTTTAATGAGTGTACCTCTTTAGAGCACTTGATTTGATATTTCTACTTTTCTTTAGTCAGTTTTGTCTTTTATTTATCATAAATGCTGTCACGTGATGCCACAAAATGGTTTTGTTATAGTTGTTCCTTTTTGTCTTCGCACAAATTTCATGATTCATTTGCAAACAAGTTAAATCAAAACGTTAAGTAAAACGTACGTCGATATGTAATATGATTGATATGTGTACTGCCAATGTAATAATTAAGAAATGGCTATTATCCCAGTGGACGTATAATATGTAGTATAACGTTATTTTCTTGAAGTGTTTTACCTTTTTTCACTATTGAGATGGACTCATGATAGACTCAAGATTGATGGACTCATTAATAATAATAACACTTATACTATAATATAAATAATAACAATAATTGGTGCGCTTGGGAATTTAGCGTTTGTCCATGCATGTCTTAAAAACAATAATAGTAAGTTATCTCGAAAATATACAAACAAGTTTCCGTGCGACAGAACCATAGCCACACTAATGTAGTATAATGACAATTTGTAGATTAAAAAATATTAGTTGTCTCATTAGCGTAAAAAATAAATATGTACCGGAAGTAATCAAATTAAGAGAGCTCTAACAGCCCTGAGAGAACAGTTAGTCGTTCTAGCAATTATGTTTAAAAATAAAAATTACAATGACATGTATGTACAATTGTACAAAGACTAAAAGTTTAAATAATATGAAAATTAAAATAAACAATAAATACAAATAAACCAATAAATACAACAAACGCACTAATTTCACTGTCAGGGAAATTATAGAAGTAAAAATTCATATTAAACAAGGTATCAAAGTATTGTTTAACTTATTGTGATTTTTATGAACAAGCCGCTTAATTTCGCGATACTAATTTCTGTGCGTAAAAAATATACCTAGTATAAAAAGTAATTCGTGAATAATTTCCTGTGCAAAGATACAATGGAAGAACTATACCTTGGTGACTGTGGTATTTTGATTATGTTTGTGCTTTGATGATCTTTCTCTAATAATAAAGACGAGGGTTGAAAAAATATTTACTGAAATAAACTCGTCAGTTAGTATCCAAGAAGATTCGATACTAAATAGAACGTTTTATTATAAAAATTCTTATCAGCACACACAGAGTGGGCCAAAGAAAACAGTCCACCTCGATATTTGGCAGTATTTATTAGATTTTAAGGAAATGACGAAACAGGTCGATTTTTGATCTAAGGGAGACACATTTTTACGGTACATAAATTTGTCATTTGTCAACCCCCTCCCTTCCACTTCCCCACCCCTTATTTTTAAATAGGAAATAAGGGTCGTGTGCTAACTCATTTAAAAGGATATTAAATTCTCTATTCAGTAATATAAACATTAACATAATTATTTATACAGGGTGTCCAAGAAAAAATATTTTAATTAAATTAATTGACACACAAGAAGAACGTATGTAATTTATTTAATTCAAAATACATTCTACTGCTGTCACAAAACAGAAAAAAATGTTTTTTTAATAAATAAACATTGCTTTTCGCTTAATTTCAATGTTCAAGCTGCCACCCATCTGCCTCTTGGTAGGATGAATATTGAATTTAAGCGAAAAACAATATTTATTTGTCAAATAAACATTTTTCTCTGTTTTCTGTCAGTAGTAGAATGTATTTTAAATTAAATAAATTCCATACATACTTTTTGTGTCAATTAATTTAATTCAAAATAATTTTTCTTGGATACCCTGTATAAATAATTATGTCAATGTTAATATTACTGAATAGAGAATTGAATAACCTTTTAAATGACCCTATTCCCTATTTAAAAATAAGGGGTGGGGGAAATGGCACAGAGGGGGTTGAGAAATGACAGATGTATGTACCGTAAAAATGTGTCCCCCTTTGATCAAAAATCGACCTGTTGTCTGTTGGAAAGTGGACTGTTTTCTTTGGCCCACTCTGTATAATATAATAAATAAAAAGTGATTAAAATTATAACACGATCGGTTTGTTCTTTTCTAATAAAGTGTATTTAGATCACATAAAATATTCATAAAATATTTTTAACCAAACCTTGTAGACCTGTAAAAATCACTTGGAAGGCAGATCTGATTCATTAAACGTCATGTTTGGACCGCCATCTTGTCCAATAAAGAACATCAGGGATATTTGCATAACGAGCTTTCGTTCGTTTTTGGGTTTTTGTATTGATGATTTTTTACATTAGTGAGCCCCACGGCAATTAACATCGCATCGTAGTATGTGGGAATGACCATATGTCCCCGTTTTATATTAACCAAAAATTCGAGAATTTCGGTTAAGTGGGGGTCTATTATTGCTTTCATTTGAAAAACTGATTATGTTTTGGCATATGGTTTAGTAGCAATCAACTACAGTTAAAGTGAATTTTTTGATTTTAATCTTTTATACACGGTAAGATATGGTAAATAGTTTATGTATATGGTTATTGGTCATGCTTACATATATCATAAATTTCAGAGTAAGAAGACATGGTGGTAATCAAATGACTTTAATGAATGAATACCTCTTCTGTACTTCAAAAAATCGAAATAAGAATAAATAAAGCACTTAGGCCTATTTCATACTTTACGACTTCGGTCGTCACGACAAACGGTCGTCGACAAACGGTCGTAACGACAGTTTGTCGTACATTCCATTAGTCCAATACATTCCATTAGTCCAATACAGCAACATACGGAGCTTTTCACACAGGACAGCCACGACTAACTGTCGTGCCGTTGCTCTTCTGCTGTCGTCCAATGTCACTGCAATGGACGACGGTCGTGTCGTGCCGTGCTATCAGTGAACCACAGGCATAAATTATTAATGCTTCCATACTTAACGACAGTTAGTCGTGTATGGTTCTTTTCATGAGCATTTTTCAGTGCGTCACAAATGATAGAAAAAAAGGTTAGTCCGTGATAAATACACATTTATGACATTTATTCTAACATGACATTTTAGTTAAATCTGACAGTTGTCACATTTTATTTGCAATTAACTATTTTCTATGGGAAATAAGCCATAATTTTACTAAAAAAATGAAATTATTAACGTTTCGAAGCCCAAATCGGGTTTCGTTGTCAAAATACTAAATATTTCTAAAGTAAACAAAAATGTTGTTGCTAAGTAAAAAAATTCTTCTAATAATTTATTTAATCTGACTCATTTATATTGGCAATTCAGACGATACATTTTAAAGTAGAAGACTTTAAAATGATATCGCCAATATTTATGAGTTGCGTTCCTCGGACGGCTTTACTAAAAGATAGTTCATTCGATTACATGAAATCAATCCCAACTCAAGAATATCCGTCGCAAAAAATCATAGCATGTGATCTGTCTTTAAAAAGACAACCAAATGCAACGATGACAGTAAAATTCTCGCGTTAGAGATTTCATAGTAAATCACGAGGGAAAACCAGGAAAAATCCTCGTGATACTATCCCGACATCGTAAGTATTTGGTCTTACATTTAATTTACCTTCAAAAAACTAATATCAAATTCTGACTTTAATATGTTTAAATTATAAATAATATTAATAATACATAGATATACAATAAGTAATATTAAAATATAAAATTTGTACTAACTCGATATGTTATTGACCTACTAATCGTGGTATTTTCTTTCTATTGACTTCCTCTTTCAGTATGGGTAACCACATCCTACTGCATTCTACCGAGGAATTTACGACACAATTGGTTTCATTTAGCATAATTAGAGCCGCTTCTTTGATTTTTCTCTTTTTACTATCTGATTCTTTCAGGACTATACTTGAATCTTTCCACTGAACTCTATGTTCATTATCCCATGCGTGTTGACATATTTGAGATCTATCAAATTCTCTGTTCTTAATATAAGACTGATGTTCACTTATTCTAACGTTTAATGGTCTTGATGTTTCACCTAAATAAAATTGTTCGCATTCACAAGGTATTTTATAAATGCAATTCTTTGTTCTTTCTTGTTCATTGTTAGGTTTAGTTTTAGATAGAATAGATCTCAATGTGTTTGTTGTTTTGAATGTTGTTGAAATGTTGAATTTATTTCCTATTGTTTTAAGTTTCTATTATTTTTTTTTACTTAGCAACAACATTTTTGTTTACTTTAGAAATATTTTGTATTTTGACAACGAAACCCGATTTGGGCTTCGAAACGTTAATAATTTCATTTTTTTAGTAAAATGGTGGCTTATTTCCCATAGAAAATAGTTAATTATAAAAAATACCACAAGGAAATAGCTTCAGAACAACATTTTATTTGCAATTTGGTATAAAAACAAATCAATTGTGTTTATTGCATTTATAAAATGGTATTTTCTTTGATTTGTATTGGGACCGTGCAACTTCGGCAAAGCGACCTCTATTTCTACGCTCTGTACTTTTATTCGCACTTTTAATTATATTGGCCATTTATATTAGTCCTGGTTGCTGGATAATTATCAAGGCCATAGTCCAAAAAAATAATAAGAAGAAAAAATAAGATGCAGGTTATGTTATGCAAACGTAAACAACTGTATGTAGTAAATAAAATTAGTTATTAAAATGCAGTACTGCAAGCAAAATACAATTAATTAAATTTACCTTTATATAATAATGGCATATCATATCAATATTGTGGAGCAATATATAATTTTTCTGCTTTAATGACAGAAGGTATGAAATATACGTAAATTTGACAATTTCAATTGACAAATTATTTAAAATAGTTGCAATATTTCTCCGCGACTCGCGCACGGTCGTTTCTCGTTTCCCTTCCAAGTACTTGCACACCGCGAATAGTCTTATAAATTGTACAGATTAATTTTTTTTATATAGAATAATATAATATTATTTAATATTATATTATTAGCGCCATCTATTGACAACTAGATTAAATGTTATAAATGTCACCGGCGAAATGTAATCAGCGACGTGCGTTTTTTTCTGTCACATACAATTTAATGCGTTAGAGAGAAATCGAAAAACTGTGACGCACTGAAAAATGCTCATGAAAAGAACCATAGTACCAGTGAATCCAGTGGACGTACATAATGGTAAACAATATAGATGAGGAATTTTTACCTACATAGATACAATACATAGGTAAGCATCTGGTTGGTATTATTTTATTGTGACGACTTTGTCCAAGTGCTGAGGAATAGACCCTATTATAAAATGCATTATTATCAATGTACCCTATTATAAAAATTAAATTATAAATGTTTCATCGAGAATATCTAAAATTTGTTGGTAATAATTTAAAGATTCTTTTATTGCACAGTTTAGTGTCCATGGACATAAACCTAGATATATATTCGTGTTTTATTAATGATTATTTAAATATGTATAGACATTAATATAATCGGTATTTTAAATAAAATAAAATCAGTTTTTTAGATGATCTGTTTAATATTGAAAGATTAAAATTGAGCCCAATAACAATAATAGTTTTTGTTCACTAACTATATTGTATAATAAATTGTATTTATTAACAAAATAGGTAATCTTTTCTCATGGGCATCTTTCAGTGCGTCACAGTTTTTTGATTTCTTTGCAACGTATTAATTGTATGTGACAGAAAAAGGCACGTCTGTGATTACAGACATTTATAACATTTATTCTAGTTGTCGATAGATGGCGCTATAATCTAAAAAAGATTATTAATGAATTATATAATATATCTACGAATATAATCTGTAAAATTTATAAAACTATACAAATCAAAGAAAATACCATTTTATAAATACAATAAACACAATTGATTTGTTTTTATGCCAAATTGCAAATAGAATGTGACAACTGTCAGATTTAACTAAAAGTCATGTTAGAATAAATGTTATAAATGTGTATTATCACGGACTTACCTTTTTTTCTATCATTTGTGATGCACTGAAAAATGCCTATGAAAAGGACTCTATATATTTTTTTATACAACATATATTGCTACTGGACTGAGGCAACAAAAATTGTACAACAATCCTTAAAGCAAGCATTTAATTTAATAAGCTGGGATTACCAAAAATGATCAGGGCGAACAAAAACAACATTTATGTAATTTAATGTTTTGTATTTTGATAACTTGTATGAAGAAAAATTTGGAAGTACACTGCAAGAAAGGCTGAGAGACTCAAATCACATGGGGGAACAATTAAGAGTTTCAAGAGAAGAACTGGTAGAAGCGATACGAAAATTAAAGATAGGTAAAGCTCCAGGCTCCAGGGGAGGATGAAATTCCACCAGAAATGATCAGATCTTTAGGAGAGAAGGGGAAAGACTGGCTGTGGACAATATGCGAAGATGCATGGAAGGAGAAAAGAATCCCAAAAGATCCGAAACTCACCCGAAAAGGGCGAGGAAACTCTATGTCACTGACATGCGGAAATAATTTAAAAATTTATTTTGGTCATTTCTTAAATCTTCAAAAAGTGTATGCTATAAAGCTACTTCTTCTCTTCTTCCATTGATTGGATGCACCCAATGTAGGCGATTAGGTACATCTCTGTTTATTGTTACGGCGATAAATTAACCATAAATCAAAAATTTTTGCCCGATTCGTTCTACGCCCTGTGCTTTCTACGACAATAAGATGAATACTGTCGTGAAGTGTGAAAGTCCGATGAGCACACCGTTTGTCGTGACGACCAAAGTCGTAAAGTATGAAATAGGCTTAAAGCCCTGCTTATCTTTTAGTACACCTATATTGGTCATGTATTGTGAGTTTAACAACGAACCTCCACATTCATTACGCAGAGAATACTTAGGGGGGTGTATGGTTTGAAGGTTCCAGAGAAGGTTCCCATTGTTTTCAGTCTGGTGGGATGTAGAGTAACATTATGTTGTTTTATATGCCATTAGATTGAAAACTTAGTCTTTTGATTGGACTAGAATATGATGCGGCTGTATTTTCGTTTTGCAACGGAATTGCAAATGGTTATTCATTTTTGATTTACATGTTTACTCTGATTGAAGTACGAAGGGAACCATTCTCGTTGGAACGTTACCGCGCTGAGCAGATGGGACGTGAATTATAAATTGTAAAATTCCCTCATCTTCCTTAGTCTCAGCATCGGTTATGGCTTGCAAATTGTAGAAGCCTCGGAGGTGTAACCAGAGAAGGTTCTCATTGTTTTCAGTCTGGTGGGATGTAGAGGAACATTATGTTGTTTTATATGTCATTAGATTGAAAACTTAGTCTTTTGCTAGCAGTTGCCGCTGCCGCTAGGGCATCTATGCGATTTCGTTCGTTGCAATCCGTGACTGCACGCCGGGGTTTGTTTTGGTTGGATCAGAGAGAGCAGCATATGTTCCTCCTGACGAGAGACTAATAAATTTCGAAACCGGTAGAGGTGCTTGCTGCACTCTTTGATTGGACTAGAATATGATGCGGCTGTATTTTCGTTTTGCAGCGAAATTGAAAATGGTTATTCATTTTTGAATAATAAATATGTTGATTTTTACCCTTTTGCTACACAAAATTTCGTTTTTTGACTTCTGAGTGATACAAAGTACTCAAAAATAGTAAAAAATAAAAAACGTGAAACTCTTAAGCTAATAAACAAATTACCTGATAAAATGACAACTTTTACATCTGAACTCATAGCAGTCTATAAAGAATATACGCTGTGAGCTCGTACGTAGAGGGGATATTTACAAATTCGCGAGCGCCAGTAGTGACAAGTCTGTAAACGTTTACCGGAAATTTGACATCAATGTCAAAGTGATTAATTTAAAATTAAAATTAAAAACAATAATTATAAAAAATATTAGTTGGTCAAAGCCGTGGTATACAGGGTGTCCCCGAAAATAGTACATTCCTTTAAGGTATGAATATAATTCACAATTAGGAACAAAAAAGTCCTATAACATTTTTTTCTAAAGTTAGCCGTTTCCAAAATAAAAATTACATTGTTTTCCATATACGTGAATTTTTATTTACAGAAATTTAACCAATCTGACAACGTCGCCGTCCGCAGTCAAGGGGCACTCAATATTATCGTTTGTGACTTAAGGCTTTTAGCATAATCCAACCTTATTTTATTTACTATTATTTCAAGGTCGTCGACATCTATGAGGTTAGGGTGACCAATTGAAAAAACAGGTCATCTTATCTATGGTCATAACCAAGAAGGGTTTGGGGCGATGAACTCCAACTAAAGGGGTGTCCGACCGAGGCGCCTGCATGGAGACATAATTATTGAGACATTCTTTTTTTAGCTAATTTGTGACCTATAAATAAATCCTTTTCATTTTTCCTATGAATATGTAATTTAATTTAAAACAACAATTTTAGAATGAACACTTATTTATTATAACATAGGTACTTGAAAACGTAATTAAACAAGATAGCTTAAATTGTTGGTCAAAGTGAAAATTTTAGGAATCAAAAGATCTTTAGGATTTTAATTGGGGATATTTTTCTTTCGTTCCAGCCAATTTTAAAACATCTTCTTTTTCCAATATAAAGTTGTAAAAACTAAAACAGTCCATTTTTAAATTGTAGACTAACTACCTACAAGATTACAGAAAGGGTATCCACTCCCATATTGTTCCTTCCTCAGTCCTTTGAATGTTCAGGGCAGGGATCGCAAACACATACTTGCATATCTTTAAAAATTCCTGGTCTGGTAAGCGTTTTAAAAAACAAACCCATTTTTCGTGACATTGAGGTAGTTTGTTATCTTGATCAGTTCATTCTTTATTTTTTTCACTTACAAAATCCCTTAATGGTGCAAGTTGATCAAGTAGCAAAGTATGATTTCTATGAATGGGGTTTTCATTCGAATAACACAGAGTTTCTTCAATTTATTCCAACTGGGAATCTCCTTCAAAGCACCCATTTAAACTTTGAGAAAATAGAGAAAAGTACGCTCCATTTTTCAAGATACAGTAAGTTTGCAGGTTTCATAAAAGTCATTAACTTCAGTTCTGAAGTTAATTTCGTCTTGTTGCATAATACTGCCACACTTAAGAATGGATTTTACATTAAATGATAAGTTGTTCCTCTGTTCCTTTTTACTTCTGGCGTTGATTGAGGTTCAATTAACGCTTCTGGTCAAAACTATGAGAATAGATTCCAATACATCATTAAGGGAGCGTTCAAGTATTACGTAACGCGATTTTTGACCCCCCTCCCCCCTACGTAACGCACTCTACTTAATGGGCGTTTAACTATTGCGTAACGCAATGTTTGAAGATTTTTGACACCCCCCCCCCCCAGCTGCGTTACGTAATACTTGAACGGTCCCTAACTTTCATGACACTTTTTGTACTTCTTTCAATCTTTTTAATTCCTTGCTGAAAAATATTAAATTTTCTATGGACAAACCATATGTATTAATTATCCACTTAAAGGATTATTGGATGGATCGAAGAGAGACGCAACAAAAATCATCAACCCAACGTCACATATTATGTTCTAGTAATGCCAACGTAAATACGGGACATTTGGGCATCCCGGGAGACTTTTTCGGGACTCCCGGTACGATCGTTAAAAAACGGGACAATCCCGTTTTTACGAGACGTTTTTTCATCCTAATGTAGGTACTTAATATCTGCAAAATAACTATTTCTTGTTTTAATAATATGGCATTTGCTATTATCTGAATTAATTAATGTTTTGGATTAAAACTGGAAATTTTAAATACATTATTATTTTAACATAAGTAAGTAACTATCTACTATGGTTTAATTCGTAAGGTTACGACTGAAAATACAAATACAACAGAAAACGTTCAATAATGTTTACTAAAGTTGTGACTGTCTTTATTTAGATTTTTGTACTGCACATAGTTGTCAGATTTAAATTTGCATTCCAAAATGTATTTTGATTTTTGGCTCAAACAGCGGAATTTAGAAAAAAATGTTATAAGACTTTTTTGCTCTACATGATGCCTTCTACCTATGCCTTTAAGGAACGCACTATTTTCGGGGACACCCTGTATATTTTTACCTTAAATATACTTCCTTTTTAAATACTGAATTTAAGTTTTTTTAATGTTCCGTAATATGTAATTGTAAATTAATCTATTAATGTTAGCGCCATCTACACTCTACACGATAATTGTGAAAGTATCCGAAGTAGGAAATTCATATTTTATCAATAGAACGTCAAAATGATTAGCAAAATCTTAAAAAAATCGATTACAATTTAATTACTTTTTTGTGTTGTAAATATTAAGCGATAACAATTAAATAATAAATTTAAAAATTACCGGTGAAAGTTGAATTAGTAATCCGCTAGGAGCGACACCAGCGAAGATCAGAGCTTTCAAAAAGAAATAAATTATGTTATATTTACAGACTGTCAAAGTGTCAAACCATTGTAAAGAGACTGAAACTGACATAATATAATATAGATTGAGCTTAAATCAACCATATAAACTTTGAAATCGCAAAGCAAATTTCAAAAATAATTATAATAGGTACATATTGCGCTGGATAAAAGCACACATTGGTATAAATACAACGAAATCTGTAGTAGATCATCTGCTAAAAAAGCATCAATACAAGAATCCGCTCTACAAACCTATCAACTTCCTATGGGAGATTTAATATCTCTGTAATCAGCTCTCTCAAACGGATGGATGGCAGGGACACTACAACAATTATTCAGACAAAGACAAATATAAAAACATCCAGCCACACTACTTCTTCTCGTCAAGACATGGTTTATGCAACTTTCCAACGAAGGCTTCATCAAAACTGTTTGTCGAATATGAAGCAATCTAGTAGAATGTCTTTTACATTTTATTGAAACATCAAATTTTATACCAATCTCGTTTAAGTTAATGGGCAATTACATTCTAATCTTCTAATCTAATCGTTTAGAATCAAAGAATCTAGATAAATTTTATACAAGCATATTAATTGTTTAAAATTAAAACTCTGATGAAAAGGAGGGAGATAAATAAAAACATAACAAAAAAAAAACTAAATAAAAAATAATAAATAAATAAAAAAATCTTAAAAGAAAATAAAAAGTCTCTTAGAAGAAATCCTCCGAAATGTTAAATCGGGTTTATGTCTTAGCGTAGTAAAAAAATATTAAAAAAAAAACAACAAAAAATAAACAATTTTTTTTTAAATAAAAGAAAAAATATAAAAATTATAATAAAAAACAGGTAAATAATAAGCCTATCTTTTGTAAAGGAGATAACTCACAAGAAGTTGATTGGCCAATTAGTTGCTAAAACCAGTGACGATAAAATATAAACACACACAGAATATCTGTTGGATAAATATAAGAGAACCTATAAAAACAGAAACAAATTAAAACCAAAATCTGATTAGCTATCTGAAAACCTACTACTAAAATGAAAGAAATTAAAATAATTCAAAACCATAAAATGCTTTACCGAATATCTACAAAGCAAAAATAGCTCTACACAGTGAATCTGATTGATGTCTCCCCTGTATAACATGGATAATACTAAGTAGAAAGTGGTGCACTTCCATACTTTTTATTAGATTTTCCGATAAAGCCCGAAAACCAACTAACATGCCATTTAGTATTATCGTTCAAACGCCAATTTTATAGACCTTTCCAGCGACATTATCAAATTCGATTTATCAACCTTCGTCCACCGCTAAGAAGTAAGTAAGATATATTTAGACGTTTTTGTGTAAATACTGCCATGTCGGTTGAGCATTTGTAACTTGTAGACTTAGTTGACATTTTACATGGTTTACTACTTCTTTTCTAATCACGCGATCTCTGATTAAAAGAATTTTTACGGTGATATTTAAAAAATTCGTATAAAAATTTGTACGCAATTGTAGTTTTCCACGTAACTTATGAATATAATAATGGATAAATCATGCAGGATGACGATATGTTAATTTTAAGATATTAAATATGCACAAGATACTTCATTAAGTCTGGCAATTTTTAATATTTAGTACATAATATATTTCTTCTTCTTCTTCTTCTGCTTCTTCCTCTTTGTAAGCAATTCTGCTTGTTTATTGGCGGTCTACTAAGGCTATTTACTGAGAAATTAAGAAGGAAAAAGCACATAATGGTGGAAGCAAAAAGATAAACAAATTACGACTATATTAGTGTTCGAATATAATATTAGAAAAAAGGCAAAAATTTATAGAGAATTCAAAAGAATACATGTGGATTAATTATGCAATTGAAAGAAAAGGTAAGCTCTAAACAAGGAAGCCAAAAATTCTGCAAAAGTGTAAAATAATCTTATCTTTGAGAAAAAATCTAAACATTAATAAACACCAATTGTACATCGAGTGGAAATCGAAACGGCAAATTTTTTTAGTTAAAAATGTAATTTTCATTACAATCAATTATTGTGGTTTCATCCCATATAAACACAACATTTTTTAATGGTCTTGTCGGTCTGTATGAGCTTTCTTTTAATAGTGGTTTTCCAAGATTAGTAATTATAGTACCATTATTGTGTTTGGCTAAATCAAAACATAAAAATGCTGAGATATTTTGCGATTCATAATTTTAGTTTTCTTGTCTACTAAAGTAGTCAAGAAGACAAACAAACTAGTAATTGGATATTTTTATATATGTCGTTTAATATAACATGTCTAGCGGGTCTAATTACTATATTAATTAGCTCTGTTCCCACTACTAAATTAAATTAAATGATAGGGACCTGAAACCGAAAACCAATTTAGTTGACAAAAGGAGTATTCTCCTCTACAACGATTAAACAGTCCCCTTTCGGATATTATATGAAATTGGACGTGAAAATTGCAAACAATAATTTTAATTGAAATAATTAAAGGTATGGAATACATGTGAGGATTGGTAACATACAAGAAAACTGGTATCGGAAAGTCCCTTTACACAAATTAATTGTTTTTGTTATACTACAAAGGAAAAAATAATAACATTTTGTTTTTAAATTATTTATTAATAATTATTTATTTATCTAAAACATCTGTGTGCATAACTCCATTGTTGCAACACAACTTGTACATTGTGACGACATGTTCGTATGCTTATCCATCTCAGCATGTCCGGGGTTACTGACGTAAAACCTTGGCGAGCTTCCGTTTCATAAATCCTCATTCGAAATATATCTGCATTATCTAACATTCTCTTTAATGAAATCCCACAGTGCATTGTCCGGGGTTGTCAAATCTGTACTTCTTGGAGGCCAAGGAATTGGAGAAGCTCGCCCAATCCATCGGTTCGGAGAGATTTCATTCAGGCGTTTGCGAACAACGTGACCAAAATGTGGTGAGGCGCCATCTTGTTGAAAATAAACAGTATTAGCAGTGCCGTGAGCTGTCAATTGTGGTAGTAACCACTCGTTGATTATCTGCAGATGTTATTATGCAGTATTAAGTTACGGAGCCTTTAAAAAAATATGACCCAAGCAGATCAGTTGAAGTAATTCCAGCCCATATCATAACATGAGGCGGGTTTTTTCACTTCCTTAAAGAAATGAGAGCAGACTTGTCGAATTCTGCCAAAGCGAGGAGCTGGTAGTAATGAATACCTTATTTAACTTACCTAAAAGAAGACTTTGTACCTGGATATCACCGGCGGATTCGGAAGATCACATTGTAAGAAACCAGATAGATTACATTTTAATCAAATCCAGATATAAAAACACTATAAAGTCTGTGAGAACATACCCCGGAGCTGACATAAATTCAGATCATAATCCATTAGTAGGCGTAATAAAGATAAAACTGAAAAAGATCCAAAAACAAACAAATATACCACGAGTTGATGTCTCAAATATAAAAGAAGAACCTGTACGTCAGAGGCTAAAAGAAGAAATAAATGATAACTTAAAGAAAATCAAACAAGACGTGATAAAAACAACAGATGTAAATGACAAATGGAACATGATACAAGAAACGTTAGTAGAGGCAGGAAAGAAGATATTACCCACAAAAATAATAAAAAAACAGAGGTGGATGACTTCAGAAATCCTAGAGCTAATGGAGAAAAGAAGGAAACATAAAGGCAGGAGTAAGGCAAAATACAAGGAAATCCAGAGATTGATAGGAAAGAAAATAAAAGAGGCCAAATCCACCTGGCTGGCAAATCAATGTAGTGAAATAAAAGAATATTCTAAAAAGTATGATAGCTTTAACATGCACAAGAAAATAAAGGAAATCACAAATACACAGCGAAAAAAGAAAGATGGCCTTCTTAAAGACATCAATGGAAAAACTATTATAGAAGTCAAAGAGAAATTAAAAAAGTGGAAGACATACATAACAGATCTGTTTGAGGATAATAGACAAGAACCGGAATAAATCGACAGCGAAACGGGACCAGAAATCATAATGGAGGAAATCGAACAAGCCATACGAAACGCAAAAAACGGAAAAACTGTAGGTCCAGACGAAATACCTGCGGAATTACTGAAATCTCTAGACGATGAAACTTTACCGATACTACTGGATCTGTTTAATGAAGTATATAAAACTGGAAAAATTCCCTCAGGAATGGTTGGTGTCCACCTTTGTATCAATACCAAAAACAATATATGCCAAATATTGTTTGGACTATATGACAATATCACTGATAAGCCATACCCTCAAAATATTTCTAAAGGTGATTCATGGAAGATTATACACAAAGCTAGAATATGATATGGATGATACCCAATTTGGGTTCCGCAAAGGACTTGGAACAAGAGAGGCATTGTTTGCGTTTAATGTCGTCTCTCAAAGATGCTTAGATATGAACCTGGATATTTATTCCTGTTTCATCGACTTCGAAAAAGCGTTCGACAGGGTCCGACATGAAAAACTAATAGAATTATTGAAAAACAGGGATATAGACAGACGAGATTTAAGAATTATCATCAATCTGTATTGAAATCAAAAGGCCAATATAAATATAAAGATAAAAGAACTAGAATCCGAGAATATTGATATAAAGAGAGGAGTAAGACAGGGTTCTGTTTTGTCGCCGCTACTGTTTAACCTGTACAGTGAAGCCATATTTCAGGAAGCGATAGCGGAGCTAAGTGATGGAATCTCTATAAACGGAAGAATATTAAATAACATAAGATTCGCTGATGCCACCGTTATAATGGCAGACACCCTGGAATCGCTACAAGAATTGCTAAATAGAATTAATGATTATTGCATCCGATATGGACCAAAAATAAACAAGAAAAAAAACTAAATTTATGATTGTCTCAAAAACAGAATATGGAAATGAAAGGTTAATGATAGAGCAAACCCAAATCGAAAATGTTACGACATACAAATATCTGGGAACCTGGGTTGATGACAAAAATAACCAAAGTAAAGAAATTAAAGTCCAATTGAAACTGCAAGGCAAACATTTATAAAAATGAAGGCACTGCTTACAAACAAAGACCTTCAGTTGCCTCTCAGATTGAGGGCTCTAAGATGTTACATATTTTCTATATTGCTATACGGAATGGAAGCTTGGACATTGAAGAGACAACACATAAGAAGAATAGAAGCGTTCGAAATGTGGTGTTACAGAAAAATATTGAAAATTCAGTGGGTTCAAAGCATTACCAATGTTGAAGTGCTACAACGTTTAAATAAGGAGTTAGAAATTATGAGAAGTATAAAAACTAGAAAACTAAAATATTTGGGTCACATTACCAGAGGAGAAAAATATGAGTTGTTAAGAATTATTATGCAAGGAAGGATCCAAGGAAGAAGAAGCATAGGAAGAAGACGCATCTCCTGGATGAGGAACCTTAGAGAATGGTTTAACTATAGTTATTCAGTTATTCAGCTATAGTTATTATATATCTATTCAGAGCAGCAGCCAATAAAGTGACCATAGCCATTATGATATCCAACCTTTGATAGGAGAGGGAACTTTAAGAAGAAGAAAGAAATGAGGGTTGTCCTTTGCCAAAAATAAACATTTCGATTTCAAGAAATCACACAGTCATCGGTGAACAGAACATTTTGTTTGTCATATGCTCTCGGAAAGCGTTGAAGCAGTAATTGACACGCCTCAATTGTATACTTACTTGTGGCCGCCACATGTTTCAATCGCTGGTTCCAACTATTGTTGTCTGTCTGCGTGACATTAAACATTGTTAATGAGGTAGTTTCCTTATGAGAAGACGAGCGATCGGGCTACTTTTATCAACTAAAAAACAATATTTTAAAATTAAATAAGTAAAAAATAAGGTTTGAGCTTTAATTTAGGTACTTCGGTATTTAAAAATGATATTTTTTATTTAAAATTTTTTTGTTAAAAATTATTATTTAAATTTTATTTAAAAAAATAACGAAAGATGACAGTTTTAAATTTTATTTAAAATTTAAAATTGCCATCTTTCGTTATTTTTTCAGTTTTAAATTGTTTATAACTCGAAAACGATCAACTAGTGAAAAATTACAAAAGACCTTTTTTGTTTAGAATGATCCAAAAAATCTGAAACAAGGGAACCCCTTGTTTTTTTTATAATTTTATACAATTTATATACTGGGCGGGGGACATCTTGGGTATTAGTGCACCCTATGTAACGCACAGCTGAATCTTATGCTTGTGCGTCACAGTGTTGCCATGCCATTTCTTTCATAATTTCAATCAATGTTAAATGTACCTACAAGAATAATATGACAAATGAGGTGTCAAATGAAAGCTTATAATCCAAGGATAGTACTAAAGGTGAGAAATTAGACCTAGATTGTCTGTCCCTCAAAAAATAAGCTTTATATTGGGGATTTCTAATGTCGACATTAAAAGTTGCACTATTTTTTTTTCTATAAAACATTTTGATCTAAAACTTACCAGAAAACTTCTTTGTACTCTCTACTTTCAAATAAACGTGATTAAGAAGCTAAATTTTAAACTTCGTTACACAACTTTTGAGATGAAACTTTGCAATGCACAAATCCGCACCTTTTTCTTTAAAAAATTCATAACCTTTATCATGATAAGAATAAAAACTTGAAACAGGTACCTTTGTCTTCAGAAATGTAAGAGCTATATACTGTAAAAATTTCAGAAAACAATATTAAAATGGAACAAAGTTGTAGCGAGGTAAACGCAAAAAACGTGATTTCATTTTTTTTTATTTTTAGGTTAAAATTGCGATTTTGACAATGTTCCCCACATAAAATTCAAAATAAACCCTATTTTCGTTTTCAGCACCCTCGAAAATATAAAGTATGAATAAAATTAGCCATTCACCCCTCCGTGGTCAGTATCTCGAAAACTAAGCGCTTTTTTGAGGGTGTCCCGCTCGTGTATAGTATCACAAAAAATTGTAACGTGATAGTATGAAAAAATAGAGGATACGGCAACGGTGTTACAAGTGATGGTCGGATCCAATGCCAAAATCTACACAGACATATTAAGGTGCACTAATATCCAAGATGTCCCTGGGCGGGCAAAAAAAATATAAATGGACTAACAAATATTTACTAAAATTAAAATCAACACAGCTAAATGAGACGACCTCTAAATACAGGGTGTAGTATAGTAAAAATCAACACAGCTAAATGAGACGACCTCTAAATACAGGGTGTAGTATAGTATAGTTGATCCAAAAGATGGCATAACCCAGACATCCAAAGTGAATGTTATCCTTCAACACCAAATTGTTCTATATGGTCCACACAATGTCCAGAAAAAAGTCACACCATTTTGAGCGTCGGGTTTGGTGGGGAGAGGGGGGAGAACTCGGTAAATTCGTAGTTTTTTAAGTTTTTCGCCAATATTTCTAAAACTATGCGGTCTAGCATGAACAACCCTCTATACAAAATTGTTCTACATTAAATTTGAAATAAAAAAGGCCCTATGCATAATCTTTCTAAAATGAATGGTTCCAAAGTTACGGAGGTGGTATAGTATAACTGGTCAAAAAAAGGCCTAACCCAAACATCCAAAGTAAAAGTTTTCCTCCAACACCAAAATGTTCTATATGGTCCACATATTGTTCAGTAAAAAGTTACACCATTTTGAGCGTCCGGTTTGGGAGGGAAATGGGAGAGAAGCCGGTAAATTAGTAGTTTTTTACGTTTTTCGTCAATATTTCTAAAACTATGCTTTAGCATAAACAATGTTATATACAAAAATGTTCTACATGAAATTCAAAACAAAAAATATTCTATACATAATTGTTATAAAATCAACGGTGCCAGAGTTACGGAGGGTGAAAAGTCGAGGTTTTCGATACTTTTTATATTTTTTGGGCAATATTTAAGATATAACTATACCAAAAACCCAGGCATCCAAAGTGAAAGTTATCCTCCAACACAAAATTGTTCTGTATAGTCCACATAATGTTCAGAAAAAAGTCACACCATTTTGAGCGTCGGGTTTGGGGGGGAGAGGGGGGAGAAATCGGTAAATATAAAATGTACCGAAAACCTTCACTTTTCACCCTCCGTAACTCTGGAACCGTTGATTTTATAACAATTATGTATAGAACCTTTTTTGTTTTAAATTTTATGTAGAACATTTTTCTATAGAAAATTCCTCACGCTAAAGCATAGTTTTAGAAATATTGACGAAAAACATAAAAAAAAACTACTAATTTACCGACTTCTCACCCATCTCCCCACCAAACCGGACGCTCAAAATGGTGTAAATTTTTAGTGAACAATATGTGGACCATATAGAACAATTTGGTGTTGAAGGAAAACTTTTACTTTGGATGTCTGGGTTAGGCCTTTTTTGGACCAATTATACTATACTACCTCCGTAACTTTGGAACCGTTCATTTTAGAAGGGTTATGCATAAGGCCTTTTTTATTTCAAATTTAATGTAGAACAATTTTGTGTAGAGGGTTGTTCATCCTAAACCGCTTAGTTTTAGAAATATTGACGAAAAACCTAAAAAACTACGAATTTGCAGATTTCTCCCCCCTCTCCCCCCAAACCCGACGCTCAAAATGGTGTGACTTTTTTCTGAACATTATGTGGACCATATAGAATAATTTGGTGTTGGAGGATAACTTTCACTTTGGATGTCTGGGTTTGGGTCTAACTATACCATACTAGTGGGTCTTTGAAAATAATTTCTAAAAAGTAGCGGATTTCCACGCTACAATCTCTAAATGTTAAATGGATAAATGATTTAAACAACTGATATAAATGTTAAATACATTTTTATTATTTTTCTTAATTGTGTATTTGTTAATTGCTTTATATAACAAGCGAAAGTTTTTAAACATTTTTAAGACATTTATTGAAACCATCACGCTGTTTACTTTACAATCCTTTGGTCTTTATTGCGGTAGCTTACATTTGTAATTAAGGGGTATTTAAAAAACCCTTTAAATCATTTAATTTCGTATTCATTAACAAACAAATTAAAATACCGAACGCACAGCGGTACATATAACCAGATCTCAGATGACATGTTTGGAGCTTTTCGCAGTAAAGCTTATATTATATCGTCACCACCGCCCCATCATGGGCCCAGCAGTAGTTTCAGCTCCACCCGCTTCGTGACATTCTCGAAACAAGGCAATTAACCGGCAGATAAAGTGATTATGAGAGGCGGTTTACACCATCCGCCGCATCCGGCCGACAAGATACTTCGGTCTACCTATGTTCTCCTCTCTCTTCGACTCTCTTGCATTCTCTATTTTCCGAGAGATGCAACAGTTTGGTTTTAGTACGTTTATACGATTTTCAGAGGCTTATTATGTAATCCAGATAATTGGACATACCGCGGTATTGTTTTTTAACAATTTTTCAATATTCGGAGAATTAAAAATAAATTTAAATTTGTGGTTTGGCTATTTCGTTTAGTCTTTATCGAAGTAGGTACAGAGTCATCCAAAAATCAAAACCGCAATTAAAGCAAGCCTTGGAATAATGATTCCTTCTTATGGATGGTTAGTTAGTACTCCCGCACAAGGAATTCAAAAATAAGTATTACGTAATCAGACTTTTGTATCCAATTATCTGATTTTTTTCTTCTTCTTCTGCCTCTGCAGCACAAGCAACTCTGTTTGTTCATTGACGGATTGATACCTCTACGGAAGCTTGTCACCATAGGCGCCCATACTCATGGGCAGGGGGGCGTGCACCCCTGGCCTTTCTTGTGCTTTAAACTATATATATTTTTTTGTTTTATGGCATAGACTTGGGTGTCAATTAGCCAGTCACAACTTTTTTGTTTTCTATTCATACACATACATAAAGAAGTCAATGGGTCCTTAGAGTTCCATAGCAAGCTGTTCCATGGCTCTCTTCTTCTTCTTCTTTTGCCCTTTAATTCGTCCAATTCTGAACATAGGCTTCCCCCAGTTTCCTCCATTCGCTTCTGTTTAGTGCTTTCTGTTTCCAGTGCGTTCCTCCTATCTTTTTAATGTCGTCTCCCCATCTCATCTGGGGTCGTCCTCTTGCTCTCTTTCCTGTCCATGGTCTCCATTGTTGTATCGTGCTATTCCACCTATTGTCCGTTTGTCTAGCGTTATGACCTGCGAAGCTCCATTTTAGCCTGGTTATATGTTGACCTGCGTCTTTGACTTTTGTTCTATTTCTGACCCAGTTGTTTTGCTTTTTGTCTGTCAATTTTACTCCTAACATTTTACTGGCTCTCTACTCAGTTCAAAAGCTGCAGCTGGCCGATATGGACTATCCAAGTTGGTCACCACATTTTTTCATTATACATCTTCTTCTTCTTCTTTTTCCATATGTACATTTTATATCAAATTATCAGGATTAATAAATTTAGAGGTTAATTTTAGTTTCACAGATAAATTTCATTAAACAATCATATAATATATTTTTGCTGTTCGGAGACAATAGATAGGTACTCCAGGGAAATAAGGTTTTTGTCGGGACACTTGGGCAGCCAGGTTTCAAATGGGTTTTTTGAGTACTATATACCTAATACATTATACATACAAAAATGCCCGTCACAGTTCGGACGAGAATTTTAGTTATTAACAAATAAGGGTAAAAAATGGCAGTTTTTTCGTTTAAATCGCTACAGGTAAAAATAGGATAATTATATATCTTATTTATAGTATTTTTCTTTTAGTAGATGAGCCAATGTTTAAAACGGCAGTTTTTTAATTATGTTCCGGTCATTTGTTGCTTCGAAAATTGCAAAATAAAACTAAAATTTCGAAAATAAAAAATTTGCTATAACTTTCGCGAAAGTGACCGTACGACTTTTATATTTCACAAAAAGTTGAGTCAGGGAGTCCGTATACTGCCCAAAAAATTATAAGACGTTTCGTCAATTAGTTTAAATTTTATTCAATTTGTTTATCCCAAAGAGCTTTTTTTTGTAATGTTATTGTTCAGAAAATAATAATTATATTGAAATTCTGTGAAAACCACATGGAAGAATAGTATTGTTTTTAAATTATTGAAGAAAATCATTAAAAAGTAATTTTTGTCACTACGAAACCATTTTACTAAAGTAGTCATTTTTGGCTTGAAAACAATTTGAATAGCTTTGTTAATATTGACTGTAGAGTAAATTTACCTTGGAATTTCAAAAGCTGGTATTTTTACACAAATTAAAAAAACTTTTCGTCTATGTTAATTACGGTCAAAGTTAGCCACTTTTATTATTTAGTTCAAAGTTACTTCGATATACATAAAATTCTCCTGTAACAGTGTTACCATACTACTCCGAAACGGCTTGGCCGATTTTTATGAAATTTTACAAGTGTATCCTATGGGACTGAGAATAGGTTTTAATCTATTTTTCATATCCATAAGTTATAAGGGTTGTTGCCCCCCTGACATTTTTTTTTATTTTTTTTGACAACATTGTCTATCTTAATTTTATATGATGTATGATTAAAAAATACATACAACCCTTAATTTACACTTTTCCATCACCAACCCCTATTTGGTAATACCCATCTATATATTTACATCTATAAAATTCTCCTGTCACAGTGTTAGTTGTCATACTCCTCCTAGACCGCTTGACCGATTTTTATGAAATTATATATGTATATTCGGTAGGTCTTAGAATCGGTCGTAATCTATTTTTCATATCCCTGAGTGATAAGGGGAACTCCCCCTAACATTTTGAAATGTTAGGTGGGGATTTACGTACATAACGTACTCTACAAGACTACGAGTACATACAATTTAAAAAAATTATGATCAAAATCCATCAAAAAGCTCTGGAGATATTAATCGCAGCATATGTGTGAAGAATCAGTTTCATTTTTTGAATGCACGGGTTTTAATAATTCATTTCCACCGACCACAAATCGATTTCGTTAGAACGTTATTTTTAAAGCTCTATTAACAACTCTGTTGAAGTTTAAAGTTTACTCAAACTTTTACACATAAACTATATACCTTCAACTTCGAAATGGAGCTCACTGCTTTGTCCCGGATGACTAGAATGTTCTTGGATAACCGTTACTTGTATAATCGCTTAAATTATTGATTCAGTTAATAATAATAATTATTATTATTATTATTTTCACTAACTATGTGTTCAGTGATTACAGTCATTTATATACTATACAATTAAAACTAATAATCAAGAAAAGAGAAAAGTGATAAAATGATACATTGTTACCATGGAACAACAAAATACTTGGATCACAGAATATATCATGGCGAATTATCTGCTTGGATCTTCCATAAACAATAAACAATAAATATTTTTTTATTAATTTCACGTCTTAAATCAATTATTAATCAAATACCCTATCAATATTCGATTTGGAAAATATCACCACTAGCCCAGTAAATGAACGGGAAATTCGGAGATACAGTGTAATTTTCAGGGGCAACTCCGAATTGCATGAAAATTTGGATTTAGGTTCTACTTACCCTCCACTTCAAAGTTGAAATTGTGCCGTTGGTTGCTTTTACTTGGGGGGTGACAGTTACCCCTTCTCGGGGGTGAAAAAACATACGTTCAAGATAAGACCGAAAATGGATAAATTGACTGATTTTAAGCCACTTTTATTCTATAGAGTTTTTTACGTTAAGTCAATACTTTTCGAGTTATTTGCCATTGAAAATGTTGATTTTTCGACAAAAAAACTACGTTTTCAGACGGTTTTTCGCAAATAACTCAAAAAGTAAATATTTTATCGAAAAAAATATCCTTAACAAAAGTGTAGCTTATAAAAAACCCAAAAAATGGTGTATCAGTAAAGTCTATCAATCAAATAAAAACAAAGTTGTAGCTCATGAAAAATATGTTCTTATTCGTCTAATTCCAAATCGAATATTTCAAGGTGAAATCACCGAAAAATTAAGCAATTTTCGGGAAAAACCCATTTAAACTTTTTTAAAGTGTTTATAAAAAGCTTTGTTTTAATTGTTAACAAAAGTTTTAGCATTAAAAATAAGCGAGTTACGCTCAAAATAAAGTTGGCCCTCTTCTTTTTTTAAAAAAAAATCATGAAAATCTCGCCGTGTTTAGCTCCCCAAATGAAATTAATCGCTACCGCTTTACAAACAATTTACTTACTTATCTATTTGTTATATGATCTGTCAGTCTCACCGGTTTAAAGTGTTTATTTTTGAAAGGGTTATAATTGAGAAAGCTTGAATGGGTCACTAATCACGAGTGTATGCAAATTTTGAACAGCCATATCTTAACCAATTTTTGTCTTACGGAGAAACAAAATGAAACTAGCATATTTATAATAGCAAAAATTTTTCAAAAATTTTTAGAAACTTTTTTTTTTACTATAAAACCAAATGTTTTAAAAAATAAGCACTTCAAACCAATCAAACTTACAGATTATATAAACAATACACATACAGTTAAAATAGATGGTAAAGCCAAACGATTAATTTCATTTAGGGTGCTAAAAGAGGAAGGTTTTCACAATTTTTTTACCAAAAAAAGGGGCCAACTTTTTTTTTCAATGTAACTCGTTTATTTTTGATGCTGTAAACTTTTGTAAAAAAACAAATAATAAGCTTTTTTTCGATACTTCAAAAATGTTGATAAGGTTTTCCCGAAAACGCTTCTTTCTTCGGTGGTTTAGCGTTGAATTATTCGATTTGGAATTAGACGAATAAGAACGTATTTTTCATGAGCTACAACTTTGCTTCTACTCAATTTGTAGACTTTACTGGTATACCATTTTTTTCGTTTTTTTATAGGCTACACTTTTGCTAAAAATATTTTTTTCGATAAAATATTTACTCTTTGAGTTATTTGGGAAAAACGGGCTGAAAACGTAGTTTTTTTTGTCGAAAAATCAACATTTGAAATCGCGAATAACTCAAAAAGTATTGACTTACGTAAAAAACTTTATAGAACAAAAGGTGCTTAAAGTCAATTTATCCATTTCCGGCCTTATATTTATATACCCCGAGAAGGGGTAAATGTCACCCCCAAGTAAAAGCAACCAACGGCACAAACTCAACTTTGAAGTGGAGGGTAAGTAGAACCTAAATCCAAATTTTCATGCAATTCGGAGTTGACCCTAGAAATTACACTCCAAAACGGTCATTTATTGGGCTGCACGGACATGTTGCTCATTTTTTTTTCGAATCCTGAAAAAACTAATAAATATTTTCGAAAAATTTAAGCGCAGAATCAAAGACTACATTATTATCGAGGGCCGAAAGTCCTTTAGAATAAATAAAAAGTTTCTTTTGAATGAGATATTTGAAATTAAACATCACACTAAACTTTCTCTTTCCTTTTCACCACCGTAACTTATTAAAATTAAAAATAAACATTATATAAGTTTTCAGACTTTCAACCCTCGGTAATAACGTAGATAATCTTCCATTCTGCGTTTAAGTTTTTCAAAAATACTTATTAGTTTTCTAAGGATTTGAACAAAATGAATGAAATTGAAAAGCATTGGAGCCGAAATTTTGCGCCTATCCCCTTAATGTATGCGGATGATGTAGTATTAGTAGGAAATACTGAAATGGAATAGGACAAAACGAAGGTATTTAAAATGTTCAAAGATGGAGTAATGATGTGCAGAATGATTTTGAATTCGGTTCCGCTAATTGTCTTTAAAACTAGAAAAAAGTTTAATTTCTCTTGCTTAATATGTTACGTCTAATGACTAATGTATATGATTAATGGGTAATTTTACATGTTATAATATCGGCAGGCTCGTATCTTTAAAGCGGCGTATCGAATTTCTTAAACATTTATGTCAAACCTTGATACCGCCACTTTTTTGCGCATGCTAACAAAGTTCCGTTTCTACTATAACAAAGTTTTTTCTTTAGTTAGAAAGTAAAGTTCCCATGATACATGATACGTATAAAATTTCTACTAATATAAGACAATTTTATCGCATGTTTTATCATAATAGCGAGCTAGAATACTTACGAGATTGAATTTTATTGCTTAGAGATAGTCTGGACTGTACGAAAATTAAATCACACACTTGGTGTTCGAATACATAGGAATCTGGAATAGATCGTAAAAACAGTTGGTTTCAACAAAGCCGTGGCAGTTTATTATTTATAAAGGTTGCAAGTACAATGGAACCTCGATAAGTCGGATTAATCGGGACTGCGGCCGATCCGGGTTATCGAAAATCCGGGTTAGCCGGAGAATAATGTAAAAATTAATAAAATACATATAAATAATAAACAAATACACATTATAATTGAAAAAACTTGAAATACATATGCACAGTACATCTAAATTACGTACAGTTGTATACAGTATTGTTAATTTCTTGGTAAAAAACTCAAAGTGAAAAAATGTGTTTTGTCTGATGAAAATCGGTCCGGGTTAACCGGACTTCCGGGTTATCAGACGCCGACTTATCGGGATTCCACTGTATAGGAGAGACACAATTTTATGGTTAAAAATACACTCTTTTATTAGTATAGTCTCCCTAAACATCAATACATTTGTTCCACTGATATTCTATTCCTTAAGTGAAAATCTGGGCAAAATTTGCTTCCATAGCTGTTATGACCTCAATATTTAATGAAAAACGCTTTCCACCCATGAATTTTTTTAGGTATTGAAACAGATGAAAGTCGCTAGAGCCCAAATCTGGCGAATATGGTGGATGTTTGAATAATTCGAACCTTAAGTCGTGGATTTTAGCGATTATCAAAATTCTTATATTATTACACGGTGCATTGTTCTGATGATAAAGGATTTTTTCTTTTGCAAACCGGTTATTTTTTTACAATTTTTTCCTTTACCTGGTCTAAAAGGTTACAATATTCAGAAATATTAAACACAAGTAATCCACAAACAAAATTCTTTTCCATTCCAAAAAAACTAACGCTAACACATTCTTAGCCGATTTGATTCAGGATCTTGGTCCATTTCTAATCCATACTGATAAATCGTGGCAAAAAAACATTTTAGCCTTTAAACGTTTTAAATGTTGCTCAGAAAGTCGGATTGGAATGTGTTTTGTTCTATTGTTAGTGCATGCGGTATCCACTGTGAACACAGCTTTGTGAAATAAAATACCCCAACCAAAATATTCCTTAAGGTTGTGGGTACGTATTTTCGGCTGCAATGCTATTCAAATGGGGATTCATTTTTTCGAATCCTGAGAAAACTAATAAGTATTTTTGAAAAATTTAACCGCAGAATGAAAGATTACGTTATTAGCGAGGGCAGAAAGTCCCTGAGAACTTCTATAATGTTTACTTTAATAAGTTACAGGAGTGAAAAACTAAGAGAAAATTTAGTGTGATTTTTAATTTCAAATATCTCATTCAAAATAAACTTTTTATTTATTTTTAGGGACTTTCGGCCCTCGGTAATAATGTAGTCTTTCATTCTGCGTTTAAATTGTTCAAAAATATTTATTGGTTTTTTTAGGATTCGAAAAAAATTAACACAATGTCCGTGGTAATATTTTCCAAATATATCTTTGTCTTACAACGCACTCAGTCGAATAGAATATTGTCAGCATATTGTCAGCCAGACAGTGACAATCAGTGACAATTTTAAATATTTGACATTACATCGGGAATATTTTAAGTTATTGATTAAATAATATTGATACCTATATAGTGTATTTGATGAAAATAATTGATTTAAGGCGCGAACTTAATAAAAAGTTATTTATTGTGTATTATTTGTGGAAGATCCAAGCAGATAATACATCAGGATAATATATTCTGTGATCCAAGTATCTTGTTGTTAAAGATGTTCAAAATTATATCTAAGCATTCCATAGTAACAATATACATATTATTAAAAAATCACCTTAACACTTTTCCTCTTTTCTCAATTGAGTATTAGTTTTTGTTGTACATATAAATTATTACAATCACTGAATACATAGTTAGTGAAAAAATTATCACATTTATTAACTGAATTAATAATTTGTTGCAATTATACAAATAACAGTTATCAAGAACATTCAAAAGCCATCTCTTTAAGTTAATGATGACATTTTCAAGTAGAATGACATTCTAGTAATGTTTACATATCCATATCAGTGTGAATTTTACTACACGTAATTTGCCGTGTAAAGACAGAAAAAGTAGGGATAGCCGTAAAATATTTGCGAATTATGTACCGATGGCTTTAAACTACCCAATGAGATGCCTAGGGTCTCTGCTAAATCTCTCTGAGTCACTCGACGATTTTACAATACGATATCCTGTATTCTTTCTGTGATTTATTTCTGGTGCTGCTGCTGGTTTTGGACACCCTTGACGTGGATTGTCTTCAAGGCTTTACTACCACGTTTAAATTCAGCAACTCGTCTTTCTACTGTAACAATTGAAGGCGAAGAGTCCTTACGCACATTCAACATGCGTTTGAACATTTCCTTTGCTTTTAAACCTTCCAAAAATAAAGATTTAATCACTGCACGATAGAGTATATACCAAATAAAAACAACGTCAAAATCCATCAACAAGAACCTTAGATAAAGATTTTAGCGCGAATTTTAAAGTACCCCACTACTATTTCGAGCTGAACGAATTGGATATCTACATTTTAATATCTTGTAGATGGCTCTGTTCAAAGACAACGTTTTTCAAACTTTGTAGATTAAAACGCCAGTACGTGATCTTTCAAATGTGGCTAATTTTGCTTATTTAAAAAACTCCTCAGCGTGTTTAAATTCAACTTTCAAAAAACGCTCGTGTTTTAAAGTTACCATGGTAAAATCAACTTAATTTAAATATTGATCTGACACGACAGGAGTACATACCTTATAAAGTAGTCAAATAAATAATTTGACGTTAATAACTGTTCCGGCATTTTTTGAAGGTAAGCAAACACACCTCGTTCATCTGTATCTATTACCTTTTGCTTTTCCATCCATTTAATGAGCTTCTTCCGATTTTTGCGGTATTAAGCGCGAATCTGCTTTGCTATTTAAGTAATCAATGTTAGAACTATTTTTAAGCAATTGACAATTTGCAAATTAATTTTTTTTTCTCATTTTCATAACAACGAAAGCTATACTGATGTACATCACAAATTCTATCATTTTACCTTATTAGCTCTTATTTCAATTTTTTGTAGTAATATTACATGATTTCAAACTGTACCAATAAAAAAGCTGGTCTTTAACCCTTAACTACAGACATCCCAATATTATCACGTAACTACAGACTCCCGGTATTTTTTACCGGTCATTATAAAATAGAGTCAAAATATAAAGTTAATAATAAAAAACAAAAACGTTTTGCATTATGTGTTTTTATGGAGTCTCTAGATATGGGAAAAATGGTAAAATGAGTGATTTTAATAATATAATACAAGATTTTTGAAGAATAATCTATTAAACCAGAATTTTGGTAACATTTTTGGTCTATTGAAACAAACGGCCATAAATGCTATGGACAAAAATTTTAACTTTTTTTTAACAAATAAACGTAACATAGAATCACAAAGGAAATATAAAATAGCATCCACGAAAATTTTTACATCCATGAAAAAAAATCTGCAAGGGGTAAAATTGTAATAAAATTAAATGGCAATTCCATTTTTGCAAAGTGGCCTCAAAATTTTTATCTTCAAATTTAACCTTCATTGAAGGTCCAGGATGTCTTCCACAGTCCATTTCTTTACTTTTTCCCCAAAAACACAAAAAAATAATGTAAACATTTCAGATTTACAAATATAGTACTCATATAAAAATACTCCCTTAACACAGACATCCGGTAATTTTTACGGGTTAAGATTTTTGATGTGTACCAGAAAAGAAAATATTGACAATACACAATACACGCTTTGACTAGCATTGTTATACAAACTGCCGGAGAGGTACAGAGACACATGAACTTGTAAGTTGTGAGGTTACCACGAAATCCACATTTTGGGAATGCCCGCCGGTAAAAAATACCGGATGTCTGTAGTTAAGGGTTAAAACACTTGCTCTATTTTTTTGCTCTTGCTCTATATCCACTTATACTTTAATATAGGTACTAATTTTTGTTTGTGACTTTATAACAGTGCGGCTCGTCAGAGGAGGCAACGGAGGCTTAGCCTCCCCATATTTTTTTTACACATTTTGTGTCATATCTGGGACATAATATTTCTAGAATTATTGATGAAATGTCACTGTTTTGTTTATTTTGAATCACGAGAAACAACAAGCGCTCGTACTAATAGAAAGTGTAAATTATTGCACACTTTTGTAACTAAACGCATCTGGAATGCATCAATATGCCCACCTGTATGCTGTGAGCAGCTCCTCATATCCCTACCAAAAGAGGAAGAAGCCAGACTCGACTCCGTTGTGTTCTAAGTTACGACAAACGTCTCGAAACCAGCGATATAGTTTCCTATGCGTACAATAATACTCGATAGAGAAACGTAATATTATATCGCTCCAAACTACCCAGAAATATATGCCAAGGGAGGCAAAACCAGAATTAGGCTCACTCGTGGTTTTACTTATATTCTATAAGGAAGTTAATAGTCAGGGTATTTTTTGGTGTGATTTTATCATTTTATTTCTTTTAATTAGTGTTTGGTGAATTTTTGTATTTCATATATTTTTATTTGTGTTGTAGGCTTGGTAAGGTTATTTTTACAATTTACGTACCGTTGTTTGTTTATATAAAATGTATATAAATGAATAATTTTAATACTTTAAGTATATTATAATAAAGCTTATATTATTAAAGCCTTAGAAAGACCACAGCCAAATTTAACTATTATTAAATCCTCAGGTAATCGTCAAAATCGTGCATTTAATATTAACTGGTATAATAAATGGGACTGGTTAACCGGGTCTATTAAGAGGAAAAACGTTTTTTGGGTAAATTAAAACTTTTTGCTAAACAAAATATAGTAACTGCTTTAGATACAGCTCAAAAAGAGGCCATAATTACTTACAATAATCAGGTTTTGGAGAATAGGATGAATTTAAAAAGGCTTATCGATATAACACTATATTTGGCTTCGCAAGAATTAGCTTTTCGCAGACACGATGAAAGTGATGATTATTCCAATAATCGCGGCAATTACAAGGAACTTCTATCGTTGTGGGGTAATTATGACTCAAAATTCGAAAAATTTCGTTAATTTTAGATTTAATCCTGTTTTTATACAGTTCTTTTAGTAACAATAATATTATTATTAGTTACAAAAGCTATTCTAGATCTCAGTTATCAATGCAAGCATGCGGTATAAGAGGGAGGGTCCCCGTAAGGTGAAATGTAAATAAAAATGGTCAAAAACGAATGGAGCCTTAAATTACTTTTTTTGGTGCATTTTTTTGCTAGTGCAAATTTGTCTAGATTTTTTATAGTTAGAGCCTCCCCTATTGTAAAACTCACGAGCCGCCACTGCTTTATAAGTATGCTCCTTTTTTCTCTTGTCATAAGTTACTGTTTTGTTGAAGTCACAATTGTAGTGAAACTAATAAATTGAAAATTCAGCTATAATTGATCTATTATTTGAGAAATTTTGATGAATCCCTTTTAAGAAGTTGTAATACCCAAACCGCCTTCTTTGCTTCTCAGACTTACGGCACATGCAACAGCCATCAAATGCACAATAAATTACCTATAAAGACTTTGCCCGATGAAAATTACCATAAAACGGATTTTCAATAGACGACACACTTGTTTAGTTACATTAATAAATTATGGTCTATTTTATTGCATTTCGACATAGGTATAATAAACTCAATTAAACTACTTGAGATATCTCCCTTCCTTCTATTTTATATTTAAATAAGTACATACTATTTTATTAATTTTTACAATGCTCTCCGGCTAACCCGGATTTTCGATAACCCGGATCGGCCGCGGTCCCGATTAATCGAGGTTTCACTTTTAATTATCGAGGTTCCACTGTAATAACTACTAAAAGTAGGAACCTTTCAGTCAAAATATTAGTCAAATATATTTTAATTTAACACTTTTGGAAAGGCGACACACACTTACAATAATAATCAGCTATTTTAGTATTTTCATCAGCTATGTTGCGTTGTAATAAATCAAGTTTCTCGAAGTTGTATAGAAAATATCTGCTTTATTTAATGAAAATATACTACAATTTTAATTAGCAATAGAGCTTATTTAATATAACTTATTTTCCCTGGAGTATCCCAAGACAGTGTACTAGGCCCATACTTGCATTTAATTTATACAGTTCATATGTCAACAACCAACTTAGCTGCTCTGGCAGTCTTCGCTTCGACACATATAATAGCTTTAGACAAACATCCATTAGAAGCGTCAGAGGACTCCAGAACCATCTAAATTTACTCCAGACCATACATATTTTGTGCCCTCCAATCACCATTAACAAATTAATCCATGCCAGTAAAGAATCAAAATTTGAAAAATGACCAGCTCATTGTTGTTATGTACCGGGTGTCCCAATAAGAATGGCTTTTGACCATATCTCAGGAACCGCTTATAATACAGCTTTGAGAAACAAATATTTATAAAAAAGTTGCATCGGGAAAAGCCTGGAAATTGTTTTCATAAGTGTAGGTCCACCGCTAGAGGGCGTAATTGAATATCAAAAATTAAAAAATCAAAATTTTACAAAATTTACAAATTTACCCAATAAAAGGGCACTAGAAATCCGATCATCGTATTCTTTATAAAATTCTGCGCATATTTGATTTCACAAGTTTAAGTCTACCTTTTCAAATAAGAGGTGGGGGTGAGGGGGAACCTTCTTATGAAAAAATGGCTGTAAGTCCGGTTCTGCTAAATCGAATTTTGCATACTTGGTTTTGTTCAAAACACCTCTTTTTCGTAAATGTAAGAGTCTTATTTTCGAAATAGCCTAATAAGTAATATGCCAGCTAATAGGCGTTATTTAATTATTTTCGGAAATCTACTTTTCTTTGGAGAATATTAAATACAAGTATGCATTTTTAATCCTGTATTACAAAATTAGACCAAATTAGCAACATAATACCGAAACCTAATATTAATTATTAGTTATTAGTATTATATTATATAGTTATTACTATTAATTAGCAACATAATATCTCGATACCTTTCTTCTATCTCGAGATATCTTAAAAAACGTGTAAATTTTAAACAACTGTTAATGTCGCCGGTAAACGAAGTTAAGAAAAAGTAGTGTGCTGTGGAAAAAACAAAGAAACATTTTCCAGATGTAAATGTATATAATTAATTAAAACAACAATAAAACAAACAACACTAAAAAATATAACAAAGAAATAAAAGCAACTACTTACTTAGTGACGACCTATATAAATGTCCAAATTGTTGCTCATCATTTTCGATGTAAGCATTTACCCTTTCAAGAGTAGATTGAACAGCAGTCTCAATTTCTACTCTCGCAATGCTTTGAATGGCGTTTCGTATTCTCTAGATCATGTTTTCTCGAATAGTGGGCCTAGCGGCAAAAACAAGGTCTTTAATGCGTCCCCATAAATAAAAGTCTAAAACAGTTAAATCTGTTGCTGTTAAATCTACTCTTGAAAGAGTAAATGCTTGCATCGAAACTGATGGGCAACAATTTGAACATTTAGGCCGTCACTAAGTAAGTAGTTGCTTTTATTTCTTTGTTATATTTTGTAGTGTTGTTTGTCTTATTTTTGTTTTAATTAATTATATACAAATATACGTTTACATCTGGAAAATGTTTATTTGTTTTTTCCATAGCACACTACTCTTCCTTAACTTCGTTTATCGGTGACAATAACAGTTATGTTTAAACTTTACACATCTCTTAAGATATCTCGAGATAGAAAAAAGGTATCGACATGCGGTTTTCGGTATTCTGTTGCTAATTTGGTCTAATTTTGTAATACAGGATTAAAAATGCATACTTGTATTTAATATTTTCCAAAGAAAACTAGATTTCTGAAAATAATTAAATAACGCCTCCTAGCTGGCATATTACTTATTAGGCTATTTCGAAAATAAGACACTTACATTGACGAAAAAGAGATGTTTTCAACAAGACCAAGTATGCAAAATTCGATTTAGCAAAAATGAACTTACAGCCATTTTTTCATAAGAAGGTTCCCACTCACCGCCACCTCTTATTTGCAAAGGTAGGCTTAAACTTGTGAAAGCAAATATGCGCAGAATTTTATGAAGAATTCGATGTTCGGATTTCCAGTGTCCCTTTATTAGGTAAATTTTGTAATATTTTGATTTTTTAATGTTTGATATTAAATTACGCCCTCTAGCGGTGGACCTACAATTATGAAAATAATTTCCAGGTTTTTCCCGAGACAACTTTTATTATAAATATTTTTTTCTCAAAGCTGTACTATAAACGGTTCCTAAAATATGGCCGAGGGCCATTCTTATTGAGACACCCGGTACATATAACTTGCATATGACACGAAATTAGAAGAGACAAGGACAACCAAACAGGTTATTATTAAGAAGACTAGCACATGGATAGGCAGCATATGGAGCTCTTAAAAATATATTTAAATAGGCAACATACCTCCTATTAATTAGATGCGGAAAGTATTCGATCAGTGAGTTCTGCCAGTAACGATCTACGGTGCGAAAACACTGTCCCCTAACAAAAAACAATGCTTGAAAACTAAAAGTCTTCTTCTTTAAGTGCCGTCTCCTAATCATCATCACTATCTTTATTCTATCTACCGCTGCTCTGAAGAGATCTATAGAACTGCAATTAAACCAGTCCCTTAAATTCTTCAACCATGACACTCTCCTTCTTCCTATACTCCTTCCGTCTCTTATTTTTCCTTGTGTTATCAGTCTTAGCATTTCATATCACTGGCCCCTCATTGCGTGTCCCAGATATTGTAACTTTCTTATTTTTATTGTGTTTATTATTTCGCATTCTTTACCCATTTCTCGCAATACTTCCGAGTTCGTTTTCTTTTGTGTCCATGCTATTCTAAGCATCCTTCTGTAACACCACATTTCAAATGACTGTAGCTTATTTATGTGTTCTTGCTTCAATGTCCAGCTTTCAAGTCGATATTGGAGTATCGAGAACACGTAGCATCTCAAAGCTCTTACTCTCAGTTCTAAGTTAAGGGACTGTCCATTAATCATGTGAGGCTCGAAAGGGGGGGAGGGGTCCATAAAAAATCACGAAATGTCCAAATACACGTGATATAGGGTGTCTTAAACCTCAAAATGTATCACCAAGGGGGAGGGGGGTTAAAAAATGCCAAAAAAAACATCACGTGATTAATGGACGGCCCTAAGGTCTTTGTTGCAGAGAATTGTTTTCATTTTTACAAACGCATTTCTTGCTATTTTTATCCTTTTCCTTATTTCTGTTGTTTGATCATTTTTCTCTCAAATCCAGGTTCCTAGGTATTTATATTTGTCAACCCTTTCTATCGGTACATTTCCCAAATATATGCTTGTTTGTATGTTTGTTTTCTTAGTTATTATCATGTGTTTGGTCTTTTTTATATTAATTTTTAGTCCATATTCTTCACAGAAACTGTTTGTTTTGTATAGTAGTAATGGGAGTTGTTCATAATCACGGTTTAATCTGCATATCTTATGTTGTTAATAGATCTTCCGGTAATTGTTATTCCTTCACTTTGAGATAGTAATGCTTCTTCAAACATGGCTTCACTATATGCATTAAGGAGTAATGGAGACATAATACATCCCTGCCTAACTCCTCTCCTAATTTTAATTTCTGGACTGGGTGCGTTATATTCGTATATTACAATTTGTGTACAAACTAACAAACTAAGAGTATCACAAACAAATATGGAGCATTTAGTGATAGGAGTAACAATAAAAGACAAGATCACAAAACGAAGACCTACGAATCAGAAACAGAATTACAGCTACTCTAGCGGATTGAAATGGATATGGGCTGGTCACGTAACAAGGATAAAAGATAAAAGGTGGACATGCTAATCGAATGGAGACCAAAAATAAAAAACTGAAACAGAGGAAGGCTACCTACACGATGGCAAAATGATCTGCGAAAGATGACGAAAAATTGTATACATAGATACTGAACAGTCTGCACTGCAGTCTGGATACAAACACTGGAGATGATGATGATTGTTGCCTGCTTTGTGTTCGGTCACGTATTTATCAAACAATCCTTAGTTAAATATTGTGGCATTACATCAAGTAGGGTAAGGAAAGGTATATTGGTGATGCAAGTAATATTGGTGATAATTTTTAATGAGATTACCACACAGTTCCCAGTGCAAGCACATTCATGACACAGCGCTAGTAAGTTTTTACGAGTGTAAGCAGGACAAACAGATATTACGATTTCGCAATGCGTGCACCCGCTTTTAGTAAACAGACTATTTTGACCGTTGCGTTGTGCGACAGTCGACAATGGACATTTCTTATTGAATGTGAAAGACGATTACATATTTATTGGAATAATTGGTGTTTTCTTTATAAAACTTTATAAAACCATTCAATAAACTAATTATCAATAAAAAAAGCTGCATTGAATTCGTGATTTAGCCAAGGTAAGTTAAATTCCTTAAATTGCGTTGTTTCACCAAATTTTCTAACCACTATCACCAATATACCTTACCGTGTCACCAACTTACCTAACATAAGTTTATATGTCAATTTGACATTTACTATCATTATTATTCATTTTTTGTTAAATTAACTTTTCTTCAAATAATAAAGTATAATAATAAGTAACATAATAAAGCAGAACTTATTTCTTGCTTAGTTGTCAAATTCCTATATTATTAGTATTTTTCATTTTTATCACCAACATACCTTTCATTCCCCTATAATCCAAATTATTTCGAAAGCTTAATAGCTATTTTCTTTTTTATTTGATGTAAAATTTCACATACAATACATTATACATCAAAGGTTTCCTTTTTTATTCCCATTCGTGTTTTTCAAAATATTTGACGATTTCCGTCTTTATTATTTTACGACTTTTTCAATTTCTTTCATAATATTTTATGTTTACAACTCGAATAAACGATTGTTCTCGTGAAACTATTTCAATATCTCACGCAAAAAAGAAAATTGAAGCGAATGCGAGGCACGAACACTTTATTTATTAATTCGGTAACAAAAACCGAAGGACGAAGGCAAAAACGACCATCGAGACGTCATCACGGTAACACATTTCTACGGCACGCAAAAGAGTAGCAGGACACGTGACTTGGGTCAAGAATTGTCCTCTGGAGTGTATGCAGGGATATAAAACAGCTAATAAACCGGGAGACCCGTACACCAAGAAAAATATTTACAATAATTTTATGTACACTTGATTTTTTCTGATTTTAATAATTTGGCATTGGATAAAATAATTAAGTTTCATAAAACACACACTTTTATCGCAGCGTTTTAGTAACAACTTCTTAAATTCAGGAAATCCTCAGCAATGTTTTTGTGAGTGAGTGTGTGAAAAGATGGCTTGGATGCAGGTCCGTTAGCCACATATTTTTATTTTATTTTTACCTTAATTTATAAGTTTTGTTATAATTATACCTACACTCAAAAAAATTTAGTTCGTAATATTGATTAACAGTGTTTATTGAATAGTATTTCGTTGTAACAACAATTTAATTTTTTGTTTCGATGAACTTTTAGACATTGAGCAATATATTTGGTTATTGTCACAATGATTGAATAATAATTGTGAAAATAATTTCAATATAACATTAGAGTACATTAATCAATAACACTCAATTTATTCAGACAATAAGTTAGTTTCGTATATTTAATAAATAATGGTAATTCTGGCAGCAAAGCACTTTCTTAATTTCGTAGATGATAAGTAATTACCTTGGTTTTTCGTGACAACGTACAGATTTCATTAAAACAATGTACAAAATGTTGTTAATCTAGAGCAGCGTTTCCCAAATGTTGGGTCGCGACCCGGTACCGGGCCATGAAAGCAAAACGCCGGGTCGCCTCGCCTCGCCGTTTCACATGAACATCTTCTTTTACACTGAGAAGTGCGTTGGCTATCCAAATGGAATGCTTTACAAAAACTTTAATTGAATCGAAGGAAGAAATTTCAGTATTCTTACAACAACATCCACCAACGGCTAGGGATGCAATATTTAAATTTAAAGACAGTTTTCATGATGTCAATTGGTTAATCAAAGTAGTCTATGTTTGATATATTTTTGACTTCTTCAACAATTTAAATATGCCATTACAAGGTAGCAATGTAGTACCAGAGAAGGTGGAAGCTGCAACAAAAACCTAATTTGTGGACACGTCGCGCGGAAGCAGGAAATTACAAAGCTAAAAGAACTACAAAAAGAGTATAATGTAAATCATTGCCGAAAGAGATTTCAAGGAACACCTGCTAGGGCAAATCTGAAGGAATATTTTCCCCCCATCCACAGCAACAAATCATGGATAAGGAATCCATTTACAATGGACGTAGAATCCGAGACAAGACTTCCGGATATAGATAGAGTCAGCAACTGAACTATCGTGTGACAGGGCACTCAAAGACATACTTGACAAAATACCACTGATAGATTTTTGGCTGTCTTGCCACCAGGAGTACCAAGTTTTAGCAGAAAAAGCGATAGTTTCTAATTCCTTTTGTTACGACCTATAAGTGTTAGGCAGGGTTTTTTGAAACGGTTGGAAAGTTTACATACCTGGGAGTAGAAATATATGCCGACGGATCAGAAGATGGAGAAATACGGAAGAGAATAACGCTGGCAAACAGAGCTTATTTTGCCCTCTCCCATATATTACGGTCTAAACGTGTTCACCGAAATACAAAGATGAGAATCTATAAAACTTTAATTCGACCAATAACATGCTATGGCAGGGAAGCCTGGGTCCTGAAAGAAGCATCCAAAAACAAACTCGACACATTCGAAAGGAAAGTACTGAGGAGAATAATAGGACCTGTGAGGGAAAACGGAATCTTCAGAAGTCGATACAACAACGAACTTTATCAGCTTTATAAGGAAGCACCCCTGTCAGACTTCATTAGAATGCAAAGATTGCAATGGGCCGGACATGTGATAAGAATGGGAGAAGATAGGCTACCAAAAAGAGCACTAAATGCTAGAATTCAGGGAAAGAGACTGGTTGGAAAGACAAGAAAGCGATGGGAAGACACAGTAAACAGCGATTCACAAGCTCGTTTAGGAGTCCGTGTGTGGAGAAGAGCAGTCATAGAGAAGCAAGGGTGAAGACAAAAAATAAAGGAGGCCAAGGCTCAATTTGGGCTGTAGTGCCGTAGAAGAAGAAGAAGGGTTTTCAACACTGGCTTTCCTCAAAAATAAGTTTAGGGATCGTTTGGAAGTCGAACCGTAGCGGAGCTGAGAATAAAATTATCACTTTTTCCTCCAAAAATGAAGTTTTTAACCAAAAACGATATTTCTCATTAATAAAGTATTTGATTTTTATTGTTTTTTATTACATTTTTGTTTGAGCTAAACTGGCGAGTTGGTTGTGAAAAACCAGTGCCAATAAAACACAGAACACACACATTGTTTGAGCTAATGATTCTTTATTAAATATAACTGTAATAAATATTTAAATATGTTTTCTTGTACAAACACACACCAGGGTATGCAAAAAAATTAGTGGGTCACGGAGGATAAACACAAAAATAACCGGGCCACGGAAAAATAAGTTTGGGAAACGCTGATCTAGAGTAATATATGATTATTCCATAGATGTAAACTGATTGTTGTGACAACGAATGCATTAGTCATCTACTTCTGCGTTTAATAACCACAATCAATGCGTTCATGGTAACAATAAACGAAGTTGTTGAAACAATAAATGTTTTGCTTGACCATTTGAACGGCTCTTCCTTATCGGTTTTTGTTAAACAATGCTGTTACCTCTGCCGAAGTGCCGAATAATTTCATTTCGTTTCCAAGTGTAGTCCGTACTGGAAGGAAGTTTTCTTGTGTCTATTATCGTATTCATTTTTTTCGAATCCTGAGAAAACTAATTAGTATTTTTGAAACATTTAAACGCAGAATAAAATATTAAAGTATTATTGAGGGCCTGAAGTCCCTGAGAACTTCTATATTGATTATTTTAATAAGTCACAGGGGTGAAAAAGAGAAAATTTAGTATGATTTTTAATTTCAAATATACCATTCAAAAGAAACTTTTTGTTTATTCTAAGGGACTTTCAGCCCTCGGTAATAATGTAGTCTTCTATTCTGCGTTTAAATTTTTCAAAAACACTTATTAGTTTTCTCAGGATTTAAAAAAATGAATGCGTTTAAAAAGAATTCGACCGAAATTTCGCACCTGCGCTCTCCAAAAGGATTAAAGTGTTATACATTTTTGGAATCACTATTTCAAATGCTTTGAAATGAGGTGTCACATGATGTACTTTCCTATTTAAAAAAAAAACAAAGTTGTGGCTGTCACCTGAAGAGGGATCGCGTAAAGTTCAAAACATTGATGTTATATTATACTTTGATTATTTTAAAAATCGACCTGTCCAAGCGTTTTGCTTATGTGCTAAAAATAAATAAGTTAATAAGGGGACAACACTTTTCCAGCGCACTGTATAAGTGAAATCATATGAGAAATCACACAGTGTAAAGTCCATTAGGTTTAGGACAAAAAAGGGGGATTTGCAAAATTATTATTAATCAATTAATATCTTACATTGAGCTAATGCATTCAGTAATAATTATCTAAGGTAATACCACGCGTCCTCTAAATTTTATCGATAATTTTTTTTGTTTTCACGAAAACTTCTTTATTTGGTAAAATTACGAAATGATAAACAAACCGAATGATAAAATCACGAGTCCGAAGGACGAGTCCGAAGGACGAGTGATTTTATCCATTTCGGTTTGTTTGAGTGATTTTACCCTAAATAAAGAAGTTTAAGTATGAAAACGAAAAAATTTATCAAGCAAAATTTAGAGGACGAGTGGTATTTGAAAAGATTATTTTGTGAACCAATATGTATTATTAGTAAATACGGGCATCTGTGAAATATTTTTAAGACAACTAGGATCAATGTCTTAAGTAGGTTATAGATAAATTATTTTATATTTTTAAATTTAGGGTACCTTAAGTTTTATCAGGGAAGAGACTGTTTTATCAAGAAAGAGGCTGTTTTATCAGTATTACACTCAATGATTGGCTAGAACGACGGGTGGTGATTGGCTGAAAAAGCAAAAATGTCAGAATTTGACAGGTGAAAAAAATAATCAATATAAAATACGTTCATAGTAGGGATGAATAGAATTGCTTGTAAGAATAACCGTATTTATTGTGGGAATGAACGGAATTAATTGTAAGAATAAACGGAAATAATTGTAGAAATAAACGAAATTCGTTAGGAGAAACAACACTGTTATTGACACAACGAATAGTCTTCTTCGGTCAATTAACGACGTTGTTGTTTCAATGAATAGTGTTCGTAATGTTCGTTAGCTCAGTGAACAGTGTTCGTAATATTAATAAATGTATGTTCATCCATTCAGTAAACGTAATACATTGCATCAACTAACGAAAGTAATGAATTGGTGAACATCGCTTTGTTGCCCTAATAAAACCAAGAATTGGACAAATTTTAAGTATTGCTTTTGTTGTCTGAATTAATATTTTTATTAATATAACGTACCCTTTTCGTTGAGTGTATTTCATTTAAATGACTATATTTGTTTCTTTCACGTAGTTTATGAGTAATTTAAATATTTCCAATTCATGACAACTTAGTAGATATTCTATACTAATTGGAAGATACACTTGTTAATTTTGGATTTATTATATTTATACAGCTCCCGGAACTAACCATGGCCGATGAGAAACGCTGTCGTCGGTACGTCTGTACGTGTAGTTTTTTTTTAATGTCTCCATACTCATTTTCCATTTTGTTTATTTTTATTAACTACATGTCTCTTGCAAAAAATAATCATTATTCATATTTATTTCATTATTTTAAGACTGTGTACTAATACCTACTTGTATTACACCTTATATTGCAGAAATGGTTATATTTTATTTAGTGCAGTTTTAGAAATTTAAATATTAGCTATGTTAAGAAAATTGTATACTTGAAGAATAGGTATAGTTTTTCATCATATTTTGAACAAAAAGTCAGAAGCAAACATGGAAAGGGAAGTTCCGAGATGTCACCATAAACTGCATTCCATATTTCACTTGATTTTTATAATTTTTATGCTACGGTAAAAAAACAGCAGATAGTCAATAACGTTCTTTGGGAGACGATTTATATCCTTAGAATACATCGAAAGCAAGGATGACAAGTAGGCGGTGGTGAACATAAATATATAAAATGACTCTACGCTTCGACGGTTAAACCCACGACGACGATCGAGATACTCAATTCTTCAACTAAAGTCACGAAAAAGCAACTTGGAAAGTCTCTCGTATACTTACAGAGTCAAGGAATATACCGAGAACATAATAAAATTTCCGAGTCGGAGCACCTATACGCCGTGGCCAGGTCTCGGTCATCTGAATTTTAAATTTTCTGGTAGATCCCGTTAAAAAGCTGAGATTAAACGCTTGTGCAATATCTAAACTGATCAAGACAAATATACAGGGTGTTCCAAATAAACACATCAAAAATTTCTAAGGAACAGAAAATGTTTTCTGGTATATATGATACCGGCCAAACCCGATTTCAGGATAAACTACTTTAGCCTAGGCCACAGTTTATCCTGATATTAATATGGATACTGCAGTAGGGATGGCGGTTTTTGACAAAACACCGGTTTTCGGTTATACCGGTTTTTTTTGCTTACGGTTTAACCTGGCGGTTATAACCGGCCAAAAAAACCGGTTTTTGGAAAAACCGGTTTTTGGTTTTTTTAATCCAATAGGTTACAAAGTTACATTTACAATGCACTTTAGTTTGCGATACTCCATTCGACTCGATATCAATATGATCAAAATTAGTACTATCGAAAGAACATCAATATCAATATAAATAAAACGGAATTTTTAATAAAACCATTTTATTCTATTAACTAATATATTTATTTATTATTTTATTATTATTATATAGTTATTAATTATTCTTAAATATAATATAGCGTAAGATTAATATAATACATTGGATCGAAACAAAATTTGATTTGTGTGAATCCCAAAGATTTGTGAATTTCAGTAGTCAGATGTAGAGAACAGTAAACCAAAATTATTATACTACTGCTCAACAGAGAGCGCTGAAATAATTCAGGTTCTATCGTCATTGAATATATTATGACAGTAGAATATAATATGCAATTATTGTATTCAATTAATGATGCAAATTTAATTTACCATTTAAAAATATAATCCTCTAAAATACCCACCAATGCTTCTCTCCTCCCAAACCCAAAAAATTCCCCAACCATTTCAACTTATAAAAAATTTCGCAGACTCTTTGAAATGGGATTAAAAAAAATAATATCAACATAAATATTTTACTTAAAAATAAATTGGATAATGCAATTTATGTTTTATTTTTACTACCATCAAAAAAATTTATCATGCATTACTTTTAACACATTGGTATACATTTGTAGAATAGGTACATTTTAACTCATTTTAATACTTCCTGTATGGGTGTATCGTTTTGAAAACGTAGGGAAATTATTAGAGATTCGTATTCGTAATCAGTAATTCGATATTCATAGTCAGAGCATTATTTTTGGTAATCACAAAAAGTCATTCACCCACTTTCAATGTCAAGAGTTAAGTGTGAAAAATAGATGATGTTTGCGTCTAATTCAACCAGATCACTTCTTATGTAAATATTATGATTACAAATACCTTTTCAAGGAAATATTATAATAAAACTTAATAACTGTTTCTGGCTGATGTGAGATTGCACTTTCAGTTTGCTTCTTTATTTATAACATAAAATAAAATTTGAATTATGGTTTTGTTTGGAATAATTACTTGAGAATAATAATTATGATTGGGTTCCAAAATAATACACCTAACCTAATCCTAATAACCGTAAAAACCTAATAACCGGTTTTTACTTTAAAAAGAAAAAACCGGTTATAACCGGGATAAAAAAACAACCGGTAAAACCGGTTATTGCGAAGTAAAAAAACCGGTTTTAGGTTTAAACCGGTAGGTTTTTCCCATCCCTATACTGCAGTATAAACTATTACGGCCTAGTATAAACATTATAGCATACCGACAAAGCATAAATAAATAGATATTTAAGGGCATAGGCGCAAAATGTGGCCTGTCAAAATGTTCAATGTGCTTTAAATGTATTCATTTTTTTCGAGTCCTGAGAACACTAATAAGTTATATTTGAAAAATTTAAACGGAGAATAAAATATTACGTTATTACCGAGGGCCAAAAGTCCCTCCAAATTTCTATAATGTTTATTTCAATAAGTTACAGGGGAGAAAAAAAAAAAGAAAATTTAGTGTGACTGTTAATTTCAAATATCTCATTCAAAAGAAACTTTTTGGTTACTCTAAGGCAGGCACATCAAAGAAACATGAAACGTAAATCACGTTTCATGGAAATAAAACACTGCTAAATAAATAAACGTCCGGCCATTTATGAAACTTTCCGAAAATAAAAATGTTTTATGAGCATGAATCACACTCGTTTCATTGGTAGGCGGACTTCAAGATTTGTTTAGCCGTGTTTTATTTTCATGAAACGTGTTTTACGTTTCATGTTTCATGTTTTACGTTTGATTTTTCGTTGGTGTGCGGCTTGCCTAAAGGACTTAGAATAACAATGTGGCCCTCGGTAACAATGGAATCATTCATTCTGCGTTTAAATTTTTTAAAAATACTTACGTATTAGTTTTCTCATGATTAAACAAAATGAATATATTTAAAACACATTGAACATTTTGACAGGCGACATTTTGCGCCTAGGCCCTTAAACTGAATAAAGTACTCTGTAATACAAACAATCATACCTACTATAAAAAATAATCAGTATTTTTTTTTATAAAGGTAATAGTTATTATACCTCAATTATAAAAATGATTATTTATTTTCATTCGAGTGCTTTGCCATCACTTAGAATAATTGCGAAGTATCATTGTCTTCTTGCACTTGCATCTGCTTGTGGAACACTTTTTGTTGCAGCTGCATTTCATAATTTTTTTTTCAGTCAGAATTCGACATTTGCCGCCAAACTTTTTGAGAGGAAGCAGATATTAACTAAAGCTCTAAAATATCGTTAAAGGTTGCAGCTACGAGAGATTCAGTTGGATCAGGACAAGATTTTCTCAAATGCAGCTGTAACAAAAACTGTTCCACAAACAGATAAACGTGCAAGAAGGCGATGATACTCCGCTAAGTGTCACTAAAGCACTCCGTGGGAAAATAAATCATTATTTTTATAATTGAGTTATAATAATTGTTGCTTTTATAAAAAAAAACATTGTTATTTTTTATAATATAAAATCACATATGGTAATCATAATTATATAGCAAGCACATCCAAAACAAAAATTAAAACCTAGTACCCTATCATTTCCAGAATTATATTTCCAGTTATAAGGAATATAACTCTTGGACAACAATAATATAGAAAAGGTTAAGTCATATATAAACTTACGACAAAAAATAGAACTGTTAAAGCTTAACCTAAAGGTTGATTTAAATAGAAGATGTTCCTTAGTATGGGCAGCATTTGGTCGATTACAAAAAGTATTTAGATCAAACTTACCAAATATTTTAAAGGCAAAAACGTTCGATCGGTACGTGTTGTCAGTTCTGACAAACGGAACTGAAACTTAAGCTTTTAACAGCGTAGTCCACAAACTTAAAGTGATTCAGAGAGCTATGGAACGGAGAACGCTGAATATCTGGACGGCCGAAATGCTATTGGAATTTGGACGGCCGATATAGAATCGACCGTGCAAAATCGGTGTGTGCAATTATGCTATTATAGAGCCTGCTGATCATAAAGGAAAAGATACATTGGTTTTAAACAAAAAACAATTTTTGTATTTATTGAAAAATTGTAATAAATAAATTTAATGATATAAATTCATCAAACGTCAGGTATTTTGTCAAAGGCAATAAATCATTTCTGATATTTTTAAAATAAAATAAACTATTATATTATAAAATAAAATATTTGAGAATGATGAATATTTGTTTATAAAGTGTCCGTATAACAGTCCGTTAAAACAAATATTACAATTTAAGGGCTCTTTTTATATAAAACAATTTAATCCAATTAATAACGCTATATTATACTGTTTTACTTTTATACGGAAAGTATTGCACTTCAATAAATTTTTGAGAGAGATTTACAGGAATATCAATTTATTCAATACTGTAAAATTATCTGTGTATACCATGCCGTGAGGGACTAATGAACACTTTTAATGTAAACTAAGAGCCGGTATAGGTGAAATTTGCTAATCATTTTAGGCACGACAAGAGTCTACAACTTAATTAGTAGAATCTAAAAGAAAACGTATGAACACTGTGCCGTCATTTTTAGTGGCACATGCGTCGACAGTGGCGCATCAAACTTTCCACTTATGGACGGGATAAAAAAATTAAAAGGAACCCTCCCTCACTACCAGAATTTATTTATTTTTTTTCATTTTTTTAAGTTCTAAGTGATTAAAGAATAGGATTCAGCGTAATTTTAACCCACCACCCCCTTCCCCCATAATCAAAAAAATTTACACGCATAGTTGAGGCTTCTACAAAACATTATATTGGTCTATTATTTGAGGTCTATTCTTTTGGTCTGAGTCTATTCTAGAGGTCTATTTGTTGTAGACTCGTAAATTGAGTGTACATAACTTAAAAAAATTATTTTGAAAAAATCGTTATAACTTTTTTGGGGATGGCTGCAGGTGTATCTTTTTTAATCTTGTGTATTTTATCAAACATTATGTTTCTAATTTTCTAAGATTCTAAGTCAGTTATATCAAATTACATTATATGCTCTTATCTTGACTAAAAAGATTAGCAAATTTCACCTATACCGGCTCTTAATCTATAACAAACGTCTGAACTTTTACGTTCAAACACATATGGTTTGTTTCTTACCCTCAAGCTGAATATTGTTTTAATCGGGACAATATTACAATAAAAAGTTTACCACGAGAACCTGCGTATTATAAAGTAAATAATAAATTGGTTTCAAATAACAATAGTATATTGTGCAACAAGTGCAGAAAGGTACTAATTTCTCACGAGTTTGAAAAGTTGCGGTACGAGCGCAAGCGAGTGCCGCAATTCAAACGAGTGAGAAATTACCTTTCTGCACGTGTTTCACGCTATACTTTTTCTACAAGCACAGTTTTTCCTAAAAATAAAAATCACAATTTCCAAACGACGATTAATTATAATAGGTACCTATGTGATAAATTTTAAACTGTATTTAATTAATACCTACTAATCAATTTAAATTCCTTATACCTAAATAAATTGCACAGAAATCAGTTAAAAAATTAATGCACTGCCTTAATTTGTTTAAATTTAAACAATTATTACACATTATTGACATTATATTTATGCAGTCACGTTTTTACACAAAACCTACTTCATTCGACGTCTCTTGCACAGGTTGCTAAATCCTTATTGGTTATTTGATAATTATAAAATGTTTAATAAGAATAAAATTGTAAAATAAAACAGTTGTAACATCCATAATTTAGTTTCTATGCTATAGTTAAATATAATAATTGTCTTATAGGTTATATATTTCTCTAAAGTTTAACCACGGATGTAAACAGAATATAACGTTACTCAGAATGCGGTAGTCCACGGATTTAAACAGAATATAACGTTACTCAGAATGAGGTAGTCAACTGTGCAGAAAAGAACTTTGCGGCACAGAAACGTCACTTTGCGGCACAGAAACGTCACTTTTCTGCACACTAATGTCAAATATCTTATACTGTGAGAAAATATCAAGTTTGCTAACATAAAACCGTGCAGAAAAGTGCACTTTGAATAGTGGTTGTAGAAAAAGAATTTTTTTATTTATGGAAAATTTGATATAAATAAATATATAATGAAATAAATTTTCATCAAGCGCCAGGTATTTTGTTAAAAGTAATAATATAAAATAATATATATAGTATATTGTGCAACAAGTGCAGAATGGTACTAATTTCTCACGAGTTTGAAAAGTTGCGGTACGAGCGCAAGCGAGTGCCGCAATTCAAACGAGTGAGAAATTACCTTTCTGCACGTGTTTCACACTATACTTTTTCTACAAGCACAGTTTTTCCTAAAAATAAAAATCACAATTTCCAAACGACGATTAATTATAATAGGTACCTATGTGATAAATTTTAAACTGTATTTAATTAATACCTACTAATTTAAATTCCTTATATCTAAATAAATTGCACAGAAATCAGTTAAAAAATTAATGCACTGCCTTAATTTGTTTAAATTTAAACAATTATTACACATTATTGACATTATACTTATGCAGTCACGGATTTACACAAAACCTACTTCATTCGACGTCTCTTGCACAGGTTGCTAAATCCTTATTGGTTATTTGATAATTATAAAATGTTTAATAAGAATAAAATTGTAAAATAAAACAGTTGTAACATCCATAATTTAGTTTCTATGCTATAGTTAAATATAATAATTGTCTTATAGGTTATATATTTGTCTAAAGTTTAACCACGGATGTAAACAGAATATAACGTTACTCATAATGCGGTAGTCCACGGATGTAAACAGAATATAACGTTACTCAGAATGAGGTAGTCAACTGTGCAGAAAAGAACTTTGCGGCACAGAAACGTCACTTTGCGGCACAGAAACGTCACTTTTCTGCACACTAATGTCAAATATCTTATACTGTGAGAAAATATCAAGTTTGCTAACATAAAACCGTGCAGAAAAGTGCACTTTGAATAGTGGTTGTAGAAAAAAATAATTTCTGTTAATTTTAAATTATATAAAATGAAATATGTAGGTGAAAATGATAAATATTTGTTTATAAAGTGACAAGTCCTTTTAAAATGAGTATTAAAATTTAATTTAATATTTAGGCCTGGATATCGCGTACCAAAAAAGTTGATTAATAGCAAGCTGAAAATCTGTTAATAGCTTAACGGTGTCTAGTCGGACAAACTTTGATGTACGGGAATACTGGAACAGGGGCAGTTTTAATTGTGGAACGTGTCATCCTGACAAGTTTATGATTGTGAAAACTTCATAATAGTTCAAGGATCAACTTTTATTGAACAAACTAAGTTTGTTCAATAGCAAAGTTTATATAACATATGAAAAAATGTCCGACAAATATGTTGGGTATTTTAATAAGTCTGACACGTAAAACATGCCAAATGACAGGAATTATGTTGTTGGTAAATAGCACTCTGATTTTTGCATGAGATTTTAATGAAAGGGTAACAAATCAATTGGAAGTTCTGTCCGACAAAATACGGGGAACGTTTTCGTAGTCTGACGTTCGAAACCTGTAACCTGTTCCACGATTAAAACTTCCCCTGTTCCAGTGTTCCCGTACATCAAAGTTTGTCCGTCTAGACATCTTTAAGCTATTAACAAATTTTAAGCTTGCTATTAATAAACTTTTTGTTGGTACGCGGGATCCAGGCCTAATTTACAAAACTTTTCGTATAAAACAATTTAACCCAATTAATAACGCTATATATACTGTTTTATTTTTATACGGAAAGCATTGAATTTCAATAAATTTTTTGAGAGAGATTTATAGGAATATCAATTTAATCAATACTGTAAAATTCTCTGTGTATACCACGCCGTGAGGGACTAATGAACACGTTTAATATTTAAACTGTCAAATAGATTACTCTGGCGCAAAATGTATTAATTAATTATAATTATTGTTGTTCGAAAATATAGAGGCGATTTAAATGGATTGGATGAAATAAACTGACAATGTCAATTTGTAAATATTAACTGTACAGACTACCCAAAGTATTTTGATTTTTTATTGGAAGTTCGCTTTATTCGCGTTAATTACATAAATTATGTAATAAACAATGTCTATTGTCTGTGTCGAACAATTTATAATTGAATAGAGCAAATTATCTGACTACAGGGATGAATTCGGTGGAAAATGCTGCTCGTGATATTTGATTGGATTAAGTTAATCATAGAAAAGCGTAAACGATAATACACAGGACGGTATTTGAGCAAGAGCATATTTGACGGGCAATACGGGGTAATACGGGTAATAAGAAAATGTCATTAAACATAATGAATGGTGTAACCTAGAACTAACGTTTCTTTAGCCAACTTTAACCAACTCTCAAAGCTACAGTAATAAATAAATAATATAATTCAAAAGGTATATTGAAAAAGGATACAAGAAGAGCGGCCTTACTTACGGAAGAAGTACCTTTTGGTTGGTGGTACACTCCGACCAGAATAGGTACAGACGTGAGCATACTTTATATGCCTCCTTGATAGTAAAATTCTTCAACAAATCTCTTACGAATTTTATGTATGGTGTGCAGTTGTTTTTCAGTAATTTTACTTTTATTTAAATATTAAACTAATTTTAATCTTTAAAATATAACCAAAAATTAAAAATAACGTCATTACGTAATTTTTTATGAACTGTAGCCTCCCAGCAATTACTTTTCCCGTGATGAATCGTAGAAAATCTAAAAAAAGGTCAGATTTTCTACACAAATTTTTAATTTTCTTTTCATTTTAATACTAATTATCATATTCCTAACGAAGACAAATCCAAAGACACACAAGTTGTAATATTGATTTTAAAGAGTCTCTAATTCTTGGTATCACTTGTTTTATGCTATTTTTGGTATAACTTTTGAAGTTATACTTCTTTAGGCGCGATTGGGAAAAATGTTATGGGAAATAGAGACGCCCATTTATATTTATTTGCAATGTTATCCTTTTAATATTTTTGCTTATTTTAGAAATCATGTTACAATCTAGTCGGTGATCAATAATTAACTTTTGGCAAGTCATGCGGTACTAAATTATATAAGAATTAAATAATAAAATAATTAATTATAAGAAAAATAATAACAAATATTGTACAATAACTAATGGACCTTTTTTCTTTTCAGGTAAGTAATGTATTTCTACTTGCGACGATAAGTAAGTCATGATTTTATCTGGATTATTTTTACAACTATTACCTTATGGTGAAATACATAAGTTCCAAGCAGTAGTGAATCTAGTGATTTGGTTGGAGAGAGGGGGGGGGGACTTCCAATGAAAGACCAACCAAAAAACAAAAAGGAGTAACCCAAACTACACAAGAGACATGAATAATAACCTTTATGTTTTCATTTCCAATTACGTGTATATTAAAATTCACTGGTATGGATATGTAAATATTACTACAATGTCATTCTACTTGACAATGTCATAATTAACTTAAAGAGATGGCTTTTGAATGTTCTTGGATAACTGTTATTTGTATAATTGCAAATTATTAATTCAGTTAATAAAAGTGATAATTTTTTCACTAACTATGTATTCAGTGATTGTAATAATTTATATGTACAACAAAAACTAATACTCAATCGAGAAAAGAGAAAAAGTGTTAAAGTGATTTTTTAATAATATATTGTTACTATGGAACGCTTACAATTTTGAACATCTTTAACAACAAAATACTTGGATCACAGAATATATCTTAATGTATTCTCTGCTTGGACCTGCCATACATAATACACAATAAATAACTTTTTATTAAGTTCACGTCTTAAATCAATTATTTATCAAATACACTATACAGTGATGAGCGCGCTAATAACCGGCAAAATAGCACAAAAGATGGAAAACGTATTAAGTTGTGAGACAAAAACAAATGAAACTAGTCGAGCTGGGATATTTAGCGATATTAACCTATAAATTTACATTATATTGACTGTTTCCCACCTTTACACGTGTCAGAGGAGTAGGTATGTCAACTAAAACTGTCACTGTGACAGTGGTAGTTTTCAAACTCGTCCGATACGTTTAAAGGTGGGAAACAATCCAAACAAATGTAAATGTATAGATTAACATGTTAAATGTCCCATCTCGACTAGTTTCATACAACTTATATATTAATACGTTTTCCATCTTTTGTGCTATTTTGCCGGTTATTAGCGCGCTCATCTTTGTATATCAATGTTATTTAATCAACATCTCAAAATATTCCCGATTCATGTCAAATATTTAAAATTGTCACTTATAGGGCTTTTCATCGATTGTCATTTGTTTCGAGCTTCTGTCATATGTTGTATAATCTGTGTATAATATTCATATACACGGATTATAAGACATATGACAGGAGCTCGAAACAAATGACTGTGAATGAAAAGCCCTATTGTCACTGTATGATTGACAATATGCTGACAATATTCTATTCGACTGAGTGCGTTGTATGACAAGGATAGATTTTTTTTCGAATACTGAAAAAACCAATAAATATTTTTGAAAAATTTAAACGCAGAATGAAAGATTAAATTATTACCGAGGGCCGAAAGTCTCTTAGAATAAATAAAAATTTATTTTGAATGAAATATTTGGAATTAGAAATCACACTAAATTTTCTCTTAGTTTTTCAACCCTGTAACTTATTAAAATAAACATAATAGAAGTTCTCAGGGACTTTCGACCCTCGCTAATAACGTAATCTTTCATTCTGCGTTTAAATTTTTCAAAAATACTTATTAGTTTTCTCAGGATTCGAAAAAAATGAATCCCCATTTGCATAGCATTGCAGCCGAAAATACGTACCCACCCCCTTAAGTTTCATGTTAGCTAAGTTTCAATATGCAGGTTTTAGTGGATATGTACTCTACGTTCTTTAAATTCTATTAGCAAGGGTCCTTCATGGTTGAAAAAAAATGTTAAGGTACTAGTACACTTTAGAAGACCAAAAATCAGCATTTTTTCAAGATTTTTTTCTCATAGCCTTTATTAAGAATGAACATAAAACTTTTTAGGTACATAATAATATCTAATTCTTAGAGAATACAAAAAAAATCTTTTTTCATTTATGCACGTACACTAATATTGCAGAGGGCGCCAAAGTCGAGGCCTCGAAAAAAAGTAGTTGCGATGGCGGACAGTTAATCTCAGGATTGGGATCTCTGAAACAAAAAAATCGTACAGCATTTGAAAAAGGAAGGTTTCTTACGGGACAATTTACAACCGTTAGTAAAAAATTCCGCAAAAAAAAATTTTACGAAAGATTGAAAACTTTTTTTGAAAAAATTTTCCGCCCGTTTTTCTTTAATTTTTCATGGTTAAAAAATATTTATTTTTTATATTTGGGTCAAATTGTGGCAAATTGTCACGTAAGAAACCTTCCTTTTTCAAATGCAATACGATTTTTTTGTTTCAGATATCCCAATCCTGAGATTAGCTGTCCGGCATCATTTTTACAGGCTTCGACTTTTGGGCCCCCTACAATATTAGTGTACGTGCATAAATGAAAAAGATATATTTTTTGTACTCTCTAAGAGTTAGATATTAATATGTAAAAAGTTTTATGTTCATTTTTAATAAAGGTTCTGAGAAAAAAATTCTTGAAAAAAATGATTATCTTTGGTCTTCTAAAGTGTACTAGTACCTTAACATGACCTGGCCCGCAGAAGGTTGGACTTTGTATGACCGCACGCGGATTATATTTAAACGGATTTTTAACAGCAAACGCCATTTTAAAGTCACAATACTTAAAATCGCAGTCGAATACACATGATAGGAACTCATCAGTGTGACGTTTACAAACATAACTAACATTTCAGAACGTCAGTTGAGTGATTACAATTATTTCCAAGGCTAACCTGACCAAAGATGTGTTTCAATTGAACAATTTATTTCCAGACTTTCACCTCTGTACGTTTAAGAACCAATTTTTAAAAAATTTGAAAAACAATAATTTCCACACATGTCTATACGTAAAATTTATCTGGTCATTTTATGCTCTTTATTTTAGATTTTCCTGAATATTGTGATATACCTATCCTTGATTTTCTTTCCGTCCTTTTTTTAAGAATTTTGTTATTTTAATTTTCTGTTTTGGCAAACTTTATCAAACTTCATATTTATTTGCAATTGAAATATTTTTATGATATAGTAAATTAATTTTCAACTAATAAATGCGAATATATTTACATTTACGTCATTCTAATGATAAACGCAATCTCAGACTCATGCAATTTGAGGTTAAGCTATAAGAGTAACTAACGCCATTAATAAGCAAATGTAATATTTTATACAGTTAGCGCGCTTATTTTTAGTCATTCATAAAATGCAATTTTCAAGTTATTAAAGTTACAATGTCGTTTCTCTTGAGTTTTAGAAATGAAATAAGTTTGCTACAGAATAGGAACGTTTAAAATTTAGATTGGATTAACATAACTTTGATGCAAACTTCTAGCATTGGTAGACGGGCAGAATAATTAATGTTGGTTGCATTGTTAGTTAATAAAAACTAAGTGGACTGATTTTTCTACATAACAGAAGTTCTAGGCTATCCAAACTATACGGCGCGTCAATTCCAATTCAACATTAATACGTATTGTCACAAATTCATGTTTTTAAAACCTTTAGGTCTTAAGTCAGTCCATTCAGGTTTTATGTATAAATATGTTGTTGTTCAAAAGCGTGTCTGATTTCCTCAAGGTTCAATTTACCGCAGCTTTGTCCCAAAAATCTTGTTACTTTTTGTACATACGACGACATCCATATAAGGTATGAGTCGTATGAGGCCATCAGAAAGTACTCTAGATATATACGTTTAGCCTCGAACACGCTGGTTTCCCCCTTTAAATTGAGTCTGTGTACTACTACACTGCCCTGCTAAGAAAGAACCCCGTATCTCCAAAATTTTAAAAATTGAGATTTTTCCACCATATGAATAATTATGATTTATATAACATACTCACATAGAAAAAAACCCGTATTTTACATTTCTAAATATTTTATGTAAGAAAATAGTTTCCCCTTAAACACCAAAAATGACTATTATGCTTAGTATAAACCTGGCAATTACCGCTTCATAGTAAAAACCTGGTATATGCTCAGCAGATACGGGTTTTTAACATAGAATAAAACGATATGCCGACCCAGAAAGAGCTGGAGAGAAGGAATAGACAGAGAGATCCGAGAGAGAGGTTTAGACGAAGACCTTTGGGAAGATAGAGATGCATGGAGATTGGGCATCGGAAGACGTCGGAGGACGTTTTAAACCGATTATATATATATATATATATATATATATATATATATATATATATATATATATATATATATATATATAACGATATGCGAGGTTTTTTTAATGAACAGAGGTTGACTTTTTGCAGAGCAGAGTGGCAGAGTGTTAAAATCTGGGATAAAGGCCCCACACCTGTGACGACACCTTGTGGAATTGCTAAGAGTAGAAAGGACCAAATAATAAAAAACTTAGGTGAAATTATACCGGAAAACCTCCATTAGTCCAGGGCGCATCTGTTTTGAGATGGACGTTGAGAGGTGACTCAAATTTTTTTGCAGAAATTGCTTGAAAATAAATCAAAAAATCAAATAATAATATTTGAGTTATCCTCCCTCTCAAAAAGGTCTGGAACATTGTTTAAATAATCAAAATGTCAAAAAATTAAGGAAAAATTCGATTTTTTTTTTTCGTTTTTTGATTATAACTTTAAAACTATTCATTTCCGAGAAAATTTGTACTGACATAAAAGTTGCGTAATTAAATTTCCTACAACATAGAATTGGTTAAAAATTTAAAAAATAGTCACCGTAGTTGCAAAATAGCAATAATTGCGAAAAAACCATACAAAAACAAGTATTTGCATTTTACGTTTTTCAACCATTTATGCTACACTTAGGACCTTCATATTTCACCTAGAAAAACTCTATGATACAGTAAAACAACACTGTAAATTTCATTAAGATCGGTGCAATAGACTATGCAAAATAAATTTTGCAATCCAGCTTTCGCAAAAAAAATTCATTTTTTTTTAAATGTTACAGGACTGAAAATAAAGCAGGTAGCAGGTTGAATTTTTTTTTTGCTTATAGAAGTGTACTGTATCTTTCATTTGCAATTTGAAAAATTAACATCGATTAATTACCACGGCGTCAGGAAATTTTTTAAATAAACATTAATTTTTGGTGCTACGCCCAGGACAGCGGTGTTCGATTCACGCAAGTTGATTTCCACCAAAATTTCTTCCAATCTTTACCTAATATATTATTTTCTTACTCTATATTTTGTTGTATTTTAATATTTTAATTCCACAAAAATCAAACTAATTTTATTATTGTTTGTGAAATATTGTTTAAACAATTGCTTATGTTTAAAAATAATAAACTTTTATTCTCTAAGTTAAAATATATGAACAAAGAAAGTTTCTGCTAATAAAAGTGTTATTTCAAAGGATAGAGTATGTGTTTTTATTTTGCAATAAACAAATTTATTTATTTACATCGAAATGTAATAAAAATTAAAATGTATTAATTCTTATCAAAGGTCATTGGAATGCCCAATCAGAGCAAACTATCCGCTGGCCTGCGCGTAGCACCAATAAATTAATGTTTATTTAAAACAATTCCTGACGCCGTGGTATTAATCGATTTTAATTTTGCAAAATTGCAAATGAAAGGTACAGTACACTTCTATACGCAAAAAAATGTCAACTTGCTATCTGCTTTATTTTCAGTCCTGTAACATTTTGAAAAAATGAATTTCTTTTGAGAAAGCCGGATTGCAAAATTTATTTTGCAAAATATATTGAACCCATCTTAATGAAATTATCAGTGTTGTTTTACTGTATCATAAAGTTTTTCTGGGTGAAATATGAAGGTCCGTAGTGTAGCAAAAATGGTTGAAAAACGTAAAATGCGAATAGTTGTTTTTGTATGGTTTTTTCGCAATTATTCCTATTTTGCAACAAGGGTGACTATTTTTTTAAACTTTTAACCAATTTTTTATTATAGGAAATTTAATTACGCAACTTTTATGTTAGTACAACTTTTCTCGGAAATAAATACTTTTAAAGTTATAATCAAAAAACGAAGAAAAAAATCGAATTTTTCCTTAATTTTTTGACATTTTGATTATTTAAACAATGTTCCGGACCTTTTTGAGAGGGAGGATAACTCAAATATTATTATTTGATTTATTTTCAAGCAATTTCTGCAAAAAAATTTGAGTCACGTCTCAACGTCCAAATGTACTAATATTTTTACAGATGCGCCCTGGTCTACATCAATTTTTGGGACGAATTACCAACTTCCGATTACAAATAATTTTCATTTTGTATTTTCAAAAAGCTTTCGTAAATACTTATGTTGTATTCAACAAATCTTTATAGAAAATATTATTAAAATATTTAAATGTGTTGCCGCTCGAAGCAGTTTTATACATTTTATAATAATTACATTGTTAAAACCAAGCTTAAGACAAATTTGGATTATACGTTGTTTTTTGCTAAGTAAACTTGACATAAGTCTTTGCATTCTTAGACCGTATGTCGCATAACTAATGTCCATATTACAATTTTGCATTTTTTTTTAAAGTTTACTATCATGCCACACACTCTACCCTAAATGATTTTATAATAGGTTTGTTCTAGCAAACAGTCAAACTAGTCAGAAACCGTCAGCAAACAGTTGGTCAGTGAGACAGCGTAATACAGTCACCAGTGCTATCCTCTCTACTCGCGCTGGTCGACTATTCGCTGATGGTTTCAAACCATTTGAAACTGATGCTAGAACAAACCTATTATTATTGTACCAAAAGCACAACGGATTAGATAAAACTCTTTAATCGCGTTTTTCTCAAAACTCGCTATCGTGGAGATACGCGAGCCTCGTTCATATCTCGTATATTAATATTATACACGGATTATACGGCATATGACAGAGGCTCGAAACAAATGAGAAGCGTTGAAAAGCCCTATTACAAAGAAATAAAAACAACTATTTAGTGATGACATAAACGTTCAAATTTTTGTCCATCATTTTCGTTGCAAACATTTACTCTTTCAAGAGTAGATTGAACAGCAGTCTCAATTTCTGCTATCGATATGCTTTGAATGGCGTTTAGTATTCTCTGGATAATGTATTCTAGAGTAGTATATGATGGGCAACAATTTGAATATTTAGGTCGTCACTAAGTAGTTCTTTTTGTTCTGTGTTATATTTAATTTTAATAGTATTGTTTCTCTTTATATTGTTGTTTTAATTAATTATGTTTTTATACGTTGACATCTGGAAAATGTTATTTTGTTTTTTTCCACAGCACACTACTTTTCATTAACTTAGTTTACCGGTGATAGTAACAGTTATGTATAAAATTTACACGTTTCTCGAGATATCTTGAAATAGACAAAAGGTATTGACATGCCGTTTTCGCTATTCTATTGCTAATTTAATCTAAATTTATAAAGTATGATTAAAAATGCATACTTGCATTTAATATTTTCCAAAGAAAACTAGATTTCTGAAAAAAATTAAATAACGCCTCCCAGCTGGCTTATTACTTATTAGGATGGTTCAAAATTATCACGCTTACATTGAAGAAAAAGATCTGTCTTCAACAAGACCCAGTTTTCAAAATTTGATTTAGCAGAACCGGACTTACAGCCATTTTTTCATAACAAGGTTCCCACTCACCCCCATCTCTTATTTGCAAAGGTAGAGTTAAACTTGTTAAATCAAATATGCGCAGAATTTGATGAAGAATACAATAATCGGATTTCCAGTGCCCCTTCATTAGGAAAATTTTGTAAAATTTAGATTTTTTATTTTTGATATTCAATTACGCCCTCTAGCGGTGGACCCACAATTATGAAAATAATTTCCAGGCTTTTCCTGAGGCAACTTTTGTTATAAAATTTTTTATTTCAAAGCTCTACTATAAACTGTTCCTGAGATATGGCCGAGAGCCATTCTTATTGGGACACCCGGTACGTTTTGTGTGTCATACAGAACGTACGACAAAACGTACGTTTTGTGAATAAGCGGATTTAATTTTTTCGATTCGACAAGACGTACGTTTTGCTGTTTTCACACTCGTCTTATTGTACGTTTTGCGTGATAGGACAAAAATCCTATCACACAAAACGTACAATAAGACGTAGCGTGAAAACGACTCTTACGTCTCTGGACGTGTCTTATCTAGTAATATACTCCCGTTATGATTCACCCGTAGATTAGCTGGCTTCTTTCGATAAAAGTATCGGTATAATTTGTTTCTTATTGGGTTTAATAATAAATGTGGTTTACGGTTAATTTATTTACAACTTGTTAAAATCGATTCTGCTATATTTGTTTTTATTTTTCAATGACTAGTCGCTTTGTATATAAATTATTCCCAACCTTAGATAAAAGTTTTTGTTTCTATCTTTGTTACATCCATATGTTTATTTTTAGGTCTTGTCTGTTAATTTTTAGGTCTTCAATGTTTTAGAATTAAATGTATACATACGATATTTTGTTTTATTTTACTTGCTTCTTATCTCGCATGTACTGCCCTACTAAGAGAGAACCTCGTATCTGACTCGAAACAAATGAGAAGCGTTGAAAAGACCTAATATACGTTGACAGCTGGAAAATGTTTCTTTGTTGTTTCCATAGCACACTACTTTTAATGAATTATTTCGTTTACCGGTGACAGTAACAGTTATGTTTTTAAATTTACACGTTTTGTAAGATATCTCGAGATAGAAAAAAGGTATTAACATGCGGTTTTCGCTATTCTGTTGCTAATTTTGTCTAATTTTGTAATATGGTATTAAAAATGCATGTTTGTATTTAATATTTTCCAAGGAACACTAGATTTCTGAAAAAAATTAAATAACGCCTTCTAGCTGGCATATTACTCAGTAAGTTGGTTCGAAATCATAACTTTTACATTGACGAAAAAGATCTGTCTTCAACAAGACCAAGTTTGCAAAATTTGATTAAGCAGAACCGGACTCACAGCCAGTTTTTCATAACAAGGTTCCCACTCACCCCCACCTCTTATTTCCAAAGGTAGACCTAAACTTGTCAAATCAAATATGCGTAGAATTTTATGAACAATACGACGATCGGATTTCCAGTGCCCCTTCATTAGGAAAATTTTGTAAAATTTAGATTTTTTAATTTTTGATATTCAATTACGCCCTCTAGCGGTGGTCCCACAACTATGAAAATAATTTCCAGGCTTTTCCTGAGGCAACTTTTGTTATAAAATTTTTTATTTCAAAGCTTTACTATAAACGGTTCCTGAGATATGGCCGAGAGCCATTCTTATTGGGACACCCGGTACAATAAGATGTAGCGTGAAAACAACCCTTTGGAGATAAGCAAATGTAAAATGTTCTTAACTCAAGATGTTCTAAGCACAGTAGAAGTGTAGAAGATGAAATCAAGTTCTACACAGTGCCGGATTTACCAATAGGCCGACTAGGCCGCGGCGGGCCTCAAGCAAATGGGGGCCGCAGCGTTTTGTAAAAAAAACTTTTTTTTAAATTTAATTTAATTTAATTTAAATTTTTATATTCTTAATATTTTTAATATTTTTATTTTTAAGTACCGTAGCCTATTACTATTACAGTTCATATTATGTTTTCCATTTCCAGTACAATACAAAAGTCTATGAAGATAGAAAAGTCTAGAAGTCTTTATAAAGAGAACCACCAGAGATTTTACTAACATCTCAGCTATTAAATCCGTTTATTTCTCCCTGGTTAGATCTCATTTTGATTACTGTTCCACAATTTGGTCCCCCTCTTACTTTACTCATAAACTGAAACTGTCCAACACAATTTTCTGAGATATAGTGCCACTAAGATGCATGTATACTACGACTATTCTGCATTAGAGCGCATACTGAACTTACCTCCTCTTGAGGTACGCAGAAAACAAAGAATTTTATTTAAAATTATCAACGGGATGTGTAACTGCCCCGAGCTTCTCTCCAAAATATCTCTATTTGTCCTCAGTCGTTCGACTAGGCAGGTGCAAACCTTTTATGTTTCTTTCCATAGATTCAATCAAATTATTCTTACAACACATTTATTCCTAGAACTGTTCGATTAGCTAACTCATTGAATAACCTCGAAATTTTTAATATATCAGTTTCCCGCTTTAAAAATCATATTTCTTCCCTAACTTTTAAACTTTTTAATACTTTCGGCCAGAGCTTTTGTATTGTGATTGGTGTTATATTGACCTCTTGTATGTATTAGATAACTCTAAACCGTTATACCTTGGAACATTTCTGAATTGATTTATGTGTTATCTTTTGTTTGTAATTTTACTGACATGTTATCTTATTCTTTTTAGTTTTTTGTAACTGTACTACTCATAGAATTATTTTATCTCAAACCACTTTGTTATGTTATATTATGATAATTTAAAACACTACATTTATATCTGAATAGGGCTTACCCGTGAATAAATAAATAAATAAATAAATAAATTAGAAGAATACACTAAGCAACATACACAAAATTTATTTAATTTGTCTTGTATTTTATAGAAGTGAAAGTCGAAACGTCAATAAATTTCGTTTTTAACTTAAATTGTGGCTTATTTCCCAATAACATAATAAATTGCTTGTTTCGTCTTAAATAATTCATGTTCTAATTATGATAAAGTATTATCAATAAAGCACATTCACCACAATTTGTAAAACAGCGAGGAGTTGTTCACCTATCAGAGTTTTATCTGGTTATTTGAAACTCGCTTTATTGCTGAATTTGGACAAACATTGCAGATCTGTTTTAGATTGCACAAAAATATATTTGGGACAATATACAATCTCAGTCTCTCAGTGCAAACAGTTGAAATCACGTAGTAAATCGTTGCAATTACAGAGGAGTGTTGTTTCATATAACGGCAAAACGTTTGTACACACTCGCACTCGGAACTGAGATACACATTGACAAAATACAGATATTTACTTGCAACGTTGCCGATTTTGCGAAGAGAATTTGGTTTTATTACAACATTTTTCATTGTCCAGGGTGTGTTATATTCCCGGTTTTCAGGACTATAATCAATTCTTGGCCTAAGCATGGAAAATATTTTTTTCTACGAGCGTGCAAAAATGTCTACTTTCGCGCCGGCATTTTAGTTTAGAAAGTTTCATTTTCCGCACGCGTGTTACTTTTCCGCACGCGTGTTACTTTTCCGCACGCGGTTTTTACTTTTCCGCACGCGTGTTAATTTAGATATGTTAATATGGCCTTAAAGTAATTATGTATAATACATGCAATAAACTAATATTTAGATAAACTGGAACATGAAGTAAAAACCACTTCTATGTAAAAGGTATATTTACTAAAAATTTTTAGAATCCCAATGGATTCAATAAAATGAGTTCATCAGAACGTTTTCAAACCTATCGGTCCATCATCAGTGAATTTGAATACTTGCAAAATAGCCCCAGAACCAAACAATGGTTGTGATTATAAATAAATCTACGTTATGTTGAAATAAATTTAAAATGGCTAAACGCCGATGTTCAAGGATTAAACCTCTGGGAACATGGTGAAACTCTACCCGAGGACCCAATCAATCTACGGTTGATTGGGTCCTCGGGTAGAGTTTCACCATGTTCCCAGAGGTTTAATCCTTGAACATCGGCGTTTAGCCATTTTAAATTTATTTCAACATAATGTAGATTTATTTATAATCACAACCATTGTTTGGTTCTGGGGCTATTTTGCAAGTATTCAAATTCACTGATGATGGACCGATAGGTTTGAAAACGTTCTGATGAACTCATTTTATTGAATCCATTGGGATTCTAAAAATTTTTAGTAAATATACCTTTTACATAGAAGTGGTTTTTACTTCATGTTCCAGTTTGTTTAACTATAAGGTATACAGCCAATCCAGGGAACTACCCCTTTTTAGTTAATATTTAGATATTATTTACTAATTTATTTCAAATATATCTTATTGTGTTCCTGTTTTAATGAAATTAACGCGACAATTCGATGAAATAAAATTATTTTGACATAATATTCGAAAGTCAAATCGGTAGACAATAACAGTCGTTTTGAATCATCGTCATGGAAACCAAGATCGTCGTCATGCTAACTAATTATATTGAAAGTTTGGTTTTGACAACCTTGTCAAAGAATTAATTTGTGTATGTATTTTCATATTAATTAATTTAATTGATTAATATTTGGTAATTTTTTAAAGACTCTTAGAAAAAATATTGTTCCTAACTCTTACAGAAAGTCTCTTTTCCGCACTCGACTGCTTGCCGAACTCCCGCTTCGCGTCGTTCGGCAAACTGCAGTCGCTTGCGGAAAAGAATGACTTTCTACACTTGTTAGGAAAATATCTATTTTTTTTTTATTTCAGTAAAAATTAACCATTTAGACATACTTTAGAAAAGTGTGCTTCTTGTTTCAATTTTATACATTTCTTATATTTTTGAACACATTTTTTATTTTTTAACTATTTATAGATTATTTTGTTGAAGTTGATTAATTTTTAGGCATCATTTTCCTTATTTACAATTACAAGGGCGAACTTAACCTAAGTTTGCAGAACGATTGTATGCAGTACAGTATATGTTCTGTAATTTTTGTTATTTTCTCTCTATGTCTCTCACTATCCTCGATATTACATTCTCATTTGAGTTTCCGTATCCTCTGCCTCTCTACTGGTGTTCTTTGTTTAGCAACTTTCTAAAGTGCTCATACCATCTTTGCTTTATTTTAACATCGTTTCTTAATACTTTTCCATCCGCATTCTTAATCTGACATCAAACAAATTGAATGAAATTATAACAATAGCAGAAGAACAACAAGGTTTTAGGTCGGGAAGTTCATACACTGACGCTATATTTATAATGAGGCAAGTTCAAGAGAAAATACCTTAAGAAAGCATTTGACAGGGTCACATTAAAGGACGTTATCCACTTGTTATACTCGAGAGAGGTAACTCTCTCTGGGAATAATTAAATCGATAGAAAACATCTACCAAGAACAACACAATACAGTTCGAATTCGTTAGGCAAAGTGACCAGTCGTATTCGAGTTTTGTGCGTTTATTATTGCGGAAGTGATTTAAAAAAAGAGACAATATAAATTTAGTTTTGATAGGATTTAGTTTAACACAATTATTAATTAGTAAGTAGTAATGTCCGAAAAAAGGGCGGCCGATAAGCCGCCCGATCAAAAAAACAGTGAAACTGATAACACGGAGAACAGGTATGTACAAATCGATTTTAATAATAAATATAGACCAGGCGATAAAGGGCCCTTTTTTGTTTTCGTGCAGCATAAAAATTTGAACCTAGGAAGGTTATTCCCCATTAAGATTGGCCATTTTCTTCTTGTTGATGAGAAATTGAAGAATAATGTAATTGACATTAAACCCGTTGGAATTAATAGAGTTAAAGTTATTTTCAATTCATTAGAAATAGCAAATTCATTAGTTAATCACGATGTTATTCTTAAAAATGATTTAATAGCATTTATTCCTAAATTCTACACTCATAAAAAAGGGGTGGTCAAAATGGTAGATACTTTCTTTTCCGAAAAATATTTATTAACTGCAATCAAATCAAACAGAGAGGTAGTGGGTGTTCAGCGTATGAAAAGGCGGATTATCGACTCTGATGGAAATGCGTGCTTAATTGATAGACAAATGATCATTATTGAATTTTTAGGGAATGAAATTCCTCAATGTGTACAAATAAATTTATGTAACTTCCGCGTTGAACCTTATGTACAACCCGTTGTACAGTGTTTCAAATGTTTGCATTACGGCCACACAGCCAAGCAATGCAAATCAAAAAATCAGAGATGCCGAAGGTGTGCAGATACCAGTCATACAGAAGAAGAATGTAAGGAAGAAAACATGTGCATTTATTGTAATAATACCAGCCATCCTTCAGTATCACGTGTCTGTCCTGTATACACAAAACAAAAAGGGATAAAACAAATTATGGCCTTAGAAAATATATCTTTTAAAGAAGCAGAACACATATATAACAACCCATCATATGCAAAAGTAACGACTAATAATAGATTTTCAATATTAAGTAATGATAATAATTTTCCGTCCCTACCAAACACTTCAGGTAATAGCTCATCTACTTTCACTATTAAAAAACCAAAATCAATGCCTAAACCAAACATTACAAAATCCATTAAGCGATCACATCCAACCTCTCCTACAGCTGATAATATGCCACCTAAAAAATCAAATAAACCTAGTCAAAAATCTAAACCCATTATTCCTAACCCCTACAGAGAAGAGTTTATAGATTATAAAGAAAAAACTATAATGCTAATTACATCTTTTATAAATAAGTTTCAAAAAAATTCTCAATTTTCACTTAATACTCTTACGGAATCCAACATCAGGGATTTTGTTGAGAATGCCTTCGTTTCAAACGATCCGACTGATATTATGGATACATTTAGTGAATCTGATTCAAGTGAAAAACAATTTTTTTAATAAGTACTTTTAATGGCTAACAAACAAATATTTAGAAGTCAATTAGTTATTTTACAGTGGAACAGTAGATCAATAACAACTAACAAAGGTAGTTTATTAAATTACCTTAATACAAACCACGTTGACGTAATCATTGTTTCCGAAACTTGGCTAAAGTCTAATAGTAATTTTTATATAAAAGGTTACAATTTCTATAAAAAATGTCGAGATAATGGTTATGGAGGCGTTGGTATTTTTATTTTACAAACCATAAACTATCAAGAATGTGTAATAGTCCCAAATTTTGAAAACGGCATTGAAGTATGTGCAGTATTTATTCCGGATATGAATATTTCTTTTGTCTCAATATACAAACCCTCTGATATAGTTGTGACAAAGAAGGATTGGTTAAATTTATTTCAACAGTTTAATATTTCTCGTACAATTTTTTGTGGTGATTTTAATGTACACCATTACAGGTGGGGTCCTATCCCGGAAGATCGTGGTGGAAAGGTTTTAATAGAAGTTATAGATATTTTGGAACTAGTTACTTTAAATGATGGATCACCCACTAGGGTAAATCCAAATGGCAACCACTCTGCAGTCGATTTAACCATTGTCTCTCCTTTCTTGGCGGATTTGATAAATTGGTCCGTACGAGAAGATACACTAGGTTCTGACCACTATCCTATACAATTTGAACTTCAGATTTCCCCTACATCTTTCGAAATAAATCCTGCATCCAAATGGAACGACTCTCGGGCTGATTGGTCTTTTTTCCAAGCACTTATTGAAAATGAAATAAATATTAACTTTCCTGTCAATGATCTAGATAACTGTCAACTGACAGAACATTTATTTGACGTTATATCTTCAGCAGCTTCTAAATCAATGCCTGTTAAAAAACCATTTCTTCCTTCTTCGCCAAGGCCCTACTGGTGGGACGAAGAGTGTTCAAAAATAGTAGAAGCTCGTTCCCAAGCCCTTAAGGTTTTTAAAAGACAAGGAAATTTTCCCAATTACCTGGTCTATCAAAATATTTCTGCAAAGGCTAAACGCATTTTCAAATTAAAACAAAGAAATAGCTGGGTGAATTTTATTAATGAACTTAATAGATCTACTCCACTTTCTAAAATTTGGAATTATATAAAATCAATCAGAAACAAATATCACCAACAAAAGAGACCTCCATTAAATAACGATTTAATTGAGGATGTTTTGAATCAGCTTGCCCCGCCCTCAGCCTCCAATGTCAACGTGGAAGATCTAAATAATTTTCATTTTCGGTCTACTTTTGATAGTACTTCTGAAGCTTTCACCTTTTCAGAGCTTTCTTTGGCACTAAAACAAACCAAGAACACGGCTCCTGGTTTGGACGGTTTTACCTATAAAATTTTACACAATCTTCCAGACTCAGCAAAACAAATCATTTTAAAAGTTTTCAACAACTGGTGGTTGAAACAAGATTATGCTGAGAGTCTTAAAAACATTGTCATATGTCTAATACAAAAGCCATATAAAGATCCAAAATTACCGTCATCATTTCGACCTATATCACTTATGTCGTGTCTTACTAAAACATTTGAACGAATGATTAAATTTCGACTAGAATATTTTATTGAAAGCAATTCTCTTCTACCCATTGCACAGTACGGATTTCGTAGAGGTCATAGTACTATTGATGCATTGACTCATTTGGTTACTGATGCACAAATATGTTTTTCTGAAAATAAATACATGTTATGTTTATTTGTCGACTTAAAAGGTGCGTATGATGTGGTTGATTTGAGTATCTTAAAACTAAAATTGTGTGGAATGGGTATCAGCAAATGGGTAGCAACTAATATAATAAACTTGTTTTTAAACAGGAAAATATATATTCGTGATCACAAAAATGTACTCCACGGACCAAGAACGGTATGTAACGGTTTACCGCAGGGATCTATATTGAGTCCACTTTTATTTAACGTATACACAGCTGAACTGCATGGTTTGATGGATGACACTATAAAAATTATCCAATACGCGGACGATATTTGTTTTTATACCATCCAAGATTCATATGAACAATGTATTAGAGACTTAAAGCATATTTTCTACTGCATGCGTGATTGGTTTAATAATATGGGTTTTAGTTTTTCACAGGACAAGACAGCGGTAATGTGTCTTACCAGACACAGACTAAAAACCTCTGATCTTTGTACCATAGGTGACATTACTATTCCCTTAGTGACAGAATATAAATATCTAGGTGTCCATATTGATAATAAGCTTTTATGGACGAGTCACATAAAACACGTAAAGCAGAAATGTGAAAAAGGGCTTAACCTTCTGCGCGTAGTTTCCAAATATAAATTTGGTGCAGATGTTAATATATCCCTTACATTTTATAAGTCCTACATTCGATCAATAATGGATTATGGATGTACACTTTACGCCTCAACTAGTAAGTCAAATTTATTAATTTTAGACAGAATACAGTATAAAGCAATAAAGATATGTCTAGGAACTATGGTCTCCTCACCAAATAGTGCAATTCTTGCTGAAGCACAAGAACCGCCCTTGTGTTTTCGTAGACAATATTTAGCGAACAAACAAATTATAAAATACAGGACGTTTAGTACATTTATGGTCAAGAAAATCGCAGATGTAGCAGTTCAGAGTTTTATAAACAAATATTGGAGAATTAAAAATTCTCCTCCACTTGCTGATGCCTTTATTTATACAGAAAAGCATAAAAAACTTATATATACCCTAAATAACTATCCATTATACGAAACAAACTTTGAAGCTTTAATACTTAAACCAACCATTATCATACCAAACTATCCGGATAATTCAAATCTCACAAAATTAATGTTCAAATCTGTACTTGGTAATCTAGGAGAAAATAAAACAGTCATATATACGGATGGATCAAAAAATAAAAATAAAACAGGCTGTGCATTTCTCGTTTCAGACACCAATCATGTTGAGGAATTTAAAGTTCCATATTATTTAACAGTTTTTAGTGCAGAAGCGATAGCCATAGGGAAAGCTCTAGATTGGTGCGAGGCTAATGTAACTTCATCTGTGATAATTGTAAGTGACTCTCTTTCAGTGTTGCAGGCAATTAATAGTTCCCCAATAAAACACTATAAAAATAATCTTATATTATCTATAAGAAATAGTATATTTAAACTGCAAGAGCGTGGTATAGGAGTTACACTAGTTTGGGTAAGGGGTCACTCAGGGATATCTGGAAATGAAGCTGTTGATCTTGCAGCCAAAAAAGCATTGAATTCAGAATTGAGTTTAAATATTTATAACTCATTAGATATTATTAATTTGTATAAGGAAGATGTTAGGGATAGATGGGAGGCTCATTACAGAACATCTTCATCCAATTCTGAAAGTCATTATTTTAAAATTCACCCAGCATTACCAAAAATTATTCCACATATTAACACTTGGAATTATAATAGGCGACATTCGTCTATAGTATCTCGTTTAAAATTGAATCATGGACGTTTCCCAGCCCATTTGTTTCGGATAGGTATCATTGACTCTCCGCATTGTACCCATTGTCCGGAAAATCCTGTAGCCGATATAAATCATATTTTCTTAGAGTGTCAAAAATATACTGCATATACAGATACGCTGTATCAAGAACTAAGAAAACTTACAAGTCTACCGATTAGTATCACTACTCTATTAGCACAACAAGACAAAGGAATTTACGATATTTTAATTAAATTTATCTTAGAAGCTAAAATAGATATATGAAAAAGTAATTATACCTAGAAGATACAATCAATTTTAAATTAAAAAATTCTGTGGCAAATAGACATGGTCTAATGCCATCCACTCTCTCATCACACACACACAACAACACAATAAAAGTAAAAGTGGAAGTTGAACTAACTGACCCAATTGAAGCCGACAATAAGATAAGACAGGGGATTCCTTGAGTCCTTTATTGTTCAACCTGATCATGGACGAAATAATAAAAAAAGTAAGAACTAAAAAAGGATACCAAAAGAGAGAAAGACAACTTAAAATAATCTGCTACGCGGACGATGCAATACTAATCTCTCAAAGTGAAGATGATTTACAACGTATGCTACACCAATTCAACATAATCGCCAGAAAATTTAACATGTTAATTTACTCAAAAAAGACAAAATACATGGTTATAACAGCAGATCCAATAAGATGTAAATTGGAGCTGGAAAGTCAGATAATAGAACAAGTGATGGAGTTTAAATACCTAGGCATCACACTATATAGCTACGGAAGACTCGAAACAGAAGTGGAAGATCAAGTGAATAGAGCAAACAGAGCCGCAGGTTGCCTGAATGACACAATATGGAGAAATAAAAATATCAGAAAAGAAATGAAAGGCAGACTTTACAAAACAGTCATCAGACCAATAATGACATACGCGGCAGAAACACGACCCGACAAAGAGAGGACAAAAAGCTCGAAACAGCGGAGATGAAAACCCTTCGAAAAATCGATGGTAAGACTCTATGGGACAGAGCTAGAAGTACAGATATACGACGGAGATGCAAGGTGGATAACGTTAATAACTGGGTAAGAAACAAGAATAGAATGGAATAACCACATAAGTTGAATGACAACAAATAGGGTAGGTAGGACAGCGAGAGACGGTTCCCCAATAGAACGACGATCAATGGGAAGACCACGAAAACGATGGAACGACGACTTACCAGAGTCACATTGAAAAAACAGACAGAGTCATGTCTATACAAAAAGAAGAAGAAGAAGAAGAAGATTCTTAACCTGCCGTACCTGCTGTCGCTTGATTCAGCAATGCTGTATAACCTTTTCATCCCCCAGCTTCACCACGCTTTGCTTCCCTTTTTGCTACCTTGTATATCTTCTTTATTCCTCTGTTTTCGATTTGCTATACCTTTTTCTAGAATGGTTCTTCTCCCTAACCCTTATCATTCCACCACCAAGTTTTCTTGACCCTGTGAGGCCCTCTACCACATGTTTTTACTTAAATTTCCTCTCCTATTCGTACCACAACTTTGCAGTTCGCTTCCCGTAAGTCATTGACAGTATCTTTTTCCTCCAGTTCTTCCATCATTATATACTTAAACACTCTTGCCAAATATGTATCCTTCAGATATTCAACTTCCACTACTTTCACCACTTTACTTTCTGTAGATTGTTGTCCAACTTGTTTTTCTTTTCGCCTCACCTTTATCTCCATATCCACTATCATCGATGTTGACTAGCTACACACTCACTCTTTATTCCTTTTTTAGTTGGTAACCTCTTTTAGCTGACTTCTACACAGCACAAAATTTATCTGACTTCCCCTTCTCCCGCTTCTATAAGTAACGTACTGGTCATCATTCTTCATAAAGAATATATTTTCTACAGACAAATTCCATGCCACTGCAAAATCAATCACACTATTTCCTTAATAATTTCTCATTCCCATCCCAAAACCCCCATGAACTTTTTCTATCTCCGCTCTTTCTCTACCAACATGTCCATTCAAATCACCTCCAATAAAACACTTTTAGTCTACAGGAATCTTGAGTATCTCGCAATCCAGGGCACTCCAACATTCTTCCTTTCCCTGCCATGTTCTTCATCTTTTGTGGGGCGTAGGAACATATAACTTTCACTTCGGTATTGCCTGCTTTCAATGGGACACTCATTATACTATCACTTCTTCCTGCTAAACGTAAATTAAACGTGTCCAACCCTACTACGTATACCTACGAAAGGGGACTAATACCGCAGATATCAAAACTGAAACACGAAGGAGGTTGAACAACTAACACTTAGGACTGAAAAGTACCTAAAGTTTCCCTGCTGCCCTAACCTTTCATATGGTATAAAAAAGGTGCCTTTAAACAACAACAATAAATAAGCATAATGCAATGAGTTCTGGCTGGTAATTAAACATTGATATTCCCGAAAGTTGTTAAAAGCTGAAAATTGTTTTATCAATGCATTTTACTACTTCTTCCATAAATACATCCCATTTAACAAATATCTTCTTCTTTGAGTTGCGTGTTTAAATTTTACGCGTGGGTAGCTTCCATGACAATTTCCGATATTGTTCTCGATCTTGTGCGACATGTAACAATTCATCTGCTTAATTGGGTATTAACTGCAGTATCCAGTATCTGCTATCTTTTGTTATATGCCCCAGATATTCAAGTTTTCTCTTTTTTATCACTTTCGTCAAGTCACCTTCGCCTTGACCTATTCTGTTTAAGAGTTCTATGTTTGAAATGCGTTGAAGCCATGATATTTTGAGCATTCTACGATGTGACCACATCTTGAAGGCTTGTAATTTCTTCATCATATTAACCTTCATGATCCGGGTTTTACAGCCATATAGTAATACAGGATACACGTAACGTGTTAGGAACTTGATTTTTAGTTGGAAGTTCAGCTAAGAATTGCACAGTACAGACGTAAGTTTCATAGTTGCTCTTCTTGCAACTTCTATACGAGTTTTAATTTCTTCTTGGGGATTTAATGTGTCGTATATCCAACATCCTAGGTAAATTTTTTAATCGGCCATTGTTGACAATTAGTTGCATAAGGCCAACGTCTTGTTTACTAATCAGAAACAACTTTGTATTTAATGTATTTATGCCAAGTCCGTTATTGGAATATTCTCTAGTGAGTTGGCCATTGAAATCCAATATGTGAGGTTTTCTCCAAAAAAAATTTCCAACAACTTGGGAAGAGTCCTGTGTTGCCCTGGGTAACATCCAGGCATATCTTTAACATCAGATGATCTTTATATAAATATATAAAATAACCATATCATTTACATTTAAAGGGTTTTTGCCCAATACATTTTGGTGGCTCAGGCATGCAATTTTTGGCTTTAAAACACTGATGATGGATTCCTTAATCCGAAAACGTTTTGTATTGTGGCCCTTATTTAGGGTATTTTAATATATACCTTTTACAAAAAACTGGTATTTTTTATTCTCTAGTGACTCGATCTACAAGGAATTGAAGATCTTCGATACTTTTAGTGATAATGGCTGTGTCATCTGTATGTTCTTAATAGCTTTTCCTCCAATTCGATCTCCAAGTTGCCCTTCCAAGGCTTCGTTAAGTATTTCCGAGTACACATTGAACAATGATGGGGATAACACACAACCTTATCTGATTCCTTGTTGAATGAAAATTTTGTCTATTTCTTTGCTGTCTACCAGAATAAAAGCTTCTTGGTTTCAATATAGATGTTGTAAATGTGTCAGATCTTTATCATCTACTCCAACCATTTTTAGATACTCAAACAGCCTATCACGTTGGACCCTATCAAACGCCTTTTCAACAAAGCTTCCCTTGTTCCCAATCCTTCTCTGAAATCGATTTTTTTGTTTGCCATTTTAACAAAATATATTTTCTACCAATTCAGTAGTCAAAATGTTTTATCTCAAAAAGCCATGATGTAGTTTAAAAACAAGTTGATTAATCAAAATTCAACCAACTTAGAGCACCATATGGCAACAATGCATATATATTAGAGCGCCCGGCTAGCAGTGATAGTAACTCTAACTCACACGTCCATTTCTCTCTAAGTAATTGCTCATTTGTGGCTAGATTTGCAATAAAGATAACTTTATCAGCAGCACACTGTTGTACGTAGGAAACTTTTACTGTAATGAAAGATTATCTGTCCATAATTATTGTTCTAACAAACGCAATTATTGGTCATTCGAAGACATAATGCTGTATATCAGTTTCAGGTTCAGGAAGTGTTTATGGCACTAAAACATCAGTTTGTTTTAGGGATTATTTATTTGTTGATGGATAAAATAAAATAAAATCTGAAAACAGCAAGTGTTTGATTAAAAATTTTATATACGTTTTGTTGATGTTAAAATAATCATTGTTATAATATTCAGAGAGGGGCAGAATTATGTAATAAATTCCTTTTTTCGAAAACGGGAGATCTTGAGAGAAATCCCGTAAGAGGCCGATTTTTATTTTTAAATCTTGATTTTTTGGCATATAATATATCATACCCATATATAAATCATATCCATCTAGGCGTGATGACGTAATCGATGATGTTTTAAATAAGAATAGGGGTCGTGTGATAGCTCATTTCAGGGTTATTTAATTCTCTATTCAGTAATATAAACATTAAAATAATCATTTATACAGCGCGGAAAAAAATTTTCTTTTAAATAAATTGATTGACACAAAAAGAAGAATGTAAGTAATATATTTAATTCAAAATACACTTTACTGCTGTTAGAAAATAGAAAAAAAGGTTGATTTACCAAATAAACACTGCTTTTCGCTTAACTTAAATGTTCAAGCTGCCAGCCATCTGCCTCTTGGCCGAAAAGCAATGTTTATTTGTCATATAAATATTTTTTTTCTGTTTCCTGATAGCAGCAAAAGGTATTTTCAAGTAAATAAATTACATACAGTCTCCTTTTTGTGTCAATGTTATTTAATTTAATTAAAAAATTATTTTTTGGCCACCCTGTATAAATAATTATGGTAATGTTTATATTACTGAAAAGAGAATTGAGTAACCTTTCAAAAATGAGCTATCATACGACTACTAGTCTCATTTAAAAAATTATCGATTACGTCATCACGCCCAGATAGAGGACATCGCTAGTATGATGGATATGCCAAAATACCATGATTTAAAAATAACAAGCTAAAAATGCGAGCATTAACATAACGAAAACTTTGTTTATATTTATTATTTATTTTTTATTTATTATTTGTATTTAATATTTACGTATTTAAATTCATAATCTGGAAAATTGCTATTATGAAAAGTTGTTTAAAATTAAAAACTATATTTTAATGTGCAATTATTATATCTTTCTAATTTAAATATTGTGAATAGCAAAATGTGCTATTTTGTTCGTTTTCAATTGGAGTTTTTTTGTGTTATTGACTTTAAAACAAATAGTTTCAATCGTCCTAACTAGGTCCATTAAAAAAAAGAGAAAAGTTCAACCAAGAGAAATATCTTATACAGAGTTTTAAGGGGCCGTTCAAGTATTACGTAACGCAGGTTGGGGGAAGGGGGGTCAAAAATCTTCAAAAATTGCGTTACGTAATACTTGAACGCCCCATTACGGTGCGTTACATAGGGAGGAGGGGGGTCAAAAATCTTAAAAAATCGCGTTACGTAATACTTGAACGTCTAAGGTTTAAGGATCTTTGGAATCAAATTTAGACAGAAAAATTCATCAACAGAATATAATGAAGAAATACAATATAGAATATCAATACGATGGAAGTGGAAATAGCATAAATTAAATTGGACAAAAATACATTGTTTATAATATATACTTACAGTACAGGGTGTCCAGAAACTCTACCGACAAACGATAACAGAAGATTTCTCAGATAACTTTAAGACAATTTAACCCTATTCACGTAGCCCGAAAATACTTCCTAAAGCAGCTAGAGATCTTTGAAGATGGCGTCTTGGAATTAGTTTTTCTTAAATATCTCCAGAACGCTTCTATTTAAAAAAACGATAACTGGTACGCTTATTTTTCTTCTAGAGATAAATCGATTCCATCAATTACCAATTTGTAGTACCGGTCATTGGCGCCCGTTTTGGGTAGGGCAACGGTTATTTTATCGCATAACTTTATTGTCTTTAACTCTTAAAGCACTTTTGACACTGGATTATTAAATTGTGAGTTATTCTAGTTCTAAAAGGTACTCTTACTTAAGGTCAGTAGGATGCACCGTTTTTTAGAAAAACCAATTTGAAAATTTTGCGTTTTTTTCAATTTTAAAAAAATTTGAAAAAAATTCAAATGAAAACGGTGTATTTTACCGACTTAAAGCAAGAGTAACTTTTAGTACCAGAATACCTCATAACTTTTCATCATGAAGTGTCAAAATTGCTTAGAAATAAAGACAAAAAAGTTATGCGATAAAATAACCGTTGACCTACCCAAAACGGACGCATATGACCGGTAATAGAATATGCAATTGAGGAAATCGATTTATCTCTGGAAGATAAATAAACATACCAGTTTTCATTTTTCTAAATAGTTTTTTGTGAAAATTTTTTTTCAAATTCAACACATGAAAAATTTTCGAATCGATTTTTCTAGAAAACGGTGCATCCTACCGACTTAAAGCAAGAGTACCTTAGTACTATAATACCTCACAATTTAATAATTCAGTGTCAGAAATGCTTAAGAGTTAAAGACAAAAAAGTTATGTGATAAAATAACCGTTGCTCTACCCAAAACGGACGCTTATGACCGGTATTATAAATTTACAATTGATGGAATCCATTCATCTTTGGAAAATAAATAGGCGTATGAGTTTTAGTTTTTCCAAATAGAAGCGTTCTGGAGCTATTTAAAAAACTATTTACAAAACGACATCTTTAAAGAGCTCTAGCTCCTTTAGGAATCATTTTCGGACTAGGTGAATTGGGTTGAATTCTCTTCAAATTACCTGAGGAATCTTCGGTCTTCGTTTGTCGGGAGAGTTTATGGACACCCTGTATATATTACACAAGTATTACAAAATTTACAAATCAATTTCAATTTGACACAAAAATCATATATCTTCACTTTAGAGCCAGTTAGGGATACATAAATGTAACCAGGAATTTTTAGAAATTAATATCGACTTAAGGATTACCTTTTGGCGGAAAAATCCTCTCCTAAAGCTTATGGGTTAGAGTTTGGGGTTTTCTTTAACACGGAATGATATTGCTTTCATATAATCCTACGGAGTTGAAACGAGATTTACAACACTTGGACGGTGCTCTAAATTTTGGAGGGTTTTAAGGTTTTTTATAGGTTGTTAGAGATAAGTTGACATGTAAAAGATGTCTGGACTTTACGAAGTGGACAGTAATTTGTAAAAGAGCAAATTTTAAAATACGTTGTGTTATTTTATAAGCGTATACTTTGGCTATAAATTACTAGGCCGAAATAGAAAAACTACCGGGTGTCCACTTATATTTTCCCCCATTTTAACTGCCTATAACTTCTAAACGACTCAAGATAGAAATACTCGGTTTTCGCTGAAATGTTTTATTTTAGTAAAAGTTTTGTTTGAATGGATTGAATTTTTTATATCGCTTTTAAATAAAAAATGGCGGATTTTTGAAAAAAAAAACGTTGTTGACTTTTTTTATGTTGCACCTCTCATTTTAAAAATTAATTACTCAGTCATTTGACAATCGATTTAAAAAAACTTTATAACGCTGGATTGGTGAATGACCGTTCTTTCAATTTGCAAAAAATATACTGGGTGTTCCATTAAAAAAAGTCAACAAAGTTTTTTTCAAAAATCCTTCATTTTTTTTTTCGTAATTGAAAGCGATATAAAAAAACTCAAACAATTCAGACAAAACTTTTACTAAAATAAAACATTTCAGCGAAAACTGCATATTTCTATCTTAAGCCGTTTAAAAGTTATAGGTTATAGGCAGTTAAAATGGGGGAAAATATAAGTGGACACCCGGTATAATATATACAGGGTGCTCTCTGTTCACAACCTCTGGTTTCTTTTGTTATGGCTAAATTATGGAGTAATTAAAAAAATGTTTATAACAAAACTAATGTATATTAAAGACGTCTATGATTTAACATTAATAGGTTTGTTCTAGCAAACAGTCAAACTAGTCAGAAACCGTCAGCAAACGGTTGGTCAGTGAGAGAACGTAATACAGTCACCAGTGCTATCCCCTCTACTCGCGCTGGTCCACTATTCGCTGATGGTTTCAAACCATTTAAAACTGATGCTAGAACAAACCTATTATTATTTTCAATTGTATCTTTATTGTATTTTCTTTTCTATCGTTTCACCTTCTGCCCGTAATATATCCCCAAGTATTCTACTCCTCACCAGGTTTTTTAGTATTTTTGAGTTTTTAAATTGTCTTAGAAACTTCTTCTTTCGTTGGCAATTCTATGATTCCCTACTCCATTTCTTCATATCTGACAAGCAAATTAGTGTTTCCTCCTCTGTTTGTATATAACTATTTTGTCCTTGTGAATGCAAAAAGAAAAAGAGCCACAGCAAAGTCAACTAAAATCGAATACCTCGGTTGCATCATGAGGAACACCGAAAGATATGGACTGCTGCAACTAATCTTGCAAGGAAAACCGGGGATCAGAAAGGCGAACGATTTCCTAGCTGAAAAATCTACGTACGTGGTTCAACACAACGACTACAAATATTTTCAGAGCAGTAGTGTACAAAGTACAGATTGCCATGATATTCTCCAACATCCGAAACCGATAGGCACTACAAGAAGAAGAAGTCATTGATATCCTTTTCTTATGTTTTTCTTTTTTGACAGAAATACCGTATTTTATTTTTAATTTGTCTTCTATTTCTTGTGTCATTTTCATTTCATTTTTTTTTCTTTCACGATAATATGGTTGATATTATATCCTTATATATTTGTTTTATTGCCAAAAAACAATTAACTGAATATGTAGAATAAATAATGAAATATAAGTTATTGGAAATTATTGGAGTCAAATCTCTTGTAGACAAATGCAAGATAAAATGATCAAGAAAAATATGGTGTCTGCGCCACTCAACAGATTGGTAACATCTAAATTGTTAGACAAAAGAACAAAAATGACTATGGGGAACATGAATCAGGTGAAACGAAGAGATTAATGAAATGAATTAAGAGCACAATATTGGGGTCTACCCCAAAATTCCGACAGCCAAAATCCCGACAGCCACAATCCCGACGCGACGGCCAAAATCCCGACACGCCAGAATCTCGACAGGCCAAAATCCCGACAGGCCAGAATCCCGACAGGTTTGATAAGTTTATTTTTAACATATAATTACATTTATTTGTTGTTTTTTGTTTATGGACATCTGTTTCTATTTTGTGTTACTAAACAAAAGTATTTACCATTTAATATGAACTAATTTTCTAAATAAAATTTGTAACATGGGTATATGAATTAAATTATTTTTTTGCCAATATATAGTCCAATCTTATATGTATAATCAAATCCTGAATTATTCCAGTTTACTTTCATATAATAGATATTATCATGTCACCTACAACCTTCCATTTCAGTAAGTCTAGCTTTTATATTATAAATTGAAGAGTTTAAATAATTTTTTCTTTTAAAATACATAATAATTAGTACCCGTACTTATTAGTAAGTAATAATTTTTCAATTTCAATACTCTATAATATGATTTGTTATTGCATTTGAAAAGGAAACAATAAATATTCAAAATGTAGTGGTCGGAATTTTTACTTATGCGAGGATTGTTGCATGTCGGGATTTTGGCCTGTCGGGATTCTGGCATGTCGGTGTTTGGCCCGTCGGGATTTTGGCTGTCGGGATTTTGGGCGCCACCGATAATTAGTAATTAATAACATAAGTTTTTATTATTATTCACCTTTTATTTTGTTAAACCATGTGTGTGTGTATGTAACGTACCGCACCCCCATGCTCAAAGTCACTTAAGATAGCTTGGTAACGCTAGGCATATACGTGCATTCTTCAGATATGTATAAGCTTTCAGTGAAGGAGAAGGAGACGAAAAGAAGAAGAGGACATTATACAAGGTACCATACATATACATAACACACAATTCAATTAATTGATTAATTTTGCTTTTAACCCTTTTCAACTTTTCATATAAAAACCAGCACCTGTCTTATTTAATGTCTTATTTCTAATTATTAGAATCTATAAGTACACTAGGTAAAAGTAGAAAATACCAAAAATAGAATGTACCATTTTTCATAAAATCTTTTAAATACATACATGAATCTAATGTACGTATGTGACGAATGAAGTATTCTTTGATTTTATTGGATGTAAGTAAATTTGCCATCTTAGTTACTCAAATTTCACCTCCATATGGATTGAATCTGGATCTCGCTTTGAATTGCCGAGGATTAAAAAATCTTTTCGCAGAAATAACATTTATTATCACACGTAATATAAATAAAATCACAGATTAAATGTACATTTACTAAATTGAGTTCTATCTGGTTTATTATTACGAGGTATGTAAATCGAAGTGGATATTCCCTCAGGTGAAAATATGTCCATATAAATTCGCTCCCCGTGATTAAAGTTTGGTGATGTGGGATAGCCAACGCTAACAGGAACTAAAACTGAACCGTATTGAAATTATGTAGATATCTGTCACGTCAGAATTTGAATTTTGCCCCTTAGGCTGATACAGGGATAGACCGATATGCCATTTAACATAAGCAGATTTTGTATTCAGTGAAATTAATTTGACATATTACATTATTATCTCCAGCTCAATCTAAACTTCTTCAACTCTCTAATTTCCAAGAGTTATCTTTAATAGTTCAAAGACTGATAAATGTTGTACACACTTGAATGAATCAAGGAAGTGCAAAAAAAATCAAAGTGTGTAAAAATTATTTTTCTACGAGCTTGCAAAAATGTCTACTTTCGCGCACGCATTTTAGTTTAGAAAGTTTCACTTTTCCGCACGAGTATTACTTTTTCGCACGCGGTTTTTACTTTTCCGCACGCTTGTTAATTTAGATATGTTAATATGGCCTTAAAGTAATTATAATACATGCAATAAACTAATATTTAGATATTATTTACTAATTTATTTCAAATATATCTTATTGTGTTCCTGTTTTAATGAAATTAACGCGATTATTTCATTCATAGGAGATTCTGACCAATAGAAAGCTACAAAAATCTGAATTAAATCGATAATTTTTGGTAATCTCCCGTCGTTAAGTATATTACGTCAGATGCCCTTCGTTGCTACGAAAAAATACATTCAGTGACATTAATGACAATTAATGTTTTAAAAATTATAAAAGTGATGACTTTCAATCGTCAAATATTTATAAAAACTGTGTGTTTAATGGTACTTACATAAATAAATTACAATAAAATTTTGGTTTTGAACAGTTTTATTCATGAAGTAATCGCAACAAATTGCACTCGACCTCTGAAATTAATATAGAATTTCAGAGCTCTTGTGCAATTCAAAGTCAAATCGGTAGACAATAACAGTCGTTTTGAATCATCGTCATGGAAACCAAGATCGTCGTCATGCTAACTAATTACATTGAAAGTTTGGTTTTGGCAACCTTGTCAAAGAATTAATTTGTGTATTTATTTTCATATTAATTAAATTAATTTATTAAGATTTGGTAATTTTTTAAAGACTCTTAGAAAAAATATTGTTCTTAACACTTGCAGAAAGTCTCTTTTCCGCACTCGCCTGCTTGCCGAACTCCCGCTTCGTGTCGTTCGGCAAACTGCAGTCCCGTGCGGAAAAGAATGACTTTCTGCACTTGTTAGGAAAACAACTATTATTTCCATAAGGTCATCGGTACATAATTCGCAAATATTTTACGGCTATCTCTACTTTTTCTGTCTTTACACGGCAAATTACGTGTAGTCAAATTCAGACTGGTATGGATATGTAAATATTACTAATTAGAATGTCATTCTACTTGACAATGTCATCATTAACTTTAAAGAGATGGCTTTTAAATGTTCTTGGATAACTGTTATTTGTATAATTGCAAATTATTAATTCAGTTAATAAATGTGATAAATTTTTCACTAACTATGTATTCAGTGATTGTAATAATTTATATGTACAACAAAAACTAATACTCAGTCGAGAAAAGAGGAAAAGTGTTAAAGTGATTTTTTAATAATATATTGTTACTATGGAACGCTTACAATTTTGAACATCTTTAACAACAAAATACTTGGCTCACAGAATATATCCTGGTCAATTCTCTGCTTGGAACGTCCATAAATAACAAACAATTAACTTTTTATTAAGTTCACGTCTTAGATCAATTGTTTATCAAATACACTATCAATTTAATCAACAACTCAAAATATCCCCGATGCCATGTCAAATATTTAAAACTGTCACTGTCCTGTCGTCATATTCTTTTTGATTCAGTGAGTTTTATGACAAAAATAGCGAATGTTTGATTTGGAAAATATCACCACGAACATGGTGTCCATTTTTTTCGAATCCTGAAGAAACTAATAAATATTTTTAAAAAATTTAAACGCAGAATGAAAGAATAAATTATTATCGAGGGCCAAAAGTCCCTTAGAATATATAAAAAGTTTCTTTTGAATGAGATATTTGAAATTAAAAATAACACTACATTTTCTCTTAGGTTTTCACCCCTGTAACTTATTAAAATAAACATTATAGAAGTTTTCATGGACTTTCGGCCCTCGGTAAAAGTAAAAACGTAATCTTTCATTCTGCGTTTAAATTTTTAAAAAATACTTATTAGTTTTCTCAGGATTCCAAAAAAAAAGAGTCTCCATTTAAATACCATTGCAGCCGAAAATACCATGCCCTTAACTAAGCGTTTTCGACAAAATTGTCATCATCGGAGCTAATGGTCAATATAAAAAGAAGTACCACTACTTAGGATCATATGCGTGAGCATCTTATTAAACATTACAATTCTAACTGTATTACAATTATTTAATATATTAGTCATGTATATCATAATAAGAAAACTGCAATACTTGAGTCATACATCATATACCACGTGGTAACCGATATGAACTCCTAAAATTAATAATGCAGTGAATGGTTCAAGGAAGACGCAGCATAGGCAGAAGAAAGTTATCCTGGCTGAGAATTGAGAAACCTCAGAGAATGGTTTGGATGCAGCTCAAATGTATTCTTTCTGGCTGTAGTGTCAAAAGGTAAAAGAATAGCAATGATGATTACCAACCTTCGTCGTGGAGATGGCACGTAAAGAAGAAGTCATGGCACAAACGTTACAAACACATTAAAACTTTATTCATGACGTGAGCATTTCACCCAACCATCATGGCTGACAGTCAACTATTCCTCTTCAGCTATGACCATCATCATCAGTAGCTCGACAGCCCTTTTTGGGTCCTGGCTTGTTCTAGGATTTTCCACCATTCTGTTCTGTTCCTTGCTTTGTTCTTCCAGTGGGTAATCTCAAGTGTTTTCAGATTTTGTTCCACTTGTTCCATGTATCTAAGTTTGTGTTTTCCCTTTGACCTTCTCCCTACTGGTGATTGCTTCATTATATGTTTTGGTGTTTCGGTCTCCAACATTCGTTCAACATGACCCATCCAGCGCAGACGTCCGATCTTTATGGATGTTATGACGTCGGGTTCGTTGTATGCTGCGTAAAGTTGAAAATTATATCTTCTGCGCCATACGTCATTTTCTTTCACCCCCTTATATATGTGTCTAAGGATTTTTCGTTCAAACGTACCTAATAAGTTCTCATCGCTTTTCGACAGTGTCCATGTCTCTGATCCGTTCTTCAGCCATGATGGTTGGTTGAAATGCCCATGCCATGAACAAAGTTTTAATGTGTTTATAACCTTTGTGTGGCAGTTTTTCATGTTTATCTGTTTGGGGGTTGCACGGGAGACGACTAAAGCATACATGACTAATAACGTTATAATATCCGGGGTGTTTCTACATAAGTATAGTATGACCAACTTTAAATGGTGAAAACATGAAAAAATAATAACAGTTTGTTCTACAAACATATGTCCGCAAATGCTTCGTTTCCATTATAGGGGGTTTAAATGTTTCTTATAAACTGACGATTTAGTTATTGCTCTAAAACCGGTTAAGATATGCAAATGAAATTTGGTGGGTTATAAGAGGTAGTTATTGTGCATTTTTTTACATACAATTAAGAATTTTATATTTATCATTGACGCGCATACGGGTAATGGTCTGAAATTTTTTAAAGAAAAAATAGTACGCCACTGAGATATTTCAAATTAAAAATCATTTTCGAATTCCTCGTTCAATTTGTGACCAAAAATATATCTTTTTGGTTTTCTTCATACAACGGGCCGTTTTCATGCAAAAAATAAAACATTTTAACGCTTAATGAATGGTATAGAACTTTATACTTTGTAAGCGTTCAAGATATTTTTTGCATAAAAACGGCGAGTCGTATGAAAAAAGGAAAGCTACATTTTTTGTCACAAATTGAATGAGGAATTCAAAGATTTTTATTTGAAATATCTCAGTGGCGTACTATTTTTTTTCTTTAAAAAATTTCAGACTATTACCCGTATGCGCGCCAATGGTGAATATAAAATTCTTAATCGTATCTTAAAAAATGCACAATAACTACGTCTTATAACCCACCAAATTTTATTTGCATATCTCAATCGGTTTTAGAGCAATAAATAAATCGTCAGTTTGTAAGAAAAATTTCAACACCCCGTATCTCGGAAACGAAGCATTTGCGGACATATGTTTATAGAGCAAACTGTCCTTATTTTTTCATTAGAATTACCCCTTAAAGTTTGTCATACTTTTAAGAAACACCCAGTATATTATTGTAATGCAGTTAGAATTCTAATGTTTAATAAGATGCTCACGCATACGACCCTAAGTAGTGGCAATTTTTTATATTAACCCTTAGTTCCGATGATGACAATTTTGCCGAAAGCGCTAAGCTAAGGAAATAAATACTTTTTATGCACTTTGATATACAAATTTGCCACTTCAATGGCCACTCTAGAAATCTGAAAATTGTATTCATTTTCATGTTGGAAAAATGTAGAGCTGCGGCATGTGCTTCTCCTGGATACTTTGTAGGTAATCCACATCAACTCATACCACCTTATCTCAAAAAATAGTATAAAATAATGTATACAAAATAACAAACATAAAACTAGAACTATTCAATTGCACCATGTATGTATAGACAGTAATATAGACATTCCAAAAGAGATAAAATGCAACGTAAAAATACAAATTTCTTCTTCAAAATCTTCTGTAGAAAGAAGATATCATTGTACTACTAGAAACACAAAACTATTCTTTACTCAAAAATTAATAAACATTTTTTGAAATTATATTCAATTTCAATTTGGAGTGATATAATTAAAAGAAGAAATTTTTTACACCAACACAAATTTCATACACAAACTATAAATAACCAGGAACAACACCAGGGAATTTTAGATACATTATAAATATATTTATCTCCGATCTTCATAAAAAATTCAAAGATCAAAATAGCATTAAACATTTAAATTTATTCCGATTTACCCCTGTATACCTGTCATGCTTGTGTATAATCCCAAAGGCTTTTGACATAAAATCTGGCTTCAATTTCAGCTCAACACAATCAAATTGCTATTTCCGTTTTTACTAATGTTCTGTCCTTCATTGTCCGGCTCTTTGGGAAACATCAAACACAATTTGCTTGATAATCATTGCAAATTCCTGGAAACCGATTATTTCATGTAAAGTGGAATACAAGAGGGGATTCAAATTATATCTCTGAATTATCTCTCTTTTTCATTTTGTTCGGCTATTTTGTTCTTTGTCAGAAAATGTCTAGTTAAATTCAGTTTTGGATGAGAAAAGAGGTTTTTAAATTCACAACTGTTGTTTTGTACTCTAAAGAATAGAAGAATTCCTGACATTATTAAGTTCCCTCTTTATAGCTTATACACTATTTGTAAATTATTATTATTATCCCAGAGAAACGCAGTTCTCGCCAGTGGCGCAAAACCCATGTACTTGAGACACTATATATACCTACAAGAAATTTTCGATTTTCTAAATCTGACTGTATTGAAAATTGGGCCAAAAATGTCAAAAATTGAAGTCCGACTTTTGCGGCTTCTGACCATTACCTTTCCAACACATGTTTAATTTTGAAAATTGGTGATACCATTCAAAAGTTACGGAGCTCAGAATTATGACTCAATTTCTATTTAAAAATGGGAATATGTTTGTATATGGTACATTCCATGTCAAATCACTGAGGCAAAAAATTTTGGATCTCAGATTTGTCCGAAAATTGGTATATAGCTTCTGCGGGACGTAAAAATAAGATATTTAAGGTCAAAAAATCTTCTTCTTTTTTCTCAAAATGTTATTTTATGCGATTTTACAGTAATTTGGTGATTATTTAAACAAATTTGCATTTTCTGTCGTAAAGTATCAATGAAAAACATAATATTTTAATAGAAAGGACTCAAAAATGTCATTATATGACATTATAACAAGTTATTTTGAATCAAAACAAGTTTTTGATCAAATTTTATAGTGTAAAAAACGTTAAAATACCGTTTTTTACATTTTTCTCCATTCCCAAAATACATCATCATCGATTTGGCTGAAAATTTGCCCACAGATAGCCAAAAGATAGGACTTTAAGTGTTTGGAAGGATTTGAATTATATTACAATACCAAAAAAGTTACATGCAGTAATATCAGACTCAAAAGTATATATTAGTTAAGTCGGGATAGCATTTGACCTTGAATGCCGAACTGCCCAAAATTTTATTTTTCTAATCTTTAGGGGAGTCAATAGTAGCCAAAATTTAAAATCACGAATGAATTCCTCCGTTACGTTAGCCGCCATCTTGATTTTAAAGGAGAACCTGTCTTGCTCAATATCTCCGCCATTTTTAACTTTTCGACAAAAATGGTAGGAACTGAAATTGTTCCAAATAAATCGTATTTACAATTATTACAATTTTTTTTAATAATTTTTGTCGTGAGGCCGATATTTTCGAGTTAATTGTACTTACAGTAGACGCCTATATTTTTGACTATAATATTGCATGTAACTTTTTTGGTATTGTAATATAATTCAAATTCTTCTCACCACTTAAAGTCCTATGTTTTGTCTATCTGTGGGCAAATTTTCAGCCAAATCAATTATGATGTATTTTGGGAATGGAGAAAAATGTAAAAAACGGTATTTTAACGTTTTCTACACTATAAAATTTGATCAAAAGCTTGTTTTGAATCAAAGTAACTTGTTATAATGCCATATAATGACATTTTTGAGTCCCTTCTAATAAAATATTATGCTTTCCACTGATAGTTTACGATAGAAAATGCAAATTTGTATAAATAAACACCAAATCACTGTAAAATCGCATAAAATAACATTTTAAGAAAAAAAGAAGAAGAAGACTTTTTGACATTAAATATCTTATTTTTACGTCCCGCAGAAGCTATATACCAATTTTCAGACAAATCGGAGGTCCAAAATTTTTTTCGCTCCAAAATTGAGTGATTTGAAATGGAATGACCCATATATTATAATGTATGTACGTATGTGTGTATGTGCGAGAAAAAGTTAGACCGATCTGAATCCTTTTTTCTGAGTTTCAAGAGAGGGTCAGGGCCGATTCAGAACCGGTGTAGTTTGTGACTTTCGACCACCCATAAGCCAGCTATAGGACTGGGTAGGTACAAAATGGCATATTCTTTGGGGCTATATATCTTAGGCTCAAGGGGAGGCAGGAAAATCGAAAATACTGAAAAACTAATCTTTGAAAATTTTGGTTTTTCGACAATTACTCAAAATTTCAATCTACGAATTTCGTCAATAACTGAGCGTTTGTAGGAGGACTCTAGACGCGTCTAACGGTGTATACCTCATATCTGGGAAAATTCGAATTATTAAGTTATAGGCTTCATAAGTGTGGTCAAATCTATTTCCTATCGGAAAAAACGGTTTCCTAAGGTCAATAATTCCTATAATACCTTCAGTTATCATACTTGACCTTGGATGCGTCAAATACTACTTGCAAATACGTTTCAAACTCATGGTTAGTGATCAAAATCGGTTTAGCCGTTTCGAAGTTATCGAGCTCCAAAAGTATAATCCATTGAACCATTATCGCTGAAATGGTTTGTGTAGTTTTAGTGGTTACGACGCTACATTTGATCGGGCAATCCGAGCTCATTTACCGGAAACTCAATATTTTTGTTCAATCTATTTCGAATAGAAAAAAAATCTAGTGTACATTCGATGGACACTAGATCATTTGTGAGATAATGCAAGAAATGCGATCATTTATAACGCTTAACATGAAATCGAAAACATTACATTCAACTCCATACATTTAATTTATAAATAACTTTGAAAAACTCCTGATACAAGAATAAAAAACCGCTAAACGCCGTAAAAATAAGTTGGCGCATACAATAATCCTGCTACAAAAGAGCTGATATGCCAGTTCGCTAAACTCAGACACAACTGACTAGAGATTTTAGTCGGTAATTTTTTTGTTTTTTGACAATTTTGCCAAAATTTTGCCAAAATTTTCAAAATTTTCAAAATTACTAACCATTTAGTAATTATTTTTGGCCAATTTTACGAAATTGTCAAAATTACTTACTGAAATCACTATCCAGTTGTGTCTGAGTTTAGCGAACCGACATATGAATATTACCCGCCATAAAAGAGCTTGAAAATGCAAACTGTACCAAAGTTACTCTTTTGTGGCGCGTTTTACTTAAATTTAGCAAATATTATGGAAAAATCTTTCAAAATAAAACTATCATTTTATTTTCCATTAAAATAAAAATCCAGTTTCGCGCCACGTAATATTAATAGCAGCTCTTTTGTAGCTGGAATATTGTATGCGCCACTTATTTTTAAAAGCGCTTATCGGTTTCTTATCCTTGTTATTATAAACATGGAATAATTGGACTAGGTGTACTTCATAGTAATTTTGCTTAAAAATGTTACCTTCACTATTTAGTGCATTTATTTTGTTTTTTACCGGATATGGCACATAAACCTGTAACAGTAGGTACATATTAAATCAACCTCCATATGTCACTTTACAAAAGTTCAAAGCGACTCTTTCTTTATGTTTTTCATATGAATCCCTTTGGTGAGAACTTAATAAAAGCTACTAAAAAGACACATATGGAAACGAGTAGTTCCTTAAGATCAATGCAATACACTTGTATCGAGGTTGACATGCCCCAGAGTCCCCTTTCACGAGGGGATGAACAGGGCACTTTCGAAGCAATTATTGCCCTAGGGGATATAGATGAAAGACAAGTTTGATGTATACAAGAACATACAAACAGAGAGATAGAAAATATATCGCGAGAGAATTACGATTTCTCTTTGAATTCTGCGAAAGTTTTAGCAGCTTCGTAGAAAAGAGCTTTTACACAAAAGAACTTACCTTTTCGGCAGAAAATTACTTTGGTATTTTACTAAAAAAAATTTTGGGTAAAAGGTGTGTTAAATTTTCTTTGAAATATTTTTCCAGCCGTTATTAACACAAAAATAACATTCGAATATCGAATAGTATAGTGGCAAATAGCAGTTTTCTATCGAAAAGTATAGTGGTAAATCAAGTAAATTTATACTTTTTGCAATATTTTATAATTAACCCTTTAATGTGCGCAATAATTTTGAATCTTCTTTCAAAAAATTATCAATTTTTTTAAAAAGAAAATGTTTTATTTATACAGTGCGTCCATAAAGTAACGCATAAATTTATTATTTCGTAAACCAGCGACAATAATGAAAAATCCTGGAACGGGTCGATTTTTATTTTTAGATTCAGATTTTTTGGCATATATGTCATACTAGTGACGTCATCCATCTGGGCGCGATGACGTAATCGATGATTTTTTTAAATGAGAATAGGGGTCATGTAATAGCTCATTTGAAATGGTATTCAATTCTCTATTTACTAATATAAACATTAACCTAATTATTTATATAAGGTGTTCAAAAAAACATTTTTTTAATTAAAATAATTGAGACAAAAAGAAGAATGTACGTAATTTATTTAATTCAAAATACGTTTTACTGTTGTCAGAAAACAGGAAAAAATGTTTATTTGAGAAATTAATATTGTTTTTTGCTTAAATTCAATGTTAAAGCTGCCACCCACCTGTCGCTTGGCAGTTTGAACATTTCGTTTAAGCAAAAATCAATGTTTATTTGTCAAATAAAATTTCTTTCTGTTTACTGACAGTAGTAAAATGTATTTTGAATTAAATAATTACATTATATTCTTTTTTTTGTCTCACTTATTTTAATTAAAAAAATGTTTGTTTGTATAAATAATTATGTTATTGTTTATATTATTGGATAGAGAATTAAATACCCTTTCAAATGAGCTATCATATGACCCCTATTCTCATTTAAAAAAATCATCGATTACGTCATCACGCCCTGATGAATGACGTCACTAGTATGATACATATGCCAAAAAACCGTAATTTAAAAATAAAAATCGACCTGTTTCGGGAATTTTCCTTAAAGTAACCAGTTTACGAAATAACGAATTTATGCGTTACTTTATGGACGCACTGTATATAATTAAATTGAAAAGAAAAATATTTTCAGTGTCGTAGCTACTTTACTCTACCTGGGGTGAGGTGAATTAATAAATTGAATTTTATTAAATGATAATGGTGATGACCACAAAGAAGGATAAAATTAGAAATGAGTATATTAGGGGAAGTCTAGGTGTGGCACCAATTGATGCCAAAATGAGAGAGCATAGGTTAAGATGGTTTGGTCATGTTCAATGTCGAGACGTTATCACCCAATACGAAGAAAAGCTGAAGTGCGGATTCCTGGAAGGAGTAGGAGAGGAAGACCAAAGAAGATCTGGGGAGACGATAATGCAGGACATGTTGGTAAAGAGGATTGACATTGATATGACCCAAGATAGAATTGTGTGGAGAAATGCAATTAGGAAAGCCGACCCCGCATAGGGATAAGGCAAAGAGAGAATGATGATGATGATGGTAATGACCGAGATACAAAAATCATTAAGTAGGTATATAATATAATGACAATGCAACACCTCAAGTAAAAACAGAAGGGAAAACATAAAAGATAAAACTACACAGAGGGGTTACACAAGGTTCTATCTGATCCAAATTAGTTACGTAAGCTCTAGAAGATAGGTTTTGAACTATAGAATGGGCAAATAAAGGAGTAACGATAGATGGCGAAAACCTGAACCATCTGAGATTTGCCGGTGATGTTGCGCTAATAGCGAAAGTTAGAGAAGAATTGCAGAAAATGCTATTAGACCTAAATACAAAATCAAAAGAAATAGAATTAAAAATAAATCTAGCAAAAAGTAAATATCTAATCAACAAATCTCTAGATGGAACTAAGGATAAAACTCTGGACAATAATAATATTAATATAAAGGCTGATTTAAATAGAAGATGCTCTTTAGCATAGGCAGCATTTAGTCCATTACAAACAGTATATATCAAACGTATTATCAAACTCACCAAATATGTACTTTAAAGGCAAAAACCTTCGATCGGTATGTATTTTGGGTTCTAACATGTGGAACTAAAACATGGAATTTTAACAGCAACATAATCCACAAGCTTCAAATGACTCAGAGAACCATGGAAAGGAGAATGCTCAACATTAAGCTCAGCGATGGCAAATCCAACGAAGAAATAGGAAGACGAAGAAGATCAAAAGTAACAGACGTAATCCAAAAGATTGCCATGTTAAGATGGAACTGGGCAGGACAAATAGGAAGAATGGAAGACAACTGCTGGACAAAGCGAATTCCTAAAAGTTGCACCGACATAAAAGTTGCGTAATTAAATTTCCTATAATATAGGATTAGTTAAGAGTTTCAAAAATTGTCACACTTGTTGCAAAATAGCAATAATTGCGAAAAAAAAAACATAAAAAACAAGTATTTGCATTTTACGTTTTTCAACCATTTAGGCTTCACTTAGGACCTTCATGTTTCACCCAGAAAAACTTTATGATATAATAAAACAACACTGTAAATTTCATTAATATCGTTTTAATAGATTTTGCAAAATAAATTTTGCAATCCAGCTTTCTCAAAAAAAATTCATTTTTTCAAAATGTTGCAGGACTGAAAATAAAGCAGACAGCAAGTTGAATTTTCTTTTACGAATATGAGAATACTGTATCTTTCTTCTGCAATTTACAAAATTAAAATCAGTTTACTAACTCGACCCCAGGAATGTTTTTAAATAAACATTAATTATTGGTGCTACGCGCAGGACAGCGGACACGTTTGCTCTTTATTAATAATGATTAATAAATTTAAATTTTTAGTACATTTCGATATAAATAAATAAATTTGTTAATTGCTAAATAAAACAGCATACTCTGTCCGTTGAAATAACACTTTTTTAACAAAAACTTTCTTTGTTCATAAATATATTTTAACTTTGAGAGAATGAAAGATTATTATTTTTTAAGTATATGCAATTATTTAAACAGTATTTCACGAACAATAATCAAATTAGTTTAATTTTTGTGGAATTAAAGTGTTAAAATACAACAAAATATAGAGTAAAAAAATAATATATTAAACAAATATTGGAAGAAATTTTGGTGGAAATCAACTTGTGTGAATGGAACACCGCTGTCCTGCGCGTAGCACCAAAAATTAATGTTTATTTTAAAAAAATTCCTGACGCCGTGGTAGCTAACCCATTTTAATTTTGCAAATTGTAAATGAAAGTTACGGTGTTATTTATATGCCAAAAAAATTCCAACTTGCTATCTGCTATATTTTCAGTCCTGCAACATTTTAAAAAAAAGATTTTTTTTGCGAAAGCTGGATTGCAAAATTTATTTTGCAAAATCTATTGAACCGATCTTAATGAAATTTACAGTATTGTTTTATTATAATATGATAAAGTTTTTCTGGATAAAATATGAAGATCCTAAGTTTAGCATAAATGGTTGAAAAACGTAAAATGCGAATGCTTGTTTGTTTATGTTTTTTTCACAATTATTGCTATTTTGCAACAAAGGTGACAATTTATAAAAATTTTAACTAATTCTATATTGTAGTGGAAATTGAATTACGCAACTTTTGTGTTAGTACAACTTTTTTCGGAAGTGAATACTTTTAGAGTTATAATCAAAAAACGAAGAAAAAAATCAAATTTTTGCTTTATTTTTTGACATTTTAATTATTTAAACAATGTTCCGGACCTTTTTGAGTGGGAGTATAACTCAATTATTATTATATGAGTTAATTCCAAGCAATTTATGCAAAAAAATATGAGTCACCTCTCAACGTCCATGTCAAAACAGATGAGCCCTGGACTAATCGTAATACCAATTTATTATTTGTTGTTTCTGGTGGCGTACCAAATACGCCACAATTGTAGTAATGTAAGTACATCTTTCAATTGTTTTTTAGTCATTATGGCACAAAATATATTTTTCCTTATAAACAATAATTTTTCTCATGTAGATAAAATTTTTTTTACTCGTAATTTTATTTTTTAAGGGATCAGATTCCAGTTAGAAATCCCAAACGACCCTGAAGGAACTTCAAGAATTCGCTGATGCCGAATAAGGTTTATAACCAACGACTAAGTGTATAAGTATAATATGTAAAAAAATTAACAAAACCACTGTTTTTAAGTGTATTCTCTTGTGGTGTATAAAGTACGCCACGTATGTACTTATGTTATAACTTAATGCGCGAGTAGTTAAAGGTTAGGTTTTGGCCACACGGGCGATTTTTTACGGCGCTATAATTTACGGCGCCCATTGGTTGACTACCTCCTCCACCAATTTTAGATGAAATCATTTCAAATCATTTCATCTAAAATTGGTGGAGGAGGTAGTCAAACCTCCTCCAGACTACCTCCTCCACCAATTTTAGATAAAATCATTTCATCTAAAATTGGTGGAGGAGGTAGTCAAACCAATGGGCGCCGTAAATTATCGCGCCGTAAAAAATCGCACGTGTGGCCAAAGCCTAAATTTATAAAAAACTTTGAAAAACTCATGATACAAGAATAACAAACCGCCAACACTGTAAAATGAGTGGCGCACACAATATTCCAGCCACAACAGAGCTAATATGAATATTACATAGCTCAAAAATATATTATCATTTTGATGAAAAATAAAATTCTAGTTTTATTTTGAAAGATTTTTCCATAACATTTGAAGTAAAATGCGCCACAAAAGAGTAACTTTGATGTAGTTTGCATTTTGAAGCTCTTTTATGGCACGTTTTACTTCAAATTTAGCAAATATTATGAAAAAATAAAACTATCACTTTATTTTTCATCAAAATGAAAATACATTTTTGCGCCACGTGTTATTTATATCAGCTCTTTTGTGGCAGGAATATTGAGTGCGCCACAAATTTTTACGGCGTTTAGCGGTTTTTTATTTTTGTAAAACTTTCCCGACAATTTAAATAATAGTTATTTATGTACCAAGTCAGTAAAGTTACTCTTTATCGAACGAGTCTGATATTATGAGCAGAGCGAGCGTTAGCGAGCGAGGAGAATAACAGACGAGTTCGATAAAGAGTCTTTACTGACGTGGTGCATACAAAATTTTATCGCCAATCATAAAAAATATTAACACTTACTTAATTACATCCTAATGAAAAAAGAGTATAATAGTAACTTATAATCCAGGGTAAAATTGAAGGCAAGAGAGGAATAGGACGCAAGAAAATGTCCTGGCTCCGAAACATAAGGCAATGGACAGGGATTAACGACATACAATCTCTGATACACATTGCAAGAAACAGAGAGTTAATGGAAAATGTGATCGCCAACATCCATTAGTGGATTTGCATTTGAAGAAGAGAAGAAGAAAAAAGAGTGTGTGTACTTGGTACGCACGTAAGACGTTATACTTCTATTATTATGATTTCAACGAAATAAATTTATTTTAAACAGTTTAATCGTATTTTTATTTAAATATTAAACCAATTTTAACACTTAAAATAAAATACCAAAAATTAAAAATACCGTTAATAGTTACGTTATTGTATATGAAGTGTAGGCTTCCTCAGCGCAGTTGATTTTTCCTTGATAAATACTAGAAAATCTAAATAATTATATTTGCTAACAAATTATCCGTAGTAATTGCACAAGAGCTCTAAAATTCTATATTAATTTTAGAGATCGAGTGCGATTATTTCATGAATAAAACTGTTCCACACCACAATTTTATTGTAATTTATTTATGTAAGTACAAATTGATACAATTAAACACACAGCTATTATAAATATTTGACGGTTGAAAGTCATCACTTTTATAATTTTTAAAACATTAATTGTCATTAATGCCACTGAATGTATTTTTTCATAGCAACGAAGGGCATCTGACGTAATATACTTGACGACGGGAAATTATCAAAAATTATCAGGTATAATATCACAAGAGAGTGAGAATAAATTTAAAAATAATGCGACAGTTTTTCGAAAATTTGTTCTCTGGCTATAGACACGAGAGCCCGCAGGGCTCGAGTGGCTATTGCCCAATGACAACAAATTTGAGTAAAAATAAACCATTATTTTCTTATTTATTCTTACTGTCCAGTGGTATTCGTAAGATTATTTTTTAATACGTATATTATGAATATTTTCTTAAATGTGACAGTTGTCAAAACTAGGAAACTGGTTGCCATTAAACAGAAACAATCTACTTAAAAAAATTCTATCGGTAATTTTCTACAGTAGATACTTCTCAGTATAATTTTAATCTGATTGGACAGAATTAAACACGTGATCAAATATCTTAATATATGATTGGAAGTTAAAATCATCAAAAAATAATCAGTTTAATTTGTATTTCTGTAGCTTTCTATTGGTCAGAATCTCCTATGAATGAAATAATCGTTCATATCTGTCACCGTCCTAATTATCGAATTAACAAAAACACCATTTCATAATATATTTGCATTAATACAAAACTTAAAAGATTTAAGAATTTTATTAATTTTAGACGATATAAAAATTTCGTATGACAGTAATGACGATGACCGAATGCTCATGATGGCCGATTTCGATGTTTAATCGATAGAGTTGTTCAAGTAATCAATATTGAATAAGTACCTAATTACTCAATCTGTAAAGTTTCGATTTATGTTTTATGAATATAATTGCAAAATATTAGAGAAGTTCACTTTCTGGCATAAATTTAATTAATATTAACGTAAATTTTGTACAATATTTTTAATAATTAAAGTAAATAAATTTTAAGTTCACTCAAATAAATAATCGATTACTGTCATCGACCGCTTACATTCAATCTCAGTTAATTTGATTAATCGTGGCAGGTAAAGTAAAATTCTTCTTTCAGTACAATAAAGTGTTACTTTACTGTCGCAAATGGCGTCAAATGAGTACAATAATGAATGACTTTAGTGACGGTTGGCGATAAAACTACTTATTATCGATTATCGCAATTACCGGTAAAAGCCTTGAAACGAAACTTTACGCATACGTTTAGTGTCATCTAAACGTGAAATGTGAGGAAATGGAACGCAGAAAAAAAATCGTTAAATGGGTCATAAAACACGTAAATAGTTGGGTATTAAGTTGAAAGTACAATCCTTAACTTTACATAAACGCGATAGGTTTCCGACCTCTCTCCTGTAAAAGCCCCCATAAAAAGTTAAGAAGCCATATTCACTTGTTTACGGTTTCTTTTAAGTCAATAAAGTGAATATTAGGGCATACTCGGTTTCGAAATTGCATATTTATTATTTCAAGGAACTGCAATTGCTATGGTAATTAACAGAACATCGATGGAAATACCGTACTTACTTATTAAATTGCATTACTAACCTAGTTAGTTTCTTTCAGTCTTTTATGTACAATGAACAAGTTTAAAATGTTGTATTTAATAATAATAAATAGACATATTTGGAAAATTTGCACTTCTATTTTTATGTTCTGCTATTTAGATCGGAAGTCATTTTCAAAATAAAATACAAGACGCATCAGTACCTTTGAAAAAAAACTGATATAGTACGTCCACTCTAACTTTTCCCATGCACGAAACTATTTACGAATTACTTTTTATACTACGTCCCTTACTCACAGAAACTAGTATCGAAAAATTAAGCCACTTTTCCATAGAAATCACAATAAGTTAAACAAGGATAAATAATATCGAACGTCTTTGATAGCTTATGAATTTTGACGTTTTTAATTTTCAATGACAGTGACAGTTTATTGATTTATTTACATATTGTTTGTTTGGTTTTATAAATCAATAAAGTTTTATTTATTTATTACTAAAGTATATTTGGTTTTATATTCATAAAAAATAAATATAATATTTCAGTTAAATACAATAAAAGTGTTGATACCTCAAATTGTGAAAAATTTGTATTTGTATCACTGTTTCCCCAAAGGTTTGATATATTAAAAATATTAATTATTTTTCTATGTAATCCACTCGATAGTTTTGTATTTCTCAAAGGTAATATTAAATCTTCTTAACAATAGTAACTTTGTTGTGACTTTTTTTTGAAATATATTTATTACCGTTCTTTATATCTTTATATTCGTAATAGTCTGTATGGTGTTCAAGCTGTTTAATTTTGAGTCCATCAATCTCCCCAATAGTGAAAAAAGATTTCAATAGATTGACTTTATAAATATGTACGTTAACGGGATAATAGCCATTTTATAATTATTACCACTGGCACTCTGACAGTACGTATCAATGATCTACACATCGACGTATGTTTCACTTTATTTTTTGATTCACCTGATTTGAAAATGAATCGTGACGCATGGGAAAAGTTAGACTGGAAGAACAATAGTAAAAAAACCTAATCTCATTTTCAAAACCAGACAAATTGTATAGCAATTCCTCAATAGAATAAAGTAGGGTCTGGATAACCATGATAGAAGAAAAACTACTAACAGTACAATACAAACATTGATAACTCAATAAACTGAAAGAACAATACAGGGTGTAACAAAATACAGATCATAAATTAAATCACATATTCTGGGACCAAAAATAGTTCGATTGAACCTAACTTACCTTTGTACAAATATGCACACAAAAAAAGTTACAGCCCTTTGAAATTACAAAATGAAAATCGATTTTTTCCGATATATCGAAAACTATTAGAGATTTTTTAATGAAAATGGATATGTGGCATTCTTATGGCATGAACATCCTAAAAAAAAATTATATTGCAATTTGTGCAGCCCATAAAAATTTTATGGGCGTTTTGTTCCCTTAAACCCCCCAAACTTTTATGTGCGTCTCAATTAAATTATTTTTGTAGTACCATTAGTTAAACACAATGTTTTTAAAACTTTTTGCCTCTTAGTACTTTTTCGATAAACCAGTTTTAATCGAGATGCGGCTTCTTTTTTAATATGTTTACATAAAAATTTTATGGGGGTTTTGTGCCTTTAAACCCTCCAAATGTTTGTGTACGTGCCAATTAAACTATTATTGCTGTACCATTCGTTAAACACAGTGTTTTTAAAACATTTTTGCCTCTTAGTATTTTTCAGATAAGGCACCTTTTATCGAGATGTGGCTTCTTTTTTAATATGGTTCAAAGTATACCTCAAACTGTAATTTATAAATAAATTTTCATATTATTACCAAGTCTCTAAAATCGTTTCTAACAGTACACAAAAATATGTGGGGAATTTGACAAAATATTCAAAATATCTCAAAAAAACTAACTTTTCGAAAAAGTACTAAGAGGCAAAAAAGTTTTAAAAACATTGTGTTTAACTAATTATGCCACAATGATAATTTAAATGGAACGTACATAAAAGTTTGGGGGGTTTAAGGGAACAAACCCCCTCTAAAATTTTTATGGGGTACACAAATTTCACTATAATTTTTTTTTCAGATGTTCCTATCATAAGAATGTCTTATGTCCGTTTTCAATAAGAAACCTCAAACAGTGTTCGATCTATTGAAAAAAATCGATTTTTATTTTGTAACTTCAAAGGGCTGTAACTTTTTTTAGGTGCACATTTGTACTAAGGTAAGTTAGGTTCAATCGAACTATTTTTGGTCCCAGAATATGTGATTTAATTTATGACCTGTATTTTGTTACACCCTGTATATAGGGGATATATTCTTTATAATTTGAAAAACTACAATAAGTAATAAAAAATGATTGTGTCGCGAAAAGAGTAATGACAGGAGAAATGACTGCCAGAGTGGAAAAAAAAGTAGAAAACTGGAACGGTGCTATAGGACCATACAGAGAGGACAAAATCAACAATAATGGAAATATATGACTTAAATTCTGTTTAGACAATAACATGATCATCATAGATACGATACACATGTCCAACATAAAAAGATACATAAGATTACAAGAGCAATCATATCAAGAAGCGGAAACAATCTTTGGCTATATTATAGTGCAAAATAGGCAGTGATCACTACCTTTTGGAAACTACATTTAACAGCAAAGGAATAGTGTTCCGTCTCCTTATGGTTTAGTTAATTTTTGTTTTGATTTTATTTTACATGTAGATGCATATCAGAACATTCCTATAGCTTGGGTAAATTATTTTCCAGAAATCTCTTAATAGATTAAAATACATTCATTCTTACCCATAGTTCGGGGTAATATTTCTCAATTCTATTCATAATCCTCTTTATAAAGTTAGGTGTTTGGAAAGTTTGTGCTAGGCAAGCTATGTTGCTGCTTCATAGAAGGACAGTGATGACGATTTGTTAATTACGTTTTTTCCAAAGTGAAATGTTGTACAAGTGATAAAGACATTTTTGCTTTCCCCACCCCACGATATTTCTGATCGAGGGCTTTTTGTAATTTTAGGAAGTAGTAGCGAACAAAACTTTGATCTGTAAAGACCTGTAGCAATCAATAAAGAGTTCTATCGAAAACTGTCGTCGGATATTATTTTAATTCGCTAAAGTAATATTTTATAGCAACATATATTCACGGTAAACTAATCGTGAAACAAACAAATAAAATAAGAAGTATATTTATAAATCATAGACCTGAATCCCGCGTACCAAAAAAAAAATGTTGATTAATAGCAAGCTGAAAATTTGTTAATAACTTAACGGTGTCTAGTCGGACACACTTTGATGTATGGGAACACTGGAATAGGGGAAGTTTTAATTGTGGAACAGGTTAAAAATTTGGAACGTCAGACTACGAAAACGTTCCATGTATTTTGTTGGACAGAACCAATTGATTTGTTACCATTTCATTAAATTCTCATGCAAAAATCAGACTGGTGTTTATCACCAACTGAGCATTTTAATGAGTTCAATACGAAGAACATGTCAAATGACAGGAATCTTGCTGGTGGAAAATAGCAGTTTGATTTTTGCATGAAAGTTTAATAAAAGGGTAACAAATCAATTGGAAGTTCTGTCCGATAAAATACATGGGACGTTTTCGTAATCTGAAGTTCCAAATTTTTAAACTGTTCCACAATTAAAACTTCCCCTGTTCCAGTGTTCCCGTACATCACAATTTGTCCAACTAGGCACCGTTAAGCTATTAACAAATTTTCAGCTTGCTATTAATCAACTTTTTTTGGTACTCGGGATCCAGGCCTCATCCACATACAAGTCTGAACATTGTGATATAATTATATTTTATATATGAGAATATTACAGATTTGAGGTTAGTTGCATATGTCATTAAATAATTTACAATACATATTATACATATTTAATAGATAGTAGAGGATCCGATATAACAACGACTTTCGCCGATCTGTTTAATTGATAAAAATTATTTGATATGTAATTCAGTAACAAATTATAAAAAACGAGGGGTACCCATGTAATTTTGTCCAAACTATAAAATTACTTAATAGTTAAAAATTATTTTTTTTATTAATTCTACTAAAATTTTTTTGGACAGGACAGATATTATTGTAGATTTTTTGGATCATTTGAAACAAAAAGATCTTTTGTAAGTTTTGTCTTAAGTTGATCGTGATAAACAATTTAAAACTTAAAAAAAAAAAACGAAAATGACGATGTTCAAGGCTCAAAAAGTAAGTAAAAAATATCATTTTTGAAATTACGAAGTACTTAAATTCAATTTCAAACCTTCTTTTATCAGGTACCGATAAGAATTTTTGCCATGTTTTATTGTAAAATATATTGTTTTAATTTTTAGTGAGGAAGGTTCCTTACGGGCGATCGGGCTACATTAACAGCTAAAAAGCAATGTTTTAAGATGAAATAAGTCCAAAATATTTATCAAGAACTGATAGAATACGGTTTGAACTTGAATTTAGATACTTCGTTATTTCAAAAATGATATTTTTTTTACTTATGTTTTTGAGTCTTAAAAATCGTCATTTTCATTTTTCGTATTTTTTAAATTTCAATTTGTTTATAACTCGAAAACGATCAACTTAAGGGTTTACATAGGTCTTGCGGGTAAAAAAGTGACTTTTTAAAAAAAATTGTATCTCGAAAACTAAAAATTATTTTTATTTATAATTGGAACATGTAAAAGTACAGTCAACTCTAAGGTATCTCAAAAAAATTTTCGTTTTTGTAGAGTTGACTGCAATTTTTCGACAACAGCCCTTTTTTGCGGTGTGCAGCATAACTAAGTCCAGTCTCATCTGAAATCAAAAAATCAAAAAGTTTCTTGTAGTTTATACCTCTGGCTAGTGAATGAACGAAGGAATTAAAAAAAATGAAATTTGAAGATTTTACATAAGTTTAAACACATTTTCGACCCCAATTTTTCTCATTTTTTCAAAAATGACCATTTTTAAAGTAGTTTTTTTTATAAAATAAAAACAACTTCACCTAATAAAAATTCCTTCGTTCATTCACTAGCCAGAGGTATAAACTACAATAAACTACAAGAAACTTTTTGATTTCAGATGAGACTGGACTTAGTTATTCTGGCCACCGCAAAAAAAGGGCTGTTGTCGAAAAATTGCAGTCAACTCTACAAAAATGAATATTTTTGGCTGAAAATTTTTTGAGAGTGCCTTAAGTACTATACTTTTACATGTGCCAATTATAAATAAAAATAATTTTCGAGATATAATTTTTTTAAGAAGTCACTTGTTTTACCCGCAAGACCTATGTAACCATTTAAGAGAAAAGTTACAAAATACCTTTTCTGTTTCGAATTATCCAAAATAACATCTGCCCGGGTCGAATTTTTTTTAATTTATAAAAAAGGTCATTTTATTTTATTAATTAGTCTGGACAAAATTATATCGGGCACCCTTTGTTTTTTATAATTTTTAACATACTAAATTACATATCAAATAATTAACAGATCGGTAAAGGGCGTTTTTATATCGGATTTTCGACTAGTAGAAAGCCGTATGTGTAAAAACATTACACATAAAAAGCCTTATGTGTACGTTCCTCTGATGTTAAAAATATTCACTGCTCAGTGAATTTGATATTTACCCTTATTTAAGAAATTAAAGTAAATATAATGAAAAGTATTAAAAAATAAATATTAAACAAAACATAAAATATTTACAGAAACATTTACCAACCTAGCACAGCTAAATTATTCGCCACGTGTTGTTTCATCGCAGCATCAGCAGTGCATCACCTTAGAAGCGTCTTTTTCATTAAAAAGGAAAATACTAAGCTTTGAGAGTCAAGTAACGACGAAATTTAAAGATTTTTGTACACTTTAAAAAATATGGCTGTAAATGAAAAGACTTTAATATTTTTTATCTACTCTATGTCATATTATATGTATAAGTTTTTAGTTTGTGAAAACTGTCATTATAGATAGCAGTGCGTGAAGTGTTTAAAGTGTGCGTGAAGTAACAATGCATTTTAAATGGGACTTACTTTTTCGCACTGTTTTTGACACACTTTCATATAATCAAATATCCTTAACTTTCGCGTTGTCATGGTGATGACATAATGAGCAATAAATTACGACAAAAGTTTTGACAGTTTTGTGGTTTGAAAGAAGTTAGAATTTTTAAATGTCAAAGTTCTAAAAATTGTAGAATAGAAATAAATTCCAGTGACGAAGATTTACAGTTATTTATTTGTTCATCATAGATAAAATATTGTATGAAACTGTGCGTGAAGTACTTTTTGCGAACTTACGCGATGTATAGCACTCGTTCAGTTGTCGCTCGTGCTCTAAACATCGCGTGCGTTCGCAAAAAGCATACTTCACGAACTGTTTTATAAATAACTATTTTGTTACTATGGATCATTAAGATTTTTTCTGTTTAGTGATTTCCTCTTTGACAATGTTGGTATATTTTCTATGGGGTCCGGACAAATAATCCCGGACAAAAAATCCCCACAAATTATCCCTGGACAAAAATCCCCGGACAAATAATCCCCGGACAAAAAATCGCCACAAAAAATCCCGGACAAATAATCCCCACAAATTTTTTTGGACAAAATATCCCTACAAAAAATCCCGGACAAAAAATCCCCAACAAATATTTGCTGCCGAATAGTTCTCTAAAAAATTTTCCCGAAATTTTAACAAATTTCGAATTCCAATTCCATGCTGAAAACTTCAAATTTTATATGACAAAAGAGTGTGAGTTTTTTCAAAAATCGTGGAAGATATGCCAATGGGGAATGAGCTAAGGCCCCGTTTACATGACAGGCGCTTAACGCGAGTTTTGATAACGCGCGATTACAACTACATACATTTTGCTGAAGACCGTTCACATGCTAACGCGCGTTTTAGGTTATTAAGACGCGCGTTGGCATGTGAACGGTCTCAAGTAAAATGTATGTAGTTCTAATCGCGTGTTAAGCACCTGTCATGAAAACGGGGCCTTGGCTCATTCTCCATATTTTCCACGATTTTTGAAAAAACTCACTATTTTTTGTCATGTATAATTTAAAGTTTTCAGCATGGAATTGGAATTCGAAATTTGTTAAAATTTCATTAAAACTTTTAGAGGACTATTCGACAGCAAATATTTCTTGGGGATTTTTTGTCCGGGATTTTTTGTGGGGATATTTTGTCCAAAAAAATTTGTGGGGATTATTTGTCCGGGATTTTTTATGGGGATTTTTTGTCCGGGGATTTTTTGTCCAAGGATAATTTGTGGGGATTTTTGTCCGGGATTATTTGTCCTAGCTTCGATAATATCTGATTGTGGGCATCTCTCTATATATAATATATATCTGACTATATTTTCTCTGTTTAATTCTTCTTCAATTTCGGCATTTGTTTTCATTCCTATTATCGTTCTCTTACTTTGAGTCTTGATTCTCAGCAGATTTCTGTTCATTCCATATGTTTTTTAGCCTTTCAGAATTTTTTTCTTCTGTTCTCTTTTCCGGTTTTCCCTCTTGTTACTCCCAAGTAGAAGTAGCTAAAGGTGGATACAGTTTCATATATATGGTTCTGTGTTATTGGATATTTCTGAGTTGTTGTGTCGTCCTAGGGTTATGTATTTTTAAGGTTTATCTGGTTTATCTCTAGCTCTATTCTCTTGAATTCCTTATCTAATTTTTCAACTGCTGTTATAAGTGTCATCTTCGTCTTCGCTATGATGACTAGTTCATCTGCATATGCTACTTGATTGAAGTTGATTTGTAATAATGTTTTTGTTTGCAAAGTTTCACCTCCTTATTATTCCTTCCAGTTATTTTCTTAACTATTATTTAATTTATATTTGGATTCCTTCTTTGTACTACTATTTCTTCTCAGTGGTCTTGTTTCTTTTTGTATTGGGTTTATGTGTTTTTGCTCATTTCCAGATTCTTCCAGGGTGCATTCTGTTGCCATGATCTCTTTGTTTGACCACATCCTAGACTATAGATTCTTTTAATATATCCTCATTCCTTATTATATCTTTGAGATAATAATTGCTTCTATTTCTGTAGTTACATTATTGTAAGCACCGTTTCAGCTCTTGTTTCCGCTGCGTAAGTTAGTACTGGTCCTACACCTGCTTTATATGTAGGCATTGTTTATCTACAGAATTGGTCTAGTTATACAATGATGTAGGTATATCCGGATTTTGCTCTGTATCAGCCATTGTCCCACTCTACACCGCTCTTTAGAGCCGTTGTCTATTCTCTATAACAATTATACCTTTTGAAAAGTTTATATCCAGTTTTATTTCCGTACTTCTCTTTTAAAACATAAACTAAACAATTAAAACTACAAACTAAAAAACAACAAACAACTAAGTTAAAAAACATACTAAGACAAAATAAAGCTATTTCACGAGAGTCACGAATACCGAAGCAAGAACAGAAGGAGGACATCCAAAAACAAAATGGCACCCAATATATTTAAAAAATATATTCAGTTGTTTAGTTCTTTTCTGTTTAGTTCTTTTCTGTTTAGTTCTTTTAGAACTAAATTTCAAATGCATCATATCAAAATATCATCAAAATCTCAAACTAACAGGCCGAACAGGAAACAGAAGGAGCTAAAGTAGATTTATCTATTCAAATATCAAGAGTTGAAAGGGAATGACTTCAGTCAAAATAATATATGGACAAAATATAAGTAGGTATCTCTTGGAGATTATACAATTCAATTCAGAAGCTTATTCTTTTTATTGTTAGTTAATTTATGAAAACCCATTAGCAGATACCCAAAACTTTTTTCCATTGTTATATATTATATTTAAAAGCCTTTTGACATTTTTACGGTGTATTTTGTTTCTGTATCTTGGCGTAGAAAGAGCGCAAAATTGCATATGGAAATCTTGGAGAAAAGGAAAAACTTGTTGAAACCTTTGCAGCATGTTTTACATCTGCCTTTTGTTTGAAATCTGAATATATGTTTCTTAGATTTAACAGATGTTTCAAGGCCGCCTGAATTTAGAATACGAAAAGAGGAAAATATAAAGGAGATACAGGTGAGAAGTGAATTAAAGAGCAAGAAAAATGTAGAATATTTTATTATGACGATATTACAATAGAAAATTAAATTATTGGTTTGTATCACATATTTGTAATTTAATGGTATTTGTACATATAATTATATAGGAACATAGTATAATTTTGCAAGCCCAGAAACAGAAATAGTATTTTTAAGATATCAAGTATTTTTCGCTTAAACAGAAGTAAAAAAGATTTATAAAGAGTTAATCAAAAAAGAAAACCAAGCAGTTAATGATTAACTAAATACCTTAATTAGTTAATAATACTGATAATGATAACTAATAGCAACGAATAACGACTATTCGTTGGTTTTATTGACTTGTGATCGTGAAGAATTAAAATATCTCATATATATTTTGCAGTATACTGTATAACGTATGAAGTTGTATATAGCTCTTCAAAACTTTCCAGATTATGCTGATACGATTTGGTTTCAACAAGATGGTGCGACATGACATACGGCATACTTGTCCATAAATGCTCTAAGTGAACTATTCCTAGAGAATATCATCTATTTTCATGGCGATATTGAATGGCCTCCACGATCGCCTGACCTCACCCCTCTGAATTTATTTTTGTAGGGGTACTTAAAAAGCGGCGTCTAGGTTGATCCTCATCCTACCATGGCTCAGCTGAAACAACCGCTAGCAATGAAATCAACAATATTCCAGTTGCTTTATGCCAACGGCTGTAATGTTTATATGTTTATAAGTAGAGAGCGGAATATATGCAAAGTGCATATAGATGCATATATTGCATATTTTCAGACAACAAACACAACATTGCATATTTAAGCTAAACACGATTTATTTTGCATATTTTAAAAATAAATTATATAAAAGTTTAAAATTTTCCTCTCTTAGTTGGAATTTTATAACTTCGATATGAACGAGCTCGTTATTTATCTATCTATCGCTCATTATTATCTATCTGGACTTTCCCATTACTACCTGAATTTAACAATTATGAGTGTTCCCAGAAAAATATTATTTTATTAGCGTAGCAAGTCGTTGGTACCAACCTGCTTTTAAGGGTCTAATATTTATTTTGTCAGTTTCCGGCCAACATTTGTTTAAAGTAAACGTTGTATCGTATTTAGTGTTTTTGAAGTGATTGGTATATATTAAATTTAAATATGTCTACCATTAAAAAAACTGCTTGGATAAAGTGTTTTCCCGAGTTAAAGCTAAGTGAAGACAAAGTATTTTGCAAGGCCTGTTCCAAAATCGTAAGTTACATTCATTTTCACATTTCATTTTTTAAATGAGGAACTGGCAAACGAAAGCATCATGTCCCACAAAAGAAATTTTTCTGGAAAGAGTGTTTTTATTCGACAAATTCGCTTTTACTTCTATAAAGACGGACATAGAGAGAAGCATCAAAATACAAAAATCCATCAAATTGTAGACAATTCCGCTTTTGTTCTTCAGCAAATTTTCTACGCAAATCATTTTGATGCCATAAAAGACGTTGTGTTAGATATTCAAAATGAGTCCCAGTGTGTAACTGAAAGTCAAGAACTTTTAAGTAACGTACAAATTGCTAAAGAACTTATGTTCATAAAAGTTAATTTTAGTTTTTTACCAGATCTAATAAAGTCATTAGAACAAAGGAATTTACAATTAAGTGATTCGGTTAATGTTGTTAACACTTTTTCTGCTCATTGTCAAAAAATTCCCGGAAATACAGGGATTACAATTAGAAATAAATTAAAAAATGTTTTAGAAAAAAATGAGGGCTTCGATTGTTTGAGAAAAGTTGTACGTATTTTTGAAGGCAACTTTTCTGAAGATCTTACGACTTGACAAATTAGTTTACTGCCTAAATTAAAATATTGTCCTATAACATCAGTAGATGTAGAACGAACTTTTTCTGTGTCCAAACACGTTTTTAGTGATAGAAGGCAAAAGTTGCTAGTTGAAAATTTTGAAAAATATTTGATTATAAATTCATACTATAATTTAGATTCTTAATTTATTTATAATATCAGTTTTTGTGTGTCATTTCATTTGTTTTTATGTGAAAAATAAATATGTATTAAACATAAATGTAGGTTGAATTTTTTAAACATAAATGTTTATATTTAATATATTGTTTTATTTTTGAGTATTTTTAATATGCATTTGCATATTTAGACAAATTTAGAAAAAATACCTGCATATTTGTAGTAAAAGTAATGCATATATATATGCGCATATTTTGGTAATGTTGTGTTGCATATATTCCGCTCTCTATTTATAAGACTTATTAACTGAGAAGGTTATTATTGGTGAATACGATTGTACAAATTTAATTATAAATGCTCTAGTTCAATTTTATTATTTTTTGTTACATTGCGAACTTTCATAAATCTTATATCAATGTTATCAATGATATAATATACAGAATTTTATATTCTTAAATAAGCAAAATAAGAAATAGCTATTACACTGTGTGAAAAGTGTAACAATGGTATAACCAAAACTCACATATGTACATATTATGTACCTGATTTAAATCGTGTCCTTACAATAACAGTGGAAACTCGATATCGCTTGTTCGATCACGTAATACCTACAGGTAACATTGCAAACAATATGGTAACACAAACGAATAAGAAAGAAAACAAATTTTCAGTTTAAAAACAACGTGATTCGGAATATAAAACAATCAACTAAACTCAGAGAAGTATTGGCTACAGCTAGTTATTATATCGTTTTTTAGGGGTCAACGCATTTCATAAAAAAAACAGTGAAATAAACAAAATCTGGCAAACAAAATCTCCAACAACGCCAGTCCATCCAATCACGACGATTCTCACATAATACACACCACAAATTCAAACACGCCCTGATGATTAAAAAGATGCCGAAACGGTGCATCTGAAACAAAGGACCAAACCACAACAAATACACAACAACCAACGAAAGAAGAAGAACAATTATTTACTGGAGTACATTATTGTGTTGTTGTCGTATCTAATAGTATTATTAATGTAGTGTAAGATTAGCCACAGTTGATTGTGATGTCAAATACAAGAACTAGTTCCACTATTTGTCATTTTATAACGCTTTTCTTTATTATTACAAAATGTACAGTTTGCAATTTTCATTATTTGGAATCGAACGCGGCGCGCCGCAACATCAAATAAATCAGATATTTATTTTTCTTGTTAATTAATTCTGCCTCGTCTACAGATTTTTTCTCATAATTTTTGCAGTGAGGATATCTTCAAAATCAGACTCACTTTGTTCTAGTTCTTATTCGGAGCCGAGAAAGGTTCAGGTTCAGACTCATATATTATCACAAAAGCAAATACTTCAAAACGAACGTAACAAATAAACCAAGCATATTATATGTACTTTTAAATACGGGCTATAACTAATTTACGTAATAGCAGAGTACATGTTCAGACCTGTCCAAATAATTCAAGACAAAAGGCGGTACGCTCTCAAATAGAACTGGAAATAAACACGTTGCGTAAAATGATATTCAAACTTCAAACTGTTTGAAGAAGTTTGATTTTAAGTCAAACCTAAAGATATCGAAATCAAGTCGAAGTCAAACTTTTTTATAAAAAAAGTAGTCAAACTTTTTTATAAAAAAAGTTTGGTTTTCAAGTTAAGTTTGTTGAGTAAACTCAAACTAGTTTGACTTGATGCATCTGTACTTTAAACCAAAAACACCCAAATAAAAATTCACCGTAATTTAATTCTACACAGAGATATTTTTTCCGATTTCCTTCGAAAACCCATGAAAACTTTCATTGGAAAATCCGGGTTTCCCAATAAAATCTTTAATTTTTAACTAAAATTTTAAGTAAAAAATACCATTAAGTACAATAAATATTGTATTGCATTCTTGGAATATACGATACGATCATTTTTTCAGTAAATATAACAAAGTTTTACTTTTGGCATGAACCTAGAAAAAAGTAAATAAAGTATTTCCTTATTAAACACTACCTTTAAAATAAGATTCATATTTTTAAACTGTACTTGTCGGAAAAGTCAGCTTAAAATATTCACAAATCGTCCTCAGATCTTTAATAAAAGACGACGAAAAACCCTGTTCATATAAAATTAATGAAGCCAGTAGCACTGTACAGGATCTCACCCCCGTCTGACTTTTCATTAAGCGACACTAGTCCAAGCCCCTCATTATTTATGAAAATCTGCTTAAAAATCTCACGCGGAAGTTGATAATAAGGGAAAAATTCCATCAAGCGGACCCTGATCTCATTAAATAAAAAATAAACCGTTCATGTAGAGGTTAGGGCGTGGAAAAAGTTTACTACTATTAAAGCTACTTTTACGCGGATATTTAGGGGGAAGTTTTATGTGATCAAAAATCTGTCAACTCCATAGTATACAAAGACGGGTCCAAATTATCTAAAAACATCGCATATAAAAATGTATGCAATATGTGTACGTAATGATGTATTCAAAAATACTGTTACAATCTTTATTCAAATTTTAAGATATTTACATATTATATTTGAGTCGCCTAGTAGCAAAATCGCCAAAATGCCATTTTTTCAGTTTTGAGTTATGTACACCCCTGGATTGGTCTCATTAATACCTATCGACTGGTAGTAACGTTCAGTATTAAAACAGTCAAAATATTGCCTATAAAACATCACAAAGTTTGCCTTCCGTTTCAAAGTAACCTGTAGTAGAAGAGGAAAGTATGCTAAATTTGCAGTTACTCGAGCGTTATGGGGACCTATTGGGTTGTGATTATTAGGTCCTAAAACCAAAAAAAGTAAGTAAACTTTTCCATTTTAGTGGGGACTTTCCATTTTTTAATTTAATTTTCCATTTCCAACAATCACTTTTATATCATTTTTATGTAGTACGTTCTTTAAAGGGAAAATATTGCAAAACTTATAAATTTTAAAGAACCGCCTGGATTGACATGAAATTTGGCATACACACAGCTAACAAGTCAAAGACAAAAAGTGATATTGTGTCGATGTGCTTTTGCCCTAGGGGTGAGTTTCACCCCCTTTTGGGGGTGAAAAATATATGTTCGAAATATAAGTCCGGAAGTGGATAAAATTACTAATTCTAAGCAACTTTTCTACAAAATAACCACGTTTTTAGACGGTTTTTCGCAAATAACTCAAAAGTAAGTATTTGGTCGAAAAAAAAATTCCTATCAAAAATATAGCACGTAAAAAAGTGAAAAACATGGTGTATATGTTGCCCGCCAAACCCGATTTTAGGGCAAACTAGTTTGGCCTAGCCCAAACTAGTTTGTCTAAAGCGCGTTAGGATAAACTAGTATGGCCTAGGCCAAACTAGTTTGTCCTATCGCGCGTAGGCCAAACTAGTTTGTCCTAATATAAATACATACACTTCAGGCCAAACTAGTTTGGCCTAGGCCAAACTAGTTTATCCTGATATAATAAAGACTTACACTTCAGGATAAACTAGTACGGCCTAGTCTAAACCAATTTAGCAGAGTCGAAAGTAATTTAGCGAACATGTAAGGACTTTTACATGCGGGTAATTCCCCAATCACGTCCCAACAGGGATGGCAAAAAAATAATTATACACCGATATATTGTATCATATGATACATCGAATGAAGATATTGATACATGCTATAAATCAATATATTCTTGTATAATTAAATAATATTAAAAATAATAAATAAAAGGATGAGGTTTTCTCCGAAAATCAAAAGAAAAGATACACGTACGAATAAAATCGAGTACGAATTAATATTGTTTTCACCAATTTCGAAAAAATGTGAAAACGTTGAATTATCCACCTCCGTCTATCCGTCCATTCGTCCGTCTGTCTGTCTGTCCGTGAACTCAACTTCTCCGTCATTATACCAGGTAGCATGACAAATGAGGTGTCAAATGAAAGCTTATAATCCGAGGATGGTATTAAAGGTGAGAAATTTGACCTAGGCTGTCTGTCCGTCTGTCCGTCCGACCGCGAATATAACTCAATATTATTGTTACTTTATCGTACTATATACGTAGTATAGTATAATAGATAAAGTTATAGGATCGTGCAAAAATTTTTTTTTCAGATTTCACTTTTTTTCGACGTTTTGAGTCCCCCTGAGTCTAAAAAGCAAATAAAAAACGCTGGACGGAAGGGCCGCCCGAGAACTTTATCGTACCGATCTATTATCGTTATGGTACTAGATACTGGCATTCTATAAAAATAACAAAGTTACTCGTTATTTTGATATTTTAGAAACACTTTCTGTACTTGAAAGTATTTTAGGGTTCCACGCATCATTAATTCCTGCATTTGAGAAAATGTTCGATGCCATATTTCGGGGATACACTATAGATGTATAGATTATTGCATCAATAGAATATTATAGTCATACTTTCATTTCAAATTAGTTCATTTTTCTGAGAAATTAATAGTTTACAATATTTGCATTTCATTCTATTTCGATTACGCTAGTCAATGCGCGATATTAAGAACAAGATATTATCTTCAAATTCTATCCTACTGCATGGATTTTAATGAAATTTTGGGAGTAGCCCAATCTCCTAATTCAAAGTCTATCCTATATACTATGGCGCTTTTATCATGGGGGCGGTTCCCACCACTTCTCAGGGGTGAAATATTTTTATTTTCGAATTACATGGAGAAAAAGGAAGATTTTTAAGAAAATTTAAAAATTCATTTTATAATTTGATCACATTTTTTACAAAAACCATTCATTTTAAATCCGTTCAACTTTTTGAAAGTAGAAATAACACTATATTAAAAGGTATTGCAAAAGAAAAACAATGCATTTAAATTATGGTGGATGGGGAGTTAAATGTATATACTTTTCATTTTTCCTTAAAGTACATTAGTCATATATTTTTTTTGCACCATATCTCGCTTAATTTGTATGTAACCGGCATTTAACGGTGCTCGTTTTAAAGGCCTTTTCAAACACTACAAAAGGTGTTGGTAGCATCATACACCTAAAACCTACCGTTCCTCTGTTATTTCAAGTTGAATACACCAATTTGAGCATGCACCAAAAAACAAACTATTTTCACCTACCATATCTCTTTTTGTATTATAAATAGAACATTTACGAAGGAACGAATCTCTTTATTATTTATAATCTAAAAAATGTTTTATATAGTGTTTTTAGTTCGATGCATAGTTTTTAAGGTATTCACAAAAAATCCGTCCGAAAAGGTGTCATTTTTCAATGAAAATGGCCAATTTTCAACTACGCATAACTCAAAAAGTATTGAGTTCTCAAAAAAAATATAGACCAGTTTTTGCTTAGAAATAGGTTCTTTAGCCACTTCCGTGCTTATTTTGACCAACAAATTTTCCACCCCCTTGAAGAAGTGGGAACCGCCCCAAGATAAAAGCGCCATAGTATATAGGGTAGATTTTGTTTCTTGAGCTATTCCCTACTTACTGTGAAAATATCAAGTACATCAATGTAGTAGGATGGAATTCGGAGCCAAATACCCTCATTGACTGCCCTACAATAATGCTCTCCTATGATCGCGTGAGAGAGGACACACATAAGATTATAGTAAAATTTCTATTTAGCGTAACTTTTTGAGTTTTTGAGCTACAGCAATGAATTTTATGTCATTGGAAAGGTAATTTTGCATTCTTTCAAAATATTTAAAAATATATAGGGCTTATCTAAAAAATTAAGATTTATTATTTATTTCCGGTTCAACCGGAAGCCATATTTTTGGTAAAATTTATTGTGATAATAGATAATAAAGTACCATATATGTCTGCAAAATTTCAAATTTTAGTTTCTATTAAGAAGGAAGTTACGGGCACTCGAATATTTTTTTATAAAAAATTCATAACTCTTCTCCTATGGGGAGTTAAGAAATCTGACTAATGTCATTCAATTTAACGATAGGATATCAAAAATATGTCAAAAAATAAAAAAATTCCTTGGAGCCATTTTTGAGAAAATCTAGTTCAAATTTATGTCAAATTTTGACCCCTTAAATATAGGCAACCCGTAACTTTTTCTGAAAAACGATAACATCCTTCTTATAGCCCCATCTTTAGGCTATATAACGACTTTTTCAAATTAAACTTATCTTAAACAAGTTTTTAGATAGGTAGGGAAATGTGTCGGGTGGGCGGTCGGCCATGTTCGCCGCCATTTTGAATTTGGAAATGTCAAATTCCGTATTTTTATTTACCTATCGATGATCTTACTTTGAGTTGAATTTCATTCATTTCGGTCAAAATTTGCAAAAATGGGCCCTAAATAACCCCCCTATTTCGGCCCCCCTTTGAGAGGTTTTTTTTAAAAGCTTAGTTTCTCGACCAAATTCTCTTAAACTTACTCATACCAAATTTCATCAAAATCGGTTCGGTAGTTTTTGCTGGGCGGTGGCGACATACGTACGTACGTACATACGTATCCATTAAATGCCGGTTACATTCAAACTAAGCGAGATATGGTGCAAAAAAATATATGACTAATGTACTTAAAGGAAAAATTAAAAGTACATACATTTAACCCCTCATCCACCAGAATTTAAATGCATTGTTTTTCTTCTGCAATACCATTTAATATAGTGTTATTTCTACTTTCAAAAAGTTGAACGGGTTTAAAATGAATGGTTTTTGTAAAAAATGTGATTAAATTATAGAACGCATTTTTAAATTTTCTTAAAAATCTTCTTTTTCTCCATGTAATTCGAAAATAAAAATGTTCCACCCCGAGAAGTAGTGGGAACCGCCCCCATGATAAAAGCGCTATAGTATATAGGATAGACTTTGAATCAGGAGATTGGGTTACTCCCAAAATTTCATTAAAATCCATGCAGTAGGATAGAATTCGGAGGTAATATCTTGTTCTTAATCTCGCGCATTGACTGGCGTAATAGAAATAGAGTGAAATGCAAATATTGTAAACTATTAATTTCTCAGAAAAATGAACTAATTTGAAATGAAAGTATGACTATAATAGTCTATTGATTTATGCAATAATCTATACATCTATAGTGTGTCCCCAAAATATGGCATCGAACATTTTCTCAAATGTAGGAATTAATGATGCGTAGAACCATAAAATATTTTCAAGTACACAAGGTGTTTCTAAAATATCAAAATAACGAGTAATTTTGCTATTTTTATAGAATGCCAGTATCTAGTACGATAACGATAATAGATGGGTACGATAAAGTTCTCGGGCGGCCCTTCCGTCCAGCGTTTTTGTTATTTGTTAAGAAAAATTATAATTTTAATAAAAATGAATATTTTTCCAAGAACAAAGTATTTTATTCAATTTATTATTTATGTTAAGCAGTACAAGTTCGTTGAATTGCTTTCTTCTTCTTGGCTTTTTCCCATTATGAAATTAAAGTTTTCTTCTTCCATAGCACTCTATTCTCAGTCCTCTATCCTTAGTCTCACATACTCAGTCCAGTAATCTTCTCGTCCGCCTGTGCTCCGGCATTCTTGGTGATTTTTAGACACCTTTTTATAAACTCCAATTCAACTGTTCGTATTTTATTTCGTATTATTGTTGCCACTGGCCATTCTTCCGCTCTTGTAGGGTAGTTATTCAGTACTATGGCCAGAAAAATCCTTTTTTGTTTTCTTTAGTTAGAGTGTTCTTCCATATCACTCCATGGAGTGCTTTCGTGTCTTGTTTTTTCCATACTATTTGCATTTCTATATCTTTCATACAAGTGCCATCTCGGTTTATTATTTACCCTAAATACTTAAAAGGCTTACAACTCTTAATAGTGTCTTCTAAACTTACATTTAAATCAGCAACCAGCCTGTAATCAATTACTTTCGACTAGATTAAATTGGTTTAGAATAGGCTAAACTAGTTTATCCTGACATAAAAACATACACTTCAGGATAAGCTAGTCTGGCCTGAAGTGTGCGTCTTTATATCAGGATAAACTAGTTTGGCCTAGGCCATACTAGTTTATCCTAACGCGCTTAGGACAAACTAGGATAAGCTAGTTAGGCCTGAAGTGTGCGTCTTTATATCAGGATAAACTAGTTTGGCCTAGGACAAACTAGTTTGGCCTACGCGCGATAGGACAAACTAGTTTGGCCTAGGACAAACTAGTTTGGCATACGCACGATAGGACAAACTAGTTTGGCCTAGGCCATACTAGTTTATCCTAACGCGCTTAGGACAAACTAGTTTGGCCTAGGCCAAACTAGTTTTTCCTGAAATCGGGTTTGGCCGGTAACATATATATTAAGTTACCTATTAGAAGCAGAGTTATAGCCAATGAAAAATAGGTTCATATTCGTCAAATTCCGAATCGAATATTTTAACGTGCCATAATCAAAAAACGAAGCACTTTTTTGGGAAAAACTCATTTTAACTTTTTTGAAGTGTTTAAAAAATACTTATTTTTGTTTTTTAACAAAGTTTTTTAGCATCAAAAGTAAACAAGTTACGCTCAAAATAAAGTTGGTCCCTTTTTTTTGGCAAGAAATCGGGCAAATCACCCCCTAATTAGCATTTCAAATGAACTTAATTGTTACCACTTCACAATTACTCGCATATGTATTGATCATACGATCTGTAAGTTTCATCGGTTCAAATTCATTATTTTTGAAAGAGCTGTAGTTAAAAGGGCTTGAACGAGTCACTTATCACGAGTGTATGCAAATTTAGAAACACCGAATGTTAACCAATTTTTGTCTTACATAAATTACCTCTTATCTCTTTCGAATTTTGTCGATATATCCGTATTATGGCTTTCTGATATATCTGTATTGTAATAAGTCTCACATTCTTATTTCTGTGTTGCGTTATATGTTTGCAAGCCTTATATATTATTTCGAAGGCTTTCTCCAAGTGAAGTAGACATATGAATATGTCATATTATGTGACATCTCGATACCGTTCTATGATTGTTTGTATAGTAAATAATGCATCACTAGTGCGAAAGCCTTTTACAAATAATAACCCAACCCTTAGTAAAATTGTTACAATGTATTGAATTTTAAAAATAAAAATACCTAGCCCTTACAAGGATATACGCTTCTTTGTATATAACTTTTGCGTTGTAAAGACAAAATATTTACCGATAAATAATATATATTGAAAAAGCAAAAAGGCATAGGACCATCCAGAAGCGTACATAAACTTCTTTCAATAATACATGTATCCGAAATACATTCGAAAGCAGTAAAAAATTCCGACCTTATCAATATTACATAAATCTCCAGCGTCTGCGAACTAAAGTGAAACTTGGAAAAATTCCGCAGACATTCACATTTCACATAGACAGAACTTCAGACTATTCAAGCGGAAACTATTTCGCCCTCACATTTGCCTTTCTGCCCGTTTCTTTCAAGTTTTTACGGCTTGCTGTCCTCTTGAATTGCTTGTTTACGGAAGCAAGCGTACTATTAGTCATAAAATGAAACACCGTGATAGCCCCTTTTGTAGCTGTTCGGTATATACTTTGTCAAACTTCGTCGTACACAAGTCCGATAAAGTTTTTTGGATCGTAGAAATTGACTTGCAAATTTAAATACCTATTGATAGGTTTTCCCCAATGAATCGTAGAAAATAAAAGAAATCTTTAACTACACTGTAATTTAAAAAATATCAATTCTAATAGGATAATATAAATAATATATACACCGTTATTAGGCGTTAACACCCTTCGGTAGGGATCTATGGAGAAGTATCACCAAGACGCAAGCCCTTATCCCTTGTCCAACCGCTCCTCCATAGGCCGATCAGACACCAGTTTATTCCAGAAAAAGTCGTAGATTCTATTGAATTTTATACTATGACATTGGTCTTTTATTAATTTCAAATAACCTGGCTGAGGCTCAGTTGGCTGAGGCTGATATTCAGTTGCAATGCGAAGGCAACATTCAGTTGCAACATTCTTATTTTTCACTTAGAATACGGAGCGCAGTCCAGCACTCTGAATCGACGATTTTCGACTCTTATTTTAGTCTCATCATAAAAATGGTATACATTTTTATTTTTATATTATTATTACTCCTATAGAGTAACTAGGTCCATTTTCCGTTGGAACTTTACCAAGCTGCAGACGGAGGTTGTGAATTGCGTAGTGTAGAATTCCTTCCCTTTTGTCTTCACTGCAGCATCCATCTGGCTTGCATATTGTAGAAGCCTTGGAGGTGTCACCACGGAAATGGACCAATAAGTTTTCAATTTAAAAATCTCGTAGTAAAATTTTTAATATTGTTCAATATTATTAATTTCGCTATTAGGATTGAAAAACTTTGCCTTTCAATTGCCAGATGACGCTAGTCACCTAATCCATTCACGTTAGTTGAGGTGGGTCTGATAAACTCTCGATTTTGGTCACTAAGAGTATGGAGCAGCAGGCCTACGTCTCTCCGATGAGACTCCAATAAGAGTCGAAAATCGTCAATTCAGAGTGCTGGACTGCGCTCCGTATTCTAAGTGAAAAATTAGATTGTTTTGCCTTCGCATTGCAACTGAATAAAAATGGCATACATTTTTATTTTTAAATAAGATTTATTTATGTTATTACATTTAAAAATATACAGTGAGGACGTTTCTCTCTCTCTCTCTCTCTCTCCTGTCGTTTCCCCATTACTGAGGATCGTGATTTCTTCCAATATTCCTAACAATGTTTCTCCATTGGTCTCTATCTTCAGCTGCTCTAAGAGCTTCGCAGAATGAGTTTCTAGCTGAATGCTTTATTTGGTCAGACCATCTAGTTGGTGATCGTCCTCTTGATCTTCTCCCCGGAACGTTTCCAGAAACAATTAATCTCTCCAAACTGTCGTCACCTCTGCGAACCACGTGACCAAAGAATTGCAGAATTCGTTGCAGACATATTGTGGACAGCCTTTTTTTAATATTGAGTTGGTTTAGAATGGAAACGTTTGTCCTATGAGCTGTCCAAGGTATGCGCAGCATTCTTCTCCAGCACCACATCTCAAAGGCATCAATTTTTTGGCGCCCGTATAGAAATATTGAGAATTCAAGGGCATTCACCAGTCTCATCTTGATATTTTGAGAGAGAGATCTGTCTTTCCAAAGTTTAGTTAGGCGACTCATCGCATTTTTGCCATACCAATACGTCTCCGAACTTCTGCTTCACAGTTACCATCGTTAGTTATACTAGACCCGAGATAGACAAAGGTGTTTACTATCTGGTATTCCTGTAATATGTTAGTCAGTTGAATAGTGTCAAATCTGTCGACCACCATTATTTTTGTCTTAGCTTTATTGATTTTCAGACCAACTTTATTGCTTTCGTACTCAACTTTTCGCAGAAGATCAAACATTTCTTGCTCATTTGCCGCTATAAGTGTAGTGTCATCAAAAAATCTTAAATTGCAGATTTTTCTACCAGCTACTGTTACTCCACCGGCCCATCCTTCTAAAACCATCCTCATGACATGTTCACCATAAATGTTAAATAAGTCAGGTGACAACACGCATCCTTGTCTAACACCTCTCTCGGTATTGAATTGGTTTGAGAACTTTTGATCTAGTCGTACTGTCGCTATATTAGACTGGTACAGATTTTTAATAAGTGTCACCAGGTGCATTGGTGCGCCCATTTCTATTAAAATTGACCACAGATTTATCCAGCTTACACAATCAAATGCCTTTTGGTAGTCAACGAAGCATATAATCATAGGTACTTGAAATTCTCTAGACTTTTCAATGAGTTGTCTCAGGTTCAGGATTTGTTCCCTTGTACCTTTACCCTTTACAAACCCCGCTTGTTCCTGAGGTATTTGGTAATGTAGATAGGTTTCTAATCTGTTTTTGCTGATATGCAACAAGATTTTACTAGCATGTGTTATTAGTGACAGTGTGCGGTAGTCTTCACATCTGGTAGTAGTTCCTTTTTTGTGTAGTGGGATATAAATTGAGGTACACCAATCAGATGGCCATTTACCTGAATTCCAAACAGCGACACAGATAGAATGGATGATATGTAATCCTTTGTCACCTAGTAACTGTAGTATTTCACATGGTATTGAATCAATGCCTGGGGATTTATTTCTCTTTAGTGATTTAATTGCATGTTTGACTTCAGCGAGTAAGACAGTAGGTTCTCTAGGGTAGTCAGAAGGCCACTGATTTTCTGCTGATACCTCGTTATTTTTATATAGCTCGCCACAGTAGTTTCGCCATGTTTCCAATATTTCATCAGTATCGGTCTTTAAATTACCTTCCTTATCTATTACAGACCACGTTTGAGGTTTAAATTCTCTGGTAAGGAGTTTGATCTTCTGGAATAAGTCCCTCGGTTCATTTCGACAGCCATGTTCCTCTATCTCTCTGCATATTTGAGATATGTAATCAGCTTTATCTTTGCGGCACTGTTTTCTGATTTCTCTCGATAACGCTCTGTATTCATCGTTTGTTCCGTATCTAGTTTTATGTTCTTTTCTGCGTTGAATCACAGTCCACGTATTATCGGATATCCATGGCTTACGGCCAGTGGAAACCGCTGCCTCACAGTCTTTTGCAGCCTCGATTACCTTATCTTTGAGATAGATCCAAGTGCTCTCAGGCTCACTATCTACTTGGTCTAAAAAAGAGCATCTTCTAGGTTTTGTTGGAAGTCATTGACTTTTGATGGACTTAGAGACATGACTTTTCTCTGGGGTGTTCTTTTGGGGACTTTAAAACGAAGTCAAACGTTCAATACCAGGAGTTGATGACCGCTTCCACAGTCTGCGCCAGGAAATGTTTTACAGTTGATGGACGACGACTTCCATCTTGATATTATTAGGATGTAGTCTATTTGATTCCTTGTTCGTCCATCTGGGCTGCGCCATGTGTATAATCTCCGTGGATGATGTTGATATAACGTGTTTGTAATTGTAAGATGTTGTTCTACACAGAACTCCACTAGACGGTCGCCATTCTCATTTCTCTGTCCCAGTCCATTTTTGCCCAGCAATCCTTCAATATTTTTATTAGATGACCCCACTTTGGCGTTAAAATCTCCTAAAATTATGACAAGTTCACGATTCGGAATAGCGCGAACAGTTTCTTCTAGACGACCATAGAACTTGTTGATGTCTTCTTCTTGTGCAGCTGTTGTAGGAGCGTATACCTGGACAAGGTGTAGGGTATTGGTGGATATTCTCAATTTAAGGGATATTATCCTGTCATCAATAGTATTATATCCAATTACGCAGTCGTTAAGTTTAGAGGGTACAATTATTGCGACTCCATTTTTACTTTTGTTATCTGGGCCTGAAAAATAGACGAAGTTGCCAGCAGTTGTTTTAAAATGCCCTTTTCCTCTCCAGTGAGTTTCTGAGAGTCCCAGTACCGAAATATTGTGGTCTGCCATTTCTTTTTCAATGATGTGTAACTTTCCAGGGTTTTGGATCAGTCCCTGGACGTTCCATGTACCAATTCGCTGACATTTTCTTAAATTAAATGAAAATTTGGATTCAGTCGCACAATTTCTGCCAGGTGCCTGGTCCCTCACACCTTGGCAGCCGGTAGCCGGTAGAGGACGTTTGAGTTGGAATAAATTCATTATCTCGTGAATGGACGAATTTGAAGGGAAATCCTAAGACAGGTCGATTTTTATTTTTAAATTATGATTTTTTGGCATATATATCATACTAGTGACGTCATCCATCTGGGCATTATGACGTAATAAATTATTTTTTTAATGAGAGTAGGGATTGTGTGATAGCTCATTTAAACGGATATTTAATTCTCTATTCCGTAATATACACATTAACATAATTATCTATACAGGGTGTACAAAAAAAATTATTTTATTAGATTAATTTACACAGAAAGAAGAATGTAAGCAAGTTATTTAATTCAATATACATTTTACTGCTGTCATGAAAACACGTAATATTGTTTATTTCACAAATAAACATTGCTTTTCTCTTAAATTCAATGTTCAAACTGCTAAGAGACCGGTGGGTGGAAGTTTTAACATTGAATTTAAGCAACAAACAATGTGTATTTGTCGAATAAACATTTCTTTCTGTTTTCTGACAGTAGTCAAATGTATTTTGAAATAAATGAATTACATACATTCTTCTTTTATCTCAATTCATCATCATTCTCTTTGCCTTATCCCTATGCGGGGTCGGCTTCCCTAATTGCATTTCTCCACACAATTCTATCTTGGGCCATATCAATGTTAATCCCCTTTACTAACATGTCCTGCCTTATCGTCTCCCCCAGGTCTTCTTTGGTCTTCCTCTCCTACTCCTTCCAGGAATCTGCACTTCAGCTATTCTTCGTATTGGGTGGTTAACGTCTCGACGTTGAACATGACCAAACCATCTTAACCTATGCTCTCTCATTTTGGCATCAATTGGTGCCACACCTAGACTTCCCCTAATATACTCATTTCTAATTTTATCCTTCTTTGTCACTCCACTCATCCATCTAAGCATTCTCATTTCCGCCACATGCATTCGCTGTTACTCTTTCTTTTTCACTGCCCAACATTCAGTTCCGTACATCATAGCTGGTCTTATGGCTGTTTTATAGAATTTTCCCTTCAGCTTCATTGGAATTTTTCTGTCACACAACACACCACTCGCTTCTTTCCACTTCATCCATCCAGCCCTAATTCTACTGCATGCATCTCCATCTATTTCTCCATTACTCTGTAATACCGATCCTAGGTACTTAAAACTATTGCTTTTTACAATCATTTCACCATCCAAAGATACCATTTTATTTGTAGTAGCTCCATCTTTAAATGAACATTCCAAATACTCTGTTTTTGTCCTACTAAGTTTTAAACCTTTTTCCTCCAGAGCTTGTCTCCACTGTTCCAGTTTTTGTTCTAAGTCTCTTTCACTATTTCCAACTAACACGACATCATCAGCGTACATTAAGCACCATGGAATGTTACCCTGTATTTCCGCTGTTATCTGGTCCAAAACTAATGAGAATAAATACGGACTAAGCACAGAACCTTGATGCAATCCTACTTTCACATGAAATTTATCAGTCTCTCCCACACCTGTCCTAACACTAGTCGTTACTCCCTCATACATATCCCTCACAATCTTTACAAATTCACCAGGGACTCCTTTCTTATTGAGTGCCCACCACAGAATCTCTCGAGGAACTCTATCATATGCTTTCTCAAGATCAATGAATACCATATGAGCGTTTGTTTCTTTACTCCTGTATTTTACCATCAACTGCCTTATAATGAAAATTGCATCTGTTATTGATCTACCCTGCATAAAGCCAAATTGATTCTCGGATATTTCGGTCTGTTCACGTATCCGTCTATCAATTACTCTTTCCCATATTTTCATGGTGTGTCTAAGCAGTTTTATAGCCCTGTAGTTTGTACATTGTTGTATATCTCTCTTGTTTCTGTAAACAGGTACCAGTATACTGCTTCTCCATTCGTCTGGCATTTGTCCAACTTCCATAATTCTATTAAATAGACCTGCTAGCCACCTTGTTCCTGTCTCTCCCAATGCTCTCCATACTTCCCCAGGAATATCATCTGGTCCTACCGCTTTTCCTTTCTTTATTTTTTGAAGCGCTTGAGCCACTTCCTCGTTGGTTATTTTGGTGACCGTTGCTGCTACTGTCTCCGTTGACTCTACAGGCTGTCTGTCAAATTCTTCATTTAATAAGCTGTCAAAGTACTTTCTCCATCTCTTTTTGACATCCCTTTCGTGAACTAGTATTTTATTATTTTCATCTCGGATACATCTAATCTGATTAAAATCTTTTGCTTTCTTTGCTCTCTGTTTGGCTATTTTATATATCTTCGTTTCGCCTTCCCTGGTATCAAGTTGATCGTATAGGTTTGAATACGCTTCTGCTTTAGCTTTTGCTACTGCTACTTTCGCTTTTTTTTTCGCCACCATATAGTTTTGAAGATCTGTGTCGGATCTGGTTTCTTGCCACTTTTTATATAATTTTCTCTTCTCTTTTATTTTTCCTTGTTCCTTTCTTTTCCTTATTCTTCTTTTATCTCAATTAATTTATTTTAAAAATTTTTTTTGGACTCCCTGTATAAATAATTATGTCAAAGTTTATATTACTGAATACAGAATTAAATAACCTTTCGAATGAGCTGTCATATGACCCCTGTTCTTATTAAAAAAAAATCATCGATTACGTCATCACGCCCAGATGGATTACGTCACTAGTATGACATATACCTATGCCAAAAAGTCATAATTTAAAAATAAAAATCGACCTGTCTCAGGATTTCTCTTCAAATTCGCTCCTTCCCGAGATAATGAATTTATTCCAATTCAAACGTCCTCACTGTATATTATACATTATAAAGTAAGATTGAATATTTTTAGCTTTTAATTTTAATAAACATGTACGGTAGTTTTTACTTCTAGAAGTGGCTCCTTTTTTATGTAGATAAATATAAATTGAGGTAGAAGTAATGGATTATGACAAGAGCTATGAGTCATGCCGATGCAGTACACAAGTTTACGTGTTATTTACAATTTCATAGCTCTTGTCAAAATCTATTACCTCTACATCAATCAGATGGCCATTTTCCCGAAAGCCAGACAGCAACACAGATAGGATTGATGAATGTATTACTATTACTATATTTATAATTATAATAATAGAGTAATTCACTGTAAGCCGATGAGTAGAGGGGATTAAATAGTTTTCGCCAGCGCTGTTAGTAGCAGTTTTGTACATTTAACTTGAACAATTTTACCAGAAGAGTACAAGTTTCAAACCGCGAGAGAGCGCTACCGGCGAAACTCACAGATAATGGACCGTGATAGTCATGACGTCAAATCAATGTTGACCACTCTGGAAAGATTTCCAAACAAAGCAAAAATTCACACGTGGTGTTTGTTTTCGTTTTTATAATGGAAATATATTGCTTGCACCGATGTTTAATTTTTACAAAATGGTAATGTGTTGGGTACCCGTGATTGTAATCAATGCTCATGGTATATTTTCCACCATATTTCCAAATAGGACTGGTTAAGAACCTGAAGAAACGCAGTAGGTACTATGTAGTGTGTAAATCCTTGATTTTGTGTAAGAACATTTATAAAATTAAAAGCAATATGATTGATATGATTAACAAGGATTGCGTCTTTAGAAGAAATGTGCAGATGATTGTTTAAACAAAATAAAATTCGTCAAACTTTTGCTTTGTTTGGAAACTTTTTTGACGTTTTGACGTCACACTATCACAGTCCATTAAAACAGAGAAAATCTTTAAATATTTCACATAAACTTCTGCTTTTTCTCAATGCCCTCTTTCATATGCAGTCATCCAGTAGCAGGAACTTATACATTAAATATTATAATAATTATAATGAATAAAATAAAAAAGCATAATTACTTTTACTCTTAATTCTATGTGTTCGTTCAGTAATCAGCTTACAATGGTATTTCAGTTCATAATTTGTATTTTTATATTTTATATTTTTATATTTATATATTTTTCTTGTTTTATAATATTTCACTTATCCCAATTTTACCAGAAAAGTAGGTACAAGTTTCAAACCGCGAAAGAGCGCTACCGGCAAAACTCACAGCGAATAGGAACTATCTATGGACTCATGACAAAACGTTTGAGTTAATAATATAAATATATACAGTGAGGACGTTTGAGTTGGAATAAATTCATTATCTCAAAAAGGGGCCAATTTGGAAAGAAATCCTGAGATAGGTCGATTTTTATTTTTAAATTATGACTTTTGGCATATATGTCATACTAGTGACGTCATCCATCTAGGCGTGATGACGTAATCGATGATTTTTTTAAATGAGTAGGGGCAGTGTGACAGCTCATTTTGAAAGGTTATCTAATTCTCTATTCAGCAATATACACGTTAACATAATTATTTATACAGGGTGTCCAATATTTTTTTTAAATAAATTAATTGATATAAAAAGAAGAATGTATGTAATTCATTTATTTTAAAATACAGGGTGCGCCAAACCTCTGGTTTTCTTTGATTACGGCTAAACTATGAGATATACAAAAAAGTGTTTATAACAACTAATGTGTATCAAAGACGTCTATAATTTAAAATTATTTTCGATTATACAGGGTGAGTCAGAACGACGGTATGAACCAAAGTTGCATTTTTTTAAATGGAATACCCTATATATTAAATCATTTTTGAATATACACACACCGGCAAAATTAGCCGAACAGGTTAAAAATGGGACATGTTTGATGTCTCGTATTTCATAAACCAGTGGTCCGATTTGAGTGATTCTTTTAGTATGTTATAGCCTTATTATTTAAGAATATCGGTGTAATAATATTGTTGCTAGACAGGTAAATGTCATTTTATACCGGGTGTAACAAGCATACTGTGTTTTTTTCTTAAAGTTCGGAACACCCTGTGGAATATTCCAGCATATATAAAATATTAAAATCAAAACTCGATTGTAGAATTATGCTTTTTTAACATTTTCTTTTTTTATTCATTTGCTTATGTTGGAAAATAAAAAAGTTATGTGCTTTAGCAACTGACCATGTTTTTTATTAATAAATCCTTATAGTAGGGGAGAAAAGTATGCTAAATTTGCAATTACTCGAGCGTTCTTGGGACCTGGAGTGGATTGTGAAGAGTGGGTGCTACAACCAAAAAAAGTTAAGTTAAATTTTCCATAAAGTGTGGGACTCTCCATTTTTCAATTTAATTTTCCATTTCCACCAATTGTTTTTTCCGATTATAGCGCCATTTATCCATAATAGGAAAAAAATGTTGCGAATAAAAGTTGCTTATTTTTACGTCAAGGATCCAAATCTGCAATAAAAATTGGGGGCTCCTATTTAATATTTTAATGTAACCCCCCACCCCACCTCCGTGGGGGTCGTGTTTGGTGCCATTCGGTAGATTTTTGAAAAATATTGAATAGGTATATTTTGCAGTTTTACGATCTGATGTTCATTTCGCAAAATATCGCAGAGTTCGTATTTATAATTTTTAATTTACCCCCCACCCCTCTACGTGGGGTGTCACGAGCCCCCACGGAGGTTGGGTGGGGGATTTAATTTAAAATCTTAATTAGGAGCCCCCAATTTTTATTGCAGATTTGGATTCTTTACGTAAAAATAAGCAACTTTTATTCGACATATTTTTTCGAATTATGGATAGATAGCGCTATAATCGGAGAAAATGATTGTTTCAAATGGAAAATTAAATTAAAAAATGAAAAGTCCCCCACTTTATGGAAAACTTAACTTAACCTTTTTCTGATTTTAGCACATACTCTTCGCAATCCTATAGGTCCCCATAACGCTCGAGTAACTGCAAATTTAGTATACTTTCCTCCCCTACTATGAGGATTTATTGATGAAAAACATGGATAGTTGTTAACGCACATAACTTTTTTATTATCTCACATAAGTAAATGAATCGAAAAGAAAAATGTTAAGCAAGCCTAAGTCTACAATCGAGTATTAATTCTAATATTTTACATATGCTAGAATATTCCACAGGGTGTTCCAAACTTTAAGAAAAAAACACAGTATGATTGGTACACCCGGTATAAAATGGTGTTTACCTGTCTAGCAACAATATTATTACAACAATATTCTTAAATAATAAGGCTATAACATACTAAAAGAATCACTCAAATCGGACCACTGGTTTATGAAATACGAGACATCAAACATGTCCCATTTTTAACGTGTTCGGCTAATTTTGCCGGTGTGTGTACTATTTAAAAATATGAAAAATTTGTATAAGGTCTTATAGGCCTAAAGTTGATAATTTTCGAAATATTTACATTTTTATTGAGAAAAATGGTAATATTTATAGGGTTGTGGATTATGTTTTCAAGGTAATATGAATTTAAGTAATATGTCAAAGTTTTTATAATATAGTGTTATTTTTAAATAATTTAATATCTTTTACTTTTAGCCATAAAATATACAGTGTGATCACTATTTGCAAATACAAAATTTTCTCATTTTTACTAAATTAAATAAACAACCAAATTTTAAATCTACCCTAGTAATTTTTCTACCACAGCAACTTTCATATACCAAATTTATTGTTAGGTATATTGTATTTACGAGTAAGATCAGTTAATAATTTTTTAATTTACCTACACCTTGAGAACGTATAAAGTATGCTTTGAAACAAATGAACGTTATAGAAGTATATTGAGAAGTAAATAGTATCTATGTACTTACTCGTGTCACAAAATCTGGTAATAATTTCTAATGGTTTCGACCAAAACAAATGTCATATCTACCAATTATTCAGTTGAAAAACTAAAATTTAAAATATAAAAAATTGTTACAAAAATTTCAACTAAAAATGTATTACCACCTTTTGTGACACCAGTAAATACTATTTATACTATTTATATTAATAAATAATTTGGCTGATACATTTAACATTCATTTGTTTCAAAGCATACTTTATATTATTATGTTCTCAAGATGTAAGTAAATTTAAAAGGTAAATTAAAAGTTTAACTGATCTTACTCGTAAATACAATATAACTAACAAGTAATTTGGTACAGGAAAGTGCTGTGGTAGAAAAATTACTAAGGAAGATTTAAAATTTGGTTGTTTATTTAATTTAGTAACTAATTTATACATTCATAAGTATGGTAAAATATTTTTTGTAAAATAATTTAAAGTTATTAAATTCAATTGAATTGTACTAGCATACGATTTATTTTAATCTTTAATTACGTTTTTATTTTCATATTTGATATTTTAGTGCATGTTTCTAAAACCAGATTATAATTATTTTTTTTGTAAAAGATTTTTTAATAAAAAATCCGCAAAAACGTAATATCTATAGATTTTTTTAAAATATCTACAAAACTAAACATGCTAGGTACATACAACCTTATACCAAAAGAAAGGTTGTAATATTTATTACAAAATGCAAAACTAATATACAGGGTGTCCCATTTAAAAAAAATGAGAAAATTTTGTATTTGCAAATAGTGATCACACTGTATATTTTATGACTAAAAGTAAAAGATATTAAATTATTTAAAAATAACACTATATTATAAAAACTTTGACCTATCACTTAAAATTCTTATTACCTTGGAAACATAATCCACAACCTTATAAATATTACCATTTTTCTCAATAAAAATGTAAATATTTCGAAAATTATAAACTTTAGGCCTATAAGACCTTATATAAATTTTTCATATTTTTCAATAATATATTTTAAATAATATAATGATTTAATATATAGGGTGTTCCATTTTAAAAAATGCATCTTTGGTTCATACCGTCGTTCTGACTCACCCTGTATAATCAAAAATAATTTTAAATTATAGACATCTTTGATACTCATTAGTTTTGCTATAAACATTTTTTTGTATATCTTATAGTTTAGCCGTAATCAGAAAGGAATGTTTATTTTACAAATAAGCTGAAATTCAATGTTAAAACTGCCAGCCACCTGTCTCTTTGCAGTTTGAACATTGAATTTAAGCGAAAAGCAATGTATATTTGTGAAATAAACATTATTACCTGTTTTTCTGACAGCAGTAAAGTGTATTTTGAATTAAATAAATTGCTTAAATTCTTCTTTTTGTGTAAATTAATTTAATGAAAAACATTTTTTTTTTTGTAAACTCTGTATAAATAATTGTATTAATGTTTATAATACTGAATAGAGCATTAAACAAACTTTTAAATGAGCTATCACACGACCCCTACTCTCATTTAAAAAATCATCGATTACGTCATCACGCCCAGATGGATGACGTCACTAGTATGATATATATGCCAAAAGTCACAATTTAAGAATAAAAATCGACCTGTCTCATGATTTTTCTCTAAATTCGCCCATTCTTGAGATAATGAATTTATTCCAACTCAAACGTCCTCACTGTATATCAAAAACACAAAAATATATTTCTGACTCTATAACCGTAATGCGGAAAGTTAAATTTAAAAGACGTTTTATTTATTCATAAATGACTTCTGACAACTCATTAATTTCATATTATATCATTACGGTTACACAAAGTTTATTCTTAGTTAAAGACAAACCAGAATTTACCCATTAAAACTTTACGACAATAGTTACATTCATTTTGATTAAGAATTAATGTGATTTAATAGTTTCCAGCATGTTTTTCGTGCTCTTTACGGCAAAATATGGATGATTAGTCGTAGTTCGTGTATAGATAGTGTAATTAGGGATAATGTCTCAGAGACTCCTGAAGTATCAATATTTAAAAAACCGTTTGGTTCTGAGTTTTCTATTCAAGTTCACTCAACGAAAAAGGTACGTAATATTAATAAAAATGTTAATTCAGACAACAAAAGCAATACTTAAAATTTGTCCAATTCTTGGTTTTATTGGAACAACAAAGCGATGTTCATCAATTCATTATTTTCGTTAGTTGATCCAATTAGTATTACGTTTATTGATATTACGAACACTGTTCACTGAGTCAACGAACACTGTTCATTGAAACAACAAAGTCGTTCATTGACCGACGATGACTATTCGTTGTGTCAATAACAGTGTTATTTCTCCTAACGTATACTGCTTCATGCATCATGCTCAGGGACTTCAGACCCTCGATAATACTGAAATATTTTATTCTGTGTTTAAATTTTTCAAAAATACTAATTAGTTTTCTCAGGATTCGAAAAAAATTAATACGATAATAGACACACGAAAACTTCCTTCCAGTACGGACTATACTTGGAAACGAAATGAAATTATTCGGCACTTCGGCAAAGAATTATTTTTTAAACAATGGTAACACAGAGAAACTCGGGGTATCACGATAAGGAAAAGCCGTTACATTTCAATTGGTCAAGCAATTTATAATTTACGTCCCATCTGCTCAGCGCCGTAAAGTTCCAACGAGAATGCTTCCCTTCGTACTCCAATCAGAGTAAACATGTAAAGCAAAAATGAATAACCATTTTCAATTGCATTGCAATACGAAACTACAGCAGCATCATTATTCCAGTTCAATCCCCTCATAAAACTTTAATTTCAACCACCTGTAAAATTCCCTCATCATCCTTAGTCTCAGCATCCGTTATGGCTTGCACATTGTAGAAGCCTCGGAGGTGTTACCAGAGAAGGTTCCCATTGTTTTCAGTCTGGTAGGATGTGGAACAACATTTTTTGGTGTTGTTTGATGTGCTATTAGATTGAAGACTTAGCCTTTTGCTAGCAGTTGCCGCTAGGGCATCCCTGCCATTTCGTTCGTTGCAATCCGTGACGGCACGCCGGGGTTTGTCCTAGTTTTGTCAGAGAGAGCAGCATATGTGCCACCTGATGAGAGACTAATAAGTTTCGAAACCGGTAGAGGTGCTTGCTGTACTCTCTGATTGAACTGGAATAATGATGCGGCTGTAGTTTCGTGTTTCAATGAAATTGAAAATGGTTATTCATTTTTGCTTTACATGTTTACTCCGATTGGAGTACGAAGGGAACCATTCTCGTTGGAACTTTACTGCATGAGCAGATGAGACGTGAATTATAAATTGTAAAATTCCCTCATCTTCCTTAGTCTCAGCATCCGTTATGGCTTGCAAATTGTAGAAGCCTCGGAGGTGTTACCAGAGATGGTTCCTATTGTTTTCAGTCTGGTAGGATGTGGAACAACATTTTTTGGTGTTGTTTGATGTGCTATTAGATTGAAGACTTAGTCTTTTGCAAATGTTTCATTCAAAAGAAACTTTTTATTTATTCTTATGGACTTTCGGCCCTCGATAATAACGTAATATTTTATTCTGCGCTTAAATTTTTTAAAAATACTTACTAGTTTTCTCAGGATTCGAAAAAAATAAATACATTTAAAAAACACATTGAAAATTTTGACAGGCTACATTTTGCGCCTTTCCCTTAATAAGACTATCTTCGCCATATTTAAAAAGTTCTGCGGATATACCGTTACTTCTTAGGAATTTTTAATTTTTTAGGTGTTCTTTGCATCCCGTATTTCTTGAATTGAGGGAGGTTCTTGTAGCGTATTGTTTCTTGTTCTTGGAGGTGATAGATTTTAATCCTCTACTTCGGTCGAAAGTAGGTCTTTCTAGTATTCCACTAACCTACCCAACACATCTTCCTTTGTATTGAGTATATATCCCGCCTTATCCTTACTTCAGAAAGTCCATCTCTAACCATTAAAATACTTTGGACATGTTATGAAAGCAGACACAGAAATCATAGAGAGACTTATTATCCAAGGAAAGGTAGATGGCCAAAGATCCCGAGGAAGATCCCCAACAGATACATCGACCAAATTACAGGAATATGCAAAGGACTTATGCATGAGTTAAAAGAAATAACCAGAGATAGATATCTTCGGAGACGAACAATGCACGACATCACGTTGACCACTACACTCCCTCCGGAGGCCCAGGAATGAAGAGAAAGATCCTTACTATCAGCCTTGGTTTGAGTTCGTGAACTTTCTTCGGGAAAATTTTAAGTAAAATAATGCATATTATGCTTGATATTTTTACATTCTATTGCATTGGTGTTCTTATCCAGATCTATGAGAATTGCTATGATTCGTTTCTATAAAACTTTTTCTACCTGATTAAACGTATGAGTGATTTATAATTCTTGTCCTCGTCAACCCTAAATTAACCAACATCCCGTAGAAGAACAGATTCTGAAAATAATATGTGCCACGCTTTAAGGAAAAAAGTATGTTATTCGATTATAAAATTTACAAGAGGAACCGCTAAACAAATGTAATTTATTCGGTCCGGAGGGCCCGTTGTCATATTTTTAATAAAGTTAATCTGCAAGAACTGTAGAGCCAAAGCGCTTTTATTGAGTTATCACGGTTATTATCCGCGTATGCACTTTAATGGTATTTCCAGAGATGTGCACATGTGGCAGACGTTGGCAGAACGCGTGCCCAATACACGTGCTTCAGCATCCTTTACCCCACTCTCCCCGTGCCACTTGTCCAGAGCCGTAACGGAGGGTTCCCACAATCAAAATAAGTCTCAATCGGGGGTTCCTTGACCGCGGGATATTTAACAGGGGTGGTACGGGAAGAGAAACGGATTAATTACATGGTATGTGATCCTATCAGTAGCAATACTAATAGAAATATACCGTATTTGGATATTATATCTTAACCACTGAAGCGAAATTAAAGATGTTGAAATGTCTATCGAATATTAGTCTGGTATAGTATTTTTACTACAAAAGCGATATTACGTAGGTCAAAATTTTTGACATAAGAGAACTGTCAAAGCATTAGAATGTGACTTTTCATTATTTCCATGTTTATAACATATTTTATTAATTTTATAATAAACATGGCAATAATGAAAAGTCACATTCTAATGTTTTGACAGTTCTCTTACGTCAAAAATTTTGACCTACGTAATATCGCTTTTGTAGTAAAAATACTATAGCTGCCAATAATCCTTGATATTAAGGTGAGGTATTGAGATATAATTGACGTGTAATTGAATTAATACGTAGAACGGTCAGATTTGACGATTTTGATAGTTCTGCTTTAAGATATAGTGCGGCGGCTGGTTGGTCTGGTAATTAAATATGTAATTAAAAATATTTAGTTTTACTTAGCTATATACCGTTAAAGGGGGATAAATTTTGATCAGTTTTATTTACATTTCCCTGATGGTAGGGGAGCAAAGTATGCTAAATGTGCAGTCACTCAAGCGCTTTGGGGACCTATTGGGTTGTGAAGAGTAAGTCCTAAAACCAAAAAAAGTTAAGTAAAGTTTTGCATTTTAGTGGGCATTTGTCCATTTTTAAGTTAACTTTCCATTTCCAACAACCGTTTTTTTAGATTATTGTACCATCTAACCATAATTCGAAAAAATGTGTCGAATAAAAGTTACTTAGTTTTACGTAAGAAATCCAAATCTGCAATAAAAATGGGGGCTCCAATTAAAAATATTAAAGTATCCCCCACCCCACTTCCGTGGGGGTCGTGTTTGGTGCAATTTGATAGATTTTTCAAAAATATTGAATAAGTGTATTTTTCAGTTTTTCGATCTGATGTTCATTTCGCGAAATATCGTGGGATTCGTATTTAAAATATGTAATAAATTTACCCCCACCCCTCTCTGTGGGAAGTCGTGTTTGGTATTATTCGATAGATTTTTGAAAAATATTAAGAACGTATTTTTTAGTTTTTTGATCTGTCATTCATTTCGCGAAATATTCGCTTTTTTTGTGAAACTTTGGGACTCACCCATTTCCTTACGCCCCGCTCAAATCGTCAGATTTTTGAAATATACACTGTTTTGCATGTTCTTAACTTACCTTATCTTAATCTGATGATTTCCAATTTTTGATAAGGATAGATTTTTTTTCAGCCCCCCCTTAACGAACTCCCCTGCATTAAGAGCCAATATATGGTAGAGGTACATTTTCAGGGTACAAGGTTTCTCCCCATGTAATAATCGGACGCGCTCGAGTAACTGCAAAAATCCCTGCTTGGTCTCCCCTACCATGAGAGGGACCCTTTCTCTCACCGAATCCTTGCTTTGATAACTGATGTAGAATAGTTTTTTTAATTACTCTTTTTAATGTTCGAATTATTGATAGGTACTAAAAGAACTTTATAAAACCGTGTCCAGAAACTCTTCGACAAATGACGACAGGAGATTCCTCAGATAATTTTAGGACAATTTAACCAAATTTACCCAGTACGAAAATACCTCTTAAGGGAGCTAGAGCTCTTTGAACTTTTGAAGATGGCATCTTGTAATTAGTTTTTCCTTAAATACCTTCAGAACCTTTCTAGTTAGAAAAATGAAAATTGAAACGCATATTTATCTTCCAGAGAAAAATCGATTCCATTCAATGTGAATTTCTAGTACCGGTCATAGGCGTCCGTTTTGGGTAGGGCAATGGTTATTTTATCGCATAACTTTTTTTCCTGCCATTTCGTTCGTTGCAATCCGTGACTGCACGCTGGGGTTTGTCCTAGTTGGGTCAGAGAGAGCAGCATATGTGCCTCCTGATGAGAGACTAATAAGTTTCGAAACCGGTAGAGGTGCTTGCTGCACTCTCTGATTGAACTGGAATAATAATGCGGCTGTAGTTTCGTGTTGCAATGAAATTGAAAATGGTTATTCATTTTTGATTTACATGTTTACTCCCATTGGAGTACGAAGGGAACCATTCTCGTTGGAACTTTACCGTGCTGACCAGATGGGACGTGAATTATAAATTGTAAAATTCCCTCATCTTCCTTCGTCTCAGCATCCGTTATGGCTTGCAAATTGTAGAAGCCTCGGAGGTGTTACCAGATAATGTTCCCATTGTTTTCAGTCTGGTAGGATGTAGAATAATATTCTTGAATGTTGTTTTATGTGCCATTAGATTGAAAACTTAGTTTTTTGATAGCAGTTGCCGCTAGGGCATCCCTGCCATTTCGTTCGTTGCAATCCGTCACTGCACGCTGGGGTTTGTCCTAGTCGGGTCAGAGAGAGCAGCATATGTGCCTCCTGATGAGAGACTAATAAGTTTCGAAACCGGTAGAGGTGATTGCTGCACTCTCTGATTTAACTGGAATAATGATGCGGCTGTAGTTTCGTGTTGTAACGAAATTGAAAATGGTTATTCATTTTTGATTTACATGTTTACTCCGATTGGAGTACGAAGGGAACCATTCTCGGAACTTTACCGCGCTGAGCAGATGGGACGTGAATTATAAATTGTAAAATTGCCTCATCTTCCTTAGTCTCAGCATCCGTTATGGCTTGCAAATTGTATAAGCCTCGGAGGTGTTACCAGAGAAGGTTCTCATTGTTTGCAGTCTGGTAGGATGTGGAATAACATTTTTGGATGTTGTTTTATGTGCTATTAGATTGAAAACTTAGTTTTTTGATAGCAGTTGCCGCTAGGGCATCCCTGCCATTTCGATCGTTGCAATCCGTGACTGCACGCCGGGGTTAGTCCTAGTTGGGTCAGAGAGAGCAGCATATGTGCCTCCTGATGAGAGACTAATAAATTTAGAAACCGGTAGAGGTACTTGCTGCACTCTCTGATTGAACTGGAATAATGATACGGCTGTAGTTTTGCGTTGCAACGAAATTGAAAATGGTTATTCATTTTTGAACACAAAAAATGTGAAAAATATGATATAAGAAGGAAAATTTAGAAAATATACCGAAGATATGAGAATACTGGTTTGAAGTATAGACAAATAAATACTTATGAGCTTAAAATTTTTTTAAAGCTTCAAAACTAATTTGTTAAGGGGATGGGTACGAACTTTGGCTTCAATGCTTTTTAAATGGTATTAATGTTTTTCGAATCCTGAGAAAACTAATATGTATTTTTGAAAAATTTAAACGGAGAATGAAATATTACGTTATTACCGAGGGCCGAAAGTCCCTGAAAACTTCTATAATGATTATTTTAATAAGTTACAGGGGTGAAAAACTAAGAGAAAATTCAGTGTGATATTTAATTTCAAATATCTGATTCAAAAGAAACTTTTTATTCATTCTAAGGGACTTTTAGCCCTCGGTAATAAAGTAATCTGTCATTCTGCGTTTAAATTTTTAAAAAATACTGATTAGTTTTCTCAGGATTCGAAAAAAATGATTACATTTAAAATACATAGAAAATTTTGACAGGCGTCAAAATGTTCCTTTCCTCTTAAGTAAAAAGGTTTGATTAAAATCAGCAGATATTTTTTGTTGTATTGAAATTATGTTGCAATGTTTTTTAGTAAGAATATCGCTATAAACAATTTCCCATTGTCAAATATTGCTACGTTGTTTCAACAAATGTAAAGAAATTTATCTTCCACTTAAGAAGCACCCATTGCGACTCATTATCTAGTAACTGCCAGAGCTACTACGATTATTACCTACTGGAATGCATATATTATACAGCAGATCTACTTATAAGTAATATCTAAAATAAAATTAATGGAAAAAATGAGCAACGCGTTCAGAAGATAAGCGTTTCCTCTATATAATTGCACTTCAACCAGATGCAAAGTATCAACTGAGATGCGACCGTAATTGAATCAATAATTAAATGTGGCACTGGTCCAATAGTCAGTCATGACTAGTACTATCGTATACGGCCAGTGACGTAGATAATAATAATTAGAAATTTAATAATATGAGGTTGTTTAATTGAGGTTGAAACAATTGTGATCACTCAACTGCCGTTCTGCAGTGTTAATTATGTTGGTAAACCTCACACTGACTAGTCCTTCTCATTTGTATCTGTTTGTTGGTAAAAATCCGTCAAAATATAGTAAGCGGACTGTCATTCAACCAGATACATTGAGTACATTAAAATACAGGTGATAAAAGATTGATTCACCATCCGCTCTATAGTCCAAGTAATGAAGCTTAAAATAGGACAAAACTTCGCAATTTTTACAGAATGGATCGATTTGCTTGAAAATTGAGAATAAGTAGTGGATAGTCCAATGATCACAATCTATATGATGCTGAAAGGCGCTTTTACCATGGGGTGGTTGCCACCCCATCTCGGGAGTGGAAATTGTTTGTTATATTTTGACCGCAAAAGTTGGTAAAAACATTCATTCTAAGTAAACAATTTTCTATACATTTTTTTGATAAAATTAATAGTTTTCGATTTATTCGCTATAGAAAGTGTTAGTTTTATATCGAAAAAATCAATGCTTTTAATAAGTATTCTGCTAATAACTCCAAAAGTTTTCGTTTTATCAAAACAACTTTACTTAACAAAAATGTACATTTTGAAAAAATAAACAGAACCGTTTTTTTAATTTTCTTTAAGACCAATAGTAATCGAGGTATATTTTATTATATATTAGCTCTTCTTCGCCAAATGCTAAATATTGTAGTTTCAAAGTCAAAAGACGGGAAAACTATGGATTTTTCGAGGATAACTTGTTTAAAATAATTTAAAGTACTTAAAAATATCTATCTCCCGAAATTAAAAAAAGTATCTATCTCAAAAATTAAGTGACTTATAATGAAAAGAATGTCAATTCCTATGTTTTTCAGCGAAAAAATGATGAGAAGCAACCCCCTAATCACCACCCTAATTAAAATTAGTCATTGACCTTATTTGGTCTTCTTTACTTATGTATTATTAATAAGTTCTAGAAGTTTGACCGGCTTAGACTGATTAGTTAAAAAAAAATGGAGTTAAAACGAATAACGAATTTTTGTAGTTTAGAAAAAAGGGCCTTTTCTTCAGAATAGAATGATTAGCATCAGAGATACGAAAAAATGTTTAAATATGAAATTGTAGTTTATTTATTCCCAAAAACCCGGTTTGCAAACATTTTTTCTACGGCAAAAATTGAGTGAGCTATTGACAATTAAAACTTGTAATAACATGCAAAAAACACATTTGCCAACCCTTTCAAAGTCACGTCGTTTTGCGATTGAGGATTCTAAAAAGATTTAATATTAATAGACTTATAGATTTTATAAAAACCTACAAAATTGTTTTTTACTAAAATTCCTAAGGTAAAAAATAAAAAAGTTACGGTTAAAAAATCAATACATTTTTTGAAAAAAAAAAGGAGAAATCCGATTGGAAGCATATTAATGTAAGTTAGCGGTGTTTTTAGTCATTGGCCTTATTTATTCATCTTTATTTATTTATTATTAATAGATTCTAGAAGCTTGTCTGGCTTAGAATGATTAGTTTTTAAATAACTGGAGTTAAAAGCGAATAACGAATTTTTGTAGTTTGGTAAAAAATTCAATTTTCTTTAGAATAGAAAGATTAGCATCAGAGATGCGAAAAGATGTTTAAATATGAAATTGTAGGTTATTTAATTCTCAAGAACCTGGTTTGAATTACAAAAAAAAACTTGAGTATTGGTAACTCAAAAATAGTAAAATAGTGCTTTCTACTTAAAGCTAGAACAACTGGATGAACTTGCTGCCATACTAATAGAGAAAGACCACCTTGGACTGCTTTTAACTATAGAAACACAAATGACATGCGGTACGTGATAGCGCAAGAAAAATTTACGTCAACGTAGTTTAAAATCTAAACAATACTAAAACTGTAGCAGTTTGGAGCAGGTACAATTACACACCACTTGAAGGTACGCAGATGGTGTTCTAGGAATGTTTTATGGAGAAATCGGATGACTAGGTCGAAGCGCGTGTTGATACGAGCTTCAGGTATTTAACAATTTAGACGTCGGCAAAGAGAGATAATAATATATATAATAGTGAGAACGACAGAGAGCACAGTACAACTCCACAGGACTGTAAAGATGGGTCAGACACATGGTTGGACATCCTACCTTCAAGAATATTTATTACACCGCGCCAGTGGGGCCGTTAAAAATATTAGTAGTTGGTTAATTCACACAATGATAAAAATTAAAACCCAACGTAATTAGACCACAAAATTACGACGACACTGATGTATTCCCTGGTTTGCCCAGCTGAAAAGGTCTTTGAAATGTATACCTGTACCACCAACCCATGTCACTCAACGCTCACCATAAATAACCATATGTATTTGTTCAAGGATCGTAAATCACAAAATTTTGAGAGGAATTTCTCTATTTCAAATTGCGTTTACTGTATTTCACGTAGGGCTGAATCACGTCTTCAGTTTTTATCTTTTTCTGTTACATTTTTTTATTTCACTCAGAATGTCGCTTCACGCGCTTCGAACTAGTCGTGAGATTTCTCCATTATAAATCACGTTTTACAACAAAATATATTTTCGGCAAGCATGACATACCGCATGTCAGTGATTAAGGGTTAAAACCACAAAATGTTCACAAAACATGAGATTACAACATGATGTCGATGTATAATCACCCTTGTACCTTGTCCTCCCTACAGGATGTTTCAACCTTAACATAAGAAAAACATTTCTTTTCTTTAAGCCACCTCTGGTTTACGCACAAAACAGGAGTTTGAATAGTAAAGACCAAACAAAAAAATCTAAAATAAAAAGAATGTGTGTGTACTTTGTACGCACGTAAGAAGTTATACTTCTATTATATGATTTCTTAAAAATAAATAGGTATACTTTAAACAGTTTGTTTTAATTTTTTTTAAACACCAAACTAATTTTGTGTTTACCGCTTTCAAAAAATTAAAAAAAGTATAGGATTGCACTGGATTCGAACTCACGACCTCTAGATCTCTGGCCGAATTAGTCGAGGCATTGAAGCACAAAAAAAGGCCTTACTGTCGATTTTTGGCGCAGTACGACGGATTTTAATGCAGTTTGGTGCGTTGGATTCGTGAGAATGTCAGGAAATTTTGTGAACTATTGTAATGAATAAGAAATCTGAAATTGCAGTTGTGCATAAGAAAAATTCATTTCAAAAGTGCATTTTGAAGTAAGTAATTATTATAAATTTGCAACTCGGTAAATAGTTGGGCAACATCCCGATTAATTATTTTAATTATTTTTAATTATTTTTAATTATTTTTAATCATTTTTAAGTCCATATAATAATAGTCTAAGATGTCAATAACCATTAATTATAAATAAAAATTTCCTTATGGGGGAATCGAACCAAGTACTAACAAGTCCGTAACTAGATACACATACCGCTAGCCTACGCAGACACTTGCTAGGCAAGGGCGATATTAGGTATAAACAAAAACAAATAAGTAAGTAAAAATTGTGAAGAAAATTACTACATACTTAAATGTATTATAAAATTAATATATTCCTAAATTTTAGAACGAACATTCGTAAACAGGTATTATTAATTATCTAATAATGTTAATAAATGAAATATAAAAATTTGGACGTTTCACAATTTGACAATTCACTTTTAACTGCAGTGCCTTAAAATTTTTAAAGCACCGGTGCTTTAAAGTAGCATTTTTAACGCTCCTATGGAGTGCTATAAATTGCATTTTTAACACGTTTGTAGAAAAATATATTTAAAAACATTAATATATTCTTTCCACACCTTTTCTGGACTGATAAATATATAAATTAAAACATTTAGTAACGAACTCCATACTGCCTATGTGCGCATGCGCGCAGATTACTAAAATTTCACCCTCAATGAAATCGCGCCTAAAGAAGTATAACTTCAATAAAAAAAATTAGCGGAATCTATTAATTCGTTCATGACACAATAAACTTTTAAAATAAAATTAGCATAATTTTGATGGTGCAAAACTTTTGCGGTCCAATTTATATTATAATAGAGAAGGAAAAACAGAAATTCGCTACGCTACTGACATTGTGAGTTTGGCGTCGTGACGAATGTAAATGTGTTTTAGAACGTTTCGTAAACAAAGTTTTTTGCAGTCATGTCTGCAGACTGTCTATGTTTACTCTGAATTTTTTTAATTGTTGTACTGCATTTCGTGATAAATTGACTTTACGAAAAGTTGGGTGTCAAATACTTGTACTTCTTTTGACACCGCATTATAATTATGTGTAGATCAAAGATAAGATAAAAGTCTTGAAAGGTGAACGTTTAAGTGCATTCTTGTTATTCTGGTTTTTTATAATTTACCTTTTTGCATTTAGTCCAGGGCGCATCTGTTTTGAGATGGACGTTGAGAGGTGACTCAAATTTTTTGCAGAAATTGCTTGAAAATAAATCAAATAATAATATTTGAGTTATCCTCCCTCTCAAAAAGGTCCGGAACATTGTTTAAAGAATCAAAATGTCAAAAAATGAATGAAAAATTCGATTTTTTTCTTCGCTTTTTGATTATAACTTTAAAAGTATTCATTTCCGAGAAAAGTTGTACTGACATAAAAGTTGCGTAATTAAATTTCCTACAATATAGAATTGGCTAAAAATTTAAAAAATAGTCACCCTAGTTGCAAAATAGCAATAATTGCGAAAAAACCATACAAAAACAAGTATTCGCATTTTACGTTTTCAACCATTTATGCTACACTCGGGACCTTCATGTTTCACCCAGAAAAACTTTATGATACAGTAAAACAATACTGTAAATTTCATTAAGATCGGTTTAATAGATTTTGCAAAATAAATTTTGCAATCCAGCTTTCGCAAAAAAAATTCATTTTTTCAAAATTATACAGGACTAAAAATAAAGCAGATAGCAAGTTGAATTTTTTTTTGCTATAGAAGTGTACTGTACCTTTCATTTGCAATTTTCAAAATTAAAATCGATTAATTACCACGGCGTCAGGAAATTTTTTAAATAAACATTAATTTTTGGTGCTACGCGCAGGACAGCGGTGTTAGATTCACACAAGTTGATTTCCACCAAAATTTCTTCCAATCTTTATCTAATATATTATATTCTTACTCTATATTTTGTTGTATTTTAATAATTTAATTCCACAAAAATCAAACTAATTTTATTATTGTTTGTGAAATATTGTTTAAACAATTGCATATTTTTAAAAATAATAAGCTTCTATTCTCTAAGTTAAAATATATCAACAAAAAAAGTTTTTGCTAATAAAAGTGTTATTTCAAAGGATAGAGTATGTGTTTTTATTTTGCAATAAATAAATTTATTTATTTATATCGAAATGTACTAAACATTAAAATGTATCACTCATTATCAAAGGTCATTATAATGCCCAATCAGAGCACACTATCCGTTGTCGTGAGCGTAGGACCAATAATTAATGTTTATTTAAAAAAATTCCTGACGCCGTGGTGTTAATTTATTTTAATTTTGCAAAATTGCAAATGAAGAACACAGTACACTTCTATACGCAAAAAAATTTCAACTTGCTATCTGCTTTATTTTCAGTCCTGTAACATTTTGAAAAAATGAATTTTTTTTACGAAAGCTGGATTGCAAAATTTATCTTGCAAAATGTGTTGAACCGATCTTAATGAAATTTACAGTATTGTTTTTCTGTATCATAAAGTTTATCTGGGTGAAATATGAAGATCTTAAGTGCAGCATAAATGGTTGAAAAACGTAAAATGCGAATACTTGTTTTTGTATGGTTTTTTCGCAATTATTGCTATTTTGCAACAAGGGTGACTATTTTTTAAACTTTTAACCAATTCTATATTGTAGGAAATTTAATTACGCAACTTTTATGTCAGTACAACTTTTCTCGGAAATGAATACTTTTAAAGTTATAATCAAATAACGAAGAAAAAAATCGAATTTTTCCTTAATTTTTTGACATTTTGATTATTTAAACAATGTTCCGGACCTTTTTAAGAGGGAGGATAACTCAAATATTATTATTTGATTTATTTTCAAGCAATTTCTGCAAAAAAATTTGAGTAACCTCTCAACGTCCAAATGTACTAATATTTTTACAGATGCGCCCTGGTCTAATTACCTAGTGGTATTAAGTATAGGTGCTGTTTTTATAAATCGATTTATTTTGTGCTAAATGACCTGGTCTATTGTTATCAGCATTGAATGCGATAGATTGTGTGAACTTAATAAAGCCCAGTCGCATCCCATCATTACTTATTATTTGACTTCATGTAAAAATGAATGTATCATCTTGAAAGACATATACAGGGTGTCCCAGACTAATTTACCCACGCTATATCTCTTAAACGAATAGAGATTTTCGAATGGGACAAAAGGTGATATATTCTACTTGTATTACACTTTAATATGGCGTACAAAAAAATCATTCCCTAAATAATTATCCCTTAGTTACAACCCCTAACTTTAATTTTTTAAATAGCACCCTGTATATTTTTTTATAGTTTTGGATGTGGTCTTTTATCGTCTATTCAACACATTTTTTGAAAATAAAATCGGTTCGTAAATAACCTAGAAACTATCAGTTTATTTTTGTTAAATTGTGTGTCCCTGACTAAATTATCCAGGCTATATTTCTTAAACGAATAGAGATTTTCGAATGGCACAAAAACTAATCTATTCCATTTATAATAAATACACTTTCATATGGCGTAGAAAAAATTCTTTCTCTTAATATTCATCCCTAACTTACAGGGTGCTATTAAAAAAAATAAAGTTAGGGGTTGTAACTAAGGGATGAATATTTAGGGGATATTTTTTTTCTACGCCATATTAAAGTGTATTACAAATGTAATAGATCAGTTTTTGTCCCATTCGAAAATCTCTATTCTTTTATGAAATATAGCCTTGATAAATTAGTTTGGGACACATAACAAAACTAAACTGATATTTTCTTGGTTATTTACGAATCGATTTTATTTTCAAAAAATGTGTTGAATAGACGATAGAAGACCACATCTAAAACTATAAAAAATATACAGGGTGCTAATAAAAAAATTAAAGTTAGGGGTTGTAACTAAGGGATTAATATTTAGGGGATGATTTTTTCTATTCCGTATTAAAGTGTATTACAAGTAGAATAGAACACTTTTTGTCCCATTCGAAAATCTCTATTCGTTTAAGAGATATAGCGTGGATAAATTAGTCTGGGACACCCTGTATATCTCAGAAACGCACATCAAAAGTACTGACAATGTCTTAATACTCTAATAATTTTATGTTTTGAAAACAGCTTCTGAACTTAAACTCAAAAACACAACTTGTAGTAGAGGATCCGATATAAGGTCGATTTGCACCGATCTGTTTAATGGATAAAAATTATTGGATATGTAATTTAGAATGTTAACAATTACAAAAAACAAGGGCTGCCCGATCTAATTTTGTTCTAGCTACAATCGGAAAAATGAAAGAATACCCATGAACGAACATATAAAACACGCTGTATTTTCCTGTCACCGTGTCACAAAGAAAATTGTCCAGTGCAAGTACATGTAACAATAATTATTACATGTACTTGCGCTGGCCAATTTTTTGTGTTACACGGTGACAGGAAAATACAGCGTGTTTTATATGTTCGTTCATGGGTATTCTTTCATTTTTCCTACTGTATATTTAATTGATAATTAAAAACGCTGGACGGAAGGGCCGCCCGAGAACTTTATCGTACCGATCTATTATCGTTATCGTACTAGATACTGGCATTCTATAAAAATAACAAAGTTACTCGTTATTTTGATATTTTAGAAACACCTTGTATACTTGAAAATATTTTATGGTTTTACGCATCATTAATTGCCGCATTTGAGAAAATTTTATGGGGACACACTATAGATTATTGCATAAATCAATAGAATATTAGTCATACTTTCATTTCAAATTAGTCCATTTTTCTGATAAATTAATAGTTTACAATATTTGCATTTTACTGCATGGATTGTAATAAAATTTTTTGAGTAGCCCAAAGCCCAATCCCCTAATTCAAAGTCCTATATACTATGGCGCTTTTATCATGGGGGCGGTTCTCACCACTTCTCGGGGATAGAACATTTTTATTTTCGAATTGTATGGAGCAAAAGGAAGAATTTTAAGAAAATTTAAAAATGTGCTCTATAATTTGATCTTATTTTTTCACTCGTCCAACTTTTTGAAAGTAGAAATAACACTATATTAAGAGGTATTGCAAAAGAAAAACAATGCATTTAAATTCTGGTGAATGAGGGGTTAAATGTACGTACTTCTCATTTTTCCTTAAAGTACATTAGTCATATATTTTTTTGCACCATATCTCGCTTAGTTTGAATGTAACCGACATTTAACGGTGCTCGTTTTAAAGGCCTTTTCAAACACTACAAAAGCATGAGCACTTTGAGCATGCACCAAAAAACAAACTCTTTTTACCTACCATATCTCTTTTTGTATTATAAATAGAAAATTTACGAAGGAACGAATCTCTGTGTTATTTATAATTAAAAAAAATTTTATATAGTGTTTTTAGTTTGATGCATAGTTTTTAAGGTATTCACAAAAAACCGTCCGAAAACGTGTCATTTTTAAATGAAAATGGCCAATTTTCAACTACGCATAACTCAAAAAGTATTGAGTTCTCAAAAAAAAAGTATAGATCAGTTTTTGCTTAAAAATAGGTTCTCTAGCCACTTCCATGCTTATTTTGACCAATAAATTTTCCACCCCCTTGAAGGGGTGGGAATTGCCCCAAGATAAGAGCGGCATAGTATATAGGGTAGATTTTGTTTCTTGAGCTATTCCCTACTTACTGTGAAAATATCAAGTACATCGATGTAGTAGGATGGAATTCGGAGCCAAATACCCTCATTGACTGCCCTATAATAATGCTCTGCTATGATCGCGTGAGAGGGGACACACACAAGATTCTAGCAAAATTTAATTTTTCTGTAACTTTTCGAGTTTTTGAGTTACAGCAACGAGTTTTATGTCATTGGAAAGATAATTTTACATTCTTTCAAAATATGTAAAAATATACAGGGCGTATGTAAAAAATTAAGATTTTTTTTCATTTCCGGTTAAACTGGAAGCCATATTGTGGGTAAAATTTATTGTGCTAATAGATAACAAAGTACTATATATGTCTGCCAAATTTCAAATTTTAGTTTCTATTACAGAGGTAGTTACGGGCACTCGAATTTTTTTTTATAAAAAATTCATAACTCCCCTCCTATGAGGAGTTAAGAAATCTGACCAATGTTATTCAATTTACCGATAGGATATCAAAAATATATCAAAAAATAAACAAATTCCTTGGAGTCATTTTTGAGAAAATCTAGTTCAAATTTATGTCAAATTTTCTTCTTCTTCTTCTTCTTTTATATAGGCAGTACTGCCTGTTTTTCTTCAACGGTGCCTTTCATTCTGCCCCTAAGTTGTCATTCCATCTTTTCCTTGGGCGTCCTATACTTCTCCTGCCTAACGGTGACTTGTCCCTGGCTATTCTTACTATCCTTGATTCAGACATCCTGCTTATGTGCTCATTCCACTCTTCTTTTCTGTTCTTTACCCAGGTATTTATATTGTCTACTCCACATATGCGTCTGATTTCCTCACTTCTTACCCTATCCTGTAGTCCTTTTCCAGCAATCCTTCTTAAGATCTTCATTTCGTTGGTTTCCAGATGTCTTCGTGTTTTGCTTGTATCTGGTTTTGCTTTTACCTCTTCTTCGATATTGTTGTCGGCTGATAGATTAATTCCCAGATATTTGAAAGTCATTACTTGTTGTATAATTTGATTGTCTAACTCCAATTTGCATCTTATTGGTTCTTTGGCAATTACTAAGCTTTTTGTTTTTTGGACTGATATTTTCATGCATATTTCATGCAATAATCTTTGTAGGTCGTCTTCGCACTCTGCTACTAACACGGTGTCATCAGCGTAACAGAGTATTTTTATCTCTCTATTGCCCATTTTGTACCCTCTTTTTTTCTTCACTTGTTTTATTATTGCATCCAATATTATGTTAAACAGTAGAGGGCTTAGTGAATCTCCTTGCCGGATTCCTGTATTTGTTTCTATGGGTTCTGTTATTATTCCATTGACTTTCATCTCTATTTTATTTCTTACATATATGTTTTCTATCAGTTTTATGATATCCAGTGGTAAATTTTTCTCATAGAAGGTGTATCACATCTTTTAATTGGATTCTATCAAACGCTTTCTCTAGGTCTATGAAACAGACAAAGGCTGGTTTGTTATATTCTAATGATTTCTCCGCTATTTGCCTTATCACAAAAACTGCATCGTTACATGATCTTCCACTTCTAAATCCTTGTTGTTCATCCGATATATTTATGCACGCCATTATTTTCTCCATAAGTATTTTTGTTGTGAGTTTCAGTATAGTGCTCAGTAAATTTATCCCTCTATAGTTACTGGGGTCTGCCCTATCACCTTTCTTAAATAACGCTATCATTTGAGTGGTTCTCCATTCTTCTGGAATTCTTCCTGTATTTATTATTTTACTTATAAGGATATTCAGTTCTTTGTGAAGTCTATCTCCTCCGTACTTTAAAAGTTCATTAGCTATTCCATCTTTTCCAGGAGCTTTTCGATTTTTCATCTTTTTTAAGGCGTTCTTTATATCTTCCTCTTTAATTTCTGTTTTCTCATCCGATTCTAATCGTGGTGTTTCCAGTTCTTTGTGATTAGCTGTTTGATAAAGGTTTTTTAGGTAAGTTGTCCATGTATTTGTATCAATATGTTTTACCTCTATCAATTCCTTCATCTCTGCTCTTTGACCTCTTATCATTTTCCACATTTCCCTTTGCATCCCATAAAAGTCGTGCTCCATCTCTTTTGAAAATGCTTCCCAATGTTCTGTTTTCTTCCTTCTTACTATTGAGTTTAATTCATTTCGTACTCTTTTATATTCTTCATATGTTTGTCTCGTTCTTTTGGACTTGTATTCTAGGTAGATTTTCTTTTTTTCTTGGCATTTTATTTTTATTTCTTCACAGAACCATGGAGTTCTTCTTTTCTTTCGTATATGTTTACTTATCTTACGTTCTCCAAGTGCTTCCGTTGCTGCCATTTTGATATTATCCTTCCTCCAACTTTCTTCTATGTCTTCATCCGGTGTAATGTAGTTTTCATTCAGTACTTTTTGCAATCTTCTCTGGTATAGATCTCGTGTTGACAAGTCTCGTAGCTGTTCTACCTTTATTCTTGTCTCACATTCAACAGGGTCTTCTTTCCTGTTTCTTTGTAGCTCTATTCTAATTTTTCCAAGTACTAGGTTGTGATCGCTTCCAATATTAGCTGCACTTAAACATCGTATGTCTAATACTTGAGAGTGGTGGATGTTTCTGTTTGTCAATATATGTATAATCAATAACGGATCTGTCAAATTTTGACCCCTTAAATATAGGCAACCCATAACTTTTTCTGAAAAACGATAATATTCTTGTTATATTCTTGTTATATCTTTAGGCTATATAAATGTTTTTTCAAATTAAATTTATCTTAAACAAGTTTTTAGATTGGTAGGGAAATGTATCGGGTGGGCGGTCGGCCATGCTGGCCGCTATTTTGGATTTGGAAATGTCAAATTCCGTATTTCTATTTACCTATCGATGAGCTAACTTTAAGTTAAATTTCATTCGTTTCGGTCAAAATTTGCAAAAATGGGCCCCAAATAACCCCCCTATTTCGGCCCCCCTTTGAGAGGTTTTTTTCAAAAGCTTAGTTTCTCGACAAAATTCTCTTAAACTTACTCATACCGAATTTCATCGAAATCGGTCCAGTAGTTTTTGCTGGGCGGTGGCGACATACGTACGTACATACGTACGTACGTAGATACGTACACTTCCGACTTGTTTTTTTTTATTTGCTTTTTCGACTCAGGGGGACTCAAAACGTCGAAAAAAAGTGAAATCTGAAAAAATTGTTTTTGCACGATCCTATAACTTTATCTATTATACTCATACTGCGTATGTGTACGATAAAGTAAAAATGACATTTTTTTATGAATTTAAAAAAAACTTCGACACGGGCAGATATTATTTCCGATTTTTTTGATCATTCTAAAAGGTCTGTTGTAATTTTTCTCTAAAGTTGATCGTTTTCAAGTTATAAACAATTTAAAACTGAAAAAAAATGAAAGATGACAATTTTCAAGGCTCAAAAACACAATTATGATTTTTGTAATAATCGAGTACATAAATTCAAGTTCAAACCTTTTTCTATCAGGTCCCGATAAGAATTTTAGCCTTGTTTTATTCTAAAACATATTTTTTTAATTGTTAACGAGGAAGGTTTGTTATGGGGAGACGGGCATTAATAACTAAAAAACAATATTTCAGAATGAAATAAGTTAAAAAGGCTTACCACGAACTGATAGATTAAGGTTTGAACTTAAATTTAGGTACTTCGTAATTTCAAAAATGATATTATATACTTTGGCTTTTGAGCCTTGAAAATCGTCATCTTTCGTTCTTTTTTCAATTTTAAATTGTTTATAATTAGAGAACGATGAACTTTAGAGAAAAATTTAAAAAAATCTTTTTTATTTATAGGTCTGGATCCCGCGTATGAAAAAAAAGTTGATTAATAGCAAGCTGAAAATTTGTTAATAGCTTAAGGGTGTCTAGTCGGATAAACTTTGATATATGGGAACACTGGAACAGGGGCAGTTTTAATTGTGGAACAGGTTAAAAATTTGGAACGGTCACACCACGAAAACGGCACATTTATTTTGTCCGACAGAACAGATTTAAACTCTTTGAACAGAGATTAAACTTTCGTGCAAAAATCAGACTGCTATTTATCACCTGTCATAATTCCTGTCATTTGACATATTCTATATGTTCCACTCATTAAAACGCCCATTTTGTGATAAATAGCAGGCTGATTTTTGCATGAGAGTTTAATCTCTATTCGAAGAGTTTAAGTCTGTTCTGTCGGACAAAATACATGTGCCGTTTTCGTGGTGTGACCGTTCCAAATTTTTAACCTGTTCCACAATTAAAACTGCCCCTATTCCAGTGTTCCCATATATCAAAGTTTATCCGACTAGACACCCTTAAGCTATTAACAAATTTTGAGCTTGCTATTAATCAACTTTTTTTCATACGCGGGATCCAGACCTATTAGAATGACCTAGAAAATCTGAAATAATATCTGCCCGGGCCGAAAATTTTTTTTATTTATAAAAAAAAGTTTTTTTTAATTATTAATTAATTATAGTTAGAACAAGATTAGATCGGGCAACCCTTGTTTTTTGTAATTATTGTTAACATGCTAAATTACATATCCAATAATTTTTATCCATTAAACAGATTGGTGCAAGTCGACCTTATATCGTATCTTAGACTATTGTAATTTATCTTTAACAAAGCATAAAATCTCAGCTAAATCTGTGTGACGTAGGTATAATAAAAATCTCAATTCCAAACAAGGTTTTCTGAAAAAAATATAAATAAATCCACACGGCACCAGAGAAAAACTCAATTTAAAACAACTGTAACATTAATTTAAAACTCATAACAACCAATGGGAATAATATTTTCGATTTCACCTTCTAAATGTATTTTTGAATTAACACAAAACAACTCGGCGGTATTCCCTGGAGGTAAAATACCAATGTTTCAGAAGTTAGTTATTACAGGGGAGATTTGAAAAGTTTTTAAATATAAAAATATAAAAAATAATCTGCATGGATGAAAAGGCACTGGTAGAAATAAAGTTTGTAAACAGTATTCTGATGAAAATGAGAATGCCGATATCAATCTCGATACAATATACATGTATATTAAAAGCTAAATAAACTAGTAGTCGGAGAGATAGAAGCGGATTTTGTGCGTGATAAGTAATATGGAAAAACTATACGGGGATATGTTGAATTAGTTGCGTACATGACTTTCACCAACGGCCGGAAACCAGAGTGGGGGCCGAGGGTAGTTATAAGGGGTCAAAATCGCGGTTTTTATTATTTTTTTTGTGACGCTCATGATCGAGATAGTGCACCAAAATTTGGGAATAAGTAGGTCATGACGTAACTAAGTAAAATTTCTAGGGGCGGAACGCCGCGTGGCCGACAGAGGGGTGGGGGTAGGGGTGAATATAAAAAATATAAAGGGTTTTTTGCGACGTTCGTGATTGCGATAGTGGACCAAAATTTGGGAATAAGTAGACCATGACATTACTAAGTAAAATCCCCAGAGCCGGAAACCAGAGTGGGGGACGAGGGTAGTTATAAGGGGTCTAGGTCGCGGTTTTTATTATTTTTTTTTGTGACGCTCATGATCGAGATAGTGCACCAAAATTTGGGAGTAAGTAGGTCATGACGTGACTAAGTAAAATCTTCAGGGGCGGCACACTGCGTGGCTGACAAAGGGGTGGGGCAGGGGTGAATACAAAAAATATAAGGAGCTTTTTGCGACGTTCGTGATTGAGAGAGTGCACCGAAGTTTGGGAAGAAGTAGACTATGATATAACTAAGTAAAATCCTCAGAGCCGGAAACCCGAGGTGGGGGACCAGTGTAGTTATAAGGGGTCAAAATCGCGGTTATTATTATTTTTTTTGTGACGCTCATGATCGAGATAGTGCACCAAAATTTAGGAATAAGTAGATCATGAGGTAAACTAAATAAAATCTTCAGAGGTGGAACGGTGCGTGGCCGATAAAGGGGTGGGGGTAGGTGTGAATATAAAAAATGTAAGGGGTTTTTTGCGACGTTCTAGATTGAGATAGTGCATCAAAATTTGGGAATAAGTAGACCATGACTTAGCTAAGTAAAATACCCAGAGCCGGAAACCAGAGTTGGGGATGATAGTAGTTTTTAGGGGTCAAAGTCGCAGTGTGTATTATTTTTTTTGTGAACCGGCACAACATTTGTCTCCCACGCAGCGTTCCGCCCCTGGAGATTTTACTTAGTAATGTCATGATCTACTTATTCCCAAATTTTGGTGCACTATCTCGATCATGAACGGCAAAAAACACCCCATATATTTTTATACTCACCCCTGCCTACCACCCCTTTGTACCACAAGCAGCGTTCCGCCCCTGATGACTTTAATTAGTTACGTCATGACCTACTCACTCCCAAATTTTGCTGCACTATCTCCATCATTAGCGCCACAAAAAAATAATAAAAACCGCGACTTTTACCCCTTATAATTGCCCTCGTCCGCCACTCTGGTTTCCGTCTCTGGGATTTTACTTAGTTATGTCATGGTCTATTTATTGCCAAATTTTGGTGCACTATCTCAGTCACGAACGTCGCAAAAAACCCCTTACATTTGTTTATATTCACCCCTGCCCCTCCCCTTTGTCGACCACGCAGCGTTCCACTCCTGAAGATTTTACTTAGCTACGTCATGATCTACTTATTCCCAAATTTTGGTGCACTATCTCGATCATGAGCGTCACAAAAAAAATAATAAAAAACGGGAATTTGACCCCTTATAACTACCTTCCTTTCTCACTCTGGTTTCCGGCTCTGGGGATTTTACGTATTTATGTCATGGTCTACTTATATCCAAATTTTGGTGCACTATCTCAATTAAGAACGTCGCAAAAAACCCCTTATATTTTTTATATTCACCCCTACCCCCACGCTTTTGTCGGCCACGCAGCATTGCGCCCCTAGAGATTTTACTTAGGTACGTCATGACCTACTTATTCCCAAATTTTGGCGCACTATCTCGATCATAAGCGTCACAAAAAAAATAATAAAATCCTCGACTTTGACCCCTTATAACTACCCTCGGCCCCCACTCTGGTTTTCGGCCGTTGGTGAAAGTCATGCACACAACTAATTCAACATATCCCCGTATAGTTTTTCCATATTACTTATCACGCACAAAATCCGCTCCCAGCTCTTAGACTATAGAATATGGTGGTCCGATAACAACTTAGCCTACAAAATAAAAACGAGAACTTTGGAAAAGTGGCGATTTATTTCTTTATATAGTCCCCTTTTAGCTCGATAAACTTGACCCAGCGATCATCTATTTTCTGTAACCTGGTGATCTCCTTATTCGACTTGAATTTCTGTCTGTTACAGAAGCACAGTACTTGTAGAACACAAGTTGTTTTTTTCTTCGCCAAATAAGGCAATTTTTCGGCAATATAGCTTGGAATTGATCCAGTTAGAAGGCATAATAGAGCCCTGTGACCGTTTTCTCCTCTCCAGGTAGTGGATTGACGAGAGTCTAATAAGTGAGATATATTGTATGAGACAGTCTGTGGGAAAGAAGCTCTAATAAAAAAAAAGCCCTTGGGACTAAAAAAAGGGGGGAACGGGGAAAATGAAGGACCTCCTTGCTTATAGTCTGTGGATAAATGAAGGTAAAGTGCTTCGGAAGCGATGTCGACCTTGCAGCCGCCATTCCGTTTTCGGAGCGCTGGATGACAGAGGAGGGTCTGGTTTAGCAGGTAGGCATTCGGCGTAGTCTCGGCGACGAGAGAGTGTTTTAAAGCACCTCGGGAACTAGCGCTGGTACTACGAAGAATGAATCCTGCACTAAGGTCAGTCAGGCGGCGTTTTGCACTGAGGTGTCTTTTGAAGATTCCAGACCCCCTCTTTAAAGACGAAAAAAAAAAGGTAGTGGATGTGGATCACATCTTGTGAATCCCAGAAAACGTTGGCCATCACCTTTCCGCTCGATAGGACAGCCTTCGCCTTCTTCGTGAGAGTGAAGTCCACTATTGCGACTGTTCCTTGATCTCTGGTGGATACCTCTGGATTCAGAAACTCCTTCGGATTGCGCTTAAGTAAGCTATAATACATTAGTTATTTTCAGGATCTGGGTATCTTTTTCTATTTTTAATTTTCAGTCAACTTAAAAAAAAATTACCCTTAACGAAGGAGGTGGTGTCTACAAGTGGACACGAATCCCATACTTTAAGATGGTTATGATTATGTATCCAGATGGATACTGCGCCGTATAAGGTATTACAATACGATGTATAAATAAATAAAAAATAATAAAATCCTTTATAAAAGGTATATATTTAAAATCCCTAAAAAGGGCTACATCACAGAACTAGTTTTCGATGTGACATTGCTGCCATACTGTCACTATGCGAACAAGTCCAACCATAGCTCAGATGTTACCTGGGGCGTATTAACGAAATATTTCTAACATCCATGCTTAAGTTAGCATTTTTAACCGATGTTTCCTTGACGGATCACTTGTAAAGGGCTATGACCCACATATTTTTGTAAAAATATATCTTGGTGGTTAGCATGTAAATGTCACGTAAGCACTGATGATGATTGGTCAACCAATCGAAAACTAGTTCTGTGATGTAGCCCTTTTTAGGGATTTTAAATATATACCTTTTATAAAGGATTTTATTGTTTTTTGTATTACATGGTATACAGCCAACTACAGGAAAACTGTTTCCTTGTGGATTTTTATAAATAAATGATCTACAACTCAAGGAAACAAATTTAATTTAATAATTTAAATAAATCAAATGCATTATTTGAGCTTAAATCAAATAAATTTATTTTTTATGATACCTACATCAAAAAACAATTTGTGCTCCTTTTCAAGGCATAATCGGAACATATTCGATACGACATTGGTGCATTTCACGCACTGGATTCGGCTTTGCCCCTTCATAACTTGTTATAACATGTCTTAACTTCTATACTTCTATACGTAGTTCCTCCAAGGTGAAATGTATTGAACAGCCGGTCATTTGTACAGTGTATCTGTTTGTTTCACAAACAATTATTTCCAAAAGATCATTTGACATAAACCTACAGAAATATTCAAACTCAGTTGGTAAATTTTGATCTTGTGGAATTGATAGTTCTCTCTCCTCCACTTCAATGGACCAGTGAAACGATTTATCCGCAAACCAGTATTTCTCAGACTATTTACTTTTGAAATTTTGCTAGCTTTCAAAGGAGGTGTGGATTTCTTGTTGTTTTTTAACAAGTACAGGCTGCTACCACCATTGGAGATTTGGCCCTTTTTCTCTGGCTCGTCCTTGCAGATGTTTTTACTGATGGAGTGATGGAGTCTATAGTATTCTCAGGAGTTATCAAATCAGTAGCAAAAACCTGATCTAAATCGAGAAGAAAGTCCGTTCATTGGTCATCATTAATGCTAGGAACAGCTTCTGCAGCTGGTACAACAATAACAATGGGTTACTCCAACGGTGGATACTCAACAATAGTCGGCATCAACTGAAAACACTTGGTGGTTTTAAAGTCTGTGAAAGAATAGCTCGGCACGGCGGCATCGGAAGTAGCATTAATTTTCTCCTGCAAGCAAATTTATCGAATTTAACACCAAATACTGCTTGTATGAATCAGTGGCTTAAACGCTGTAATTTAATGTAACAAAATATTATTAAGCAGGCCACTCACGATACTGCGGCGTCGTTTAATTTTGTCGAATTTGACTAATTCGACTGCGAACGATATCGCAGTACCGTGAGTGGTCGGCTTTAAGTACTTACAAACTAATGGATATCAGCTAAAGCCGGAGATATGCATTTATGGGGAGAGTGATCGTGGAACCTATGAGCAGTTAGATTCAAAATCAGTCTTCATTGTTTTCCTCATCTGTATCCTCCTTCTCTGATTCATTCTTATTTGGCAAAAAAAGAAGTCATTTCCATAATTTTTGAAGTTCGAAATCGAAAAAGCCCTTTAGGGACCTGCAAATATTGAACGAAATCAGAATTTCGAGCAAAGTGTCGATCTGGATACCTAGTAAAATGTCCTTCCACCTATTGCAACAGGGCAAAGTATCCATTTGGATAAAGTAGTTATTTATGAACATTTTCTCTTTTTTCTCAATATTTGTCACTAACATTTCCATTACTTATAAAAATTTAAGGATTCAAATAAACAAATTTTAACAACCATAATTTAACCATATGCAGGATTACTTCAATAAAAATAGATAAACTTATCTCGCACCGGTACCCTCCTTCACTACAGGTTGCCATTTTGATTTTTGACATTGTATTTAACGAAACTGCCAAGAGGTGGTGTCCCTTTACTTTAAAGTAGCCATATGGCCTTACTGCCTGGTTTTCACGGATCTTAAGCGATTGTACGATGTTTAAAAAAATAATCAAATTAGTGTATCCACTTGGATAAGTTGATACGTTGCCAAACGAAGGAAACAACGTCAGTCACTCCTCTGAAGTAGTCTCATGATGACACTCATCGGCCAACAACTTTCTCATACCGAAAATTTTATGCAGGATATGACCCACGCTGTCTTTTGAGATGTCTACTTTCTCAGCTAACTCTCGCACAAGCAATCGGCGTTCTTCCAATACGGGATCATGGATTTCGATGAAATCTGCACATTTCTAGCATAACTTGCTACATTTCGTTACTTCTAAACTCTGTACTCATCAAATTTAAATTGTTAAATTGTGTGACTTTCGTGATTTAATCAATCATTCTGATATAGCTAAACACGTTTAAAACACAAATTAATAGAGAGATATTGCAGAGTCACTTTTGCACTTGCTGTATTACAGCATGTGATATTTTGACAGAGCATGCGCAGATGTGATATTTGGCTTACGCTGCGTTATTATAAATAGTGCCTGCCGTTATTAGGGGAACCGTTACGCTGTGCGGTATTCGTTGCGCTATTTTCTTTTCAGGTTATGTTTGTTGTTTATTTCTCATTTAAACCAAGTTTATTTGTAATAATTTTACTCAGACAGTAATAAACGAATCAGATTTACGTCTGGTGATAATTTGTGTTTATTAAAACAAGTTTTAGGTCAAAATCAATTGACTTATCCTGAAAATTGGACGTTAGTTCAGAAAAGCATGAAGGGTGCAACAGGAAAATCTTTTATTATAAGAACACTCAAGGATCATTTGTTTCTCTTGCTCGATATTTGGAAGAAAATTTAAACCTTCCTTGCATTTAAATCAAATTCTTGATTTTGAGCATGTAATAATGTTCATCTCCCAGAATATTATGCAAGATAATGATAATAACTAGTGAAAATGGTTTAGATATTGTTAATTTATTTGCTGGGTTCTTTTCGACTGTCTATAACAAAGAAAAAATAAATCAGGTTCCTGATTTTAAGTACGAAAATAATGTTGATGTTAATACTTATTTAATTAGTGTTAAGGATATTGTTGATAAGATACAGAATAATCCGTGGAAACAGACAGCGGGTCCGGATGGCATAACAATGTATTTTATTAAAAAATGTTTATTCACTCTTGCAAAACCTATTCAGTTATTATTCAATATGTCATTAACTTCTTCTACATTTCCTGATTTTTGGAAAGTAAGTTTTTTAAGGCCCATTTTTAAATCTGGTAAAAATAATAATGTTGAAAATTACAGGGCGGTTTGTTTGCAGTCTGAACTACCAAAGTTGCTTGATTTTTTTGTTAATCAGATGTTAACCTACGACTGTAAAAATTTGATTGTCGGTCAACAACATGGTTTCAGTCAGAAAAATCTTACTTGTACAAATCTTATTTTGTATTCAAACTTCATCGTTGATTCTTTGGAATCGGGTAACCAAGTTGACTCCATATATGCTGATTTTGCCAAAGCATTTGACAGGGTGAATCATGAAATATTAATTGCTAAGCTTCGTGGATATGGAATTGGAGATGATTTATTAGGTTGTATCAGGAGTTATTTAACAGATCGTTCACAAATAGTGAAATATGGTGATTTTGTTTCTGAAGCCATTAGTGTTACCTCGGGTGTTCCTCAAGGTTCTCACTTAGGCCCACTTCTATTTAATCTTTTTGTGAATGATATATCATCAGTAATTAATAATAGTGAATTTCTGTTGTTTGCTGATGACATTAAAATCTTTAAAGCGATTAAAAATACCTCGGATATGGATGCTCTTCAGTCTGACATAAATAATTTTTCTCGTTGGTGTGACATCAATGCCTTGTATTTGAATCTTAAAAAGTGCTACAAAATTACATTTTCTAGAAATACTAAACATCAGTTAGATAGAACATACATACTGAAGGGCGTATCAGTTACGGAAGTTAATCAAATTAGAGACCTCGGAATTACATTTGATCAGAGACTAATGTTTGATAGGCATATTAATGATATTACGTCGCGGGCTTATAGGATGCTCGGCTTTGTTCAGAGGAACTCGCAGGAATTTTCAATATTTACTTTTAAAATTTTGTATTGTTCACTAGTTCGTTCCATTTTGGAATATTGTAATGTTATTTGGTATCCTCATTATAATATGTACATTGATCAGTTAGAACGAGTTCAGAATAAATTCCTAAGAATTTGCAGGTATAAAATGGGTTTTAAAAGAACTAACTGTGATTATAATTATATTCTTTGTCAACTTAATATGAAAACCTTGGAAAATAGAGAATCTGAGTGTGAATTGCGTTTTTTGCATAAAATTCTTAATGGTTTTGTTGATTGTCCGAAACTGCTAGAATTAATTATTTTTAATGTAAATTCTAGAAGAACACATTCTTCTGACCTATTTAGAATAAAGTTTCATCACACTAATTATGGTAAAAATGAGACAATTACAAGGATGATGAAAACTGCCAATCATTTGCAAGATAGTGTTGATTTGTTTAATCCATCTGTATCCGCATTCAATAATACTTTAAAGAAATTGAGACATTGATGTTAATAATACCTACTTTTGAAATATGTAATGTATGACTACAGTTTATTTGTTAATTATATGTATATATTGTAATTTCTTGTAAGGAAAAAGGGTTCGTCCCGTTAAATAAATAAATAAATAAATAAATAAATAAAAGATGATAGAATCGATGTCTTCATCATTAGCATTGGCCAAAATGAGAGCTTCTAAGTCTTGATCCATTTTAAATTGCATGGAAATTAGACAAACAACTAATGAATCGAGCCATAAAAATACCGCAACCAAAATATTGAGCAATATCTGTATTTATGGCACGTCTGAGAAATATCAATTCTGTCAAAATTGCGCAGTGTAAATAGCGCAACGTAGGCTGTGTTAAATTTGCAATATCCCTCTAATGATACATTTATGTGAGTGGTATTAATTATATTTTAACTGTGCTTATTAATAACATTAAATAATTTCATTTAATGCTAGTTTATTAGTTCCTATATAATAATAAATTAAATTTTTGCCACCTATATATTTGCTAGAGGTTTTTTTTATGTAATTATACCTACAAACTAATATTTCAGTTCCGTTTATTGTTTATTAAATAAAATATTTATTAGCACTGTTACATTAAATTGGAAAATTATAGGAATATAAATGAAGTGTTCTGTAAATTATGAATTATTTTGGTAAATTAATAATAATTAGTTACGATGATTTTCATGTTCGATCGTTTTATGATTTGTATTTTTAACAATCGTATCAATACTTTGTTATTTTTTTTATTAATATCGGTAGTTATCCCTATTTTAATATTCTTTTTAACGCTAACATAAACATATTACATTTTTTAAGGGAAAAAACTTTTGTTTGGGATAATACGATGCTTTTTATTGCAACTGCTATGCCAAAACCTAGACGAATCCTTCTGCCTTATCCCGGGTTAAAGGTTCTTCTTCTTCTTTTGATGCCTATTCGTTTCAAATATTGACGATAATTCTGGCTATAATTATTTTATTAACTGATGCTTTAAATAGATCAGTTGTTGTTGTGGAGAACCATTTCCTCAGGTTTTTTAACCATGATATTTGTCTGCTCCCAATTCCTCGCGTTCCGAATACTTTGCTTTGAAGGATTGTTTTCAGTAATCTGCATTTAGTGCCATTTCTCATTATGTGTCCGAGATATTCTAACTTTCTCCTTTCAATCATATACATCACTTCTCTTTCTTTCCCCATTCTTCGAAGTACGGTCTCGTTGGTTATCTTGTCCGTCCATGATATCCTTATAGGATTCACCTGTATAGCCAGTCTCGAAGGCTTAAGTTTTTTCTCCATCGCGTCAGTGAGTGTCCAGGATTCAACTCCGGGTAAAGGTTGACTAAGATAAAACTTGATTGCATGACTAAGAATATCAAAATGATCAGATGCATTTAAACGATAAGGGTGGGATTCAAAGGGTATTAACATCGATATAAAGAAACTAAATCATGTCCGATATGTCGATGACATTCGTAACAGACGACTTAGGAGAAGCCAGAGTTATGCTACAACAACTACAGCAAATAGTACAGATAGTCGGGTCTAGGACGTTTCATCGCCGCCGTTTCGATGCCGCCAGTTCGATGCCGATGCCGGCCGATTCATCGCCAGTCAATTAATCGCTATCTGATATATTTCCGAATTTTCGACAGTTACAATTATTATTTATTTTTAGTATTAATTAGGAATTCTAGGAAATACGAGATACGACGGCGATGAAATGGACTGGCGATGAACCGGCGGCATCGAAACGGGTGCGATGAACCGGCGGCGATGAAACGTCCCATTCCGCAGATAGTCGATTTAAAGATAAACTATGGGAAAACAAAAATGATGACGTATCGCTTCCCCAATGATAGAAATCGCTCATAGAAGTTGTGGAAAGATATGTGTTAGGTCTGGATCCCGCGTATGAAAAAAAAGTTGATTAATAGCAAGCTGAAAATTTGTTAATAGCTTAAGGGTGTCTAGTCAGATAAACTTTGATATATGGGAACACTGGAACAGGGGCAGTTTTAATTGTGAAACAGGTTAAAAATTTGGAACGGTCACACCACGAAAACGGCACATGTATTTTGTCCGACAGAACAGACTTAAACTCTCTGAACAGAGATTAAACTCTCAGGCAATAATCAGACTGCTATTTATCACCAAATGGGCGTTTTAATGAGTGGAACATGTAGAATATGTCAAATTTCAGGAATTATGACAGGTGATAAATAGCAGTCTGATTTTTGCATGAGAGTTTAATCTCTGTTCGGAGAGTTTAAGTCTATTCTGTCGGACAAAATAAATGTGCCGTTTTCGTGGTCTGACCGTTCCAAATTTTTAACCTGTTCCACAATTAAAGCTGCCCCTGTTACAGTGTTCCCATATATCAAAGTTTATCCGACTAGACACCCTTAAGCTATTAACAAATTTTTAGCTTGCTATTAATCAACTTTTTTTTCATACGCGGGATCCAGACCATTTGTGTCACTAAATAAGGTTAACGCGAGAGAATTAAACATGCGAGCTACTCAGAAAAAAAGTATAGGTTGGGCTGCATTCGGAAAAATGAGAGACGTGTTTAAAACAAATGTCCCAATCCATTTAAAAAGGAAAGCGTTTAATCAGTGCGTTCTACCAGTTCTCAAATACAGAGCAGAACTCTTGACTCTCATCAAAATATCAGCGGAAAAATTGAAAGCAAACGTAAAATGGAGATCTTAATGATTGGACTGTGCTTAAGAAATATACCTACTAAGAAATGAGAAAGTTCGTAGACGAACCGGAATAGAAGGCAAACACAAAGATGGATGGGACATTTTGCAAGAATAAAAGACGACAGGTGGACAAAAAAATTGCTTGAGTGGAGGCCGCGGCAAACAAGCGAATCCGGGGAAGACCCCAACGCAATGGATCGACGACCTCAAAAGAATTGTGATCAATTGTGAACATTTCATCATCATCATCATCCAGCTTCTTCTCTTGTCCACTGCAGGACATAAGCCTCTTCAGCACGTCTCCAGGAAGTTCGATCTTGTGCTAATTATATTCATCTACTATCTATTCTTTTTATGTCGTCTGTCCAGCGTGTTGGTGGTCTGCCTCTGCTTCTCTTGTCCATGCGAGTCTCTATTCTGACAGTCTTTTTGTCCATCTGTCATCCTGCAGTCTCGCTATATATCCGGCGAAACTCGATTTTAATTTGGTAACTCTTTCTGATATCTTGGACCCCCTTCTTTGCCTTATTTCTAAATTTCTCACTCGATCCGCAAGTCCTATTCCTAGAATGGATCTTTCCATTTTCCGCTGTGCTATTCCAAGCTTTGACACCCTTGCTTTGGTTAATGTATTGTTAGTGTTAGTGTTTCAGCTGTGAAAAATTACATTAAGAAGGTTCAAACGTTTGGATATATGAAATATATGCGAAATTCATATACGGAATGTTAAATGTTGGTAGATCAAAAACGACGACTATTTTCGTCTGGTAACACACAGCCCTAAGCTTCAACAGAATTGAATAGCTGAAACATATCTAAACATACCAAACAACACGTGCAAGTCATTAAAAATTCTGCGAAAGCGAAACCTTAGTCAAATAAAGAAATAATAATGTCTCTCAAATCTATACCATTCCATTTATGAATTTCGCACCAAATAACATTCCACATTCCATATAAGTAATAATTGCTTTATTTTCTTTAATAATATATTAACAAAATATTTTAAAATCAGTCTTCTTGAACTGACTTAATAATAAAAGTCCTCTTTTTTAGTCTACGAATATTTAACATTCCGCATATCAATTTCGCATCAAATAACATTCCAAATACTATAATTGTTTTATTCAAACGCATATTTCAATAACATTTATAGTTATTTTTCATAAAATAATACATAAAATGGTTCGGTTTTCATTTACCAGGGATTTTTTCTCTCAGGACACTCTCTATATATAAAATATTACTATGTTAAATACTTTTACGACAGGTTACTGTACGCAATTTAATTTTTTTGCCGAGGTGCTAATATTAATACCAATTAGTCCTCAGATATACTCTTTGGCGATGAAATATATCTTCAAACACATAATTTAAAAATTTCATTTAGTAGATGTCAACATTTAAATTAATGCGCACAAAAACAAAATTACTCGCTTCTTGAACGGCAAAAGACAATACATACAAATTAATAATTATGTAGATTTTCTGCCACTGCCCAAAAGCTTGTTCGGGATGATATATTGCTACACTTGCTGGAAAATGCAAGATTATTACAAAATGTAATTAAATTTTTGGGTTGGTGTAGACATAAATAGCTAATAATATGTATGTATATTGCATACTATGATTACAGCAATATTTTTGGAAGGAGCTTAAAAACTGAGGCAGTATTTCAATTTACCACATATATTATGTCCAGATATGATTCTAAAAGTACACACATCAAAAATATCTAAGGAATACAACTGTAATTTGACAACGACATCCGATTTGGACGTCGAAGCGTTAAATAAATCATGTTTTTTGGTTAAATTGTGGCTTGCTTCCCATTTAAAATAGTTGATTTTAAATATGGAGTTACTACAAACAAAATATAAAATGATATCTTTGAATGGTGCAATGCTTGTGAAAAGTAATAGTTTTAAGTGTTTAGGATAGGCATTACAGAGTAATGGGGCAATAGATTAAGATGTATGCTGTATTAGGGTTAGATGGATGAAGTGGAAGGAAGTGAGTGTTGTGTTGTGTGATAGAAAAATTCCAGTGAAGCTGAAGGGAAAATTCTAAAAAACAGCCATATGACCGGCTATGATGGACGGAACTGAATGAAATTGAAAGTTAAAAAAAAAACAGGAACATAAATGAGACTGCTTAGATGGATGAGTGAAGTGAAAGAAAAGGATAACACTAAGAATGGGTCTACTAGTCTAATTCTAGGGGTGGCACCAATTGATGCCAAAATGAGACAACGTCGAGACCCAACACGATGAAATTCTAATCTACAGGGTTCAGGTATATATACAGGGTGTGACAAAGTCCAATTACTCGTTTGTCGTAAGATATACAAAAAAAAGTTATTTAGGTAAAAGTTGGGACACGGATAGAACCATAATTTAAAAATATTTTCAGATATACAGGATCACCCGTATTGACAGGGTGACACAAACTTATGTTTTTTTAAATGGAACACCCTGTATAATTTTACATTTTTGGATTCTCCTCGATATCTACTTTCTCAAAATATAGGGTTTTGTAATATTATACAAGGTAGATTAGAAGATAATTACGTTTTATTGTTAATCGTAGCAACATGCACACCCTGTAGAATTGTAATGATTTGACATCAAATCAAAGTTTCTATTTGTGGTCAAACGATTTTTAATATTGTCTACTATTGTTAAACATTAATAATATATCGAAAAGTTTAATATTAATATACGGAGATGGTCAAAACTCGGAATGAGTATTTTATAAGTTTTCTTAAATGGAACACCCTGTATTTTAGTATTCTAATGAAATGATATTTTATGGTACTTTTTTATTTCTAAGTATTCCCTATACCTAAGTGCTTTTATTAATTAAAATTACGTGAAATTTTATTAGGTGGCTGTGCAAATATTCAATCAAAAATAATTTTTCAAAAAAATCATATAATTAATCTAGACTGATCCTAAATTTATTAATATTGGATGAGATATCCAATAGGTCTGGATCCCGCGTATGAAAAAAAAGTTGATTAATAGCAAGCTGAAAATTTGTTAATAGCTTAAGGTTATCTAGTCGGACAAACTTTGATATATGGAACACTGGAACAGGGGAAGTTTTAATTGTGGAACAGGTTAAAAATTTGGAACGGTCAGACCACGAAAACGGCTTATGTATTTTGTCCGACAGAACAAACTTAAACTCTTCGAAAGGAGATTAAACTCTCATGCAAAAATCAGACTGCTATTTATCACCAAATGGGCGTTTTAATGAATGGAACATTTAGAATATGTCAAATGACAGGAATTATGACAGGTAATAAATAGCAGTCTGATTTTTGTATGAGAGTTTAATCTCTGTGCGGAGAGTTTAAGTCTGTTCTGTCGGACAAAATAAATGTGCCGTTTTCGTGGTGTGACCGTTCCAAATTTTTAACCTGTTCCACAATTAAAACTGCCCCTGTTCCAGTGTTCTCATATATCAAAATTTATCCGACTAGACACCTTTAAGCTATTAACAAATTTTCAGCTTGCTATTAATCAACTTTTTTTTCATACGCGGGATCCAGACCTACAAATAACTACGTAGTTAGATTGTTGGTGCGTAAAATATGAATAAAAAGATACAATATTCTACCTAGTTGGCTATGACAATAAATTTGCTAACACATTTGACATTATACTATTTTTATAGTTCCAGTTGCTTTGTTACCATTACTAATATTAATTTTTTTAATAAGTAACTGATGAGTAACTGATTAAAATGGTTTTTGTGCTAAGAGATATAACAAAAATGTGCTACAAGCCATAAGAATTTTTCATCAGCAATTCCCTGATAAAAGAAAACCAAGAAGAGAAACTTTTGAAAGTATACTAAAACGGTTTCAATGGACTGGATACTTAAATTACGAGAAACCTGATCGAATAAAAACGATTGTAAATAAATAAAATGAATGAGGATCTGCATATTAGGAAGAACGTTCTTATAATCTAACTATCTAGATCTAAACTGTTGAAATCGTTTTAGTGTATTTTCAAAAGTTTCTCTTCTTGGTTTTCGTCAATCAGGAAATTGCTGATAAAAATTTTTTATTGCTTGTAGCACATTTTTGTTATACTCTCCTAGCACAAAAACCATTTTGATCAGTTACTCATCAGTTACTCATTAGAAAAATTCATATTAGTAATGGAAATAAATCAACTGGAACTATAAAAAAGTATAAAGTCAAATGTTTTAGCAAATTTATTGTCATAGCCACCTACGTAGAATCTTGTATATTTTTAAAGTATATATTCTAGTAACTAGTCTTAACTACGTAGGTATTTGGATATCTCATCCAAAATTAATAAATTAAGGATCAGTCTAGCTAAATTAATATCTACTTTTTTTTGGAAAATTATTTTTGATTGATAATTTGCATAGGCACCTAATAAAATTTCACGTAATTTTTGTTGCAATTAACGTTTGGATTAAAGAATCACGAATAACTCAAAAACTAAAGCACTTAGGTATCTTCTTTGTTCGTCTTTTGCCCTTTAATTCGTCCAATTTTGAGCATAGGCTTCCTCCAGTTTCCTCCATTCACTTCTGTTTAGTGATTTCTGTTTCCAGTGCGTTCTTCCTATCTTTTTAATATCGTCTCCCCATCTCATCTGGGGTCGTCATTTTGCTCTCTTTCCTGTCTATGGTCTCCATTGTTGTATCGTGGTATTCCACTATTGTCCGTTTGTCTAGCGTTATGACCTGCGAAACTCCATTTTAGCCTGGCTATATGTTGTCCTGCGTCTTTGACTTTTGTTTTATTTCATACCCAGTTGTTTTGCTTTTTGTTGTCTGTTAATTTTACTCCTAACATTGCTCTCTCCATGGCTCTCTGTGTCTTCATTATTTTATCCATGTTTGCTTTGGTGAAACTTAGGTATAGGGAATGATTAAGAAATAAAAAAGTACCATAAAATATCATTTCATTAAAATACTAAAATACTGATTCCATTTAAGAAAACTCAGAAAATGCTCATTCCGAGTTTTGACCAACCCTGTATATTAGTATTAAACTTTTCGCTATATTATTAATGTTTAACAATATTAGACTATATTAAAAATCGTTTGACCATAAACAGAAACTTTGATGTCAAATCACTACCATTCTACAGGGTGTGAATTTTGCTACGAAATTAGCAATAAAATGTAATTAACTTTTAAACTACCTCGTATAATATTACAAAACCCCATATTTTGAGAAAGAAGACATCGAGGAGAATCCAAAAATTCAAAAATATACAGGGTGTTCCATATAAAAAAACATAAATTTGTGTCACCCTGTCAATACGGGTAATCCTGTATATCTGAAAATATTTTTAAATTATGGTCCTATCCGTGCCCCAACTTTTATGTAAATAACTTTTTTTCGTATCTCTTCGACAAACGAGTAATTGGACTTTGTTACACTAATGCCCCACCCTGTATGAAGTCACCATTGCTTTTTTATTTGTACATACTCTTTTGGTGCAAATTAGCATGCAGCAGTATTTTTATATGATTACATAATAATCAAAAGTGTAATAAACAATTAATTTGAGAATATATACTTTAAGTTTACATACATTAAATACTCAAAACTAAATGGTCATCAGCTGTTGACAAATAAATTTTCTAGCGATCATAAATATAGCAAACAGTTGGTAACACATGTATAGAAATTTGTTCAAACGAAAATTATAACTCATAACAATGAAAGGCAAACTTTAATCTTGTTAATGTACCACCATTAGGATCATTTGCTACGCCCTTGTGTCAACTAATTTTCCACTAGACCATTAAATCAGTTTATAAACGTACGAGTTTCCACAATAGGCGGTTAATTATGCAACGACGAAGCCAGAGACGTACAGCCCGAAGTTATTGATGGTTTAAATTGTTTAATTAGTTGCTCATTGGGGCAGGTACATCATTCCGAAATGTATTTTCCGAATATTTTTTGACACAGGTGCTTAGAATTGGACTTAAATTAATCAAGGAAAGATCAATACAGATTTTGATATATGTGACGCTTTGCATTATAACATGAAAAGGGAATAGAATTTTGACAAGATGTTGTTATGTCATATTATTTGACAGGTGTGGGAGAGACTGATAAATTTCATGTGAAAGTAGGATTGCATCAAGGTTCTGTGCTTAGTCCGTATTTATCCTCATTAGTTTTGGACCAGATAACAGCGAAAATACAGGGGAACATTCCATGGTGCTTAATGTATGCTGATGATGTCGTGTTAGTAGGAAATAGTGAAAGAGACTTAGAACAAAAACTGGAACAGTGGAGACAAGCTCTGGAGGAAAAAGGTTTAAAACTTAGTAGGACAAAAACAGAGTATTTGGAATGTTCATTTAAAGATGGAGCTACTACAAATAAAATGGTATCTTTGGATGGTGAAATGATTGTAAAAAGCAATAGTTTTAAGTACCTAGGATCGGTATTACAGAGTAATGGAGAAATAGATGGAGATGCATGCAGTAGAATTAGGGCTGGATGGATGAAGTGGAAAGAAGCGAGTGGTGTGTTGTGTGACAGAAAAATTCCAATGAAGCTGAAGGGAAAATTCTATAAAACAGCCATAAGACCAGCTATGATGTACGGAACTGAATGTTGGGCAGTGAAAAAGAAAGAGGAACAGCGAATGCATGTGGCGGAAATGAGAATGCTTAGATGGATGAGTGGAGTGACAAAGAAGGATAAAATTAGAAATGAGTATATTAGGGGAAGTCTAGGTGTGGCACCAATTGATGCCAAAATGAGAGAGCATAGGTTAAGATGGTTTGGTCATGTTCAACGTCGAGACGTTAACCACCCAATACGAAGAATAGCTGAAGTGCAGATTCCTGGAAGGAGTAGGAGAGGAAGACCAAAGAAGAGCTGGGGGGAGACGATAAGGCAGGACATGTTGGTAAAGGGGATTAACATTGATATGGCCCAAGATAGAATTGTGTGGAGAAATGCAATTAGGGAAGCCGACCCCGCATAGGGATAAGGCAAAGAGAATGATGTTGTTATGTCATATTAGGGGATGTTACACAATGAAGAACATGGCCACGGTAGCTCAGAATCGGAAGAGATGTGGGATGGATTTTTAAGGGATATTGGTAGTATACTCTTATTAGCTTAGAAAAATAAAAAACTAGAAAAATCAACTGAAGGATGTCAAAAAAAAATAAAATATTGGGCGCCACTGGTAACCTCAAGGGAACCAAAAATTATACAAAAAATAGAAATAATAAAGGAAAGATAGATAGCTAAATCAAAATAAAACAAAAACATAGTAAAATAAAAAATATATAAAATACTTTTATATGAAAACAAATATGGTGTGAAAACAAATATAGCGTGACTTACCTTATCTACTCTATAGATACTCAGTCAATTCTTTACTGTTCTTACGATACAAGAGAGAAGGAAAAGAGAAATAATAAGATTGTATTTAGCAAACTAAACATTATTTATTAAAACAAAAAAATTAATTTAAATTTGTGATCTCTTACGGTCTACAAAATAGAGATCGTGATTACCAAAAGAAATAAAATAGAAAGTTTACAAAATATACCTTGTTTATCAGTCCAGATTTTTGTTGGTGGTTGTTAAGTCTAAAGCGCGATTTCACTTCACTAAATTGATACAACAAAAGTACATCAGGTTATCCATAGTTCATTAAAAAACTTTTATAGAAAAATTCAGCATTGTCAAAATAAATTAGCACTTACTCGAACAAAAACGTTAAAAAAATCTTGTTATCTAGTTCATTAACGGAAACAAAAAATATTAGAATGGAAGCAAACTTCGTGCTTTAACTACGGTGTTGAACTAGTAACATCAAAACAAAATTTCTTAACCTCTGCTTGCATGTAAAGAAATTTGGTACCAATAGTGGTACAAAAATATCGCATTCGCTTAAAAACAGCTGAACGCCGTGGCCTGCAGCTTGCTTAAGCCATACTGGCACAAAACACTAACTAAACACAAAAACTTCTGCAATAAAATTGCAAAAAACTTAACTGGAACTGCACTACTAATTTTGCCGGTAACCGCATATTGGCGGCCCGAGGCACCGGCAAGATCTTCTTGTCGATAGCTCTCACTCCTGAACTCGATGACAGCCCTACTGGAACTGACTTAACCGATCTCCTCAAACTCTAATCTCCAAAATTCAACGCCCTCTCCAGAAATCATGAAATCTTCCTACCAACAATTCAACGACCAATTAACCGACTTGACACCCAATCAATCAAATCTCAACCAATAAGAAGTTGCAAATTATACCTCGGGTTAAGCCCTCTAACGCATACCAAAACAGCTCGACCAATCACAGAAAAACAAACAAGCAGATCTCAATATTTCGTTCCACCTACTTTTCCCATCGAAAATGCTTACTTGGACGTATTCACAGCTAAGGCCCGTTCTCATGGAAAATGCTTAAGTCAGCTATAAGAACACTTGTTGGATTACATAAACACACTCAGAGCCTATGGAATTTATTATATCAACATTCTAGCTCTAACATAAATAAAACCCCGACTTTAAGACTACTTACCAAAGAATTATGATCAAAATTCCTTTGTCGGTTGTTAGATAAATTTAAAAAATAGAGATACGAACACGCATGAGAATCTAGGAAATAAGAATTTATCGATTCAATACTGTGAGAAACAAACTACGTCATACCTACACACTCCAAAGCGATAGATTTACGAGATTCAACAATCTCTGAAAACAAATATCAATTCAACGATTATGACATATAGGGTGTAACGAAAGTGTTACAAATGTAAACTAGATCGAAATTTCAAATAACTTTGCTACCGTTACAGCATCATATAACAAAATCGTCAATCGTCATTGAACAAATTGCAACTATTTCTTGCGTAGGATCTTGCGGCCATTTTTATTTATAAACAATTTAGTGTCAAAAAACGGACTTTTTTTTCAAATCATTGAAAACAGTGAAAGTTATGGTTTTTTAGTACAAAAATCTTCGAGAGCATGGAAAAAGCTTTAAAATGGCGTATAATAGAGGTTGATACACTCATTTGTTGTTAAGATAATTGCGAAAGAAAGTTGAAATTGCAAAAAAATTAATTTCGCAATAACTATTGCAAAAATTAGTGTATAGCTTTCAAATTTTTGTCAAATGAGGGATCTTTGGTGTTTAATATGTAACAAAAATTTCAAAGCGATTCATTTAATTATTTAAATTTTATTCAAATTTTTTATCCCAGAGAGCTTTATTGCAATAACGTAAGTCAGAAAAAAAAATGATGTTAGAACCATTCTACGGATGTCAAATGAAAGAGCATGAGCAAAACTTTCAAATTGGTTTAAAAAAAAGTAAATAAAAAAATGCATTTATCAGTAATAAATAATTATACATAATTATCGTCAATTTTTCCTTATAAACTTTTTGTTTTTTTATATAATAAATTATATATGTATTACAATTTTTTATCAATATTACTTGGTAGTTGTGCACCTATAACAGGGTAAAAAAATAGATTTTTTTTAATTATTCAAAAAGTTTATAAGGAAAGATTGACGATACTTTTACATAATTATTTATTACTAATAAAGGCATCTTTTATTCATTTTTTTTAAACCAATTTGAAAGTTTAGCTCTTTCATCTGACACCTGTAGAATGATTCTAACATTATTCTTTTCTGACTTATGTTATTGTAAAAAAAACTCTTTGGAATAAACAATTTGAATAAAATTTAAACAATTGAATGAATCGCTTTGAAATTTTTGTCACATATTAAGCACCAAAGAACCCTCATTTGACAAAAATTTCAAAGCTATACACTAATTTTTACAATAGTTACTGCGAAATTAATATTTTTTGCAATTTCAATTTTCTTTCGCAATTATGTTAACAAAAAATGAGTATATCAACCTCTATGATACGCCATTTTACAGCTTTTTACATGCTCTCGAAGATGCTTGTACTAAAAAAATCATAAGTTTCACTGTTTTTCATTGATTTGAAAAAAAAAGGAAAAAAGTCCGTTTTTTGACACTAAATTATTTATAAATAAAAATGGCCGCAAGATCCTACGCAGGAAATAGTTGCAATTTGTTCTTATGGGTATTACCTGTCGAAAAAACGTCATACGAGGCACAGTTACAAATATGGCTACAGAACATATACAAGAAAAGTTCAGTGGAACTAATATTATTACTTCCTCTTCTTCTTCTTGACTGTCTTTACAACAACTCGGGGTGAGTCCTCGCCGCATCAACTATAGTCCTCCATCTTCTACGACCTTGCGCTACTAGTTCTCATTGTTGTACCCCAATCCTATACGTTGTACGGCCTACTGATCTTTTACCATCTGGACTCTCAAAATACACTGTCTTTAACACTCTGTCGTCCTCTGATCTTACCACGTGACCTGCCCATCTTATCTGGTTGGCTTTTTACTGTCTGACGACGCTTTTAGTTCCATACAGAGTCACCAATTCAGCATTACGGCGCCTTCTTCACTATCAATTCATCTGTTTGAGTGCCAAATATGAGTCTGAAAACCTTCCTTTCAAATACCAGCAGCTTATTTATTTCCCGCTGATGTAGCGTCCATGTTTCACTTCCATATATAACAACTGGGCGAATAATTGACATGTACAGTCTTAATTTAAATTTTCTTTTCAGCAGTTTAAATCTTTAATAATGATGATATGTAGTATATTGCTCTATTCCCCGTAGTACACGACAATTAAACCGAAAGCAGTAGACCGAACTCATTGGACCGAAAAGCACTTTACCGAAACCTCACTAGACCGAACAGCATTAGACCGAAATGGTACATAAATTTAAAAAGATTACAGTAAATTATGCTAAGATTTTGTATATATGTCTTTTTGTTTATTGTATTTCTTTGTATTATTTTATACAGTGCGGTGGAATAAGTGTTGCCCCTCCTGTTAACTTGTTTATTTTAAGAATATAAGCAAAACGCACGGACAGGTCGATTTTTAAACTAATCATAGTATATTATAGCATCAACGTTTCGAACTTTACGCGATCTCCCTTCAGGTGACAGGCATAACTTTGATTTTTTTAAATGGTAAAGTACATCATGTGACACCTCATTTAACAGCTTTGATAATACTGATTTCAAAAATGTATAACACTTTAATCCTTTTTGAGATCGTAGGCGCAAAATTTCGGTCGAACTCTTTTTAAACGCATTTATTTTTTTCGAATTCTGAAAAGACTAATAAGTATTTTTGAAAAATTTAAACGCAGAATGAAAGATTAGATTATTACCGAGGTGTGACAGTCCCTTAGAATAAACAAAAAGTTTCTTTTGAATGATATATTTGAAATTAAAAATCACACTAAATTTTCTCTTTTTTCACCACTGTGACGTATTAAAATAAACATTATAGGAGTTCTCAGGGACTTTGGACCATCGAGAATACTGTAATATTTCATTCTGCGTTTAAATTTTTCAAAAATATTTATTAGTTTTTTTCAGGATTCGAAAAAAATGACTGCATTTAGAATGAATTCGACCGAAATTTTGCGCCTACGCTCTCCAAACAGGATTAAAGTATTATACATTTTTGAAATCAGTATTTTAAGAGCTTTTAAATGAGGTGTCACATGATGTACTTTCTCATTTAAAAAAATCAAAGTTATGGCTGTCACCTGAAGAAGGATCGCGTAAAGTTCGAAACGTTGATGCTACATTATACTATGGTTAGTTTAAAAATCGACCTGTCCTAGCGTTTTGCTTATATTCTTAAAATAAACAAGTTAACAGGGGGGGGCAACACTTATTCCACCGCACTGTATATAGACTGTACAGTCTGTACAGTCAGATATGAGATAATTTTCATCCGTTAAACAAATTAGTGAAGGTAAAAATAAATTAAGGGTAGAGTGACGTTAACACAAAAAAACAAAGTAAAAAAAACAACCTCTAAACTATTTTTAGTATCTAATTTTTAGTATTGTACATAATAAATAAAAAAATAAACCAAAAACGAATAAAACCAAAAAAAAATAAACAAAAAAAAAGCAAAAAACCTCGAAACTATTTTTAGTATTTAATTTTTAGTATTGTACATAATAAATAGAAAATAAACCAAAAACAAATAAAAATAACAACAAAATAAACAAAAAACAAAGCAAAAAAAACCTCTAAACTCGCCAGTACCTACTTTGTGCTGCCAGTCCTAAGCATGGATAAATGGTGAAGCGAGGTTGATGTTACCCTTTCTCAGATTACAATTCTGTTTGAACACCCTATATTATGTACCTAATGCTTTTCGGTCTCCTGCTTTTCGGTCTCCTGCTGTTCGGTCTAGTGAGGTTTCGGTAAAGTGCTTTTCGGTCTAATGAGTTCGGTCTACTGGTTTCGGTCTAATGATTTCGGCCTCATTACAGTTGTGACATAATTATGTCGCCCGACTGTTTTCAGCTCCCATCCTAACAGACTCCGAAGATGTTTACCAAGTAACCTTTTTTATACAATAATTTATGAGGGACCCTAATTTAAAGAAAGATCTCGATCGAGTTGTTTACATACCTTTTTCTAATAATTATTCCTTTGTTATTGCTTTAAGTTGTTATGTATATACTCGTTTATTCTTAATAATTCTTTTGTATTTGAGATGATTAAGCATTGTATAAATAAGAGGGATTTTGAAATTAGCTGTTACTTGTGAATGTGAATACGTCGATGTACTTTGATATGTATCGGGCGCGGTATATATTTGAATTTGTTATTATGTAGATAAATTATTAGATTTAGTGTAATAAATAAATTAGATATCGTAGTTTGTAAAACAAAAGATATAAATTCAGTGTTTTTTTCATTTGTTTAGAAGTTAATAAAAATAAATAAAGTCAACTAAAACTAAACATTAGTGCCTAACAGGTCATAGAAAAGACAGTTTTGTAACACAGTACACCATTCCCCGCGTCATTTTTATATGTGGTTGTCATCTGTGATTACCGCTCCCAGATATTTAAATTTTTTACTACTTCGAAGTGGTGGTCCTTAATAGTTTGACTTTTGGTCTTGGATTTTTGGTTACGAGCATGGATTTCGTCTTCTCTTCATTTATTCGAAGGCCCAGACCATCTGTTTCTTCCTCGAGTTCTGAAAACACCTCTCTCACGTCTCTTGTACACAGAGCGACTGCATCTAAATCATCAGCAGAGTCCAACAATAGTTTTTTTGATCCTCGATTTACAAATCCACCTGTCAGCTCAGATGATATTTTACTTGTTGCATATTCTAATGCCTCCTCTACACACCGGCAGACGCGTCTGCGGATGCATCTATCGATGTATCATCTATAAATCGTTCAGTCTGTGTTAATTCTAGGGCGACGCAATATCTACTTTGAATTCACTACGAAAACTAATAGGTCTGGATCCCGCGTATGAAAAAAAAGTTGATTAATAGCAAGCTGAAAATTTGTTAATAGCTTAAGGTTGTCTAGTCGGACAAACTTTGATATCTGGGAACACTGGAACAGGGAAAGTTTTAATTGTGGAACAGGTTAAAAATTTGAAACGGTCAGACCAAAAAACGGCACATGTATTTTTTCCGACAGAACAGACTTAAACTCTCCGAACAGAGATTAAACTCTCATGCAAAAATGGGCGTTTTAATGAGTGGAACATGTAGAATATGTCAAATGACAGGAATTATGACAGGTGATAAATAGCAGTCTGGTTTTTGCATGAGAGTTTAAGAGAGAGATTTTTTAACATAAACTTAATTTTTTTTTATATTTTAGTTTACGTTATTTATCCGCAATAACCTTTTATTTGTTTTAAACGGAAGTGTTAATTGTTGTTATATCTTCAATGACACATATTGGTTGTATTGATCTCTGTTCGGAGAGTTTAAGTCTATTCTGTTGGACAAAATAAATGTGCCGTTTTCGTGGTCTGACCGTTCCAAATTTTTAACCTGTTCCACAATTAAAACTGCCCCTGTTCCAGTGTTCCCATATATCAAAGTTTATCTGACTAGACACCCTTAAGCTATTAACAAATTTTCAGCTTGCTATTAATCAACTTTTTTTTCATACGCGGGATCCAGACCTATAATGCGTTGTAGAGGTCCGAGGTCAGATGTGTGGAGAGGCATCGGACGTTCGCATCGAAACCCTTTGATCTGTGCTGGGAAAACCGACTACAATCGGATATTCCGCAGACGCGTCCGCCGACGTGATATATAAACAAAAAAAGGTCAAATTACCCCATCTACACATCTGTGGAAGCATACGCAAATGCCGTCCGCGGACGCGTCTGCCGATGTGTAGAGGAGGCATAAGGTCAAATTGAATAGCAACGGGGATAAGGGTTCTAAGTAGCATCGATGTTCGGTTTCCTATATATGAGTCTGTCACGCACATTTGATTTAACTCCACTAATTTTCTTGATATTCCCATTTCTAGCATTGCTAACCATAGTCTGACACTAGAGACAAACGTGATAAAACGAATTATAACTGCGCAATCGGTAGGTGTAACAAAATGGTGTAGACCAAAGCTCTGGAAGATATAGGTAGCAAAGCAATTTGCCTTCCCAAAGCACTGAAAAGAAAGTTTGTTACTTTTTTTGTAGCAATTTGAACAGTTACTTTTTTTTAATTGAAAAAATGCGAAAATTCTTCCCCACCAAAAAGCTGGGGCAACGCCGTTGATTGTGTTCAGCAAACGTGACAATCTATAGGTTCGTCCTCTTCGTTTCGATTCGTCTGGTTTGTTTATCATTATTATTATTAAATTATATGCTGGTTGGCAATGAGTTCCATATATTTTCAGTTATTAATGCATCGGAATGACCGACGCATATTTCGAATTTCATTATCGCAGAAATTCATATATATTTAATATTAGTTATATTTACCTAGTGTAACATAATTCAACCACGTATTTTACCGTTTAAAATAACAAAAATGTTTGCAAAATTTATGCATACACAAACATGTAAATTATCATATTATTAGTTAATATGGAAATTTTGTAATATTAATAAATAACAAATCTGTAATTTCTATAATCGAAAATAAAAGTTTACCATAATTTTATTTCATAAACATTGTTTTTGTTGTTAATTAGTAACATTTGTTTTAAAAACTTTTTGTAGTAGGTACCACTATTTTATTTTGTGTTCTAAGGTTCTACAGGTGTGAAAACGTTAGAATAGGAAAATAGAACTTAATTTATAAAATGGCGAATGTGCATATTTTCAAATCTAATGCAAACTGACAAAAAAAGAACATACATGTCTTAGTTAGGTTACTACAATAGGATCCGAGATTGTTTAACATAAACTTCTATAAACCGAATTTTATTTTTTTTATATATTAGTTTACGTTATTTATCCGCAATAACCTTTTATTTGTTTTAAACGGAAGTGTTAATTGTTGTTATAATTTCAATGACACATATTGGTTGTATTGATCTTGTAGTGATTATTTAGTTAAGTTAATCATAAGATTAAGTAATTACAATTATTTTAAACAACTTTATTTAAAACTTAAACTTAAGCCTATACAAAACTCTTAACTACTCTGAAGCACCTGATGAACAATAATTTTTTTCTACAACCACTATTCAAAGTGCACTTTTCTGCACAGTACCATTAGATTCCACAATAAAATCATAAAAATATAATTATAACATGTTTAACTGAAATGGTTTTATTTAAGATATTAGATTTGATAGTGCTTTTCAAAAAAGAACCGATTTAACTCATGTCCGAGAAATCTACAAAATTTGCTACTTTAACACATTATTTTTGAACTTTATATTTGGTATTTTACTAATGACTACCTCATTCTGAGTAGCGTTTTTACATCTATGATTAAAATGTAGACAAATATACAACCTGTATATTTAATTATCGAACAGAAATTAAATTATGGATGTTACAACTGTTTTATTTCACAATTTTATTCTTAATAAACATTTTATAATTATCAATTAACCAATAAGGATTTAGCAACCTCAGCAAGATACGTCGAATGAAGTAGGTCTGGTGGAAATCCGTGACTGCGTAAGTATAGCGTCAAATGTGACATTATGTTGTAATAATTTATTTAAAATAGTTTAAATTCAAACAAATTAAGGCAGTGCATTCATTTTTTAACTAATTTCTGTGTAATTTGTTTAGGCATAAGGAATTTAAATTTATTAGTATTAATTAAATACAGTTTAAAATTTATAATTTATTATTTTAATAAATCTTCATTTGGAAATTGTGATTTTTATTTTTAGCAAAAACTGTGCTTGTAGAAAAAGTATAGTGTGTAACACGTGCAGAAAGGTAATTTCTCACTCGTTTGAATTGCGGCACTTGCTTGCGCAACTTTTCAAACTCGTGAGAAATTAGTACCTTTCTGCACTTGTTGTACAATATACTATTCATCCACTTATATTTTGTGCTTTTCTTTTCCTACCCCTTACTTTCACGCATTTAAACTCATCCTCCACTTTATTAATCCACCTTGTTCTGGGTCTACCTCTTCTTTTGGGACAGATTAGTTTTCTGGTCATAACTAGTTTAGGCATTCTGTTCACTTTAATTCTTTGTACATGTTCCAACCATTTGATTATTTGTGACTTGTCAAATGGTGATGGTAGGTTCTATGTAGAAAGCCATTCCATTTTCATCGAATGTTACACCCAGGTATTCAAAATTATTCACCCTTTTAAAACTACAGCTTTTACCCCTTACAGACTTCACACTTAAGTCTTCTTCTTTTTTTCTGTCCCTCCTATGATCATATATTTGGTTTTGTCTTCATTTAGCTCCAATATGAATTTCTGTGCTTCTTCCATAATTTTCTTCACAATTCTTCTTAATTCTTTCGCGGTTCTTGCTAAGATCGTTAGATCATCAGCAAATGCCAAGCACAGGCGCTCATTTTTCATGATTGTTTCCACCACCTTCATGCTGCATTTTCTGATTACAGTGTCTAACACTAAGTTGACTAATGTGGTGGATAAAGGATATTTCTCTCTTAAGCCTTTTGCAACCGTAAATTGATCTGAAATGTGATCGTGCCAAGCAATTTCACAGCTAAAGTTATTTAGTGTCTTTTTACTAGCTTGTTCAGTTTTTTGGCATACCCAAATGTTCTATTTCTCGATACATTTTGACTCTATCGACTCTATCATAATGTGTTTGTCTAAAATCCACAAACAAAACATGAAGAAGTAAATAGTAGTTTTTAATATTCCATCTTTTCTTGTACATGTCATACAAATGATACAAATTCAAAATCTTACAAATTTACAATATCTTATGGCTGGTGGAACGCAAATACTCCATTAAATAAGATTGTGCTAATGCCATGCCCGATTTATTATGTTAATCTTTTTGGGTAAAATTTAATACCACTTCTATTAATAAGATATTTCTTTATTTTATCCAAACTCATAAAACCGTTAAGTGTTTTGTGTTACAAAAATTTGATTTCCTGCATTTCAAATAAATAAGCTCTTTAGTTTCTATGAACATCTTTTTAATAAAACCACTGCATTGCTTCTTTCACACGCCAGCTGTTAAAAGCCAGAAACTCCCTTACGTCAAAGACGATTGTCTCGCACGCTTCATGACTCTCTTTGAGAAGTCTTCTTCTTCGACAAAACAAGACGTCGGGCAAATATTTGATGACAATCGTAGGTTAGAATCCCTACATAGACGACAATTCTGAACTTGACGGAGCACGTAAAAAAGAAATTAGTCGGGTGGATTTTTACACAAACAGTAATTACTGAAATTAGGTTTTTGTTTTACACTTTAAGGAAATACTTTAAGGAAATGGTACCAAATTAAAAAAATAGAAGAAAATAAGTGCAGGAAATGCATAATGCATAGTAATTTAAATAAAGCAGGGGTCATACCTATAACCAGTGAAAAGATTACTCATTACAAATGAGTTTGTTTTACATGGATGTCTACTGCGCGGCCTACAAGAATGCTTCCCTGTGATTGGTCCGTTTGAAGCCAAGTTGTCATTACCTTCGCTACCTGAGTTGATACTTTTTATATAATCCCTTTTCGTATTCAGTTTATTTTTGAATTTTTAAAGTAATTAAATTCAGCAAATTTTTGAAATATGAAGGAGGATCTGATTATTTACAGCTGACATTTCATCACTTTCATCGCTTGACTGACACAAAATCGCAAAGGCACAATCTTTTTGTCAATCAAATTTCATTAAACTACTTCACTTGATAGTGGTTCTAGCTCGACTGAGAGCGCAGGTGACCTCCTTTCTATGTGCTGTCGACATCGACCGCGACTTAACTAGTAGCATCCACCGCGACCTACACCTCCACCTCGACCCACTCTGAAAATAGAGACCAATGGAGAAAATTTGTTAGAAGTAAGGAAGAAACAACAAGAGAAAGAGAAAGAGAGATAGAGAGATAGAGAAAGAGAGAGAGAGAGAGAGAGAGAGAGAGAGAGAGATAGAAAGATATGGGCTGGTCAAAAACAAATAAAAATCCTTTGTTACGCAGACATCCGCCCAATTAATGACTAAATTAAAAGGGAAGTTCCCTAGGTTGGCTGTATACCATATAGTTAAAAAACTCTAACAAGAAGTAAAACCACTTCTATGTAAATTGGTATATTTATTAAAACTTAAAAATCCCAATGGATTGAATAAAATATGTCCAATTCAGAACGTTTTCAGACCTATCGGTCCATCATCAGTGAATGTGCATACTTGCTAAATAGCCCAGTGAATGTAAATTGAATTTTAAATTCAACCATTGTTTGGTTCTGGGGCTATTTAGCAAGTATGTACATTCACTGATGATGGACCGATAGGTCTGAAAACGTTCTGAATTGGACATATTTTATTCAATCCATTGGGATTTTTAAGTTTTAATAAATATACCAATTTACATAGAAGTGGTTTTACTTCTTGTTAGAGTTTTTAATGACTAAATATTTGAACACAACTCCAGGTTCGAGTATCTGATAGTAGAAATACCCAATAACGACAACCATAATACAAATGTAAGAAACAAAAAAAATCGGGTTGTGTATTAGGTTGCAGATGGGTGTCGTATTGAGGAATAAGGTTATGAAATGAAATGTAATACACTTATAACATACGTATTGGAAGTTAGAGCTGATACAACAGGCATGAAAATAATAATATAAAAATTTTAGCAAATTACTAATTTTTCAATTATTCAATTTCAATTTTTTAAAACAAATCAATCAAATTTTCACAATCAGATCACAACTATTGCATATCCGACCAATCTTGTCTGAAAATTGCGCACCCAATTTAACATCTATAAGTTCTTGAACATCCTGAACAACATCTAATAATCCTATATAAATAAAATCTACATAATTAATTAAAAATAACATCACTTTATATATAAATAAAACTAACAGTTTTTCTCGGTTTAATGTCGTTTTCTTACTAATCCCCTCAAGATCCTGCCAATGTTTTGTTAATATATTACATTCAAACCTATCCCTCTACCAACCCTCCCTTTAGCAAAGTGCAGAGAAAAGTATGATATTGAATACTACTATATTCTTCCCTTACACCGGAAAGTAAGTATATATCTTATACTTGACATACTTTTGTTACCAATGCATATGAATGCGTGCATGTATGTGAGTGTGACGTTTATACACCATACGTACGTACATGTGGATATTTATGTGTATACATAAATATATGTACATACTTTGATATTGGCTTGATCATTAACTTTTGATTTAAACCAGACCACTTAACTAACTCTGGTTTTTTGTTGTTTGTATCATTTAATTTTATTTTAACCGGGACCTGAAGATGCTGTGCAAAGTGTAGACAGCGAAACCGGTCGTCATTTGTAAGATAAATTGTTTGTGAGAACGTCTCTCTTTTCTTTACTACAATAGTATGGATTCACACATGCAACCCATTCATTATATGAAAATAATACTTTGAACATCAGACATTAATAACAGGGAAATCACAAATAGACATAATATCAAACCAAAGTAAGAGATTTCTGTTGCATTCAGGATATAGCACGACGATAAAGACAGGCAAGGGTAGAATAAAACTAGTATGTATGTTACACAAATATATAGTGACATACTATCAGAATAGTAAGCCATTTTAAACCAACACCAGTCACCAGATTACTTGAAAGATTATTTAAAAAATAGTGAGATAGCTAGTGATGAGCGAGACTGGTCTTGGTCTTGCGGTCTTGGTCTTGGTCTTGCAGCAAGACCAAGACCAAGACCGCCTTTTGGTTGCAAGACCAAGACCAAGACCAAGCTTGCAAGAACAAGACCAAGACCAAGACCGAACCTTGCAAGACCACGCAAGACCAAGACCAACCTGCAAGACTCTTGCACTTTTTTGAGAAAAATTGGTTTTTATTATATAACTTTATTTTTTTAGTTCAATAATACATACAGGGTGTTAGTAAATAAGTATGAAAAATTTTAAGGGCTAATTCTACATGAAAAATTAATATCAGTTTGCTCTATAAACATATGTCCGCAAATGCTTAGTTTCGGAGATACGGGGTGTTGAAATTTTTATTTTAAACTGCCAATTTATTTATTGCTCTAAGACCAGTTGAGCTATGAAAATTAAATTTGGTGAGTTTTAGGAGGTAGTTATTACAAATTTTTTGACATACAATTTAGAATTTTGTATTCACCATTGGCGCGCCTACGGGCAATGGTCTGAATTTTTTAAAGAAAAAAATAGTACGCCACTGAGATATTTCGAATTAAAAATTATTTTTAAATTCCACGTCTAATTTACAATAAAAAACCTTTCTTGCCTTTTTTTCATATGATGCACCATTTTTATGCAGAAAAATAAAACATCTTGGCGCGTATTTTTCATTTCTTAATACATCATCAAGAACTATCCAATATAATACTAAACTAGAACAATAACAGAAAATATTACTAATAAGATTTCAACTAGGTGCAAAGCTGCAAGAAATGTTTAAAATGATCTCCTTTGCAGATAAGAGAAAAATTTTATATTCATCATTGGCGCGCGTACGGGTAATGGTCTGAACTTTTTGAAGAAAAAAATAGTACGCCACTGGGATATGTCAAACTAAAAATCATTTTTGAATTCCTCGTTCAATTGACGACAAAAAATCTTTCTTTCCTTTTTTTCATACGAGGCGCCGTTTTTATACAAAAAAATAAAACATCTTAACGCTTACCAAGTATTTGAGGTAGTTTCCACATGCATAGAAACTTAGTTCAAATACTTTGTAAACGTTAAGATGTTTAATTTTTTTGCATAAAAACGGCGCCGCATATGAAAAAAAGGCAAGAAAGATTTTTTGTCGTCAATTGAACGAGGAATTCAAAAATGATTTTTAGTTTGACATATCTCAGTGCCGTACTATTTTTTTCTTCAAAAAATTCAGATCATTACCCGTACGCGCGCCAATGATGAATATAAAATTCTTCTGTTACCTGTAAAGGAGATCATTTTAAACATTTCTTGCAGCTTTGCACCTAGTTGAAATGGTATTAGTAATATTTTCTGTTATTGTTCTAGTTTAGTATTATTATATTGGATAGTTCTTGATGATGTATTAAGAAATGAAAAATATGCGCCAAGATGTTTTATTTTTCTGCATAAAAACGGTGCATCATATGAAAAAAGGCAAGAAAGGTTTTTAAAAAGTTATAAATTAGACGTGGAATTTAAAAATATTTTCTAATTCGAAATATCTCAGTGGCGTACTATTTTTTTCTTTAAAATAATTCAGACCATTGCCCGTAGGCGCGCCAATGATGAATACAAAATTCTTAATTGTATGTCATAAAATTTGTAATAACTACCTTCTAACACTCACCAAATTTCATTTTCATAGCTCAACTGGTCTTAGAGAAATAAATAAATTGGCAGTTTGAAATAAAAATTTCAACACTCCGTATATCCGAAACTAACCATTTGCGGACATATGTTTATAAATCAAACTGGCATTAATTTTTCATGTAGAATTAGCCCTTAAAATTTTTCATACTTATTTACTATCACCCTGTATATACTGACATTGTAAGAAACCTTAAACAATATCGAATTTTTAAAATACATAATATTTTGGTTATATTTTTAAGTCGTTTTAATTAAGTCAAACGGTTTGCATTTTCTCAACCTTCAAAGTGTCCAGAAGGCAAGTTTTCAAACAGCGACAGTTCAAGGACAATTGAAATTACTTGTGAGACAAAAAATAAAATTATAGATAGGGTAATCCATTTAAAAAAAAATGCAATTAAAAACGGTTTTTATGTACCAGTAGTTTTCGCTTTTTTGTCTAATAAAAATACTGACACTTATTTCAATTCTTTTCGCATAATCGAGGAAAAATGTAGGTCGTTAAATTTAAAATGAATACAAAAAATATCATAATAGATTTTGAAAAGGGATTCACAATGCTGTGAAAGCATTTTGGCCTGAATAAAAAATAACTGGTTGTCGATTGTAATGTGTCAAGCTTCGTATCGCAAAATCCAAAGCTTAGGTTCAGTTTCTGAATATAATGACAAAAATTCCGATACTGGGAAATTTTTAAAATTATTTTTTGGATTAATTTTTTACAATCAACGAAAGTTGCAAGTTGAATTATTTGTGAAAATCCCGGATGACAAACGTGTAAAGAATTTTACTGATTTCATAGTTGAAAACTATTTGGAAGAATCTAGGTTTTCCCCAGAAAGGGCCAGTAGTACAAATAGTATGTGCCGCACTTGAAATGCATGCGCATCATTTCAGTGTGTTTTAAATTCTAGTTTTTACTACCCACATCCGAATATTTTCAACTTTTTAAATGTCATAATGGGTATTCAATCCAAAAATATGTGAAAATAAAAAATGCGAATAACTCGTGTTACGAGAGCAATGTAGTTTAAATAAAATTAAAGAACTGCAAGATAACAAATTACAGAATTAAGCGTTTATAACTCCCCATTAGGTTTAGTTATTATGTTATAGTATTAGGTCTATAAATAGGTATGGTAAATATGTACGTATTTACTAAAAAGTATGTTCTAGTTAGTTTATAAAAAAAGTTAATTATATTAAATAATGATTAAAAAGAGTAAAACATATTTGATTTTTGTGTTCTCTTAAAAAAATTTAATTTATGTTCTTAAATTTGATAAATACTACAGTGTTCGAGTGAAAGGAGCAGATCATTATCTGTTAACAACTATAAACCGTTTATCCCTTTTCGTAAAATCCGTGAATTGAAGGTCCCCGACCATTTGTGGCACCTTTAAAAAGCTCTTTTTCTTTAACATTTTATTAAAATACAGGGGCAATAAACAATAATCCAGACTCAAGACGTAGTCTGAAGGCAGGCGGCAGGTATCGACAGCATGCAAAACACAACGTGACACAACCGAAGGCCGGCAATTGCAACAAGGGTTGTAAATGCAGGTTTTTCCTACTGATAAACATTACCATTATAAAAATATACTCTAATCTCTTTATATAGAGAGAAATAATTAGGTCATTAGGTGAATGTATAATGTTAAAATTGGTATCCGTTTGAAACTACATTCTACATTCTGTTAAAATTTTAAAGCAAAAAATATAGTTTCATTCTTCACATCTTTATTTATTTCAATTTTATTCGAAATTGTTTGGTTCAAATTATTACTACCAAAAAAGCAAGACCAGCAAGACTCTTGCAGCAAGACCAAGACCAAGAACAAGACCGGCTAGTGCAAGACCAAGACCAAGACCAAGACTGCCTTTTAGCTGCAAGACCAAGATCAAGACCAAGCTTGCAAGAACAAGACCAAGACCAAGACTAGCCTGGTCTTGGTCTTGTTCTTGTTTTGCTCATCACTAGAGATAGCTACATATCACAGCTTTAAGATCAGACTAGGATAGTTCCAAGGCCTAATATAAGAAAATAAATAATATCTTAGAATAATATCTTTTCAATAGACTATAATAATAATATAATAAATATGTATTTCCGCTGTGTGCGACAATCTGTGTAGATTTCATTTTGTTAGGCCTCTTTGAAATTAAAAAATTGTTACAAAGGTTCTGCTGAATTATACTTTCAAGATTTATGCAGAATTTTTAATTAATATATCATTAAAACAATTATAAAATGGCCTCATATTAAACAATTCACAATATTTTTATTGTTTCTTTTAAAATTTGCGCTTCACCTAGTAAAAACAAAATTTGTTTTACTTGCTTCCCAACTATAAGTGTAAAAGCTGGAAAAGTGGGTGTTCTCGGGTGTCGGTTGGCCCCAGAGGGCTTCGTTTCTTAACCACAATAAGCAATCAAAGATCCCTTTTCCTCCTTACTTCAACGTAATAAGACCTCAAAAGAGGATTAATAAAGCAATGTTGTTGGGTTGGGAGTTGTGTTGCTGATACCGCGTCTGAAATCGATATATAACAACTTTGGTTTCCTCTGTTCTTTACCCAGGGGGTATGCCATTTCACTACGCTTCGTGCTAATTCAAAAATTTATTTCTAATGAAAATTTGTTTTGAAAGATGAGAGTTGGCTTAGTTATGACGTCATTTAAAAATCAAATGAAAAGACCTAATTTTACTCCTCCAAAGGGTGATGAAAATGTTGGCTAAAAGAAAATTTTCTTTTATAATAAAATCTATACAGTGATGAGCGCTCTAATAACCGGAAACATAGCGCAAAAGATGCTAAACATAATACATTGTGAAGTGAAAAGAGATGAGACTAGTACAGGTGGAAATTATCGATATAATCGTTTAAATTAACATTACACTACATAGTTTCCCACCTTTAGACGTACGTGACAAGAGTATTTAATAAAATTCTTCTGTCACAGTGACAGTTGTCATACTCCTCCGATAGGTACGTCTAAAGGTGAGAAACTAATGTAATGGAATGTTAATTCATACGTTTATATTGATAATTTCCACCTTCACTAGTTTCATCTCTTTTCATTTCACAATGTATTATGTTTTCCATCTTTTGCGCTATTTTGGCGGTTATTGGAGCGCTCATCACTGGATATTTTATACAGTGATGAGCGCGCTAATGGCCGGCAAAATAGCTCAAAAGATGGAAAACATAATACATTGCGACACAAAAAGGGATGAAACTAGTGGAGGTGGAAATGATCGTTACAAACGTATAAATTAACATTACAGTATTTTTACTACAAAAGCGATATTACGTAGGTCAAAATTTTGGACGTAAGAGAACTGTCAAAACATTAGAATATAACTTTTCATTATTGCCATGTTTATAATAAAGTAGAGAGTAGTAAAAATACTATACATAGTTTCCTACCTTTAGATGTCTGTGACAGGAGTATTTTATAGAATTCTACTGTCACAGTGACAGTTGTCATACTCCTCTGATACGTCTAAAGGTGGAAAACTATGTAATGTAATGTTAATTTATACGTTTATAACGATCATTTCCATCTCCACTAGTTTTATCTCTTTTTGTTTCGCAATGTATTAGGTTTTCCATCTTTTGCGCTATCTTGCCGGTTATTAGCGCGGCCATCACTGTATATTTTACATACAGTGATGAGCGCGCTGTCTAAGAGTTTTCGATATATGAAAAAAAAAATTGATTTTCATTTTGTAACTTCAAAGGGCTGTAACTTTTTTTGTGTACAGTATTGTATACTGAGTTGGGATAAAGTATGGAACCAAGCAAATATCTTTGAAACGAAAAGAACAATATTTATGAAACTCTGCATGCAAGTACAGTGACGTAAAAGGCATCTGATGCCATATTTTTTGTTACTACTACACTTCCGGTTTCACCGGAAATACCCTTAACTTATTTACTTTAAATGGGACACCCTGTATATTTTTGCAGATTTTAAAAGAACTTGTTGTTTTTAATTCATACATACCAAGTTTGGAAGAAAAAACTAATAAAACAAGAAATAAATCTCTTTACAGTTAAAAAATTGGTTAATTTATTTACGTTAGACCCATGATATTAAAAATAAAAAAAATAATTTCAAATGTTGAAAATATTTGCTGTTCGCCTCCTGACAACGTGCAAGCTTACAAATAAATTTGTGAGTCACTTTTTGCACGATTTCTCCACGTATTATTTCACATTCATCAATTATTATTCTTTGTCTCAAATCCTGCAAGCATATTAGTTGCCTAACGTAAACACGTGATTGTAGATAACCCCAAAGAAAAAAAAATCTAACGGGTTAAGGTCCGGAGAACGAGCGGGCGACTCTATGAACCCTCTACGTCCAATCCATCGATTTGAAAAATTCACTTCCAAAAAATTAAAATTCACCATAACCGATTAATTATCATTAATATTTCAATACGATATTTTTCACTTAAATGAACCATTTTTAATACAACTTATTTCTGTCAATTACTTCAGTAACAGTTTTACCTACTATACTAAGTTCAAGTAAGTCATGCAGTGCATGTAAACAACAATTTTAGTCTACAGTATAGATGGTACTCGTTTATTTCCTACTACATTGTTTTAATACAAAAAATTATCTACAGACACTTTTTAACAAATTTTTTCTACCAAATTTGGTATGTATGAATTAAAAATAACAAGTTCTTTTAAAATCCGCAAAATATACAGGGTGTCCCATTTAATTAAATAAGTTAGGGGTATTTCCGGTGAAACCGGAAGTGGAGTAATAACAAAAAATATGGCAACAGATGCCTTTTGCGTCACTGTACTTGCATGCAAAGTTTCATAAATATTGTTCTTTTCGTTTCAAAGATATTTGCTTGGTTCCATACTTTATCCCAACCCAGTATAGGTAAGTGAGGTTCAATCAACCTATTTTTGACCCCATATCTGTGGTATAATTTATCACCAATCTTTTCGGGACACCCTGTATATATAACCTAACAAGTGATCTATTGAATAAAAAGAAGTGTTTGCTTTTACTTCCTCGTATTTAAGTATTTACTTAATAGTATTTAAATAAAGCATTAAAGAAATTACTTTATTCAATTACTATTAAGTAAATACTTAAATACATGCAAGTAAAAAGCAAATACTTCTTTTTATTCAATAGACCCATTATTATCAATATTACTTTACTGCCAGAGGCTTACCCTTGTGAGATTAGTATTAAGTATATAATTCTATCGAATTCTGTTGAAAGTATACTACAATGTTTTTTATCACATAAGTTGCTTTATTTTAAATATTGTAGGATTGATATCTCTTTTAGATAATTTGATATTTTTATGATTTTTGTTATGTAATGTACATATTTATTATTTATAGGTTTTATTTTATATACTAATATATTTTTCTTTTGTTTTAGGTGAGTACCCTTACATTCTTATTTCTGTCGATTTTGGTAAGCGCACTTTTAACAAAAATATAAATATTACTATGGTATTATTTTGTAGGTAATGTTTCGCTTTGAATTACTTATTTGGAATTTCGATTCCAAGAACCCCATCAATAATTTCATAAAATACTGCTTTTAATCCAAAATAATGTTCAAGCGTCGCTAACGTTTCGGAACAAAACCCGAATACCAAAAGAAACTTAAGCCCATCAATCCCGGAACTTATTCCAGCCTGTCTCATTAAACATGATAGATCACGCAAACAAACATTGGCACCGAGCTGAAAAAATGTGTTTCATTTAACACAAACATTCACCCTTGTAATTACATATACCCCTCGCAAAGGGGGTGGTAAGGGTGCATGTCAACCGGTGGGTGGCACTCCACCCTCAGTATTAACCACCGCGGCGACAATGACATTGATATATGTCGACGCAGTATCCACTGAGATGACGTTCGCAGTCGATGGATTTCTGCCTGTTTGTCTAACCACTTGATGCATACTTGGGATTAAAAGAACTATTCCAATAAGAAATAAAATTTTTAAAACAATAACACAGTGTACATACATTCGGTAAGTTTGAAAAAATTAACATGAAGAGAAAATGAAAAAATTAACATGAACATAAGTAAAACTAGGAGCACTTCATGAGATTCTAAAAAAAAAATCAAAAAAACTACAAACCTAGAGGATGAACCTGAATAGAATATATTTTAAGAGAACAAAAAAGAAGGATTATGTTTACCTCATCTTATTAGTCCAGAGAAATAAGGATTTTTTCAGGACACTCAAAGATCCAGGTAGCTGACTACTTTGTTAGTTATTGTCGACCTATAGGAAGAAAACCTACCTGTTTCCTGCCTAGAGTTCGCGTCCGTTTTTTAATAATTATTAACAATTTAGTGCAAACATCGCGATTTTTTGTACGAAAAAATCGTACGCGATCGAAAAAGCTAAACAGTTGACATAAAACTACAAAATTTAATTTTTTAGAACATTGAAAAACCTCCAAAATGCCGATTTTTGAAAGTTAAAAAGTGAATTTGTTGCTTCGCAAATTGCAAAATAAATTAAAATCGATATTTGTTAATAACTTTTACTAAATTTAACTTAGAATTTTAAGGTTTCACCCAAAGTTGGGTATTTTGGTACCTAACAAACCCTCAAAATTTGAGACCGGTCAATTAATTAATTTAAAAGTTATTGTTTATCCCTGAGACCTTTATTTTGCAATAACATAAGACAGAAATTGGGCAATTCTGAGTATGCCAATTGAAAGTAGAAGACTGATAGTATCCAAATGTATTAAAAAAAGATAAAAAATTAATCAATATAATCAAAATCCTAATGCCAAATTTTTGAAATTTTGTTGTTTATAAACATTTAAAATAACTTTACAAATATTGTCCGTAGGAACAATCTTTTATATATTCGAAAATCTAGTATTTTAACACGAATTTTCAAATAAAAATTTTAGCCTGGGTTCATTAGGGACAAAGTTAGTCATGTGTTTTTTTTAATTCACAGCTAATTTGCTTAAATTTATTAAGGAACTTCATTGATGCCATTTTAAATAATGGGATTTGTGTTTTTTGTTAAAAAATTTGCATAAACATTGTATCTTCACAGCACCCTCTACGATTTTTCAAAATTTTGGTTCAAACGGTTACTAGGGGGAACCAGAGACCTTTATTTTGCAATATCACAAGACAGAAAATAATGAACATCGGCAATTCTGAGTATGCTACATAAAAGTGGAAGACTGATAGTATCAAAATGTAATAAAAAAAGATTAAAAAAAATAATTAATATAATCAAAAATTCCAATGCCAAATTTTTGAAATTTTGTAGTTTATAAACATTTAGAATAACTTTAAAAATATTATTCATAGGTGCGAGAAGCTAGTATCTTAACACGAATTTTCAAATAAAAAAATTTAGCCTGGGTTCATTTGGACAAAGTTAGCCATGTTTTTTTTTAATTCACAGCTAATTTGTTTATAATAATTAAGGAATTTCATTGATGTCATTTTAAAGAATGGGATTTGTATTTTTTCTTAAAAAATTTGCACAAACATTGTATCTTCACAGCCCCTCTACGATTTTTCAAAAATGTAGTTCAAACGGTTACTTGGGGAAATCTAGGAACCCACCGAGTTAAAATACCGAAAAAGCAATTTAAAACTAATACAATTTTCTGTATCTCCGGACCAACTCAATGGATTTTGATCTTTCTTTTTTTAATTTGTGTGTAATTTCTACGTACATTACAAATATGCAATTTGTTTATAAATTTATTAATTAATAATCAGTCTAATTTGTTTAAACAATTCTTGAAAAAATATTTTTTTACAAAAATCAATTTTTTTAATTATAGTATCATTAATGATCATAGAAAAAGTTAAAGTACACTTTAATAAATAATAGTACATTGTTTACCGGGTAGGAAAAGCTTAACATTCCTGGACGACTGTGAAGATTGCTAAGTCGAGGCGCAAGCCGAGACTTAGCAACACAGAGTCCAGGAATGTGGCTTTTCCTACGAGGTAAACATACTATTTTTCCGCAAATCGTTTAAAATTCGACAGATATTGATTGATTTAAAAAAAACGCGATAATTTTATTCCCAAATAAATGGTGCTTTGAAATTCCTAATAAAATTACTTGAGTTACTATGGAAACGTATTGAGGTTGAATTGTCAAACTTGACAATGTTTTCTATCATGCCCCGCGCACTCTAATAAAAAACATGTAATCGTATTTATTTTCCTTCCATTTTGTCAGAGACGCTGATGTCGGCATTGTGATTGGTGGAACATGACTTTTGACAAATCCTACGCTATCTGTGAATCTGTGTTAAGTGTTCGTGTTCGTTCGTTCGTTGTCGTTCAGTTATTTTATATGGTCGGTTGTGTGATGTGTTTGTGTCAGCATAAAAAGCTGATATTCAGTCGTGTTTTTTGATATTTTGTAATCGAGTACATTTTTAAAGGTAAGTTTTTCTGATTGTAAGGTAGAGATTTTCTGATTTTAGGTACTGTTTATCCAACAGTTTTAAAATACACACTTTATTTCGCGTTTTGTTGTTAGGTCTAATGGCTCCGTTCAGCTGTTGTGTGCAGACGGTGGAAAAGTTCAACAAGTAAACATTTATTTAATCCAAATTAAATACTCATGTTTCTATGTAAAATGTCACATTATTTTATAAATAAATAAGTAAGAAACAAAAGTTGTTTGTGTTTTACCTTTATTGTCCACTTGAATAAAATATTAAATATTGGAAGTACCGTATGGAGGCTAAGTACCTGGCATGGAGGCTAGATTATGGCACCCTTCCTATCCAATCAACAACAAGAACGTTTAAAATTTTACACCTATCATGTCGAAGCTACAGACCACTTATGTGGAGGCCAGATTTGTAGTATCCTTCCATTTAACCAGGTGCTGAGATGGCGCTGAAATACGTGACATGTTTTTTAAACAGTAAGATCGCATTCTACCAAATCACACACTTTTTTCTATGTTTTCTATCATTTATGTAGAACACTAACAACTGTACGGAAATATCATTTCCTTACAGTAAGGAAATGACATTTCCTTACAGTAAGGAAGTCCTGACTTTTTCTTCAAGAAATTTTGACAGGAATGTCAAAATTTCCTGGCGATTTGCGGAAAATTATTTTTATTAGATAATTATTTATTGAAGATAATTTATTTATTAAAGTATACCTTAACTTTTTCTATGATTAATGATGAAAGTATAATTAAAATATGGATTTTTTGGAAAAAATTATTTTTTCAAAACTTTTTTAAACAAATTATCCTATCTTCATTATTTTCTGTCTTATGTTATTGCGAAATAAAGGTCTCTGGGATAAACAAATAGAATAACTTTTAGACTAATTAATGGATCGGTCTCAAATTTTGAGGGTTTGTTAAGTACCCCAATACCCAACTTTTGGTAAAACATTAAAGTAGTTTTAGTAAAAGTTATTAACAAATAACGAGTGTCATTTAATTTGCAGTTTACGTAGCAACAAATTAGCAACTAATTCACACAAAGAACATAAAAAAATACTGCAGAAGATCTGAAGCTGTCCACCCAACTAGACATTAAGATAGGAGGATCTGTGAGGAGATTTTTCTACCAAATAAACATTACTAGGAAAACCAGTGCAGTGCGGCAACATAACGCCTGTTACATCCCTGTGTGTTGTGTTCGAACAGGGAAGGTGGCGAGATCAAGTTTTAGTATGGCAACCAAGTAGTACATTGATTACAACAAAAAAAAACTCCACTTCAGAATTTAGCTTAGAATTGTCACTTTTTCCATACCACAATTTAATTTATCTACCAGAAAATAATCCATCAGGATCCCTTTTTTAATTTAATTTTTTGTACAAACGTGTTAAAAATGCAATTTTTAGCACTCCATAGGAGCCTAAAATGTCACTTTACAGCACTGGGCGCTTTAAAAATTTTAAGGCACTGCAGTTAAAAGTGAAATGTCAAATTTTAAAAGCAAACGTCAAAATATTTACATTTCATTTATTAACATTAATATTAATATTCTTTTTCTCATAGGCATCTTTCAGTGCATCACAGTTTTTCGATTTCTTTCTAACGCATTAAATTGTATTTGACAGAAAAAAAGGCACGTCCGTGACTAAAGACATTTATAACATTTATTCTAGTTGTCGGTAGATGGCGCTATAATCGAAAAAAAATTATTTACGAATTATATAATATATCTACGAATATAATCTGTACAATTTGTAAGACTACAAATCAAAGAAAATATCATTTTATAAATGCAATAAACACAATTGATTTGTTTTTATGCCAAATTGCAAATAAAATGTGACAACTGTCAGATTTAACTAAAATGTCATGTTAGAATAAATGTTATAAATGTGTATTATCCCGGACTTACCTTTTTTTCTATCATTTGTGACTCACTGAAAAATGCCCATGAAAAGGACCATAGTACAATTTGCGCAATTTGAAAAATATTGTATGTAAAATAAAGTTTGTAGAAAAAATATTGTATGATATACGTGTTAAAAGTACATTTTTAAGGCGCTCATGGGAATTGCAGAATTCGCTCATTCTGCAAACCTTCACATGCGTGCCTTAAAATTGTACTTTTAACACTTACATAATATATCATAAATAACTATTAATTTACTAACTTACTTTAACTCTTACTTAACGCATGTTTATGTTATTGATAAAAATAAAACTTTCAAAAATATATCAAGTCATTACTTTAAATATATGCTACACTACCGGTGTTATTCATCAAACCACCCATCGAGTACAGTACGAAGAAAGAATATTAAAAAATACTCTTGAATAATAACCAACAACATCCTGGGCCGCGTAACTAATCAATTTCGTCCAAGGACTTTCATTAATTTCGAAAAGTCCATCCCAAAATCACGAGCCGTGACTCATTTTTGACTTGTACAAATGGTTCTACTTTTAGAAATAAACACTCGACATTAACATCCATGTACAACTACTTTATCTGAGACAAATGTAAAAATAGGAAAAAGAATGTATACATTTAGCATGGTCGTACTTAAACATTTTATTATCGCTTTGAAGTAGTTTAGTATATTTTTAAATTTTATTGAGTTACAAATGGGTTATAGATTAAAAAAAACGAATGTGTGTGTACTTTGTACGCACGTAAGAAGTTATACTTCTATTATTATGATTTCAACGAAATTAATATACTTTAAACAGTTTATTTATATTTTATTTAAATATTAAACTAATTTTAATACTTACTACTTTTCAAAAATTTTTATTAAAACAATACCAAAAATTAAAAAATAAAACAAAGAATAAAACACACACAAACATATTGAAAAATGCTACAAAAATGATTTCTGAACAATAATTGTTGGAAAAATTTTAACTAAATACGTATTTTCTGGAAAAAAAAATTATATAATAATATACTTACAATCATAAAATGTATAAAAAAATAAAAAAATTAAAGTTTGTATTGAAGATTGTACCCGCGTACATTGGCGCGGTTAGTTTTGAAATTCAAGCATCTTTAGATTTTGGCTACCGAGACATATGCATCATGTTGGAAGATAGATCAACTGAACGTTTTAAACTTTTGACAGTTCTGAATTCAACCAAATTAGATTGATTTTTGCGGAATTGAAATATTAAAATACAACAAAACATAGAGTAAGAAAACAATATTAGATGGATATTGGTAGAAATTTTGTTGGTAATCAAATTATGTACATCAAAGCATTACATACTAGGTAGGTTTATTTTACATTTTCCAAATAGGTAGGTACCTATGTAATTTTTTTATTACGATACTGAAACATTTACAATTACGTACTTACCTGTTGCTTTTAAAAACTATTTAAAAAGTCACTACAATTATAATCTTGCTTTTTTCTCTGCCCTCACAACAATAAAAACTAATATACACACCGACATATTGAACATACTTTACCCATAACCGACATATTGAACAATTATTGACAGGTCATTGTAATTACCCAATCAGAGCACGTTTAACGTTTCAGCTGCGCCGAGGACCAAGACTTTTGATGAATTCGCGCACATATAAATTTACTCCCAATGCGCCTAAAGAAGTATAACTTCAATAAAAATTACAGTTGTATTTAAAGTTCTTTACTCTCTTGCTCTTCTCTACTTTACCTTCGATCAGAATATATTATCTTCGATACTAAATCCAGTTAAATTCATTGTCGGCATCTCTCACTGGAAACCTACTGATGACTTTCCCTTCGTGAAATAATTTTTTGAATAATATCTTTGTTAGCTTTACTTATAAAGTGTCAAAATTTCGATACGCTACATATTGTGCAGATTTGTTATTTTATTAAATTTTAAATCACCCAGTACATAATTTTAGATATCAGTAAACCTTTTTCCATGAGATCATTTCTTAAGACCACCGACTTATCTAGTTTGACTAAATTGCCGCCGGTCGTGGGTTGTAAATATAGTAACTAATCCCTCAAAGAAATTACCGAAATATATACCGGTAAAGAACATTCTAATAGTTCCGTCTAATTTTGACCACACACCAAGGTATGGTGATTGTTTCCTCTGAAAATATTTTTTTTCTATGAAAAGGAATATCTTCTTGATTTCAATTAATGTTGCGTTGAGCCAGTATATAGTATATAGTGAAGTTCAATATTGTGTGTTAGGAGACCACTGTCAAAGAGGCCTGAAGTAAATCCAATGCCCAAGTATATTCCGATGTTAGCCCCAGGTTATGTCCTGACTGGGAATCCATTTTCATCCCGTTGTGAGTCCCAGGTTTTTCCATTGGGAATCCACTTTTTGGAGTTCAGGTCTACCCACACCTAAATATGGATCCCCGTATGTTCGGGAGTAGACTACACTTGAGGTCAACGTCCAGTTAATCTGCTTTTCAGCTCAAAGATATATCCATTCGTCAGCCAATTCAGGTGCCGGCACAATTAGTTGAATATCATCACTATGAAAATCATAATACGGAAGTTTTCTTAGCAGAATACTATGTGTGACGTAATCAATAGCCTTATAACTAAAGTCCGGATTATAAGCGTGGGAGAAAGGTCAAAATAAACACTTATATAAGCAAAAAATATCGCAAAAATAAGGAAAGTTTTTATGAAATAAGCAAGGCCTCAGAAAAAAAAACGTGTAACTAAAAACTTGGATATAAATATGATATAAATATGAATAAAGGACATTAATATTAAATTACATTTATTTTTAATTATCGTATTATTAACAATAAATAAAAATTACTAAAGTGTTAAGCAACATATTAATATTTTTTTTTCATGGCCAATTAGCATAAAAACAATTAACAATACTATGTTTTTCAAAATTATCTTGTAAAAAGCTATGTCTTCTATCTGTACTATACATATTTTATATTTATAAGTAGAAAAAGTTCTTTCATCTGCAGATGTGATTGGTGCGTATTTAAATTAAGACAAATGTACCGATACTATTTTACAACAATATAATAAATTTGAGCTGTCTGCAGACAAATATTAGTTTATTACATGGATAGGTATAACGATGTATTTTTCCGTTTATATCCTAAGCCTAAGGGATTAAAATTCTTATGGTTTATTGAATTATCATAGTTTTATAGCTCTGTATACTTCATAGAATTTTGCATGTGGCGGCAACGAATGCATGTGCCGGAAATGAGAATGCTTAGATGGATGAGTGGAGTGACAAAGAAGGATAAAATTAGAAATGAGTATATTAGCGGAAGTCTAGGTGTGGCACCAATTGATGCCAAAATGAGAGAGCATATGTTAAGATGGTTTGGTCATGTTCAACGTCGAAACGTTAATCACCCAATACGAAGAATAGCTGAAGTGCAAATTCCCGGAAGGAGTAGGAGAGGAAGACCAAAGAAGACCTGGGGGGAGACGATAAGGCAGGACGTGTTGGTAAAGGGGATTAACATTGATATGACTCAAGATAGAATTGTGTGGAGAAATTCAATTAGGGAGGCCGACCCCGCATAGGGATAAGGCAAAGAGAATGATGATGACTTCATAGAATTTTGCTTAAGACAGGAAGTATCATGAAATTTCGCTATAGTTTAACATAAGAAGTAAAATAAACAAAGATAAGCAACATATCTTTGAAATAAGCATTTTGACTAAAAATCCTAATTATAAGCAAAAAAAGCGAAAAAAAAGCAAAATGCTTATAATTTGAACTTTACTTATAACGCTTCCAAAATATTGCTAGTGAAGTAATCAGTAGCTAAAGTTGTTGATTTATTTTTCCGGAATTCATACTGGATTCCGGAAATCAAATAGTTTCGGTTTATGCAAATAGTTTATTAAATTCAAATTGTCGATTATTTAATTTTTCAAAACTCGTTCATAAATTTTTAATAAGATGGGTAACAAAGATATGGGTCCATAATTGTTGCAATCATCAGTACAGCCTTTATTCTTAAACAGAGGTATTGCCTTTGAAGTTTTAAAAACTTTAGGATAAGTATTCTCCCTCTTACGACACTTACAGTCCAAGTAGGGCACTGGCTTATCCCAGCATCCATCTTCAAGTATCCCTGTCTTTGACTGCTCTCCTTCAGTTGTCCACTCTGAATATCTCTTTAACGTCGGTTCTCACTTCGTCTATCCACCTCTTCCTTGGTCTTCCTACTGGCCGACGTCCCACCATAGTTCCGCTAAGCGTTCTGCTAGGTGTTCTGTCGTTATCCATTCTTATAAGGTGACCTGCTCAGCGCAATCTTTGTATTTTTGCATAATTTGCTATAGAGGGTTCCTTGAAAGAAAAATATTAAGGAGTTATAACAATGCTACAAAGATATTAATAAGGTTTATTATTTTTTCAGTCATGATCCATGTTTCTATGCCATATGTTGCTATTGGTAGTATGATGGTTTTATATATTTTAAACTTTACTTCCCTATGATGGCTTTAGATCCGAACACCTGCGACAGAGAGAAGTATGCTTTGTTAACAAGTATTATCCGTTTCCGTATTTTTTGATCCTCCTCACTGCCATCCTCAGTTACTGTACACCCAACCCAGGTATGTGAGCTGTTTTATTACTTCTATATTAGCGTCGACTATTGTCAAATTCTTCAAGTTTCGTTCGTTCCTTGCTTGTATTAGAACATTAGTTTTATCTATGTTGACAGCTAGCCCTATTTCTTTCGCATTTTCATCAAGCTCCACATAAAGTTCTGTGATGTCTCTTGCGGTTCTTTCTATCAAGTTTACATCATCTGCGTGCATTACAATCTGCTAAGACTTATTAAACAATAAATTTTTTGGGTTTACGAACATTTTTCGTATGACATTTATATTCCATACTTATATTAAACGGAGTCGGTGCCAACTCATCTCCCTGTTTTAGCGCTTTAGTTATCTGGAAGGGAACTGTCAATTGATTTTGAACTCGTACTTGCACTTCTGTGTGAGTTATAGTGGCTTGAACTGACTTTGCTAATTTCCTTGGTATACCAAATTCTTGCATAGGATAAGTATTATAAGTAAGATATTATTGATTCATTTTTTAAAGTTGTTAGAGGTTAGAAATTATATTTTAATAGTTTTTTGTTTAAATGTTTTTTGTGTTAAATCCATCAGGATTTTTGCTGTTATATATATTATCGGTTTACAACATTCTCCGTCTTCCGATACCCATTCGCCATTCCTCTCTGTCCGCACATTGATCTACTTGCAGACCTCTTTCATCCATGGCTTTGTTTATTCCTGTCTGCCAACTTTTCCTCGGTCTACCTCTTCTTCTTCTACCTTGCGGTCTCCAGTTTTGTACTTGTTTTGGGATTCTGTCTTCGTGCATTCTTTGTACGTGACCAAACCAGCGAGTTGTATTTCGTTGATTTCGTCATTTATTGTGTGTGACCTTCATTATTTCTCGTATCCGTTCATTGCTAACATGTTCTCTTCTTGATCTTCCTGCAGCTCTTCTCCAGAAATCCATTTCGCGACCTCTAACATTCGTTTTGATTATAACATTGATTATAATGCTTTTCACTACGGCGTTATAGATCTTTTTCTTGTTTTGGTTGTTTATCTGCTTGTCCCAGAGTACTGAGTTTAGGAGCGTAATTGCTTTCCTGCCCTGAGTATTTCGTTCTTTAATGGCTTCGTCCAGTGTTCCATCATTCGTGATTTTCATACCCAGGTATTTATATTCGTTACATTTACTGATTGTTTCTCCTCCTTCTAGTATCAAGTCCTGTTGCGTTCCACCGATATTCATATATTTGGTTTTTCCTATGTTGATCTCTAGTGCCCATTTCCTGTATTCCTCTATTAGCTTTCTTGTCATGTAACAAATATCATCGTAGTCTTGTGCTATTAGTATTTGGTCGTCTGCGAAACAAAGAGTATATAGTGTATGGTCATTTAGTGGGAGTTCCATGTTCTTACATTTCCGTTTCCAATTGTTAAGGGCTTGTTTTGTAATCTTTGCTGTTACTATTTTTTATTTATGAAATATCTAACTCAACATCACAAAAGTTCACTGAGTGAATATTAAAACACAACACTCTTAGTTTTGTAGTTTAATTTTTGTTTTTTATTTCTACATCCTGGGAAACGTATCTCTCTTTCTCAATATTAAGTAATTACCTGACATCACAAATTCATAATACAAATATGTAGCAAATCCATTATTAACAAGCTGATTAGTATTCATGAGAATTCAGTTTGTCTCTGTATTTGAAATATAAAAATGTCTGAACAGCCTGAAAAATTATGGTTTAGTTTGAGTTTAGTGTGTTGCATACACGTCCATTATTGTCATTGTGTTAATGAGAACGGCTCTGCTGGCTCGTTCATAATTATAAATGTTAAATGAGTTTTAAATTAAAATTGCCAGGCACAGCATGCATGTTGACCAGATCTCTGTATATTTTATAGTTTTAGTTAACTTTTTAGAAATAACAATATGTTAAATTTTTGTTTTCACCCATTTTGAAAAAATGCGGAAACGTTGAATTATCCACGTCCGTCTGTGCCAAGGATTTTGTAAACACAACTCCTCTGTCATTGTACCAGATATAATGACAAATAATAAGGTGTCGAATAAAAGCTTATAATAACCCAAGGGTGCTACTGGTAAATACTGTTTTAAAGTCTCCAAAATAGTATAAACGATGTAGTATTCGACGCGCCTTAGGCCGATGCCACATTATGCGTTTTGACCGGATGCGTTTCCGCCGCATCCGGTGAAAACGCATAGTGTGACAGATCGGTCCGGTTGCGTTGGAAACGGATGCGTTTTGAATCATCGGTACGCGCTTACAAACTGCACCAGACTAAACGCATAGTGTGACAGGTCGGTCCGGTTGCGTTGGAAAAGGATGCGTTTTCACCGCATTCGGTGAAAACGCATAATGTGGCATCGGCCTTAGCACGACGAGAAGAAATATATACTTCCGGTTTCATGTCTGTCTGTCCTTCCGTCTGTCTGTCCTTCCGTCTGTCTGTGAATATAACTCCTCCTTCATTATACCAGATAGAATGACATATGAGATGTCGAACGCAAGCTTATAACCCAAGGATGGTATTAAAGGTGAGAAAGTTGACCTCGTACTTCAAGTTTTAGAGTTGCAACCGGAAGTACTGTTTTAAAGTCGGCGAAATAGTATAAGCAATATATTATTCGACGCGCCTTAGCAACATGAGAACAAATGTATACTTTTGGTTTTTATATAATTTTCGGTTATCAAGTTCTAACCGGAAGTGCTATATTATGATCACAGAATTAGTACATGTGACATATCAATCGAAGCTTATTAAAAACTAATTTCCGATTAAAACGTTGTGACCGAAAGTTTGGCAAAAATGACTCAAAAAAGGCAATCGACGCAAAATTACAAGAAGAGTTCAAATATCGACTTCCAGTTCTACTTTCGGTGGCTTTGAGTGAATACCTACGACTTACGAGGTCCAATTTTTTGTTTTATATGCAATTTATTTACGAGGCTTGTTCAATTGAAACCCATGTTTGGCCTAGAAAAAAAAACTATTGGCAAATATATCTATAACTAATTACCACTCCAATTAAGGCACATATAGGTACCATTGTTTTACTAACCGATGTGTACTCTTCTTAAAAAAATTCTCGTGGCCGTTGCTTGAAGAATTCTGTTAGAAGTGTAGTTAAAAAAGTGTATAACTGCCAAGGTGTTGAGGAGGTTGTCATTTTCAAAATTGGGGTTGACATATTTGGCCATCGTGTTGTAGGAACAACATTGGTTGAGTAAAATTTCAACCATCTGTGGATGGATAATTATTAAATGAGTATTTTGTATGATCATGGTTGTCTTCTTTTTTTTTAAGTTCGAATCCATAATTAATGACGATTTGTGATATGCGGGTCATAAATGCCTGTAAATTTCCCAAGTTGTCCAAAAAAATAACGAGTGTAGTTTTTCACATAAATATTATAATGTCAAGAATACGAACAGATAAATAAAATGAATGTTATTAACAACGTCAGTCTTGAAAATGTAGACCACTATATACAGGGTGTTTCAAAAAGGTATACCATAAATTAAACCACGCATTCCGGGGACAAAAATAAATTGATTGAATCCAACTTACCTTAGTACAAAAGTGTACGCAAAAAAAGTTACAGCCCTTTGAAGTTACAAAATGAAAATCGATTTTTTTCATATATCGAAATCTCTTAGAGATTTTTCATTGAAAATGGACATGTGGTATTCCTATAGCAGCAACATTTTAAAAAAAATTAAAGTGAAATTTGTGCACCCCATAAATATTTTATGGGGGTTTTGCTCAATTAAACCCCCCAAACTTTTGTGTTCGTTTCAATTAATTCATTATTGTGGTACCATTAGTTAAACACGACGCTTTTAAAACTTTTTTGCCTCTTAGTATTTTTTCGATAAGCCAATTTTTATCGAGATGCAGCTTCTTTTTTAATATGTTTACATAAAAATTCTATGGGGGTTTTGTTCCGTTAAACCCCCCAAATGTTCGTGTACGTTCCAATTAAACTATTATTGTGGTACCATTAGGTAAACACAATGTTTTTAAAATTTTTTTGCATGTTAGTCTTTTTTTGATAAGTCACCTTTTATCGAGATGTGGCTTCTTCTTCAAAATATACCTAAAAAATGTAAATTATAAATAAATTTTCAGATTATTAACAGGTATATCATAGGTACCATATACAAATAAGTGGTGGATTTGACAAATATTCAAAATATCTCGATAAACACTGGCCTATCAAAAAAGTACTAAGAGACAAAAAAGTTTTAAAAACATTGTGTTTAACTAATGGTGCCACAATAATAATTTAATTGGAACGAACACAAAAGTTTAAGGGAGCAAAACCCCCATAAAATATTTATGGGGTGCACAAATTTCACTTTATTTTTTTTTAAGATGTTGCTGCCATAAGAATGCCACATGCTCATTTTCAATGAAAAATCTCTAAGAGATTTTGATATATGAAAATAAATCGATTTTCATTTTGTAACTTCAAAGGGCTGTAACTTTTTTGAAGTTATACTTCTTTACGGGCGTAATGACGGTGAAATTTTATATGGGAAAACCTAGCGACCGGGCGCATGCGCATTATAACTTTGTTCTGATTGGATATTCAAATGACATGACAAAAATTATCCAATATGGCAGCTGTGGCACAGCTGTGGGACTGTGTTTGGTTATAATGTATGCTTGTTGCGTTTTAAAATTTGTAGGAAGAGAAACAACAAACAAAAACTTAGTTAATGGTTATACTGCCTTTTTAAATAGTTTTCATATTATATTTTTGGACTTATTTACATAGAAGAGATGATTGTTGCATGCCAATGTGAAAGCTCATCAAACTGTGCCTAGTATGAGTGCCGCAGATCTCGCTTATTCAAAGCTAAAGAATCTTTCACTGGTAAGTGTTTTATAAATAGTTGATCAAATTTTGTTATGATATTTGAACATAGCCACTTTGCACGACGCAAGTGATTTCGAAATTTATTAGTCGTTATACGGGCTCCGATACCTACCTTGAACCTACCAAAATACATAAGTAGTATGTAATACTTTTTTTTTACATAATTAGATTACCATCAAAATTTCTATCAATATTCACCTAATATATTGTCTTCTTACCCTATGTTTTGTTGTATTTTTTCAATTCTAAATCATTTCAATTCAAAATCAAAATAATTTGATTTACATAAGTTAAAAATGTCAAAAGGTTAATCTGTTTAGTTAGACGATCTTCGCACATAATGACAAGCTGTCTCTGTGGCGCAGTTTTAATGCAAGTGAATCCCAATACAACGCAAATACCAGCCGCGTGGTAAGTTGGTTCGAATCCCAATAGAAACTTTTATTTTTTTATTTTTTTTATATATTTTATGATTGTAAGTATATTTATTATATAATTTTATTTTCAGAAAATACGTATTTAGTTAAAAAAATTTCCGACAATTAATGTTCAGAAATCATTTGTGGCATTTTTAATGTGTTTGTGTGTGTTTTATTTTTTTATTATTTTAATTTTTGGCACTGTTTTAATAAAAATGTTTGAGAAGTATTAAGTATAAATTAATTTAATATTTAAATAAAATATAAATAAAAAGTATATTAATTTCGTTTATAATCATATAATCATATAATAGAAGTATAACTTCTTACGTGCGTACAAAGTACACACACATTCTTTTTTGTGTACACTTTTGTTCTAAGGTAAGTTGGATTCAATCAATTTATTTTTATCCCCGGATTGCGTGATTTAATTATGACATACCTTTTTGAAACACCCTGTATATCTTAGACATACCATTAAAATCGGCAAAGAAAACCAAATAGCCGAAAAAAACACATGCAATTGTCTTGTGTAGATTTCGACAAGTTAGGCTTTATTTTGAAGAATAAAGATATACCAATGTGTCTAAAACGTAGAGTTTATGACAAATGTATCTTGCCTGTAACTACATATGGACTGGAGACCATGGCACTTACTAAGAAAACCTTAGAGCAGCTCAGTACAACCCAAAGGGCGATGGAGAGGGCCATGCTAGGGATTAAGGTTACTGATGTCGTAGAAAGTAAAACAAGGCTCAAATGGCAATGAGTCGAACATGTTGCCCGAGATAATCCCAAAAAATGGACACAGAGATTAACAAACTGGAGATCAAAAGAAAATATGCGAGAAATAGGCACACCGCAGAAGAAGTGGACAGATGGTATCAAACAAGTCGCCGGCAAGCACTGGATGAGAATTGCCAAGAGTAGAAATCGATGGAAGCAAATGGAACAGGCATATCCAACAGTGGACGGACATAGGTTGAAGAAGAAGAAGAAGAAAAAGCAGAATTAGAATCATTACCAATACACTTCAATTTACTTGGTACTTTCCCGAATTAGTAATTCGGATACAACTATCAAAAAAAGTAAACCAAGTTAAAACTGTGACGAAATGAAAACGAGAAAAAAATCTTTAAAAGTAACATTTCTTAAATGAGTGTAGTATTAGCGGCAATGTAAGAAATAACACCTTGTATTTATTATAATGAATACTTCAAACCTCCAAAATCCCTCACACGCTATTCAAAAGATTAAAAGAGGCCTTGACGATGTCGGCACCTGGGGCTAAATTCAACGCCGGTCTTTGTAATCACTAATGAGACCCTGATTTACTAATTGGTACCCGCCTATGCGTTATTTTTAGTGATTACTGTTGTTCGGTGGTCAATTTCTTGAAGAAGGTTCTCATTAGCGATAATATATTAAAAGAAGATAATGGAGATTTTTTATGGTATATCCAATACTGAGTTTATTACAAAATTAAAAATTGTATAAGGGTATAAGGAAAATGTGCGAAACCGAGTGGTGGTCATAGGAAATAAGGGAGTTGGTAGATATTAAAACTAAAGCCTACCGAATCTAGCTACAAACACAAAATCCAGAAGACTGGAAAACGTACACTTACTGGAATAGGGAAGAAAACTGGAGGAAAAGAAAAATCGAAACGTGGTACAAAAAATGTGAAGAAATAAACAGATATATGAGTGGAACTCGAGTATATCAAGCATGGAAGTTTATAGGAAACCTCAGACAAAATCACACAGGAACAGGGCGATTAAACATCATAAGTATGTCAGAATGGAAAGAATATTAAAAATCCCTAGTGACGGAAGAAAGACCACATTACGGAATAAATTACACATACTTAAAGAAGAAGAAGTACAGCCAATCAGTGTGGACATGATAAAACGAGTATTAAGGGAACTAAAAACGGAGAGCTGCAGGATATGGAAACATCTCCATTCAATTAATAAAACTCGGATCGTCAGTACTAATAGAATTATAGCATTACGCTGAAATCTTAAATAAATCTCTAATCAAACAAGAAAATATTCCAGAAGATGGGCGTGTAGGTCGGCTATAAGATCTATCCACAAACAGGGAGACTAAAAAAATGTAAAAATTACAGAGGTATCAGTCGTATTGTATTGTCGAAAACCAATGTTAGAAAATAGAAGACCAGAGTGGATACCTTACCCAGTATGTTCCTTATTCCTTATACATTACGATGAAAAAGATTGTCAAAAATATTAATGCCGGCAGACCTAAGTAATGCATAGATTAACGCAATAGCGAACATGTACCTAATGTAAATGCACAAAGTACCTTTAAAATGGAACATAAAATTTCAGACGTATTTCCTGTCACAAAAGGCTTATGACAGGGATGTTCTTGGTCGCTAACTCTATTCAAAATCTATATTCAGAAAGCATTAAATAACTGGAGGAGAAAATACACAAGAATGGGAATAATACTTGGGAACAAGCACATAATAGCTATTTGTATAACTAGGGAGGAAAGTGCTACTTTTCTTCCCGAGAATGAAGTTTACTGCCCGACGCGTAGCGGAGGGCAGTAATCATTCAAGGGAGGAAAAGGCACTTTACTCCCATGTTATACATATGGTTTTTCCACCTTCCTCAAATATCAAGTAATTTTTTCATTTTTACTTAACTTATTTATGTAACTAACCAACAAAATTTATTAGAACTAAAAGTAACAAGTAGGTACAATATAACTGTCAACTGTCAAATATAAGTCAAATTATTAATGTAAACATTGTTAAATCAGAATAACAATTTACTGTTTTTTACCATTCTGTAAAATACAGAGTGTTTTTAAATAAACGTTAAAATGTATAGATACTTACGTAATAGAAAATATATATTGTACAGGGCGTCAATAAGTTATATATCATGAATGAAATACCATGACGTTACTTTTACTTTTCCTCCCTAGGGAGGAAAAATATTTTCCTCCCTAGGGAGGAAAAGTACAACTTTGCTCCCTACAATGAGGTCCGGAAAAGTATACTTTCGGTAGAGGTAGGTGGAAATAATCTTTTTCATCGCAAACGTTCACGTGATTATTACAAACGATGAGGAAGACATGGATTATATGATTCGAAAGTTAACCTATTAATACGAAAATTGGGTACTCACAATGAACATAAATACAACGGAATATCATAGAAAAAAGGACGAAGAAAGAGACCCACAGCTCGTGATTAGAGATATAAAAAAATGAGAAGAATTTAAATACCTAGAGTGAAAGAAGGAACATCGAAATGAGACATCCAGCAGAAAATACAACAGGGCCGAAATGTGGTAAAAACAGTAAACTCGTTACTTCGGTCTCCTAAAATTAGTTTGCGAACAAAAATGTCAATCTACAAGTCGGTTGTAGAACCAATTTTGACATACGGATCTAATTATTGGCAAATGCCGATGAAAGAGAAGAAAAAACTGGAAGTAGTAGAAATGGATTATCTAATAGACGAAGAGGCAGCGCTGAAAAATCTCTTTGAATTTACTAAAGCTAAATTTGTCACAGTTGATTACTGTAATTGTGTAGAGAAACATACTGCGGTCGGTCAAGCGAAACGTAGAACAGGGGTTACTGAGAGGGTATCAAAGTTGCTTTCTTACGAAGGTAATTAAATCCATTTACTAAGGCTGAAAAGCAGTACACACATTCTAAATTGAATATAAATAAAAGTTATTATAGTCGGTCAGCTGAATGACAAGACATAGCCGGTCGGTCGGCCCCAATGAATGTACAGGGTTATTCACTATATTTTGACCCCCTTGTAAACTGCTTTATTTACAGAATTAGAAAAAAATGTAAAATACAAAAGTTATTCGATTTTTAATTATGATTTTTTGACATATATATCGTACTAGTGACGTCATCCATCTGGGAGTGATGACTTAATCGACTTTTTTAAATAATGTTTTAAAATCAAATTCTGGTGCTATTTTTGAAACTTTAATAATTAAATCATTTTCTAGTTGCAGTCTATTTCCCTTAAGTTTTAATGTCTACAATTGAAGAAAATGTCAGTTCACACAAGTACGAAGTGGATATTGGTATTTTCTTTTCATCCAAAATACGTCGAAACTTTGCGAATAAAATTCGATTTTAAGCATGCCATCAGCACGTAAATCTAGAAGACATTCTTTCATTTTTGTGGAGACATCAGCCAGATTCTATTGATTTGTCCAAAAAAAGGTTTAAATTCGTTCACCTACGCTCGTTGTCAACTTCAACATTATCTTCAACATTTGTTTGCATTATCTTCAACAATCTTCTGAACACATGGAAAAGACTCAAACATTTTGTTTTGCAGAGAGGTTGACCACATACGAAGTTTGGCGTGAAACGCTTTTACTTTATCTTTAACTGTTGAAATATTCTCTTCTCTTTCTTTAGGGCTCTTTCCAAATTGTTGACTCAAAAGATCTGCCACAAATGCTAATTTCAAGAGCCAATAGGGTCAGAAAAACGATAAGCATATTTAGATTTTGCATCTTGTAAGAACATTAACAATTCAGCTTGCAGGTCCAGAACTCCTGTCAATACCTTTCCTTTGGATAGCCACCTGAACTATGTGTGATAAAATAGATTTTGATGAAGAGAGCCCATATCTTTACAAACGATTATGAATAGCCGGATTTGCAAAGCTGTACCTTTTATAGAATTCACAATTTTTATTACCTCTTTGAGCACGTCATTTAAATCAGAAGGCACTACCTAAGCAGCTAGAACCTGGCGATGAAGAAAACAGTGTGTCCGGGATATGTTTGACATTATCGATTTTATTTTACAATGAGTCGATATTTTTACTTTTACAAAGCAGTCATAGCTTTAGCGCCATCGCTACCAAGAGTGATACATTTTTTTAAATCAATATTGTAGTCACAAGTGCTTTCTAAAAACATATCGTACAAAAACTAGCCAGTAATGTTTGCAGGAAGTGTTTGCAAAATAAGATTTTAGACCAGGGCCTAGATTCCGTGCACTGTAAATATCTACATGTCGCTTTCTATCGATATTTGAATATCAAAATATTTGAATTTTTAGCTTTAATTAAATTATTTTCTAGTTTTGTTAGGTTATACTCTAATTGATAAACTAGAACAAAACTAGAAAATAATTCAATTAAAGCTAAAAATTAATATATTTTGATATTCAAATATCGATAGAAAGCGACATGTAGATATCTACAGTGCACGGAATCTATGCCCAGGGCGCATCTGTAAAAATATTAGTACATTTGGACGCTGAGAGGTGACTCAAATATTTTTGCATAAATTGCTTGAAAATAACTCAGATAATAATATTTGAGTTATCCTTCCTCTCAAAAAGGTCCGGAACATTGTTTAAATAATCAAAATGTCAAAAAATGAAGGAAAAATTTGATTTTTTTCTTTGTTTTTTGATTATAACTTTAAAAGTATTCATTTCCGAGACAAGTTGTACTGACATAAAAGTTTCGTAATTAAATTTCCTACAATATAGAATTTGTTCAAAATTTAAAAAATAATCACCCTTGTTGCAAAATAGCAATAATTGCGAAAAACCATACAAAAACAAGTATTCGCATTTTACGTTTTTCAACCATTTATGCTACACTTAGGACCTTCATATTTCACCTTGAAAAACTTTATCATACAGTAAAACAACACTGTAAATTCAATTAAGATCGGTTCAATAGATTTTGCAAAATAAATTTTAAAATTCAGCTTTCGCAAGAAAAATTCATTATTTCAAAATGTTACAGGACTGAAAATAAAGCAGATAGCAAGTTCAATTTTTTTTGCTTATAGAAGTGTACTGTACCTTTCATTTGCAATTTGCAAAACTAAAATCGATTAACCACCACGGCGTCAGGAATTTTTTTAAATAAACATTAATTATTGGTGCTACGCGCAGGACAGCGGATAGTTTGTTTTGATTGGGTATTCCAATGACCTTTGATAATAATTGATACATTTTAATTTTTATTACATTTCGATATAAATAAATGAATTTGTTTATTGTAAAATAAGAACACATACTCTATCCTTTGAAATAACACTTTTTTTAGCAAAAACTTTCTTTGTTCATATATTTTAACTTAGAGAATAAAAGTTTATTATTTTTAAACATATGCAATTGTTCAAACAATATTTCACAAACAATAATAAAATTAGTTTGATTTTTGTGAAATTAAAATATTATAATACAACAAAATATAGAGTAAAAAAATAATGTATTAGATAAAGATTCGAAGAAATGTTGGTGGAAATCAACTTGTGTGAATCGAACACCGCTGTCCTGCCCGTAGCACCAAAAATTAATCTATATTTAAAAAAATTCTTGACGCCGTGGTAACTAATCGATTTTAATTTTATAAATTGCAAATAAAAGGTACAGTACACTTCTATAAGCAAAAAAAAATTCAACTTGCTATCTGCTTTATTTTCAGTCCTGCAACATTTTTAAAAAATGAATTTTTTTTGCGAAAGCTGGATTGCAAAATTTATTTTGCTAAATCTATTTTACCGATCTTAATGAAATTTGCAGTGTTGTTTTATTATATCATAAAGTTTTTCTGGGTAAAATATGAAGGTCGTAAGTGTAGCATAAATGGTTGAAAAACGTAAAATGCGAATACTTGTTTTTGTATGGTTGTTTTCGCAATTATTGCTATTTTGCAACAAGGGTGACTATTTTTTAAATATTTAACTAATTTTATATTGTAGAAAATTTAATTACGCAAGTTTTATGTCAGCACAACTTTTCTCATAAATGAATAGTTTTAAAGTTATAATCAAAAAACCAATAAAAAAATCGAATTTTTCCTTCATATTTTGATATTTTGATTATTTAAACAATGTTCCGGGCCATTTTGAGTGGGAGGATAACTCAAATATTATTATTTGAGTTATTTTCAAGCAATTTCTGCAAAAAAATTTGAGTCACCTCTCAACGTCCATCTCAAAACAGATGCGCCCTGGACTATTTCTTCTGTCCTGGATTATTTCTTCTGTGATGTCATCTGCTTCAAAGCGCACAAATAGTATAAATAATTATGCAGAGTCGGAAACATCTGTAGATTCGTCAAACTTCAAACTAAATGTTGGCTGTTCTTTAATTTTTGGCGCGCGTGAATAATAGGCAAATGTACTAATGTACAAAAATAGGAAAAAAATAATTACCTAACGTATGTAGTCTATTAACTAAATTATTTCTTTGGCTTTCTATGACACAAGGGGATCTCCAGAATATTTCAACCTGTAAAGGGGTGGCGAAATCAAAAAGAATGAAAAACACTGATCTATATTAAACATACAAAGTGCTTCTCTTTTTATGACGAGATTTGGTATCGTTTTTTTCTATATTGATAAAGCCATGTGAACCTTGTCACCGATTCCATAGTAATTGGTCCAATTCGTAACAACAACTTTAACACTACCGATAGATATAAATCGACTCATATCGTTTATATCTCTAATTGGTTGTTTATTTGAAATTATCGTTGAATACCAGGGAATTGTGTAACGTATTGAACTGCAGGTGTTTCCGGAACATTAATTTAAATTATATATGTCACCATTAGAAATTGGAAATGTAGAAAATGTCTTTTAAATTCTAGCCGACAATCTAAAGGTATTATGAAATTTATGGCTGCTTTTTACGAATAACTATTCATCGATCAATGACAGGAAATAACTAAAATTGAGTATTGAGTAGCATTGTTTATTACCGCATAAACATTGTTTATTACCGCATATTATTGGCAGAAGTTCAGCCACGATTTTCTAAGTCCTGCCTTTTGCAATACTGGAAGGGTAGACGATGTACTTACAATCTGTGGAAACATCCACAAATTTCCTGTGACATTTTCCTGTAAAAATTTGATTTTCCCAAAAAATAAAAATAGGGTTTTGCGATGAATTTCTAAGTCCTGCCATATCCGTAGATAGACAGGATACTATCGATTTTATGAAGAACATTTTTTGGGCAGGAGGGTTGCAAACGGGGTAACGGAGTATATATGTACACAAACATGTAAGGAAAATAATGAAATTTTCATGATTTTCTAGGTCCTGCCAACTAAATAAACTAAACATATTTATTTCAAAATTATCAAAAAAAATATTGGCATGACGTCTCCTAATGTTTAAGTATACTTGTCCCTTGGAAAATTCTGCGGAAAATTTTCACCCTGATTCCGTGATTTTCTTAGTCCTGCCTTTAAAAAGTTATAATACTCAAATACAATCAGTACCTTTTCGGTACTCGGCAGGAAGGTTAAACGGTTCTTGTAAGACGGCAAGGGTCCTAGATTTGTAAGAAAATGAGTGAAAAAGTCAACGATTTTCTGAGTCATGCCATTTTGCACATGTTTCAAGAATCTTAATATAAGTCTATTTACAAAGAGGCAGGATGGTTTTATGGTTATTTTGTATACAGGGTGGGGCATTAGTGTGACAAAGTCCAATTACTCGTTTGTCGTAAGATATACGAAACAAGTTATTTAGGTAAAACATGGGCCACAGATAGGACTATGATTTAACAGTATTTTCTAATATACAGGGCTACCCGTTTTCACAGGGTGACACAAATTTATGTTTTATTAAATGGAATACCCTGTATATTTTTACATTTTTGGATTCTACTCGATGTTCTCTTTAATAAAATATAGTGTTTTGAAATATTATACGAGGTAGTTTAAAAAATATGTACGTTTTTTTGTTAATTTTGTAGGAACATTCACACCCTATACATATTGTTAGTGATTTGATATCGAAACTTCTACTAATTTATGTTTAAACGATTTTTAATATAGTCTACTATTGTGAGTTATTAATAGTATACCAAAATGTTTAATTTTAGTATACGGGGTTGGTTGAAACTCGGAATGAGTATTTTCTGAGTTTTCTTAAATGGGAACCCTGTATTTTAGTATTATAATAAAATGGTATTTTATGGTACCTTTTTATTTGTTAAGCATTTTCTGTACCATATTTATATATTAATTTCGGCAGTAAATTGATACAGACACATTACCCAGGTGGTTTTTGGGGTTTCTAAACAAGAATGTCACATTAGAACAGATCTTTACCTAGGGGTGACTAATATACACGCCATATTCTTAAATGTCGAGGCTTTCAGACACTAAAGTGATGCAAGTAGATTACTCGAGGAGTTTTGTGGTTGCTGAACATGAATACGCCATCAGAATCGACCTCCAAAAACTCTCTAAATTCGAGATCAGTCACCCTGGGCACCAGGTGCTCCGAGGGTCGGTTGTAATGTCATATTTGTGTTCGGCCATCCCAAAAACCCTCGAATAATCTGTTTTCTTTAATTTATTGCCGATATCCCACGAAACTCCAGATGACGTGCCTTAGCAGCAACTCTGGGCACTAGGTGATTCGGAATGGGACTTTTCGATGCCGCCGGTTCATCGCCGGCCGTTTCGATGCCGCCGGTTCATCGCCAGTCCATTTCATCGACGTCATATCTCGCATTTCCTAGAATTAATAATTAATACTAAAAATAACTAATAATTGTAACTGTCGAAAATTCGGAAATATATCAGATAGCGATTAATTGACTGGCGATGAATCGGCCGGTATCGGCATCGAAACGGCGGCGATGAAACGTCCTAGACCCAGGTGATTCGGAGGTCGGTTCTGCTTGCGTATTCGTAACTCCATAAACCTCCCAAATAACAAAATGTTGCCCTTAATACACTGATTTTGACAGGTTTATGCACTATCGGATGCATGTTATGCACTAAAATGCAATTTCCACCCATTTTTATATTGTACCTACACCTTTTATTTGAATTTGAAAAAAAATTTAAAAAAATTAAAAAAAAACGGTGTATTTGCCGACTTAAAGCAAGAGTAACTTTTAGTACTAGAATACCTCATAATTTAATACTCTACTCTCAAAAATGTCTAAAAATTTAAAGACCAATAAGTTATGAGATAAAATATCCGTTGATCTACCCAAGACGGATGCCTATGACCAGTACTAGAAATTCACAATTGATAAAATCGATTCATCTCTGGAAGAGAAATAAACGTAGCAGTTTTCGTTTTCCTAAATAGAATTTTTCTAAATTCTTTTAAACTCAAAAAACCAAAAAACGAAAAATTTTTCAAATCGATTTTTCAGAACACTGCGTATTCTTCTGAGTTAAAGCAAAAGTACCTTTTAGTACAAAACTATCCCAGAATTTAATAATCCAGTGTCAGAAATGCTTAAAAGTTAGACAAAAAAGTTATTCGATAAAATATACCCCTATGACCGGTACTAAAAATTGACAATTGATAATTGACATTTGACAATTGACCTCTGGAAGATAAATAAGTGTACCAGTTTTCGTTTTTCCAAATAAAAGCGTTCTGCAGCTATTTTAAAGAAACTAATTAAAGACTTCGATATGCTTCTTCTAGACGAAGCATATCGAAGTAGAGGTCGTCCGCCAACCAGATGGTCTGATGACATCAAACAGATCGACAGAAACTTGATGCAGACAGCACAGGACAGAAATGCATGGAGAAGACTGAGGGAGACTTATATCCAGCATTGGATAGATCCGGGTTGAATTATGACGATGATGAATTACAAGACGCCATCTTTAATGAGCTTTAATGAGTTTTTGAACTAGGTGAATTGAGTTAAATTTTCTTAAAATTATGTGAGGAATCTCCGGTTTTCGTTTGTTATGAGAGCTTCTGGACACCCTGTATAATATAATGGGTAGGTAAATTCCCTACTATAACCAATAAATTGTAAAAATTGTTTATTTACTTTTATTGCGTTTACTTAGATAAAAATATGATCTAATCACTTAAAATAAAGATGTTACAGTTTGCTATTAGATTTGAAAAGTGTGTAAAAATTCCGAGACATTATTCAGGAAAATAATATTTAAGAGGATACGATTGTTTTAATAATATAAAAATTCATTTTTTGTATTATTCTTCTTTGCCGTTATCCTGCCAAGTTGTAAAGGGTTTTAGATTAGTGTTTTTTAAGCATACTCGACATGGTATGACTCAGAAAATTGTGGTGATATGAATATGTTTGTATAACACCCTGAAATAATTTTACAGACACACAATTTAATTTTTTTATACGAAATAACTATACAACCATCCTGCCTCTTTGAAAATATATTTATATTAACCTTCTTGAGATATGTGCGAAATGGCATGACTTAGAAAATCGTGTAATTTTCCACGAATTTTCTTACAAATTTTTTAACTATATATAGTAAAAAAGGTGTAACTAAACATCCTGCCATTTTGAATAATGTCTACTGAAATTATTTATTTTATAACAAAATTTATTTTATGACTTAGAAAATCACGGAACCAGAGTGAAAATTTTATACAGAATTTTCCAAGAAACAAGTGCAGATAAACATTAGGTGACGTCATGCCAACATTTTTTTTGGTCATTTTGAAATAAATATGATTAGTTTATTAAGTTGTCAGGACTTAGAAAATTATGAAAATTTCATTATTTTCATTACATTGTATATCTGTATACTCCCTTAGTCCTTTTGCAACCGTCCTGCCCAAAAAATTTTCTTCATAAAATAGATAGTATCCTGTTATTCTATGGATATGGCAGGACTTAAAAATTCATCGCAACTCCCAATTTTTTATTTCATGGAAAATCTAATTTTCACAGGAAAATGTCACAGGAAACCCGTGTATTTTTCCACAAATTGTAAGTACCTTCTGTAACCTTCCAGTATTGCAAAGGGCAGGACTTAGAAAATCGTGGTTGAACTTCTGTTAATATCTCCCGGTTTATTGCTGCAGCGAGATATTTGAAAACCGCGATTTTAATTGTTTCTCTTTAGTGTAAAATATACTGCGAGGCATAAGTTAGGGACTTGGTAAATTATGCTCATTTTCATAGTTGATTTTTTCGTGAACAGATTAACTGATTTCGCTAATTTTATTTTATTAATTTAGATTTTTCTTCAGTGCACAGTTTTGCAAAGGTTTACTCAAACTTCTTTTTTGTACTTATACCGGGTGGAAAAAAATTCTTATCTTAAGTTTGAAACACCCTGTAGGGAGGACGAAGTACAAATATGAGTATACATCAGAATCGTATTTTACTCTTATGTTTTGTGAACATTTTGTTGTTTGAATGTCCCTGATATCTTTAGAAACAAAGAAAATAGGTGGTCTTACTCCTTAACATGTGTTTTAACTGAGACAAAACTAAATTAACACTAAAAAATAACAGTTACCAAAACTTTAAAAACAGAAAGGCACATAACGTTAACAATTCTGGTCGAGACCTTAAGAGTTATTTGTCGACCAAGTGAGCGGTATGCAACGCGCAACATAAGAGAGGCTATATTGTTTAATGGAGGCTCTGTGATGTTGGAGGGTGGAATTTTCTTGAGGGTAAGTACGGATTTGGCGTCTACGTGTAGGCTCTTTAAATAGCGAGAGGTCCATTGCACAGATTTTCTTTCTTTGAACACTCTGTTCCTTTCGTACTAGATAGAGGAAATAATTTCATCTTAGTGGTATGATAAGACATGGACTCCTCACGTATCGCATGTGGTTAGTTAAACACATATTGTAGAGTAAAACCGTCTAGTTTCTTTGTTATTAAAGATATGTTATTGAAGAAACTAAAAAAATAGAATGTTCACAAAATATAAGACTACAACATAATTTCGATATATACCGACCTTTGTACCTTTTACTCCATACAGGGTGTATCAAACTTTTGTTTCAGTTAAAAATGTCCACTCTACAATTATTAATGCTGGACTATCTGATCATGAAGCAGTTTATACGAAGTTTAATATCTTAAGCAAACCCTCCTCGAAAATCCGACGTTTAGGCAGGATTTTTTTCACCCGGAACTTTCGTAATTTCCAAAATTTATGCTTAACCTCTGAGTGGCGCTTTCCTGCTATGGACTTGGATAATAATTTCAATGCTTTTTTAGATAAGCTTGTCTGTATCTTCAATAAAGCATTTCCTTTAATTGCAATTAAGCCAAAACATCGCAAACCCTGGACTACTAAAGGTATCCGAATATCTTCCAAGAATATGCGTTCTCTTCTCTATATGAGGAAATTTACTACCAACGTCTCTATCACTGAATATATCACCAAGTACAGGGCAACCTATCTTAAACTTATAAAATCAGCTAAAAAAGACTACTACCATAACCGTCTGGGAAGCTCAAAAAGTGTTGCAAAAGAAACTTGGTCCATAATAAACGATCTTCGAAATAAAACCCACACTACTCAAACAATTTCCCTTCCAGACCCTAAAAATCTAAATGAATACTTTGTTAATGTGAGTAAAAATAATACATCAACTATTTTGCCACAACAAGATCCCCTTGATTATCTCCCTAATTCAAGAAAGGTCTCGAATTCATTCTTTATAAAACCAGTCGATAAATCTGAACTGATCCAAACAATCAAGAGTATCAAAAGCAAATCTTCCTGTAGTACTGATGGTCTATCGATAAAAATTTTTTCTAATCTCCCAGAAAATGTGTTAGACGTCCTCATCTCACTAATTAATGATTTCTTTGAGAAAGGTAAATTTCCAGAGTGCCTGAAGACAGCCATCATTATTCCTCTTCATAAGGGTGGTGAAATATCTAATACCTGCAATTATAGACCTATTGCACTATTACCGGTACTCTCCAAAATTATTGAGAGACTCATAAAAGCCCGACTTATGTCCTTTCTAGTTGAAGACAACATTTTATCACAAAATCAGTTCGGCTTTTTAAATAATAAATGCACCACTGATGCCATCTTTTCTGTACTACATGAGGTTTATCAAGCACTGAACAATAATCTTCACACTGCCACCGTTTTTTGTGACTACGCCAAAGCTTTTGATTGTTCAAATCATAACATTTTGATAAAAAAACTAAATTTCTACGGAATTCGAGGTATTTCTTTAGATTGGTTCCAATCTTACTTGGATGATAGGAAACAACTGGTTATACAGACTCTAGTCTCAAAACATTGTATGTGGGGTACCTCAAGGTTCAGTATTGGGTCCTCTACTTTTCCTTATCTTTATTAATGACATCACTAGTTTAAAAATCGATGGAAAAATCTTTCTTTTTGCTGATGATACCAGTATCACTTGGAGCAACTCAAATATTGCAACTCTTCATGCTACTACAACTTCTGATCTACTTACAATAAAAACCTGGTCTGACTCTAATTTACTCTCGTTTAACGTAGATAAAACAGTAGCATTGTCTTATAAAGGAGCTCTTCAACCCTTACCTCTTAATAACAGCCAGATCAGTACCGTTGATTCTGTAAAACTTCTTGGTATTTTTTTAGACAGCAACCTTAAATGGTCCCACCATATCGATTTGTTAAGGAAGAAACTATCCTCAGCTTGCTATGCTATAAGATCTGTTTCGAATGAACTCAATTTAACATCTTCTAAAATAACATATTTTTCTTTGTTCGAGTCACATCTTCGTTATGGTCTTCCTTTTTGGGGTTCTGGTACAGCTGCCCAATTCGATGTTATTTTCAAATTAAAAAAAAAGAGCAATTAGATATCTGTTTGGCCTCAGAAGAACAACACATTGCAGAAGTTACTTCAAAGATCACGGAATTTTAACCCTTCCATCCTTGTATATTTTAGAAACTATTTGCTTAATTCGTAAATATCTACATGTCTTTCCACCAAGACCTAATCATGACTACTTCACGAGGAATTCTACGTTTGACGTCTATATGCCGACCCCGTCCTCTGAGTTAGTAAAGAAATCTATATTATATTCCGCAAAAACACTTTACAACCATCTCCCTCTACAACTTAAATCTGCAGCATCTTTCCCCAAATTCCGTAAACTGACAAAAGCCTACCTATCTGAAAGACCATATTATTATTCAGTAGAAGATTTTCTTAATCAATAACTAAGAAATTACAGTACCCTTTGCACAAGTAGTATTTTTATTATCATTTTTTTGTCTATATTTGGGTGTCATATGCAGCAGCTTAACTTTTAAACTTATTAATTACTAGGTAGACTATGCATTTGCAATTTACTTAAATTTTGCAATTGATTATTTCTGTTGAACTTCATTATTATTGTTATTATTGTAAATATATTGACGATTTATGTAATTTTAGTAAATTTGATTGTTATTGTTTGGTTTTCTTGACTTTTTATAAGCTTTGTCGATAAAATTGTACAATTTTTCATGACAATAAAGCATATTTCTATTCTATTCTATAAAATACATGTTAAAGAATAAAACCGTCTATTTTTTGTTTCTAAAGATATCAGGAATATTCAAAAAACAAAATGTTCACAAAACATAAGACTATAATATGATTTTGATGCATACTGACACTAGTACCTTGTACCCCCTACAGGGTGGCTCAAACTTAACATAAGAAAACCATTTTTATTCTTCCACCTGGTATAAGTACAAAAAAGAAGTTTGAGTAAATCTTTGCCCAACTGTGTAAATACCACAGAAAATTTTAAAATAATAAAAAAAATTAGCAGAATCCGCTAATCTGTTCATGAAATAATCAACTATGAAAATGAGCATAATTTTATGTGATGTATATCTTTTGAAACTATGTGTAAAATTAAGTAGCATTGTTTATTACCATACCAATTGTTTCTCTTTATTATAAAATCTATTCTAAAACTGTTTTGTTGTCTCTCTTATGTTTGTATGGGATTAGCCACAGTTCAGTGTAATGAGAATTATATTTTACCTAAAGAATTTGACGTTTCTGTTTCCAGTTCGGAAAAAGTTTTCAAAAAAGATTATTATTTATTAAAGATATTGTATTGAAAAAGTGTATAACTTTCAGCGTGTTGAGGAGGTTATGCCATTTTCAAAATTGAAGTTGACATACTTGGCCATGGTGTTGTAGACAACAGCCATGTTTTGGCTGAAAAAATCTGAGGGTAGATGTTTTATGTCCTCTGGTACACCACATTTTGATTATTCTCTATGTTTCTGCATTATTTATTCATTTGAGAGATCATTTCAGAAAAACAAATCTGCTTAGGTCAAGATCTGTCAGACTCAGCTGCCTATTTCAACTCCTGTTAATACCCAAGGTACTACCCACTTTATTTAGGCTATTAGCAAAAAGGTACTCATTTGATTCAGGTTATTAAGTATTTACACATAAGGTTTTTTTAATGGCATGGACTTTATGTCAATCAGCCAGTCACAACATGAATAAATATTTAAAGACTGTAAGTCCATAAAATATCAATAACGAAGAAAAATTAGTTCAGTAGCTGTTGAGACGAATTTTAAGTACTGAAATAAAAAGATGTTACTAAGCTAAGATAAGCTAATTATAGCCTCTTTTCAACATTATAGGTGTGTTTAAAAACGATCCACAAAAATTTAATAACAATAACAATAATATAAGTATAATAATATAAGAATAATAATAAACAAGACGGTGAAGGCCCTTAAAGTTCCATAGCAAGTTTTTTCTTTGTTTTGATCTTCCGCGGCGCCCTACTCAATTCTAAAGCTGCCTTGTTATGGACTGTAAGTCGCTCACCACATTTTCTCTATATACATACATATACACATACATACAGGGCCGGCGATAACGGGCCTGCAAGGGATGCACTGCAGGCGGGCGCCCCTGTTTGGGGGGCGCCAAAATGACCTTTTTCTGTCGGTGCTATACAAAATACTAATTTAAAAGACACCGAAGGGCGCCTATGCTTCTTTTGCAGGCGGGCGCCTTATACCTTAGCGCCGGTACTGCATACATACACATATACACACATACACTTTTAATACTTGACACTACAAAACTATTTTGCTACTTGACAGAAACATCACCAATGCAGTATACATACTCTCTTTTCCATTGGCTAAGATACTAAGGATATTAAACGGAGCTGGTATCTTAAGTCTATGTATCTGCTGAATAAATCGATCTGTTTCATTCTTATATTTTTGGCATTCAAAAAAAATATGATCTAAATCACCTTTTTTAGCACAATTTAGACATCGATCATTTTCGAGAACACGAATTTTATGCAGGTGTGTGGGATAACAGGCGTGACCAAAACGAAGACGTGTTATAGTTGTGATGTATTTTCTTGAATAATTATATGGCTGAAACCACGTTTTATTCGGTATTTATACAGATAAAGTTTGTATCGTAATTTTTATATACTGTTTAAGACACCCATGTCTTCATCGTTTTTGTCATAATCCTTAGTGCCCTTCAGGGCGTCGGATGTAGGGTTCCGCCTTTTATCCATTACTTCCAATCGCTTCTATTGTTGGCCAGGTTTGTCATATCTCTTATATTCATGCCTCTCTTTTCACCAATATCATGGATTTGGTCCATCTATGTCTTCCTCGGCCTTCCCTTTTTTCTTTTGTTTCCCATTTTGGCTTCATGTACGTTCTTTGTTCGTTTCCTTTACTCCATTCGCTCTATGTGGCCAAACCAGTTCAATTGTCTGTTTTCGAGCTTCCTCATTATCGGTTTTTGTTCCAGGTCTCTCCTTATTTTTCAAACTTCGTAACTCCAGCTATTCTTCTTATGTATTTCATATCGGTCGCGTTTATCATTGATTCATTTTTCTTTTGCATAATCCATGTTTCCGCCCCATATGTCATTATCGGATTAACTATGCTGTTATATACTCTGAGTTTAGTTTTGTTCTCTCATTCCTGAAAATTGTATTATTTAATAGTAATACACGTTAGTAGCCTTCTTCAGTTTATTACTTATAATGTCCGTTTTCTCATCTTATGTTATTATATTTCCCCAATATTCAAAAGTAGATACTTTTTTTTTTTTTTTTTGAGTGAATTTGATGGCCTTGGCCGAGCCAATTAGCCAGACATTTTGTTATTTTAAAAACAAACAAATTTGATTTTTCAATCAGAGGAATTTTTTCTGTATTTCTAACTCTAAATACATAACAAACTAACATTATTATCTACAATTATTATCTAAATAATACTCTGTTTTGGTTGTTCATTTTTTTTGTAAATTTTTATTTTTTTTTGTATTTTTTTTTGTATTTTTTTTTTGTATTTTTTTTTTGCATTTTTTTTATATTGTTAATTTGTTTTTTTTTTATTAATTTTTTTATTGTTATTTTTTATAAATTGTTTTTTTTTACTACGCTAAGACGTAAACCCGATTCATCCTCGCGGAGGTTTACATCTTCTTAGTTTTTTTTTGCATTTTTTATTTTTTTGTTTTTTTTTTGCATTTTTTATTTATTTTTTTTTTGCTTTTTTTTGTTTTTTTTTGTTTTTTTTTCTTTTTCTCTTTTTTTTGTTCTTTTCTTTTTTCAATTATAATATACAATAATTACTTAAATCTACAGGATTTAAAACAAAATAACAACAAAACAAACATGTTTGTTTTGTTTTAACAAACATGCCTGCTTTGTTTTAACAAAATTTCTTAAATACAGGGTAAATGTTATTGCTACAATCTATATTTACAATTTTTGATATGTTCGTAAATTGTTTTTAATATATTAATCTCTTCAGAAAAAATCAAATTGTTCAGGTAGACGGGAAGTGGAATTTTTAATATATTAAGATTATCATAAAATTTGTTTATATTTACTGATTGATGTGAACATTCGAGGAGAATATGTAGTAGATTACCTTCTTTTCCACACTCACAGTTAGGTGACTCTGTGAGACCCAGACTGTACATATGAAGGGGGGTAAGAGCATGATTACATCTCAATCTATTTATAACTCTTATGAAATGGCGATTTGATACAGAATGAAACCATCTTTTAATGGGAATTTCAGGTCGCATTTGTTTGTAATTACTACCAGTTCTCGTGTTTCGATAATACCTTTGCCAATTTTCTTTTTGGTGTCGTCTACTAATAATATCAATATCCGAAATGGGTAGTAAGTTCCTGGGAAGTTCTTCACCTATTTCTAGGGCGGATTTGGCTAGCCTGTCTACTATTTCGTTACCCCTAATGCCTGCGTGTCCCTTTATCCATGATATAATGATGTTTCTTCCTAAATTTGCAATTTTATTATAAAGAGTCATAATTTCCAGTTCTATATGATTGAGTTGTTGGTACTTATGTACGTTAGTTAGTCTATCAACGACACTCTTACTGTCTGTAAATATTATGCAGCTATAGGGTTCGTTACTAAATATGTGTCTTAAAGCAAAAAGTATCGCTATCATTTCAGCGGTGTATATCGATGATTCACAAGGCAATTTGAATAATTTTTTAAATCCACTTTGAATATTGATTATTGCACATCCTACTTTGTTTTGTACTTTGGATCCATCTGTATAGTAAAACTGATAATGTGGCCATTTATGAAGTATAAATGATTGAAAAACGGCTGGATTTAAATTAATATCCATAAAAAAAGTATTAATTTGTTTTGAGAAAATTTCTTCTAATACATGGAAATACATAGGTGAAACTTGATTTTCATAAGTATAGAAAGTACTTCGGTATTGAGATATTTTCAAGTAACTATCTACAAGAAGGGGACATTTTTTCTTTGTCCAATATTAGATACTTGTTCAAGTAGATACTTGTTCTATTACTTGTTCTTTTATTATTATGTTGATATTCCTTTCTTTTTTATAATCTTCATTTATTATCATAGGTTTTGTTTTACCGAGATTGATTTCCATTTTTAATATCTGTATCTCTTTTTGTCAAAAGTCAATTAATTTTTGCATTTTTTCTACTGTGTCTATGATTAAAATTTATATTACCATATCATCAGTGTATAGAAGGGAGTTGATCATTATTGCATTTAAGTTTTTTTTATCCTACTATACATAAATTGAAGCTTTCTTGTTTGATCTTTTACTCATTTCAATAGTTTGTTATTCATATTACTTAACGATACATCTTGTATTTTAAAAGGATTAACATCGTATTACCGATCAACGGTTAGACCACCCCAAGTGTTCTAAAATATGTCAACTCATCAACCCTTTAATACCTGCCTAAGATTAATATCAGCTTCCCCGAACACCATATTGATTATTTGGATTATGCACTAGATAGAGCCAATTACAATAGAATGAGAAGGAAAAATAAATGCTCATGAGCGCAACAAAGATTTATATTTGAAGGGAACAAATTCCAATTATAATTGTTTTTTTAAAAACTGTATCATTGTAACGTTTGTTGTAAGTCTATATTTTTATTGAAGTGAATAATTTCTATCGCTCGGTCCGATGTTTTTGCACGGGCCCAAAATATTATTTAGCGTGACGCGAAATATCGACACGCGTGCAGTAACACCCGTGCGGTATACAGTAATTGTACATAATATACACATACAGTGTATCCATAAAGTAACGCATAAATTCATTATTTCGTACACCGGCGATTATGAGAAAAAATCCCGAAACAGGTCGATTTTTATTTTTAAATTACAATTTTTTGGCATATATATCATACTAGTGACGTCATGAATCTGGGCGTGATGACGTAATCGATTATTTTTTTAAATGAGAATAGGGGTCATGTGATAGCTCATTTAAAAGGGAATTCAATTCTCTATTCACTAATATAAACATTAACATAATTATTTATACAGAGTGTCCCAAATTAATTTTTTTTTAATTAAATTAATTGACACAAAAAGATGAATGTATGCAATTTATTTAATTCTTAATACATTTTACTGCTGTCATAAAACAGAAACAAATTTTATTTGAAAAATATACATTGATTTTAACTTAAACGAATATGCTTAAACTAGCATGGGGCAGGTGGGTGGCAGTTTTAACATTAAATTTAAGTTAAAAGAATATTTATTTGTCAAATAAACATTTTTTCCATTTTTCAGACAACAAGAAAACGTATTTTGAATTAAATAAATTACATAATATATTCTTCTTTTTGTCTCAAATAATTTAATTTAAATTTTTTTTGAACACTCTGTATAAATAATTCTGTTAATGTTTATATTTTTGAATAGAGAATTGAATACCCTTTCAAATGAGCTATCACATGACCCCTATTCTCATTTAAAAAAATCATCGATTACGTCATCACGCCCAGATGGACGACGTCACTAGTATGATATATATGCCAAAAAATCGTAATTTAAAAATAAAAATCGACCTGTTTCAGGATTTTTCCTCAAAATCGCCGGTTTACAAAATAATGAATTTATGCCTTACTTTATGGACGCTCTGTATAATTAACTTAATTTTATTTTTTGTATAACTTTATGTTGTTCTGAAGCTATTTTCTTGTGGCATTTTTATAATCAACTATTTTCAATGGAAAATAAGCCACAATTTTACCAAAAAAATTATTTTATTAACGTTTCGAAGCCCAAATCGGGTTTCGTTAACAAAATACAAAATACTACTGAATATTGTGAAAATACAAAATACAGTAGTATTTTGCATTTTGACAACGAAACCCGATTTGGGCTTCGAAACGTTAAGAAAATCATTTTTTTGGTAAAATTGTGGGTTATTTTCCATTGAAAATAGTTGATTGTATAATAGGTCTGGATCCCGCGTATGAAAAAAAAAGTTGATTAATAGCAAGCTGAAAATGTGTTAATAGCTTAAGGGTGTCTAGTCGGATAAACTTTGATATATGGGAGTACTGGCACCGGGGCAGTTTTAATTGTGGAACAGGTTAAAAATTTGGAACAGTCAGACCACGAAAACGGCACATTTATTTTGTCCGTCAGAACAATATTTCCTAAATCCAATAATTCCAAATTATCCTATAACTTTTATAACAGCTCCAGATTGACTGAACCGATTTAGTTAATTTCGATTTGTAAATAAATATTTGCAGAAGTCCAAGGAAGGTTCAAAAAGTGAGAAAATGTGATGAAATTGTAAGGAGAACAATAAAAACAACAATTTTATTTTCACATACAAACAGTTATGATACTCATAGGGATTGAAGTCACTATAGAGACTATCTTCACGTCTATTTCTAAATCATGGTCAGGTCTTCATAATATATAAAACAAACCTTGAAGAAATCTTAAAAGTTAATTCTGACGATCATCCATTGGACAAAGACTTTTTAAACTTACAATACGTGAATATACAGAATTTATATTTGAACAAAAATCAAGTCTAACTTCTACTTATACTAAAATAATGTTTCAAAAAACACTCCATTGTTTTTTGACGATAGATTGTTTTTCAATATAATAGGTTTGTTCTAGCATCAGTTTCAAACGGTTTGAAACCATCAGCGAATAGTGGACCAGCGCGAGTAGAGGGGATAACACTGGTGACTGTATTATGTTCTCTCACTGACCAACTGTTTGCTGACGGTTTCTGACTAGTTTGACTGTTTGCTAGAATAAACCTATTGTTTGTTTGAATCAATGTGTAAACATTGACTTGTATTTTATGAATCCTTTTCGAGCCATTTCTATTCTGACGTTTATCTCGTTATCTTGATTTAACTATGAGCTTATAATTGCTCCGAGGTCTTTATTTGTACTTGTCGACCCTCTCTAACGATATAACCTCCAATGTCAGGTGTATGTTGTCTACAGAGGTTTTCGAGATCACTATGTATTTGGTTTTATCCTCTATATTCATTGTTAGTCCCATCTTTTTGCTTTCTCTGTTAATGATTTCTAGAAGAATTTGTAAATCGTCTCTATTCTCTGCCACAATTGCGGTATCGTCTGCAAATCTTATGTTCTGAATTTTGCTCCTCTAATCCTTATTTATATAGGTATAAAAAGAAGAGAGTGAAGGACCAAGAGATCTAGGTAATAAACTAAACTCTAAAAATCCTAAAAACGCATATTCCTGAAATTGGCTGAATTGTACAAAAATATTTGAATTTATTTTTTTATAGTTGTCTATTGTTTCCGCACTAATCACCTCACAGACAGTCAAAAATATAATAGTGTATAGAGTATTTTAGTAAAATTACCAGAGTTGATGACAACTTCCGTTATGACCGGAAATAGTAATGAACGGTTAATATTTTAGGCGTCCTGCTATTTCAAATTTCAAATATCATTATTTCCAGAGATATCTAATACAGTATATACCTAGAAAAAAATATATTAAAAACTAAAAGAATGGGCAACTTTTATCAACTAGTATTTTTTTGTAATGTTTTGGTTTTCATAAGAGTACCTGTATGTAAATATTACAGTCATTTTCGAATATATAATCGACACATTATAAACAACAGTTTAGTCAGTTTATTACGAGTAATTCGTTAGTATTTCATACTAAGATATAACCCCTTAAATTAGCAAAAACCACCAATCTAGTTTCAAATTTATTTTGTAACCAAATGAATCTTTACATTACAAGGTGAATTCATTACTTTTGCGACCCTCTTATATTGAGCTTTACTATGGTGAAAAGTGGGGCCAAGAGAGCCAAAAGGGTCAATGAAACGAAATGTGATTAAAAGGACCAGCAGAATTTCATTTCAAGGATGGCCAGACACCCTTCTAATTTATCCCTGATGATATGCCAAACTGCAGTAGATACATAAGATAGTGTGTTTGCATGTATATAATTTGAGGAACTGGATCGAATTTTACGCGCAGAAAATTTGTTTTATAGCCTGTAATTTAAGGCCTTAACCTTAATATTACTAAGTTTGGAAGGATATGAATAAAAAACAAAATAATCAACTACCGAAAAAATACTCGAGAAAAGAGTTCATTTACCAATATACTTACTGACCACCCGGTATTTCATAAGGCTCTATATATTTTTTTTATTTTTATCATATTCTATATTAAATGTCTTGTTACTTAGTAAAGTAAAGACAATGATTGTAGTAAAGTAGTGACTAAAGTAAAGACTGTTTGTAAAGACAATGAAGTCGACTTTACTAAGTAACAAGACATTTATTCAACACACACACACACACTACATATTACTCTATAATCTGATTGCGAAATCAACCGTACCATGTCAATGGCCTTATAGACCAGGGCGCATCTGTAAAAATATTAGTACATTTGGAATTTGAGAGGTGACTCAAATTTTTTTGCAGAAATTGCTTGAAAATAATTCAAATAATAATATTTGAGTTATGCTGCCTCTCAAAAAGGTCCGGAACATTGTTTAAATAATCAAAATGTCAAAAAATGAAGGAAAAATTCGAATTTTTTCTTCGTTTTTTGATTATAACTTTAAAAGTATTCATTTCCGAGAAAAGTTTTACTGACATAAAAGTTGCGTAATTAAATTTTCTACAATATAGAATAAGTTAAAAATTTAAAAAATAGTCACCCTTGTTGCAAAATAGCAATAATTGCGAAAAAACCATACAAAAACAAGTATTCGCACTTTACCTTTTTCAACCATTTATGCTATACTTAGGACCTTCATATATCACCCAGGAAAACTTTATGATACAGTAAAACAATACCGTAAATTTCATTAAGATCGGTTTAATAAATTTTGCAAAATAAATTTTGCAATCCAGCTTTCGCAAAAAAATTCATTTTTTCAAAATGTTACAGGACTGAAAATAAAGCAGATAGCAAGTTGAATTTTTTTTTGCTTATAGAAGTGTACTGTACCTTTCATTTGCAATTTGCAAAACTAAAATCGATTAACTACCACGGCGTCAGGAATTTTTTTAAATAAACATTAATTATTGGTGCTACGCGCAGGACAGCGGATAGTTTGCTCTGATTGGGCATTTCATTGACTTTTGATAATGATTGGTACATTTTAATTTTGATTACATTTCGATATAAATAAATAAATTTGTTTATTGCAGAATAAAAACACATATTCTATCCTTTGAAATAACACTTTTTTAGCAAAAACTTTCTTTGTTCATATATTTTAACTTAGAGAATAAAAGTTTATTATTTTTAAACATATGGAATTGTTTAAACAATATTTCACAAACAATAATAAAATTAGTTTGAGTTTTGTGGAATTAAAATATTAAAATACAACAAAATATAGAGTAAGAAAATAATATATTAGATAAAGATTGGAAGAAATTTTGGTCGAAATCAACTTGTGTGAATCGAACACCGCTGTCCTGCGCGTAGCAACAAAAATTAAAGTTTATTTAAAAAATTTCCTGACGCCGTGGTAATTAATTGATTTTAATTTTGCAAATTGCAAATAAAAGGTACAGTTCACTTCTATAGGGAAAAAAATCAACTTGTTATCTGCTTTATTTTCAGTCCTGCAACATTTAAAAAAATGAATTTTTTTTGCGAAAGCTGGATTGCAAAATTTATTTTGCAAAATCTATTAAACCTATCTTAATGAAATTTACAGTGGTGTTTTACTATATCATAAAGTTTTTCTGGGTAAAATATGAAGGTCCTAAGTGTAGCATAAATGGTTGAAAAACGTAAAATGCGAATACTTATTTTTGTATGATTTTTTTCGCAATTATTGCTATTTTGCAACAAGGATGACTATTTGTTAAATATTTAACCAATTCTATATTGTTAAAAATTTAATTACACAACTTTTATGTCAGTACAACTTTTCTCAGAAATGAATAGTTTTAAAGTTATAATCAAAAAACCAATAAAAAAAATCGAATTTTTCCTTCATATTTTGAAATTTTGATTATTTAAACAATGTTCCGGACCATTTTGAGTGGGAGGATAACTCAAATATTATTATTTGAGTCATTTTCAAGCAATTTCTGCAAAAAAATTTGAGTCACCTCTCAACGTCCATTTCAAAACAGATGCGCCCTGGACTATTAGTGGTCGAGGCATTTAAGCTGAATAAAAATATTTCGGAATGCATATTTTGATTTAATATATTTAATTTTTACATCAAAACAATTACTATGGAAAGGTTGAACCTGAAGATTCATCCCTGATTCGGAAATAATACAAAAAATTATGACTCCTTTATTTTCCAACAGAAACCCCTTCATTTCAATACACTTTCCTATCGGCGCTCCAAAATTTTGATAGGTTCCTGGAAGAATTTTTTTCAACAGTGTCAAATTTAGTTTTGACTCTCATTTAGACACACATCACTTCATCATTGGTTGAAACTTTTTCTCATAAGGTTTTTGTGAGTTTTAGCTCAACAGCCTGTAGCCCAATCATAAAAAAAATTAATTTGGGAAAAACAATAACAATATTAAAAAAAATAACTTTTAAATTTTTTAACTAATTACTGTGAAATTTAGAGTATAATTTAAGTACCAGAAGTCTCAGTATTCCGTGTAATAAGAAGGTTCCACCTTAATTTTTAAATAAGTTATGAACATTTATAAAAACTCAAAATTTATGACTTATTTTGCAATTTTCTAAGCAACAAATAAGGATAGACATATACAGTGAACGCCATATTGAAGTTTTTTACACGATTTATGAGTTTCTTACTCTTAAATTTGTTTAAAATGCTTCACTTTTGGATAATAGACGAAAATACGAAAATTTACCGTTTTTTGATCTTCATTTGTTTGTAACTACGTATACCATTAAAATCGGCTGCAGGAAACATAATATAGGTTATTATTGTAGATATACATACTACTCAAAAAAATTGTTTTCGGCATTGTGTCACCAACAGGATATTTTTTTCCTTATTTCTCTGAACTATTGTTATTTTACTTGGATACTTTCAAATCGTTTTTATTTCTCTCACCATCATTTGCGATGTCTGGAATATTTCATATGATATTTATATTATTTCACTTATTTAAATTCGTAGAATAGTATTTTTGAAAAATATTAAGTTTGTTCTATTGTAACTATTATTCTAACTGTTAATAATTGTTGTTTTGTGTTTTGTCTTTTAACAGTTTGTTAAAAGTTTGGTCACACGTTTAGTGTAAATATAATTTCTTATATTGTTTTCACCCATTTTGAAAAAATGTGAAAACGTTGAAGTATAGAAATCCGTCTGTCCGTCCTCCTTCCTTCTAAACGTAACCCCTCCGTCAGTTTACCAGATAGAATGACAAATGAGGTGTGGAATGAAATCTTATAACCCAAGGAGAGTAATGAAAATGAGAAATTTGACCTCGAACTTCCGGTTCTAGAGCTGCAACCTGAAGTACTGTTCTGAAATCGCCGAAATACTACATTCGATATATTATTCGACGCCCCTTAGCAAGACGAGAACAAATATAATACACTTCCGGTTTCATGGCTATCTGCCCGGCTGTCCGCGAATATAACTCCTCCGTTATTAAAACAGATAGAATGAAAAATGAGGTATCGAATGAAAGCGTATAACCCAATCATTTCGACAGACCTTGGTATTTTGTGTTATTTCTAATTAAATTATTTTATATATTTTATAACATTTCTTGGACACTTTCAAATCGTTTTTCTTTCTCTCGCCCTAACGTACGATGTGTAGAATATTTCATGCGATATCTTTGTTATTTAACTTTTGCAAATTCGTAGAACAGTATTTTGAAAAATAAGTTGTTTTACCTGTTCATTGTTGTTTTGTGTTTTGTTTTTTAACAAGTATAATTTATTTTCTATTCACTTTTTTGTTATTGCTTAAAAGAATATATCCTGAACCTTAATGAATCAAAAACTTAATAATATTAACTATATACAGACCGTTCAGTTTTTAATTAGATATAAGAGACTGAAGGAAGCGCGAAAATCGGCAACATTGCTTTTAATAACAGTATGTTATTAATAGTCTATTATTCAACGAGCATGTAATAATGGCTATTACTCACGATGATACACGAGCCGTAGGCGAGTGTCGTAATTCATCAGAGTGAGTAATAGCCATTACATGCGAGTAGAATACTATACTTTTTCTACGACTTTTTTTATTTTAATTAGTAAAAAAATTAATTATCAACTACTCGAGATTTAAATTATAATAATTTACAAGCATACCTAAATGCTACTTACCCCTAGTACGTGGCTGAATAATTGGTTGCCTACTATTACCAAATTATTATTTATTGTAAAAATACAACTAGAAATAGTCAATATAAGTTCTATTCGTTTCCGAAAAATTATAAGCTTAAATTTGTACCTACTGTCAATTAATCTAATAAATAGGAAATGGCTGTTGTCGGTCATATATTTCAATAGTTATAATATATATTTACATTTAACTATATATAATATAATAATATAATGTTACACTTGAAGTATAATAATATAACTATACATAATATGTTATAACATATTTAACACAATATAACTTGAAAAATAAACACAATATTAGTTATAAATTCCAATTAACATAAACAAAATGAGCTAATGTCACTGTCGATAAAATAAATGGTAAACGTCAAAATTTTTAGTAAACAAGATATACACGTAAAAAATATACTGACATTGTTACAGTTAAAATTCCTTTAACAATTTTTAGAAGTTAATTATTGATATAAATTACAATAATTATTGTATTAAATAAACCACTTTAAGTAATTTTATTTGCAGTTTATATACGATTAATATTAAAAGTGGCATGCGTCACTTGAATCTAACTTCACCCCTTTCGTAATGACCCGTGGGTAACTTCAGCCCGTGAGTAATGAATTATTACTCACGGGTACAGTAATGGGTGCTATTATCTATGAAAAAATAGCGAATAATGAGCATGTTATTAAACGGTCGTAGAAAAAATCACTTTATCAATTTTTCTCTTTTCTCGATTATTGGATTATTAGTCTTTATTGCATAGTATCTAAATTATTGTAATCACTGAATACATAGTTAGTGAAACAATAATCCTATTAATTAAATTATAATGAATAATTGGTCTGATTATGCAAGTGAAGATTGTCCAGGAATATTTAAAAACTAAACGAAATAGCCATCTCTGTTTTGCTAATGAAATTTATACTTCGCCGTCGGCAACTAATACAACTTGCTAATGTTTACGTCTTTCGGGCAGTGTTGTCATTTAAAGCGTGTACATATTATATCTAATTTAAATCTACATAAAATATTACTTTAGATTGACTTATATTATCTATATCAATACGTTGCTCGTTTCGTTTGCTTTCGTTAGAAACAAGGGTTACCTCTTTCCGCTAACAAAAATAATTTTGGATGAAATATCCTTAACCTAATTTTCCCCAGGTGTATAGCAACAACAACGGAACTTGATGAATGTCTACCGACCTTTATATTATTAAAACAAAGCAAGACTTCAACGATTTCACACTTTGATTTGATCTCATTTGTTAAATAATACATAAAAAGCCTTCTGGTCTGAAATTAACCCTTCAAACCAAATTCAACGAGACATAAAAAACAAAAACAAAACCTGCGGGTTTTAATTCGGAATTCTGCTTCGGCAGACTTAACAACACGCGCTCGGACTGCTCTCGCATATTGTTGGAAATGTTTTATATTAACAGCGATTATCACACAAGAGCAAACCCTGACAATAATTTTCAAAGAGCCCGTGTTCAGCCGTTTACAAAATACCTCTGGTTGTTATATTGGGTATTATCCGTTTGGTATTCATTATGATTCGGCACAAAATGCTACCCGTACAACGCGCGGCGTCCAATATCTATCCTTTTCTGTGATTTTGTGCGCTTTGCTCTATGACTGCTGCACGGAATATTAAAATATTTTATTAAATTGCGCTTTTCGGTGTTTGTGCCCATTTTTGTAATTAGCGCTATACACTCGCAAATGTTTCAAGGATGTGATTTCCAGATCAGTTATTAGATATGCCAGTTTTTTATCTATGTAGGAAGTATTTATCTATGTAGGAAGTATTACGATTAGAATTATTACTGTATACCTGTCTTGTGATTATGATTTATAACAAACTTTTAATATCTACAACAATACTTCGGAGCACACTAGTTCGCTCCCAAGGTCAAAAAAAAACCCTCTTAATTACATACTAGTTCGCTCCGAAAACCATAACCTAGTTCGCTCCCATGGTTAAGCGGATTAAGTATTTATCTTTTAAGATCTAGGAAAATTAATATCGGAAAAATTGGTACTGTGACTATTGTGTTTTATATAGAAATAATATTTATAAAATATTGGTTGTTACATATTAGTGGAGTCACTGAAGGTGGATATGAGCTATTACCTACGATTTCGTTTAACCTCCATCGATTTGCATGAAAATTGGTGAGTGGTTAGAGGATATCTCAATGAACAAAGGTGACACGGTGCCAACTTGCGCTTTTACCTTGGGGGTGGATGCCACCCCTTCTCGGGGTGAAAATTATGTTATTAAAAATAGCCCCATAATTTGATAGAGGGGCAAATTTCAAGCAAAATTTGTTATATATAGTTATTAAAATAAATCAAAACTTTTTGAGTTATTAAAGATAAAAGATTTTAATTTTTCTTGAGAAAAATGCATGTTTTTAACCAATTTTTCATCAATAACTCAAAAAGTGTAAGTTTTTATGAAAAAGTTAATATCATCAAAATTGAAGCTAATAAGAAACGAAATAAAACCCTTACTACAAAAACCTTTTAATGTTAACTGAAAGTGAGTTATAGGTAATTGACTGTATATTTTTTTTCGGAGAGTATTGTTGTTTGTTTGGGTTTATATGACTGCGGACACTAAATCCATTCGCCAAAAAACGGAGAGTAAAATACTCTAAGTATTCAAGCTGAAATAACGTGAAATTGATGCATTTTATAACATAAACTTATTTAACATTTGTCAAAGTACTTAAAAATATCTATTAAATGAGCCCCCAATCATGTTGATAGCGTTAAAATTTATGCTCCAAAATTTTTTCAAAATTTATCTTTTAAAAATTTTTCCAAAAAATGTTATTGTTTTGTTTTAATAACTCCGTTTGTGTTTAAGATATCAGGTTTATCTAAAAACTGTTTAAAAGTTAATTCCAAGTGCTATTTAAGCACGTTAAACCTAATCTTCTAAACCCCTTACTTTTTAAAAAATTAAAGGTTAAATGACCCCGGTTGCATGGTTCCCACAGCAAAATTTAAGATTTAAACGTTTCTATCTCCGTTATTTTTTACTCTATAGAAATAGTAAACAGGTAAAATATTTGGCATAGAAAAAACTAAAATTTGGTTAATATATAATTTTTTACGTATATTAAGTATTTTTAAAGTTATTATTAAAAGAATATGCGAATTACAATAATTTTAAAAATTATGATTTTTTAAATCATATCTTTTTTTAAAAATATGCATTCTAAACCGGTCAAAATTATCGAAAACATTACTTATGCTAATATAAAGAAGTCCTTGTGAGGATTACTATAAATTTTAATTTTTGTGGAACTGGCGTATGTTTTATTTTTCACTTTTTCCTAAAAAATTCGAAACGGTTCTTTTATTTTCATTATAACTTGCTTAATTTTGACGCTATTACCTTGTTCTGTAGCCCATTTGATATGTATTCCGAAGTACTTTGGCAAATGTTTAGCAGGAATGTTTTATACATTGCATCGTTTTCCCGTTATTTAAGCTTGAATAATTAGATTTAAGTACTCGTCGAAAAAAATACACATTCAATTGCCAATAACTCACTTTGAACTAACATTAGTTTAGTTCTTTATGTAAGGAATGTATTAAATTTTTTATTATCTTCAATTTCAGTAATTACAACTTTTTTGTAAAAGCTTATAGTTTTTGATTTATACGTAAAAAACCGATTTAAAATATGCATTTTTTTACGAAAAAATAAAATTTTTGTTCTTTAATAACTCAAAAAGTGCTGATTTATTTTAATAACTTTATATAACAAATTTTGCTCATAATTTGTCCCTCTATCGAGTTATGGTATTATTTTTAATAAAATAATTTTTACCCCCGAGAAGGGGTGGCATCCACCTCCAGGGTAAAAGCGCAAGTTGGCATCATGTCACCTTTGTTCCTTGAGGTATCCTCTAATTACTCACCAATTTTCATGAAAATCGATGGAGGTTCAACGAAATCTGAGGTGAAAACCTTCAATGACTGCACTATATTTATATAAATACATAATATGAGACTTAGATTATTTAGATTTAGCTCAATAAATGACCGTTTTGAAGTGTAATTTTACTCGTTACGACGGATTCGCTTGAAAATCTGGATTCGGGTTCTATTTACCCTCCACTTCAAAGTTGGACTTGTGCCGTTGGTTGCTTTTACTTGAGGGGTAAAAGCCACCCCTTTTCATGGGTGAGAAAACATACATTTGAAATAAATCCAGAAATGGATAAATTGACTAATTCTAAGGAATTTTTATTCTAGAGAGTTTTTTTAACCGAGTTAATAATTTTCGAGTTATTTGCGAGTAAAAATGTTTATTTTTCGACAAAAAACACGTTTTCGGGCGTTTTTTCTCAAATAACTGAAAAAACAAGTATTTTGTTGAAAAAAGAATATGCTTAGCAAAAATACAGCTTATTTAATTTCGCTGTATATCAATTTCAATGGTTTTTCACACAAATCGTCCATTGCATTCCGCTTAACACCATTACCGAATTTTTGCCGGTTTAACGCTGTTTTTGATAAACTTTCATGGGTGTGGTTATCACTATATTCAACTATACTGTTACAAATATATACAGTTTTAACAAATGATTTGCAACTTCTTTCTACACACTGCCAACGTGATTAGCAAGCATTTTATGGAAGTTATACTTGTAATTCTCAATAAATAACATAGACTTGCCCTTTTCGCTTAACATTTCACTTATTTCAGATTTCTCTATCATGAACTAAAGACATTCAAACCGTAGGTAACTAAAGTAATAATGTTGAGATTTGCACCACTCCTGTATCTTATCATAAAATTTCAGGTGACTACTAATTACCAATCTTTTTAAAGGAGTATATCCCTTGCAATTTCTTATAGGAAAAAACCCAATCAAACATTGAACAAGGGAATACGAGTTCTAACATCATACTACATTAGTGATACATAATATGTACATAATAATGAATAGCCAAGGTCAGCGTACATATTAGTCCTGTCGCCAGGGGGGGTACAACGGCCTCCTTAATTCAGATGGACTTACTCAAGTTTTTTTTATATATTTTGACCCGCAGAATACGAATTTTTTGGGTAACAGTTGATCCGGATGTCGATAAGATTGTTATAGACAAAGAACTTGAGGAATTACATAACAGCGATTTCTCGCAAAACAAAACATCTTTTTGTATTTTTTGGGTCATTTTAAGCAAAAAATATTACTACAAGTTTTTTCGTAGAATGCATAGTTTTCGAGATAACCGCGGTTGAACTTTCAAAAAATCGAAAAATTGTAAATTTTAAACCCGAATAACTTTTGATTAAAAAATAAAGTAGCAATTCTGCTTACCGCATTTGAAAGTTGAAGTCAAATTATATCGGTTTTGATTATTTGCATTGCTAAAAATTTATTATTTTATTGTTAAAGAAAGCTGTAAACTGTAGTAAACACCTAGTATGTGAGTGATGTTTTCTATGATTTCTCATTTAAAATCGAACGAGTAGGTAGAGTAGCTACAAGTGCAAGCGAGGCAATTTCTACGTAGCATGCGTTAAAACGCATGTATTAGGCACGGGAAACCTATGTGTTTATAGATTAGTTTAACAATAAAAAAATTAATTTGTAGCAATGCAAATAATCAAAACCGATATAATTTGACTTAAACTTTCAAATGCGGTAAGCAGAATTGCTACTTTATTTTTTAATCAAAAGTTATTCGGGTTCAAAAATTGCAATTTTTCGATTTTTTGAAAGTTCAACCGCGGTTATCTCGAAAACTATGCATTCTACGAAAAAACTTGTAGGAATATTTTTTGCTTATAATGACCCAAAAAATACAAAAATATGTTTTGTTTTGCGAGAAATCACTGTTATGTAATTCCTCAAGTTCTTTGTCTATAACAATCTTATCGACATCCGGATCAACTGTTACCCAAAAAATTCGTATTCTACGGGTCAAAATATATAAAAAAAACTTGGGTAAGTCCATCTGAATTAAGGAGGCCGTTGTACCCCCCCTGGCGACAGGACTATATAGACAATGTTTCCTTTAGGAAGCAGGGTACTTTGATACATTTTATTAATACAATGTTTAATAAATATTTCTGAAACTTTGTATTTACCTAAATATAAAAATACTACAATGTTTAATAAATATTTCTGAAACTTTGTATTTACCTAAATATAAAAATACTTATTATATGGTTAAAATTTTAAAATAATTTTAAGTAAGAAGTATTTTTATATTTAGGTAAATACAAAGTTTCAGAAATATTTATTAAACAGTGTATTAATAAAATGTATCAAAGTACCTGCTTCATAAAGGAAACATTGTTTATATACGCTGACCTTGGCTATTCATTATTATTCATTATGTACCCAGTGAAGGCATTTTTAAACTATCTTTTCTAAGAAATATATGGCTGGAGCGAATTTACCTATGCCCCTTTTCTATAGGGTATTAAAATCTGGCTGCCGGAGCGAACTGGTATATGCCCCAATACTTCTTTAACGTATGTATGTATGTATAGCGTTAACAGGCCTTTTAGGCACATTTTCTGTTCTTAACTGTCAGCTTCCAATTTCTGATTCCCAACTCACTGACATCTTCCACTAATGCATCTCTTTATCTCCTTGTTGATCTTCCTTTCTTTTTTTTTGCCCTCAGGTGCTCTCTAACCAATATTTTTGACTTGTCTCCCCTCCTGAATTCTTTTTAGTCTGGGCTAGCCATTCTAGTCTGCGTTATCTCACTATTTTTGATATCGGCGGGTTAGCCGATAGTACACTTCTGCTTTCGTTCGTCTTCTTCATTCTTCCTCAACTACTTTTCCGCCAAATATTCTGCGGAGTATCTTTCTTTTCCAGGCGTTCAATTTATTCTGTATGGTTTTATTCATAGTCCATGTCTCGGCCCCGTATAGTATTGTGGGTCTAATTATCATTTTGTATACTCTTATTTTTGTATTACGCGATATTTCTTTAGCCTTAGTTATTTTGCTTATAGCCCCAGCGCATCTATTTTTCTTGGCCAGTCTTAAATAAATATCTGCTTCTTCCGTACACGTTTGATCGATAAGTGTACCCAAATACATTTATTCGTCCACCCTCTGAAATTCTACCTCTGATCCATCTTCCAACTCTAACTTAAATTGTTCCATGCTATCTCTTTCTTTTGTGCTCGCAATTTCCATGTACATGGATTTATTTATATTCACTTTCAGTCCAATCTTAGCGTTGCCCGAAACAGTCTTTTTGACGTACTTGAAAGTTCTTCTGCACTTCTTACAATGAGAACTACATCATCAGCGTACGCCAAGCATTGGTGTTTCTTGTAGAAAAGAATTCCGTATAGGTAATGGATTTTGGGAAGAGCTATTACCTTAATTATTTCATTCATAGGAGATTCTGACCAATAGAAAGGTACAAAAATCTAAATTAAATCGATAATTTTTGATAATTGCCCGTCGTCAAGTATATTACGTCAGATGCCCTTCGTTGCTACGAAAAAATACATTCAGTGACATTAATGACAAAAAATATTTTAAAAATTATAAAAGTGATGACTTTCAACCGTGACATATTTATAACAACTGTGTGTTTAATTGTACTAATTTGTACTTACATAAATAAATTACAATAAAATTTTGGTTTTGAACAGTTTTATTCATGAAATAATCGCAACAAATTGCACTCGATCTCTAAAATTAATATAAAATTTTTGCCCTCGTGACACTTTGAAATAATTTTCAGAAATTAAAACTGTCAAAGTGACACTCGGGGAAAAATTCAATAATTTTAGAGCTCTTGTGCAATTACTACTGATTATTTCATTCATAGGAGATTCTGACCAATAGAAAGCTACAGAAATCTAAATTAAATCGATAATTTTTGATTATTTCATTCATAGGAGATTCTGACCAATAGAAAGCTACAGAAATCTATATTAAATTGATAATTTTTGATAATTGCCCGTCGTCAAGTATATTACGTCAGATGCCCTTCGTTGCTACGAAAAAATACATTCAGTGACATTAATGACAAAAAATATTTTAAAAATTATAAAAGTGATGACTTTCAACCGTGAAATATTTATAACAACTGTGTGTTTAATTGTACTAATTTGTACTTACATAAATAAATTACAATAAAATTTTGGTTTTGAACAGTTTTATTCATGAAATAATCGCAGCAAATTGTACTCGATCTCTAAAATTAATATAGAATTTTTGCTCTCGTAACACTTTGACATAAATTCAATCATTCAATCAAACTAAATTCATCAAATTAAAACTGTCAAAGTGTCATTCGGGAAAATTCAATAATTTCAGAGCTCTTGTGCAATTACTACTGATTATTTCATTCATAGGAGATTCTGACCAATAGAAAGTTACAGAAATCTAAATTAAACTGATAATTTTTGATAATTTCCCGTCGTCAAGTATATTATGTCGGATGCCTTTCGTTGCTACGAAAAAATAAATTCAGTGACATTAATGACAATTAATGTTTTAAAAATTATAAAAGTGATGATTTTCAACCGTCAAATATTTATAACAACTGTGTGTTTAATTGTACTAATATGTAATTACATAAATAAATTACAATAAAATTTTGGTTTTGAACAGTTTTATTCATGAAATAATCGCAACAATTGCACTCGATCTCTAAAATTAATATAGAATTTTTGCCCTCGTTTAGCTCTTGTGCAATTACTACTGAAAATTTCACATGCACTTGTGTACCAAATCGGCATAATTCATAGCTCTTGTCAAAATCCAATACCTTAATAATATGACTAAATATATTGTGTATATTGTATTTGTTTGTATTTGTGCTATATCTATTAGTTGTACCTACCTCCTACTCCAAATACCGTTTTCACAGAAGCCACCGAAAATTCCTCTCAAGATTCTTCGTTCAAATAAGAACAAATGCTTTTCATCTGTCTTGGAGATAGTCTATTTTTCGGGACCATATGACATTTCATCACTGGCAGTACAATACTTTTGTATAGTGTTATGTGTTGTTTTCTGGCTTAAGTTTTTACTTTTCATGTGTTTACGCAGATCAAAACAGCACTTGTGTGCCAGCATTATTCTTAGTTTCATTTCTTTCGATATGGAGTATGTATTTAAAATTATAAATAATTGTTTATTTTTATAAATTACATAGTATAAGAAGTTATTTCTAAATGATTACAAGTTAGATTACAACGTATGTACGTAATTTAGAGCAAACTAAAAAACTCTAATAAATTGTTTTATATTTAGATATAATGAGCTTACAAAAACTTATGTTTTATAACCGTTGTAGTTTCTTTGTTCAGTAACTTAGAAACTAGAAGCTTTAAACGTAATGATCTTTACTCATAAATAAACCAAGTTCCTTTCGAAAGTCGTAAATGCCATAATAGCTGTTATTAGTTTATTGTTTAATGGACTTAATTTAGAGAGAATTAACGTTCCAAACGAAATTACCTATTATTTCATTTAATGTATTTCACCTTTCATTATCTGTAATTTAATTGGCAATCAGAACCAAGATTAATGCTTTGAAAGAGCTGACAGTTGCGACTTAAAAGTACCTTAAGTTAATTTTCAAAACAAAGGCTTCAACTAGATTTACTAATGATTTTAATATATACTCCTTTGTTCAGATAAAAGTCAATAACAACTCTTTAAAAATAGTTAAAACTGTCATTCACTTACTTTTTACCAGTTTCGAGTATCTCAGCTAAAATACTCAATAAGATAAAAAAAACAAAATTACAATATAGTATATTAAGTATGGAGAACGGTAAGGGTTTTATACCGATCGAAGACAATTGTTTGGAGGAGGAGCGGAGCGACAACTCCAATTATTGTCTGAGATCGGTTACCCTTAACGTTCGACATGCTTATAACCTTTTTTGCACGATTGATACCATTATAAATTATAAAATTAAACATTTTCGTCATATTGACTAGTTTCATTCATTTTATCAAGATAAATACTTTGGTTGTTAGGTAGTAACTAGGGTGCATAACAACACTGGAGAATTGAGTTTTTATTTAGTTGTCAATAATTTTAAGTACAATTTTGATTATTATAAATTAAAATATGAGCGAAAGTGAATTTGAAGAAAGTGAACGGGCTTGGGAAGAAGGGTGTTCCGCAATTATTCCCGAAAAATCCAAAATCCGTTATCAAACTACCTACCAAAGATTTAAAAAATGGTGCGAAGGCAGGAATTTAAGAATCGAAGAGAAGACTCTATTGGCATATTTCGTTCAAAGACATATGCAGTTGAAAGCTCCTGGTAGCCTCTGGGCAGAATATTCAATGATTAAATCCACCGTTTTTCTTTATGATGGCATTGATATTTCCAAGTTTTCAACTTTGATCGCGTATTTGAAGAGAAAAAATGTTGGCTATATGCCTAAGAAAGCGAGCATTTTTACACGGGAGCAATTTGAAAAATTTCTGATGGAAGCACCGGATGAAGAATTTCTAGTTCACAAGGTAATATGAGCTAGTTTAGGTAAAAGAAATACTCTAATGAAGATTTTTTCATAATTTGTAGGTCGCAATGATATTGGGAATATCTGGTGCCTGTAGGAGAAGAATTATATAATATTACTATGAATGACATCCAACAAACCGATGGTTTAATGATTGTAAAAGTACCCAATACAAAAACGAACATCCAGCGTACTTTTATAGTCGTTAATAAACCAGACGATAAAATTCCATATTTAGAAATTCTGCAAAAGTATATAAAACTTCGTCCATTACAAGTAAAATCAAATCATTTGTTCTTAAGATACGCCAAAGGAAAATGTTGTGCTCAAGTAATAGGGAAAGGGACAATCGGGGGCTGGCCTTCCCAAATTGCCAAATTCTTAAATTTGCCTAATCCCGAGAACTATACTGGCCATTCGTTCAGGAGGACATGAGCAACGCTTTTGGCTAATAAAGGTGTTGATGTCCTCGGATTAAAGCGTCATGGAGGTTGGCGTTCATCGACAGTGGCAGAAAGCTATGTAGAAGATTCTCTTCAAAATAAAATAAATTTTGCCGAAAAAATATTGTGCAATACTATTAATACTACTAATGTATGCGATTCTGCAGGAGTTTCTGTTAGAAGCCCAAACAAGTGGGATTTCATTAAATAATTTAACAAATTGTACCATAAGTTTCAATATTAATAAATAATTCGTTAGTTTTCTTTATTCTTTCAAAAAATAAATTAAATTTATTAAGAGATTTTTTAACTCTTACCTCGACGGTAAGTGAATTACTTACCGTCGAGTTGGAGTACTTACCGTCGAGTTGGATTACTTACCGTCGAGTTGCTAGTAAATGTCACCTACTGACGTAAAATCTGTCACTGTAAACAGTCAAAAATGATCAATCGTGCAAAAATAGTATATTAAGTATGGAGAACGGTAAGGGTTTTATACCGATCGAAGACAATTGTTTGGAGGAGGAGCGGAGCGACGACTCCAATTATTGTCTGAGATCGGTTACCCTTAACGTTCGACATGCTTTAAACGTTTTTTGCACGATTGATACCATTATAAATTATAAAATTAAACATTTTCGTCATATTGACTAGTTTCATTCATTTTATCAAGATAGATACTTTGGTTGTTAGGTAGTAACTAGGGTGCATAATAACAATGGAGAATTGAGTTTTTATTTAGTTGTCAATAATTTTAAGTACAATTTTGATTATTATAAATTAAAATATGAGCGAATGTGAATTTGAAGAAATTGAACGGGCTTGGGAAGAAGGGTGTTCCGCAATTATTCCCGAAAAATCCAAAATCCGTTATCAAAATACCTACCAAAGTTTTAAAAAATGGTGCGAAGGCAAGAATTTAAGAATCGAAGAAAAGACTCTATTGGCAAATTTCGTTCAAAGACATATGCAGTTGAAAGTTCCAAGTTTTCAACTTTGATCGCGTATTTGAAGAGAAAAAATGTTGGCTATAAGCCTAAGAAAGCGAGCATTTTTACACGGGAGCAATTTGAAAAATTTCTGATGGAAGCACCGGATGAAGAATTTCTAGTTCACAAGGTAGTATAAGCTAGTTTAGGTAAAACAAATACTCTAATGAAGATTTTTTCATAATTTGTAGGTCGCAATGATATTGCGAATATCTGGTGCCTGTAGAAGAGAAGAATTATATAATATTACTTTGAATAACATCCAACAAACCGATGGTTTAATGATTGTAAAAGTACCCAATACAAAAGCGAACATCCAGCGTACTTTTACAGTCGTTTATAAACCAGACGATAAAATTCCATATTTAGAAATTCTGCAAAAGTATATAAAACTTAGTCTATTACAAGTAAAATCAAATCATTTGTTCTTAAGATACGCCAAAGGAAAATGTTGTGCTCAAGTAATAGGGAAAGGGACAATCGGGGGCTGGCCTTCCCAAATTGCCAAATTCTTAAATTTGCCTAATCCCGAGAACTATACTGGCCATTCGTTCAGGAGGACATCAGCAACGCTTTTGGCTAATAAAGGTGTTGATGTCCTCGGATTAAAGCGCCATGGAAGTTGGCGTTCATCGACAGTTGCAGAAAGCTATGTAGAAGATTCTTTTCAAAATAAAATAGATTTTGCCGAAAAAATATTGTGCAATACTAGTAATACTACTAATGCATGCGATTCTGCAGGAGTTTCTGTTAGAAGTGAAACCACAGCCCAAACAAGTGGGATTTCATTAAATAATTTAACAAATTGTACCATAAGTTTCAATATTAATAAATAATTCGTTAGTTTTCTTTATTCTTTCAAAAAATAAATTAAAATTATTAAGAGATTTTTTAACTCTTACCTCGACGGTAAGTGAATTACTTACCGTCGAGTTGGAGTACTTACCGTCGAGTTGGATTACTTACCGTTGAGTTGCTAGTAAATGTCACCTACTGACGTAAAATCTGTCACGGTAAACAGTCAAAAATGATCAATCGTGCAAAAAAAAATATAAATAAGTCTTGTATCGACGAAAACGATTATTTTTGCAAGTTTTGTAGTAAACATAATGTTCAAGTCGTGTTTTTTAAAATTTGTATAAAGCATTCACAGAAATAGTGCCCTCATTTTTCTAACGGCCTCTAAAAAATGATGGTAAACACAAATCACCAACATATAGATGCTTCACGACAACACTTTATTTGGATATGAAATTCAGCTCTTCAAGAGATCTGTACCGGAACTAATCCAAGCGGAAAATTACGCGGGAATTTTAAAATTTAATTTTGAAACAAATTTGCATTTGAAATTTTAAAATGAGCAAGTTACATAGAGCTAAGTCTGCAGTACAGCTTTTGTCAAGTTAAACGGATTCTGATATATCTTGATATGTACGTCACCCTGGGAGCTAAGGGTTATAGTACTTCAGGTTCTTTTCAATGTTAAGTAGCTAAGGGAGAATGAAACATCTTACCTCGACGAACACCAAATAAACAATAAGGTAAATGTTAGTCGATATTACACAATCTTGACGCAGTTCAATAATAAACATTATTTAATATTAATTCATCTTCTAATACTTATAAAAATATTAATCTCATAATCTTATTCCAGGACAAAATCCTCCCTACGGTTTAAGATTTTTTGTATTATCTTATTTACGAAATGAAAAAAATCTTAATACGTATGTAAGATAAATTGTATGGTGTCTTTACTAACAAAATACTATTTTTATATATATATATATATATATATCGGTTTTAAAACGTTCTCCTACGTCTTCCGATGCCTAGTCGCCATTCACTTCGGTCCATCCAAAGGTCTTCATCCAATTCTCTTTCTCTCATTTCTCGATTTATGCCTTCTCTCCAACTCAGGCGGGGTCTTCCTCTTTTTCGTCTACCATGAGGGGTCCACGTTAGGATTTGTTTCGGGAGTCGTTCTTCGGACATTCTTTGTACGTGTCCATACCATCTAAGCTGTTTGGTACTAATGTCATCTACTATTGTGTGTTTCACATTCATTATTTCCCTAATTCTGTTGTTGGTTACCCTTTCTAATCTTGATTTTCCTGCTGAGCGCCTCCAGAAATCCATTTCTGTTGCTTCAAGTTTTCTCTTGTATCTTTCTTTTATTTGCCATACTTCACTGCTGTAAGTGATTATACTCTTAACAATTGTATTGTATATTCTATGTTTGTTGTTGTTTGATATTGACTGGTCCCAGAGGATGCTATTGAGAAGGGTAATTGCTTTTCTTCCCTGGTTGTTTCTTTCTTCTATCGTCCGGTCTACGCTTCCTTCTTGTGTGATGGTCATACCAAGGTATTTATATGCGTCGCAATGTTTAATAATTTCGCCATTCCCCAGTGTAAGGTCCTGCTGTGTCCCACCGATACACATATATTCGGTCTTCTTTATGTTTATTTCCAAACCACCTTTTGTGTACTCCTCTATTAATTTCCTTGTCATATATTCTATATCATCGTAGTCTTGCGCTAGTACAAGTTGGTCGTCTGCAAATGACAAAGTGTATATTGTATTGTTGCTGATCGGTAATCCCATGTTTTTGCATTTGCGTTTCCAAAGTTTTAGAGTTTGTTCGAGGTAGATCTTAAATAATGTCGGTGAAAGGCAGCACCCTTGTTTTAGGCCTTTGCTAATTTGGAATCCTCTCGATAGCCTGCTTCCAACTTTCACCCTTGATGCAGTTTTGGTATACAATTGTTTCGTCGCTGTTATTAAATTTGCGCTTATATTGGTTTTCTCTAATGCTTCCCATAGTTTGTTTTGTGGGATGCTATCATACGCTTTTCTTAAGTCCACATATAACAGATGCACCTCCTGGTTAACGGCCAGTTTCTTCTCAATAATCTGTGTAATACAAAACAGATGGTCAACCGTTGATACTACTACTATACTATTACTATACTATTACTATACTATTTTTATACCTCGGTCAAAATTGTGTCATATTAATACTGACCTATCCAAATGACAATGAAACTATGTACAAGCTCGCTTATTTTACACTTTCACTTTTATACGCCAATAAAACACAAATATTACCTTGAAAACATTAAACCTAAATATAAATACATATACGTAATTTACAAACACAAACTTCAATAATGTAAAATATTGTCTATTCTTACATATGTAATTCCTATTCTTTATATCTCGCGAAATTCTACACTTAAAAATTATATTTTATATTTTACTTTAATTCAAAGATTTAAAAAGAAATTAGTACAAAAAATAAAAACGTTATTTTGTAAAAGGTATATGTATTTAAAATCCTTAAAAGAACTGTATCACAAAACGTTTTCGGAATCAATATTTCATCATCAGTGTTATCACCTAAAATATTGCATCATAAGTGTAATCCAGTGTTATCACCATTTTTCCTTGTGATAAAATTAGTACAAGTTAAACTCTGAAAATTAAACTATTAAATTTAATTAATTAAAATTACTCTGTTACTATACTTTTATAAGACAATTATTCTTTTGACGTTCTAAAATTTTTACATATTCTTCTATTAAAAATTATGTCTTTTTTCTTCTCCTTCTTGTCTGGTACTTCACAATCAGTACGTATTTCTTCAGTTTCTTTATACTTAGTACTTTCTTCATGGTGTACTATTAAACATAAATCTTCTTCTTATTCATATTTCTTCATTATATCATTTACTTCATATTTTATATAACTGTAAAATATTCCTCCCTATAATCTTGTGTTATTCTAGCAGAATCGCCAATTCTACCTACTTTTTCATTCTGCCTAGTAATCTAAGGACTAAGATAAGTTTTTATTAGTAACTATTTTCTCAAGTAAAAACGGTGTACTGCAATGGATGCTCTCCATTTTCTTGGGTGCTGTTTTGAAGAACCTAAGAAAAGTAACTTTAGGCCTTGGAAGATCTATAGACCTTCCAAAGACGTAAATGCTTCTTCGCAAAGACGAACAATTTATTCTTGCGGATAGTTTTAAGAACTTATTTAGCGGTGTATGAATTCTTTTGGCGTTTAATTTTAATTTTCATGAAACGGCGTTTAATTTTAAGTACTACTACTATCGGTTTATAGCGTTTCCCGGCGCCTTTCGACTTCTAACCGCCATTCTTCTCTGTTTAACTAATATAGAGGAATTTCTCTTTCCTCCAGTTCTTTTTCAATTCCCTCCCTCCAGCTTCTTCTTGACCTTCCTCTTTTTCTTCCCCTCGTGGTGCTCACGCCAAAATCTGTTTAGGGATCCTGTCATCGGGCATTCTCTGTACATGGCCGTACCATGTTAGTTGTTTTGTTTTTATGTCATCAATTATTGTACGTGTGACTCCCATCATTTCTCGTATTCTTTCATTTGGTATGCTATCTCTTCTTGATTAAGAAGATAATGCCTGTTGCTCTTCTCCAGAAGTCCATTTCTGTTACTAGTAACATTTTCTCTATTCTTCGTTTCCACTATTTTCGGCATTAATGTCACAAGAGAGTGAGAATAAATTGACAATAATGCGACAATTTTTCGAAAACTTGTTGTCTATCAAGAGACACGAGAGCCCGCAAGGCTCGAGTGGCTATTTATTATCCAATGACAACAGTTTCAGAAAAAGTGGAGCATTATTTTCTAATTTATTCTTACTGGCGTGTGATATTCGTAAGGTTACTTTTTAATACTTACATGTAAAATTCAAGTCTTTGACATTCATAAAACATTCAATGACATTGATACCAATTATTAATGTGTCATATATTTTCCAACTTGTCAAAGTGAACAGCACAGTTTAGCAAATATTTAGATGAGAATTCCACACCTGTAATTTTGAACCAATCAAAATACGTTATTTTGACAGATCACCATGGCAACGGAGGTATTTTATCGGAAATTGTTTGCTCGTGGGGTACCCAACAGCGAATTATAGTGGAAATTTGTTGACGTTTACAATAACAGAACATTTTTGACAGACTGGTTTTTATTTGTTTACATAATTTAAAATAAAACGCCAAAAAATAATTTTCTATCACTTGTAGTTACTCAAAACTTATGTAAAATTGAAGAATATACTATTTTCTATCTTGAAATGGTATTCCCATGCAACTACAATGAGTAGAAATTACGAATTTGAAAGCCTAAATAATTGCTGACAAAGCTATGGCGCGCTATTAATCTGTTCATGCAGCTTTGGATTTTCAAATGCAAATTTGGTGTGGAATTTTCTTACCGAATACCACGCGAAGTCAAATTAATATCCGGAAATTTTTTTTTGATCATGAATATTTTTAGAAAATTTTCAAAATATTCATGATCTCAAAAAAATTTCCGGAAATAATTTGACCTCTAGTGGTATTATTAGTGAAAATTATTTATAAATACAGTTTTATTCATGAAATAATCTTACCGAAAAAAACTCGGGTGCTTAAATTTTCTGATTTTGTTCTCCTCGTGACAATTTGTCATTAGATGCAGAACTAATGGATATTTTCTAATGGATAGTTTATTATGGATATTTTCTTAAATGTGACAGTTGTCAAAACTAGGAAACTGGTTGCAATTATGGTAGGGGAGCAAAGTATGCTAAATGTGCAGTCACTCGAGCGCTTTGGAGACCTATTGGGTTGTGAAGAGTAGGTCCTAACACCAAAAAAAGTTAAATAACATTTTCCATTTTAGTGGGCGCTTGCCATTTTTTAATTTAATTTTCTATTTCCAACAATCGTTTTTTCCGATTATAAGGCCATCTATGCATAATTAGAAAAAATGTTTCGAATAAAAGTTACTTATTTTTTCGTAAGGAATCCAAATCTGCAATAAAAAATGGGGACTCCTATTTAAGATTTTAAAGTAACCCCCCACCCCACCTCTGTGGGGGATCGTGTTTGGTGCCATTCGATAGATTTTTTAAAAATATTAAATAAGTGTATTTTACAGTTTTTCGATCTGATGTTCATTTCGCGAAATATCGCGGGATTCGTATTTAAAATATTAAATTTACCCCCCACCCCTCTCCGTGGAAAGTCGTGTTTGGTATCATTTGATAGATTTTTAAAAAATATTGAGCACATATTTTTTAGTTTTTCTATCTGTCATTCATTTCGCGAAATATTCGCTTTATTCTTGTGAAATTTTGGGACTCACCCATTTCCTTACGCCCGGCTCAAATCGTCAGATTTTTGAAATATACTTTCTTTTGCATGTACTTAACTTACCTTATCTTAATCTGACAATTTCGAGTTTTTTTAAGGATAGATTTTTATTTTCGGGCCCCCCTTAACGAACGCCCCTGTGTTAAGAGCCAATATATGGTAGAGGTACATCTGCAGGGTACCAGGTTTCTCCCCATATGATAATCTGACGCGCTCGAGTAACTGCAAAAATCCCCGCTTGGGCTCCCCTACCATTAAGGCTATGGGTACATAATTCGCAAATATTTTACGGCTATCCCTACCTTTTCTCTCTTTACATGGCAAATTACGTGTAGTAAAATTCACACCGGTATGGATATATACATATTACTAGAATGTCATTCTACTTGACAATGTCATAACTAGCTTAAAGAGATGGCTTTTGAATGTTCTTGGATAACTGTTATTTTTTGTATAATTGCAAATTATTAATTCAGTTAATAAATGTGATAATTTTTTCACTAGCTATGTATTCAATGATTGTAATAATTTATATGTACCTACAACAAAATCTAATACTCCATCGAGAAAAGAGGAAAAGTGTTAAAGTGATTTTTTAATAATATGTTGTTACTATGGAACGCTTACAATTTTGAACATCTTTACCAACAAAATACTTGGATCACAGAATATATCTTGATGTATTCTCTGCTTCTATCTTCCATAAATAATACACAATAAATAACTTTTTATAAAGTTCATCTCTTAAATCAATTATTTATCAAATACACTATATATCAATATTATTTATTCAACAACTAAAAATATTCCTGATTCATGTCAAATAGTTATTTAAAATTGCCACTGATTGTCAGTGTCTGACTGACAATATTCTATTCGACTACATAAGTGCGTTGTATGACAAAGATAGATTTGGAAAAATTACCACGGACATTGTGTTCATTTTTTTCGAATCTTGAAAAAACCAATAAATATTTTTGAAAAATCTAAACGCAGAATGAAAGACTAAATTATTAGCGAGGGCCGAAAGTCCCTTAGAATAAATAAAAAGTTTATTTTGAATGAGATATTTGAAATTAAAAATAACACTACATTTTCTCTTAATTTTTCACCCCTGTAACTTATTAAAATAAACATTATAGAAGTTCTCAGGGACTTTCGGCCCTCGCTAATAACGTAATCTTTCATTCTGCGTTTAAATTTTTTAAATATACTTATTAGTTTTCTCAGGATTCGAAAAAAATGAATCCCCATTTGAATAGCATGGCAGCCGAAAAAACGTACCGATCCTCTTAAACAGAAACAATCTACTTAAAAATATTCCCACAGTAATTTTCTACAGTAGAAAATTACCGATGAAATAATAATCTGATTGGACAGAATTAAACACGTGATGAAAAATCTAACTACACGATTGGAAGTTAAAATCATTAAAAACTAATCATATTAATTTTAAGTAATATTCTGAAAGAAATCACTTCTAAACAAAAATCAGATTCGGAAGACGATTAATTAATTTTGAGTAGGTCCAAGACGGCACAATTTGAGTGGTTTTGTATTGTGGGTGCACTTATGGATGCAATAAATTAAAATTATTATAATTAACTATTTAGATGGAAAATAAGCCACAATTAAATTGAAAAAAATAGAAACAAAATAAGTTATCAATCGAAGTAGCACAGAAAACGACAATAAATATCGTTCCCATACCACCAGATTGACAACAGGTGGAATACTTTCTTTGGTTACAACCTCCCGAGATTTTCAAAAATTATACATAATACAGGATGCCGAGGAAATTAGGACGAGGGAATTTTAAATAATTCACGTGTGGTAAAAGTTCGTTTTCACGTGCTCAGTGTGGTAAAAGTTCGTTTTTCTGCACGAAAAAGCAGCAGCTGCATAATACTCTGGTTAAACCTGAGTGTGCAGGAAGAGTCTATACCGGTTTCTGATGTTTTTTCCTCCTCATCAGTAGTCCCATGGTAAAGTATTCCGAAAGCGAGGAATTGGGAGAAGAAGAATTGAGAGAAGAAGAATATCATGGTTAAAAAATCTGAGGAAATGGTTCTCCACAATAACAACTAATATATTTAAAGCATCAGTTAATAAAATAATTCTAGCCAGAATGATCGCCAATATTCGAAACGAATAGGCACTAAAAGAAGAAGAGTAGTCCCATATCCTCCTTTCTCCGATTTCCCCAGGTACCTTGGGCCTTTCCGAATTGCAAAGAACAAAATGGTTTTAAATAATCCACGTCCCATCTGCTCAGCGTGGTAAAAGTTCCAACAAGAAAGATTCCTTAGTACTCAACACAAGAGTAAATGAATTAAAAATGAATAAACATTTTCAATTTCTTTGCAACACGATTTAACCAGAGTATTATGCATCTGCTGCATTTTCGTGTTGCAAAGAAATTGAAAATGTTTATACATTTTTAATGCACTTACTCTTTTGTTGAGTACTAAGGAATCTTTCTTGTTGGAACTTTTACCACGCTGAGCAGATGGGACGTCAATCTGATGGTATGGGAAGGATATTTATTGTCGTTTTCTGTGCTACTTCGATTGATAACTTATTTTGTTTTTCGGTAGATGGCTCTAATTCATCCGCGGCATTTCGTTCTTTTCAACTCGGAAAGGCCCAAAGCATGGTACCTGGGGAAATCGGAGAGAAGAGGATATGGGACTACTGATGAGGAGGAAAAAACCTCCGAAACCGGTATAGACTCTTCCTGCACTCTCCGATTTAACCAGAGTGTTATGCAGCTGCTGCATTTTCGTCTTACAAAGAAATTGAAAATGTTTATACATTTTTGAAAAAAATAATTTTATTAACGTTTCGACGCCCAAATCGGGTGTCGTTGTCAAAATACAAAATACAAAATAGTAGTATTTTGTATTTTGACAACGACACCCGATTTGGGCGTCGAAACGTTAATAAAATAATTTTTTTCAATTTAATTGTGGATTATTTCCCATCTAAATAGTTAATTATAAAAATGCCACAAGGAAATAGCTTCAGAACAACATTAAAATTATTATAGTACATATTTGTTATTTGCAAAATGTTATCTCATTATCGAAAGAAAAATGTTGATTCCCTCCGATGTTATTGTCTTTTGAACAAGATCGTCTTTTATAAGATTTGCGTGGTTGTCCTCGACATTAACGACACCAGTCCTGACACTAGTAACTCCCCCAACGTCCTCTGCTCTCTTAATAAAGAAATAATTCAGAATGACATACTGTTGTTAAAATACAGAATGTGAGATCGAAATCCGGCGAGACAATATGTAATAAATAAAATGAGATCAAGCCGGGCCACCTCTTCGCGATCGACTAACTTTAAAATAACGTTATAAATTCGATGCTGCAGCGTGACTTAACCTATTCGAATTCTTCTTGGTTCTTCTTTTACTTTGTAGCCTCTGCCGGCTCACCCAGCAGCCGAAGGTGTGAAATATGACAATAAGACATTATTCCCACATGTTACGGGAACAGAGATTGGATAGTCTCCATTTTTTAGTTTTTATTTTGTCGGATTTGTGCAACTAGAAATCGGTTTCTGATCAGATATGCATGTCATTTGGAAAATATAATATGGTAACAAATATTAAATAAAAAGGTACAGGGATCAACGCTATTAGACCAGGAACCGAAGCTTTTCACCTCGCAATTTTTACAGAATGGATCGATTTGCTTGAAAATTTGAGAATAAGTAGAGGATAGTCCAAGGATCAAAATCTATATTATGCCGAAAGGAGCTTTTACCATGGGGGTGGTTGCCACCCCATCTTGGGGGTGGAAATTTTTATTATATTTTGACCGCAAAAGTTGATAAAAACATTTATTTTAAGCAAAATATGTTCTATACATTTTTTTGATAAAATTAATAGTTTTCAATTTATTCGCTATCGAAAGTGTTAGTTTTATATCGAAAAAATCAATGTGTTTCGATATTATACTCATTTACAATTTACTCAATTTTGCCGTAGAAAATTTTTTTTCAAACCAAGTTCTTTGGAATTAAATAACCTACAATTTCATATTTAAACATTTTTTCGTATCTCTGATGCTAATATTATTCTTAAGAAAATGGTTTTAGCTCCAGTTTTTTAAAAACTAATCATTCTAAGCCAGTCAAACTTCTGGAATCTATTAATAATATATAAATAAAGAAGAGTGAATAAGGCCAGTCACTAAAAACACCGCCAACTTACATTATTATGCTTCCAATTGGATTTCTCCTTTTTTTTTTTCAAAAAAATATATTGATTTTTTAACCGTAACTTTATATTTTTTATCCTAGAAAGTTTGGTAAAAAAGAATTTTACAGTTTTTTACAAGATCTATAAGGCTGTTAAAATTAAATCCTTTTAGAATCCTCAGTCGCAAAAAGAGGTGACTTTGAAAGGATTGGTAAAGGTGGGTTTTGCATGTTATTACAATTTTTAATTGTCAATAGCTTACTCAATTTTTGCCGTAGAAAAAAATTCTTGCAAACCAAGTTCTTGGGAATTAAACAGACTACAATTTTATATTTAAATATCTTTTCGTGTCTCTGATGCTAATCTCTCTATTCTGAAGAAAAGGGCATTTTTTACCAAACTACAAAAATTCGTTAATTGTTTTAACTCCATTTTTTTTAAAACGAATCATTCTAAGCCGGTCAAACCTCTAGAACCTATTAATAATACATAAATAAAGAAGATCAAATAAGGTCAATAACTAATTTTAATTAGGGTAGTAAGTAGGGGGAGGTTTCCGATCACTTTTTTGCTGAAAAAATAGGGACTGACATTCTTTTTATTATAAGTCACTTAATTTTTGAGCTAGAGACTATTTTTTTTATTTCTGGAGATAGATATTTTTAAATTCTTTAAATTATTTTAAAGGAGTTATCCTCGAAAAATGCAGTTTTCTCGTCTTTTGACTTTGAAACTACAATATTTAGCATTTGAAAAAGAAGAGCTAACATATAATAAAGTCTAGCTGGATTACTATTGGTCTTAAAGAAAATTAAAGAAAACGGTTTTGTTTATTTTTTCAAAAGGTACATTTTTGTTAAGCAAAGTTGTTTTGATAAAACGAAAACTTTTTGAGTTATTGGCGGAAAACTGATTAAAAACATTGATTTTTTCGATATAAAACTAACACTTTCGATAGCGAACAAACCGAAAACAATTAATTTTATCAAAAAAATGTATAGAACGTTTTTTGCTTAGAATGAATGTTTTTAGCAACTTTTGCGGTCAAAATAAAATAAAAAATTTCCACCCCCGAGATGGGGTGGCAACCACCCCCATGATAAAAGCGCCTTTCGGCCTCATATATATTTGATCCTTGGACTATCCACTACTTATTCTCAAATTTTCAAGCAAATCGATCCATTCTGTAAAAATTGCGAGGTTTTGTCCTATTTTAAGCTTCATTACTTGGACTATATGTATATTAGATATAATGGAATTCATAATATACATATACAATCAGTTTTAATATACAATTAAAACTGTCAGACGCCGAAAAAAGTAACAAGAGAAACACACAAGAAAATGTCGTTGAAAATGTCGTGGCTATTTTTATTAAGCTCAACAGGCCTTATAGGCCTAGGGCTAAACCGTTTACATTTCAGGTAACATTTTATTTTACTCTTATAAATTGTATTACATTCACTTCAGTCTTTTTATACACTTCAGCACCACTTCTCACCATCTTCTTCTGTCCAGTGCTATTAATTTCCATCTATCAGTGTTATTTTTCTTCAGGTCTTCGTACACACTGTCCTTCCATCTTTTTCTTGGCCTGCCTTTCCTTCTTTTTTGTATTGGTCTTCGTGAGAGTACCATTTTCAGCATTCTTTCATTTCCCATTCTTTCGACGTACCCCAAATATCTTATTCTCTGTGCTTTGATTGTCGTCGTTATCGTTGGCTCTTTATGCAATTCTTTACTTATCAATCCTTTTTTTCTACTGACCTTCTATTTTCACACCTCCATATATTGCTCTGTGCATTTTCCTCTCCCATCTTTCTAAAAAGTCTGTTTTTGACTTTTTCAACGCCCATGTTTCTTATTCGTATGTTACTTACTGTAGGTGATGTGATAACTGTCTTGTAAATTCTGATTTTTGTTTTTCTGGAGACATATTTGGATTTCATTAATGTTCGTAATGCTCCATACTTTTTGTTTCTTTTAGCAATTCTTGCCTTTATATTTTCTGCTCCTCATGGCCATTTTCATCTATTTTGGCTCCTAGGTAATTAATTTCTTTGGCTCTTTTAAACGAGTATATTTTTTCTCCATCTGTTTGTAACATGATGTTATTTTCTTGTTCTTTTTGGATCTCTTTCATTATCATATACTTTGTCTTCTCTTCTTCAAGAAGAATATCAGTACTGCCGTATTTGAGTTATAAATGGTGTAACTAACATGGTTTACGACTTTGATTACATTTTTTCATGTCCTAGTTTTATTTACATTTTACATTTTTAGAAAACAAATATAATACAAGTAAATGGACTTCGTAAGTTTCCACTAGGTTTTCAACGTAAGTGACCGAAAGTAGACCGAAAGTATATTTGAACTCTTCGTGTAACTTTGCGTCGATTTATATGGTTTCACTAATTTTGAGTCATTTTTAGTGAACTTTTCGTCATAACTTTTTAAACGGAAATGACTTCAAAACCGGAACTAAAGACTCAAGCTCGACTTTTCAATACGCTTCTATTTTATATGTCACATGTACTATTTCAACAGAAATGTGTTTTGGGAAAGTCAAGATGGGGGAAGGTCTGTAGGACGGCCTAGAAAAAGGTGGAAAGATGCAGTCAGAGAAGATCTGGAGAAAGTGGGAGTGAGATAATGGGAAATAGGACAGGATAACACCGAGAAACATGGAAGGCAATAGTAAACGCAGTAAATACTCACTAAGAGTTATAATGCCACTGATGATGATGATGATGATGTACTTTTTCTGCGACTGTAATATGGCACTTCTGGTTATAACGTTTTAACCGGAAATGATGTAAAAACCAAAAGTACACATTTGTTCTCACCTCTCTAAGGCACGTAGAATAATATATCGCTTATACTATATCGGTGACTTTAAAACGGTACTTTCGGTTGCAACTCTAAAATCGGAAGTCAGAGGTCAAATTTCTCATCTTTAATACCATCCTTAAGTTATAAGCATTCATTCGACACCTCATTTGTCATTATATCTCTATTAATATCGGAGAAGTTATATTCGCGGACAGACGGACAGAGAGTCATGAAACCGGAAGTATATATTTGTTCTCGTCGTGCTAAGGCGCGTCGAATAATATATCGCATGTACTATTCCGGGGACTTTAAAACAGTACTTCCGGTTACCTTTAATACCATTATTGGGTTATAAGGTTTAATTCGTCCCTTCATTTGTCATTCGTCCCTTCATTGTGTTTACGGACGGACGGACAGACGGACGTAAATAATTAAACATTTTCACATTTTTTCAAAATGGGTGAAAACAAAATTTAATTCTCATTACTATTAATAATTGTGGTTTAATCTCATATAAATCAAATGTTTAACACCAACATAATTAATTTACAACTTTGCCAAGTTTGTTTTACCGCTATATTTTCAAACCTTATCAAAACTTGTTCCATATCAGGTAGCAGCATAGATGTATCAACTTGTTAGCAGGTAGGTATACATAGCGGAGAGACCATTTATTTCTGCTAATCAACAATTCATCTTTTCGATTTCACTTTCCCGCCGGATCTGCGGATAAATCCCGTAACAAATTTCGGCGAACATATTTCTCTTTTCCAAAGAAAAATGATATTCATTGAAAGTGACAAGTGAGAACCGGGATTGCGTCTCGCTTACTTGCAAGTGAGACAGCGAAAGTGAGGGAGCATAAGGAGTCAGTAACGTACTTAAAAATATATATAAAACACAAAACAAGTAATTTTTGTTTTGAATATGTCACCGCTTTATGATAAGATATTATCTGGGCTAATTAGCAAAATACAAGGAAAAGTTATTTACCAGCAATTTTCTTGCTGAAATCGAATCTTATGATTGTATATATTAATAATATATTTATGCAAAGTCCGCAGATAATGTGCTACTTTTTTTATAAACAAAATGACGCCCGAAAATCGTGTTTTTTTCAATTTTTGCTCTATAACTCCAAAGATTTTAAGTTTACACCAAAAACACTCAAATAAAAATTTACCGTAATTAAATTCTGCATACAGACTTGTTTTTCCCGATTTACTTTGACGAAAATTTTCCCCGGAAAATACGGGTTTTTCCAACAAAATCTTTAATTTTCAACTAAAATTTTAGATAAGTAATTGTTTATCAATAATTAAGTAACATGGTAATATAAAAGCTCCTGTCATATAGATTATAATTCCACAAGCCGATGGCAATTAATTAAACAGTTTAGCAACAATTGAAATGTTAATTAAAAATTTAAGGTCGTTATAGTAACCACAATAATAAAGATACATAAGAATAACTATGATTTTTGTATAAGAAAGACACTGTACCTATCTAATGTACTTTACAGAATTGAAATTGGACTATTTAAGCGGACTCAGGAATATTTTAAAATTATAAACAATTTTTTGGCTTATAAACAAATAGAATATCTCGGTAAATATTAAATTAAATTAAATTATAAAAACGGTTAAAGAAAAAAACCGGCAGGATGTTTCTTCTAAAAGAAAAAACGTTTAAATGTGATGAGTGGTTCCCGAGATACAACCGGGAAAAGTTGACCGGCATTTACGGCAAAGATATAAACAATAGAATCATAGTTTTCCATCCATTACCTTTTTGTTTTTGTCCTCTTTCTCCACACCAATTTTGATATCTTTAAAATATTCATAACATATATTATTATAATAAAAACTATCGATATTACGAGTGAAAATTGCCAAAAATAGCAAAATTCCAATCAAAAATTAGGTTGGAGAAAATGTAATCTCAAAGTTCAAAATCGGTATACGTTAAACAAATTCATTTTCTCTGCTTCCCATGGAGCAATTTTCTTCATTCTTTTTTTTTCCCAAGTAGCTCGAGTAGAGCCATCTAACTAACGCATTATTAAATGTCAAACTTGCTTTTGTTTTGTTATAATAGATTCATTTATTTATAAGAAAAGAAAACTACTTATTTTTTCCAGTTGTAGACTTTTTTTAGATAAACTTACAACAAGTGTACCTTTTAACGTTAAAAACACATATATTCTCATTTGAAAGCTGTATAATTATTTAAACAATCTTTATTTAAACAAATTAAAAAGTTTTGTTATAATAAATAAATTAATTTATTATAACAAAACAAAAGCAACTTTGACAGTTAATAATGCGTTAGTTACTCTACTCTACGTTAGTGACTCTACTCGAGTTACTTGGGAACAAAAAAAGAATGAAGAAAATTGCTCCATGAGAAGCTGAGAAAATGCATTTTTTTTAACGTATACCGATTTTAAACTTTGAGATTACATTTTCTCCAACGTAATTTTTGATTAAAATTTTGCTATTTTTGGCAATTTTCACTCGTAATATCGATAGTTTTTATTATAATAATATATGTTATGAGTATTTTAAAGACATGAAAATTGGTGTGGAGAAAGAGGACAAAAACAAAAAGGTAATGGTTCAAAAATTATGATACTAGTGTTTATATATTTGCCGTAAATGCCGGTCAACTTTTGACCGGTTGTATCTCAGGAACCACTCACCAAAATTAAACGTTTTTTCTTTAAAAGAAATATCCTGCCGTTTTTTTCCAGTACCGTTTTCATGATGTAATTTAATTTAATATTTCCCGAGATATTCTATTTGTTTATAAGCCAAAAAATTGTTTGTAATTTTAAAACATTCCTGAGGCCGCTTAATTAGTCCAATTTCAATTCTGTAAAGTACATTACATAGGTATAGTGTCTTTTTATACAAAAATCATAGTTATTCTTATGTATCATAATAATTGTGGTTATTATAGCGACCGTAAATTTTTAATTAACATTTGAATTATTGCTAAACTGTTTATTCAATTTCTATCGGCTTCTAAAATTATAATTTAGATATACAAAAAGAACTTTTATATTACCAAGGTATTTAATTATTGATGAACTATTACTTATCTAAAATTTTAGTTGAAAATTAAATATTTTGTTGGAAAACCCCGCATTTTCCGGGGAAAATTTTTGTCAGAGTAAATCGGGAAAAACACGTCTCTATGCATAATTTAATTACGGTGAATTTTTGTTTGGATGTTTTTGGTGTAAAGTTAAAATCTTTGGAGTTATAGAGCAAAAATTGAGAAAAACACGATTTTCGGGCGCCATTTTGTTTATAATAGAAGTAGCACACTATCTGCGGACTTTGCATACCTATATTATTAATATATAGAGTCATAAGATTCGATTCCAGTAATAAAATTGCTGGTAAATAACTTTTGCCAAAAATGGCCTAACCTCCGGGGTACACGACAATTAGACCGAAATCATTAGACCGAAAGCAGTAGACCGAACTCATTAGACCGAAAAGCACTTTACCGAAACCTCACTAGACCGAACAGCATTAGACCGAAATGGTACATAAATTAAAAAATATTGCAGTAAATTATGCTAAGATTTTTTATATCTGTCTTTTTGTTTGTTGTATTTTTTTTGTACTATTTCATATATAGGCTGTGTAAATTGTTACTGTGTATAGTCTGATATGAAAAATTTTTCATCCGTTAAACAAATTAGTGAAGGTAAAAATAAATTAAGGGTAGAGTGACGTTAACGCCATTTTAACTGTTTATAATAACCATCTTAATAACATTTACTTGTAATTACATTAGTCTTATCTCTTTTACTGCGACAAGTAAAAAGAACTGCTTTTCGGTCTTCTGCTGTTCGGTCTAGTGAGGTTTCGGTAAAGTGCTTTTCGGTCTATTGAGTTCGGTTTACTGCTTTCGGTTTAATGATTTCGGTCTCTTTACAGTAAACCATTCTCCGGTAATCTGCCCAGACTAATAGGACTGTATAGAAAAATAATGAAGTTGTAGGCCTGGATCCCGCGTACCAAAAAAAAGTTGATTAAAAGCAAGCTGAAAATTTGTTAATAGCTTAACGGTGTCTAGTCTCATTATATCTCGTCTCATTCTATGCAACACCATTTCGTTCGTAATATGATCGGTCCATGGTATTTTCAAAATTCTCCTAAAAAGCTACATCACAAAAGCTTCCATCTTTCTCATTATGTCAACATTAACAGCTTCGGCACCATAAAAAAGAATATACCGGATATAACATGTTACCATCCGACATCGGATTTGCAGATTGAGTCTTTGGTTGCTCAGAAATTTCCTCATTTTTAAAAAGGCTGCTCTTGGTTGTTCTATTCTTGACCGAATTTCTGATTTCGGATTTAGCTCTTCCGTAGTCCAGACTCCTAAGTATTTCATTTTGTCCACTTGTTCAATATCTTTATTTTTTATCTGGATACTTGTTACGACTTTACCCTTCTTACTGATAACCATGGTTTTTGTTTTCTTTATGTTTATTGTAAAGGCGCGTGTCCAGTATGTTCACGCTCTTGCGCTCCGCGCTCCTGCAACTGCTCAGTGCGTGCAACAGTGCGCGCTCCGCCTCGGCGCTCCAATCGGTGGCGGTTTATATGTAGAGGAGCGCATGCCGTATCTATTGGAGTAGTTTCAGGGGGCGCGGAAGCGCAAGAGGTTCGCGAACATACTGTTCCCCAGTATCACAAATCTTCTTCTTCTTGTACTGCCTATCCGTTTCGGATGTTGGCGACCATCACGGCAATCTGTACTTTGCACACTGCTGCTCTGAAAAGATTTGTTGTGGTTGTGTTGAACCTACGTAGATTTTTCAGCCACGAAATCCTTCGCCTTCCTGGTCCTCGCTTACCCTCTACTTTTCCCTGTAAGACCAGTTGCAGCAGTCCATATCTTTCACTGTTCCTCATGATGTGACCGAGGTATTCAATTTTGGCTGTTTTTATTTTGATTAACAGCTCTTTTTCTTTTTGCGTTCTCAGCAAAACACCCTCATTAGTAATGTGGTCGGTATAAGATATCTTCAGGATTCGACGATAAAGGAAAAAATATAGGAAAGATATAACATCGTAGTAATCTGACTTTTATGGGTATCGACAAATCATGACATTTGAACAACTTTGCCATTTTTTGAAATGCAGATCTTGCTTTCTTTATCCCACATTTGATTTCTATAGAATGGTCCCAATTTTCATTGACGTTCGTACCAAGGTAGGTATATGTTTTTACTCTTTCTATTTGTTGACCATTCACACTGATTCGTCCAAATTGCTGTTTGTTCTTAGAGATAATCATACATTTTGTTTTCTTAGTGTTTAGTGAAAGTCCGTATTTCTGACTGGCCTCCGCGATTCTGTTCATTAACTTCTGTAGGGCTTCAGAACTGTCAGCGAATACCACAGTGTCGTCTGCGTATCTTATGTTATTGATACATTCTCCGTTAATTCTAATTCCGGCTTCAACATCATCTACTGCTTCTTGAAATATTTCCTCAGAGTAGATGTTAAACAGCAGTGGGGATAGTATACATCCCTGACGGACCCCACGTTTGATTTTGATATCTTCTGATTCTCCTGCCTCGGTCCGGATAGAGGATGTTTGATTCCAGTACAGATTGCTGATAAATAATCCTTAAATCACAGGTGTTAATTCCAATATTGGTTAATATCTCCATCAGCTTGTCGTGCTTTACTGTATCGAACGCTTTATGGTAATCAATGAAACATGCATAAATATCGCAATTTACGTCTCTACATCGTTGAAATAGCACTTGTATACTAAATAGATCCTCTCTTGTACCCACTGCATTTCGAAAACCAAACTGTGCTCGGCTGATTTTTTCTTCGCACAGTCTATATATCCTTTGGTGTATAATTTTTAGAAATACTCGTAATTTTAAAATATGGCTCATTAAGCTGATGGTTCGGAAATCACTGCAGGATACGGACTTTGTTTTCTTTGGTAAAGCAACAAACGTCGACTTCAACCATGTTTTTGGTATTACTCCGCTTAAATATAGATATGTCGTTAAATATTTTGGTTAGGCGTTGCGTACCGTCGAGTATCACAAATAGAGTCTTTAATAGCGTCTTAAAACTTCTAGACATCCAAAACTTGGACAATCAAAATGCTAGATGCTCAAAAACGAAGAAAAATTGAAAAATTAGAGGAACTAATAATCAAAAGAAAGGCTTATAAGATCTTATCAAAAAATTAAGTCATCAGTGATCATGTAAAAATCCGTGTGTTTTATGGATTGTGTATGATGATTGCGTAATGATTGAAATATTTTTTCAACGATTAACGTGTCAAGGATCGATTTGTACTGTCAAATCACTTCTATAAATTTTGATCTAGAATGAACAAAGACAAAGAAAAATAATTTTCTTAATTGTATGTTAATCGCTGTGCAATTTTTGAGCTGTTTTTGGTTTAAAAATAAATGTTTTAGTTTTTGTACTTGAAACAGTATAAATTATACTCCAAATCCGACCATGTTGTTTTAGTAACCACTTTTTTAGTAGTAATTAATTTAAACAAAAGACCACCACCACATGTTATTCTTAGAGGATTAAGCGTTCCGTAGTACGAACCTGCAGTTTGTAACAAAAATAGGAAACGAGGCGACCATGCGAGATGGCCTTAATAAAGAATTCTGTCAGGATAATATCTCACACTCCATCAAATGAACGCACCCGTCTCGGCGGTCCTTTTCCGGACTCCCTTCCGAATCCTTTCCAAAGAAAATAAGCTGGAAAAAAGTGTCAAACAACACGGTGTTCGATGTCAAGATGGTTTTGTTTTTACGAAATTCAATGAAGAATAAAAAATTGCTTTGGCGGTTGGGAGATTAAAAAACCTATTTTTGGTGTATGTGACATAGTTCGTTATATATGTCTCATTTTTGGTCTTTTTAAAATGAAACAATGAGTACTTCTTATTAGAAGCATCATAATGTTTATCTCTGTTAAAATTGGCTTTATTGTAAACAAATTTAAGCGATCTAATTATATTGTATCATGCACATAATTTAATTTATCTACTCTATGTCATATTATGTATAAGTTTTTAGTTTGTGAAAACTGTCATTATAGATAGCGTGTCATTATAGATAGTGTTTAAAGTGTGCGTGAAGTAACAATGTATTTTAAATGGGATTTACTTTTTCGCACTGTTTTTGACACACTTTCATATAATCAACTATCCTTAACTTTCGCGTTGTCATGGTGATGACATAGTGAGCAATAAAATAACAAAAATTTTGACAGTTCTGTGGTTTGAAAGAAATTAGAATTTTTAAATGTCAAAGTTCTAAAAATTGTAGAATAGAAATGAATTGCATTGACGAAGAGTTACAGTTTTTTTATTTGTTTATCGTAGAAAAAATATTGTATGAAACTGTGCGTGAAGTACTTTTTGCGAACTTACGCGATGTATAGCACTCGCCCCGCTGTCGCTCTTGCTCTAAACATCGCGTGCGTTCGCAAAAAGCATACTTCACGAACTGTTTCATAAATAACTATTTTACTGTAGCGCTTAAGAACATAAATTAAAAATTGATTTTAAATAATGACAACAACAAAAAATAAAAGTAATAATATATGTTTTGAAATTATACTTCTTTAGGCGCGATTGGGAAAATTGTTGAGAGTGCTTTTTTATAAAAAAAACGACAGTATGAACTACGCACACACGACAGCATGAATGAACTACGCGAACACGACAACATGAAGTTAGTTGCAAAATCTTTCAAGTTACGTATGTATCAGTCATAGAGTTAAATATTAGCATAGAGAGAGTGTCTTTCAGAGCGAAGTGACGACACCATCTTTTTTATTTGGATTAGTGCTGTTTCACTCTTACGCATAGTAAAGCTGCTACAGTTGTCCTCCTCTTCCGTGCCTATATTCACACTGAATGTCATTATAGATTCTCGATACAATGTGTTAGAAGGAGATGCAGCAAACCAGTCCCTGAGATCTTGTCGTCAGGAAGCGCGGAAGGTAGGCTCCCTCTATGTTAATATATACCTCTATGGTATCAGTGCAAATAAAGTGTGAAAAAATATATTGGTGTTTTTAGTAAATATATTGTATCGCCAGCCGTCACTAAAGTAATTCATTATTGTACTCATACTCATTTACTCTCATTTGCGACATTAATTTAACACTTTATTGTACTGAAAGGAGAATTTTACTTTACCTGCTGCGATTAGTCAAATTAACCGAGATTGAATGTAAATGGTCCATGGCAATAATTGATTATTTATTTGAGTGAACTTAAAATTTATTTACTTTAATTATTAAAAATATTGTACAAAATTTACTTAATTAATAATTAAATTTATGCTAAAAAGTGAAATCCTGTAGTATTTTACAATTATATTCATACAAAAATACATCAAAACTTTACAGATTTAGTAATTATTTATTCAATATTGATAACAACTATCGATTAAACATCGAAAGCGGCCGTCATGCAAAAGCATTCTGTCATTACTGTCATACGAAATTTTTATTACGTTAAAAATTAAAAAAGTTCTTAAATCTTTTAAGTTAGGTATTAATGCAAATAATGTGTGAAATTGTGATTTTGTTAATTCGATTATATACAGGACGGTGATAGATATTTACTGATAATTTGTTAGTAAATATATTATTTAGGCTTTCTAGAATTCATCAAAAAAAAGCAACTGCGCAAGACTATACAGTTCATAAACAATGACGTAACTTATCAAGTTATTTTTAATTTTTGGTATTATTTTAAGTATTAAAATGAGTTTAATATTTAAATTAAAATACAATTAAACTGTTAAAAATATATTTACATATTTCGTTGAAATCATAATAACACAAGTATAACTTCTTACGTGCGTACAAAGTACTTACACACACTCTTTTTTTTTTATTTTATAGAAAGACATCAAAACTACGTAGACTTAAATAAAAACGAAATAAAAAGGGCCTAAGAAAACACCGATGGAAATTTAGATTGTAATAGTAGAAAAAAATAAATAATAATACTCATAGGTTGAAAATACAGGTATCAGGAAATATATCAAAGGAATTTAAAATGAGGAAAGTGATAAAACAGAAAAGTAGTCTGTTTTTATTTATAATTATAATAAACAAATTAATATAGAGAATACGAGAAAAGGTAGCCAATCTTGACAAAATTATGTATATAATAATTTGATTTAAGTCTAACTAATTTGTATATTTGAGTCTAAAGATCTGAAAAAAGAGAGCGTGGGACTTGAAGAGTGCGCGTTATTACTATACCATGTAGGTTAATAAAATTTTATTTTATTCCATTTGATACTATCGAATCGATTAAATTTTGATTAAAATTAAATATATTAACCCCTATATTGTTGGTATAACCACCCCAAAGCAACCAATCGTAGAAAATTCGGAATCTTTATTTAGTTTTAGTATAGAAAAATGTATCGCACATTATTTTTTGGAAAAATTGAATAAATCAACCATTGTAGGGTTGAAATGAGCCCAATTCCAGTCAATACCACCAAAACCATCCCAAGACTTGAAAATTCGGAATCTACGTTTAGTGACACTATATTTTTTAAAAAAACTGACCAAATTAACCCCAAAGGGTTGAAACCACCCCGAACCCAACCAATAATATAAAATTCGGAATCTATACTTACTTTTACCATAAAGACATGTGTTGCACTAATTAAAAAAAAAAACTGGAAAAATCAACCCTTTGGGGTTGAAACCATCCCGAACCTAACCAATAATATAAAATTCAGAATATGTACATACTTAGTTTTACCATAAAAACATGTCTCGAACTATATTTTTTGAAGAAATTAAACCCTATACAGTTGAAGCCAGCCAATCATAGAAAATTTGAAATCTATATTTAGTTACAATAAAAACATCGTCGCAATTTATTTTTTGGAAAAACTGAGTAAATCACCCCTCTAAGGATGAAACCACCTCAAAATCAGTTAATGACATAAAATTCGGGATCTCTACTTGAAATCACCCCGAAACTAAACAATAAAAATTTCGGGATTACTTATGCTTACTACTCGCATTACGATTTTTGAATGACGCCAAATACGATTTTAGTCCCGTCAAAATTCCATACCGAGCGATAAGAAGTATTCACTTCAAAAATATAAGATAAGATTATTTTTATCTAACAAATAGAGACGTACTTAGCAAGGTAACAAGAAAAGTAGCACGTATGAGAATGGCAAAAACCGTCAAAGCGAGAGGCACTTAGTAGATAATTGCAAGAGACATTTCCCTGCTGTTTCCAACACTTTCGGAAGCTCGACCGCGCTCTTCCGAAATAACCTCCATTTCTGCTTGCTGTCTCTGGCTCGCTGATGGTACAAAAGCACCGCAAGGCCGTGACAAACCTTTTCAAAGACTCGAAAACCGAGGCGACGAATTTCGATTTTCGCATTTTCGTTTACAACCTATGACAAAATTTCACAGAACCGGATTGATCACTGTCTTTATTAATTATAATTTTATTTCTAACATTAATATCACAAGAGAGTGAGAATAAATTGACAATAATGCGAGAATTTTTCGAAAAATTATTGCCTGGCAATGGACACGAGAGCTCGGAGGGCTCGAGTGACTATTGTCGAATGGAAACAAGTTTGAGAAAAAATTGGAGCATGATTTTCTTATTTATTCTTACAATCGTACGATATTCGACAGGTTATTTTTTACTATTTACATACAAAATTCATATCTTTGTATAAAAACATTCAGTGTATTTATCCCAATTAATGCGACACATATTTCGACACACATATTTGTCAAAGTGAACAGCACACTTTAGAAAATATTCAGATAAAGATATCAATAACATAAGTTAAAATTATTTATAAATACAGTTTTATTCATGAAATAATCTTACCGTAGTACAGTCGAGTGCTTAAAATTGTCGAATTGTGTTGTTCTCGTGACTATTTCACTCATCTTAAAATTTTCACATAATCTGACCAATCACAAACCAAAGACAGCTTGTGTTATCGCGAAAACACCAACTGTCTTTCAATTCTGATTGGTCTATCAGCTTCGTGTTTTCAACGACGCGACGTAACCATGGATACCGATCGCAAAGCAAAGTTTGACGTTTGCCAAAAAAATTATTGTAGCTGTATACGTCAAAATGAGTCGTTTCGGTGGTACTTCAAACTAAGTTATAAACCAAAACATTGAAGAAAATATACCGAGTAACACAAGAAAATCTAAATCTTATATATGGAGACAATTTATGATGTTCTGTGTGGATCGCAACTACAAATTAGATGCAGAAAATAAGAATGAAAGACTAGCATTCATTCTAAAAGACTGGGCCTTCAACTATTTATTATGTCCACACATAAATTAATCAAAAACGTGCTTCCTTATTATAGTTATTGAGACAGTAAGCCAACAACATAAGCTGATTGTGCTGGACATTGAAGTTAAAAGCGAAACTAAACAAAAATATCGGAGAGGACCACAAACAATCAAGTGGTGGATGCTAAAAGATGAGAAGGAAGGTCTATTCAGGGAAAGAATAGTAGAAAAATATGTAGGAACATCAAAGGAAGCCCTACACAATTTAGAGAAAAATGGCCAATATTATTAGAGAGACGGCTGTTTGAGGATAAAGAGACTTGGTGGTGGTCAAATGAAGTACAAGGAAAAATAAAAGAGAAGAGAAAATTATATAAAAAGTGACAAGAAACCAGATCGGACATAGATCTTCAAAACTATATTATGGTCGCCAAAAAGGAAGCGAAAGTAGCAGTAGCAAAAGCTAAAGCAGAAGCGTATTAAAACCTATACGACTGACTTGATACCAGGGAAGGCGAAGCAAAGATATATAAAATAGCCAAACAGAGAGCAAAGAAAGCAAGAGATTTTAATCAGATTAGATGTATCCGAGATGAAAATAATAAAATACTAATTCACGAAAAAGATGTCAAAAAGAGATGGAGAAAGTATTTTGACTGTTTATTAAATGAATAATTTGACAGACAGCCTGTGGAGTTAACGGAGACAGTAACAGCAATGGTTACCAGAATAACAAACGAGGAAGTGGCTCAAGCGCTTCAAAAAATAAAGAAAGGAAAAGCAGTCGGACCAGATGATATTCCTGGGGAAGTATGGAGAGCATTGGGAGAGACATGAATAACTTGGCTAGCAAGTCTATTTAATAGAATTATGGAAGTTGGACAAATGCCAGATGAATGGAGAAGCAGTATATTAGTACCTGTCTACAAAAACAAGGGAGACATACAACAATGCACAAACTACAGGGCTATAAAACTACTTAGCCACACCATGAAAATATGGGGGAGAGTAATTGATAGACGGATACGTGAAGAAACCAAAATATCCGATAATCAATTTGGCTTTATGCAGGGCAGATCAACAACAGATGCAATTTTCATTGTAAGGCAACTGATAAAGAAATACAGGAATAAAGAGGCCAACGCTTATATGGTATTCATTGATCTTGAGAAAGCATATGATAGAGTTCCTCGAGAGATTCTGTGGTGGGCACTCAATAAGAAAGGAGTCCCTGGCGAATATGTAAAGATTGTGAGAGATATGTATGAGGGAGTAACGACTAGTGTTAGAGCAGGTGTGGGAGAGACTGATAAATTTCAGGTGAAAGTAGGATTGCACCAAGGCTCGGTGCTTAGTCCTTATTTATTTTCATTAGTTTTTGGACCAGATAACAGCGAAACTACAGGGTAGTATTCCATGGTGCCTAATGTATGCTGATGATGTAGTGTTAATAGGAAATAGTGAAAGAGACTTAGAACAAAAACTGGAACAGTGGAGACAAGCTCTAGAGGAAAAAGGTTTAAAACTTAGTAGGATAAAAACAGAGTATTTGGAATGTTCATTTAAAGATGGAGTTGCTATAAATAAAATGGTATCTTTGGATGGTGAAATGATTGTGAAAAACAATAGTTTTAAGTACGTAGGATCGGTATTATAGAGTAATGGAGAAATAGATGGAGATGCATGCAGTAGAATTAGGGCTGGATGGATGAAGTGGAAAGAAGCGAGTGGTGTGTTGTGTGACAGAAAAATTCCAATGAAGCTGAAGGGAAAATTCTATAAAACAGCCATAAGACCGGCTATGATGCACGGAACTGAATGTTGGGCAGTGGAAAAGAAAGAGGAACAACGAATTCATGTGGCGGAAATAAGAATGCCTAGATGGATGAGTGGAGTGACAAAGAAGGATAAAATTAGAAATGAGTATATTAGGGGAAGTCTAGGTGTGGCACCAATTGATGCCAAAATGAGAGAGCATAGGTTAAGATGGTTTGGTCATGTTCAACGTCGAGACGTTAGTCACCCAATACGAAGAATAGCTGAAGTGCAGATTCCTGGAAGGAGTAGGAGAGGAAGACCAAAGAAGACCTGGGGGGAGACGATAAGGCAGGACATGTTGGTAAAGGGAATTAACATTGATATGACCCAAGATAGAATTGTGTGGAGAAATGCAATTAGGGAAGCCGACCCCGCATAGGGATAAGGCAAAGAGAATGATGATGATGATGTGCTTCCTTATTTAAACTAATTTAAAAATAACACTTTTATATTATTCCTAGACGTTAATGGAACAGTTAAAATATACGAATTTATAATTTACCCGGAGTCTTCGGCTTCAGTGGAATTGGCATCATCGTGGGATACAGAAACATTTTTGACTTCTTGCTGTGCTTACCGCATACATACTTGCAATTTGAACAAACTATGGTTGTTTTTTACCACTTATTGGCCTTTTTTCTTTTAGATTTTGCTAATTTGACACATGAATGATATCGTCCCTTTCCATTTTGGGATAGTGTTGAAGGTATTCAAGGGGATTATTTTATAGTCCACTGTCAAGTTTTTATAAAATTATGAAGAAATGAATTAAATTATAGAAATATACTAATTATGCCATCTAATAGGGCAGTAGTACGCCAAAAACTACTAAGTATTTGAGATTTTTAGGGACAAAGGTATTTAGAAAATAGGATGTAATTCAAAGTTGTGGATATTTTTTAACCCTCTTTGGTCCTTCTAGAGGCTAAGAAAGGCGTAACCACAAAATGTAATAACTACCGAACCATCTCACTAATTTCACACCCAAGTAAAATTCTGTTGAGAATCATCAAGTGTCGCATGCAGACATACCTGGATAAACAAATACCACAAGAACAGGCAGGCTTCGTGAAGGGTAAAGGCACAAGGGAGCAAATTCTTAATATGCGACAACTCATTGAGAAAGCACGAGAATTCAAAATTCCGATGATCATCTGCTTTCTGGATTATCAGAAGGCATTTGACTGTGTGGACTGGAAAGTTTTGTGAAAAGTTCTACATGAGATGGGGGTTCCTGATCATCTGTCAGCTCTGGTGAAAAGCCTATATGAGAACAGTGAAACGAGAATAAGAATTGAAAACCGTAAGTCCGATCCTTTTAAAATAGGTAGAGGAGTCCTACAAGGATGTATTCTATCTCCAAGTCTTTTTAATTTCTATGGGGAATGTATAATGAGAAAAGCACTTGACAAATGGAATGGCGGTATTTCTATCGCAGGAAGAAGATCTCAAATCTCAGATATGCAGATGATAAAACATTAATAACTGCATTCGAAGAAGAAATGTCCAGCCTGCTGCAGCTAGTGGAAGCCGAAAGCAATAGATGTGGTCTCAAGATCAATAAACAAAAAACAAAAATTATGATAGTAGATTATTCAAATTCACTTCAGACAACAGGAGCCTTAGACCAGTTTGAAGTGGTTAACGAGTTCAATTATCTAGGATCCTACATTAGTAATACAGGATCTTGTGAAACAGAAATACGTAGGAGAATAGGCATGGCCAAAAACGCTATGAGTCGATTATCGAAAATCTGGAAAGATCGCTCCTTGTCGAAGAACACCAAAATAAAATTAGTACGTGCCTTAATTTTTCCCATATTTAATTACGGATCCGAAACATGGACAATGAAATCGGACGACTGAAAAAGGATTGACGCCTTTGAAATGTGGTGCTGGAGAAGAATGCTTCGGATCTCATGGATGGAACACAGAACAAATCACTCAATCCTCCAAGAGCTTAATATTCAGACTCGACTTTCCTCTATTTTCCTCTCCACCGTTTAAAATTTTTCGGCCATATTGCAAGAAGAAGTGATGATAATCTTGAGAGACTTATAATTTCGGGAGACGTTGAAGGGCGCAGAAGTAGAGGTCGCTCACCTACTCGATGGACGGATCAAGTACAGAAAGCCAGTGGAAAAACATTCTCTGAATCCATGAGGGAAGCTCAGGACAGAAGCCGATGGAAAGAGATAGTTGCTTGTATTATAGGGAAGCACGACACTCAGCAATGAGGAAACGACTGAGGAGAGAGGTCCGTCTAGGGTTAAAAATACAAACAACTGAGTAGAATATAAACGTTTCTCAGGCCAAGTCGTCTGTTGGCAAAAACGAATGACGTGACCAATATATCTTATTTTTTCTGATAAGCTTTAATTAACAAAAAGAATAATCACATTAAAATATACATTTTTTGGATTAATTCAGCATAATGACGTCATCTCCATCATTGTTGTAATTGCAAAAAAATAGTTTTATAAACAGGAAAGAAATTACCAGGAAACCAAAATTAACTATATTTAAAACCATATTATAGACCAGTACTTATGGCTGCTGGATATTAACAAGAAACCTAAGAAGTAAGATACAAGTCATAGAGATGAAATATTTAGGTACGAAGAGGAGTGATAGTGAGAGGCAGAATAAGAAACACAGATATACGGACAGACCTTAAGACGAAATCAGTACTTGAGTATATTGAAGAAAAAAACAACTAAATTGGCGGGGACACATAAAAATAATGAAAGACAACATACCGGTGAAGAAAATATGGGAAGCCAGGATACAAAATAAAAGAAACACAGAAGATTTTAATAAAGCAGTTGCGAAAAGCATTCAAAGAAAGGGAAAAACAATAGCAAAAGAAAGCACATTAGCATAATATTATACATAATAATAAATACATAATACGAAACAATGCTCAACATTTATACACACTTGAAAAGACGTATCAGTCCCGACAATGAAAAATAAAAGGGACTCAAAAGACTATACATACACGAGTATTATTCAAAACCATAGAGTTATGAGTTCTATTCATTCTAACAATATACTATGTTGAAGAAGAGTTTATTTTACCATTACACAAAGTAAACAATTTCAATAAGTTTTGTTTTAGGAAGTTGGGTTAACTTTACTATGTTTGTGCTCGTAATCTCCATAGGTAAAATGAAAATAGCTTAATAATTTAACATTGTTATTTATATTTAACATGGAACTTATTCCAGGTTACAGTAAATACAGTGTAAAGTAAATTACATTGGAGTATCTAAATTTTTACATTCTAAAATAAAAAAAGACGATTTTTAAATATTAAAACATTATATTATATTTTTGGTTATATATTTTTTATCTATTGTTAAGAAGGTTTTGAGGTATACAAAAAAAATTTTGATACCACCTCATTAAAATGCACCTTCCAAAGGGTGCATTTTAATTTGGGAGACACTTTTCGGTCTTCGTCGTAAGACTTAAAACTAATAAATAAACCTTGAAAAAGTACATTTTTTATATTTTTATGGCCTTTATGCGATTTTATAAATGATTCGAAAAAACGTTTGTTTTGGGGTGAAATTAATAGAGTGGTTCTTCTGGAAAAAATGACCTATACACGAGCGGGACACCCTCAAAAAAGCGCTTAGTTTATGAAATACTGACCACGGAGAGGTGAATGGCTAATTTTATTCATACTTTATATTTTAGAGGGTGCTGAAAACTCAAATGAAGTTTATTTTGAATTTTATGTGGGGGAACATTAAAATCGCAATTTTAACCTAAAAATAAAAAAAATTACATTACGTTTTTTTGCGTTTACCTCGCTACAACTCCGTTCCATTTTAATATTTTTTTCTGAAATTTTTACAGTATATAGCTCTAACATTTTTAAAGACAACGGTACCTGTTTCAAGCTTTTATTCTTATCCTGATAAAGGTCATGAATTTTTCAAGGGAAAAGGTGCGGATTTGTGCATTGCAAAGTTTAATCGCAAAAGTTGTGTGACGAAGTTTAAAATTTAGCTTCCTAATCACGTTTATGTTAAAGTAGAAAGTACAAAGAAGTTTTCTGGTAAGTTTAGATCAAAATGTTTTATAGAAAAAAAATGGTGCAACTTTTAATGTAGACGTTAGAAATCCCCACTATAACGCTTATTTTTCGAGATACTGATCATGGGTGGTGAATGGCTAATTTTGGTCTTAGATTATGTTTTTGACCGTGACAAAAACGAAAATGAAATTTATTTTAAATTTTAGGTGGGGGAATATTGTCAAAATTGCAATTGTACCCTAAAAATAAAAAAAATGAAATCACGTTTTTTTGTGTTTAGCTCGTTACAACTCTGGTCCGTTTTAATATTGTTTTCTAAACTTTGTACACTATATATCGCTCACATTTCTAAAGACAATGGTTTCTGTTTTAAGCTTTTAGTCTTATTCTAGTAAAAGTTATGAATATTTTAAAGTACAAGGTGCAGATTCGTGAATTGCAAAGTTAATCGCAAAATTTGACTGACAAAATTTAAAATATAGATTTTAAATCAAATTCAAAAATAAAACATGAGTACAAAGAAGTTTTCTGGAAAGTTTTCGATCAAAATGTTTTATAGAAAAGAAATGGTGCAGCGTTTAACATTTACGTTATAAATTCCCAAAATAACGCAAATTTTTCGAGATACTGATCATTGGTGGTGAATGGCTAATTTTGGTCTTACTTTATGTTTTTGATGGTGCTGAAAACGAAAATCAAGTTTATTTTGAATTTTACGTGGGAGAACATTATCAAAATCGCAATTTTGCTCTAAAAATAAAAAAAAAGTTAAACCACGTTTTTTCTAAAATTAAAAATTGCACTATATTTTTTCTATAACACATCTAGACCTAAAACTCCCCATAAAACTTCTTTGAACTCTATGGTTTAACATGAACGAAATCAAATAGATAAATTTTAAATTTTGTCACTTAATTTTTGCGATTTAACCCTGCAATTCACGAATCTGTACCTTTTTTTTTTTAAACATTCATTACTTTTATAAAAAAAGACTGAAAGACTACAGTTACTTTCATAGTCTTGACAAAGGTGAGAGATATGTGCTGTAGAAATTTTAGAAAAAAAAATATTAAAATGGAACAGAGTTGTAGTGAGTTAAACGTAAAAATTCGTGACTTCACTTTTTTTTCATTTTTATGCCAAAATTGCGATTTTGACAATATTCATTCACCTAAAATTTAAAATAAATTTCATTTTCGTTTTCAGCGCCGTCAGAAACATAATCTAAGACCAAACTTAGCCATTCACCACTCATGGTCAGTATCTCGAAAAATAACCGTTATATTAGGGATTTCTAATGCCGATAATAAAAGTTGCACTATTTTTTGTTCGATAAAACATTTTGATCTAAAACTTTCCAAAAAACTTCTTTGTACTCTATACTTTAACATACACGTGATTAAAAAGCTAAATTTCAAACTTCGTCGCTCAACTTTTGCGATTAATCTTTGCAATTCAGAAATCTGCATCTTTCACTTTAAAAAATTCATAACTTTTATTAGAATAAGACTGAAAGCTTGAAGTAAGTACCATTTTCTTAAGTAAGGTGAGAAATATATATGTACTGTAAAAGTTTCAGAACAGAATATTAAAAGGTAACAGAATTGTAGCGAGGTAAACGCAAGAAAACGTGATTTCTTTTTTTTTATTTTTAGGTTAAAATTGCAATTTTGACAATGTTCTCCACATAAAATTCAAAATAAACCTCATTTTCGTTTTCAGCACCATCAAAACTATAAAGAATGAATAAAATTAGCCATTTACCTCTCCGTGGTCAGTACCTGGTCATTTTAGGGGTATCTCCCGCTCGCCTACTACTGCAATTGGTGTAGGTAGTATATTTTGAGAAAGAACGTCTACCAGTTTTGAAAAATGTGATTTCGAGAAAAATGGTTTTAAAGTAGTATATATTTTTTCGTATAAAATGGTCATGTTTATTTTTTACCTCTAATCAGCGATTTCTGATGCATATTGGGTGCCCTCATTCTTCGCTCTTTTCGCCCCCTTTTGATGTCTCTCTGTTCCTTCCATTTGCTTGGCGATATGAGCTTCGTCAATATTTTCCGGCTAACTCGTTGCTGTTTCTCCAATTTTTATTCCCATAAGGTTCACTCCTGTGAGATTGATTTTAGCTCCTATATACCACATACAGGGTGATTGATTAGTAGGGTAAAGCTCAATAGCTCCGCTATAGTAATAGATAGCAATAAAAGTTAATAACAAGAATTTTAGCCACCTTTGAGCTTTCACATTACAAAATTAGTTAGAATGTTACAGGGTGTTCGATAACACAGTGGCAGACCAAACTTATGTTTTTTTAAATAGAACACCCTATATTTTATTTTAAATTCGAAATCCTGTTAACTGTTTCATCACAAAAATATAAAGGTTTGTTATGTTGTACAGGGTATTTACAAAGTTATAACCAATTTTATATGAAAATCGTAACAAGTTCAACTCCCTGTATAAATAAAAATAAGCAAAACAACAATGGTTTATTAATGCCATATTTTGTAACATATTGTCAAAATTTTCAAGAATGGTCGATATTGCTAATTTTTTTTATATCAAATACAGGGTGAGTTAAAACGCAAGTACATTATTTTCTCAGTAATTTTAAATGGAACACCCTGTATTTTATATCACTATTGAAAAGTACCATTACCGTACTTTAATTTTTAGATAGCATTCCCTATGTCTAAATTTATTAGTTTTCGAGATATTTTTATTTTTCAATGGACCAGTATCGTGGCCACCCAAATCACCAGAATTTAATAAACTGGACTGATTTTTTTGGGGTTACGTTAATAACGAAGTTTATAAAATACCTCCAACAACAAGGGATGAGATGAAAACTAGAATACAAAGTGTATTTCGATGTGTTAATTTACAAATGCTCCGTAGAGTAAGTAGCTCATTCAATGATCGCTTTTAGGCGTACATAAATGTGCTAAATAGGAGATAATTTTGAACACCTTATGTAATTAAATATTAAAAATATTTTATTAAAAGTAGCTTCTAATTTTTTCAAACATGTTTTTTTGCAAAATGTATTACTGATAAATTATGTTTTGTTCTTTATTTGTTACGTTGTTACATTTACATACAAAAGTAGTGTTTAATTGTCTTCACAAAATATTGTATTTTGTGTTTGTGTGTTTTTTGTAAAATTTATTACTAATTTTCTTTATTTTTTTGTTGCATTTACATAAAAAGATAGTTTTTAATTGTTTCAAAAATGTTTCATGTAGTGGTTGTGTTTTTGTTTGTAAAATGTATTACTAATAAATTATTTTTATTTCTTTATTTGCTACAGTGTTACATTGATTACCGGATTGATAATCGGTAATCTTCAATTGTCAATTCAGTCATGACTTACTTAAAATTTAGATAAATTTAAACACCTAAAATAATTTGCTCTGAAAAATGAAAATATCTCGAAAACTAATAAATTTGGGCATAGGGAATGTTATATAAAAATTAAAGTACGTTAATGTTACTTTTCAATAATGATATAAAATACAGAGTGTTCCATTTAACATTACTGAGAAAATAATGTACTTGCGTTTTGACTCACCCTGTATTTGATATAAAGAAAATTAGCAATATCAATAATTCTTAAAAATTTTGACAATATTTAAAAAATATGGCATTAATAAACCAGTGCTGTTGTGCTTATTTTTATTTATACAGGGAGTTGAACTTGTTACGATTTTCATACAAAATTGGTTATAACTTTGTAAATACCCTGTATAACATTACAAACCTTTATATTTTTGTGATGGAAAAGTTAGCAGGATTTCGAATATAAAATAAAATATAGGGTGTTCTCTTTAAAAAAACATAGGTTAGGTCTGCCACTGTGTTATCGAACACCCTGTAACATTCTAACTAATTTTGTAATGTGAAGCTCAAAGGTGGCTAAAATTTTTGTTATTAACTTTTATTGCTATCTATTACTATAGCGGAGCTATTGAGCTTTACCCTACTAATAAATCACCCTGTATATGTGCCACTGAATTTATTTTTTGGAGCAATTTGCCAAATTAAATACTTCGACTGTATAGTATAAAACACATTAACTATTCTAAATGGGAAATAAGCCACAATTTAACTAAACAATTATTTTATTAACGTTTCGACGTACAAATCGGACGTCGTTGTCAAAATGCCTTCAAAATTAAATTGTGGCTTGTTTCCCATTTAGAATAGTTAATTGCAAAAAATGCCACAAGGAAATAGCTTCAGAGCAACATTATCAAACACATGCTACTTTTATACGTTAGAAAGCCGATGTCGAGTTGCAGTTTCGCAGGTTAGGCGTCGCACACCGTGTTGTACACAAATGAGTTTTAGCTCGGGTAGATACCTTTATAAATAAAGATACACTTTTTTATTTCGGATTTCTTAATAAAATTTTACGACAGTATTTCTATGATACTACATACGACCTTGCTATGATCCCAAAGCCGCGTTAGCGGTATAAAAGCGGAGATTATTATTTCTATGATACTAATAGTCCAGAAAGCCACTGCGCATCCGCTAGGAAAAATATTCTGATTCGGATTTTTTGCACAATCTTACTCAAAAAGGACCCCTTTTAACAAATTTGCATGTTGCCAGGTCCAAAAGTGAGTCAAAATTTTTTTAAACGTTTTTTTTTTGTTTTTTTATAATAAGTTTTTTGCATCAAACAAAGTTTTTTTAGGTTTTCTGGATCATTCCAAACAGAAAAGATCTTCGATGACTTTTCTCTAAAGTTCATAGTTTTTGACATATAAGCGATTAAAAATTTAAAAATTGCGAAATCGGCAATTTTTAACCTTCAGAAACTATGTGAAAAACTAAAAATTTCAATGTTGCCAAGGTAGGCAGATATTCTTTAAACATCGATTAATGAAGAGTTCCGAAGAGTTTTTTGCAATACAGTATCGAAAACCCCTTTGTTTTTTAATTGCTAATCAAGCGGGCGCGACACTATTTTAAACCGTTGCATGTATGTAATATACACACACCCAAACTTATCTTATGGAATCATCTGATATTTCTTATTATTTCGCGCGAATTTAAAAAATCAAACACACGAAGTTAAACAATATTTATTTTAAAGCAATTTAATAACAAATACATAACAATTAAATAAAACAATAAAGTATTTAACAAACAAATTTAAACTACTTGTTTTAAAGTCAATAGCATAAAAAATTTCAATGTAAAACGAATAATGTTTAGATTAGTTTTATTTATTTTTGTTTGTTTTTTTTTTGTAGTCAGTGTTATCACGTTTAGTCCTTATGCAAGCTTGTTGCGTGGGCATGCTTTTAATCAAATTATCAACATTTTTTTGTGGTAGATTGCTTCATTCTTCAAGATCAGCTTGTACTAGCCATGCGGTGTTTTGTGGATTATCTCGGCGAGCTCTAATTTTTCTTTTAAGCATATCCCACAAATACTCTATATATATACGAGTGTCTCAAACTTGTATATACCAACAAGCAGTACTTTCAGCCATTTAACATATCTCACAACTTTGATACCAGAAACAAGTTCAACTACAATATTCCTTACCATAGGCTCACATTACTGGAAAAAGGAGCTTTATATGCAGGTATACAATTCTACAACCACCTGCCTCTACACTTGAAGATATCTGATGATATCTCCATGATAAAAAGGGAAATTGTAAGCTTTTTGTGCAAATTAGAACCGTATACAACAAACGATTTTATGAATAGTACATGGAACTAACATATCTAAATGTACCTATATAAACTTATGTAAGTAGTGCACTTGCTAATTATTGTTTTTTACTTTTATGTATGTCATAATTTGAAACTTGTATCTTCGACTGGCTTTTTACATTTCTTTTGTTGTAAACTTTATGTATTTAAGTGTAATAAATTTTATTATTATTATTATTATTATTATTACTCTATAGGGTTCAGCTCGGGTGAGCAAGCAGGCCACTCCAAAAAACCTTCTGCTTTAATGATTTCTCTAGTCACTAATGGTATGTTGAGGTCCATTATCATGCATGAAAATTAAATTTTCTCCTGTTGCACCTCTCCAGAGTCTAACTACAGGTTATTAACATACCTGTGAGCAGTTAAAGTTTATTGGATAAAAATTATAGTTTTTTTACGGATCACAATTCCTCTCTAGAACATTACACTTCCCCTTCTATATTTGTGAACAGATCTGACAGTTTTCGTCCTTGCTTGTCTTCCTCGACCTCTAAGTACACGATTTCGTGGATCATCTGATTTTACACAACTTCTGACTTTTTCTGAAAATAGCACATTTTGTCAATTCCCAATGTTCGAGTTTTGGTGGTGAAGACACCAATTTAGGCGATCAATCTTGTACTGCCTGGATAACTCGAGAACCCATAACTGTCACCTGCTGTATACTTCTTGACACGAACTCTTCTTCTTATCATTTCAACTGAAACAGTTACACCTGTAGCTTCCAAAAACAGCTTTTGGAGCTGAAGGTGAGAAATGGGTAGGTGTCTTCCAGCTGATTGGACAATTAAACGATCGTGGCGAGCCGTTATTATTTTTTTGGCGACTTCCTTCCCTTGCTTTATTTTTGAGCCTCCTAGTTCCTGATACCTAGCATAGGTTTTGGACAGAACGCCCTGTATTACACCTAGCTCCCTCTGAAAACATCACTTGCTCCACAAGACCAATAATCTTTCCCTATTGTAAGTTCTATAACCCCACGTAAGGCATATTTTCGTTATTGGACGCAAAAGTTAGTTCATTTATTTTCGTTCAATGTGCAACTTAAGCAAATAACCTATACGGTACTGAGTTGTACTATCTGATTGTCTAATCGATTTGTTTATTTTCAATAAAAATCCTCATTTTTCGCAACAATAACAAGTTTTTGCAAAAGAAATAAATATTGCTTTGAAATACATAGTGATTCCGTATAAGTTTGGGTGTGTGTATGTGCGGAAAAATATTCTGATTCAATTTTTTTTTCACCACCTTGCTTGAAAATGTCCCCTTTTAACAAATTTTCATGTTGCCAGTATCAAAAGGCAGCCAAAAATGTTTTTAAACGTTTTTTTTCTTTTTTTCTAGAACTAATTTTTTTGCATCGGACAAATTTTTTCTGGTTTTCTCCAAATAGAAAATATCTCAAGTGATTTTTCTCTAAATGTGACAGTTTTTGAGATATAAGCGATTGAAAATTTAAAAATTGCAAAATGGGCCATTTTTAACCATCAAAAACTATGTTAAAAACCAAAAATATCAATATTACCAAGGTACGTAGATATTTTATGAGCATCGATTGAGGAAATCCCGAAGAGCTTTTTGCAATACAATATCGAAAACCCCTTTGTTTTTTAATTGCTAATCAAGCGGGCGCGGCACTATTTTCAACCGTTGCGTTGCATGTAGATGTAATCGAAAAACATTTGCAGTTAAAAAATTTTTTTTTTAAATTTTTTGACCCATTCTTGACTCTGGCAACATGCTTTGTTAATAGGGAACCTTTTCAAGTAAGATGGTGAAAAAAAATGGAACTAGAATATTTTTCAGCACATATATATTTACGCATATTACATATTATACATGCAACGGTTGAAAATAGTGTCGCGCCCGCTTGATTAGCAATTAAAAAACAAAGGAGTTTTCGATATTGAATTGCAAAAAACTCTTCGTTATTTCATCAACCGATGTTTAAAGAATATCTACCTACCTTGGCAACATTAAAATTTTCAGTTTTTCACATAGTTTATGGGGTAAAAAATGGCCGATTTCGCAATTTTTAAATTTTTAATCGCTTATATGTCAAAAACTATCAACTTTAGAGAAAAGTCACCACAGACCTTTTCTGTTTGGAATGATCCAGAAAACCTAAAAAAACTTTGTTTAATGCAAAAAATTATTTTATGAAAAAAACAAAAAAAAACGTATAAAAAAATTTTGACCTATTTTTGGACCTGGCAACACGCAAATTTGTTAAAAAGGTAAGATTGAGTAAGATTGTGCAAACAATCCGAATTAGAATATTTTTCTGGAATATAAGGAATATTTTTTGTTAAAAAACAAAAAAAAATTTTTTTGAAATTTAGAAATTAAAAGCTTTCTTAAGCTGATTGTTACAAGTTAAAATACCACTTAGTCCATTCCTGATTTATAAAAGACAAATTCGACAGAGACACAGATTCTTTAAATGGGCCAGACGAGCGCTAGGGCTACGCGTCGTAGCATCAGTCGGGCCCCGAAAGTGCCACCATTACTTGTAGTAATGTAATGGGAAGCTGGGGTTCGTGACCGCTGCAAGTTAGGTTATATCGGTTAATGGACAATTAAGGGGGCTCTTTGTCTTTTCTTTGTCCGTATCTACGTGCGTCTTCCTATTAACTAAATGTCTCGAGGATGGTCCTGTGGCAGTGGAGATCGTGTGTGAAATGGAGTGTGTACAAGGAGGCTTCAAAGAATACACAGCTTTGCGCTCCAGTGAATTATTTCGAAGGAGCTATTTTGTTTTTGTTTCTTATTTTGGCAAAATAAAGAAAAAATATCTACCAAACAAGAAGTTATTTATACTAGTCCATTAGTTCCTATTAGTGTCTATATTTTATTTAATATATAATTTTTGGATCTGACAAACATTTTTTTCTGTTGTGTGAAGGTTTTTAGTTAAAAAAATAAATAGTTAAAAAATGAATAGTTTCAGTATGGATTTTGTCATTGGTATTTTTAGCTACCCATCCAACTTTAGTTTTTTTTATGTAATTATGTTTATTTACAATCTACATCATTAAAAGAGTATTAAGTAAATTTGTTCCATGTTTTTGGGCATGAAGAAGAGACTTCCAATGATGTCTCATCTTATTCTATTTATGTTTAAGTTTTAAAATAGGTCCTGAGGCCAGGTTCTATCTAGTCTTCTTGTGGCAGGGCCGTTATGGAATAATTCCCTTACTAACTCATTGTCATGGTGAATGGTACGCTCGTTTTGTGATTCCGAGGCTCGATGGATTTCTTCTCTGATGAAATGTATATCCACTATTGATCTTAAAACTTTACACTGAAATCTTTGGATAATATTCAGTGATGTTGACTTTGCACAGCCCCAGAGGTGTAGTCCGTAGTACCAAATAGGTTTGCGTATTGCTTTGTATAGAAGAATTTTATTTTGGATGTTGAGTTTTGATCTGCGTCCAAGGAGCCAATACATTTGATGAAATTTCAAGTCTAGTTGTCTTCTTTTGGTTTGTAAATGTTTTTTCCAAGTAAGACGTTGGTCAAGATGGAGGCCAAGGTATTTAGCGTCTGTTACTGTTGGTATTCGTACATTTTCCATTCTTACAGGTGGGCATGTGTTGTGGCGGTTTGTAAACGTTATTTGAGATGATTTTGTTTTATTTACTTTTGTTCGCCATTTTGTGTACCATTCACTGAGTATGTCCAGATGGTGTTGCAGGTCTTGTGAGGCTTGTATGTTATCTTCATTTACAGCTAATATTACTACGTCACCAGCAAAGGAAGCGATCGTAGTATTATGAGACTCTGGTATATCGGCTGTGTAGAGTGAGAAAAGTAGCGTCCCGAGAACACTACCTTGCGGAACTCCGGAGTTAATAGGACAGAGGCTGGATTGTTGGTCTTTAAATTTTACTGAGAAATATCTATTTAATAAGTAGGATTTGATTAGGAGGAAATAGTTACTAGATAGTGCTAATTTTACTTTGTAAAGCAGACCTCTGTGCCAAACTTTGTCAAACGCTTTGAGATATCTAGGAATACAGCGTTGCAGTATTTCTTTTCTTCGAGAGTTTTTGATATTTCATTTACTATTCGATGGACTTGTTGTGTAGTAGAGTGATTTTCCCGAAAACCAAACTGATGTTCTGGTAGTAATGTTAGGAATTCATGATGTGCGTATATTCTTTGTAGCAGCAATCTTTCAAAAACTTTGCTAACGATTGGGAGTAGGCTGATGAGTCGATAAGATGTTATTTTATTGGGCGCTTTGCCTGGCTTAAGGATCATTATGATTTCTGCAAATTTCCATATTTTTTCAAAGTATGATAAACTTAGCATGCGATTAAATGTTACTGTTAGCATAATAATGGCCTTACGAGGAAGTTGTTTTAGTACTTGTGCCGAGATTAAGTCATAACCTGGGGCCTTTCGTGAGTTGAGTTTGGTTATTTCTTTCTTGACTTCTATAGGAGTAAAACTTTTGATTGGTAGGGACATTTGACATGCTGCGCTAATTAGTTCTTCCACTTCTTCATCAGGGTCTGGTGGCTCGGTTTGAAATACACTTGTAAGATATTCAGCAAAGACGTCTGCTTTTTCTTTGTTGGAACGAGCCCATTCACCATTTGGTTTATGGAGGGGAGGAATAGTTGTGTATGGTTTTTTGAGTTTCTTAGTCGTCTTCTATAGCGTCTGATCATTTGCTGTAAGTTTAATTAAGTGAGTTTTTTTTTATTAACCAACTTTAGTGAGTTTTTTTTAATGCTCCACTATTGTTATGTTTGTCTTCTAGTATGCCTGAATCAATCTACTTAATTTTCTATTCGTTTCATATGTGCATTCTTCTTTTTATCTCAATACATCGTTCCTGAATCGTTTTCAAAATATTTGTCTCGGCAAATCTCAATATATTTGTGGTTCATTTTGCGTTAATTCTGGTTCTGAAAAAAAGTATCCTGAATCAGTACAAGGCAAAATATATTTTTTTAATTTTTCCTGTTGTTCTTTTGGCATCATAACCCTGGATGGATCCTTACCTGTCTGGCTATGTCCTTCCATTCAAACCTCTTTTGTGCCCTTCTCTTCCATTGTCTTATTATATTCAAAGTGTTCAGGTAGTTTTCCACTTCATCCAGTCTCCTCGTTTTGGTCCTTCGTTTTTTTTCATCTTCCTATCGGCTTCTGTTTTAATATTTTCTTTGTTGTTTTTGTATCTTCTGGTCTTTAAACATGTCCCACCATTGACATTCTTTGACTTTTCACAAATATTTCAATATTGTGTCCTTCATGCTTGTGTAGTGCTTGCGGTACAATTGCTTGTTTAGCTCTTTTTAGACGTGGTGGTGAGTTTCTACTTAAATAGGCATAATTGTGTTACATTGACCAAAAAATTGTTCGCACCCCTTCTTGTGACATGCAATAAATTAGATAAAGTTTATTTGATGTTTCGACTTTAACTTGGGAAATTGTAGACCCAAGAACTTGATTTTTAAAAGGCCTTATCTCGAGTATTTGGCGATAAATTAATGATCTTTCTATAGACGTGTGGGTAATTTTACCTGTGGTTCCCTGATTTCATAAAAAATGTAAATAGTCCGTTCTTTAACGGTAAAATATTGCAAAACCTCTAAATTTTAAAGAACCGCTTGGATTGACATGAAATTTGGCATACACATAGCTAACAAGTCAAAGAAAAAAAGTGATATTGTGCCGATATGTGCTTTTGCCCTAGGGGTGCTTTTCACCCCCTCTTGGGGGTGAAAAAATATTCGTTTAAAGTAAGTCAAGAAATGGATAAACTGGCTAATTTTAAGTAACTTTTGCCCTGTAGAGTTTTTTCACTAAGTCAATACTTTTCGAGTTATTTGGCAGTGATTATGTTCATTTTTTCAACAAAATAACCACGCTTTTAGACGGTTTTTCGCAAATAACTCAAATAGTAAGTATTTTGTCGAAAAAAAATTCTTAGAAAAAATATAGCCTGTAAAATTTTTTAAAAAATGGTGTATATATCACGTCTTTATACCTAGTAAAAGCAGAGTTATAGCTAATGAAAAATGGGTTCATTTTCGTCAAATTCCAGATGGAATACTTTAACGTGAAATAACCAGAAATGAAGCACATTTTGGGGAAAACTCATTACAACTTATTTAAAGTGTTTAAAAAAATCTTTATTTTTGTTTTATAAAAAAAAATGTTTAGCATCAAAAGTAAACAAGTTACGCTCAAAATAAAGTTAGTCCCTTTTTGTTTTAAAAAAAAATCGAGAAAATCACCCCCTAAATAGTATCTTAAATGAACTTAATCGTTACCACTTCACAAGTTTCTTGACTCGTGTATGTATTGTTTATATGATCTGTAAGTTTCATCGGTTCAAAGTCCTTATTATTGAAAGAGATATAGTTTAAAGGGGTTGAACGAGTCTTCTTCTTAACGTGCCCTATCAAGTCCCCTTGACGTTGGCGATTAACATGGCGAAACTGTCTCTGTCTCGAGCTATTCTAAATAGGTGTTCTGCTTTCTTTATTCCTGTCCACTCCCGGATATTCTTCAACCAAGAGGCCTGCTTTCTACCAATTCCTCTGCGTCCTTCGATTTTACCCATCATAATAAGTTGAAGAATATTATACCGAGTCACTGAACGAGTCACTGATCACAAATGTATGCACATTTAGAAACACCAAATCTTAATCAATTTTTGTCTAACACAAAAACAAAAAAATACATGATATTCAGAAAAGCAATGCTGACTTTTTTGTTTTTCCAGATTTTTGGTATCTCTAACAATTTTTAAGTTATTTTGAAAAAAAAAGCATATTTTTCAAAATTAAAATTTTTAAAAATTTTACTTTAAAACCAAATTTTTTCAAAAATAAGCACTTTGAATCGATGAAACTTACACATCATATAAATACAACATAAGTAAGATAATTTGTGAAGCGGTAACGATTAATTTCATTTAAGTTGCTAATTAGGGGGTGGTCTTCCCGAATTTTTTTTTTGCCAAAAACAGAAGGGACCAACTTTATTTTTTGCGTAACTTGCTTAAATTGAATGCTAGAAACTTTTCGTAAAAACAGAAATAAAGCTTTTTTGAAACACTTTAAAAAAGTTATAATGGGTTTTCCCCAAAAAGTGCTTAATTTTTTGGATATTTTACGTCGAAATATTCTATTTGAAATTTGGTGAATATGAATCTATTTTTCATTGGCTATAACTCTGGTTCTACGAGATCCAGAGACCTAACGCGTACACCAGTTTTTTTACTTTTTTATAGGCTATATTTTTGCTAAGAATATTTTTTCGACAAAATACTTACTTTTTGAGTTATTTGCGAAAAACCGTCTAAAAATGTGGTTGTTTTGTTGAAAAATGAACATATTCACTTGAAAATAACTCGAAAAGTATTGACTTAGCGAAAAAGCTCTATAGAACAAAAGTTACTTAAAATTAGTCAGTTTACCCATTTCCGGACTTATTTTGGACATCTATTTTTTCACACCCAAGAGGGGGTGAAAGTCACCCGCAGGGAAAAAGCACACATCGGCACAATATCACTTTTTTTCTTCGACATGTAAGCTATATGTATGCCGAATTTCATGTCAATCTAAGCGGTTCTTTAAAATTTAGAGCATAAACCGTGAAAGAATGCATTAAAAAAAATATAGCCAAATTTAACATGGGAATTTAAAGATATGAAATTACCAATTAATAAGGTCATATATTAAAAATGTTAATAATAATTAAGAATAATATTTAAGCAAGCACTACATACTAGTGATTGTTGCTGTGGTGATTTTCAAAAAACTCCGTGATCAGTGACCGTGATTTTTGAATATCGGTGATTTTAAACGGTGACCGTAATCGCCGTTATTTTATGTACAGTAACAAGGAGTCACAGCAACTCTAAACAAAATAACAGAATCGCGATTACTCTGTATTAGGTAGTACTTACTACAAAAACATATTGCTGAAATGAGTACTTTTAACTAAAGCAGCTAGATGGTTTGACGTATAGTAATAAATTTACAGTTAAGATTATTTTTATGGAAGAAAAAAAGATATCCAATATAGGTCTGGATCCCGCGTATGAAAAAAAAGTTGATTAATAGCAAGCTGAAAATTTGTTAATAACTTAAGGGTGTCTAGTCGGATAAACTTTGATATATGGGAACACTGTAACAGGGGCAGTTTTAATTGTGGAACAGATTAAAAATTTGGAACGGTCAGACCACGAAAACGGCACATTTATTTTGTCCGACAGATCAGACTTAAACTCTCCGAACAGAGATTAAACTCTCATGCAAAAATCACACTGCTATTTATCACCTGTCATAATTCCTGTCATTTGACATATTCTACATGTTCCACTCATTAAAACGCCCATTTGGTGATAAATATCAGTCTGATTTTTGCATAAGAGTTTAATCCCTGTTTGGAGAGTTTAAGTCTGTTCTGTCGGACAAAATACATGTGCCGTTTTCGTGGTCTGACCGTTCCAAATTTTTAACCTGTTCCACAATTAAAACTTCCCCTGTTCCAGTGTTTCCATATATCAAAGTTTGTCCGACTAGACACCCTTAAGCTATTAACAAATTTTCAGCTTGCTATTAATCAACTTTTTTTTCATACGCGGGATCCAGACCTAATACGTTTAGTGAGAATCACAAGTCACGTTCAGTGAGAATATCGTAATAGTCATTATATACCGTTTTATGTAATCACATTGTGCTTTAATAGTTTAAGGTAAATTTAAGTTGATTTGTGAAAAAATGGCAAGTCCGTAAATAAACATAACGTAATATATAAACACGTTTTGTGAGACAGTGTTCGTGAATTGATATCTGATATATCTGGTCACTGATCACCGTTTTCGACGTTAGCAAGGATCGGTAGTTATCGGTGATTTATAAATCACGCTGACTGAATCACCGGCAGTGAAATCACGTCTCATTACTACTACTTACTTACAATCTTAAACAAATATGTCAACCTTTCGTTGGTTATTTTTTATTACTCGAAAAGTATTCTCGTGTGTACACCGTAATTGACAATTACAGCAATTATTATTTGTTTCTATTTGCGGTTTCTATTGAGTTTGTATTTAATTAGCTAATATTGCGGTAATATTTTTTATAAAAAATATAATTATTCTATAATTTTAAAAGTACTGATACTTTTTTAGCATTTAATTAATAAATTTTTTTAATAAAGAAACCGAAAATATCCGTTTACTTTAAAGCTTAAATAAATCTTTTTGTATTCACTTTGAAATTGTTTTTACCTTCCTATTATACCGTTAATATACTTTCTCCTGAATTTTTGCGAATTATTATCTCCTCAGGGATTGCTGTATTATCGTTATTTCTTTTGTGGTATCATCGTTATTTCTTTAGAAAATCAAATAATATTTAGTCCTGTCATGAAAATTTATTTCGATTAATATATGGTCAGATTTATAAAGTAAAACTTCATATGTTTTAACAGATTTATAAATTGTGGAAATATAATATACCGAATTTAAATACAGTGCCAGCAAAAAAATCTTTACAAACTGAATAAAACGCTAAAATCAGGATAATTATTACTTTAATTTTACAAAAATTAATACTTTATAATAGTTATTTATGATATTAAGTGTTAAAAGTACACGTTTAAGGCACGCATGTAAAAGTTTGCAGAATGAGCGAAGCGAGTGATTTAAACATGTACTTTTTAACACGCATATCATACAATATTTTTTCTACAAACGTAATTACAGGACAATATCTACAAAAACTTTTACTTGAACTTGATTGACATTCCATTTTTATATTTTTTTTAACATTACATCAAAATTGCCTATACGGTCAATACGAACTGCAGTGCCTTTAAAATTTTAAAGCACTAGTGCCTTAAAGTAGCATTTTTAACGCTCGTATGGAGTGCTAAAAATTGCATTTTTAACACGGTTGTAGAAAAAGATATTTAATTTTGGGTTCTGTGGCAATTATGGAAGGGTTCAACATTACTACACGTCTGGTGATGGTGTCAGCCTTAGATGATGTTTTTTAAGAGCTCTAGAACCAGGTTTTCTTTCCAAAACAGTACCAGCAGGCTACGGCGCATCCGACCATTTAAATTGATAAATTCAATCTCTGGAAACACCAATGTCACGTTCTATGGTAATTAGAGTCCCCTTTCCCAAGTAACGTTCTCTTCATTTGTGAGTTTCTTTTGCCCCATAGTTTTTACTTTAATTTTTCAAGAAGTTTCACATTGACTACTTGTATAAAGCCAACTGTATGTACAGTCCAAACGCACAGAATAAACTAAAGAAAATAAGCTGTCAGTAAACTACAGGCACCTACCTACAAGTACAATTACGTCATCACCTCTCCCCTCAAACGGTAAACATGCTCAGACAGAACGTATGTAATTTTTCTTCGAATTTAGTGATTTATTTGGCAATGTAAAGATTTTTTTGCAGGCACACATTATTATTTATTTTTATTTACATTTTTATATTTGATACCTCTGATAAGGTTGGCACTAGGTCATGTGTGCGATGGCGATGGTCCGATATTAATTCTGCCAATTGGTGATTCATCTCTTGCTATTTTGACCACACGGGACACGGATCTCCCCCATTTTGGTCACGTGGTTTGTCCATTCGTTTATACACTGTACGAACATTTTCACTTCTCTTTCGATCTCTCAGCGTATTTACTGTAATTCTTCTCAGCATTCTCATCTCTGCCGTCTCCAGTAGTCTTTGTGTTGTGGTTGTGTCGGGTCTATTTTCTGATGCATATTATTCCATTATTGTTCTTACACTCTTTTATAAATTCTTGACTTGTTAATCTTAATGTTAATATGCCAGTTGCTCCAAATAATGTTATTAAGGCCCCTGCCAGTCTATTTACTTTTTGTACTTTTTCTCTCATTTCTTTGTCTAGGTCTCGATAGCTGAACAGTGTAATTACAAGATATTTCCATTATTTGTTCAATACTGATGCTATCAGTATTATTCTTTGCCGATTACTATTGTTTTAGTTTTCTGAATTGAAATTGGCAAAATAAATTATTTTGCTCCTATGTTAAATCTGTGGACTAAACTTTGCTTACTTTCTTCATTTTGGGCTCTCATTATTGCGTTGTCTGCATAACAGACAATTTTACTTCTTTGTTTCTCATCCTCTATCCTCTTCCTTTATTGACACTTTTGATGAGTCCCCATGTCTTATTCCACTGCCTATATCTATAGGTTCTGCAATTTTGATTTCCATTTTGTTGTTTTGGTAGATGTTTTTTTTTTGGTAACTTCTCTATTATACAGAAGTTGGATTATATCTATTAATTTTTAATGTCTGAAAATCTTCAATATGAACAAGTCTTTCTGAAGAGTTTTCTGTTACTTGCATAGATTCATATAGGGAGTATGCACGGAAACCATTGACATTTCCAAAAGTTACAAAGCCAATAAAAATGTCACATGAAGTTATTTTAAACATTAGCAGAAGAGAAGCAGAGCAAACGCAAACATCGAAAAAAAGAAGTCAAATAGGCAGATAAATTATTAAATGTTACAAAATTAAGAAACATGAGGCAATATAAATATGACACTTTCAACTCGAATATAGTAAGAAGCAGAAAAGTACAAGAAGTGGAAAATGATAGAAAAATCACTGGACCAGATATAATGAAAGAATAGCTAAGTTTTATGTTATAAAATACACCAAATGTTGTAAAGTTATAGTGCAGAATATAATGCAAATGAATATAATTATCAAAATTAATTAAGGATATGCATATATCATATTATAAAGGTATGCGAATATTATTCGAAATATATACGAATCAGCAACAACAACAACTGTAAACCTTTATTGCATGACTGAGAAAGAAAATGTACAGAGGGATGAGGCATAGAGATACTTTTCCACCGAAACTACTTGGATCAGTCACGGAGTATTCATTCAAATTCATTTAAATGATTAATGTGGGACTCAAAGGCTATTAACATCGATGTACAAAAATAAAATCATCTCCGATATGACTATGACTTTCTTCTCATAACAGATGACTTAAAAGAAGCCAGAGTTATGCTACAACTACAGCAAATAACACATGAGAGTCGGTCTTTAGGAAACAAAGATGATGATAAATGAACTAATAGAAATGTAGAAATTGCCCACAGAAGTTTTGTATATATAGGTATGTATATTTGGGTCGAGAGTCGGTCTTTAGGAAACAAAGATGATGATAAATGAACTAATAGAAATGTAGAAATTGCCCATAGAAGTTTTGTATATATAGGTATGTATATTTGGGTCGCGAAATAAGCTAATAACTCGAGACAATCAGATATGTGACCTACTCAGAAGAGTAAATTTAGGTTGGGTTCCATCGTTCCAGAATATTTAGAAAGAAAAGCTTTTAACCAGTGTGTTGTACCGGTCCTCACAAACAGAGCGAAAACCTTAACTCTCACAAAAACATCAGCGGAAAAAATTGAGAAGGATACAACGTAAAATGGAGAGATAAGTGCTTGGAAAAAGCTTGAGAAATAGACTAAGAAACGAGGAAGTTGGTAGATAAACGGGAGTGGGAGATTTTATCCAACATATTACCAGGCAAAAATGGAGATGAGAGGGCCATGTTGTAAGAAAGAATGAAAGAGGCAGGCCGACAATAAAATTGACTACTGACAGACAATTGACGGCGGAGAAAATCCTCAATGTCATGGACTGACGACCTCAAAAGAATTGCCACCAATTGGATAGCAGAGGTGTAGAAAAAAATGGATAAAAATATCTAAAGCAGACCTATGTTCCGCAATGGACAAAGCAGGACTAATAATGATGATTTGAATATATATAAAAAGTAATATTTTATCTTGAAATAAGAAACATGTATTATTGACTACTTTAGAGCGTTATTTAAGTGTTAAGTGTTAAGATATATTAATATTTTCAACATATTTTCATGGATGCGGTAGCCGCATAAACAGATTGGCCTAAGAAGCGAAATACACAGCTGTAGATTTATTTTTCTCTTTGAAAGTTATTGAGATGTAATCTCATCCCTTTTTAGCATATTTTCTTAGCGCTTTCACCAGCAGAACTGTGATCTTCCTCACAAACGTGCTTTCGCAACGGCCAAATTATAAGACATGCCGAGATATTCTACGCGTACAACGAAATTTTATGAGACAACCTGAGGTATAAAAGACAATCTCTGAGGTAGAATAATATAGGTGGGAGGGATGCTTTTTTAGGTTAATTTAAAAGTATTAAGTAACACAAAAACGATTTTGTATGATGTTTAATCGTACATTATTAATAACCCATGTCAGATCAGAACAACATGCTTGATGCTAATTAAATCGTTCTTCTAATTAAAAATTCAACTACATGATTTCGATACCATTTCATAAGGTCGATATTATCACTTACTTATTTTCTTACCCATTTACTCCCCAGTGCTAGAGTCTATGGCTGGTCCTCTTCATTTACTATTTATCACTTGACTTCCTCAAATCTTTAATCCATCAATATCTTTGGTTATCCATATCTTTGGATTCCTGGAAATCCTCGGTATAGTTTCTTCCTGTCTTAGCCTGGCTGCTTTAAGCTCCAAATCGTTTTGATATGTCAGGTTCTGTCGATCTGGAATTAAAACAATAAATTATTCTATTTTCTAGTCACTTTTGCCAATATTGCCAGCATGAAAGCCATGAAGCCAACAGATTGTTGAGAAAGAGAATCGACTTAAGCCCTATGCTCTTCAATTTAATCATGAATGAAATCATCAAAAGTGTCAACAAAGGAAAAGGAGATAAAATGGGAAACAAAAGTAGTATAAATAGTCTGTTACGAATACTACGCAATACTGATAGCCCAAGATAAAGATTAAGTATAAAAAGCAAATATACTGGCAGAATGCTTTAATAACACTATATGGCGAAACATACATATTAACACTGAGATGAAGTCAACAATATATAAAGCCAGTGTAAAAACAATAATGGCATATCCATCAGAAACAAGACACGATACAGCCACAACACAAAGACTACTGGAAACGGCAGAGATGAGAGTACATACTGAGAAGAATTACAAGAAGTACGTTGAGAGATCCAAAGATAAGTTAAGGCCAGGGCCTATTTTACCACTAGGCGCATGAGGCCCCTGCCTCGGGCCCGCATTTTAATGGGGCCCGAAAAGATCACTAAAAGAATATTTTTATTGAAAAAACGAAATACATTTTCAAAATTATTTCATTTTACGAACAGGAAATGAAAAATGATGAATCAATGTAAAAAAATCAATAAATGATGGTCATTGATATTATGTACAATAATTCAGTGTACTTAAGCATTTTAAACCTACTTGCAGAGTACCATCCATTTTAACCTTTATGTTACTGACAATTTTTATATAGGTATGTCGATTACCTAAAAGGTACACTAGTACCTATAGCTTTAAATGGTTTTATTGCTATTTTTAAGATTACTTTATAGTGCACTGCATTGCAACCCCAACATCTGGCAATAAGCAAATACCAACAGTGAAACCCGTTATATCTAAATTTAGACACCCACTCGAAAATGGCTGGGGTGTGAATCGGTCATATTTCAATATCTTCAGTTGTATTGAACTACTTTTTATAATTATTACTGTGGTGTTTGAAAAATTTTGTGTGTATTATGGGATATTGTTATTTAAATATTAAAATGAAAAATCGACTTGATTTAGACTTTTTTCAGAAGGCTTTTAGTTAAGGAGATATCCATTTTATCCAATACTTTACAGACACACTGTACATTGAAAATACATATTTGTAGCCTGAATTAGTTATTCTCAAATAAAAGTATCAGTCGTAGCAGAAATAAATTAATTAAAAAAAAGTATTAGAGTATTAGCTAAAATATTGACAGGTTCGTTAAGGAAAGCTCGGCACAAAAAATTTGGCTCGGCTTGAAGCTCGGGTCGTAAGAAACGAACCGGCTTGAGCCCGACCCGAGCTAAGCTTGAGCTTGTGACCATCCCTATTACAAATATTTAAGTGGCAGTGAAAAACGAAAAAAGCAAAACAGGAACGGCAGGCACAAAAAGATGCAATGTTATCATATTTTACACCCCATAACAGTGCGCAAAAAGGAAGTTCGTCCTCCCATCCCGTTCTTCGTCGTCTTCTACGGAACTACAGCCCAAATTGATCCTTGACCTCCTTTATTTTTTGCCTCCACCCTTGTATATCTGTCGGTAATAATAACTGCCTTGTAATTCTACAGTAGTTTTTGCACATTAAACAATTATACAATGTTTAATTATTTAAATATAATTTTTATTTATTGTTAGTAAAATAATAAAAGTTTAAATCTCATAATTAATACATTTAAAAAAGTTATCCAGATTTGGCCATACGGCTCACACTCCCTCTAAGGGGAAAATTGACTCATCCCAGATACCTACGGTATCAAAAGGATTGAGCTCTGGTGGGACTCTTTCCGTGTTATCGAGCCCTAGGTGACTTGGTATGCAGGTGTATCTCCCAAAAATTTTCGTACACATCTGGCCGTTGCCAGTAGTACTGCTTTCTGCATGGTCTTATAAAGATGTTCATTAAGACCCAGCTTTTTTATGCTTTCGAGGAGGGTATTCGGAATGACTCCAGTAGTAGACATAATAATCGGTATCGTCTGGGTACTTTGCATTCTCCATTGTCTCCGTATTTGAATTTCCAGATCTCTGTACTTGGCGATCTTTTCAGTAAATTTAGTACGTAGATTATGGTTGTTGGGAATCGCCACATCAATGAGGGTTGTTTGTCTCGTTAATTTATTGACTAATACGAGATCTGGTCTGTTATGCGCCACTGTTTGGTCTGTGAGAACAGTGCGGTCCCAGTATAGCTTGTAGTTGCCATCCTCAAGCATACTCTCAGGGACGTATTGATAATATGGGAGATGGTCGGTTTGAAGAAGTCCCAGCTTGATAGCTATCTCCTGATGAAGGATTTTTCCCACTGCGTCATGCCGTTCCTTGTACTCAGTTGCAGCAAATGCCTGGCAGCCCCCTGTAAGATGTTGGATGGTTTCTTGGGCTTGACATCCATATCGGCATCTGTCGTTTTGAATATGAGGGTCTTTGATGATATATTTCAGGTAATTTCTGGTTGGTATAATCTGATCCTGAATGGCCAGTAATGAACTCTCCGTTTCAAGGAACATCTTTCCTGATGTCAACCAGTAGTTCGACGCTATATTGTCGACATAATCTTGGCTGACCTCATTGGGATGTCGCCCGTGCAGAGGTTTACCCATCCAGGCGCGCACTTTTTCGTCCTTAGTAAGGTGGTTTATGCGCAGTTCTTGTTCCCTCAGTTTTATCGGTGTTGTGTCATCTACTGCGCAGATAGCGCGATGTAGAGTAGATGTTTCAACCTGCATCTGAAAATAAGATCTTAAATTAGCCATTTGTTTGTCTAATTGCTCACCTATATCCATAAGTCCTCTTCCTCCTAAATTCCGCGGTAATGTCGTTCTTTCTACTGCACTTTTTGGATGGTGTTTTTGTGCCTTTGTGAGGTGCGTTCTTACTTTTCGCTGAAGATTTTCTATGTCCATTTTTGTCCACTTAACAATGCCAAATGAATAGCTAAGCGCGGAACATGCGTAGGTGTTTAGTGCCTTAAACAAATTTCTACTATTAAGGTCTGAGCGAAGCAGCTGTTTTACCCTTCGTATAAACTCAGTAGTTATCTCTGTTTTCATTTGTTTATGGTCAATTCTCCGCGCTTGCTTTAATCCAAGATATTTATACATATCGTTTTCACCCATGGCCTCGATGTTCTGGCCATTTTGCATATCGAATCCTCCGGGCTGTACTTTTCCTTTGACTATATTTAAAATACGGCACTTGTCTAGTCCGAAGTGCATGCTAATATCATTAGAAAAAGTTTCTACAGTTTTTAGCATCTCATCGAGTTGATTTCGAGTGGAAGCCATTAATTTCAAATCATCCATATACAATAAATGATTAAGCTTCCCCACCACATTGTTATTATTTTTGATGCTAAAACCTGCGTCTGTGGAGTTCAATAGCTGAGATAGTGGGTTCATAGCTAGACAGAACCACAGTGGACTCAACGAATCTCCTTGAAATAGGCCCCGGCTGATTGCGATATTTTCAGTTTCGATGCTATTTTCACCAGGTATTTGAAGGTGAATTCTAGTCTTCCACTTCGTCATTATATGCTCTAAAAAGGTCACTATATTATCATCGACTTTATATATTCTCAATATATCTATAAGCCATTCATGCGGCACTGAATCAAAGGCCTTCTTGTAATCAATGAAGGCAGTAAAAATATTCCTCTTTTTGGAGTATGCCTGATTAGAAATGACTGAGTCGATGATGAGTTGTTCTTTGCAACCCATGGAACCCTTAGCGCATCCTTTCTGTTGAGGCTCTATGATATTGTTCAGAGCACAATGTTGGTAGATACGCCGGGCTACACAGGATGTGACCAATTTATACAAAGTTGGAAGACAAGTAATTAGGCGGTATTTGGCTGGATCTTGGGTGTTATTTTGATCCTTCGGAATTAAATAAGTGGTTCCCTGAGTTAGGAATGATGGTATATCCTGCGGATTAGAAATTACATGATTAATTAGTGTTGATAAGCATTCATGAACACTCCAAAACTTCTTGAACCAAAAATTTTGAACTCCGTCTGGTCCAGGAAATTTCCAGTTATGAAGCTTTTTGATGGTATTTGAGACTTCTTCAGTAGTGAAGGGTTTGTAAAGGGTGGTAATGTAGTGTTGGCAGTTCTGTGTCGTATCTTCTATCCATCCAGCATTGCTGTTAAGAGCAGCTGGCGTGGAAAGTTGATTTCCCCAAAACTCATGAATTTCTTCTTGGCTTGGGTAAGTCTTATCGACACGTTCTACAGTGGAATTGAGTTTTCGATAGAACGCCTTTTCAGAACTTTCAAAAAGAACATTGTCGCTTTTGCCGTTGTTACTAACTTTGTACCTCCTTAGTCGTCCTGAATAAACGGAGAGCTTTTGTTTTAATGTATCCAGACACTGATGGGCTGTGTTGTTTTCTGGATCATATCTTGAGTGTCTTGCGGTAGTCAGCATTATTTCTTCAGCTCTTCTGATGACTTTTCTACTTGTTACACCTCGTATGTATTCTGTGACTATACCAATATCCCTACGTAATAATTCGATCTTTCCGAGCAGTCTTTTTTCCCAGGGTGCAATTCTGTTACCAGTTCTTTCGTTATTAGTAACCCGTCGTGTTCTGATCTTAACGCCCATTACATTAGCAATTGCTGTTGCTGCACAGTAGATTAGCATATGCAAATATTCCAACGTGTGAGCTTCTACGACATAGTTGGGTAGGACTTCAGTGTTCACAATTTGTAACAGCGCACCTAGTTTCTTACAAGAGTTTATTCGTGGTAGCGGTGGTCTGCTAAGTGGGTTTGTTCCATTAAACTCTTGTACGGCACGAGCCATTTCGTTTGCTAGACTATCGCGCAACTCGTTGTTTTCCTGCTGTGTATTATCAGGTTGAGTTTCTGGCAAGGGAATCTCAGGAGTCTGCTCATCGAGGATTTCATTAGGGACTTGATCTAAAACTTGTTCTTGGTTATTAATCTCCCGTTCGACTTCGCTTTTGATAGAATTGCGTCTAGTCTCTGGGATAAGGTAGTTCCTTATGATTACGCGCTATTGATCTGATACTCTTTGCTCCGATACTTGAATATCTGGGTACGTCCTGCAAAATTCGGCATACAGCTGTTGTCGGTAGCCGATTGTTTCTTGACCGAGGTTTGTCACCTTGTAATAGAAGCGCAAAATGTTTTCATTAATGGACACAGTCCATTTCATGCGCTGCCTCGGTCGTCCCGCTTGAGTGAGCGCCGGCTGATGATCCAGCGCAGCACCTTCGGCGGGTGGAGCTCTTGTTGTTGTTTGGCTCGCTTGTGGTTGTGGTTGTGGTTGGGCTGTAGCTGATTGTATGACAGGGGCCCGCCTCCTTAACACCCTGCCACCGACGTCCCGCATGCTGTCACGTCCAGCGCCGGCTCCAAACGTGCCCTGGCGATCCCCAGGCAGCGATCCTAAACATAAATTAGTTCATTAACAAGTTATTAGTATTATTATTATTATTATTACTATTAAATTTTTGGTAGGGGCCCGAAAATTATGTAGTGCCTTGGGCCTGATTTGAAGTAAAATAGGCTCTGGTTAAGGCATTATAAGAAAATGTAACGTACAGTGTATAAATGAATAGACACTAAATGGAAAAAGAATGGAATAACCACATAAGCAGAATGGGAGAGACACGTGTGGTCAAAATAGCAAGAGATAAATAACCAATCAGTAGAAGAACTATCGGCCGACCACTCAAAAGATGGAGTGACAAGCTTCCATCGAGGTATCAATCCGCCAATGAACAAGCAGAATTACTTATAAAGAGGAAGAAGAAAAACAGTAAAAATTCATCAGCAAATCTGGCTATTCATCAGCAATAAACGCAGTATGCATATAAAAAGAAAACATAAAAACTCTTTGCTCCGGCATTCGTTTGGTTTGCAAATTTTATTAAATTTTGGTTATTTTGGGTATTAATTTGGTTAAATTTAGAACTGTCAAAAGTTTAAAACGTTCAGTTGGTCTATCTTCCAACATAATGCATATGTTCCAACAAAATCTAAAGATACTTGAATTTCAAAACTAACCGCGCCCATGGTCCGCGGGTTTAATCCCCAATACAAACTTTTATTTTTTTTATTCATTTTATGATTGTAAGTATATTATTCTAAAATTTTTTTTTTCACAAAATACGTATTTAGTTAAAAATTTTCCAACAATTATTGTTCAGGAATCATTTGTGGAATTTTTCAATGTGTTTGTGTCTGTTTTATTCTTTTTTTTTTTTTAATTTTTGGTATTGTTTTAATAAAAAATTTTGAAAAGTAGTAAATATTAAAATTAGTTCAATATTTAAATAAAATATAAATAAACTGTTTAAAGTATATTAATTTCGTTGAAATCATAATAATAGAAGTATAACTTCTTACGTGCGTACAAAGTACACACACATTCTTTTTTTTTTCTATTAGTTTTACTCCTAACTGAGTATGGGGGACCATTTTTCGTTGGAATTTTTCCACGCTGGACAGGCGAGAAGTGAAATGCAATTATTAGATTTCCCTCAGCCTTTTTTGCTTCGGTATTCGTTTGGCTTACAAATTTTAGAAGACACGAAGGTGTTACCAGATAAATGGTCTCAATAAAGTTTTATTTTGATATTATTTTACATTTTGTTAAAATATAAAAAATAAGACAGTTTAATTAATAGTTTTCATTGCCTCACGGGCATTAAATTTTTACTTCACTACTTCAAGTACTCATTAAAGTAATAAAATCGCATAATCGATTATCAACAACGGACAGACAAATAAAAAGCAGTAGATAGTATTTTTTATAAACTTTTATTTACATATTTGCTGTTAGTATTTTGATTGAATTAAAAGCAGCATATGAAAAATCGAGATTTTTGTGCATGCTGATTAAAGCCAAACTAACACCTGCATCATTATCAAATCCAACCATTCAAAAATTCGAAACCAATCATTCGCTCTCCGAATAAAAAACATATTTTTATGAACTACACGAATTGCCGACGAAATGGTTGCATTTTTTTACAGCTCGATAAGCGTCAAACACCATCAGCTTTCCAAAATCGCTGTGTTTTGTTTCGCCGGATTTTGTTTTTGTCGAAAATTTGATTATTTGCCCGTCGGCGATGGAAAGAATAAAAACGGCAGCGTTATTAAAACCTTAGCCATGTTTTTGACATGATTTTTTATTTTTCAAATAAAGCTGTTGTCACTTAACCATAAAATCAAATATTAGACATAAATCTGTCTACTGGAACATGCAATAACTGCATATTTTTGTATTAAAATGAGTTCTAAATTCTCTATATAAACTGTGAGGCATAACTAAAGGACATAGTTAAAAATTATATAAATAATAATACAATAAAATTGTGCCCCACTGTATAAACCGCTACATCTTAAACTAAACTTGCTAAACTTGCTACATCAACAATTAACACGTTGTTTTTTTAAAGTTGTTCGTATTCGAAGAAATAAATAATTAAAACAAAATATCAACGAATTGTTTAATCTCTGTTTTAATTTTATTGCAATAAACGAAGCTCCAAATGATTTAGTTACTACTAATAATATGCCTCATCATAAATTAACACCAGTTGACTCCAACAGAGCTGTGGAAATGATTCAAAATGATGCCCTACAAGTCGAAGTTGCCAATATTGTCAATGTTTCGCTAAGTGTTATTTATTATATTATTATATACGTGAAATTCTTCGTTTACAGTTAGGTTTATGGTAAATCTGGTGTTGTCTTTCTGATTTTCTTTTCTTTTTCCTTGTTCTTTCTCAACTTCTTTAGATAGTCAATTCATGCATTCTTTTCGATGCGCTTCGGATATATTAATTTCCTCACCTCCACTCTTTGATCTTTTATAAAGCACCATATTTCTTTGTGTAAACCATAAATAATGGTGGTCCTTTTTATCTTTGCCCATGCGTCATGATTTCTTTTCAAACAAATTAAATCAAAACATAAAGTGAAAGTACGTCGATGTGTATAGTATATAGTATACACAATGTATATACACGACGTACGTTTCACTTTATGTTTTGATTTAATTTGTTTGAAAAGAAATCGTGACGCATGGGCAAAGATAAAATAGAACAAAATTATCATAGTCCAGTTCTTTTGAGAAGAGTTCTCAGTGCTCGTTTTTCATTCTTCTCATAAGTGCACCTGTTTCACTTTATATAATTTTGTAATCATCGTACGCTTCACATCTGTCTAGCCAGAACCACGGAATTTTTAGCTTTGAGAGAGATATTATATGGGTTTTATTATAATATTTCGAATATCTCCAGTATTTGAAGTATTGGGGAAGACTTTTTCAAATCCTTCTGGTCCACAAATGCATAAAGAACACATGTAAATACATATATATCATGATCATATCATTTCTTCATTGACTGTGTATCAGATTGATTTTTTGTGATATCATCATTCTTAAATTTCTATTTGGTAGAGTACTATTTTGCGTCTGTTTTCCTTTTACCTATTAATAATAATGCTACGACATTTATGCCCTTTTGGTATGTATTGGCCTCATGAGACTTTGTTTCTTCAGTAGATAGACTCAGGTGATTGTCTCTTTTGATGTAGATCTCTCTCTTTCTCATCTGTTAAGATCCATTACACTAGTCTGAAGCCTCTTACATTATGTTGTCAATGATTTTTTTATACGGATTTTACGATAAAGAGCAGAGCTCTTGATTCGTCTTTTTAACCAAATTTTAATTTTTAATTTTTTAAATTTTTAAATTTTTAAATTTTTAAATTTTTAAATTTTTAAATTTTTAAATTTTTAAATTTTTAAATTTTTAAATTTTTAAATTTTTAAATTTTTAAATTTTTAAATTTTTAAATTTTTAAATTTTTAAATTTTTAAATTTTTAAATTTTTATTTGCAACGGCATCTTTTGTAATTTCTCAGAATGATTCTGGACATTTATAGGATCCTCTAGCTAGATCCTTGTTTTTTTCAGAGACTGCTAGTTTGTTTCCTTGTACCTCAGACACTTTTCTCTTGTATTAATTCGTTAAGAAAATCCTGACAGTATCCTGCAAATCTATTATGATTCGCGATACCTAATATTAACAGATATAGGTACCTAAGGAATACGGCGAAAATTGGAATTTTGTACTATTTTTCTCTATGGATCATAGGGTTAGTCACTCGATGCAAGTAAAAAAAATATAGATTATTTTTTGGATGGCCCACATATGGAGTAACTGAAAATGAAAAATATACCAAGGTCAGAATTAAGCCCTCATCTCTTGTCGTATTGATCATCCATAGGTCGATCAGATACACTGAGCGTATTCCATTCTAAGTAACAGATTCATTTATAATTTTAAATTACTGCGTTTTTATTTAAAATTTTGTAAGTATTTAAGTAAAATTGTGGCTCTTTTACTTCATTGTCTCTCGTAACGCTTCAATAGTAACATATTCCCTTTGAACTCTATTTAGCTGATTTAGAGAACGTGTTTTGAATAATCTTTTTATTTGCTTTTAATTACATAAAAGTAATCTCTAGTACGGTAATATTGGTTTAATATCTAGTGAATTGCATAACATTGACCTATTTGATGCCGATTTTTCACACAGAATTTATCCTGACTTTTCCTGCTCTCTTTTTAAATCCGAAAATCAGGAAATCAATTTAATATTTTTTTCTATCTGTATGACTCAAAACCAAACTTCGACACTGAATATCTATAAAAGCCGATCCACGAAAGCGGATAATCAATTTGAAAAAGTCCATTTTATCGGCGTTTCAAGTGCAACCAAGCAAACGAATCGCTAGCGAATTCAGACACACCGAAAACGACAAAACGATAGAGGAAATACGAGTGGCACGTATGCGGTGCGCCGGCTAAATTCGATTCGATTCTCGATTCTATCATTTCTAAAAGAATAGTGAACCACACACTAAACTCTCTACTAATTAAAAATTAAATAAGAAAACGTAATGTATACTAAATAGTTTTTTAATCTCTTGCTACTTTACTTTAAAACTCCTACACGTCTATTACAATCTCACATAGCTGCAGTTTAAAAATAAAGATTAATAAAGATTAGAAGACGCAAATGAAGACAAATAATAATGTAAACTAAAATCTATACGTCAATAGACCGGTTAAAGGAAAAGTCAAGCAATAAGGGTTACACGTAATTTTCCCCTTGTTGCAATATTCTAAATTTGAAAAAATATATACAGGGTGTTTGGTAAAGAATGGCCCATAGCTTAACCTTAGATTCCTGAGGTTAAAATAGGTCGATTTAAGCTAACTTACTTTAGTACAAAAGTTGATAATAACCGAAAAACAGGGTGTCAAAGTTAAACTTTTATTTTATTTATTTTTGAATATTTCCTGACAGGCATGGGACAACAACACGCAATTTGGAAAGTGGTGCTGGTACTATACACCCTACTAAATTATGATAAACAAACGTTTCTGACTACTACCAGAGGCGTACGACGGGGGAACGTGAATGGTTGACCCTTCCCAAATTCTACGCCACTGGCAGAATTTTAATTTTAGTGCAATTTTTTTATTCTCCAATACTTTCTATAAAAATAACATCCTCTTTATTCGTAAGGATAAAGCCATTAGTTTTCCAGATATTTGAAGCTAAAAATGAAAGAGCATAATACATTAATCAAAATAAATGTGCCTTTTCATTTTTAACTTCAAATATCTCGAAAACTAATGACTTTATCGTTACGAATAAAGAGTATATTATTTGAATAGAAAGTATTGCAGAATCTAAAAAAATTATGCTAAAATAGCAGTTTCCTCAGAGGCGTAGAATTTGGGAAGGGTCAACCATTCACTTTCCCCTGTCGTACGCCTCTGGTATTAACCACAAACGATTATTTAACATAATTTAGTAGGGTGTACAGTCCCTACACTTTTTGCTAAGTATCATAAGGATATGTCAAATAGTTTTCTAGTACCGGGCATATATATTTCTTAAAGTTATAAATAAAGAATAAATTATTAAAAAAAATACTTTAAAATAATTTAACACATCCGTGTGATACTTGGCAGAAAGTGTGGGCACTGTACACCCTACTAAATTATATTAAATAATCGTTTCTGACTACTACCAGAGGCGTACGACAGGGGAAAGTGAATAGTTGATCCTTCCCAAATTCTACGCCACTGATGAAACTGCTATTCTAGCATAATTTTTAGATTCTACAATACTTTATATGCAAATATAAATTTATAAATTTAGTCATTAGTTTTCGAGATATTTGAAGTTAAAAATGAAAAGGCACACTTATTTTGATTAATGTATTATGCTCCTTCGTTTTTAGCTTCAAATATCTCGAAAACTAATGACTTTATCATCACGAATGAAGAGTATGTTTTTTACATAGAAAGTATTGAATCAAAAAATTGCACTAAAATATCAATTCCGCCAGCGGCGTAGAATTTGGGAAGGGTCAACCATTCACGTTCCCCCGTCGTACGCCTCTGGTAGTAGCCAGAAACGTTTGTTTATCATAATTTAGTAGGGTGTACAGTACCAGCACCATTTACCAAATTTCGTGTTGTTGTCCCATGCCTGTCAGGAAATATTCAAAAATAAATAAAATAAAAGTTTAACTTTGACACCCTGTATTTCGGTTATTATCAACTTTTGTACTAAGGTAAGTTAGCTTAAATCGACCTATTTTACGCTTCGGAATCTGAGGTTAAGCTATGGCCCATTCTTTACCAAACACCCTGTATAGTCCGAGTAATGAAGCTTAAAATAGGACAAAACCTCGCAATTTTTACAGAATGAATAGATTTGCTTGAAAATTTGAGAATAAGTAATGGATAGTCCAAGGATCAAAATCTATATGATGCCGAAAGGCGCTGCTTTTACCATGGGGATGGTTGCCCCTTATCTGGGGGGGGGGGAATTTTTATTTATATTTTGACCACAAAAGTTGGTAAAAACATTCATTCTAAGCAAAAAACGTTTTATATATTTTTGTGATAAAATGAATAGTTTTCGATTTATTCGCTATCGAAAGTGTTAGTTTTATATCGAAAAAATCAATGTTTTTAATAAGTTTTCTGCTAATAACTCCAAAAGTTTTCGTTTTATCAAAGCAACTTTACTTAACAAAAATGTAGCTTTTGAAAAAATATACAAAACCTTTTTTTTAATTTTCTTTAAGACCAATAGTAATCGAGCTATACTTTATTATATGTTAGCTCTTCTTCGTCAAATGCTAAATATTGTAGTTTCAAAGTCAAAAGACGAGACAACTATGCATTTTTCGAGGATAACTTGTTGAAACTAATTTAAAGTATTTAAAAACATCTATCTACAGAAATAGAAAATAAATCTCTAGCTCAAAAATTAAGTGACTTATAATCAAAAGAATGTCGGTCCCTATTTTTTCAGCGAAATAGTGATCGGTAACAACCGCCCTAATCACCACCCTAATTAAAATTAGTCATTGACCTTATTTGGTCTTCTTTATTTATGCATTATTAATAGGTTCTAGAAGTTTGACCGGCCTAGAATGATTGGTTTAAAAAAATGGAGTTAAAAACAAATAACGAATTTTTATATTTGGAAAAAATGGCTTTTCCTCAGAATAGAAAGATTAGAATCAGAGATACGAAAAAATGTTTAATAATGAAATTGTAGCTGAATTCCCAAGAGCCTGGTTTGCAAAAATTTTTTCTACGGCAATAATTCAGTGAACTATTGACAATTAAAACTTGTAATATCATGCAAAAACCATCTTTACCAACCCTTTCAAAGTTATCTCTTTTTGCGACTGAGGATTTTTAAAAGATTTTATAATAATATGCTTATAGATCTTGTAAAAACCTACAAAATTCTTTTTTACCAAACTTTCTAAAATAAAAAATAAAAAAGTTACGGTTAAAAAATCAATATATTTTTTTGACAAAAAAAAGGAGAAATTCAATTGGAAGCATAATAATGTAAGTTAGGGGTATTTTTTCTACTGCAAAAATTGCGAGTTAATCGTAAATTAGTACATTTGGTAAAACATTGATTTTTTCGATATAAAACTAACACTTTCGTTAGCGAATAAATCGAAAACTATTAATTTTATCAAAAAAATGTATAGAACATTTTTTGCTTAGAATCAACGTTTTTAACAAGTTTTGCGGCCAAAATATAATAAAAAATTTCCACCCCCGAGAAGAGGTGGCAACCACCCCCATGGTAAAAGCGCCTTTCGGCATCACATAGATTTGGATCCTTGGACTATCCACTACTTATTCTTAAATTTTCAACCAAATCGATTCATTCTGTAAAAATTGCGAGGTGAAAAAATTGCAAAATACAAAATCATTTTGTATTTTGACAACGGCACCCGATTTGGGCGTCGAAATGTTAATAAAATTATTTTTTCAATTTAATTGTGGCTTATTTCTCATCTATGTAAATGGTTAATCATAAAAATGCCACATTAAATAGCTTCAGAACAACAAAAAAGTTGATATCTTCTGTGAAATTCGACTATATTTTATTATCTACACTACACCATAGTAAAACTTAGTCCATGAACTAGTAATGGAATACGTGTATGGTCATCTCACAAAAAGGATTTTTGGTCTCTATCGGTTTTCATTCGTCCCCAACTGCGACCTTCTCTCGTAAAAGGTAATCCATCTCCATTGACACCTTCGAGAGAGCGTAAATAACGGGGTTGGTCGTTGCCAAAAGAGTTTTCGACATATGTAGCGGAATTCCGACTCCATTATTCACCAAATATGATGTTTTTTTGAATGGCGATGACGGTGACGATCGTCGAATAAAAAAGGCCCACTAAAAAAGCTTTAAAACGGCCTTTGATCTGCCATGAGGTTTGTTTCCTGCTGGGGGTACATTTGAATTTGTATGGGTCGGTGTTAATAGAGTAGAAAGTTTTAACATATCGTTATACTGAATACGCGAATTCGCATTCTTTCGTAATATTTTCAGAATTTGACATTTTTGGTCATCATTATTTTAAAAGATGTAAAATATTTACGTTTCAATCAGAATTATGTAGTTCTAAAGCTGTGCAGACTAATTTTTGTCAATCCTCTGGGAGCGTTATAGGGGAGTGCAATTAGAACGAAAATATGCATTGTTTCGGAAAAATTCAAACAAGCTTATATTTTTCTAAAACTTTTTTTGTTAGTTTATATACATATTAAAGTAAAAAGTTCTACTCGCGGATTTGGCCGCTAATTGTTTGTTAATTGTTTAAACAATAACAATTGTTTTGTATTAATAATTTTAAAAATATCGTTAAATTCATCATTTTACTTTGATCAAATATGTTTCTATTTTGTTTTTGATTATACTGAATTGCATTGCAATTTGAAAATTCTTATACAGAAGCTCTTATACAGTATGTCTGCGTAGCTAGGAACCACATGGAAAACTGTTTTATTATCAATTTTAGGAAAAAAGTTATTCTTCATAAAATGCTCTGGATAGTCAAAAATATAAAACTCAACCATCAGATATCAAATTTTATCAATTTTATACGAGTTATGTCAAAAATATGAATTTCGTTAAAGAGTAAAGTACCTTTATATTTCAGAATATCAAAAAATGCTATTATGAAAAGTTGTTTGAAATTAAAAACTATGTTTAAATTTACAATTACATTATTCTACTCGATTTTTTTTTCAATTTTTTCTCAAATTACGGATACTCATCATCATTTTATTACAATTATGATAACTGTTTTATTATCACTTTTACGAAAAAAAGTTATTCTTCATAAAATGCTCTCCCTGATCTAAAATTTTAGATACAACCATCAGATATTAAACTTTTTAAATTTTATACGAGGTATGTAAAAAATATGAATTTTTCTTAAGAGTTAAGTGCCTTTACTATTCACAATATTTTAATTAGAAGGATGTAATTGAACACTAAAACAAATTTTTTAATTCCAAACAACTTTTCTCAATAAAAATTTTCGATATTGTGAAATTTAACGATACTTTACTCTTGAGTGAAATTCATATTTTTTGACATACCTCGTATAAAATTCATTAAATTTAAATTTGATGATTGCATCTTAGATTATATACAATGCAGAGTATTTGATAAAGAATAACTTTTTTTCGTAAAACTGATAATAAAAAAGTTATCAATAGGTTCCAAGTTACGCAAACATACTGTATAAGAGCTAAAAAAAATTTTTTGCTGAATATTTATTATTTTTGAAGTTTATTATTAAATGTATTTTAGGTAGTTTTACAGAAAAAAGTTTTGATCACTTTATATAAACATTTTTTTTTAGCTGGTAATTTTCGGTTGTTGTATTACATTTTGGTTATCTTTCTTAATTTTCTCAAAAAGAAATAGTCTACTTCATTTCTAAAGTAAAATAATTCAGTGCATTTTAAAGATTATATCCTAAGCTTTAAAAAAACACTTATAAAACTGTAATAGATCTGTTCAAACTTGAGTAATACCGTCTTAAAGTGGTGGTAATTCTATAAAACTACGAAGATTTCAAAAATTACATTTTTTAAGACGTCATCATTTGAATTAAATTTTTGAGATTTTTTTTTAATGAAACATCATTTAGTACGATGCTTAAAAGGTAAGTTGTGCAAAATTTTATAAGAAAAATTGTATTACTGTAAAACCTCCGTTAACCGAAACCTTTTTAACCGAAACATCGTTTAACCGGAGCGGCCGAAAGTTTCAATCATTTAGTCATTAATTGACGTACATTTTTATAGCAAAACGAAAACAATTTGATGTTAATTTTGTATAAATCAACATTGTCGACATTGCCTTTATAAAACTAAAGAACGCAATTAAATACACATTATGAAATCACCTCATAGTATTTTTTAATACCAACTTTGCCCATTGACCAAGAATACTATGTAATTTGATACAGGAAGATTACAAAAACAATGTTATTTTTAACCGAAATTCTTATTATCTGAAATGGCCTTCCCCCCAATTATTTCGGTTAACGGAGGTTTTACTGTAGTTACACATTTTTAAATCATTTTTAAACAAAATTCATGTAAGGTTCAATTTCCGCTCCCACCGTACTTATACCCATATATTTTATTTCTTTTTATTATAACCATAAGATAGCTTAATTATTCTTGTTTTACGTTCAATTTGTAAAATTTCATTTGATCCATTAGTTAAAGAATTACATTAAAATAACTCAACCGTGCACTTCGCCGTACGCTAGTTTACAGTGCGCCAATGTTTGTGAGAAGGGTGACTTTAGCGTTATAAACAAAAAATTATAGAAGATACAGATTTAATTTTAGAAAATTCTTTATATAAGGTTTTTTTGTAAAATTTTCTGAATTTTTCAATGGTCAAGTCAGTTTTGTTTTAAAATTTATATTTTCGGAGTTATTTAAAAAAACATCAAACTTCGTAGTTCATTTGTTTAATAAAAAATGAAGCACCCACTTCTCGAGTAGAACTTTTTGAGATGTTGTTTATTAAACATTTCTTAATGAAATTACAAAAAGTTCTATCTTGTTTGATTTTTTCCGAAGTGAAAATCTATATGCACTCCCCTATTAATTATGAGTATAGGTCACGTGGTACATTCTGACGGGGGCGATCTTATGTGTATGCTTTATGTGTGAGTTACAAAAACAAGAGATTATTTAAAATTTTACTATTCATTTTGTGCTAATGTATTAATACATTATTAGAAATTTGCTATAAATACTCTAATTTAAATTTTGCTTCCTCTGTTACTTTTTCTGTTTACGTATAGTGTGTTTTAAGATAATACCACCATAATTCGGTCTAAAATTTCTATGAAATATAGTTTTTTAGTGATATTCACCAAGTAAAGGTTAGGAACTTTTGTAAACCATTGTATTTTGTATACTAAAATTGATAATGTGCTTTGCCACGGATTGTAAACATTCTAGTGAAAAAGGGATATGTAGATTATTTGTGTTTTCAAAGGATTTGGTTGAAAAGAAGAGGAAAAGAAGAGAAGAAAAAGAACTGAATTTATGGTCCGCCCCCCACGGCTTACAAATTATGCCACCATGAGAAGCACTGTCGAAATGTCGTATCCCTCCATGTCAACCCTCCCAGCGGATGTCATTTTTAATTTTCTTTTTGTTAAGTTGTTTTTCTCCAATTTGGTATCCTTTTTTAGTTCTTATTTTTGTTATTATTTCATACATGATCAGGTTAAACAAAATAGGACTCAGAGAATCCCTCTGTCTTCTTATCCTGGTACGAACTTCAATTGGGCAAGCTATTTCTTCTTCTACTTTTACTTTTATTGTGTTATTTTGGTAGATATTTTTGATCGTTTTAATTATACCCAGAGTTATCTGTCTTTTGTATGGTATGTAATTGCATAAAGTCCTTTAATGTAATCCTGTCAAATGCCTTCTTAAGGTCCACTAAATATAAATAGGCCGATTTGTTGTATTCAAATTATTTATTTTAAACTTGTCTCATTGTAAATATAGCGTCGGTACATGATCTTCTCGACCTAAAACCTTGTTGTTCTTCTACAAGTGTTATAATTTTATTCAGTGTATTTGTTATCACTTTGGTTGTTAATTTTAGTGTTGTTTAATAATCTAACTGCTCTGTAATCCTTTGGGTCCGATTTGTTTTCCTTTTTTAAGAGAGTTATTAGGATGCTTGATCTCCATTCTTGTGGTATTCTGTTTTGTTTTAATATTTTTTGGAGTAGTTTTAATAGTTGTCAGATCTGGTCGTCCGTACTTTAGGAGTTTATATTTTGTCCTCTCTAAATTTTTTATTTCTTTAAGTTTCCTTAATGCCTCCTTTACCTCCACCATATCAATGTTTATTTCTTTGTTTGTTGTCACATCTAGCGTTGGTGGTTAATTTTAGTCATCTTTAGCAAATTGGGATCGAAAGTAATTTACCCATATTTCCTTCCGAATTTGTTGTTTGATTTTTATTATTTCATTTATCTCTTTTCTTTGTCCCCTGATCATACTCCATATTTGTTTTTGTGTTCCTTAGAAGTCCATCTGTTTTGAGAAGCTCTGCTGATATTCCCTTTTTGTTTCTCTGACTAAAATATTGGTTTTAACTCGATCCATAACCAGGGTAAATATGAACCAACTACCTACAACAGAAAGGGCAATGTAAGGTATGAAATTTTCAGACAGAAAAAAAAACGACTATGTAAGATCAAAAATAAAAGGCAAGGATATCACAATAAAAATTAACAAACTCAAATAGAGCTTCGCAGGCTACATTGCTAGACAAAAATACTGTAACAATAAAACGAGCGGTTCGTATTTATATACGACTTTAATAATTTATTTATACAAGTTTACTTTTCAAACTCTAGCTTAAACTAACACTCCTAATGCCGCAATTTGCTTAAATATAAAATTACTCATTCTCGAGAATTCTAGACTTCGCCACCTCTAGCTATTGTGCCAACTTCCATCTGCAGCACGTATCTCCCCACCACTTCCATCCATATCGTGCTCCCGCTAGAACATTCTCGGTTTACGTCGAGGTGGAACCGTTTGGAGCTGTTACTTGCGGTCGGTGATTAATTCTTTTGTTACAATACCAACGTTGAAGCGCCACAATACAACATTGGATACCTTACAAAGGAAGATGACCAAGAAGAAAACCACAGATGGGACTGATATATGACAACAACGTAACAGCTTGAACAAATTGTAAGTAGGTATATTGCTCAGAATAGAGATCGATGGAAGGTAGGTCTGGATCCCGCGTATGAAAAAAAAGTTGATTAATAGCAAGCAGAAAATTTGTTAATATCTTAAGGGTGTCTAGTCGGACAAACTTTGATATATGGGAACACTGGAACAGGGGAAGTTTTAATTGTGGAACAGGTTAAAAATTTGGAACGGTCAGACTACGAAAACGTTACATGTATTTTGTCCGACAGAACTTACAATTATTTGTTACCCTTTCATTAAACTCTCATGCAAAAATCAGACTGCTATTTATCACCTGTCATAATTCCTGTCATTTGACATATTCTACGTGTTCCCCTCATTATAATTCCCATTTGGTGATAAATAGCAGCCTGATTTTTGCATGAGAGTTTAATGAAAGGGTAACAAATCAATTGGAAGTTCTGTCGGACAAAATACACGTGACGTTTTCGTGGTCTGACCGTTCCAAATTTTTAACCTGTTCCACAATTAAAACTTCCCCTGTTCCAGTGTTCTTATATATCAAAGTTTGTCCGACTAGACACCCTTAAGCTATTAACAAATTTTCAGCTTGCTATTAATTAAATTTTTTTTCATACGCGGGATCCAGACCTAAGGAGTTGGTAGAGGTATATGTCAAAAAATGGACGATAGAAAGCTAAGAAGGAGAAGAAGAGGGGTTAACCTGAATTGGAAATATTCGACTGGTAATAAGAAATATCCCGAACAGAGTAATGATATACCGAACTGTCTGAATAAACTTGGGGCTAGATCTGGACTCTATATAGGGGTGGACTGTATATAGGACTCTAATGAAGCTTAAAACAGAGGACAAAACCTCGCAATTTTTACAGAATGGATCGATTTGCTTGAAAATTTGAGAACAAGTAGTGGATAGTCCAAGGATCAAAATCTATATCATGCCAAAAGGCGCTTTTATCATGGGGGTGGTTGCCACCCCATCTCGGGGGTGGAAATTTTTATTATATTTTGACCGCAAAAGTTGGTAAAAACATTCATTATAAGCAAAAAACGCTCCATACATTTTTTTGATAAAACTAATAGTTTTCGATTTATTCGCTGTCGAAAGTGTTAGTTTTATATCGAAAAAATCAATGTTTTTAATCAGTTTTCTGCTAATAACTCAAAAAGTTTTCGTTTTATCAAATCAACTTCACTTAACAAAAATGTATCTTTTGGAAAAAAATAAACAAAACCGTTTTTTATTATTTTCTTAAAGACCAATGGTAATCGAGCTATGCCTTATTATATGTTGGCTCTTCTTTGTCAAATGCTAAATATTGTAATTTTAAAGTCAAAGGACGGGAAAACTATGCATTTTTCCAGGATCACTTGTTGAAATGAATTTAAAGTATTTAAAAATATGTATCTCCAGAAATAATAAAAATTCTCTAGCTAAAAAAATTAAGTGACTTATATTGAAAAGAATGTCAGTCCCTATTTTTCAGCAAAAAAGTGATTGTAAACAAACCTCTAATCACCACCATAATTAAAATTTGTCATTGACCTGATTTGGTTTTCTTGATTTATGTATTGTTAATAGGTTCTAGAAGTTTGATTGGCTTAGAATGATTAGTTTTTAAAAAAATTGAGTTAAAAGCGAATAACGAGTTTTTGTAGTTTGGTAAAAAATGCCTTTTTCTTCAGAATAGAAAGATTAGAATCAGAGATACGAAAAAATATTTTAACATCAAATTGTAGATTATTTAATTCCCAAGAACTTACTCTGCAAAAAATTTTTATACGGCAAAAATTGAGTGAGCTATTGACAATTATTAAAACTTGTTATATCATGCAAAAAACCACCTTTACCAACACTTTCAATGCCACCTCTTTTTGTGACTGAAAATTTTAAATGGATTTAATATTAACAGCCATTTAATATTAACAGGATCTTGTAAAAACCTAGAGAATTCTTTTTTAACGAACTTTCGAAGATAAAAAATAAAAACGGTAAGGTTAAAAATATATATAAATTTTTGAAAAAATAAAGGAGAAATCCAATTGGAAGCATAATAATGTAAGTTAGCGGTGTTTTTAGTCATTTGCCTTATTTATTCTTCTTTATTGATGTACTATTAATTGATTCTAGAAGTTTGACTGGCTTAGACTGATTAGTTTTTAAAAAACTGATGTTTAAAGCGAATAACGAATGTTTGCAATTTGGTAAGAAATGCCATTTTCTTCAGAATAGAAAGATTAGCATCAGAGATACGAAAAAATGTTTAAATATGAAATTGTAGGTAATTTAATTCTCAAGAACTTGTTTTGATAAAATTTGTTCTACGGCAAAAATTGAGTGAATCGTAAATGAGTATACCATCGAAAAACATTGATTTTTTAGATATAAAACTAACACTTTCGATAGCGAATAAATCAAAAACTATTAATTTTATCAAAAAAATGTATAGAACATTTTTTGCTTAGAATGAATGTTTTTATTGACATGGGGTGGCAACCATCCCCATGGTAAAAGCGCCTGTCGGCATCATATAGATTTTGATCGATGGACTATCCAGTACTTATTCTCAAATTTTCAAGCAAATTGATCTATTCTGTAAAAATTGCTTGGTGAAAAGCTTTGGTTCCTGGACTATTAGGAAAATGCAATTTACAAAACCAGTATATAAAACAAAATTGATCTACATAAAAACATTAAGTAGCCATGGTAACAATTTCAATTCTTCTTCCACATCTTCTTTCAAACTCAGGTGGGCTAAAGGAAAACTGTACACTGTCCAATGCAGAGACTCTAGCTAGTTCTCGTCCATTTCATCATACTTGACAGATTGTTTTGATGCCAATTGGAAGACGTGACTCTCTTCTTGAATGTTCTACATCAATCAAGTTGGATGGTTTAGATTTGCAGCAGACAATTGTTTTGCTTTCAGAGAAGTATATAGTATTATAGGCCAGGAACCGAAGCTTTTCACCTCGCAATTTTTACAGAATGGATCGATTTGCTTGAAAATTTGAGAATAAGTAGCGGAGAGTCCAAGGATCAAAATCTATATGATTCCGAAAGGCGCTTTTACCATGGGGGTGGTTGCCACCCCATCTCGGAGTGAAAATTTTTTATTATATTTGACCGCAAAAGTTAATAAAAACGTTCATTCTTAGCAAAAAATGTTCTATATATTTTTTTGATAAAATGGATAGTTTTCGATTTATTCGCTATCGAAAGTGTTAGTTTTGTATAGAAAAAATCAATGTTTTTCGATATACTCATTTAAGATTCACTCAATTTTTGCCGTAGAAATTTTTTTTTTCAAACTAAATTCTTGGGAATTAAATAAACTACAATTTTATACTGAAACATTTTTTCATATCTCTGATGCTAATCTTTTTATTCTGAAGAAAATTGCATTTTTTACCAAACTACAAAAATTCGTTATTCGCTTTTAACTCCAGTTTTTTAAAAACTAGTCACTCTAGGACAGTCAAACTTCTACAATCTATTAGTAATACATAAATAAATAAGAATGAATAAGATCAATGACTAAAAACACCGCTAACTTACATTATCATGCTTCCAATTGGATTTCTCCTTTTTTTTTTTCAAAAAAATATATTGATTTTTTAACCGTAACTTTTTTATTTTTTATCTTAGATAGTTTCGTAAAAACAATTTTTACAAGATCTATAGGCCTATTAATATTAAATCTTTTTAAAATGCTCAGTCGCAAAAAGAGGTGACTTTGAAAGGGTTGGTAAAGGTGGTTTTTGCATGTTATTAAAAGTTTTAATTGTCAATAGCTCACTCAATTTTTGCCGTAGAAAAAATGTTTGCAAACCTGCTTCTTGGGAATTAAATAAGCTACAATTTTATTTTTAAACATTTTTTCGTATCTCTGATGGTAATTTTGCTATTCTGAAGAAAAAGCCATCTTTTTGCCACACTACAAAAATTCGTTATTCGCTTTTAACTCCATTTTTTTAACCAATGATTCTAAGCCGGTCAAACTTCTAGAACCTATTAATAATACATAAATAAAAAAGACCAAATAAGGTCAATGACTAATTTTAATTAAGGTGGTGATTAGAGGGTTGCTTGCGATCACTTTTTCGCTGAAAAGAATGGGGACTGACATCCTTTTCATTATAAGTCGCTTAATTTTTCAGCTAGACACTCTTTTTTTATTTCTAAAGATATATATTTTTAAGTACTTTAAACTAGTTGGAATAAGTTGTCCTTGAAAAATGCATAGTTTTCCCGTCTTTTGACTTTGAAACTACAATATTTAGCATTTGACGAAGAAGAGCCAATATATAATAAAGTATAGCTAGATTACTATTGGTCCTAAAGAAAATAAAAAAAAAGGGTTTTGTTTATTTTTTCAAAAGGTACATTTTTGTTAAGTAAAGTTGTTTTGATAAAACGAAAACTTTTGGAGTTATTAGCAGAAAACTTATTGAAAACATTAATTTTTTTGATATAAAACTAACACTTTCGATAGCGAATAAATCGAGAAATATCAATTTTATCAAAAAAATGTATAGAACATTTTTTGCTTAGAATGAGCGTTTTTACCAACTTTGGCGATTAAAATATAATAAAAAATTTCCACCCCCGAGATGGGGTGGCAACCACCCCCATGGTAAAAGCGCCTTTCGGCATGATATAGATTTTGATCCTTGGACTATCCACTACTTATTCTCAAATTTTCAAGCAAATCAATCCACTCTGTAAAAATTGCGAGGTTTTGTCCTATTTTAAGCTTCATTACTTGGACTATTACACCTCAAGTTATTCATCATCAGTATATCAACATCTCTGCTCAAATTATTGTTGAACTAAAAGGCTTGGGCAGAGAAAATATAGGTACCTCCTCTATTAAGTAAGCCGTTATATCTATGTATATTTGAGCCATTTACACTCTCTCTAACTCTAACTCATTAGCTCGCACACTTCTCCACGCACACACACTCTCTTCTTCATATTAATATTATATTGTTCTAGCACATGAGGTTTACCTTGGCAGGGACGATTTTTGACGGTACTCTACGGTACTAAGTAGTTTTTACAATTATCTGTGTAATCTTATGAAATAATTTTTTTGAGGTCCTGTATTAAACTGTACTAGCATGAAGAAAAAATATTGAACATCCGGTGTGTGATTAAATTTTTGATTGACCGCTTAGCTCCTGCCAAAACAAGATACTTGGTGTTTTTAATAAACAAACTTTTATTTCGGAGACACCGCTAACGAGCGATAAAAACCCAATTAGTTGTTTGGAAAAAGTTCTCAGCAACTGAGAAACTAAGCAAAGAGGCAAGCTGCCCAAGTTCATTGATTAATAACCTTTTCCCAAAGCAAAAATAAAAAACGACGCGCCCGCCACCAATCTAATTACACGATCGAACGAATTTTGAAAAGGGTTGACTGAGGTATCGAAAACAAAAAAGCCGATTAATTATCAATAATATTAATTTTAGTAGAAAATTTGCGTTTCATTAATTTTCAATTAGAGTCCCAGAGTAGATCTGTAGATTGCTTGTGGTGCCTACACGAGGTCCGTAATCAGCCCTTGGTGTTATCTAAAGACCAACTGATTGTATATAATTTTTATTGATTACGTTTTTAAACAGTTTTGTTTAAGACGACAGATAGGAAAAAATCAAAAACAACCTAAAAGACATCATCAAAAAAATAGACAGCAGTGCCGGTTCTAGGGATTTGCCCCTGGTAAAACAAAATTTGGCGCCCTTTCTTACAAAATATACAAAGTACCCCACACAAACCTTATGGAAATTAGGTCCCAGTGGATTTCGTTCATACTTTGGGAAAATACTCTTTGAAGCATCCTGATAAAAAGTTCTCATGGGCACAACTCAATCGTATGAAGGATTTTCAAAATATAGAGACACAAACTCGGAAAATTATAAGATTTACTGGGTATTCCAATTCCCTGAGTTACTGGTTATCTGGCAACATGTTGAAGTTTGGATCAAGGAAAAGTACTAGTAGTCTAGGATTTTTTCCTGGCTATCCAATGGCGACCTTTACTTTGACCTGGACCTTCAACGGACGCCATCTTCTAGAATTTCGAGGGTTTTCGGCATTAAATTGATATAAACAGATTACTCATGGGTTTTTGGGATCGCTAAACACGAATATGCCATCAGAATTGACCTCCGAAGGACGTGGTGGCCAGGGCCACTGCAAGGGACGTCATGTTCTAGAGTTTCGATGGTTTTCGGCATTTAATTGATAAATGAATTACTAGAGGGTTTCTTGAGGTCGCTAAACACGAATATGCCACCAGAACCGACTACTAGAGCACCTGGTTTCCAAGGTCAATGAAAGCCGCTCCTGGAGTTTCGGGGGTCTTTTGTACTACATTAATGCAAACGGATTAGTTATAGGTTTTTGGGATTGCTGAACACGAATACGTGATCAGCACAGACACAGGAGCACCTGGTGCCTAAGACAGGTTATCTTCTGGAGTTAAAAACCTAAGAGTAATCCATTTGATTCCCTCGAAACTCCAGAAGATAACCTGCCTTAGGCACCAGGTGCTTTTGTGTATGTGGTGATCACGTAGTCGTGTTCAACAACCCCAAAAACCTATAGTTAATCCGTTTGCATTAATGTAGTACCAAAGACCCTCGAAACTCCAGGAGCCCATTTCATTGACCTTGGAAACCAGGTGCTCCGGGATCGGTTCCGGTGGCATATTCGTGTTTAGCAACCTCAAAAAACCCTCCAGTATATTCATTTGCATCAATTGAATGCCGAAAACCATCGAAACTCTAGAAGATGACGTCCCTTGCAGTGGCCCTGGCCACCACGTCCTCCGGAGGTCAATTCTGATGGCATATTCTTGTTTAGCGATCCCAAAAACCCATGAGTAATCTGTTTAGATCAATTGAATGCCGAAAACCCTCGAAACTCTAGAAGATGACGTCCGTTGAAGGTCAAGGTCAAAGTAAAGGTCGTCATTGGATAGCCAGGAGAAAATCCTAGTAACTCAGGGAATTGGAATACCCAGTAAATCTTATAATTTTCCGAGTTTATGCCTCTATATCTTGAAAATCCTTCATACGATTGAGTTGTGCCCATGAGAACTTTTTATCGGGATGCTTCAAAGATTATTTTCCCAAAGTATGAACGAAATCCACTGGGACCTAATTTCTATAAGGTTTGTGCGGGGTACTTTACTGCAAAAAAAAATAGTAAAGCAAGGCAAAAAATCAAAATTACACAATAAATAACTGTGTAAAAATTTATTTATTATTTAAAAAATAACATAATAACATATATGGATGCAACATAACGAGCGCATATGAAGTTCGAGCGACGAAGGAATGGAATAGAGTGAATTTGCATTATTATTAACTCTCACTTCCAATAATCCATCCAGCTCCTCGATAATACTGGGCTAGAAAGAAGACTCAAACGAAGAAAACCATTTGAGTTAGTGTAAAGTGTTAGTGTAAAAGCAGAGCATAGTGTTGTATTGTGTGTTAGTTTTAGTTTTAAAATTTCATACTTGTTAATAAAAATAAGAGGACACCATAGGGTTAAGATCTTAGATTATGTATCATGTAGTAATATAAGTTAAAGAAGAACTGATAATTGGTCAACTGATGACCTGATTTCAGTAGTCTAAACACAGCTTGTGTTTAATAAAAAAAAAAAAAAAAAACTTCCAATAATTATACAAAAACTGAACAAAATTTAATTTAAATGTATGTATACACCGTTCTTAGGCGTCAACGCCCTTCGGTAGGGATCTATGGAGGAGTATCACCAAGCCGGAAGCCCTTATCCCTTCCCGTACCGCTCCTCCATAGGTCGATCAGACGCCAGTTTATTCCAGACCAAGCCGTAGACTCTATTGAGTTTTATACTACGGCGTTGGCCTTTTATAAATTTCATGACCTAGCTGAGGCTCGAACCAGCGACCGCAAATCGCAAATCCACTAAACTTGTCGATCGACTGAGCCCCAGCTAACTGGACCGTCAAGACCGACTTTAAACTTTTAACTGCAATTTAAATTATTATCTAAATCCGTTTGCGCTAAGTTAGTGACGCGGCTCCTTATTACACAACATCCCAACGTTGCGTAAATGCAACTTTATTGAAATAGATCAGGTATGCAAAAACCAAAAAATAATTTTTGAAAACGACGTAAGGTCTTTCTTAGAGGCAGATAGATCAATCTAAATTGAGAATTTTAGAAATATAATTTTACATTTAGTACGGAAATTATATCGGCAAAATTCTAATTTTTTTTTGATTTTTTTAATATTTATTGAATTAAAAATTACCTTAAATTAAAACCTTTTTAATTATTTCAAAATATTTTATTAAATTTGTACTTTACGTTTTGTTTTAAATAAAAATCTAGCGACAAAAATGGTATTTAAGTAGTGACAGATTAAAAAAATACAGTGAAATATGTTGCGTTTACGCAACGTTGGGAATTAATAGGTTAAGGGGAAAAGCGCAAAATGTCGCCTGTCAAAATTTTCAATGGGTTTTAAATGTATTCGTTTTTTTTTCGAATCCTGAGAAAACTAATAAGTATTTTTGAAAATTTTAAACGCAGAATGAAAGGTTATATTATTTACTGAGGGCCGAAAGTTCCTGAAAACTTCGATAATGTTTATTTTAATAAGTTATAGGGGTGAAAATAAAAGAGAAAATTTGGTGTGACTTTTAATTGCAAATATTTCATTCAAAAGAAACTTTTTGTTTATTCTAAGGGACATTCGGCCCTCGATAATAACGTAGGCCCTCGATAATAACGAAAACGTTCTGCAATCGATGACATTTTATAGTTTTAAATAAACGATTTTATACCAGAATACATCTCGAAGTTTTTACTTCTGTATTGGTTTTTTAATAACGCAATCTTTCATTATGCGTTTAAATTTTTCAAAAATTCTTATTAGTTTTCTGAGGATTCGAAAAAAATGAATACATTTAAACACATTAAAAATTTTGTCAGGCGATATTTTGCGCCTTTCCCCCTTCCAATAATTTTTTCTGTTAACGTTTATACCGTCTTGTGCTTCATAGTGAATATCTCCAAAAATTTCTTTGAGTACAAATGAAATAATACTCGTATTTTATCCAAATACTTTTTTTTTCAAGCATTCTATTTTATTTTGTCAAAAGCTTATTTATAACTACGCCAGTCAATGGTAGCAAGAATAGGATATTAACTCCGAATTCTATCCTACTGCATGGATTTTAATGAAATTTTGGGTTTAGCCCCTACTTATCTTCTAATTCAAAGTCTACCCAATGCCGATGTGTGCTTTTATCTTGGGGTGGTTCCCACCCCTTCTTAGGGGTGGAAAATTTTTTGGTTAAAATTACCACGGAATTCGCTAGAGAACCTAATTCTAAGCAAAAACTGTTCTATAATTTTTTTTTTGAAAACTCAATACTTTTTGAGATATTCGTGGTTGAAAATTGGGCATTTTCATTAAAACCTAATGCCTTCTCGAACGGTTTTTTGCGAATACCTTAAAAACTATGCATCTAACTAAAAAATCTATATTAAACATTTTTGTTGGTTATAAAAAATCAAAGAGACTCTTGCCTACATAAATATTCTAGTTATAATACAAAACGAGATATGGTAGGTGAAAATAGTTTGTTTTTTGGTACTTTCTCAAATTGGTGTATTCAACTTGAAATAACAGAGAAACGGTCGATTGTAGGTGTATATTGCTATTAATACATTATTAATACATTTTGTAGTGCTTGAAAAGACCTTTAAAATGAGCTGTATTAAAGGTCCATTACATTAAAACTAAGCGAGATATGCTGCAAACAAAATTGATAACTAATGTATTTTAAGAAAAAATGATGGTAAATGCATGGTTTTCCTTCTACAATACCTTCTATGATAGTGTTATTTCTATGTTCAAAAATTTGGACGGGTTTAAAATGAATGGTTTTTGAAAAAAAAAGATCAAATTATGGAGCGCATTTTTAAATTTTCTTAAAAATCTTCCTTTTTCTTCATGTAACTTGAAAATGAGTAATGAAAAATAAAAAGGAAATTTTTATCTGAAAAATCCCTACATTTTTGTGTGGTATCTTTTTTTCGTATCTTTTATCTTTTTCGAGTTACACGGAGGACAAGGAAGATTTTTAAGAAAATTTAAATGCGCTCTATAATTTGATCTTATTTTTTTTTTCAAAAACCGTTTATTTTAATCCAGCCCAACTTTTTGAACATGGAAATAACACTATAATAAAAAGTATTGTAGAAGGAAAACGATGTATTTAAATTTTGATGGATGAGGGTAGATATACTTCTCATTTCTTCTTAAAATACATTAGTCATTAACTTTTTTGCAGAATATCTCGCTTAGTTTGCATTAAATCGACAATTAATATTGCTCACGAAATAACACTATAATAAAAGATATTGCAGAAGGAAAATGATGCATTTAAGTTCTGGTGGATGAGGGGTGTTCCGAATCTCTTTGTTTTTTTATGAGCTACAGAAATATTTTATATAGTTTTTTTGTTAGGTGCATAGTTTTTTTGTTAGGTGCATAGTTTTTAAGGTATTCGCAAAAATCTGTCCGAAGAGGTGTCATTTTTCAATGAAAATGGCCAATTTTCAACCACGAATAACTCAAAAAGTATTAAGTTTTCAAAAAATAATCATAAAGCAGTTTTTGCTTCAAATTAGGTTTTCTAGTCTTTTCCGTGGCTCTCTAAGGGTAGGGAACCACCCCCAAGATAAAAGCGCACATCGGCAGAGGGTAGACTTTGTTTCTTGAGCTATTCCCTACTTACTGTGAAAATATCAAGTAAATCGATGTAGTAGGATGTAATTCGGAGCCAATTACCCTCATTGACTGCCCTAAACCTAGGAAATATACTTTTGCTTGAGAATACTAAAACTAAACAGGATTTCTTAGCTTCCATTTCTTCAGATAAATTGTTCAAAAAACATTTTAAACCAACGAACAAAGTTTAATGTTTTGGCTATAATTAATGAAAATGTTTAACAACTACATACAGTGAGGACGTTTGAGTTGGAATAAATATAATGTAAAAATAAAAATCGACCTGTTTCGGGATTTATCTCCAGAGTCGTCCATTCTCGAGAAAATGAATTTATTCCAACTCAAACGTCCTGAAAAATATGAATAAAAACTGTATATCAAAAATATTAGTACTATAACTTATTTATTTATTCATAAACGTATTTTAATAAACTCGTATCACTTACATATTAACAGCTAAAATAAAATCCAGACCTGAGAGATTAATTGGTGCAAATTCTCAAAGTTGGTTTTGAAGTTTCGCTTCTCTTGATCGCTGCTAAATCGTTTGAATTAACTATCCATAAAGTGTAGTATACAGTCCAGCCCTGTGTTGTAAACAACAGTTAAGTTTAATTAAACTTGCGTAACAGTAATTTTGGGATGGTGTGAAAACTCCCTGGAAAGTTAGTACTGGGGTCGGACCAAAGAGACGAAGTTTGTGGATGCTGTGAACTCGGCATTAAAGGCTCAGTGACACGACGCTAGTAACTCGTACGAGTCACTAAAACTGAGTACTGACTTTTAGTACTCTCCTTGTGTAAATTGGTGTTTTATATTCCAGTAGAATACTCGCTGCGAGTGTTCATGCCAGTCGAGTAAATAGAAAGCAATCCTGTTTACTGGAACGAACAGGTTCCCCCACCAATACTTCTTCCATGCAATACTCGACTGTATGACGCACTAGCACCGTAGAGACCGGTTACACGCTTTTAGTAGCTGGTACTAATGATTAGTTGAGGTGCTACGAAGGCTCTAACTGCGCATCTACACATTAAAAAACGATTTTAGCGTGTAGACGCCACTATCCCTGTGAAACACTGGTCTCCAGTACTCGTACGAGTTATGGAACATTCCACGAACATACGCCTGTTTTGGATTACTTCGACAACGAATATTTTACTGTGCAAAATAAGAAGAACGAAAGTAAATTGCAAATTACATTGTTGTTTATTGGAATAATTATTAGCGTCATTTACTTTCGTACTTCTTATGTTGCACAGTAAAATATTCGTTGTCGAAGTAATCCAAAACAGGCGTATGTTCGTGGAATCGCCCATACTAGAGGTTACTAGTAACTGAGCCTTTAGAGACACACTTTTGCAGGAGAACAATAAAACTAAACAGGAGTTCTCAGCTTCCATTTCCTTAGATAAATTGTTTAAAAAAAATTTAGACCAACGAACGAAAAATACAGTAAGATGTTAAAGATTTTGAGTATTATTAATAAAAATGTTTTTAACGTTTATGTATATCAAAAATATTATTATATAATCACTCCGTTATAATATTGTTTATCAACACATCATACCATCCTAAACCTCCACTCATTTCATTTCCTTATTCATTCATTCATTTTCGGGCGGTTTGGGGTTGAGTCTCTTGGATTTTCAGTCTCATCAATTGATTTTTAGTCTCTTTCTCATTCGCACATAACAACAAATTTCTTCAGCCAAACGAAATATATCATCACTTAATTTTGTTATGTCATCTTTATTCAACAAATTAGATCAAATTATTAGTCATCAAAACACTCACACGTTAATTAATAACTCAGAATTGTATATTTATTTACACATTAAACAAATTCTGATATCCTAGACGTGAATACGTAAAAGGCCTTTTCAATAATTCTAAGTTTATTTAAACATCGTCATTCTAATGTATTGCTGACTACATAACTCCTAGTAGACCAGGGCGGATCTGTAAACATATTAGTACATTTGGACGTTGAGAGGTGACTCAAATTTTTTTGCAGAAATTGCTTGATAATAACTTAAATAATAATATTTGAGTTATCCTCTCTCTCAAAAAGGTCCGGAACATTGTTTAAATAATCAAAATCTCAAAATATGAAGGAAAAATTCGATTTTTTTATTGGTTTTTTGAATATAACTTTAAAACTGTTCATTTCTGAGAAAAGTTGTACTGACATAAAAGTTGCGTAATTAAATTTAATATAATATAGAATTGGTTAAAAATTTAAAAAATAGTCACCCTTGTTGCAAAATAGCAATACTTGCGAAGAAAACCATACAAAAACAAGTATTCGCATTTTACGTTTTTTAACCATTTATGCTACACTTAGGACCTTCATATTTTACCCAGAAAAACTTTATGATATAGTAAAACAACACTGGAAATTTCATTAGGATCGGTTTAATAGATTTTGCAAAATAAATTTTGCAATCCAGCTTTCGCAAAAAAAATTCGTTTTTTTAAATTGTTACAGATCTGAAAATAAAGCAGATAGCAAGTTGAAATTATTTTTGATTGTAGAAGTGTACTGTACCTTTTATTTGCAATTTGCAAAATTAAAATCGATTAACTGCCACGGCGTCAGGAATTTTTTTAAATAAACATTAATTATTGGTGCTACGCGCAGGACAGCGGATAGTTTGCTCTGATTGGGCATTTCAATGACCTTTGATAATGATTGATACATTTTAATTTTTATTAAATTTCGATATAAATAAATAAATTTGTTTATTGCAAAATAAAAACACATACTCTATCCTTTAAAATAACACTTTTTTAGCAAAAACTTGCTTTGTTCATATATTTTAACTTAGAGAATAAAAGTTTATTATTTTTAAGCATATGCAATTGTTTAAACAATATTTCACAAACAATAATAAAATTAGTTTGATTTTTGTGGAATTAAAATATTAAAATACAACAAAATAAAGAGTAAGAAAATAATATATTAAATAAAGATTAGAAGAAATTTTGATGGAAATCAACTTGTGTGCATCGAACACCGCTGTCCTGCACGCAGCACCAAAAATTAATGTTTATTTAAAAAATTTCCTGACGCCGTGGTAATTATTCGATTTTAATTTTGCAAATTGCAAATGAAAGGTACAGTACACTTCTATAAGCAAAAAAAAATTCAACTTACTATCTGCTTTATTTTTAGGCCTGCAACATTTTTAAAAAATGAATTTTTTTTGCGAAAGCTGGATTGCAAAATTTATTTTGCAAAATCTATTAAACCGATCCTAATAAAATTTCCAGTGTTGTTTTACTATATCATAAAGTTTTTCTGGGTAAAATATGAAGGTCCTAAGTGTAGCATGAATGGTTAAAAAACGTAAAATGCGAATACTTGTTTTTGTTGCTATTTTGCAACAAGGGTGACTATTTTTTAAATTTTTAACCAATTCTATATTATATTAAATTTAATTACGCAACTTTTATGTCAGTACAACTTTTCTCAGAAATGAACAGTTTTAAAGTTATATTCAAAAAACCAATAAAAAAATCGAATTTTTCCTTCATATTTTGACATTTTGATTATTTAAACAATGTTCCGGACCTTTTTGAGTGGGAGGATAACTCAAATATTATTATTTGAGTTATTTTTAAGCAATTTCTGCAAAAAAATTTGAGTTACCTCTCAACGTCCATCTCAAAACAGATGAGCCCTGGACTATAGTACCTATTTATCAATTGTCATTTTCATATATTTAATCATTACATACTTTTCTACATTTAAGTTCGACTAATTCTAACAACAATATATGGATATTTGATAATGTTTTATTTTTAACATCAACATAAATTTTAAATTCATTGGCTGAAGTAACAAAACAGTTTATAACGTCCTATTGACAATCTGTCTCTGTAATACTTCTGAAGTTCCTTCACCTTTCAGTTCAGTTGACACTCAATTTTCAATATGTGAGGTTCATCCCTCTCATATCACATCCACGTGGGTTAGAGTCCTGTGTTGCCCTGGGTAATATCCAGGAATATTTGCAACATCCAACTATTTTAAACATAATATGTAGTATAATATAAGATCTTATAACTTTTAAAGGGTTTTTGCCCATAACTTTTTGGTGGCTCACGCATGTTCTCATGGCTCACGCCATTGTAAGTATGACCTTAGTCAATGCTTTACCTTAGTCAACTTTTATAACATTGTCTCTTATTAATTAGGTTATACTTATCATTTTAGGGCTTAATACTAATGATGGATTACTTGTTAATCCGGAAACGTTTTGTTTTGTGATGTAACCCTTATAATGGTCTTTTAAATATACCTTTTACAAAGGATCCTGTATTTTTTGTGATTTATGGTATACAGCCAGCTACAGGAATTTTATTTTCCTCGTGGATTTTTATTATTATTTAACTTATTTTTATTAATAAATGTATTTTAGTCAACTCGTATCAATTACTAAAATAAAATCCAGACCTGAGATATTAATTGGTGCAAATTCTCAAAGTTGGTTTTGAAGTTTCGCTTCTCCAGATCGCTGCTAAATCGTTTGAATTAACTATCCATAAAGTGTAGTATACAGTCCAGCCCTGTGTTGTAAACAACAGTTAAGTTTAATTAAACTTGCGTAACAGTAATTTTGGGATGGTGTGGAAACTCCCTGGAAAGTTAGTACTGGGGTCAGGCCAAAGAGACGAGGTTTGTGGATGCAACACGTGTGGTTCTCCTTCTCTGACTACTTTTGGGAAGGAGACAGTGTTTAAAATTAGTTTTGTAATTGGATTTTAGCTATCAAATCTGTCTTCTTTGGCATTCTATAATTAATATGGTTATCAAAGGATTGATGAGTTCGAAAAGTATTTAGTGACAATTTCTGGTAACAACATTAAAGGTGGAAGCGATTTCTAAATTTTGAGGGCAGCTAGTAGTGTAGGAAACAGCGGTTGAACCTTGCAAAATGGACACAAGTCCGGTTTTATTTTTTTTTTCTGGTAGATCAAGGGATGCTTATTATAAGACTAACTTTTTCTGAAAAAATTTCGCCCCGGAACCCCCTTTTTCACCCCTTTAAAGGGGGTAATTTGTGGTTTTTGCGGAACGTAGCCATTCCTGTACCTTTTACAAAAATTTTTTTTTATAGAAATATGAAGATGACTATATTTTCTATGATTTATTACCCGACAGCATATGTCTATCATCCACCGTTTAGCGGGGGTGGCGCCCCAAAATTGACAAGTTTTTAAAAAAGATGTTTTTAAAAAATATATATTTTTCCCTAACTGTAACGGAAATTAAGAAAAAGTCCTGCGACAATTGTTCACAAATAAATGACTGATTTTTTGGTATAGGTTTCACTTAAGGGTAATTGCCCTATTTTTAATTACAGGGTGTTACATTTTAAAAAACCCCTTTTTATACCATCTGAACCGTTTATGCTAGAGTAAAAAGACTTTCAGAGATTACCCACGTACTGGTGCTATTTACAAATTTGTATAATTTACCCCCATTTTTTCCTCGGAACCACCCAAAAGAAGAATAATTAATAAATAAAGTGATTTTCTTGAAATCCTTCACACACAATGCCCTTTATTAATATGCTTCATATATCATTTTGTGCACGTTATTATTACCCATGCATGGACACCAAAAGCGATTTCCTAGTGCAACCCCTGTAGCCAAAAAAAAATAAATAAAATGGGGGTTGAATTTTTTTTTGTTTTTTGCTTTTTGATCCATATGGGCATATGCTTCATCAATTCTGCCTTTCAAAAATATATATGGTTATTGCAACATTCCTGCGGAAACCACCCCTATCCTTGAAAATATACTGCAGAAACTACCCCTATCCCTTGGCGAGCATGTTTTTACGATTTTCTCATTACCTATGTATTTTTAAACAAAATTTATACAAGGTTAAAGACCACTATTAACTCTAAAAATTAGGTCCTATTCATTTTTTTCGTATAAGCAACCGGTACGGCACAGTGGCGCCGTAAACTTCGTGATATGCTTTGGCGGGCTCCAGTTTTTGTTTTTTATTTCGTCACTTGTTTGTTTTATTGATAAAGTACTTATGTAAAATAAAACAATACAGTGTAAGCTACAAATTATGACCTATACACATTTTATATTCTTTGCCCCCCAAAGCCACAGTGGTGGCCCAAAATCAATTTTTGCATATTTTCGCCACCTACACGCATTTTATTTCATTAATGCTACCTTAATAGCACAATATTCACCCTTAAGTGGTCGCTAAGCAGTGGCAGATCCAGGGAGGGGTGATGGGGGCGATCACCCCCCTCTCACACCCAAAGTGATATTATATTTAAAGATTATAAAAATATTCATTTATTTTTATAGAAATTTAGCCAATTGGCACCCCCCTTAACGATGCTGGATCCGCCACTGTCGCTAAAACATAAAAAGTACGCCATCATTATAAAAATAATAATATAAGTATTTCTATAAAAATAAATGAATATTATTATAATCTTTAAATATAATATCACTTTTGGTTTAAGGGGGTGGTGATCGCCCCCATCACCCCTCCCTGGATACGCCACTGCTTAGCGACCACTTAAGGGTAAATATTGTGCTATTAAGGTAGCATTAATGAAATAAAATGCGTGTAGGTGGCGAAAATATGCAAAAATTGATTTTGGGCCACCACTGCGGCTTTGGGGGGCAAAGAATGTAAAATGTGTATAGGTCATAATTTGCAGCTTACACTGTGTTGTTTTATTTTACATAAGTACTTTATCAATAAAACAAACAAGTGACGAAATAAAAAACAAAAACTGGAGCCCGCCAAAGCATATCACGAAGTTTACGGCGCCACTGTGCCGTAACGGTTGCTTATACGAAAAAAATGAATAGAACCTAATTTTTAGAGTAAATAGTGGTCTTTAACCTTGTATAAGTTTTGTTTAAAAAGAATGCATAAGTAATGAGGAAATCGTAAAAATATGCTCGCCAAGGGATAGGGGTAGTTTCTGCAGTATATTTTCAAGGATAGGGGTGGTTTCCGCAGGAATGTTGCAATAACCATATATATTTTTAAAAAGCACTATTGATGAAGCATATGCCCGTATGGATCAAAAAGCAAAAAACAAAAAAAAGTTTCAACCCCCATTTTATTTATTTATTTTTGGCTACAGGGGTTGCACTAGGAAATCGCTGTTGGTGTCCATGCATGAATAATAATAACGTGCACAAAATGATATATGAAGCATATTAATAAAGAGCATTGTGTGTGAAGGATTTCAAGAAAATCACTTTATTTATTAATTCTTCTTTTTTTGGGGTGGTTCCGAGGAAAAAATGGGGGTAAATTATACAAATTTGTAAATAGTACCAGTACGTGGGTAATCGCTGAAAGTCTTTTTACTCTAGCATAAACGGTTCAGATGGTATAAAAAGGACTTTTTTAAAATGTAACACCCTGTAATTAAAAATAGGCTAATTACCCTTAAGTAAAACCTATACCAAAAAATCAGTCACTTATTTGTGAATACTTGTCGCAGGATTTCTTCCTAATTTCCGTTACAGTTAGGGAAAAATATATATTTTTTAAAAACATCTCTTTTAAAAACTTGTCAACTTTGGGGCGCCACCCCCGCTAAACGGTGGATGATAGACATATGCTGTCTGGAAATAAATCATAGAAAATATAGTCCTCTTCATATTTCTATAAAAAAATTTTTTTGTAAAAGGTACAGGAAGGGCTACGTTCCGCAAAAACCACAAATTACCCCCTTTAAAGGGGTGAGAAAGGGGGTTCCGGGGCGAAATTTTTTCAGAAAAAGTTAGTCTTATAATAAGCACCCCTTGATCTACAAGAAAAAAAATAAAACCGGACTTGTGTCCATTTTGCAAGGTTCAACCTCTGTTTCCTACACTATAGAGATATAAATAATTATTTTTAAGTAAATAATAAAAATAGGAAACGGTTGAATGCTTGAATAAATGAATTTTAGAGAAATAAAAGGCAGATATCGAGCACTGAATTTATTATATCTTTCCCAAGTAAACTTTCGCTCTTAGCGCATCATCAGGGGCATTTCGTCATATTAGGAAGATATCCTGGAATATCGTAGACATGTGTTTAAATTCATGGCAAAAATTTTTTTTGCCATGAACTTTTTTCATTGTACCTTCATTGTATCTTCAAGGAAGTAATTTGCGGGCATTTAATTTTAATCTGTTTGTCCTTTGTCCAGAGTGTGTTATATGTTAAATTTTTTCCCAAGAATTTAGACAAATGTCTATGACATTCCAGGATATTTACCTAATATGACGCGGTGGCGCACAAAATCCCGACAGCCAAAATTCCCACAGCCAAAACACGGATTTTGGCCTGTCGGGATTCTGGCGTGTCGGTATTATGGCCGTCGAAATTTTGGCTGTCGAGATTTTGGCTGTCAGGATTTTGGGGTAGACCCAATATGACGAAATGCCCCTGATGATGCTCTAAGAGAGAAAGTATACTTGAGCAAGATTTAATAAATTCAGTGCTCGATATCTGCCATTTATTTCCCTAAAATAATAAAAATAGCGTTAGTTCCCGATTCTTTCTCCTTAAAATATGGTTATGATGATTTTCAGTAGTACGGTATCCATTCTGTTGTCTGCTGTAATCTTCTTCTTCTTCATGTACAATGTCCTTCAAGAACGTTGGTTGCCATCATAATATCCCACATTAAATTTCGAAAGCCTTAAGGCGATTTAGATCACTTTTATCACAATCCAAGACTCGATACCATAAAGTAATAAAGACCGAGAACACGTAGCAGCGAAGTAGGCGGATCACAATGCCAATTTTAGTTTTCTGTTATATAATACCTTGGACGCATTTCTAAAAGTGGCTCTGACCTGCTCAATTCTGCTCACTATTTGCATAATATCGACGGTTTTATATTCTGGTGTTTACTTATTACGAGTATTTTAGTTTTCCGTATATTCAGATCCTGGCCTGCTTCCTTGTACCTCTCAACGACAGTGTCAAGTCATGTTTTCAGATCTTCTTGAGTAGAAGTTAGGAGTACTGTGTCGTCCGCATATCACAAATCTTTCGCCCCTTAGTACATGACCTATGTATGTACTACATTGTTGTCATCTAAACATCCGACTTCATGAGCTTTAGATTAAGGTCTGATAATAAAAAATAAAATAAAAAATGTGTTCATATTCAAAAATGTTTTCCTCGCTTGTTCAATTCTTGATACTATTTCTTTTTTTTTTCTAGGTACTTAGATACACTGTTTTGTAGGTACATATTTATTCCTGTTTCATCGACTTCGAAAAAGCGTTCGACAGGGTCCGACATGAAAAACTAATAGACTTTAATGAAAAACAGAGATATAGACAGACGATATTTACAAATTATCATCAATCTGTATTGGAATCAAAAGGCCAATATAAAGAAGAACAATAATCCGAGAATATTGATATAAAGAGAGGAGTAAGTCAGGGTTGTGCTCTGTCGCCGCTACTCTTTAACGTGTACAGTGAAGCCATATTGCAGGAAGCGATAGCGGAGCTAAGTGATGGAATCTCTATAAACGGAAGAATATTTTAGTAAAATAACATAAGATTCGCTGATGACACCGTTTATAATGCCAGACACCCTGGAATCGCTGCAAGAATTGCTAAATAGAATTAACGATTATTGCATTCGATACGGACTAAAAATAAACAAGAAAAAACTAAATTTATGATTGTCTTAAAAACACAACATAGAAATGAAAGGTTAATGATAGAACAAATCCAAATAGAAAAAGTAAAGACATACACATATCTGGGAAACTAGGTTGATGACAAAAATGACCAAAGTAAAGAAATTAAAGTCCGAATTGAAACTGCAAGGCAAGCATTTATAAAAATGAAGACACTACCTACAAACAAAGACCTTCAGTTGCCTCTCAGATTGAGGGCTCTAAGATGCTACATATTTTCTATATTACTATAAGAAATGGAAGCTTGGACATTGAAGAGACAACACATAAGAAAAATAGAAGCGTTCGAAATGTGGTGTTATAGAAGAATATTGAAAATTCAGTGGGTTCAAAGGATTACCAATGTTGAAGTGCTACGACGTTTAAGTAAGGAGTTAGAAATTATGAACAGTATAAATACTAGAAAACTGGAACATTTGGGTCACATTATCAGAGGAGAAAAATATAAGTAGCTTAGAATTATGCAAGGAAGGATCCAAGGAAGAAGAAGCATAGGAAGAAGACGCATCTCCTGGCTGAGGAACTTTAGATAATGGTTGAACTGTAGTTCATTACAACTGTTTAGAGCAGCAGCCAACAAAGTGACCGTAGCCATTATATCTAACCTCCGATAGGAGAGGGAACTTTAAGAAGAAGTTACACTGACTGTTTCATACATAGCTCCCACATATTTTGTAAATGTGTGTTTATTAGCATCTTGTCACTTGTCATGTAGATATATGTTTATTGGCGTCTTTGAAAAGCTATCTGTAGCTTTGTTACGTTGGTTGCTATTAGGAGGGTCTTGTTTCGCGTATGTGATGTTGTCTATTGGAGTTCCTAAATGGGGAAAGGATGCAGCGCTGTCTCACTTCTCGCCTGATTAGTATATCTGTTAATGATGTTTGTTTTATTTGGACTATTGTCGTTTAGTGCCAGTACAGTTCTGTAATAAATCTTAAGTCATATTTATCAGTCGCGTTTGATCATAAAATTTCGATCATCTTCTTATGGTTAATCTCAATCTGATGGTTCTCAATCAAACGTCTTTCGATAGTGTATAAAACAAACATGCGTATAAATCCTCATTCTTATCTTAGCATCGTTCTGTAAGTACGTTTAAGGAAAAAAACTTCTCGTATTCCCAATCTATTTCTAAATACGAACTGCGTGTTATCCATCTGATATTCGCATTTCCTGTAAATTATTGTATACTTGATTCTGAGGAAAGTTTTCAGGACATGTCACAATAAGACCTTATCGCATTGTGAAAAATTAGGTTTTTTTGGTAGTATTAATGTAGTAGGAAGTAGGAATGTTAATTTTTAGCAGTCGCATGGTTTTTACCTGAGTCATATATTTTACTGAATAGTGATGATAGTCTCACTGTTGCATTCGTTTTATGCAATTAATTTAAGTGTTTCGACATTGATTTTGTCGGTACCGGTAGCTTTCCAGTTTTTCGATTTTTATTGTCTGAATAACTTCTTTCGTAGTTATTTTTGGACTTTTTCTATTTATTTGATGGTCTATAGATGGTAAGCCGTATGGTCTATAATCGTCAAAGAATTTTTTGATGTATTCTATCCATCTCGTAAGTTTGTCATCTGTTCCTAAAATTATTTCGTTATTATTATTTCCTTACATTGTTTTTTGTTTTCTTCTGTATCTGCCTGCCATTTATTTTACTTCTTGTAAAAGTGTATTTCCTGAAATTCTTTTATAATAAAGGATATGTAGTAAATTTCATGCACATTTGCCGCACCCTGTATATGTAAGGAGAATCGGTCTAAAAAGTTCCTTTGGCTTATCTAAAACTCAGTATCTACAACCCTAAACACCAGAACATTTTAAGGTTTTAAAAAACGTAACAGATGAATATGGACACAGATGAAAACTACACTCCGCCCCAAAATTAACGTATAATTTTAAAATTATAAATTCAGTCGTAATGAAAAAGTTTTTGTTTGTTCCTTTTTTCTTTAAGGTTGCTTTTATGATATCTGAAATACAATACTTTTCTTTTTTTTTACGACAAATGTATTGGAATAAAACTAGCTAACATCATAAATAAATGACAGAATTGAAAATTCTTAAATGTCAAGAAAATTAAACTAGTAGCGAGTATTGCCTCCTCTGGCATTTATTACTGCTTGACAACGATATCTCATACTGAGAATTACCATTCTTATTTCATATTGATCAATTTGATCCCAAATTTTCTACTAATCGCAAAAACAGTTGATCTCATGTGTTTGGTACATTAGTTAGCTGTCGTAGTCTTCTCCCTACGATGTCCCAAACATGTTCTATTGGGTTGAGGTCGGCACTTCTCGCAGGCCAAACCACGACAGGAATCCCAATCTCCTGACGATATTGCTTTACAGTTATTGCAATGTGTGGCCTGGCATTAGCTTATATAAGCATGAAAAATAAACCTCAATTCATGGTGCAAATGGCACGACATGCATTTCTAAAATGTCTGTAATGTACCTGTGTGTTGTAAGCCGCTCGTGATCTATTCTAACTCCGTACGAGCCACCAAATTAATCCCACCCCATACCATTATCGAGCCGCCACCACACTGTACTGTACTACAGTCCCTACAGTGTTACACTGTGCGTAGCGTTTCCCAGGCCTTCTTTACACTCTGTTTCGCCTGTCATCAGCAAAAAGACAGTACCTTGATTCATCAGTGAACAATATTCTTCCCTAATCGTCGCGCCATTATTCCAAACAACATGTTCACGAGCAAAATGCAATATTTGCCTTCTATGATCTATGGTCAATAAGGGGCCAAAAGGCCAATAAGGACCAGAGCTCAGGTCGTTTGCGGTAATTCTTCTACTTTTCGTATTTTGCCTAATTCTAAAGTCAGAACGATCCAAACAAACCTTTGTCTCAGTGTACAAAGTAGCAAAAACCGGTATTGGTTAGGAGTTGTAACCCTTCTACGGCCTTGATCGGGCCTTCTCGAGTTACTTCCAGTAACAGTAAAATGTGTTAAGACTATTCAAATGGTTGAATGAGTGACATTAAACCGTTCCCTGAGCTTATCTTGACGGTATCCTTCACGAAGAGTAACGATTCTGATACAGTCACTTTTTGACAAATTTCGATTTTTAAATGAAAACGTAGAGTATTTGAGGATAAGGCCGAACTGCAGAGCATTGGTTCGCCAACGCCATGATTATATTAGGCAGTTCTTTCTATAGTCTAACCAGGTATTTAATCTATCTCCAAAATGGAGAAGAGGCTTCCTTAAAAGCCTAAATCAATTGGACTTAACAGTATATACAAACGACCCCCTTGAAATCTAACATCTACTTTACTCTAAATACTTTCGTAATACCTACTATAATCTTTACTAGTAGCCCACTAACTATAAGTTGGAATAACGTTAAATCAAATCAGAGGGTATTAAGGATAGAAATTCGTTTACAGGAAACCAATGTAGTAACACAAAACTACCGACAACTCTATTTCGCTGTAGTTCTGAGATTGTATGTTGCGTACATGTGTAAAGCCTGAATCCTTTGTAATTAAGAAACATATTGGAATACGGAACGGAACAATTTTGAAATAGAAAATCAAATCAGGTCATGAGATTAAGTAAACATTATAACGTTGGCATAATAAGGGAAAATAAAGGAAACTATGTAATTACTAATACTGGGAAATTTCAATTCACTGTTCATTTCTAACTTGTTTTGAAAGCTTTTAAAACCATTTTTTATATTCAAATTTTAGTTTTGCTATAAAAAATTTTGAACATAAGTTCTCAAATATGTTGTCAATCTACATATCGATGGCTTAATGTGGAAACCTCGTACCTTATTTTACAGAAAATTTTACATGAGCGACTTTAAACTGAATTTCTGCATACTCTAACCCAAAATATATATAAAAAATGTATGTGTAATGATCTAAACATACTCAGAATCAAAAATATGTAAAGATAGATTTTGTTTTAAGTTATAGTATGCGGAAATTAAGTTTAAAGTCTCTCCCTGTAAAATTTTCTGTGAAATGAGATACGAGGTTTTCACACTAAGCTATCGATATGTACTTCAGTGATACTAGGCTATTGATTATGCACTATAGAAAGGAACTACAATGTTAACGGGATTTTATTATTTCATATGGTCAATGAATGTCTATATATGAAAAAACCGCGGAGTGCCACCATTTAAAGGGGTGCGTTTTTAAAAAATAGGTGAATTAGTCCCTGGGCACAGGTTACATTAGGGTGAGTTCTATGCACTTTTGGTACAAACACGTCTACATAAAAATTGTTCCTGGTTAAATTTCCTATCTAAATATAACTTTCTAAAGTCAAAGATACTTTTTTTTACAAAAATATATTCAAAAGAAAAAGCACAAAGAAACCCAAAAGAAGGAAATTTTGTTTTTTGTCCCATAACTTTTGTCCACGGCGATATAGGTATAGACATTGCTTCACAGAAAAAAAACTTACATATTTTCTCTTTAAAATGATGTTTGGTAGAGGTCATTAGGATTTACAGTTTTCGAAATATGATTTTTCAAATTTCGCCACTCACAGCAATTTTGGGCAATTTTCCTTGTTATTTCGCAAATATTGTTCTGTAACTTTTTTCTACGCAACTTTAGGCATATGCAATGGTACATGTAAGAGGAATAGAAATCAATTACCTTTAAAATGTTCTACTGTGTTGTACGACTTCTTTTAAAGAGGTTTTTTTTTCAAGATTTTATGCTTTTAGCGAGTTATTATATTTTTTACGATTATTTTTTAAATTTCCCATTAAAATTTTTTTTTCTACATTTAGGTATATATTATATAATAAAAAAGAAAGCTTATTCTGTTTACTTTAAAATGGTGTATTATAAAAAATTCGAGGATTATTTTTGAATAAGATATGCTTTTTCAAAATGTAATAAGTACTTGCAACGATTTTTGATTTTAGGATTATTTTTTAAATTTCTCATTATAACTTTTTTTATGTGATTGTGTGTTATGATTGACTCTTATTTTTATAGGTAATACTTTGGATCCACTTGACTAGGCCGGGCAAACTTCAAAATATGGATTAATTCCAATATTTACTGTCAAAGCTCCTGTACCACAAGCTTTGCTTGATAAAATAGCATGTAAATGTACCAAAGGATGTACAAAAAACTGCGGTTGTAGGAAGATAGGAATTAGTTGTTCAATATTCTGCAAAGGGTGCATGTGCATGGGTACTAATTGTGAGAACTCTAAGATAATTGAGGTGTCAGAGAAAGATATTGAAGTTAATGCTAACGAAGAGATGGACTTTAACTTTGAAAATCTTTTAAATGTCAACGTTTAAATAAGTTTAACTAAAGTGATGTTTTCTAAGACTAATGTTTATGTAATTTTTGTAAAAGAAATAATTTTAAATAATACAGGTAAAAAAATATCACAGAATCACTCGGTTTCCATTATTTAAATATAGATTATACACCATTTTAAAGAACAGAAAGTAAGTCCTCTTTATTGAGCAATATATAGCATATTCATGTACAAGAAAAAAAAAGTTATACATAACGAGAAATTTAAAAATTAATCCTAAAATCAAAAATCGTTGCATATAAAACCTTGAAAAACCATAATCTCTTAAAAAAAAGTCGTACAACGTTATACAGTAGACCATTTTAAAGGTAATTGATTTCTATTTCTATTACGTGTACCATCGCATATACCTAAAGTTACGTAGAAAAAAGTTACAGAACAATATTTGCGAAATAACAAGGAAAATTGCCCAAAATTGCTGTGAGTGGCGAACTTTGAAAAATCATATTTCAAAAACTGTAAATCCTAATTGACTCTACTAAACAACATTTTAAAGAAGAAATATGTAGTTTTTTTTTGTGTAGCAATGTCTATACCTATATCCTCGTGGACAAAAGTTATGGGACAAAAAACAATATTTCTTCCTTTTGGGTTTCTTTGTGCTTTTTCTTTTGAATATATTTTTGTAAAAAAAAAGTATCATTGACTTTAAAAAGTGATATTTAGATAGGAAATTTAACCAGGAACAATTTTTATGTAGGTATTTTTGTACCAAAAGTGCATAGAAATCACCCTAATGTAACCTGTGCCCAGGGACTAATTCACCCATTTCTCAAAAACGCACCCCTTTAAATGGTAGCACTCCGCGGTTTTTTCATATATAGATGTCCATTGACCATATGAAATAATAAAACCCCGTTAACGTTGTAGTTCCTTTTAGCTATCTTATTTTGAATATAATCAATAGCCTATACACACAGCGGCAAAAATTAACGGAACACCTTAAAAATGGGACATGTTAGATGTCTCGAATTTCCTAAACGTGTTGTCCGATTTGAGTGATTTTTTTAGTATGTTATAGCCTTATTATTTAAGATAATTGATGTTATGATATTGTTGCTAGGTAGAAGTGTCATTTTATACCGGGTGTAACAATCATACTGTGTTTTTGAAGTTATACTTCTTTAGGCGCGATTTAGAGTAAAATTTCATATTACTGCGCGCATGCGTACACAGACAGTATGGCGTTTAGTTGCTAACTCTTTCTACCTTGAGAACAAAATAATCGACTCACTTGTTGAATTGTACACGTTAGAAGTCTCGAATTTCCTAAACCTGTTGTTCGATTCGAGTGATTTTTTTAGTAAGTTACAGCCTTGTTATTTAAGAAAATCGATGTAGTATTATTATTGCTAGACAGGTAAAGGTCATTTTATACCGGATGTATCAATCATAGGGTGTTTTTTTTTTCTTAAACGGACCTAACTTTTTTATTATTCAACATAAGCAAATGAGTCAAAAAAGAAAATGTTAATAAAGCCTAAGCCTAAAATTGAATTTTAATTTAAATATTTTTTATATGCTAGAATGCTCCACAGGGTGTTCCGAACTTTAAGAAAAAACACAGTATGATTGTTACACCCGGCATAAAATGACCTTTACCTGTATAGCAACAATAATATTACATCGATTTTCTTAAATAATAAGGCATACTAAAAAAATCACTCAAATCGGACAACAGGTTTAGGAAATTCCACGTGCACAATTATTCAGCGAGTGAGTCGATTATTTTGCTCTCAAATGTAGTTATTTATAAATATATCAGTGCAAGAAAAGGTGTGAAAAGAATGTATTAGTGTTTTTAGTAAATATATTTATTATAATTTTTGTGTCTTTGGATTTGTCTTCCTCAGGAGTAAGATGATTATTAGTAAAACATTTTATTGTATATTTATTATACTTCACACCTTGTCTGTTTGTCACCGTGAATTGTCATTAGGTACGTCCGAACCGATACAGACACAGTCCTCGTAGCGTATTTGGTATAGCATTCGGCCAGAGATCGAGAGGTCTTGAGTTCGAATCCAGTGCAATCCTTTACTTTTTTTATTTATTTTTTTTTTGAAAGCGGTAAGCACAAAATTAGTTTGGTGTTTAAAAAAAATTAAAACAAACTGTTTAAAGTATATTTATTTTTAAGAAATCATATAATAGAAGTATAACTTCTTACGTGCGTACAAAGTACACACACATTCTTTTTTTTTTTTTTTTTTCTTAAAATTCGGAACACCCTGTGGAATGTTCTAGCATATATAAAATATTGTAATTAAAACTCAATTGTAGCTTTCTAACATTTTGTTTTTTAGTTAAATATGGCTAGTTGTTAACGTACCTATAATTAAGTTTTAATTTCAATATTCTATATCTTCTTCTTCTTCTTCTTCTTTTTGTATAGACATGACTCTGTCTGTTTTTTCAATGTGCCTCTAGTAAGTTGTCGTTCCATCGTTTTCGTGGCATTCCCACTGATCGTCTTCCTATTGGGGAACCGTCTCTCGCTGTCCTGACTGCCCTATTTGTTGTCATTCGGCTTATGTGGTCATTCCATTATATTCTTCTGTTTCTTACCCAGTTATTAATGTTATCCACCTTGCATCTCCGTCGTATATCTGTACTTCTAGCTCTGTCCCATAGAGCCTTACCATCGATTTTTCGAAGGGTTTTCATCTCCGCTGTTTCGAGCAATCTTTTTGTTTCAATATTCTATATGTGCTAGAATATTCCGCAGGGTGCTCCGAACTTTAAGGAAAAACACAGTATGATTGTTACACCCGCTATAAAATGACATTGACCTGTCTATCAACAATATTATTACATCGATTTTCTTAAATAATAAGGCTATAACATACTAAAGAAATGACTAAAATCGGACAACAGGTTTAGGAAATTCGAGACATCTAACAAGTCCCATTTTTAAGGCATTCCGTTAATTTTGCCGCTCAATGTATATACATTGGTATCACTTATCATTTTCAGAAATCTAATAGAACAATCTGGACAATTAAGGTAGGTACATGCGAAATTATTAAAATAATTTTAGAGTTTTAACACTGTATTATACAATAGCATAATCAAGGTTAATGCTTACCAATGCTGCTTTAACCTTCTGACCTCTTGTTTCTAGAAACAATTAGTCTCTCTAAATTATCGTCAAAAGCAAATGACCAAAGCACTGAAGAATTCTCTGCAGACGTGTTGTGGACAGCCTATTTTAATGTCAAGTTAGTTAAGAATGGAAACCCCCCATACCCCAGGCTGTGGGTGAAAAACGTGATATAATTCAGGAATTTTTGAAACCTATCAGGTGTTGTAAAGGACGATGCCAGGAATAACTTTAAAATGTAACCAAAATATTGTGCGCTTTTTTTTATTGCGATTTTCATTTGTTAAATTTGCAATTTTTAATGCTTTTTAATTTTGCAGCTTAGGATATTGATTTTAGAGAAAAACTTTTTAATAAAAAGTTGTAGTAAATTACTAAACCTACAATTTGAGGTATGATACGTTTAATTTTGTTAATTGGTTATTGCAAAACAGCCTGCGAAAGGTCCAAAATGGCCGTTTTTTACAATTGCATTATTTATTGTACAAATATTTTTTTTTATTTTTTAAAGCTTTAAAATGAAGTTACGTATTTTTTATGGGAAATAAGCCACAATTTTACTAAAAAATGAATTTATTAACGTTTCGAAGCCCAAATCGGGTTTCGTTGTCAAAATACAAAATACTATTAAAATAAAACAAACATGTTGTTGCTAAGTAAAAAAATTCTTCTAATAATTTATTTAATCTGACTCATTTATATTGGCAATTCAGACGTATATTATACATTTTAAAGTAGAAGACTTTAAAATGATATCGCCAATATTTATGAGTTGCGTTCCTGGGACGACTTTAATTTTATTTTATTTAATGCTTATTTCCCATAAAAAATACGTAATTATAAAAATGCCACAAGGAAATAGCTTCAGAACAACATTTAAACTGAAGATCTTCCAATTCCAAACATAAGAAAAAAATTGTAAAGCCAGATTAACGAATTTGTTGCTTAGATATTATAAATTGTTTATCCCAAGAGGTCAAATGTCGAAGGCTATAACTTTTTGAAAAAAAAATCATAGAGAGTTGGTGAAACATCCAATCTCCTTCTAAAGAGTTATATTTTTATATCCTGATGTAAATAAATGAGTAAAACATTTTAAACCTCTAATTTTTGGGTTTGAAAATAAGAGGGCAAATTTCGTTATAACATTTAGAGCTGAAGCGGCCCTGTACATTATATGAGTTTTTAACTTACCGATTATTGTTGCTGAAGATGAAAAAAAGATTTATAAAAAAATAAAAAATTTCTACGACCAACTGGAGCCGAGATAATTTTTGGGTTTTAAAATAAGGGGGCAAATTTCGTTATAAACATTTAGAGCTGAAGCGGCCCTGTACATCCTATGAGTTTCTAACTTACAGATTATTGTTGCTGAAGACGAAACGAAGATTTATAAAAAAATTAAAATTTTCTACAACCAACTGAAGCCGAGATAATTGTTTTTTTTTTCTTAAATCGTAGTGCCTTTATTTATAACAATTAAGAAATTATTTTACAGTCATTGACTAAAGAAAGACTATATTATCTTAAAATAAAAATTATTATAAAATATAATTACATTTAATTATTAAAAATTATTTTTAAAATCGGTGCTTTTGCAAGCTGCCGAATTTTGCAAATCGCTCGGAAAATTTTTACGTAACTTGTATTAAATTTTGACAGAAAACAATTTAAAAATATTACCATTATAATATACAGTCTATTTACCACTGTATTTGTTTTTCTTGATAAACTTTTATATGTAAAATCCAAAACGAATAGTAGACCAGGGCGCATCTGTAAAAATATTAGTACATTTGGACGTTGAGAGGTGACTCAAATTTTTTTGCAGAAATTGCTTGAAAATATCTCAAATAATAATATTTGATTTATCCTCCCTCTCAAAAAGGTCCGGAACATTGTTTAAATAATCAAAATGTCAAAAAATGAAGGAAAAATTCGATTTTTTTCTTCGTTTTTTGATTATAACTTTAAGAGTATTCATTTCCGAGAAAAGTTGTATTGAAATAAAAGTTGTGTAATTAAATTTTCTACAATATAGAGTTGGTTGAAAATTTAAAAAATTGTCACCCTTGTTGCAAAATAGCAATAATTGGGAAAAAAAACTATACAAAAAGAAGTATTTGCATTTTACGTTTTTCAACCATTTATGCTAAACTTAGGACCTTCAAATTTCAGCCAGAAAAACTATATGATACAGTTAAACAATACTGTAAATTTCATTAAGATCAGTTCAATAGATTTTGCAAAATAAATTTTGCAATCCAGCTTTCGCAAAAAAAATTCATTTTTTCAAACTGGTACAGGACTGAAAATAAAGCAGATAGCAAGTTGAAATTTTTTTTGCTTATAGAAGTGTACTGTACCTTTCATTTTCAATTTGCAAAACTAAAATCGATTAACCACCACGGCGTCAGGAATTTTTTTAAATAAACATTAATTATTGGTGTTGCGCGCAGGACACCTGATAGTTTGCTCTGATTGGGTATTCCAATGACCTTTGATAATTATTGATACATTTTAATTTTTATTACATTTGGATATAAATAAATAAATTTGTTTATTGCAAAATAAAAACACATACTCTATCCTTTGAAATAACACTTTTTTTAGCAAAAACTTTCTTTGTTCATATATTTTAACTTGAGAATAAATGTTTATTATTTTTAAACATATACAATTGTTTAAACAATATTTCACAAACAATAATAAAATTTGTTTGATTTTTGTGGAATTAAAATATTAAAATACAACAAAATATAGAGTAAGAAAATAATATATTAGATGAAGATTGGAAGAAATTTTGGTAGAAATCAACTTCATGTGAATCGAACACCGCTGTCCTGCGCGTAGCACCAATAATTAATGTTTATTTAAAAAAATTCCTGATAGTCCTGTCGCCAGGGGGGGTACAACGGCCTCGTTAATTCAGATGGACTTACCCAAATTTTTTTTATGTATTTTGACCCGTAGAACCCGAATTTTTTGGGTAACAGTTGATCCGGATGTCGATAAGATTGTTATAGACCAAGAACTTGAGGAATCAAATAACAGCGATTTTTGGCAAAACAAAACAATATTTTGTATTTTTTGGGTCATTTTAAGCAAAAAATATTTCTACAAGTTTTTTAGTAGGATGCACAGTTTTCGAGATAAACGCGGTTGAACTTTCAAAAAATCGAAAAACTGCAATTTTTAAACCCGAATAACTTTTGATTAAAAAATAAAATAGCAGTTCTGCTTAGCGCCTTTGAAAGTTCAAGTCAAATTATGTCGGTTTTGATTATTTGCATTGCTAAAAATTTATTGTGTTATTGTTAAACAAAGCTACAAACAACTAGTGCGTGAGTGATGTTTCTATGATTTCTCATTTAAAATCGAACGAGTAGGTAGAATAGGTACTAGTGCAATCAAGACTATTTCTACGTTACATGCGTTAAAACGCATGTAAAAGCACGGGAAACCCTACGTGTTTATAGCTTTGTTAAACAATAAAAAAATAAATTTTTACCAACGCAAATAATCAAAACCGATATAATTTGACTTAAACTTTCAAATGCGGTAAGCAGACTTGCTATTTTATTTTTTAATCAAAAGTTATTCGGGTTCAAAAATTGCAATTTTTCGATTTTTTTAAAGTTCAACCGCGTTTATCTCGAAAACTGTGCATCCTACGAAAAAACTTGTAGAAATATTTTTTACTTAAAATGGCCCAAAAAATACAAAATATTGTTTTGTTTTGCCAAAAATCGCTGTTATTTGATTCCTCAAGTTCTTGGTCTATAACAATCTTATCGACATCCGGATCAACTGTTACCCAAAAAATTCGTGTTCTACGGGTCAAAATACATAAAAAAAACTTGAGTAAGTCCATCTGAATTAACGAGGCCGTTGTACCCCCCCTGGCGACAGGACTATGACGCCGTGGTGTTAATCGATTTTAATTTTGAAAATTACAAATGAAAGAGACAGTACACTTCTATACGCAAAAAAAATTTCAACTTGGTATCTGCTTTATTTTCAGTCCTATAACATTTTTAAAAAATGAATTGTTTTTGCGAAAGCTGGATTGCAAAATTTATTTTGCAAAATCTATTGAACCGATCTTAATGAAATTTACAGTATTGTTTTACTGTGTCATAAAGTTTTTCTGGGTAAAATATGAAGGTCATAAATATAGCATAAATGGTTGAAAAACGTAAAATGCGAATACTTGTTTTTGTATGGTTTTTTTCGCAAATATTGCTATTTTGCAACAAAGGTGACTATTTTTTCAACTTTTAACTAATTTTATAGTATAGGAAATTTAATTACGCAACTTTTATATCAGTACATCTTTTCTGGAAAATGAATACTTTTAAAGTTATAATCAAAAAACGAAGAAAAAAATCGAATTTTTCCTTCATTTTTTGACATTTTAATTATTTAAACAATGTTCCGGACCTTTTTAAAAGGGAGGATAACTCAAATATTATTATTTGAGTTATTTTCAAGCAATTTCTGCAAAAAAATTTGAGTCACCTCTCAACGTCCATCTCAAAACAGATGAGCCCTGGACTATAGTCACTACAAGAAGAAAAAGTTTTATATTGTATATTATAGTAAGAAGTAACATTATTATTATATTTATATAACAATGAAAAAATTAAAAATATAGTTATATATTTCATATATATGTATCATTTTTGTAATATTATTTCTTCCGAAATGAAATTTCACATATAAAAGATTATCAAGAAAAACAAATACATTGGTAAATAGACTGTATATTATAATGGTAATATTAAATTGTTTTCTGACAAAATTTAATACAAGTTACGTAAAGATTTTCCGAGCACGCGGATTTGAAGCGAGCCGCGCGATTTGCAAAATTCGGCCGCTCGCAAAAGCACCGATTTTAAAAATAATTTTTAATAATTAAATGTAATTATATTTTACAATAATTTTTATTAAGATAATATAAGTCTTTCTTTAGTCAATGACTGTAAAATAATTTCTTAATTGTTATAAATAAAGGCCCTACAATTTAAGAAAAAAAAAACAATTATCTCGGCTTCAGTGGGTTGCAGAAAATTTTTATTTTTTTTATAAATCTTCGTTTTGTCTTCAGCAACAATAATCTGTAAGTTAGAAACTCATAGGATGTACAGGGCCGCTTCAGCTCTAAATGTTTATAACGAAGTTTGCCCCCTTATTTTCAAACCCAAAAATTAGAGGTTTAAAAATGTTTTACGCATTTATTTACATTAGAATATGAAAACATAACTCTTTAGAAGGAGATTAGATGTTTCACCAACTCTCTACGATTTTTTTTTTCAAAAAGTTATAGGCTTCGACATTTGACCACTTGGGATAAACAATTTATAATATCTAAGCAACAAATTCGTTAATCTGGCTTTACAATTTTTTTTATGTTTGGAATTTAAAGATCTTCATTTTAAAGCTTTAAAAAATAAAAAAAAATATTTGTACAATAAATAATGCAATTGTAAAAAACGGCCATTTTGGACATTTCGCAGGCTGTTTTACAATAACCAATTAACAAAATTAAACATACCATACCTCAAATTGTAGGTTTTTTAATTTACTACAACTTTGTATTAAAATTTTTTTCTCTAAAATCAATATCCTAAGCTGCAAAATTAAAAATAATTAAAAATTGCAAATTTAACAAATGAAAATTGCAATAAAAAAAGCGCACGATATTTTTGGTTACATTTTAGTAGAAGTTATTCCTGGCATCGTCCTTTACAACCCCTAATAGGTTTCAAAAATGAATTATATCCTGAAATCGACCTATTTTTTACCCACAGCCTGGAGTACCAGGGCAAAAGCGTAAGGCATAAGTAGATTTTAACAAAGGTTATAATTACTACCTAAATCCAAATTTTCAAGGAAATCGACCTTGGTTCTCAAAATTCCAAGGTTTTACAGTTTTTTACCGCTGGTGAGTGGTCTAAAATCTTCAAAATTTATTTAACCGACTCATGGCATTTTTTGCCTTACGAATCAGTTACTACCAATATTTTCATTTTGCTTTATTAATTGCCCGATGTAAATTAGTTTCTCTGGGTAAAGAACAAATATTTATAAGTTACAAGTTACTCTACGACTTTATACGGCTGATTATAGAATAACTTAGTACATTAACAATATTATAAAACGTTAACTGACAATCTGTGAAATTTAAATTATATCCGCAATATCTGCATGCTGCATCAGTGTGCTTCTAATTTGACATACCCTTGTTTACTAATGACAACTCTGATAAGCTTTGACGTGAAGGGGATGAATCGTAAAAATCGCAACCCTTTCACAAGTGACCCTTTGGTCCAGTTTGTTCTGCCGTTGCAGATTAAGCATTGACCATTCATGTTCGATAAATTATGAGAGCATATAATTGGCTTAACAATCTAGGAGTGCGATTTACTTTTTGCAATCCTGACAGTAGCGTGGAATTATCAAGAAAAATGAAAAAAAAATTTAACATAAAATTATAATCATGAGAGATTTGTTCAAATTATCAGGATAGATGTTATTCAAGTTTTGTGTTAAATAGTTTGTCTTTGATTAGAGATAGTTATGCGTCTCTTCTTTATATTGATTTTGTTGGTATAACTCCTTATGCATTAAGAACTACCTATTTATACGTTTTCCTTTATTTATTGTTATCATTACATATTGTAGATGGCCGTAGCTCAGCGGCAAGATAGGGGAGACCGGGGCAAAACGAGGCTCGGAGCAGAACGGGAAATGCATCGGTGTGCATAACTTAAAGTTGTCCTAATATCGGCAATAGCTCCATTCGAACTAACGTGGGTTGACTCACTTCACTCATTAGAAAGAAACTTCTAGTCACGTAGTGTACTGCTTTGCAGACTTAAAATTCGTTTTCTTTTGTTTTGTTAACAAGTTGATAATAAAAACCTAACTAACACTGAAACTACTAAAAACAAATAAAAAAACTAAAGAAGAAAACGAGATGGACACTGATTGACAAAGTTAATGAAAAGTACTCTCACTCTCGTACTTTTCATTTTGTGCTTAACTGTATTTCTTGCCTTGCTTGTTATAAATTGCCATTCAAAAACATTACATATTATGTTTAAATCTTAATTTAGTTCGAGATGTGATTTAAGTGTTCTTGTGACAATTACGACAATTACGTCATTCAGCACGATGACAATGCTACTAACGAGCCATAGAATAAGCTACCCTGATATTCTTATTGCGTTATTTTCACCTTCGGTGTTAAGATTATTTTTCGCTACTTTCTATTATTTGTTAAATATTTAAGAAGTATCTCACCACTATATAGAATTAAAAATATTATGTTTTTTTGAATCGAAATTCTATTCTTAATTCTTAAAAATTCAAATCTAAATTTAAATTTAATTCTAATGTTTGAAAGGTTAATAAATAAAGTCGATCCGCATTGAAATAATGTTTATTTAGTATCGTCTCTAAAAATACTTTTGCAACAGGCCAGACACGAGACAAATAAATAGAATCAGTAATTCGCTTGACTTAGGTCAGTTAACAAATTATACAGATAAATGAAATTAATAAAAGAACCATATCACTTAATTCTAGTTTCAGATGTCACACATGTCATAATCAATTAGAAGCTGCAACCCTTGATCAAAAATAAAAATTAATTTAAAAACAATAAATTCATTACGTAGATTTTAATCAACAATATTTTAAACTGTTCTCTTTGTTAAGTATTAATATATGGAAAGTACAATTTATTATACAATTTTGTAGTGGGGCTGCTAGTTGTAATTCCGCAACTCGAGTTGAAGTCATATATTATTTACTAACTTTTTTTAATATTGCATTTACCTATCTCGTTTCTATTTTGTAATATAGAGAGTATACCTGTCTGGAACCGCCTTATTATGTCCTAAATGGAGTTCAACCATAATATAACACTTGGTATTTTATCTAGTTACGAAGATCTTCAGTAAATAAAACTTGTCAATGCCAAATAGTTTTGAAGTAGTTTAATAAAAATATAGAATGCTGTGATTTTGGCGTTAATTCATAAAACTAACAGTTTGACGTTTATTGAAAAGTTTTGTGAAATAAATTGTATTAATAACTAAAGACGACAGTTGTTTTATGTTATTTTTAAAAGCTCTACAACAAAGATAGTTTTTAGTGAAAAATGACGAATAACTGTTTTAAGGATGAGGGGCTACGGCAATAGAAAAAGATCTTATAGTGAAGTAGCCAACTTGTTCAACGATACTTTCTCAAACCATTCTCCTATCCATAAGGCGACGGTAGAAAAAATTGTAAAACGCTTTGAGGAAACTGTACGAGTAAAAGACGACATTTGCACAAGTAGACAAAACACTGTTATAAATTACAATGCAACTATAGATTTAATGCAGAGTTTAGTTGAATATCCACATACATCCCCACGCAGAGTTGAACATAGAAACTATGTAGGTCATTCTTCAGCCTTGCGTGTATTACAAAAGAATGGATTTAAATCCTACTAAATTCAACTGTTGCAAGAATTAAATGAAGATGACTACGACTATTTAGTAGTAGAAGAGAGCAAATGATAAAAGCCACAAAAATGGACTTTTGTGGAAGATCCGCAGAGAAGTACAGTAGAAAACTAATAACAAATGACTGTGTCAGAGAAATAATGAAATTAGATCTCACAATTGTAGAAGATATTAGGAAAAAACAACTTATATGGTATGATCGTGTACAGAGAATGGCAGAAGATAATCTACCAAAACAACTATTAGTTGTCGGAAAGCAGAAAACGTAAAAGTCCTAGACGAAACTGGATAGAAGGCGTAGACAGGAAATTGGAGATATCAACGTAGACGAAGACGCATGGAGAAATTGATATGGATGACGAATTGGTATCTAAAGAAGACGTCATACCTATAATGTTGTAAATTGATTTGTATGTATATTCTGCTATAACATTTCTTATACCTGGTTGAACCAGCAGATCTTAAGGTAACTACGTACCTTAAGCCCAGCTTACTAAATATACGCGTTGCCCCATTGAGTCTTAGATCAATTTTCAGCTTGTCATAAATAATACCCATGAACGATCACATCAATCACATATTTTGTATTTGCTGTTTTTTTTTTTCATAAATATCAAACTAGAGAGATAGATTATTAATATTCTGAATAATATGTGATAGATGTGATCATTAGTTCATGGGTATACGCTGTGAGCTCGTACGTAGAGCGAATATTAACAAATTCACGAGCGCCAGTAGTGGCAAGTCTGTAAACGTTTACCGGAAATTTGACATAAATGTCAAAGTGATTAATTTAAAATTAAAATTTAAAACATTAATTATAAAAAATATTAGTTGGTCAAAGCTGTGGTATATATTTTTACCTTAAATATACTTACGTTTTAAATACTCAATTTAAGTTTTTTTAATGTTCCGTAATTTGTAATTATATTAATCTTAGCGCCATCTACACAATAATTGTGAAAGTATCCGAAGTAAGAAATTCATGTTTTATCAATAGAACGTCAAAATGATTAGCAAAATCTTAAAAAAATCGATTACAATTTAATTACTTTTTTGTGTTGTAAATATTAAGCGATAACAATTAAATAATAAATTTAAAAATTACCGGTGAAAGTTGAATTAGTAATCCGCCAGGAGCGACACCAGCGAAGCTCAGAGCGTATACGCTGTGAGCTCGTACGTAGAGGGAAAATTTACAAATTCGCGAGCGCCAGTAGTGGCAAGTCTGTAAACGTTTACCGGAAATTTGATATAAATGTCAAAGTGATTAATTTAAAATTAAAATTTAAAACATTAATTATAAAAAATATTAGTTGGTCAAAGCTGTGGTATATATTTTTACCTTAAATATACTTACGTTTTAAATAGTGAATTTAAGTTTTTTTAATGTTCCGTAATATGTAATTATAATTTAATCTAAAAATCTTAGCGCCATCGACACGATAATTGTGAAAGTATCCGAAGTAAGGAATTCATATTTTATCAATAGAACGTCAAAATGATCAGCAAAAACTTAAAAAAATCGATTACAATTTAATTACTTTTTGCGTTGTAAATATTAAGCGATAACAATTAAATAATAAATTTAAAAATTACCGGTGAAAGTTGAATTAGTAACCGCTAGGAGCGCCACTAGCGAAACTCAGAGCGTATACGCTGTGAGCTCGTACGTAGAGGGGATATTTACAAATTCGCTAGCGCCAGTAGTGACAAGTCTGTAAACCTTTACCGGAAATTTGACATAAATGTCAAAGTGATTAATTTAAAATTAAAATTAAAAACATTAATTATAAAAAATATTAGTTGGTCAAAGCTGTGGTATATATTTTTACCTTAAATATACTTACGTTTTAAATACTGAATTTAAGTTTTATTACTGTTCGGTAATATGTAATTATAAATTATTCTAATAATCTTAGCACCATCTACACGATAATTGTGAAAGTATCCGAAGTAAGAAATTCATATTTTATCAATAGAACGTCAAAATGATTAGCAAAATCTTAAAAAAATCGATTACAATTTAATTACTTTTTTGCGTTGTAAATATTAAGCGATACCAATTACCAGTAAAAGTTGAATTAGTAATCCGCTAGGAGCGCCACCAGCGAAGCTCAGAGCGTATACTTTCATTTCTCCGACTGTAAAATACATTGTTACTTCACGCACTGCTATCTATAATGACAGTTTTCACAAACTAAAAACTTATACATATGACATAGAGAAGATAAACTATGTTAAAGTTATAAAACATGACTTAAAATTATTAAAAAACTGAAGATCAACAAATAAATAGTATATTGTACAACAAGTGAGGAAAAAGACATATTTCTCACGAGCGCAGAAGTTTGTTAGCACAAGCCGAGGCACGAGGCGAGGGCCGCAAATCAAGCGAGGGAGAAATATGTCATTTTCTCATTAGTTGTACACTGTACTTTTTCTATGGATGCGGTTTTGTCAAGAGTTCAAACTTCAAAATTAAATAGTTACGTGCTTTTAGGTATATTACGTGCTTTTAGGTATATTATATGCACAAATTGAAATAAAATAAATATACATGTAGGTATTTAATATTCTTAAAATTTATATACCTTATTTTTTCAAATTCTAATTAACAGTTATTTTTTAACAGTTTTGAAAGGTAATTCTGGTATGTTTTGCTTTAACACATTTATTTGGAAACATTAATGGTGTTTGTATTGTGCATGTTACCATGGAAACGGCGATCATACTATGGAAGACCGTAGAAGAACCCGTGAGAAAAAATGTTTCTCACTGCAATGGCCGACTTTTCTCACTGCGTGAGGAATTGTTCGTTTTAAATGTAAGTAGTGAGAGAAGTTGCATATTGTATAGCGTCCATAGAAAAATATATTTATATTGCGTGTGTGTGTTTTGTGTTATTTTGGCACTGGTTTTCACAACCAATTGGCCAGTCAATTTCATATTGATTTTTTAGACTATAACTTATCACTAACTCAGGGGAGTAATGTGTAGTGTGTATGTTGGGTAAGTGTCTTGTTACTTTGCAAAGTCGACGTCATTGTCTTTGCAAAGAGACGCTAATTGTATCCGAACGTCTGCGGTCCCTCCGGTGAGTACCGATCCCACAAGGACAGAAACTATTTTTATTTATTAATTTATAATAAACGAAAAATTCTCGACCCTGGTGAGATTCGAACTCACGACCATTCGGACCTTTCGATCCAAAGGTAGGCGCTCTTACCACTGAGACACAGAGGGGGTATTTATATTGCGATTTTTTTTAAACAAATACACTTATTAATATGATGATAACCAACGGATATTTTTTATAGAAATTGAACTTTTCTTGCTTTACCTTTGACAAATTCATTAATTAGATTTTCAATATTCAGGTCCTCTAAAAACTCAGATTCTGTAGAAATAATAGCAAGATTTTCTAGCCGCTCCTGACCCATTCTAGATCTTACGTAATTCTTAATTAGTTTTTAGACCGGGCAGTATCGTCGCCGCCGCTAGCGCTATTATTCCGATTCGATTTTTTTGCACAAACTTACTCAAAAAGAGGTCCTTATAACATATTCACAGGGTGCCGGGCGGTGCCGTGGTCGAAAAATTTTTTAAACAATTTTTTTTAAACATATTCACAAAAATAATTTTTTTATTTCCAAAAAATTTTTTTAGGTAATTTGGGTCATTCTGAGCAAAAAAGGTCTCTTGTCATTTTTCTGTAAAATTGACTGTTGTCGAGTTATACGCGATTAAAAATTTGAAAAATGCGAAAATGGCCATTTTCAAGGCTTCATAACTCGATCAAAAATGATTATTATGAAATTTAAAAGGTGACAAAATCAAGATTAAAATACCTTCTTCAGCGTTCTGAAGCGATTTTTGTCATTAATTTATTACAAAGCTGTTATTTTTAGTTATTAACAATTAGCGCTATAGTCCAACTGTATCGTCGCCCCCGTTAACGGAACTATTTCGATTCGATTTTTTTTTTGCACAAACTTACTCAAAAAGAGGTCCTTATAACATATCCATAGGGTGCCGGGCGGTGCCGTGGTCGAAAAATTTTTTAAACAATTTTTTTTAAACAAATTCACAAAAATAATTTTTTTACTTCCAACAATTTTTTTTAGATAATTTGGGTCATTCTGAGCAAAAAAAGGTCTCTTATCATTTTTCTCTAAAAGTAACTGTTGTCGAGTTATACGCGATTAAAAATTTGAAAAATGCGAAAATGGCCATTTTCAAGGCTTCATAACTCGATCAAAAATGATTATTATGAAATTCAAAAAGTGACAAAATCAAGATTCAAATACCTTCTTCAGCGTTCTGAAGAGATTTTTGTCATTAATTTATTACAAAGCTGTTATTTTTAGTTATTAACAATTAGCGCTATAGTCCAACTGTATCGTCGCCCCCGATAACGGAACTATTTCGATTCGATTTTTTTGCACAAACTTACTCAAAAAGAGGTCCTTATAACATATTCACAGGGTGCCGGGCGGTGCCGTGGTCGAAAAATTTTTTAAACAATTTTTTTTAAACAAATTCACAAAAATAATTTTTTTATTTCGAACACTTTTTTTAGATAATTTGGGTAATTCTGAGCAAAAAAGGTCTCTTATCATTTTTCTCTAAAATTAACTGTTGTCGAGTTATACGCGATTAAAAATTTGAAAAATGCGAAAATGGCCATTTTCAAAGCTTCTTAACTCGATCAAAAATGATTATTATGAAATTCAAAAAGTGACAAAATCAAGATTCAAATACCTTCTTCAGCGTTCTGAAGAGATTTTTGTCATTAATTTATTACAAAGCTGTTATTTTTCGTTATTAACAATTAGCGCTATAGTCTAACTGTATCGTCGCCCCCGTTAGCGGAACAATTTCGATCAGATTTTTTTGCACAATCTTACTCAAAAAGGGGTCCTCATAACATATCCACAGAGTGCCTTGCGGTGCCGTGGTCGAAAAATTGTTTAAACAATTTTTAGACCACGGCACCGGCCGGCACCCTGTGGATATGTTATAAGGACCTCTTCTTGAGTAAGTTTGTGCAAAAAAAATCCAATCGAAATAGTTCCGCTAAGGGGGTGACGATACAGTTGGACTATAGCGCTAATTGTTAATAACTAAAAGTAACAGCTTTGTAATAAATTAATGACAAAAATCTCTTCAAGACGTTGAAGAAGATATTTGAATCTTGATTTTGTCACTTTTTGAATTTCATAATTACAAATTTTTAATCGAGTTATGAAGCCTTGAAAATGGCCATTTTCGCATTTTTCAAATTTTTAATCGCGTATAACTCGACAACAGTCAAGTTTAGAGAAAAATGACCACAGACCTTTTTTACTCACAATGACCCAAATTATCTAAAAAAAATTGTCGGAAATGAAAAAATATTTTTGTGAATTTGTTTAAAAAAAATTGTTTAAAACATTTTTCGACCACGGCACCGCCCGGAACCCTGTGGATATCTTATAAAGACCTCTTTTTGAGTAAGTTTGTGCAAAAAAATCGAATCGAAATAGTTCCGCTAACGGGGGCGACGATACAGTTGGACTATACCGCTAATTGTTAATAACTAAAAATAACAGCTTTGTAATAAAATAGTAACAAAAATCTCTTCAGGACGTTGAAGATGGTATTTGAATCTTGATTTTGTCACTTTTTGAATTTCATAATAATCATTTTTAATCGAGTTATGAAGCCTTGAAAATGGCCATTTTCGCATTTTTCAAATTTTTAATCGCGTATAACTCGACAACAGTCAATTTTAGAGAAAAATGACAGGAGACCTTTTTTGCTCAGAATGACCCAAGTTATCTAAAAAAAATTCTTGGAAATAGAAAAATTATTTTTGTGAATTTGTTTAAAAAAAATTGTTTAAAAAATTTTTCGACCACGGCACCGCCCGGCACCCTGTGGATATGTTATAAGGACCTCTTTTTGAGTAAGTTTGTGCAAAAAAATCCAATCGGAATAATTGCGCTAGCGGGGGCGACGATACTGCCCGGTCTATTTAGTTTAGAAAATGATCTCTCGGCTGAAGCTACAGAAATCGGTATAGTTAATAATATCTGTAACGCAATAGTAATGTTTGGGAATAAGTGGACTAAGTTATTTTTTGCAATGTTTTTTTTGCTTCAAAAAATATTTAGTTTTGAATTGGATATTTATTTAAGTTTGCCCAGTCAAAGGTCGCCTTTAACGCCTTGGCGCCGTCGTGCGCCGCACGACCTTGCCCATATAGACAAGGTCCCTGCTTAAGACGTACCTTAAATATAAATATAAATCCTTACAGTATAAGCTGAGCTGAGCTAAGCTAGAGCTTAAGATCTGTTGATGCAACCGGGCATAAGTCGTGTATTGTATAGTATAAATTTTAAAAGCCAAAATTTGGAAACCTTTGTAAAACTCAAATTACATTTTTTATATTCAAAACATGAACCGACTATGTAGGGAGCGAAAGACTTTGGGACGAATTGTTTGCAAAAACTTCAAAGGACTGACTGACCATTCCAGTGTTAAACGTAATGTGAATTCTCATTTTTATGCAAACACTGTCTCTGCTTGACCGTTTTAATTTTTAGTTGTTAAATGCAAATACGGTCGAAGCAAAAGCCACCCTTGCCGGACGATGAGGGTACATGCTTGTAAGGGAAAAATCGACGAATACAATGGGGATGGGATTTACGAAAAAAAAAAAGAAATTAGAATAAAACGAATGTACGTGTGTCAAGAACTCGGCGTAAATGGGTCCTCTACATATCAATCATTTTCAGTTGCTCATGCTTTGATTTATATTAAATATTTTTTGTAAGTGTGGTTTAAATATTGAGACTAAAATAATTTATGCTTTTCGATCGCGCACCTTTGTCTCTTTCTCCATTCTTCCTCTTGGAGAGCTAGCTCTATCCTCCATTGTTGCCTTTATCCCGCTGATCCATGTTAATGCTGGTATTCTTTGCCTTCTCCTTTGAGCAGGTTTATAATTAATGAAAGTATACCATTGCATTTTCTTTAACTTCGAGCTATACCATTGATCTACACGTATTTCGAGATTTCAGCTCTCATCACAAACACTTGTGGTAGCTAGAACTTAAGTGCTCTTCATATATATGGCCGTTTCAGTAACATAACATGCTTGAATACGCTAGTAGCGACCTCTATATGAAACAACATGAAGTCAAGAAACTTATCTTCGATGGCGATTAGGTGAACCGCAAATCTAAGGTTACTGGTATATATTATTGGCCATGTTAGGAATATCCTTTTATTGGGACAATACATAAACAGTTTTCTCTTCAAAATCAGCATCTTTTGCAATCCTTACGTAGAGAAAAGACGTTAAAGTGAAAGTAAACGATTGCATTTATGTACTTCAAATTATCTTCAAATTGTTTACAAAAAATGAGATCCTATCCCATTGTTTCAACCCTCCTCATTTAGCCGGGCTTGGGATAGGCAACAGCTCACTGATCTACTCAATTCACCAGAAGAACGGTAGAGGGACGTATACATTTTTAATAAAAATGTCTTTAGTTTCCAATATTCCCGGAAAGTTTCCGGAAACTTTCCGGCGTTTGAATCTTCCTGGAAATTTTACATCACTAACATACTATTACTGTATCGTCTGCATATCTAATCACATTAAGTAGTTTCCCGTTGATTTTTATTCCATATGGCTGTCTCTCAAGTGCCTGTTTAAATAACTGGCCCAAGTAAACATTGAGCAATGTTGGCGACAAAATGCAACCTTGTCTGATACCTCGTTGTATGGAGATTTCATCGGTGTAGTTATCTCCAATTTTTACGATAGCAGTTTGATTCCAGTTCAAATTTTTAATGACACGAAAATCCTTGTCATCTATTCCGATATTTTTCAGTATTTGCATTAATTTTACATGCTGTACTATATCGAATGCCTTTTCGAAGTCCACGAAACATGCAAATACATCTATTCTTTGGTCACGGCATTTTTGTAATAGGATGTTAAGCGCAAAAAATGCCTCCCTGGTTCCCATAGCATTTCTAAAACCAAATTGGGTATCTTCGAGAACTTCTTCGCATTTGCGTCTAATTCTGTTGTGAAATATTCTTACGAAAATCTTAAAAGTGTGGCTCATTAGGCTAATTAATCGATATTCTGAGCATTTTCTCGCATTGTGTTTTAGGTATTGCGACAAAGATGGATTTGAGCCAATATGTGGGAATCACATTTTCAATTGACGGATCAATTATCTTAATACTATTTTTATGTTATCATCCTCTATTCACAGCAACCCAGTTGGTGTATCATCTGAACCACAAGCTTTTCTAATTTTAGCATTATTAATAGCATGTTCTACCTCGCATTTTATAATTTCTGGGCCATCAGTACAGTTTTGGTAGAATTCGGCAATATTATTGTATAGTTTAGTGTTTTTAAATTATTATATAGCTCAGCTCAACGGGCCTCAGGGGCCCAAAGCTTTAAATTATTTTACCGCAAGTGAATTTAAAACCATATTACTCTAATACCGTCGACGATAATAACTTTTTACAATATATTATTAAATGTTTTTTATTACTAGTACTTTTGTCTTTTTACATAGTTTCGCGATCAAATTGGCTATTATAATAAACTCTCAAAATTTCTGTGGATGTTCACCCAATCCATCAGATACCATAACCATAGATAAAGTTTTCACTTATGATAAAACGATTTTCAGTAGAAGAATCTTCTAACACTCTTCTCGTAACATATAACCAACTTACTGCAACTTCCTCGATTGTTAGAAAAGTTTTTTGATTTCCCCGCTCGCATAAGAATTTCTACTTTAGTTGTATGTTCTGTACAGAACATTCGAGGTATTCGTCTATAGAAGCTCAATTCGAACTCCTCAATCCGTTTTCTGTTAATGTCTCGGGTCTTTAATCATTCCGTCTACATAAAAAACAATGAAAACATTAAACAAAGTAACAATAGAATCAAAAATAATAGGTGGAGTCTGCAATTTGTTAGGATTGTTAGGATAAAAACCAATCGTTATTATGAAGAACTGCTAGTTTGTCTTTTTCGAACTAAACTTACGTGCAGAGAAATCGGTCAAAAATTTGGTCATTTTTGATGTCTCATATTTCCTAAACCTGTTGGCCGATTTAAGTGATTTTTTAAACATGTTATAGCTTGATTCTTTAAAAATACCACTGGAATAATATTGTTGCTAAACAAGTAAATTTTTATTGTAGACCGGGTGTACCAATCAAACTGTGTTTTTTCTCAAAGTTCGCATCACCCTGTGGAAGATGTTTTTTTATTTATTCGGTTATGTTGGGTAATAAAGAAGTTAGGTACTTTAACAACTAGACATGTTCTTCATCAATACACGGTGTTTTTAAATAAGTGAGATAAACTTTAAGGAGTAATTCTGCATGAAAAAATAATGACAGTTAGCCTGATAAACGTAGTTCGCAAATGTTTCGTTTCCGAGATACGGGATGTTGAATTTTTTCTTACAAACTGACGATTTATTTATTGCTTTAAAACCAGTTTAGATATGCAAATGAAATTTGGCAGGTTTTAAGAGATAGTTATTGCGGTTTTTTTGGTATAAAATTAAGAATTTTATATTCACCATTAGCGTGCATACGGGTAATATGATAGGTCATATTACACGTATGCGCGCTAATATTGAATATTAAATTCTTAATTGTATGTCAAAAAATGTGCAATAACTACGTCTTAAAACCCACCAAATTTCATTGGCCTATCTCAAACGGTTTTAAAGCAATAAAATAAATCGTCAGTTTGTAAGGAAAAATTCAACATCCCGTATCTCAAAAACGAAACATTTTCGGATATACATTTATAAAGCCAACTGTCATTACTTTTTCCTGCAGAATTATCCGTTAAACTTTGTCGCACTTATTTAGAAACACCGTGTATTGATGAAGAACATGTGTAGTTGTTAAAGTACCTAACTTTTTTATTATCCAACATAAACGAATGAATAAAAAAACAGAATGTTAAGAAAACCTGAGGCTATAGTTGGGTTTTAATTTCAGTATTTTTTAAATGCTAGAATATTCCACAGGGTGATGCAAACTTTGAGAAAAAACACAGTTTGATTGGTATACCCGGTATACAATGAAAGTTTACCTATTTAGCAACAATATTATTACATTGGTATTGTTAAAGAATCAGGCTATAACATGTTCACAAAATCACGTAAATCGGCCAACAGGTTTAGGAAATAATAGGAGACATAAAAAATGACCTAATTTTTAGGTGGGCCGATTTCTATGCACGTATGATTATGTATCGAAATTGTTATTTCAATACTAATATTTCTCAATTGGTGTTTCATACAATACTTATTTTTAACTTATCATTGACTTTAAAAGTGATATTTAGAAAGGAAATTTAACCAGAAACAATTTTTATGTAGATATGCTTGTACCAAAAGTGAATAGAACTCACCCTAATGTATCCTGTGCCCAGGGACTAATTCACCAATTTCTCAAAAACGCACCCCTTTAAATGGTAGCACTCTGCGGTTTTTTCATATATAGATGTCCATTGACTATATGAAATAATAAAACCCCGTTAACGTTGTAGTTCCTTTTAGTTGTCTTATTTTGAATATAATCAATAGACTATTCTATACAAGAACAATATTTAACTTAGACATGCCACAAGAAAAAAAAGTTTCAAATCCTTATCGAAATTATCGTTGATATTTTTATTAACTGTTGTAATATTTCAAATAAATTTTAAGGGTGCCTCAAATAAAATATTCTGCAAAGAAAGATTTTGTGAATACATTTAAATTGTGAATATATTTATTCATAAAGTTTTCTTGGCCAGGAATGCATTTTGCATGTTTTGAGTAAAATTTAAATATAAAACAAGTTACGATATTGTATAACGCCAACATTCTACTGATCTACGCATCAGCTGGACGTCAAAAATCCACCCTTACACCACAATCATCCACCATCTGTTTCTTTTAATATCTCCACCATATTAAATCTATACGACAGCTAATAACCCACAACCCTATCCCCAGCAATTTCATCATCAATTTGCATACAACGAACGCAGAAAGCATATACCGTAGACCGCGTTACGCCATCGAATATCATACGAAAATCCCCTCTTTCGCATTCGCCTGATTGACTGATAGAGACGATGATATTTATGTTTAATTCATGTCCTGAATGAATATGAATGGGAAAAGGCGTTGGACAATAGCGATGTTGGAATTTATGTGTTGAATTGCAACATGTGCTTTTTGATCAACAATTGCTAAGAATCGTTTAGGATTGTTTATCTTAAAAATGAAAAACACGTTTATACATAATAGGAATATATAGTTATATAGGAAGTGTTCACTTGTATTATAGGGGAGTGCAATTAGAACGAAAACGTGCATTGTTTCGGAAAAATTCAAACAAGCTTATATGTTTCTAAAACTTTTTTGTTAGTTTATATACATGTTAAAGTAAAAAGTTCTACTCGCGGATTTGGCCGCTAATTGTTTATTAATTGTTTAAACAATAATAATTGTTTTGTATTAATAATTTTAAAAATATCGTTAAATTCATCATTTTACTTTGATCAAATACGTTTCTATTTTGTTTTTGATTATACTGAATCCGAATGTGGCATTACAATTTGAAATTCTTATACAGAAGCTCTTATACAGTTTGTCTGCGTAGCTAGGAACCACATGGAAAACTTTTTTATTATCAATTTTACGAAAAAAAGTTATTCTTCATATAATGCTCTGGATAGTCAAAAATCTAAAACTCAACCATCAGATATCAAATTTTATCAATTTTATATGAGTTATGTCAAAAATATGAATTTCGTTAAAGAGTAAAGTACCTTTATATTTCAGAATATCAAAAAATGCTATTATGAAAAGTTGTTTGAAATTAAAAACTGTATTTAAATATACAATTAGATTATTCTAATCGAAAAACTTTTTTCAATTTTTTCTCAAATTACGGATACTCATCATTTTATTAAAATTATGATAACTATTTTATTATCACTTTTACGAAAAAAAGTTATTCTTCATAAAATACTCTCCCTGGTCTAAAATCTAAGATACAACCATCAGATATTAAACTTTTTTAATTTTATACGAGGTATGTAAAAAATATGAATTTTTCTTAAGAGTTAAGTGCCTTTATTATTCACAATATTTTAATTAGAAGGATGTAATTGAACGCTAAAACAAATTTTTTAATTCCAAAAACTTTTCTTAATCACAATTTTCGATATTGTGAAATTTAACGATACTTTACTCTTGAGTGAAATTCATATTTTTTGACATACCTCGTATAAAATTAATTAAATTTGATATTTGATGATTGCATCTTAGATTATATACGATGCAGAGTATTTTATAAAGAATAACTTTTTTCGTAAAACTGATAATAAAAATGTTATCAATAGGTTTCAAGTTACGCAGACATACTGTATAAGAGCTAAAAAAAAATTTTGCTGAACATTTATTATTGTTGAAGTTTATTATTAAATGTATTTTAGGTAACTTTTACAGAAAAAAGTTTTGATCACTTCGTATAAACATTTTTTTAGCTGGTAATTTTCGGTTTTTGTATTACATTTTTGTTATCTTTCTTAATTTTGTCAAAAAGAAATAGTCTATTAGTCTATTTCATTTCTAAAGTAAAATAATTCAGTGCATTTAAAAGATTACATCCTAATCTTTAAAAAAGCACTTATAAAACTGTAATAGACCTGTTCAAACTTGAGTAATACCGTCTTAAAGTGGTGGTAATTCTATAAAACTACGAAGATTTCAAAAATTACATTTTTTAAGACGTCATATCATTTGAATTAAATTTTTGAGATTTTTTTTTTTTGAATAAAACATCATTTAGTACGATGCTTGAAAGGTAAGTTGTGCAAAATTGAAGGTTTTATAAGAAAAATTGTATTAGTTACACATTTTTAAATCATTTTTAAACAAAATTCATGTAAGGCTCATTTTCCGCCCCCACCGTACTTATGCCCATTCATTTTATTTTTTTTTTTTTATTATAACCATAAGATAACTTGATTATTCTTCTTTTAGGTTCAATTTGTGAAATTTTATTTGATCCATTATTTAAAGAATTACATTAAAAAAACTCAACCGTGCACTTCGCCGTACGCTAGTTTACAGTACGCCAATGTTTGTGAAAAGGGTGACTTTAGCGTTATAAATTAAAAATTATAGAAGATACAGATTTAATTTTAGAAAATTCTTTATATAAAGTTTTTTTTGTAAAATTTTCTGAATTTTTCAATGGTCAAGTCAGTTTGGTTCTAAAATTTATATTTTCGGAGTTATTTAAAAAAACATTAAACTTCGTAGTTCATTTGTTTAATAAAAAATGAAACACTCACTTCTCGAAACTTTTTGATATGTTATTTATTAAACATTTCTTAATGAAATTACAAAAAGTTCTATCTTGTTTGATTTTTTCCGAAGTGAAAATCTATATTCACTCCCCTATTAAATCCTTTTCGAAACTTAGTTCATTCTCTTAATTATCTGTATGACTTTGTTGTAAACCTATTTATTTGTAGTTTCGTAACGGATTTATAATGGCGAAAAAGATACTAAAAATCACAAAGAGTAATAAAATGTAGGTGTTGATTTTATAAATATTTTCGTTTAATTTCGTTTAAGACAAAAATTGGTTAATATGTTCAAATTGTGCTTACACTCGTGATTAATGACTCGTTCAAGTCCTTTCACCTACAACCCTTTCAAAAATAAGCAATTTGAACCGGTAAAACTTACAGATCATATAAAAAAATATATAAGTAAAGTAAATTGTAAATCGGTAAGGATTATTTTCCTTTGCGGTGCTAAATAGGGCGAGATTTTTACGATTTTTTTATTTACCAAAAAAAGGAGCCAACTTTATTTTGAGCGTAACTCGCTTAGTTTTGATGCTAGGAACTTTTATGAAAAAAATAAGCTTTTTTTAAACGCTTTAAAAATGTTTCAATGAGTTTACCTCGAAAAGTGCTTCACTTTTTGGTTATTTGACGTTAAAATATTTCATGAGCTACAACTTTGCTTTTACTGGGTCTATAGACTTCATGAATAGGTACACAATTTTTTTTCGATTTTTTTGTAAGCTTCATTTTTGCTAAGAATATTTGTTTTTGATAAAATACTAACTTTTTGAGTTATTTACGAAAACCGCCCGAAAACGTGTTTTTTTTTTTAATAAACATTTTCACTCGCAAATAACTCGAAAAGTACCTACACACTTAGTTAAAAAACTTTATAGAAAAAAAGTTGCTTAGAATTAGTAAAGTTATCTATTTCCGGACTTATTTTAAACGTATCTATGTTTTTTCACCCCCAAGAAGGGGTCTTTGGATATTCACCCCCCAAGTAAAAGAAACCAACGGAACAAGTACAACTTTGAAGTGGAGGGCAAGTAGAGCGTAACTCCAAATTTTCATACAATTCAGTGTTGACACTGAAAATCACACGGTATCGCCGTATTTCAAGTTCTTTTACTGGGATCTACTTCAAATAATGATCAAAAGCTATATTTGCTCAGTGCTGTTATCTGAGAAATTTCGTATAGTCACTTATTTCTCTTCGAAATAATTCTCCCGATATTATTTTATGTGCAATTGTCAAAGTTTGCAGTAATAAAAATTCCTTAAGCCGAGATTCCATGGAAAGTAGTGCAGCACTCTTCACCAGTTCACGTCGGTAAAGAGAAACAGAAAATAAATAACAGTGAAAACAAAAGAGAGTATAGTTGACACCCCACGTTACTGTGAAATTAATAAATATTTACTTTTTTATCAATTCGGTCGAACCATTTCGATGAAGCTTGTCCCCTCGACTATCGAGGGTACACCACCAGTGTTGGTAGTAGAAATTTTAGTAAGTTGATTAATTCATAAAATGATAAAAATTCCAAAACAACGTCGTTAGCCACTCCAAGGTAAAACTACCACGGCAATGACCGTGTCAGTTCCTAGCCGAGTCGGAAGGGTTTGAGGGGTACGTACCTACTCTGTATCAGCTTCTGACTTCCTTTGAACCGTGTTGATTTACCGACAAATAATGAGAGAGCACGCGCCGACACGCGCCTGCCATAAATCGAGGGTTTTGTCGTAGCCCAAGAATCGTAAATCACAATGTTTAAGGGAAAGAACCCCACTTACGTTGAGTTAATTCCCGTCCTTAGTTTTATCTTTTTTTATTACATATGTTCTATTTCTCTTCGCGTGTCACACCACGTTCCATGGGATCCCGGCTTTAGATGTAATCTATTTTGAACTATTCTTTGTTTTTACCTTTATAACCATCCCGTTTTAGAATTCAAGATAATCCCCTAAACCGTTAATTATTTTTTCTACGACCGTTTAATAACATTCTCATTATTCGCTATTTTTTAATAGATAATAGCACCCATTACTTTACCCGTGAGCAATAGTTCACTACTCACGGGCTGAAGTTACTCACAAGTCATTACTCACGGGCTGAAGTTAGATTCAAGAGGCACATGCCACTTTTAATATTAATCGTATATAAACTGCAAATAAAATTACTTAAACTTCTTTAATTAATACCATAATTATTGTAATTTATATCAATAATTAACTTCGAAAAATTTTAAAGGAATTTTAACTGTAACAATGTCAGTATATTTTTTACGTTTATATCTTTTCTATGTACTAAAAATTTTGACGTTTATCATTAATTTATTTTAGTGACAGTGACATTAGTGCATTTTTTTTGTGTTAATTGGATTTAACTAATATTGTGTTTATTTTTTAAATCATATTGTGTTATAGTATATTATTCAACGAGCATGTAATGATGGCTATTACTCACGATGATGAAGTTTGCGACACGAGCCGTAGGCGAGTGTCGTAATTCATCAGAGTGAGTAATAGCCATTACATGCGAGTAGAATACTATACTTTTTCTACGACCTTTTTTTATTTGGATTAGTAAAAAAATATAATTATCAACTACTAACATTATTTAAAATCAAAAGATTTTATTTTTCTTAAGCAAACATATTTCATATAACTATGGCAACACTGTTAGAATTACCTTTCTTGAGCTAGTAGTTGTCATTAATGTCATGCATGGTATGTAATGATGGCGGCTTTTAAAAATATATTATATTTTAAAGCAATTACATGAAAAAGAACATTTGCTCCCAATAAAAATCTATTTTACAATCAACAGTAAGTGACACATAATTCACTGATATAAATTTCATATCCATAAACCCTTTTACGGAATTAGTACCTACGCATTGTTTGTTTACCTTTTAATAACGTCAATCTTAAAATGTCAAATGTTGAAATTTAGAAGTAAAAAATGTACTGACTACAAATATATATGTAGGTACTGACGCATTGTTACAGTCAAAAATCCTTTAAACATTTTTCGAAGTTAATGGTTGATATACATTACAATGATTATTTTATTAAATAAACAAGTTTAAATAATTTTATTTGCTAATAATAATTATATTAAAAGTGCCATACACCACTTGAATCTAACTTCAACCCGTGAGTAATGACCCGTGTGGAACTTCAGCCCGTGAGTAATGAAATATTACTCACGGATAAAGTAATGGGTGTCATTATCTATTCAAAAATAGTGAATAATGAGCATATTATTAAACGGTCGTAGAAAAAATATGTTATAACATATTATGTATACATAGTTATATTATTATATTATATTTAGTTAAATGTAAATATACATTATAACTTTAATGAAATACATCCACCGTTAACAGCCATTTCCTATTTATTAAATTTATTGACAGTAGGTACAAATTTATGCTTATAATTTTTCGGAAACGAATAGAACTTGGATTGACTATTTCTTGTTGTATTTTTGTAATACATAAGAATTTGGTAATAGTAGGCTACCAATTATTCAGCCACGTATTAGGGGTAAGCAGCATTTAGGAGTTTTTGTAAATTATTATATTTTAAATATCGAGTAGCTGATAATTATATTGTTTACTAATTAAAATAAAAAAGGCCGTAGAAAAAGTATAGTATTCCACTCGCATGTAATGGCTATTACTCGCTCTGATTACTCGCCTACGGCTCGTGTCGTAAACATCATCGTGAGTAATAGCCATTATTACAGACATGCTCGTTGAATAATATACCGGGTGTCCACTTATATTTTCCCCCATTTTAACTGCCTATAGCTTCTAAACGGCTCAAGATAGAAATATGCGGTTTTCGCTGAAATGTTTTATTTTAGTAAAAGTTTTGTCTGAATGGACTGAATTTTTTATATCGCTTTCAAATACGAAACAAAAAATGGCGGATTTTTGAAAAAAACTTTGTTGACTTTTTTTTAATGGAACACCCAGTATAATTATTTTTCTGTAAATTGAAAGAAAGGTCATTCAACTATCCAGCGATATAAAGTTTTTTAAAATCGGTTGTCAAATCACTGAGTAATTAATTTTTAAAATGAGGGGTGCAACGTGGATATCACATACCTAAATAACATAACTGAGCAAAATGATATTATGTTATGTGATTTCCACATTGCGTCTCTCATTTTAAAAATTAATTGCTCAGTCATTTGGCAACCGATTTTAAAAAAATTTATATCGCTGGATAGGTAAATGACGTTTTTTCAAGGCACAAAAAAATATACTGGGAGTTTTAATAAAAAAAGTCAACAACGTTTTTTTTTTCAAAAATCCGCCATTTTTTATTTAAAAGCGATACAAAAAATGGTCATTTACCTAAAAACTTGAAAAAACGGTCATTTATCTATCCAGTGATATAAAATTTTTTAAAATCGGTTGTCAAATGACTGAGCAATTAATTTTTAAAATGAGAGATGCATTGTGGAACACATGTGCACATAACTTGCTTAGTTATGTTATTTAGGTATGTGATATCCACGTTGCACCTCTCATTTTAAAAATTAATTACTCAGTGATTTGACAACCGATTTTGAAAAACTTTATATCGCTAGATAGGTGAATGACCTTTCTTTCAATTTACAAAAGAATGTACTGGGTGTTCCATAAAAAAAAAGTCAACAAAGTTTTTTTCGAAAATCCGCCATTTTTTATTTCGTATTTGAAAGCGATATAATAAATTCCGTCCATTCAGACAAAACTTTTACTAAAATAAAACATTTCAGTGAAAACCGCATATTTCTATCTTGAGCCGTTTAGAAGTTATAGGCAGTTAAAATGGGGGAAAATATAAGTGGACACCCGCTATAATATCTAGGTGCTTTTTTTTTCAATATAAATATACCCCTGGAATAAAGACGAAAAAGAAACTTCTAGGCGGTACCTAAACCTAGACATTTTCTAGAAAATAATAATTTTGTTACTTCAACTTTTTCCAGTTATCCCTACAGATTGTTAATATGTGTATTAGAAAATTAATAAAAGATAATAGAACAATTCGTGTACAGTGCACAAGTTTATACACAATATTTTCTAAAAATGTGTAATCTTGATATCTAATTATCAGATTGGATGTTAACCAATGTTTCACTGTTGAAATACAATAATTATATTCCTTTACACCAAAAGCGATGTATAAATTTCAGTGCCGACCGAGAAACACCAATTATCGGTCAACAAACCCCCCAAAAAGTAAGTAATCAAACGTTTTTACATGTCGCGTGTACTTAAGGACTTTTCACTCGGATTTACATAAACATTAAGAGCGACACAAATGATTATTTCGCACGAAAGTAAACGCAGAGAAACGACGACTTAATTTTTACAAAGGATTATTTCCCTAAAAGGATTTTTATCGGATACCGAAATCGAGAGTGGCTGCCCGAATGCTCGGGCCGGTTTTTAAAAGTATTTTGGTATTCAAGAGCACTTTTAGCAATTTACATTTTTCTGACGAGATTGAATAAGTGCGGGAAAGTAACATCTGGATATATTGCTTTAAATTGATTGAACGAAACATTTTAACAAAAAATTAATATTGATGAAATTTCAATCTACACAATTAGAAGAGAATAGAATAGAAATATGCTTTACCGTCATGGAAAATTGTACAATTTTATAGACAAATCTTACGAAGAGTCAGAGAAAACAAAACAATAGCAAATACAATGCATTAAGAAACTCTTTTACTTAATAATATGGTATTTCAGATATATAGGCTTTTGTCATTTTACAGAATTTGAGGAAAAATGTTGCAGATTTAAGTTGTAGAGAGAAATTGTTGTATAGAGTAGTGACATTTTTGCAGAATATACATATATTTATTTACTAAGTGGACAAGAAAGGTAAATAGACGTCAAAGTTAGAATTTCTGGTGGAATAGTCATGATGAGGTCTTGCTGGAGAGACGTGTAGATGTTTACGAATTAAGCAAACAGTTTCTAAAATATATCGCAGGAAGTATTTAAATCCCGTGATCTTTGAAGTAGCTTCTGCAAATCTGTTGTTCTTCTGAGGCCAAACAGATACCTTATTGCTCATTTTTGTAATTTAAAAATAACATCGGATTGGGTAGTTGTACCAGAACCCCAAAAAAGAAGACCATATTGAAGATGTGACTCGAACAAAGAAAAGTATGTTATTTTGGAAGATGCTAAAATGATTTCCTTCGAAACAGATTTTATTTTATAGCAAGCTGAGGATGTTTTTTTTAACTAAGCACATCGATATGAAGGGACCATTTAGGTTGCTGTCTAAAAAATATCAATTTTAGAGAATCAACGGTACTGATTACTATACTGTACATATAGGGCTTACAATACCGGGATCCCGGACGATTTTTGTCCGGTATTAAAAACCGGTATTGATGTAAAAATACCGGTATTTTGGTGTTACATTAGTTGATAAAAATTTAAGTTATGCATAATATAAATCTAATTTAAAATAATATTAATTAATTATAAGAAAATGTTTTTGAAGATAAACAAACAATTTGGTTGTATTAAAATCATCAGGCATATTTATTACACATACCGAGCAGAGTATAGCACCATCGAAAAATTCGGAAAGTAGTGAAAAAATTTAAAAGTTCACCTTCTAAAAATGATAAATATTTACAAAAGTACGTGAGAGAACAATTAGGTAAAGAAACAGCGCTAAAATTAGATTGTCAAACAAGATTTATTGGATTTCATATACAGTGTGTTCCAACGAAAATATGACCCCCCTCCCCCCAGCAACTCATAAACCAAGAGATTCTTCACAATTTAAAAGATATGTCAATTTGTATCGGAAGTGGGACGAATTTTCATGCAAAATTCATACCCTCAAATGTAACTTCCTACTGCCCTGCATCAACCCAGTGTTTTTAACAGCAAATGTAGTCGAGTAGCACATCATTTGAAAGGTATTTTTTTTTCTCTACACGCCCCTCTTATTTTTTTTAATTTGCGGAATAACTTTAAAGATAATTTTGGATTTAACTAGTTTATAATAAATTTGTTAAGCACAAAATTATCTTGAAACTTATTACGTAAATTAAAAAAAATAGAGTGTCGTGTAGAGAAAAAAATTACCTTTCAAATGATGTACCGCTCGACCATACTTGCTATTTAAAAAAAAAGTGAGGGTTTATGCGGGGCAGTAGGGGATTACACTTGAGGGCATGAATTTTGCACAAAAATTCAATATAAACTAATATAAACTGACATGTTTTCTTAAATTTTGAAGAAGCTCTTGGTTTCTGAGTTTCTGGGGGTCAAATTTTCGTTGGAACAGACTGTATTATTTGTAAACAAGTCAATATAACAACTGAGGTAAGTAAAAATATAACTAGTAATTTTTTTATTAATAATACCGGTTTTAATACCGGTATCCCGATATTTCAAATTTCAAATATCAAATACCGGTATTCAGATTTTAGTTCGGTATTGTAAGCCCTATGTACATATATGGAGTGGAATCATGGACGTTAAATATAGAGACAATGAGACCACTTAACGACTTTGAAATGTGGACCTATAGAAGAATTGTGAGGGTTTCCTGGGTAGATAGAGTTACGAGCAACGAAGTACTAAGAAGAATAGGTAAAGAGAAGGAAGTTGAACTTACAATTAAAGAAATAAAACTAAAGTATCTCGAACATGTGATGCGGGGCAAGAAGTATGGCATCCTGCGACTCATAATGCAAGGAAAGATAGACGGCAAAAGAAGCATCGGAAGAAGACTAATTTCATGGCTGAAGAACCTGCGAGAATAGTTTGGATGCAGCTCAAAACAACTATTTAGAGCTACTGCCTCAAAAATTAAAATAGCTATGATGATTGCCAACCTCTGTAGCGGAGATGGCAGTTGAAGAAGAAGAACGGTACTAATCTGGCTGAAAGTTTGGCAAAGCGACACCTATTTCTACGCTGTGCAACTTTATTCGCACTTTTAATTATATTGGCCAATTATATTAGTCCTGGTTACTGGATAATTGTCAGGGCCATAGCCCAAAAAAATAATGAGAAGAAAAAATAAGATTCAGGTTATGTTATTAAAACGTAAACAATTGTATGTAGTAAATAAAATTAGTTATTAAAATGCAGTACTGCAAGCAAAATACAATTAATTAAATTTACCTTTAAATAATAATTGCATATTATATCAATATTGTGGAGCAACATATAATTTTTCTTCTTCAATGACAATAGATATGAAATGTACGTCAATTTGACAATTTCAATTGTCAATATGAATTATTTAAGAAAGTTGCAATATTTCTCCGCTATTCGCGCACGATCGTTTCACGTATCCCTTCCAAGTACTTGCACACCGCGAATAGGATAATACTACTGTTTTATCTACGTTAAAAGAGAGTAAATTAGAATCGGACCAGGTTTTTATTTTAGTAGATCAGAAGTTATAGTAGCATGAAGAGTTGCTCCAAGTAATACTGGTATTATCAGCACAAAGAAAAATTTTTCCATCGATTTTTAAACTAGTGATGTCATTAATAATATTTAAATTATTTTCGATAGAAACGATAAAAAAGTTGTCATCGTCTATACTAGTAAAATTTATAATTCTACAGTGAATGTTTTGCAGATATGTGCATAGAGCTACGAAATAATCATAGTCCTTACATCACTCTTAAGAGTGTAGATCAAAATTTTGAATGAAAATTAGATATCAATACAGATACAGTCGGAAAAAATGAAAGAATACCCATGAACGAACATATAAAACACGCTGTATTTTCCTGTCACCGTGTCACAAAGAAAATTGCCCAGCGCAAGTACATGTAATAATAATTATTACATGTACTTGCGCTGGCCAATTTTTTGTATGACACGGTGACAGGAAAATACAGCGTGTTTTATATGTTCGTTCATGGGTATTCTTTCATTTTTCCTACTGTATATAAAATAGGATGATTTTAGAATATCAACGAAATAATACTTATGTATTATCACTCGATTTCGTCGGTGTAGCTGTCTTCAATTTTTACGGTAGGGATTTGATTCCAGTACATATTCTTAATGACACGGATATCTTCATCATATATTCGTACTTATATTTCAAAGCATTAATAAATTATACATGCTGGACTTGAATGAATGCCTTTTCGAAATCCACGAAGCGTGCAACGACATATTTTCTTTGATCATGGAATTTTTGTAATAGGATATTTAGTGCAAAAATGTCTCTTTAGTTCCCATTTCTCTCTGGCCTCTCAAAAACCAAATTAAGTTTCTTCGAGATCCTATTTACGCCTAATTCTGATAAGACGTATTATATTTATTATATTTATTATGTAATATTTTTATATATTACACTTAATTTGATATTTTTTTACTAGTGTATACAGTAAACTCTCGTCTCTCCATTCTCATCAGCCGTGGGGAAAAGAGAGGACGCCAAAGGGAGTTCCTTGATTGAATTATAACCCCCAATCAAACCCATTTTGATGGTGATTTATGAAATTACTTGAGTATTGTCTGACTGCGAAGTCCGTGAAACGAAACAATAAAATTTGGCGGTGTCTACATTGTGATCATGGGATGCTGAGAGCTTGATCGATCGTATATTGTTTTTTTTTTTTAGTCGCCGTAATCGTATACCTGAGATTCGTGATTATGTATCACTTATTATAAATTATTACGCAAATTTCTCGTTACAAAATTTTAAATTACAGAGGGAACTTCAATTTCTTGAAAACAATTTTGTGTGTGTGTATGTGTTTGTATGTTTATGTGCTTGTGAGAAGATGGCTTGAAAGCAGGTCTTTTAACCATAGACTTTTAAAACACAAGTTTAGTTATTTGGAGGGTATTACGAAATTAGCGAAAAATACTAACAGAGGTACTACACTTGAGAGCAAAATAATCGACTCATTTGCTGAATTGTACACGTTAGAAGTCTCGAATTTCTTAAACCTGTTGTCCGATTTAAGTGATTTTTATAGTATGCTATAGTCTTATTATTTAAGAAAATCCATGTGATATTATTGTTGCTAGTAGTAACAAAGTAGTGGGTGTAACAAACATACTGTGTTTTTCTCTTAAAGTTCGGAACACCCTGTGGAATATTTTAGCATATAAAAATATTTAAATTAAAACTCAATTGTAGCCTTAGGCATTATTAACATTTTCTTTAATCAACTATTTTTAATGGGAAATAAGCCACAATTTTACCAAAACAATGATTGTATTAACGTTTCGAAACCCAAATCGGGTTTCGTTGTCAAAATAAAAAATACTACTAAAATTGTGGCTTGTTTCTCATTAAAAATTGATTATAAAAATTCCACAAGGAAATAGCTTCAGAACAACATTTTCTTTTTTGATTCATTTTCTTATGTTGGATAATAAAGAAGTTAGGTACGTTAACAACTAGCGATGTTTTTCATCAATAAATCCTCATTTTCTTCTTAATTTAATAAACAAGCCTAAAGTAGGCTATGGTAAATTAACAATTTAATGGATGCCAAATGGTTAACAGTCAAAAAGTGTCTGGTTTGCTGTGAAAATTAGTAGATTTATTTTTTAAAGCTTCGTCCGTAGTTTTTTTTTTTTGTTATTTGGTGGAAACGGAACGCGCTACAAGGAATTTGACCGACGATGAGTGTGTTCAAGCAGTGATCTTACATAGCGAATGACTTAGCTACTATGCTATCGGGTTCTTATATTGGTAACAATTTTTTGCTTATGCACGATAATGCAAGACCTCACGTTCACGGACTGTAACCGAATATTTACAACAGAAATACCAAGTTTCTTGTAAAAGGTATATATTAAAATACCCTAAATAAGGGTCACAATACAAAACGTTTTCGGATTAAGGAATCCATCATCAGTGTTTAAAAGCCCTAAAATTAAGTATAACCTAATTAAATGAGATAAAAGTTAAAATTGACAGAGGTTTTCAAGAACAAGAGGCCATACTTACAAAATTTGCATGCCTGAGCCACCAAAATGTATAGGGTAAAAACCCTTTAAATGTAAATAATAAAGTTATTTTACATATTTATATAAATTATTAGTTATTTATATATATTATCACTATTACCAGATTAGATGACCATTTCGATTTCAGTATCTATAGGAAACCAACACAGACTGATCATGTCATACTTTTATCTTCTAACCACCCTATGTCACATAAATATGCAGCTTTCCATAGTTACATCCATAGACTTGAAACTATTCCTTTATCACCATCAAACTATGATAAAGAACTTAATATTCTTCGTCAAATAGCGTTCAACAACGGTTACGATCCTAATATTGTCTACAAACTTATTCAAAAGAGACACCTTAGAGTCTTAAGAGAGACTGCTTTCCCTAGAGACTTGACCTTCAAACCCTCATATGCTTCCTTACCATATCTTCATGAACGTCTTTCTGGAGACATTAGATATATTCTTAAAAGAGCAGTTGATAATACTCATATTTTTTTCAAAGTGCCCAACAATCTGGGACAGTGTCTTACCAATTCCAAAGACCCTATCAACTACATGGATCGTAGTGGTGTGTATATATTACAATGGTCTGATTGTGACGCTACATATATAGGTAGGACCTGTAGATCCCTATCTTCACGCTCCTTAGAGCACACCAAAAGAGAAAACACTTCTACTTTCTCACAACATCTTGTACAAAACAAACATACCCTTAATATCCCAGATGTCTCGTTATTACATAATATTTCACAAAAAAACTTCCTAAAATTGGACCTGTATGAAGACTTAGAAATAGTTAAAGAGAAGCAGAGAAGTCCTAATTGTGTCAATCGCCATGTGTCATTTAACCGAGATTTTCAACCCCTACACCGTCAACCTTTTTCATAAACCACATCAGATACAATTTCCTCTTCTTTGCTACACCATTCATGACTACCACATACATCTATTTCACTCCCAATTGTCGATAAGCAACATCTTACTTTAACTCTCTAATATTCATTTGTACCTCATCCTCTTACATCCTCATTATTTCACACCAGCTTTAATTTTCCAAAATTTAGCTCCTACATCACATATACAACCACATCTATCAGAATTGAGTCTCATTCCAGCCACCTGTCTTCTTAGCCTCATCTCATAGCTTATAGATTAGATAACTCTTATTTCATAACAACACACTACACATCTTCCATGGTCCAATATCACAACATACTCTGTCAGACTTCTCATACCGTCCTACTCCCCCCCATATTTTACAATCATTTCATTTTTAACCAATTTGATGTCAGGTCTCTGGAGGACTCAGTTTCATCAAGTTACTTTAGTCTCATTTTCAATCAGATAAAAACAAAACAGTATTTTTACAATTATCATATCACTTTTTCTATCATTATACAATTTATGTTGGGTCGACTACCAAGAAAGTTATCAGTCACTAAACAATTATCATTTAATCAATACTCTTAAAATCGTACACATATGTACACATTACATACTATTTTGTGTTCCTAGTATAAGGCCTTTACCACTATTTGTCTAATCGTATTGACAATTTCATACCACTAATACAGCACCTATTGGTATTGTTGACTGCATAACTTCCTGTAACGTAAACATTTCATTTCCCTATTTTGAATACTTAATTAATGCATTATTTTAAAGGAAAAAAAATTTTTTCATATTTTGCGAACATCTTTTATTTTTATTATTTGTAAATTTGATACTGTTTTTTATCTTAAAACATTTAAATTAATCTTTAACGTTGTGGCTGAAGTAATATTACAACTAGGTTGCATTGACAGTTCTTGATGTCATTTTGGGTTGCTCTTGAATTCCCAATATGTGAGGTTTTCTCCAAAAAAGTTCCAACCACGTGGGGAGAGTCCTGTGTTGCCCTGGGTAACATCCAGGTTTATCTATAACATCCGATGAATTTTATATAAATATGTAAAATAACTTTATTATTTACATTTAAAGGGTTTTTACCCTATATATTTTGGTGGCTCAGGCTTGCAAATTTTGTAAGTATGGCCTCTTGTTCTTGAAAACCTCTGTCAATTTTAACTTTTATCTCATTTAATTAGGTTATACTTAATTTTAGGGCTTTTAAACACTGATGATGGATTTCTTAATCCGAAAACGTTTTGTATTGTGACCCTTATTTAGGGTATTTTAATATATACCTTTTACAAGAAACTTGGTATTTTTGTGATTTATGGTATACAGCCAGCTACAGGAAGTTTATTTTCCTCGTGGATTTACAACAGGTAAATCTTCGGGCTTCGCATTGGCCATCACATAGTCCAGATCTTAACCGGATCGAACATTCGTGGGACATAATTGACAGAAGACTGCCCGTGTTCCGAACTTTAAGAAAAAAAATACAGTACGATTGTTACACCCGGTATAAAATGACCTTTACCTGTCTAGCAGCAATAATATTACATCGATTTTCTTAAATAATAAGGCTATAACATACTAAAACAATCACTCAAATTGGACAGCAGGTTTAGGAAATTCGAAACTTCTAACGTTTACAATTCTGCAAATGAGTCGATTATTTTGCTCTTAAGTGTAGTATTATATTCACACTTGATAGAAAGAGATCAAAATCATCCTAATACCTCCTAATTGAAACCCGTCTGTTTCCCATTGAATTTGCCGCTGTTCCTAATAACCTCTTGCATTGACAGTTGTATTGTATTTACGTAAGTAATACGAAATTAAAAATAGTGGATAAATTAGATTGGAATTGTTTTACCTATGTTTGGAAGGGTTTTACCAAAATTTGGATTAAATAAATTTTTTTAAAGCGATATAGTAGTTATCACAAATTTTCACACTGAAATGTTGAAACAATTATTAATCCTCAAGATATTACAAAATTTGTCAATACTAATAACATGTGTCTCCGAATTGAGTTAACGCAAAATATTCCTTTTTACTTAATGTAGATAATTAATTGAAACAGGATGTTTACGAAAGATGCAGGCGTTTCTTGATTACAGCATGTATAGAAGTAAAAAAAGAAATGATTTTGCAGATCCTGCCATGGTCAAGATACACCTCGTAAATAAAAGTAGCTTTAACAGTTGCAAAGTCTTTTACCGCTAATGTCAAAGTTGCCTCAATCCTTAAGACGTACAAACGATGCAAAAGATCGATGACGAATGGAGGAAACTAAAATATCGGAATATTCCAATAGAATGCGATGATCAGGATAAATTATATGTTAAAATTTTTCAAATTTTAAAGTTAGTCAAATTTTAAAGTTGGTCAAATAAAACATTTTGATAATAATACTCTATTTACTAATTTGAGTGCCTTTGAATTGTCTGTGTTCACTTTACCTAATTCAAATACAAGTTGTGAAAGACAATTTTCAAATGTAAATGGAATAAAGTGGAAGTGCAGGAACTAATTGGTAGTCAGACACACTTTATATTGAATTATGCATTCATCCCAATCAAGTTATCTTCAAAAGGGTTGTGTCAATTTGACTATTTTACACTATCAGAAATGATAGTTACAACTATAAATACAACAAATTTATACAATGAAAGATGATGATGAACTGCAAGAAGTTGAGTTCACATTAACTTGAGTAAATATTGTTTCACTTAATTTTTTTTAAATAATTTATTTCTTTATCATATATTCGTTTACAAAATATTAAATATACTATTTTTTCTACTTTACTTCTTACTTACTTACTTAATCAGTAGACCCATTTGTACCTTTCGGTGTTGGGGTATTTATAATACAATTCATTACAATTTTTGATAATTAACAATCTTCTGAGGTGTAAAGAGTTACGTCTAGCTCTTTATTAACTCTTTCCATTCCTTCCTATTGGATGCCATCTGTGTTGCTTCCTACCCAGTCTTATTCTTACGCTATAGTATCTGCGAGATGTCACTATTCCATTCTTTAATGGGTCGTCCTCTTCTGTTCTTCCCTATTGGTTTTGCTTCCCACACTCTTTTTACTTGTCTGTTATTGTCCATCCGGATTAGATGTCCGATTTTTTCTCCTTAATTAAGTCGAGTATCGGCTTGATTTTCAGTCTTTCTCTAATTTCTTTTTTCTGATTCTATCTGTTCTTCTTACTCCAATCGTTCTTCTGAGGTATTTCATCTCTGCTGCCTGAATTCTGCTCTGCTGTCTTTTGTTTAATATCCAGTTTTCTACTCCATGTGTCACCGTAGGTTTATATTGTTTTGTATATTGCCATGTTGGTCTATCTTGATATTTCTTTATTATTAAGGAATCCTCTATTTAGTGTTTGGATTCTACTTTATTAATGTAAATTAATAAATATTGTATTAATAGTAAATATTGTTTCACTTAATTTTTTTAAATAATTTATTTCTTTATTATATTCGTTTACAGAATATTAAATATACTATTTTTTCTACTTCATTAATTGCTGTTCTTAATTTTCTACTTTGGCAACGCTGTTCTTATAGAAACATACCTACCTACAAAACGAATTGGTTCCTGCCGAACTGGTGGTCCTTTGTTCTTGTATCTTCTATATCGTTTTAAATACGCTTACTTATGTTGCTCCTGCTAATTATTATGTAATAAGCGCATACCTACATGAAATTTTGTCCTATTCGCCGTGTGCAACTACTTGGAGGGGATACGAGAGACGATCGTGCGCGAATAGCGGAGAAATCTTTCAACTTTCTTAAATAATTCATTGTCAATTGAAATTATCAAATTGACGTATATTTCATAAGGCCTATTCGCGCTGTGTACCCCGAAGGTACCCAGAGGGAGAACATCTGCGCATTACAAAATTGGACGTTCAATAAAATTGAATATTTACCACCAAAAACCTAATGCGCAGGCGATCTAACTCTGGGTAAGTTCAGGGCATGCTCCACGAAGTCCATATTATCTACTGTCAATGAAGAAGAAAAATTATATGTTGCTCCACAATATTGATATGATATGAAATTATTATATAAAAGTAAATTTAATTAATTGTATTTTTCTTGTAGAAGTGCATTTTAATAATTATTTTATTTACTAAATATACAATTATTGTTAACCTTTTAATAACATAATAACATAACATAATAACATAATTGGCCAATATAATTAAAAATGCTAAAAGTGTTGCTGAGCTATAAAACCAGGTGTCGCTTTTCCGAACTTACACGGTCCTAATACTGTATGTATTTGAGCCTTTTTAGGAAACCAGTGGCAAGACTCAATTGCCCATAAGGGAATTGGCGCCTAAATTTGATAAATCAATAAATGAATACTTCAATCAAATATCGTGGTATAACACGGTTACAGTCATTGACTGATTTATACCAAAAGAACGTAAGACGCTAGAAATCCGAAACACACAAAGCTATTTTCGATTATGAACAATGTTTATCAATAGTACGTTCCTTAACGGTAAAATATTGCAAATTCTCTAAATTTTAAAGAACCGCTTAGGACATGAAATTTGGCATACAATAGCTACCAAGTCAAAGTAAAAAAGTGATGTTGTGCCGATGTGTGCTTTTGCCCTGGGGGTGTGTTTCACTACTTCTCGGGAGTGAAAAAATATACGTACAAAGTAAGTAAGTCCGGGAATGGATAAATTGACTAATTTTAAATAACTTTTGTTCTATAGAGTTTTTTCATTAAGTCAATACTGTTCGAGTTATTTACGACTGAATATGTTCATTTTTCAACAAAATAACCACGATGTTAGACGGTTTTTCGCAAATAAATCAAAAAGTAAGTATACTGTCGAAAAAAAAAATATTAGCAAAAATATACCCTGCAAAAAATTGAAAAAAATGGTGTATATATTACGTCTCTATACCTAGTAGAAGCCAGAGTTATAGCTAATGAAAAATAGGTTCATATTCGTCAAATTCCAAATGGAATACTTTATTTTAACGTGAAATAACCAAAAATAAAGCACTTTTTGTGGAAAATGTATTACGACTTATTTAAACTGTTTAAAGTAAACAATGTATGCTCAAAATAAAGTTAATCCCTTTTTTTGGTAAAAAATCGGGAAAATCGCCTCCTAATTAGTATCTCAAATGAACTTAATCGTTACCACTTCACAAGTTTCTTTACTCGTGTATGTATTGTTTATATAATCTGTAAGTTTCATCGGTTCAAAGTCCTTATTTTTGAGAGGGCTGTAGTTAAAGGGGCTTGAACGAGTCACTGATCACGAGTGTATGCAAATTTCGAAACATCAAATCAATTTTTGTCTTGCAGAAAAACAAAAAAATACAAGTTATTCAGAAAAGCAATGCTGACTTTTTTTGTTTTTTTTTTGTAATTTTTGGTATCTAACAATTTTTAAGTTATTTTGAAAAAAGCAGAAATAAAAATCTTAAAAATTTTACTTTAAAACCAAATTTTTTCAAAAATAAGCACTATGAATCGATGAAACTTACAGATCATATAAACACAACATAAGTAAAATAATTTGTGAAGCGGTAACGATTAAGTTATCATTTAAGTTGCTAATTAGGTGATCTTCCTGATTTTTTTGCCAAAACAAAAGGGACCAACTTTATTTTAAGCGTAACTTGCTTACATTTGATGCTAGAAACTTGTTATTAAAACAGAAATAAAGCCTTTTTTAAACAATTTTAAAAAGTTATAATGGGTTTTCCGCAAAAAAAGCTTCATTTTTTGGATATTTCACGTTGAAATGTTCCATTTGAAATTTGGCGAATATGAATCTATTTTTCATTGGCTATAACTCTGGTTCTACGAGGTCCAGAGACCTCAGGCGTACACCCTTTTTTTACTTTTTTACGGGCTATATTTTTTCTAAGAATATTTTTTCGACATAATACCTACTTTTTGAGTTATTTGTGAAAAACCGTCTAAAAACGTGGTTATTTTGTGGAAAAATGAACATATTCACTCGCAAATAACTCGAAAAGTGTTGACTTAGCGAAAAAGCTCTATGGAACAAAAGTAACTTAAAATTAGTAAGGTTATTCATTTCCGGTCTTATTTTGGACATATATTGGTTCACCCCCAAAAGAGAGTGAAAGTCACCCCCAGAGCAAAAGCACACATCGGCAGAATATCACTTTTTTCTTTGACGTATTGGCTATGCGTATGCCAAATTTCATGTCAATCCAAGCGGTTCTTTAAAATTTACAGCAAAAACCGTGAAAGAATGTACATACTACAACACTGTCATCAAATTAAAAAAAAAATAATTAATTTAACTTCAATCAATTGATATAAGCAAATCAAATGTATGTTTTTTTCTTTTTCACAATTTTTCACAATTCAGTCACAGAATTGCGACAAAGCAGAGCGAAATTGAAAATGGAAAGTAAAAAATTGTGTATTCCGTCCACGGAGTGTTTGTCACCAGAGTTACCGCACAATTAAAAAACTCAATTGAAAACGTATTTAAAAGACATTTCGTTCAATTAAACAAATTTGACGGCATTAAATTGAATTAAATGTTGCGTAGTTGTAGATTTGGGTCGGGCTGAGATCTTTTCTGCTTTTCGAGAGGTTAAATAAACCGTTTTGTACAGTGGATGAATGTTATTTCCAATGTGAGGTTTCTTTTTGCAAATAAATGAAAATATAAAACCTAAAATCTTTTATAAAAGGTATATTAGTTAAAATCCCTATACAGGGCTACATCAAAGACATAACTAGTTTTCAATCGGTTGACCGATCATCATCAGTGTAATCTTAGAATCTAACATGCTAACCACCAAAGTAAAAAATATTTCGGTATACCCTTTATAATTGATCCGTCATAGGAACATATGAAAAAGATGTGATTTATAACATGGATGTATAAAATATCCAATGTTTTAAGCCCGAGGTACCAATGAGCTCAATTTGACTAGTTCACATCATGGCTGTATGGAAGCAAGTCTTATAGGGCTGTATAGGGATTTTAACTAATATACCTTTTATAAAGTATTTTATGTTTTTGTAATGGTATACAGCCAACTACAAAAATTTTTTCCTCGTGGATATGAAAATATATTACTCATATCTACAGTATGATGCAAATAAAAGGAATAAATTATTTATTTCGTAAGCCAATTTTTTAACATAAATATTACTATATTATTATCATAAATATATTAGTGACGTCATCCATTTGAGCGTGATGATGTAATCGATGATTTTTTTAAATGAAAATAGGGGTCACGTGCTAACTCATTTGAAAGCATATTCCATTCTCTATTCAGTAATATAAACATTATCAGAATTATTTATACAGGGAATTCAAAAATTTTTGAAGTTAAATTTTTTTAATCGCGTTGGGAGTAAATTTATATGTGCGCGAATTCATCAAAAGTCTTGTTCCTGGGCGCAGCTCAAACGTGCTCTGATTGGGTAATTACGATGACCTGTCAATAATTGTTCAATATGTCGGTTATGGGTAAGGGTAAACAAATGTTGTGTATATTAGTTTTTATTGTTGTGAGGGCAGAGAAAAAGGCAAGATTATAATTGTAGTGACTTTTTACCTGGTTTTTTAAAGCAACAGGTAAGTACGTAATTGTGAATGTTTCAGTACCGTTATAAAAAATTACATAGGTAATTACCTATTTGGAAAATGTAAAATAAACCTACCTAGTATGTAATGCTTTGATTTACATAATTTGATTACCAACAAAATTTCTACCAATATTCATCTAATATTGTTTTCTTACTCTATGTTTTGTTGTATTTTAATATTTCAATTCCACAAAAATCAAACTAATTTGGTTAAATTCAGAACTGTCAAAAGTTTAAAACGTTCAGTTGGCCTATCTTCCAACATAATGCATGTCTCCGTAGCCAAAATCTTAAGATGATTGAATTTCAAAACTAACCGCGCCAATGTACGCGGGTTCAATCCCCAATACAAACCTTTATTTTTTTATTTTTTTATACATTTTATGATTGTAAATATATTATTATATAATTTTTTTTCATGAAATACGTATTTAGTTAAAAATTTTCCAACAATTATTGTTCAGAAATAATTTTTGTGGCATTTTTCAATGTGTTTCTGTGTGTTTTATTCTTTTATTTTTTTTGGTATTGTTTTAATAAAATTTTTTGAAAAGTAGTAAGTATTAAAATAGTTTAATATTTAAATAAAATATAAATAAACTGTTTAAAGTAAATTAATTTCGTTGAAATCATAATAATAGAAGTATAACTTCTTACGTGCGTACAAAGTACACACACATTCTTTTTTTTTTTTTTTTAATTAAATTAATTGACACTAAAAGACCAAGGAAGAGTTGGATAGACGAAGTGAGAACCAATGCTAAAGGGATATTGAGGGTGGACAACTGGAGGAGAGCAGCCAGGGACAGAGATACTTGGAGGCGGATTCTTGGGGTGGGGGCTAGGACCCGACTTGGACTGTAGCGCCATAGGAGAGAGATACACAAAAAGAAGAATTAATGTAATTTTAAATAATTCAAAATACATTTCACTGCTGTCAGAAAACAGAAAATAGTTATTTATGAAACAGTTCGTGAAGTATGCTTTTTGCGAACGCACGCGATGTTTAGAGCACGGACGACAGCGGCGCGAGTGCTATACATCGCGTAAGTTCGCAAAAAATACTTCACGCACAGTTTCATACAATATTTTATCTACGATAGACAAATAAAAAAACTGTAACTCACGCACACTTTAATTCCTTCACGCACTGCTATCTATAATAACAGTTTTCACAAACTAAAAACGTATACATAATATGAGATATAGTAGATAAAAAAATGTTTATCTACTGTATGTCATATTATTTATAAGTTTTTAGTTTGTGAAAACTGTCATTATAGATAGCAGTGCGTGAAGGGTTTAAAGTGTGCGTGAAGTAACAATGTATTTTAAATGGGATTTACTTTTTCGCACACTTTCAATGGGTTTTTTGGCACACTTTCATATAATCAAATATCCTTAACTTTCGCGTTGTCATGGTGATGACAATATGAGCAATAACTTACAACAAATTTTTTGACAGTTTTGTGGTTTGAAAATAGTTAGGATTTTTAAATGTCAAAGTTCTAAAAATTTTAGAATAGAAATAAATTGCAGTGACGAAGAGTTACAGTTTTTTTTATTTGTTTATCGTAGATAAAATATTGTATGAAACTGTGCGTGAAGTACTTTTTGCGAACTTACGCGATGCGATTGTTTGCTAAATTAAATTTTTTTTCTGTTTTATGACAGCCGTAAAATGTATTTTGAAGGAAATAAATGACATACATTCTTCTTTTTGTGTCAATTAAAAATAATTATTTTGGACAGCCTGTATAATGTGAATGTTTATATTACTGAATAGAGAATTGAATAGCCTTTCAAATGAGCTAGCACGTGACCCCTATTCTCATTAAAAAAATAATCCGTTACGTCATCACGCCCCACTTAAAAAATAAAAATCGACCTGTTTCAGGATTTTTCCATTCACCGGCTTACGAAATAAAGGATTTATTTCTTTCATTTGCACCATACTGTATATTGTTTCTATTTCCTAACCGTGAATTTTAAATAGAAACATTTTAAATTTCTGGGTTTATCGGCCTGTTATTAATAAAACACTTTGTTATTGCTAAACGTTTCAGCTATCTTGACCATTCTCAATAAGGACTTTAATTAAACAAACATGTAAACGATACTTACACTGATACCATGGGGTAGACAATTGAAACTACAACTGGTTCAGAGTTGTATTTAAAATACCTGCCAATGATGCATTTATAAACCTCTTAACTTAATAAGTGTGATATATTAGACACATCTTTTATATTGGTCTTATTATTGATACGATTTTGATTTTTTTTTGTGTAAATTGTCTCTAATATACACATACTGTAACAAAAGATGTAAACCTCAGAATCACTGGACCTCAGATACCACTCATATAGGACTTTTTATTTTCTCAGTGTCTGATTTAAAAGCATAGCGTCTATTAAAAGTTAAATATATCTATAAGAAATTTGTAAATACATTTTATATAGGTATAGACTTCTTTGACTTCCGGCCCTAGAGATATATAGTTTTGTAAAAATTATACGGAATAAAACTATACACACAGTTTAAATCATATTCTCAATTTAAGAAGTTTTAAAACCAACTAATAATTTAGATATTTATTTCGTGTTTCAAAAAATGTAACAAAAAATATTATTAATCTGATTAAAATCAATAGTATTTATATATATTTTTCTTTTCAGAGATCTACAGGGAAATAACATCACAATTCTCTACGAGTCAGATTTTCAAGATCTTTCCAAACTTAAAATTTTGTAAGTATAAAATAACTATATTCCATATTCTACTTTAATTTCTATATCTTTTTATCTTTTTTATTTCTACTATTATTATATCCATTTTATTTTTTCATTTTTATTTCTATATACATATTTGCTGTGTACAGTCTTTGAGAAGAAAAATAAAGCAGCATCTTAATAACAATAGTGTTTATTAAAAAGGTAGAAAAACGTTATCTAAAATGTTGAATATAAATATTGAAAACTTTTACTGTAAATAACCTTACACTAATATTAAAATACCGGGTGTCCACTTATATTTTCTCCCATTTTAACTGCCTATAACTTCTAAACGGCTTAAGACAGAAAAATGCGGTTTTCGCTGAAATGTTTTATTTTAGTAAAAGTTTTGTCTGAATGTATTGAATTTTTTATATCACTTTCAAATACGAAAAAAAAAATGGCGGATTTTTGGAAAAAAAAACGTTGTTGACTTTTTTTTAATGGAACACCCAGTATATTTTTTTTGTAAATTGAAAGAAAAGTCATTCACCTATCCAGTGATAAAAAGTTTTTCAAAATTCGTTGTCAAATCACTGAGTAATTAGTTTTTAAAATGAGCGGTGATATCACATACCTAAATAACATAACTAAGCAAAATGATATTATGTTATGTGATTTCCACATTGCATCTCTCATTTTAAAAATTATTTGCTCAGTCAATTGACAACCGATTTAAAAAAAATTTATATCACTCGATAGGTAAATGGCCGCTTTTCCAAGCTACAAAAAAATATACTGGGTGTTTCAATAAAAAAAGTCAACAACGTTTTTTTTTCAAAAATCCACCATTTTTTATTTAAAAGCGATATAGAAATGGTCATTTACCTAAAAACTTGAAAAAACGGTCATTTACCTATTTAACGATATATTTTTTTTTAATTGGTTGTCAAATAACTGAGCAATTAATTTTTAAAATGAGAGATGCAATGTGGAAATCACATCAATTCGCTTAGTTATGTTATTTAGGTATGTGATATCCACGTTGCACCTCTCATTTTAAAAATTAATTACACAGTGATTTGACAACCGATTTTAAAAAACTTTATATCGTTGGATAGGTGAATGACCTTTCTCTCAATTTACAAAAAAATATACTGGGTGTTCCATTAAAAAAAATTCAACAACGTTTTTTTCAAAAATCCGCCATTTTTCTTTTCGTATTTGAAAGCGATATAAAAAATTCAATCCATTCAGACAAAACTTTTACTAAAATAAAACATTTCAGCGAAAACCGCATATTTCTATCTTGAGCCGTTTAGAAGTTCAGCTAGGCAGTTCAGTGAGGCAGTTAAAATGGGGGAAAATATAAGTGGACACCCGGTATAACAAATCAAATTCCAACAGTATTTCCTGTTCTGTCTGTCAATTTAGGTCATTCGGAATAAAATATCTTTGCTCTGTAATACCTATCGTAGGTATTTAAAACAATTTCTTTTCAAAATTATGTCGATATCCAAATACTTATATTATTTTGTTTGTAGTAACTTCATCTTTAAATGAACATTCCAAATACTTTGTTCTTTTCCTGCTAAGTTTTAAATATTTTTCTTCAAGAGGTTGTCTCCACTGTTGCAGTTTTTATTTAAAGTCCGCTTTCAGTATTTACTACTAACCCTACATCATGAGTTAATCTGTAGTTTACCTGTAATCTGATCCAAACTAATAATAAAGATTAAGCCTAGCCTTGATGCAATCCTGATATCACATGAAATTTATCAGTCTCTCCCACACCTGTCCTAACACTAAGTAGTTGTTACTTCCTCATACATGTTACTCACAATCTTCACATATTCACCCCAGATTCTTTTATTATTGAGTGTCCACCACAGAATCTCTTCCGGAACTCTATCATATCTTTTCTCAAGATCAAGGAATACGATATGAGCATTTGGTTCTTTTTTTCTGTATTTTTTTATCAACTGTCTCATAATGAACATTGCATCTGTTATTGATCTACTTTGCATAATAATTTGTAAACTGATTATAGGATATTTCGGTTTCTTCACGAATCTGTCTATCAATTGCTCCCTCCCATGTTGTCGTTGTATGACTAAGTAGTTTTATGTTTCTGTAGATTGTACATTATTGTATTGATAAACATAGGTAATAATACATTGCTTCTCCATTCGCCTGGCATTTGTTCAAATTCTATAATTCTATTAAATAAACCTGTTAGCAAACTTGTTCCTATCTCTCCTAATGCACTCCACACTTTGGCCCAATATCGTCTGGCCAGCTGCTTTTTCTTTCTTTATTTTGTGAATCACTTACTCGTTTATTAATTTTGTGATCATTGCTGCTACTGTCTCCTTTAACTCAACTGGTTTTCTGCCAAGTTCTTTATTTAATAAACTGTCAAAGTACTTTTTCATTTGTTTATGACATCCTTTTCGTGACTTAGTATTTTATTATTTTCAATTCAGATACATCTAATCTGATTAAAGTCACTAGCTTTCTTTGCTCTATGTTTGGGGATTTTATATATCGTTGTTTCTCCTTCCCCAGTGTTAAGTTAATTGTATAGATTTATATAAACTTCTGCTTTAGCTTTTGCTCCTGCTACTTTCGCTTCCTTTGCTCTCCGACCTATTTTCTTGCCACGGTTTATTAATTTTCCCTTCTCTTTTATTTTTTCTTGAACTTCTTTTGACCATTATCGCATTCCTTTCCTTTATACTCAAAAGTATTTTCTGACATATTTCCATGTATTTCAATAGCAGTATCTGTGTTTCTGGTCATCTTCCTCCAAATTGTATTAGGACACCCTTTTATGTTCCAACACATTTGTTCTACTATTCTTTCTCTGAATTTTTTAGTGTCAACGTTACTTTTGTTTTTTCTTTAGTTCTCGTGTAGCATTTTTTTAAGTGTCTTTTTATGTATTATGAAAACTCGTCTATTTCTTTTGAACTTCTTCATATTTTTACTGTTTTTGGCTTTATTTTTCTATTGAGCTCATGTTTCATTTTTTACATTAAATTACCTTTTACCATCCGATTAGAGATATTTTTTCTATAATAAAATATTTAACCTTGTTTCTTGTTTTCCATCTGGACTTTACCGGTACACGAATATGAGATTATTATTTTATGTAGTTGCTACTAGTTTTTTCTAGATTATTTTTCGTCAAGCGATAGAAATTCAGATGGGAATATTGTAGGAAAGAAGAGATTTTCGATATTTATTACTACCTTAAAACCTTGAAATAAGTGACAAATTTATTTATTGTAGTTAATAGCTAACATTTATATTTTTAAATTCATGAAATTGAAGATTTTCTACCATACTATAAATATTTTTTCTTTTTACATTAAGTTAGGATTATTTTTCGCAGGCAGTTATCAGTTAATTCGATAAGAACAATAGAGAGAGACGCTTTTCAAGATCTAGTAAATTTAGAAAGACTGTAAGTAAGCGAATTAAAAGACTGAGTTCACAACCATTACTTTCTCTCTTTTTTAGACGTCTTAATGGCAACAGTATACGACACATTCCGGAAAATTTATTTTCTACATTGCCTAATTTATTTCGTTTGTAAGTAATTTATTTGTTGATGTTACGAGGAATAGTACAACACTTGTCGTTTTATGTCCTTCGTCTAGAAAAAGGATTCTTATTAAAATATGCATTTGTAATGCAACAGAAAAATGTATATATGTTTAAAAAAGCAAGCAATTTATGTTGCACTTAGAGGCTAGTTGTCTTTGTATATTTTCAATATTTATTTATTTATTTAGCATGTTTAAAAAGCTATAATTTTTAAATATTTCAAAAATTAGAATTATTTTTGATAAAAATAAGTTGTAATCTATTTTATTTTCGCTTTATACAATCTTCAACTTCTTCTTTTTCTTCTTCTTCTTTTTCTTCTTCTTCTTCTTCTCCTTCAACGTATTACTTCTAATTCTTCTCAGTAATCTCACATGTGCCATTTTCACAGAAGTCTTTGTGTACTGCTGTACCGGGTCTCGTTTCTGATGCATATGTCAATACTGGCTTTATGAATTCTTTACTTCATTTCAGTATTAATATGTCGGTTTCGCCATATTATAGTGTTATTAAGGCCAGTCTATTTACATTTTGTACTTGATCTATCACTTCTTTGTCCAGGTCTCCATAGCTGGACAGGGTAATTCCAAAATATTTCTTTTCCATTACTTGTTCAATGCTGATACCATCAATTTCTATTTTATCTGATTGGTTCTTTGCTGATTACTATTGTTTTATTTTTCTGAGATGAGCTTATCATATTAAATTTTTTTGCTCTTATGTTAAATCTGTGCACTAGTTTTTGCAGACTATTTTTATCTTGGGCAGTCAATATTCGTCGTCTGTATAACACAGTAAACTTACTTCTTTGTTTTCCATTCTGTGTCTTCTTTAAAACCCTGTTGTTCATCTGTTAAAGTTATTTACTGGTTCATTATTTCCTATAAATTGTTCGTTGTAAGTTTTAGAGGGGTATTCAACAAATTTATACCTGTGTAGTTTGGTGGCTATTTTTATCTCTTCTTTTGAATGTAGAATTAGTTCGCGTTCTCTATTCATCCGGTATTTTATTGTCTTTTATAATTTTGGTAATTTATGTTGTTAATTGTTTTGTCATTGCTTCTCCACAATATTTCAGTAATTTATTTGGTATTTCGTCTTTAGCTGCAGCTTTTCCGTTCTTCAGCTTTTCAAGTGTTTTTCGAACTTCCTGATTATTTATATTAACTTTTTCTAATCTCAACTTTACAAATTAAATTTCTGGAAAAAACTTTATTTTTCTGAGTTAAACTTGAATATAAACAGACGTATTAAATTGCTTTACTTTACAAATAATCATTTAATACTCAGACAGTAAACCATTATCAGATATTTTTATTGGAAAGTATCAAGTTTATTTATAAAATATTAAATGGACATAAATATTTTTTGTTAATGCGAATTAGTTGAAAAATATAAACTTTTAACATCTTTTTTTTTCTACAACCGTGTTAAAAATGCAATTTTTAGTACTCCATAGGAGCGTTAAAAATGCTACTTTAAAGCACTAGTGCTTTAAAATTTTAAGGCACTGCAGTTAAAAGTGAATTGTCAAATTGTGAAACGTCAAGGTATTTATATTTCATTTATTAACATTAATATTAATAGTACAACTTGCGCAATTTGAAAAAGGTGGTTTAAAAGGTTTTTTAAAATTTAATTTAAACTGTATTATTGCATTTTTAACACGTTTCTAGAAAAAACAAGTTTATGTAACGGTATAATATTTTCGCTAAGAATTTTTATACATTCCCCTTGAGTGTAGACAACCAGTTCTACGGGTCATAGGTTTCATGGTTTCAGCAATTAACAAAAATATTGTATTTTATAAATTTATAACGTTTGTAGAAAAAATATTGTATGATATACGTGTTAAAAAGTACATTTTTCACATGCGTGTCTTAAAATGATGCTTTTAACACTTATATCATAAATAACTATTATTTGTTAATGCGAATTAGTTTAAAAATAAAAACTTTTAAAATCTTTTTAAAGATTTTAAAATCTTAACGGGACTTTTAACAGTTTGTTGTACCTCATAAATATAAATAAATACATAATATATTGTGAAAAATTGAATAACATTATATCTAAAATAACAAATTGACAGGAACCTTGAAGTGTCGAAGATTCTAGTACATACATTTTAATCTAACTGTAATATGCGGTTTACAAAAAAAAATGGTAAATATTATTCTTTTTCATAAAAAGTCTATAAATAAATTTATTAACATTTGTGTTTATTTGATAAATAATTTAGATTTAATATTTAATGATGATAATTTGATAAATAAATTATTTATTATAGGGGAGTGCAATTAGAACGAAAACATGCATTGTTTCGGATAAATTCAAACAAGCTTATATTTTTCTAAAACTTTTTTTGTTAGTTTATATACATGTTAAAGTAAAAAGTTCTAATCGCAAATTTGGCCGCTTATTGTTTATTAATTGATTAAACAATAACAATTGTTTTGTATAAATAATTTTAAAAATATCGTTAAATTCATCATTTTACTTTGATCAAATATGTTTCTATTTTGTTTTTAATTATACTGAATCCGAATATGGCATTGCAATTTGAAAATTCTTATACAGAAGCTCTTATACACATACAGTGTGTCTGCGTAGCTAGGAACCACATGGATAACTTTTTTATTATAAACTTTACGAAAAAAGGTATTCCTAATGAAATTCTCTAAATGGTCAAAACTCTAAAACTCAACCATCAGATATCAAATTTTATCAATTTTATACGAGTTATGTCAAAAATATGAATTTCGTTAAAGAGTAAAGTACCTTTATATTCCAGCATATCAAAAAATGCTATTATGAAAATTTGTTTGAAATTAGAAACTATGTCTAAATATACAATTAAATTATTCTAATCAAAAAATTTTTTTAAATTTTTTCTCAAATTATGGATACTAATCATTTTATTACAATTATGATAACTATTTTATTATCACTTTTACGAAAAAAAGTTATTTTTCATACAATGCTCTCCCTGGTCTAAAATCTAAGATACAACCATCAGACATCAAACTTTGTTAATTTTATAAGATGTATGTAAAAAATATGAATTTTTCTTAAGAGTTAAGTGCCTTTATTATTCACAATATTTTAATTAGAAGCATGTAATTGAACACTAAAATAATTTTTTTAATTCCAAACAACTTTTTTAATAACTGTTGTTCTGAAGCTATTTTCTTGTGGCATTTTTATAATCAAGTATATTCAAATGGGAAATAAGCCACAATTTTACCTAAAAATGATTTTATTAACGTTTCGACGCCCAAGTCGGGTGTCGTTGTCAAAATACAAAATAATACTAAATAAATAAAAATGTTGTTGCTTAGTAAAAAATTCTTCTAATAATTTATTTAATCTGACTCATTTATATCGGCAATTCAGACACGTATTATACATTTTAAAGTAGACGACTTTAAAATGATATTGCCAATATTGATGAGTTGCGTTCCTGGGACGACTTTACTAAAAGATAGTTCATTCGATTACATGAAATCAATCCCAACTCAAGAATATCCGCCACAAAAAGTAAACTAAATGTAAATTTTTATTTTTGAGAGTAAACTAAATGTAAACCCAAATACTTACGATGTCGGGATAGTATCACGAGGTTTTTCCTGGTTTTCCCTCGTGATTTACTATGGAATCTCTAACGCGAGAATTTCAGTGCCACCGTTGCATTTGGTTGTCTTTTTAAAGACAGATTACATGCTATGATTTTTTGTGGCGGATATTCTTGAGTTGGGATTGATTTCATGTAATCGAATGAACTATCTTTTAGTAAAGTCGTCCCAGGAACGCAACTCATCAATATTAGCAATATCATTTTAAAGTCGTCTACTTTAAAATGTATAATACGTGTCTGAATTGCCGATATAAATGAGTCAGATTAAATAAATTATTAGAAGAATTTTTTACTAAGCAACAACATTTTTATTTATTTAGTATTATTTTGTATTTTGACAACGACACCCGACTTAGGCGTCGAAACGTTAATAAAATCATTTTTAGGTAAAATTGTGGCTTATTTCCCATTTGAATATACTTGATTTCTTAATAACAATTTTCGATATTGTGAAAATTAATGGTACTTTACTCTTGAGTGAAATTCACATTTTTTTACATACCTCGTATAACATTAATTAAATTTGATATTTGATGATTGCACCTTAGATTATATACGCTGCAAAGTATTTTATAAAGAATAACTTTTTTTCGTAAAACTGATAAATAATAAAAAAGTTATCAATATGTTCCAAGTTACGCAGACATACTGTATAAGATGTAAAAAAAATTTTTTTTGCTAAACATTTATTATTGTTGAAGCTTATTAAATCTATTTTAGGTAAGTTTTACAGAAACAAGTTTTGATCACTTTGTACAAACATTTTTTTAGCAGGTAATTTTCGGTTTTTGTATTACATTTTTGTTATCTATCTTAATTTTCTTAAGAGGATCGGTACGTATTTTCGGCTGCAATGCTATTCAAATGGGGATTCATTTTTTTCGAATCCTGAGAAAACTAATAAATATTTTTGAAAAATTTAAACGCAGAATGAAAGACTGCGTTATTAGCGAGGGCCGAAAGTCCCTGAGAACTTCTATAATGTTTATTTTAATAAGTTACAGGGGTGAAACACTAAGAGAAAATTTAGTGTGATTTTTATTTTCAAATATCTCATTCAAAATAAACTTTTTATTTATTCTAAGGGACTTTCGGCCCTCGGTAATAATTTAGTCTTTCATTCTGCGTTTAAATTTAAAAAAAAAATAAACACAATGCCGTGGTAATATTTTCCAAATCTATCTTTGTCTTACAACGCACTCAGCCGAATATAATATTGTCAGCATATATTGTCAGTCAGACACTGACAATCAGTGACATTAAATATTTGACATTGCATCGGGAATATTTTGTGTTATTCATTAAATATTATTGATATATAGCGTATTTGATAAATAATTGATTTAAGACGTGAACTTAATAAAAAGTTATTTATTGTGTACTATTTGTGGAAGATCCAAGCAGAGAATACATCAGGATAAAATATTCTGTGATCCAAGTATTTTGTTGTTAAAGATGTTCAAAATTGTAAGCGTTCCATAACAATATATTATTAAAAAATCACTTTAACACTTTTCCTCTTTTCTCGATTGAGTATTAGTTTTTGTTGTACAAATAAATTATTACAATCACTGAATACATAGTTAGTGAAAAAATTATCACATTTATTAACTGAATTAATAATTTGCAGTTATAAAAATAACAGTTATCCAAGAACATTCAAAAGCCATCTCTTTAAATTAATGATGACATTTTCAAGTAGAATGACATTCTAGTAATGTTTACATATCCATACAAGTGTGAATTTTACTACACGTAATTTGCCGTATAAAGAGAGAAAAAGTAGGGATACACGTAAAATATTTGCGAATTATGTACCCATAGCCTTAAAAAAAGAAATAGTTAATTTTATTTCGAAAGTAAAATAATTTAGTGCATTTTAGAGATTACATCCTAAGCCTTAAAAAAGCACTTATAAAACTGTAATAGATCTGTTCAAACTTGAGTAATACCGTCTTAAAGTGGTGGTAATTCTATGAAACTACGAAGATTTCAAAAATTACATTTACATTTTGAGACGTCATATCATTTGAATTAAATTTTTGAGATTTTTTTAATGAAACATCATTTAGTAAGATGCTTGAAAAGTAAGTTGTGCAAAACTGAGAGTTTCATAAGAAAGACTATATTAGTTACACATTTTTAAATCATTTTTAAACAAAATTCATGTAAGGCTCAGTTTCCGCCCACACCGTAGTTATGCCCGTACATTTTATTTTTTTCTATTATAACCATAAGATAGCTTAATTAATCTTCTTACATGTTCAGTTTGTAAAATTTCATTTGATCCATCAGTTAAAGAATTACATTAAAATAAATCAAGCATGCACTTCGCCGTACGTTTTTTTCCAGAATTTATATTTTCGGAGTTATTTAAAAAACATCTAATTTCGTAGTTCATTTGTTTAATAAAAAAATGAAGCAGCCACTTCTCGAGTAGAACTTTTTGATATGTTGTTTATTAAACATGTATTAATGAAATTACAAAAAGTTCTATTTTGTTTGATTTTTTCCGAAGTGAAAATCTATATGCACTCCCCTATTAGTAATCGAGGATTTGCCGGATGCGCTTCGCCAATCTGTTTGAATTTTTTGGTGAATTCGCCAGTATTCAATTTTTTATCTTTCGATGTTTAGCTATTAAGGTGATACAGTAGCGATCAACAGGTAGCCAAAACGCGTTCCAAGATTGCGGCTGTAATTGTGAATATTTTTTCGAGATATTTGGCACACGTATTCGTAATATAATAAAGAATGGCGGTACAGAGCCCAATTTGAAAAATATATTAATATGTGGAAGTTACTCTGTAATTAAATACAATATTAAAAAAACGAGCCTGTACCGCCATTAAGAAGAACAAAAAAATACACTTTCTTCAAAAAAACTTTTTTATCCGATGCCTAGATTTTGTGTCATTTTGGAACTACTAATTAAATCACAGCAGCGATCAACAGGTAGGTAAAACGCGTTCCAAGATAGCGGCTGTAATTTTAAATATATTTTCGAGATATTTGGCACACGTATTCGTAATATAATAAAGAATGGCGGTACAGAGCCCAATTTGAAAAATATATTAATATGTGGAAATTACTCTGTAATTAAATACAATATTAAAAAAACCAGCCTGTACCGCCATTAAGAAGAACAAAAAAATACACTTTCTTTAAATAAACTTTTTTATCCGATTCCTAAATTTTGTGTCATTTTGGAAATACTAAAATTTTTTATTTAATTATTAGTTCCAAAATGACACAAAATCTAGGCATCGGATAAAAAAGTTTTTTTGAAGAAAGTGTATTTTTTTGTTCTTCTTAATGGCGGTACAGGCTCGTTTTTTTAATATTGTATTTAATTACAGAGTAACTTCCACATATTAATATATTTTTAAAATTGGGCTCTGTACCGCCATTCTTTATTATATTACGAATACGTGTGCCAAATATCTCTAAAATATATTTAAAATTACAGCCGCTATCTTGGAACGCGTTTTAGCTACCTGTTGATCGCTACTGTTTCCTCTTAAGGATTCAAAGCCACCAAATAGATTGTAGAATAGACAATATATTGTGTAAACTGGTGAAAACCCAACTATTTTGTCCTGAACGCGATAGGATAAACCAGTTTAGCCTAGGCCAAGCTAGTTTATCCTTTAATTAATACGCACACTGCAGGATAAACTAGTATTAATAGATAATTAAACTGTAATTGGAAAAATAATCATTTTTATTAAAACGATAATGGTTCGTCGTTAAAATTAATGGACAATTGGTAATACAAACAGTTATATTATAAGAAATAATAAATAATATATTTTTTTATAAAAGCAATAGTTATACCTCAATTATAAGAATTATTATTTATTTTTCCATTGAGTGCTTTGGTGGCACTTGGAATTGCGAAGTGTCATTGCCTTCTTGTACTTGTATCTGTTTGTGGAACAGTATTTGTTGCAGCTACATTTGACAAAATTTTGCCTTGGTTTGCCCCAACAAAAAGTTAGGTAAATTATTAAGTAAATTATATAAAATTATATATAGGTAAATTATATAAAAATAAAACCCAGAATATAGTGTTTGAAGTACACCAAGTTTGGTGCCAACTTTGTAAAATGCTTCGTCATTTGTCTGAAGAATAACTCCAATAAAGTTTCTGAGATCACCTTTGCCTTCGTCAACATCTAAAATAGGTTAGGTTAGGTTACAAATACGTTAGGTAATACAAATTGAAATATATTTTAAAAAATAATTAGACTTTTTAAAACGGACAGTGTTGTACTATACTACTCGTTTTTTCTGTAAGTGGTGTCTTAGAACAATATCTTCCTCACTTTATTCATTACATGCTACAAGCTGTTTCAGTACAAAAGATATTACTTTTTAATTTTTAAAATCATGTAAACAACAACTCTTATCTATCTTTAGTACTGATTTGTCTTCGCACTGCTTAAATCTTCTTCTTAATATTAACATCCATTACATTTTCCATAACTCATATTTAATGAACTTATCCATCATCCATAAATTTTTTCTACTGATTAGATATTAAAATACATTAAATTGTATAGTATCTCACTTTTAGTTCGTAGTATTTCTTTTCAATTAATATACTTCTATAATAATTTATTTACTAAAAACATTTACACAATTCTACGACAGTCTAAATTCGCTGTTCGTGTTATCTGAACTGTGTCTATAAATAGTAATTTATGATTTGTTCTTTGTACGTGCCAATTTGACTGTTCAAAAGTCTTTATTTGGTGTATCAATTTAGAATATGTTTCTAGTTCAACAGCAAGATCTAAATTAGCATTCAAAACCAAACTATCTTATGTACAAAAAACTTTACACTGAAGTAAAGGTCTGATCAGACCATCTTCAGTGAACCTTGAAGTACCTGCTAGGTATCCTCATCACCAAGCAGTGGGTGGGTTTGAATTCAATATTAGGTACATACTTAAAAGTATTAAAATAAACGAAATAATGTTGATGATTAGAGCTTTAACGTTCCGGGAACAATATGTCCCTACTCGAGAACAGCACCCACATGATGGTTGGTCTGCAGACAGTTATTGTTTTATACAATAAGTTATTTAATTAATTTTCTGAAACTGTCGTAGAAATCTAAAAGTCTAACTCAGTAATCAAAGTTAATATTGTATATATATTAAACACACTTGCTTCTTTTAAATCTACTAATGAACTTGGTATTTGGGAAATAAAAAAATCTATTTTGAATAAGAATCTTTATTTAAAATATCTTGGTTTACAGGGATCTTAGCCACAACCAAATCAGTGTTCTTGGCAAGAAGACTTTTCGTGGGATTCAATCACTGAAAAACTTGTGAGTATTTTTTTATTTTTAATCATTATTAAAATATAAATTAGAAATGAAATGATCCAAATAAATTTAGTTAATTATTTTCCTTATTGCTGTAATGCTCGTAAATCAATAGACCTACAATTTTTTTCTTGGGCAATAAAATTTTTTCATAGATGTCAAATATTTTTCCCCATATAAGATAGAGAACACATGATAACCCATATTGGTATTTATAAGCTACGTATTATTAATACTTAAAACAATACTCCCAATATCCATCTTTATTGTTTTGTATATGTATTTTCGGGTATTCTTACAACTGCGATAGCTACCACAGAAGGGTCTAATGAGGGGGACTAATACGGGACTAATGATTAAACTTTTGATAAAACAGCTAACGGTAAATAATGCAGAAGACTTTCAAATGAAATTGATAAACAAGGAAAAACGACAAATATTAAACGACATAAATAAAACAGAGACTGGAATAAAAAATTGGATATATTCAGCGAAAAAAGAGTGCTCACTGCGTAAAGTCCAAAAGAACAAACAATTTATACTAGAAGAAACTTTAGAATTAGTGGCAAAAGAAGAGTTATGCTAAAATATACTACAAAAACAGGAAGCAACACTCAAAAAATGGTGGAGCTGAGCAAGAAAATAAAATGTATGTGTATCAGACGTAAAAACAATCATATAAATAATGTGTGTTATAAACTGGACCAATATGCAAACCGCCACGAAATTCATTAACTATTCAATGAGCTTCAAACTCCGTTTGATCTTGAAGATTTGGAGGTTGCAATGAAAACAACGAAGAATAGTACTCCTGGCTATGATTTTATTACCTATGAATTAATTTATAATTTACCCATAATAGCTAAGGAGCAATTACTTAAAGTTTTCAATAGTTGGTGGGTAGGAGACCAATACATAGATCATTTTAAAAATATATCATACAACCATTATTAAAAGCTAACAAAGACAAAAATTTATCTAAGTCATATCGACCAATTTCTTTAATGTCGTGTATAAGTAAAACCTTCGAAAGATTAATCAAAGCTCGACTAGAATGGTTTTTAGAATCAAATTGTATTTTACCTAGTACACAATATGGATTTCGCCGAGGCCTTGGATCATTGGATGTAGTAACGAAGCTAGTTACAGATATACAAATTGCGTTGTCTAAAAATGAGTACCTAGTTTGTTTGTTTCTGGATATAAAAGGAGCTTATGATTCAGTAGATCTTAACATACTAAAATATAAAATGTGTTCACTTGGTTTCAATAATGAAATCTGTAATAATATATTAAATCTATATACTAATAGAACAATATGGATAAAAGATCATAGAAATATACTACACGGACCAAGAGTTGTAAATCAAGGTCTGCCACAGGGTTCAGTATTAAGTCCAACATTATTCAACTTATATTCTGCTAGTATTCATAGTTTGTTTGACGAAAACATTAAATGTTTACAATATGCAGATGATATCTGTATATACTCCACCCAAAAAACCTACGACGACTGTCTACGGTCATTGAGGCATATAGTTGAAATTATTATACAATGGACAAATGAAAATAATATGACAATGTCCACAGAAAAATCCAATATTATGTTTTTCACCAGGCATAGGTTGCGCGCACCGGGAAACGTAACCTCGAGTGGGCGTACTATACCAGTGGTGAATCAGTATAAGTATCTAGGGATAGTACTAGATAATAAACTTCTGTGGACTAAACATATTCAATACATCAAAGGTAAGTGTAAAAAAAATAAATATACTAAGGTGTATTACCAACAGAAAATGGGGTGCAGACCCCAAAACAGCTTTATTGTTCTACAATGCTTGTATTCGGTCAGTCATGGACTATGGGTGTTAGATATATGGATCAGCAAGCAATACGAATTTAAAAATATTAGATCGGATACAATACAGATGTTTGAGAATATGTTTAAGTGCAATGGTATCCACTCCAACAAACGTTATGCTAGCAGAGTGTAATGAAATCCCATTAAATTTACGTAGACAATTTTTAGCTCAAAAATACTGCATAAAGCTAAGAAACACTGAGTCAGACCTTTTAACAAGTCTGGCTTTATTAAACATGGAAAACTTAACTAGCAAATATTGGAGAATAAAAAATTCACCACCACTAACAGATGCATTCATTGAAACCAGGAATTATACAGATTTAAACAACAGTAAATTATTACCAATTTATAAATTTCCGTATAAAACTTTGATAAAAAAACCAAGAATCATAATTCCTAAATATACAGAATCAAATCATTTAAATAATATTTTAGTAAAATCTATACTGAGCGACTTTGTGGATTATACAGTAATTTACACAGATGGTTCTAAAAATCAAACAGGAGTAGGATGTGCTATGTATGTGCAAAATACCCATCAACATAATAATTATAAATTATCTAGTATTAGTAGTATTTTTACAGCTTAGATTATAGCCATCGAAAAGGCTCTAGAATGGATCAAAGAGAATAATATTGAAAAAGCTGTGATAATAACAGACTCCAGATCTGCAATATATGCAATTCAAAACACTGATTTTAATTCATACAAACAAAAATTTTATGTAATATAAAAAATAATTTGTCTAAAGTGGAAGTAGTATTTATATGGGCAAAAGGCAGTGGTGTAGTGGAGCCGGAGCGGTCCGGAGCGTCGCTCCGGCACAGCTTTTGAAGGGGGAGCGGCGCTCCGGCTACGCTTTTTTCAATCGAATTTTTTATATAGGACAAAAATAGATCTGAAATTGTTTTATTTAGAAAATATTGTTTTGTCCTTTACTAAGTAATTTTTACACGTTAGTTATCGTGGTTAATCAGTTAAGGCATACGCAGCTACGATTAGGTAGTTCGTAATTGTAAGCGCAAAAGTTGAGCGAGCGACTGGCAGACGGGATAGTTGATGGATAGACATGATAGACATCTCAGCGGTCCGCGCCCAGCACTACCGTGTCCGTGTCACCACAACCCTCCCCCCACCACGGAAGGAGGAATAGCCACAACAATATTGAAATATTGTGTCCTTCTTATCTCTCTCCTCTCCCCCTCGATTTCTCTCTAGCTCACTCGACGCTCCGATCACCCGCGCCCCGCCCGAGGAGCGGTAGCGGAGCGAGCTGGCCCTGTACACTGTAGACTGGAGCGATACACACGGCAGTGAGAGCGGCAACAGACTGAGTCGCCGGAGTCGCTTCCCCCACCACTGAAATCCACTCCGTAGCTACTGCGCATCTCCAGCCCACCCGGCCATGCTAATCCTGCTCAGTTGTAGTTGCGTCTCGTCTGCTTTGCATAGTGCACGTGCACTGTATATTAATTTAGTGTTTCTGCTCCAATTATTACGTTACGTGTCGCGGATACCTACTGGAAGAGGTGAAATAGTTTTAATAGTTGTGTTATCTTTGCCCAACGTCCAAATCTGTTGACATAAGCTACCTGTAGTATCGCTATGGATAACTCTAAACCTAAACAAAAAACTTTAACCTCATTTTTTAGTGCGTCGGTGAAACGTGAACTAAACACGTTAGGCCTACCTAAAGGAACCAAGCAAGATAAATCCAATGTTGTTTCGGTTGATGAATTAGCGATTGGAAACTCTTTAAATAAAAACGAACAAATAAGTGAACCCAGCACATCAACGAATAAGGAAAAAGAAACAAAATGGCCTGACGTTTGGACAGAAGAGATGTGGACTCGTAAGAAGGAAACTTATCCTTGGATAGATTGCAAAGAAGGTAAATTAGGCTGCAAAGTTTGTTTTGAAGTCACAACTATGGGTGCTTTTAAGAAAGAACACGTTTCTTTAAGTCATGAGTGGCGCACATTTCAAGTTAGCTGTTACGGCTCAAACCGAACTAACCAGCTCAAATCACTTAGAAAAAAAATTATAGAGCACAAACAGTCCAAAGCACATAGTACTGCTCAGGCCATTGTTGAATCCTCTCATAAAAATCCTATTACGCAATCAGTTGATTCTGCAAATACAGCTCACATGGAATCAACTAAAGCTATTTTTAGGTCAGCTTACTACATAGCTAAGAACGACCGACCATATAACGATCATTTCGGTTTATTAGAACTTCAAAAACTAAATGGAGTAGATATCGGTGTAGGCCTTCATTCAAGATACAGTGCTGTAGAAATTATTGATCATATATCAAAAGAGATGAAGTTAAGAATATTGAATAAGGTTAAGGAAGTTTCTGGGAAAATTTGCCAAAAGGGCATGCCGGTATACTGGGTAATGAGAAAGTGGATGAGTTGGCCAAAGATGCAATAAAAAATGGTGAGATCCTAACTCAGATCTTATCGACAGATGCAATAAATGACGTCAAAGATAGAATAAATAAAATATGGAAAAAACAATGGAAAAATATTTCAAGCATATCAAAAAATTTATATTTTTCTTTACATCAAGAACTTCCTCCGACACTTGAATACATATTTAAGTATAACCTGCCAAAGCAAGATATTTCTACTATCGTCAGATTAAAAACTCGACACGGAAAATATGAGGCACATCTGCACAAATTAGGAATAGTTAATTCATCAGTCTGTTTTTGTGATAATGTTTCGATTAGAGATTTGAACCATATTTTCTTTGAATGCAAAATTAACGAGAGATATATAAATCAATTGTATGACAATTTACGACAAACACAAGTTCATTTTCCAATTAGTATAGAATATCTACTAAGTTGTCATAAAATGGAAATATTTAAATTACTCATAAACTACTTGAAAGAAACAAATATAGTCATTTGAGTCAGATAGGTGGGAATATAACAAAACTAATAAATTGAGGTAAAAATAAAATAAAAATCTGTGGCTAACGGACCCGCATCCAAGCCCTTTTTTCACACACACACACACACACACACACACCACACACACACACCACACACACACACACACACACACACACACACACACGCACACGCACACCCACACCCACACACACACACACACACACACACACACACACACACACACACACACACACACACACACACACACACACACACACACACACACACACACACACACACACACACACACACACACACACACACACACACACACACACACACACACACACACACACACACACACACACACACACACACACACACACACACACACACACACACACACACACACACACACACACACACACACACACACACACACACACACACACACACACACACACACACACACACACACACACACACACACACACACACACACACACACACACACACACACACACACACACACACACACACACACACACACACACACACACACACACACACACACACACACACACACACACACACACACACACACACACACACACACACACACACACACACACACACACACACACACACACACACACACACACACACACACACACACACACACACACACACACACACACACACACACACACACACACACACACACACACACACACACACACACACACACACACACACACACACACACACACACACACACACACACACACACACACACACACACACACACACACACACACACACACACACACACACACACACACACACACACACACACACACACACACACACACACACACACACACACACACACACACACACACACACACACACACACACACACACACACACACACACACACACACACACACACACACACACACACACACACACACACACACACACACACACACACACACACACACACACACACACACACACCACATAAAAAAAAGGTAAGTATTTGGCCCAAGAGTCGAGCCGCTACTTTAAGACATGCAAGACCATAATGGAGAAGTAAAAAACCGACATAAAGAGAATGCTTTACTGTAATGAGGCCGAAATCATTAGACCGGAAGCAGTAGACCGAGCTCATTAGACCGAAAAGTACTTTACCGAAACCTCACTAGACCGAATAGTAGGAGACGAAAAAGAAGGAGACCGAAAAACATTAGGTACATAATACAGGGTGCTCAAACAGGATTGTAATCTGAGCAAGGGTAACATCAACCTTCCTTCACCCTTTTATTTATCGAGGCTTAGAACTGGCAGCACAAAGTAGGCACGCGAGTTTAGAGGTTGTTTTTTCTCTGTTTTGTGTTTTTATTTGTTTTTGGTTGATTTTTTAATTATTTTGTACAATACTAAAAATTAAATACAATACTCCCCCCTGTGGCTGAGTGGTAAGAGCGCCTACCTTTGCATCGAAAGGTCCGAATGGTCGTGAGTTCGAATCTCACCAGGGTCACAGATTTTTTGTTTATTATAAATTAATAGATGAAAATAGTTTCTGTTCTTGTGGGATCGGTACTCACCGGAGGGACCGCAGATGTTCGGATACAATTAGCGTCTCTTTGCAAAGACAATGACATCGACTTTGCCAAGTAACAAGACACTTACTCAACACACACACTAGGTACCTACCTAACTGCAAAAAATCACCGTACCTACCATGCCGATGGCCATTAGTTGTCGAGCCATTAGCTAAATAAAAAAAAATAATAAATAAAATACAATACTAAAAATAGTTTAGAGGTTTTTTGCTTTGTTTTTGTTCATTTTTTTGTTTTTATTTATTTTTGGTTTATTTTGTTGTTTATTATGTACAATACTAAAGATTAAATACTAAAAATAGTTTAATGTTTTTTTTTTGCTTTGTTTTCTGTTTATTTTTTTGTTTTTATTAGTTTTTGGTTTATTTTTTTATTTATTATATACAATACTAAAAATTAAATACAATATTAAAAATTCAATACTAAAAAGAGTTTAGAGGTTCTTTTTGCTTTGTTTTTTGTATAATTTTTTGTTTTTATTCGTTTTTAGTTTATTTCTTATTTATTATGTCCAATACTAAAAATTAAATACTAAAAATAGTTTAGGGGTTGTTTTTTTGCTTTGTTTTTTGTGTTAACGTCACTCTACCCTTAATTTATTTTTACCTTCACTAATTTGTTTAACGGATGAAAATTATTTCATATCAGACTATACAGAGTAACAGTTTACACAGTCTATATATAAAATATTACAAAAAAATACAAAAAACAAAAAAAAACAGATATACAAAATCTTAGCAATCTTTTTTAATTTATGTACCATTTCCTTATAATGCTGTTCGGTCTAGTGAGGTTTCGGTAAAGTGCTTTTCGGTCCAATGAGTTCGGTCTACTGCTTTCGGTTTAATGATTTCGGCCTAATTGTCGTGTACCAAAGAGAATTGCAGAGGCTTGGAAAAATTACTGCTCAGAATTATACAAAGACACGTCAAAAGATGCATCAGTCTCAGAACCCAATAAGCATGCAATCAAAGAGGCAAAACCACTAATTTTACGAGCAAAAGCTCTCAACCAAGTAATTAACGAAAAACCTTAGAGATCGATGGCATACCAGTGAAGACTCTAAAAGCAATGGGCGAGATTGGAAGAGAAAATACTGAATGAATAGGAAATCCCTACGCGAAGCACTCCATCGGGCAGATGATTGTAGCCAATTGATACTAGCGGAGAGATAGAAGCGGATTTTGTGCGTGATAAGTAATATGGAAAAACTATACGGGGATATGTTGAATTAGTTATGTACATGACTTTCCCCAACGGGCGGAAACCAGAGTGGGGGACGAGGGTAGTTATAAGGGGTCAAAGTCGCGGTTTTTATTATTTTTTTTGTGACGCTCGTGATCGAGATAGTGCACCAAAATTTGGTAATAAGTAGGTCATGACGTAACTAAGAAAAATCTCCAGGGGCGGAACGCTGCGTGGCCGACAAAGGGGTGGGGATAGGGGTGAATATAAAAATTATAGGGATTTTTTGTGACATTCGTGATCGAGATAGTGAACCAAAATTTGGGAATAAGTAGACCATGACATAACTAAGTAAAGTCCCTAGAGGCGGAAACCAGAGTAGGCGACGAGGGTAGTTATAAGGGGTCAAATTCGGGTTTTTTTATTATTTTTGTTGTGACGCTCATGATCGAGATAGTGCACTAAAATTTAGTAACAAGTAGGTCATGACGTAATTAAGTAAGATCTCCAGGAGAGGAACGCTGCGTGGCCGACAAAGCGGTGGGGGCAGGGGTGAATATAAAAATTATAAGGGATTTTTTGTGACATTTTTTGGGAGTAAGTAGATCATGACGTAACTAAGCAAAATCTCCAGCGGCGGAAACCAGAGTTGGGGATGAGGGTAGTTTTAAGCGGTGAAAGTCGCAGTTTCTATTATTTTTGTTGTGGCGCAGCATAACATTTGTCCTCCACGCAGCGTTCCGCCCCTGGAGATTTTACTTAGTAATGTCATAATCTACTTTTCCCCACATTTTGGTACACTATCTCGATCACGAACGGCAAAAAAACCCTTATATTTTTATACTCACCCCTGCCTACTACCCCTTTGTACCCCAAACAGCGTTCCGTCTTTTACCCCTTATGACTACCCTCGTCCCCATTCTGATTTCCGCCTCTGGGGATTTTACTTAGTTATGTCATGGTCTACTTATTCCCAAACTTTGGTGCACTATCTCAATCACGAACGTCAAAAAACCCCCTTTTATTTTTTATGTTCAGCCCTGCCCCACCCCTTTGTTGGCCACGCAGCTTTCCACCCCTGGAGATTTTACTTAGTTACGTCATGACCTACTTATTCCCAAATTTTGGTGCACTATCTCGATCATGAGCGTAACAAAAAAAATAATAAAAACCGCGAATTTGACCCCTTATAACTATAGGCTATTGATTATGTACTATAGAAAGGAACTACAACGTTAACGGGGTTTTATTATTTCATATGGTCAATTAATCTCTATATATGAAAAAACCGCGGAGTGCTACCATTTAAAGGGGTGCGTTTTTGAGAAATGGGTGAATTAGTCCCTGGGCACAGGTTACATTAGGGTGAGTTCTATGCACTTTTGGTACAAACACGTCTACATAAAAATTATTCCTTGTTAAATTTTCTATCTAAATATAACTTTTTAAAGTCAAAGATGCTTTTGTTTACAAAAATATATTCAAAAGAAAAAGCACAAAGAAACCCAAAAGAAAGAAATTTTGTTTTTTGTCCCATAACTTTTGTCCGCGGGGATATAGGTATAGATATTGCTTCACAGAAAAAAATCTTACATATTTTCTCTTTAAAATTATGTTTAGTAGAGGTCATTAGGATTTACAGTTTTCGAAATATAATTTTTCAAAGTTCGCCACTCACAGAAATTTTGGGCAATTTTCCTTGTTATTTCGCAAATATTGTTCTGTAACTTTTTTCTACGTAATTTTAGGCATATGCAACGGTACATGTAAGAGGAATAGAAATCAATTACCTTTAAAATTTTCTACTGTATAATGTTGTACGACTTCTTTTAAAGAGGTTATCTTTTTCAAGGTTTTATACTTTTAACAATTTTTTATAATATAATATAAAAATAAAATAATATTATTATGTAATATATTATATTATATAATATTATATTATATATAGTATATATAATAAAATATTATATTATATATTATATAATACCTAATATAAAAAAATATTATTTTTTACATTTTTTACGATTTTTTTAAAATTTCTCATTATAACTTTTTTTCTTGTACATGAATATACTATATATTGCTCAATAAAGAGGGCTTACTTTCTGTTCTTTAAAATGGTGTATCATCTATATTTAACTTAAAAAATTGTAAAATACTTTTAAAGAGTTTTTTATTTTTTACGATTATTTTTTAAATTTCCCATTATAACTTTTTTTTTTCTACATTTAGGTATATATTATACAATAAAAAAGAAATCTTATATTATTATACAATAAAAAGAAAGCTGTTTACTATAAAATGGTGTATTATAAAAAATTCTAGGGTTATTTTTGAATAAGATAATAAGCTTTTTCAAAATGTAATAAGTACTTGCAACTATTTTTGATTTTAGGATTATTTTTTAAATTCCTTATTATAACTTTTTTATGTGATTGTGTGTTATGATTGAATCTTATTTTTTATAGGTAATATGTGCTTTGGATCCACTTGTCTCGGCCGGGCAAACTTCAAAATATGGATTAATTCCAATATTTACTGGCAAAGCTCCTGCACCTCAAGCTTTGTTGAAAAAATAGCATGTAAATGTACCAAAGGATGTACAAAAAACTGCGGTTGTAGGAAGATAGGAATTAGTTGTTCAATATTCTGCAAATGGTGCATGTGCATGTGCATGGGTACGAATTGTGGGAACTCTAAGATAACTGAGGTGTCAGCGGAAGATATTGAAGCTAATGCTAACGAAGAGATGACCTTTGATTTTGAAAATTTTTTAAATTTAAATATAGATGATACACCATTTTAAAGAACAGAAAGTAAGCCCTCTTTATTGAGCAATATATAGTATATTCATGTACAAGAAAAAAGTTATAATGAGAAATTTCAAAAAAATCGTAAAAAATGTAAAAAATAATATTTTTTTATATTAGGTATTATATAATATATAATATAATATTTTATTATATATACTATATATAATATAATATTATTATTATATAATAATATTATTTTATTTTTATATTATATTATAAAAAATTGTTAAAATTGTAAAACCTTGAAAAACCATAATCTCTTTAAAAAAAAGTCGTACAACGTTATACAGTAGAACATTTTAAAGGTAACTGATTTCCATTCCTATTACCTGTACCATTGCATATACCTAAAGTTACGTAGAAAAAAGTTACAGAACAATATTTGCGAAATAACAAGGAAAATTGCCCAAAATTGCTGTGAGGGGCGAAATTTGAAAAATCATATTTCGAAAACTGTAAATCCTAATTACCTCTACTAAACAACATTTTAAAGAAAAAATGTGTAGGTTTTTTTTCTATACAGCAATGTCTATACCTATATCCTCGTGGACAAAAGTTATGGGACAAAAAACAAAATTTCTTTCTTTTGGGTTTCTTTGTGCTTTTTCTTTTGAATATATTTTTGTAAAAAAAAGTACCATTGACTTTAAAAAGTGATATTTAGATAGAAAATTTAACCAGGAATAATTTTTATGTAGATATGTTTGTACCAAAAGTGCATAGAACTCACCCTAATGTAACCTGTGCCCAGGGACTAATTCACCCATTTCTCAAAAACGCACCCATTTAAATGGTAGCACTCCGCGGTTTTTTCATATATAGATGTCCATTGACCATATAAAATAATAAAACCCCGTTAACGTTGTAGTTCCTTTTAGCTATCTTATTTTGAATATAATCAATAGCCTACTACCCTCGACCCTCACTGTGGTTTCCGGCTGTTGAGAAAAGTCATGTACACAACTAATTCAACATATCCCCGTATAGTTTTTCCATATTATTTGTCACGCACAAAATCCGCTCCCAGCTCTTAGACTATGCAGCAAGCTGACAATATTTAGAGTGTCACCCCCCCCCCCCTGACAAAAGCTCATCGAAGAGAAGGATTTTTTGGATTTGCATTAATACGAAGAATGTATATGGACCTATTCAAGGTATCTACTATTTGTAGGCTTGTTTTATTGGATTTTTATATCCATATCATATTGCTAATGAAATATTTACAATTTAATTTGATTTTATCTTATTTTACACAGGGAAATACTATAGCCTCAGTTTCCCAAGTTGATAATGTTTCTACTTCAGACTAAGAATTAAATGAAAGAATAAAACTCATTTAGATAGATAGCTAAAAATATGCTTAAGGGCGTAGGAGCAAAATTTCGCGCCAGTGTGTTTTAAATGCATTCATTTTTTTCGAAGCCTAAGAAAACTAATAAGTATTTTTAAAAAATTTAAACGCAGAATGAAAGATTACATTATAACTGAGGGCAGAAAGACCCTTAGAATAACCAAAATGTTTCTTTTGAATGAGCTATTTGAAATTAAAAATCACACTAAATTTTCTTTTTTTTTTCACACCTGTAACTCTGTTAGCTTTCAGGGACTGAGTTTAGTCAGGTTAGTCCCTGAAGTTTTCAGGGACTTTTGGCCCTCGATAATAATGCAATCTTTCATTCTAAACTGACAATAATTTTTACTAGATTCAATCATAATGAATATGAAACTAAAAAATTATTTTTTCAGGCAAGTTGACAACAATCAATTAACATGTATCGACGACAACGCTTTGCGAACAATGAAAGATTTGGAGATTTTGTAAGTACACATTTAATTTTATTGTAGTTTTATAAAAATGTGAAATGCTTATGTAAATAATATTCCATTTTTTAGAAAATCTATCCCACTGTTTATTTTTTTTCTCTGACTAGTCAGTAACTCATTGCGAACCCTCTTATATTGTTTATAGATATTGTTGCTCGATTGAACCTAACTTATCTTAGTACAAATATGCAGATTAAAAAAGTTCTTGAAGCCCCTTGAAGTTACAAAATGAAAATCAATTTGTTCCAATATATCGAAAACTGTTAGAGAGTTTTTAGTGAAAATGGACATGTGGCAATATTATAATAATAGTGAAATTTGTACACCTCGTAAAAATTTTATCGAGGTTTTGTTCCCTTAAACCCCCCAAACTTTTGTGTACTTCCCAGTTGAATTATTACTGCGGTACCACTAGTTAAAAACAATATTTTTAAAACTTTTTTGGCTTTTATTATTTTTTAGATAAGGCAGTTTTTATCGAAGTGCGGCTTCTTTTTTAATATGTTTACTAAAAAAATTTATGGGGGTTTTGTTCCCTTAAACGCCCCATATGTTTGTGTACGTTCCAATTAAATTATTATTGTGGTGCCATTAGTTAAACACAATATTTTTAAAACTTTTTTGCCTCTTAGTATTTTTTCGATAACCGTTTTTTATCGAAATATTAATATGCTTTAAAATATACCTAAAAAATGTAAATGCACAACAAATGTTCATATTATTATCAGGGGTCTACACCCACTTGTAAAAATAACTACCACCATGTAAAAATTTGTGTTGGATTTTACAAATATTCAAATTATCTCGATAAAAACTGACCTCTCGAAAAATTACAATGAGGCAAAAAAGTTTTAAAAACAATTTGTTTAACTAATGGTACCACAATAATAATTCAATTGGCGTACACAAATATTTGGGGGGTTTAAGGAAACAAAACCAACATACAATTTTAATGGCGTGCACAAATTTTACTTGTATTTTTTTTAAGATGTTCCTGCCATAAGAATGCCACATGTCCATTTGCAATAAAAAATCTCTAATAGTTTTCAATATGTTGGAAAAAATAGATTTTTATTTTGTAACTTCAAGGGACTATAACTTTTTTATGTGCACAGTGCATATTTGTACCAGAATATGTGATTTAATTTATGACTTGTATTTTTGTTACACCCCCTATATATTTATTTTTATGCTTTTTCTGATGAGGATCTTTCAGTGCGTCACAGTTTATGTGACAGAAAAAAATGCACGTCGGTGATTACATGTCGTCGGTGACATTTACAACATCTATTCTAGTTGTCAATAGATGTCGCTATAATCGAGAATAAAATAATTTGCGAATTATATAATATATCTACGAATATTATCTGAATAATTTAAAAGACTATACAAATCAAAGAAAATACCATTTTATAAATGCAATAAACAAAATTGATTTTTTTTTTCTCTAATTCTGGCCTTGGTTTAGAACTAGAACCTTTAGCCACGTAATTGTATAACTTATCCCTAACTCAGGTGTAACGTGTAGTGTGTGTGTTGAGTAAGTGTCTTGTTACTTTGCAAAGTCGACATAATTGTCTTTGCAAAGAGACGCTAATTGTATCCGAACGTCTGCGGTCCCTCCGTTGAGTAAAACAAAATTGATTTGTTTTTATGCCAAATTGCAAATAAAATTTGACAACTGTCAGATTTAACTAAAATGTCATGTCACTAAAATGTATATTATCACGGACTTACCTTTTAACCCCCTCTGTGGCGCAGTGGTAAGAGCGCCTACCTTTGAAACGAAAGGTCGGGAGTTGGAATCCTACCGGGGGGCAGAAATTTTTCATTTATTATAAACTAATAAATGAAAAATAGTTTCTGTCCTTGTGGGATCGGTACTCACCGGAGGGACCGCAGACGTTCGGAAACAATTAGCGTCTCTTTGCAGAGACAATGACGTCGACTTTGCAAAGTAACAAGACACTTACTCTACACACACACTACACATTACTCCCCTGACTTAGTGATAAGTTATACAATTACGTGGCTAAAGGTTCTAGTTCTAAACCAAAGCCAGAATCAAAGAGAAAAAAAAAAAGATTTACCTTTTTTTCTACCATTTGTAACGCACTGAAAAATGCTCATGAAAAGAAGCATACACGTCTTTTATATTATCTGATGTTTTTATAGAGATCAGAAACAGAGTAAAATACAAACCCGATTGTATAACCTGTTGATACGGTAAATCAATAGATCTCGGATATCTGGCAGCTTAGGAAAACAACGCAAGTCGCGGAACATTAATATTAGGGGAAACAACCGTTAATAGAGTCACGTGTAGAATTACCTTGACGTGTTGTTAATAATGCCGCTGATGATGTCGTTAATCAATTATATCCTCCTTCTTCATTTTCTTGTTTCTCTCTGCTTACAGGGTCATGTCGGACTCAATTATTATTAACATTGGTTTTCTTATCGTTTTGGTTTTGTTAAATTGTCTTTCTACTTTTAATATAAAAAAATAATATATTCATCTATAATAGAATTATGTAAACTAGTAAAATATTTCAAAAGAACGAGAACCAAATGGAGACAAAATATAGTAGAAAAGATTACAACACAAATTTGACTAATAGGTATTATGTATGTATTAACCACGGTTATTAGACTTTATTACGGTTGTCTTGTCCGACGGTGGTGGGGAGACTTATATTTTTGACTTTACGTCACAAGAGTTTACATTCCCATATTTTTAAATTATTTTCGATCATTGAATGTGTGTTATTGTGTATATATGTGTATTATTTGTGTTATTATGAAATAATAAGACAAATAGTACACATTTTATCTTATACCGGGTGGCGAATCGTAAAAAGGGCCATAGGAAACTCAATGTAAAGTTCTGAATTCCTGCTTTCCTAGTTATTCTACATCAAAAGTCATGAGAGAATACTTGTAGAGAATTAAAATCTGTATTAAAATCAAAAGTTAAAATTGTTCTACGATTTAAATGCATTCCAAAATTTTGAAAAATATGATTCATTTGCCACAATAGGTATGCGTGTAAAAGTAAGGCCACACGTTACTATTTAACTGACAGTGCTCACACCATTGACTGCATAAAAAAATCTTTATTATTAATCCTTTCGCCGCAACTGAGGGTATCTTATCCACTGTATTGTTTTTAAACAATAGATGATAAAATAAAAATATTGACAGTTCAAAAATGTGAACATTATTGCATTGTGTGTGGCCTAAGTTTGGGCTGAAAACTAAAATGTATTACATTTTTACAAAATTTTGGAATATGTTTAATTACGCAGACCAATTTTAACAGTTATTTCCAATACAGATTTCAATCCTCTTCAAGTAATTTCTAATGTCTTTTGATGTAAAATAATTATTAGGCAAGCTGAAATTCAACAGTTCAGAATTTTACATTGAGTTAATGCAAAACTTTGACGCATGTCAAAATTCTCAATGTGTTTTAATTGTATTCATTTTTATCGAACCCCGAGAAAACTAATAAATATTTTTGAAATATTTAAACTCAGAATGAAAGACTACATTATTACCGAGGGCTGAAAGTCCCTGAAAACTTCTATAATGTTTATTTTAATAAGTTACAGGGCTGAAAGTAAAAGAGAAGTGTGATATTTAATTTCAAATATTTCATTCAATAGAATCTGCTTGTTTATTCTAATAGTCCTGTCGCCAGGGGGGGTACAACGGCCTCGTTAATTCAGATGGACTTACCCAAGTTTTTTTTATGTATTTTGACCCGTAGAACACGAATTTTTTGGGTAACAGTTGATCCGGATGTCGATAAGATTGTTATAGACCAAGAACTTGAGGAATCAAATAACAGCGATTTTTGGCAAAACAAAACAATATTTTGTATTTTTTGGGTCATTTTAAGCAAAAAATATTTCGACAAGTTTTTTAGTAGGATGCACAGTTTTCGAGATAAACGCGGTTGAACTTTCAAAAAATCGAAAAACTGCAATTTTTAAACCCGAATAACTTTTGATTAAAAAATAAAATAGCAATTCTGCTTAGCGCCTTTGAAAGTTCAAGTCAAATTATGTCGGTTTTGATTATTTGCATTGCTAAAAATTTATTGTGTTATTGTTAAACAAAGCTACAAACAACTAGTGCGTGAGTGATGTTTCTATGATTTCTCATTTAAAATCGAACGAGTAGGTAGAATAGGTACTAGTGCAATCAAGTCTATTTCTACGTTACATGCGTTAAAACGCATGTAAAAGCACGGGAAACCCTACGTGTTTATAGCTTTGTTAAACAATAAAAAAACAAATTTTTACCAATGCAAATAATCAAAACCGATATAATTTGACTTAAACTTTCAAATGCGGTAAGCAGACTTGCTATTTTATTTTTTAATCAAAAGTTATTCGGGTTCAAAAATTGCAATTTTTCGATTTTTTTAAAGTTCAACCGCGTTTATCTCAAAAACTGTGCATCCTACGAAAAACTTGTAGAAATATTTTTTACTTAAAATGGCCCAAAAAATACAAAATATTGTTTTGTTTTGCCAAAAATCGCTGTTATTTGATTCCTCAAGTTCTTGGTCTATAACAATCTTATCGACATCCGGATCAACTGTTACCCAAAAAATTCGTGTTCTACGGGTCAAAATACATAAAAAAAACTTGAGTAAGTCCATCTGAATTAACGAGGCCGTTGTACCCCCCCTGGCGACAGGACTATAAGGGGCTTTCCGCCCTCGGTAATAATGTAACCTTGCATCCTGCGTTTAAATTTTTCTAAAATGCTTGGTTTTCTCAGGATTCGAAAAAAATCATATTATTACGATTCAAATTAAACTCTCGTGACGTAATCTCACCCTTAATGTTCATTGGTTAGTCGATTTAGGCAACCGTAGTAATGTCTAAGAACCGTGTGTATTATAGTCTGTTCGCTAAACTCAGACGCAACTTTCTAGATATTTTAGTCGGTAATTTTCCCAATTTTAGTAAAATTGGCAAAAAATAATTACTAAATAGTTAATAATCACTAAATACTTAGTAATTTTGCCAATTTTTGCAAAATTGGCAAAAAACAAAAAAATTATCGACTAAAATATCTAGCCAGTTGCGCCTGATTTTAGCGAACCGACTTTTTTTATAACATTGTTCTGAAATAGTTCTCCAGTCCGAGTCCATTCCGTTAGGTGGCTCTGTATGTAGGGAAACAATTCGGGGGGTCCGACGCTAACGCTTCTAATAAAACTATTTCCTGATTTAAACAGGTTGATTCCTAGCGGTTCCTCGTACTCCTGTAAGTGGTATGTTTTATCGAAAGTGTGCATGAACATTGCCACATATCGAAAGATGCATCTTTTGGTGATACGAAACCAACCTTCCGATCGATAGAGTAGGGGTAGATGGATAGATTTATACAGTATGTAGTTATATTACGTGTTTCGTTTAATGCATTAGTGACTTGTTGGGCGTGTCTAGATCTAGTCTATACTTGACAGGCATATTCTTCTACTGCGAAACACAAGATCTCGGTTGTTGACTTTATTGCTCCATGGATTTGTACCCCATTCACTCCTTACAGGTTTCCATAGATAATTGTTTCTTATATTATGTTATTTGGGTCTGTTAGTATATCAAAAAGGTGCATCAAAGAAGAAAATCAAAAAACAACAAAAGAATGAATTTCAGTGCGCAGAAATGGTGTTGTTGGAACAAAAACACGATACGTTTAACATGCATAATAAGGTGAAACAAGCAGATGCTATTAAGAAATCCAACACAGCTAGCAACTGCGAGATTAACAGAGGAATATCATCACAGATAAAAATGAAGAAATTTGTATATGGACTAAATATATACAAGAACTCTTTGATGATAACAGGTCCGAAGAACCTCCATATATGTAATGACTACTTACCAATCACATCAGATGAAATGGGAAAAGTAATATCACAACTAAAAGTTAACAACACTCCTGGACCTAACAATGTGTATGCTTAACTCATAAAACTATTTAACAACGACGGTACTCAACGTCTAACAATAATATTTAATGTAATGACATTACATTGTTAAGAAATATCGATGGAAATTTTTGAAGGTGCTGTTATGCAACGATTCAAAAACCATCTGTGAAATTCTGAAGACAATAAACACGAACTATGTGGTATACAGAAATGCTTAATTATGGAATAAAATAAAATTCCTAACTCTGGAAAAATGTCGATTTTATGGTTTCAAATCTATAAGGTACCTTTTTCTTATGTACTATGAAAGTACACACAGGTTAACACATCAAAAATGTTAAGTACATATGAGTAAAATACAATTTAGTATGGATAACATTCAACCTTAGAAAACACCCTATAATCTCGAAAGCAACACTGACTCAAGTTACCTTAGTTAAATTTGAATAAGAACAGATTGCTTATACATCTCAGGTCTTACGTTGAGACTAATAACATACTATAAACGACCTGGTAAGATTGACATCTCAGATATTTGACTACGGATTACATCAAACGAAGGTGATACTTTGTATTTGATTATTCTAGGTAAATAAGCGAAACGAAAAGCTTGTAATCACTGTATGTTGTAAAGTTTTCCGTTACGCATAAGTTTTTTAATTTTATTCTATAGCTATTATTGTTACGGCGTTGCCAAATCATCCAAATATATGAAGCTAAAATTTTAAAATCAACAAAAGCATAATATGCTGTCTGTTGGTTCATAGTGTAAACGATATATTCATTTAAATCAAAACGTATTTGATTGATAAAAAGACACAAAAACGAATTAAAAATTTAAGTAATATGAGATTTGTGTATAACGAAATTTCCAATAACCAGTGTGTGAACCAATCAACATTGTTCTTTGTCATATTACGGTATGCGGCAAAATAAACAGTACATACTGAAATTCGTATGCCTTAAATTTGTGTGGTTTTCGAACGTCGATATAACGTATGTGAATGTTGTGATAATGTTAGGTGCTTCAGTATGGTTCTCAGTTTTGCAGAAAAATTTTTTTACGAAAAAAGTCACGAAAACGGTCCAGGCTTAAAATCAACAATGTTTTCAGCACGACGGGACAACCTGTCACACTGCTAGGGAGTCTCTTCGAATACTGCGCGATCATTTTGGGAGTTGCCATTCACCAGAACTAACGCCACCTGATTCGTACATACGAGGAATGCTGAGGAAGTCAGACAGATCCACCGTCTGCCATTTCGAAATTATGGATTAGAATAAAAGATTTTTTCATGCCAGAGGCAGTGGCGGATCTAGAAATTTACCTTGGGAGGGGAAATTTGCCTTACGGGGGAACTTCCAATGAAAAAACAATCAAAAGACATAAAAAAGATAAACTCAGATTACATAAAAGACATATAATAATAGAATAACTTATAGGCATTAACTTCCCTTAATTTTCCTAACTAGCGTGTTTATTGGGTTGAATTTGTCTTTCTGTGGTTTCGGTTTCATGTGAGCTAATATATTTTTATATTTGAATAATTTTTTTTAAATTTTGGATCTTATTAGGGGGCAAATTTCCTCATTTTCCATCCCCGTAGATCCGCCACTGGCCAGAGCACATCTTTAACATCTGTTTTATCGGGATCGAGCGTCGCGCGTCGTCGTGAATAATGTGTGCAGGGCTATATCATGTACCTTTACTAGATAAATGAATAATCATAAACATTTCAATATTCATTTGAGTACTGTTTATTTTGCCCTATTAGCCCGATCAAAGAACAATCTGACCCAAAAAAAAATAAAGGAAGGATGAAAATTTGGGAATAGGTAATTGAAATTGTCTATTATTATATAAGAAAAAGTTTACAATTCTACATCCCCTCCATTTTACAAAAATGGAGGGGAATGCCCCTCTCTTGAAGATAAAAAAATACATGCAAAATAAGACCGGAATTGGATACAATGACTAATTCTAAACAACTTTTGTTCTATAGAGTTTTTTCACTAAGTAAATACTTTTCGAGTTATTTGCGAGTGAATATGTTCATGTTTAACAAAATAAAACATGTTTTTGAACGGTTTTTCGAAGATAACTCAAAAAGTAAGTATTTTAGCGAAAAAAATATTCTTAGCAAAAATATAGCTCATAAAAAATTGAAAAAAATTGTGTATACATGAGGTCCGTAGACCCAGCAGAAGCAGAGTTGCAACTTATGAAAAGTGGGTTTTTCTTCGTTAAATTCCAAATCGAATATTTCAATGTTAAATAACCCAAATACGAAGCACTTTTCGGGGAAAATTCATTTTAACTTTTTTAAAGTGTTTAAAAAAGGTTTATTTTTGTTTTTTAAAAAAACGTGTAACATTAAAAGTAAGTGAGTTAGGCTCAAAATACTGTTGGTCCCTTTTATTTTTTGGTAAAAAAATCACGAAAATCACCCTCTAATTAGCATCACAAATAAAATTTATCGTTACCTTTTCACAAGTTACTTTGTCTATGTATTATTTATATGATCTGTAAGTTTCATCGGTTCAAAGTGCTTCGTTTTGAAAAAGATGTAGTTCAAATGGCTTGAGCGAGTAACTAATCACGAGTTTAGTCAAATTTGGAACAGCCCTAGCATAACCAATTTTTGTCTAACAAGAAAACAAAAAATCAAAAATATTCAGAAAAGCAAAAGGTACATTTTATTACTCTTCGAGATTTTTGGTATTACTAATAATTTTTAAGTTAATTCCATAAACAATTCCGATTTTTTTCAAAGTAAAAGAAAATGTTTTATTTTAAACCACATTTGTTTTTCAAAACTGACTGACCACTTTAAACCAATGAAATTCATAGATAATATAAATAATACATAAATAAAGTAACTTGTGAAGCGGTAACGATTAATTTTATTTGAGAAGCTAATTAGGGGGTGATTTTTGCCATTTTTTCACCAAAAAATAAAAGGGACCAACAATATTTTGAGAGTAACTCACTTACTTTTAATATTAGAAGTTTTTTTAAAAAACAAAAATAAACTTTTTTTTAAACACTTTTAAAAAGTTGTAATGAATTTTCCCAGAAAAGTGCTCCGTTTTTTGGTTATTTCACATTGAAATATCCGATTTGGAATTTGACGAAGAAGAATCTACTTCTCATTAGCTTGAACTTTGCTTCTACTGTGTCTGCAGACCTCGCGCATACACCATTTTTTTCAATTTTTTTATAAGCTACATATATTTTTACTATATATTTATACAATATTTTTTTCGCTAAAATAGTTACTTTTTGAGTTATCTCCGAAAAACTGTCCAAAAACATGTTTTTTTTTTGTTAAAAATGAACATATTCATTAGCAAATAACTCGAAAAGTATTGACTTTGTAAAAAAACTCTATAGAACAAAATCATTATATCCAATTACGGACTTATTTTAAACGTATTTTTTCACCCCAGAGAAATTTTTTTTCACCCTGTATTTTCCAATTTTTGTAAAATGGAGGGGATGTAGAATTGTAAACTTTTTCTTATACAATAATAGACAATTTCAACTACCTATTCCCAAATTTTCATTCTTCCCTATATTTTTTTGGAGGTTTTCCTAAAATTTTGTGTTCCTTGATCGTACTATATACTGTATTACATTCTGTATGATAATAAGTGTAATATTAATTAAAATTAAACTTTTAATTTAGTTTTGACGTTTTGACTATTTATATAATGTTGATTACGAAAACAGTTTTCTTATATTTCAATACGTTTGATTTTCAGAACCCTCAACAACAACAATCTAACATGGTTAGGAAAGGACATGTTCAGCAACATGTTTCGATTACGCACCCTGCGATTAAGCGAAAACCTCTTTCATTGCGATTGTCAGCTATCTTGGTTGGGCAAATATTTGCGACACTCTCCAAGACTTGCTCAGTATACAAGATGCCATTCTCCCAGCCACCTTAAGGGACAAGCTATTGTGGATCTTCAAGAGAGAGAATTTAAATGTTCAGGTAATTTTTATCATAATTTTTTATTCTCTTGTTCAAGTGGAACCCATCTTTGTTCAGATTATCCTTTACACTGATACAATAGGGAACTTGCATAAAATTTTAAATTGTTATTGATGTTGAAAAAAATGTTATAAATCACAACAGAACATAATTTAAAACATGTATCAAAGATAGTTTATAGATTCCACTGACACATTTTAAAGGAATAAATTGAAATTAGTAACTTGATTTTAATTGTAAAATTGTATTGTAGACTACTAGTATGATAAAATTGATCCAAATAATGGCATAACCCAGACATTCAAAGTGAAAGTTATCCTCCAACACCAAACTGTTCTATATGGTCCACATAATGTTGAAAAAAAGAAAAAAGTCACACCATTTTTAGCGTCGGGTTTGGGGGGAGAGGGGGAGAAATCGGTAAATTCGTAGTTTTTTAGGTTTTTCGCCAATATTTCTAAAACTATGCGGTTTAGCATGAACAACCTTCTATACAAAAATGTTCTACATTAAATTTGAAATAATAAAAGGCCCTATGCATAATCCTTCTAAAATCAACGGTTTCCAAGTTACGGAGGTAGTATAGTATAATTGGTCCAAAAAAAGGCCTAACCCAGACATCCAAAGTACAAGCTTTCCTCCAACACCAAATTGTTCTATATGGTCCACATATTGTTTAGTAAAAAGTTACACCATTTTGAGCGTCCGGTTTGGGGGAGAGATGTGGGAGAAGTCGGCAAATTTGTACTTTTTTTACGTTTTTCGTCAATATTTATAAAACTATGCTTTAACGTAAATAATGTTCTATACAAAAATGTTCTACATAATATTTAAAACAAAAAAGTTCCTATACATAATTGTTATAAAATCAACGGTTCCAGAGTTACGGAGGGTGAAAATTGGAGGTTTTCGATACTTTTGATATTATTTGGGCAATTGATGAGGATTTTGGGTGGTGAGGTTGACGTCTCTTCAAGGGCTTATCACTAACATACCATCAACCACTGAAATAGCAAATTTTATTTACAAAACCCAATCCTGTTAAAGAAAATTTCTATAAATTGCCCAAAGAATATAAAAAGTATCGAAAACCTCCACCTTTCACCCTCCGTAACTCTGGAACCGTTGATTTTATAATTATGTATGGGATCTTTTTTGTTTTAAATTGCATGTAGAACGTTTTTGTATAGAACATTGTTTACGCTAAAGTATAGTTTTAGAAATATTGACGAAAAACTTTAAAAAAACTACTAATTTACCGACTTTTCCCCCATCCCCCCTCCCCAAACCGGACGCTCAAAATGGTGTAACTTTTTACTGAACAATATGTGGAGCATATAGAACAATTTGGTGTTGAAGGAAAATTTTTACTTTGGATGTTTGGGTTAGGCCTTTTTGGAATAATTATACTATACTACCTCCGTAACTTTGGAACAGTTCATTTTAGAAGGATTATGCATAGAGCCTTTTTTATTTCAAATTTAATGTAGAACATTTTTGTATAGAAGGTTGTCCATGCTAAACCGCATAGTCTTAAAAATATTGACGAAAACCCTAAAAAACTACGAATTTACCGATTTCTCCCCCCTCTCCCCCTCAAACCCGACGCTCTAAATGGTGTGACTTTTTTCTGAACATTATGTGGACCACATAGAACAATTTGGTGTTGGAGAATAACTTTCACTTTGGATGTCTGGGTTTGGGTCTAGTTATACCATACTATACTCGTAAATATTTTGAGCAGGAAACTAAAATTATATTTATTTTTAGGCTTAGTTGAACGCGCAATTAGTGGTGAATGCACTAGTGAACCACAATGCCCTCATCCTTGTAGATGTGCTGATGGAATAGTTGATTGTAGACAAAAAGGCCTAACGAAAGTTCCTGATCATCTTCCCGATGGTATAACAGAACTGTAAGTAACATCTTTATCGAACTTGGTGTATTTAATTAGGTTTTATTTATGAAGAGAATATTTACTTTTTAAATAGCAGATAAACGTAGGTAGGTATATTAGATGATATAACAAATATTAAAATCCAATATTTTCACTAAATATTTACAAAAGTTTTTTGTGGATTAGATGCAATTTTTACTTCATTTGTTTTATACAGAGAAACATAAGGCATGGCGTCCTTAAAAACGACGCATGAGCGAATTCCACCGCCCTCTCTCGCGTTCGGCGTGCATTACCTAGCAAGACGACCGGCTGGGCATAAGGCATAAGCGACTAAGCGAGTATACCAGTCAACCTCGAAACGAACGAATGTCGGTTTTTTTTTTGTTCGTTTAGTCATGTTTCGAAGGAAATAGCAGAGTACATTTGCGTTAAATTTACGTTAAAGCAACTTGCTTCCATTAAAACAGTTTTACTGTCAGAATTGCGATTACGAAGCTAGATTATGCTAATACAGCAAGTCCTTGGAGTTATTGGTAGCCGTGGAAACGAAACGTATCCTCCTAGGCCGCCAGACATTACTCCTATGAATTTCTCAATCTACGGCACGGCATGCTCAAGAACAGAGTGCTTGCGCTAAGATCGAAAACTTCGAAGATCTTAAAGCTTGTTCGCCTTAATAATTCGATCGATAGACGTCATTTGAAGTTTATTTAGATGAATGGTGAACATTTTGAACACTTGTAAATTGTAAAAGTAAATACAAAATCTAACAATAAAACACTGAAAACGTTTGTTTTCTATACTTCCACAAAATTTATTATAACTAAGTGACTACAGCTGTTTCGGCGGAGTGCCTTTCTCAAGTGATATAGTTTACAATGTGTTTGCCTTTTTAAGTCTTCAACTGAAGAGGTTGAGGAGTGGGGAGCTGTTTGTCTCGAGTTGGTCATTCAGAATTATATCTGTATTTTTCAGTTTATTAATTTCCATAGATTCTAAAAAAGATCCTATAGGTAGTAAATACAAAACTAGTTTTGCAAATTTGCCACCTGACATATAGTTTTCCTTCCTGTAGTTCTCTTGTTGATTATATTTTGCCTTGTATATGAAAATAATTAATGTATTTTCTTCTTTTCAGGCGTTTTGAACAAAACGAAATTACCGAAATACCGCCGAAAGCATTTGTTGTTCACAAACGACTGCGTAGGATGTAAGTTGTAAAAACAAATATGTAGCTTTACAGCACTGTCATTAATATTATGTTTCAGAGACTTGAGTAATAATAAAATATCGAAGATTGCCCCAGATGCCTTTCAAGGACTAAAAGCCTTAACATCGCTGTAAGTAAAATATTCAGTTTAAATATTATTGTCCGATTAAATAAGTTCGACAAAAATTTAAACTCGTGAACTGCGTTCGTTATACAAATATAAATATTCGTTGGTATTACATACCTGGAGTTTCTATTATTGTACTAACTTCCAATTAACGTGTGTTTATGTAGGAAATATTAGAAATAGCTGTTCAATTATTAGAAACTAATTAAAGTCCTAAACAATGAAATAAAACATAGGATTGTAAATAAGAAAAAACCATTGGCATATCTCATAAATCATTATCAATTCAAAAGAATCACTTACCATTTTTGAAATTTATTAGTGCCCTTGATTTAATTTCTGTTTAACATAATATTGGATGCAATAATAAGTGAAGAAAAAAAGGGGTACACAATGGGCGATAGAGAGGTAAAAATACTCTGTTACGCTGATGATACCGTATTAGGCCGATGCCACATTATGCGTTTTGACCGGATGCGGTGAAAACGCATCCGTTTGCCACGCAACCGGACCGACCTGTCACACTATGCGTTTAGTCTGGTGCAGTTTGTAAGCGCGTACCGATGAATCAAAACGCATCCTTTTCCAACGCAACCGGAGCGATCTGTCACACTATGCGTTTTCACCGGATGCGGCGAAAACGCATCCGGTCAAAACGCATAAGGCCGATGCCACATTATGCGTTTTGACCGGATGCGGTGAAACCGCATCCGTTTCCAACGCAACCGGACCGACCTGTCACACTATGCGTTTAGTCTGGTGCAGTTTGTAAGCCCGTACCGATGAATCAAAACGCATCCGTTTCCAACGCAACCGGAGCGATCTGTCACACTATGCGTTTTCACCGGATGCGGCGAAAACGCATCCGGTCAAAACGCATAATGTGGCATCGGCCTTAGTAGCAGAGTGCGAAGACCTACAAAGATTACTGCACGAATTCAACATTAACGCAAAAGAAGTGAAAATATCAGCCCAAAAGACAAAAAGCTTAGTAATAGCCAAAGAACCAATAATATGCAAATTGGAGTTAGACAATCAAATTATACAACAAGTCGTCGGCTTAGGGACACAAAATAAATTGTATCTCAGAAATAACTACTTTTCAGCAGAGCTTATTTAAGGTTTTTAAAAAAGTGATTTGCATTTTGTAATGATCTGTAGTTTATTCTTAAATTTTTTGTTCCGAATTATTAATCTTAGAAATGTTTACTTTAAGGTAATACAATCATACCCAACAATGGATAAATTGTGTTCTCAAAATAACAACATTTAGATAAAAAGTGGTGGAAATACATTTTTGTGTCCCTAAATGAAACATCTATTATTATAGAGACTTACTGTTGGGATCAGTAATTTATTTGTAATTCTTTGTTGGTATAGTATTATAATCTAATTTTACAACTAAGGGTTACCCAATTTTCTAATAATAATAATAAAAGTAATAATCATAAGTCACCTAGAGCTCGATAACACGGAAAGAGTCCCACCACAGCTCAATCCTTTTGATATCGTAGGTATCTGGGATAAGTCAATTTTCCCCTTAGAGGGAGTGTGAGTCGTATGACTAAATCTGGATCATAATTCATTTTATAACTTTATTTAAAATCACAAAATAAAATTAATTGACTTTAGATATTGATAGAACCGATAAACAGTTTTTTATTTATTTTTGTAAATAAACATCAACTTTGAAAACATTTTCAAACATTAATTTTAATTGTGTCAATCACTTTGCACACCTGATTGATTGTGATACGCTCTGCTGAAGAGTAGTTATTTCTGAGATACAATTTTGTGTCCCTAAGCCGATGAAATTATCAACTTATTCACTTTTTTACGCCTTCACAGTTGTAACAGAGCTGGAAATGCAACAGACCACGCTGCCAAATATATGAAACAAATTACTAAATCCATTTTTGCTACCTGCAACCACCATTCAGTGCAATAAAATTTATGCCACAAAAATGTAACTCAATATCATCAGTCAAAACATATTATCACAGAAATGTAAGATCACTTACATTTCTGTGACACTCAAAGATTGCTAAAAAATGTAGTTACGAAAACTCCTTACTGGGGTTCAAGGTGTTCGGAGAAATACAATTTTGTGTCACTCAAAAGAACTCAATAAGGTAAGTTCAATGGTGTAGATATCTCGAAAGGGTCTAGGACATTTCGCCGTCGCCGTTTCGCCGTCGCCATTTCGCCGTCGCCGTTTCGCCGTCGCCGTTTCGCCGTCGAGCCATTTCGCCGTCGCCATTACTTACATATGTTACAGTTCAAGTTGATTATCCAGTTGGAGTTGACTCCAACTAGTTGGAGTCAACTCTAACGGCTGGTTTCAGTAAAAGTTGATTATAAATATAAAATGAAGATTTATATTCAACATTTACTAGTAAAAGTAGACTCCAACTAGGAAAAGTATACTCTTCCCAACGCCATTTAGTAAAAGTTGATTCTGATTCACACAAACAGCCGATTCTAGAAATTAAATGTTACTGAATATGTTCAAATTCGTCTAGGCTGTATCGTCGCCCCCGTTAGGTAAATTACTCCGATTCGAATTTTTTGCACAAACTTACTCAAAAAGAGGTCCTTATAACAAATCTACTGGGTGCCAGGCAGTACCTTGATCGATAAATTGTTTTTTAAACAATTTTTTTAGACAAATTCACAAAAATAATTTTTTCACTTCGAACAATTTTTTTTAGATCATTTGGGTTATTCTGAGCAAAAAAAGGTATTTTGTGATTTTTCTCTAAAATTGATTATTGTCGAGTTATACGCGATATAAAATTTGAAAAATGCGAAAATAGCCATTTTCAAGGCTTAATAACTCGGTTAAAATCCATTATTATGAAAGTCAGAAAGTGACCAAATCAAAGTTTATAGCCCCCTCTACAAGCTCCAGCAGAAATTTTTGTCACTATTTTATTACTAAGCTTTATCTTTAATTATTAACAATGAGCGCTAAGTGCGCATTAGGCGGCCGTCAATGGTGAGTGCTAAAGAGATGCACCATTCCAGCCATCCAATGGTGAATCTCACTCGCACTCACATTGACGGCGCCTCAATACACGGTTAGCGCTCATTGTTAATAACTAAAAATAATATCTTATTAATGAAATAATGACAAAAATTTCTTCAGGATCTTATAGAGGTAGCTTTAATCTTTGATTTTTTTAGTTTCTGACTTTCATAATATATAATATCGTATGGCATTTTTGCCTTTCGGACAGTTCCGGCGCCAATTACATCTTTAACCCTGTTTCAAGTAACTAGGGTCGATGTACACTAGCCCAGGGGGACCGACTGCTTAACGTGCTCTCCGAGGCACGGTGAGACGGCTCGTGTCATTATTGAAAATGAAAATGGTTTGTCTTTAGCAGGGCTCGAACCAACGTGCGCTGGCGTATGAGGCCAGCGATTATGCCGTTACTCCACGGCCGCTCGCTCGACTTTCACAATAATTATCTTTAACCGAGTTATTAAACCTTGAAAATGGTTATTTTGGCGTTTTTCAAATTTTAAGTCGCTAATAACTCGACAACAGTCAATTTTAGAGAAAAAAGGCCCAACGGATCTAAAAAAAAATTGTACAAAGTGAAAAACTATGTATTTTGCGAATTTGTTTAAAATCATTGTTTATCGCCAAAGTTCACTAAAATCATTCATTATTGTACTCATTTGCCCTCATTTTCGGCAGTAAAGTAACACTTTGTTGTATTGAAAGAAGAATGTTACTTTACCTGCCGCGATAATTAATCAAATTAACCGAGATTGAATGTAAGTGGTCAATGGCAGCAATCGATTATTTATTTGAGTGAAATTAAAATTTATTTACTTTAATTATTAAAAATATTGTACAAAATTTATCGTATTATTAATAAAATTTATGTCAATTAAAATTCTGTAGTGTTTCGCAATTATATTCATACAAAATAAATCAAAACTTTACAGATTTAGTAATTAGGAGGTGTACAATATTGATAACTATCGATTAAACATCAAAACCGGCCATCATGCAAAAGGCATCTGTCATTACTGTCATACGAATTTTTTATTTCGTCTAAAATTAAAAAAATTTCCTCAAAGTTGTAAGTAAGTGTTAATGTTTTTTATGATTAACGATACAATTTTGTACGCACCACCTCAATACTCTTTATCGAACGCGTCTGTTCCTCTGCTCGTAATATCAGACTCGTTCGATAAAGAGTCACTTTACTGACTGACTTTACTGAAATTGTATTTGTATTTACTGTGTATTTGTTATAAGGATTGTTATACGGATGTATTTCTTTGAGTAAGTTTGTGCAAAAAATCGAATCAGAATAATTTACCTAACGGGGGCGACGTTACAGACTATACTAATAAGTAGTTGAAACGGTCAAAACAAAGAAATGCACACTCATCAAAAATGCACTTGAGATTCTCGTATAATCAACATTTACTGAATCGATCCAGGAAGAGTCAACTCCAACTAGTAAAAGTTGATTTAAATTTTTAAAATCAACTTTTACTGCTCGTTTCAGTTGGAGTTGACTCCAACTAGTTGGAGTAGTTGGAGTAGTTGGAAAAGTTAGTATGTTATCACGTTCTTGTAAACTTAACCAATGCCGGGATGGCGACGGCGAAACGACCGACGGCGAACTGGCTCGACGGCGAAACGGCCGACGGCGAAGTGGCTCGACGGCGAAACGGCGACGGCGAAATGGCGACGGCGAAACGGCGACGGCGAAACGTCCCAGTCCGATCTCGAAATGGAAAAAAATGTAGTTACATTTTTGTGTCCCTAAGCCGACGAAGTAATGACTTTCAAATACCTGGGAATTAATCTATCAGCCGACAACAATATCGAAGAAGAGGTAAAAGACCAAATAATTAAAGCCAGGAGAACGGCCGGATGCCTAAATGACACAATTTGGAAAAACAAACACCTATAAGAGTGGAAACAAAGGCCCGAATATACAGGGTGAGGCAAATAAAGGGCCTATTAGAAATATCTCGAGAACTAAAGGCAACAGAATCATGAAAATTGGAATACAGGGGTTTTGAAGGATGATCTATTAAATGAAAATATTTTCATCTCTTTGGGACATATAACTTCGTTTTTTTAAATGGGACACCCTGTATATTTTTACATTCTTGGATTCTCTTCGATGTCTTCTTACTTAAAATGTGAGGTTTTGTAATATTATACAGGGTATTTTAAAAGATAATTACGTTTTTTTTTTATTAATTTCGTAGCAACATTCACACCCTGTAGAATTGTAGTAGTTTGACATTTAAAACTCTACTTACGTTCAAATGATTTTTAATATAGTCTACTATTGTTAAGAATCATTAGTATAGCTAAATTTTTAATTTTAGTATACAGGGTTGGTCGAAACTCGGAATGAGTATTTTCTGAGTTTTCTTAAATGGAACATCCTGTATTTTAGTATTGTAATGAATTGATATTTTATGGTACTTCTTTACTTCTTAAGCATTCCCTATACCTAACTGCTTTAATTTGTGCTTAATTGTTAATCGCACCAACAATCTTAACTACGTAGGTATTTTGATAGCTAAACCATTATTGGTAATTTTAAGGACCAGTCTGGATTAATATGTATTTATTTCTGAAAAATTATTTGGGATTGAGTATTTTCACGGCCAACCTAATAAAATTTTACATATTTTTTGTTGCAATTAATGTTTAGCTTGAATCACCAATAACTCACAAATTAAAGCAGTTAGGTATAGGGAATGCTTAAGAAATAAAAAAGTACTATAAAATATCATTTCACTACAATACCAAAATACAGGGTGTTCCATTTAAGAAAACTCAGAAAATACACATTCCGAGTGTCGACCAACCCTGTATACTAAAATTAAAATTTAGCTATACTAATGATTCTTAACAATAGTAGAGTATATTAAAAATCATTTGAACGTAAGTAGAGTTTTAGATGTCAAACTACTACAATTCTACAGGGTGTGAATATTGCTACGAAATTAATAAAAAAACGTAATTATCTTTTAAAATACACTGTATAATATTACAAAACCTCATATTTTAAGAAAGAAGACATCGAAGAGAATCTAAAAATGTAAAAATATACAGGGTGTCCCATTTAAAAAAACGAAGTTATATGCAACTTCCGGTATAACCGCAAGTTGCAAAGAGTTGAAAATATTTTTATTTAATAGATCATCCTTCAAAACCCCTTTATTCCAATTCATGATTTCATGATTCTGTTGCCTTTAGTTCTCGAGATATTTCTAATAGGCCAGTTATCTGCCTCACCCTATATAAGTCAGTTATTAGGCCAGTTATGACTTACACGGCCGAAACAAGACCAGATACAAGCAAAACACAAAGACATCTGGAGACCAACGAAATGAAGATCTTAAGAAGGGTTGCTGGAAAAGGACTACAGGACAGGGTAAGAAGTGAGGAAAGCAGACGCATATGTGGGGTAGACAATATAAATACCTGGGTAAAGAACAGAAAAGAAGAGTGAAATCAAAATATAAGCAGGATGTCTGAATCAATAGTAAAAATAGCCAGGGACTAGTCACCGTTAGGCAGAAGAAGTATAGGACGCCCAAGGAATAGATGGAATAACAATTTAGGGACAGATTGAAAGGCACCGTTGAAGAAAAACTGGCAGTACTGCCTATATAAAAGAAAAAGAAGAAGAAGAAGAAAAAGAAGAAGATTTAATTTCTTAATTTATTCAACAGATTGTCAAATTATTGAGCTGAAGTTTTTGTATAGTTAAAACCCGATCTGATAATCTACGAACATCGTTAAAATGTGTTTAAAATAACACTCAACGAAAAAGGTACGTAATATCAATAAAAATGTTAATTCAGACAACAAACGCAATACTTAAAATTTGTCCAATTCTTGGTTTTATTGGGACAACAAAAAGATGTTCATCAATTCATTATTTTCGTTCGTTGAGCCAATGTATTACGTTTATTGAATGGATGAACATTCATTATGTATACCATAATATCACTTTATTGGTATTACGAACTCTGTTCACTGAGTCAACGAACACTATTTATTGATATTACGAACTCTGTTCACTGAGTCAACGAATACTATTTATTGAAACAACAACGTCGTTAATTGACCGACGAAGGCTATTCGTTGTGTCAATAACAGTGTTATTTCTCCTAACGTATTTCGTTTATTTCTACAATTATTTCCGTTTATTGTTACAATTAATTCCGTTCATTCCCACAATAAATAAGGTTTTTCTTACAAGCAATTCTTTTCATTCTTACAATCAGTTTCGTTCATTCCTACTACGAACGTATTTTATATTAATAATTACTGAATGCAATAGCCCAATGTATGATATTAATTGATTAATAATTTTTTTAATCCGCCTTTTTTGTCCTTAACCTAAAGGACTTTACACTGTGTGATTTTTCATATGATTTCACTTATACAGTGTACTGGAATAAGTGTTACACTCCCCCCACACCCTTATTAACTTATTTATTTTTAGCACATAAGCAAAACGCTCGGACAGGTCGATTTTTAAAATAATCGAAGTATATTATAACATCAATGTTTCGAACTTTACACGATCCCTCTTCAGGTGACAGGCGCGGCGTAACTTTGATTTTTTTTAATGGGAAAGTACGTCATGTGACAGCTTATTTAAAAGCGTTTGAAATAGTGATTCCAAAAATGTATAACACTTTAATCCTTTTTGAGAGCGCAGGTGCAAAATTTTGATCGAATTCTTTTTAAACGGATTCATTTTTTTTGGAATTCTGAGAAAATTAATAAGTATTTTTGAAAAATTTAAACGCAGAATAAAATATTACATTATTACCGAGGGCAGAAAGTCCCTTAGAATAAACAAAAAGTTTCTGTTGAATGGTATGCCTATTTGAAATTAAAAATCATACTAAATTTTTTTTCACCCCTGTGACTTATTAAAATAATCATTATAGAGGTTCTCAGGGACTTCAGATCCTCGATAATACTGTAATATTTTATTTTGCATTTAAATTTTCAAAAATAATAATTAGTTTTCTCAGGATTCGAAGAAAATTAATACATTTAAAAAGAATTCGACCGAAATTTCACGATAATAGACACAAAAAAACTTCCTTCTACTACGGACTACACTTGAAAACGAAATGCAATTATTATTCGACATTTCGGTAACACAGAGAAGCTAGAGGTATCACGATAAGGAAAAGCCGTTAACTTTCAAATGGTCAAGCAAAACATTTATTGTCTCAACAACTACGATTAGTGTCACAATAAACGCATTGGCTGTGGGTATTAAATGCAGTAGTAGATTGATTAATGCATTCGTTGTCACAACAATTAATTTACATCTATTCAATAATCATATATTACTCTATATTAACAACATTTGTACATTGTTTTAATGAAATCTGTACGTTGTCACGATTAACCAAGGTAATTGCTTGTCATCTACGAAATCAAGAACGTGAGTTGCTGCCAGAATTAATAGTATTTATTAAATATACGAAACTAAGTTATTGGCTGAATAAATTGAGTGTTATTGATTAATGTACTCTAGTTATTCTCACAATTATTATTCAATCATTGTGACAATAACCAAATACATTCGTCAATGTCTAAAAGTTCGTTGAAACAACAAATTAAATTGTTGTGACAACGAAATACTATTCAGTAATCACTGTTAATCAATATTACAAACTAAATTTTTTTGAGTGAAACCTATCTAGTGACGTCCTAAAAGTAGAGGTTAAATCCAATGCCTTTTCTTTGTTTTGCCTTTTGTACGAGACAAACTGTAAATAATTATGGCCTCTTCCATCTTGAAGGACACAACCTGTCGTCGATTGGCTGCTATAACTGGCTGCTCATATTTATGTCGGCTGTCGCAGTGATCTGTAATGTGTGATAAAGTGATCTGCAGAGGGCAAATACAAGATGATTTGGCACAAGCCTTTGAAACATACGCAGGGTTACGGCAGGGAGACGCTCTGGCGAGCCTTTTCTTTAATATAGCTTTAGAAAAGACGACAAGAGATGCAGAGTGACACAATAGGGAAACAATATTTAATAAGTCAACGCAGATTATAGCCTACGCTGATAAATTGGATTTGATCGCACACACCACATGAGGACTTCCGCCTTCTTAACCCGGGAGTAGTCGCGCTCACTTCTGTAACGTCGATAGTCGCGTGTGAGATTCTATCTCAAAATACGAATTTAAAACAAACTTTTATTTTGTACTATTTTTATCTACTTTTTATATTGAAAATATATATTTCTAACAATTTTATTAAAAAAACCTGTGTTAACGGCCACCTGCCAACATCGGCTACCTTAAAAATTTCCCAAACCAATTATATGTAGACTACAAAAACTGGCAATACCGTCCACCTTTCTATATCGGCCAATAGTTCTTTCATTTTTAGTGGCCGTTACTGACAAATTTTACTGTACAGTAAAACCTGTGTTAACGCCCACCTGCCAACATCGGCCACCTGTCCTAACGGCCAGTTTAAAAATTTCCCAAACCAATTATATGTAGACTACAAAAACTGGCAATAGCGGCCAACTTTCTATATCGTCCAATAGATCTTTCATTTTTAGTGGCCATTACTGATAGGTCTGGATCCCGCGTATGAAAAAAAAGTTGATTAATAGCAAGCTGAAAATTTGTTAATAGCTTAAGGGTGTCTAGTCGGATAAACTTTGATACATGGGAACACTGGAACAGGGACAGTTTTAAATGTGGAACAGGTTAAAAATTTGGAACGGTCACACCACGAAAACGGCACATTTATTTTGTCCGACAGAACAGACTTAAACTCTTCGAACAGAGATTAAACTCTCATGCAAAAATCAGACTGCTATTTATCACCAAATGGGCGTTTTAATAGGTGGAGCATGTAGAATATGTCAAATGACAGGAATTATGACAGGTGATAAATAGCAGTCTGATTTTTGCATGAGGGTTAAATCTCTGTTCGAAGAGTTTAAGTCTGTTCTGTCGGACAAAATAAATGTGCCGTTTTCGTGGTGTGACCGTTCCAAATTTTTAACCTGTTCCACAATTAAAACTGCCCCTGTTCCAGTGTTCCCATATATCAAAGTTTATCCGACGAGACACCCTTAAGCTATTAACAAATTTTCAGCTTGCTATTAATCAACTTTTTTTTCATACGCGGGATCCAGACCTATGACAGGTTTTACTGTATTACGAAAAAGGATGAAATGTGAGATTTTATCTAACGGCGCGACTACTCGCGGGTTAAAGCTAATTGGCTTTCCCCAAAGCCATAAATTCCACAAAAAGAAGAACAAGAAAAAAATGCCTACGCATTACTACACCCTTCCTCGAGGCACTTACGAAATTTTTTCAAAATTGCAAAATTTTTCATCAAGTTATCGCGAAAAAGGATAAAAGTTGAGATTCTATCTCACCGCGCGACTACTGGCGGGTTAACGGCTGCACAAAATATGGGCCTTAAAGTAAACGACGAACAAACCAAAGTGTTGGTATCGATTCCAAATAACAGAGATAGAGCCGAAGAAGCCGAGAAACGCCGAACAAAACTTCAACATAGACCACTGTAATTTTGAGGTCGCAAATAAATTTAACTGGGTTTTTTCACAACAAGCGATAATGACACATAAAAGCAAAACGAAGGATACTGCTAGCGAACAACTGTTATTTTGAACTAAACAAGCAGCTAAAAAAAGTAATATTACCAGATCTTCAAGAATTAAGAGACAAATTATGTCTTAATTTAATATTTTTAATGTTAAAATTAACAGATTAGTAAAGTTGCAACAAGAAGAAAGAGAAACAAAGCAGCTCTATTTTATTCCCTGCTGTTTTATAAATACTTAAGACCTACTAATTTTAAATGTCATTAAAGACGTCTTAAGTATAAAAATAATAAATCAGTTTACTGCCTCCTCCTCTATACAACAACGACAATCAGTTTTTATTTCATTATAATATTCTTTGTAGCGTTTAGTCCTTTTTTAACACGAACATTAATTTAATGTTTTTTGCAGAGTGTTATACGGTAATAAAATTAAAGATTTGCCTGCTGGGGTGTTCCAAGGATTAGTATCCCTGCAATTATTGTAAGTAATATAGTGACAAACAAAAATATTGCATATTTGGTGTTTAATCATTATTTTTTGTTCATTTTTATCTTTAGAATGTTTTTTTTCTTTAATCCTGATGTGTTGTGTTGGATTGTTTTACATATACAGTAGAGCATCGATTATCCGAACTAATTGGGGGACATGGGTGTTCGGAAAACCGATTTGTTCGGATAATCGAACTATATTGAGATTGTCATACATATTTATCCACAAGTGAATAAAACCATATTTATATAACTGTATATTTGTTTATACCTTGATAATGACAAATAGCAATTAAACAAAAAAGTGCAGTCTTCGCAACAACATATTTTTGGATACACAATTGAAGAAAATTGAAGATATTTTAAGCGCTAATTACTAACGCTTGCTCAGTACTCGAGTGCGGGGCGCGGGGTCGGGAGTTCGGATAATCGACGCTCTGTATTACTGTACTGTATTACCATTTTATTAGAAATAAAAGAATCCTTAAACATAGTCCTTACAGCCGAAAGAAGTAATAATGTCACAAACAATCTGTCGTTCTATGGATATGTCGACTCAAAAATTCATTGCAACACCCCATTTTTTTCATGGAAAATCTAATTTTCACACGAAAATGTCACAGGAAACCCGTGGACTTCCAGTATTGCAAAGGGCAGGACTCAGAAAATCGTGGATGAACTTCTATCTAATATCTCGCGGTCTATATGGGGTGGTATTAGTTGGGAGAGTCGTAGGGAGTTTATTGAGATGAATATTCGAATAAACGTTGACTGTTATACACGCAACATACTCGAAGAGCATGTTTTTCTTTGCGCCGGCTTCATGGGGTATGATAACTTTGTGCTAATGCCTGATAATGCTTGTGTACATACTGCAGGAATAGTCATACAATATCTTGAGGATGTTAGATTGAGGCTCTAGACTGGCCACCGATGAATACTAATGCAAATCCCATAGAACATGTCCTAAAACGACGTATACGAGCAAGAAATCCATCTCCAAACCGAATTGCAGAATTAGGAATTGCTATGAGGAATGTAATCGACTTCCTCAAAAAACTTTTTAAGACCTTCGGCGAGGCGTTGGTGATGTGACAATACCTCCTATCTGCTTTTTCATGAATTTTGTAAGAGAGACCTCAAACTTTTTTCAGGGACATTTCCTGTTTTCATATGTAAGTTTTAACATGTTTTTTAGTAAATAAAAGTTGAATTTACTACAAAATAAGTCAAAAAATATCATACGAAAATAGGAGATGGCCCTAAAAAAATGGTCTCTCTTACAAAATTCATGAAAAAGCAGATAGGAGGTATTGTCACATCTCCGACAATATCTAAAAGGATGCAGGCCATCACTAGAGCTAGAGCAGGGAATCTTAGGTACTACACATAGTTTCAAAAGTTATGTATCACCCCTCGTTTACGATGTTTTTACACTTTTCTAAATCCGTATCTGTATCACATATTTAATGAGCCTTTTTTATAAAAAATATACCTTTTTTGGTTTTTTATTTTATTTGAATACCCATTTAATTGACCTGGTTTTGCAAAAGGTGTAAACATTTGAAAAATTTATTCTGGTGAAATTTTTGAAAACGTGATTAAAAATGGAGCGTACTTTAATTTCTGAGTTGGACCGTATAAGAATTAATATCGACTTAGTTGAAGAAGGCCATTCACAGCGGTTCGTGAAGGAAAGACTGGGTGTTTCTCAGAGTGATGTCTCACGGATATGGAATAGGTTCCTGGAGACAAACTCGATATGGAATAGAGTAGGCCTGGTAGATCCCGAGTTACTAATGATCGAAAGAATAGATATATCAGAATTTCCATCCGTAGAAATTCTTCTATGTCTGTACCAGTCCTCCAAAGAGAATTCAGGCATGCTACAGGAGTCAGAGTATCGTTGTCTACAATAAGAAGAAGAATTTTAGACTCAGGTTTGAGGAAACGCCGACCAATAAGAGTTCCTCAGCTGCAACCTAGATATGTTTTGGACCGTCTCCAGTGGGCTCAAGAACACATACAGCTCCCCCAACAGTTTTGGAATTTTGTGCTTTTTTCAGACGAGACCAGAATTTGTTTAAATAGTGATACCCGACGAATTCGTGTGTGGCGAGAGCCAACAAGAGCTGCACAACTAGCCACATACGAATTCGCCGGTTATCACTGTTTAAACAGATTCTGATCTCGTCTGAAAAAGCACAAAATTCCAAAACTGTTGGGGAAGCTGTATACGTTTTTGAGCCCACTGGTGGCGGTCCAAAACATGTCTAGATTGTAGCTGAGGAACTCTTATTTGTCGACGACTCCTCAAACCTGAGTTTAGAATTCTTCTTCTTCTTTCTACAGATGGAAATTCTGATATATCTATTCTGTCGATCATTGGTAACTCGGGGTCTACCAGACAGAGCTCTATTCTGTATTGAGTTTGTCTTTAGGAACCTTTTTTATCCATGAGACATCACTCTGAGGAACACCCTCTCGTTCCGCCACGAACCGCTGTGAATAACCTTCTTCAACTAAATCGATAAGTCTTGTACGGTCCAACTCAGAAATTAAACTACGATTTATTTTAATCACGTTTTCAAAAATTTCACCAGAATAAATTTTTCAAATATTTACACCTTGGCAAAACCAGATCAATTAAATGGGTAATCAAATAAAATAAAAAACCAAAAATGGTATATTTTTTATAAAAAATGCCTATTAAAAATGTGATAAAGATACGGATTTATAAAAGCGTAAACATTGTGAATACGAGGGGTGATGCATAACTTTTGAAACTATGTGTATATTATTACAATGTTGCCGTAAAAAAGTGTTCTATTGTCGTTATTGTTGCGATTTCTAATTAAATGTTATAAGGTTATAAGCAAAATCAGACTATATCACTAATTTCTCTACAAATTTTTTGTAGCTCTTCAATATGCAAGGTACTTAACAACGAATTCACGTAGAATAGTCCAGCATAACTTATTTAGCAACAAAAAGTACAAAACGTTTCAGATGGAAAAAAATATAAGTACTTCAAAAACTGACTCAAAATAAAATATGCAATATTTTTGTCTCTGAGTGTATAATGAAAACTCACATTACCATTACTAAATAATGTTTTTCTTTTAGGCTGTTAAATGCTAACGAAATTTCTTGTATACGAAAAGACACCTTTCGGGATCTACATAGCTTAAGTTTGCTGTAAGTAAAAAAAGTAACATTATGAATATATCTGGCTAGTTCCTAACATAATATAATGGAAGATATTTATTGTTATTGTGAAGTTTGCTTGCGCATGTAAAACTTCTAGACGAAATTTTTACCTTTTTTTTAATTACATGGTATTCTATTTTTATTTTTCATTTTATTCTGTGATCTTGTGTGTGCTCTTCCATTTTAATATTTAATTTGTTGGTTTTATATCGTACTGTCTCGCGAGTCATATCCCAGCCATGACAGTCTCTGACTAACAAATCTTACAATATTGTGCCCTTCATTCAAGACATTATTCTCGTCATTTCTGCTGATTCTTCATGTTTTGCACCGGGCGCATACTTTTCTCAGTATCTTTCTCTTCCCAGCTTAGCATTAAAATCGCCTCATGTTATAGCAGCATTGTGTCTTTGGATTATATCACATATTTCCTGTAAATCTCCATAGAATCTTCAACCTCTTCTTCATTAGCCTCTTCCATCGGTGCATATACATTAACCATTGTCACGTTTTGCACTTTACCTTATGGTGCAAATTATGTCTGATATTGGTGTACATAAATTCAATAATGAATTTTCGCAGTCTTTTGGTTACTATAAACCGTACTTCTTGTCTGATTCCGTTCATAATAATCAGGAGTATTAATTAATAATCATTACTCTGGTCTGAGAAGAATGGGTACAGAACGACAACTGCTATGCACAATTAAACAGAGAAAAACGGCATACCTGGGGCACCTAATTAGAAATGAAAGATACCAGTTTCTGCAAACCTTAATTGAAGGAAAGATCGAAGGAAGAAGGGGAGTGGACAGGAAGAAAATGTCATGGCTCCGTAATGTCAAACAATGGACAGGACTAAAAACATAGGAGACCTAATACATACTGCAAGGGATAGGGAAAAATGGTCAAACGTGATCGCGAACATCCATTAGTGGATTGCATAAGAAGAAGAAGAAGAAGAAGAAGAAGAAGAAGAAGAAGAAGAAGAAGAAGAAGAAGAAGAAGAAGAAGAAGAAGAAGAAGAAGAAGAAGAAGACTCTGGTCTACTATATTTAGATGTTTCATTTCCTGTACGTAATTTTGTCGAATTTCCTCATTTTGAATGTTCTCGATGTTCCAGTGTTCCAATACTTCGTTCATTTTAAGTTTCTATGATGATATTCTTAACCTGATGTTTGCCCTAACTAATTCATGGTCTGTATCTCCATCTATACCTCTGAAGCATCTTACATCCAGAACATTACTCCCATATCTAGCATTACTCCCATATCTACACATTATTTGGTAAATTTGGTTCCGTGTGGAGTTGTCATTAGAGACCAAGTCTGCTTATGAATGTTTTTATGTTGGAAAATGGAAGAGCTCTACGAGTCTTTGTCCATTATCGTTTAAGATATCGTGGAGATTGTGTTGTCAAGACTCATTGTTTTACATCTTTGTAGCAAAATATTAGCTTGCTTAAACTACATGTTCATATAAACATTATTTTATTTGCAGATCTTTATACGACAATAACATTCAGTCTTTGGCAAATGGAAGTTTTGATTCACTACGAAGTATTCAGACACTGTAAGTACAAATTATTTCCTTTAAAAATGTTATTAATAAAGTTTAAAACAAAGATTTTTAACAAAAATAATATGATTATCATATAATATTATCATTATAAGATTGTAAAATATGTTTTAAGACAAAAAAATTATGGAGTTCACGAACTTTTTACGAACCATTTATTATCTTCTATTTTAGACATTTGGCAAGAAATCCCTTCATTTGTGACTGTAATCTAAAATGGTTAGCGGAGTATCTTCATAAAAATCCGATAGAAACGTCTGGGGCGAGATGCGAAACGCCCAAAAGAATGCAACGAAGGAGGATAGAATCGTTGAAAGACGAAAAGTTTAAATGTAAGGGTAAGCACCTTTCCACTATAATAAGTGGTAACGGTGTCTCATTTAACATTCATTTTTATTAAGTATTAATATTTGTCAATGTTTGCTTTTACGAAGATTGTTCTGGAAACTGTTTAGGATAAGTCTTAAATTGTCATATGCACGACATACAACCTGTCGTAGGTTCTAAATCTCAAATTGATGCAATGGGTGGGGAAGCGTTCAATCGCGAATAGTGTGAGACACGCTCGCATATATCAGAGAGTGTTAGTTACGCTCACGTGACCCGTTGTGAATCCCGTTATTTTACATAAGGCGCCCAACAATACTGTCTATTCGGTAGACTTACACCGGTCATGGATTAAGAAAGAAATGAACGAATTTACTGGTCCGCTGTAGTTTAACTATTTACACATGGGCGCAGTAATTTTTTATTTGAGGAGGTTCTTATATAAATCAAATAATTTTAAATTTTAGGTTTAAATTTTAAATTTTTTATAGCCTCAGAAGCCTAAACGACATAATTTCGTGATTCTTTATAACAGTTCATTATCCGTAGCCAAAAATCAATATACCTAATATTAATTGTTGCATGAATATCAATATAATAAAAATAAAACAAATTATAACTTATAAAAGGTAGAAGGCTAAACGTTGCTGTATTGTTGATGTTTTAATTTAATCTCTAAAATGGTTTTCTATAAAGTCACAATCAATTTAATGGTAGGGGAGCCCAAGCGGGGATTTTTGCAGTTACTCGAGCGCGTCAGATTAGCATATGGGAGAAACCTGGTACCCTGCAGATGTACCTCTACCATATATTGGCTCTTAACACAGGGGAGTTCGTTAAGGGGGGCCCGAAAAAAAAAATCTATCCTTAAAAAAACTCGAAATTGTCAGATTAAGATAAGGTAAGTTAAGTACATGCAAAAGAGTGTATATTTCAAAAATCTGACGATTTGAGCCTGGCGTAAGGAAATGGGTGAGTCCCAAAATTTTACAAGAAAAAAGCGAATATTTCGCGAAATGAATGACAGATCGAAAAACTAAAAAATATGTTCCCAATATTTTTTAAAAATCTATCGAATGATACCAAACACGACTTCCCACGGAGAGGGGTGGGGGGTAAATTTAATATTTTAAATACGAATCCCGCGATATTTCGCGAAATGAACATCACATCGAAAAACTGTAAAATACACTTATTCAGTATTTTTGAAAAATCTATCGAATGGTACTAAACACGACCCCCCACGGATGTGGGGTGGGGGGTTACTTTAAAATCTTAAATAGGAGCCCTCATTTTTTATTGCAGATTTGGATTCCTTATGTAAAAATAAGTAACTTTTATTCGAAACATTTTTTAGAATTATGGATAGATGGCGTTATAATCGAAAAAAACGATTGTTGGAAATGGAAAATTAAATTAAAAAATGGCAAGCGCCCACTAAAATGGAAAACTTTACTTAACTTTTTTTGGTTTTAGGACCTACTCTTCACAACCCAATAGGTCCCCAAAGCGCTCGAGTGACTGCACATTTAGCATACTTTGCTCCCCTACCATAAGTGATATATTGACGTTGGATGTTTTTAAATTAAAGTCAATTGACGCGTGTAAAAAGCGTTTATATGACATTGTAAACTAATTTGAGCTTGTTTTATTCTTTTATCAGATCGCATGTTTTCTATGTTAGTCATGTATATTTTATAGTTTATATGTATAATGGGGTATTTTTCCCGAAAATAAAAATTATTAAAAACAATATTATAATATTACGTATGTACCTACAATATCTACAAATAGTTTCGATTTCAAACAAATCACGCCTTGAAAAGGATCCGGAAATCCTACAGCAGGGCATTATGTAAACATCAAATATTTAAGTAAAATGCTAAATATTATTAAGTCAATATACGTACCAATTTTTTTTACTAAAATGATTTAGTCGTTATTGTTCACACTATCATCGCCATCGCTGTCATCATCATCGCTGTCGTCACCGTTAATTGTTATTATGATTGGGCTTATTTCGTTAATTTTATTTTCACGAATCCACCAATCCTCAATTAATTTTTCGCACTTGTATATACAGTTCCGCCATACTTCTGGAGTTGCAATTGAAAGTGCTTCTCGCCAAGTTTCCCAAACCGCTTCGTCTGTATACCCATTAGGCCCAATATGGTTGTCGTAATATTATTTTGCTATTCCCCATATATATTCGATGGGATTAAACTGGCAGTGGTATGGTGGAAGACGTAAAACTTGATGCCCGTAACTTTCAGTAACCTGATCCACCACAAAGATTTTTGGTTTTGCATGTTCTTTTGCCAAACGTAACAACTCAGACTTTAATATATGCTGTGGAATAGATATGCGTTCATTTGTTAGCCATTCTTTAATCTTATCTACATTCCACGAATTTGTTGGACTTTTGTTTAGTATTTCTGAATGATAAGGCGCATTGTCTAAAATAATTACGCTGGGCTCACTTAATCCGGGAAGAAGTTTTTCACGCAACCATTTCACAAACATTTCCGTGTTCATATTGTCACGATAGTCACTGTTTTTTGATGTAGACGAAAATATTAAATCAGCACCTTCTATAAAGCCTGTCTTCCCTCCCGCGTGCAGAATTATATGTCGCTTCCCTTCTCCACTAGCATGCTTGATCGATTTTATGTTGTCATCTTGCCATATTCTCTTGGTAGCACCCTTAGAAAATATCCATGTTTCGTCTAAATATACAAAAGTTGACCCTTCTTCTTTAAATATGTTATATTTATTTTCTCAGAAACTCAATTCTCTTGTGTACAACAGAACTTCTTTCACAAAGCGCTTTTCTGTTATCCTCTTTTTTAAATTTGAATCCTATGTTATGTAGGACTTGCCATAAACTTGTTCTGCCGATGTCACCAAATTTCCTCTCTTTTAACTTAAGTAAAATTGTACCTAAAGTCACATGTTCCTTATTTGCACGCATTTGATATATGATATTACGAATTTGAAATTTTCGTCCTTCTAACATATTGTTCGTTTTTAATAACAGGCGAGTATGGTGGTGATCGTTTTCCGGCACTTCACTATTCTCGTTTTTAATTGTAGATCTTAATTTTGATTCGCTAATTTCTAAAGCATCGCACACGCGTTGTTATACAGACGTTACCGATTTTAAAGGACCACCATTGTTTTTTTCCGCAATAAAGTACTTATGTAGGTTACAAATTAGAGTATCTACATCTAAAACACGTCTTGGCATTTTCGGTTAAACAGCACGAACAGATTCTCACAAAATTAACAATATAAGGCGTTACCAATTCGACAGAATAAATTCAACTGGAAGATAACAAATGTCCTTATAGTTTCTTATAGCATTCCTGATTTGTTTGTCGACCCATTTAGTTAAATTACCTATTAAAATTGCATTAGTTTGTCATACTTTCTCTAATTTGGTTTTGCACCTATTTGGGTAATTAAGTACTTTCACTTGAATAATTAAAATGCCAAGACAGTACCGTAATTAAAATACCTAGGTCAAAAAATGAGCTTTATTTTGATACTATACAGTATGGTGCAAATGAAAGGAATAAATTCGTTATTTCGTAAACCGGCGACTTTAAGGAAAAATCCTGAAACAGGTCGATTTTTATTTTTAAATTGTGATATTTTGCCATAAATGTCATACTAGTAACGTCATCCATATGGGCGTGATGAAGTAATCGATGATTTTTTTAAATGAGAATAGGGGTCGTGTGCTAGCTCATTTGGAAGATCATTCAATTCTCTATTTATTAATATAAACATTTACATAATTGTTTATACAGGGCGCCCAAAAATTTTTTTTAATTTAAATTATTTGACAAAAAAAGAAGAATCTATATAATTTATTTAATTTAAAATACATTTTATTGCTGTTAGAAATCAGTAAAAAAATGTTTATATCACAAATAAACATTGTTTTTCGCTTAAATTAAATGTTCAAACTTCCTAAGAAACAGGTGGCTGGCGGGAGCTGGCTTGAACATTGAATTTAATCGAAAAGCAATGTTTATTTTTGAAATAAACATTTTTTCTGTTTCTGGGCAACAGTAAAATGTATTTTGAATTAAATAAACTACATACATTCTTCTTTTTTGTCAAATAATTTCATTAAAAATTTTTTTGCACGCCCTGTACAAATAATTGTGTAAATGTTTATATGCCTAAATAGTGAATTTAATGACCTTTCAAATGAGCTAGCACTCGACCCCTATTCTCATTTAAAAAAATCATCGATTACGTCATCACCCCCAGATGGATGACGACACTAGTATGATATATATGCCAAAATATCATATGTTGAATGGGTTTATTGACAGATTTTAAAACACAATGTAGGTATACCCCCAAAATATATTTTATTACTATTCCTTTCTTTTATCTGTTTCAATAGTTTATTAATGTTTCTTCACTGCTTATATCAATAATACATAGTCTCAATTTACAATCAATTACTTTCAACTGAATTTTAATCCCTTCCTTTCTTTTCTTTTCTACTCTAATTCTCACCCTTTAATTTATATCTCAATTTCATGTACCTACATTGTTGTCTATCAATTCACATTTATTACTGTTATTACTATATGACTGCTAATATACCCTTTTAGCTACAATTTTTAAGCTTTCCGATTTTTCATTCTTTTTACGACCACTACTCCTCTCATTAAAACATCAAGGAGTATTGACTTTAACAATTTAGGTTACAGCTGCACGTCCACATCTAACATACATATTAGATATCGACCCGTTTTGATCCAAACGTTGTTAGTCTTACACTAACACATACACTAATAAATAGAAGTCTTTAATAAATATAAATAAAAACAAAAATCTTTTAATAAATAGAAATAAAAATCTTTAAAACCGGTACAGATTTGTTGGTTGTCTTTCACCAACTATCTCTTCACCCTCAAAAATTCCCAAATTCCATAAACTTGTTTACCTTTGCAACATTCTCCGTCTATTCCACCATATCCCGTTAGCATAACTTAAGTAGATATATCATGTTAATGAATACTGAGGTAGTACCTCCTTGTAACCGAATCATTTAGTTACTTGTAACCGTTGACCTGAAGATCCTCTGCATACTTTAGAGAGCGAAACCGGTCGTCGGAAGTTACAATAAATGATTGAGAGTACGTCTGTCTTTAACTTCATTCAAAATATCATAATTTAAAAACAAAAATCGACCTGTTTCGGGATTTTCCCTAATGTCATCGGTTTACGAAATAAAGAATTTATTGCTTTCATTTGCACCATACTGTATATACGAGTAGTTGCAAAATTTACTGAATGCATTAACATTATTTAGTGGTGGCCGCATATCGAAATAACTACTCTGTGATAGACCACATAACGAATTAGTTACTCTGCGGTAGACCGCATATTGGATGGTAGACCGCATATCGAATCGGCACTAATCTATATATTTTTTCGTATTTAAAATATTACTTGCGGGTAAATCCTAATTGTTCTTTTAGTCAAGGAAGTCTCTTCGCATCTGCTCGGGAAAATGTTCTAGTCAGGTGTTTTGCATAATCTTACTCCTAAGTTAGTATTAAGTTTTTGCTAAGAAAGGTATTTCTAACAAGGGTGCATTGTATTTTATTATTTATCTTATTATTTTTCCTTAAATTATCCTGTTTATTAAATTTTAATCAAAAAATTACTAAAAATTCAATAATTAAATAGATATTGGCCCTCTACGCACCCGAGATCTACGCTTATGTTACTGGTATACCTAAAATATTACAATCGACCTGCCGATTCGTTTGTTTCTTTATTAATCCGTGACCGGTGTATCCCTACCGAATAGAGAGTACTTCAAAAATTACCAAATATTTCAGAGATTTAGTAAAAGTCTATGATTCATAATTTGACTGAATTAGACTGAATTTGAAGTAAATGTGTATTGGAAGCTAGTCATCAAAAGTACAGTGGAACCCCGATAAGTCGGCCCCCGATAACCCGGAACTCCGGCTAACCCGGACCGATTTTTATCAGACAAACATTTCAACAATAAAAATGTATTGCTGTTACAAAATCTCGTGAACCTAATTCATTCATTTGGTGACGTCAATATTCGAACGAAACGATTGATGAATCCGACATTACTGAAAATATCAGGGTGCAGATGGGACCCTGTCGCGCAATTCGCAGCAAATAAAATAGTCGTATGTTTTTGGCTTCATTTTATTTCGGTTATACATACGCATTTTCAAGGTTCACGAGGTTTTGTACCAACTCTATGTAATATAATATTTGAGAGATAATGGAACCGGATTAAACTACATATACCATAGTAAAAATGACTCATGGTACACCACATTCATTATCGAAAACAACAGGCACCTGTATTATTATCCTTTATTTTTTTGAAACTGTTGTGTTAGCATTGTTTAGAAAAGACTATTAAAATTCTTTTTTTAACAATGGTCTTAGTCATCACTGTTATTAAATAACATAACATCAGAGACGGTATTGTGTGTAGTAAAGTCGTATTATTGTTCGCTTCCGTTTTGTAATCGTTCGTAAATTTATTCAGATTTTGTGTTTGCGTGTCTTTTGTCTATAAGGGCAACAAAACGTAAAAATGTTGTAGTGATAATGGAAAAGAAACTAGAAGCATTAAGTAGAATTGATAAAGGTGAATCTTGCAGCATTAATATTATGGTGTCGGTACATCTACAGTATCGGATTGGAAGAAAAATAGAACTAAAATCGAAGAATTTTTTTTTCAAAATGATAACAAAAGACAGTTTAATCGGTGCAAAGCTAATAAAGCTAAGAATGAGACTTTTGACGACGCTTTGTATGTGTGGTTTTGTGTGGAATGCGAACGTGGTTTACCAGTGTCTGTGTGACAATTATAACGGAGTTTATCTGTAAGCATACCATATTTTATTAATTTTTACCATTTTCTCCGGCTAACCCGGATTTTCGATAACCCGGATCGGTCGCGGTCCCAATTAATCCGAGTTAACGGGGTTCCACTGTAATTAAGATGTACAGGGTGTTTCATCAATAATTGTCCATATAGTAACTGGAGAAACCTTAGCACAAAATACGAAGATTTAACCTAAAACACTTAAATAAAATGTGGTTCCTTACTGAGTTACAGGGTGTTTTATCTAAAAATTTAAAAACTATTTTTGCTTAGCATTTTAAAACTGTTCGTCGTATCCTTTTCATACTTGGCAAAAAGTGCGACTACTATACACCCTACTAAACTATAATAAAAAAACGTTTCTAGCTACTACCAGAGGCGTACGACAGAGGATAGTGAATGGTTGACCCTTCTCAAATTCTACGCCACTGAAGGAATTACTATTTTAGTGCAATTTTTAGATTTTCCAATACTTTCTACGTCAATAATATACTCTTTATTGGTAAGGATAAAGTCATTAGTTTTCGAGATATTTGAAGTTAAATATGAAACGGCATAGTTATTTTGATTAATTTATGATACGATTCATATGATTAAAATTTAAAAAATATTTGTACCCAATACTTTAAAACTATTTGACGTGTCCTTATCATACTTGGTAGAAAGTTTAGGTACTGTACACCCTAGTAAATTAAGATAAATAAACGTTTCTAGCTACTACCAGAGGCGTACGACAGGGGATAGTGGCTGGTAGATCCTTCCTAAGTTTTACGTCACTGACGAAATTGCTATTTTAGTCTAATTTTTTTATTTTCCAATACTTTTTATTTAAATAACATACTCTTCATTCGTAACGATAAAATGATTAGTTTTCGAGATATTTGAAATTAAAAATGAAGCGACACAATACATTGATCAAAATAACCGTGTCGTTTCATTTTTAAATTCAAAGATCTCGAAAACTAATGACTTTATCGTTACGAATGAGGAGTACATTATTCTCATAGAAAGTATGGTAGAATCCAAAAATTGAACTAAAATAGCAATTCCACCAGTGGCGTAGAATTTGGACAGGGTCAACCATTCATTTTCCCTAGTCGTACGCTTCTGGTAATAGCCAGAATCGTTTGTTTAACATAATTTAGTAGTTTGTACGGTACCTACACTTACTGCCAAGTATGAAAAGGATACGTCGAATAGTTTTAAAATGCTGAGCAAAAATAGTTTTTAAATTTTTAGATAAAACACCCTGTAACTCAGTAAGGAACCACATTTTATTTAAGTGTTTTAGGTTAAATCTTCGTATTTCGTGCTAAGGTTTCTCCATTTACTATATGGACAATTATTAATGAAACACCCTGTATAAAAAGTAACTAATATGGTTTACAGAACAATTTTCTTATTTTTTTTAATGTGATTTTTGCAAATGTCATTCAAATAATATTTGTGTTTAATTTCAATGACCAACTTAATATTTTTTCTTAGATAGGGGAGATATGTCTGAGACGGCATACTTTTTTTAAATGTTTTTTAATCAATAATCGATAGAGTTAGATATGTAATGAAAATCAAAGTCAGTGCTAGGAGCAGTTACTTAAATATAACATTATTTTTTATTAAGGTACATATTATAGTTTTCTTCTCAAAAAACAAATTTTAAAATATTACATGTGCCATCTCACCCACATAAATGTGGGTAAGATGGCATACCCTAGAAATAAAGGCACTAATCTCGACATAAGTCACAAATTAATTTTTTTGTAGTCTTAAGTAGATACACCGGCACACCGGAATATGACCACTTGCCACAAATTTGGCATCTTAGCCAAGTTTCTGGCGAACGAGATAATAAAAAGAGGCCATTACAAAAAATGCAAGCAGCATCTTCCTCTTGATTTGTCTCAACATCGACGGAATCGAGTTTGTCTGTTCGAATTCCTCTTATAACGACTTTTAACTGTAATGAAAAACTCCAATCATATAACAAAATTAATGGAGTATAAAAACACGTAAGGGTAAGATGGCATACCTATGCCATATTATCCTCTTGCTTACTATGCCATCTCAGGCAACATTGCATTCAGATCGTTTTTTAACCTAATTTTTCTTAAGCACATTTTTAACAAGATATAAATCGATACAGGCGTGATAGGCATAAGGTAAAATAACATCACAAAATTTAAAAACTTAGGGCAGCCAAAGTCTGAAAATTGAATTTTTTCAAAGTTTTTTTGGGCTATGATTGAAAATGATTCTCTGAAATCTTCTCTTTCCAACGATATATAACACATTATAGTAGAAAATATCCATGGTTATAAAATTATTTGTTTTTTGAACGTCGCACTCAACTTACCGTGTACCGGTAGCTTTATAGCCTTTTAGAGTGTTTTATGTTTTTGCGAGTTCCCGAATACTAGGTTTTTAACTTTTGATGTCAAATATCTCTGGATCCTTAGATGGTAGAAGGTCCAAATTTCTACAGTAGTTATAGGTAGATAATATCAAGTCCCGCGTAGTCCCGCAAGTTTTATTGAAAAATGTACAAAAACAAGTAAAATAACAAATAACATCTAAAAATTTTTGGGTTTTTTGTAAGAGTATTTAAAAAAAATTAAAATAAATGTTTCTTTCACTCTAACTTTACAGAAATCTACGCGGGACTAAACAATGCATCTAGTTTCGAAATAAACAAAAAATTAGGTCTCTAAGTGCTTTGGTTACAGAGCCATGTGACATAATGTTAACATTGTCGTTAAATGGAACTTCGGGTGCACTTACTTAGGTGTAAAGACTCGCAAATTATAATGAGATACAAAAAAGCCAATAAATATTTTGTCCTACTTATTAAACACTTCAAAGGCTACAACTGTTAAAATAAAACTAACATGCATAAGTTTAGCAATGTTGACAAATGCTAATTTGAAGAACTGAAAACTGTCACACTAGGCACCAAATTTGAAATAGTTTACGAAAAACGCGTGATATGCCATCTCAGCCACTATGCCGTCTCAGGCATATCTCCCCTATTTATAATAGATATTTGTAAAAATTTGCTGCAATTTAGAATATATTCTTTAGAATATAAATGAAATCCGAAATATGCGTTAACAGAAATTTAACTATTAGGTATTACATATACCTAATGAAAATCACTTCAAAATGTATTTTCGGATTATTTAACAGTATTTAATTTTTCACCTCATTTTCATTTTGTTTTCTAACGAATCAATGTACTTTTGGATAGATATTTTAGAATTACATTAAAGTAATATTCTCTGCATTTAAACTTAGACAAACTCGTCAAAACTAGGAATGCCTTTCGAAATTTTGCACATCTACACAAAGAAAGAGCAGAGAAAGTATTCAGAGAAAAAGAGACGGATGATGGATAAGCACCGGGACTCGAGTTTTAAATGTAGTAATACAGGTCGAGTTTACTTATTACTCGTATCTTAGAAAGATAATGTGCTGTAATTTTTCTGTGCATCAAGTGGCCGTGCCAATTGTAAAATATTCAGTCATTCCTAGCTTTGGCCTGGCAAAGTGAACATTGCCTGTGTTTGCACTAGCATAACCCAGAGAACATTGCCGTATAATAATGAATAATGCCTGAGCATAATATTGACGTATTGTATATTATTTAAATTTAAAAAAAAGTATACATAATAAAGCTAGAACAACTCTAAAGGTGTAATCTTGATAATACAGAAATACGTATAGGTGCAAAAAAGAGGATCCATGTATGAGAATGGAAGATAAACAACTTCATTTTTGAGATATAAAAACAAGAATTTATTAATTTCGGACAATTAGAGGAAATGGAAATATAGAATACTAGGATGCTGAGAATATCTTGGGTTCAACGCATTTCAAACAGAGAAATCTTAAACAGAGTAGGTCAATGCGAAGGCGACTTAATGAAGATGATCAAAAAGAGAAAACTTGAATATCTGAGGCATATAATGAGAGGTAGCAGATACAGGATACTGCAGTTAATACTCAACGGAAAGATCGATGGAAAGAGAGGAATTGGTAGAAAGAAATATTCATGGCTCCGAAACCTTCGTCAATGGATTGGTTTGTCAGCAGATGAATTATTACATGCCGCGCAAGATCGAGAGCGATATCGGCAAATTGTCATGGAAGCTACCCACGCCTAAAATTTGGGCACGGTACTTAAAGAAGAAGAAGAGGAAACTCTTAAGATTGCAAGTGGCATTGAGATCAATTGAGAGACAAATACACTTGCAAACTAAGTATTTTGGACTGTCTAAGCAGTTCATACATGATATCAAACAGCGAAAGCCAAAGAACGATATAGATTTTCTAAAAATGAATGAATGAATGAATGAATGATATGAACTGTTTCAAAAGTACATTGAGTTCTTTTGTGTTGTAATATAACGTAACATATCAAAAATTATAAAGAACTCTCAGTTTTACATATCTTTTGCTATACTCTTAGGTCAAGAAGAATTTAGAACAAAGTTTGCTGGAGAATGCCTGATAGACAATGCATGTCCATCGGGTTGTTCTTGTGACGGGACAATAGTTGACTGTTCAGGAAGGGAGTTAAAGGAGATTCCGAGGGACATCCCGTTATATACAACAGAGCTGTAAGTTAAAAAAGTTTACTCTTAGGAACTGTTAAAATTAATTGTATCTAGATTCTTGTACCTCTTGACATAGCTATTATTTATTTCGAGCTTTTATTTCATATGCTTACTATCTACTGTTTGTCTTTCTGTCCACAAAAGTCTGTATTTTAGTTATCAGTTTTAAATTGATATTTTCTGTATATTTATAGAGTAGGTTATTTTTACTCCTATGTTTTTTAAAGTTAGGAAAAAAATTAAATCGTCATGAATTAAAAACTTTAATTTTTCTTCTGTTTTCTTGCAAATTTTATAAAAAAAAACTTACTTAGTTCCGTGTTTTTTAAAAAAAAACAGAACGTTTAATTTCATGGTTCATGAATTCATCACTTCTATATTTTTAGAACTTCAAATTCGTGTAAGTTCTTTTCTTCCTTCTTACTCTTTATAAGCAATAATTCTGCTTGTTCATGGGCGGATTGATACCTTTATGGAAGGTTGCCACTCCATATTTTGCGCGGTCTTTCAGTTTGCAGTTATTCTTTGGATGTTAGCTCCTTTAATTCACTGGCGAAGCGTCCATGTAACCACTGTTACCATTGGTAACAGTTAAAAATCTTGCAAATAAATATTTTATGACTACTATGAAATAATTCCATTTATATTTTTTACCAACAGAAATATTTGTTAATACGTGGTACCTACCAAATTTAGTAAATAGCCAATTAGACGCACGAAAATATTGGCGAGATTACATGTGAATACATTTGAATCCGTTGCAGGGTTGCACGTTATTATATTCCGTTACCACTTCTAGTTCTGGCAACGAAAGATGATTCTCGCTATCGGTCGAGACTGAAAATTTTGAAGGAATGACGGCTCCAGAGACGGCGCGGGCACGCTGTGTATATCAGTATTGTCACCATTTTACAAAATGGTAACGTTTTAGTTTAGTAGCTATTCGTGCATTTGAATTTGAACATGGAAGAATGTTGCTGCGTAATCGATCAACTACTTGAAAAGTCATTATCCTTGTATATTTTTTTTATATATAATTTTAAAAAAAACCTGAAATTATTGAAAATAGAAGATTTAAAATATATAAACACTAGTTTTAAAAATATGTTCTGTTCCCTACTTGTTTATTTTTGATGTTAATTTTATTGTAGAATAATCTGTTTTTTGTTTACTTCAATCATCAACTGGTCTAATTAATAAAAGAGGCTGCTTCCATATTTATCATTTATTTCCTAGGATTATATTGGATTACTACAAAAATACAAATTTCATCTCTTAACCTAAAATGTCTAACGTCTATCATCTATCATCTGTAAGTTCTCTTCTTCTTATTAGAAAAAGGACAGGAAGGAGGTTTTAAACGATCTACAACACCCTCCCTCGTTAAAAACCTTTTAAGCATAGAGAATTCTTAAATATCGAAAAACTTATTACGGCTAGGCCTTTTCTAAGCCCATCAGCTTTTGTAAGCCCATCAGGATCTATTGGTATAGAAGTAGGATTGCAAGAATACATACCAAACTTTCTTAAGATCTGCTTAATATATCTTGTCTGACTAATATGTAAAATACCTTTGTCTCTATCATAGTTTATTTCTAAACCAAGAAAATATTCAAGTTTACCCTTATCCTTCAATTCAAACTTTTTCATTAACTGCTTTACAATATAGTTTATAAAATCATTATCAGGACCACAAATTATTATATCATCTACATAAATTAAAAGATATGTTGCAAAATTATCATTACTTGTAATATATAAACAAAAATCATTTTCGGACCTTATAAATCCAATTTCAAGTAAATAAGAGTTAATTTCTATGTTCCAACATTTTGATGATTGTTTCAACCCATGCAATGCTTTATTTAACCTATATACTTCACTTTTACATCCTACTCCCTCTGGCGAATATATATAGACTTCTTCTTCCAAAGCTCCATTCAATAATGCTGACTTAACATCTAGTTGTCTGAAATAAAATGAAAATTGGTTTCCAATAGCCAAGATCGCTCTAATGGTGGTCATTTTCGCTACTGGAGAATAAATTTCTTCATAATCTGTTCCCTTCTCTTGTGCAAATCCTCGAACTACTAATCGAGCCTTATATTTATCACACTTACTCTCTTCAAAAGGTTTAAAAGTATATACCCATTTCGTATCCAGAATATTCTTTCCAACAGGTTTTTTATCGACTATGTCCCAGGTACCATTTTTATTTATCGAATCAATCTCCCTTTCCATGGCCTTAACCCAGCAATCTTTATCATCCCTTTCTTTTACTTCTTCAAATGACTGTGGCACATCATCAACCAAATTCATGGCACATAGAGCCATATAAGTCTCATAATCTTCTAACCATTTTGGTGGGTTTACATTTCTACTTGCTCTACCTTCTGCTCGACTTGTGCTCTGTTCTTCATTTCTTATTTCTTCATTAATACTAACTTGATCTATTTCATTTCTGCGGTTCATTTCTTGTTTTGCAATATTGTCTACGCTATCCATATCTTCATCACGTTTGCTCCTAACTTCTCTGTCTTCATCTAGTGTTGCCAATTCTTTAAAATAAAATTCATTTTCATTAAACCTTACATCCCTGGCAATAATTATTTTATTTTTATTTGTATTCCACAACCTATAACCTGTAGGTGCATAGCCCAACATTACACATTTTCCTGCCTTATCATCAAACTTACTCCTCAATTCATCAGGAATGTGAGCATAACAAGTACTCCCAAAAACTTTTAAATTTCTAACATCTGGTTTTTTGTCGTTCCATATTTCAGCTGGTGTAACGTCTCTATCCAGGCTTTCCGAAGGTGACCTATTTATCACATAACATGATGCCCTTATAGCTTCTCCCCAGAAAGACTTAGGAACCATTGAAGCATTCATAATGCATCTAGCTCTTTCCACCAAAGTACGGTTCATCCTCTCTGCCTTACCGTTTTGTTGAGGTGTGTACGGTACTGTATAATCTAATAAAATGCCATTTTCTTTACAAAACTCTCTATATTCATTTGAAACATATTCACCCCCCCCTTATCACACCTTAATTTAGAAACCTTTGAATTAAATTTTGATTCAACAAACCTCAAATATTCCTTAAATTTACTGAAAACCTCACTTTTATTTTTAATTAAAAAAAGCATAGTAAAATTTGAAAAACCATCTATAAAAGTGACAAAATACTTACAACCATCAATTGTTTGTGGACTGATTGGGCCGCAGACGTCAGAATGAATTATTTCCAAAATTCTATTACTTTTTGACCTGGTTGAAAAAGGTAACCTTGAAAACTTTCCCTGTACACATGGTTCACAAAAATTTACTCCGCTAATATTTAGGTCCTTGTTTATTCCAACGACTAAATTCCTTTTGATTAATTTTTCTAATGATTTAAAATTTAAATGTGAAAACCTTTCATGCCATCTAATAAATTCTTTATTTTGGTCATTTTGGACAGAGTAACATTTTTGTTGAACTACTTCAAAATTGATCTTGTATAAACCATCTCTTTTACCTAATCCTATTAAACAACCGTTTTTAATTAATTTTACAACACCATTTTCAAAAATTACAGTAATCTGAGACATTTCTAATCGTTTTACAGAAAGTAAATTTTTTCGTAACTCTGGTACATAAAAAGCATTTTCAATTTTACATTCTACTTGTCGACCACATACATTGCTAAAAACATTATACTTCCAATACCAACTGCAGGTAAATAGTTACCATTTTTTGCTAATGCTATATCTATAGGTTTATCCAAAATTACCAAATCTGTAAATATACTTTTATCATTTAGTAAGTGATCAGTACATCCTGAATCAATCACAAATTCTAAATTGTTCACTGTTTCACTATTAACTACATTTTTACCTATTTCAGTTATAAAACATACCTTAGACACTTCATCAGTTATATCATCAATCTCATGTGACCCGTCCTGCTGTTGGGTGAAGTTGCTTCTATGCATTCCTCTGTTGTGATGTAAGTTTCTCGAACCTTTATAACTGTTACCTCTACTTGACCAATTTCCTCTAAAATCATTCTGAAAACCTCTTTGACTCTGAAAATTTGATCTGTAATTGTTACCTCTATTTGACCCATTTCCTCTAAGATCATCCTTAAAACCTCTTTGACTCTGAAAATTTGTAAATCTGCCAGACCCTCTTGGATAACTTGTGGATACTCTTGCTCGACAGTCTCTTTTATAATGGCCTCTCTTTCCACACCCATAACAAGATGTGTCAACATTGAAAGCAACTTGTTCAGCACCAACTACTCGACTTGCACTTGTACCCAGGCACCTCTTTTCTTCTTCACTCAATAACATTTTCTTTACCTCTTCATATGATAGTACACCAGGCGACAAATTTTCGATAACTGTTACCACAGTTTCATAGGATTTTGGCAAAGTTAACAGCAAATTACATATGATATCTTGATCTTCAATTTTTACCCCAGTGGCTTTTAACTGTCTCAGGACTTCCTCAAATTCACCAATAAATCGTTCTAATGACTCACCTTCTTTAAATTTCATGGACAGCAACTTTCTTTTTAGGAACAGTTGTCCTGGTAGCCCCTTTTTCTCATATTTTTCTTCTAAACTTTTCCACATATGGTAGGCCTGTTGTTTGTCCCGCAATATCTCTAACTGTGCATCGGAAACACATTGAACAATTATTATTGATTTGGCTTTATTGTTGCATTTTTGGAATTTTTTCATCTCGTTCTCGCTTAGACCTGTTGTGATTGTTTCGCCTTTTACACACTCTAATACTTCATTTTCTGCCAATATTATTTCCATCCGAAACTTCTATGATAAGTAATTCTCACTTGTTAGGGCCTCAATATTATACATTTTTCTTTGTTCCATCGTGTACATGTGTATAACCTATATTTGCTAATTGATACCTTATTATTATTTTTCATCCGTGAACTGGGCCCATAACCTTTTGTTTACTTCAATCATCAACTGGTCTAATTAATAAAAGAGGCTGCTTCCATATTTATCATTTATTTCCTAGGATTATATTGGATTACTACAAAAATACAAATTTCATCTCTTAACCTAAAATGTCTAACGTCTATCATCTATCATCTGTCAGTTCTCTTCTTCTTATTAGAAAAAGGACAGGAAGGAGGTTTTTAACGATCTACAACACTGTTTAGTTTGTTTATTATTTATTGTTATACCTATTACATGCATATAATACATGTATACATAATTACAAAAACTTATATTTAGTCCTGTCGCCAGGGGGGGTACAACGGCCTCCTGTATTCAGATGGACTTACCCAAGTTTTTTTTATGTATTTTGACCTGTAGAACACGAATTTTTTGGGTAACAGTTGATCCGGATGTCGATAAGATTGTTATAAACCAAGAAGTTGAGGAATCACATAACAGCGATTTCTCGCAAAACAAAACATTTTTTTGTATTTTTTGGTCCATTTTAACCGAAAAATGTTCCTACAAATTTTTTCGTAGGATGCATAGTTTTCGAGATAAACGCGGTTGAACTTTCAAAAAATCGAAAAATTGGAATTTTTGAACCCCAAAAACTTTTGATTAAAAAATAAAATAGCAATTCTGCTTACCGCATTTGAAAGTTCAAGTCAAATTATATCGGATTTAATTATTTGTATTGCCAAAAATGTATTATTTTATTGTTAAAACAAAGCTATAAACACCTAGTGCTTGAGTGATGTTTCAATGATTTCTCATTTAAAATCGAACGAGTACGTAGAGGAGGTAAAAGTGCAAGCGGGGCTATTTCTAAGTAGCATGCATTAAAACGCATGTATTAGGCACGGGAAACAGTATGTGTTTATAGCTTCTTTTTTTAACAATCAAAAAATAAATTTTTAGCAATGCAAATATTCAAAACAGATACAATTTGACTTAAACTTTTAAAGGCGGTAAGCAGAATTGCTATTTTATTTTTTATTCAAACGTTATTCGGGTTCAAAAATTGCAATTTTTCGATTTTTTGAAAGTTCAACCGCGTTTATCTCGAAAACTATGCATCCTACGAAAAAACTTGTAGGAACATTTCTTGGTTAGAATGACCCAAAAAAATACAAAAAAATGTTTTGTTTTGCGAGAAATCGCTGTTATGTAATTCCTCAACTTCTTTGTTTATAACAATCTTATCGACATCCGGATCAACTGTTACCCAAAAAGTTCGTGTTCTACGGGTCAAAATACATAAAAAAAATTTGGGTAAGTCCATCTGAATTAAGAAGGCCGTTGTACCCCCCCTGGCGACAGGACTAATTTGGGAGGTTCAAAATAATTGTTATCTACTTATGTCATATTATGTATAAGTTTTTAGTTTGTGAAAACTGTCATTATAGACAGCAGTGCGTTAAGGGTTTAAAGTGTGCGTGAAGTAACAATGTATTTTAAATGGGATTTACTTTCTCGCACACTTTCAATGGGTTTTTTGGCACACTTTCATATAATCAAGTATTCTTAACTTTCGCGTTGTCATATTTATGACTTACAATAGGGTAGCCGAACGTCCCGAAAAAACGATATTTTCCCGTTTTTTAACGATTTGTCCCGGTGTCCCGAAAAAGTCTCTCGGGACGCCTAAATGTCTCGTATTTTTTCTTCAATTTCAATTGTTTCTTCAATTTCGGCATTTGTTTTCATTATTATTTCTCCCTCTCTTATTACATTGTGGTCCAGTATTGTTCTCATTATTGTTCGTTCAAATTTCGGAATGCTATGTTCCTCTTTCTTATTAATCGTCGTTGTTTCCATCCCATATTTATCAACAGGTCTTATTAAGGTATTATATTATTTCATATTATACTTGTCCTGTTTCTCAACAGATTTCTAATCATTCCATATGTTTTTCTGCCTTTCAGAATTCTTTCCTCTGTTCTCTCTTTTCCGGTTTTCCATATTGTTACTCCCAAGTAGCTAAAGGTGGATATAAGTTTGTCCTCCTTATGATTACTTTCAATATCAGATTAAATAATAGTGTCGGGGAGACAGAGTCACCTTATTTCACTCATTTATTTACATTTATCTCCTTAGAAGTTGTTCGTTGAAACTGATCCTTGTTTTGGTGTTCTTTAGGCTTACTGTTAGCATAATTTGTCTTAATATTTCTGGGATTCCAACATTCTCTATCTGCTCCATCATTTTTGTCCGATTGATTATATCAAAATCGCTTTTAAAATCTATGAATATTCGGGGAATTTCTCTGTTGTATTCTCTAGATTTTTGAATTACTGGCGGCAGACGAACGAAAAACAAAAACAATATCCTGCCAACATCACAGATCACAAACAGAAATCTTATCTATACGTAAACATACGATGGGAACAAATAAAGGTTCTTCTCAGAACCAACTGACTAGAGATCTCGGACCGTGTATCCGAGTCTGTCACCTTAACATCGAGGGCATAAGCCAGGCAAAATGCCAAGTGTTGCAAAAAATCCTACACGATAACGACATTGACCTGGTTGCCATACAAGAGACCCATACTGAAGACAAAGTCCAGCTTGATTTAAGGGGAAAGATAACTGGCTACGATTTACTGGGAGCCACCTATGATAAACATTACGGCGTCGCAACCTACATTCGCTGCAATATAGAAAATGGTTTCCTACTTTCTGCTTCCAATGAAAATAATATACATGAAGTAGTCACCAAGATTGGAGATATTACCGTAGTTAACATATACAAACCTCCAGCCACTACATGGAACCCAGAAGTGCTAAAGACTCGTCCACATCCTACTATATACATCGGCGACTTCAACAGCCACCACGAAATGTGGAAGTACACCACGAATGATGAAAATGGGGAGGCACTAGTAGAATGGTCCGAAGAGCAAAACACATACCTAGTTTTTGATGCCAAAGACAGAGGAACATTTAAATCAGCTGCATGGAGAAAAGAATATAACCCAGACCTATGTTTTGTCTCAAAAGATACCAATGACAGACCACTAACAACTGCGAGAAGTGTCCTTGCAGACTTCCCACATACTCAACATCGTCCGGTGCTTATCACCATCGGAATATCAATTCCAATAATTAGATCATATCCTCGACCCAGGTGGAATCTTAGAAAAGCAAACTGGAAGAAATTCTCTGAACAACTAGACCGGACCTTGAGCTGGGTCCCTCCAACCAGCAAACATTATGAGAGGTTTGTGGGCGCAGTAATAAGCACTGCCAAGAAAACCATCCCTAGGGGGTATCGCAAAGAATATGTGCCTGGATGGACTGAAACATGTGAAGACTTATACACGAAGTTTCTCGAAAGTGGTGACCGAGAAATAGCCGATGAGCTTTTACACAACATCGATACAGCTAGACGCCAAAAATGGATAAAGACTGTCGAAAACCTTGACTTCAAAAAATCAAGCCGGCAGGCATGGTCCTTGTTGCGGAAAATTGGAGGAGCTAACCAGCTGGAATCCAGAGAGTCTAAAATGTCTCCTAACAAGGTTGCCTCCCATATAGTATCTCTATCCAGAGCTCCACGAGATCGAACACATACTACCAACGTGAAAAGAGACTTAAGGGCATTAAAACAAATGAACAGAACGAACTCCGAATATTCAGCAAGAATACTTATTTCTGAAATCACACATGCGCTGAAAGAAATGAAATCAGGTAAAGCACCTGGGTTTGATGGTATCCATCCAGAGTTCTTGATACACAGTGGTGCATACACGAAACAGTGGCTTGCAATGTTCTTTAATGATATACTTCAGTCAGGTAACATTCCTTTCTCACTTAAGCGAACAAAGATAATTGCAATTCCGAAACCGGGCAAATCAAACGATAAGCCAGAAAACTACCGCCCCATAGCTCTACTCAGCATGGTATATAAACTATTAGAAAAGCTTCTCCTCAACAGAATTAGTCACAGGATACTAGAAAATGTCCCCATTGAACAAGCTGGCTTTCGCCCTCATCGAAGCTGTACGGACCAAGTGCTGTCATTAACAACTTTTATAGAAGCTAGTTTTCAAAAGAAACAAAAGACAGCAACAGTATTTATAGATCTAACAGCAGCATATGATACTGTTTGGAGACAGGGATTAATATATAAACTGGCCCGCATTATCCCCTGCAGAAAGATAATTAACCTCATTGACAACATGCTGACCAACAGAGCCTTCCAGGTTATAATGGGAAAGGAGACGAGTAGACAGATGAAACTTAACAATGGTCTTCCACAGGGTTCTGTTCTTGCCCCTTTACTCTTCAGCCTCTATATTGCTGACATGCCTGAAACCGAATCTCGGAAGTTTGGATATGCTGACGACTGGACCCTTGCAACAAGCCACCAATCTTTAGAAACTACAGAAATCACTCTCACGAATGACTTATCCATCCTCAGCGAATACCTTAAGAAATGGAGACTACAGCCAAGTACTACAAAAACTGAAGTATCAGCTTTTCATCTAAACAACAAGTTGGCAAACAGAGAATTGCGAGTGTATTTTAATAACAAGCTGTTAAAACACAATAAATACCCGAAATACCTTGGGGTTACTCTAGACAGAACGCTCACATTCAGAGAACACCTGACGAAAACAGCAGCAAAATTGAAAACACGCAACAATATAATACAGAAACTCTGCGGCACTACATGGGGGTCCACAGCATCAACATTAAGATCCTCTGCTCTTGGCCTGATATATCCGGTGGCAGAATACTGTGCTCCAGTGTGGCTAAATAGCAGGCATACCCACCTGGTCGACACCCAACTAAACCGTACTATGCGTATGATAACAGGCACAATTAAGCCCACCCCTACAATGTGGCTACCTACCCTTAGTAATATAGCACCACCCAACCTACGCCGCGAACATGCATTGGTTAAAGAATATAACAAAATAATGGACAGTCGCCAGCTTCTAGTCCACAACGACATCCCCGATATTCTTGGAAACCGTCTCCGATCCAGGTTACCCCCTCTACAATCTGCTCAAGCGCTGCAGCAATCCAACTTTGACTTAAATACCCGATGGAGAGAAGATTGGGAAAGTAGGACAGATCCGCATTACCATAGTCTACCGGACATCATAGGGAAACCTGGCGAATTTGAACGTCCCTGTAAGATTTGGGCAGCCCTTAATCGAATTCGAACAAACTGTGGAAGATGCGCCGACTCCCTCCACAGATGGGGTAAACTCCCCTCGCCTTCTTGTGACTGCGGCGCTGCAAGACAGACGATCAGTCACATTGTTCAGGACTGCCCACGCAGAGCATACACAGGCGACCCTATAGACTTTGTAATGGCAACCGAAGGGTCAATCGAATATATAAAAAAATTGGACATCTGTTTGTGATGCATTGTATAATGCATAAATCTAACTATATTCTGTGATATACTTAAGCCATACGCTAAATAAAAAAAAATAAAAATTTTGAATTATTTGTTTCACTGTATGTGTGAAATTAATCATCGACCTCCTTGGTCTGAATCCATTCTCGTATTCTCCTACTATTCGTTCGGCGCATTATTTAAGTCTCATGTTTAGTATGTTTGCTAGAATGTTATGTGTGGTGTTTAATAAAGTTATTGCTCTTTAATTCTGGCACTCCTCCCTATCTCCTTTTTTTTTCATATATTATAGTTACTATAATACCTGTGTTCCAATCGTCTGGTAGTCAGTTTTGTCCATAATTTGTTGTATTAGTTGGTTTATTTCTTTATGTAATTCTCTTTCTCCGTATTTTTTTAATTCCACTACTTTTTCATCTTCTCCTGCTGCTTTTCCGTTTCCTAGGATTTTAATATTTGTTTTTGTACTTCTTCTGCTGTGAAAATTTCGACTTCGTCGTTATCTTCTACGGTTTTATTTCTTCATCGCAGTGTGCTTCCTTCTTCATAGTGAATAGCATTTTTTCGTAATATTCTTCCCATATTTTGCTGATCTGTTTCTCTTCAAATACGGTTTCTCCTTTCTGGTTTTTTTAGTCCTCTTGTTTTGCTTGATTTAATGCTGGGCTTATTTTTTGTTGCTCTGACTTTTTTGTAAAATTGCTTTATTTACTGTTCAGTTAACAACTGTTTTGTTCTGACGGATTGTTAATCCATGATATTCTGGCTGAGTTTTTTACTTTGTTTCGCAGTCTTGATCGTACGTAAATTACGTATTCAAAGGTAAATTGAAAAGGATTTGTAGGTCCCAAATTAGCTAAAAGACCATGTTTCATCCTGCCTATTTGGATATCGCCCCAAACCCTCCTTGGCTGTGGCGTACCCGGAGAGGAGACTTGGGGGTTAAACCCCCTTTCCCCCAGTGCATATGAAAAATACATAAAAAAAGGACGAAAATGTAACTTATCTTTCACAAACAAAACAAAAAAATACGCCAACCCCCCTCCCCAGAGAAAAATTCTACGCTACTGCTCCTTGGATGTGTCCCGTTTTTTCAAGTTTATGATCTGGTCACCCTAACTTACAACAATATTTTTGACAGTTTTGTGGTTTGAAAGTAGTTAGGATTTTTAAATGTCAAAGTTCTAAAAATTGTAGAATAGAAATGAATTCCAGTGACGAAGATTTACAGTTTTTTTGTTTATCGTAGATAAAATATTGTATGAAACTGTGCGTGAATTACTTTTTCTCGCTCCGTTGTCGCTCGTGCTCTAAATATCGCGTGCGTTCGCAAAAAACATACTTCACGAACTGTTTCATAAATAACTATTTTTCAATAAGATTTTTTTACATCTAGTTTTGGTAACACTTTAGAAAAAGTCACGCTTCGCCACTGCTTTAATTACTTTTAGATGAACTGAGGATGAACGTGGATTCATATACGAAACGTCTTCAATAAATTTTTGCAATTTTGTAGCTTAATTTCCGATTACTGATTAATTTTATTGTCATGTTGTTGTTGTGTTAATAATAATAATATAATGACTTATTTCGTTTTAGATTACTACATGACAACGACTTAGGACGTATAAAATCTGACGGTCTCTTTGGTAGGCTACCTAATTTAGTTAAGTTAGATTTAAGAAGAAATCAAATTACAGGCATTGAAGAAAATTCATTTGAGGGCGCATCAAAAATTTCGGAACTGTAAGTAAACTTGTTTTTGTTAAGCGTATTACTAATACAAAAAACTATAGAATAGCAGATGAAACGATAGAGATTAATGATCATGTTTAATAATATACGTTATCGGTTTCCGAAGATATTTTTGGTAAAAAAAAGAGAATTTAAGGAACATAAAGTTTTGCTTTAATAAGATTTGTTCATCTTTTTAAATCGATATAAAAATGAAAAATTTACTTAGTGGTAGACTTTTACTAAACTTTTATTTTATTTTTAGGTTATTATCTGAGAATAAATTGCTGGAAATACACAATAAGATGTTTTTAGGCTTACATAATTTAAAAGTTCTTTCTCTTAACAATAATCAAATAACATGTGTAATGCCTGGATCATTCGATTTCCTCCAGTCACTGCACACACTGTAAGTTGTATTTTTATTAAGTAACTTTATTTAATTTAAATAATACAGTTTTATCTGCTAAGATGTAAAATAGAGCTAGAGGGTCAGAATAAGTGATGTCGTTTAAATATCTAGGCATCACACTGTCTAGCTATGGAAAGCTCGAAACAGAAGTGGAAGATCAAGTAAACAGAGCAAACAGAGCCGCAGATTGCCTTAATGAAATGATATGGTGAAATATCTTGAAAGAAGTGAAAGGCAGAATTTACAAAACAGTTATCAGACCAATAATGGCATATGCGACTAATTTCAAATTCATATAATAATTGTTAATTTCTTTTAGGAATTTGGTCCAAAATCCTTTCATGTGCAACTGTCATCTAGCATGGTTTTCCGACTGGTTAAAAAATAAAGGTTTAAGTGGTTCACCTCCAAGATGTGCTGGTCCCGATAGAGTCAAAGATGTATTGATACGGGAACTGCCTAAAACGGAATTCAAATGTTTAAGTAAGTCTAATGTTTACTGTAAGATTTTTAATTCGGAAAATCGGTAGACTTTAAAGAAGAAGTATTAAAAAAATTGATGTTAGGTATATTATAATTTTTCATACATTATATTTTACAATTTTAGGTGATAGTGACCAAGGTTGCTTAGGAGAAAATTACTGCCCCCCTATGTGTTCTTGTACAGGAACAGTAGTTAGATGTTCCAGAGCTAACCTTAAAGAAATACCACGTGGAGTTCCGCCTGAAACCTCAGAATTATATCTAGATTTTAATGACATCGACAGGATACAGGGTGATAGGATTAAACACCTAAAATCTTTGACAAGACTGTAAGTAATCGAAGTCTTATAATATTCAGTAGTAATAATTAGTAGTAATTACACGACAGCTCTAAAATTATCGATTTGTTTGACGAGTGACACTTTGACAGTTTTAATTTTCCTTCGTGTCGTGAAATTATGTCAAAGTTTCACGAGGGCAACGAGTCGATAATAATTTTTACTGAAGAACAAAAAAATTTCAAAATTAATGTTTTTATCATCAAAAAAGTGGATATTTTCAGTAGTAATTGCATGAGTGCTCTAAAATTATCGATTTGTTTTCCGAGTGACACTTTGACAGTTTTAATTTTACGACCCGAAGGGGAGGGCAATAAGTCGATAATAAATTTAGAGATCGAGTGTAATTCGCTGAGATTATTTCATGAATAAAACTGGCTTTTTAAATTATTTTAACTAATATTTTATTGATATCTTCACCTGAATATTTGCTAAACCTGTTTCTTGGTGTTCTCTGTGACAAGTTGTAAAACATTAATTGTCATTAATGTCACTGAATGTTCATTTTTGCGTAGTAACAAAGGGCATCTGACGTAATGCTTGACGACGGGATATTATTAAAAATTATCCGCATTAATATCACAAAAAAGTAGAGATGCATCAAGTCAAACTAGTTTGATTTGACTTGACTTGACTTGAAAATCAAACTTTTTGTATAAAACAGTTTGACTTGACTTGATTTCGATATCTTTAGGTTTGACTTGAATTCAAACATCTTCAAACAGTTTGAAAAGTTTGAATATTATGCAACGTGTTTATTTTCAATTTTAAATGAGACCGACTAGTCTTTATTTGTTCACTGGCGGATCAACGGGTTGGTGGGGTGAGGGGTAGGGAAAATTCCCCCCTCCCAACAAGGTCCAAAAAATTTGTTTTGACAAATTTCAATAAGCATAGAAATGTATTGGCTGATACGATATTTTTAAACCGCAGATAGACAAATAAAACCCAATAAACGCGCCAGTTACGATAATTATTAAGAAAGTTTAATGCATATTAATACATTTTTTTTTAATTTAAACCCAACATTTTGTAGCCTGTATCCGAAAAAAATTTAAATTGTAGATATAAAACCATATAGACCTGGATCCCGCGTACCAAAAAAAGTTGATTAATAGCAAGCTGAAAATTCCTTAATAGCTTAACGGTGTTTAGTCAGACAAACTTTGATGTATGGGAACACTGGAACAGAAGAAGTTTTAATTGTGGAAAAGGTTAAAAATTTGGAACGTCAGACTACGTAAACGTTCCATGTATTTTGTCGGACAGAAATTCCAATTGATTTGTTACCATTTCATTAAACTCTCATGCAAAAATCAGACTAGTTTTTATCATCAACTGGGTATTTTAATGACTGGAACACGAAGAACATGTCAAATGACAGGAATCATGTTGGTTAGTAACAGCAGTCTGATTTTTGCATGAGAGTTTAATGAAAGGATAACAAATCAATTGGATGTTCTGACCGACAAAATACATGGGACGTTTTCGTAATCTGACGTTCCAAATTTTTAAACTGTTCCACAATTAAAACTTCCCCTGTTCCAGTGTTCCCGTACATCAAAGTTTGTCCGACTAGACACCGTTAAGCTATTAACAAATTTTCAGCTTGCTATTAATCAACTTTTTTTGGTACGCGGGATCCAAGTCTAATAACCCTATGGTTAGTTTTGAATTTTAAAGAAATACCAACGAATATACAGCAATACCATAGAACAACGATCACTGTTCTCTGGCAAAACTACATTTTGTATTGTGGTATATATTACATATTTTCGAGTGAACTAGCAGCTTGGTACCACATGTTTTTTCGAACCGGCCCTAAGATAAATAAATGCCTTTTTTAATAAAAGAAAGACATAAAAATTCCAAGTTTATTTTGAGCTGTCCATTGAAAAACTAAATAGTCTTATTTTATTGTAACCCTTAAGGACATAGGCGTAACATGTCGCTTATCAAAATGTTCAATGTGTTTTATATGTATTAATTTTTTTCAAATCCTGAGAAAACTAATAAGAATTAAAAAAAAATTAAACGCAGCATGAATGATTACATTATTTCTGAGGGACGAACATCCCTGAAAACTTCTATAATGTTTATTTTAATAAGTAACAGGGGTGAACATAAAAAGGAAAATTTAGTTTTGTTATTAATTGCAAATATTTCATTCAAAACAAACTTCTTATTTATTCTAAGAGACTTTCGGCCCTCGGTAATAACGCAATCTTTCATTCTGCGTTTAAATTTTTAAAAAATACTTATTAGTTTTCTCAGGATTCGAAAAAAATAAATATCTACAACAATCTACATTTAAAAGTTTTAAATTAAAACACATTGAAAATTTTGACATTTATGTGGCACTCATTCTATTATTAATTTTCTTATCTTAATTGGCAACTAACATGTCGATCTCGACAAAAAAGTATATCTACTAAATAAATTATTATTCAAACTATTTCAAACTAGTTTGACAAACAGTTTGAATTTTAACCCCCTCTGTAGCTCAATGGTAAGAGCGCCTAACCTTTGGATCGAAAGTTCCGAATGGTAGTGAGTTCGAATCTCACCAGGGTCAGAATTTTTTTCATTTATTATAAATTAATAAATGAAAATAGTTTCTGTCCTTGTGGGATCAGACGTTCGGATACAATTAGCCTCTCTTTGCAAAGACAATGACGTCGACTTTGCAAAGTAACAAGACACTTACTCAACACACACACTACACATTACACCTAAGTTAGTGATAAGTTATACAATTACGTGGCCAAAGGTTCTAGTTCTAAACCAAGGCCAGAATCAGAGAAAAAAAAGTTTGAATTTTCAAACCTGTACGATTGACCAGTTTGACTTGACTTGAAATATTTGTCAGAAAGATTGACTTGAGTTTGGCTTGAAATTAAGTCAAACTCAAGTCAAGTTCAAACATTCAAGTCAAACTTTTGCAACTCTACAAAAAAGTGAGAATAAATTGACAATAATGCGACAATTTTTCGAAAACTTGTTGTCTGGCAATAGACAAGACAATAGACAAAAGCCCGCAGGGCTCGAGTGGCTATTGCCCAATGACAATAAAATTGAGAAGAAGTGGAGCATTATTTTCTTATTTATTCTTACTATCGTGTGATATTCGTAAATTTATTTTTTAATACTTACATATAAAATTCAAGTCTTTGTCAAACATGCAGTGACATTGATCCCAATTATTAATGTGACACACATTTTTCAACTTGTCAAAATGAACAGTACAGTTTAGCAAATGTTTAGTTAGACGAAGATATTAATAAAATATTAGTTAAAATTATTTATAAATACAGGTTTATTCATGAAATGATCCTACAGAAGGAAATTCTAACGCTTAAATTTGCCGATTTGTTGTCCTCGTGACAATTTGACATTAGATGCAGAACTAAAAGTTTATTATGGATATTTTCTTAAATGTGACAGTTATCAAAACTAGGAAACTGGTTGCAATTAAACAGAAACAATCTACTTAAAGAAATCCCCACTGTAATTTTGTACAGTAGAAAATTACCGATGTAATAATAATCTGATTGGACAGAATTAAACACGTGACGAAAAATCTTATTACATGCTTGGAAGTTAAAATCATTAAAAAATAAAAAAATATGAAAAAAATTTTTTAAGAAACGCTTTTCTTTAGTTACGAGTGACTAAAATTAAAAATATTAAAAAATCAACCAAAACGCAAAAAATAAAAAACATTGAAAAAATCTAACTAACACATTCGTCAAAGAAAAGCGTGGCGCGTCTTCATCGAATAAACGGTTTTCGCCCCACACTTTTCTTTAACGAATGTGTTCGATTTTTTCAATTTTTTTTTAATTTTTGCGTTTTGGTTGATTTTTTAATATTTTTAATTTTAGTCACTCGTAACTAAAGAAAAGCGTTTCTTAAAAAATTTTTTTCATCTTCTTTTATTTTTTACTTTTTAGTCTTACACTTTTCAAACATTCAAATATATCGTCATGTTTCTTAAAATATGTATAAAACATATTGTACTAACATGAAAAGTACCTAGTCGGAATCGACAAAAAATTTGAAACTTTATTGTTTATTTATGAAGCATAACGTAAACAATTAACGTAAACAATTAACGTAAAAAGTGAAATTATGTATAGTTTATATCATTAGCTACAACACGTAAAAGTTTGAAGTTTCTACATTGTAAAAAACAAGAGAATTTAAGCATTTTCCGTTAAATTCGTCTTTTTTTTATTTAAACAATTAATAAACATAAAAATTTTTTTTATTGATTATTCGTGTATTGTTCCCGTGAATGCGTATGTCTGCAAATTTTCATTCATTTACATTGGAGAAAAGGCACTCAAATTAACGTCTAAAGATTTGACGCAAAATATTGAACTAAATAAAAGCGTTTAATAATCGCTGTAATTTTTATTTCTGTAGTCTATTGGTCAGAATATCCTATGAATGAAATAGTCTATTAAATAAAATTGTTCATCATATATTTAGATACTATGAAAACATTAATTAAAGGACATGAAAGGCGTTTTCAAAAAACTTACAACAACCTCTGTTATTTATGAAGAAGCAATTTTTTAATAAAGAGAAGAAGTTGGCTGGTCGATTCTCGCTCATAAGCTTTTTCAGTAGATATCTTGAAATTGGAAGTGGAAAAGCGAAAAACCCAATGCATATACTCCCCTGGGGGTTCAAAAATTAAACAATCATTTTGAGAAAATTGAGACAAATTCTTACTATGTACTTTGAATATTATAGGAAAGTCCCAAAATATTTATAACCTTGATGAAAAGTGATTTGCTCAGCGCTTCACGATTAGTAGGTATATCTGGCAAAGAAAGGAGCTAAACAAATTCACCTCATTTCACATCTACACTCTTCACATTGACAAAAGCACATGGACAAAATGTTGCAATAATTGTTTCCGGTGGTAAAGGTATCATTATTCATGCGTCAATTCTACTATTGGTATTATTTAAGGGAAAACTTATTTAATGCATTTAAAGGATATACAGTGAGCACGTAAAGGTTGGAATAAATTCATTTTCTCAAGAATGGACGAATTTGGAAAAAAATCCCGAAACAGGTCAATTTTTGTTTTTAAATTAAGACTTTATGACATATATATCATACTAGTGACGTCACATATCTGGGCGTGGTGACGTCATCGATGATTTTTTAAATAGGAATAGGGGTCATGTGATAGCTTATTGGAAAGGTAATTTAATTCTCTATTTAGTAATATAAACGTTTATATAATTTTTTATACAGGGTGTCCAAAAAAATGTTTTTTAATTAAATTTATTGACATAAAAAGAAGAATGCATGTAATTTATTTAGTCCAAAATACATTTTACTGCTCTCAGAAAACAGAAAAAATGTTTATTTGAAAAATAATTATTGCTTTTCGCTTAAATTAAATGTTCAAACTGTCAAGAGGAAGGTGGGTGGCGGCTTTAATATTTAATTTAAGCAAAAAACAATATTTATTTGCCAAATAAACATTATTTCCTGTGTTCTGATAGCAGTAAAATGTATTTTGAGTTAAATAAATTACATACATTCTTCTTTTTATGTCAATAAATTCAATTAAAAAAAATTTTTTTTTGGACACCCTGTATAAATAATTATATTAATGTTTATATTACTGAATATAGAATTGAATTACCTTTCAAATGAGCTAACACACGACCCCTATTCTCATTTAAAAAAAATTATACATGACGTCATCACGTTCAGATGGGTGACGTCACTAGTATGATACATATGCCAAAAAGTCGCAATTTAAATATAAAAATTTACCTGTTTCGGGATTTTTTTCCAAAATCGTCCATTCTCGAGAAAATGAATTTATTCCAACCTTTACGTGCTCACTGTATATAAAGGAGAACATGAACGAATCGATTTTTTACCACCAGGTAGCCTGGCTCTAATGACCCCCACAGGAGCTATGACCATTCGGGTAGGTATTTGAACAAGAAGTACGCCATTTTTCAAAATTTAGACCCTCCGGGAGGTTGTCTCATTAATTTTGATGGTGCTGTCACCTAGATTACTCCATAGTTACCGAGAAAAAAAGAGCTCGGGATCACTTTGTATTGCTCACCACTTACCATACATAACCCCATATGGAATGTAGTATTGGAAGCAACGTAGCCGCCCTATATAAACATTCCAATTAACAAATATTATTTTTTATTTTAGGGATTTAAGCAATAATAAAATAGCTATGTTGTCGAATGATACATTTACGAATCTGTCAAAATTATCTACATTAATAATAAGCTACAACAAATTACAATGTATTCAGAGGGACTCGTTACAAGGATTGTTATCTCTACGGATTTTGTAAGTACCTATGTATATTAATATGTTTATTTAATTGTTTTTATTAATTATTTAATTAATTTAATTTAATTATTTAATGCTTATTGTATTCATATTTTTAAATTATAAATTTATAACTTTTAACACAGCCATCTATATAGATATACTTAAATTATTTGTGTTTGAGTCTTTTATTGATCGAATACACAGACACAATACTTAGTGCCCTATGTAGGCCAACCGCTAACTTAGGAATACCTACTAGTAGATGTCGCTGCAGAAATTCTAATGAATTTAGTTTAAAATTGAGTATGATAATATCGTTGATTGATGTACAACGATAATATATAATCGGTCCCTAGTCAAATAATTGTTTTCTTCTTTCCTTTATTGGTATATGGTTCAGGTATTTCATAAATGTGTTAATATTTTGAATAATTATTTTTTTCTCATTTTGTTCATCGACATTTTTTCACCGCATTTGATCAATTTTTTCCAGATCTGCATGTACATCTGCATCTAACAATATATTTTCCTTTTTTACCAATGCCAACGTAATTAACATCGAACAATATCGTTAATGAGCCATCTACTAAAGATATTTCTAAAAATCATTTTAGTTTATCAAAAGGTGGAGTCAGATATTAGTAATAACAGGTACACAGGTGGGTTCAGAAAATGACTAGGTACTCGAGAAGCTCTCGTCGGTTTGACTGTTCTTACACAAAGATGCCTAGACGTTAATCAAGAAGTACATGCATGTTTTTTATCGATTTTGAAAAAGCGTTTGACAGAGTACGCCAGGATAAGCTAAGAGTCATTCTTGAAAGAAAGGACATAGATAATAAAGATATGCGAATAATTCTCAATTTATATTGGAATCAGAAAGCTAAATATCAAAATAGAAAATGAGACATTACAAGCAATAGAAATACGTAGAGGAGTACGACAGGGATGCATTTTGTCACCACTGCTATTTAATGTATCTAGTGAAAGCATATGCCAGGAAGCTCTTTTGCAAGCAAACGAAGGAATCGTAATCAATGGAGAGGTTGTAAATAACATTCGATACGCAGACGACACTGTACTAGTTGCAAGAACAGTAGAAGAATTACAACGATTACCTACTTACAAACATAAATATCGCTTGCAACAATTCTAGCATAAACATCAATATCAAAAAAACTAAGTATATGGTCTTCAGTAAAAACATGACACAACCAGCATATATTAGTATAAACAGCATTCAAATTGAAGAAGTATCAAGTTACAAATACTTGGGAACTTTAATAAACGAAACTAGAGACCAAAACAATGAAATAAAAAGACGTATCGAAATTGCCAGGGCCACCTTCATAAAGATGAGAAAATTCTTCTATAACAGGGATATAAGCATCCCTCTACGATTAAGAATGCTAAGAGGCTACGAACACGCTATTATACGGTGTAGTGGCCTGGACTCTCAAATCGAACACCGAACAACATAAAAAATATTAAAAGTTTCTAGATGTGGTCCTACCGTCGAATGCTGAAGATAAGTTGTGTTCAAAGAATCACAAACCTTGAAGTAATACGAAGGATAGGAGAAGACCCAGAAATTTTGTTAACGATAAAACGAATCAAACTCGAATATTTGGGTCACCTGATGAGAGGATATAAATACGCATTACTTAAAAATTTAATGCAAGGAAAAATAGAAGGAAAACGGAATCTAGGCCGTAGAAGAATGTCATGGTTGCGGAATTTGAGAGAGTGGTTTGGCTGCACCGCTAATGAACTTTTTAGGTCAGCTGTAAACAAGGTCAGGATAGCCTTGGTGATTTCCAACCTCCGATAGGAGTGGCACAGGAAGAAGAAGAATAATTGATAATTACCTAATTAGCTCTGTCACGACTTTGCTACTATAACTTATTTAACCCGGAAACAGTACAATATATAGATATATAAGTAATACTAAAATATAAAATATCTACGAATTCGATATGTTATTGTCTTACTAATCGTGGTATTTTATTTCTATTGACTTCCTCTTTTAGTATGGGTAACCAAATCCTACTGCATTCTACCGAAGAATTTGCGACACAATTGGTTTCATTTAGCATAATTAGAGCCTATTCTTTGATTTTTCTCTTTTTACTATCTGTTTCTTTCAGGACTATACTTGAATCTCTCCTCTGAACTCTATGTTCATTATCCCATGCGTGTTGACATATTTGAGATCTATCAAATTCTCTATTTTTAATATAGTTCTGATGTTCACTTATTCTAACGTTTAATGGTCTTGATGTTTCACCTAAATAAAATTGTTCGCATTCACAAGGTATTTTATAAATACAATTCTTTGTTCTTTCTTCTTCATTGTTAGGTTTAGTTTTAGATAAAATAGATCACAATGTACTTGTTGTTTTGAATGTTGTTGAAATGTTGAATTTATTTTCTATTGTTTTCAGTTTCTCGGATAGTCCTTTTATATATGGTATTGATATTTTTCTCGTATTATTTCTTGTGAATGTTGTAGGATTCCGTTCTTGTTAGATTTTATCTAACAAAAGTCAATTCTACTCATATTTAGTTATGCTGTCCGGTACTCTTGAACATGTGCATTACTACACTCTTCCTCTGGCCACTTACGAGTGGAAAGCTATATTGCGAAATTCTTCATCAAGCTACGAAAAAGGATAAAATTTTAGATTTATGACATGACTATATCACTTGTACAATTCTCATCTACTTCTAATAAATAAAAATACATTTTTAGATCCCTCCACGGCAACCAAATTTCACTAATTCCCGAAGGAACATTTGCCAATTTGAAATCTATAAGTCACATGTAAGTGTTTCTACCATAATAATTTAACAACTTAGCATATCTAAGTAGAGGATATTAACGCAGGTTTATTTAAACATGTTTCTACTTAATTTTTAGAGCACTTGGTTCGAATCCATTATATTGTGATTGTTCCCTTAAATGGTTATCTGACTGGGTTAAGGTTGATTATGTCGAACCCGGAATTGCACACTGTGCGGAACCACCTGCAATGAAAGACAAGTCGATTTTATCTACACCTTCTTCATTTTTCGTTTGTAAAGGTAAGTTTACTTTAATTTTTTAACAAAGGGCAATTTTTTTCAATGGTGTTCACAGAGAAGCTGCGAAATTGCAGTTTAGCGGCATTAAGTTTTTTTAAAGGTTCTGAAACTATAGTTGGACGTTTCGAAAATCGTTCTCAAAACATATTATTCTAAAAATTCTGAGAAGATAGGGCATTCTAATATGCTGTCAAAATTGAATCAATCTGACAGCTGGGAGGCAAACATAAATGTTGCGGTTCTTTGTAATTTTGTTTTATACAAGGATTAATTTAACATTATCACTAGAAGAATTAATCTAAAAAGATAATATGCTTCATTTCTGTTGTGTTTTGAAGTGTGCAATTAGGTATTCACGATAAAGTTCAGTTTTATCGGTTAACATCAGTCCTACATTTTAATCATAAAACAACTAAATAAGTTATCATCTGAGAAACAAAAACGTAAAACAACTAAATAAGATATTATCTGAAAAACAAAAACAATCGTTAAATGCTATAAAACGTCCTATAAAAATGCTAAATAACTAACTATGTCCATATTACTTACGCTTAGAATACGTCTAAACCGCAGGTAAATCAGACCCTTTGAGGGAAAGTGGACCTATATTATTTGTTTTGCCAATCTTGTACCTACTACTGTGCATCTAGGTACCTACTAGCAACATTTGTATTGTCTACCAACAAGTTTATATGCACTCATGTTTATTTATTCACTGCTTAAAACTAAATAAAGTCGTTCAAATACTTCTACAACTAAAAACTACACAAAATCTACAACAAAATGTTAAAATACAACTAAAAAACTGTTAACGGTAAAAAACTTAAGAATCATATGGTGCAAATAATATAAACAAACACAATGTTTGACAGTTTGCCTCCCAAACGTCAAAGTTTTGGAATGCCCTATACCACGCAGAAATTATTGCAGTACAGGGTATTTTATAGATGCAGTTTTTACATATTTCTTGTGTTTTTGGGTTTGGTTTTGGACAGGATATATCTCAGAGTTTTGGTTGTTTAGAATGTTGTTGTGATGTAATATTTTTGTTTCCTATCCTTTTAAATTTTTCTGATAGCCCCTTCACATAATATAGTATTTTTGTCATCTTTGAATCCCTTCTTGTGAGTGTCCCTGGATTGCTTGTGGTGTTTTGCTGTTCAATCTTGCGGAATTTCTTGTCTATAATGACAACAGGTAGTCATTTTTTATTTTCATTTTTAGTCAAAACTTTTGTTAGGAGGTTTTTTCTTCTTAAAATCCCTTCTCATTGGAGCAGGTGCTTCGAACCTTATCATATAGGGATTTGATCATTTCCCCAATGCCAATGAATTTAAGGAAGCAGAAAACCTGCTAACAAAGGTTTTGACTAAAAATAACTATTTACTAAAAATAATTTTTAGCATTTTCGTTCATATGTTATCATTTCTAATAATTCTATTTTCACCTGGAGCTTTTTTTATTTCGCATAGTGCTCATTGCGATTCTTATTTTGTCCTCTATTTTATGAGACCATGAGAGCCAGAGTGGCTTAACTGATTTTAACATTACTTTACACAATCAAAGAAAATGATCAGAAGCTAACACTATCCGATTGTTTTAGTAATTGTATGTTGAGAAATAATGATTCTTGGTCAACATTCAATTACTAATACAATCGGGCATTGATAGCATCTGATCATTTTCTTTGATTATGTAAAGTAATGATAAAATCAGTTAGGCCACTCTGGCTCTCATGGCCTCATATGTGATATATCTTCAGATCTAACATTTTTTACTATTTGTCGTTGTTTTTCGTCTTTAACTGGTGGTGATTTTTCTTTTGACTCGTATACTGTTTGGTACCTAGTAGTTTCCTATCATAATAGTTATTTTTTAAACTTCTGTAATTTCCTCATTTTCATCATTAATTAGTTTTGTAATTATATTTCTACCTTTTGTTTGTTTCTTCGAGCCTCGTATGTCGTTTTTTTCCCTCCCTTAGATTACAAGGCACCCAGATTGCAAGGATTTAATCAGTAGTGTTGTAGCGTTGATTGATAAATATACAGAGCATGCATATTTATTATTTGTAGGTATATTTATTATTTGGTATATTTATCAACCAACGGTTGTAGTATTATTTTTATCAGTTTTTCGTGCAGTATATTATTGCTTATTACATTAGTATCAAACGTTTTTCGACAGTCCAGAATATTTGAATCGCGCATCTTTGAAACAAGAACTGTACGTTTAAGAAGGCTTCTCTTGAACCTAACAATTTATAAAATTCATGAGGCATCCGATATACATCTCCTTAACATAGTCTATAAAATATATTCTTTTATAAGTTACTTTTATAAAAATTCCAAAAAATGACTCATTAGACCAATTGTGCGAATTTCTTTATAATTTATCGTTTAATTCCTTAGGCGGTGTTATGAATATGGATTTAAAGCACAATTTTGCTACATTTCGTCTAAGATTTTGATTCAAGATCTTATTTGATGATATTTGAAATATTTGATGCTCTCGTCATCTATATGGAAACTACATGAATTTGGCATTTACATTGTCCAGTCATGTGGCTTGCCTTCCTGAATTAATCCTATCGCCATCTCACCTCAACTGTTCTCGTACAGGGCACCCACTAAATTAATAATCTTTGTCTTCATTTGCATTCCCTGTTTCTTTATATCACGAGATTTTCCCTAGCGTGATAAATGTGATGTGACCGAAGATTGTGTACGATTTCCTTAAAAATCTTTTAATCTCTTCTATTCCACCGGTTTGTCGAATGATACACTCAACTGTAATAGTACTTTGAAGACTTTTCTTGCGTTTCCTTGAATACTTACCAATTATGCAATTTTTAGGAAAAGTAAGCAACGATATTTTAGCGAAATGCGACGCGTGCTATACATTTCCTTGCCAAAATGAAGGGAAATGCGTCACTATGTCTGAAGGGGACTTTCAGTGCAAATGTGCCCCCGGATATCATGGGAAAAAATGCGAGTTTATGATCGACGCTTGTTACGGCAACCCCTGCCGTAACGAAGGGAGTTGTAAAGTGCTTGAGGAGGGGAGATTCAGGTAATTATTATTTCTACTCTTAAGTCTAAAATTTATTTTTTATTTTGTTATACGATTTGTTAACAATAACAATTTGTTATACGAGTGCTTCGTAGAGTTGTCTGAAGTCCTAGATAAAGCTTGTCTTAAAGATAAGAGTCAAATATTCTTATATGGATTCAAAAACATAACAACCACATACCAGCGGATACAAAAAAGCTACAGATGAGTAATAGCCCAATGATTAAAATAACGAACAGGAGAAACCAATCCACCTCAGAAATAATGAGAAAGAATGAATATTAAACTTTTGGGAAAATATTTTAATTGTATAAGCCCCATCATGAAAGTTTGAGTTTCAATCATATTATGCAATCAAAAATGAATAACCATTTTCAATTTCGTTGCAAAACGAAAACACAGCCGAACCATATTCTAGTCCAATCAGAGAATGCTGCAAGCACCCCTACCGGTTTCGAAACTTATTAGTCTCTCATCAGGAGGCACATATGCTGCTCTCCCTGATCCAACCAAAACAAACCCCAGCGTGAAGTCCCGGCTTGCAACGAACGAAATGGCATAGGTGCCCTAGCGGCAACTGCTAGCAAAAAGACTAAGTTTTCACTCTAATGGCATATAAAACAACATAATGCTATTCTACATCCCACCAAAATGAAAACAATGGGAACCTTCTCTGGTTACACCTCCGAGGCTTCTACAATTTGCAAGCCATACGGATACTGAGACTAAGGAAGATGAGGGAATTCTACAATTTACAATTCACGTCCCATCTGCTCAGCGCGGTAAAGTTCCAACGAGAATGGTTCCCTTCATACTCCACACAGAGTAAATGTAAATCAAAAATGAATAACCATTTTCAATTTCGTTGCAAAACGAAAACACAGCCGAACCATATTCTAGTCCAATCAGAGAGTGCTGCAAGCACCCCTACCGGTTTCGAAATTAATTAGTCTCTCATCAGGAGGCACATATGCTGCTCTCCCTGATCCAACCAAAACAAACCCCAGCGTGCAGTCCCGGATTGCAACGAACGAAATGGCATAGATGCCCTAGTGGCAACTGCTAGCAAAAAGACTAAGTTTTCACTCTAATGGCATATAAAACAACATAATGCTATTCTACATCCCACCAGAATGAAAACAATGGGAACCTTCTCTGGTTACACCTCCGAGGCTTCTACAATTTGCAAGGCATACGGATGCTGAGACTAAGGAAGATGAGGTGTAACCAGAGAAGGTTCCCATTGTTTTCATTCTGGTGGGATGTAGAATAGCATTATGTTGTTTTATATGCCATTAGAGCGAAAACTTAGTCTTTTTGCTAGCAGTTGCCGCTAGGGCATCTATGCCATTTCGTTCGTTGCAATCCGGGACTGCACGCTGGGGTTTGTTTTGGTTGGATCAGGGAGAGCAGCATATGTGCCTCCTGATGAGAGACTAATAAGTTTCGAAACCGGTAGGGGTGCTTGCAGCATTCTCTGATTGGACAAGAATATGGTTCGGCTGTGTTTTCGTTTTGCAACGAACTTGAAAATGGTTATTTATTTTTGATTTACATTTACTCTGTGTGGAGTATGAAGGGAACCATTCTCGTTGGAACTTTACCGCGCTGAGCAGATGGGACGTGAATTGTAAATTGTAGAATTCCCTCATCTTCCTTAGTCTCAGTATCCGTATGGCTTGCAAATTGTAGAAGCCTCAGAGGTGTAACCAGAGAAGGTTCCCATTGTTTTCATTCTGGTGGGATGTAGAATAGCATTATGTTGTTTTATATGCCATTAGAGTGAAAACTTAGTCTTCATATTATGCAATCTTGGACAACCTATGTATGCGCAATTGAAATGAAAGCTGTATACCACTGTGTACCAATTTATATTATCTAAACTCATTCATTCTTCTTCTTCGTGTGCCTCAACTTGTAAGGACATTGGCGGTCATCACGGCCCATTTTAATCTATCTGCACAGGTTCTAAAGAGTTCTATTGTTGTTTTTCCACTCAACTGCTTTAAATTTTTCAACCAGGATCCCCGGTCTCCCCAAATCTCTCCAGGTCTCCCCGGTTTTCTTTTTCCTTCCACTTTCCCTTGCATAACCAATCGCATGAACTCATATTTTAGTATGTGACCAAAGTATCTCATTTTTCTTTTCTTCATAGCGTTGACTATTTCTTTTTCTCTTTTTATCTTTCTTAATGTTTCCGGGTTTGTTACGTATTGTGTCCACGATATTCTCCACATTATTCGATAACAAGACATCTAAAAGCTTGCAAGTCGATTTTCAGTTGCGTCCGTAATTGTCCGGGCTTCAACTCCAACAAACGTATCAACTCAATACTCTAGTATTAATAGTCTAGTAATAATTTCTATTCTGTTTGATCTCTGCTGGTCATCTCAATGCGCCGTTTTATTTCAAGTCTGCGGTTCCATTATTCATTTAGCTCATCCTAAGTAATACTGTATCTGGGTACTTTCACTAAAGCTTTTCCTTTAAGAGGATCGGTACGTATTTTCGGCTGCAATGCAATTCAAATGGGGATTCATTTTTTTCGAATCCTGAGAACACTAATAAGTATTTTTGAAAAATTTAAACGCAGAATGAAAGATCACGTTATTAGCGAGGGCCGAAAGTCCCTGAGAACTTCTATAATGTTTATTTTAATAAGTTACAGGGGTGAAAAACTAAGAGAAAATTTAGTGTGATTTTTAATTTCAAATATATCATTCAAAATAAACTTTTTATTTATTCTAAGGGACTTTCGGCCCTCGGTAATAATTTAGTCTTTCATTCTGCGTTTAAATTTTTCAAAAATATTTATTGGTTTTTTCAGGATTCGAAAAAAATAAACACAATGCCGTGGTAATATTTTCCAAATCTATCTTTGTCTTACAACGCACTCAGCCGAATATAATATTGTCAGCATATATTGTCAGTCAGACACTGACAATCAGTGACAATTTTAAATATTTGACATTGCATCGGGAATATGTTGAGTTATTGATTAAATATTATTGAAATATAGTGTATTTGATAAATAATTGATTTAAGACGTGTACTTAATAAAAAGTTATTTATTTTGTATTATTTGTGGAAGATCCAAGCAGAGAATACATCAGGATAATATATTCTGTGATCCAAGTATTTTGTTGTTAAAGATGTTCAAAATTGTAAGCGTTGCATAACAATATATTATTAAAAAATCACTTTAACACTTTTCCTCTTTTCTCGATTGAGTATTAGTCTTTGTTGTACAAATAAATTATTACAATCACTGAATATATAGTTAGTGAAAAAATTATCAAATTTATTGACTGAATTAATAATTTCCAATTATAAAAATAACAGTTATCCAAGAACATTCAAAACCCATCTCTTGAAATTAATAATGACATTTTCAAGTAGAATGACATTCTAGTAATGTTTACATATCCATACCAGTGTGAATTTTACTACGCGTAATTTGCCGTGTAAAGACAGAAAAAGTAGGGATACACGTAAAATATTTGCGAATTATGTACCCATAGCCTTAACGAAGATTGTTTCGTCTTCAATCCTGTTCGTACTGACAATTATAATTTTTATTTTTTTTTGTGTTCAGAGCCATTCCATACATATACATACGCAGTAGTTACTGTGTAGTGCGACATTTCAAAATTTGCAGCCCTTGTACTCTGCTGTCAGAAAGGAGTATGGTGTCGTCTGCATATCTGAGGTTATTCACCAGAGTTCCGTTAATCGATATGCTTTCATTGATACGTTCTAGTTCCTCTTTAAAGATCTTTTCTGAACACATATTAAAAAGTACAGGGAACGGCACACTCCCTTGTCGTACTCCTGTTCTTATAGGTATCTCTTTAAATTATTGTTGGTCTACTCGTATTATTTCTTTCTAATATCGGTATAAATTTGTAATGATTCTCACCTTCTAATCACCTATTTTTGTGTTCCTTAATATACTTGGAAGCCTTCCGTGTTGTATTTTGTCGAAGCCTTTCTCAAAGTTAACTAGATATATGAATATGTCACGGTTGACATCTCGACACCATTCTATGTGTATTTGTATAGTAAATAATATAATGCCTCTCTATACTGCCAGGGCCTTTTCTAAATCCCAGTTGGTTTCCTGTTGATATATGGTCTAGTTTTTTGTAAACACGTTCATGTATCATTTAAAAGAAGTCTTTCAATATATGGTTCATCAAGCTGAGTCATTTATTAGTTAAGTTGTTTTTTAGTTTTTTTTTAATCTTTCTTGATAGGTTGGCTTGATCGTATCCTTCTTTTTAGTTAAAGGGGTTGCTTGTTGGAAAAATTTTTATACATAATTTTATACCAGTAACGCGGATTCATCGTTCATTTAGCTAGTAAGTAAAGGGAATAACTTTTTCGTTTCATATTGATGAAAGGTAAAAGAAGAAAAAAATCGTTGAATTAAACATAGCTGCACAAGTCCAAATTCAAAGGTAGCTTATTCAAGCATACTTATATCATGTAGTTTTAACCACAAACTTTAATCTTTTGTTATTTATAATAGCAAGTTTGTCAATCTTGTAGTTACATAGGTGGCAAATTTAATGCTTAAATCAAAAACACGGTAGGTACACTTTAAAATTTTAATTTTTTTTAGCTGTCAATGCCTCCCTGGGTTTTCCGGAATGCGCTGTGAACACAACATCGACGACTGCCTCAACAACAAGTGCGAAAACAACGCCACCTGTGTCGACCTCATCGCCAACTACCAGTGCAAATGCCCCGCAGGATTCATGGGTGATTACTGCGAAAGAAAAATTCCCTTTTGTACTGAACAATATAACCCTTGTAAAAATAACGCTCGTTGCGTTGATCACGATTTTTATTACACTTGCGAGTGTTTACCTGGTTTTAAGGGCGAGAACTGTACCATCAACGTCGACGACTGTGAGAACCACATGTGCCAGGTACGGATAACACACAATAGTAATGTCAATACAATATAGATATAAATAAACTAAGAATCTTGATACCGTAGCTCAGAGGGGGTATATCCACCTATGGTGCCGAATAAAGTGTCACTACAAAATCAAGAAGTATTGCCTAGGTTGGACCTTCGAAGGCCCTGGCTAACCACGAACATAACAGAATAGAACTTGTTTACTTCATTTTCTTGGTGTACGACATGGTCCTATTCTATCATTCCAACTCTGATGATGTTGATGTCCAGCTGTCATACCACCTTTTTCGGGGGACTTTTTATATCGGTTTGTGTGGTTTTTGTCCATTTAGAGATCCTTTCTGGGTCCATTCTGTCGACAAGATCTGTCCATTTGTGACATCGTGCTCATGTACATCTAACCACATCCTGGACTCCAGTTTCTCTTGATGTGTCCTCATTTCTTATTCTATCTCTGGGAAAAATTACCCTCACGATTCTTAACACTTTCATTTCTGTGGTTCTCATTAATCTTTTTGTTTCAGCTCTTATTTCTACTGCGTATGTTAATATCGACCTTACAGATGCATTATTTATGTTAATGTTGCTCTCTACGCTCATATATTTGTTCGTCCATATGATATCATTCGAATATCTTAATATTTTGAATGCCTTGTTTTTCGCTTGTTCTGCAGTATATCTGTCATAAGATACATCTATTCCGAGGTAGATGAGATTTATGTATTGTTGTATTATGTCTTTGTTAATCATTAGTTTACATGTGTTTGGGCTCTTGGCTATAACCATTGACTGGCTCTTTTAGTGGGATATTAACTTGTGTGCTATTATGTTCAATCTGTAAAGTAATCGCTGAAGGTAATCTTCATTTTCTCTCATGATTACTGTATCATCCGCATCGCAGAGCATACTCAAAGCTCAATTTCCCATTTTGTAACCAATATTATTTTCATCTTCGCTTTCTTTTATCTTATGCACGATTATGTTAAAGAGATTTAGACTTTTAGACTGCGGCTACCCCTTGCCTGATTCTTGTCAACACGTACATTTCTTCGGTTAGTTCATATTCCGTTTCTATTTTTGTTTTAGTATGTTTCTTTAAGTTCCCTGATTATTGCTATATGTTTTTATTAATGTTCTTCTACTTCATGATTTGGATTACGTCTGTCAGTTGGACTCTGTCAAACGCTTTTGTGAGATCCACAAAGCGCAGGAAAATAGGTTTTTCTAAAATGGACTCTAAATTCTCTATTAGTTGTCATAATATGGATATTGCGTTGGAGATCTATTGGTCCTGAATTCTTGTTGTTCTTTTGATATTACGATGATTATTTCATTCATAGGAGATTCTGACCAATAGAAAGCTACAGAAGTAAAAATTAAACTGAATATTTTTTAATGATTTTAACTTCCAATCGTATAGTAAGATATTTGATCACGTGTTTAATTCTGTCCAATCAGATTAAAATTATACTGAGAATTATCTACTGTAGAAAATTACCGATAAAACTTTTTTAAGTAGATTGTTTCTGTTTAATGGCAACCAGTTTCCTAGTTTTGACAACTGTCACATTTAAAAAAATATCCATAATATACGTATTAAAAAATAATCTTACGAATATCACACGGCAGTAAGAATAAATAAGAAAATAATGCTTCATTTTTACTTAAATTTGTTGTCATTGGGCAATAGCTCGAGCCCTGCGGGCTCTCGTGTCTATTGCCAGACAACAAATTTTCGAAAAACTGTCGCATTATTTTCAATTTATTCTCACTCTCTTGTGATATTATACCCCATAATTTTTGATAATATCCTGTCGTCAAGTATATTACGTGAGATGCCCTTCGTTGCTACGAAAAAATGCATTCAGTGACGTTAATGATAATTAACGTTTTAAAAATTATAAAAGGGAGTCCGGCACTGATATCGAATAAGCACACATGCTTTTTGATCGATCCTGACAAACTAGTAAATTTAACTTATAAAACCCAATCATAGAACTGTTACACTACGTTAACATCATGTATAATAGTGTTAGTTCAGTGTGTATAGAAAAATATTTTCTGTGAGTACACATTTTTCTATTAATAAGTAATTCATAACCAAAGAATTTTATAAAACCGTCAATAAACAACACCAGTCATTTATCGACACCAGTTTTTTGTCGCTAAAGACAATTACCAAAACCCGAAGCGGAACAGGTCCGTACTTAGGAAAATCAAATGGTGTTGAGAAATGGAATTTGACGTCACTAATCATAGCGATGAATTATTATCGCAATCCACATCACAAAAACCTTTATCTTACTCAGCTGCAGCCAGCAAACAACAAGAAGCGATCTATCCATCCAAGCTACAAGCAGTAGTTTTTAATTCTCTCAATGATGTTAAATTAGAAGAATATTTGTTAGCCGTAGGATCTCTAGTTAGTCCAAAACACATTCTTTTTTCATCAAGAATCACCAACAATCGTATCTGTATTTATTTTTCAACCAAACAAGTCGTAGATGATTTCTTTTCAAACAGTAGAGGTTTCATAAGTGTAAACAATACACAAATTCAAGTCCGTAGACTAATTACTCCAAGTGAAAGACTCCTAATATCCAGTGTTTCTCCCACTATCCCGCATAAGGTAATAGAAAACGAACTACTGATCTTAGGGCTAACACCAACTTCATCAATGTCATTTTTGCGAATAGGAACCAACAATCCTGAATACAAACATGTACTCAGTTTCCGTCGACATATTTACGTATCTCCACCCACAGGCCCAATTCCCGATTCCATTTTGATAACTCATGAAGATACTAAAATCGAATTTTTTTGACACTAGACAACTTATGTTTCCTTTGCAAACAACATGGTCATATTTCCAGTAGTTGCTCAGCAAATGCAAATCACTCAGACACAGCTGTCCCAACTGCTATACTTTCAAACAGAAACGAATCTACTACGGTAACTTCAACAGAAACGACTACTATTACACCTTCAACAGCATGCACCTCTACAAACATATCAAATTATTCAACGTCACTAACAAAAATATTATCTACAACAAACCTAACATCTCTTGATACATCAACTACAGATAATACGATGCCAGTGATATCCAAACCAAATATACCCACCTCACCAACCCAATCAACTCATACAGTCATAACTAAACATCCTTCATCTTCCAGTCTAAACAATATTTCTTGCTCTGTTAATGAAAATAAAGAGAATCCAGCACCACAAGTATTTAGCGTATCCAACGAGGAAAATACATCAAAATCGTCCTCCAAACGAACTGTATCTGAATCAATATCACCCCCGATTGAGACATCAGCTAGTGACGATGTATTTTCAAAGCCAACTCAGAAACAAAAAAGAATAAAAACAAAAACATCAACAATACCTTTAGAAACGCTAATACAACCAATTAGAGATTTATTCAGTTCCGAAAAACAAATGTTAACTTTCGAGGAAACAGTTGATTTACTTGAGAACACTCATGGAACAAAAGATGTTCTCCGCGTTATAAATAAATATACAGTAGATATTCCAGAACTTAGAAAATTCTTATCTAAAATTCATTCATATACATCCGAGCGCTCATTAAAATTGAAATGTAGAAAGTTAAACAAAAAAATTACGAGACAGCTTACAAAAGGCAACTAAGAGGATGAAGAACCTGACACGGATACATCGACTGAATTATCCCAGGAGCTGAACATTCAATAATTATAAATATAACATTCAATTTATTACAATGCAATATAAATGGGTTTTATACCCATTACTAAATATACTTCCATCAACAAACTTTTAAAATTTTCTAAATCCTATCATATTTATATTATACAGACGCTTCTAAAAGACCTACTGGAGTTGGGACAGCTGTCGTTACTCCAAATATTACACTTGAGTATAAACTATCATCCTTAACCTGTATATATACTAGCGCGCTATACGTTATCTATCAAGCTCTCGTTTATATTAACTTCAGTAATATATTATCCAATGCTCTTATAATTACCGATTCCCTCAGTTCAAACAATACCATTAACCAACTGTACACAAAACATCCAATTGCTCTCCTTATTAAAAAAGAAATAAGCTATCACACAGAACAACAACCATACTGTACAATCTCTATAGGTTCCTTCACATCTTGGCCTTCAAGGAAAGGAAGAAGCGGATCGTACAGCCTAACAAGCAAGGAACAGTGAAACCGCAAGTGTAGTGACAAATGTAGTTCTTAATTATTTAAAATCATTTATTAAAGTGACAGTTGAAAATCTGTGGCAAAATCAGTGAGACAGTTCAACATCAAAACTTCGCGAAGTGAAAACATTATTTATAAAACCGTGGAAATCTCAAATTCCCAACAGAACTCATCAAGTCATTGCTACTCGTCTTCGTCTAGGACACATAGCTGGACTTACCACGGACATACAATTGGTCACACTGATCCCATTTTATGTGACAAAAGTAATATTCCACTAAGTGTTAAGCATGTACTTGTAGAGTGTCCAAGATACCAGTTGTAGAGACAGACCAACCACATCATCGGATCAACAAGTGAAATTCTTAGGAGAAAATTGTAAAATCGAACATTTGGTAAAACTCTTTAAAGATATCAATATATTCAACAAAATTTAACATGTGCAAGTAAACCATCTCATGTATATGTATATATGTCGCTAATAACCTCAGAGGTTGATGCGACTATTTTGTAAAATAAAAAAAAAATTATAAAAGTGATGACTTTTAACCGTAAAATATTTATAACAACTGTGTGTTTATGTGTTTAATATTGTACTAATGTGGACTTACATAAATAAATTACAATAAAATTTTGGTTTTGAACAGTTTTATTCATGAAATAATCGCAACAATTTGCACTCGATCTCTAAAATTATTATCGAATTTTTGCCCTCGTGACACTTTGACATAATTTCACTCCCCTTCGGGTCGTGAAATTAAAACTGTCAAAGTGTCACTCGGGAAAAATTCGATAATTTTAGAGCTCTTGTGCAATTACTACTGATAATTAACTTCTGTGACAAGATTTTTCTTTTTTAATAAAAAAAATGAACTGGAGCAACGTTTTAAATTTGCAATTTAAAATAAATTAACTAGAGATTTGGAGATTGGTATATCCTTTTTATGTTTGTTGTCAATTCTTCTGGTATGATATCTTATTCTTTTTTGAAATATCTCTGTCAATTCTGTCACGATCTTCGGGCTAACATACTCTTATTTTACGGTTCATAAAGGTAAATCAAAAAAAAAGTTGTTTATGACGGATTTTATGACGGAGTTAATTGCCTTCTTTCTTAAAAAGACTTCTATCGTAGCCAATATTCAAGTTATGATTTTACAAATTTGTTTGGTTAAGATGAATTAATTATATTAGCCTAACCTATTATTCAAATTATTATATTTAAATATATTTCAACTACACTTAGGTATAACAAAAAACTTCAGGATTGTAGCGTTAAATTTTGTCAAATAATTTTAAATATTTAATGAAAAGTATAGAACGTGTAGGTTTTAAAATACTATTTTAAATTTTAGAATGGAGGTACATGTGTAGATGGTGTAAATGAATATTTCTGCAAATGTGCAGGTGATTACAGTGGAAAACTGTGTGAAATAACACCATTAGTTGCTATGATGTATCCCCAAACGTCGCCATGTCAACATCACGATTGCGTCCATGGTGTTTGCTTTCAGCCATCTGGATCCAATGACTATTTGTGCAAATGTGCTCCAGGTTACTCAGGTTAGTATCGATTTAGAGCAATACCTTCTTGATATGTAAGCCATCAGGGAGTCTGTGCCCAGTCTTCAGTGAACAGAGTGTATCAATATTATCCGTATATTTTAAAAACTGTATGCATATGTTTAAACTACATGTTTATTTAAACTATATGTCTGTTTTTAGGAAAACGCTGTGAATATCTCACAAGTCTTAGCTTTGTACATAATACATCTTATGTAGAATTGGAACCACTACGAACCAAACCAGAAGCAAACGTTACAATTATTTTTGCAACTAAACAAGAAAATGGTATACTACTGTATGATGGCCATCAGGAACATTTGGCAGTAGAACTTTTCAATGGAAGAATACGTGTCAGTTATGATATTGGTAACTATCCAGTATCTACAATGTACAGGTAATTATAGTACACATTTATTTGTTCAATAAGCATAAACGGTTTACTTTCTGACTATAAACTCCTGCGCCTGGTAAGTTGATACGAAGTCTGATAATTTTTAATTTGTGTTTTCTCTGTTTCTCTCTCCCTTTTTCTCTTTCTATCTCCCCCCTCTTTGTCTCTATTTCCCTGTAACTTTACAATCCTTCATGGGTATTACAGCCATCTATTTCAATCCTGTATTCCGATGGTATTTAATTTTGTTAGATAAAGATATTATCCCTCCATCTTAATCTAGGTATACGTACCTAAAGATTCGTCATGACTTTTATTTCCTTGTTGTCCACCCAAGTATACGGGCTTTTTATTGAGTTGTGTATTGTATTGTGTGAGTTGAGTATGTGTGTTTGTTTACACATGCTTTCCGTTGTTTTATTTCTTCAAATTAGAAATTTTTCAGTTATCCTATCGATATAATATTTTCCCCATTATTTTGCGTTCAAAACGCCTTAATGGTAATTCGTTGTGGTTCTTGATGGTCCAGGTTTCTGAGCCGTATGTTATAACTGGCCCAATCGTTGTTCTATATATTCGGATCTTGAAAGATCTCGATAGCATATTTGATTTCAGCCCGATCTTCTTTTTATTATTCCTATTATTTAACTTGGGTTTCCTCTTGGGGTTATAATCGCATTGGCTAAAATGTCTCATTCTCATGTCTCATTATCTATCATCTTTTGTCATAGTACTATCTTAGTATGCCTGACTATCTTATTTTTAGCCATATTAATTAAAATCGTTAAACTTACAACTTCTTTAAGCCGTCCGAATAATACGATTCTGGACGCTCTGCAAAATAGGTGTTCGTTTTATCAATTATATCTTTATTTGAGCTGAATTTTTTATTTACGAGCCATCTCTTCAGATTTGAAAATACGTAATAATCGGAGGGACCAAAACAGGAGAATAAGCTGGATGAGAAAGCAATTTGATGGCTAACTCATCAATTTTTGCAATTATCATAGTTTTTGTGAGTCGGTGCATTGTCTGTGAGAAGCAAAAGTGTTTTCTTCTTTATATGCGCCATTTCTCATTGAGTTCTTGCTTCAGTTTATCCAATATTGTACAATAATATTGGCTATTAACAGTTTTACGTTTTTCAAGATAGTTAACTAAAATTAAGTTTGTGCAATCCAAAAATATAGTAGTTATAACCTTTGAGACACGCTTAGCCGTTTCGCAGCACTTTTGCCGTCTTCTGTCCACTGCTGTGCGTTCATTCGGTTCTCTGGTGTGTAGTATATAGTGGATCCAGAGTTCATCAACGGTTACCAGTCGAAGCTAAAAGTCCGACAGATTGCATTTCATAAGGTCCAAACAATGCTGAGAAGTGAAGCAATCGGCAATAATTTTTTCATACTTTTTACTAATTCTTGTGGCTTCTGCCAATTCATATACTTTCACTTTACGATTAGCTAAAACCATTTCATGGCCTTTCTTTATATTACACGGTGTAACTGAATCAGAGGGACGTCGTCGACTGCGTGGTTCATCCAATGTAAATGATTTATAATAGATTTTTTATTTTTAGTTTTGAAATGGTTGCCGACGGAGAATACCACATTGCTGAACTTATAGCTATAAAGAAGAACTTCACGTTACGGGTTGATAGGGGTTTAGCAAGAAGTATTATAAACGACGGCTCAAAAGAGTATCTAAGACTAACTACACCCATGTATTTGGGAGGAATACCTCCGGAAGCTGGTCACGATGCTTTTACCCAATGGCATTTGAGAAATCTTACTAGTTTTCATGGTGAGTTATTTGTAGGCGTAAAACTTCAAAATATTATTTAGAACCTATGCTATACTCACTGATCTTGTTTTTTTAATATACACTAGTTAATCGCATCTTAGTACTATCCTATTTTCGTATTATCTGGAAACATGCAGAAATCATAATAGTACTAAAACCTAACAAGACCCCTCAAGAACTATCTTCCTACTTACCCATCCAAGGTAAATTATGTGAAAGGCTTGTTACTAAGCAGAATAAAATAAGAACATCCACTGCTAGAACAAATCCCAACTCACCAATATGGCTTTCGTGAAAACCACTCGACAACACAACAAATTCATAGGATAGTTAATGAAATTGCAAAGAACATTGAAGAAAAGAAATTTTGCAACATCGTATATCTATACGATAGAGTATGTCACCCTGGACTGTAACTACTACCTAATACGCAGATCATATATTTCCAATGGAAGTTTCTCCGTTAGACATGGTAGCGCTGAATCCACCATTTGTACCATCGAATCGGGGGCCCACAAGGCGGCGTTTTGGACCCACTACTTTTCCCGATTTTTACAGCGAATTTGCCAGAAATGCAAAATACTACAATTGCATCCTTTTTAAATAACATAGCTATATTATCAATAAGTGAGAATCCAGTAGATGCCTCTTCTCATCTCCAAACACACCTAAACCAGAATGGTACAATTAATGGAGAATTAAAACCAATGAAAGAAAGTCAGTACAAGTAACATTTACCACCTGCCGAGAAATCTGTTCTCCACTCACACTTAACAATTCACACATCCCGTCAGCACAGAAGTGCACCATGGAGTGCATGTCGACCAAAGGCTAACATGGAATAAACACATGCAAATGAAATGCAGGCAGTTGGATCTCAAGTTCAGAAAATGTACTGGCTCCTTGGTAGGACATCCAATTTCTCATTAAATATCAAATTACTCATATATAAAACCATAATGGAACCAATTGGGATGTACGTTATCGATCTCTGGGGATGCGCTAAAAACGCATATCACAGCCATACAGTGATTTCAATCGAAAGTCCTTAGATCAATAATTGATACTGCACTGGCGGTATGTCGGTAATCTCACGATTCACAATGATCTGAATATTCCCTTTGTAAGAGACGAAATACAGCTGGCAGCATCTAACCATGAAAGTGTAACAAGAAACCACGACAACGAACTGATTAAACATATCTACCAGAATGGACCAATAATCAGAAGACTCCAGCGAACGTGGCCACAAGATTTATTGTAACAATGAAATAAACCTATAAGGCGAAGCATCATTGGATGCTCGTCCTCCCTTGCTTACAAATTCAATTCTTATGTAGAAGTTGATTGTAAATAAAAGTTCAAAATGAAAAAAATCTCTGCATTGTTTGTATTATCTTTAATGCTTATGTAACCTTAACATCTATGTAGAGAAGAAAGAAAGTGGAGTGACTCACCCATGGACGTATAAATAAAGATTAAATAAAGATCTTTATTTATACGTCCATGGACTCACCACAATAAATGAGTCAATCAGCTCAATAAGAGTGGCTCCAACTCCGCACGGAGTGTATAGCCTGTATATATATAACCTTAACATCAGTGTATAATACTTATATCTATTGCTATTTTCTCTTAGTTTTCTAATATTCTTTTCTAATTTTTTATTATGCGCCTTTTAGGTTGTATGAAAGAAGTATGGATAAATCACAAACCAGTTGATTTTGGCAACGCCCAGACTCAACAGAAAGTTCAACCTGGCTGCGGAATTGTTGATCAAGACCGTGAAGAAGATGAACAAGAAGATGAAATGGATGGAATGGTTGAAGAACCAGCCAGTCCGCCAGACCCCTGCCTTAGTAATCACTGTAAGCATGATAGCAAATGTGTAGCTACAAGAAACGGAGAGTACGTTTGCAAATGTAGACCTGGTTTTAAGGGGAAGTACTGCGAGCAAGGTGAGGAAGAGTGTAAGTATATAGAATTTTACTAACTTTCTGCTTTAGCTAAGAACCTTCTAAGCTCTATCAAAGAGAAATATTGGTGTTGGAAAAATTAGTTGTAAAATTGGTGTAAGGTATTTTACTTTTATTACTAGAACTAGATGTTATAGATATTAGTGTTTGTTAAGTATATATATATATATATATATATATATATATATATTTGTAAGTGTTCCTTTTTCTACGTAATAACCGCCTGATAACTCTTGCTGTGTTAATTTATATTTCTTAATTGATCTTTTACTGATTCTTCAATTTTGTTTTTTGTTAGTTATTGTCGATTATAGTGATCGATTTCAGTAAATTCTAGTTTTTATTTTTACTTCCAAGGATTCTCGGTCTACCCTATAATGTTTATTCTTTCACTGCATAAATACATTATTTCTTTCCATCATTTCTAACATTTTTTGTTGAAACTTCCTGGCCAAGGAAGTTACAGACCAGCGCATTTAGAACAGAAAATACCGGAATAAATCCATTTTTAAATACAGTACCTATCGACGTACAACTTTTTGTATTGTGTTAGAGCCGTTTTACATGACCGAGATTTACTTCGAAAATTATTTGAAGAATAATAACGGAAATTTATGTAGTAAAATTATACAATTTTTCCCTCGTTTCTTGTTTTACACCTACAGTAAAATCCTAATATAATTTTGGTGAAACGCATGCGTAGTCTGAAATGTGACTGACATTAAATATAATTTTGTTATAAATAAAAGGCCACTGATCAACGAAAACTAAGAGGTAAAATAAGAAAAGAATAAATGTGAAATGACATTTTAAGGTTATGTTACAATACAACTTTCATTTGTTTATTTTTTTACTTTTAGTAATATAAAATATATTTGGACAGAGAACTAGAACAGTAAATTCTTGTACAAAAATAGTAATTTGAAGATTATATAATTATAGTAATAACACATGGATAACCAGTATAGAAATAGACTGGCTCTTGCAGCTCTCATAAACATCCAAGTAGGATGGGCGTTTTGGACAGTAAATAAAAGATTTACGAAGAAAAAGCGGTCTACATGGACAAAAGAATGGCTACTAAGGAGGCAAGACATGTTGTAATCAACGAAGTTGTAATTATAAAGGAAAGGGTATGTTATCGTAAACACAAAGGCGTTATTTAACGTTCTGCGCACAAACTCGCGCAGTTTACTCTGAAAACTTTCTAGAATATAGAACGGGTTCTAAATTTTTATATTGAGAATTTTCATGGGAAATTTCAGAGTAAATCTTGTGTTTTACATCTAATATTTTTATTAGATAATTTTTCATGGTAGTTATCAGCGTCAATTTCGAAGTAAATTTCGGTCATGTAAAACGGCTCTTAGGGATGACTTCAGGGAAAAAGTCTACAATAGGCCGAAAAATAAAATACGGAAATGCATAATTGCATTTAAATTGCATAAAATGCATTAAAAAGTTCATAAACATGTCAAAATCAGTATATAATTATCAGAACCGACCCACAAAGCCCCTAGTGCTCAGGGCTACCACTAAGGCACTTCATCTGGATGTCGGGGGTTTTCGGCACTAATAGTCGAAGAGAAAGAAGCGGATTTTGTGCGTGATAAGTAATATGAAAAACCTATACGGGGATATGTTGAATTAGTTGTGTACATGACTTTCACCAACGGCCGGAAACCAGAGTGGGGGCCGAGGGTAGTTATAAGGGGTCAAAGTCGCGATTTTTATTATTTTTTTTGTGACGCTCATGATCGAGATAGTGCACCAAAATTTGGGAATAAGTCGGTCATGACGTAACTAAGTAAAATCTCTAGGGGTGGAACGCTGCGTGGCCGACAAAGGGGTGGGGGTAGGGGTGAATATAAAAAATATAAAGGATTTTTTGCGACGTTCGTGATTGAGATAGTGGACCAAAATTTGGGAATAAGTAGACCATGACATTACTAAGTTAAATCCCTAGATCCGGAAACCAGAGTGGGGGACGAGGGTAGTTATAAGGGGTCAAAGTCGCCGTTTTTATTATTTTTTTTTTGTGACGCTCATGATTGAGATAGTGCACCAAAATTTGGGAATAAGTAGGTCATGACGTAACTAAGTAAAATATCCAGGGGTGGCACGCTGCGTGGCTGACAAAGGGGTGGGGCAGGAGTGAATACAAAAAATATAAGGGTTTTTTTGCGACGTTCGTGATTGAGAGAGTGCACCAAAATTTGGGAATAAGTAGACCATGACATAACTAAGTAAAATACTCGCCGGAAACCTGAGGTGGCGGACGAGGGTAGTTATAAGGTGTCAAAGTCGCCGTTTTTATTATTTTTTTTTTTTGTAACGCTCATGATCGAGATAGTGCACCAAAATTTGGGAATAAGTAGGTCGTGAGGTAATTAAGTATAATCTCCAGGGGTAGAACGCTGCGTGGCCGATAAAGGGGTGGGGGTAGGTGTGAATATAAAAATATAAGGGGTTTTTATGACGTTGTAAATTGAGATAATGCACCAAAATTTGGGAATAAGTAGAACATGACTTAGGTAAGTAAAATCCCCAGAGCCGGAAACCAGACTTGGGGATGAGGGTAGTTTTAAGGGGTCAAAGTCGCAGTGTGTATTATTTTTTTTGTGACCTGGCACAACATTTGTCCCCCACTCAGCGTTCCGCCCCTGGAGATTTTACTTAGTAATGTCATGATCTACTTGTTCCCAAATTTTGGTGCACTATCTCGATCACGAACGGCAAAAAAACCCCCATATATTTTTATACTCACCCCTGCCTACCACCCCTTTGTACCCCAAGCAGCGTTCCGCCCCTGGAGATTTTACTTAGTTACGTCATGACCTACTTACTCCCAAATTTTGGGTGCAGTATCTCCATAATGAGCGCCACAAAAAAAAATAATAAACACCGCGAATTTTACCCCTTATAACTACCCTCGTCCGCCTCTCTGGTTTCCGCTTTTGGGGATATTACTTAGTTATGTCATGGTCTACTTATTCCCAAATTTTGGTGCACTATCTCAATCACGAACGTCGCAAAAAACCCCTTATATTTTTTTATATTCACCCCTGCCCCACCCCTTTGTCGGCCACGCAGCGTTACACTTCTGGAGATTTTACTTAGTTACATTATAACCTACTTATTCCCAAATTTTGGTGCACTATCTCGATCACGATCGTCACAAAAAAAAATAATAAAAAACGGTTGACCCCTTATAACTACCTTGCTCCCCCACTCTGGTTTCCGGCTCTGGGAATTTTCCGTTCTTATGTCATGGTCTACTTATACCCAAATTTTGGTGCACTATCTCAATCACGAACGTCGCAAAAAGCCCCTTATATTTTTTATATTCACCCCTACCCCCACCCCTTTGTCGGCCACGCAGCGTTGCGCCCCTAGAGATTTTACTTAGGTACGTCATGACCTACTTATTCCCAAATTTTAGTGCACTATCTCGATTATGAGCGTCATAAAAAAAATAATAAAAACCGCGACTTTGACCCCTTATAACTACCCTCGGCCCCCACTCTGGTTTCCGGCCGTTGGTGAAAGTCATGTACACAACTAATTCAACATATCCACGTATAGTTTTTCCATATTACTTATCACGCACAAAATCCGCTCCCAGCTCTTAGACTATAAGTTGACGCAAATAATTTACACGGGGCTTTTTGGGGTAGAGCTGAATACGAATATACTATCAAAACCGACCCCCAGAGTAACTGGTATCCAGGGTCACTGCTGAGACAAGTCATCTTCTGGAGTTTCGAGGATTTTCGGCTATAAATTGATGCAAACAGATTACTCGGGGGCTTTTGGGGTTGCTGAACACGAATGAACCGACCCTCAGAGCACATCGTGCCCAGAGTCACTGTGAGTTTTGAGGGTTTCCGGCACTAAATTGATGCAAACAGATTGCTCGGGGGTTTTTTGGGGTCACTGAACACGAATACAATATCAAAACCGAACCCCAGAGCACCTGGTGCCCAGGACGTGCATAGCATTCACCCTGAGCACTAGGAGCTCCGAGGGTTTGATCTGATGTCATATTTCTGTTGAGCAACCCCAAAAACCCACGGGTAGTCTAATTTCATCAATCTAGTACCGAAAACCCTCGAAATTCCAGAAAATGACGTGCTGCAGCAGTGATCCTAGGCACCAGGTGTTCCAGGTGTCGGTTTTGATGATGTATTCGTGTTCAGTGATACTAAAAATCCCCGATTAATCCCCGTTTGCATCAATAAACGTGCCTTAACAATAACCATGGGCACAGGTGCTCCGGGGGGTCGGTTCTGATGGCTCTCAGCCACTCCAAAAACTCTCGAGTAACAAAATTTGGCCATTAATATACCGAATTTTACATGTTTATGCACTTTTGGATGCATTTTATGCACTGTAAATACAATTACGCATTTCCACCCATTTTTCTATTGCAGACTTTTTTCCTGACGTCGCATAATCCCTAACACAATGCAAAAAGTTGCAAGTCAATATGTGCTATATTTAAAAATCGATTTATTTTTTCCTAAATTAATTAATTTATCTATTAGCTCACAATCAGCACAGGTCAGATAATAATGACTATTAAGCTAGGTGGTATATCTACCTGTGCTTTTCAGTAGATATTCTTGCTGGTAACTTTAACAGCGTATTTAAAATCTCTTATTTTTTATACTAAAACAAATTAAGAATTTTAATTTTTAACGCTATAATATCTTTCTAGTTTTAGTACCGACTTTTTTATCGACATATTTTTTGTATACTTATATACATAAACTTAACAAAAGAACCATTTTTGATTAGTTTTATATTCTATAAAATTCGATTGTCATAAGATGTGTCTTATGTTTACAGCTCCAACTTGTCGAAAAGAGCAAGTTCGCGAACATTATACGGAACATGGATGTAGATCAAGAAAGCCTTTAAAAATGGCCAAATGTATTGGTACTTGCGGTTCGAGCTGCTGTCATGCCAGGAAGAGTAAGAGGCGGAAGGTAAGATCATCTCTAGTTTTACTAGAACGTAATGGACCTTTTTTGATACGTGTCCACGTCAAATCTGTTTAGGGGTCCTGTCATTATTGACTGTACATGGTCGTACCATATTAGTTGTTTTGTTTTTATGTCATGAATTATTGTATGCGTGACTCCTATAATTTCCCGTATTCTCCTCTCATTTGGTACCCGATCTCTTCTTGATTTGCATGCTGCTCTTCTCCATTCTCCAGAAGTCCATTTCTGTTTCTAGTAACATTTTCTCTGTTCTTTGTTTCATTTGCCAAACGTCGCTGCTATATTATGTGATTACACTTTTAAGTATGGTATTGTATATGAGCTGTTTGTTTGCTTTAGGCATTGTTTGGTCCCACAGAATGTCGTTCATCATAGACATGACTTTTCTACTCTACTCCGTATGTTTCTGTCTTTTATAGCAGCATCGAGTGTTCCATCTTGAGCTGTCTTTATGTCCAGCTATGCTTTTTCTCATGAGCATTTTTCAGTGCGTCACAGTTTTTCGATTTCTTTCTAACGCATTAAATTGTATATGACAGAAAAAAAGGTACGTCGGTGATTACTTTGGTAATTATTATAGTTCGGTGATTATTCTAGTTGTCGATAGATGGCGCCATAATGGAAAGAAAATTATTTACTAATTATATAATAATATATCTACGAATATAATCTGTACAATTTATAAGACTATACAAATCAAAGAAAATACCATTTTATAAATGCAATAAAGACAATTGATTTGTTTTTATGCCTAATTGCAAATAAAATTTGACAACTGTCAGATTTAACTAAAATGTCATGTTAGAATAAATGTTATAAATGTATATTATCACGGACTTACCTTTTTTTCTATCATTTGTGACGCACTTAAAAATCCTCATGAAAAGAACCATACTTATATTCATCACAATTTTTAATTTCTACCCCATCGTCTAATGTAATTGACGGATTTGTCCCTCCAATACACATGGCTTCAGTTTTCTTAATGTTGACTTCAAGAGTTCATTTGTTATATTCTTCCATTAGCTTCCGCATCATGTAACTCAAGTCGTTATATGATCCTGAGCAATCAGAATTTGGTCGTCTCGAAAAATAAAGTGTATATATATCTAGTGTTGTCTCCTCATTGAGAGGGATTCCTATGCCATTACATTTTACTTTGCGCAGCTTGAGCGATTGTTCCAGATATATTTTGAGAAAGGTAAGCCAAATACAGCAACCCTGCTTCAGTCCTTTCGTGGCGTTTAATTCCTCCTAAAGTCACATTCTCGATCCAGTTTTAATTTTTACAGTCGTTCCATTATACAGGCTTTGGACTGCTTTGATAAGAACATGTTTATTGTTGGTTTGCTGTATGGTTGACCATAGTTTGCGGAGAGGCACACTGCCATATGTTTTTTGTAAGTCGACGTACACCAGGTGAACTTCTTTATTAGTGGCTGTTTTTTTCTCAATAACTTGCGTAATAGAGGACCGCCCAGCTCTAAAGCCAGCTTGCTCCTCTGCTTCGTAATCTCTATAGTCATTTTCTATTTTGTTCTTAATAAGTTTCCCATACAACCTACAGATTATGCTGTTTACCGCAATCCCTCTATAATTTTCACATTGATCCTTGTTGCCCTATTTGTGGATAGTTGACATGATAGATAATTTCCATTCTTTTTGTAATTCGGCACCGTTTAAGCAGTCTTGAAAGAGTTTTCTTAGCTATTCCTGGAGTTTGTCTGTACCGGCTTTCACTAATTCTGCAGGAATGTCACTAGGACCATGGTATTTTCCATTTTTCATGGATTTGGTTATTTCTTCCATCTCTGATTTACTTATTTGTAATAGGGATGAATTTATATGTATACCTATAATGTGGTCAGTAAATTCTGGTCTTTGTTCTGTTATCAGTATTTTTTTAAACAGATCTCAATTTTCTCTAAAAACGATGTATATGTTACATTACTATTTTAATTTTTGTATTATTTTAGGTACGTCTCATCTGCAATGACGGCACTCGATACACCAAAGACATTGATATCGTGCGTAAATGCGCCTGCACCAAGAAATGCTACTGACTGACAGACGCCGCTAATCACAATTCTAACGCCCAATCATCATTATTTATAGCAACGCCCCAAACAGAGACTCTATACGTGGACGACGAAGAAAATCAACCAGTTCACGCCCCCATGACGCAAGACTTCGAACCCGAACCAGCAACTAATCAACCTTATAAGTTAACATTCTACTATGATAACGAGAAAAATCAAAATAATAAGAATATACAAAACGATGCACCATTAGATCCACAGAAAGATTATGATGGATTAGTCGTACAAAGTTACGATAGTTCCTTTGAAGGAAAAAAAGCTGCCAGGTACGATATTTTTGTATAAGGTACAAACTGAATACACCATTATTATAAATTTATAATATTATATATTTTTGGTGTATAGAATTTTTCTTATAAGAAGCTTATTTATACTGTTAAATTCTGCTCTATCTCGATCTATTCTTGGCTTAGTTTCTGTGACCTGTTACCATTATGCATTTTACTTGGTACCAAGGTGTACGTAAAATCCTACATAGTCAATTAGTATTGTGTTTTATCCGTAACTGTGGAGCAGATTATTGCTTTTTTACTTATCAGCATCCATCCATTTTGTCTTCTTGCAGTTGAGGCTCAGGACTCCATTAAACCTTTCCATTGCCTGTTCTAATACACCTATACTATTGGTATGAATCACCGTATCATCTGTCACCTGTTGCATTTTCAATGCATTTTTTAAGTATTTCCTCGTCACTATTGAGGAGAAGTGGGGATAAAATACATCTCTGTTGGTCAACTCTTTTGATATCCAAATCTCCACAATTTCAGTAAGTTCATTGTCTATTTTTACTTTTGCTGTTTGACCCCAGTATATAGGCCTACAACAATTCGAATATCCTTCTCAATACCTGTCTAGGTTATAGTTCCTTTTCTTATTATTTTAGCACTAAAGAATTAAAATTAATTTTAAAAAATTCTATTGTTTTAGATATGCGAAAGAGTTTAATGAACACGGCACTGGTTGCATGCTGTCAGCGTTCCTTTACTTCGTTACAATAACGTCTTTCGTATACTTAGCCATCCTGTGGATCAAGCAACGAATGCACATGCACGTAGAACAGATGCAATGGTGGTAGTATTGCGCCCCCCTGATTTTAGGATATTTCAAATTTAATATTTAAAAATTAAAGAAAGAAGACATCCTTTATTCGAAGTGTTCGAATTTTTGCGCGATTGTTTCATGGGTTAAGATCTAAAATTCAGTGTAAGTTAATACGTTACGTACCTACCTATGTAGAAAACAAAAATAAAAACAACAAATTTTTGGTCCTTATCTAGGTTTGTGCTGTATTCTTTTATATCTCGATTATAATTTTTACGTTATTTTTAATTTTATTTGGCAACTTTAACTAGTTAGCAAGTGAGTGATCTCATTTTTTTCTAAAATTTTATCCAAGTAACTAATATGGAATTAATCTACAGATTATATACCGAATAATAATAATATTTAGAGAGTTTATTCAATATCATGACAGAAGAAAACAATAACTTTTACAATTTATAAGAAATCACTATTTACAAGAACATGTAGAAATTTTTATAAGCTTTTTCTGCAAATTAATACAATTTTATTAAAAGAAAACTCGAAACAGATCTGAAGTAGAATATAAAAATGAAAATTAATACTGATGAATCCTCAAGTCTTAGTAATACGTATGTCCCAATCTATTATAATTAGACGTTACTTGACATATGTTGGAACCATATCCCATGACTTATAGATTCATGGAATATGGTCCCAACCTCTGAATATGTAGATAACTGAAACAGATTCCATTTTCTCTCTTTTTCCCCAAAAAATCTGTTTTACATTTGTCTTTGTCCAGAGAATTTTTGAGTTTTATTCGGCAGTCTTTTTCATATAGGTACATGTGTTGTTGATATATCTGCGTTAATCGGATGGACAACAGGATAAATGCAATATTGGACCTGTAGGTTACGTCGAAAATTTGCCTGTCGACAGAAGAGACGCGTCCACAAGATTCTTCTCAAGTTTCAAAATATTTTCTCAACTCTTCAATTCTTTATGATTTTTTGATATGTTCTGTTAATCTGCTGGTTAGGATTACGTCTTTTTAGGAAGCTCCCCATTGGGTCGATCCCTGGACGACTATCCTTAAACTATTTCACAACAGTGTATTGCTATTGGTAAAGAATTCCACAACGCTTTTCCTTATTAGTAGTATTTTCTTGTACTTACTTTCACCTTATTTTCTTTATTTTTTAAAACTTCGGTCGTATCGTGCACCATATCATTCTTAACAAAATCTTCAGGATAGTCCAATCCCATAGTATATTCCATAGTATAGGAGACTGTATTGGGACCGTGCAAGTTCGGCAAAGCGACCCCTATTTCTACGCTCTGTACTTTTATTCGCACTTTTAATTATATTGGCCAATTATATTAGTCCTGGTTACTGGATAATTGTCAAGGCCATAGTCCAAAAAAATAATAAGAAGAAAAAATAAGATGCAGGTTATGTTATGCAAACGTAAACAATTGTATGTAGTAAATAAAATTAATTATTAAAATGCAGTACTGCAAGCAAAATACAATTAATTAAATTTACCTTTATATAATAATTGCATATCATATCGATATTGTGGAGCAATATATAATTTTTCTGCTTCAATGACAGAAGGTATGTAATATACGTCAATTTGACAATTTCAATTGACAATATGAATTATTTAAGATAGTTGCAATATTTCTCCGCGACTCGCGCACGGTCGTTTCTCGTTTCCCTTCCAAGTACTTGCACACCGCGAATACATAACATGCTCTATGTTAATTTATTGCGCCTATGTACTGTACTGCACCAACTCATATTGATAATTAATAAAAAAATTATAAAAATCAATAGTTGAATATGTATTTACTATAATGATTAATCATTATGACTGCTAAATAAAAAAACCTGACGGATAATTAGTAAAGAGTTTATTAAACAATAAGCCTGAGAATATTAACAAACAATAATTGTCCTTAAAAATCAGTTTGATAAGAAGTAACATAAACTAAAAATAAATAATTCTTCTTTTCTTCAACGCTCTCGCGTGAAGATCAAATCTTTGACATTAGGTACATTATTCCAGGAGCTTACGCTAACACTGTCTAATGATTTTTAGATTTTTATTATTTTAACGGAATATTTAGTTGGTTGTCAAATATTATAGATATTCAAAATATTTATTGATATACCTACTTAACCTATGAAACAATCTATATCCTGAATTATATATACAATAATTATTTATATACATTATATTTATATAAAAATTGCATGTTTAGAGAAATAACTTCAAATAACTGTATGTCGATCCTAAATAGTAATATTGTTTAATACCCCGATTGTGATTATTTTTAGTTTTATTATTAAGTAATTAACGAAGAAAAACCCGAAATGACAAATAATATTAATAGTTAATAAAAACCCGAAACAGACTGTAATAATAATGTTAAAATAATAACACCCCCTGATGATGTTAGAATTGTGACTAGCGGCGTTTACCCTTGAATCTTACAAAAAGCAAGATTAAAAATTAGGTTAGGTTTATCGTGTAAAACACTGAATCATATTTCATAATGGTATCGGAGAGCATATTTTAATTATTATTGTTTTGCCTTGTTTCCTTACCATTTCAACGTAATCTATTTGTTGATAAAGGAGCATTATCACATGTGCATACCAAGACTTATTCGTTATTCATCCGGCTCGAAGGACCAAATTTTGTAGCTAATATACTATTGTGTATTAGCTCCGACCTCCGCCGTGATTCGGCGATTATAGAACGATCGTGGACCAAGCAGTGTTGCCGATTTTAGCGCTTTCTTCAGTCGCCTACACCTAATCGAAAACTAAACGTATTATATTAAGCGTTCATTGACTCGATATACTTTCTAGTCCATATGAAGTTGCTGGTCATTTGGAACTATCGTAAACTCTCCTTTTCTTTTGAGGATCATAGGCATTCTACTATCTTTAAATATGAAGTTTATAGTAGTTCATTGGCAGTTCGGGTTAGTTGAACCATCTGGAGAACTTCAGCTGTTTGGTTTTCCTTGTACAACTTGGTGTGTGTCCAAAATCAGGTAAATTGTTCGAAATTTTCTATTGTTATGTCAAATAAGATATCATTCGAACTACTGTTTATTTACCATTTTCTACTTTACTTAGTTCGCTTATCGTAGATAAGAGCTTTTTCCTGCTTGTGCTTATCAAAACAATGTCGACTACGAACCTTACGTGAATTAGAAAGCTTTTGTCGACGTTAAGACCTTCTCGTTCCCATTCTAGTTGTTTGAAATAATTATCTGATGATCATGTATAAAGCTTCAGTGAGATGGGAGCATGTTATCTCACTCCTATTCCTAAGTGATGTCTGTTTTGAGACACTCATCGATTTTTATGTAAAAGATTTCTCTAAATATCATCAATCAGAATGGAATATCTTGTCTATTCTGACATCGTTCATGGCTGACAGAAACTATTTTCTATATATGCACCTGCAGAATACAGTTTTCTGCTGACCTACTCGTTTGTATTCTTTAGCCGAATATAGTTTCTCACTCCCTCGCGTTTGATTTCCTTTAACCTGTCTCTTCAAGAAAGAAGTACACGAATGCTTCTTCATGCAAACTAGCTTATTCTGTGTTTATTTATAATTCTAAGTAGTATTCTATCGTCTCATACCATAGATCATATACTACGACCTTTGTTACATTTTCAGATCATTTTCTCGGATGGCAAGAAGTCGACAAAACAACAACGTCCGAAAAACTGTAGCGATTATAGAATAATAAGACTTACGAGCCACACTTTGAAAATCTTTCTACGTATCATCCACAGTAGAATCAGAGATAAATGCGAAGAAGACCAAGATGAAACACAATTTGTCTTCAGAAATGGACTGGGAACCCGGGACGCACTCTTTGCACTAAATGTATTATTGCATAAATGCCGGGATTAAAGGAAAGACGTCTTTGCTGTATTTATTGACTATGAGAAGGCCTTTGATCGAGTACAACATCACAAATTAATTAAAATATTAAAGAATAAAGGAGTTGATAGTCAAGATGTACGAATCATAGAAAAATTATACAGGCGTCAAACAGCGACAGCTTGCATAAATGGAAAATCAACAGAAATATGCAAAATACAAAGAGGTGTCATACAGGGTAGTATACTGTCCCCACTGTTGTTCAATTTATATTCAGATAGAATATTTAAGGAAGTGCTGCATAATTTGGAATGGGGTGTGAAAGTTAATGGAATTCTGATAAATACAATCAGATATGCAGACGATACAGTTATTGTAAGTGATAATATGAATAGATTACAACACCTTTTAAATGCCACTGACACAGTGGGAAGAGAGTTTGGCCTAAACATAAACTGTTCAAAAACAAAATACTTGGTATTTAGCCGTTTGGCCCATCATGATTCACGGTTATATGTTGATGGTCATATAATTCAAAGATTACCCAGTTTTAAATATCTTGGTTGCCATATTACTGAACAACTAGATCCAGATAAAGAGATAAAATGTAGAATCGAGATAGCCCGCACGACATTTTTAAAAATAAGGTCATTCTTCTGTAATGATAACTTGCAACTTCAACTTCGAAAGCTCATGATTAAATGTTACAGTTGGTCAGTCCTCTTATATGGTGTCGAAGCATGGACATTAAAAATATCCACCATTAATCGTTTGGAGGCCTTTGAAATGTGGCTGCACAGACGTACACTGAAAATACCATGGACGGCTATGCTGACGAAGGTGGCAGTCCCTAAGAGAGCAAATGCTGCCCGCGAGCTACTTGACAACAACAAATATAGAAAGATGGCCTATTTTGGACACGTAGTAAGGGGAAATCGGTATAATATTCTTCAAGTTATTATGATGGGTAAAATCGAAGGACGCAGAGGAATTGGTAGAAAGCAGGCCCTCTTGGTTGAAGAATATCCGAGAGTGGACAGGGATAAAGAAAGCAGAACAACTCTTTAGAATAGCTCGAGACAGAGACAGTTTCGCAATGTTAATCGCCAACGTCAAGGGGACTTGATAAAGCGCGTTAAGAAGAAGAAGGCAAGAAGTCGGTTGGCGATTCTAAATAAATTTTATGTAAATAAACCTTATACAACTACAAAAAATTTAATTGTCTTTAAGTAAGTGCCGCGAAACCTCCGGACTCCATCGGTGAAACGATCAGAAGCTCAGCATTTATTCAGTGGCGTACCTGCGAAGTATTATTTACTGCTAAGTGTTGGTGCCATCTGCTATTAACGAAGACTTTATACTACCAATGTTTCATTGTCACTATTTGCATAACCAATGTCTGTAAAATGGCTCCTCTGTGACTAAAAATCCACTTTTGTGGTCTAAGAATAATTTGTCTATATATTATTCTCCATATTTATTATATTCAGTTTTTAATTGATTTCACATTATTAGTCCAGTAGATATTTTCTTATTACTATCCCACATTTGATTCTGTTCTTCTTTGTGGATTCTTTTATTGCTATTTTCATAGAGTTCAGTTCATACGACTCTTATTCCTTTGTATTCACTTTTACTTGGTTATCATTTGAAGGCGACTGAATGAATTATATTTGCTTGGTCCTTTAATTTTAGACTTGGTGGCTTATGAACTCTTCTATACTTGCAGAACATTACCTTCTAGGTTTTAAGTCATATATGTGTACAGTATCCGACCAGGATTTTTGTAAAGTACAGTCGGAAAAATGAAAAATACCCATGAACGAACATATAAAACACGCTGTATTTTCCTATCACCGTGTCACAAAGAAAATTGTCCAGTGCAAGTACATGTAACAATAATTATTACATGTACTTGCGCTGGCCAATTTTTTGTGTGACACAATGACAGGAAAATACAGCGTGTTTTATATGTTCGTTCATGGGTAATCTTTCACTTTTCCTACTGTATGTGTAATGAAATCAGACGGAAGTTCATTTGTCACAGTATAATTTTTGAGTATATTTTATACCAAAATATCACGTTGCTATTATGTGTCTTCAACATATTCTGATCCTATATGGTGTGAAATATATTGTGTACCTACTCATTGAAAATTACGTTCTTTTAAATACAAACATTTTCGAGATGTAATAGTCGATTTGTTACCAATTATATTATTTAAGATATTAAGAAATCATAAACTGTTAATACAATCAAATACTGGCAATCATTTAACGTTCTATTTGATTTCCGATCCGTTTTATATATAGAAATAAATCAAAATATCGAACAAGGCAAAACTACATAATACTTTAATCATGATCAACGATATCATATATTTTTGGAGCGTTACTTGAAACTTTTGGTCGAATATATTTTATTTTTTATACGTATTTAGTTAGTAGTTTTATATTGATTTAGTTAAACGGTTTATATTAAAGAAATCATTTTAAAAAAACTTTTTACTCATGTGTTATTATTTGTTATAGAGCAATGTAGCATCACATTAACAACAATAGAATATAGTAACAGTTTTAAAAAGACATCCAGTACCTCACGTCTAATCTACCGCAGTTTTTTCAAACAGTAGCGAAAATATAGAGAATAATATCAATAAATGGTTTAGGAATCCATAACCATAATATTCATCCTTGCAAGTATTCACCATAAGAGTTTAATTGCAAATAAATCTTTGTTTGGAAGATATTTGATGATTTGCCAATGTTTTTAATCATTTGTTTTTATTTTGTCCCATATTTGATGAACTCAGCAATATGGATCTCACTTTGACTTACAGCTTCACCTTATGATTCATTAATTCACAACAAATTGTCAAGCCATGTTTGCATTTACTATTGCCAAAAATCAATCGAGATATATTAGATGATTCCTAATATAACCTAACTTCTTCTTCTTCTTGTGGTGCTTTCTCCTTTAGTGGAGGTTAGCGACTACACTGGCAAATCTGTCTCTGTCCAATGCGGCTCTAAACAAAGATGTTGAATCAAGGCCGGTCCAGTCTCTGATATTTCTAAGCCAAGAAATCTGGCGCCTACCGGGACCCCGTTTTCCTTCAATCCTACCCTGGAGGATCAGTTGCGCGAGGCGGTATTTTCCGTTTCTCATTATCTGTCCCAGGTAGCTAACTTTTCTGAATTTAATGATTTTCAGCAGTTCCCTATCTGTACCTATTCTCCTAAGAACATCTTCGTTGGTGGTGTGGGTTGTCCAAGGTATTTTCAAGATTCTTCTGTAATAATAATAATATCGTATGGCATTTTTGCCGGGGAGATCCTTTCGGACAGTTCCGGCGCCATTTACATATTTAACCCTGTTTCAAGTAACTAGTGCCGATGTACACTAGCCCAGGGGAACGACGGCTTTACGTGCTCTCCGAGGCACGGTGAGACGGCTCGTGTCATTATTGGAAATAAAAATGGTTTGTCTTTGGCAGGGCTCGAACCCACGTGCACTGGCGTATGAGGCCAGCGAATATGCCGTTACTCCACTGCCGCTCACAAGATTCTTCTATAAAGCCAGAGTTCAAAGGCTGCTAACTTGTTCAACAGTGTTGTGTTGAGTGTCCTGGCCTCCGTTCCATACAAAAGTATTGACCACACATAGCAATGCAGAAAACGATATCTAAGGCTTGATACTAATGCTACTGCTACAAAATAAGCTTTTCATTTTGATAAACCCCTGTCGGGCTATCTCTATTCTCGCCCTTACTTCTTGTTTATAATCAAGTTGATTGTTGAACCAGCAACCAAGGTATTTGTATTGGCTTACGTATTCAAGCTGTTGGTGTTTCACATATATTGGAAGAGGTAAATGTTTGTTCCTTGATATTTTCATAACTTTGGTTTTCGCAGTATTGATCTTCATCCCCATTTTTTCACAACTCTGAATAACTCTATCCAACAGTATCTGCAGACTATGGTCCGCATCAGTCATTAATACCGTGTCATCTGCATAGCGGATGTTATTTACTCTTTGACCGTTTATCCTGATTCCTTCTAAAGATAATATACCTAACTAAGAAAATATTATATTTTTGCAATTCTTTAGTATTTCCTTTTCCCTTATTTATATGTATATGTTATTCAATATTTGATCTTGGTGTATTATAATATAAACTGTAACTCTCTGTGACACTTGATGCATCGGTTACTGTGATTAACATCATCATGTATCCTCCAAGGTTGGCTGCTAAAGGTCTTCTCCCATTAGATCGAATCGGTCGGCAACGGAACGGACCGTTACATCCCTGAATTAAATGCCTATAACGAGCACCACACCACTCTCGGCGAAGTTACTTCGGCAAAGTTGACCGAAGTCGAAGTACCCGTCACTAAACACTCGTTCTACTTCGCGAGGAACACATTCACGCCGGGCGATAAGGACTTCGTTCCTTTGACTTGATCGCAATACCGCCACCGAATGGAAGTAGACCGAGGCGCAGCTAAGTAGCACAAGGTTACTGTCTACACCTACACTCTCGTACTTGCTCAACTTCGATCGACTTCGCCGAGAGTGTGGTGCTCGCTTAAGAGCGCATTATGATTGTTAGTTTGTTGTGCGCGGAAGAGGACAACAAACTAATCAAGGAAGAAGTGTATTGTGTTTCGGTTGAATCGATCTTGTCCGCTTCCGTAAAGTATGCGCTAAGTCATTTGTATCATCATCATCAATGGTGCTACAGCCCTATGAAAGAGCCTCGACCTTCCAAGTCTATTACGCCAGTCAGTCCTATCCATTGCCAACCGTTGCCTGTTTGATGCGCCTATTTTTCTCCCATCCTCATCTACGCCATCTTCTATCTGAGTTTTGGCTTACCCCTATTTCTACTTCCCACAGCTTGTGACATAAGGATTCTTCTAGGATGATTTTCTGTTGTGATCTTGCTAGATGCCCTGTCCACCTTGGTCTTCCTATTCTTATAAGAGATACTACGTCTTTACCACCAAATATATGTTTATATCTGTGGTATACCTCGTAGTTGTACCTTTTCCTCCAAATACCATTTTCACAGATGCCACCGAATATTCCTCTCAGGATCCTTCGTTCAAATATAAGCAGGAGGTTTTCATCTGCCTTGGAGATGGTCCATGTCTCCGATCCATATGTCAACACTGGTTGTATAAGGGTTTTGTATATGGTAAATTTTTGTTTTTGGCAAGTTTCTGCTTCTCATATGTCTACTCAGTCCAAAATAGCATTTGTAGTGCTACGATTATCATTCGCTTGATTTCTTCCGTCATGACGTTCTCCTTGGTGATCAGGGAGCCTAAGTATGTGAATTTGTCCACCGCTTCAAAGGTAGAGTTATCAACCGTGAATTTGTGACCAATGTTTCTGGCTCTATTGTTGGGTGTTGATACCATCATCTTAGTTTTCTCCTCGTTTACTTGTAGTCATTTGTATACACGAATATATTAAATTGCCGATCGTCATGATCTGTTCCGTTGCGTGTTGGTACGGATAAGTGAGCGCGGACTTTCTGCCACGTTTTAGTGCTGTACATTATTTCTTGATCGAATTGATTTTTTTTTAATTGTAGCAACATAAAATCACACTACGAGTGGTACACTATGATTAGTTAAAAATGTATACCTACGTTATGTAACTATCGTTAAAGTAAATGTAGTTATAAACTTTGAATTGACCAATTTTTTCTAAGCAACGCTCCCAGTATTAAAATACTTTTCCACTAAAGAAGGTATTTCATTTATACGACCTAATAAACTTTTATTATAAGTATAGAATAAATCATTTTATAATTGTATATATTTATGTATGTAGGGCAGTTGAAATTGGTAATCACATATTTATTACTGGTACGTTATTTATTTAACTCTGAAATTCCTTCATTGTTACCATTTATTACTCAGATTTTTTTTCAATCGCCCTATATAGCAATAGGATTTAAGTGAAGCAAAGTAAATTTGTACAATACAAACTTTATAAGATTGTTGCTTTTTGGAGCTCTTTAACAAAATAAATAATATGTTTCTTAAAATATGATTACTTAAATATACAAGGTGTCCCAAAAGTAGCGGAACGGTCGAATATTTCGCGAACTAAACATCGGATCGAAAAACTGAGAAATACGTGTTCAATCATTTTCAAAAATCTATCCAATGACACCAAACACCAACCCCCACTACACCCCCTGGAGGTGGGGTGGGGGTAACTTTAAAATCTCAAATGGAAACCCCAGTTTTTCTTGCAGATTTGGATTCGTTACGTAAAAGTAAGCAACTTTTATTCAAGACATTTTTTCGAACTGTGGATAGATGGCGCTATAATTGGGAAAAACGATTTATCCTGATACCACAGGTAAATTATAAAAACGGTCTAATATCTCGAGAAATACACTTCCAAATGAGAAACCAAAAAAAAGGTTTCTAATACTTTTCGAAAACCTATCGAATAACACCAAACATGACCCTCCAACCCACCCCCTGGAGGTGAGGTGGGGGTAACTTTAAAATCTTAAATAGCAACCCCCACTTTTTATTACAGATTCGGATTCGTCATGAAAAATTAAGAAACATTTATTCAAAACATTTTTCAGAATTGTTGATAGATGGCGCTTTAATTGGAAAAATACGATTTATTAGCGCCATCTATCAGCAATTTTAAAAAATGTTTCGAATAAATGTTGCTTCATTTTTTATGACGAATTCGAATCTGCAATAAAAAATGGGGGTTGCTATTTAAGATTTTAAAGTTACCCCCAACCCAACTCCGGGGGTTTGGGGTGAAGGGTCATGTTTGGTGTTAATCGATAGGTTTTCGAAAAGTATTAAAAACCTGTTTTTTGGTTTCTCATTTGGAAGTGGATTTCTCGAGATATTAGACCGTTTCTATAATTTACCTATGGTATCAGGATAAATCGTTTTTCCCAATTATAGCGCCATCTATCCACAGTTCAAAAAAATGTCTTGAATAAAAGTTGCTTACTTTTACGTAACGAATCCAAATCTACAAGAAAAACTGGGGGTTTCCATTTGAGATTTTAAAGTTACCCCCCACCCCACCTCCAGGGGGTGTAGTGGAGATTGGGGTTTGATGTCATTGGATAGATTTTTGAAAATGATTGAATACGTATTTTTCAGTTTTTCGATCCGATGTTTATATCGCGAAATATTCGACAGTTCCGCTACTTTTGGGACACCCTATATAATAATATGCACTATCAAAATTATTAGCTCTTTTTGTTTTGTTTTCTTTTTTATAGTCAGTTGAAATATGTAGGTACCTACCTGAATTAATATGATTAGGTGATGATGTTGCCATATCGCCTAGGTAAATATATCGTCTATCGTACAATATCTACCAATTTAAACAGATTTAAATTCTTTCTAATTTACTATTCTTCCTTGTCAATTGTAAAGGATTGGCAATTAATAAGATTTTAACATTTTCCTTTTTCTTTCTTATCAATATCAATTATTGTCAAATGATATACATTTACATAGTTTTCAATACATTAATACTTATTGTAACCAATATTCACTTATAAATCGGTATTGGTAAAGTAAATGAATTTTCCTGTATTATTAATGTAACAGAATCTACCAACTGATGTTACTTTTAGTCTTTTAACGAGATTTCTTATTGATATTTATCTTTCCCTGTCTTGATGTTACTATCCGTTGCGAATGTTGGCGATCATCAAGGCAATCTTTATCGTACCTGCAGCAGCGCGAAAAAGCTGCACAGATGTTCTGTTGGACCATATGCTGAGACTCTTTAACCAGAATGTTATCATTCTTCTTCTTTTACCTTACTTTCCAAATATTTTTCCTTACATGATTGCTTGTAGGAGGGCATACCCGTATTCATTTCACATAATGTGTCCGAGGTATTAGACAAGACGAAAACGGCGGGTTCGTTGGAAAAAATATTCCCATGAGATTTTTTTGCATAATCGCATTCGTGAGACACCCCAGAATAAGGTTGAAGAAGTCGCCCACGCGAAAAGTGGTCCAATTTTTTTTTACAATTTTTTTTAATCAAATTGCAAAAAATCAATATTTTCGTCCCGGAGAAATTTTTTTTAGATTTTTCGGACCATTCCGGACAGAAAAGGTCTCTTATAATTTTTCTCTGAAGTTGATCGTGTTCGAGTTATAAGCAATTTAAAATTTGAAAAACGCGAAAATGGCCATTTTTACCCCCACCCCCCCCCTCCCCCTTCATGATCCTGAAGAAATTTGTGTCATTAATGAGTGGTAAGATCGTATTGACGCGGCTGTAAATGTGAGTGCGAGTGAGATGCGCCATTGGACTGCCTGAACGGCATCTCTTTCGCACTCATCATGGACGGCCGCCTAATACGTGCATGTCGCTCATTATTTTTACTTAAAAATAACAGCTTAGCAATCAAATAATGACAAAAATTTCTTCAGGATCTTGTAGGAGGGCTTTAAACATTGATTTAGTTATTTTCTGACTTTCATAGTAATAACTTTTAACCGAGTTAAGCCTTGAAAATCGCCATTTTTCGGTTTTTTCAATTTTAAAATGCTTTTACCTCGAAAACGATTAACTTTAGAGAAAAATTATAAGAGACTTTTTTATCCAGAATGGTCTAAACAACCTAAAAAAAAATTGTTTCGCCCAAAATATTGATTTTTACAATTTGTAAAACCCGCCGTTTTCGCCTTGTCTATATTGTTACTTTAGATATTTTATGGTGGTACTTCTCGGTTCTCCTTTATTCTTTTGAGGATCTCGTCATTTATAACTCGGTCAGTCCACGACATCGTAAATATTCTTAAGATTCCAGTTTCGTCCAAATTGTTTCATAATATTCTTGGTGTACCTGTACCATTATTTCCTCTTTGTTCATCAATTATTGTTCCATCTATCTCTCACCGTATGTACATTTATTCTCTTTCTGATACCATATTTGTAAAAATTTTACTTATATTTTCTCTATTTATTTATCTAATATATTTTCTGTTTTGTATTTAAGTTTGTCATTTGTATCTACTCCAGTTTTTCGTGTTATTCATATAGTTTAGCACAAATTGCACAATTAAGTAGAGCAATAAATATGTAGTGTGCATACAAATTATAAACAATAGTTAGTTCATGCCTGACTATTATGCATTTTTCTCAGTATTTTTCTTTTCAATAGTTTAACAATGATTTCCAAAAATATCTTAGTGAGAATTATTATCATCACCGTAAGATGTCTTTAAATGTTAAATGTGAATATCACAGTTATTCCATTTTCCACATGTAGATGGACACTATTTTTGCTGCTTGCGTTTGTTACTGATTCTATTTGTTCATAAATTTCTTAGATGCTGTTGGATAATTTCGAATTTGTCATAGATACTCATATTTTATGGTACTCTTTTTATTATTTTATAACCGATCATTTCGTTATCCTCTTCACATTTTGTTATCCGCTCTCGATCTGTGAAACAAGATCGAATTTAACCACTTAAATCCATACCTTTTCTTCTTCTTGTAGTGTTACGTATGTTGGCAACCATCATGGCAAGCTGTACTTTGCATATTGCTGCTCTGAAAAAATTTGATGTTGTGTTGAACTACGTACGTAGATTTTTCAGCCAGGAAACCCTTCGCCTTCTTGGTTCCCCTTTTTCTTTTACTTTTCCCTGAAAATTAGTTACAGCAGTCCATATTTCTTTATTACAGTAGAACCTCGATTATCCGTCAGGGCACCGGACCAAGGGTATGACGGATAATCGAAAAGACGGTTAACAGAACATTTAAAAAAATTAAAAATTCATAAATGAATAACCATTTTCAATTTCAGGATCAGGGAGAGCAGCATATGTGCCTCCTGATGAGAGACTAATAAGTTTCGAAACCGGTAGAGGGGCTTGCAGCACTCTCTGATTGGACTGGAATATGGTTCGGCTGTATTTTCGTTTTGCAACGAAATTGAAAATGGTTATTCATTTTTGATTTACATTTACTCTGTGTGGAGTATGAAGGGAACCAGTCTCGTTGGAACTTTACCGCGCTGAGCAGATGTGACGTGAATTGTAAATTGTAGAATTCCCTCATCTTCCTTAGTCTCAGCATCCGTATGGCTTGCAAATTGTAGAAGCCTCGGAGGTGTAACCAGAGAAGGTTCCCATTGTTTTCATTCTGGTGGGATATGTTATGTGCCATTAGAGTGAAAACTTAGTCTTTTTTTAAAAATTCATAGTACAACTACTCTCAAATTTCATTTGTATGTTTTGTTTGACAATATAAGAGGGTTTTGTGTTCATACAATCGAATCAATTTAAAATATTCTGAAATCTTTGTTTGTTTTACTGTTGCTTCACATTTTGCGACGGCTGAATTTCTTAATCGGCATAAGATCATGCAATCTACTTTATTGGCTTCTTCTTGTAGAGAATACCACTCAATGAATTATTGCATGTGCGACGCAGCTTCTCTAGATTATTTACGTAAATCTTTGTCAGTTACAATAGGTTCATTAACATATCTACAGCCAAATTCCAAGTCTGTGTCAGCTTCTGAATCTGTTTGGTCCGCCTTTGTTGTCATTTCAACGATTTCTTTATCTGTCAGCAATGGATAGCCGTTTGTGTCCTCATCACAAATCAAATTAACTTTTTTTAAATTTATATACATTAAAATTTTTGCTAATGTAGTCAATACAACATCTGTATGTACCCTGACGGTTAATGGAGAGACGGATAATCGAGGTTCCACTGTAGTTCTTTATTTTTTGAGCAGCTCTTTTTCTTACTTTTTATTTAGTTTAATTCTTGTAGGACTCATAGGCAACACATTTTATTGGTAGTGATACTGAGGATAAAAGAATTACATTAACTTTCGATTTTGCCTTATTAAGTTCGATATTGAATACACATATATCACCGTGATTTTCTATCTCCATTTTATTTCATTCTATAAATTAAATTTTTCGATAAACTAACTAACTACTCGTTTTGTAAATATATTATTCTCTAATAAAATCTTATTGTACAAATTTACATCAAATTCTCATACGTTCTTATATCTTCACACACTCACATAATTAAAGCATTTACATATTATTTATTTATTTTTGTAAACACTGACCATTCTTTTGTAATAGCTGTGGTATTCTGTCTAAGAATCATCTCTAAAAATTGCAAGAATTACTAACTTTTTGTAAAATGGTCCTTTAGTGAGTGTAAGAATGACTCTTTTAATAAAAGATTGTAAAGTATATTTAATTTTTAAGAAAGTATTATCTGTTGTAAACTAGTTTTTTTCCGCATACTTTTTGTCATTTAATAACCATTCAAAAAAATAATTATTATGCATACACCGAGTTTTTTATCTACAAAATGAATACCAATTTATGTCTAATGATTGTAATTTATATCCAAACCAACTTGTGTATAAAATATATTGAATTTATCGTATAAAAGTGTATCATTTTTTTGAACTTTACAGCATTATACCTAGTCCTGGATTAAAGAATCTTGAGGCCCCTAGGCAACCCGAGTTATGAGGCTCCTTAAGAAACCTCCTCCTTATCCATTCAAAACCTCGGATAACTCCTCAATCTCTTTAAAATATCTTCAAATTCCAAATTTTCGAGTAAATCATTCTTAATAGCCATAATTGAACGAAATTCTAGTCTAGTTTGTGCCGTTGTCCAACGGGGACAGTTTTTAATAATTTTCATTTTTAAAAATAACCATTCGCCTGTTGCCTTTGTAATCATTAGCGTAACATATAGTCCGTCCGCTATAACTTTTCCCATGTGGTACGATTCATTTTCAATTAAATTAAGTCAAAACAGAAAGTGAGGCGTACGCCGATGTGTGTAGTATATAGTATACAGTATACAAAATGTATATATGTACACATCGACGTTCGTTTCAATTTATGTTTTGACTTAATTTGATTGAAAATGAATCGTACCGCATGGGAAAGTTATAGCGGACGGACTATATGTAAATCTTAAAAGCTACTGACAAATTTGCAAACGTCGATTTGAGTTTGTTCTCATAAATAACCCAAAATGATTGTGAAGCAGGAATAAATTGTTTTCCCTGCAAGTCTTGAAGCTGGGCTATAAAATATTTCAACTGCACTAGTTCATCTCCAATTTATTCAGGTTCAGTATCATCAGGATAGTTTTCATGTAGTTTTGAAGGATAACCCTTTATTTGACTATCACTGAGTTTTGGAAAACACACAAAAACACCAAATTAATACTGAGTTCACTGACTCGTACGTTGTCAACCGACAACTCAGCTCAGTAACTAGCTATCCAAAATTGGTAGATACGTTTCAACTTTTAACTTTTCTCCACCCTCTAGAAAAACTACACTGAAATTAGCATCATCAAAATGTATAGGTTTCTTGCTCGCTTTCGTTTACTCTCGTCGGAATATTCTGAGTAAATTATACTTATTGTAGATCGTAGGCCTTCTGATCGTAATAAGCAAAATTATCTCTCCGGGATTTTAATAACTCCTAATGCAAATTTAGAAACTGAACTGCACTTCAATCTCTTCTCTCTGTAATGATTTAAGTACTGACAGCGTTCATGCGTTCTAAAATTGTTACCCAAAAGTCATTCATTATGGATGTTTCTTTTTGTGATATTTTTTCAACAAACGCTTAGCCTCATGAACTGTCTCAGCTTTCTGATTAGTGTCCTCGGCAAGAGTATTAAAAGCAGATTTGAAGGCGCTGTAACCTCTAGATAAAGCTGCAGTTGCAGCATTCCTTGCACTTCATCTAGTGTTGATTGTTATTTTAAGGACTAGATCGTTGGGAATAGGACCGTTTGGTGTAGTTTCATTTAAGTATTTGGTCAAAACTTCCCAACGGTGGGTAGATGCTAAGAAAAAGTTGTACACAGACTAAAAAAACCCAAAATGTGCGAGTGTACGGCACATGGAATGTAAATTGCAATTTTGTTAATCTTAGATAAATGAGCCTGGAGACCATTGTATTTGCCTGACATATTTGCTGCGTTGTCGCATGATTCGACCCTCATGTCGTTTACATCCATGCTACAGTCGTTTAAAAAGGTTAAAACAGCAGAAAAACGGTCATTCTTTTCCAAAGAACAAAACTAAACTAAGAAAAAATAAGAGGCTAAATGATAAATTCTGCGAAAAACTAGAGCTAAAGGTAAGGATAGTGGAGGAGAGGGTAGAGAAGTGGCCCTGACTCATTTGTTACTCCTGCTGCTCCTGCTCTTACTACTTTTCTAAGAAACGGTGCAGACTCAGGGGCAGTACTTACTGTTTCTTCTACCAAAGGGCATTCATGAGCGACTTATAGGCGGCTTTTCATTCAGAGTCATTTGTTTCGAGCGTCTGTCATATGTCGTATAATCCGTGTGTTTAATATTATACACAGATTATACAACATTATGACAGAAAAGCCCTCTAGGGCTTTTCATCGATTGTCATTTGTTTCGAGCTTCTGTCATATGTTGTTTAATCCGTGTATATTAATACTATACACGGATTATACGACATATGACAGAAGCTCGAAACAAATGACTGTGAATGAAAAGCCCTATTCTCACAATATAGACTTTCGATGTGAACAAAAGTATGCAGTTTTATAACACAGTGATGAGCGCGCTAATAACCAGCAAAATAACACAAAAATGGAAAACATAATAGGTACATTGCGAAACAAAAAGAGATGAAACTAGTGGAGGTGGAAATTATCGTTATAAACGTAAAAATTAACATTATATTACATAGTTTTCCACCTTTAGACGTATCAGAGAAGTATGACAAACTGTCACTGTGACAGTAGAATTTTATAAAATACTCCTGTCACAGACGTCTAAAGGTGGGAAACTATGTAATGTAAGGTTAATTTTTAAGTTTATAACGATAATTTCCACCTCCACTAGTTTCGTCTCTTTTTGTTTCGCAATGTATTATGTTTTCTCTCTTCTGCGTTTTTTTTGCCGGTTATTAGCGCGCTCATCGCTGTATAAATACTACATAAATGTAGTTTTATACGTCCACCACCACTTTTATGGTATTGCGCAATATTTGAATTTTTCGGCCAAGTATGATTTCGACAAAATTTTTATTTAATTTGTACTATTCTTTTTCATTTTGGACCCTGCGAGGCCCCTTTGGATCCGAGGCCCCTAGGCAACTGCCTACTTTGCCGAATGGTTAATCTGGCACTGATTATACCACCGGATAAAAGTTTCTATAAGGCTGACGATGACGATTAAAGATGACATGAACATAATGTGAACACTAGTTCATTTTGAGGAAATATATTCGAGAGATATACAGGGTATCCAGAAACTCTACCGACAAACGGAGACAGAATATTCCTCACATAATTTTAAGACAATTTAACCCAATTCATCTAGTCCGAAAATGCTTCTTAAGGGAGCTAGAGCTCTTTAAAGATGGCGTCATGAAATTAGTTTTTCTTAAATACCTCCAGAACTCTTCTATTTAGAAAAACGAAAATTGGTATACTTATTTACTTTTAAGAGATGAATCGATTCCATATATTGCAAATTTCTAGTACAGGTCATAGGCGTCTGTTTTGGGTAGAGCAACGGGTATTTTATCGCATAACTTTTTTGTTCTTAACTTTAATGCATTTTTGACTCCGGATTATTAAATTGTGAGGTATTTTAGTACTAAAAGGTACTCTTACTTTAAGTCGGTAGGACACACCGTTTTCTAGAAAAATCGATTTGAAAGTTTTTCGTTTTTGGAATTTGAAAAAAAATTGAAAGAGCTTTTCAACAAAAAACAAAGTATTTTACCAACATAAAGTAAGAGTAACTTTTAGTACTCGAATACCTCATAATTTAATAATCTAGTGTCAAAAATGCTCAAAAATTCAAGACAAAAAGTTATGCTATAAAATAATTGTTGACCTACCCAAAACGGACGCTTATGACCAGTACTAGAAATTCGCAATTAATGAAATCGATTTATCTCTGGAATATAAATAAATGTACCAGTTTTCGTCTTTCTAAACAGTTTTTTTGTGAAACTTTTTTTTAATTCAGAAAGCGAAAAATTTTCAAATCGATTTTTCTAGAAAACGGTGTGTCCTACAGTTTTAAAATGAGAGTACCTTTTAGTACTAGAATACTTCAGAATTTAATAATCCAGTGTCAGAAATGCATAAAAGTTAAAGATAAAAAAGTTATGCGATAAAATAACCGTTGCCCTACCCAAAACGGACACCTATGACCGGTACTAGAAATTTGCAATGTATGGAATCGATTCATCCCTGAAAAGTAAATACGCGTACCAATTTTCGTTTTTCTAAATAGAAGCGTTCTGGAGGTATTTAAGAAAAACTAATTTCATGACGCCATCTTCAAAGAGATCTAGCTCCCTTAGGAAGCATTTTCGGACTAAGTGAATTGGGTTAAATTATCTTAAAATTATCTGAAGAATCTCCTGTCTTCGTTTGTCGGTAGAGTTTCTGGACACCCTGTATAGAAACAACGAATGTTCTGAAACTGTTTTTTGTAGCATCTCTAAGTAAAATATTATGTTTACGTTGGTTTAAGCCACAATTGAACCGGTGAGAATGAAAGTAGCACAAGTCAAAAAATTTCAAAAAAGGAGTTAAGTCCATTTTTCAAATCCACCTTATATAGTAGGTACTATCGTTGGTACTATTCAGAATGAAAGTGGCTTTAGCCATTAGTACATAAATTGGCTGCACCAATTCCTTTCTCTACAAAACATTTGTTTTATTGAGAATTTAAAGTGAAGTGAGATGTCAGAGATCCTAACTTCGATTCTGACCAACCCAGGCCTACGCCTAATAATTTAGAAATGCGTTTTCAATCCTGCTGCAGTAAACAAGTTTGTAGCGCAGGGCCACGTGCAACGCGTGCGACGCACGCGGGCGCAAACCCAAAAGGGCGCCAAACCTATACAATAGGGTGCATCGAAAAAATAAAAGTTGGAAATGTTATATCTAATAGCGTGAAAAAGTTGCTAGTGTTATTTTTCAGAATATTAATATTTTTATTTTTTTTTTTCTAATCGAATTTTCTGCCCCTACCCCCTCCCCCCCCCAAACGACCTTGAATTTTGTTAAATACCTGATTTTTGTGGAAATTTCAATTTATATTATTTGCAATAAAATATATGTGCTAACTCGATCTAAGACCAATTAAAGAAAACTTAAAATGTTGTCAATTACAAATTTAAACGATATTTAAAGTTTTATTTGTTTTTTCAGTCTCCCCAACCCCTTTGAAATGTCCCGCTTCGTGAGTCCGTGCGTGTAATTTTCACTTATGTTTGGTGCGATGCCTTACTTTGTTATTATTGTTGTTTGTAAATTAAAGATTTTTAAAATAGATAAACCAGGACCATGGAGAATAAAATCAAGATGTGCTGTGGACCGCCCCATTTTTGGGCAACCACCAAATATACCTGAAAATGTTTTACCGAAATACAAACAAGCGATGAAGTTTTGTGGTTGCAAGAGGGTAAAAAACTCAGCAAGAAAGAGCCAGAATTTTCTGGTATTGCCGAACAAGTTGCAATTAAATTGGAGGAAATATGGAAAAAGGCTTTAATTCCAATAATTTAACATACAAGAATTATTATTCAGCTTTTAAAAGCCTATCATGACAAATATATGAAACTTATGAAACCATTTAAGAACAGGTAAAACTGTGAATTTTACAAAAATAAAATTCAATGCTTAAGAACAAAAGTAAACCTACACGTTTCGATCTTGCAGCATGCAAATGTGACACACTGATTAATTGTCTTTGTAGCAAATCTCAAAAAGTGCCTCTAGATGATCGCCAATTTCTATTAAATCAAAGAGGTCCCAGAAAAATGGTGATAAGCTCGATTGATAGGGAAAACAAAAACAAATATAATCAGAGAGAACAACGGTAAAAGAAGAAAATTGCCGACGCAAAGGCAAAACTTTAGCTCAACTAAAAAACAGTACCAAGTTTTATGGTCAATCGATCGTGGAAGAACACATAACACTTGTGCATGAGCCACGGTGAAAATATTTAGGATATGGGTATCCGCTGTCTGGTATATCAGAAAGTATCAAATCCAGCTATTGCATGTGACGAAACAGTCGTAAATACTGGCGTTAAGGGTGAATGGCGGGTTAAAAAACCGCTTCAGTGGTTTGTCTGCGACATTTAAATGATCTACCACTTGGACATCAAAAGAAGTTTGCCAGTGACAAAATCAAAAAACGTGAGGGTCTTCAAACTTTCTCCTATAAAAATTTTGATTCAAACGACTACTTTCGAGTTACTAACAAGAATATCACCTTACAGAACCACCTACATTCTTTAGATTTTCGAGTGAAAATCTGCGAGATTTTATTAAGAATCCATAGAATAACTTAGACCCTTTTAACATTGAGATGCCACAAACAATGTGTAGTACGATGTGTCAAGCTTGTGACACAAGCTTCTCTAGCAGTTTGTAGTTTGTGGAGTGTATTCAAGGGATGGATTTATAAAAACTCGAATTGATTCCAGAAAAACTATGCCTCACTTTAATACTAAATCGGAAGACATCTTCGAATATAATGCTTTTACCATATTTTTTTGTAATATTTATATACCCAATTTTGTACTTTGCTTTATACTTATTTTAGTATTAAAAAACTTGGGTGACGTCAGGGAGACGGATAAGTTAGGCTATTTTGTTTTAAAAAGAATGTTTTAGTATACTTTTCTTAAGTAAAATGTTTAATTGCCTTGTGAAACCAGAAACTATTTTCCAATTTAAACCGAATTTATTTATTCAAGTTCTATAAGGTATTACATTTCCCTTACAAAAGAAATTTGCATAGGTACTTATTAATGTATTTTTTCTAATTTTTAGTTGCCGTGGGGGGCAGAAAATATTTTTTTATTTCAACGAAATTTCACTAAAATACTAAATAGTGTGTTAGGCAACATTTTGAGCTTACATTTTCGTTTCGAAATAAAAATTCTTTTCGTGTGTTAACATTTTTTCAAAATTTTTAATTGTCTTGGGGGGACAGAAGGTATTTTCCAATTTCGAAAAAATTTTACCAAAATACTTAACAGTTGATTGGGTAACTTTTGTGAGGTATTACTTTTCCATCTCAAAAAAAAAAATATTTTTTTCGCCTTTTTCGATGCACCCTACTATACAATTTACCAAAATTGTATAAAAAATATTTATTTTATGAGATAATTATTTTTTAAACAATTTTAATTTTTTCATGAACACCTAGAAAAATCTCAAAAATCAAATATTGTGTTATTACTGAAAAATAATCAAAATCTTATTTTATCTTTGGTATTGATAATGTTATTGTATTTTTAACGCAATATAATATTAGTCCAGGGCTCATCTGTTTTGAGATGGACGTTGAGAGGTGACTCAAATTTTTTTGCAGAAATTGCTTTTAGGAACTTCATGTTTTACCCAGAAAAACTTTATGATATAGTAAAACAACACTGTAAATTTCATTAAGATCGGTTTAATAGATTTTGCAAAATAAATTTTGCAATCCAGCTTTCGCAAAAAAAATTCATTTTTTTAAAATGTTGCAGGACTGAAAATAAAGCAGATAGTAAGTTGAATTTTTTTTTACTTATAGAAGTGTACTGTACCTTTCATTTGCAATTTGCAAAATTAAAATCGAATAATTACCACGGCGTCAGGAAATTTTTTAAATAAACATTAATTTTTGGTGCTACGCGCAGGACAGCGGTGTTCGATTCACACAAGTTGATTTCCACCAAAATTTCTTCTAATCTTTATCTAATATATTATTTTCTTACTCTATATTTTGTTGTATTTTAAGATTTTAAATCCACAAAAATCAAACTAATTTTATTATTGTTTGTGAAATATTGTTTAAACAATTGCATATGTTTAAAAATAATAAACTTTTATTCTCTAAGTTAAAATATATGAACAAAGAAAGTTTTTACTAAAGAAAGTGTTATTTCAAAGGATAGAGTATGTGATTTTATTTTGCAATAAACAAATTTATTTATTTATATCGAAATGTAATAAAAATTAAAATGTATCAATCATTATCAAAGGTCATTGAAATGCCCAATCAGAGCAAACTATCCGCTGTCCTGCGCGTAGCACCAATAATTAATGTTTATTTAAAAAAATTCCTGACGCCGTGGCAGTTAATCGATTTTAATTTTGCCAATTGCAAATAAAAGGTACAGTACACTTCTATACGCAACAAAAAATTTCACCTGGCTATCTGCTTTATTTTCAGTCCTGTAATATTTTGAAAAAACGAATTTTTTTTGCGAAAGCTGGATTGCAAAATTTATTTTGCAAAATCTGTTGAACCGATCTTAATGAAATTTGCAATATTGTTTTACTGTATCATAAAGTTTTTCTGGGCGAAATATGAAGGTCCTAAGTGTAGCATAAATGGTTGAAAAAACGTAAAATGCGAATACTTGTTTTTGTATAGTTTTTTTGCAATTATTGCTATTTTGCAACAAGGGTGACTATTTTTTAAATCTTTAACCAATTCTATATTGTAGGAAATTTAATTATACAACTTTTATGTCAGTACAACTTTTCTCGGAAATGAATAATTTTAAAGTTATAATCAAAAAACGAAGAAAAAAATCGAATTTTTCCTTCATTTTTTGACATTTTGATTATTTAAACAATGTTCCGGACCTTTTTGAGAGGGAGGATAACTCAAATATTATTATTTGAGTTATTTTCAAGCAATTTCTGCAAAAAAATTTGAGTCACCTCTCAACGTCCAAATGTACTAATATTTTTACAGATCCGCCCTGGTCTATATCCGAATACCTATTTTGCAGTATTCATAAACAAATGATAGAATTTAATGTCTTCTCAAGTAAATAATAATATTTTGGGTATGGTGTATGGTGCATAGTTCTAAATATCATTCAAATTTATGAACTGTTCCAAAGATTCAAATCATAAAAAGCAACTAAGCCTAATTTTGCGTTATGTAGTATTAAACGATAATTATTCTAAAAAAAGGTTCAAAATCAAGAGAGTTTTTTAGCTTTTCACCTAATATTTGACACTACATATGAAGGGACTATTTTTTAATTTTGTAGTTGAACTATTACAAAATTTAAATTGAAATATAAAATACATGAGAGGTCAAGGGTATGATCCCGGTGCCAATATGCGCGTATGATTTAAGGGTAGGATCACCCTCGAGTTTTTTTTTGTTCCACGCGCTGCACATAGCTTAAATTTAGTAGTGAATGATACTGGTAAAATGTCAAATGAATTGGGTCAGTCAGCTGTTGTTACTAGGCCAAGGATGGACGGGTGATATCGACACCCGTACCATGAAAAAAGTTTATATGTTTTTGTGCAACGTGTATGTGGCCGTTTCTTTCTGTTTTTTTGCTGTTTGCTGTTGTACGGAGGACTAAGTTAGCATTCACAATTTAAAAATCAAATTTACATTCCTAAGATGCACTTGTTTACACCTCTATGTAGCGGTACTTTTTTAGTATTTGACCATTAGCTCCGATGATGACGTTTATGTCGAAAGCGCTCAGCTAAGGAAATAAATTATTGACACACTTTGACATACTACATTTTCATTTTCCCTTATTCATTCAAGTGTGTACAAACTTATCAGTCTTTCAACTATTTTTATACTACAGTATGGTAGTGGACACCGAAAAGTACCTTAGACTGTCTACTAAGAGGGAACTACGTTATATTGACATTTGGTTCATACATCAGTGCCTCAATTTTCATCTAACTCCGAAGTTTGCATCACTTAAAACATCTAAGAACATTCCTATTAAAATAAAGTCTGAAATAGAGAGAAAACTACTCAAGAAAGAAATATGTATTCATTATGCTAAAATTAACTCCTTTGACATTGAACTTAAAATTCTGTATGACAAGATTGTAGAGGTCACTCCTTTTCTAGTTTTTCAGCAGATGCTTCAAGAACACCATGAAGAATTAGCACTAATTAAACAGGTCAAGTTTGATAAAATTAACAAGAAACTTAATTCTTTAAAAGCTGAACGTTCAGGTAACAAATATCCTAATAACTATAACAATAACAGCAGGAATCAGGTGAGTCACTTTTCTTCTCATAAATTTCATACCAGGGTTAAAAACTTATCAAATTGCAATTTTAATAATGAAGAACTTGATTTTCTGAGCAAGGGTTTAAAATTCAGTACACAATCAAAACCAGATACTAACAACATTGAACTGTTTTGTGTAGAGATAGATAGCATTATAAATAGTTTAGATATTTCAACATCAGTCAAAAATAACATAAAAACAGCATGTCTTTTTCAATTGAATCAACAATATCATAGATACACTAACAACAAAAAATTGATTTCTACCTATCACTCACAAACAAAAATTATTAAGTCGATTGCTCAAAAAATAAGAACACATGAACTCACAATAACTAAAGCAGACAAGGGGAATTGCCTAATAATAATGTACAATAAAGACTATGTAAATAAGGTTGAAAATTTTCTATCAGACAACGCATTTATACCACTCAACAAAAGTCCAATGAATAAGTTAAACACTGACTTAAAAGCTATTTTATCTAATCACTCAACCTTCTTTGAACATCTTCAAACTAAGCCCAAGTCCTTTATTATCAGTAATCCTCTAACACCACGGCTATATGGACTTCCAAAAATCCATAAATTAAATTTCCCAATTAGACCCGTTGTCAGCTTTGTTAATACTCCTTTGTCAAACCTGGCACAGTTTGTAAACAAACTACTGAACGATCTTATTAACTATTCTCCTAAGTATACAGTTAAAAACACCCAAGAGTTAGTCTCTAAACTGTCTTCCATACCTTTGCCATCCAACTTCATTATGGTCTCCTTCGATGTGACAAATCTCTTTACAAATGTTCCAAGACAAGAAACCATACCCATTATTAGTGATTTATTATTATCCAACAACATAGATCCTCAAAAAATCCTTCACATCACATCTCTGTTACAATTTTGCCTGTCTCAAGATTTTTTTATATTAAACAACAAACTATACAGACAACCAGAAGGGTTAGCCATCGGAAATCCACTCTCTCCTTTGCTAGCTGATCTTATCCTAGATTCACTTGAAACTAAGTTCGTTCAATCACGTCCTGAAATTATTCTATGGCACAGATATGTAGATGACATTTTAGCATTCATTGAAGGTCCCACCAACACACCCAATCACATCCTATCTTTGATCAATGGTCTACACCCATCTATCAAATTTACACTAGAGACTGAAATCAACAACAGTATTAACTTTCTAGATCTAACTATTGAAAAGACACCTTCTAAACTGGAATTCTCAATCTTCCGAAAACCTACACAAACTGACCACATCATCCCAAATTCATCTAATCATCCATACCAACAAAAAATGTCAGCTTTTCACTGTTACATACATAGACTGTTGAACATCCCTATGTCCAAAGACAACTACAATAATGAGGTTTCTATACTAAAACAGTTAGCAGTCAACAATGGTTACTCTCCTTTGATAATAGACAACATTATAAGAAAGAAATTGCTCAAAATAAAATTAAATCAAGCCTTTAACACAGAAGAACACACTTCCAAAAACTGCATTTACAGATCTATTTCCTATTTGGGACCAATTTCAGATAAACTGTCAAGTGTAATATCAAATAAAGTTGAGAACCTCAAAATTTCATTTAAAACTAAAAATTCAATCAAATCACTGTTTAGTAAAAAAAAAAAAAACGTCAGTCAGCTGTTGTTACTAGGCCAAGGATGGACGGGTGATATCGACACCCGTACCATGAAAAAAGTTTATATGTTTTTGTGCAACGTGTATGTGGCCGTTTCTTTCTGTTTTTTGGTGCGTTGTGCTTGGTGCGTGGTGCTTGGTGCGAGGTGCTTGGTGCGTGGTGCTTGGTGCGTGGTGCATGGTGCGAGGTGCTTGGTGTTTGGTGCGAGGTGCTTGGTGCGTGGTGCTTGGTGCTAGGTGCTTGGTGCGGGGTGCGTGGTGTTTGGTGCGTAGTGCGAGATGCATGGTGATTGGTGCGTTGTGCGTTGTGCGTGGTGCTTGGTGCGAGGTGCTTGGTGCGTGGTGCTTGGTGCGTGGTGCGAGGTGCTTGGTGCGTTGTGCGTGGTTCTTGGTGCGTGGTGCGAGGTACTTGGGGCGTGGTGCTTGGTGCTTGGTGCGAGATGCGGGGTGACATGTGCGTGGTGGGAGGTGCGAGGTTCTTGGTGCTTGGTGCGTGGTGCGAGGTGCTTGGTGCGTGGTGAGACGTGCAAGGCGCTTGGTGCGTGGTACGTGGTGGTTGGTGGGTTGTGCGTGGTGCGTGGTGTGAGGTGCGAGGTGCGTGGTGCGAGGGGCAATATGCTTGGTGCTAGGTGCTTGGTGCGAGGTGCTTGGTGCGTGGTGTTATTGTGTGGTGCTTGGTGCGTGGTGCTTGGTGCGTGGTGCAATGTGCTTGGTGCGAGGTGCTTTGTGCGTGGTGCGAGGTGCGTAGTGCGAGGTGCGTGGTGCGATGTGCGAGGTTCGTGGTGCTTGTACAGTATCCGCACAAAAATACAGGTTATAAATTAAAGTACATATTTTGGGACCAAAAATAGTTCGAATGAACCTAACTTACCTTAGTACAAATATGCACATAAAAAAAGTTTGAAGTTACTCTTGGAAGTTACAAAATGAAAATCGATTTTCTCGAATATATCGAAAACTATTAGAGATTTTTTATTAAAAATGGACATGCGACATTCTTGTGGCAGGAACATCTTAAATAAAAATTATAGGGACATTTGTGTATCCATTAAAAATTTTATGGAGTTTTGTTCCCTTAAATCCCCGCAACCTTTTGTGTACGTGCCACTTAAATTATTATTGTGGTACCATTAATTAAATTCAATATTTTCAAAACTTTTTGCCAGTGAGTATTTTTTCGATAAGGCAGTTTTTATCGAGATGCAGCTTCTTTTTTAATATGTTTACATGAAAAATATATAGGGGTATTGTGCCTTTATGCCCCCCAAATGTTTGTGTACGTTCCAATTAAACTATTACTGCGGTACTATTAGTTAAACACAGTATTTTTAAAACTTTCTTGCCTCTTTGTATTTTTTCGATAAGGCACCTTTTATCGAGGTGTGGCTTGTTTTTCAATATGGTTCAAAATATATCTAAAAATGTAAATCATAAATAAATCTTGATATTATTACCTACATAGTCTCCATAATCGTACATCCATTAATCGTAACCATATACAAATATGTGGTGGATTTGACAAATATTCAAAATATCTCGATAAAAACTGACTTTTCAAAAAAGTACTAAGAGGCAAAAAAGTTTTTAAAACATTATGTTTAACTAATGGTACTACAGTAATAATTAAATTGGAACGTACACAAAAGTTTGGGTGGTTTAAAGGAACAAAACCCCATAAAATTTTTAAGGGGTGTCCAAATTTCACTATAATTTTTTCTTAAGATACTAATGCCATAGGAATGCCACATATCCATGTTCAATAAAAAATCTATAATAGTTTTTGATATATTGGAAAAAATCGACTTTAATTTTGTAACTTCAAAAGGCTGTAACTTTTTTCATGTGCACATTTGTACTAAGGTAAGTTAGGTTCAATGGAACTATTTTTGGTCCCAGAATACGTGATTAAATTTATGACCTGTATTTTTGTTACACCCTGTATATTCTGTTTACATGTGGTTAAAGTGTAGACAAATATACAACCTGTAAGACGTAAGACAATTAATATACTTAATTATCGAATAGTTTGGATGTTATGACTGTTTTATTTTACAATTTTATTCTTAATAACCATTTTATGATTATCAATTAACCAATAAGGATTTAGCAACCTCAGCAATATACGTCGAATGAAGTAGATATGGTGTAAATACGTGACTGCATAAATATAACGTCAGATGTGACATTATTTTGTAATAATTATTTAAAATAGTTTTAATTGAAACAAATTAAGTCAGTGCAATAATTTTATAACTGATTTCCGTGTAATTTGTTTGGGTATAAGGAATTTAAATTAATTAGTATTCATTAAATACAGTTTAAATTTATATTTTATTATTATAATAAATTTTCGTTTGGAAATTGTGATTAATGTTTTTAGCAAAAACTGTGGTGTAGAAAAAATATAGTGTGTAACACGTGCAGAAAGGTAATTTCTCACTCGTTTGAATTGCGGCACTCGCTTGCGCTCGTACCGCAACTTTTCAAACTCTTGAGAAATTAGTACTTAACTTTCTGCACTTGTTGCACAATTCACAATATACTATTGTATGTAAATGTAACAAATAAATAAAGAAAATAATATAATAATAATAGTCTCCCGTTTTATACCGCTGTGGCTTTGGGAGTATAGCAGGGTAGTCTGCTACTAATAAAGAAAAATAATTTATAAATTTTATAAAAAAAACACAACCACAAAATACAACATTTTGTGAAAACAATTATTAAAAACTACTTTTGTATGTAAACGCCCGATGTGGAAATGGAAACGTTAATAAAATCATTTTTAAATTTTAAATTTTAAATCATTTTAAATTGTGGCTTATTTCCCATCTAAAATAATAAATTACTGTAGGATTTGTTGGTCTTTAATTATCTCTCGGCTTCCTAGTTTCTTCCATTAAATAAAATAGTAGGTACATGCTGAAACAGTCGTTATTCTTCATACCTCGTGTCTAAAGGCTGTATGACACTATACATTTTCTTGTATCATTTCTAATATCGTTTCTGATATGTCAAAAAAATGCATAGTGTCATACACAGATACAAGAAACGATATCAGAAACGATACAAGAATTTGAGTCAGACACAAATTCTTGTACAAGAACTGCGCCAATTTCTGCGCAAAGAGCAAAAACGTAAAACCTGCTAGTAAAACATCTAAAATGTCATATTTACATTTACTTACTCATAATGGCGGCTGAAATGAAAATGGGATAATGTATTGATGAATTTATTTGTGTTTTTGTAGGTATTATGTATAAATATTTTATTGATACTTAATATGGTAATATTAATATAATATACCAAATATAACATACCAAAATATACCGTTTGGTATGGACTACTGTTCTACTAATAACCATATATTTAGCTCCTAGTAAAGTTCAAACTATAAATTTAGGTTTCATGGTGCATAATTTTTTAATAGACGAAAATACAGTAGTTCCTAATTTGGATCAAACTGAAGATAATTCTAATGCAAATATTTTAGCACAAATATCAAAACAAAATAAAAACACAAATAATCAACTTCAGTCAACGTAAAATTCTGGTTAACATTAAAATGTTAATTATATAAATTTTAATTTGTTTGATGACCTGCCCCATAAAAGCAGAAAAATTTTATGCGGGGACTTTAACATTAATTATGCTGCTGCTTGTGCTACACAAATATCCCTAGTCAAAATATTTGAATCGTATGGTCTAACAATGCACATTGATTCTCCTACAAGGATTACAAAAACTTCATCTACCATAATTGATTATATTGTCTCAGACTTCTCACCCGGTGATGTCTGCGCTACAACTGTTAATGCGGGACTATCTGATCATGAAGCGGTTTATACGAAGTTTAACATCTTTAGCAAGCACTCTTCGAAAACTCGACGTTTAGGCAGGATTTTTTCCGCTCGGAATTTTCGTAAATTCCAAAATTTATGCTTAACCTCTGAGTGGCCCTTTCCTTCTATGAACGTCGATAATAATTTCAGTGACTTTTTGAATATGCTTGTCTGTATCTTTAATAAAGCATTTCCTTTAATCACAATTAAGCCAAAACATCACAAACCCTGGACTACCAAAGGTGTCCGCATATCAGCCAAAAATATGCGTTCACTACTGTACATCAAGAAATTTACTACCAACGTCTCTGTTACTGAATATATCACCAAGTACAGGGCAATCTATTTAAAACTTATAAAATCAGCTAAAAAATTGTACTATCAAAATCGTCTGAGAAGCTCTAAAAGTGTTGCAAAAGAAACTTGGTCCATAATAAACGATCTTCGTAATAAAACTCACACAGCTCAAACATTTTCCCTTCCAGACCCAGAAAATCTAAATGAATACTTTGTTAATGTGAGTAAAAATATAACATCAACTATTGTGTCACAACAAGATCCCATTTCCTATCTCCCTAATTCAGGAAAGGTCTCGAATTCATTCTTTATAAGACCGGTTGATAAATCTGAACTGATTCAGACAATCAATAATATCAAAAGCAAATCTTCCTGTAGTACCGATGGACTATCCATAAAAATTTTCTCAAATCTCCCAGACAGTGTGTTGGGAGTCCTTATCTCTCTAATTAATGATTCTTTTGAGAAAGGTAAATTTCCAGAGTGCCTAAAGACGGCCATCATTATTCCTCTTCATAAGGGTGGTGAAAAATCAAATGCCTGCAATTATAGACCTATTGCATTACTACCGGTACTCTCCAAAATTATTGAGAGACTCATAAAAGCCCGACTTATGTCCTTTCTCGTTGATAACAATATTTTATCACAAAATCAGTTCGGCTTTTTAAATAATAAATGTACCACAGATGCCATGTTTTCTGTACTGCATGAGGTTTATCAAGCATTAAACAATAATCTGCACACTGCCACTGTTTTTTGTGATTATGCCAAAGCTTTTTGGTTGAAAAAGGGCGTAGTTAAGCATAGACTGAAGGACCACCAGCCATGGGCTGGAAAGAAAAGCGGTTTACACGTAACAAACTTTATTGAGTGAAGAATGGTGAATAAAAAGCTAAGATGGTAATGTCCGTATAACTATCGTATGACACTGAAGTACGGATAACACTGACGTTGGACTGTCACTTCACTTCACTGTATAACTACTTACAACGATAAGGTTTGCTGCGTACAAGAATGTTCTAGGCTACGAGTAACACTGGCAACATTGCTTTTGCGGGAGTTTTAGCGGCAAGAAAATTGCGATAGGCGACGGTTCTTTCTGAGGACTAATAGCGAACCTTTCTACTCAAGAGCTAGTTGCGAACTGAACTGTTTGGAACTGGAAAAAGCGCGGTAAACCTTTCGTTTTGGCGGCATTTGAAGGGACCGGTTAGGTCACTACTAAGATATAGCATTGGTTTGTGTAACGAACATTTCATATTTGTATACAGGGTGAAACGTTATTTCACCATTCTGGGGGGCGGCGGCGAACGAATACTAACAACTAGGCTTATCGTCCATAGGTAGAACGATGACCTTGGTGATGGAGCGTGTGTACTCTCCATCGGCCGTTTTTAATCTTAAAACTCTAACTTTACCGTCTTTACCGGGTATAGTGGCAATCACTCGTCCAAGAGGCCATCGCAATGGGATCGAGTCTTCACTTTTCACTAAGACGAGATCGTTAACTTGAACATTAGGCAAGGGGCGTAGCCACTTAGGGCGATTTTGCAAATTATTTAGATAATCGACTGACCATCGCTTCCAAAAGGATTGTTGAAGTTGCTGGCATTGTTGCCAAGCGGATAGTCGATTGGTATTTGTACAGGTTAAATCGGAATCAGGGTATGCCGTCAAGGCACTACCTATTAGAAAATGTCCCGGAGTTAGCGGCTGCAGATCATTCGGATCGTTTGACAGCGGATAAAGGGGACGCGAATTCAATACAGCTTCTATCTGAGTTAATATAGTGTACATCTCTTCGAATGTGCATCGCGAGTTACCAACTAAGCGAACTAAATGATATTTCGCACTCTTAACTGCAGATTCCCACAGACCACCCCAGTGGGGAGAGCGGGGAGGAATAAACTTCCAACTTATTTCATTTTGGGTTAAATAGGAGCGAATGTTATCGAAATTTGCTTGAGACTTAAAAAAGTCATACAAGTCACGAAGCTGATTATTAGCGCCAACGAAATTGGTTCCGTTATCACTAAAAATTATTTGCGGATTTCCTCGTCGTGAAAGAAAGCGCTTTAGAGCTGCTAAAAATGAATTTGTGGACAAATCACTGACCAACTCGATATGTATAGCTTTAGTTGCCATACAGACAAATATGGCAATATAACATTTTATATTTGGAGCTTTGCGTAAGCGTGAAGCACGAATATACACGGGTCCAGCGAAGTCTACACCGGTTTTACTAAAAACACGAGCATTCTGTACCCTATCTGGAGGAAGCGGAGCCATAATTTGAGATGCGGTCTGGGCGTTAAAGCGGTAGCAAGTTATACATCGCTTTATAATTCGTTTGACTTGTTTTAGGCCACTTAGAGGCCAGTATCGTAGTCTTAAATTTCCGAGAACATTTTGGGGACCTGTATGTCCCAGCCGGCAATGTTCTCTGTTTATTAAGAGAGAAACTACATGATTATTAGCGGGCAACAAAATAGGAAACTTTTGATTATCATCAATCTGTGCATTCTGAAGTCTACCTCCCACTCTTAAGATACCAGTTTGGTCGATAAAGGGGTTAAGCGAAAGCAAATGTTTGTTATCTATAAGTTTACTACTAGACAGAAGTAACATTTCTTTAGAAAAGTGCTCTGACTGAACTTGACGTATAATAAACATGTGAGCATGCGAGAGTTCATCGACAGTTAAAGGACCAAACTTTCTTGTTTGTTTATCCCTTAAATTGGAAATAAATCGAAGAACATATGCTACTGCATTTTGTAGCTTGGAAAATTTCGAAAAGCGTGCGAACATTGTTGTCCACAAGTTCTCCACCTTATCTGAGATTACAAGAGAAATCTTTTTGGTTTCGGGCAAATTCTCAACTTGGGAAAACGTATTAAAGTTATCAAAATCAACATTATGCGTGCGCAGGAAATCAGGGCCGTGTAACCAAAAACCAAGCATCTTCTCTTCGAAGTTACCGCGAGTTAGCATATCAGCAGGATTCAAATGAGATCGAATATGTCTCCACATAGAAATCGTACTTAGGCTTTGAATTGAAGATACGCGATTGGCTACAAATGTCATGTAACTGTTTGCGGGATTTTTTATCCAGCTAAGTGCAATCTGTGAGTCGGACCAATAATTTATCTTATCGATTATAAAGCGTTCGTTAAAAATAGATAACATTTGATGAACTAGTTTGGAAAGGAGTTCCATTGCACATAATTCCAACTTTGGAATAGTAAGTTTATTTTTGAGCGGAGCAACGCGAGACTTAGCGGTAATTAAATTACTAGACAACGAGTTGTCACTATATTGGGCGACAATATAGATGCAAGCCCCAAAAGCGGTTAGGCTTGCATCACAAAAACCGTGCATATCAATTTTTGTGATTTTTCGATCTACAAAAATAAAACGAGGTATTTCAATATTATTTACTTTCGAGAGGATATGTCCTCTGCTAGTGCGAGTGCCAGGCCGAGTGCGAGACCGAGTGCGAGTGCCAGGCCGAGTGCGAATGCGAGGTCGAGTGCGAGTGCCAGGCCGAGTGCGAATGCGAGGTCGAGTGCGAGTGCCAGGCCGCGTGCGAGGCCGAGTGCGAATGCGAGGTCGAGTGCGAGTGCCAGCCAGAGTGCGAGGCCGAGTGCGAGGTCGAGCGCGAATGCGAGTGCGAGTGCCAGGCTGAGTACGAGTGCCAGGCCGAGTGCGAGTGCCAGGCCGAGTACGAGTGCGAGTGCCAGGCTGAGTACGAGTGCTAGGCCGAGTGCGAGTGCCAGGCCGAGTGCGAGGCCGAGTGCGAATGCGAGTGCCAGGCCGAGTACGAGTGCCAGGCCGAGTGCGAGTGCGAGACCGAGTGCGAGGCCGAGTGCGAGTGCGAATGCGAGGCCGAGTGCGAGTGCCAGACCGAGTGCGAGTGCCAGGCCGCGTGCGAGGCCGAGTGCGAGTGCCAGGCCGCGTGCGAGGCCGAGTGCGAGGCCGAGTGCGAGTGCGAATGCGAGGCCGAGTGCGAGTGCCAGACCGAGTGCGAGTGCCAGGCCGAGTGCGAGTGGCGAGGACTAAATACTCTTCTATGTTCTTTTTGTATTCGATGAAAAAACTAGGGTTATTGGCAAATTTTTTCTCTAGTGGGAGAAAGCGTCTTTTTGCGATGGTGAATGAATCACCCAATTCTTTTGTCCCTGAACAAATCAGAGGCATCTCAACTTGATACCGACCAGACTCTAAAATTTCCGTGGTAGATGCAAAGAGCGTTTCGGCCATTTCTTCTTCCTTAGAACGAGAACATCTCGAGGGAATTTCCTCCAATTCCCAGAATTTTTCCAAATTTGCACAGATATCTTTTTCTCCACCTTCAGCTAGATTATTTGCGTCCTGAACCGACAAAAAAGAATGCGTGTTTGGGGCAATAGAACTGATCTTTTTATGACTCAAATTAGGAACCGGTCCTGCAACTACATAGCCAAACGCGGTTTCTAGAAGCGTGGGTTGATTATGGCCCAGTGAAATAAGGTCGCCTTTTAACAGGCTAAAATAGAGATCAGCACCTATTAAAATGTCAATATTACTGGGTTCCCAGAAACGAGGATCGGCCAGCTCGTGTATTATATGATCGGGTATTTTTAAACCATGAGGATTTAAAGCGATTTGCGGTAATCGCTCAGTAGTTCGATCTATTACTGAGCAGGAAATATCAAATTGTTGATAAGGATTAAGTTTGGAGTGTAACACAATGTCTAAAATGTCATTGGATTGAACAAGACCATTGTTACCTAGACCTGAAATGGATAATTTTTGCACTCTAGTTGGGTACTGTAATCGATTTGCTAAGTCTTTCGATGCAAAACTTTGCTGACTTCCCGAATCTAAAAGTAATTTGACAGAGAAGGGTTTACCAGTTCTGGAATATACTTTTGCTTGGGCAGTAGGTAAAAGGATTTGACAATTATTTTTACTAAGGGCGGATAAGTTAGTAGTACTTGTAGAGGCACAAGCTTGACTGCTAGCGTTATTTGCGTCGGATACCGATAAATTTGCGGGCGAATGTTGCGTAAGAAACGTACTATTTTGCGTCAAAGATGGATTGGAGTCCCTATTAGAAACATTATTTCTGTTCCCATTATGTCTCGAATGTTGATTATTTTGTGCTACATTTTGACCCCTCTGCTGATCCCCGACGCGTTGAGAATTAGTTTCTAAATGAATAAGTGAATGATGGTCCCTACCACAGTGGTGACACCTAGACAAACTCTTACAACTCGACAAGATATGCATACTAGAAAGACAATTGAAGCAAAGCGATTTCGATTTTACAAATCGATGTCTCTCTTGCGGAGATAACTTCAAGAATTTCGTGCACACGTAAGTGGAATGCGACCGTTCATTGCAATAATTGCAATATTTGCCGGTGGAACTGATGTTCCTCGTATTTAGATCAGACACGTTTGCGTGAAGGTTTATCTTAGGGGAAGACTTATCTGAATTTTTTGTAAAGTTATTATCGTGCTTTGAATTACCGTCAAACATATTTAAATTTTCTAATATCGTATAGCGTTTTCTTAAAAATTCGAAAAATAAGTCTACCGAGGGGAGCGTGGTCAAATCTCGTTCACTTTCAAAAGCTCGCCGACTTTGAAAGTCCAATTTTTTCTCTAACAAAAATACAAGAAGCGTGTCAAGGGTATCGTGATCAGATAGTTTAAGATTTTTTACTAAATCCAGCGTTTCTTTACTCGTAACGTAGAAACTCCGTATCTCGCTAGCATTACATTTGTTGATCGGCTTTTGATCCAGTAGCGTCTGATAGAGAGAGTTCAATAACTTATTCTTATCTTCATAATTGTTTCTAAGGGTGGATATAGCGACTTCTAAATTCTGGTTTGTAACTGGTAAAGACTCTATTAAACTAAGCGGTTGACCTTTGAGCAAACTTTTTAAATAGTAGAATTTCTCACTTTGTGATTTTAATTTGGGGTTATTCAAAACAAGGGATGAAAAGAGATCGAAAAAGGGTAAAAATTCTTCCGGTTTCCCTGAAAATGGTTTTATTTGGATATCCGGTAATTTGACATTTGACACACTATCGATTACTTTGTTTGGTTTTGACAACTTTTCGATTAATTCTTGTAACTGAGCCAAGGCAATTTCAAATCTATCAGCCACGACCTCATTTTCCTCACTATCGGACGCCACTGAATCTGGTTCTTTTAACATTTCAATATCGCTTTGGATTTGCTTATATTTGTTATAGTTTTCAGCCAAGTTATCAAATTTAACTCTAATTAAATGAAGGTTGTCAGAATCACCCTTTATAAACTTTTCTATACGTGTGAGTTGCGCTTTACAAGTGCTGCGCTGACTTTTTAACATCACTGTATTATTATTATTATTAGCCATTATTCCAAACTACGTAACTAATTTACAATACGACTCAAAACAAAATCCTTTACCAAAATATTAATTTGCGTGATTCAATTATAAAAACTATAATTATTAGCGTTGAAACAAAGCGATGTAAAAAACAAATATTAAATTTAACATGTATAATGAAAAGGTTGCGGAAACTTTATCAAAGATCCAAATATATTTTTGCGTGGTTCAACTATAAAAAATATAGCCATTAGCGCTAAAACAAAGCGATGCAAAGAACAAATATTAAATTTAACATGTATAATGAAACGGTTGCGAAAACTTTATCAAAGATACATATATCTCAGCGCGAGCGTGATTCAACTATAAAAAATATAATCATTAGCGGTAAAACAAAGCAATGCGAATACAAATATTATTGAATTTAAATCGTACAATGCGAATGATGCGAAAACTCTTGATCAAGGATACAAAATATATTAGCGTTAAAACAAAGTGATTCAAAGAACAAATATTGAATTTAAATCCTATAATGCGAAAACCGAAAAATCTTGTCAAAGACAGAAATATATTTTTATCGTTTCTTGAACAAACAACTATAAAAAAGGTTTTTTTGCACTTTGTTAGAATAAATACCGGTCTTAGCTAGGACAGGGCATCAGCTAAATCTCTCCCCTTACTCCTCTGTGTCTGGTTCAGCCACACTTCAGGTTCACAAAAACTTGTTTTTCATGTATCTATGCGGTTGGGTTTTCAACTTTGTTGATAAATTGTTGCATTTTCCGAAGTGAATTTCTGGCCCGGTGGTGCAATGTTGCCGTTGTGTACACTAATGTCCAGGTTTTAAGGAAACTTATTTGCGATTAAAGTTTTTTGAAAAAGTGTTTATGCGAGCTGGGTTACAATCCGTCTCGACATGGACCAAAAAAATGGTTGAGAAAGGGCGTAGTTAAGCATAGACTGAAGGACCACCAGCCATGGGCTGGAAAGAAAAGCGGTTTACACGTAACAAACTTTATTGAGTGAAGAATGGTGAATAAAAAGCTAAGATGGTAATGTCCGTATAACTATCGTATGACACTGAAGTACGGATAACACTGACGTTGGACTGTCACTTCACTTCACTGTATAACTACTTACAACGATAAGGTTTGCTGCGTACAAGAATGTTCTAGGCTACGAGTAACACTGGCAACATTGCTTTTGCGGGAGTTTTAGCGGCAAGAAAATTGCGATAGGCGACGGTTCTTTCTGAGGACTAATAGCGAACCTTTCTACTCAAGAGCTAGTTGCGAACTGAACTGTTTGGAACTGGAAAAAGCGCGGTAAACCTTTCGTTTTGGCGGCATTTGAAGGGACCGGTTAGGTCACTACTAAGATATAGCATTGGTTTGTGTAACGAACATTTCATATTTGTATACAGGGTGAAACGTTATTTCACCACTTTTGATTGTGTGAATCACGATATTTTGATAAAAAAACTAGATTTCTACGGAATTCGAGGTATTTCTTCGAACTGGTTTCAATCTTACTTGGATAATAGGAAACAACTGGTTAGAGCAAATGATACAGACTCTAGTCTCAAAAATGTTGTATGTGGGGTACCACAAGGTTCAGTATTGGGTCCTCTACTTTTCCTTATCTTTATTAATGACATTACCAGCTTAAAAATCGATGGAAAAGTTTTTCTTTTTGCTGATGATACCAGTATCACTTGGAGCAACTCAAATATCGCAACTCTTCATGCTACTATAACTTCTGATCTACTTACAATAAAATCTTGGTCCGATTCAAATTTACTCTCTTTTAACGTAGATAAAACAGTAGCATTGTCCTATAAAGGAGCTCTTCAACCCTTACCTCTTCATAACAGCCAGATCAGTATCGTTGATTCTGTAAAGTTTCTTGGTATTTTTTTAGATAGCAATCTGAAATGGTCCCTTCATATTGATGTGTTAAGCAAGAAACTATCCTCAGCTTGCTTTGCAATAAGATCTGTTTCGAAGGAAATGGATTTAGCCTCTTCCAAAATAACATATTTTTCTTTGTTCGAGTCACATCTTCGATATGGTCTCCCTTTTTGGGGTTCTGGTACGGCTGCCCAAACTGATGTTATTTTTAAATTACAAAAAAGAGCAATAAGATATCTGTTTGGCCTCAGAAGAACAACACATTGCAGAAGCTACTTCAAAGATCACAGGATTCTAACACTACCTTCTTTATATATTTTAGAAACTGTTTGCTTAATTCGTAAACATCTACATGTCTTTCCAGCAAGACCTAGACATGACTATTCCACCAGAAATTCTACCTTTGACATCTATTTACCGATCCCGTCCAGTGAGTTAGTAAAGAAATCTATATTATATTCTGCAAAAAAACTTTACAACCATCTCCCTCTACAACTTAAATCTGCAACATCTTTCCCCAAGTTCCGTAAAATGACTAAAGCCTATTTATCTGAAAGACCATATCATTCAACAGCAGAGTTTCTTAACCAATAACTAAGAAAGTACAGTATTCTTATTTATAAGTATAATCTTAATCTATATTTGAGTGTCATATGCAGCAGCTTAACTTAACTTAATAAATTTCTTAAGGTAGAATATGCAATTTGCAAATTTTTTTTTTAAATTTTGCAATAGATTGTTACTGTTTTTTTTGTTTCTTTTTATTATTTTTATTTATATAGACGATTTATATCATTTTAGTAAATTGTATTTGTTATTTGTTATTGTTCTTATACTTACTTACTTTCCGTGTCCGGAACACCAACAACTTTAAATTCTGTATTTCCAATGGTTGGCCACATAGATGGCCCTGTCATTTGCTATAATTAAGTCTTGTTCTGTGCAGGTCTCTCTCATCTCTGTGCATGATAGTAGATGCCGGCTGGTCTGAACCGCGCCACAGTCGCAGGTATCGTCCTCCTGGTATCCCCATTTTTTCAGGTTACTAGCACAACGTGAGACGCCGGTTCTTAGTCTGTTTAGCGCTTTCCAAGTCGGATACGGTAAATTGTGTCCAGCAGCCATTTCCTCCGAGGGAGGAAAATGTGTCGCGGTAGCTGACGCTTGCCATAGGTGTATTCGGCGCGTCTCTGGCGCTTCGGGGATGGATCTTGATGTTTTCAGGAAGCTTTTCCGAGATCTTAGTCTGCTTGGCTGAGTTTGGTGGTCATATAAGGGGTGTCTTCGGTCCGTCTCCTGCTTTTTCCGTTCTACCTCTGACGTGACCTTCCTCCTGATAGGTGGTGGAGCAATTCCAGCAATGGGGTATACCTCTTCGATAGGTGTCGGTTTCAGGCAACCCGATATTATACGGACCGTTTCATTTAGAGCCACGTCGACGTTCTTTGCGTGAGCAGAGTTTGCCCATACTGGTGCTCCAAACTCCGCGGCCGAAAAACATAATGCCAAGGCAGAAGTGCGGAGAGTGTGTGGTTGTGCTCCCCATTTTGTATTAGTTAGCTTGCGGATGATATTATTTCTGGCACTTACTTTCTTCTTGACATCTTGACAGTGGTATCGGTAAGACAGAGTTCTATCCAGACGGACGCCAAGGTATTTTGGCGTCTTGTTGTGTTCCAGCATCTGACCACGCCATTCCACCTCCAGCGACCTTCGGGCATGCTTGTTTCTCAGGTGGAAAGCACATACCTGGGTTTTTGTGGGATTGGGTTTCAGATGGTTTTTATCATAGTATAGAGCTAAGTCTCCCAGGGCATCTGTCAGTTTCACTTCGACTTCATTGAAGGTTCTTCCCTGAGCTGCCACCGCTGTATCATCAGCGTAAATAAATTGCCTTGTTTGTTGGTGTATGGGTTGGTCGTTGGTGTATATGTTGTATAGAATCGGCGCGAGGACACTTCCCTGTGGTAGCCCATTTTTTTGGTCCCTCCACCGACTGTTCTTGGACTGGAGCGTTACGTAGAAGCGTCTATTCTGGAGGAGACATTTCACTAACCTTGTTAGTCGGAAATCCTTTGTAGTTTCGTAGAGTTTTGCGAGTAGCCGTTGATGGTTAACTGTATCATAGGCGGCAGTTAGGTCTATGAACGCTACTCCTGTTATTTCCTTCCGTTCAAAACCATCTTCAATATGTTGGGTGAGATTAAGAATTTGACTGCAGCAGCACTTTCCGGGCCTGAATCCTGCTTGTTCTGGAATAATTTTAGTCTCCACATATTCTGCGATCCGGTTCAGTATCATTCTTTCAAAGGCCTTGAAAAGGTGGCACAAGAGAGATACAGGTCTAAAACTCTTTGTATCCGCCGGATCCTTCCCTGGTTTTAAGAGGGCTACCACTCTAGCTTTTCTCCAGATTTTGGGAATTTGTAATGTACGGATGCAGCAATTCATCATTTTTACGAGCCACTCTACGGTTTTTATTCCAAAGTTCTTTATTTGCTCTGTTCGTATGTCGTCCAGGCCAGCCGCTTTATTATCTTTCATTTGATGGATCGCGCCTCTCATCTCCTCTAGACAAAAAGAGGTACCTAGAACATCTCTTTCTTCGTCGATATTCCGTTGAGCTCTCACCTTGTTCTTTCTTGATGTCGTCTTACCGTTCATTAGAAGATGATGGGCTATCTGATCGGGTGTGACTTCTGTCATGTTGACTGCCGGAGCAGCGGGATCGTTGCCAAGATTCCGAATCAGCTTCCAGGCACGTCTGCTGTTTTGTTTCATGTCCAGACTCGTGACCAGCTTGCACCACCTTTCCGTTCTGTTGGCGGATATCGCATGTAACATTTCCTCCCCAGCCTGTATTGTCGCTTCCGAGAAAGGGTCTTCTTCATATAGATGTTCGTATCTTTTAAGTAGGGGTTTAGATTCTTCATTGAGCCCCGCTATGTACTCAGTTCGACAACCTCTAGGGATAAATTTCCGTGATACTTGCTTTACGATTTCTACAAATTTATCGTATGAATCAGGGCAAGGTTCTAGCTGGGAAACTTCTTGATCCAATGTTTCAGAGAATTTTTCCCATTTTGCTTTAGTAAAGTTGAACCTTCTCTTGAAAGGAACAATTTCGTATCTGATTGCCGCGTTGGAAAGACAAATTATTGGTCTGTGCTGTGTCTTTGGGAGGGCGCTTCCAACGATTTTTGTCACCTGGTCTCCAATTCTGTCGCTGACAAATATATTGTCTGGGTTGTAACCTCTGCGCCATCTTCCGCTGTTGAACGACGCAGGTTGCTTTGGATCGTGAATAAGTTTTAGGTTCATGCTTTCAGCCCATTTTTCTAGTTCTTCGCCATTGGAATCTGTTTCGTTGTAACCCCACGCGACACTGTGACAGTTGAAGTCACCCAGTACGAATTTGATTTGCTGTGATTGAAAGTTATTCGGTTCCTCAAAAGCAAAGTCAGCGTTTGGTGGTTTGTAGATTGACGTTACTGTACAGGAGTTTATCTCCACTGTGAGGATCTCGATGTCATTTTGATCTGTTAGAGATGTGGATGCTACGTCGATATCTGGTCTGACGAAGACTGCGCTACCATATTGGTCGTGTGGTCTCTCCAGTATGAGCTTCATACCCCGAATCCTTGGTCTGCGGCTTGCAGTACCTCTATGGGTTTCTTGAACCAGTAGAACATCGACACCATGTTCTCTGCACATATTAGACAATAGGTCTTCTTTATCTGCTGATAGTCCTTCAATATTAATTGAGGTCGTCATCAAAAATGGCCTTGATAAAGACCGTTTTGATTTTGATTGCATCTGTGTTGTTGGTGCACCGGTGTTGAAAGGATTAGCCGACATTACTCGTTTCCAGGGGACGCCCGATTGTATTCACAAGTGATCACAATCTACGTGGAGGCTCCTTTCATGTCCCCCATTGTTCTTATTTATGATTCTTGTAAGCTTTGTCTATAAAATTGTTAAATTTTTCATGACAATAAAGCATATTTCTATAAAAGTTTATAAATTTTATAAAATATTTAAAATCAGCTGTGTCTGTAGATGCAGTACTACCATAACGTGACACAGGGTGACCAACAAAATTTCGACCAATCACGTGCCGAATTTCATACAATTTTCGATACAAGAACTTGCATAGTGTCATACAGGGCACAAATGTACGTACAAGAAATGATACAAGAAAATGTATACAAGAAACGATATCAGAAACGATATTAGAAATGATACAAGAAAATACATAGTGTCATACCACGGTGTCATACAGCCTTTACATTCTTACATCTTGTTACATAACCTTAATCTATCTACGTGTACAAGACTAAAAACTTCTTCTCTTTTATTACAGTGTCTATTCCCTAATAAGGATTTTAACGCAGACTATATATTTCTACAATTACATAAATGCCACAAAGAAATAGCTTCAGTCAGAACAATATATTAGGTAATAATGAACAATGATTTAAAATGAACGATGTTTTAAATACATATCCATAAACTTCTAAAAAATAATAAAATTCATTCGTATGCATAGAAAGTATGCATAAAAAGCTAGGATCTGCAATCTGGGGCCTGATTCTAATTCATTTCGACGTCGCAATTTAATTTCGAGTCCGCCATGATGGTCGCAATTTATAACGATTCTTATTAATTTCGATATTAGTTCCACCTGGGGATATTAACGTTATCATGTTGATACTGCTCAGAATTTGGGTTGGCGCTCCGGTTTATTGGATTTATTGGCTACGCAACCAGCGAGACATTTGTTGATAGTGTGAGAAAATTATCGAAAAAATGTCATTTTTGGGAAAAGTTATTTACCAGCTATTTTATTGCTAAAATCGAATCTTAAGATTGCACATTTTAGTAATATGGGGTATGACAAGTCCGCAGAAACGGTATTATTTTATTTATAAATAAATTAGCATTCCTAAATCTTCTGTCTTTTTCAATTGGTGCTCTGTAACTCCTAAGATTTTTTCTTTAAACCAAAAACACTCAAATAAAAATTTGCCGTAATTTAGTTCTGCACAAAGTTATTTTTTTTTCGATTTCCTTCAACAAAAATTTTATTCGGAAAATCCGAGTTTTTCCAAAAAAATCTGCAATTTTCAATTAAAATTTTAGGGAAGTAATTATTTATCGATAATTAAATAAATTGATGACATGAAAAATTTTTTATAGTAGTAGATTATACAGTGCGGTGGAATAAGTGTTACCCCCCACCCTGTTAACTTGTTTATTTTAAGAATATAAGCAAAACGCTCGAACAGGTCGATTTTTAAACTAACCATAGTATATTATAGCATTAACGTTTCGAACTTTACGCGATCCCTCTTCAGGTGACAGACATAACTTTGATTTTTTTAAATGGGAAAGTACTTCATGTGACACCTCATTTAAAAGCTCTTAAGATACTGATTTCAAAAATGTATAAATAATACTTTACTTCTATTTGAGAGAGTAGGCGCAAAATTTTTTTCGAATTATTTTTAAATACATTCATTTTTTTTTTCGAATCCTGAGAAAACTAATAAGTATTTTTGAAAAATTTAAACGCAGAATGAAATATCACGGTATTATCGAGAGTAAAGAGTCCCTAAGAACTTCTAGTCGAGGAAATGAAGCATTTTGGCTCGCAATTTTTTCGTCCAGCATGGATTTACTTGAAATTTTCACAGAAGGTAAGGAATAGTCCAAGGATCATTTTCTATATCATGCCGCTGTACGCTAAAACCTTGGGGGTGGTTGCCACCCCATCTCGGGGGCGGGAATTTTTTATTACATTTTATCTATGTAAATCGATGTAAAAAGTGATTATAAGAAAAAAATGTTTTTTACATTTTCTTCGTAAAACTAATATTTTTCGAGTTATTCGCGCTTGAAAGTAACAGTTTTTCGATGAAAAAATCGACTTTTTTAGAGGGTTTTTTGAGAATACCTCGAAAAATATGCATTTAATCAAAAAAACTGTCGATATCAAAATTGTATCTTTTAGTAACACAAACCAAATTGTTTTTCTGTAATATCGCTAAGACCAATACAAACCGAGATACGGTATGTTAAAAGTTAGCTTTTTTCGTCAAATGCATAATTTGAAATATTCAAAGTAAAATAACGGAAAAACTTTGCATTTTTCTAGAAAAGCTTAAATAATCTTTTTTCAAGTATACAGTTAGGCCTTTCAAAAAAAAATAATAAAAAGTTCCTAGTCTGAAAATTAAGCGACTTATGATTAGAAAAAAAGTCGGTACCTGCTTTTCTCTATGAAAAAATCAGTGAAAACAACCCCCTAACTACCCTCCTGATTAAAAATTGGTCTTCACCTTTCTGTAATTCCTTTTATATTTGTATTATTAATACATCCAAGAAGTTTGATCTATTTAAAAGGCCTAGTTTTAGAAAAATTGGAGTTAAAAGAAAAATTAATTTTTTGTAATTTCCCATTTTCCACCTTTTACTTCAAAATATCTCCAAAAATACTAGAGACACAAAAAATGATACATTAGCAAATTGTAGCTTCTTTAATAACTAAAATTCCCTTGTGAATAGATTTTCATAACAGTGGACAGTTAGCGAGATATAGCTGTTTAAAACCTCTATTTACGAGCAAACACCCCCTTATTCGAGCCCTTTAAACCCACCCTAATTAAAAACTTAGGGATCTAAAGTTGACACAGTCTTATAACTCTTCAAAAATCCTACAGTCATTTTTCAAAAATCTTTTCACCGCCAAAAATGAAGGAGCTCTGTTTATACAACGAATTTTTTTTTTCGAAAAATTCGTATAGGCCGCTTATTAGCCCAATAAATGACCGTTTTGGAGTGTAATTTCCAGGGGCAACTCCGAATTGCATGAAAATTTGGATTTAGGTTCTACTTACCCTCCACTTCAAAGTTGAATTTGTGCCGTTGGTTGCTTTTACTTGGGGGGTGACATTTACCCCTTCTCGGGGGTGAAAATCGCGTGTTTAAAATAGGGCCGGAAATGGATAAATTGACTTATTTTAAGCGCCTTTTGTTCTATAAAGTTTTTTACGTAAGTCAATACTTTTCGAGTTATTCGCGATTTAAAATGTTGATTTTCCGACAAAAAAACTATGTTTTCAGATCGTTTTCCCCAAATAACTCAAAAAGTAAATATCTTATAAAAAAAATATTTTTAGCAAAAGTGTAGCCTATAAAAAAACGAAAAAAATGGTGTACCAGTAAAGTCTACAAATTGAGTAGAAGCAAAGTTGTAGCTCATGAAAAATACGTTCTTATTCGTTTAATTCCAAATCGAATAATTCAACTCGAAATCACCGAAGAAAGAAGCGTTTTTCGGGAAAACATTATTAACATTTTTAAAGTCTCGAAAAAAGCTTATTATTTGTTTTTTACAAAAGTTTACAGCATCAACAATAAACGAGTTACACTGAAAAAAAGTTGGCCCCTTTTTTTTGGTAAAAAAAAAATCGTGAAAACCTCCCTCTATTTAGCACCCTAAATGAAATTAATCGTTTGGCTTTACCATCTATTTTAACTGTATGTGTATTGTTTATATGATCTGTAAGTTTGATTGGTTTGAAGTGCTTATTTTTGAAAACATTTGGTTTTATAGTGCAAAAAAAATTTCTGAAATTCTTTGAAAAATTTCATTTTTTCAAAATAACTTAAAAAGTATTAGTGATAAGAAAAATCTTAAAGAGTAAAAAAATGTAGGTTTTGCTATTATAAATATGCTAGTTTCATTTTGTTTCTCCGTAAGACAAAAATTGGTTAAGATATGGCTGTTCAAAATTTGCATACACTCGTGATTAGTGACCCATTCAAGCTTTCTCAATTATAATCCTTTCAAAAATAAACACTTTAAACCGGTGAGACTGACAGATCATATAAAAAAATAGATAGGTAAGTAAATTGTTTTTAAAGCAGTAGCGATTAATTTCATTTGGGGAGCTAAACACGGCGAGATTTTCATGATTTTTTACAAAAAAAAAGAGCCAACTTTATTTTGAGCGTAACTGGCTTATTTTTAATGATAAAACTTTTGTTAACAATTAAAACAAAGCTTTTTATAAACACTTTAAAAAAGTTAAAATGGGTTTTTCCCGAAAAGTGCTTAATTTTTCGGTGATTTCACCTTGAAATATTCGATTTGGAATTGGACGAATAAGAACGTATTTTTCGTGAGCTACAACTTTGTTTTTATTTGATTGATAAACTTTACTGATACACCATTTTTGGGTTTTTTATAAGCTACACTTTTGCTAAGGATATTTTTTTCGATAAAATATTTACTTTTTGAGTTATTTGCGAAAAACCGTCTGAAAACGTAGTTTTTTTTGTCGAAAAATCAACATTTTCAATGGCAAATAACTCGAAAAGTATTGACTTACGTAAAAAACTCTATAGAACAAAAGTTGCTTAAATTTAGTCAATTTTATCCATTTCCGGTCTTATCTCAACGTATGTTTTTCACCCCCGAGAAGGGGTGATTGTCACCCCCAAGTAAAAGCAACCAACGGCACAATTTGAACTTTGAAGTGTAGAGTAAGTAGTACCTAAATCCAAATTTTCATGCAATTCGGAGTTGCCCCTGAAAATTACACGGTATCGCCGAATTTCCCATTAATTTACTGGTCTATATGGATAATTTTCAATGTATGTATAATACCACAGAACCGGTTCGTATACTGGAAGATGACTAAAAAACTATTTGTATTTGTATTTTTACATATTTGTAAATTCGTATTTTTGTGTAACTAAATGTTTTTGTAATTCTTTAATTCTACTTCTTTTTCTGTATAGACCTATTAAAATATCTACTTATAAATACTGTAGTGTTATTAAGGGTGGTTTTTAAGGGTTGAAGTATTATGATATTATATCCTAAAGTATAAAACAATCATTATTTAACCAATCAAAACCAAATTTTACCCATATTAATGTATAAAATATTTTTATATCATTTTTGACAATAAGGGGTTGATTACACCCCTAAAATTAATCAACGCCCTTAAGCATGATATAGAATATAAAGTACAGGGTGAAATTATTCCTTTAGGATAAGTAAATTTTGTATATATAGCTCCAACAAGGGTGGTTTTAAGGGTTGAAATATTATGATAGTATATCTTAAAGCATAACACATTCATTATGTAACTAATAAGAACCAAATGTTGACAATATTAAAGTATAAAATGCTATTTTATAATTTTTTACAACTAGGGGTAGTTTTCACCCTTACAAAACCAAAAGCGTACAACGGCTCAATATAGAAAATGAACTAGAGGGTGTAATGAGCCTAATCCCAAATTTTTGTACAAATCGATGCTGGACGAAAAAATTGCGAGGTTTTGCCATTTTTTCAGCTTCATTTCCTCGACTATTCTATAATGTTTATTTTAATATGTCACAGGGGTGAAAAAAAAGAGAAAATTTAGTCTAATATTTAATTTCAAATATATCATTCAAAATAAACTTTTGTTTATTCTAAGGGACTTTCAGCCCTTCATAACAATCTAATCTTTCATTATGAGTTTAAATTTTTCAAAAATACTTATTCGATTTCTTAGAATTCGAAAAAAATAAATGCATTTTAAAATATTTTGTCCGAAATTTTGCGCCTACGCTCTCAAATAGGAGTAAAGTATTCCACATTTTTGTAATCAGTATTTTAAAAGCTTTTAAATGCTATTACAGTGTCACATGATGTACTTTCCCATTTAAAAAAATCAAAATTATGACTGTCACCTGAAGAGGGATCGCGTAAAGTTCGAAACGTTGATGCTATAATATACTATGATCAGTTTAAAAATCGAACTGTCCGAGCGTTTTGCTTATATTCTTGAAATAAACAAGTTAACAGGGGGGGGGGGAAACACTTATTCCACCGCACTGTGTATCAGGAGGCCGGCGACAATCTAACCAAAAGTTTAGCAATAATTAAAATGTTAATTAAAAAATTGCGGTCGAAATAATAACTAGAAAGATTATAAACTAGATTAACTATGATTTTCGTACCTATTGGGACCGTGCAAGTTCGGCAAAGCGATACCTATTTCTACGCTCTGCACCTTTATTCGCACTTTTAATTATATTGGCCAATTATATTAGTCCTGGTTACTGGATAATTGTCAAGGTCATTGTCCAAAAAAATAATAAGAAGAAAAAATAAGATTCAGGTTATGTTATTAAAACGTAAACAATTGTATGTAGTAAATAAAATTAGTTATTAAAATGCAGTACTGCAAGCAAAATACAATTAATTATTAAATTTACCTTTATATAATTATCATATCAATATTGTGGAGCAACATATAATTGTTCTTCTTCAATAACAGTAGATATGGAATGTACGTCAATTTGACAATTTCAATTGACAATATGAATTATTTAAGAAAGTTGTAATATTTCCCTGGGTGCGCTTGTCTTGTGCTTGTATTCGGTTCAGTTTCAGTTCGGCTTTTCCACAGCCACCTTTACTTTACAAGCCATAAAGAGGAAAAGGCAACGTCGCAATTGATGACGTCGGTAGTCTGACTTTCGGACTACCCACAGCCACCTTTACTTTACGTTAAGTAAAGGTGACTATGGCTGTGTAGGTCTCCCCATAGGGCTTTTCATTCACAGTCATTTGTTTCGAGCTTCTGTCAAATGTCGTAATCCGTTTATATTTTCCGTCGTATCCGTTTATATTAATATTATACACAGATTATACAACATATGACAGAAGCTCGAAACAAATGACAATCGATGAAAAGCCCTATTCCGTTCTGCGGAAGCTTAGAGCCCGCGCACACTGAAGACTTTTTAGTCGGCCGATAGTTTAATCGGTTTTTAAAGTACAGTGAGGTATGCATCGGTGAATCGGTGTAATGTCAAGTAATGTGCGCATCTGCATACCTATCTGTACTGATTAAGAAGCCGACCAAACTATCGGCCGACTAAAAAGTCTGCAGTCTGCGCGGGCTCTTAATGTGAGTCATGATACTATTGTACAAGAATTCATCTGTACTCATTAGATATCTTTTAAAAACACCCTTTAATTATCTACGCTAATTTCTTTCGGTTATTTAAATGTCATCATAAACAATTCCAACCTTCTTTCGTTACATAAACATTGTTGACCTAGATGTGAGGTGTAATTATACATACAGCCACTATAAACACTTTTCAGGGTCGACGCTGACTTTGCACTTTTAAATATATTTATACAACCAAAACATAATAAGGGAATCCTAATTACACATTCCACATTCGTCATTCTATTTGATTAGATGTAAGATTATTCACATTAAAAGATAGTGTCATCTACATTCCGCGAGACGACGTTACGTAGGTTGCTACCAGCTTGTACTCATGCGAGTATAATAAAACAACTTCAACAGTGAAACGACTATTAATCATTCCACCCCTCGGATAAGGGTTAACCACCCTTACCGGGAGAAGATAGCCCTAGTAATCCTGGACTATCGTATGGCGATCCTGCCAGGATTATATAAACCTTTGACACACCTATTTGCAATGAAAGAACCAACCTCAAAACTCACGAGGATCAGATTAGACCTAGAAGAATATGACTTCGAAATAGAGTATATAACAGGGAAAAGTAACTACGCAGACAGCCTTTCAAGAATAACATTGCATCAACTAAAGAACCTATACATAGACAACACCCATATACTAGCTATAACAAGAGCTCAAGCAAGAGAAAAGGAGAAGGAAGCAAGACAAACAAAGGCTGAAAGTGAACTCGCACTACAGCCAGAAGCCACCAAACAGACAGTAAGGAAGGTACTAAATAATTTAGAGGCGCATAGACTACCAATTTTGTCCTTTGGACACGAGAGAAAAAAATTCTTGACATAAAGAAACTTTATTAATATTTAAGAAAGATCGACTTGACATATTGTCTAAGAAATATATCTTTGTATGTAAGATATAATTTTCTAAAATATTTCAAATAAATTCTACTATAGCCAAAGAAATATATCTTAAACATGATTGAACTATCACTTTCTGGCAAACTTCAAACCCATTTATCAGAAAGAAATTACACTTGATGTTAATTAATTTTATTAGTCATAAAAATATATTTTTTACACATTAGAAAACTATTCTTTCTGAGCAATAATATTTCTTAGTAAGGAATATTATTATTTTACTATTAATAATTAATTTATTTAATGTTAAGAAATATATTTCGCAGAGATAAACGTATATTTAGAGTTAAGTTAATATTTCTTTAAAATAAAGTGATATTACATACCGCGAAATAAATCATTGTGTTAAGGTAAAATCATTATTTATTAATAAAATAAGATATAAAACGTTATTATTACATACAAATATTTTCTCCACTCTTAAACCACTGGCTTCTACACAACAATAAAAGGATGGAGAGGCAAATCCAACTTCCTCAAATTTTCCTTCTTTTGTTAATAGCACTTTGTATATCAGCAATTCACTAAAACAAAATCGTTATGTAGAAAGAGTAAACTTACTTTAATAATTTTTTTTTTATAAAGATATAGATATTTATTTTGACAAATTTAGGAAATACAAAAAAAAACAAATACACGGCCCCACGTAAGAACTATTAATACTAATAATAATCAATCATATTTAGTTCAAACATGGCATTATTTAACCTATACATCGTTGTTTATTTTTTTCTTTTTGTTAATGAAATATTAATTATTTATCTGTATAATATTAAGTCACACAATAAACATTGTTTAGCTAAAACAAGAGGGAAAATACAACCAATGTAAAACATTGAAGCAGACATAATAATATGTAATTTTCTTAATTTTTATAATCTAAAAGAGACAGCATACCTAATCATTAAGAAATTTTATTACGGGAAAGTATTATTAGTTTACATCTAAGTCATTTAATACATATTAACTAATTCACGGTTTTCGGCAATAACATTTCTTAACCATAAACTTATATTTCTTTTAGACGAACTGATTTCTTTATCTCAAATAAATTAAGAGAAAAAATCCTCAGCGTTGCATCCGCCATGTTTGATATAGCGTTATATTGTAAATTTCTATGGAAGACGATACATTCAAGAAACCTATTATAGTTGATACATAAGTATACACATTTTTAAAAAGGTACTTACATGTATGAAGTTCTGGAAGGTCCCGCAGTTGGTTAATAAGTCCTTTCTTAATATTGTTCTGAAGCTATATATTATATCATTCTGTCCCAGCTTTAAATTGTGGCATATTTCCCAGTTAGAATAATAAGCTCCTTTATTTCAGAGTCGTCCATCATTATACCTAAAAAGCATATAAAGATACTATTATATTTCTTTTTTAACCATTCGGATACGCAACAATATTAATATTACATCTTAAATTACTCAATTTACTTTTATTTAATACCTATATATGTACGTACCTTCAAAATATACGTTAATTTTTAAAGTACACCAATAAATCCAACATCCATCTATATGAACATGAACATATCACGCCATCTTGACAAACACTGACGACTAAATCATAAATAGTTAATCTGCGCAATTCTTTTGTGGAAGAAAATCTCTTTTCAAGTAACATTTCGGCATTAATGACAAAGTTTTTATTTTATAACCACAGTTACTACAGAGGGTATCTCTGAAGAATTATTTCTTGTGGTTTAAAATATTTATTTAATTGCAAGAAAATTTCTTGTTCACAAATATAAATATACATTAACTTAACATTATATTTCTTATACTGCAAAATATTTGTAGTTTTCAATTTAAGAAATAAAAACTTTAGGATAAGAAAATTAAATGTAACCATTAATGCATTTCCTAGTATTGAAGAAATTATCTGTAAGAAATTATTGAGTTGTGTTTAAAAAACTCGTTTCTTTATATGTGAACCGGTATGTTTAAGTTAATAGGATATGTTAACTTTTAAGAAATATTGCTCAAAGAAATCGGTGTTTTAGGAGAAAAGAAATTGTTCTCTCGGTGGAGCAGAACTAATCTCACCAAGACTGAGCATTAGGGCCAAAAACAAAATAAAATGCAGCAAAAGCATAGCCACAGGATTGGATCATTTCGATTTAAACCAAGCGTTGGCACAGCTTGATAAGCTGGCGGTAGAGAATGCAGTACGTAAAGTAAAGATATACGTAAATGATATTATTTTTAAATTGTGCACAATTGATGAATTTATTAAAGAAGGAAATAAAAAATTGAAGAATATAGAAATATACATATGTGAAGTACCAGAAACAATAAAAGATGACAAAGAAAAACACAGATTAATAGAAGAATACCATAATCACCCGATGGTCGGAGGACACGTAGGGAATAATAGACTAATAAAGAAGCTAAAGGCAAGATTCCGATGGAAAAATTTGGAAAAAGACGTAAGAAAATACGTTAAACAATGCCACAAATGTCAAATTAACAAACCGAAAAGAACACATGTCGAAGAGTTCGTGATATCCGGACACATCTTCCAAACCATGGGACATAGTATACATAGATACAATAGGTCCATTCACTAGAAGTAATGAAGGTAATAGATACTGTATCACAATGTTGTGTGAACTGACAAAATACGCGGTCAGCATACCAGTGTGCAATAAAGAAGCAGAGACAATAGCAAGAGGAATCTTTGATCATTTCATACCAACATACGGACTCATGAAGCAAATAAGAACAGACCAAGGCACAGAGTATAAGAACGAAGTAATGCAGGAATTAACAAAGCTATTAAAAATAAAGCACAACTTTTCAACGTCATACCACCCACAGTCCATTGGAAGTTGCGAAAAACTACACAGAACGTTGAACGAGTACGTAAGAGCATTCATAGACGAAGACAGAGAAAATTGGGATGTGTGTTGCAGAATGTTCACATACTGCTACAATACAACCCCTAACGCGTATCATGGATACACACCGTTCGAACTGCTATATGGCAGGAAGGTTAACCTACCGGAAGACCTTACACAGGAGATTCAACCATGTTACAATATAGATGCCTACTACAATGAGTTACGATACAAACTACAAAGCGCACACGAGAGAGCCAGAACCTTTTTATTAAAACACAAAAAAGAGCGGCAAGAAAAGAATAAGCTCAAAGCAACACCTCAAAACTTTAAAATAGGAGACCTAGTCCTGGTAAAAAGGGAAGAGAATGGTAAGTTTGATAGTCTTTATGTAGGTCCTTTCACAATAACAGAAGTAAATAACGTTAATTGTAAAATCAGAATAGAAAACAATAAAATCAAGGAAATACATAAGAATAGATTATATGCTTACAATCCGAAAACACAGTGAGTGACACGTGTGATGAAACAATGTTGTTAAACGAACATTTTTATTTTTATTTATGTATTTACGTAGTTTTAGGAAGTTTGTATATAAAATAAATTTTTTGTATTGATTACAACACAGTATGGGTTGGTAGCACTACTTGCAAAATTTTCTGTCCGTAGTCAGAAAATTCTTAGGAGGGAAAGGTGTACAAGAATTCATCTGTACTCATTAGATATCTTTTAAAAACACCCTTTAATTATCTACGCTAATTTCTTTCGGTTATTTAAATGTCATCATAAACAATTCCAACCTTCTTTCGTTACATAAACATTGTTGACCTAGATCGTGAGGTGTAATTATACATACAGCCACTATAAACACTTTTCAGGGTCGACGCTGACTTTGCACTTTTAAATATATTTATACAACCAAAACATAATAAGGGAATCCTCATTACACATTCCACATTCGTCATTCTATTTGATTAGATGTAAGATTATTCACATTAAAAGATAGTGTCATCTACATTCCGCGAGACGACGTTACGTAGGTTGCTACCAGCTTGTACTCATGCGAGTATTCTCCTTTTCATGAACATTTTTCAGTGGGTCACAAATTATAGAAAAAAAGGTAAGTCCGTGATAATACACATTTATGACATTTATTCTAACGTGACATTTAAGTTAAATCTGACAGTTGTCAAATTTTATTTTCAATTTGGAATAAAACCAAATCAATTGTGTCTATTGCATTTATAAAATGGTATTTTCTTTCATTTGTATAGTCTTATAAATTGTACAGATTATATTGATAATAGTATTATTTTATTTAATAAATAATTCTTTTTGATTATGGCGCCATCTATCGACAACTAGAATAATCACAAAACTAGAATAATTACCAAAGTATTCACAGACGTGCCTTTTTTTCTGTCACATACAATTTAATGCGTTAGAGAGAAATCGAAAAACTGTGACGCACTGAAAGATGATCATGAGAAAAAGAATATAATAAAACAACTTCAACAGTGAAACGACTATTAATCATTCCACCCCTCGGATAAGGGTTAACCACCCTTATCGGGAGAAGATAGCCCTAGTAATCCTGGACTATCATACTATGACAGGATCTTGTCATCATAGTGTCATGATTCATGATGTTGACATGATGTTGAGTTGACATATTTGTATAGACCGTGATAGTCGTGACGTCAAAACGTCAAAAAAAGTTTTCCAAACACGTTGTGTCTAGGTACACGCTAAAATGTACGCAAATAAAAAAGTTAAACTTCATCAAGCTAGTGACTATTTAGCGTGGGCAGTGACTGTATATTTTGATACACGCTATTTTGATATGTTTAGTGTTTGTTTGATAGAAAAATATTTGTTACGACGTTTAATTCTACCTGATTCTACCTAACTTTTTTATTTGTGTACACGGTAGCGTATACCCTAGACACAACGTGTTTGGAAAAATTTTGACGTTTTGACGTCACACTATCATGGTCCAATATGGGTCCAATCATAGAGTTAAATATTAGCATAGAGAGAGTGTCATTCAGAGCGAAGTGACGACACCATCTTTTTTATTTGGATTAGTGCTGTTTCACTCTTACGCATAGTAAAGCTGCTACAGTTGTCCTCCTCTTTCGTGCCTATATTCACACTGAATGTCATTATAGATTCTCGATACAATGTGTTAGAAGGAGATGCAGCAAACCAGTCCATGAGATCTTGTCGTCAGGAAGCGCGGAAGCTAGGCTCCCTCTATGTTAATATATACCTCTATGGGTCCAATGGACCATCACAGCACAGAACCATAATCATAATAATAATAAGCTAACTTCATGTATGATAAGTGCAATATTTTGATTTTGATAAATTGAGAAAATGAAAATAAATGATTTTTTAAAATTTTAAACAATTATCTCCATTTGTGAACTTTTACGTCTGTGGTGTTAAATGTTTTAGTCCATTTTGTGTACTTTTTACTATAAATCATTAAATGTAATCATTATGTGTGCTTAAAATAAAATCAGTGTTGAGTAATATATGAACATCTTTTTTGTGTGTATCAGTGTTAATTTTCACAAAAATTAAAATGGGTCAAACTGCGAGCGGTATACCAAGTAAGTCATTTTGATTTTACTGGGATATGCATGCTAAATGAGGTGTTTTCGGTTCAAATTTGAGGTTATAAATGAACACTTTATTTTTATTTTTTAGCGTTTACAATCGTATTGGAATAATTTAACTAACAATAGATACAAAATATTATTCTATAGCATGTCTAGCCAGAATGTGACTCCGTTTAAAGCATAATCTGCCTTTTAACACCTTGATGGACTGTGTGTCAAATGTATAAGCAAGTGTTGTGGCACTCTATGTATTTTGCAAAGTAGAATAGGGAACTTACTGAATTTCTTTTAGCGCTTATAGTTTATGGAAACAATGAGTTTTTTTAACATTTTTTGTAAACATGTGGACAACGACCATGGACATCATGTCACACTTCATATGCATCTGTAGATTGTAGATGTACTGTGTCATTTTTTGACACCGATTTTTTATCACAACTCGTTATTTTAAAAATGTCGTCTATAGACATTAGGTTTGTTCCAACACAACAAGAAACTGTCCATGTAACGATCACTGTCCTGCACAATAAACAAAATAACCCATGTAACGCACGATATACAGACACACAACACATGGAACGTATTATTTTATAGTAACGCGATCGTTACATGACGGTTCTCGTTGTCTTGGAACAAACCTAATGTGTCACATTACATCAATGGAAATTAGATGTCTATAGACGTTCTGTCCATCAACGTGTTAACTGTTTTATACTGGTGTTTGCTCCAGAAAGATATCACACCCCAACTTCATTAGTGCTATAACCCTGAAAGCACAAACTTTTCAGGAGAGCAAAAACAAGATGTTATATGAACTGCTCATTTTCTTTTCTGTAACTTCCTTATCTAAGTTTACCAAATTCTGCACTCAACATGATTATCTGTGTATCTATATAAGGCTAGTATCTATTTTCAGTTATTGACATAGCTTTACCTGAAATTCATCCTTAAAATGCGATAAGGTGCTATTGCTAAGGTGCCGATATTCAAAATTCAAGGATTAGGGAGTATCAACCTCCCTTATCCCAGGTTATCGCACTAATACAGGTTTTACTTGAGTAATTTTTCTTGGCATTATCACATGCTAGGCAATATTTAAAAATGAAAGGTACCTACTTATCACATATCCACTCTTGACCAAAACGTAAAGCAAACTGCCTTGTGGCTCTCTTGCTAATGCTGAAAGCGACAAAACCGGAAATGGTAATACAGGCACACTATGCAGATTCTAACATAACTAAATTATATGGCATTATTCCACAATGAAGGCAATGCCTAAATGAACATGTGAGGTCAGAAAACAAATATGTTCCATTTTTTTAGGGTAATAGCACTATTGAAGTAGGGGTATGATATGGTGATAGGCATAGATATATAATACTCTAGATTGCGCCTTACGATCTTAAAATGGGTGACGGTTGCGACAGAGATAAATGAGCCTATTTGGTCGGTAGTCTCTTTCTAATTCAAGGGGAGTATCGATGACGTCACCATCCTACTCTTTCGTCGAGTATTTTAGATGGTTTGACAGTTCGAGCGGATGGCGACGAGAACTGGTCGTTTGTCTTCGGACGTGGATAATCCTGGTTCGAATCCCATACCAATCTTTACTTTTTTTATTTTTTATTTAATCAATATTGCGTTTATTAGATATTATTACATCTCTAAAGTAAATCTATGTAAAAAATATATAACAAATAAGAAAATCTGTGTAAAAAACCTATAGATTTTTAAAAATATAAAAGCCAATGTTATTTTTTAATAAGTTAATTGTACAATAGTATAAAGTAATTGTTAAAAATATTCGTAAAAAATTACCAATAATTAATATCAACATAATGTACCATCGATTTATTAATTGAATCAGTCATTTCAAAAACAACATGAGTCACATATTCCTAATTTTACAGAATAGCAAAGAAAACTAACTATATAGTCGAAAGATGGATGAAATGGATGACATCAAAATTCAGAGTTATATTGTAGTTTTGTTCCTAATATTTTTACTGGACTGGTGTCGTTTTTGCACACAACGTTTATCTTAAAGGAGTCTATTCCTCTCAAAAAGTTAGTTTCTGAAAATTGTGGACTTTGCTGTTTTTGAAATGACCGATTCAATTATAAGTAATTAGACATTATTTTTATTTATGAAACTATTGTTACAATTTTTTAAAAAAGTAGAAGCAAAACAAACATTCACATCATTCGAATAAGGACGAATTTATATTAATAACGAATGACTTTTATTTTACTATGCAGTTCACAAATTATGTATTCCAATATTAACTTACTATACATACATTTATTATCTGCTAGATTTACTTAGGTCCATTTTTCAGATGTAAAAATATCTAATAAACGCAATATTGATTAAATAAAAATAAAAAAAGTAAAGTTGGTATGGGATTCGAACCACGATTATCCACGTCCGAAGACCAAAGACCACTTCCCGTCACCAGCCGCTCCAACTGTCAACACATATTACTCGATAAAGTGGGGATATTCACGTCGTCGATATTCCCCTTAAATTAAAAAGAGACTACCGACCAAATAGGCTCATTTATCTCTGTCGCAACCGTCACCCATTTTAAGATCGCAGGGCGCAATCTAGAATATTATATATCTATGGTGATAGGTGTTTTGAAATGCAAATTTTTGGCGTCCTATTGGGACCGTGCAAGTTCAGCAAAGCGACACCTATTTCTACGCTCTGCAACTTTATTCGCACTTTTAATTTTATTGGCCAATTATATTAGTCCCGGTTACTGGATAATGGTCCAAAAAAATAATAAGAAGAAAAAATAAAATTCAGGTTATGTTATTAAAACGTAAACAACTGTATGTAGTAAATAAAATTAGTTATTAAAATGCAGTACTGCAAGCAAAATACAATTAATTAAATTTACCTGTATATAATAATAGCATATCATATATTGTGGAGCAACAAATAATTTTTCTTCTTCAATGACAGTAGATATGAAATGTACGCCAATTTGACAATTTCAATTGACAATATGAATTATTTAAGAAAGTTGCAATATTTCTCCTCGCTATTCGTGCATGATCGTTTCTCAATTCCCTTCCAAGTACTTGCACACCGCAAATACTAATAACAACTTTTACCAAGATAATCCACTTTATAATGTTTAAATTTTTATTTAAATTTTGAAATTGTTAGAGGTGAAGGATGTTAATTGTTAGAATTAAAACTATTATATCAACGAGAATATAGAGGCATATTTTAACCAGAGACCTGTAAAGACTTGCTTTAGTGACATTGTCAATGGAGTTAGTAGACAGGTTAAATTTTTTTTTAATGGCATAGACATT